>NC_079192.1:228083158-230687325 GCF_029499605.1 Hyla sarda
TTTTCATGGAATACCCCTTTAAATGTTGGTCATTCCTAATGTCTAGTGGTGCCATTGACCCCTTGATATTTAACGCCTTAAGGACCGGGGGTTTTTCCGTTTTTGCATTTTAGTTTTTTGCTCCTTAAAAAATCATAACTCTTTCAATTTTGCACCTAAAAATCTATATGATGGCTTATTTTTGGCGCCACCAATTCTACTTTGTAATGACGTCAGTCATTTTGCCCAAAAATCTACGGTGAAACGGAAAAAAAAATCATTGTGCGACAAAATTGAAAAAAAAACGCAGTTTTGTAAATTCTGGGGACTTCCGTTTCTACGTAGTACATTTTTCGGTAAAAATGACACCTTATCTTTATTATGTAGGTCCATACAATTAAAATGATACCCTACTTATATAGGTTTGATTTTGTCGGACTTCTGGAAAAAATCATAACTACATGCAGGAAAATTAATACCTTTAAAATTGTCATCTTCTGACCCCTATAACTTTTTTATTTTTACGTGTATGGGGCGGTATGAGGGCTCATTTTTTGCGCCGTGATCTGTTTGCACTGATAGGACTTATTGATCGCTTTTTATTCATTTTTAAATGATATAAAAAGTGACCAAAAATGCACTATTTTGGACTTTGGAATTTTTTTGCGCGCACGCCATTGACCGAGCGGTTTAATTAATGATATATTTTTATAATTCGGACATATCTGCACGCGGTGATACCATATATGTTTATTTTTATTTTTATTTACACTGTTTTTTTTTTTTTATTGGAAAAGGGGGGTGATTCAAACTTTTAATAGGGGAGGAGTTAAATGATCTTTATTCACTTTTTTTTTCACTTTTTTTTGCAGTGTTATAGGTCCCATAGGGACCTATAACACTGCACACACTGATCTTCATCATTGATCACTGGTTTCTCATAGGAAACCAGTGATCGACGATTCTGCCGCATGACTGCTCATGCCTGGATCTCAGGCACTGAGCAGTCATTCGGCGATCGGACAGCGAGGAGGCAGGTGTAAGCTGTTCGGGATGCTGTGATTAGCCGCGGCTATCCCGAACAGCCTGACTGAGCTAGCCGCCAACTTTCACTTTCGCTTTTAGCCGCGCGGCTTAGCTCTGAGCGCACGGCTAAAAGGTTAATGGCGCTGCGCGCTATTAGAGGCGGGTCCCGGCTTCACTATGACGCCGGGCCCGCCGTGATATGACGCAGGGTTACTGTGTAACCCCGCGTTATATCAGGAGAGCAGGACCAAGGACGTACCGGTACGTCCTTGGTCCTTAAGGGGTTAATTGAAGGGTATCAATTGGTTGCTGGGGGAGCCCAAGGCTTTACCTGTGCCTTGGCATCTTCCTTTTATCAGTTATTGGATAGCCTAAGTTAGGCTTTAGCAATCGAACATTACATTGCATAATATTACATTAAATTATAAATTCTAAAGAATAATAAATAATCACCCCGGTTTACCATTTTCCATAGAAAACACTGGGAAAAAAATAAACATAATGGGCCTCATTTACTAAGAGTGTTGGGTTTTTAGTAGTGGGAAATGTTGTTTCAGACTTGCAGGATTCCTCTCTATTTTCTATAGGAAAAAGTTGGGAACATTTTCTGACCAGCGTTTTCTAGGTGGAAATTCCCAGCCATTTACCCTCAGGATTTTCTGTGAATTCAATAGTAAATAGGTCGGGTTGTTAAACCACGCCCTTTTTGTGCTGGCCATGCCCTTTCTGCAACTGACCACACCCCTTTTCCGCTTTTCACTGTGCAATGTTGGGTTTGTCAGATTTTCCCGGCGCACACTGTTGCACGTTGGCACAGACTGGTGCAGACATGTCACACACACTCTGCGTCAAAATAACCAGACATAAACTGGTCGGTTTTAGCTTAGTAAATGATGTCCAGTATGTATCACTGTGTGTGTAATTGTTCAAACTATTAAATTATCAAATTATTTCTGATCCTGCACAGTGAACGGCGTAAATGCAAAAAAATATTCCAAACTCCAAAATTGCTGATATTTGGTCACATCACTATCCAGGAATAATTTTATAAAAAGTGATCAAAAAGCCAGAACTACACAAACATGGTACAATTAAAATCTTCAATCATGGCACAGAAAATAAACCCTAGGACAGCTCCCTACATTTATAGGGGTCAGAACACGGCAATGGACAGATTTATTTTTCAAGTTTTCTATTCTTTTAGACATAAAATGAATCATAAATTATCCAAGTTTAGTATGATAGAAATCGTACTGACCCATAGAATAAAACAAGGATGTCAGTTTACTGAATTGTGAAGTCAATTATTGCCTCACAAAACTGAACAATTTTATATTTGTTCTCAATCTTCTACTACATTCATTTCTTCTGGCTTAGCAATACATAATATGCCGAAAAAAAGTGTGTCTTAACCCCTTAAGGATCCGGGCTTTTTCCGTTTTTGCATTTTCGTTTTTTCCTCCTTACCATGATTCTTTAAATTTTGCACCTAAAATCCATCAGATGGCTTATTTTTTGCACCACCAATTCCACTTTATAATGAAAAATCTAAAATCTATGGCGAAACTGAAAAAAATAAATCATTGTGCAAAAAAATTGAAGAAAAAACTACATTTTGTAAATTTTGGGGGCTTCCGTTTCTACACAGTACATTTTTCAGTAAAAATGAAACCTTCTCTTTATTTTGTAGGTCTATACAATTAAAATGATACCCTACTTATGTAGGTTAGATTTTGTCGTACTTCTGGAAAAAATCATAACTACATGCAGCAAAATTTATATGTTTGAAATTGTCATATTCTGACCCCTATAACTTTTTAATTTTTCTGTGTACGGGGCGGTATGAGGGCTCCTTTTTTGCGCTGTGATCTGAAGCTTTTAGCGGTACCATTTTTCTATTGATTTAACCTATATGATCGCTTTTTATAAATTTTTTCATGATATAAAAAATGACGCTATTTTGGACTTTATATTTTTCCGTACGCGGCGATACAACATATGTTTATTTTTATTTGCACTGTTTTTTTTATCGGAAAAGGGGGGGGGGGTGATTCCTACTTTTTTCTTTATCAACTTTTTTTTCACTTTTTTTTAGCAATGTTATATCTCCTATAGGGGTTATAACACTGCACACACTGATCTTTTACATTGATCATTGTTATCCCATGGGATAACATTGATAAATGAGTCTGTCGCTTGACTGCTCAGGCCTGGATAGTCATTCGGCGATTGGACACGCAGGAGGAAGGTAGGGCACCCTCCTCGTGTCCTCCTGCTGTTCGGGACACCGCAGTGGTCCCAAACAGCTGAATGAGCTATCCGGGGGTAGTTTACTTTCACTTTAGACGCCATGATAAACTTTGAAAGTCGCCTCTAAAGGGTTAATAGCGTGCGGCACCGCGATCAGTGCCGCGTGCAATTAGCCATGGGTTAGAGGCCAGTGCCAACCCGCTATGATGAGGGGCCACGCCAAGGCCCAGTGTTATAGAAAGGGAGAGGATTCAGGACATACAGGTACATCCTGGGTCCTTAAGTGGTTAAATTAAGTACAACTTGTCCCGCAAAAAATAAGCCATAATACAACTTTGTGAGTGGAGAAATAAAAAAAGTATGAGTCTTAGAAGGCGAGGAGGAAGAAAATGTAAGCCACAAATCCAAATCCGAGGGGTGGTGAAAGGAGTTAATATCAAATATATTCTCAAATAGAGAAGCAAGAGAAGCCAGCACAGCTTTAAGCACAGGTATAGCTTGCACACACAGTTTATAGGCAGGTGTTAGCTGGTATAGTAAACTTGGACCTCGTGCACGTATCGGTTCTGGGTGCTCAATCCTTCAAGTAAAGTTCATATGGAAATCAGCAAGGTAGATACAGGAGGCATTCACCACCAGATTACGTGATGCATAAAATTCTTCTTTATTTTACGAAATGCAGTAGCAGACAGGACATGTGTGGACGCAGCACACTACACACAGGTTATAGCTATTTCACGCCCCTTCTGGGCGCTTCATCAGACCACGCCTTTGCTCTTCCGTTCAGGTGCTTAAATCTAGACACCTGAATGACGTCAGAGCAAAAGGGCGTCTACATGAAAGATAAAACCACAAAACATGCAAGGGTTAAAAACAAAACGTAGTGTGCATGATTTTACTAAATAAACATACTAGCTTTTTAATGCAGATGTTACATTCAAGAAAAAGTTTTTTCCAAAGCAAAATTGAAAATAAATATAAAAGGAGAAAATACAATAAGGTGTGAAAAAATAAGCATATATCAAAAAAGACACATTTTAAATAAAAGGAATCAAGTCGAGTCGGTTATTGAGTCCTAGGTTACCCTGCGCATTAGTTTTTAGGATCCATTTAGCTTCACATTGAAGCAACATTTTTTGTCTATCCGATCCTTGCGCAGTGTGAACACGTTCTAAGCCATAAAAGGTAAGTGCTCTAACATCTCCTCCATGTTCCTCACGGATATGTTGTATAAACCTTGGATCGGATAGACGAAAAATGTTGCTTCAATGTGAAGCTAAATGGATCCTAAAAACTAATGCGCAGGGTAACCTAGGACTCAATGACCGACTCGACTTGAGTCCGTTTATTTAAAATGTGTCTTTTTTGATATGTGCTTATTTTTTCACACCTTATTGTTTTTTCTCCTTTTATATTTCTTTTCAATTTTGCTTTTGAAAAAACTTTTTCTTGAATGTAACATCTGCATTAAAAAGCTAGTATGTTTATTTAGTAAAATCATGCACACTACGTTTTGTTTTTAACCCTTGCATGTTTTGTGGTTTTATCTTTCATGTAAACGCCCTTTTGCTCTGACGTCATTCAGGTGTCTAGATTCAAGCACCTGAACGGAAGAGCAAAGGCGTGGTCTGATGAAGCGCCCAGAAGGGGCGTGAAATAGCTATAACCTGTGTGTAGTGTGCTGCGTTCGCACATGTCCTGTCTGCTGCTGCATTTTGTAAAATAAAGAAGAATTTTATGCATCACGTAATCTGGTGGTAAGTGCCTCCTGTGTCTACCTTGCTGATCAAATATATTCTTCCAACTTCTTGTCATCTAAGACCTGGGCACATTCAATAGTGAGGTGTGCTGAAAAATATGTTTGTTTAGTCACGTAAACCACATTTAGGAGCAACAAAAAGATAGGAGTACACATTAAATATATCACTATTATAAAATAAATTGTTCTCAATGAAGCCAGCAAATCTGTTACTATAGGGGCCAAATTGTATTTTTATAGTTTGCTATGTAATATATTGTTTTTTGCCCATTTCATTTATATTTGTTCCTTTCTCTCTAAAACATCATAGCCTTGCTACCCTTTTAACCAAGTTGCATGACCTTCCTCAAATTTGTCTGGTTGTAAGCAGCAGGACAAGCTGGGATCCAAATTGAAATCAGCTGTAGCCTCTCATTTACACATGCTGAGTATCTAAACATACACAGTACGCCTTAACCCTGTCTTCTTTCAGTTCTTTTCAGTTTTTATCCATCAAACAGTAATTTCCCTCACTTATCTTTAGACAAATCAACCAACTGGAAATACTGTACAGTTTTAAAGCCTAGTTATGATTCTATTCCATCTGTGGTAAAGATATAAATTTAGGAGAAAGGATAATGTGCTGTATTTTTCAGATCAGAGGCTTAGCAGTTAGATTTGTAAATATATTTATATGTATTTTACATGCACACTTTTATTTTAGATGTGTTTTAATTACATTGGCATATATATATATATATATATATATATATATATATATTAATATATATATATAATGACAATAACTATAATTAATTAAAATTTGTATTTATTGCATAACTGATCCACTACATTTTTTTTATTGAAAAAGAAAATATGATCAGAAACCTTAACCTCGTGTACTACCCCTGCGCATTCACACCCTGTCTCCTCTTAAAGATGGCCGCTCACCAGATAAGGATGATATATGCGCCTATCAGTCCCAACACATAAGGAGTTCCAGCTGAAAGATCTGCCATGCCTGGCGCAGGGGCAATCCATCCTGTTGTGAATTACAGTAGTAAGAAGAAAAGACCCATTGAAGCCAGGCGCTGCTATGTCCAATGGAAAAAAAGGAGCGAGGGAGGATATTCTTGAAACGCGCCATTGTTTTATAATTTTATACCAATAAATAGTTCCACTCTGGACTTAAAGGGGTACTCCACTGGAAAACATTTTTTTTCTAAATCAACTGGTGCCAGAAAGTTAAACAGATTTGTAAATTACTTCTATTAAAAAATCTTAATCCTTCCAGTACTTATCAGCTGCTGTATGATCCACAGGAAGTTCTCTTTTTGTATTTCTGTCTGACCACAGTGCTCTCTGCTGACACATCTGTCCATGTCAGGAACTGTCCAGAGCAGGATAGGTTTTCTATGGGGATTTGCTCCTACTCTGGACTGTTCCAAAAATGGACAGAGGTGTCAGCAGAGAGCAATGTGGTCAGATAGAAAGGAAATTCAAAAAGAAAAGAACTTCCAGAGGAAGGCAACAAACCCTCATACTAGAGGTAAAAATTCCTTCCCGACAAATATGGCAATCAGAATAAATCACTGGATCAATGTTCTATCCCTATAAATCTAGTATACATAACCTGCAATGTTATTATTCTCCTGAAATGCATCCAGACCCTTTTTGAACTCTTTTACAGAGTTAACCATAACCACCTCCTCCGGGAGAGAACTCCTCAGTCTCACTGCTCTTACAGTAAAGAACCACCGTCTGTGCTGATGTAGAAACCTTCTTTCCTCAAAACGTAGAGGATGTCCCCTTATTATAGATGCAGTCCTGCGTATAAATAGATCATGGGAGAGATCTCTGTAAGGTCCCCTGATATACTTATTGTTATGGCCACGGCAGGTGGTGGATCCTCTGGGCCTGTGTGGATGATGATGTGAGCCATGCCAGGGAGCGGATTCTAAGGTGCCACTGGTTTTCACCAGACCCTGCCGCAAAGCGGGATGGTCTTGCTGCGGCAGGCGGCACCCAGGTCACTACCCCTGGCATGACTCGTCCACGCAGGTAGCTGTGAGGAGGAATGGCACAGAAGGAGATTGGCAGGACATGGCAAGATAGCAGTAGGTCAGGGCAGGAACACAGGTGCAGGGTTGGAAGATAGCAAGGAACAGATACACAGTAACAGAGACACAGAACTTTCACTATGGCAATAGACAACCAAAGATCCGGCAGGGAACCAAGGGAAAAACTGATGTTTAAGGACCAGGGTGCAGGTGTAGACACTTAATTAAATGAGCACTGGCCCTTAAAAAGTGAGAGCTCCGGCGCGCACACGCCTTAGGAGGCGGGGGCACGCGTGCTGGTGCTGCGAGGACACATAGAGGCGGGAGGTGAGTGACAGGCTGGCATTCGCATGCAGGCGCGTCCCGCGATGCGAATACCAGCCCCGCCGGCAACTGGGACATGAGCAAAGAGCACTCGCGGCCGGCGTGTCCGGCCAGAGTGCAGGCATTACATTTATGCATAGTTATTAGTTCTCCCCTAAGTCTTCTTTTTTCAAAACTAAATAACCCTAATTCTGATAATCTTTCTGGGTACGGTAGTCATTCGATTCCCCATATTACTCTGGTTGCCCGACTTTGAACCCTCTCCAGCTCCATTATATCTTTCTTGTACACTGGTGCCCAGTACTGTACACAGTATTCTATGTGTTGTCTGACTGTGATTTGTAAAGTGGTAAAATTATTTCTTTGTCGTTGGCATCTATGCCCCTATTGATGCACCCCATGATTTAATTTGCCTTGGCAGCATCTGCCCAACATTGGTCACTACAGCTAAATTTACTATTAACTAAGAATCCTAAGTCCTTTTCCACGTCAGTCGTCCCAAGTGTGCTCCCATTTAATACTTAATTCCAGCCCGGATTTTTCCTCCCCATGTGCATTAAACTAAATTTATCAGTGTTGAACTTAATCTGCCCCTTCCCAGCCCAAACCTCCAACCTATCCAGATCCATTTGTAATAGTGCACTGTCCTCCATTGTGTTAACCACTTTACAGAGTTTAGTATCATCTGCAAAGATTGTTACTTTACTATTCAACCCATCTACAAGGTCATTAATAAATATATTAAATAGAACAGGACCCAAGACTGACCCCTGTGATACCCCACTAGTAACAGTGACCCAATCAGAATAAGTACCATTAATAACCCCCCTGTTTCCTATCACTGAACCAGTTACTTACCCACTTGCACACATTTTCCCCCAGCCCAATTCTTCTCATTTTATGCACCAATCTTTTATGTTGCACTGTATCAAATGCTGTGGAAAAATCCAGATATACGACATTCAGCCAATTACCCCTGGTCCAGTCTGGAGCTCACGTCCTCATAAAAGCTGATCAGGTTAGTTTGACAGGAGCTATCCCTCATAAGCCCATACTGATATGGAATCATACATTTATTTTTATCAAGATACTCCAAAATAGCATCTCTTAGAAAACCCTCAAACAATTTAGATAAACTAACAGGTCTATAATTTCCAGGATCACCTTTTGACCCCTTTTTAACTATTGGCACCATATTTGCCATGCGCCAGTCCTGGGGAACCATCCCTGTTACTATAGAGTCCCTGAATATAAAAAAATAGGGGTCTGTCTCTTACATTACTCAATTCCTTTAGAACACGGGGGTGAATGCCATCTGGACCTGGTGATTTGTCTATTTAGATTTTTTGTAGGTGGCACTGTACTTCTTCCTGGGTTAGACAGGGGACCTGTACTGGGGAGTTTACCTTATCTCACTGAATTTCACCTGGCATTTAATTTTCCTCCGTGACTATAGTGGAGAAGAATTAGCTTAATATACCGTATTTATCGGGGTATACCACACACCGGCCTATAACACGAACCCTCATTTTACCAAGGATATTTGGGTAAAAAAAGTTTTTTACCCAAATATCCTTGGTAAAATGAGGGTGCGTGTGTGTGCATGTGTATACCCCGATACACTGTTTCTGACCCCGCAGAAGCCCCCAGGAAAGGCAGGGGGAGAGAGGCCGTCGCAGCCCGCTTCTCTTCCCCTGCCTTTCCTGGGGTCTAGAGTAGTGTTGAGCGGCATAGGCCATATTTGAATTCGCAATATTTTGCGAATATATGGATGAATATTCGTCATATATTCGCTAAATTCGCATATTCATAATATTCGCGTTTTATTTTCGCATATGCTAAAATTAGCATATACAAAAATTAGCATATGCGGAAATTAGCATATGCGAAAATTCTCACACAGTATTATTAGAGCCTTGTTTAAACCACACAAGCTGGAAGCAGAGAGGGGTGATCACTGTGATGTGTACTGTGAAAAAAATAAATAAAAAGAATATTCATAATTACGAATATATAGTGCTATATTCACGAATATTTGCAATGCAGAGCAACACTAGTCTAGAGCCCTGCTGCCGCCGCTTCTCTCCCCCTGGCTATCGGTGCCGCTGCCCCATTGCCGGCGCCGATAGCCAGGGGGAGAGAAGTGGCAGCGGCACCAAGTGCTGGCGCCGCTGCCCCGTTGCCTCCCCCATCCCCAGTAGTATAATTACCTGTTGCCGTGGTCGGGTCCGTGCTGCTTCTGGCCTCCCCTGCGTTGTTGCTATGTGCTGTGCGGTGCGGCGCAATGACCAGTGACGTCACTCGTCATTGCGTCTCGCAGTGCATAGCAATGGGTGCCGCTGCCCCTTCTCTACCCCTGGCAATCCGCGCCGCTGCCCCATTGCCGGCGCCACTTCTCTCCCCCTGGCTATCCGCGCCGGCAATGGGGCAGCGGCACCGATAGCCAGGGGGAGAGAAGCGGCGGCAGCAGGGCTCTAGACCCCAGGACAGGCATGGGGCAGAGAAGCCGGCAGCGACGGCAGGTCTCTGCACCTGCAAAAGGCACTGCAGTTCATTGATTTAAAGCGCCCGCTTTAAATCATTTAACTGCAGCGGCTTATCAGCGTATAACACGCAGATAGACTTTAGGCTAAAAAAATGTTGCCTATAAATTGCGTGTTATGCGCCGATAAATACGGTACAAAGAGGTTACTTCACCTTAATAACAGTGCAGCATGGTATCGGCAACCTACATAGTCGTCTCCTGCGGGGTGCACATACGAAGAGTGAAGTATCCAATATAATACAAGGAAGAAAACATACGTGCACTCACCACTCAACGGAGACAGTTCGTTGTATCGGTCCGGTAGACGGGTAGCTGGATCACAGCATCAGCGCCTCCGAGCGCCATTTCACCTGCACTGATGCTGTGATCCAGCTATTCATCTACACCGAACTGTCTCCGTTGAGTGGTGAGTGCACAATGGTTTATCCTTGAATTATATTTGTAAATTACTTCTAAATCTGAATCCTTCTAGTACTTATTAGCTGCTGAATACTACAGAGGAAATTCTTTTCTTTTTGGAACACAGAGCTCTCTGCTGACATCATGACCACAGTGCTCTCTGCTGACATCTCTGTCCATTTTAAGAACTGTCCAGAGTAGAAAAAAAATCCCCATAGAAAACATATACTGGAAGGATCAAGTACTGGAAGGATCAAGATTTTTTTAATAGAAGTAATTTACTAATCTGTTTAACTTTCTGGCACCAGTTGATTTAAAAAAAATATATAGTTTTCTACCGGAGTACCCCTTTTATGCTTCTTCACTTCCATCCTGTTTTAGTAGTTTAACTGCTTTATTTTTGTCATTTATTGCTCCCTTAACAGTTGATCAAACTTTTCCTTCCTAAAGTTGATTGTTTTTGTGGCCCCTCGCGAGATTCCCTTATTGAAGAACAAGTTATAATGTATTATATTATGATCTCTATTTCCTAGGTATCCTTCATCTTGCACATTAGTTACTCTGTCAGGTCTGTTGGTTAAAGGGGTTATCCACTATAAGGTGATTTTAGTACGTACCTGGCAGGCAATAATGGACATGCTTAGGAAATATATGCGCTTGTCTTCGGGCTAAATGGCTATGTCATGAGATTACCACAACACTATGGCTAGCTTTTTGTGAACTTGTATTTCCTGTTTGACTTTTCTTTTTTTGACTACAAATCCCACAATTCCATTTTTCTCCCTCCCACACATCAGCCACCCCACCCATTGAAACAAAAGACCTATGGTTTTCAATCAGGGTGCCTACAGCTGTTGCATTAGTTGCAGATTGATCCCCCCCACCCATTGAAGCAGACAGGCTCCCTGTCATCAGCTGACTAGTGAGTCAGGTCTCGGCCGCATTGCAACCTGGGAAAAATCAGAGACAACAGTAATTTTGTATGCTGTTAAAAATAAATATTAGGGGGGAAAATCACAGAAGAATTGTGAGAAAACCGTCACACAAAGATACATACACTATATTATTAACTACACTAACTTTACAGCCCCTATAGCATAGTCAAATAAAAAAATTCCTTGAATACCCCTTTAATAATAATTCTAGTAGGGCGCCCCCCTCTGGTCAGGCCCTACCCCATTTGGACAGATAAATGTATTTAGCTTTAGTCAGAAACCTGTTTCCTTTATGAGATTCACAGGTCTCAGTCTCCCAGTTTATATCAGGATAGTAAAAGTCCCCCATTATTATCACATCATTTTGATTTGATGCCTAGTTTATTTGCCTCAGTTATTGATCTTCTGGCTCTTCCATTATGTTTGGTAGCTTATAGCAAACCCCTATCAGAATTTTTTATTTTTATCTCCATATATTTCTACCTATAATGACTCCTCATTATCGTTTCCCTCCTGTATATCCTCACGCAGTGCTGCCATCAGATTCGATTTCACATAAAGACAAACTCCTCCCCCTTTCCGTTTTGTCTGTTCCTTCCTGAATAGACTATAGCCCCGTATGTTGACCGCCCAGTCACAGCAATCGTCCAACTAAGTCTTTGTTATACCCACTATGTCATAATTCTCCTCAGACATTATCAACTCCAGTTTGTCAGTTTTATTGGTCAGACTTCTGGCATTAGTCAACATGCAATTCAATGGTGTATGTATTTTTTTCCTATGAAGCCTATCCCTATTAACTATTCTAACCCCTCCCTCCGCTCCACCTCCAGGTACATTAATAAGTCCCCCCTCTCTATCTACACTATCTTCCCCCTCTATGTTGTAGGTTCCCTCCCCCCCATCCCTAGTTGAAACACTTCTCCACCCTTCTAGCCATCTTCTCCCCAAGCATAGCTGCACCGTCCCCATTGAGGTGCAGCCTGTCCCTACAGTAGAGCCAATCCCCTCCTTCCTACACCAGCTTCTGAGCCACTTGTTTACCTCACTAATCTCCTGCTGCCTCCCTGGTGTGGCTCGTGGTACAGGTAATATTTCAGAAAACATTACCTTAGAGTCCTTGCCTTAAAGCGTACCCATCAGATCACTCAAAAAAACTAAACTGTTATATGTTGCTCAGTATCTCATCCTGATCATGTACATGTACTTTTTTATGTCTATGACCTACATTTCTCTCAGAATTAGCTTTATTTCTGAAATACCTTAATTTTGTCCACCAGAAGCAGGGGGGCAGGTACTTACTGTGATAGACACTCCCCCTCCTCCCCCTCCCTCTCATCAGTCCAGTGCTTTCCAACCAGGGTTCCTCCAGCAAAACTACAGCTCCCAGCATGCTCACACATCATTTGGCTGTGCAGGCATGCTGGGAGTTTTTGTTTTGCAACAGCTGGAGGCATGTGATTGTTGTCCCCCTTTATTACACACACACACACACACACACACACACACACAGGCTTCATATATTCTTACACTTTAGATAGACACGCTGATATACACACATACACATATATCCACACACATACATGCAGGGACACTTACATTTTCTTCTGCAATGCAATATGTTTCTGCCTCTCTCACACACCAGACATCAGTGAGAGCCCGGCAGCAGTCTTCCTGCCCCTCCCCCTCCCCTTCTCTTCACATGAGTCTGCAGTGTGTACAGCCCCTCCCCCCTCCAACGTCCAGGACGTAGCAGTGTGCACAGAAGGACTGAATGCATTCCAAAAGGCAGGGGGGGGGCAGTTCTTTGACTGGCTTTTTCAGTATGAAATATTGAACATTTTCTAATGAAAGCAATTGCAAAACCTATTGGTTTTGCATGCTTTACAACATATCTAAAGTTTTTATATCTGACATTGCCTATTTAAGCTTGCAGCCAAAGTCCCTGAAATCATTTTTGGTGCCAATATGTACCAAGACTGCTGGGCCCTCTCCAGCCCCACCCAGCAACCTGTCAACCCGATCCGTGATGTGACGAACTCGAGCACCAGGAAGACAGCACACTGTTCGACGATCCTGGTCTTTGTGACAGATCACCCTGTCTGTCCCCCCAATAATTGACTCCCCCACTACCAGTACTTGTCTGGCCTGCCCTGCACTCCTCCTTCCCTCCTTACTGAAGCAGAAACCCCCCTGGCGGTTAGAGGCAGAGTCCTACTGCAGTACTGCTAGCTCTGAAATGGCATCCCCCTCATCAGCCAACCGGGTAAACTTGTTAGGGTGTGCCAGTTCAGGACTAGCCTCCCTGACACTTTTCCCTCTACTCTGTTTTCTAACTGTAACCCAGCTGGCTGCTTGACTGTCCTGTACTTCCGTCCCACTATCCTCCGCCACCTCTACCCCAGAGAATTCTTGCTCAGTGATCTGGAGACTCCTCTCCAAGTTGTCAATGCATCTCAGTGTTGCCAGTTGCTCCTCTAGATCCATGATCTGGGCTTCCAAATGAACAATTTGCACACATCTCACACAACAACATGTACCCTCAAACTGCTGTTCAAGGATTGCATACATTGCCCAAAATGTACACCGGACTGCATTTTCCAACATGTAGGCCATCTGGTTTTGGGGATTTCACTGATTAACAGCCAAAAACAGACAGTAACTATTAGAATTAAATTCTCAGTAGACCTTGTGAGTTAAAGTCTCTATAGTGTAAGGAAAGTAACGCTCACAGCGATCTCAGACTCCTGCTTTCAAACTCTGTTTTTTAACTCTCTTTCAGCTGCCTCTCTTCCAAAGCACACTCAGACAGAGCATGCTCAGAACTGAGTCCCAGACTCAGATTTATTCACCTGTGACCAATCTACCCCTCCCCATAGAGGCAGAGTAGAGAAAAAAAGTGAAAAGGCTGTTTAACATTCTATCAATGATCGCTCTATGTGCAAATGTAAGTACTCACACAAGTCACTCCAACGTCACAGATTCACTCCGCACAGCAAATATCTCTCTGTTTTCTAACTCTCTTTCAGCTGCCTCTCTACCAAAGCAACACTCAGACAAAGAATATTGATGATTTGCTACTCTTATTCTATTGCATAAAGCAGTGCCTGGCTTCCACAGGTCTTCCCTCTACAGTGCTCCACTAAATTATTATCAGACAAAAACATTCTTTAAAAACACTAAAGTAAAAACTATAATAAAATGGATGTAATATGGTACCAAATGTATACCCTCTGTACTACCCAACTTCCTTGGCTTTGGGCCATGCTCAGAAGCAGAGTTTAAGTACCCTCTATGTTTTTACTATTTGTTCCACTTTCAAAGTTGGACTTGGCTGCAATACCAGTGTTTTCCAACATTCTCTACCTTGGGGCACCCCTTGGGTCATTTATGCCCATTGACTTCAATGGGTAGCAAAATCTACTACAGCCAATCTGCAATCTGCACATGTAAACCTATCCTAAGGCTAGGCTTCCACAGTTTTTTCTAGCGTTTTTTTTTTTTTTTTTTTTTTTAATACTGCCATTGCAGTTTTTGAGCCAACGCCAGAAGTATATTCAAAATTAATGGGAAATATAAAGCAAGGACTCATACTTTTCTTTCCTGCTGGATCCACTTCTGGCTTTAGCTCATAAACTACACTGGCAGTATTCCAAAAAACGCCAGAGAAAAAATCTGTGTGAAAACCTAGCCTAAAATCTACAATGAACAATGAATCTTTTAAGCTGCCTAATGACAAACTGTCATTGTCAAATGAACTTGATGGTTTAACATTTGTTGAACCATCCATCTAATTCTATCTATTGTGTGCAGCCATTAACCTCTTAACGACCACGAGCGTAAACTTATGCTCCTGGCCTGCTTCCATTATGTGAAGCATGCTCAGGAGCTGAGCATACTTCATACCCGGTAGGTCCTGGTTGCTATCAGCAGCCGATCGGGCTGATGTCCGGTTTTAACCCTTTAGACGCTGCAGCGTCTAAAACGGGAGAGAATCATGGCCGGTGAGCTCAGTGGGCTGTTCGGGACTGCCATGGTGAAATCGCAGCATCCTGAACAGCTGAGAGGACAGGCTTTTTACCTTCTCTTCCGCCGTCCGATCGTCACTCTGCTGCTCCGTGCCTGCTATGGCTTTGCATTGATAAGTGTCTGCAATCAAGGTATTGCATGTTGTAGTCCCCTATGGAGGCTATAACATTGCAAAAAAAAGTGTGATAATATAGTTAATAAATGTGATTTAACCCCTTCCCTAATAAAAGTTTGAATCACCCCCCTTTTCCCATTTAAAAAAAAATTTATAAACATATGTGGTATCACCGTGTGCGTAAATGTCCAAACTATGAAAATATAATGTTAATTAAACTGCACAGTTAATGGCGTACATGGAAGAAAATTCCAAAGTCCAAAATTGCGTATTTTTTGTCACTTTTTTTATACTCTAAAAATTTTTATAAAAGGCGATCAAAAAGTCCCATCAAATTGAAAATGATACCGATATAAAATTGAGCCCTAAATGTGCCCTCATATATTCCCTTATACAGAAAAATAAAAAAGTTATAGGGGTTAGAAGATGACAATTTTACACATACTAATTTTGGTGCATGCAGTTAAAAAAATCTTTAAGTTGTAAAATAAAATAAAATCCTATATAAATTAGATATCCTTGTAACCATATTAACCTACAGAATAAAGATATTGTGTAATTTTTACTGAAAAGTGTACTG
Source organism: Hyla sarda (assembly GCF_029499605.1). Lineage (NCBI taxonomy): Eukaryota > Metazoa > Chordata > Amphibia > Anura > Hylidae > Hyla > Hyla sarda. The sequence goes on from NC_079192.1 coordinate 228,099,139, forward strand.
CATAGAATCGGAAGCCCCCAAAAGTTATAAAATGGCATTTTTTTTCAATTTTGCCCCACAAATATTTTTTTTCTTGTTTTTAAGTACATTTTGTGGTGAAATGATTGATGTCATTATAAAGTACATTTGGTGGCGCAAAAAAAAAATAAGCCCTCGTATGGGTCTGTAGGTGCAAAATTGAAAGTGTTATGATTTTTAGAAGGTGATGAGGAAAATACGAAAATGCAAAAACTGAAAAACCCTGCATCCTTAAGGGGTTAAAGGGGTACTCCAGTGGAAAACTTTTTTTTTTTCAAATCAACTGGTGATAGATTTGTAAATTACTTCTATTTAAAAATCTTAATCCTTCCAGTACTTATCAGCTGCTGTATGCTCCACAGGAAGTTGAGTTGTTTTTTTCTCTCTGACCACAGTGTTGTCTGCTCACACTTCTGTCCATATCAGGAACTGGCCAGAGCAGGATAGGTTTGCTAAGGAGATTTGCTCCTGCTCTAGACAGTTCCTTACATGGACAGAGGTTTCATCAGAGAGCACTGTGGTCAGACAGAAAAGAACTCCAGAAGAAAAAACAACTTCCTCTGTAGCATACAGCAGCTGTGAAGTACTGGAAGGATTAAGATTTTTAAATAGAAGTAATTTACAAATCTGTTTAACTTTCTGGCACCAGTTGATTTGAAAAAATGTGTTTTCCACCGGAGCACCCCTTTAAATCAACATTATATTCTGAAATTAATGCTAGTTTACACTTTGCTAAAAAGTAATAGCTGAAACCAATGCTTGGTTAAAAAGGACTTATGAGTTCTGTCTGTTTTATGGTAGCAGTCCGGGAAATCTTGCTTACAAATGGAATAAGAATAACTAATAAAATGCTTTCACTGTTGTATTTTTGTTTTATAAAATATTTATGTTATTCCATAATTTAACCTTCTTTGAATAAATATCATGCACATGTGTTTTCTAACCTATTAACTTATTGAGATATTATCATATCAAAGGGTTTAAAAATTACTGCAAACAAGGCTGACATTTTTCTCATGCAAGTAAAAGGAAGGACTCTGTAACCTTTTTTTATGACATTGTTTATAAACTTTTAAATAAATGGCTAAAAAACATTGTCAAAATCAATAGAGGCTGCTGGTAGAATTAACAATTCCGAAAAGACTGATTAACAATTGAGTTTTGTTAGCTCTAGCATTTGTTCTACTTAGCCGTATATTAATTATAGTTGTTTTTATATATCACGCTGCTGTTAATGCCAAACGATAGTTTAACATTTGTTCTATCCTACTGAATTACTACATAAAAAGTTTCCACAGAACGGAAAACAAAATAAATTCAATCACTGCAAATGCTGCTCCTATATTTAATTGTAGACTACAGTATATATGTACATTAAACACTATTAGGTTGTAGTCCCCATTCAGTTGAGTAAAATAAAAACAATATGAAAATGTGTCAGTTTGTTATCACCTGGTAAGTAAAGTGCTAATTCTGGTTCACCCCTGTCTGCCATGCACCATTAGGCTAGGTTTCCACAAAGTTTTTTTATGGCATTTTTTGGAAAACTGCCACTGCAGTTTTTGAGCCAAAGTAAGAAGTGTATTCAGTAGGAAGGAGATGTATAAGTCCTTCCTTTATATTCCCCATTCCTTTTGAATCCACTTCTGGCTTAGGCTCAAAAACTGCAGTGCCAGTTTTCCAAAAAATGCCAGAAAAAACCTGTGTGGAAACCTAGCCTTATGGTATATTAACCCCTTGGGGACGGAGGGGTTTTCCACTTTCATTTTTTTCCTCCTTACCTTTTAAAAATCATAACCCTTTCAATTTTGCACCTAAAAATCCATATGATGGCTTATTTTTTGCACCACCAATTCTACTTGACAACATCAGTCATTTTATCCAAACATCTACTGCGAAACAGAAAAAAAAATTCATTGTGCCACAAAATTGAAGAAAAAACGCAATTTTGTAACCTTTGGGGGCTTCCGTTTCTACGCAGTAAATTTTTCGGTAAAAAATGACATCTTATCATTATTCTGTAGGTCCGTACGGTTAAAATTATACCCTACTTATATAGGTTTGATTTTGTCATACTTCTGGAAAAAATCATAACTACATGCAAGAAAATATATACGTTTAAAATTCTCATCTTCTGACCCCTATAACTTTTATATTTTTCTGCATATGGGGCGGTATGAGGGCTCACTTTTTGCGCCGTGATCTGAAGCTTTTAAAGTTTTTGTATTGATCGGACTTTTTGATCGCTTTTTATTCATTTTTTAATGATATAAAAAGTGATCAAAAATAAGCTTTTTTGGACTTTGGAATTTTTTGTGCGTATGCCATTGACGTGGCAATATCACAGATGTTTATTTTTATTTAAACTGTTTATTTTTTTATGGGAAAGGGGATGTGATTCAAACTTTTATTAGGGAAGGGGTTAAATGATCTTTATTCACTTTTTTTTTTTGCATTGTTATAGCTCCCATAGGGGGCTATAACACTGTGTACACTGATCTTTTACATAGATCAATGGTTTCTCATAGGAAACCATTGATCAATGATTCTGCCGATTCTGGATCTCAGGCACTGAGCAGTCATTTGGCGATCGGACAACAGGAGGCAGGTAAGGGACCCTCCTGCTGTCCTAGAGCTGTTTGGAATGGTGCGATTTCGCCACGGCTATCCCGAATAGCCCCCTGAGCTAACTGGCAACTTTGACTTTAGACGCGGCGTTCAACTTTGCATGCCACATCTAAAAGGGTTAATAGCACATGGCACCGGGATCAGTGCCACACGCTATTAGCCACGGGTCCCAGCCATTGCTAGGTGCCAGGCCCGACCCACTATGACGTCATTGACAGGGAGTGGGCGGAGGGCGGACGTCCGTCCCCAACAGGTTAAAGTAACCAGATCATTACCACAGTCCAGCATATTAGTAAGGCATATTCATAGTGTGGCACAGGAGCCATGTCTGTGCCATAACACATGGGTGCTAGCTGTGTTACACCTTTAATGCCAGTCTGCTCTAATGACTGGCATTGAAGGTATGCCATTAAATAGTGTGATAGAAACAATCAGAGGATCGCATGTTTAGATACCTAGTTACATATTTTATTTTTTTAATTAAAAAAATCCAGCATAAGAAATAAAGATATTTCCCCACACAAATATTTTTATTACGGCAAAAAAAATTTCATAATTGGTGGTGTTGTGTCTTTCACATGATCTAATGTTAAGTGAGAGATGCAGCCATGCATTAGGCTGTCAATTGGCAGGAGGAGGGTGCAGTGACCATACTTGGAAGCTGCCATGTCGCCTCTCCCATTACTGGGTACTACTTTTGGCACATTGGGGGAGATTTATCAAAATCTGTGCACAGGAAAAGTTGGCTAGTTACCCATAGCAACCAACCAGATCGCTTCTTTCATTTTGCAGAGGCCTTGTTAAAAATGAAAGAAGAAAGCGGATTGGTTGCCACGGATTGTGCCACATTACATGTTGTACTGTAACTACCACGATTTGTTCTGCCTATAAAAGACATATTGGGCCTCATTTACTAAGAGTGTAGCTTTTTGTTTGTGGTTTTTTCTTTTTGTCCTCTTCTGTTTTCCGTTAGTTATCTACTATTTTGTCTCACATTGTTTTTTTGTTTTTTGTTTTGTGCGCAAGGGTTTCATTTTGTCCACTCCGGAAGAAAAAAAAAAAAAGAGTGAATAAACAACAGTGGCTCTTCCGGTCTGTGAGGAAAGAGACCACACCACAACAACCAGACAGGTCAGCAGAGAGCACTGTGTTCAGACAGAAAAGAACAACTAAACTTTCTCTGTAGTATACAGCAGCTGATAAGTCCTGGAAGATTTTTTTAACAGAAGTCATTTACAAATCTGTTTAACTTTATGGAGCCAGTTTATATGAAAAAAAAGTGTGCTCCACCGGAGTACACCTTTAAATTTGGGTGCCAAATGTGCTATTTGAACCATGGCAATTTTATTTAAGAAAAAACTAATTTTTTCACTACATTTTAGAAAAACTTTTAAGCATTCAAGCGATAATGAGGCTGCCAGCCATAGCGACAATATTCTACATACCAGATTAAAGAACAGGATGAACGTGGCTTAAGTTAGCAATACAACAAATAAAGTTGTGTAATAGATATTGAATAAATCACAGATAAATTCAAAAAGTACTACCGTACCATATTTAAAAAATACAATTATTTAAAATCTTAACACATTTAAGGTTTCAAAATATTTGGCAATATATCCTATCAAGTCAGGAATATAATTCTTGATGAAAGGCGAGTCAAGTGAACCAGTATTTTAAATTTTGGTTTACCTAGTTTATGCATATTGCCCATAATAACCATGCTTGGTGAAAAAAACAACCATTTAACCTGTTTTTGCACTAGCCTCTGGCAGTCGGGTTTTCAGAATTCACTCTTCTCTGCTTTTTCGTCGGGTGTTGGTCAAAAAAACAGAGTGATTTTTTTTTTAAATGTTGGGTTATGCCCATTTTTGGATAAGCCACGCCCCTTTGTAGGGTTTTTCCAAATTCTCTGAGTGATTTTTGAGAATGTATAGTTTTTTTTGTCCAAACATGTCGCAAACACTGTCGCACAGGCGAGCGCCTATATTTAGTCCACAAAACCAGATTAAAACTGTCAGGTTCAGCTTAGTAAATGAGGGCCATTGATGTCACTTTTGTAAATATTATAAGACATCAGTTTTCAAAATACGTAAATGGATTCTATGGTCTAATCAAAAATATTATTTTAATCTCTATGAAAAAAAATTTTTTAAGAAGTTCCAAAGACAGTAAATCAATAAGAAACACTATCTTTTCCCACTTTAAGGGATTGAAAAAATCGCCAGTGGCTCCCATAGGGAATAAAGGGGATGGCAGTGCACATGTGTAATTACCACTTGGTTCTCACATAAGACTCTGGAAGTCAGACCCAGGGCTATCACTAATCCCCAATCCTTAGGTCTACATTTATTCTTAAAGGAGTACTCTGGTACTAGACATCTTACACAGGATAGCAGGAAAGTGTCTGATCTCAGGGAGTACAGCCCCTGAGACCCACGACGATCTCCTACCTGGTACTCTGGTAATCTGCATGCATGGAGTGATCTCAGCTCCATGTCGGATTTCTGTCGACCTCAGCCTAAAGCTGTGTTCAATATACCCCCTCCATATTTCTTTATGGGAGATTTAACAATACACGAACGCTGTACCAGCGTCTCTCCCATATACATGAATGGAGATTAAGGTGCCGATCACCGCCGCTCTGAAGCCGAGTACAGCCAACGTTCTGAACATAAATGGTTAGATTTCCAGGGTGATGGGCCGGAGATTGTGGGGCGGTCCATTGGTTGGACTGCCCGCGATCAGACATCTTATCCTCTGTCCTGTGGATAGAGGATAAGATGTCTAGTACTGGAGTAACCCTTTAACATAGGACATTATTGTTATTGATTCTAAGAAAATTTTTGCATAAATTTAGATTTAAATGTGATCAGCTACATTTTAAAGTCCTACATAGAAAGCGTATACATTCAAAAAAGTTTACCAAAAGTAGCCACAGTTAGACAATGTTGGCCCATTCATGTCTAAGGTCCCATCAGAAATGTGTCAGTTGCACTTTGGCATTCTTTTTAGACAGTATTTAACCCAATGATGGACACAACTTGTAATGTAATAGAAACCTACACTATGTTATATATCTGTTATATATCTTTCTTTCTCTGCTTATCATATTCCTGTTTTGTCCAATATCTGACTATTGCAGTGTCTGTTCATGCTCAGAAATGACACTTGGGGATGGTTTGTTCACATACAGCTTTTTTTTGGGCAGTTTCTCATTTACCATAAGTGGATCAAAAAGGCTTAAGAAATATAAAGTAAGGACTAATACTTTACCTTCCAGCTGGATTAACCTCTGACTTTGGTTCAAAAAATGATATGTAAAAATTGCTATAAAAACTGTGTGTGATCCCCTCAAAACTTTTAGGTAGTGTTCACTCATATTTTGCAGTGTATTTTCTGCAACTGATTTCCCTACTCCCATACTATAATTGGTAACAAAATCAGATGAGAAAAATCAGCAGCAAAATATGCACATGTGAACATATCCTTACATGTAAACATTGTTGAAGATTTTAGCAGAGCTGTGCTATAGAGAGACTTTGTGAAGTGGTGTGTGTGAGGGTAGTGTATCTGAGTGCATCTATGCAACAAATGATCTAGTTAGAATAAGTTTCTTGGACCAATGTTAAATCTGGAGCTATATTGCTCAATCTTTTTAGTGTAGACTCTTTTTTATTAGGGGTGTGGTTTCACAACCTGACCTATTTACTATTGAATTCACAGACAGTCCTGTGGATAAATGGATGGAAATTTCAACCTAGAAAAAGCTGATGTGGTAGCCCTTGGGGGTGTTGGTAGTGGGGGTATTGTTTCAGTAAATGAGGGGTTAATATTAACCCTATAGTTCATGACGCCAGGCTGAGGGCTAGTATGCTAAGGTCATTCTCCGGCCTATCGCCGCCCTTCCCAGTAACGATAGGTGCATGTAATAAAATGACTGAAGATCCACAAAGTAGTTGAACTTTAACTTGAAGAACTTTACTTAGATGATTGTGGTACATCCAATGAACAATAACAGTCTCAGGCAAACAGTCTCTATACATCTCAATGACTGACAATTGTTTCGGACCTTGCATGAAATGAAAGTCTCTGAATTTAGGGTAATTATTGCAGATCCGTCCGGATTGAGGGGATAGATAAGGTCCGGTGATCCTGCAGAGTGTTTAGGGATTGATACACTCGCGATCCTAGATATATCAGCCGTTGCCACAAGGCTCAGGCCTAACTCACTGCGATAAACAGCTGCGCAGATCCTGCTCGTTTGACAGCCCGGGAACAAGAGAGATGCTTACTGCTTGGCTGCACAGGAAAAAGAGAGAACAATGGCCGCCGCTCCCTTATATGGGCAGGGGCGGGGTGAATCTGATTGGTCCGAACATCTGTCATTCACTGTTACACAGTGTGATGGGATTGACTACGTCACAAGGACCTCCAAAGGTCCTCAAGCAGAAATACCATAGATTTCACCTAATCACGTGACCCGTAGGTCCTGCTACGCTATAGACAGGTAATTAACTATTTATAGGCATTGATATAATATTTACATGCTTCCTAAGTAATCTATTGATGTAATAACTATCTGGATGAGAGGTGATCAGGGGTGAACTAGACAATGGGGACCCTGAAGTCCTAGGGACTCTGGCTAAGGGGACCCACGCACGCAGGTACCTTATAGGATACGGTACCGGGACACCTCACTGATCAGAAACTTTTCCCGACTTGTAAACCTGTGATCCCAATAGTAAATAGAGAGGAGTCCTACAAGTCTGAAACAACATTTCTCACTAGTAAAAACCAGACACTCAGTAAATGAGGCCCATTGTCGTCTATGAGGATGGCAATGTCTGTGCAGGCCAAGTTCTGGGCGCACTCGGAATCTCAGTAGTGTGAACCTATCCTAAAGTACACACAGATATCGGCTTATTCTAAAATTGTAATGATATACATAAGGGCAAAGTGTCATTTGTGGTTTTGTATGCATTGTCTTTTACTTGCAGGAATCTAACCAGCAGCAGAAATATGATGTACAGGTCATCTGTAGGACATGTCACAGATAATGTGATAACTAGCCATGTGAAATTGAACTGGTAAAGTGGGTTATCTTATTTACAGGATATATTGCTGCAATAAATCAAACCCTCTTTCAGGATATGGATAAGCTGTAGTCTTTTTTAGGAGATACCAATGAAATTTATAGCCCTGAAACTCTTACTGACTTTATATAAATTCATTTACATTATTTCACGTTATAGGGAATTTATAAACAGTACAGGTCACAGTTTTATAACTGAATGAAATGTTTTGCTTTTCCAATATATTGACTTTGCCATGGACGTGTGGTGCTTCGCGGTAGAAAAGTATAATTGTATTTATGTATGTGGCATTTATATATTCACACTGCTAATTCCTTGCACCGAGAGATACATTCACATGTGAGGTCATTTTCTGGAAAAAATTTTTAGATTTCGGGAATACCTGGAGGAAGCTCTTCTATCAGAATGCTAAAATCCTTAATGTAGTAACCATTTCATGACCATTTATTAATTGCATTTCTTAGTCCCAGACAATCCATTTTTCTGAAGTGAGTTCTACGTTGATTTTATTGCTGTCTTTATTTCTAATGCTATTACGATTTATAACCTACTCTTAGAAATGTATATGCTGTATGATCTTTGATACATATACTTTTATGCACATTCCAGATGTACTCGGTAAATATGTACTAAGATCTTTCAGCACGTTATAGTGTTAGAAAGCTATTAATGATTTATAAGTTACTGGGTAATTGTTGTAAGTGGCTATTGACATACAATGCAGAACCCTGAACTTCAGCAGGAGTCTATATTGTGGCTATTCTTTTCCACTGCATTATCTCTTGTGAGAATGTTATCAGAACCTTTGTGACTTTATAAGACAAATCCCACAATTCCATTTTCCTCCCTCCCACACATCAGCCACCCCACCCATTGAAACATAAATGAGCTGCATCTATCCAAAGACCTGTGGTTTTCAAACAGGGTGCCTACAGCTGTTGCATTAGTTGCAGATTGATCTCTCTACCACCAAGCGATCGTTCCACCCATTGAAGCAGAAACTTTCTCTGTCATCAGCTGACTAGTGAGTCAGGTCTCGGCCGCATTGCAAGCTGGGAAAAATTCAAGACAACATTCATTTTGTATGCTGTTAAAAATAAATATTGGAGTGAAATTCACAGAAGAATTGTGAGAAAACCGTCACACACAGATACAAACACTATATTGTGAATTACACTAACTTTACAGCCCCTGTAGCATAATGAAATAAAAAAAAAAAACTCCTGGAATACCCCTTTAAATGGAAACAACAAGCTTAATTTCACTAAGTTATCTTACAGATTTTTTTGCTCATTTTTTTCAACATTAGAAGTGCAAGTATTTAGTTATGAAAAATGGCATTTCCATGCAATTTAATGTATGCTTAGCGAAAAATTCTGAAATTTCTTATCTACAAAAGCATCAATGTTACATCTAAGGCTCTGTTAACATAGTCCTCATACTCCTTGCTTGTAATGGAAACAGTACTGTGCTTGATCTGTTGTATGACAAATCCAAATGGCGACTGATGACCCCATTGACTCATAATGGGATCTGCCAGGGCCCCATCAAGGCTTCCATTATTTTGATGGAATGTTTGTGTTATTCTTGCATTGAGCATTAAATAAAACACTCATGTAACTCCCATGGGGATGCCCCATCACAGATCTGAACATAAATTAGATTGAGCTTTATTTCAGAACCCTGGGGCAATTGAAATTGAGCTTCAAAAGAGGAATTGTTTTACTTAATAGTTCCTGTCCTTTGTACAAAGACATTAATGTTTGCTTTTTTATTAAAATATTATCCCTCTAATCAATGGTGAACAATCACTGGGTGGGTCAAATGGCTACCATTAACACAATACCAGACAATGTAGGATAGAGGGATAGGGAGGCAATTGAGAATATTAATATAAATGAGTTAATATTGATGTTATTTGCTGGGAAATTAATTTAAAATTTGGGTAAAAAAGAACTATGCAGAGTTTTTACATTGCTATGACTACACTTTATACTATGCATCATTCTGCAATCATTTACAATAAATCCGTTATATACTTTTAGACAATTTGCATTATTTAGCATTTTAATGTTTTCTGCTTGTAAATGGTCTATTATTTTATTTACAAAATAATTGATATACATTCTTCATGTGGAGATTATCTTAGATATTGGCATCAATAACTCTCTCTCTCTCTCTCTCTCTCTCTCTCTCTCTCTCTCTCTCTCTCTCTCTCTCTCTATATATATATATATATATATACAAAATACTTGGTATATACAGTAAATTAGATACAACCTTCCTAAGAAAACAGCAGGAGGTAAATGTTCACATAATTGTTTTTTTTTTTTTTCAGATCAGTACTATGTTTATGTCTGATTTGAATTTTTGACAAGTACGGGGCCTTACATCAGTATTCACCCCCTTGGACTTTTCTACATTTTGTCATAGCATAACCACAGATTCAAATGTATTTCATTGCAATTTCATGTAATAGACCAATCCAAAAAATTGTTCATTATTTGACTGGGGGCGGGGGGATGACATGGATTAAAAAATTATTTACAAAAAAGTTTTAAAAAGTGTTTAGTTTATTTATTCACTGCCTTTACTGTAAAACCCCTAACAAAGATCTGGTTCCTTTGTCAAATTTGCAAGCCATGCGAGAGACACAACAAACATGTGGAAGAAGGTGCTATGGAAAGATGAGACAGAAATTTTACTTTTTTGCCTCACCCATCACTCTGCGCACACATCCCCCACAGTGAAACATGGTGTTCGTAGCATAATGCTGTAGGCATGCTTCTCTTCAGTAGGTACAAGGAAACTGGTCAGAATTGATGTCAAGAGGAATGGAGCCAAATAAAGGGCAATCCTTGACAAATGTCTGATGCATTCTGCAAAAGACTGGAACTCTAAACAATGACCCTAAACATACAGTCAGACCTACAATGGGATGGTTTAGATTAATGCATGTTAAAGGGGTACCCCACTGCCCCAGGGTTCGGAATATTTTGTTCCGAATGCTTGGAGCTGGCGGCGGGGTCGTGATGTCATGGTCATGCCCCTGGTGATGTCATGCCACGCCCCCTCAATGCAAGTCTATGGGAGGGAGCGTGACCACCGCCATGCTCCCTCCCATAATCTTTCATCACGACCCTGCCGCCCGCACCCAGCATTCTAAACGAACGTCCGGTGCTGCGCAGAGATCACGGGGGGTCCAAGCGGTAGGCCCTCCACGATCAGACATCTTATCCCCTATCCTTTGGATTTAGCATTTTAATGTTTTATGCTTGTAAATGATCTATTATTTTATTTACAAAATCATAAATAGGGGATAAGATGTCTATGGGCTAAGATGTCTAAAGGCTGAGCATCCCTTTAATGTTTTAAAATGGGCCAGTCAAAGCCCAGACCTAAATCGAATTGAGAATCTTTGGCTTGAAAATTTCTGCTCACATATGGTCTTCATCTAGTATGACTAAATGTAAGCCTTTTGGCAAGAAGAAGGGACAACATTTGCATCTCTAGATCTGCAAAGCTGCTGCAGCTGTAATTGCTTTTGCAAAGCTGCTGCAGCTGTAAAAGTTTTATATATGCAAATGTGGTATTGATAAAAAGTACAGATAATGGCATACAAAAATTAGCCCTCATATCGCCCTATATATGGAAACATGTAAGTTTTTTTTAAGCCGTACAAAAATATAAAAGTATCTAGCCATTGGTATCACTTTAATCGTATTGACCCACAGAATAAAGAACACATCATTTTTACCATAAAATGTACAGTGTGAAAACTAAAACCCTCCAAAATTTGCAAAATTGTGGCTTTCATTTAAATTTCCTCCCTGAAAAAAAATTGTTGTGCATTTTATGGTAAAATGAGAGGTTTCATTACAAAGTACAATTGGCCACGCAAAAAACAAGCCCTTATATGGGTCTGTAGATGGAAATATAAAAGAGTTATGGATTTTAGAAGGCGAGGAGGAAAAAACGTAAACACAGAAATAAAAATGGCCTGGTCCTTGAGGGTAAAATGGGATTGATCCTGAAGGGGTTAAGCACAACAAAAATGTGTTTATGATCTGATGTTGTTTCTATCTAATTCTTATGTACCTCTCTGATTCTTCTGTGCCTGACCTAGACTGTCAACATTAAAGCTGTGCCTGTATCCAGCCAGCGAGTCATGCTGCTGCCACTAGAACATCTTCAGCTCTGCTATCTCTTCATCTTGAGGTGGTTTAACCCTTGCTGGGCTTAATTTGCTGTTTATGACCAGCACCACCTATTTATAGCTGCTTTCTACTACTGAATGTTTAACCCACACTGGACTGTGCTGTTTCTCCTGCTTGCCAGATTGCTGACCTGTTGGATCATCTTTCCATCTGCCTGTATTCTCGATGCTTGTATTGTTGTTATTAGAGATGAGAGAACTTTTCAAAAATTTGATTCGGCCAATTCGCCGAATTTTCCGAAAAAGTTTATTTCGATCAGAATTTTTTTGCGGCAAATCTATATTAAAAAAGGCTATTTCTAGCCTACATACAGCCTCAATAGGGGTATAGAACACTTTGCTGTGTTCAAAAACGCAAATGGAGTGGGCTGGGGTAGTGAAATAATACTGTTATTCAGAATAACATTCAGATTACCGGCATCACTTTTAGAATCACTGCCGCAGAGCGGCACAATGACAGAGCCTGGAGGTGGCATCAGTGTGAGGAGACCATATAGTGGCTGAATGACACAGTGTGGAGGTGTTGGCAGCATGAGGAGACCATATAGTGGCTGAATGACACAGCTTGGATGAGGCTGAAGCATGAGGACACCATATAGTGGCTGAATGACAAAGCGTGGAGGTGTTGGCAGCATGAGGACACCATATAGTGGCTGAATGGCACAGCGTGGAGGTGTTGGCAGAATGAGTACACCATATAGTGGCAGAATGGCACAGCGTGGAGGTGTTGGCAGCATGAGGACACCATATAGTGGCTGAATGGCACAGTGTGGAGGTGTTGGCAGAATGAGGACACCATATAGTGGCTGAATGGCACAGCGTGGAGGTGTTGGCGGCATGAGGAGACCATATAGTGGCTGAATGACCCAGCTTGGATGAGGCTGAAGCATGAGGACACCATATAGTGGCTGAATGACAAAGCGTGGAGGTGTTGGCAGCATGAGGACACCATATAGTGGCTGAATGGCACAGTGTGGAGGTGTTGGCAGAATGAGGACACCATATAGTGGCAGAATGGCACAGCGTGGAGGTGTTGGCAGCATGAGGACACCATATAGTGGCTGAATGGCACAGTGTGGAGGTGTTGGCAGAATGAGGACACCATATAGTGGCTGAATGGCACAGCGTGGAGGTGTTGGCGGCATGAGGAGACCATATAGTGGCTGAATGACACAGCTTGGATGAGGCTGAAGCATGAGGACACCATATAGTGGCTGAATGACAAAGCGTGGAGGTGTTGGCAGCATGAGGACACCATATAGTGGCTGAATGGCACAGTGTGGAGGTGTTGGCAGAATGAGTACACCATATAGTGGCTGAATGGCACAGCGTGGAGGTGTTGGCAGCATGAGGACACCATATAGGGGCTGAATGACACAGCGTGGAGGTGTTGGCAGCATGAGGAGACCGTATAGTGGATGAATGGCACAGCCCGGAGTTGCCAGTAGCATGAGTAGGCACTAGGCCTTCACAATCCCTAAGATTAAAAATGAATTCAGAAATTTAAACCGAAGATTTTGGATAGCGGCATCAGTAAACCATAAATTGCCTGAATGACACAGCCTGGAGTTGGCTGATGCATGAGTACACAATCCCAAAGAAAAAACACAACAATTTTTGAAATTTAAAATGAAGATTTTGGATAGCTGGTGCTACCTATCATAAAATTTTAATTCCCAGACCCAGGGCCAGCAGCGGCATCAGTAAACCATATATTGCCTGAATGAAACAGTCTGGAGTTGGCTGATGCATGAGTACGCACCAAAGCTTCACAATCCCTAATAAAAAACACAACAATTTTTGACATTTTTGAAGAAGATTTTGAATAGCGGGTGCTACTATGATAACATTTTAATTCCCAGGCCCAGCAGCGGCATCAGTAAACCATATATTGCCTGCCTGGAGTTGGCTGATGCATGAGTACACACCAGGGCTTCACAATCCCTAAGAAAAAACACAAACATTTTTGAAATTTTTGATAGCGGGTGCTACCTATGATAACATTTTAATTTCCCAGACCCAGGCCCAGCATCGGCATCAGTAAACCATGTATTGCCTGAATGTCACAGCCTGGAGTTGGCTGATGCATGAGTACACACCAGGGCTTCACAGTCCCTAAGAAAAAAGCACAACAATTTTTGAAGAAGATTTTGGATAGCAGGTGCTACCTATCATAACATTTTAATTCCCAGACCCAGGGCCAGAAGCGGCATCAGTAAACCATATATTGCCTGAATGACACAGCCTGGAGTTGTCTGAAGCATGAGTACACACCAGGGCTTCACGATCCCTAAGAAAAAAACACAAGAATTTTTGAAATTTTAACCTTAACCTCTTCAGGACATAGGGCGTATGGATACGCCCTGCACCCCGAGTCCTTAAGGACCGAGGGCGTATCCATACGTCCGTGGGAATTCCGGCCCCCACCGCTAGCCGTTGGGGACCGGAGCCAGATGCCTGCTGAAATCGTTCAGCAGGCATCCCGGCATATCGCCCAGGGGGGTCATTATGCCCCCCCATGTCGGCGATCGCCGCAGATCGCTGGACAATTCAGTCCAGTGATCTGCGGCGATTTCGGGTCAATCGGGTCTCCAGTGACCCGATGACCCGGAATTACTGGCTGTTCGGGGCCGTCTCTGACGGCCCCGAACAGCCAGAGCCTGCAGGGGTTTACCGGCCGACCAATCAGGGCGCCTGCTGCGGGTGTCACTCCCGTACCCGCTCCGCCCCTCTTCCGGAGGGCGTGAGCGGGTGCGGGAAGTGCACCCCGGGTGCTGGGGACCCCGATCCCCGGCGTCAATGTTGGGATCGGGGCCCCAGGAGCAGCGGCGGCGACGGTGACGACGAGGGACTGACCTGTGCGGCAGGATCGTTGGAGGTGAGTGACAGCCTCCTGCTGTTGCTTAGCAACAGCTCCCAGCATGCAAAAAGGGCATGCTGGGAGCTGTAGTTATGCAACAGCAGGAGGCAGACCACCACAACTCCCAGCATTCCCTTATGGGCATGCTGGGACTTATGGTTTTGCAACAGCTGGAGGCACATTTTTTCTATGGAAAAGTGTACCTTCAGCTGTTGTATAACTACAACTCCCAGCTTGCACAAACAGCTAAAGTGCATGCTGGGAGTTGTAGTGGTGCATCTGCTGGTTGCATAACTACAACTCCCAGCATGCCCGTTGGCTGTCGGTGACTGCTGAGAGTTGTAGTTTTGCAACAGCTGAAGGCACACTGGTTGTGAAACTCAGAGTTTTTTTTTTTTACCTAACTCAGTGTTTCACGACCGGTGTGCCTCCAGCTGTTGCAAACTACAACTCTCAGCAGTCACCGTACACCATGCACCGTACATGCTAGGAGTTGTAGTTTTGCAACAGCTGGAGGCACACTGGTTGTGAAACACTGAGTTAGGTCACAAACTCAGTGATACATAACCAGTGTGCCTACAGTTGTTGCAAAACTACAACTCTCAGCAGTCACCGACAGCCAACGGGCATGCTGGGAGTTGTAGTTATGCAACAGCTGGATGTCCCCCCCAATGTGAACTTACAGGGTACACTCACATGGGCGGAGGATTACAGTAAGTATCTGGCTGCAAGTTTGAGCTGCCGCAAACTTTCTGCTGCAGCTCAAACTGCCAGCGAGAAACTACTGTGAACCCCCGCCCGTGCGACTGTACCCTAAAAACACTACACTACACTAACACAAAAAATAAAATAAAAAGTAAAAAACACTACATATACACATACCCCTACACAGCCCCCCCTCCCCAATAAAAATGAAAAAACGTCTGGTACGCCACTGTTTCCAGAACGGAGCCTCCCGCTGTTGCAAAACAACTCCCAGTATTGTCGGACAGCCGTTGACTGTCCAGGCATGCTGGGAGTTTTGCAACAGCTGGAGGCACCCTGTTTGGGAATCACTGGCGTAGAATACCCCTATGTCCACCCCAATGCAAGTCCCTAATTTAGGCCTCAAATGCGCATGGCGCTCTCACTTTGGAGCCCTGTCGTATTTCAAGGCAACAGTTTAGGGTCACATATGGGGTATCGCCATACTCGGGAGAAATTGTGTTACAAATTTTGGGGGTATTTTCTGCTTTTACCCTTTTTAAAAATTAAAAATTTTTGGGAAAACAAGCATTTTAGGTAAAATTATTATTTTTTTTTTACATTTGCAAAAGTCGTGAAACACCTGTGGGGTATTAAGGTTCACTTTATCCCATGTTACATTCCCCGAGGGGTCTAGTTTCCAAAATGGTATGCCATGTGTTTTTTTTTTGCTGTTCTGGCACCATAAGGGCTTCCTAAAGGTGACATGCCCCCCAAAAACCATTTCAGAAAAACGTACTCTCCAAAATCCCCTTGTCGCTCCTTCCCTTCTGAGCCCTCTACTGCGCCCGCCGAACAATTAACATAGACATATGAGGTATGTGCTTACTCGAGAGAAATTGGGCTACAAATACAAGTAAAATTTTTGTCCTTTTACCCCTTGTAAAAATTCAAAAATTGGGTCTACAAGAACATGTAAGTGTAAAAAATGAAGATTGTGAATTTTCTCCTTCACTTTTCTGCTATTCGTGTGAAACACCTAAAGGTTAAAACGCTGACTGAATGTCATTTTGAATACTTTGGGGGGTGTAGTTTTTATAATGGGGTCATTTATGGGGTATTTCTAATATGAAGACCCTTCAAATCCACTTCAAACCTGAACTGGTCCCTGAAAAATACTGAGTTTGAAAATTTTGTGAAAAATCGGAAAATTGCTGCTGACCGTTGAAGCCCTCTGGTGTCTTCCAAAAGTAAAAACTCATCAATTTTATGATGCAAACATAAAGTAGACATATTGTATATGTGAACCAAAAAAGGTATTCATAATATCCATTTTCCTTACAAGCAGAGAGCTTCAAAGTTAGAAAAATGCAAAATGTTCAAATTTTTCATAAAATTTACGGATTTTTCACCAAGAAAGGATGCAAGTATCGACAAAAATGTACCACTATGTTAAAGTTAGAATATGTCACGAAAAACAATCTCGGAATCAGAATGATAACTAAAAGCATTCCAGAGTTATTAATGTTTAAAGTGACAGTGGTCAGATGTGCAAAAAAACGCTCCGGTCCTTAAGGCCAAAATGGGCTCCGTCCTGAAGGGGTTAAGGACCAGGCCATTTTACACCTTAGGACCAGGGCGTTTTTTGAGTATCTGACCACTGTCACTTTAAACATTAATAACTCTGGAATGCTTTTAGTTATCATTCTGATTCCGAGATTGTTTTTTCGTGACATATTCTACTTTAACATGGTGGTACATTTTTGTGGTAGCTTGCATCCTTTCTTGGTGAAAAATCCCCAAATTTGATGAAAAATTTAACATTTTGCATTTTTCTAACTTTGAAGCTCTCTGCTTGTAAGGAAAATGGATATTTCCCAATTTTTTTTTTTTTGTATTCACATCTCCAATATGTCTACTTTATGTTTGCATCATAAAATTGACAAGTTTTTACTTTTGGAAGACACCAGAGGGCTTCAAAGTTCAGCAGCAATTTTCCAGTTTTTCACAAAATTTTCAAACTCACTATTTTTCAGGGACCAGTTCAGGTTTGAAGTGGATTTGAAGGGTCTTCATATTAGAAATACCCCATAAAAGACCCCATTATAAAAACTGTACCCCCCAAAGTATTCAAAATCACATTCAATCAGCGTTTTAACCGTTAGGTGTTTCTCAGGAATAGCAGCAAAGTGAAGGAGAAAATTCACAATATTCATTTTTTACACTTGCATGTTCTTGTAGACCCAATTTTTGAATTTTTACAAGGGGTAAAAGGAGAAAATATACTTCTATTTGTAGCCTAATTTCTCTTGAGTAAGCACATACCTCATATGTCTATGTAAAGTGTTCGGCGGGCGCAGTAGAGGGCTCAGAAACGAAGGAGCGACAAGGGGATTTTGGAGAGTACGTTTTTCTGAAATGGTTTTTGGGGTCATGTCGCATTTAGGAAGCCCCTATGGTGCCAGAACAGCAAAAAAAAACACATGGCATACCATTTTGGAAACTAGACCCCTTGAGGAACATAACAAGGAATAAAATGAGCCTTAATACCCAACAGGGGTTTCACGACTTTTGCATATGTAAAAAAAAAAAATTTTTTTTTTCACTAAAATGTGTGTTTCCTCCCAAATTTCAAATTTTTTCAAGGGTTAATAGCAGAAAATACCCTCCAAAATTTGCAACCCCATCTCTTCTGAGTATGAAGGTACCCCATAAGTTGACCTGAAGTGCACCACGGACGAACTACAATGCTCAGAAGAGAAGGAGTCATATTTGGATTTTTGAGAGCAAATTTTGCTCGGGGGGCATGTCGCATTTAGGAAGCCCCTATGGGGCCAGAACAGCAAAAAAAAAACACATGGCATACCATTTGTGGAAACTAGACCCCTTGAGGAACGTAACAAGGAATAAAGTGAGCCTTTATACCCCACAGGGGTTTCACGACTTTTGCATATGTAAAAAAAAAAATTTTCACTAAAATGTGTGTTTTCCCCCAAATTTCACATTTTTGCAAGGGTTAATAGCAGAAAATACCCCCCAAAATTTGTAATCCCATCTCTTCTGAGTATGGAAGTACCCCATAAGTGGACGTCAAATGCACTACGGGAGCGCTACAATGCTCAGAAGAGCAAGGACAGCAAAAAAAAAAACAAAAAAAAAACACATGGCATACTATTTTGGAAACTGCACCCCTCAAGGAACATAACAAGGGGTACAGAGTGCCTTAACACCCCACAGGTGTTTGATAAATATTCATGAAGTGGGATGTGAAAATGAAAAATTTGATTTTTTTACACCAAAGGAGAAAATGTCATTGTAAATGTGTAAATATATTTCTTTGCTCATGTCTGGGCGTAAACAGAGTGCACACCGGTCTCAGAGGTGCCAGAGATCAGTCAGGGTCCTTGAGCTTTGGCTTTCTCCTATGGAGCCAGAACAGTGAGACCCCTTCTCAAGGGGCATTACATGGGGTAAATAACTGGGGTACACTAAGTAACTAAAATGGGGTACAGTGGGACATAAAATTATAAAACAGATTATGTTCCCAGAATGATGACCCTGAGCATAGCCAAAACAAAAAAATGCCCGCCCCAAACCCTATGCTCTGAATCATCATTCTGGAATGTGATATGTGTGGCCGTGCCTAACTTGTTGCCTCAATTGCGCACCCCGCTCAGGTGGAGAGAGAGCGCTGCGCATTTGAGGCAACATAAAATGTCCCCGATGATAGTGACTCAGTGACCCATGACCCATTTTTTATAAAAAAAAAATACCCCCAGAGGTCTTATCAGTATTTTTTTTTTTTTTTGGGATTAAATATTTTTTTGGGCAATTTAGTGGTTTTATGCGGTTAAAACTTGGAATGTACTCTGGACTTGGTACATTTGGGTCAAATTGTGGAAAATTTAAATGAAGATGGAAAATTTAGAATTCCATGGAAGTGTGATACTCCCTTTGAGTTTGTGTGTGTGTGTGTGTGTGTGGGGGGGGTTATGTACTGTGTGTGTGCTTGGTGTATACTATATATAACGGTGTGTGACTAGAAATCACACACCGTTATATGGGGGGGGGGGGGGAAATGGGGGGGGATGCAGTGCCCTGAACCCCTAATAGGGCCCAGGTCACACTGAAAAACTGCAGAAGACCCTTGGGGACCTATTAGGGGGTCAGGGGGGGAACATTTTTTTAAACTTTATTTTTTACTTTTTACCCTACCTTTCCCTGGGCTTTATGCTTTCCCTGATCTATGGGGGGGCTTCTTTTCTTCTCTGGGGGCTCCGATCTCGGCAGATCCTCCAGCAGCTCTGACCGCTGACTGAACCCAGCCAGCCGCGGGAGCTGCAGGAGGATGCTGTTAACTCCTCCCTTGCCGGCTGCTAGTGGCTGGACTATCGTCCAGCCAATAGCAGCGATCCTGGGGGGGGGGGGGGGTAATCGCCACCTCCCCATAGATACAGTGGGTGATAGGGGGTGTATCATACACCCCCGATCACCTTGTATCTCCGGGTAAGCGGGTCACATGTGACCCGCATCGCCGGAATAGCCGCAAATCGCATGTGTGAATTGTCTAATGACCCCCCTGGGCATTTGCACGGGATGCCTGCTGAATGATTTCAGCAGGCATCTCGGTCCAATCCTCGTCCGGCGCACGGCGGGGACCAGAACTGCCCATGACATAACTGTACGTCCTTGGTCCTGTAGGGGTAAATTAAGATTTTGGATAGCTAGTGCTACCTATCATAAAATTGTAATTCCCAGACCCAGGCCCTGCAACGGCATCAGTAAACCATATATTGCCTTAATGACACAGCCTGGAGTTGGCTGAAGCATGAGGAGATCATTGAAATGTGTGATTTTTTTATTTGAAATTTAAATCAAAATTTGAGTGTCCCGGACCCCGGTGTGTGGGTACAAAGGACCAAATCTAACAAGCCCACACAGGGCTCATGTGGCCATGAGATGTAGGCGCAACGTCTCCATTGGCCTGACCGGCCATTGTTTCCAAGATTTTTCGCAGAGGCAAACCATGTGAAGAACAGCGTGACACTGCCGTGCCCTGCACACATGGTATGCTGAAGGGCTACTGAGACTTGTCCGGGCAGTGAAGGCTTAGGACACAGTGGAGGATGTGGAGGCGGAGTCGTACACTGTCACAGGACCAACGGGCTGACAGAGTGGAGCAGGAAGCAGCATGAGTACACAAGAGGGGTTCACAACCCCTAAAATTAAAAGGTGAATGTTGAAATCTCTATTGAAGATGCATGTTAGGTAGTGCTACCATCCAAAAATGTAAGGCCCAAGCCCAGAAGCATCAGTAAGCCAAGTAATTCCTGAAACACACAGGAGCAGTTAGGAGCAGTCATCAGCAGTACACCCGAGGGTTTCATAACCCCTTACATTTAACCCGTACAGCACCAAGGGCATATGGATATGCCTTCTGTACCTGGGTCATAAGCAAATGCCCAGGGGGGTCATCAGACCCCCCTATGTCGGCAATCACGGCAAATCGCAAGTGAATTCACACTTGCGATTTGCGCAATTCCGGTTCATTACGGGTCTATGGTGACCCGGAATATAAGGGGGATCGCGATTGTCTAAGACACCCACGGTCCCCTTGAAGGGATAGGAGTGAGATGGCAGGGGTGCCACCCCTCCTATCCCTGCTATTGGTTGCCAGAAGCTACGACCAATAGCAGATCTGGGGCTGGGGGGGGGGGGTACTTTCGGTTTCCCAGTTCTGCCCACCCACAATAGGCCGGACAGAATGGGGAAACTGAAGAGGACCGATGGCAGAAAATCCACTTACCCATCCGGAGGTAGCGGGCGACGGTGATCGGCGATGTCGTGCGGCTGGCTCCCTGGATCCTACGGAAGCCGGTGAGTTGCCTAGCAACATCTGGAGGGCTACAGTATCAGACCACTATACAGAGGTCTCTAAACTATAGTCCTCCAGATGTTGCAAAACTACAACTACCAGCATGCCCAGACAGCTGTTTGGGCATGCTGGGAGTTGTAGTTTTGCAACAGCAGGAGGTCTACAATTTAGAGACCACTGCACAGTGATCTCCAAACTGTAGCCCTCTAGATCTTGCAAAACTACAACTCCAATCATGCCCACACAGCAGTTTTCTGTCTGTGCATGCTGGGATATGTAGTTTTGCAACATTTGGAGGGCCACAGTTTGGAGATCACTGTGCAGTGGTCTCTAGACTCTAGCCCTCCAGGTGTTGCAAAACTGCAAATCCCAACATGCTCAAACAGCAAACAGCTGTCTTGGCATGCTGGGAGTTGGAGTTGCGTACCTCTAGCTGTTGCATAACTACATCTCCCAGCATGCCCTTCGGCGACCAGTACATGCTGGGAGTTGTAGTTTTGCAACAGCTGGAGACACGCTATTTGGAAAATACTGAGTTAGGTAACAGAACCTAACTGAAGGTTTTCCAACCAGTGTGCCTCCAGCTGTTGCAAAAGTACAACTCCCAGCATGCACGGTCTGTCAGTAATTTTGAAACAGCTGAAGGTCCCCCCACCATGTGAATGTACAGGGTACATGCACATTGGCAGGTTTACAGTAAGTTTCCTGCTTGAAGTTTGAGCTTTCGCCAATTTTTCGCCGCAGTGCAAACTCCTAGCAGGAAACTCAACGTAACCCGCCAGTGCGAATGTACCCTAAAAACACTACACTACACTACACTAACACATAATAAAGGGTAAAACACATCTTATACACCCCCTTACACTGTCCCCCCAATAAAAATGAAAAACGTATTGTACGGCAGTGTTTCCAAAACGGAGCCTCCAGCTGTTGCTAAACTCCCAGCATGCCTTGACAGCCACTGACTGTCAAGGCATGCTGGGAGTTTAGCAACAGCTGGAGGCACCATGTTTGGGAATTACTGGCGTAGAATATCCCTATGTCCACCCCTATGCAATCCCTATGTAGTCCTCAAATGCATATGGGGCTCTCTAACTTCAGAGCCCTGTCGTATTTCAAGGAAACAGTTTAGGGCCACATATGGGGTATTTCCGTACTCGGGAGAAATTGCACTACAAATTTTGGGGGGCTTTTTCTCCTTTTACCCCTTATAAAAAGGAATAGTTGGGGGCTACACCAGCCTGTTAGTGTAAAAAAAAATTACATTTTTTACACTAACATGCTGGTGTTGCCCCATACTTTTTGTTTTCACAAACGGTAAAAGCAAAAAAAAAGACCCCCAAAATTTGTAACACAATTTCTCCTGAATACGGAAATACCCCATATGGGGACGTAATGGGCGCACAAGGCTCAGGAGTGAGAGTGCACTATGTACATTTGAGGCCTAAATTGGTGATTTGTACAGGGGTGGCTGATTTTACAGCAGTTCTGACATAAATGCAAAAAAATAAATATCCACATGTGACCCCATTTTGGAAACCACACCACTCATGGAATGTAACAAGGGGTAACACCCCACAGCCTTAACACCCCACAGGTGTTTGACAAATTTTCATTAAAGTTGGATGGGAAAATGAAAAAAAAATATTTTCACAAAAATGCTGGTGTTACCCTAAATTTTTCATTTTCACAAGGGAAAATAGGAAAAAAGCCCCCCAAAATTTGCAACCCCATTTTTTTTAGTAAGAACATACTCCATATGTGGATGTAAAGTGCTCTGCAGGTGAACTGCAATGCTCAGAAGAGAAGGAGCGTCATTGGGATTTTGAACAGAAAATTTGTCCGGAATTGAAGGCCACGTGTGTTTACAAAGCCCCCATAGTGCCAGAACAATGGACCCCCCCAAATGTGACCCTATTTTGGAAACTACACCCCTCATGTAATGTAATAAGGGGTACAGTGAGCATTTACACCTCACAGGTTTCTGACATATTTTTGGAACAGTGATCCGTGAAAATGAAAAATGTAATTTTTCATTTGCACAGCCCACTGTTCCAAAGATCTGTCAAATGCCAGTGGGGTGTAAATACTCACTGCACCACTTAGTAAATTCTGTGAGGGGTGTAGTTTCCAAAATGGGGTCACATGTGGGGGGTCTACTGTTCTGGCACCATGGGGGCTTTGTAAATGCACATGGCCCCCGACTTCCATTCCAAACAAATTCTATTTCAAAAAGCTCAATGGTGCTCCTTCTCTTCTGAGCATTGTAGTTCACCAGCAGAGCACTTGACGTCCACACATGGGGTATTTCCATACTCAGAAGAAATTGGGTTACAAATTTTGGGGGGCATTTTGTCCTATTATCCCTTGCAAAAATGTTTAATTTGAGGAAAAACTAGCATTTTAGTGGAAAAAAAATCATTTACACATCCAACTTTAACGAAAAGTCGTCAAACACCTGTGGGGTGTTAAGACTCACTGCACCCCTTGTAACGTGCCTTGAGGGGTGTAGTTTCCAAAATAGTATGCCATGTGGTTTTTGTTTTTTGCTGTCCTGGCACCATAGGGGCTTCATAAATGAGACATCCCCCCAAAAACCATTTCAGCAAAATTTGCTTTTCAAAAGCCAAATGTGACTCCTTCTCTTCTGAGCATTGTAGTTCGCCCGCAGAGCATTTTATGTCCTAACATGGGGTATTTCCATACTCAGAAGAGACGGGGTTACAAATTTGGGCACACATTTTTTCCTATTTTCCCTTGTAAAAATTTTAAATTTGAGGGAAAACCAGCATTTTTGTGAAAAAAAAAATAATTTACACATCCAACTTTAACGAAAATTCATCAAACATGGTTCCCATTTCCAGATTTCTTTGAGTAAGCCATACTCCAATTTCTTGAGGAATGATTTTTTGCAGTTCCACCCCTGTGTGACTCCGTTCACCAAGGCAAACCATATTAAGAACAGCGTGACACCGCTGTTCCCTACACACATGGTATGATGAAGGGACACTGAGATTTGTACGTGCAGTGGAGACCGAGGACACGGTGGAGGATGAGGAGGCAGAGTCGCACACTGTTGCTGTTGTGGCTGTGCAGGAACCACATTTACCCAGTAAGCCGTAAAAGACATGTATTGTCCCTGCCCGTAGTTACAGCGCCACACGTCGGCGCTGCCGTGCACTTTTGAACACACCGACAGGCTCAAGGACTGGCCCACCTTCTCTTGTACAAACTTATGCAGGGCTGGTACTCGGCTCGGCACAAGCCATCAATTCTCTGAAAGGTGCAAAGTCCACCACTTGAAAAGGGAGGGACTGCAACACCAGCAACTTGGACAGGAGCACATTCAACTTCTGCGCCGTTGGATGAGTGGGCGCATACTGTTGTCTCTTCGACATGGCTTTGCCGATGAATTGTTGGTGGAATGGCTGACTAAAAGCGGGAGAAGCAGGAGCGACAGAAGGAGGGTTTGACACACAGCTCCCTTCGGCTGCGGTGGTGTAACCTTGGCTGGATGAAGGAGGGAGCGGATGGCCACTGGGTGATGCAAAAGGCTGGACCACTACATCGGAGCCATGGTTCTCCCAGGCCGCTATATGGTTGCGAAGCATGTTTTGACGCAGGGCCGTGGTGCCTACATTGGGACCCTGGCCACGCTTCACCTTCTGCCGACATATCTTGCATGTGGCTACGCGAACCTCCTCCGAATGCCTGATGAAAAACTGCCACAATGCCAAGTAGCTGCTTTTTCCCACTTACAGTCCACACTAATTGACTGCTACTGTCACCGTTCCACTACCTCCCGGAAAGGTAGGCTGCTGTGAAGCAGGTGGTCTCCCCCGGGCACGTTTGGCTCCAGAATTTCTACTCCTGCCACCATTCTGACTGCCAACCATGCTACTGCCTTGCTGGCTCAGCTGCTGCCTCAAGGGCAACCTGCAACTCTTTTCTCCTAATGATGATGAAGCCACTTCTGCACCCGGCTCCCAATTGCGATCGGCTTCATCATCATCAACAGGTGTCTGCATGTCACTGATGTCCTCCTCAGGTTCCCCAACAGTGTCTGCTTAGGACCCTGAAGCCTGGCAACACCACCTCCCACGTCACTCTCTGCATCACTACTTGCCCGCCTAGCGGAGCAAGCAGCGCATGTCTCCTCCCCTTCTTGGCTGGGCAGTAGCTGCTGACTGACCTTTATTAGATCGTCCTCAGTGAATAGTGAAGCTGAATCCACAACATAAGATACTTCTGTAGGAGAGGGAACAGCATAGGACAAAGGCAATGGGAGGACATGGACTGCTCCCGGTCCATGCCAACTGAGGGTTGTGTCTGAGGAACCCACTGACTGTTGACTGGGGGTGTCAGATGTCACTTGTGATGAAGTGGATGACCGTGTTAACCAATCGACGACGGCAGATGGTTTGCTGGTCGAGACACGACCGCTGGCTAACAATGGGAGCTCAGGCCTCTCGCTGCGACTCCTGCTACCACTCGCCCCTAGTCTGCTGTGACCTCTGCCTGAAGTATTTAGGCCTCTGCCACTCATCTGTGCTAGTCCTGGCACTTCTCTGCCTGACATGCTCTGCGTATATGAGGGTATTACAATACGCTTCACTACTCTTTAAACAGTATTTTTCTAGAACAGCAGCAGGTGATTACTTTTGGCTGTCCTTTCACAGTATGTAGGCCCTTGACAGATTAATAGATACAAAATGGTACACTACTTAGATGTACATATGCGGTGTGCACTGATGAGGGCAGAAAAATGCACAACAATACGCAGAAAAACTCTGTATTTTTGTAAAACACCAGACAGTGAGTACTATTGTTTGGACTTTGACAGTATATAGGCCCTTGACAGAATAACAGGTACAAAATGGTACACTACGTGGATGTACGTATGCGGTATGCACTGATGAGGGCAGAAAAATGCGCTACAATGAGCCTAAAAACTGTAAGACTCACCACAGATGGCAGATACCCAGGGAGCAGGAGATTCGTAGTTCCACGGTAGTCTGGAGGGGGTGATGCAGTAGATCCACTGGACCTGTGTGGCAGATGACGTGGGCCGTGCTAGGGAGCGGAGTCTAAGGTGCCGCTGGTTTCACCAGAGCCTGCCGCAAGGTGGGTTGGGCTTGTTGCGGCAGGCGACACCCAGGTCGCTACCCCTGGCACGACTCGACCACACAGGTGAAGCCTGGTACGTAAGGATTAGGCAAGACGTGGTCGGGCAGGCTAGAGGTCAGGGCAGGCGGCACAAGAGCGTAGTCAGTAGGATAGCAGAAGGTCAATAGGCTGGCGGCTAGAATCACGGTCGGGTCACAGAATACAGAGGTCTGGTACACGGCAAGGGAATAACTAGAAGTGCTTTCTCTAAGGTGCTAGGCAAACAAAGATCCGGCAGGGGTGGTAAGGAGGAGCAAAAACTTATAGGTGTGAACACTAATTACGAGCGCACTGGCCCTTTAAATGTCAAAGCTCCTGCGTGCGCTAGGAAGCGGGGGCGCGCATCGGACCTGAGGGACAGAGGCTGGGGAGGGAGGTGAGTGACGGGCTTGGACTCGCATGCGGGCGCATCCCGAGATGCTATTCCCAGCCCTGCCAGAAACTGACAGTCGGGAGGAGTATGTCTGGCCGGAGCGCTGCTCGTTACAAAAACTTTCACAGTATGTAGGCCCTTGACAGATTAACAGGTACAAAATGGTACACTAATTAGATGTACATATGTGGTATGCACGTATGAGGGCAAAAAAATGTGCAATAATACGCAGAAAAACTCTGAATTTTGGTAAAACACCAGCCGATGAGTACTATTGCTTGGACTTTCACAGTATGTAGGCCCTTGACAGATTAACAGGTATAAAATGGTACACTTATCAGATGTACGTATGTGGTATGCACTGATGAGGGCAGAAAAATGCGCAACAATATGCCAAAAAACTCAGTATTTTTGTAAAACATTAGCAAATGATTACTTTTGCCAGGACTTTCCCTGTATCTAGACTTGTCACAGATACAAAATAGTAGACTGCCTTGATGTAGGTACGTGGTATGCACGTATGAGGGCAGACAAATGCACTACAGTCCGCTGAAAAAACGTATTTGTGAACAACAGCAGGACACAACAGTGCAGCACCACCAAAAAAATAAAAAATAACAGGTATTAAACCCTAATTTTCACTCTGTCACATAGTGTTAAGAATGGTATGAACTGGTTTTTATACAGTCTACACACAATTATAAGCAGCAGATGATTTCTGGAGGAAAAAAAGGACAGAATTGCGCTGAAAAATAAGGTGATTAGGTGGTTCATAAAGTTCATGCAGCTTGTTGATATGTATGAGGCAACGAAAAGCTATCTGCCCCTCTCTGATGAAATGCTCAATAACGTGAATAGGAGGTTTATGGCGTAAGATCCTTCTCAGTGAGAAGAACAAGCAAAGCACTGCACTTCTGTCTGTCTACAATGCTGATGTGACTAGCAGTTGCCAGTGGTACGCTGTGGTATAAGCATTCACACGCAGTCCGTCCTCTCTCTCTGAGTGCATGGATGAAATAAGCAGCAGCAAGATGGCTGCCAATTATATAGGGCTGTGACATCACAGGGGTCAATGAATGCTGATAGGCTGCATCTCGCATGTGATTCAGGGTCATCCCGCCTCCCTCCCTTCCTGCCGTACTTTTCCGCCCTCCCCGCCCTCATAATCCCCTGCCCCATGTACTCACATGTGGATCCGCCATTTTAGGTCTCCTTTAGACAGGAATGCTGTAAAATGGAATTTAATGAAGCGTTTTGCGTGATAGAATCGCGGCGATATTCACATTCGTTGTGAATCGAATATTTCATGAAATTTGTAACGAATTCGGGTTCGTCAGCTTCAATACGCTCATTTCTACCTAGAATATACCTCATTAGGGTCTATTCACATGTGTGTGTGTGTATGTGTGTCTGTGAGAGATAGACAGACTTTTACAGAGCCACTAACTAAGTGCTGTATATAAGTCCTATATTCACTTACTGACACTTTTGAAGCTAGTTTAATTTATAGGAATCATTCAATTTATTTTTTATTATTAGCGGGTACTTCATATAGAAATTTTAAAAACTCTAGTTTTACAAATGGGGCAGGAGCAAAGGTTATAAAATGTATAGGACATTGGTTGTTTCATAATAATGTGGGAGATTTATAAAAACTTGTGCTAAGGAAAAGTTAACCAGTTGCCCATAGCAACCAATCAGTAATTTGTTATGTTTTTTTGGTTCCTTTTTGCTGTTAAAATAAACTTGATCATCTTTAGTTTGTTCCTAGATATATCGGCTGACATGTAATTTAACAGTTATTTTACATTACATTTCATTTAGAATTTTGTACTCTCAGTTGTACAGTCTCCACACATGGGACTTTATTTGACCTAATTCCGTTTTAATTCTACTGTCCCTATATGATCAAATGTTTTATAAGTCATATATTTCTATCTTGTATTATATGTGAAAATTTTATAAACATGGTTATTGAAAAGTGGAGGAAAAAACAGGAAATGAAAAGCCGCTATGTTAGGGTACAGTTACCCGTACAGGATCTGCTGCATATTTTCTGCAGCTGATTTTACTACCTCGTGAAGTTAACGGGTTCCAAAATCAGCTGCACAAAATATGCAGCAGATCCTGTATGTGTGAACATACCCTTAAAGAGTTGTTTTGGCAACTCACCAGACATGCTTTATTAAATGTAATTGTCACTTCCCAGGGCACCTCTTGTCTTGTCTCCACTGCTTATGAAATGCTTCTATCTTATTGTGGCTCTTGTGCCTATCTCGGAAGAACAATGTTTTTCCATAGTGAAGTTGGTTTCTCTCATTTGCATATTATACAGCCTCTTCCAATTGTATATTATCTAACACTTGCATATTACCACCGTGTGTCGTTTTACATAGAATCTCAGACTCTAGGTGTCCCTGATGCACTCAGTTGGTCGGTGACCTCTTACATATGTTGTGAAGCATTCCATGTATTAAAGGAGTACTCCAGCGCAAAATAACTTATCCCCTATCCAAAGGATGGGGGATAAGTTATAGATCGTGGGGGTCCGAGCGCTGGGGCCCCCGGGATCTCCTGGACGGGGCCGCGGCAGTCTGCAGGAAGTGAAGTTTCGTCCCAAGCAGAAAGCCGCGGCAGACACGCCCCCTCCATGTATCTTTATGGGGTACATGGAGGGGGCGTGTCGGCCGCCACGTCATGCGGGGACAGAACGCCCCCTTTCCTGTACATTGCCGCTGCCCCATACTGGAGATCGCAGGGGGCCCCAGCGCTCGGACCCACCGCGATCTATAACTTATCCCCTTTAATTTGTATTGGAGACTGTTAATTTCTGTTATTAACAGTATATCCTCCTAGCCTAACAACCTACAGGTGTCTATACTAGGTCGAGTTGATGGATTTCTTTTAGAGGTTGGAAAAAAAGTGGTAGGTATCTTACTGCATCTTCCCCTTTGTTAATTGCAGTCCATTGGATTAAAGTCTCTCCCCGTACTAGGAGGGTATTTACTAACAATGTAAATGTCCCTTTAGGGTGGCAATGGGCTATATATCAAAATATGCAACTTCCCTGCTTGCTTTGGGGAATAATGGGCCCCATTGTTTGCTACATCTGACCTGACCAGTATCTATCTTCTTCATCTCTATATTTTTGACTGCTAAGATGGCTGGATTGTGAGGTTTGTTTTGTGTATTGCTTCATTTGTTTATTGTTACTGGGATACTATGTTTCTGTTATTAAAAACATAGTTTGGCACATTATGTCGACGGGCAGGGACCTAAAAATGTAGCCGACAATAATAAAAATTTAGTATGTGTGTGTTTTTCACTTTTTTTCTTTATTTTTAAATATTTTTTAGGTAGTACTACTACTCCCAGCAAGGAACACACTGTTCCATGATGGGAGTAGTAGTTCTTGTACTAATAGACAGATAGCCCCAGGTGTCACTCCTGACACCTGATGCAATCGTCCATAATATAGCAGAGATGCGGAGCGGCTCTATACAGCGCTTCCCATCTCTGCACTATTCTCCGGGCCAGACAGTGATATGAATAGAAATTCACATCACTCATTCATATTTTTTATATGAATGGTGAGTGGCCGGCTGGAGTACAGAGCAGAGATGTGAGCGCAGGAGAAAGCCGCTCCGCATCTCAGTGACGAAGGATGATCACAGCGGGATGTCAGGAGTTACACCCGCTATGATCTGTCCATAACTACAGGTACTACTGCCCCCAACATGGATCACACTCTACTCCATGCTGGGAGTTGTAGTACCTGCATTAATAGACAGATCGTAGCGAGTGTCACTCCTGACACTCGCTGTGATCCTCCTGTATAATGTATAGATGTGGCCGGCCGCTCTGCTATGGTCCCCTGCACTGATGTATATGGAGCGCTATAACATCGCACAGGGGGACAGGTCCCTCCATTCTCTGCTGCTCCTCTGTCAGATACGGAGATGAGCAGCAGGGAATGGAATGGCATGTCCCTGCTGTGTGCTGTGACAGCACTAGAAGATGAGAAGATGACCAGGCAGCAGGCAGGGGGGAGAATCATACAAATTCACATGGGGGGAATAAAATGAATATACCTAAGGGGAAATGTGATTATACAGTAAGGAACACTGAAGTTTAAAAGCCCCACTGGGAGCCCTGAATGGCTCATCCGTTCCGGCCATTCAGGGCTTCCAGCTGGGAATTAAAAAATGAAAGTAAAAATACACCGTACATCGCAGGGGAGTGGAGCATGCCTCTCCCCTGTTTAATAACTTCTGAGACCCTGTGCGATCAATCACTCAGCCCCTATACTACAACCCCCATAATGGAACAGAGTCTGTTCCATGATGGGGGTAGTAGTACAAACACTAATGTAGCCTCCCCAGCCACCGGCAGATGCCCGCAGCCAGGGAACTACTACTCTCATCATGGAAATTAGTATTTTCCATGATGAGAGTAGTAGTAGTAGTCCCGGCTGCGGGAGTCTGATGAAGGCTGATACTAAAGGATGAAAGACTGATGCAAATGGATGCCACTAAATGGCATCCCTTTGCATCAGTTTGCATCTGTTATTAGAATGGTCTTTTTAGGAGGCAATAACGGAGAAAATATGACCTTTAGTGATCCAAAAAAGTGATGGAGATACCTTTTTTAATAAAATTTTGTAGGGTACCATTAATTAAATTTTAAAATAGATACAGTAGTGATGGAAAAAATTGTATTTAACGAAATTTTTTGTCATTATAACAAAATTTTAATTAATTTTTAAACAGGGATCAATTTATGTGGGCAGGCAGGGCATTAACCCCTTAAGGACTCAGGGTTTTTCCGTTTTTGCACTTTCGTTTTTTTCCTCCTTACCTTTTAAAAATCATAACCCTTTCAATTTTCCACCTAAAAATCCATATTATGGCTTATTTTTAGCATCGCCAATTCTACTTTGCAGTGACATTAGTAATTTTACCCAAAAATACACGATGAAATGGAAAAAAAATCATTGTGCGACAAAATCGAAAAAAAAACGCCATTTTGTAACTTTTGGGGGCTTCCCTTTCTACGCAGTGCATATTTCGGTAAAAATTACACCTTATCATTATTCTGTAGGTCCATACGGTTAAAATGATACCCTACTTAGATAGGTTTGATTTTGTCGCACTTCTGGAAAAAATCATAACTACATGCAGGAAAATTTATACGTTTAAAAATGTCATCTTCTGACCCCTATAACTTTTTTGTTTTTCCTTGTACAGGGCGGTATGAGGACTCATTTTTTGCGAATATGAAGTTTTTATCGGTATGATTTTTGTTTTGATCTGACTTTTTGATCACTTTTTATAAATTTTTTTAATGGTATAAAAAGTGACCAAAATACGCTTTTTTGAACTTTGGAATTTTTTTGCGCGTACGCCATTGACCGTGCGGTTTAATTAATGATATATTTTTATAGTTCGGACATTTACGCATTCGGCGATACCACATATGTTTTTTATTTTTTTACACTGTTTTATTTTTTTTATGGGAAAAGGGGGTTGATTCAAACTTTTATTAGGGAAGGGGTTAAATGACCTTTATTAACACTTTTTCTTTTACATTTTTTTGCAGTGTTATAGGTCCCATAGGGACCTATAACACTGAACACACTGATCTCCTATGCTGATCACTGGCACGGAGCAGTCATTCGTCGACCGGACACCGAGGAGGCAGGTAAGGGCCCTCCCGGTGTCCGGTCAGCTGTTCGGGACGCCGCGATTTCACCGCGGCGGTCCCGAACAGCCCGACTGAGCAGCCGGGTCACTTTCAGTTTCACTTTAGAAGCGGCGGTCAGCTTTGACCGCCGCTTCTAAAGGGTTAATACCGCACATCGCCGCGATCGGCGATGTGTGGTATTAGCCCGGGTCCCAGCCGTTGATGAGCGCCGGGACCGACGCGATATGATGCAGGATCGCGGCGCGATCCCGCTTCATATCGCGGGAGCCGGCGCAGGACGTAAATATACGTCCTGCGTCGTTAAGGGGTTAAAAATGTAGCCGACAACAATAAAAATGTAGCGTGTGTGTTTTTCACTTTTTTTTATTTTTTAGGTAGTACTACTACTCCCAGCATGGAACACACTATTCCATGATGGGAGTAGTAGTACCTGTACTAATTGACAGATCGCCTGTGTCACTTCTGACACCTGTTGTGATCCTCCTGTAAAATGTATAGATGCGGCCGACCGCTCTTCTATGGTCTCCTGCACTGCCGTATATATACACCTATTCATATTTCCTGCAGAGAGCTGTGATTGGACAGATGGTTCCAGCCACTCACAACTCTCTGCAGGAAATATGAATAATAGGTATATATATACGGCATATACTCATACTACAGTGGGACCAGAGAAGAGCAGCTGGCTGCTTGCATCTATACATTATACAGGACAATAGCATCGGGTGTCAGACGTGACACTCGCTGCGATCTGTCTATTAATGCAGGTACTACAGCTCCCAGCATGGAACAGAGTGTGCTCCATGTTGGGAGCAGTAGTAACTGCAGTTGAGGACAGATCACAGCAAGTGTCACTCTTGACACCCAATGCGATCGTCCTATCTATTGCAGAGAAGCAAGCACAGGAGAAGGCCGCTCGCATCTATACATTATACAGGATGATCGCAGGGGTGTCGGTAAGGAAGAAATTCGTTATTTAGAATCAAGCCGAAGTTCGGATTGGGTCCGAATCTAATTTTTCATGAAATTTGGAACAAATTTGACTTTGTCAGATTCGATTCGCTCATCTCTAGTAATACCATTGGAACACTGGGGCAGTTTCCCTCTAAATATCTGCTTCATATGGGGATTCAATTCTTCCTTTTGTTTTTGGGAATTTGTATGTCTTACTAAAGTAATTGGGGTTGGAGTGAAAAGGACTGCTATGCTGTGGAGTAACCAACTAGGAAATACCAGATCTGGGACTCGTCAATGGAAGTGTGCAGAAACAGTGGTCGATGTATTAAATTTGAGGAAGTTAACTGTTTTGTCAATTACTTTAACTCTTGAATGACCAGGCTTGTCTTGACCTTAAATGGGGTTGTCCAATAAAAAAACTAAACCTATGCATGATGTCAAAATATGTATTAAAGCAACTTACCAATATAGTATTATTCTCAATTGTGCACAGACCTCTATTTCAGCTGTAATCCCCCTTTCTTTAAATTGCTGAATCTCCTGTGACGTCATTGTAACAGCATCGGATAGCATTGAGCTCCATCCTTATCTTGGAGTGTCGGCACAGGGTAAGTAATATGAAGGGAGAGGCTGGTTTTATAGCTCATTAGATAAGGTAGCCAGAAGTTCTGTTCTCAGTCACAAAAATCTCTGGCCATAGCTGTCATGAGGTTTGTGAGCCGTGGTCTGTGCCTCTGCTTCTTGTCCCTTTCTGTGGTCATAACTTTGGAATGATTTACTTATCCAAGTGATTCTTAGATAATTTTTTGTGACATATTGTTCTTTCCATTAGTGATGTATTTTGGTTCATCCATTCAGTGTTTTTGTGAAAAAAAAAAAAAATTGAAAAATTGAAAAAAATTTATTTTTGTCGGACTGGAGATTGTGGGGGGGGGGGGGGGGGGGGGGGGACCATGTGGCCGGACCCCCACAATCAGACATCTTATCCCTTATCCTTTGAATAGGGTATAAGATGTAATAATTTATATTTGTCTATTTTACTGAGATGGACTTTACTGAGACAGTCTTTCATATTAGTCTTTATTAATGTCAAATTTGAAAGGTTGGACCAAAGTGTGTGCTTCATTGTTCCTTTGCTGTACTAGCAGAAGTGATAGACTTTTTGTCTTTGTTTATTTATATAGTTTCATAATTTCCTACAGAGAATATGTTAAGACAACTAAAGTACAAAGTAAAAATTATATACAAGTAGCTTCCTTATTAGACTTTGCTGTTATACCAAAATAGTTTGTCATTAATGTTGCTTTTAGTTTGACTACTTTTGCAAATTATTCATGAATTATTCAGTAATACAAGAGGGTTTCAGGGGGAAATCTTTTAAAAAGCAATCAGAAACATTTTTGCCTGTAAATTATTGAGTGCTCTAGAGATGTAAACGTCAACTTTTTTCAAGCAAACTGAAAGTGTAGGAATGAATGTTGCAATAAATAAAAAGTTACACACTAAATAATTGCTAAAGCATGAAAAAAACAAAAACAAATTCCATACAATTAAATTTTGTATGCAAAGTTGACATTTCACAATTACTATACTCTCTTTGAACAATGCATTGCACTGCAATTGTATGACACAGCACAGTCCAATGCTTGGTGTTAATAGCTTATTAATAGCATCATATTTGGCATAAAAAAACTTGTAAACTATCTCTGCCTTTATTTACGGTAAAACATTATTGGCCAGATCACACATGTGAACAAGTAACTTCTCAAAGAAAATCAAAACAACCAGAGTATATGAATGTTAGCATATGTCTGCCAGGGTAACATGTGGATACTTTTTTAACAGTAGTAATACGTCACTGGAAACTAAAAAGTAAACATTATAGTAGATCCAAATACTGTATATAAGCATATGCTGTGAATTTAGAGAGGGTTTGTTTCTAGAACTCCCTCGATGAGAAAGACCAAAGTGTCATTGAAGGAGTATTTTAATTGGAAAATGTTATTTTCAAATCAACAGATACCAAATATTTGAATTTGATCTTTATTTAATAAAAAAATAAACCTTCCAGTGCTTATCAGCTATTGTAGAAAGTTTTTCCCAAGTAAGGGAAGTAAAATGGAGCCACCCTTTCCTGGTCTATGAAGGCACAGGTAAAGAGTAGTACAAACATATAGTACCTCCCTGTACTGTAGGAAGGTGCTATCACACAGTCAGGCAATGCACTTACAGGTGTTTAACTCCTTAAGGACTCAGCCCATTTTGGCCTTAAGGACTTAGACAATTGAATTTTTACGTTTTCATTTTTTCCTCCTCGCCTTCTAAAAATCATAACTCTTTTATATTTTCATCCACAGACTAGTATGAGGGCTTGTTTTTTGCACGACCAGTTGTCCTTTGTAATGACATAACTCATTATATCATAAAATGTATGGCGCAACCAAAAAACACTATTTTTGTGGGGAAATTAAAAAGAAAAACGCAATTTTGCTAATTTTGGAAGGTTTCGATTTCACGCCGTACAATTTATGGTAAAAATGACATGTGTTCTTTATTCTGAGGGTCAATACAATTAAAATGACAACCATTATTACATACTTTTCTATTATTTTTGTGCTTAAAAAAAACCACACATTTTTTAACCAAATTAGTACGTTTATAATCCCTTTATTTTGATGACCTCTAACTTTTGTATTTTTCCGTATAAGCGGCGGCATGAGGGCTAATTTTTTGCAAAATGATCTGTACTTTTTTTAATACCAAATTTGCATATAAAAAACTTTTAATACATTTTTTATAATTTTTTTTAAATAAAATATATTAAAAAAGTTGCAATTTTGGACTATTCTTTTTTTTTTCGTTCACGCCGTACACCGTACGGGATCATTAACATTTTGTTTTAATAGTTCGGACAGTTACGCACGCGGCGATACCAAATATGTCTATAAAATTTATTTTTTACGCTTTTTGGGGGTAAAATAGGAAAAAACGGACGTTTTACTTTTTTATTGGGGGAGGGGATTTTTCACTTTTTTTTTTACTTTTACTTTTACATTTTTTTACATTTTTTTTACACTTGAATAGTCCCCATAGGGGACTATTCATAGCAATACCATGATTGCTAATACTGATCTGTTCTATGTATAGGACATAGAACAGATCAGTGTTATCGGCGATCTTCTGAATGATCGGATCCCTGCAGCAGCGCTGCGGGCGATCCGATCAATCATTTAAATCGCGCACTGCCGCAGATGCCGGGATCTGTATTGATCCCGGCACCTGAGGGGTTAATGGCGGACGTCCGCGAGATCGGCAGCCGGGATCAGCCGCGAATGACACGGGCATCGCTCCGATGCCCGTGATTATGCACAGGACGTAAATATAAGTCCTGGTGCGTTAAGTACCACCGCACCAGGACGTACATTTACGTCCTGCGTCCTTAAGGGGTTAACTAGTGAAATGCCCATTCTGATTGATCTATTCTTCCAGCCATTGACATGTTTAGCAGATCTGAACTGTTGGTACCATTGTAGCATTATATGTTGAGTATGGTTTCAAGTTACAAGGATCACTGTAGATGTATGTTACTTTACATATTTCCCCGATAAGGTCATAAAAAATGACATTGCTCATTAAGTACTATGTCAGTTAAGGCACAGTTTTTTTTTTTTTTTTTTTTTTTTTGAAGAAAGCTACAATGTTTTCTTTGAAGAAAGCAAAAAATATTTGAAGGTTTATGTATATCAGTAATAGAAGGTTGTCCCTTTACATGTAAAATAATCTGTACTTTGGAAATGGAACATAAATGATCTATATGCAACAGGCAAAAAAATTGTATCAAAGCAGATGGCACTTGTACATTAATGATATTTTCTACAGTAACAAAATCAATCAATGAGATTTACTGACATTACAAAATTTTTGCATTTACAATTTAAGTAATCTCACACAAGTAGTGCAGTCTTTTCATGAAGATCCATGTACTAGCATGAAATGTTTTAGAAAAGTCAGAGGATTGACAAGATTGACTTTAGTAGTTATTGCATAATTTATGGCATTTTAAAAATGAAATGTCTGCTGATTCTTCTGGTGGTAGTCATGCATGTATTATAAAATAAAAGATGAAACATAGCTAATTTAGAATCTGAGAAAACCAAAATACAGGAAATACGTTATCACAGTCTAACAAGGTTGGCTCTCAGATTTGGAAATCAGTAGGAGTGGCAAACAACACAGTTCTCAATGATAGATTTAATTTACAATAAAGGAACAGCAGATTTAAGTAGAATAGCTAATTCTACAAGAACATTCACAACATAATGCTTGTCTTACCTGGTCACAAACTGTAAATGAGAGCCATTGAGATGAAATCGTTTTGCACGTATATGACTAATGAAAGCAAATCACAGATATGCAGTAGGCAGAGGTTGGGATCTTGTTCTAGTAAAATGTGTATTCTATATCCAAAACCGTAATTAATTCTAAATAACTAAAACACCAGCTAAATATCAGACATTTTTTTTTTGTTAATAAGGGAAAATACCCTCTTTAGAGCATAAAGCAGCTAAAATATTTTGATAAATAGACAAAAATAAAAATCAGGTTAATTTTTATCATTCTTGCTCCAGCCTTCAGCTATTACAAATTCATTGACAAAAGTATGCAGTAGGAGTCAACTCCTAACCTTGTTCTCAAGAATGCCTCAATAATATTAAAGTCTAGTTACTGGGCTGAACAGGGTACATAATGTTCCTCAAACCACAACACCGAGCAGTATGAATAGGAGCATTATCATTCTGGAAGATTTCTGCACCATCTGGAAAACAAATCTGGACCATAGGAGTGAATGGTCCCTTAGAATGTCCAGATATATCTAGGTTGTTACTTTGCTTCAAAGGATGTATATTGGACACAAAAAAGGACTTTGATATTGTACCGAAACCATACAGGAACTTCTAGCCATGCTGGACAGTGAGTTTAGGGCAGTCAACATCTCAGGGTTTATCCTACACCCAAACGGTTGTAGGAAAAACTATTGTGCTGTTCCAGTACCGCATTTCATTCGGTACTTATTTATCTATGGGTCCCCGTAGCCAGAGTCCCTAGGACTTAGTTATATCTGTTAGTCAGTCCGCCCCTAGTCGCCTCTATTATAGTGTATAGATTCCTAATTTATCCATAGAATAATGTATATAGTATTATTTCTGCATATAAATGGTTAATTACTTGTTTCCATGGTGTCGCAGGGCCTTCGGGTCATGTGATGCGTTCCAAGCCTCATTCTGGATGTGTTCCAGGCCTCACTTTGGTATCTCTAGCCTCATTTTGGGTTTTGCAATGTATATAGATCCTGTGATGTAAGCAATCCCATGATACCATGTAAAGTGAGTGGCAGACCTTCGGACCAATCAAAATCGCCACGCCACCTGCCCATATAAGGAAGCGGCGGCCATCTTATCACTCTCTTGTTCCTGGGATAGCAAGCAAGCAAGACCTGTATAGCAGTTATCACAGTGAGTTAGGCCTGAGCCTTGCGGCAACGGCTGAATGATCTAAATTATAGAGTGTGTCATCCCCAAAGCACTCTGCAGTATCACCGAACCCAATATTTCCCCTAAATCCGGACGAATCTGCACATCACTCCCTAAATTCAGAGACTATAAGTTTAATGCAAGATTCGCAACTTCTGCCAGTCGCTAAGCAACCGAAGAACTGTTATATGAGACTGTTACTACGCATTGGATATTGCTAGCACTGCAGTAAAGTTATTCAAGTTCAAGTTAAATCTGCTTGTGGACCTTCAGTCATTTCATTGCACCTATCGCTTTTGGGAAGGGCGGTGATAGGCTGGAACATAGATTCAGCATACCAGCCCTCACCCTGAAGCGAGGAACGAAACGTCGGGTCTGGCATGTGACCAGGGCATCCAAACACCCGGTTGTATTAGTTACTCTGCATATGGTGTACATGTGTGTTTTTTTATGCAGTTCCATATAGGCTACGTAGGTTGTATTAACCACTTTATGCACTTTTCTTCTCCTTTTATGTCACATATTGTATCTTTGATACTTTTATCTTGGTAACTCAGGGGAAGTGCCGATACCCATATGTACATTTAACTTGCACCTTTATCATGCTTATGGCAGCCTTGCCTTTGCACGAGTAACCTTATGCACTTTATGATGTATTTCCCTGGTGTTTTTACATGAACAGGCATTGACCTGTATTATTAATATTTACCTATGATCCCAGTCACCGCCTGTTAGTTCTGGTCCACTGGATCACTAAGTCTGGACTATACTCCATGTCTGTTTTTAATTGTTCTTGCGATATTGTTTTCAATATTTGTGTAATTTGTATCAATAAAGATTGTTTGATCCATAGAAACGCAGTTGTTTTTCTGTTTTGGCTATTTATAGTGTTGGGTCAGTTATCCTTGGGGATCTTTCTGTGTCCTAATTGCTCATAGATGCACATGGAAAGTGAAGATTTGCCTGCATTGACCAATTCCACAGCACACCTGCTGCATCAAAAAAAGTGCTACTAAACATCAAAACAATTGATCAGTCTAGGTCTTAAATCAAACATTTTGATCAGTTGAGACCAAGAACCCCACTGATCCCTAAATGTAGCAAGGTGAAGCAAGCAGCTAAATGCTTCACTTTCCAGCTTGGTTCTCTACCTGTCACTTTGCAGATGACAGGCTCTATTGACTATAATGAGCACTGAGCTAGGAAGCTTTACCTGGCTATATCTGGGGATCGATGGGGATCTCAGCACTCAGTTTTTTTTAACAATAGTAATGCTTTAATGCTAACTATAATTCAAAGGTGTCACAGCACACAGTGCAAAACAACCTGCAGAGCTGCAGACTGTCAAAGTACCCATGCAGACCTCTGTCTACCGCTGAAAATACCTACAGTGGGCACACGAGTATCAGAGCTGGACTATTAAACAAGGATAAAAGCTAGCCTGGTTTGATGAATCACATTTTCTTTTAAATCATATGGTCGGTGGATTGCGCATGCATCACTTACCTGGGGTAGAGATAGCAGGAGGATGTACTACAGGAAGAAGGCAAGCCCTAGGAGGCAGTGTTATGCCTGGATGATGTTTCGCTGGGAAATCTTGGTTCCTGGTATTCATGTTAATGACATGCATCTCCTGTCTACACATTACTGAAGAATAAGTTCACCCCTTTGTAGTACCAGTAATCCCAAATTCCTAACCTCTTTCAGCAGAATAATGGGCCACTCCACTCTACAAACATGCTTAGGAACATTGCAAAGTTTTGAAAGTTTTGACTTAGCTTTTAACTTCCCTAGATCTTAATCTGATTTACATCTATAGGATGTGCCCAAAAACATTTTTATTCCATGAAGGCCCCAATTTATAGGGCTTAAAATGTATTGCAAAAGTATGTTTTTTTATTGATATTTAGAAATATAGCTACTAAAACAATAGCAGTTAAAACAGGAGG
This sequence comes from Hyla sarda, assembly GCF_029499605.1. NCBI lineage: Eukaryota > Metazoa > Chordata > Amphibia > Anura > Hylidae > Hyla > Hyla sarda. Next base: position 228,140,195 of record NC_079192.1, read on the forward strand.
GTTTGCTACTGTCTTTGTGCCATATATCACAGACACATTTAGAGGTCTTGTGTAGTCCATGCCTTGACAGATTTGAAAGAATGTGGGGGAGCTATAAAATGTAACAATGCTGGTGGGCAACCACCAACATACCATGTGTCCTGATTCTTAAGAGCATCAGGCGGAAACCTCTGTACCATGTTTCTTCTGTGCTTCCTAATCCTCCTGCTCTGGAGTGTCTCACTAATGGATCCCTATAAAAACCTGCTCCACCTCTTGCCTGAGGCATCTGCAAGGTTGCACTTTGTGCACAGCTATGGTCTCTATAGTTTGTCTGTTGATCAAGTGTTCCTGACCTCTGCCTGTTTACTGGACTTTGCCTTTGTTTCATCTCTGACTCTGACTCGTCTCGCCTCTTTATGAACTTGCACCGTAGACCACGCCTCTGTCTGCAAGCTGTTTCTATCTAGCTGCACCTGTTGTCATCTTGGCTACCTGTTTTACCTTGAGTAGAATGTCCTAAAGACATGTAGAGACTTATGTAACATTCATGCTCCAGCGTTAATTCTGGGAAGAGGGATACGCAAGGCAGCTCTCTAACATCATCTTTTGTAGGTGACTTTCCCTTCAGTTTAGTGTTTCACGCCCATTAGGAGCCATAAAACATGACTGGGGATTTATAGCAAGCCAGAAATCTCTCCAGAAGAAAATATTTCCCAACCATAGGCAGCTGTTATTGCCTCTCATCATTACAGAGCTGGGTTCTGGTTGGCTACAGAGAGACCTATCGTCATAAACCCATCACTTTAGGACAGAGAAGAGGTAGTTGCTTTCTCACATACCAAAAGTGAAAAATTTATTTTTATTGATAGAGGTTTAGAAATATAGCTGCTGAAACAAGTAGCAGTTCAATGGAAGGATGAAAGCAATGGCATCAGGACATCTTTTCACACAGTAAGAACACCTTCAGATTAGATGAGATTAATCCATATTTAAGTGAAGTTACTACAATTCAATTTACTTCTTTTAATTTGAAGTAAATAAAAAGATTATGTGAAGATGAACCCTAAGCAGAGTATAAATGAGAAATGACACCACAGGAAGTGCTTTAAATTATCGACAAAACATATTATGCAATCCCTATTATCTCATTTATGATAAATCGGGGAAAAGAGAAATTCATTAGATTGAACATTTCCTTACAACAGTAATTACTTTTATGAACTAAAGAAGTATAGTTTAGTTTCTGATGTAATGTCCCTCAAAGGAGATATCACATTGCGATATTTTAATTCCATACTTAAAATTGAAAAGAATCAGTTAAAAAGGGTATGATAAATTAACAAAACTATAAAAAGACACTAAAATACATATAGATATAATGTTGTGTTTGTTCAGAATTTACATGCCGAATAATAATTTAGGTGCATGCAGATATAGTAAGTGAATTGCGTAAACCCTTATCTTGCATGTATATGGGCAATTTTAATTACTAAATTACTACATTTTTCACTGCCAGCCTTTGCTTGTTTACATTGTAAAAATAATCAGCATGGCTTAGATGACAATCTCAGATTACTGCTTCCCCATTTTGCATATGACATCATACTGCTGATTTTGTCTACCTGAGCATCCTATCAAAAGTTAAAAGAGACTCCTGCTGCAGAGCATCTGGATGTAACAGATTTTTTTTTCTTTAATTTAATTAGAATTTATTTCAATTCTTTTATTACCCATTGTAGTGAGCATCGAGCTGATGGTACGCCGTGAGGCAAGCTACCGCCTGTTCCAGCTCCTGCCTCTCAGCGCACCCCCATACGCTGAGTGTCCACTTGAAAAGGGAGGGACTGCAGTACCAGCAACTTGGACAGGAGCACATTTAGCTTCTATGCCATTGGATAAGTGGGTGCATTTAGCTAGAAGTGGCTGCAGTGAAAAAGCTCGTACTTGTATCTTAAAATCGACCTGGCAGTCTTCCGCCAGGCGAGATACCACCTGTTCAAGCACCTGCTCGCAGCAGCATGAGGAGACCACATGGCCTCACAATCCCTAAGATTAAGATGAATTTTAAAATTTAAACTGAAGATTTATGGTAACTAGTGCTACCGTAAAAAATTGTAGGTAATGTCCCAGGCCCAGCAGCATCAATAAACCATATAGTGGCATGAGTAGAACATATAGTGGCTGAATGGCACAGCCTGGAGTTGGCGGCAGATGAGGAGACAATATGGCTTAACAAACCCTAAGATTAAAAGATGATATTTAAAATTTAAATTGAAGATTTATGTTAGCTAGTGCTACCATAAAAATGTGCAGGTAATGTCCCAGGCCCAGCAGAATCAGTAAACCATATAGGTGCTGAATGACAGAGCCTGCAGCTCGTGGCAGCATGAGGAGACCATGGGACCTCACAATCCCTGAGATTAAAAGATGAATTCTAAAATTTAAATTGAAGATTTATGGTAACTAGTGCTGCCATAAAAAATGTGTAGGTAATGTCCCAGGCCCAGCAGAATCAGTAAACCATATGGTGGCTGAATGACACTGCCTGGAGTTGGCGGCAGCATGAGTAGAACATATAGTGGCTGAATGGCACAGCCTTGAGTTGGTGGCAGCATGAGTAGAACATATAGTGGATGAATGACAAAGCCTGGAGTTGGCGGCAGCATGAGTAGAACATATAGTGGCTGAATGGCACAGCCTGGAGTTGGCGGCAGATGAGGAGACCATATAGTGGCTGAATGGCACAGCCTGGAGTTGGCGGCAGCATGAGTAGAACATATAGTGGCTGAATGGCACAGCCTGGAGTTGGCGGCAGATGAGTAGAACATATAGTGGATGAATGACAAAGCCTGGAGTTGGCGGCAGCATGAGTAGAACATATAGTGGCTGAATGGCACAGCCTGGAGTTGGCGGCAGATGAGGAGACCATATAGTGGCTGAATGGCACAGCCTGGAGTTGGCGGCAGCATGAGTAGGACATATAGTGGCTGAATGGCACAGCCTGGAGTTGGCGGCAGCATGAGTAGAACATATAGTGGCTTAATGGCACAGCCTGGAGTTGGCGGCAGCATGAGTAGAACATAAAGTGGCTGAATGGCACAGCCTGGAGTTGGCGGCAGCATGAGTAGAACATATAGTGGCTGAATGACAAAGCCTGGAGTTGGCGGCAGCATGAGTAGAACATATAGAGGCTGAATGGCACAGCCTGGAGTTGGCGGCAGTTGAGGAGACCATATAGTGGCTGAATGGCACAGCCTGGAGTTTGTGGCAGCATGAGTAGAACATAAGAACATATAGTGGCTGAATGGCACAGCCTGGAGTTGGCGGCAGCATGAGTAGAACATATAGTGGCTTAACCCCTTAAGGACCTGGGCTTTTTCCGTTTTTTCATTTTCAATTTTTCCTCCTTAACTTTAAAAAATCATAACTCTTAAAAATGTTCACCTAAAATTATATATAATGGCTTAATTTTTGCGTCACTAATTCTAATTTGTAATGACATTAGTCATTTTACCCAAAAGTCTACGGTGAAATGGGAAAAAAAATCAATGTGCGACAAAATTGATGAAAAAACACTATTTTGTAAGTTTTGGGGGCTTCTGTTTTTACGCAGTAAATTTTTTTGTCAAAAATGATACCTCATCTTTATTCTGTAGGTCCATACGGTTAAAATGATACCCTACTTGTATAGGTTTGAATTTGTATCACTTCCGAAAAAAATCATGAATACATGCAGGAAAATGTATACGTTTAAAATGGTCATCTTTTGACCCCTATAACTTTTTGATTTTTCTGTGTTCAGGGCGCTTTGAGGACTCATTTTTTGCGCCGTCATCTGAAGTTTTTAGAGGTACCATTTTTGTTCTTATCAGACTTTTTGATCACTTTTTATTCACTTTTTTGTGGTATAAAAAGTGATCAAAAATGCGCTATTTTGGACTTTGGAATTTTTTTGCGCATACGCCATTGAACGAGCGGTTTAAAATGCAGTATATTTTTATAATTCGGACATTTCCGCACGCGGCGATACCACATATGTTTATTTTTATTATTATTTACATAATGTTTTTTTTATTTTTGGAAATGCCGGGTGATTCAAACTTTTATTAGGGGAAGGGATAATTGAAAGGGTTAATGATTTTTTTACACTTTTCTTATGCAACATTATAGCTCCTATAGGGGGCTATAACATTGCATGTACTGATCTTTTAGACTGATTGATCCATCTCCATAGGAATGGATCAATCAGTGTTTTCGGCGATTGAATGCTCAAGCCTGGATCTCAGGCTTGAAGCATTCATTCAGCGATCGGACAGCACAGGAGAAGGTAAGAAGACCTCCTCCTGTGCTACAGCTGTTCGGGATGCCGCGATTATACCGCGGCGATCCCGAACAGCTCCCTGAGCTAGCCGGGCACTTTTACTTTCGTTTTTAGCCGTGCGGCTCAGCTTTGAGCTCGCGGCTAAAGGGTTAATAGCGCGCGGCACAGCGATCAGTGCTGCGCAATATTAGAGGCGGGTCACTATGACGCCGGGCCCGCCGCGATATAATGCGGGGTCACCGTGTGACCCCGCGTTATATCGCAGGACCGGGACTCATGACGTATGCATACATCATGGGTCCTTAAGAGGTTAATAGCACAGCCTGGAGTTGGCGGCAGCATGAATAGAACATAAAGTGGCTGAATGGCACAGCCTGGAGTTGGCGGCAGCATGAGTAGAACATATAGTGGCTGAATGGCACAGCCTGGAGTTGGCGGCAGATGAGGAGACCATATAGTGGCTGAATGGCACAGCCTGGAGTTAGTTGCAGCATGAGTAGAACATATAGTGGCTGAATGGCACAGCCTGGAGTTGGCGAAAGCATGTGGAGACCATATGGTGGCAGACTGAGGCAGCCTGGAGGTGGCAGCAGCAGGATCAGGAGTCCTGAAAGTGAACCGGTGACAGAGTGGTGCGGTGGTTGGCAATACCAGTACCCGGTGACGAATGTGGGTGAAAAAAGGTCTGATGCAGAGGAGTGTTTGTAACTGGGGAGCAGCGGCTTAAATCTGTTTGGCAATATACATATTTTTGAAGTGTTGGTGTGGCACCATGGTCAATCTACTCTGATGCATCAGGCATTGGTGGGTGGAAATCCTGGCTGATCCATGCCTGATTCATCTTCATAAAGGTCAGTCTCTCCACATTTATCGTGGACAGACGAGTTCTCCTTGGAGTGACTATGGCTCCCGCCACACTTAACACTGGCTCTGATGGCACATTAATGCCCGGGCAGGACAGCTTTTCCAGGGCAAACTCTACTAGTTGCGGCCACAAATCAAGTTTGGCTGCCCAAAAGTCCAGCGGATCTTCAAGTTGTGTTGGCATGGGCATGTCAAGGTATGCCACCACCTGCTGGTTCAGTTCCTGCTCCAGGTCTACCTGCTGCTGATGAGTTGCTTCACTATGCGGGTGAAGACAGGTACTCATCAGTGACTGTAGACTCAGGCTGCCGCTGATCTAGCTGGTACTACTCCTGCCACCCCACCCCTCCCCAGCAGCCATGGCAGTGAAAGGTGAGCGCAGAGGGTCCCCCGAGTCAGACCTGCAAGAGGATGGACTATGACTCCGATAGGCATTGGCCAACTGACTAAGTAAGATGTCTCTGTAGTAGGTCCGTTTGTCCTCCCTCTCAGTGGGTGTAAAAAAGGCCCCCATTTTGCGATAGTCGTGAGGGTCCAATTAGGTGGAGAGCCAGAAGTCATCCCGCTGCGGAATGGTGACAATCCGGTGGTCCCTATGCAAACAAGTAAGCATGCATCGGAGGGACTCCCTGCCTTCATCTCTACAGCATACTGCCACGATGTGTCTGTGTCCTCTGTCTCGCCTTCATCAAAACTCCCTAGCTCCTCTGGCTGCTCCTCCTCTCCTGTCAGATGACTAGAAAAACTGCCCATCTCGCGAAACAAACTGTGCTCCACTGTCCCTCTCCTCCTCCTCCTCCAGTTCAGCCTCCACAGGGCTCATGTGGCTGTGAGATGTAGACGCCCCATCTCCATTGCCCTGACCAGCAATCGTTTCCAACACATGTTGTAATAGATGAAGCAGTGGAATTACGTTGTTCATCCCGTAATCCTGGCGACTGACTAATAATCTGGCTTCCTCAAAGGGCTTGAGCAAACGGCAGGTGTCATGTATGAGCTGCCACTGGTTAACATTGAACTTACTCCCCCTATCCAATTGTATCATCCAGAAATCGGTGATGGCTTTTCTCTGTTCGTACAGTCGGTCCAACATATGAAGGGTGGAATTCCAACGTGTGGCAACGTCGCAAATAGTATTTTGTTGGGGGATACCGTTCTGACTCTGCAGCTCAAGGAGGGTGTGCTTTGCTGTGTACAGGTGGCTGAAGTGCATGCAAAGTTTCCTTCCCATTGTTAGGATGACTTGCAAATGGGGGGAACACATCAGGAAACACTTGACAACCAGATTGAACACGTGCGCCTTGTCACAGCACAGACAAGATGTTCTTCCTGTTGTCAGTCACCATGGTTCCCATTTCCAGTTTTTCGTGGAGTAAGACATGCTCCATTTTTTTTTAATGAATTATTTTTAGCAGTTCCTCCCCTGTGTGCCAAGGCAAACCATGTGAAGAACAGTGTGACACCTCCTTGCCCTGCACACATGGTATGCTAAAGGGGCACTGAGACTTGTCTGTGCAGTGGAGGCTGAGGACATGGTGGAGGATGGGGAGGCAGAGTTGTACACTGTCACAGGACCAACAACCTGAGAGCACGGAGAAGTAAGCGGCATGACCTGTCCAAATTGCTCTTGTGGCTGTGCGGGAACCACATTCACCAGTGGGCTGTAAAGTACATGTAATGTCCCTGACCATAGTTACAGCCCCAGACGTCAGCACTGCCGTGCACTTTGGTAAACCCCGACAGTACTGGCCCACCTTCTCTTCCACAAAATTGTGCAGGGCTGGTACTGCCTTCTTCACAAAGAAATGACGGCTTGGCACTCTGCACCTCGGCTTGGCACAAGCCATCAGTTCTCTGAAAGGTGCAGAGTCCACCACTTGAAAAGGGAGGGACTGCAGCACCAGCAACTTGGACAGAAGCACATTCAGCACATGGGTGCATACTGTTCTCTCTTTGACATGGATTTGCCTTTGGATTGTTGGCAGAATGACTGACTAAAAGTAGGAAAAGCAGGAGCATCTGGAGCAACAGAAGGAGGGTATGACACACAGCTCCCTTCGGCGGAGGTGGTGGAGCCATGACTGGCTTAAAGAGGGAGCAGCGTGCAACTGGGTGATGCAGCAGGCTGGACAGCTACATTGGAGCCACAGTTCTCCCAGGCTGCTTCATGGTGGAGAGGCATATGTTGACGCAGGGCCGTGGTGCCAACATTGGGACCCTGGCCACGCTTCACTTTCTGCCGACACATATTGCATGTGGCTATGTTAACCTCCTCCTGCTTGATGAAAAACTGCCACACCGCCCAGTAGCTGATTTTCCCACCAACAGTACTCACTAATTGATTGCTACTGCCTCTGTTTCCAGGAACCCCTGTTTCACTACCTGCAGAGAAGCAGGTGGTCTCCCCGGGCATGTTTGGCTCCATAATTTCCACTTCTGCCCCCATGCTGACTGCCAACCATGCTACCACCTTGCTGGCTCAGCTGCTGCCTCACAGGCAACCTGCAACCATCTTCTCCAGATGATGATGAAGCCCCTTCTGCACCCAGCTCCCAATTGTGATCGGCTTCATCATTATCAACAAGTGTCTGCGTGTCACTGATGTCCTCCTCAGGTTCCTCAACAGTGTCTGCTTCAGGACCCTGAATGCTGGCAACACCGCCTCCCACGTCACTCTCCTCATCACTATTTGCCCGCATAGCGGCGGATGTCTCCTCCACTTCTTAGCTGGGCAGTAGCTGCTGACTTTCCTCTATTAGATCATACTCACTGAATAGTGGAGCTGAATCCACAGCATAAGATACTTCTTTAGGGGAGGGAGCAGCATAGGACAGAGGCAATGGGAGGACAGGGGTTGCTCCCGGGCCATGCCAACTGAGGGTTGTGTCTGAGGAATCCACCGACTGTTGACTGGGGGTATCAGATGTCACTTTTGATTAAGTGGATGACTGTGTTAACCAATCGATGATGGCAGATGCGTTGCTGTTCAAGATACGACCGCTAGCCGATACCTGCAGCTCAGGCCTCTCGCTGTGACTCCTGCTGTCACTTGCCCCTAGTCTGCTGTGACCTCTTCCTGATGAATTTAAGCCTCTACCACTCTTCTGTGCATGTCCTGGCACTTCCCTGCCTTACATACTTAGTGCGTATAAGTAGGGAGTAGAATATGCTTCACTATGCTTAAAAGTATTTGTCTAGAAGAGCAGCAGGTGAGTACTTTTGCCTGTCCTTTCACAGTATCTAGGCCCTTGACAGATAAACAGGTAAAAAATAGTACACTACTTAGATGTAGGTATGTGGTATGCACTTATGTGGGCAGAAAAATGTGCTACAGTACGCTTAAAGAACTAGTGGAGTAAAACACCAGCCTGTGATTACTTTTGCCTGACCTTTCACAGTATCTAGGCCCTTGACAGATTAATAGGTACAAAATAGTAGACTATTTAGATGTAGGTATGCGGTATGCACTTATGGGGGCAGAGTAATGCGCTACAGTATGCTTAAAAAGGTATTTGAGTACAACACCAGCCGGTGAGTACTTTTGCCTGGCCTTTCACAGTATCTAGGCCCTTGACAGATTAACAGGTACAAAACAGTACACTACTGAGATGTAGGTATGTGGTATGCACGTATGTGGCACAAAACTGCCCCACAGTACTCTTAAAGAAGTAGTGGAGTAAAACACCAGCCGGTGATTACTTTTTCCCGACTTTCACAGTAGCTCGGCCCTTGACAGATTAACAGGTAAAAAATAGTACACTATTTAGGTGTAGGTATGTGGTATGCACTTATGAGGGCAGAAAAATGCGCTACAGTACGCTTAAAAAACGTATTGGAGTTAAACACCAACCGGTGATTACTTTTGCCTGGCCTTTCACAGTATTTAGGCCCTTGACAGATTATCAGGTACAAAACAGTACACTACTTAGGTGAATGTAGAAAATGTGTTACAGTACGCTTAAAAATCATGTTTTTGCACAACACCAGCAGTACACAACAGTATACTAAACCCAAAATTTCCCTCTCTCAAAGACTATTAGGAATGGACTGCTGGGTATTATACCATCTACAGACTAACACAACCAGCAGACATTTGTTGTGGAACTAAGACACAGAGTTGCTCGGAAAAATCATTCCACCATCCTCTGCTGTTTCTCAAGCTGAGCCAGCTTGTTGAACTGTATGAGGGAACACACAGCTCTCTGCCCCTCTCTGTAATACACAGCAGTAGAAATTGACTGGGAGGTTAATGGCTGCAGTATAAACTATTTTCTGTTAAAAATGCACTGCTTATGTCCACCAGAATGCAGACATGACTATGAGGTGAAACACTGCTGTAAAAAGCTTGTCTGTGTAACACACAGTGCTGTCCTATCTCTCTGCAGTAAAAGGATGAAGTGACAAGCCGGAACATGGCTGCTGATTATACTTTATAGGGCTGTCATATCACAGGGGTGATTGGTTGCTGATTGGCTGCATCTTGCATGTGATTCAGGATCATCCCGCCTACCCTCTTTTCTGCCTTCCCAGAGTTACTTTCCTTATGTCCTCACATGTGGATCCACCAGGCTCATGGAGTTTAATAAGTGATTCACGCTATAGAATCGTGGGGATACTCGTATTTATTGCGAATCAAATTTTTTATGAAATTCGTAACAAATTTGGATTCGTCAGATTCGATTTGCTCATCTCTAATAGAAGTATTTAATGGAAACTTGAAAACCTGTCTTCAGAAATGCCTAAAACATTTCCAGTTCAGGCTACACTAGACCTTTTTCTGAATACACCCCCATGTAACCCCTTGGCACCCAATGATATGCCTATAAAGTCATTGTGGCATTGGTTAGGCATGAAGTGGCTAAGGAGCTGAACCCACTTATACATGGTGGCTGCTGTTTTTTTTTATTGTAGATGACACCCACCATCAGCAGCTGGTATTGGAAAGAACTCTGATCCTGGCTATTTAACCGCATAGGTTTCATGGCACTCTAGCAACTGATTGTTACCCTCGTCCATTAAAAATAAATGCAGAGTTGATCGGAGGGTGCCATTCAGTTGCCATTGCCAGCTCTTAGCAGCCATTATAGTATTCCAATTACATCCTGCCAGAAGCCAGAGGCAGGGAGTAATAGGAGATATGCAAAATGGCAGAACAGTGCCACACATTGGTATTATAGTATACTGTATAGGCAATCAAGTAGTTACAACTTTCTTGAGAAGACTAAAACAAAATTTTTATTCTTAAATATATAAAGATAAAAAATCATCTGTAATTAACATTCAAACATTACAGGCACTGTCTACAAGCAGATTATATTGCCAGAGTTCCATTAGTATGACAATGCGAATAGGAGAGAGAAGCAAAGCTTTTCTTCCTCCCTTATGTTTGCCTTGTTGTCTCATCCACTGTACCACTGCAGCCCTTCCTACAGGACACATTACAGTTTTCCAAGTAAGTCTGCTTGGAAGCAAGGTGCGGATGGGGGGAGGTGGGATGTTTTGGGAAACAAAATAAACTTTGTTTGTGTGTTTTATCTTATGCCACCCCCCTCAAGACACCCCTAAGGTAATAGACCCCCAGTGCCTAGTGGCAAATATGGCCTTGTTCTTTATGACATAACTAGCTGAGTACCCGGCGTTGCCTGGTATTTCCTTCCTAATCCTTGTTTGGGAGGGAAATAAACAAAGGAGGAAGCTTTTGACTTCATATTCCATCCATTCCATATCCCAACCCCATATCTGGTCCTCATATCTCAAACTCATATTCCGTCCTCATATCCCATCATATTTTGACCACATATCTTGACCTCCTATCCCGTCCTCAGATCTCAAACTTGTATCCCGACCTCATATTCCGTCCTAATATCCCATCATATCTTGACCTCATATCCTGATCTCCTATCCCTTCCTCATATCTCGACCTAATATCCCGTCCTCATATCCTGACCTCCTATCTCGCCCTCATATCCCGTCCTCATATCCCGATCTCCTATCCCATCCTCATATCCTGTCCTCATATCCTGACCTCCTATCTCGACCTCATATCCCGTCCTCATATCCCCACCTCCTATTCTGACCTCCTATCCCAACCTCCTATCCCGACCTCCTATCCCAACCTCCTATCCCGACCTCCTATCCTGACCTCCTATCCTGACCTCATATTCCATCCTCATATCTAGACTTCATATCCCATCCTCATGTCTCATCCTCCTTTCCTGTCCTCCTATCTCAACCTCATATCCCTACCTCATATCCCAACCTCATAGCCCGACCCCATATCCCGTCCCCATATCCTGACCCCATATTCCAACCCGTCTTTGTGAGATGGGGTGTGGCTTGCAAGCTGGACCGACACATTTACCAGAAGATGCTTGTGGAGTAAGGTACTGGAAGTCCCATATACTTGCATAGGATTTAAAACAAAAACCCATCTTTTATTTAAGGGTGTAGGTAAGGGTTAATTTAACTATCATATGTTTTTATTTTACATATAAGTAATATATCTACCAGGTATTAATGAAATATCTCCAGCCATACGGAAGTTATGTGGGAACATACATTTCCCATTGATTTGCATGGGACTTTAACCCCATAAGGAATCAAAAAATCATAACGCTATCAATTTTGCACCAAAAAATCCATATGATGGCTTATTTTTTGTGCCACCAATTCTAATTTTTAATGACATCAGTTATTTTACCCAAAAATCTACGATGAAACGGGAAAAAGAATAATTCTGTGACAAAATTTAAGAAAAAACACCATTTTACAACTTCTGGGGGCTTCCATTTCTACGCAGTCAATTTTTTGGTAAAAATGACACCTTATCTTTATTCTATAGGTCCATAAGATTAAAATGAAACCTACTTATATAGGTTTGATTTTGTCATACTATAAATTCACAACTACATGCAGGAAAATGAATACGTTTAAAATTGTCATCTTCTGACCCCTATAACTTTTTTATTTTTTTGCGTACGGGGAGGTAAAAGGGAAAAAAAATTTGCGCTGTGATCTGAAGTTTTTAGCGGTACCATTTTTGTATTGATCAGACTTTTTGATCGCTTTTTATTCATTTTTTCATTATATAAATGTTACCAAAAATACACTATTTGGGACTTTGGAATTTTTTTTGCACATACGCCATTGGCCTGTGCGATTTAAATAAAAATATATTTTTATAATTCAGAAATTTCCACAGGCAGCAATACCACATATGTTTATTTTTATTTTTATTTACACATTTTTTTTTTTAATGGGGAAAGGGGGGTGATTCAAACTTTTATTAGGGAAGGGGTTAAATGATCTTTATTCATTTTTTTTCCACTTTTTTATTGCAATGCTATAGCTCCCATAGGGTCTATAACACTGCACACACTGATCTTTTACATTGATCAATGGTTTCTCATACAAAACCATTGATTCTGCCACTTTACTGCTCATGCCTGAATCTCAGGCTCTGAGCAGTCATTCGGCAATCGGACAACAGGAGCCAGGTAAGGTGACCCTCCTGCTGTCCTACAGCTGTTCTGGATGCTGCAATTTCATTGCAGCGATCCCGAACAGCTCCCTGAGCTAACCGCCATTGGTTTACTTTCACTTTAGCGCTGACTCCTTACTGCTGCTGAACAGCTCAGCAGCTCCCCGCCTCAGTGTTTGTATTTGCACATGCATATTGCTGAATAAAGACTGAATTGACCGGTATTGGTGAGTTGCCATTGTCTCCTTTGAATCTTGAAGGTATTACTTTCACTTTAGACGTGGCGTTCAACTTTGAAGGCCGCGTCTAAAGGGTTAATAGCATGCGGCACCGCGATCAGTGCTGTGCACTATTATCCACGGGTCCCAGCTGTTGTTAGGGGCTGGGCCCGACCGACCTGTGACGTGGGGCCACGCGTTATAGAAAGGGAAAGGACCCAGGACATACCGGTACGTCCTTGGTCCTCAAGGGGTTAAACAAAAACCCCAACCCTCACAAATGGAGGTAGTTAAAGGTTAAATTAACTATCCTATATTTTAAGTGGACATATATGTAACATTTGACCAGGTGTCATCGAAATATCTCCAGCCGTTTGGAAATTATGCAGTAACATACATTTCCCATAGACTTGTATGGGACTTTAAACAAAAACCCCAACTTTGGCAAATGGGGGTGAGTAAGGGTTAAATCACCTATCCTATGTTTGTTGTTGACATATAATGAAAAAAACGAGGAGTGGACACACAGTGTTTTTTTCATTTTCTGTAGTGCATATTGAATCGAGGGAAAAGAGGAGAGTGTAGCGGCAACCGAGAAGATAAGACACATTTCTGAAACGTCTTGTACAGTTGTGAGTGGTCTCTATTTTATTAAAGACCACTCACAGAGTGTAAGTGAAAAAGTTCCCATTTTTTACGAACTATAAATGCTGTCACACTGAAAGGGAACTGCACCCGCTCCCAAGTTTTTTCTTTCTTTTCAATTGTGTTGTTGACATATAAGTAATATGTGTGCCACGTTTCATGTTAATATCTTTAGCCGTTTGGACGTGATGCTGGAACATACACACATACAGACATACACACACACACATATTGAGTTTTTTATATATAGATTTGAAGCTTCAGAATCTGGACCAGCATATCTGATTTACATTTTACTGTTCCTCATGTAGCTTTTCTAAATTTTCACGGTTAGGAAAAGAAAAAAGTTAAAGAAAGAGTTAATTTATTTGTATTGCTTACCTTGCTTTGCTGGTGTTCAAAACTACAAATAGAAATAAGAAACTATCAGAGCGAAACCTTGGAAAATGTTTGTGATTATATTTAACAAACTTGCTGTAAAATATTATTCCTCCATGGCTGTTTGTATTAAACCTGAAGTACTGAGGTCTAACCTTATTATCCTTTTTCCATACAAAATGATTTAAGGTACATTTAAGTTTAACATTGTAAATCTTAAGTAACACGTTAATGGAAACAGATATGTATTCTGTTTATTCATCTGGGTTTAATTTAGACAGTGTTCTTAATTTAAAGCAATAAATGCATTATATGGATTTTTGAGCATTTATTTAGTAAGCAGTGTTTATTTTAATACTGGGGTTTGTTAACATTAGGTTAATAGTTTCTGTAATTCCATTCTGAACAAGGCTTTTAATCAATAATGTTAAACAAAAAAACACAGCAAGAGCAATTATCAGTCCTCTTATTAATAGGAAAGGCAAATACAATGTTCTACCTCTTTCCCTATAAACATGCTAATTTGTGTGGTGTAGTCTGCCCTTATTATTTACCACAAAGGAACAAGAACTGTCAGTAAATCTGTAGAAACCATTATGCTGCTCTGGTTAAAGTCCTACATCTGCTTGGTGGTTCTGCTGTGTTAGAGCTGGGCTTTATATGGGTATTAAAATAACAAAAACAGTTAGACAATGGGTAGGGATTACAAAAATGAAGTACATGATATAGGACAGATATGAGCAATCTTTCCCGCTCACCAGGCTTGCCGAACTTTCGGAATGTTTTCAGTTCATGTCAGACAAAATCACTCTGTAGCCCCATCCTTGGTCCATTTGGGCATTCTTTGTGACCTTACTCAATGCCTGAATAAAGATTCTTTAAGGGGAATGTGTTGTTAGAAAATAATCTAGTTTTCGTGTTTAGAGAAATAAAGAATAGAGAGAGTGAAAAAAAGTATTGCAGTACTCAAGCATTTCAAGTGAAGTGAAGAAAATATGAAGTTGTATTCACTCTTGTTGACAAGCAATGTGTGAGTGCATTCACACCACGTTTTCTTCAAATGGTCACTGGATCTGGCTGGCGCTCCCGTATCCCAGCCGGACCCCGCCTGCATCTAATTCATTTGAATGAGCCGATCAGAGTCAGATAGTGACTCCGGTCGGCTGATTTTTGCCCAGTATACAATTTTGTGGCCGCACTGAAAACAGTAGCATACCACGGTTTTCAGTCCGGCCACAAAACCGGATACAAGGCAAAACTGAGCTGACTGGATTCATTATCTGACTCCGGTCGGCTCATTCAAATGAATGAGATGCGGGCTGGGTCCGGCTGGGATCCGGTAACCGTACGAAGAAAATGTGGTGTGTCCTATTATTGGACTGAATTGTTCCTACTAAACAGGGGTGAATACAAATTCACTTTTTTTTTTACTTTGGAATCCATAAATTCTGCAATTCTAAAACATTTTTCTTCTATAGATTAATCCCTTAAGGACGCAGGGTTTTTCAGTTTTTCCATTTTCGTTTTTTCCTCCTTACTTTTAAAAATCATAACCCTTTCAATTTTCCACCTAAAAATCCATATTATGGCTTATCTTTTGTGTCACCAATTCTACTTTGCAGTGAATTTAGTAATTTTACCCAAAAATCCACGGCGAAATAGATCAAAAAAAAATCATTGTGCGACAAAATCGAAGAAAAAACGCCATTTTGTAATTTTGGGGGCTTCCGTTTCTACGCAGTGCATATTTTGGTAAAAATGACACCTGATCTTTATTCTGTAGGTCCATACGGTTAAAATGGTACCCTAGTTATTTAAATTTTGTCCTACTTCTGGAAAAAATCATAACTACATGCAGGAAAATGTATACGTTTAAAAATGTCCTCTTCTGATCCCTATAACTTTTTAATTTTTCCACATACAGGGCGGTATTAGGGCTCATGTTTTGCACCGTGATCTGAAGTTTTTATCGGTACCATTTTTGTTTTCATCTGACTTTTTGATCACTTTTTATTCACTTTTTAATGGTATGAAAAGTGACCAAAAATAAGCTTTTTTGTAATTAGGAATTTTTTTCCGTGTATGCCATTGACCGTGCGGTTTAATGAACGATATATTTTTATAGTTTGGACATTTACGCACGCGGCGACACCACATATGTTTATCTTTATTTTTATTTACACAGTTTAATTTTTTTAATGGGAAAAGGGGTTGATTCAAACTTTTATTAGCGAAATGGTTAAATAATCTTTATTAACACTTTTTTTTAAACTTTTTTTTGCAATGTTATAGCCCCCATAGGGGCTGATAACATTACATACACTGATCTTTTACACAGATCACTGGCGTGTATTAACACGCCAGTGATCAGTGTTATTGGCGCTTGAGTGCTCCTGTCTGGATCTCAGGCACAGAGCAGTCATTCGCCGATCGGACACCGAGAAGGCAGTTAAGGTCCCTCCCGGTGTCCTGTAAGCTGTTTGGGACACAGCGATTTCACCGCGGCGGTCCCGAACAGCCTGACTGAGCAGCCAGGATTGTTTCACTTTCGCTTCAGACGCGGCGGTCAGCTTTGATCGCCACGTCTGAAGGGTTAATACAGGGCATCACCACGATCGGTGATGTCCTGTATTTGCCGCGGGTCCCGGCCGTTGATGGCTGCCGGGACCGACCCTATATGATGTGACCCTGTGGCATATCGCGGGAGCCGAGGGAGGACGTAAATATACGTCCTTCGTCGTTAAGGAGTTAAGGGACTCTCATCCTCACAAGTTTGAGTTTGCTACCCTATTTCTAAATATTTCCATCTGAGCTGGTCTATGACAGTGTGTTTACACCTTGCTAATTAAAGTTACCTCTAATGTTGCAGTAACATCTGACTTTTCCAGAATTTTTTTTGTCGTGTTTTTTGTTGTGAATCTAGGGGAACAACTGTTCTATTATTATGAGATTATCTTAAAATGTAAACAAACAGAACAGAATGTTTAGATACAGCAGACCCTAGATGGTTACACATAGGGACAGGGCCTCCTAGTATTGCTTATCAGTGCCATAAAACATGATTACAGGGCAATCCTGGGTTGCCATGACAAATGGGGTTTAACCCCTTAAGGACATTGGACGTAAATGTATCTCCTGGTGCGCTGGTACTTAAAAGAGTACTGCAGCCATAGACAACTAATCCCCCATCCGCATGATAAAGGATAAGTGCCTGATCATTTTAAATACATAAAGGGAATCAACATGGTAAAGGAGGAGAGCATATTTAAAAGAAGAAAAACTACCACAAGAGGACATAGTTTTAAATTAGAGGGGCAAAGGTTTAAAAGTAATATCAGGAAGTATTACTTTACTGAGAGAGTAGTGGATGCATGGAATAGCCTTCTGGCAGAAGTGGTCGCTGCAAATACAGTGAAGGAGTTTAAACATGCATGGGATAAGCATAAGGCTATCAAATAAGATAGGGCCAGGGACTATTCATAGTATTCAGATTATTGGGCAGACTAGATGGGCCAAATGGTTCTCATCTGCCGACACATTCTATGTTTCTATGTTTCTATGATCACGGGGGGTCCGACCGCTGGGACCCCCTGCGCGATCTCCTGTTTGGGGACTTGGCACTGCTGCAGCTCTGTAGGGCTAATGCTTGTGTCATCGGCCTCACTAAGAGGTTGATAGACAAGCCCCCTCCATGTATCTCTATGGAAGAGGCAGGGATGCACAAACGCTGCATTTTTGCCTCTCCCATAGAGATACATGGAGTGGGCATGTTAGCCGTGGCATCATACTGTGGCCAACATGCTTCCTGCATGGGGAGAGCCACAGCAGAGCCGAGGCTCCATACAGGAGATTGCGGAGGTTCCCAGGATTCGGACCCTCCGTGATCAAACACTTAGGGGATAAGTTGTATTAGGCTGCAATACTCCTTTAACTCACCAGGACATACATTTACGTCCTCTAAATGAAGCAAACACAGGACCAATGTTCCCTTCATGCTGTCAGAAGCTGGGAACCCACCAGTAATGGCAGACATCAACGATCACACTGATGCCTGTCATTAACCCCTTAGATGTTGTGTTCAATACAGATCAGGGCACCTGAGGCATTATTGGGACTGGGGGTAACTAATCGGACCACCCGTTGTATTATTGTGAGAGTTTGATGAGTTATAATCGCTATCGGAGGTTCTCTTACCTGCCTCACGGTGGCTCCGACGATCTCCTCCTCTGATCTGCCCCCTAGCAAACAAGAGAAGTAGATCACTGATATTACAGATCAGTACTCTGCATATGAATAGCAGTGATCAGTAATATAAATCTAATGATTGCTACCGATAGTCCCTATGGAGACATAAAGAAGTAAAACTAGTGAAAAAAAGTTTTTTCCAAAATTTGAATAAACCCCTCCCTGATAAAATAAAACCCCTTCCTTCCCA
This sequence comes from Hyla sarda, assembly GCF_029499605.1. Lineage (NCBI taxonomy): Eukaryota > Metazoa > Chordata > Amphibia > Anura > Hylidae > Hyla > Hyla sarda. Next base: position 228,158,518 of record NC_079192.1, read on the forward strand.
TTTTACAAAAAAAAGTGTAAGTAAACATATTTGGTATCATCGCATGCGTAAATGTCTGAATTAATATAATATAATGTTAATGATCTTGTACAGTGAATGGCGTATTTTCCTTCTGTTGGATTCAAACTTAATTTGACTAAAAAATACTGACAAATCTACAGTATGTGAATATTTAGCAAAAGAAGTAAACATTAAAAACCTATATATGTTTTTTGTATAGCCAAAATCACATTGTCCCATAGAATAAAGGTAACATGCTATTTATGTTGCACTTCACTGCTTTCTGGCTCCAGTGATGAGTCTCTGTAAGAACTGCAATATATGGCTGAGCAGGCAGTTCCTGATAAGCCTACTTATCACAGGAACCAGGAAGTGGCAAGCAGTGACATAGAAAAATGGTCCCAAATTTCTCTTCCACGTCATGCAAATCTTTTCAGCTAAGTTGTCTCATCAGGCAGGGATAAGTGTGTCCCTGAGCATGCCCAAACCTCTGTCCCTGCCTTTTGGGATTCCCACCTACTTATTAGGATGCCCCCAACCATGGTGCCAATCCCTACCCAATTTAAGTGCTAGGTATGGCAAAGACAAATACAAAAAAAAAAGAAAACACTGTACAGACATCAGGAAGCAGACACAATGGGTTAAAAAGGTCACAGAATAAAGGAGCAATAACAGAACATAGGGAAAGAACAAAAAGATAGATAAAGAAAAGTAAAAAAAACTGGACAGCGCAGTGCAAAATCAGAAAGCAAAGGAAAGTCAGGTCCCAAGCCAAGGTCAAAACTCATGGGACAAAATATAGCAAAACAAAAGACAGGAGCTAGTGTAAAAAAAGAAACATCTAACACAGGTAATGTGTAACAGAGTCACGTTATATAGCTCATCCAAGATGGCCGAGGTCAGATGTAATTGGCTCATCTTCCATGTACCCTGATGGCCCGGGCATCATCACAGTAACAAAGGATGCATCAGCCGAACAGCCGAAGGAATTAACTCTTCTGCCAGAAGCAGAAACATCCATTACATAAATATTTTGTTGTGATATTTGGTGCTAAAGGAAAATCAACTGGTTACTAACTTCAAAGGGGTGTTAACTTTTTCTGCCTGCTCTGTGGATGTTTACACATTGTGCTCAATAAAAAACATAAAGAATACAAATGTTTATGTATTCTTAGTTTAGTTGTTTTGGTAAAACAACAAGACCACATCATATTAGTAATTTGACAAAATACAATTAATTCCAGTGGGTTTTGATACTTTTCTTGCAGCTGCATTACATTTCAAGATCAATTAGAACTTTAATATCTATTTGTTTAGATTCTATAATGTGCCTGCACTGATATTTTGTTGGCAATGCTAAGAGATGGTTAGCAGATTTTAAGCGTAAAACAGTTGCCTCTGAATAAACATAAAACAATTTCATAGAGAACTTTAATCCAACATTCCAAAATGATTTTGTAAAGGACTGCTGAGTAATTGACTCTGAGCAACTGCTGCCCCGGGCAAAGGTTCCAGACAGTCATTTGGTTAATGGAAATAAAATTTTATGTTTTTCTCTTATATCTGCATAGTACATTCTCATTGGTCATTTAACTAAAATGGAAAAAATTTGATTAATTTATTAAAAAGGACATTTAGAACTCCAAGACATAATATCAAATTAATATTACAATCAAAACAAACAACTTCGGATGAATACCTTCACCTATCTATAAAAATAATAAGAATCTTTACATCCAGATGTGTGTGAGTTTTAATTACGTCTCAGGCTTACTACTGCTCTTTAAGGACATTGGGGTTAATTGTAACTGCACTTAAATGTAAACTTTACATATTTTTTATCCATGACCAATTACGTTTTTGCAAGATAGCAGAATATATTATTGACGTTATAGAAATGCTGAAAGATTGCTTCTGGGGAAGAAAATCTCTGTTCAAGAAATACCCTGATAAAGCGTTAACATTAATGCAGGAATATTGGACCATTTTTCTTTACTGTGTCTTAAATAAGTGCATGTTGTATCAGATATGTATGATTTGAAAAGCTGCCTGATAACAAAAAATTTAACAGGACTGCATTATCATATATAATATACAATTGGAAGAAGTACAGTGTATTTATACAACATATATAATATTCATATATATATATATATATATATATATATATATATATAAATATATATATATATTGGGGGATATTTGGATATTTATCAAAACCTGTGTAGAGGAAGAATGATGTGGTTGCCCATAGCAGCTGATCAGATTGCAAGAAGCAATCTGATTGGATGCTATGGTCAACTTTGCCGCTCTTCATCTACTAAGGTTTTGATAGACCTGAGCCATAGTGTCTGGAGCAGAGAGAATCAGCAAAATGCTAGCTCATACAGACAATATAATGGGCCTAACCTATAACTTATGCTGTGACTTTATTTTAACTCTAATGTGAGCTCTATATACATTCCAAAAGTGTTTACTTATTACCAAGAATATTACTTTTATATCTGTATTAGAGGAACTCATTGTCTCCCTCTTTTAGCATGCAGTACAATCACATGCTTTACAAACAGAAAAATTCAGCAGCACACTGTCAGCGGTAAAATATATGTATAATGTGGAACTGCAATACTACTGTAGAGAAAACAATGGAGTTTCTTAGCATACCATTTGGCTAAATAGTGAGTACCACCCCACCACCATAAGGTGAGCTTATTTGTAACAGACCCTACACTATAGTTATTATGCTTCTTCTGGGCTTGCATTAAGCCTACAATATCTGGGAGTAAGGGATACAGCTATCTCCTGCTGAAAACCACCCATCGTGATTGGCGGAGTACCAAATCGACATAGCGGAAGCTATTTTTTCTCTCTATAGCAATATTGCAGTTCAATATTTTACATGAATCTTAGCGATAGCAGTGTGCTGCTGTATTTTTTCAATTTGCGTTTGTATATCGGCATGAAAAATTCTGTCCAGAGATTCTGAGTGCTCCCAGTGCCGACTGAATCAGTAAGTGCTAGGGCCACATGTACATTACCATCCCCAAAAGACAGCAAAGTATTCCTGGGGGTATTTATTGGAAGAATAGCGGAACATCTGCTGCAAAAAAAATTTGTAGTGGGCACTGTGCAGTGGAATACTGTTTCCTAAAGGGGATTCTGCGGTACTGTAATTTCCGAGTATAATTTTTAAAATAGAATTCAGAAATTCCGTAGTGTAAATCTAGCCAAATAGCTGTGTGAGATGTTCAGCCCAAAATTTATTTTTTGTCTTGTATGTGGGGGGAGTGACTGCTTCCATTTGGATTTTGCACTCCCCTCAAAGGTTCAAAGAAGGAGATCCATTGTAGGCTTAGTGCTAGCCCAGGAGAAGCACATCTTTAGTGTAGGGTCTTCTCCAATGAGGACACTTTACCTTGGTGGTAAGGTACACACTAGAGCCCTGAATTGGGATCGAATTCAAAACGAATAAAAAATTGTGGGCTCAGGTGGTAATAAAGTTGTTGCGGGGGATGATAGAATAGTACAAGTGGGTGATGACTAGTACAAGAGCGTGATAAAATTACACAAGGGACAAATGAAACTGTGCCATAATTCTTGTATGAGTGGGCAGGATTGGACACACTCCTTACAAGAGTGGTTGGTAATGGTAAGAAATTCGGGCTCTAGTACATACTATGGGGGATATTTATCAAAACCTGTGCAGAGGAAGAGCGGTGCAGTTGCCCATAGCAACCAATCAGGTTGCTTCTTTCATTTTTAAAGCCTGTGAAAAATGAAAGAAGCGATCTGATTGGTTGCCATGGGCAACTGCACCATTTTTCTTTTCCTTTACACATGTTTTGATAAATTTCCCCCCAATATGACCAAATGGGATTCCAAGAACCTCTATTTTTCTCTATAGTAGTACTGCAATTTAAAACATGCAAGTGTAAAGTGTGAAAAATTGGGTTTTGTTAAGAGCGCTCCTGTGTGGCGACGGCGGTCAAATGAAACAGAGGTCTGAGCCAGCACTTACGCAGGACTAACATTTATTAGAAAAAGAAGTCAAAAGGTAAAACAGGACAACGTGTTTCGGTGCTCACTCGCGGACAAGCCCGCCTGCAGGAACCCTGGCCAGGACTACACAGAATTATTATTGTGGACCTGAGGAAGGCGCGAGTGAGCGGCGAAACACGTTGCCCTGTTTTACATTTTTGACTTCTTTTTCTAATAAAAGTTAGCCCTGCGTAAGTGCTGGCTCAGACCTCTGTTTCATTTGATCGCCGTCGCCACACAGGAGCGCTCTCAACAAAACCCCATTTTTCACTTTTCACACTTGCATCATTGTCCGTCTCCCTCGGAAATACGAAAAAACAAGGGGTGAGAGCAGCAGACTGTTGCCATCTTCATTTCTTCTTACCCCCCACCATACCACAGAGGCCCCACACACCTCTGTGTATATCGACTCAAGGTCAGTACGTCATATTGAGTGTTGGTGGCTGGTATCTTCTTCATCCAAGAAATACTACACAGGGAGCGCCCCGTTGTTTTTTTCTCCTCCTTTTTCATTCATAGCAATTTAAAACATTTCATATTACACATATATCTTAGCTTTAGCAATGTGCTATTGTGATTTTTTTTGTGAGGATTTATATTTCAGCCACAGCAGCGTGCACCTGTATACCTTTGGCATGTATAATAGTTGTGTGGGATGTGCTGACCTATTTTCGTTTTTTTGTCAGTTTTGTGGGATGTGCTGATCAATATTTTGTTTTTGTCAATTAAGCACTTTTGACTCCTTTCAGCCACATCACAAGTACAAGTTATATGAATGTTCTTTTATTCTTAGCTGTATAAGAGCATGAGAAAAACATTGTCTCTCTGCTGGAGGTTTTCAGACTTATGTTTTGAAAAGCAGTTAACCAAATGTCTTTTTGACAGCCTTAGATACAATATTTTGACAACTTTTTATGTAATTAATGAGCTATTTCTAAGATAAAACTAGAAATGAAGGCTTGATTTAGCATAAGATACATTTTTTTCAGTTTGAAAGATGCATACACTTCAGTAGAGATTGATTTAAAAAATTACTTTAATATGTGCTTTTCAATTAGAAAAAAATATGTATATTTAAATTAATTAAAAATGCTGTCTTTTCAGTAATCCTGTAAAAAAGGTAATTTAAACTATATTTCATGTAGGCAACTAAAGTACAGCATATCATTGCTATTTAAGAAAGTTACAAGGGCACACAATTTACTTAACCATTTTTTGGCAGGCAATCGCTGCATACCTCCTTTAATACATGCATATTCTTCCCACTTCTTACAAGCAATGCAGCCAAAGACTATATGACTATACATGGTATAATGTATAATTAAAGAACGCTTTAAGGTGAGAAGGTTCTTTTGTCAGGTATGATAATATATCACACTAATATAAGTGGAAGCTCTTAGTATTTAATTTGTTACTCTACTATAATTATTGTTTACTGAAATGGTAAAAAAGACCAGCAATTTGGATAACAAAGAGTGGCTTAAATATATATGTGCAAATGTAATATTCTCGGGTTGGTATTTTAGGTCATTTATTAATGATTTAATCACCTTATTAGAAAAATGCTTTACTCTTCCTATTTGAAAGCCATTTTATAATTAATTTTTTTTTTTTCAAAGTAAAGTTTTATTAAGTTTCCAACAATAGGCAACAGCAGATGTCAAACAGGTCATCACCGGCATTTCCATAACAGTGGTAAATGGTATCGTATAGTATGAACACAGGCCAGAAAAATGGAACTGCTATTTAAACAACACATGAAAATATGGCCCTAATGGTGTGTCAGAATAGCATGCATATTGGTAGGTATATGGCATGACTAATCAAAGTGAGACAGGGTCTGGAGTACAATAAACTAGAACTTAAGAAGTACATAAAAACTATCACATCTCTTTACTTCGTCTTGTGTATTAACCGGATATGTGTACGCATCCCATTAACGGCCAATTGCAATAATCCAACATAGGGAGCGGTACTTATCTGTGGGAGTAAAGCCTATCAATTACTACATGCATGCGGAGAAGAACTCTAGGTTATGCTATTTCCTAGACCTGTCAAGGTTGGTGGCAAAAGGGATGGTACGAGGCTATGAGTTGAGAAATGAGTGGGAGGTATAGGGAGAGAAGTGATAGTAGAATAGGGAGGAATAAGTGAAGAGGGAGGAGGGTAGGGCAAAAGATAAGGAAGCAAAGAGGTACTAGTTATGTCTGAGGACTTACCAAGTCCATCGATGAGGGTCCAAACCACCGCGTCGCCCGAGGCTATCCGTGAGAATAATTAAATTTTCTATGTACCCTTAACACCTTAAGGACCAAGGGCCTAGCAGTATGCCTTTGGTCTTTGGTGCTTAAAGATCGAGGGCATACCTGCACACCCTGGTGATGTTACCGGTGTTTGAAGTGTGCTCACACGCTGATCACGCTTCAAACCCAGTGGCTCCTGAGTGCTATCAGCAGCCTGGACCCACAGTGAATGCCAAGACTCTCGTTAACCCTTTAGACGCCACAATCAACTTTTAAAGTGAAACGATCCAGGCAGCTCAGCAGAGCTGATCGGGACCATCGCGATAAAATCGCGATGTCACAATCAGCTGAGTGGACAGTGGGAGGGCACTGCGTAGAAACAGAAGCCCCCATTTTTTTTTATTTCACACAACAAATAATGTTTTTTGGGTTTTCTGCAGATTTTGGTATAAAAGTAGTTATGTCATTACAAAGTACAGTTGGTTACGCAAAAAACAAGGTTGGTAGGTGCAACATTGAAGTATCAGGATTTTTAGAAGGGGAGGAGGAAAAAACTAAAGTGCAAAAGCAGAAATTGGCCTGGTCCTTAAGGCCAAAATGGGCTTCGTCCTTAAGGGGTTAAAGGGGTACTTCGAGGAACTGAAATTACCAGACACTTATCCCCTATCCACAACATATATGATGAGTGTCTAATCATGGGAGGGTCGGACAACTTGGACAGGACAACTCCTGTACAGGGCTACTGCTCCTCAACGTACTCTGGCTCAATCTTCCTGGACAAGTGCAAGTGACAGCCCACTTAGCTGGGACATCGCTACAGCCAGTGACTAAGCAGGCCAATAGGCCATCATGCGCTCATCCAGAAAGGTGGGGGCTGGGGTACACTGAGGACAGGTATGTAGCGAGACTCCCATAAACAAGATTGCTGGGCTTTTAGCGGTTGGACCCCCCACAATCAGACACTTATCCCCTATCCTCTGGATAAGGGACAAGTGTCTGATAAGTTCAGTTCCCTGGAGCACCTTATAACAAGAATATTTTCCTTTTTCTTTTTATCCTACACAAGGCTTCAAGGGGTACTACCCCCCTAGACATCTTATATAAGAAGTCAAATCGCCGCGGTCCCGCTGCTGGGGATCCCCGGGATCCCCACTGCGGCACTGCGCTATCATTACAGCACAGAGCAAGTTCGCTCTGCATGGAATGACAGGCAATACAGGGGCCGGAGCATTGTTACGTCACGGCTCCGCCCCTCATGATGTCACGGCCCGCCCCTTTCAATAAAAGTCTATGGGAGGTCGTCACGCCCTCTGCCATAGACTTGCATTAAGGGGACGGACCGTGATGTCACGAGGGGCGGAGCCGTGACGTAACGATGCTCCGGCCCCTGTATCAGCCGTCATTACGCACAGAGCAAACTCGCTCTGTGCTGTAATGATAGCGGGGTGCCGCAGCGGGGATTTCGGGGGTCCCCAGCAGCGGGACCGCGGCGATCTGACATCTTATCCCCTATCCAAAGGATGTCTAGGGGAGGAGTACCCCTTTCATCACCACACACTAGCTTTTATCGTTTTTTTTTATCCAAAATGATGTCACGATCATGCACCTGTTCTATTTGTGATTTTTTCACATTTAGTGCAATATTGCAGCAAAAACAGTGATTTTCTGGCAATTTACATAAAACTACATAAGTACTAATGTAGTTCTGTGTAAATTGACATAAATTGGTGCAGCTGTTTTTCCAAAATTTTGTGCAAACTGCACCAAAATCCCAAAATGCTAAAATGTCTAGAGCACCCCAGAGGCAGAAGAAGAGCTGGTAATCCAGGAGCATCAATCAAAATTCAGCCCTAAAATATCTATATACTATATTACAAGCATAGACAGACTGGGATAATAAATAAATAAATAAATAACAAAATAAATGTATTAATAATTAACTAAACAAATAAAAGCATTCTTTGCGCTCAATACCTGGTACATAGCTGCAGACCCAGCAGAAAGGGGCTAGGGTGATAAAATTAACCATGCCATTTCAGTTTTGCTGATGTTGGTAAAGTTATAAAAGTGCCTTTTTGTTAGCAGTTGAAGTGTCAAACTGGTGGTGCTGACCTTCAGCAATTCACCTCCTGTGTTCAACTTTGGGTTCATGGGACCAGATTTAAAAAGACTATGTGTACTTGACCAGAGGTCAGAAAGCATGTCAGTGAAATGCACATATTTTTTCTGTACACAAGACTAGATATCATTGATAATACTATGGTATACACACTTCATTATATTTCTGGGCATTTGTTTACTGCCAGTTAGCACTTTATGATAAGTATTTAAATACTCTGAGACCTTCCTGTATTAAACCGTAGATAAAAATATTTCATAAAAAACTTTAAAAATGATAATAAATGTAAAAAACATACTATAGTACTGCCACAAGTATTAAATGAGTCCTGGTTTAAAGTTTATCTAAGGGGATATTTGTAAAGGTATGATAGTTCTAGTTCCTGAAAGATATGCAGAAAACCATGTTTTCTGATCCTGGGAAAGCAAGGTGATGTTACAATTAGATGCTGTGTATCCGTTGGTGGTATAGTAGAATCCATTAGTGGAAAAAAGGTGATAAGTGCTATGCACCATACTGTAGATGGTATGTCCCATTTGATATTGTATATCCGTTGGTGGTACAGTGGTAACCTATGCAGGAAACCTGTTGGAGGAAAACCGTGTGTGCTGTGCACTGCTTACTGATCTAAATGTCCAGTCCCGCTGCGCTGTCACAATTACCCTCCTATGGTTCCACTCGGATAGTGGTATCACCTGTCCTGGTTGCTGATCCACTGTTGCCGGCGAGCCTGGGGAGGGAGAGATCGGTGTGTGATGTCCGGAGTCACAGAAGTCCTGTAAATGCTGCAGGTGGCATCTTCCACGTGAGTTTAGCGTGCTGGATGCTGAAGTCCTGTCTTTATGTTGGATGAGGATAAACTTAAAAGATCTTGAAGTGGCAGTGATGTATTGCTGGTAGGCTAGACGCGTTTTGGGGCATACTATGCTCCTTTTTCAATAGCTGTGCATGTTTAAAAAGGAAATGTGGTGGCTTTTTATAAGGATACTTAGGATCTGAATGGATACAGGTTCACAGGTTGAAAAAATAAATAAAACCTGGAGTGGATTCAAATGGTGATTGGAATTGGTTAAATATGGAATGGCAACGGTGATAAGATTGGGATTTAGACTACTATATATTCAGATAATATATATGGCTGTATTTCAACAATAGAGAAAGGGTACATGAGGTGAAAAATACTCAAGAGATACATTAAAAACATAATTTATATCACCTCTGAGTGCACAAAGACGTTCCTATGCCCTGGTCAGAAGGCTCCCATTGCCGAATCCGGTGGTGAGTGCGGATATACACTTTCTTTCTTCATACTTTTGATATTGCTACCTACCCTTTCATTTATCCTAGCACCTCCACCCGGCCCTTTCGATTACTGGCTCAATTGTATGCTTAACTCGCTGTATGTCTATCTGTTGCCTGTGTTCAGCATTTGGTGCCGTCCCTGCCATTCCTACCCACACATATATATTCTTATAGGAGCATTGAATAATGTAAATAATATTTTTGCTATTGCAAGTGAAAAGTTCTTTAACCCCTTAAGAACACAGCTCATTTTGACCTTAAAGGGGTATTCCAGGATTTTTTTTTATTTGACAATGCTACAGGGGCTGCAAAGTTAGGGTAGTTCATAATATAGTTCTGTACCTGTGTGTGATGTTTTCTCACAATTCTTCTGTGATTTTCACCCCAGTATTTATTTTTTACAGCTTACAAAATTACTGTTGTCTCAGATTTTTCCCAGCTTGTAATGCGGCTGAGACCTGACTCACTAGTCAGCTGATGGGTGGAGGGATCACTTGGTGGGAGAGAGATATATCTGCAACTAATGCAACAGCTACAGGCACCCTGATTGAAAACCACAGGTCTGCAGCTCATTTATGTTTCAATGGGTGGGGTGGCTGATGTGTGGGAGGGAGGAAAATGGAATTGTGGGATTTGTGGTTAAAAAAAGAAAAGTCAAACATGAAATACCAGTTCACAAACAGCCACAGTGTTATGGTAATCTCATGACATAGCCATTTAGCCCCAAGATAAGTGCAGATCCTTCCTATGCATGTCCATTACTGCCTGCCAGGTATGTACTAAAATCACCTTATGGTGGATAACTCCTTTAAGATCACAGCCTTTGTTTGCAAATCGGACCACTGTCACTTTCAGCATTAATAACTCTGGGAGTTTGTTTTTTCGTGACATATTCTACTTTTTGTTAGTGGTAAATTTTCATCTATACTTGCATCATTTGTTGGTGAAAAAATCTCAAATTTCATGAAAAATTTTAGTTTAGCAGCAATTTTCAAATTTTTCATGAAAATTTCCAAAATTGGAATTTTTCAGGGACCTGTTCAGTTTCGAAGTGTGTGTGTTTACACAGGAATAGCAGCAAAGTGGAGGAGAAAATTCAAAATCTTTATTTTTTACACTAATATGTTCTTGTAGACCCATTTTTTTCATTTTTAAAAAGGGTAATAGGTAAAAATGGCCCCCAAAATGTGTAACCCTATTTCTCTCGAGTAAGGAAATACCTCATATGTGTATGTAAAGTGTTCGGCGAGCGTTGTAGAGGGCTCAGTAGGGAAGGAGTGACAATGGCATTTTGGAGAGCGAATTTTGCTGAAATGGTTTTTGGGGGGCATGTCTCATTTAGGAAGCCCCCAGGGTGCCAGAACAGCAAAATACCCCCCACATGGCACACTATTTGGAATACTACACCTTTCAAGGAACATAAGGGGTACAGTGAGCCTTAACACCCCACAGCTGTTTGACAATTTTTCACTAAAGTTGGATGTGAAAATTAAAAAAAATTCACAAAAATGCTGGTGCAACCCCAAATTTTCCATTTACACAAGGGGTAATAGGTAAAAATGTCCCACAAAATTTGTGTGAAATACCTCATATGTGGATGAAAAGTGCTCTGTGGGTGCACTAGCAGACTCAGAAAGGTAGGAGCGACAATGGGATTTTGGAGAGCGAATTTTGTCTAATTTAGGGAGCCCCCATGGTGCAATAACAGCAAAAAAAAAAAAAAAACACATGGCACACTATTTAGGAAACTACACCCCTCAAGGAACGTAACAAGGAGTATAGAGAGCCTTAACACCCCACAGGTGATTGACAAATTTTTGCTAAAGTTGGACGTGAGAATAAAAAGTTTTATTTTTTTCCCTAAAATGCTGGTGTTACCCCAATTTTTTTATTTTCACAAGGAGTAATAGGAGAAAAAGCCCCCCAAAATACCCCATATGTGGATGAAAAGTGCTCTGTGGGCGAACTACATGGATCAGAAGAGAAAGAGCGACAATGGGATTTTGGAGAGAGAATTTGGTTGGAATAGAAGTCGGGGGTCATGTGTGTTTAAAAAAGCCCCCTGTGCTACCAGAACAGTGGACCCCCATATGACCCCATTTTGGAAACTACACCACTCACAGAATTTAATAAGGGGTGCCGTGAGCATTTACACCAGATTTACACCAGACAGATTTTTTGAACAGAGGGCTGTGCAAATGAAATTTAAATTTTTCATTTTCTCTGACCACTGTTCAAAAAATCTGTTAGACACCTGTGGGGTTTAAATGCTCACTGCACCCCTTATTACATTCCGTGAGGGGTGTAATTTTCAAAATGGGGTTTTCCCAAAATGCGGTCCACTGTTCTGGCGGCATGGGGGCTTTGTAAACACACATGGCCTTCAATTCCAGCCAAACTCTCTCTCCAAAAGCCAATGGCCCTCCTTCTCTTCTGAGCATTGTAGTTCGCCTGCAGAGCACTTTACGTCCACATGAAGTATTTATATACTCAGAAAAAATGGTGTTACAATTTTTCTTTGTTTTTATGGGGGGGGGGTTTCCTATTACCCCTTGTCAAAATAAAAAAAATGTGGGGTAATACGAGCATTTTAGTGAAAAAAATCTAATTTTTCATTTTCATGTCCAACTTTAACGAAAAAATGGGGCTGTTTTTTGCGTTTATGTCAGAACTGCTGTAACTATCAGCCACACCTGTACAAATCACCAGTTTAGACCTCAAATGTACATAGTGCACTCTCACTCCTGAGCCTTTTTGTGTGTCTGCAGAGCATTTTACGCCCACATATGGGGTATTTCCGTACTCAGGAGAAATTGCGTTACAAATTTTGGGGGTCTTTTTTTCCTTTTACCTCTTGTAAAAATGAAAAGTATGGGGCAACACAAGCATGTTAGTGTAATTTTTTTTTTTTCACTAACATGCTGGTGTAGACCCCAAGTTTACCTTTTCAAATGGGGTAAAAGGAGAAAAAGCCATCCAAAATTTCTCTTGAGTACGGAAATACCACATATGTGGCCCTAAACTGTTGCCTTGAAAAACGACAGGGCTCTGAATTGAAAGAGAGCCATGAGCATTTGAGGTCTAAATTATGGCTTTGCATAGGGATGGACACGGCAGTGTTTCCAAACAGTGTGCCTCCAGCTGTTGCAAAACTCCCAGCATGCCTGGACAGTCAATGGCTTTCCGGCACTACTGGGAGTTATTTTGCAACAGCTGGAGGCTCCGTTTTGGAAACAGTGCAGTATGAGACATTTTTAACTTTTATTGGGGAGGGGGCAGTGTAAGGGTGTGCACATGTAGTGTTTTACCCTTTATTTTGTGTAAGTGTAGGTGTATTGTAGTGTTTTTAGGGTACATTCACGGGGGTGGGGGTTCACAGCGAGTTTCCTGCTGGGAGTTCGAGCTGCAGTGGAAAATTTGCTGCAGCTCAAACTTAAGGCGGGAAACTCGCTGTAAACCCCCGCCCTCGTGAATGCACCCTGTACATTCACATGGGGGGGGGGTAACCTTCAACTGTTGCAAAACTACAACTCTCAGCATGTACTGACAGACCGTGCATGCTGGGAGTTGTAGTTGTGCAGCAGCAGGAGGCACACTGGTTGGGAAACACTAAGTTAGGTAACAGACTACCACAGTGTTTCCGCACCAGTGTACCTCCAGCTGTTGCAAAACTACAACTCTCAGCATGCATGGTCTGTCAATGCATGCTGGGAGATGAAGTTTTGCAACAGCTGGAGGCACACACAACAGACAGTGTTTCCCAACCAGTTGTTGCAAAACTACAACTCTCAGCATGCCCGGAGAGCCAAAGGGCATGCTGGGAGTTATAGTTTTGCAACATCTGGCCCTTCAGATGTTGCTGAACTACAACGCTCAGCATGCATGGACAGTCTTGGCAACATTTTGCAACATCTGGAAGTGCACATTTTGGAGACCACTATACAGTGTTCTCCATACTGTAGCCCTCCAGATGTTGAAAAACTATAATTCCCAGCATGCCCAGACAGCCTTTGGCTATGTGGGCATGCTGGGAGTTGTAGTTGAGAAACTACAAGACAGCAGTGAAGATCACTTGACATATCTCCACTGCGGCCTCTGTCTCCACCACTGCCAACTGCATCCTGTGAATCGACGGTCAGTCCTATATATATATATATATATATATATATATATATATATATATATATATATAATGTAATATTTTTTCCCATTATGTACCCTATTATACCCAACTATAATTAACATTTGCCCCCTCCACGTGTTGGCTCCGCCTTCACATAGCCACACTCATTACAGAAATGGGCTGCTTAGTCTAAAATGCCCAGGCCAATTTTTGGTCCCAGTCCGGCTAACTGCAATAAAATAAGAAAGTTACACAGTATACATTTTAAATACATTAGTATTGAAAAGCCCTTTTGACTGCACTGCTCAGCATTCACTGGACTACAGGATCCCAACATATTCTGTGAACACTCTTTTGTATACATTTGCATATTAAAGTTGTTGACACATTAATGTATATATATATAACGTTTGTCCGCTTATATGCCATTAGTATACCACAAAACTATAGTAGCCCTAAATACATCTTTCTTTGACATCACAAAATATTGCTTTTTTAACAGCTTTAACAACATTTTAAAAAGTATTTTGCTTGTCTAGCAACCTTAAAAACAATTTGTTCTGTACCATTTCTAAAAGTATTTTGCTTGTCCAGCAGCACTTACAACTTAAAACATTTTACTAGTATTCTTGCTTGTCCAGTGACCCTTGTGTTGCTGGCTTTTTTCCCAGAACATCAATTTTGCCATTACTGCCTTTTTTTTTCTTTTTTTTTCCATTTATTTATTTTTTTGCAATACAACTTTTTTTTTAAACAAACATATATATAAAAAAAATGAAAATATCCAGTATATAAAATATAAGACACAACCATATATGGCCTGAAATATTTGATCTTCTGTGGAATGTCTTAGTACTCTCATGATATCATGGTTTGGGTACAACTAACATGTGTGACTGGCACATCACCTTAAGAAACCAGCGATCTGCCTGTGTTGAAGGACATTTATGTCACCACTTTGCCCCCTGACTTCTGTGTAGAGAAGAAGTGAACACATTATCTAAAAGCTAAATGTTATGCGAACACCACGTAGTACAATACTATTGGTCACAAAATGTCAAGCACATGGAGGGATTAACAACAAGGCCACCACTCATTTGATCCCTCCTATATGTGTATTACAGCTAAGTTGGAACCTTTTTTTTAAATCAAAAAAGTCCCTCTTCCTCATAAGAAGACACCAGTATTATAAATGGCACATATTACACTGGAAACTCGGTCACAGATTTCACATTTGGTCCATGATGTTCAAGGTATGTCTCTGCTGGCATCCATCATTGTGGGGCCAAGGCCATTCACATTGTGGGTTCTGGTTGTTCCTCTCTTTTATACATGTACATCCTAAACATATTTGATGAAAACAGTAAGAATCAGGAGGGGTGCGACTAAAATAAAGACTCTCAATAATAGATACATGAGATGAGAAGGGATAAGGTACTATTGGAAACATTGGAGAGTCTAAAGAATATGCTAATACATATAGGTGTAGGTTTATACATGTAGGTTTTTCGATGCTGAGACTGAGTCAAGTTGCTTCTTTGATTTCTTAGGTCTAGAATGCACTACAATGTGCTGTATTCTGAAACCTCTAAAGGGGTACTCTGGCTTTATACATCTTATTCCGTATCCAAATGATAGGGGATAAGATGTATGATCGCAGGGGTCCCGCTGCTGGATCCCCTGTGATCTCGGTGTTGCCCCCGGAATTCTATGCCGGGCGCTGTCTCCGAGACCGAGATGTGATGTCCTGTCACGCCCCCTCCCATAGACATGAATGGAGGGGCGTGGCATGCATCACAAGGGGGTGTGGCTGTGACATCACACCTCATCTAGGAGGCAGCGCCCGGCACAGAATTTCTGGGGTTGCACTGAGATCGCGGAGATCCCAGCAGCAATGATACATCTTATCTCCTATCCTCTGGATAGGAGATAAGATGTATAAAGCTGGAATACCCCTTTAAGATTTCAAACTCTGTGGTCATATCCTGGCTGAGCAGTTACTAGGAACTAACCCAGAAATGAGACATTGTAGCCACTAGTTACTGTGTGACTTTAAAAAAAATAAAACTAAACAAAAGCACATACAGAACAGACACCAAACAAATCAATGGCACTTGCCCTGCTAAAAGCCCTTGACTCTTCAGAAGAGTTTAAGTTTACTTAGAGGTTGCTTAATTCTTCACAATATAAATAGATTCCTTGTTAAAATATCTCATGCTCAATATGTTTCTTCCATTTTAAACCCCATTTATAAAACATAGCTTCTGTGTAAACAAATTTCAAGGATACAAATAAACATTTTCCAAAACTGTATTGATTCTAACCATATGTAAGAAATTATACTGACATGTTTTATTTCCTATTTATTGGTTTTAGGTTTCACACCTTCTTTGTTTGCTGACAATAGAGAGCAACTGATTCATTATTCCACATTTCCACTGTTGTTACTTTCCTTGCTTCGGGCAAAGTATTTTTTTATTTTTCAAAATGTTTTTATTTGACAGCATACATTTTTCACTATGCTAGTTAGCTCCATAAGGTTATTCAAAAAGAATATTTTATGAATAAACATGCATGGATCAATCGAAGCAGTCTTTGCATTTCAATAATATACTGTACAAAAATAAAATAAATGATGTTAGATATAAAGCATTGTTGTAATTATGGGAAACATTTTTGATTATTACTTTAAACTATGGCAAAAAATATCACAAATCATTGTGTCCAAATTGAGCTAAATTATCAATTTTTGATCTGTGTTCACTTACCAGGAGGAATCATGATCTAGAACATGTAGACTGATTTACTGACACTTTAGCCAGGAGATGGCACAACATTTGGCAGAAATCTACACCTTCAGGAAGGCATTTTTTCAAAGCACAGTCCAAAATCTTTGAAAGGAACATACACAGTTCCTTCCAAAGATATTTCTATAGACTGGTATGTAATATGTCAATCTTAACCTCTTAATAACCAAGTCTTTGTTAGCTTTAAGGGCCAATCCTTTTTCATCATTGCATCATATTATGGGATTTGATGAGTTGTACTTTTTAATGGCTCAATTTCTTGGTATAAATACATCATTCTTTAACTATTTTTACCTTTTTTTTATTTTTTTTGCGGGGGGGGGGGGGGCAAATAGGAGGACACAATTTTGTTCACCTGTGTTTTTTGTGTTTCAAATTTTGTTCATTGTAAATATCGCACAGTGATGCCCACATGTATGTTTTACTACTTTTGCGCAAAAAAAAAAACTGTTGCTACAAAAAGAGTTTGTTGCCCCTCTCCAAAATGTGCAGAGTGGGGCCGTTTGCCAGTAGTAAATACACACAGTTACTTCCTTTACCTTTTCCAGCCAGTATGACACAACATATAACATACTGCAGGACGGCAATGAAAGAGTAATCCTAAGCACTGAACTGGATGCAAAGTGGTGAGGGACAATTTATACAGTACACTAAAATAGGTGTTCAGATGGTATGTGAAGTGTAAAAGGGTTACTGATGCACTGGCTTTCCAAGGTGCTATGAGCAGAAAGGAAAAACATTTCTGCAGATAAGCAAGGACTACACTAAGCACTGCTGCTGCTGAGGTGAGAGAAAAGCTTTAATTTACTGACAGTGTAGATCCTCTGGATGCTCACATGCAGCTGCATAGCCCAGCCTTTTTCTCTTCCTCTCCAGCACAGAGCACATGCTAAGCCCTTCCCGACTTTCTGTAGTCTGTCTTGCTGATGCTGTTACTAGAGACAGGCAGTGAACAGAAGATTGTAGGGGAGGAAAACGTCTAGTAGTCAAGACTGTAGAGCTGTTTTTTCTGGGGGTAAGGAGTCATTTTTCTTAAAGCGATTAACACAAATGTTAGAAATCACACTTTCAGAAAATAATTTATATTTGTGATGCAGCATTCCAAAATCTAGAGGTTTATTATTAGTCATATGTGGGTTTGTTGTATGTGGGACATTGATACGGGTTTAAATGGGACTAGAGGAGGTAAAAAAATATTTTTTTACATCATATGGCAGTACTATACATACATGTATCCTTATTAAATACTCTTAGAAAAGATAAATACACTTTTTATAGAAAATATGCTTTCTTTTTATTATATACATTTTGTTTTGGGTTGTTTTAATTTGATAGCTGGTCTAATATAAAGCTGAGTGACAATCTATTAAGCCATGCCACAGTGTAGACTTACAGAAATCCAAGTGTTTTTTCAAAAAAGAAGCCAAAAAAATCAGATGAATGGAAATTATTTTTACTCACAAAACATTCTGCAAAAAATTTGCCACCCGTAAATGTACCTCAACTGATTATTATTATTTTTTTTTTTACATCCATCTGTTGACCAAAAGTGACTTCAACATCAGGAGCAGCTCTGGGTACAGGGGAAGCTGTTGTTATTTTTATTGTTAGAAGTAACAAAATAACTATTTGGCATAAATAAGGGCCCTGATTTACTTTTGTAAACCTAACCTACTTTTGTCAGGTAGTGCTCCACAATTTGGCACATTGAGCCACGAATTGGATTTGCTCCAGATTTTTTTGAGCATTATGCCAAAATAAACCTACAAGCTCATCAATCCTGAAAAAGGTTTGTGATCAACTGAAAGGGGGTGTGTTCAGTCACAAAAGGGGTGTGGTTTCACAACCTGACCTATTCACTATTGAATTCACAGAAATTCCTGTGAATAAATGGCTTGAAAAAGCTGGTCAGAAAACTTTTCTGACCTGTGAATCCCAATAGTTAATAGAGTGGAATCCTGCAAGTCGGAAACAACATTACTACATACTACAAACATACTAATAAAAATCCAACCTTTTCAATAATTATGCTAATACAAGCAACAGTCAACATAATTCAGGTACCAGAGCGGGTGGAAAAAGAACTTTAAGTCTACCAGCTGGGCATCTAAAAATTGGAGCAAGGAAAATAAAACCTGAACCTTAGAACAAGAATTTCGAATAAGACGCCTAGAAATATGTACAGGTAAAAATGGTCACACAAATTATACAATGCATTACAATACAAGGAATGTTATAACATGATAATTGACTCACGGATGCCCCTGGTGTCTACTGAAATAAATACATCCTTTAGCTCAATGCCTGTGATTACACCCAGCAAGACTTTTCAGCCGATATACGCAAGCTGTTTTCCCATTGTCCCATTCCAAGTGGCATAGTCAAATTGTTTTATTGTCATTGCTACATTTGTGGAAATAGCAATTTGTGAAATTTGTATATATTTTTTTATGTTTTATGTAGAAGAAGGGAATGGAAAGGAAAAACATTTTTTATTAAATTTTTTTGCGGCTGGGTGGGGGTATTTTTTATTACATTTTATTTTATATACATTTTAATTATTTTTTTAAACATTTCACTAGTCCCTGCAGATCCTTGATATATTACACTTCACTGCTACTGTAGTGCAGTGTATACTCCTGTCACATAAGTCTGACAGGCAATATACCCAGCCAAACTCAAGAAATGGCCGGATACACTGTTGGCAAGCCTAGGGGCCTTAAAAATGTTACGGCGAGCGCTCCGGGTCCCAGCTCCTCCCCGGAGCGCTCACGGCGTCTCTCTCTCTGCAGCGCCCCGGTCAGACCCGCTGACCGGGAGCGCTGCACTGACATTGCCGCCGGGGATGCGATTTGCATAGCGGGACGCGCCCTCTCGCGAATCGCATCCCAAGTCACTTACCTGTCCCGGTCCCCGGCTGTCATGTGCTGGCGCGCGCGGCTCCGCTCTCTAGGGCGCGCGCGCGCCAGCTCTCTGGGACTTAAAGGGCCAGTGCACCAATGATTGGTGCCTGGCCCAATTAGCCTAATTAGCTTCCACCTGCTCCCTGGCTATATTACCTCACTTCCCCTGCACTTCCTTGCCGGATCTTGTTGCCTTGTGCCAGTGAAAGCGTTTAGTGTTGTCCAAAGCCTGTGTTTCCAGATCTTCTGCTATCCACATTGACTACGAACCTTGCCGCCTGCCCCGACCTTCTGCTACGTCTGACCTTGCCTCTGCCTAGTCCTTCTGTCCCTAGCCTTCTCAGCAGTCAGCGAGGTTGAGCCGTTGCCGGTGGATACGACCTGGTTGCTACCGCCGCAGCAAGACCATCCAGCTTTGCGGCGGGCTCTGGTGAATACCAGTAGCATCTTAGAACCGGTCCACCGACACAGTCCACGCCAATCCCTCGCTGACACAGAGGATCCACATCCAGCTAGCCGAATCGTGACAGTAGATCCGGCCATGGATCCCGCTGAGGTGCCGCTGCCAAGTCTCGCTGACCTACCCACGGTGGTCAGCCAGCAATCGCAGCAGATTGCCCAACAAGGACAGCAGCTGACGCAGCTGACCGCCACGTTACAGCAACTTCTGCCACTGCTACAACAGCAACCATCTCCTCCGCCAGCTCCTGCACCTCCTCCGCAGCGAGTGGCCGCTCCTAGCCTCCGCTTGTCCCTGCCGGAAAAGTTTGATGGGGACTCCCGACTCTGCCGTGGCTTCTTGTCTCAATGTTCCCTGCATATGGAGATGTTGTCGGACCAATTTCCTTCAGAACGGTCTAAGGTGGTGTTCGTAGTGATTCTTCTATCTGGAAAGGCTTTGTCTTGGGCCACACCGCTCTGGGACCGCAACAGCCACAGTCCAGTCCTTCTTCGCTGAAGTCCATAGTGTCTTCAAGGAACCAGCCCGAGCTTCTTCTGCCGAGACTGCCCTGCTGAACCTGGTCCAGGGTAATTCTTCAGTAGGCGAGTACGCCATCCAATTTCGTACTCTCGCTTCCGAATTATCTTGGAATAACGAGGCTCTCTGCGCGACCTTTAAAAAAGGCCTATCCAGTAACATCAAGGATGTGCTGGCTGCACGAGAGATTCCTGCCAACCTGCAAGAACTTATCCATTTGGCCACCCGCATTGACATGCGTTTTTCTGAGAGACACCAGGAGCTCCGTCAGGAAAAAGACCTAGATCTCTGGGCACCTCTCCCACAGTATCCTTTGCAATCTACGCCTGTGCCTCCCGCCGAGGAGGCTATGCAAGTGGATCGGTCTCGCCTGACCCAGGAAGAGAGGACTCGCCGTAGGGAAGAAAATCTTTGTCTGTACTGCGCCAGTACCGAACATTTCTTGGTGGATTGCCCTATTCGTCCTCCACGTCTGGGAAACGCACGCACCCAGCTCACGTGGGTGTGGCGTCTCTTGGTACGAAGTCTGCTTCTCCACGTCTCACGGTGCCCGTGCGGATTTCTCCTTCTGCCAACTCCTCCCTCTCAGCCGTGGCCTGCTTGGACTCTGGTGCCTCTGGAAATTTTATTCTGGACTCTTTGGTGAATAAGTTCTGCATCCCGGTGACCCGTCTCGTCAAGCCGCTCTACATTTCCGCGGTCAAAGGAGTTAAATTGGATTGCACCGTGCGTTACCGCACAAAACCCTTCTTAATGTGCATTGGACCCAATCACGAAAAGATTGAATTTTTCGTCCTTCCCAACTGCACCTCTGAAGTCCTCCTCGGTCTGCCATGGCTCCAGCATCATTCTCCCACCCTTGACTGGACCACCGGGGAGATCAAGAATTGGGTTTCTGCTTGCCGTGAGAAATGCCTCACATCTGCTCCCAGTCCCGTCTGTCGGGCCTCAGTGTCTCCTCCTGTGCCTGGTCTCCCCAAGGCCTATCTGGACTGTGCCGTGCCTCCTCATAGCCCCCGTCCTGGTGACACTCTGCCCCGTAACAAACTTCACCCTCTGCCCCCCCTCCCCATTCCCACTTCTTCTGAACTACCTGCCTCTGGTATAGCTACCCAGGACTTCTTTTTTCAGAAGGAGACTCAAGAGGCGTCCCCTATGTTGTCGTCTCTTTTGAAGGGACAAGGAGACAAAAAGAGGGGGAGACCTAAGGGGGGGGGTACTGTTACGGCGAGCGCTCCAGGTCCCTGCTCCTCCCCGGAGCGCTCACGGCGTCTCTCTCTCTGCAGCACCCCGGTTAGACCCGCTGACCGGGAGCGCTGCACTGACATTGCCGGCGGGGATGCGATTCGCATAGCGGGACGCGCCCGCTCGCGAATCGCATCCCAAGTCACTTACCCGTCCCGGTCCCCGGCTGTCATGTGCTGGCGCGCGCGGCTCCGCTCTCTAGGGCGCGCGTGCGCCAGCTCTCTGAGATTTAAAGGGCCAGTGCACCAATGATTGGTGCCTGGCCCTATTAGCCTAATTAGCTTCCACCTGCTCCCTGGCTATATTACCTCACTTCCCCTCACTTCCTTGCCGGATCTTGTTGCCTTGTGCCAGTGAAAGCGTTTAGTGTTGTCCAAAGCCTGTGTTTCCAGATCTTCTGCTATCCACATTGACTACGAACCTTGCCGCCTGCCCCGACCTTCTGCTACGTCTGACCTTGCCTCTGCCTAGTCCTTCTGTCCCTCGCCTTCTCAGCAGTCAGCAAGGTTGAGCCGTTGCCGGTGGATACGACCTGGTTGCTACCGCCGCAGCAAGACCATCCCGCTTTGCGGCGGGCTCTGGTGAATACCAGTAGCATCTTAGAACCGGTCCACCGACACGGTCCACGCCAATCCCTCGCTGACACAGAGGATCCACATCCAGCTAGCCGAATCGTGACAAAAAAAACTTCGTTTTTTTTTTTTTATATCAACTGGCTCCAGAAAGTTAAACAGATTTGTATATTACTTCTATTAAAAAATCGTAATCCTTCCAATAACTATCAGCTACTGAAGTTGAGTTGTTTTCTGTCTGACAACAGTGCTCTCTATTGACATCTCTGCTGGTCTCGGGAACTGCACAGAGTAGCAGAGGTTTGCTATGGGGATTTGCTTCTACTTTGGACAGTTCCCGAGACACGTGTCATCAGAGAGCACTTAGACAGAAAAGAACAACTCAACTTCAGCAGTTCATAAGTACTAAAAGGATTAAGATTTTTTAATAGAAGTAATTTACAAATCTGTTTTACTTTCTGGAGACAGTTGATATATATAAAAAAAAGTTTTTTCCTGGATAACCCCTTTAACAAAGCTGCAATGAAATCCCATAAGCACCTAATGAAGTTTTAAACACACTTCTGAAAGCTCCAATCTCATATGCTGAAATTGTTCTTAGAGTCACATGATCCCAGCATGTACTAAAAGACCATCTTTTTGGCAAATGCTGGACTATTATATGTTGGAATACTTTTTAACCCCTTAAGGACGCAGGACGTAAATGTACGTCCTGGTGAGGTGGTACTTAACGCACCAGGACGTACATTTACGTCCTAAGCATAACCGCGGGCATCGGAGCGATGCCCGTGTCATGCGCGGCTGATCCCGGCTGCTGATTGCAGCCAGGGACCCGCCGGCAATGGCCGACGCCCGCGATCTCAATATCAATAAAGATCCCGGCATCTGCGGCAGTTCGCCATTTAAATGAACGATCGGATCGCCCGCAGCGCTGCTGCGGGGATCCGATCATTCATAACGCCACACGGAGGTCCCCTCTCCTTCCTCCGTGCGGCTCCCGGCGTCTCCTGCTCTGGTCTGTGATCGAGCAGACCAGAGCAGGAGATGACCGATAATACTGATCTGTTCTATGTCCTATACATAGAACAGATCAGTATTAGCAATCATGGTATTGCTATGAATAGTCCCCTATGGGGACTATTCAAGTGTAAAAAAAATGTAAAAAAATGTAAAAGTAAAAGTAAAAAAAAAGTGAAAAATCCCCTCCCCCAATAAAAAAGTAAAACGTCCGTTTTTTCCTATTTTACCCCCAAAAAGCGTAAAAAACATTTTTTATAGACATATTTGGTATCACCGCGTGCGTAAATGTCCGAACTATTAAAATAAAATGTTAATTATCCCGTACGGGGAACGGCGTGAACGAAAAAAAAATTAAAAAGTCCAAAATTCCTACTTTTTCAATACATTTTATTAAAAAAATGTTATAAAAAATTTATTAAAAGTTTTTTATATGCAAATGTGGTATAAAAAAAAAGTACATATCATGGCGCAAAAAATGAGCCCCCATACCGCCACTTATACGGAAAAATAAAAAAGTTAGAGGTAATCAAAATAAAGGGATTATAAACGTACTAATTTGGTTAAAAAGTTTGTGATTTTTTTTAAGCGCAACAATAATATAAAAGTATGTAATAATGGGTATCATTTTAATCTTATTGACCCTCAGAATAAAGAACACATGTCATTTTTACCATAAATTGTACGGCATGAAAACAAAACCTTCCAAAATTAGCAAAATTGCGTTTTTTGTTTTAATTTCCCCACAAAAATAGTGTTTTTTGGTTGCGCCATACATTTTATGATATAATGAGTGATGTCATTACAAAGGACAACTGGTCGCGCAAAAAACAAGCCCTCATACTAGTCTGTGGATGAAAATATAAAAGAGTTATGATTTTTAGAAGGCGAGGAGGAAAAAATGAAAACGTAAAAATTTAATTGTCTGAGTCCTTAAGGCCAAAATGGGCTGAGTCCTTACTGTCTTGGAAAGCATGGTCTGTTGTGCTTTCCTGTACAGTTAGATTTAGTAAAAGAATACTACTCACAGTACACATTATATTTTTATTTTTTTACAATGGTACTCATATGATGGCAAACATATGATATATCATATGATATGGCAAACATATGATATAGTTGCATATATTTGAACTATATGTTGGGCAATGCTCCTAATGTATACATCCAACAAAAGAGAGAAGCTAAGTGTGAAAAGAGCCTCCTCAAGATTGTTATACTACTCCCCGCCATGGGATACAATCCGGAGACACCATACAGCTTTATTTTTTCATCAAAGCTGCATCTCAGTGTTGTCACCATGGAGCATGGTTTGCTTTGAGCTCATGATTCTTAAGTCTATACTATAATAAAATATATATGTTGATGCTTTGCTTCAGACTGTAGCATCACAGTATCCCTTTCTGACCTTATCAGTTCTAGAGAGTATATTGTTGTTTTTTCCACTGCATTAGGTTTTTCTTGACTTTCCTACCTGGATCGCCTTTCAATTTCTTCTTGGGGGGTCTGTTTTATTAGAAGAAGGTCATCATTGCATATCATAAAGTAAAATTCATATTTTCTTATAACAGCAATCTTGGCTACTAATTATAGGTAATATTATTGAGCAGAAAACACATTTTCAATCCAAGTAATTCAATCCTTGGCAGCTCTCCGAAAACTAATTCTCCCACCCCTACTGTGTTGATGGACTGATTATTTGTTTACACAAGATGAAAGAGTCAATAAGTGAGTTTTTCAAATCTGTGAACAGGGACATTTGTCTTTTAGATAGGAAGTTGCATGCCTGCAGCAAAACACAGTGAGACTGTTCAGAAAATAACCATTTGCTTTAAATATGCTGCTGAGCGTATGCATTTCACAGACAAAGAACAAATATGAAGAAATCATGTTTTAGAATATTTAAACATTAGGAATCCTCTTTTTAAAAACAAAACAAAAACAAAAACTTTTTTATGTGTTATATTGGCAATGTCAAATTGTAAGAATGATAGAACTTTGAGTTTGAGACATTATTCATCCTTTTTAGGACGTGCAGATTATTTCAACAGCAGAACATCAATTGACAAAAATTGACAAATGTTATTTGCATAATATAGTTATGTGTTTGAAATATGGTTTTAATAAATAAAATCATTTGTGAAAATAGCTGTAAACATGGATTACTTTATGAGTGTGTGAATGCAAGTAACATTCGTAACTGCTTGCAAGTACAGAATCATTTGTCAACCTTATTACCAGTGCCTTTTGGCATTATACTGCTTTAAGCTCACTTTACATATGGTGCTCGGTACTTATCAAAGCTCTATTCTGATCCAACATTTGCTGGTTTACACTTGAGGCGATCATACTAAAGATTTACTGTAATCTGAATATTCAAGTGTTTTTATTTATTCATGCATCTTCATGCCACTTAAGTCATTTCTTCTACAGTCTAATATATTTATATTAACAAGTAGCTTGGAACAATAGTTTATAGACATAGTTATGCAAGAAATAGCAATGTCTGCCACTTAGACAGTAAAATATAGTAATAAGCTTCCTTACTTCTACATTATAATACATATAAAATAGAATATTGCAATCAATGCCGTCAGGAGACATAAAAATTACTGTTAGCAATCTGAATGATTTTTTTTACCAGTAATTGTTATATCCGGGGGTATAGTGTGGGTTGTCAGCACCTAGGGCAAAACAAAGTATGGTGCAGTTCCCCCCCCCCAACCCATAAATGTAGGAGAGGGGTAATGCATACAGTATATGCATTGCTGCTCACAAGGGGTATATGCAGGACTAGCTACACTAAGACTTCATATAACTAATGTAGTGACTAACTAATACTATTATGAAAAAAAGTAACTATACACAGACCAGTATCACAAATAACAACACTATACAAGAGACATATAATTGTGCCACACCATGACCACAGTGACTGGATGATACCATACTGATACTGAATAAAAAACAATGTGCACATGCCGATATCCTTCCAATACAGTGCGCATATAATGCGGATCCCAGCTCTAAACAGGCTCTGCAGACCATATAAGAGATCACATTGCAGTAACATCCAGTGTACCACAAAACCAAATGGAGAAGATATTTGTACTGCACGAACACCTTTAACCATTTAAAGGACACAGAGTAGACTAACCGACAGCTCACCTTCGCCACCTGCACATGTGCACGGGCCTGATCAGCAGCGTCCCTGACCACGTGTAAGCAGCAAACAAAGTAGGACGGTCCAGCCCAAGGTAGCAGGTAAAAGCAGTGTTATCTTTATTGGGTAGTATTCAGACAGAACATCAGCCGACGCGTTTCGGACCTACACCCGGTCCTTAGTCATGGCATGTATAAACATTAAAACATATTCCTTTTATATAAAACTAAATGGTCATGTGATCTTACATCAGCCTGGATGGAAAGAGACTTGGAAAACATGGTAGGGATGAGTGGTTTCTATAAAACATGGTTTGGATTCATTGGTTACAAGCTACTGGTGCACAAAATTCAGAACATCTTAAGATAACAAGTAGGGAACTAAACCAGAGAAATATAGGAATATATGACCTGCATAACATATTCAATATTTGTATATGCATCAAAACAGATTATAAATTGTAAAAATTAGCGGTTGGCTGCAAACAAGAGGTATATATGTACACAAAAAATAAAGGATGGATATACTTATATTTTAAGGTGTTCTTAGCAGGACAAAATCAAATCCTGTCTAAGATTCATCCCCAAAGGCTGACGTGTATCTAGCTGGAACATCCAGAAAGACTCCCGGTTCAGGAGTGCCCTCCGATGGTCTCCACCTCTCGTATGTCTAAAAACCTTTTCTATACCTATAATTTGCAAAGAGCTAACATTGCCACCGTGAATGTCCCTGAAGTGCCTTGACAAGGAAGACACATTAAACCCTGTACCTTTCGCATCCGAAATGTGTCTCCTAATCCGGCCCTTCAGGGCATTCACGGTGCACCCCACATATTGAATGCGGCACTGTTCACACGTTGCTAAATATACGACGTGTGAGGTGTTGCAATTGATGTATGTTCTAATATTATACATTCTATTGGTACTGCATGATGAAAAGGTGTTGGCAACCCGCATATATTTGCATGTGATACATTGTTTATGGCCACACTTCCAGTTACCCGGGAAGTTCAACCATGTTGGTTTACTTTTATTTTTATTGGGGTCTACAAACAGACTCGGAGACAAGCGAGAGCCCAAAGAGGGTCCCCGCTTAGCTACGGCCTGGAAAGAACATGTCTCGAACCTCATTAGAACTGAATCTTGTTCCAGGATAGGTAGATATTTTTTCATGATGTTTTTAATTGCATAAAACTGCTTGCTATAAGATGTAATAAACCTAGGTAATGGTTCTCTGGTTTCCCTCTGATTGCTTACAGGATATCTATTTTTCTTGGGTTTGATTAACTCTTCTCTGTTTAACAACTTGGCTTTTTGTCGGGCCTCTCGCAGGACTGAGTCATTATATCCCCTTTCTAATAGTCTAGCATGTAGTTTATCTGATTCCTCCTCAAAGGTGTTTAGATTGGTGCAATTTTGTCGCAAACGTACCCACTCACCATATGGTATGTTACGTACCACATGGTGAGGATGGCACGAAGTTGCCTGCAATATAGTATTGCTAGCGACTTCTTTGCGAAATGGAAGAATTTCCACTTTGTTACCACTGCCTCTTAACACCACATCAAGAAAGGGGATATCATCCCTTGAGATAGATGCCGTAAATTTAAGGTTCAAATCGTTCATGTTGATATAATGAACGAAACTATTGAACCTGTCGGCATCCCCGCTCCATATTAACACCAAATCGTCAATGTATCGACCTATCCATTTGATGTCACTATGAAAGGGGTTGCTAGGAGAAAAAACATACACCTCCTCCCAATGTATCATGTAAATGTTGGCATACGAAGGGGAGTATTTAGCTCCCATAGGGGCTCCACGGATCTGAAGGTAAAACTGTTCATCAAACATAAAAAAATTATTATAGAGAAGAAATTCTGTTGACATTAGGATAAACCGCTTCAGATCCGTGGGATAATTACTATATACGTCCAAATGTCGGGCCAATGCCCTCATGCCTTCACGATTAGGGATGGAGGGATACAGCGAGACCACATCACATGTGGCCCAGCTGTACCCCTCCTGCCACTCCATCTGGTGCATTATCTCAAGGACATGTTTGGTGTCCCTTAAATAGGTGGGCGTAATCCCAACCAGGGGTTGTAGATGGCTGTCCACCCAGTCTCCCAGTCTCTCTCCCAAGGCTCCGATACCTGCCACTATCGGACGCATGGGGGGGGGGAAACCCCCTTATGTACCTTGGGGAGAGAGTGGAAGACTGGGGTGACTGGTTCGCTCACATATATATAGTCCCTGGTTCTTTTATTCAATACCCCCATGCAAACACCTGTGTCAAGTAATTCATTCAATTCGCGCAAACATGAAGTCGTGGGATCCCCACTGAGTTTCTTATAGGTACTTTCATCAGTCAAAATATTTTCATTTAAAGTCCTATATAACCCGGCATTGAGCAGCACAACGGAACCCCCCTTATCTGCATTTCTGATAATTAAATCGGGGTTGTCCCGGAGCGCTGCCAATGCCTTTTTTTCAGACTGGGAGAGATTAGAACGAGAGTCAGTACCTTTTATCTTGTGGTTCAATTGGACTAGATCCTTTTCTACCAATTCTTGGTATCGGTCCAAGGCACCCGGTCTGGATGCCACTGGATAGAAACCAGGATTGGACACCCTAAAATTACTCTGACCACCCTCACAAACAGTCTGAGACTCCATATTTAGTGCATGCAAAACAATTGTATTACATTGATCACAAAAATCAGTACAGATATTATGTTCACCAGGTGTGACCATAGGGGTCACAAGAGCTTGATCCTGCAAGAGAGGCACAGATACGTTCTCATTGCTTTCACATAGGGAAAAATGTCTCTTTAATGTAACCTTGCGGGCCCAACGATTAACATCCAATATTGTGGAAAAGAGTCTAAAGTCACATGTCGGGACATAGTTCAAACCACGGCTCAATAATGCAATTTGTGTACTTGTAATGATGTAACTGGAAAGATTGATAACAGAGTTGCTTACTTGGGAGGTGTTTGGGATCGAAGCGGATACCTTGTGCTTTCGTCCTCCCCTTCTAGTATGTCCTTTGGGGACCTCGGATTTTTTATATTCGCTATCAGTTGGCCTGCAGCTTCCTCCGCATCAGATGTGGCATCTCGTGAGGTATCAATATCCGAGAAGCTCACACGTCTTGGTCGCTTTGCATTCTTGCGTTTTCTGTTGCGGTTTTTGTTATTTTTGCCACTGTTGCGATTCTCAGTATTGGTTCGTAGAATTGAGCGTGGGGTTGATGGTTCAGATGGGCTTCTTGTATTAGTCCATGAAAGAACCGAGTCCTCTCTATAATCTGTTAGGTCTCGGGTAAACTTTTCCTTTTTAGTATCCATTATTGCATTCTCCATGGTTTTAATTTTTTCAGTGATTTTTAAGTCCATCTTTTTATATCCCTCCGTCTCACGATACGGTTCCAACTCCTCCTGCAGTTTTTTTTATTTCTGCTTGGAGATTGTTCAGTTCCAACTCCTCTTCTTCCACAATATAACCTATGATCTTTTTGGAACAGTCTAAAAGAGCTGAGTCCCATTTGTTTTGGAAGGTGGAAGAAAACACTCTCGTGGGTCTTTTCTTTAGACGTAATCCACGGGGCACCATATCTTTATCCAGATAAGTGGACAATGCCTTGAAGTCCCACCATGTTTTCATCTCCTTGATTTTCACATTCTCAAGGCTTCTCATCAGGTTGATGAAGTCCTGCGAAGCAGACACAGAGGTGCTGGGTAGTTCAGTTCCAAAAACCGCACTAGCTTTTGCTGCTCGGTCTAAATCCTCTTCGGGCAGGGAACTGATTGCAACCCTGTCTGTCTTCGCTTGATCTGTCTCCATTGCTGGATAGAAATTCCCAAATTATGTAACTGCTATGGCGGTCAAGGGAGCAGGTCCAACGCTGGGTAGATATCTCAGAGTAGACTAACCGACAGCTCACCTTCGCCACCTGCACCTGTGCACGGGCCTGATCAGCAGCGTCCCTGACCACGTGTAAGCAGCAAACAAAGTAGGACGGTCCAGCCCAAGGTAGCAGGTAAAAGCAGTGTTATCTTTATTGGGTAGTATTCAGACAGAACATCAGCCGACGCGTTTCGGACCTACACCCGGTCCTTAGTCATGGCATGTATAAACATTAAAACATATTCCTTTTATATAAAACTAAATGGTCATGTGATATTACATCAGCCTGGATGGAAAGAGACTTGGAAAACATGGTAGGGATGAGTAACCAATGAATCCAAACCATGTTTTATAGAAACCACTCATCCCTACCATGTTTTCCAAGTCTCTTTCCATCCAGGCTGATGTAAGATCACATGACCATTTAGTTTTATATAAAAGGAATATGTTTTAATGTTTATACATGCCATGACTAAGGACCGGGTGTAGGTCCGAAACGTGTCGGATGATGTTCTGTCTGAATACTACCCAATAAAGATAACACTGCTTTTACCTGCTACCTTGGGCTGGACCGTCCTCCTTTGTTTGCCATTTAAAGGACACAGCCCAGTTTCATTTTTGTGTTTTACCTCCTCACCTTCTAAGAGACGTAACTATTTTATTTTTCCATTTATAGAGCCGTGTGAGTTTTTTTTGTATGTGATCAATATGCTTTGCAATGACACCTTTCATTTAAACAAAAAAGGCAACACAAAAAAGATACAGTTTTATAAAAAAAAATTCTCAGCTAGTCGTCTCATGACACATACCTTGGGAATGTTGAACCAAAAGAAATGGTAAATAAGGGTTAATTAATGATTTTGCTCACAAGTTCACAGAAAACTGGCAATCAAAGAGTTAAGTTGCTCTGCTGTACAGCCCAACTTAACTTTTTTGTTACAGTAAACCAGTGTACTCTATAGATCAATGGTTTAGTGTAACCCCTTGTTGGGCTGAGTGCACAAGCCCAGCTAGGAAATAGTTGACTAGCACTGCTGAACAGTGCTAGAAAACTTGTTTTGTCCAGGCCTCTTCTTCTGTAGACCTATCTCTAATGATGACATCACAAGAGGTGTAGCTACAGAAGAAGATCACAGTCAGAAAATAGGTTTATAAATATGGGTCTGTTTGTATTATGCATTTTAAGCATGCCTTTTTCTTTAAAAAAGGCATGTTAAAAATGTACAATGTAAACAGACCCTTTTTGGCAGTGTGTTCCCAAACAGACAGCCTCCAGCTGTTGCTAAACTACAGCTCCTATCAATCCTAGTGTTTTTTTTATTTAAATGAACACTGTCAGATACAAAAACTTTTGATATGTTGTAAAGCATGCAAAACCAATAGGTTCTTCAATTGCTTTGATTAGAAAATTTTCAGTATTTCATACTGAAAAAGCCAGTAAAAACAACTGCCCCCCCACCTGCTTGGACACATACTAGTACTGCTGTGTCCATGCATCATCACCTACATCATAGACACACTTCCTTGATTGACAGCTGTGAGCGCAGGGCTCATAGCTGGAGGAAAAATCCTCCCGATGTCATCTTGTGTCCTGCTACTGTCAGGGAGGACAAGCTGGGAATTGTAGTTTTGCTAATGCTAGGGGAGATTTGAGCAGACAGCATACTGAGGGAGAGGGCAGAGACCTGCACAGTGAAGCCATGCCTCCTCCCTTTGAGACGAATTCTGACTAGTGAGCTAAATTTAAAGTATAATAAAAAAAATGAATAAAGGTACTAGACACATAAAAAATAGATGTACATGGTCAGGATTAGGTACTGAGTGATATATTAAAAAAAAAATTTTGTTGGATCTGACGAGTACGCTTTAAATTAAATGCTTAACAAGGGCTTATGAGGTAGTGTTTTATTTATTTATTTATTTTAATAATAATGTTTCTTCCTTGTGCCATTTTCTCTTAAGTTTACTTTTCAGGCATAGTAGTGGAAGCCGTCTTTTAGCTGGAGCCATTACTAAGATGGGGCTTAGAATTAGCTCCACAAACAGCTGGCACTGCCTCAAAATATTACTCTGGTAGCCATCACCACAGGGGTACTGGAAGGAGCCGCTACTAACCGGCCTATAACAATCATCCTTGTCCACCCTGGTATTTTCAAGCTGTTGCTGCTTGGTTGGTATATGACTGAGAATAAAAATAATGTTTATTTTTAAAATTATTTATAAAAAAAAAATGTGTGGGGTTCCCCATACTTTTATTGACTTAATAAAGTCAGCCTGTTACCACCTGTGGATGGCTCCAGCTTATTAATTGACTAAGTAATTGATAGTCCTCGAATCTGCAGTAGTCCTTAGTATACACATATCTGAAACAAGAAACAAAGAAATAATAGCTAGTAGACCAGTATATGGAGGGCTGATTAACCCTTGAAGAGTACCTGTCACCAAATAGACTTTTCTAAACTAACTCAGACTATGTTCCCTAACTACTCCTAACACCCCTCCCACCCTCCCAAAAAATTCAAGAGCTTTAAAAAGCTGTGTATCTTACCGTTCTTCTTGCTCACAAAGTGGGCATTTCCCAGCAGGCATGACATCACTGAAGCCTGCTGGGGGAACACTTCTGCCCTCCCATCATTGCAGTGCTGTGATGAATAGAAGACCCCAAGCTCTGTGTATCTTTCAGTGAGGCTTTGTGTAGCTTTCAGTCTGTGCAGCTTTAAGCCTGTGTAGCTTTCAGTGAGTCTCTGTGCAGCTTTTAGTGAGACTCTTTGCAGCTTTCAGTGGGGCTCTTTGCAGCATTCAGTGAGGCTCTCTGCAGATGTCAATTACATATTAAACATATTTATGTTGATAATTATAAAAGTAAGTGGATGGGAAATTGTCTGCTAATTACACAAAGAACACTATATTAAAAGTTTTATTTGGTAGCAGGTACTCTTTAACACTTTAATACACGATACCTACAATTTTAAATCTAGAGTGTATGAAAAATGTACACAGGTTACATGGTCACCTGACTCTACAGGGTGGGCCATTTATATGGATACACCTTAATAAAATGGGAATGGTTGGTGATTAACTGCCTGTTTGTGGCACATTAGTATATGTGAGTGGGGAAACTTTTCAAGATGGGTCGTGACCATGGCGGCCATTTTGAAGTTGGCCATTTTGAATCCAACTTTTGTTTTTTCAATAGGAAGAGGGTCATGTGACACATCAAACTTATTGGGAATTTCACAAGAAAAACAATGAGGTACCTGAGAAAAAAAGAAAAACACAAAAAATGGGCGCACTTCCCCATAAAGCAGTGTGTTCCCAATAAGCCTGACATTGCAACATTGCAACTCTAAATAGAAATAATGTAAGATACTATTTTACTCTTTAACCAGATGCAAGCTACCTAACAGAAGCACAGCAGATAATATAGTTTGTCCAATTCCTCTTCCATGCAGTTTGTATGTGAAATTGTTTTATTTTAAACACTATTAAATATTAAATCATATAAACAACATACAAATTCCTTCTGAACAATTGTTGCATCAAATATTATAATTTATTTAAATAAGAAAACATCTTTGCAAATGGGAGAGCTAAACATAAATCTACATTCATTCCTGCTCTTGCTAAGTGAGACAAATTATGGCAAAATGCACTCTGGTTCTCCCTATGAATACACTAATATAAATGCAGATTCTGAAGTTTTATTGAAGGACAGATAGGAATACTAATAAGACAATGTTAAAATAGTAAAATTGCTATTATGTTGCTATTATATTCCAGCTATATTCTTAATGACTTGCATGCAGCAGAACATAATCCTCAATATGCATTGCTAAGCTACATTTCTGTTCAGTTACATCAGTTAATATCATTTTGTGTGTCTAAATAAAGAGTGAACTATGAGTTATGGAAGCATTAATGTTTAAACATGAAAGAGGTGTTTAATATTACAAATAACATTTCAACAAAGATTCAAAGTAAATCAACAAGTGTTTAATTACAATGAACACATAAAATTCACATAAAAATATAATTTTTCTAAGATGATATTGGAAATGTGGAAACTGGTAATATAATGAAGTGATAATAAATGGTTGTCCTTTAGTTACATTGGAATTATAATAGACTATTTTAACTGTTTTATAAAGGAGGTAGGAGCTTAGCCATACAGTATAGGTAGATGATATACATAACACAATAACACAATGGGGGGGGGGATTTATCATTGCTTTTGGAGCATTTTTTTTTGTCTATGTTTTGGCGCAGTTCAGGCACAAGCAGCATATTTAGCAACTTTTATGCGTCTATTGAAATAGACAGTTTTACTCTTTTTGCCTACCGGTAGAACTTTTTCTTTTTGACCATGAAGTGGTCACATATTTATCATTTGTGACTTTTGTCAAAAGTCGCCATTTTGTGTGCAAAGGTCCTTTTTAGGCACAAAGCTACACCACTTACCAGTAGGCGTGAGAATCACTTCCACCTTCTGCAATTCAACCTTTAACCTCTTGCGGACGACAGCGTCCCACTCCCCTTCTATGAGACGCGCTCAGGAGCTGAGCACGGGTCATAGCTGGGTGGTCATGGCAGCTATCTGCCACCAGGATCCATTTCTAATGCCAGACATCACCGATCATGGTGATGCATGGCTTTAACCCTTAGACACCACAATCAAATTTGATTGTAGCTTCTAAAATGCAAGTAAAAATGTCACGTCAGCTCTATGAAAGTAAGCAATAACACCAAACCTGCAAATTGAGGACCCGAGAAAGTGTCTACTTTCCTCCCTTACAAGCGTTTAGAAAAAGTGTACGTGTTAGAGCTTTTCCCACCACAGCAGAGCTGCACAAAATTCATCATCCTGCTGTACCTACTTGATAAATAAGATTCACGTTAGTCAAACCAAACTCCCAAATAAATGTGGGAAAATTGCTCTACCGTAGACATTCTTTGATAAATCTGGGCCAACTTGTGTATGAATTTTTCAGCATAACTTACAAATGGCTGGAGATAATTCAATAAAACTTGGGGCACATGTTACTTAGGAAGCTAAGGAGACAATGCCAGAGCCTGGACAGGTGAGTTTGTTACAGGTAATGTCATATCTCTGACATACTCCAACTGGGCTAAAACAAAATGATAGCTATTAAAGGGGTTGTCTAACTTGTTGTAATAATCACCCCTGGCAAGGCATTGCATGCTACAATCTTGTTGATTAGGAGTTACAGGCCGGGCCAATCAGCAGCTGAGGCAGGACATATAGATTTCACCTTAGACTTCAGGCTTGGTTCTTGATTTTCTTGATTTTTTTTCTCTTGATTTTAGTCTTGTCTGTTTCAGTTTTGACTTGCTAGTTTGATTTTGCCATGGCCTTGTAGTCCTGACCTGTTTATTTAGCTTTTAGCCTTGTCCTGTCTATCTTGAGATCTGTTTGCACTTATGGTAATTTTTTTCTGTCTAGTTTGTGTCTGTTACTTGAATCTCTATCCTGACTTATATTCTGACCTGTTCTTAGTTTATATTCCACCTTGGTCCTGATACATTGCTTTCTGCTTTTCCCCTATCCTTGTATGTAGTGCTTTTGCTTGTCTTCGTTTGAACCTGAACCTATATTCTGACTTGTGTATGTTTTGTACCACAGAGTACGTTCTGATCCCTTGCTTTTTGCTTTATCCCTTGCCTTGTGTGTTTTACTTACCTGTTAACTTTCATCTTTATAGTGTCCTTACTTCAGTTACCTGTTTATTTACCTTCATTCTTGGTAAACCTGGCATTATATCTTCCTTGGAACCTGTTTGTTATTACTCACACACCTGATGTATTACTTGGTCCTGAAACCTGTTTGTCAGCACTCTATATACTTTTTGTTATATCTTCATGATACCTGTTTGTTCCTACTTTGCATACCTGACATTATATACCCTTCATATTCCAACCTGTGTCCCTTACCTCCATACAGTTTTGTTTATTATTTTGACTTGTGACGCCCCTGCACCTTATATAACACAGGAAGCACTGTCCAGTTGTGGATCCGCTGTCTAGGGTGGATACACAAGTAGGCATGAATAGTGTTTCTAGGGAAGCTTAGGGCCACACTATGTCCTGTTCTATGTGACACTGATACCCAGTACTCTATCTGTCCCAAGCTCCAAGTCCATATGTAAAAAATACCTATGGCAGCAATCCAAGAATTCTTATAAAGTAGACAGTATACAATGAAAGTATTACAGATGATACCTCATGTATATGCTGGACAGGCAATCACTAAATGCACAATTGCGTAACAAACAAATGTTGGATAGCAAATCACACTGCAGGATGCCAGGCAGGGTATCAGAGACAGGTAGAAAATGGTCACAACATGTGCCCCCACAAATCCCTATACGTTCCATTGCTGTTATGCAATTTCCAGAGGGGTGCCCCATGGTTTATGGGAACCCATGGCTTATGCTGGACATCACCGATCAGGCTGATATTCAGCATAAACCCTTTAGACAGTGCTTTCAAAGTTCATTATTGCATCTAAATGTACCAAAATCCAGTTGCTAGTTAGTTCAGGGTACTGATCGGTACCAATTCCGAAAAATTGCAAGGTCCCAATCAGCTGAGAGGATGGGCGGAGATCCTTTACATAGCTTTGCCCCATCCAATCGCTGCCCTAAATCTGCAGGCAGCCAGCCTCAGCAGCCTGTACAAGTGGAGTGCCAATAACACTGATCATTGCTGCATAGCACAGTTTAGTCTTTGCAATCAAAAGATTGCAGGTTTATATCTCCTATGAGGACTAAAAAATAGTTTAAAAAAAATGTAAGCCCCTTTCCTAATATAAGTTTAAATCATCCCCCCACCCCCTTTTTCATTTTTCAAATAAAATAGTGTAAACAAAAATAAACATAAACATATTTGGTGTCACTGTGTGTGGAAATGTACAAACTATTAAAATATAATGTTTATAAAACCACACTGTGAATTGCATAAATGTTAAAAAAATAAAAAAATAAAATAAAAAAATAAATAAAATCCCAAATTACTGATTTTGGTCACTTGATTTATCAGAAAAAAATAAAACCTAAATACATTTGGTACTGTTGCAATTGTATGGACCTACAGAAAAAAAAGATAATCTTTGATTTTTTATTAAAGAGTGCATTACGTTGAAATGAAACCCTCTAAAATTTGCAAAATGACTGATTTTTCTTATTTTCAATTTGGTCCCAAAAATATATATTTTTTGTTTCATCATAAATGATGTTATTACAAAGTACAATTGGTGGTGCAATAAAAAAAGGGTCTTTAGCTGGAAAATTTAAAGTTTTATGGCTATTAGAAGACTAGAAGGAAAAGACTAAAAAGCAAAAATGAAAAATTCCTGCGTCCTTTAAGGGTTAAATGTAATTCATATATAAACATTCACTAAAAAATTCAATCATAAAATAGAAAATATTAAAGAAAAAAAAACAAGTTTTAGTGCTGTATCTGACTCTATACAGTAAAACAAAACTAGGTGATACGGCTGTCCGGTCATGCTGGGAGTTGTAGTAAAGGGAATCTGTCACCAGTTTTGTTCTTTGTTCTTCCCAAGCCATGGGTGGCATAAAACTGCTGCAAGCATTGCTAGTTTGGGACAGAATGATTTTCTCTTAGATGCTTGGGTGTCATCATAGTTTAAAAATGCAGCCAGAACTCGGGCGAGTAGTCCTTGGGGCAGGTCCTTTCGGCTGCTAAGGCTGCTTTCACACTATGAAAAGTACCCATTATATAACGCCCGTTATAAAATAGCAGGCAATCGCGGGGTTAAGCGGACATTAGAAAATCCCTAAAAGACGATAGAAAATCCCATTATAGTCTATCGGATTTTTTCTAATAGCAGTTTTAACCCGTTATCGCCCATTATTAATAACGGACGTTATTTTGTGATGGAAGATAATAACGGGAGAAATAGTGGAAACTACACCCCTCAAGTAATGTAAAAAGGGGTACAGTGAGCCTGAACACCCCACAGGTGTTTGATGACTTTTCGTTAAAGTCGGATGTGTAAATTAAAATTTATCTTTTTTTACCAAAATGCTGTTTTTTCCCCCAAATTTCGCATTTTTACAAGAGGTAATTAGAGAAAATGTCCCTCAAAATTTACAACCCCATTTCCTCTGAGTATGGAAGTACCCCATGTGCAGATGTCAAGTGCTCTGCTGGCACACTACAGGGCTCAGAAGAGAAGGAGCCATATTTGGCTTTTGGAAAATAAATGTTGCTGAAATGGTTTTTGGGGGGCATGTCACATTTAGGAAGCCCCTATGGTGCCAGAACAGACAAAAAAAACACATGGCATACTATTTTGGAAACTACACCCCTCGAGGAATGTAACAAGGGGTACAGTGAGCCTTAACACCCCACGACTTTTCGTTAAATTTGGATGTGTAAATGAAAAGGGGTAATAGGAGAAAATAGTATGGAAATACCCCATGTGTGGACGTCAAGTGCTCTGCTTGCCACACTACAATGCTCAGAAGAGAAGGGGCGCCATTGGGCTTTTGGAGAGAGAATTTAGTTGGAATTGAAGTCGGGGGCCATGTGCATTTACAATGCCCCCAGTGGTGCCAGAAGAGTGGACCCCCCCACATGTGACCCCATTTTGGAAACTACACCCCTCACAGAATTTAATAAGGGATGCAGTGAGCATTTATACCCCAATGGTGTTTGACAGATCTTTGGAACAGTGGGCTGTGCAAATGAAAAGTTTAATTTTTCATTTTCATGGACCACTGTTCCTGTGGGGCGTAAATGCTCACTGCACCCCTTATTACATTCTGTGAGGGGTGTAGTTTCCAAAATGTTGTCATATGTGGGGGGGGGGGGGTCCATTTTGCTGGCACTATGGGGGCTTTGTAAACACACATGGCCTTCAATTCCGGACAAATTTTCTCTCCAAAAGCCCAATGGTGCTCCTTCTCTTTTGAGCATTGTAGTTCGCCTGCAGAGCACTTTACATCCACATATGGGGTATATTCTCTCTCAGAAGAAATGGTGTTACAAATTTTGGACGGCTTTTTTTCCCTATTTTCCCCTGTGAAATTGAAAAATTTAGGGTAACACCAGCATTTTAGTAAAAAAAAATGTTTTTCTTTATTTTCCCATCCAACTTTAACAAAAATTGATCAAACACCTGTGGGGTGTTAAGGCTCCCTATACCCCTGGTTATGTTCCGTGAGGAGTGTAGTTTCCAAAATGGGGTCACATGTGGGTATTTATTATTTTGCGTTTATGTCAGAACCGCTGTAAAATCAGCCACCCCTGTGCAAGTCACCAATTTCGGCCTCAAATGTACCGTATATACTTGAGTATAAGCCGACCCGAATATAAGCCGAGGCCCCTAAATTCACCCCAAAATGCCAGGAAAAGTTATTGACTCGAGTATAAGCCTAGGGTGGGAAATACATCATCCCCCCTGTCATCATCCAGACCCCCGTCATTAACACCCTCATCATCATCACCCTGTCATCATCCCCCCTTCATCATCCCCTTGTCATCATCCCACACCCCCTTCATCATCCCTTTGTCATCATCCCACACCCCCCCTTCATCATCCCACACCCCCCCTTCATCATCCCGTTGTCATCATCCCACACCCCCCTTCATCATCCCCTTGTCATCATCCACCCCCCCTTCATCATCCCCTTGTCATCATCCCCTCCCCCCTTCATCATCCCCTTGTCATCATCCCCTCCCCCTTCATCATCCCCTTGTCATCACCCCACAGCCCCCCTTCATCATCCCCTTGTCATCATCCCCACCCCCCTTCATCATCCCCTTGTCATCATCCCACACACCCCCTTCATTATCCCCTTGTCATCATCACGACATGTCGTCAGCCCGCCCCCCCTTCATCATCACCGCTTGTCAATGTCTGATACAGTGGTCTTCAACCTGCGGACCTCCAGATGTTTCAAAACTACAACTCCCAGCAAGCCCGGGCAGCCATCGGCCTTCGACATCATCC
The DNA here is from genome assembly GCF_029499605.1 of Hyla sarda. Taxonomy (NCBI): domain Eukaryota; kingdom Metazoa; phylum Chordata; class Amphibia; order Anura; family Hylidae; genus Hyla; species Hyla sarda. Next base: position 228,198,936 of record NC_079192.1, read on the forward strand.
AGCCCCTCTCACCCCCTTTAGTTTTGTACTCACCTCCGCTCGGCGGGACGTTAGGGTGCGCTGGTCCGGTGCTGCAGGACTGTCCGGTGGAGAGGTCATCCAGTGGGATAGTGGTTCCGGGCAGCTATCTTCACCGTGGGGCCTCTTCTCCGCGCTTCGGACCCGGAATAGAGGCGTTGCCTTGACGAGGACGCAGAGGGACGTTGGTAATGAACGTCCCTCTGCGTCGTCGTCAAGGCAACGTGACTATTCCGGGGCGGGGCCCAAAGCACGAAGAAGAAGCCACCCCGGTGAAGATGGCACCCCGGAATAACTATCCCAACGGACGACCTCCCCACCGGACAGTCCTGCAGCACCGGAGCAGCGAACCCTAACGTCCCGCCGAGCGGAGGTGAGTACAGAACTAAAGGGGGTGAGAGGGGGGGGGGGCTGGATGAATGATGCCGAAGGTCGCAGTGGTCTTCAACCTGCGGACCTCCAGAGGTTTCAAAACTACAACTCCCAGCAAGCCCGGACAGCCGACGGCTGCCCGGGCTTGCTGGGAGTTGTAGTTTTGAAACATCTGGTGGTCCGCAGGTTGAAGACCACTGAGGGTGGAGAGTTCACTCGAGTATAAGCCGAGGGGGGTGTTTTCAGCACGAAAAATCGTGCTGAAAAACTCGGCTTATACTCGAGTATATACGGTACATAGTGAGCTTTCACTTCTGAGCCTGGTTGTGCGTCCGCAGAGCATTTTACGCCTACATATGGGGTATTTCAGGAGAAATTGTGTTACAAATTTTGGGGGTCTTTTTTTCCTTTTGGTGAAGTTAAAAAATACAAACTTTATTGAATTTTTTAATTTTTTTTATCAAATCACAGAAAAAGTAAGCAGAAGAGCAAGAAATAAGGGCACCATAATACAACAAAAATGGGTGGGTAAAGGGACTGGAAGTACTTGATGCAGTGTAACATGCATGGTAGAATATAAACTATAGTGAATAAATAGTGGGTTATGCATAAGCATGAACTCTGTACTAGCAGCTTAAGTTCACAATGCCAGGATCAAAATACAGAAGACAACCAATGAACCATTGTATTATTGAAGGTGCCAGGGGTCTGGTGGGTAAGGTCTGGGTAAGGAAAATTTGCCACAGCTCAAACTTGAAGCAGGAAACTCACTGTAAACCCCCGCCTGTGTGAATGTATCCTGTACATTCACATGGGGGGGGGGGGGGGGCAAACCTCCAGACAGACCGTGCATGAACTTTTGCAACAGCTGGAGGCATACCTAACACAGTATTTTCCAACCAGTGTGCCTCCAGCTTTTGCAAAAATACAACTCCCAGCATGTACTGATCGCCGAAGGGCATGCTGGGGGATGTAGTTATACAACAGCTGGAGGTACGCAACAACAACTCCAAGCATGGCGAGACAGCCGTTTGCTGTTCGTGCATGCTGGGAGTTGTATTTTTGTCAGATTTAGAGGGCCATGGTTTAGAAACCACTCCACAGTGATCTCCAAACAGTGGCCCTCCAGATGTTGCAAAACTACAAATCCCAGCATTCCCAGACAGCAAATTGCTGTGTGGGCATGCTGGGAGTTGTAGTTTTGCAAGATCTAGAGGGCAACAGTTTAGAGACCACTGCACAGTGATCTTCAAACGGTAGCCCTACAGCTGTTGCAAAACTACAAATCCCAGCATGCCGAAACAGCAAACAGCTGCCTGGGCATGCTGGGAGTTGTAGTTTTGCAACATCTGGAGGGTTACAGTTTACAGACTAGGCAACCCACCGGCTTCCGTAGTCTGCACCAGGGAGCCAGCTGCACGTTATCGCCGCCTGCTGCTGCCGTTGCCGATCGCCGCCACCGATGGTAAGTGACCGCCGGTCACAGGACAGTTTTCCCGTTCTGCCCGGACTACTGTGGGTGGGCAGATTGGGGAACCAAACTTTAACCCCCTAACCCGATCTGCTATTGGTTTGTCGCTTCTGACCGACCAATAGCAGGGTAGGAGGGGTGGCACCCCTGCCACCTCCCTCCTATCCCTTCAGGGGGATCGTGGGTGTCTTGAACAGTGATGTGCCGGGATGCCTGCTGAATGATTTCAGCAGGCATCCCAGTCCTGTCCCCGACCAGCTAAAGGTGAGGACCAAAATTCCCACGGGCGTACCTGTACGCCCTCAGTCCTTAAGGACTCTGAAAGGGGGGCATATAGGTACGCCCCCAGTCCTTAAGGGGTTAATGATTATCTACTTATTTTTCTTTAAGCCTTCCTTTTCCTATTTTTGACTGACATGTTGGAGGTTCCCGAATGAATTACCCAGTTTCAGAGTTATAATCTCAACATACAATTATTTAACATACAATGGTCATCCTGGATAGTGTTGAGCGTGAATACTTGAAATGTGAATTTTTATCATGAATCTTGGCACCTTGCGATTTCGCAAATATTTAGAATATAGTGATATATGTATTCATAATGATAAATATTCGTGTTTTTTAAAAATATATGCAAATATTCATGCAAATGTATGTGAATATTTATGCAAATATCAGCACTAATATATACACCAACAAAAAAAAACTGTAATGTAAAATATAGTTTTATTTAACAGATGTGCAATTTGACATACATTTAAAATGTAAAGAGATATTAAAATCAAGGCACAACAAGAGCAACTGCAGAAAAGTGGAGGGGGTATAGTAGGTATATATGCATGGAATACAGGGAAATAATACTTATGAGTAGAAAATTAGGCCAAAAGGGGCAGACATGACATCAGAATACACATAAGGTCAGGAAAGTATATTAGAAGAATATAAATAGTAAGATTTACAAAAAAACACAAAAGATAAATATGCACAAAAGATGCTCACTATACATCAGCATTAGCCTACGGGCGCATTACATCTATGCGCACGTAGACCTGCACTGCGATCACGTGATCATGAGGGGCGGATCTCGCCTTGCTTTACTGATGTACGCCGTCTTACTGCGCACAAGCGCATCATCTGTAGGCGTGGCCCACACTGATGATGTCAGGCGCCATGGGGCCATGTGTATTATTCTGACACAAGGTAGGAGAGCTATAATGGGGTATTATTGGATATGGCAATAGTCATTTTCTATTGGACTTGGATGGATTGCTTGTACTGGAGTGGTTGATATATGCACCACTCATGTGTTGGCAGTATATGATTGGTCCAAGCAGCATGTATATACTCACCTGTTCTGGGCCTCTAGACACGCCCCCTGACTAAGCACAAGCGAAACGTACGATGGGGTTGGAGGTGGTAGGTAGGCAGTGCATGGCAGGATGTTATTTATCTTTTGTGTTTTTTTTTTTGTAAATCTTACTATTTATATTCTTCTAATATACTTTTTATGGTCTGACCTTATGTGTATTCTGATGACATGTCTGCCCCTTTTGGCCTAATTTTCTACTCATAAGTATTATTTCCCTGTATTCCACGCATATATACCTACTATACCCCTCCACTTTTCTGCAGTTGCTCTTGTTGTGCCTTGATTTTAATATCTCTTTACATTTTAAATGTATGTCAAATTGCATATCTGTTAAATAAAACTATATTTTACATTACAGTTTTTTTTTTTTTTGGTGTATATATATTTGTCGCAAACCAGTGGTGGCTTTTTCCCTTTTGGGTTAGGTCCCCTCTCTTTCTGTTGGTGATAAAATATCGGCACTTCCAGACAGGACACTGATCCCTCCTTTCTTTTAGGTGAAAGATATAACTGCACATGCGCACTATGCTATTTTCATTACGAATTTTTGCATGGAAAAAAAAGAGAATGAACATAACGAATATACATGTGTCACGAACATAGGACGAATATTCGTCCATATATTCGCGAAATATTGCAAATTCGAATATGGTCCCTGCCGCTCATCACTAATCCTGGAACCAATAATATTGTAACTTGATGGACCACTGTACAAGCTCATAAATTGGCCTGTAACAAATCACTGTAGAACATCTGAAGCAAAAATCTTATTTTTGACATTACTTACTTGCCAGAAAGCAGAACAAAAATTACACAACATCATAAATACATAAATGAGTATTACATCTATAAATGTCTCAAACGAGATGCAAACTAAAGTATGATACTTTAGGTCACATTATTCCTAGGGCTTAATACATTCCACATAGTGAGAAGCTCAAAATAACTCAGCGGGATACAAACCTGCGGCTACTTGTCATATCTAATGACATAACATTAAACACATTTTTTTCAGCATTGTTAGACAATGAAAAGAACCTGGAAACAAAAGAATTTGATATAGAAAAATGGGCTGAACCCTCTTGAGTAATACATCTGTTTAAATTCCATATCTGGGACCCCCTACAGTTCATATTTAAAGCATGCCTGTCATTTCAAAATAACTTACATTTTTTTTTGCCTGGTTTACTTATATTTAATGGCTTTTAATATTAAGTCCCCTCCATGGTGCACAGGTATTTCTTATTTTCTCCATTTCAAGGGCCAAGGATTGAACTGTTTTCTCGGAGAATACACATCTGGACTTCCTTTCCTTTTCCTGGGTTTTGCTATATCAGTAGAATGGAAAGAAACAACAGCAAGATAAAACCAAGGAATGATTCATATCCCAAAAGCAACTCTAGTTTAGTTTACAAAGTGCTGTGTAACTCAGAAGATATTATTCTACACACTTCCACATTGGCCTAAGTAAGGGGTATGTGAGCTATAGGCAGTAGATAAAGTTACTCCAGTAATAAATGCCCATGACTGAAAATCAAAGAAAAACTGGCTGAGTTGACCATAGCAACCAATCACAGCACAACTTTCATTTTCAAGAGCCAAACTCGAAATGTGCTCCATTTAGGGTGAGGCAATTTAAAATCATTAGGTATTTAGCTCATGGGGAAAGGTCTAGGCCATTCAAAGACTTCATAGGAAACAGTATACAGGATTCGAGCCATGTGTGAGTGTAGTTCTTGACATTGAACCAGGCTGAATAGTATGGAAATACAGGTGCCACTAGCCATTCTGATTACATCTTCTTCACATACTGAAACCAGACAACAAACCAAAGCTCTATGACTTTTGACTGGGTCAACTGGAAGAGTATGAATTTACTGACCGGTTGGTGTCCAGCAATAAGGGAGGCGTCTTGGACCTCAGAGTGAAGGTCAATCACCCCAACATTAAAGGGGTATTCAGGAAATTTCTTTTATTTGACTATGCTACAGGGGCTGTAAAGTTAGTGTAGTTCATAATATAGTGTCTTTACCTGTGTGTGACAGTTTTCTCACAATTCTTCTGTGATTTTCACCCCAATATTTATTTTTAACAGCATACAAAATGACTGCTGTCTCGGAATTTTTCCCAGCTTGCAATGCCGTCGAGACCTGACTCACTAGTCAGCTGATGACAGGGATCCTGTCTGCTTCAATGGGTGGAGGGATCAATCTGCAACTAATGCAACAGCTGTAGGCATCCTGATTGAAGACCACAGGTCTGCAGCTCATTTAGTTTCAATGGGTGGGGTAGCTGATGTGTGGGAAGGAGGAACATGGTATCATGGGATTTGTAGGCAAACAAGAAAACAGAAAACAGGAAATACAAGTTCACAGAAAGCTAGCCACAGTGTTATGGTAATCTCACAGCATAGACATTTAGCACAAGACAAGCGCAGATCCTTTCTAAGCATGTCCATTACTGCCTGCCAGGTATGTACTAAAATCACCTTATGCTGGATAACCCCTTTACATTTTGGGCTCAAAAGCCATGTACACACTTCTTCATAGACATGTTAAAGGAATGATTTATGCCAAAGGTAAAGGAAGATCTGCCAAACCTCAACATTTCCATGTGGATGTTCCTTGATACCTGAATGAATCTCTACTGGACTGTTGGATTGGTTGTGTTGAAAAGTGCAATTCACAAATTTTGCACTGTCCTCCACAATCACCAGATCAAACTTCAAAGACTGTATCTGCCACTCCAGCCATAGGATCTGAATGATCTGAGACAACGCGCATTAGTGAAACAGTTGACTCCATATCTAGGGATATGCTAGCACGCATCTTCAGAGAACGGGACTACCCCCTTGACATCTGCCGTGTCACCTTAGAAACAACTTTAAACATTTGTAGTGTATAGATAAAACTTGGCTGGATAGTGTGTCTGTTCATGTTAATAAAGTTGTGTTATGTTCTCTCCTTTATGAATACTGAAGCTATAATTTTGAACGTTCCTTTTTGAATCAACCTTTAGAGGGGGCTATAAATGCAGCACAAGCAGATGCCTTTTGTATAAATTTATTATGAAAACTACTAAAATTAGAGTACATTCAGACAAGTGGATCTAAAGTGTGTTTTACATTCCGGATCCGCCGCTGAAGGACCGCTACAGGGTGCCTTTAGATGTGCCTGCTCGGCAAGCAGCAGACACACTGCAATGTGTGAGTCGCCATGCAGTATACTTGCACATTGTGACTGCTCGCAGCCTAGCTCAGGGAGCAGGGGGAGCGGCCGCGTTGTGCATTGGTACACCGTGTATGCGCGGCGACTCGCACATCGCAGCAGTGTGTCTGCTTGTAGCAGTGTATTACCACTCCGAGCAGGCACATCTACAGGCACCCTGTAGCGGTCATTCAGCAGCAGATCCACAGTACACTTATGGCTAATAATTCCCATAGTATCCACTTCTCTAAATCTTTCATAAATGGAGAGACAACTCATGTGGTTTACCTGTCAAGCTTGCAACCTGCAATACGGGCTGTACAACCTAAAATCAGAATATCTGAACATGTTCATAAAAAATTCAGAGCTCTAGGATTTTTTAAGTAAAGGCTTCTTTACTGGTTTATCCATCCATATTTAAGAGGCATATAATGGCAAAACTGATAACCTGTGATTGTCATTAAATTGATCAATGGAAGCCCTGGTCCCGTTACCAGCGTTTAAAGCATTCTCACGAGAGGAAAACGCTTTACATCTGGCGGGTAACGACTGCTATCAGCAGCCAGAAATCCAGGGTTAATGCTGGGGTCCGGCATTAACCCTTTAGATGCCGCGATCAAAGTTGATTGCAGCGTCTAAAATGGAACTGAAAGAATCCCGGCAGCTCAGCTGAGCAGATCGGGACAATCGCGATGAAATTGAGATGTCCCAATCAGCTGAAAGGACAGTGGGATGGTCCTTACCTCCCTTTTCGCTTTCTGATCGGTGCTCTATTGCTCCAAGCCTTCCATGCAGGCTGGAGCAGCAGAGCACAGATAACACTGATCAATGATATGCTATGCTGTAGCATTGATCAGTATATGCAATCAAAACATTGCATGGTATAGCCTCCTATTGGGGCTAATAAAAAGTAAAAAGTGCAAAAAAAAAGTTCATAAATGTGAATAAGCCCCTCCCCTAATAAAAGTTTGATTCGCCCCCATTTCCCATTTTTTTTAAATAAATAATCTAAAAAAAATAAAAATAATCATGTGTCTTACCGCTGCATGCATAAATGTCGGAACTATTAAAATATAAGGTTAGTTAAACAGCACGGTCGATGGCGTACACATAAACAAATACCAAAATTGTGCATTTTTGGTCACTTCATGTACCATAAAAATATTATTAAAAAGCGATCAAATAGTCCGATCAAAACAAAATAATTTGATAACCTTCTTCGCATTTCCTTTATATCGATATATATGAACAGCACAATAAGAGTGAGTGGCAAATTAACTATGGCATTTAAGCCAATTTCCTGGCTTTGAGCCTTTTCAGCTACAGTACGCAATGCATTCCACTTTAAAAAGAAGGGGGAAGGCTTAGCGGCAAAGGGACATGTCCTCCAGGAGCTTGGTGTTTAGCTGAAATCAGTGTTAGCTCATATTTGTGTATATGTGCCTGTGTGTATATGCTGTATGTATGTTTATATATTGCTTTACGTGTGCATATATGTGAACCTATGTTCCTGTTTGTGTACAAATATGTGCATGGGTATATACATACCTGTATGGCCAGAATTATTGATTTAAGACAATCATTGTCAGATTTGCCCATAGCAACCAATCACAGTTAAGCTTTTATTTAACCAGAACTCAGTAAGATATGAAACATGAGCTGTGATGGGTTTCCATGGGCAAATCAAACCTTAAAGGGCTCTTCCGGTGCCAGAAAATTATACAGATTAGTAAATTACTTCTAATTAAAAATCTTAATCCTTCCAGTACTTGTACTGCTGTATGCTCCATGTCAAAAACATCCAGGAGCAGAAAAGTTTTGCTATGGGTATTTTTTTATTCTCAGGACACAGACAGTGGTGTCAGCAGAGAGCACTGTGATAAGACTGAAAATAACTTCACAACTTCCTCTGTAGTATAGAGCAGCTGATAAGTACTGGAAGGTTTAAATTGAAGTAATTAACAGATCTGTATTACTTATTGGCACCAGTTGATTTGAAAACATTTTGCCCCCCTCCACTGTACCCCTTTAACCCCTTAAGGACCGGGGTTTTTTCCGTTTTTGCATTTTCGTTTTTTGCTCCTTGCCTTTAAAAAATCATAACTCTTTCAATTTTGCACCTAAAAATCCATATGATGGCTTATTTTTTGCACCACCAATTCTACTTTGTAATGACGTCAGTCATTGTGCCCAAAAATCTACGGTGAAACGGGAAAAAAAATCATTGTGAGACAAAATTGAAAAAAAAAACGCCATTTTGTAACTTTTGGGGGCTTCCGTTTCTACGTAGTACATTTTTCGGTAAAAATGACACCTTACCTTTATTCTGTAGGTCCATATGATTAAAATGATACCCTACTTATACAGGTTTGAATTTGTCGCACTTCTGGAAAAAATCATAACTTCATGCAGAAAAATTTATACGTTTAAAATTGTCATCTTCTGACCCCTATAACTTTTTTATTTTTCCGTGTATGGGGCGGTATGAGGGCTCATTTTTTGTGCCGTGATCTGAAGTTTTTAACTGTACCATTTTTGCATTGATAGGACTTATTGATCGCTTTTTATTCATTTTTTCATGATATAAAAAGTGACCAAAAATGCACTATTTTGGACTTTGGAATTTTTTTGCGCGCACGCCATTGACCGTGCGGTTTAATTAACGATATATTTTTATAATTCGGACATTTCCGCACGCGGCGATACCATTTATGTTTATTTTTATTTTTATTTACACTGTGTTTTTTCTTTTATGGGAAAAGGGGGGTGATTCAAACTTTTAATAGGGAAGGGGTTAAATGATGTTTATTCACTTTTTTTTTGCACTTTTTTTTTGCAGTGTTATAGGTCCCATAGGGACCTATAACACTGCACACACTGATCTTTTACATTGATCACTGGTTTCTCATAAGAAACCAGTGATCGATGATTCTGCCGCATGACTGCTCATGCCTGGATCTCAGGCACTGAGCTGTCATTCGGCGATCGGACAGCGAGGAGGCAGGTAGGGGCCCTCCCGCTGTCCTGTCAGCTGTTCGGGATGCCGCAATTTCACCGCGGCTATCCCGAACAGCCCACTGAGCTAGCCGGCATGCTTTCGGTTTCACTTTAGACGCGGCGTTCAACTTTGAACGCCGCGTCTAAAGGGTTAATAGCGCGCGGCACAGCGATCAATGCCGCGCGCTATTAGCCACGGGTCCCGGCCGTTGTTAGAGGCCGGGCCCGAACCGCTATGACGCGGGGCCACGCCGTGGCCCCGCGTTATAGATCGGGAGTGGACACATGACGTTCCAGTACGTCATGTGTCCTTAAGGGGTTAACTATGCCACCTCAGAGGTGGTATATACAGACCACACCGTGAAAGATGTGTCAGATTTTTAAAGATCTGGCTCAATATGAGACTGCCTAGTCTAAGTAAAACTTAGCTGGGGAGATTTATCAAAACCTATGCAGAGGAAAAGTGGAACGGTTGCCTATAGCAACCGATCAAATTGTGTCTTTCATCTTTTTCTTACCTCTCCTTATAGCTCAACATATCCTAATATCCTAAGATTACTAGTTAAAAAAAAAAACTTGATTTTTCCAATACTCTGTATGAAGATGTATATGCTGAAGTATATGTCTAAGGGAATTACAGCCTGTCTATGGTTTCACTAGCATATTGTGATATTGTATTGAAATAGTATATATTGAGTAATTGGAATCCTTAACTAAGATAAATGAAAGGGTTGTCACATCTGTATGCAAATAATCTTTTACACATGGCAATTATTGGCTAAGATGGCCTTCTTTTGTCCTTTGTTAAAGACCCAACTATCAGCTGAAGAACAAGCTAACTTTTGTTTATTGGCTGATGGCTGGAATTGTGGGGCAGGAAGAATCATAACTAGTTGGCAAAACATTTCCTGTGTAGAAGGGGGATGTGCTGCCAACAATGATGTTAGTGAAGGCCCACATGAATGATCCAGTGATGGTCCATAATAACTGAGTTGTGTAAAGGCTCCTTTTAATGAGCACCAATCTACTTGCCTAGCGCTCATATGAGAGAGCCATCTACTGGTGGAAAAGTTGTCTAAGGGTATGTTCCCATGGGCACAAACATGCCTGTGTGAAGTGTCCAGTCATGGATCTCTCTGAGCCGTGGATTGCTCAGGGTGGAGCCAGCCCTAAAGCTCCAATAGATTTCAATAGGAACTTCAGTGATGAACCAAGGTGTAAAAAAAGTGACATGTCATCTTTTTTAGAGTTTTTGCCTTGCTCTCATTGACTACACTCGGATATGAGGTTTGGACAGTGACACTACTCTGTTTTGAAAGCTGAATCTGTCACATTTTTTTTTTTGCTAAAAAAATCATGTTTTATGCCCATGTGAATGTATTCTAAGACTGGATGAGTCAACATCATTGGCTGCTCCTTTATACAGCAGTGGGGCACCCAAACCTAATCGGACAATACTGCTTTGTATCACATTCTTAACATAGAAACATGGAATGTGTCGGCAGATAAGAACCATTTGGCCCATCTGGTCTGCCCAATAATCTGAATCCTATGAATAGTCCCTGGCCCTATCTTATATGAAGGATAGCCTTATGCTTATCCCATGCATGTTTAAACTCCTTCACTGTATTTGCAGCAACCACTTCTGTAGGAAGGCTATTCCATGCATCCACTACTCTCTCAGTAAAGTCATAATTCCTGATATTATTTTAAACCTTTGCCCCTCTAATTTAAAACTATGTCCTCTTGTGGTAGTTTTTCTTCTTTTAAATATGCTCTCCTCCTTTACCGTGTTGATTCCCTTTATGTATTTAAAAGTCTCTATCATATACCTTCTGTCTCTTCTTTATCCTTCAAGCACAACTGCCTCTTATTATTTTTCAACTGCCCCTAGCTGGGAAATCTGTACCTGAATTCATAATTACAATACATGTTATATGCATTTCCAGTTTCATTATATATTATGTATCATTTTGCAATTTTATATCAACTATTTCCTACTCAACAAAGCTTTAACTTTGAATTGTTCTCTTCCACTTTGAAAGGAATGGCTTTTAATTTATAGCACTTTAGCATTGTTGTTGTCTGTGCCTATATTCATTCTTGCTTGGTTAAGATGTGAATTGTTCTGTTAATTGAATGCATAACTTTCCTTATTAAATCATAGTTTTATTTTGCTTGTCCTGAAGCAAAGATGAAGACAACTACAAGATTTTTAGTGTCTTAAAAATATTCCCATTATACATACAAATGCTGGTTTGATTTCAAAATGAAAATAATGATAATCGTGAATCATTTCTGGGAAGTGAAATCTTCCAATTATAAAAGTATGGAATAATAAGTATAATAATAGAAGCTATGGAAAAATCCATTATTAAAATGTTCTGTTAAATACTTTATTCTTCATTGCCATGCTTTTATCTAACAACCTATAATCTCATCATTTAATTCCTATTGTTCGTGGAAAAGTGCAGCTCCTAATACATCTTGCACGCAGTATATTTTGCAATTAAATCTGTGAAGTATGTAATATTTTATTTAGAATGAATACTGCGGTAACCGGGAATTTGTTTTTTTTCCTCTTTATCCTACAATTGTTTTCAATTGCATTTGTGATATGATCAAAGGTAATGCAATTGAGATGCCAAAGTATTTGTTGCTATACTTATTTGTAACTCATTTACTTCATATTTGCAAGGTAATGAATATATAAATAATCTTTTTCAGAAGAATAACATGAAGCTCCTGGGCGCTAATGCAAAATCTGAAGAAAAACTTGTCTTTTTTTTTTTTTATTCAAAAATTGTTTTATTTTGAAGTATTTCAGAGATCAACATAAAATCTACAATGACAATGTATACAAGCATAGAAGCGTTAATACAAAATAAACACTAGGGAACAACAGTGGGCGGAGCCTATCTAATAGGAACTCCACATAGAGTGATGAAACACTCTGAACATTAGAACAAGAGAGGAATGTAGCCCTAGGGAACATGGGCTATGGCACAGTTATCCAGAGAAAGTACTATAAGCAGGTAACAATCTTTCAAGTAACCTCGTCACTAAATCTGAGAGGACAGTGAGGACTAGATAACCAAACTCCCCATTGTTTCCGGTACTTGGGGATGGTGTTGTGTGCAAATGCAAACGCTCTCTCGTAGGCACAGGTGAGATTGACCAAATTAATAACCTCACACAGGTGGGGTACTTGGTTTGACTTCCACTGTCTAGTGAGTAGTAGTTTAGTGGACATGAATAGTTGAGCAAGGGGCATCCTCACATCAGGGGAAAACGTATCTAGGTCAATCAGTAAGAGAGCCGTTTCAGGTTTCAGGGGGTGTTTGATCCGTGTCAGTCTGTGGGCCAGCAGCTCTATCCCCTTCCATAAGTGTGCAATTTTAGGACAGCTCCACAATAAGTGGATAAGACTCCCTACCTCTCCACAATCTCTCCAACACAGATTAGAACAAGTCGGGTTCATCAAGTGTATTCTGGAGGGGGTAAAGTACCATCTGTAAATGGTCTTAGCGACCGCCTCTTGGTGGTTAGTGGCTCTAAATAGGGTACGCATGTAGTTGAAGGTGCTTGTCCATTGGTCAATGGTAAATTCCCGGCCAATGTCTTTTTCCCATTTTTCCATATAGTGTTGTTTAGTTATGTTCTTTTTTTCATGTAGCAGGTTGTAAAAAAAGGTGATACCTCTGTCTGCATGTGAGTCGCTGTTCAAGTACCTACGACAGCTAGTAGGCATTTTGTGTTCAGTTGCAAAACTATCTGTCACTAAGCTCCTAATTTGTAGAGATTTGTAGAATTCTTTGTGCGGCAGATGGTACGTGTCTCTTAAATAAGAAAAATTGACGTCGCCCATAGGACTGAGTAGGTCTTTGGCTGAATAAATGCCATGTGTTCCCCACAGTGTAAGGTCTAAGTCAGGGATGAGGAATTCTATATAGTCTAGGGGCAGGTCAGAGAGTGAACACGTGGAGTCCAGGGAGAATGTCTTGAGGGCATATTTCCACGCTCTGTCAGTAGACGTAAGTGCTGTGATATGCGATTTAGGTGGACTGAGGTTTCTTGTAAGTAGCAGTATGCGGGATTTTAGAGAACAGGGATAGGAATAGGTAGTCTCCATGTCAATCCACAATTTGTCTGGGTGAAGGGACCACCAGTGTTGTGCTTGGTCAAGTAAGCTTGCAATATAGTAGTCTTCCATTTGGGGGAGACCAAGGCCTCCGCCCAATCTGTGTGCAGTCATTATATGTTTAGGGACTCTGGGTTTTCTGGAGGCCCACACAAATTGGGACACTTGTCTCTGCAGGGAGCGAAAGTATGACTGTGGGATAGTTATGGGAATGGTGCGAAAAAGATACAGTATCTTCGGGAGAAGCATCATCTTAAATGCAGCTATACGCCCGAACCAAGATGGAATGATTTTAGAGTATGCTGTCATGGAAGTGGAAAGTAAGCTAGACATAGGTAAGAAGTTGGACTTGAATAGATGGGAAGTGGGGTTGGTAAGTTGTATACCTAGATAGGAGACATCGTGATCCTGCCAGTCTAAAGGGAAACTGGATTGGAGGGAAAGGAGCACATTGTTAGGTAGGTGGAAGGGTAGGAGCTGGGATTTAGAGGTATTCAATTTGTAGTAGGAGATAGAACTGAATTTGGCTATCACATCAAACAGGTTGGGTAGGGACGTTTCTACTTCAGTCAGGGACAGCAGGACATCGTCAGCAAATAAAGCTAATTTGTGTTCGTGGGAGCCTACTTGGATGCCTTTAATGCCTGGGTGCATTCGGATAGCTTGAGCTAAGGGTTCGATGGAGAGATTAAAAAGAAGGGAGGAGAAAGGGCAGCCCTGTCTCGTACCGTTCGACAGGGTGAACTGGTCAGATAATACACCATTGGTAAAGACACGAGCAGCAGGGTTGGAGTAAAGAGCCCTGATCGCCCCAATAATAGGTCCAGAGAAGCCAAATGCTTCAAGGGCTGAGAACGCGTACTGCCAGTTCACCCTTTCGAAGGCTTTTTCTGCGTCTAAGGTAAGGAATGCTGTGGGGAGTTTAAAGTGTTCCGAGTGTTGTAGCAAGGAGATTACCTTCCTGGTATTATCAGGGGCCTGTCTTCCGTAGGTAAACCCCACCTGATCTTTATGAAGTAGTTGGGGCATAAAAGGGCCAAGGCGAGTGGAGAGTATTTTGGCATATATTTTAACGTCGCTATTTAGTAATGATATGGGGCGAAAGTGGGCCGTATTGTTAGTCGATTTCCCAGGTTTGGGAATAGTGGTGATCAATGCCGATAACATTTCTTGTGGGAAGCTACCTGACTCCATGGCCCCCCCGAACACCCTCAGTAAGTGAGGCACTAATATAGTGCTAAATTTAGAGTAGTATTCATTAGGCAGACTATCTGGGCCTGGCGCTTTGTTGTTCGGGAGCGAAGAAATCGCATCTAGGATCTCCTGAGACGTGATCGGTCGGTACAAGGTGTCTAGGGCTGTGTCTGAGAGTTTTGGTAGGTTTAAAGAGGTGAGGAAAGTAGAGATTTGAGGAGCTATAGGTTGGGGAACAGCGGGGTCTCTATTGAGGTTGTACAGGGCATCATAATAGTCCTGAAAAGCATTTGCAATAGCTCTAGGTGCCAATTCCGTTTTACCAGTAAATGGGTGGATCATATGTGGGATCTTTTGTTTAATGTAGGCCGGTTTCAATTTTTTCGCCAGTAAGGCACTAGTTTTGTTATCTTGAGAGTAATATTTTAATCTAGTTTTTTTAAAGCTCTTCTCACACTGATAAAGCAGCAGCCTGCGCAGTTGTACCCTTTCTCTCATCAGTTCTGAGGCCGTCTCCGGTGAGGGTTTGCATTTTTGGATGGCTTCCAACGTGGCGATTCATGCTAGTGCTTCATCAGTGTGCAGAGTACGCTGTTTTTTAAGATACGCCCCTAATTGTATGAATTTACCTCTTATGACCGCTTTGTGGGCAAGCCAAACTATGGGGGCCGTCACTTCTGGTGTGCAGTTTTGTTGGAAGTAATCAGATAGAGTGTTGGCGAGGGTTTGCGAGTGGTCAGAGTGGGCAATAATGTGTGTGTTTGCTCGCCATACAAAATCGCTGTGTGTCGGCATTTTGTCTGAAATAGTCATGAGAACAGGAGCGTGGTCGCTCCAAGTGATTTCCCCAATAGCTGTGGATTCAATTCTATCTATAAGCGATCTGCTGGTAAGTATCATGTCGATTCTGGAATATGTGTGGTATCTGGGGGAAAAGTAGGAGTAGTCGCGTTCCGAAGCGTGGTGCAGTCTCCACATATCGAAGAGATCAAGGTCTCTCAGAGTATCCGTCAGTGAGGGCCTTCGTCTGATTGTTGGATGAGAGGTATCAAGGTTGTGGTCAGAGATTGTGTTAAAATCGCCACATATCAGTAAGTTCCCCTGTTTGTGTTTGTTGATCACTTTCCATACTTTCCTAAAAAATCTAAGCTGGTGGGAGTTGGGAGCATATAGGTTAGCAATCGTATAAGCAGTCCCTTCAATGGAGCAGAGTAATATTAGGTATCTACTATTGGGGTCAACAATCTGTTCTGTGATGTGGAAATCTACATTGTCCCTTACTGCAATCAGGACGCCCCTCTTTTTGGACCGATATGTGGAGTAGAGTGCATGTGGGAAACATCTATGGCGAATGGATGGGGTGTTAGTAGTTGAGAGGTGGGTCTCCTGTATACAGGCCACCGTCGCATGTCTGCGTTCTAGTTCCCTCCATAGGAGTTGCCTTTTAAATGGACTATTCAGGCCATTAACGTTGAGCGAAATAATGTTGATGCCCATATTGGAGTACCGGGCAGTGGAGGGGTCAGAGAGGGTTGCGGCAAGGTATGTTCAGAGTGCCGTAGGACCCCGGCCGGGAGCACCCAGTACCCGTGCAGGGTTGTCGCGCCACACCAGAATGTAGTGAAATGAGGATAGGAAACTGTGCTAAATGCTATGCCACCCCACACACACCACTCCAGACGAGGAGTTGCGGATTATGAGGGGGATTAAAAACCTGACTGGTGTCTCCTGACACCTAGACAGGGATGTCACACAACACCTTAGTGGTTAAACAGGATATGTAAATTCTGCTCAAAGTAGGGCTTATCTATGAGCTAGACATATTGCGCTAAGAAGGATTGCTGGAGGAGAGTTTAAAAACCTGACTGGCGTCTGTGACACCTAGACAGGGATGTCACACTGCAACAGATACTGTCCGGATATACAACCGAATAGACACTATATTAAATGTAAAGCTAGAAAGGAAAGAGAAAGAAGTAGGGAAAAGGCGTAATACAGTTCGCACCAGGTGGTACGTTACACACAGTTCTACCAAGTATCTGGAGTCTGCTTAAAATAGGGCACACCAATGGGTTAGATAAGATGTGCTAGTAAAGGTTACTGTAATTTCAGTTAAAAACCTGACTGGTGTCTTCTGACACCTAGACAGGGATGTCACACTGCGACAGAGACTGTCTAAGTAGAAATTGGAAACAAAAATCACAACAGGTGAGAAACTAGGGGGTTGAGAAGGAGAGAAAGAGAAAACATGCAATAAAGCTTGAACCAGGCGGTATGTTACATTCAGTAATACCAGCGCTAAGGGAAGCGTGGAGATATTCAATAAACACATACAAAGGTCTGCTTTGCACCTTCAGTTAACCAGGGCTAGTAGCATCAATAGGTCTGGGCAGGTCAGAGTCTCTAGCTGGCGGGTCATCGGAAGGCGTGGAACGCTCACATGGATCTTCATCTGCGAGGAGGCCCCAGGCATGAAGAGCGTCCATTCCCTCATCCACTGAGGAGAAGACAAAGGTCCGGCCTTGACGTTGTAGTAGTATTTTAGTCGGGTATCCCCACCTGTAGGGCATATCAAGGTCACGGAGAAGTCCAGTCAGCTGACTAAAATCTCTTCTGGCCTGTAAAGTGGTGGCCGACAAGTCTGCATACATTTTAAGTCCATCATACGGGGCTGGGAGCTTGGGATGCTTCCTAGAAAACTGGAGCAGTTAATCTTTGGTCTGGAAGAATGTAAAACGTGCCAAAACGTCTCTGGGGACCTCCTCCGGTAATGAGCGAGGCTTCTGCACCCTGTGAGCTCTGTCAATGCTGTAGAAGTAGGTTTCCATGTTAGGCAATAGGGTATGGGCTAGTTCCTGAATATAATGCATGAGCTGGGATGGCGCTATATCCTCAGGGATGCCCCTAAATTTCACATTATTGCGCCTATTTCTGTCTTCGGCATCCACTATTTTTGATTGTAAGGCCGCCACTTTGTATTTCAAGACATCATATGAATCAGCCAACTCATTATGCGCTGCCGCAAAGTTAGTCAGGCTAGTTTCAGTGTGAGCCATTTTGCAGTCCAGCTGGTGGATAGATGCCTGGACAGGTCTAAGCAGTTGGCTAAAGTCTTTGTGCAGGGTGCTGCGGAATGCCAGCAGCATATCCTTCAGGGTAGTGTCCGAGACCACTGAGTCCGAGGTGGGGTAAGTGTTAAATAAGTCCTGTTCTGGCAGTGGATGGGTGTCATCTGGGTTAGAGGGGACTAACAGGCCCTCCGGGGCCTGAAGCCTGGGGCGTTGCTTGAGTGGGCTGATTTGAGGGGACACAGAGGGTACATCTATATCCACCGGGCCTGGCAGGGCTCCGGCGGGGGCCGCGGGCTCTCTCGGAGCCGAGCTACGGGAGTCGTTAGGAGTGGACTCACCATATCGGCGGCGGGAAGACATCCTCCATGAGTCGGTAGGTCATAGTGCAATCTGCGAGGCTGTCCCTCTTCACTAGAGCCATTTCGGGAAGGGTTCCATGCAGCGCCGCCTCTCTGCGAGTTGGTTCTTTTAGAGACTTCGCGCGTGTGAGGCTCCCGCACTGTGCGCTCCTCGGCGCCATCTTTGGTCTCGGACATCTTCTTGGAGCCGACCTGAAAAAACTGCTGCATCGGTTTGTAGCGCCCCGTTTTGGAGTTGCGTTTTCTGCCAAAGGTAGCCATTGTCGTCAGCTAGGTCCCCGTAGGGCTGGTTAGTCGCTAGCGGCAGTAAAAGCTGTAGATTCAGTGGTGCATAGCAGGAGCTCTTCCTCTACGCGGCCATTCCGTTCAGCGGCCAGACCACGCCCCCAAGAAAAACTTGTCTTGATCATCATTTCGGTAGCAGTTGTTTTCAATGTCTGCACTTCGTGTAGGAGTTTTGTGGAATTATAGGATGATATAAGAATAAAGTATTATTTTGCATAGTGAATTTTATGCTCGTGTCCAGTATTATCATAAAAACTCACTGCCTTTTAAAAATACTGCTGGTTTCTCAAATGGGAGAGGATCCAGTACATGGTAAACTTGGTCTCCATTGTCTCTTACTCTTCCAGTTATTTGCATTAACTGTTACAATTCCCTACCTTCCTCCCCATGCCATTGTCCACAGTGATCACCATCCCTACCTTCCTCCCCATGCCATTGTCCACTTGAGAGCACGTACCTCGGCTCTTAAAAAAAAAAAAAAACTTTGCTCTTTCTACTGTTAACACCACTCCCTATACATCCAAGCATTCTGCTAGCGTTTCCTGCTGCTCTATTACATTGTCTGCCTACCTTTAAGTCTTCTGAAATAATGACCCCTAAATCCCTCTCCTCAGACACTGAGGTTAGAACTGTATTACATATTCTATACTCTGTCCTTGGGTTTTTACGCCCCAAATGCATTATCTTGCACTTATCCACATTTAAATTTAGTTGTCAGAGTTCTGACCATTCCTCTAGTTTACCCAAATCCTTTTCCATTTGGCATATTCCTCCAGGAACATCAACCCTGTTACATATCTTTGTGCCATCAGCAAAAATATCAATACCTGACCATCAAGACCTTCTGCAATATCACTGATAAAAATATTAAACAAAATGGGTTCCAGTACAGATCCATCAGGCTCCCCACTAGTAACAAGATCTTTCTTTAAATATACTCTATTAACGACAACCCTCTGTTGTCTGTCCCTCAGCCACTGCCTAATCCCTTCTCCAATATGGGAGCCCAAGCTCAAAGACTGGAATTTATTGATAATTACTATTACTTTAGTCACCCAAAAAATCTAAAACATTAATTTGAAATGCACAGTGACAATAAATGCATTGTATCTCCAGAATGCTTCTCTTTTGGAAGACTACCCCCTTATCTAAACCATATTTTATTTGACAGATTTTCAGTCCACCATACATTATTTATAGGGTCCATTTTTTGAAGTGATCACCCCTTCCAAAATAATTTTTGGTTGTTCTTCACTGTACACATTTTTCTTGTGAATAAGTGGCCATTTGGCTCCTTTAGAACTTAGGAGCCAGGCTCAATCTCTGCACCACTGTAGTAACTGGCCTGCTTTTCATTAAAATATCAGATCACAATGATTATGAAAGATTCAGTCTATTCAGATGATGAGGGTGTCTCGTGGTGCCAAGGTACACCAGTGTGATGCCCTGACACCTTCTTTTCTGCTGGGGAAAACCTCTAAATAGATGCTTCTTGGTCATGGGAGGAGAGATAGAAGTGTGATATCCTGGTGTCTCGTGGTGCCAAGGTACACCAATGAAATGCCCTGGCACTTTCTTTTCTGCTGGGGAGCAGCTCTAAATAGATTGTTCTTGGTCATGTGAGGAGAGGTAATCAACACTGATGAGGGGGCCGATGGGATGAGTAAGCAGGAAGGAGGATTGCTAGGTGTAGGGAATGTGTGTGTGTATTGGTTGGATTGGACTGTTAAAATCAAATGACATACTCTTCTTCCCATTTCTTTCCATTGAATAGTTGCATAGTTCATTGAAACAGTAAGACTTCATACACATTGGATAACTGGGAAATAGAGTTGAGTGATCTGAGCCCGTAAAAACCTGGTTTAGCAAATATTAGAACTTTGCCAGGTTCCCTTTGACATAACCTGTTAATACAAGAATAGGAAAAGGGTTAAGAAACACCTAGCATTGACACCATTTTAGCATAGAATGAGGAAAAATAAACATATACTTGGTTACATTGATCCAAGTAAGTTATCTACTGTTAAAAAATGAAAAAAATGTAATCATCCCCATTTTCCAATTTTTAAATAAAACACTATAATTTTTTTTAATATACATATTTGATATCACAGCATGCGTAAATTGTCCAAACTGTTAAATTATTAAATTCCTTATCCTGAACGGTTGATGCCATAAACGCAAAAAAGTTCCAAATGCCAAAATTGTTGATTTTTGGTCACATCACATCCCAGAAAAAATGGAATGAAAAGTAATCAAAAAGCCAGAACTACACAAATGTGGTACCAATAAACTAAATAGTGAACTCTAAAATAGTTATTGCCCTGCAAAATTGTGTATTTTTTTTTCCTTTTTGCCCAACATAACATTTTTATTCTGGCTTTGTAATTTTTTATATAATAAAATAAAGTATGCCAATAAAAAATACAAGTTGCCCCCCCCCCCCCCAAAAAAAAAATAAAATAAACTAATACAACTTTGTCAGTAAAGTATACAATTTCTCTTTCCTGTAGTTCAAACAGCAAAACATTTTTTTGGCCTGCCCTTACAATAGATTCTATGTGGCTTTCATAATAGGTTGATAGATATGTAAGATATGTACCACATACATGATATAAAGGAGCACAAACATTATTCAGTGAAATAACTTACAGCCCTGTACAGTTCTTCTCTGCAATCAATTTGACCACTATCTGGCTTCCTTTCTGAATTTCCCACAATCCCCCCAATGCATCTCTGTGGGAGAGCCAGAGCATAGAGCTGCATGGAAGGGGCATGTCGGCCACCGCATTATGGTGTGGTTGACACACCCCATTTAGAAGGAGAGCCAGGGTGCTGTGCAGGAGACACCCCCACGATCTGACACTTATCCCTAGAATAGGGGATAGGGTTTCTATCCCTGAGCAATTCTTTAATACTTGTATACATACGCTTGTATACAGACTACAGGGAAAAGGAGTTTACGTACATTTCCATAATTTTGCTGTAATGCCCTCTTCAGACAAGGAAACACATTTGTAAAAACATCACATTTTAACCCTACGCCTGGTCCCGGTGTTTAAAACGGGGTCACACGCATCACACCGGGTCGGTCCCGGCTGCTATCATAGCCGGGACCCTGGGCTAACAGCGCGCGACATCGTTCGTTGTGCCGCGCGCTACTAACCCTTCAGATGCGGCGATCAAAGTTGACTGCTGCGTCTGAAAGTGAAAGTAAACACTTCCCAGCTGCTCAGTCGGGCTGATCGGGACATCGCGATAAAATCATGATGTCTAGATCAGCTAGGATGCAAGTAGAGGTCCCCTTACCTGTCTCTGCGTCATCCGATCGGGGATTGATTGCTCCAAGCCTGAGCTATGGCTTTGCAGGGATCAGCAGAAGAGATCAGTGTGTGCAGTGATATAGATTCCTATGGGAGCTATAGCACTGCAAAAAAAAAGTGGAAAAAAGTTAACAAAAGTCATTTAACCCCTTCCTTAATAAAAGTTTGAATCCCCCCCTTTTCCCATAAAAAAAAAAAAATGCATAAATAAAAATAAACATATGTGGTATCGCCGCATGCGTAAATGTCTGAACTATAAAAATATATCGTTAATTAAATCGCATGTCCGTTTCACCGTAGATTTTTGGGTAAAATGACTAATGTCACTGCAAAGTAGCATTGGTGGCGCAAAAACTAAGCCATCATATGGAATTTTATGTGCAAAATTGAAAGCGTTATGATTTTTAGAAGGTGATGAGGAAAAAATGAAAATTCAAAAATGGAAAAACCCTGAGTCCTTAAGGGGTTAAGAATACTACTTGTTGAATAAAAGATCACTGACTCTAAAAACACTACAAACCAAAATGCTTTAATATGAAAAATAGTCTTGTTTATATATGTATATCATACATACATATATGTTTTATTTACCTTTATTTTTAAACATCTTGTTTACATATAATACATTTCATTAGTTGCTATTATTCCTGCTTACATTGTATTCACTCGAGTTGCCTGTTTGGACTGACCAGGGCAGCTTGAATTTTTTTTCGGGAAAGCCACTTTATTGCAGTATCATAAAATGCACTGCATTAAAATTCTACTGCTACTCTACTCTACTGTTACTGCATCTTCCTTCAGCTTTTACTAGTAAACCTAACTGTGATATGATCAGACAGGATGAAAACAGATCTGTGAAAACATGCATGCATATTATTAGAGAGAGATAATAACAGAATTGTCTAATGAGCAATTAGAATATCTCTTTTGCTTAAATTGGCATTTTGCAGACACCATAGCATCATATTTTAGCATAGCCTGTAAATGTTTTATTTCATAAGTATCAAATAAATGAGTAGAAGTGGAAAGGTGAGAGATAAGATTCCAGGCACCAACTAGGAATAGAGAATCAAAATAATGTTGAGAAAGTACAAATATGTTTAGTTCAAAGCAGGGAAAAGTTATCGCAGTGTGAATTTAGAAGGGATGGTTTATTATAAAAATCAAAGTATTAACTCCTTAAGGACACAGGGCATACCTGTACGCCCTGAGTCTGCTCCCTTTCTACGCGGGGCCACGTTAGAGGCCGGGACTCGTGGCTAATAGCAGGCAGCACTGATCGCGGTGCTGCAGGCTATTAACCCTTTAGATGTGGAGTTCAAAGTTGATCGCCACTTCTAAAGTGAAAGTAAACTGCTCCTGGCTAGCTCAGCAGGCTGTTTTGGGACTGCCACAGCGAAATCGCGGCATCCCGAACAGCTGGCAGACACAAGGAGGGTCCTTAAATTCCTCCTGCGTCATCGATCGCGGAATGACTGCTCAGTGCATGAGATCCAGGCATGAGCAGTCAAGCGGCAGAATCATCGATCAATGTTATCCTATGAGATAACAAAGATCAATGTAAAAGATCAGTTAGTGCAGTATTATAGCCACTAAAGCCACTAAATTGCCATAGTTTTATGGAAAAACGTGATTCATCTGTATATGCCTGGACATAGCGGTAATCTGCAGTATGTGCAGTTTGGCTTCACTATTCTTGCACCACACTACCAAAACAGGGCTGCAATAAGTTAAACTAGACTAAAGACATTATACTCATTAAAGGGGTAGTCCACTGGAAAAAAAAAATTAAATCAACTTGTGCCAGAAAGTTAAACAGATTTGTAAATTACTTTTATTTAAAAATCTTAATCCTTCCAGTACTTATCAGCTGCTGTATGTTCCAGAGGAAGTTATTTTCTGTTTGAATTTCCTTTCTGTCTGACCACAGTGCTCTCTGCTGACACCTAAAGTGAAAGTAAACTGCTCCTGGCTAGCTCAGCAGGCTTTTTGGGAATGCCACAGCGAAATTGCGGCATCCCGAACAGCTGGCAGACACAATGAGGGTCCTTAACTTCCTCCTGCGTCACTGATCGCGGAATGGCTGCTCAGTGCATGAGATCCAGGCATGAGCAGTCAAGCGGCAGAATCATCGATCAATGTTATCCTATGAGATAACAAAGAACGATGTAAAAGATCAGTTAGTGCAGTATTATAGCCACTAAAGGGGGCTATGACACTGCAAAGAAAAAGGGGGAAAAAAAGTAAATAAAGATGATTTAACCCCTTCCCTACTAAAAGTTTGAATCACCCCTCTTTCCCCATTTAAAAAAAAAAGTGTAAATAAAAATAAACATATGTGGTATCATCGCGTGCAGAAATGTCCGTGCATGTAGTTATGATTTTTTCCAGAAGTACGACAAAATCAAACCTATATAAGTAGGGTATAATTTTAATTGTATGGACCTACATAATATAGAGAAGGTATAATTTTTACCGAAAAATGTACTGCGTAGAAACGGAAGCCCCCAAAATTACAAAATGGCATTTTTTCATCATTTTTGTCGCAGAATGATTTTTCTTTCCATTTCCCCGTAGCTTTTTGGGTAAAATGACTGATGTTATTACAAAGTAGAATTGGTGGCACAAAAACTAAGCCATCATGTGGATTTTTAGGTGCAAAATTTAAAGAATTATGATTTTTTAAAGGTAAGGAGGAAAAAACTAAAGTGCAAAAACGGAAAAACCCTCAGTCCTTAAGAGGTTAATAATAAATCTAAGTTTCCAAATGATACATACCGAGCCTCCGAAGGTGAATTAAATATGTAGTGGCTGCAGTAAAGTGGCTTTGGCTGAGAATTTTGTGGCAAAACTGCACACGGTCTTCTGTAAATTGCCAAAGTTTTATGGAAAACGTGATTCATCTGTATATGCCTGGTCACAGCGGTAATCTGCAGTATGTGCAGTTTGGCTTCACTATTCATGCACCACACTACCAATACAGGGCTGCAAGAAGTTAAACTAGACTAAAGACATTATACCCATTAAAGGGGTACTCCACTGGAAAACATATTTTTTTTCAAATCAACTTGTGCCAGAAAGTTAAACAGATTTGTAAATTACTTTTATTTAAAAATCTTAATCCTTCCAGTACTTATCAGCTGCTGTATGTTCCAGAGAAAGTTATTTTCAGTTTGAATTTCCTTTCTGTCTGACCACAGTGCTCTCTGCTGACACCTCTGTTC
Organism: Hyla sarda; assembly: GCF_029499605.1. Classification (NCBI taxonomy): domain Eukaryota; kingdom Metazoa; phylum Chordata; class Amphibia; order Anura; family Hylidae; genus Hyla; species Hyla sarda. Next base: position 228,223,966 of record NC_079192.1, read on the forward strand.
ATTTTAGAAACTGTACAGAGTAGGAGCAAATCCCCAGAGCAAATACCATGCAATCTTCTGATAGTTTGCATGGTTTAAACTCTGTTAATGGGACCAGGGTGTACAGGTACACTCTTGGTCCTTAAGTCCCAGGATGTCAGGGCATATCTTTAAGTCCTTGGTCCTGGTGGGGTTAATCTGAGAATAGGAATAGGGAAATTGCTGTATGCTGGCCAGAACAGTTGCCAAAACAACCAACCAACACCTATCAGGTTTTGTGTACATGATATATTAAAGAGATTATCCAGGGATAGAGCTTATTTCTTAAAAGAACAGCCCCATCTTTGTCCTCAGGTTGTGTGTGGTATTATGACTTGCCTCCATTCTCCTCAATGGCATTAAGCTGCAATAGGACACACAACCTGAGGACAGGGGTGGTGCTGCTTTTGGAATAAATTATCACTGTGTTTCTATCCCCGGATGAGTCCTTTCATTGCAATAAGACACATGCAGAATACCTGCTGTATGTGAGATGGCCCCCTCACACCTGTCCCAACCAGCATGAAAAAGTATTTTTCTATGCTCATTGTCAGACTGAGTGGAAGGGAGAGTCACTGTACATCCTATTTCATGATATCACATAGACATGTATTAACACACACATATATATATATATATATATATATATATATATATATATATATATATATATATATTGTTTTAAGCCATTCAGGCAGAAGCCTTTTTTTGCCATTTGGTGCATATTTTTAAGATGTTTTTGTAATTTTTATAAACCTTTTTTTTTAGATGTTTTTCCAAAATATTTAAGAAACTTAACGTTTTTGAGACGTCAACCACTAAAAAAGAGATTTTGCCGTTAAATTACGGCCATAAATTTTAGTGAATGTAAATTACCAGCCGATAAAAAAAGTCCCAAAATACTGTGTGTGAAAATAGCCTTTATTAGAACAAAGATGTAGGACAGTGTGAAAATATTTATATTACACAGAATACATACAGTGTGCAAACATATGAATCGACAGTACAGGGATCTTGCTAGTGATCTTTTTAAACCTAGGCCAGTAACCATAAAAAGGAGACATCCGCTACATCTAGAGGAAAGCTTTAACCATCATCACAGATGGGGATACTATAAGAGTAGTGAGACTAAAGAACTCTAAACTACATAATGTTGTGATAGTTGATGCATTGAACAAGTGCCTAGATGTCATTAAAGTTATGGGTACTCCTTCTTGAGGTTGGAAGGAATTTTTATCCTGGTATTTGGCTACTGACATCTGTCCGTAAGTGCTCTTTTGCTCTCCTTTCAACACAGGTTTATGGACTTTTGGGGGGATTTTTTCAGCCTCTAATAAACTATGGGAGCAAAATAAAAATAATAATAATCAGATACAAGAAGAACCTCTGACAGTTTAACATGAATTCAGACTGTTAGGATTCTTCTAAGAGGCTAGTGAATTTCAGAAGAATTAGGCCATAATCTCACACAATAGAAAATGGGCATATTTCTTCTAAATGCTGCATTATGAAGGGTCTCTGTGGGAGAGGCTTCAGTGCATCTTACATGAATAGGACTTGTTGAAATGATTTAACAAGAGTGGACAAAGCAAAGAGATGACTGCTAAACATTATGTAGTTTGCATCTATTCATATGTCATGATACACAAATGATGTAGCCATATCAAGTGAAATGGCAAATTCGGTTTTACTACACTTGTATCCTCATTTTTAGGGCAAGGTTTAAGATTAGGGATGAACAAATCGAACCTGACAAATCCGAATTTGCTAAAAATTTCAGGAAAAATATTACTTGCAATGAATGCGAATATCGCCACAATTCAATCGTGCGAATCGCTTCATTAAACTCCATTTAGTGCGGACCAGGCTACAGGGCATCTAAAATGGCAGATCAACATGTGAGGACATGGGGCAACGAATCCTGGGAAGGCGGGAACAAGGGTAGGGGTGATTAACCTGAATCACATGCAGCATCCAGCCCCCCCTGTGATGTCACAGCCCTATATAATCGGCAGCCATCTTGTGGCCAGTCACTTCAGCCTTTTATTGCAGAGAGACAGTGAGGGTGTAGTACACAGTGACTGTGTGCTGCAGCACTGGTGTGTACTGCTGGGGTTGTACAAAAATAATTTTTTTAAGCGTACTGGAGCGCATTGTCCTCCCCTCATAAGTGCATACCACATATGTACATCTAAGTGGTGTACTATTTTGTTCCTGTTATAGTCTTAAGGGCCTAGATACTGTGAAAGGCCAGCCAAAAGTACACATCAGCTGGTGTTGTACACAAATACTTTTTTAAGCGTACTGGAGCGCATTGTCCTCCCCTCATAAGTTCATACTACATACATCTAAGTGGTGTACTATTTTGTTCCTGTTAAAGTCTTCAGGGCCTAAATACTGTAAAAGGCCAGCCAAAAGTACACACCTGCTGGTGTTGTACACAAACACTGTTTTATGCATACTGGAGTACATTGTCAGAGTTCCCCTCCCTCAGGTCTATGGAATGGACTGTTTCAGAAATTTCTGCAACTTAAACTGCCCCCCTTTTAAATCCACCCTTAATGACCTTGTCACATACAATGCTACCTCTTTTTTATGGCACTTTTATCACAGATTTTAGTGTTTTTTGAAGTTTGTGTTTTTTGCACTTGCATGTTCTGTAATCAGGGCTGTAGCTCTGATGAGGCGAGTGAGACGATCACCTCAGGTGTGCTGTTGCCAGGGGGGCGCAAGGGGGGTTCAGCACATGTTACACTGAGGCATTGATTCCCAACCAGGGTGCCAGGACACTCTGGTGTAAAATATGGCGCTAACATTTTTTGATGTTTCTGCTCAGGCCTGCACACCTGTGAGTCGCAGGCTTGCAGGCCAGGCAGGAGGGAAGTCTGTGTGCAGTACCGGGACAGGTGATGCTGCAGCTCCAATCCTCGTGTATCCTCCCTCTCCTGTGGAGAAGCTCTGGACTCTGGATTCTCCCTGGTCCCTCAGAAGAATGATGTGGATGGAGGGAAGGAGCAGGGGCAGTGACTGACAGAGTCCTACTCTGCTTCAGATAGTGCACCCCACCCTTCTTTCACTCCTCTACACCTGTCTGTCAACCCTCATAACCTCTCTGTAAACCCTGGACACCCCTCTGTTATCCCATACACCCTTCTGTCACCCCTCTACACCCCTCTGTCACCCCTGTATGCCCCTCTGTCACCCATGTGCACCCCTCTACACCCCTGTCTCTCATGTACACCCCTCTGTCACTGTGAGGGGTAATGCAGGAGGCATTGTGTGTGGTTGTGGGGTGGGGTGGGGGGTCTGGAGGCATTTGAGTGAGTCTGGAAATATTGGGGGAGATTTATCAAAACCCGTGAAAAGGAAAAGTTGCCCCGTTGCCCACAGCAACCAATCAGATTTCTTATTTCATTTTGCAAAGGCCTTGAAAGAAGCAAGCTGATTGGTTGCTATGGGCAACTGGGCAACTTTTCCTCTGCAAAGGTTTGGATAAATCTCCCCCCTTGTGCGTTGTGGGAAGGCTGGTGGCATTGTGTTTGGAGGAAGCTGGAGTCATTTGTGGGGAAAAGGGGAGGATAATGCTGGAAAAGTGCAGACCCTAATACTAATACAGTGATCCCTCAACATACAATGGTAATTTGTTCCAAATGAACCATTGTTACTTGAATTTATCCGTGCAATAATAATATACAAAGTTATACTCACGTGTCCCCGCCGCTCTGGACCATCATCGCTGGCTTGGATTATCGATCTCCATTGCCGTAATCGCACCCCCGGGGTGTCCCCACCACTCCGGACCGTCACCGCTGCCCCAGATGGTGGCTTTCCATCACCGTCATTACGTCGCTGTGCACGCCGCACCTATTGGATGATGGTACGGCATGCGTGGTGACATGATGACGACAAAAGAGAGCAACGGCCATGCAGCAGAGCACGAGGTTCCATCGTATGTTGAAATGATCATATGTCAGGGCCATCATAGGTTGTGGGATCACTGTATATTTGTGTTGTAGGTTCCATGATGTCCTGTGCCAGATGGGGAATAAAAAAAAGAGACTGACTGATTATTAGGTAAGGGTTACCCACTCATTTTTTTCCCCAAGGGGTACCCCAAGCCAAAATGGAGGTGGGGGGGGGGCACAATTTTCTGTTCTCGCCTGAGGAGCATTTTCCAAGGGGTACCCCAAGCCAAAATGGGGGGGGGGGGGGAGGGGACAATTTTTTGTTCTCGCCTCCGGAGCAAAAAGAGCTAGCTACAGCTCTGTCTGTAATGCACATAATGTAACAATGTTTAGCACTTATAAGATCACTGTTATTTTCTGTCCTTGCCTCAGGAGCAAAAAGAGCTAGCTACAGCTCTGTCTGTAATGTACATCATGTAGCAATGTTTAGCACTTATAAGATCGCTGTTATTTTCTGTTCTTGCCTCAGGAGCAAAATGAGCTAGCTACAACTCTGTCTGTAATGCACATCATGTAACAATATTTAGCACTTAGCTGATCACTGTTATTTTCTGTTCTTGCCTCAGGAGCAAAAAGAGCTAGCTACAGCTCTGTCTGTTATGCACATCATGTAACAATGTTTAGCACTTATAAGATTGCTGTTATTTTCTGTTCTCACCTCAGGAGCAAAAAGAGCTAGCTACAGCTCTGTCTGTAATGCACTGCACATCATGTAGCAATGATTAACACTTATGAGATTGCTGTTATAAGAGCCTTGTAGTTTGCAGACTTTGTGTAAAGGTGTTTTATAATTTATGAAAAGTAACTTGTAAATGTTTAAATAATATTTAATATAATTAAAATAAATGATTGCTATACATAAAAGCCAGGTAAGAAGTCCAGAATGGAAGGTACCTCTTGTTACTACATTTTCATGTCATGAAGGACATTTCCAAAAGAATCTGCATGTCATACTGAACAACAGTATTATTTTACTAACACAGCACACACCCTATGCGTGTTACAGCAAGGCAAAGTGTTCTACACCCCTATTGAGGCTCTCTGTAGGCCAGAAATAGCAATTTTTAAAAGCGATTTTACAAAAATTTGCTCATCTCTGTTGAAGATCATATTAGCATTATTATAAAGAGACTAAATAAGGCTAAATTTACAGAACCACATTTTTGCATTTAAATGTCAATGAATGATTTAAGTAACAATTCATTTTGTATTTAGCAGATCAGTAGAGAGATTTTAATATATTAGTGTAACTTTTGATGTGTGTTAGATTCTGTTTATGTGACTGAAATGAACTAACAGTTTATATTCAAAGTTAATTTGCCAAATTGAAGTTCAATTAATTGCTGCCATAAAGTGTAAATAGCAGGAATGTGGGTAAGAAGGTTTGCAGGCCCTTGCTCAGACTAATATCAGTGGAAGAACAATCAGAATTATTGCAACAGGTTCTAGAGCCTTCTCCCAATAAACTGAATCATCAGTATGTATTTGTAAGAATAATAAAAAAAAAAAACTCTAGGGCATAGAGAAACATAAGAAATTAACATGTAACATAATAGGCACCTTGGATATGAGGCGCCAACTGGGGAAGGAAGGAGAAAGAGAAAAAGGAAAATAGAGAAGTAAGAAGGAGGGAGAACGAAAAGCGAAGAGAATGGGGGGAGTGGGGTAGGGGAGAAGCTAGGGCGAGGAACAAATAGGGGAGGGGGTAGGATGGATGGGGAAGGGGTGAGAGTAGTGGGGTCTTACATGGCAATAGCTGGGATTGTGAAATCAACACCGCATTATACCAGGAGAGATAAGAGGGCCAGGAAACTCCTGTACTGTTAGAACAAGTGGGGCTTGTTATCAACAAACAAAGTAGGTTAGCTATGAAGCAGGGAATCAGGAAAGTAATTTAATGAGAGAAGTAAACTAGTGGACTCACTCTAAGGTTGGTAAAATAAAATGTTGCCAAGGCGTCCATATCTGCACTGTAGGCGGGTCAATCTGCTGCCAATGGAGGGGGACAAGAGCTTTTGCCGCTGTGAGTAAGTGCGCCATCAAAGACTTATGACTAAGAGGACAACTAGGACTGGGCAATCCTAGAAATATCTGTGGAGGAACCAGGGTGACAACCGAACCCATTATTTTGTTTATCACGTCTCCCACTTCCTTCCAATAAAAAGTCAAAGCAAGGCAAAACCACCAGATTTGAGAAAGCGAGACACAAGAGAAAAAAAAACGCTCTTTGTCTTGTGTTCTCGCTATCCTTTATTGGTCTCCTCCTTGGAGTCTGATCACAGTCAGAGTGCAGCAGCTGTAACCCATTTCTACCTTTTATAAAACCAGAGTTGCACACTTAGTTGTAACAACTCATAAGGCCAGTATATCACTATGGTGTGGTGGAGTGTGCACACCATCTGATATACAATACCAGGAAGTGCACCCTGTCTTTTGTTTCTCTCTCCCAATACTCTCCAGATATGAAAAAGGGAACCCATGGCACCCTGGCAACTCCAACAAGTGGCCGTCAGAGAAAGTCCCCAGTGGTGTAATAGTTCTGGAGTATGGTACCACCTTAACAACAATTTGTAATGGCCTTCCTGCAATTTGACTCATCTAGAAAACCCATGAGCATTCTTGAGAATGCATTTCTTTTCAGCACAATATAGAGAGATACTCAACTCTGTCTCCCAAGAGGAGATTTATAATGGGCCAAGTAAGATTTAAAGAAATTAGAAGGGGATGGGGGGAGCAGCATCTCAACTACATCTAGGGTTGGCTGTTTTCCGTTTGGCACAAATCCTTCACTGGTACATTCCAAAGCAATGGCCACATCGCGTCAACCGTCTTGTCCTGAGGGAATATTATGTATGGTATCAAGGAGCTAGGTAGCGCAGGGGATAAGATAGATTTGGTGCCAGGATCAGTATGTCTAGCCCTATTATAAGCCTGAGAAAGCATCCCATGGAGCAGGGGATTTGAAATTTGAGTCAGAAGGAATTCAGATGGCTCTCTTAGCGGATACATTAGGAGTAACATTTTTATAATTATAAAATAATAAAGTAAACATAATTTATATTGCCAAATAAAATTAGTAAGCCTCGGGTAGACCTTTTGCTGAGACGAGTGAAAGATGCAGGTTTGTTTCTATTCAGTTTATAATTAACAAGTAAGGACAGACCTACTAGGTGTATATATATATATATATATATATATATATATATATATATATATACTAACTGTGTGGAAGAATAAAATAGATCAAAAATAATTCTATTCATTTTATTCCTCCACACAGTTAGAATATATATATATATATATATATATATATATATATATATATATATATATATATATACCTAGTAGGTCTGTCTTTACTTGTTACACTTTGTTACTTTTATGTTTTTGAGGCCTTTGAAAACATGGATAACCCCTTTAAATAGAAGCCCTATAATCTTCCTGTCAGCATGTTGGCTGCTGTACAACATTTTATTACAGGTTCTTCATTGGTAGCGCCTATGAGGTTTTTGAGACGTGGACTATCTTCCCTTAAAGGCTTATCATTGTGTCAAAAAGAGTAACACACTGGTAATGTGTTTGTAATACAGGCAATATACTGTAGTTTACTGTGGGAGAATTAGGGTAATGGTCTTGCAAAGTCAGCTGAATGTATTCAGTTGCAGGAGTGAAATAAACTGCTATGTGGCTAGCATCTAAGCATCTGTCTGGCATTAAAGAGGACTTCATTAGTAATATGGTATGAAAAAAATGGGATAGATAGGAGCTATAAAATAGTTTTCTGTTGTACCATTTCATTTAATACCTTGTCCCTTCTTAACATCTGCACCAACAATAAAGCAGCAAACCTTCCACCATTTGCCTAATAGATAGGGAGAGCCTCTAGCTTTAATTGTGGAGTTGAGACTTTTCTCTCTGTCAATTGTCATGTTTTTGAATGACAGATACTTGCTTTAGCCTTTGCATATTCTTCCTTCACAATAATGTGAAGCTGCTATCCATGGTGCTGAAAGTAATAGCACAAATATCTCCTGTTCGTGCTGCGTCAGTGATTCAAATGATGATGATGATGATGATAATAAGCGTTCTCATATACACAGCAAGTCTATATTTAAGATTACCAATAGAAGGTGTCCTTTTTTGCAAAAACACTAAGATGACTGGATGGATGGATATGGGGAAAAAACTAAAAGGCCACTGCAAAATTATTAGTTTTTCTGGTTTAATTATTTATAGATATGTGTTTAAGCAAAATCAACAGTTTTGTGTAAATTCAGCTGACATTACTTAAATATTGTAATTTAGAATATTTATTTGTAGAAAATAACAACTGGTCAAAATAACAAGCAAGATGCAATGTTTTCAGAACACAAATAATGCAAAGTAAACAAGAGTTAAGAAATCAATTCTGAGTTCAGAACTCAATATTTGGTGGAATAATCCGGATTTTAACCATAGTTAAAAATCTCTGTTAGCTCAGCTTTCTTTAATGGCTTGTGACCATTCATATTTTTCCTGATAGATTTCCAATATTCAATAGGGTTCACAATTAGAGATATAACTTGCAATCGTACTGGTGGTCCACCATCCACACCTTCATTGACCTGGCTGTGTGGTATTGTAACATTGCGCTGCTGGAAAAACAAATTCCCCAAATTCTCAGAAGGAGCACAAGGAAGCAGGTGCTCTTCTAGGATACCCCTGGAGTTGACCAGATGTATGTGCCCTTTACAAAGACAAGTTTCCCTTATTGCTGTCTGGCTAAAGCATCCTCAGATCATCTCTGAACCAACATTCAAACTTTACAGTGGGTGCAAAGGCCAACAAGCTACAGTGTCTCACACCTACTGTGAAAAAATTATAATCCCAGACTAGGGCAGAGGCAGGTTCATAGCATAAGCCTTGGGAAGGAACACTCTGATGGTACCAAACTGCTGCTTCTTGGTTTTTATCTGGCTGGTAATGGAAAATAAGTGGCATCTCATGTTTTTATGTAAATAAATACATGAATAAAAACAAATGCAAAGGGTCCCCCTGACTATTAACTATCTTCATAACTAGAAATAAAAGGTTGTGTAACTCACTTTTAGCCACTGGCCCGAGGTTAACTTGGGTAGGTCTATATCCCAAAGACCTATGGGTACGTAGAGAAAAAACATAATAAATAATTATTAGATCTAGTCCAGTCCTCTAGAGACAGTATAGATTGAAGAAGAAAAAGGGGTAGATAGAAAGAAAAGAAAGAAAAAAGAGAAAAAGGGCAAGGAGTGGAAAGAGTGGAAACTTAGAGATGAGGTTGGAAAAAATAGAATATATGGTAAATGGATAAATGGAAAAATGGGGAAATATGTAAAGAATGGATTAAACTACCCGAATTAGGATGCATACATATATTAAAAATATAGACATTTATTAAATTGATACAACAAACATCCTTGCAGGGCCCTTGCACCAGATGTCGTAAAATAGTAATAGAATTAAAATTAAAATAGTACAATCAGCAGCTTTATGGTAATATGACTAGATGAAAAGTCTGTGAATTAAGGTGTTAAGTCTATGGTTCCGATACGGTAACGTCCTTGTAGAAGTAAGTTTGTAATGGTAAGATAGTATATCTTTAAATACTGTTAAAATAGTGTTGCCAGAGCGTTCACAGCAATGAGATAGTATAAGATTGCTGGAATAGGGGTAATGCCTGCTGTCCGCAATATGGGGTTTACGATATTGCGATTACTCACGATTACTCACGATTACTGTAGCCGGTGCATTAGATGTTCGCGGCAGATGTAATATTCGGAGCTGGCACGGTGTAGCGTCCGGCCTTAGATGAGATGATCCAGCGGTCCCAGCAAGGTGCAGGTGGGCACGGATAGGCGTCCGGCCAAAAGAGTCTCTGGAGATAGAGGCAAGTCAATGGATTTGTGTGTGAACTGGCGTCCTTGTGGTGGATCGCACGCGTGATTTCTTTCACAGTGGTACAAATATTGAGGTACTGCAGCGCTGTCAAGCCAGGAACAATAGGTTAACTCCTTGGAGACGGAGGGCATATGCATAAGACCTCGCATCCCATCACTTAAGGACTCGCCGGGTAGTGATTGGACTGGCATGACTGATGATATCTATCAGCAGGCATCCTGTGGCAATACCTAGGGGGGTCCTGAGACCCCCCCCATGTCAGCGATCACGGCAAATCGTTGGTCAATTCAGACCAGCGATTTGCCCGCGATCCGGGCTAATTGGGTCACTGGTGACCTGATCTCCCGGAAAATAAGCATGATCAGAGCTGCCAGAGACAGCTCCGACCATCTTAAAGCATAAGAGCGAGGTGGCAGTGTTGCCGCCCCCTCCTATCCCCTGCCATTGGTCGGTCAGACTGACCACCAATGGCAGGAGGGGGCCGGGGGGTTAGAGTTCATTTCCCCCCACTCTGCCCACCGATCGGAAGTCGGTGCAGAGCGGGGAGAATACGTGCGGCGAGATGGGAGCATGGTCCGGCTTACCCGGACCGGTGGAGGCATCCTGGACCAGCGGCGACGGCAGTTGGAGTGGCCGGAAAGTGCGGCGGAGAAGGCTGCAGTGAAGAGCGCAGCAAGTGATCTTCTCTGTGGCCTTCTAAAGGCTGCAAAACTACAACTCCCAGCATGCCCACACAGCCAAAGGCTGACTGGGTTTGCTGGGAGTTGTAGTTTTGCAACATCTGGAGGGTCACAGTTTGGAGACCACTGTATAGTGGTCTCTAAACTGTGGTCCTCCAGATGTTGCAAAACTACAACTTTCAGCATGCACTGACTATCTTGGCATGCTGGGAGTTGTAGTTTTGCAACATCTGAAGTGGCACAGTTTAGAGACCACTATAAGGTGGTCTCCAAACTGTAGCCCTCCAGATGTTGCAAAACTACAACTCCCAGCATGGCCAGACAGTCAGGGATGCTGGGCGTGTAGTTCTGCAATATCTGGCCCTTCATATGTTGCAGAACTACAACTCCCAGCATGCCTGGACAGTCTGGGCATGTTTGGAGTTGTAGTTTTGCAACATCTGGAGGGCCACAGTTTGGAGACCACTACTTAGTAGTCTCCAAACTGTTCTTCCCCAGTTGTTGCATAACTACAACTCCAAGCATGCCCAGACTGTCCAGGCATGCTGGGATTTGTAGTTCTGCCACATATGAAGTGCCAGATATTGCAGAACTACACGCCCAGCATTCCTGACTGTCTGGCCATGCTGGGAATTGTAGTTTTGCAACAGCTGTAGGCACACTGGTGGGGAAACACTGAGCTAGAGTCTGTTTCCTAACTCAGTGTTTCCAACCCATGTGCCTCCAGCTGTTGCAAAACTACAACTCCCAGAATGCACTGGGAGTTGTAGTTTTGCAACAGCTGGAGGCACATTGGTTGGAATCACTGAGCTAGAGTCTGTTTTCTATCTCAATGGTTCCCCACCAGTGTGCCTACAGCTGTTGTAAAACTACAACTCCCAGCATGTATGGTCTGTCAGTGCATTCTGGGAGTTGTCATTTTGCCACAGCTGAAGGTTTGGGGTATCCCCCCCCATGTGAATGTACAGGGTACATTCACACGGGCGGGAGTTTACAGTGGGTTTCCTTCTACAAGTTTGGGCTGCGGCAAATTTTCCGTCGCAGCTCAAACTCCCAGCGGAAAACTTACTGTGAACCCCCGCCTCTGTGAATGTACCCTAAAAATACACTACACTAACAAATAATAAAAAGTAAAACACTACATATACACCCCCTTACACGCCCCCCCCCCCAATAAAAATGAAAAATGTTGGCAGTGTTTCCTCCAGCTGTTGCAAAACCACAACTCCCAGTATTGCCGGACAGCCATATACTGTCCTGGCAGGCTGGGAGTCTTGCAACAGCTGGAGGCACCCTGTTTGGGAAACACTACTGTAGGGTTTTACTGTAGGTAACCGGGTCCGCCCCTATTGCAAATTCCTTATTCAGGCCTCAAATACGCATGGCGCTCTCGCACTTCAGAGCCCTGTCGTATTTCAAGACAACAGTTTGTTTAGGGCCACATGTGGGGTATTTCTGTACTCGGGAGAAATTGCACTCCAAATTTTGGGGGGCATTTTCTCCCTTTACCCTTTGTAAAAATGAAAAATTTGGGGGGAAAAACTGCACTTTAGTGAAATTTTTTTTTTAATTTACACATCCGACTTCGTCGTCAAACACCTGTGGGGTGTTAAAGCTCACTGGACCCCTTGTTATGTGTCTTGAGGGGTGTAGTTTCTAAAATAGTATGCCATGTGGGAGCTTTTTGCTGTTCTGGCACCATAGGGGCTTCCTAAATGTGACATGCCCCCCAAAAACCATTTCAGCAAAATTCACTCTCCAAAATCCGACTGTCTCTCCTTTCCTTCTGAGCCCTCTACTGCGCCCACCGAAAACTTGACATACACATATGAGGTATTTCCTTACTCGAGAGAAATTAAGTTACACATTTTGGGGAGCTTTTTCTCCTATTACCCCTTGTAAAAAAAAAAATCAAAAACTGGGTCTACAAGAACATGTGAGTGTAAAAAATGAAGATTTTGAATTTTCTCCTTTACTTTGCTGCTATTCCTGTGAAACACCTAAAGGGTTAACAAACTTTCTGAATGTCATTTTGAATACTTTGAGGGGTGCAGTTTTTAAAATGGGGTAATTTATGGGGTATTTCTAATATGAAGGCCCTTCAAATCCACTTTAAAACTGAACTGGTCCCTTAAAAATTCTGATTTTGAACATTTTGTGAAAAATTTGAAAAATTGCTGCTATACTTTGAAGCCCTCTGATGTCTTCCAAAAGTAAAAACATGTCAACTTTATGATGTAAACATAAAGTAGACATATTTAATTTGTGAATCAATATATCATTTATTTTGAATGTCTGTTTTCCTTACAAGCAGAGAGCTTCAAAGTTAGAAAAATGCAACATTTTCAAATTTTTCATGAAACTTTTGCATTTTTCACCAAGAAATGATGCAAGTATCGCCAAAAATTTACCACTACCATGAAGTAAAATATGTTACGAAAATACAATCTCGGAATCAGAATGAAAAGTAAAAGCATCCCAGAGTTATTAATGCTTAAAGTGACAGTGGTCAGAATTGGAAAAAATGCTCCCGTCCCCAGGGTTATAAGGGGCTCCATCCCCAAGGAGTTAAAGAAAATATAAATGTGCTGATATTGTACAGTTAGCAATGATACACATGGCTATACGGGTTTCAAGACACTATGCCTCATTCTTCAGTAGCCAATTATATATATTTTTGGCTACTGAAGTTGGTTGACAGGTGGTTTTTGGCTACTGAATTTGGTTGACAGGTGTCACGCCCCCTTAGTCCCAAATCCCAACACATCAGCCAGCCCCTTCCGGGGGTGTTTGACAGATACCATGCCCTCCCCATGTGTCCTAACTATGCCCATATGTTGGCCCCAGCACTCTCACGACCCCCACCTTTAACAATTGATGTCATTCTGCTATGACAGCTACGTCCCAGCCCCCTTCCCAGCCTATCACACACATACAATCACATTAACTATCAGGAAAATACAGAACCCATAGTTGACTTATTTAGTTATGAGCGCCCTTTATATCATGTTTTCATTAATACCAAAGTAAATCAGTCATTGACAGCCACACATTATACCGCATAGCAATTCCTTCTAACGCATATTAATTTACAATAGGATTTTTTACTATGCAGTAGATTAAAAACATGCAATACTAATTCACAGACACACACAGCTTATTCAGTATATTGTGAAAAAAGCTATTCACAGACATGGAGCTTTATTTCTAAAAAGAACCATAAAACCACTTACCTTTTAGGGGAGAGAAGTATATACGGAGTGCTAGTCCCAGCGCCAGGATCTTTCTAAATAAATAGCATAGGTTTCATAGTGCAAGCTTTGTTTAATAAAGCCCCCCCCCATATTGTGACGTAGTAGGCGGAGGCTAGATTGCGTAGATTTCGTAGATTTCTATGCATAGGCCTATACAGAGAAGCCAAGACATGTCTTGTGCAATAATGCCCCTCCATATTGAGACGTAGTAGGCGGAGGCTAAATTACGCAGATTTCTATGTGTAAACATGTCTGGACATGCCTGAAAGGGCCTGTCTGAAAACCTCAAGTCTGCAAGTCCCTACCCATATATATTTTCCTTTAACCCCTTAAGGACTCAGGGTTTTTCCATTTTTGCACTTTCGTTTTTTCCTCCTTACCTTTTAAAAATCATAACCCTTTAAATTTTCCACCTAAAAATCCATATTATGGCTTATTTTTTGCGTCGCCAATTCTACTTTGCAGTGACATTAGTCATTTTACCCAAAAATGCACGGCGAAACGGAAAAAAAATCATTGTGCGACAAAATCGAAAAAAAAACGCCATTTCGTAAATTTTGGGGGCTTCCGTTTCTACGCAGTGCATATTTCGGTAAAAATTACACCTTATCATTATTCTGTAGGTCCATACGGTTAAAATGATACCCTACTTATATAGGTTTGATTTTGTCGCACTTCTGGAAAAAATCATAACTACATGCAGGAAAATGTATACGTTTAAAAATGTCATCTTCTGACCCCTATAACTTTTTTATTTTTCCATGTACAGGGCGGTATGAGGACTCATTTTTCTTTTGATCTGAAGTTTTTATCGGTATGATTTTTGTTTTGATCGGACTTTTTGATCCCTTTTTATTCATTTTTTTAATGGTATAAAAAGTGACCAAAATACGCTTTTTTGGACTTTGGAATTTTTTTGCGCATACACCATTAACCGTGCGGTTTAATTAATGATGTATTTTTATAGTTCGGACATTTACGCATGCGGCGATACCACATATGTTTATTTATTTATTTTTTTACACTGTTTTATTTTTTTTTATGGGAAAAGGGGGGTGATTCAAACTTTTATTAGGGAAGGGGTTAAATGACCTTTATTAACACTTTTTTTTAAAAAAAATTTTGTAGTGTTATAGGTCCCATAGGGACCTATAACACTGCACACACTGATCTCCTATGCTGATCACTGGCGTGTATTAACACGCCTGTGATCAGCATTATCGGCGCTTGACTGCTCCTGCCTGGATCTCAGGCACGGAGCAGTCATTCGTCGATCGGACACCGAGGAGGCAGGTAAGGGCCCTCCTGGTGTCCAATCAGATGTTCAGGACGCCGCGATTTCATTGCGGCGGTCCCGAACAGCCCGACTGAGCAGCCGGGTCACTTTCAGTTTCACTTTAGAAGCGGCGGTCAGCTTTGACCGCCGCTTCTAAAGGGTTAATACCGCACATTGCCGCCATCGGCGATGTGTGGTATTAGCCGCACGTCCCGGCCATTGATGAGCACCGGGACCGCCGCGATATGATGCAGGATCGCGGCGCGATCCCGCTTCATATCGCGGGAGCCGGCGCAGGACGTAAATATACGTCCTGCGTCGTTAAGGGGTTAAAGATAATCAAACAGAGCAGTAGTGCAAAGTTTAAAAAGCTTTATTGTACATATAAAACAATACATAACCATATAAAAATGTAAACTAGATATAATAATATAAGAAATATTTTAGTGTTGTGCATTACAAATATAATGAGTTATTTACAATACAATATTGTTCATTAATATACATAATATTCACAGAGTTAACCAGGCAGTTTGTCCTTTTTTTTTTAGGAAGCAGGCTTCCCTGTGTTAGCATCGGTGGAGTAGAAGGTGTAAGATGTATTCGTCATTTAGGGGTTGCTGTTCCTGAAGGGGCATTTAACTCCAT
Source organism: Hyla sarda (assembly GCF_029499605.1). Classification (NCBI taxonomy): domain Eukaryota; kingdom Metazoa; phylum Chordata; class Amphibia; order Anura; family Hylidae; genus Hyla; species Hyla sarda. The sequence continues at coordinate 228,239,723 of NC_079192.1, forward strand.
TTTTATTCCATCCAGAATCTCTCTAGTGCTTGAATTACCCACAACACTAGGCGGTAAGTTTAATTCAGCCATGGCACGGATAAATGTTTCCCATCCAGGGGGAATTTTGTCTTTGAGCAAGCCGTGACTTTGTGTTGTGTTTCGCACCAAGTCCACCATATTAGATCCAGGAACCACATTACCCTTGTAAATAAATTCACCTTAATCACTCCACGCTGTAACGACTCTGTTCTGGAGCATTCTACTTAACAATAGCTCTGCATTTCTTTTAAACCTGGGATTGACATTATTCACAATCTCATTCACATCATCACTTTTATCAGTAGTGGAATTTGTGAATTGTTGAGGACCAGGAGCAGTTATTGTAATAAGGTTTAAAGACACTAACTCTTTTGCATGCTGTTTAGCAAGAACCAAGTATCTTTACAGTATATATGTGTATCGTTTAATTTTCACATCATCAGGCAAATCGCCACGTTGTAAAACATCAAGACGATGTATTATACCTTGCCCTATGCTAGATGTAGGTGTAACGAGATGATTTATCTTGTTGAGTTCGATTTTGGGCAACAAGTACATTTTCTCTGTGTGCTCCATTATTTGTTAAAAAGCAGGCTCGTTATTAATGGAATGGCAAACCCCAACAGCGGACCTATGAACCCACCAAGTTGATTCACTAAGTGCTTCTTTTTCTTTCTGGGCAGAATCTTATCACTCAGCTTCCTTATAGCTTTACGCCACTTCTTTAGTATATTTTTCTGGTGGTCTTTTAGAGGTATTCACCCTTTTAAGATGTTTAAAGCAATTTCCCCTATAGCCACTATTAATTCATCACACGCGTGATGCAAGATAGATTTTCTGACTGAAGAAGTGGCCTTCACCAGGGATTTTAAGAGAGCCCAATTACTTTTTAATCTCTCCGACATCTTGCCAGTACTATGTACACCACATAGAATGTGGTGCAAAGTGAAAGCATTACTTTTTGAGCTATTTTTCTTTGGTATAGACACCGCTGGTAAAGCTGGGGGGAAGAACACATACCTTAAACGATACTGTTCGGGGGTATTGGTCCGTAAATCAACTAGTAAATTACCGTAAGAATCTCGAGTAGCATCCTCAAAGGCTTCTAAAAAGAAATTAGTTTCCCCAGAGTACATTTGTGTCGCTAATGTTAGATTTTGCAAGTTATCACGAGGATTATTAAAAAGAAGCATGTACTTGGTATTTACATTTATGGTTCTGCTCTTTTTACGTTGACAGAATAAGTTTTGCACTAAATACAATATTCTAAGATTTCTGTGATGAACATGCTTGGTAAATGCTTTTTCCATTTCGTTATTTTCGCTAGCGCTCTCCATGAGGTCATCAACAATTGTTAAATTTACCTTGTCTGGAGGAAACAGATCATCATCTATAAATGTATGTTGTAAGCCTTCAATAAATCTAATGTTCGGGAAAGAATGAGACAGGTCATTGAACACTTTTTGCCAACACGCATAAAACCAAACAATATTTTCAGGTCTTTCCGAAATGTGAGTTTCTCCATTATAAAGCATTTGCTTTAAAAATTAACTCTTTCCAGAGTTGGATGGACCCGCTAAAATGCATGAGGGATGTTGTATCCGTGTCCATGATGCTGACACTCAAAGAGCGTTTAGAAGCCAAGAGGTAACGATGTATATTCAGCTAAAAACTGTCTCTTTGTGTGCAGACCCTCCGGCTCAATGTTCATGAGTTTCTTAAAAAGTTCTGTAACTTCGGGCTCAGTGATCCTGAGCGTCTCAAAAAGGTCTGCAACCTCGTCTGCACACAAAGAGAAAATTTTTAGCTGAATAGACATCATTACCTTTTGGCTTCTAAACGTTCTTTGAGTATCAGCATCATGGACAAACAGCTACAACATCCCTTTTCATGTATTTTTTTCCTTTGTAACCTTTTTTATTATTTCATTTTTAAATTAGAAAAGAAAAGGGACATATCCTCATATACAAAAAAGGCAGTATTTTGCTCACTTACTTCAGGAATATTCAAATTATCCAGCAATGGTGCCCTATCCATTACTCCCTTTATATCCCTCTCTTTCCTAAATACCTTCCATGTTTTAACCAAACTTTTAACCATCAAAATCTTCCTCCATTTACCTTTTTCTAACTTCCCCGATTCCAACAACTGGAAGAAATCCTTAAATATCATGCCACAACCAGATGAGAAAAAGTCAAAGAAAGCTAATTTTTTCCATTTGATCAAGAAATAAATGTAGCCTTCCAAAAAATTCTTATATATCCAGAAAGTCTATCCCTCCATTCTCCTTTTTTGACACAAATATTCAAATTTGATTCTTGTTCTTTGTCTTCCCCAGATAAGTGAATTGAAAATTGAAATAATTTTTCTAAACAACCTCATCTCGCACCAAATTGGTGTAGATCCAAATACATACAGAATCTTTGGCAACAAGATTGACTTGATCAACATTTTCTTTTCCGCTTTAGAGTTTAAATCATTCCATATGTTTACCTTTTTTTCAATTTCCCTGATTAATTTTAGGGTGTTTAGCTGATGATATTTTCCTATCACGCTTGATATATTTATCCCCAGATATTTAAATTCCTGTCCTTTATTTATTAACCTTAGTCCATATGTCTTCCCTATATTTTCGTCTCCCAATGGCATAATAACCGATTTCGACCAATTTATTGCCAGTCCAGAGAATCTACCATAACCATTTATTATTTTTTTTGGTCCTCAAGGAACATCAGAATATCATCTGCATACATTGTAATCTTGTCCCCTCTCCCCCTGCCCCAAAACCTGCTATTATCGCATCTTTTCTTAAACTATCTGCCAACGGTTCTATAACCATCGCAAATAGCATGGGGGAGAAGGGACAACCCTGCCTGGTCCCCCTCGTCAGCCCAAATCCTTTCGAGCTCATGCCATCTATATTTATCTTCCCAGTGGCTTTTGAATACATCAACTTCCCACAAATCTCCTCCCACACCATACTTTCCCAACACCCCCCAAAGGAAGTCCCACTCCACCCTGTCAAATGCTTTAACCGCGTCCAAGGACAGGATGGAGTGGGAACCCTTACCTTCACCTAGCTGTATATTCGTGAGCACTCTGTGGCTATTATGTTTTGTTGTCCTTCCAGATATAAACCCACACTGTTCCTTATTTATTAATTCTGGTATGATCCTCAGTATTCTGTTAGCTAAAGCCTTTGCTACAATTTTAATATCTGTATTCAACAGTGATATTGGTCTATAAGATTCAATTTCTTCCCTTTTTTTTATCTGGTTTTAACAGAAATATTATATTAGCCTCACTCATTTGGCAGTACCCCTGTTTCCAGAGAGTTGTTTATAACCCTGACCAAGGCCGGAATAAGTATCTCTCTATACCACCGATAGATTTCAAAGGGGAACCCATCCCCTCCTAGGGACGTGTTTCCCTTAATTGTTTCCAGGACTTTATATAATTCATTAGCAGTTAACGAACCATTGAGTTCCTCCAGTTCTTTCTCTGGAAATCTGGGCAACTCAATTCTGTCCAAATAGTCTTTTAATTCCTCCTGGCTAAAATCTGACTCTGTTTTATATAATAACTCAAAATATCCATTGAATTCCTGTATTATATTAACCGGGTCATTCTGTGTCACCCCTTTTCTGACATTGATAGCATAGATACTTCTATTCCCTTGTTGATTATTAATTAAGGCCAGTAATATTTTATTAAATTTCTCCATATCTATAAATCTCTGTTTACCTTTAAAATTTGCTTTCTTTTTACTTTTCTCAATTAAATATATTTCTAATTTTTCTTGTTCCTCTTCCTAATCCCTTTTATTCTTATCTGAGCTATCTATTATAAATGTTTCTTCTCTTTTTTTACTTTATCCATAACATTTTCTTCCCTCTTATTAATTTTTTTTTCCAATTGCATGTAATAGTTCCCCCCCCCCCCGTAGAAATGCTTTTCCCATTTCCCACACAATTTGGTCTGACGCTGTGTTCCAATTCCTATCAAAGAATTCATTTAACTGTTGTTTTGTTACCTTGTTATCCAAAAGCTCAAACCAGAATGCATTAATTCTGCATGTATTCGCTAGATTTCCCATTCCCATAGTGATCTTAATACATAACGGGGAATGATCAGAGATACACAGAGCATAATAATTAATCTTTAAACTCCCCGACTGATCGTCTCCTTCTCTCTCTCTCCAGGCACGGCGATCTCAGGTACTTAGGGTCTCCACTCAAGGCTCAGAGCTTCCCAGCCCAGGGTCCTCTTTTCCACCTTGGATTCACAGGGGGGTATTACATTCCCACTGTCCGGCTTGCACCGGGCATAGCTTGGCGGGGGAAACGAGCTGAAGGAGGGAGGAGGAGCCTGCCTTAGCTTTCTGCAGCCATGTTCCCCTCCATCCTCCCTTTTCATGTATTTTAGCAAGTTCATCCAACTCTGGAAAGAGTTAATTTGTAAAGCAGCTGCTTAATAATTGCACAACTCACATTTCGAAAAGACCTGAACATATTATTTGGTTTTATGCGTGGTGGCAAAAATTGTACAATAACCTGTCTCATTCTTTCCCGAACATTAGATTTATTGAAGGCTTACCCCATACATTTATAGATGATGATCTATTTCCACCAGACAAGGATAAATGTGACAATTGTTGATGACCTCATGGAGAGTGCTAGCAAAAATATTGAAATAGAAAAAGCATTTACCAAGTATGTTCATCACAGAAATCTTATACAACAAAAACATGAAAAAGAGCACTACTGTGTAGGGTATAACAAATCAATAAGTATTAGAAATGTATGGGATTGCCTAAAATTGGGTATTCATATAAAAGATAATAAATGTATATATACAACTCAACCCCTAGCCACATAGGCAAAACAGCCTCTTTATTAGACTCCAAGTAATAATAAACCCAAAGAAAAAAGGAGCTACTCAAAAATTATAAGTCAAATATAAAATATAAACTTTATTTCATAATATTAAAAACATAGTGCAATATGTTAAAAAAGGAGGACTACGGCACAGACAGGCGGCATACCTGGGACAATGGCAATAAATGTGCAAATACTGCTAAGTCTCATTAAATTTGTGTGTACAATTACTGAGGCAAGGAGGTACAGTAGGTGCATATGCTGGCAATTCCAGTTAAAGTGCAAGTGCAAACAGGATAAGGCCTAGGTATTGATCATATGGTAACAAATAAGTAACATATACATACCACAGTAATATAGAGAAAGTACTGCAAGTCCCAGGATGCCGCCACCCCTACACGTATTTCGGTCTGCTGACCTTCCCCCCGGACTGGGGACGTAACGTCACGCCACGCCCCATCGATTCATGTCTATGGGAGGGGGCGTGATGGCAGTCATGCCCCTCATTTTGCCCGGAATTCCCCTTTAACCCTTTAGATCGGCTTTGACAGCGGCGTCTAAAGGTGCCTTTCTCCCATCCCTGGTGGTCCAGAGGGGTGGATCGCCCTCTGCAGCGCGATTGCGGGGAGGGGCGATCCACTGTTGAGGTAGCCGGAAGGCTTACCTCTCCTTCACTACCGGCTCCTGGCAGGACCAGGCTTTATCAATCGAGCACAGAGCACACAGATCAATGTGGTTCTATGGAACCACATTGATCTGTATGAGGAATCAAATGATTCCTCTTAAAAGTCCACAAAGGGGACTAAAAGTTTAAAAACACACACATTAACCCCTTCCTTATTAAAAGTTTAAATCACCCCCCTTTTCCCAAATTCCATATAAAAAATATGTAAATATAATGAAAATAAACATATGTGGTATCGCCGCATGTTTAAATGTCCAGTCTATAAAAATGTATCATTAATTAAACCGCACAGTCAATGGGGTACACGCAAAAAAAAATTCCAAAGTCCAAAATAGTGTATTTTTGGTCACTTTTAACCCCTTAAGGACCAAGGACGTACCGGTACGTCCTTGGTCCTGCTCTTCTGATATAACGCGGGGTTACACAGTAACCCCGCGTCATATCATGGCGGGCCCGGCGTCATAGTGAAGCCGGGACCCGCCTCTAATAGCGCGCAGCGCCGATCGTGGCGCAGCGCGCTATTAACCCTTTAGCCGCGCGCTCAGAGCTGAGCCGCGCGGCTAAAAGTGAAAGTGAAAGTTCCCGACTAGCTCAGTCGGGCTGTTCGGGATAGCCGCGGCTAATCGCGGCATCCCGAACAGCTGACAGGACAGCGGGAGGGCCCCTTCCTGCCTCCTCGCTGTCCGATCGCCGAATGACTGCTCAGTGCCTGAGATCCAGGCATGAGCAGTCATGCGGCAGAATCGTTGATCACTGGTTTCTTATGAGAAACCAGTGATCAACATAGAAGATCAGTGTGTGCAGTGTTATAGGTCCCTATGGGACCTATAACACTGCAAAAAAAAAGTGAAAAAAAAAGTGAATAAAGATCATTTAACTCCTCCCCTATTAAAAGTTTGAATCACCCCCCTTTTCCAATAAAAAAAAAACACAGTGTAAATAAAAATAAAAATAAACATATGTGGTATCACCGCGTGCGGAAATGTCCGAATTATAAAAATATATAATTAATTAAACCGCTCGGTCAATGGCGTGCGCGCAAAAACATTCCAAAGTCCAAAATAGTGCATTTTTGGTCACTTTTTATATCATTTAAAAATGAATAAAAAGTGATCAATAAGTCCTATCAATGCAAAAATGGTACCGTTAAAAACTTAAGATCAAGGCGCAAAAAATGAGCCCTCATACCGCCCCATACACGGAAAAATAAAAAAGTTATAGGGGTCAGAAGATGACAATTTTAAACGTATTAATTTTCCTGCATGTAGTTATGATTTTTTCCAGAAGTCCGACAAAATCAAACCTATATAAGTATGGTATCATTTTAATCGTATGGACCTACAGAATACATATCAGGTGTAATTTTTACCGAAATATTTACTACGTAGAAACGGAAGCCCCCAAAAGTTACAAAACAGCGTTTTTTTTTTCAATTTTGTCGCACAATGATTTTTTTTCCCGCTTCACCATAGATTTTTGGGCAAAATGACTGACGTCATTACAACGTAGAATTAGTGGCGCAAAAAATAAGCCATCATATGGATTTTTAGGTGTAAATTTGAAAGAGTTATGATTTTTTAAAGGCAAGGAGCAAAAAACGAAAATGCAAAAACGGAAAAACCTCCGGTCCTTAAGGGGTTAATACCATAAAAAAAGGAATAAAAAGCGATCAAAAAGTCTGATCAAAACAAAAATGGTACCGATAAAAACTTCAGATCCAGATCAAGGCACAAATGAGCTCTCATACTGCCCCGTATGCAGAAAAATTTAAAAGTTATAGGGGTCAGAACTGGACAATTTTAAATTGATATGATTTTTTCCAAAAGTACGACAAACTCAAACCTACATAAGTAGGGTACTATTTTAATCGTATGGATCTACAGAATAACGATAAAGTGTCATTTGTACCGAAAAATGTACTGCGTAGAAACGGAAGTCCCCAAAATTGACAAAATTGTGTTTTTTCTTCAATTTTGTCACACAATGATTTTTTTTCCCCGTTTTGCTATAAATTTTTGGGTAAAATTACTGAAGTCATTACAAAGTAGAATTGGTGGTGCAAAAAATAAGCCATCATATGGATTTTTAGGTGCAAAATTAAAAGGGTTATGATTTTTAAAAGGTAAGGAGGAAAAAACGGAAGTGGGGTTGAACCTTATTACAACAACTGCTCCTGGACCTTAACAATTGACAAATTCCACTACTGATAAAAGTGATGATGTGAATGAGATTCAGACTGTCAATCCCAGGTTTAAAAGAAATGCAGAGCTATTGTTAAGCAGAATGCTCCAGAACAGAGTCGTTACGGCGTGGAGTGATAAAGGTAAATTTATTTTCAAGGGTAATGTGGTTGCTGGATCTAATATGGTGGACTTGTGAGACACAACACAAAGTCACAGCTTGCTCAAAAACAAAATACCCCCTTGATGGGAAACATTTATCCGTGCCATGGCTGAATTAAACTTACCTCCTAGTGTTGTGAGTAATTCAAGCACTAGAGAGATTCTGAATGAAATAAAAAGGGAGATAAATGCCCCTTCAGGAACAGCAACCCCTAAATGACGAATACATCTTACACCTTCTACTCCGCCGATGCTAACACAGGGAAAGACTTTGCCATTTTTACAAACTACCTGGATAGCTCTGTGAATATTATGTATACTAATGAACAATATTGTATTGTTAATAAATATCATTATATTTTTTATGCACAAAACAAAAATATGTCCTATTTTATTATATCTAGTTTAAATTTTTATACGATTATGTATTATTTTATCTGTTCAATAAAGCTTCTTAAACTTTGCACTACTGGTCCGTTTGATTATCTATAAAGGGAAATATATATGGGTGGTGACTTGCAGACTTGAGGTTTTCAGACAGACCCTTTCAGACATGACCAGACACGTTTAAACATAGAAATCTGCACAATATAGCCTCCACCTACTACGTCAAGATATGGAGGGGCGTTATTTCATGAGACATGTCCGGGCTTGTCAGTATAGGCGTATGCATAGAAATCTACGCAATTTAGCCTCCGCCTACTACATCACAATATAGGGGCGTTATTACACAAAGCTCGCACTATGAAGCCTGTGCTATTTATTTAGAAATATCCGGCGCCAGTACTAGCACTCTGTATATACTTCTCTCCCCTAAAAGGTTAGTAGTTTTAGGGTTCTTTTTAGAAATATAGCTGTGCGTCTGTGAATTGCTTTTTTCACAATGTACTGAATAAGCGGTATGTGTCTGTGAATTAGTGTTAGTATTTTTTAATCCACCACATAGTAAAAAATCCTATTGTAAATTGCTATGCGGTATAATGAATTGCTATTCGGTATAATGTGTGGCTGTCAATGAGTGATTTACTTTGGTATAAAGGAAGACGTGATATAAAGATATAAAGGGCGCTCATAACTAAATAAGCAAACTATGGGTTCTGTATTTTCCTGATAGTTAATGTGATTGTATGTGTGTGAGAAACTGGGGAGGGTCTGGGACGTAGCTGCCATAGCAGTATCACATCAGTTGTTAGAGGTGGGGGTCGTGGGAGTGCTGGAGCCAACATATAGGCATAGTTAGGACACGTGGTGAGGGCATGGCATCTGTTAAACACCCCCGGAAGGGGCTGGCTGATGTGTTGGAATTTGGAACTAAGGGGCGTGGCACCTGTCAACCAACTTCCGTGACAGTTTGACAAGTAATATGAATGCTTCACTACTCACAGCTATTTTTAATTCTTTCTATTTTAGCAGGTGGGACCAAAGCTGAGGTGTTTGCCAGTAATACAGAAACAGGGCTTCCTTTTCCTTACTACTCTAGGCAAGCACAGAAGAGCTTCTACTTACAAGCCCTCCTCCTCTATGCCCTGCTATGACATAGTGCTGGATGAAATGCACTGCTCAGACTTAACATGCTATGTCATGTCAAATAGTAATAAATGCAGCACTGAGCTTATTCACAGCCACTTTCCCTGCCTTTGTGACTATTCTTCCAAAATGACAGATCATCAACTGGATAGTGGTTGCGGCAGGGGCATAACAAGGTACTAAAACAATAAACACCTAGTAGCCAAGACATTAAAGGGGTACAATTTTTTTTGCCTGTTTAGGACCAAGAGCGTACAGGTATGCCCTCGCGTCCTGGCACTTAAGGACAGAGGGTGTACCTGTATGCCCTCCGTATTTCCGATCACCATCTCTCACCGGGCAGTGATCGGACCAGGATGACTGCTGCTATCTATCAGCAGGCATCACATGGCAATGCCTAGGGGGGTCCTGAGACCCCAATGTCAGCGATTGCTGCAAATCTCCAGTCAATTCAGACTGGCGATTTGCCGCAATTCTGGGCCAATCAGGTCACTGGTGACCCGATTTCCTAGAAAATAACAGTGATCGAAGTTGTCAGAGACAGCTCCGACCATGCTAAAGGATAGGAGCGAGGTGGCAGTGGTGCCACCTCCTCCTATCCCCTGCCATTGGTCGGTCAGGACTAACTGACCAATGGTAATTGGGGACGGGAGGTTAAAGTTCATTTCCCCCGCTCTTCCCACCGATTAATATCCGGGCAGAGCGGGGGGAGGGGGGGGGGAACAAGTGTGGCGAGGGGGGAGCATGGCTGGCTTACCGGTGGGGCAGTGGCCGAACATTGCAGCGGCAGCAGCAGAGACATCATGCGCTGCAGGAGGAGTGCGGCTGGAAAGTGGATAAGGAAAAGTTAGGGGCTATACCAGCCTGTTGGTGTAAAATAAATTAACATTTTAAACTAACATGCTGTTGTTGCCCCATACTTTTCACAAGAGGTAAAAGGAGAAAAAGACCCCCAAAATTTGTAACACAATTTCTTCCGAGTATGGAAATACCTCATATGTTGGCGTAAAATGCTCTACGGACGCACAACAAGGCTCAGGGGAGAGAGCGCCGTGTACATTTGAGGTTTAAATTGGTGATTTGCACAGAGATGGCTGATAGTTACAGCAGTTCTGTAACCCCATGTGACCCCATTTTGGAAACTACACACCTCACAGAATGTAATATGGGGTACAGTGAGCATTTACACCCCACAGGTGTCTGACAGATTTTTTGAACAGTTGTCCGTAAAAATGAAAAATAAAATTTTTCATTTGCACAGCCCACTGTTACAAAATTCTGTCAAATGTTAGTGGAGTGTAAATGCTCACTGCACCCCTTATTGCATTCTGTGAGAGGTGTAGTTTCCAAAATGGGGTCACATGTGGGGGGTTCACTGTTCTGGCACCATGGCAGCTCTGTAAACGCACATGGCCCCCGACTTCCATTCCAACCAAATTCCCTCTCCAAAAGCCCAATGGCGCTCCTTCTATGCTGAGTGTTGAAATGGGGTTACACATTTCTGTGGACTTTTTCTCCTATTACCCCTTGTGAAAATGAAAAATTGGGGGTAACACCAGCATTTCATTGAAAAAATTTTTTTTTTTGTTTTTACGTTCCATTTTAACGAAAGTTCGTCAATCACCTGTGGGGTGTTAAGGCTCACTTTACCTCTTGTTACATTCCCTAAGGGGTGTAGTTTCCAAAATAGTGTGCCATGTGTTTTTTTTTTACTGTTCGTGTATCATGGGGGCTTCCTAAATGCGACATGCCCCCCAAAAACCATTTCAGCAAAATTCGCTCTCCAAAAGCCCAATGTCGCTCCTTCCCTTCTGAAACCTCTAGTGCACCCACAGAGCACTTTACATCCACATATGAAGTATTTCCTTACTCGAGAGAAATGGGGTTACACATTTAGGGGTGCATTTTCTCCGATTACTCCTTGTGAAAATGAAAAGTTTGGGGTAACATCAGCATTTTAGTGTTAAAAATAAAAATTTTCATTTTCACGTCCAACTTTAACAAAAGTTTGTCAATCACCCGTGGCGTATAAAGACTCAATTTACCCCTTGTTACGTTCCTTGAGGGGTGTAGTTTCGAAAATAGTGTGCCATGGGTTTTTACTGTTCTGGCATCATGGGGGCTTCCTTAATGTGACATGTCCCCCAAAAACCATTTCAGTAAAATTTTCTCTCCAAAATGCCATTGTCGTTCCTTCCCTTCTGAGCCCTCTAGTGCACCCACAGAGCACTTTACATCCACATATGAGGTCTTTCCTTACTCGAGAGAAAATGAATTACAAGTTTTGGGGGTCTTTTTTACCTTTTACCTCTACAATAACATGTTAGTGTGAAAAATTGAGATTTAGATTTTTCTCCTCCATTTTCCTGCTATTCCTTTGAAACACCACTTTTGAATGTCATTTTGAATACTTTGAGGGGTGCAGTTTTCATAATGGGGTTCATTATAAGGGATTTCCAACAAAAAGACCCTCATATTCACTTGAAAAATTTGAAAATTTCTGCTATACTTTGAAGCCCTCTGATGTCATCAAAAAGTAAAAACATGTCAACTTTATGCTTCCTCAATAGAAAATAAAAAAACACTTGGCACTGCTGCCTTTGTGCATCAATGTGTTAGTATCTCTGCTAGCTGACCTGCGCCAGGTGGTGCTATCTGTGTGATGATTAGTCCAATGTACAACTTCCAACAGAGTAGAAAAAGAACAGGGCAACTCACCATAAGTGTCTTCTTCAAGCTTCTTTATTCAAGCTACATGGAAAATACATACAGTGCAGGACACGGGTGAACAGTAGAATCGGGGGGATGCAATTCGGGGCTACGGTGCCATTTCGCAGTGTATGCTTCAACTGGCCAATTGAAGCATTCACTGCGAAATGGCACTGTAGCCACGAATTACATCCCCCCAATTCTACCGTCCACCATTGTCCTGCACTGTATGTATTTTCCATGTTGCTTGAATGAAGAAGCTTGAAGGAGACGCTTATGGTAAGTTGCCCTGTTCTTTTTCTACTCTGTTGGAAGCATGTCAACTTTATGATGCCAACTAGAGATGAGCGAACTTTTCAAAAATTTGATTCGGCAGATTCGCCGAATTTTCCCGAAAAGTTAGTTTCCATCCGAATTTGTTCGCGGCAAATCGATATGAAAAAAGACTGTTTCTAGCCTACATACAGCCTCTATAGGAGTATAGAACACTTTGCTGTGTCCTAAAACGCATATGGAGTGTGCTGGGGTAGTGAAATAATACTGTTATTCAGAATAGCATGCAGATTACCGGCATCGCTCTTAGAATCACTGCCGCACAGCAGCACAATGGCAGAGCCTGGTGGTGGCATCAGTGTCAGGAGACCATATAGTGACTGAATGATACAGCGTGGAGGTGTTGGCAGCATGAGGACACCATATAGTGGCTGAATGGCACAGCGTGGAGGTGTTGGCAGAATGAGGACACCATATAGTGGCTGAATGGCACAGCGTGGAGGTGTTGGCAGCATGAGGACACCAAATAGTGGCTGAATGACACAGCTTGGATGAGGCTGAAGCATGAGGACACCATATAGTGGCTGAATGACACAGCATGGAGGTGTTGGCAGCATGAGGAGACCAAATAGTGGCTGAATGGCACAGTGTGGAGGTGTTGGCATGAGGACACCATATAGTGGCTGAATGGCACAGCGTGGAGGTGTTGGCAGCATGAGGACACCAAATAGTGGCTGAATGACACAGCTTGAATGAGGCTGAAGCATGAGGACACCATATAGTGGCTGAATGGCACAGCGTGTAGGTGTTGGCAGCATGAGGAGACCATTTAGTGGCTGAATGGCACAGCATGGAAGTGTTGGCAGCATGAGGACACCATACATGGCACAGCGTGGAGGTGTTGGCAGCATGAGGACACTATATAGTGGCTGAATGGCACAGCGTGGAGGTGTTGGCAGCATGAGGACACCATATAGTGGCTGAATGGCATAGCGTGGAGGTGTTGGCAGCATGAGGACACCATATAGTGGCTGAATGGCATAGCGTGGAGGTGTTGGCAGCATGAGGACACCATATAGTGGCTGAATGGCACAGCGTGGAGGTGTTGGCATCATGAGGACACCATATTGTGGCTGAATGGCACAGCGTGGAGGTGTTGGCATCATGAGGACACCATATAGTGGCTGAATGACACAGCGTGGACATGTTGGAAGCAAGAGGAGACCATTTAGTGGCTGAATGGCACAGCGTGGAGTTGGCTGATGCACTAGTACACTACACACCAGGGCTTCACAATCCCCCCCCCCCCCCAAAAAAAAAAAACAACACAATATATGACATTTTTGACAAAGATTTCTCATAGGTAGCACCCGCTATCAAAAAATTAGAAATTTCCAGACCCAGGCCCCACCTCTGCGGCATCAGGAACCCATATATTGCCTGAAGGACACAGCCTGGAGTTGGCTGATGCACCAGTACAAACCCGGGCTTCACAATCCCCTCAAAAAACTAAATTTTAGAAATTTTTTAAAGAAATATCTTTATGTAAGAACTAGCGCATATCCAACAGTTCACAAGACTCTATAATGCAGGACGGTGGACCACCCAAAGACATTCTTCTCAAAAATAATAAACCACACAATGTTTGAACATTTTACAAAAACGAAGTCAATATCTGTGTAAGTGCATCTGTCTCCAAAAGATCAAATCACCAAAGGACTTTTTTTGCCCAAAATGATGAAGCATTTTTTTTTCATTAAAAAATCACACGCAACAAGCGTTCCGTTGTGTAATGGTTAGCAAATTTCAATTTTATTACTGATAAAATTATCAGTAAATAAAAAAAAAAAAACACTACCCAAGAGTGTTTAATTACCCCATATATTACACCAGTAGCAGTCAGGAGTTGGCCTCAGCAGTACCCAAGAGGCTTTAATAACCCCCTACCTTTGCACGATCAATTGCGAGATCGAGCAATACAAGGTGTGTTATGCCCTCAGATTTCCGGGGCCGCAGGCGCGCTCCACTGAACGGATTAGCGTGTCTCTATCTTTTATCGACCGGTGCTGGTAACCCGCTAACTCCCGGAAAGGTAAGCTGCCGTGAAGCAGGTGGTCTCCCCCGGGCAAGTTTGGCTCCAGAATTTCCACTACTGCCACATCACGCTGACTGCCAACCGTGCTACCGCCTTGCTGACTCAAGGGCAACCTGCAACTCTCTTCTCCTGATGATGAACCCCCCTTCTCCTGAGATCGAGCAATAACAGGTGTGTTATGCCCTTAGATGTCCGGGGCCGCAGGCGCTCTCCACTGAACGGATTAGGGTGTGTCCATCTTTTTTGGTAGCACCCGCAATCCAAACATTTTTAATTCCCAGACCCAGGCCCCACCTCTGTGGCATCAGGAACCCATAGATTGTCCTGAAAGACACAGCCTGGAGTTGGCTGATGCACGAGTACACACCCGGGCTTCACAATCCACCCCCAAAAAACACAAAATTTTATTAAAATTATCTGACAAAATACCTGTTTTTTAAAAACAAGCGCATATACAGCAGTTCAGAAGACTCTATAATGCAGGACGGTGGACCAACAAAAGACATTCTTCTCAAAAATAATAAACCACACAATATGTTCAAGTTTTAGTTCATGTTTGAAATTTGGTTAAAAAAATTATTACAAGTGTGTAAGCGCATCTGTCTCCAAAAGATCAGATCACAAAAGGATTCTAATCACCAAAAATGATTAAGCAGAGTTAATCCCTCTCCAAATATATATATTTTTTTCATTAAAAAATCACACGCAACAAGCCTTCCATTGTGTAATGGTTAGCATTCTGCAAATTTCAATTTTATTACTGATAAAATTATCAGTAAATTTAACAATAACACTACCCAAGAGTGTTTAATTACCCCATACATTGCACCAGGAGCAGTCAGGAGTAGACCTCAGCAGTACCCAAGAGGCTTTAATAGCCCCTTACCTTGCCCGATCAATTGCAAGATCGAGCAATAACAGGTGTGTTATGGTCTCAGATGTCCTGGGCCGCACTAGCGCTCCACTGAACAGATTAGCGTGTCTCTATCTTCCAAGGACAGGTGCGTGGTGCACTCTGAAACCAGTTTGTGATAGGGATCTGGGATTGCAATTATTTAATTTTAAAACGAGGAATTACCAGTAAGTGAGGGTCATAAGCTGGCGTTGATTAAGTCCCTGCCCTTTGTACACACCGCCCGTCGCTATAAGCGATTGGATTAGTTAGTGAGTTGGTTAGTGAGGTCCTCGGATCGGCCCAGGCGGGGTAGGAGAAGGCCCTGGCAGAGCGCCGAGAATTTAATGATCATTGTTGAAATTTGCATTAAGCATGTATTTAGCTACTGCTAAACTTCAAAATATTATAGGCCCAAGGCCTGAGGCACCAGGGAGGCAAGTAGTTTGTGAAAGACATAGAATGAGTCTGGAGCAGTCATTCGCAGTACCCAAGAGGGTTTCACAACCCCTTACATTTAAAGATCAATGTTGACATTTGCATTAAGCATGTATTTAGCTACTGCTAAACTTCAAAAAATTATAGGACCAAGGCCAGAAGCATCAGTTTTCCCCATATTAGAAGCATAGTTGTCCCCCAGATTAGGCAGCATAGATGTCCCCCAGATTAGGCAGCATAGATGTCACCCAGATTAGGAGCATAGTTTTCCCCCAGATTAGGAGTATAGTTGTCCCCCAGAGTAGGCAGCATAGGTGTCCCCCAGATTAGGAGCATAGTTGTCCCCCAGAGTAGGCAGCATAGATGTCCCGCAGATTAGGAGCATAGTTGTCCCCCAGATTAGGCAGCATAGATGTCCCCCAGATTAGGAGCATAGTTGTCCCCCAGATTAGGCAGCATAGATGTCCCCCAGATTAGGAGCATAGTTGTCCCCCAGAGTAGGCAGCATAGATGTCACCCAGATTAGGAGCATAGTTGTCCCCCAGATTAGGCAGCATAGATGTCCCCCAGATTAGGAGCATAGTTGTCCCTTAGATTAGGCAGCATAGATGTCCCCCAGATTAGGAGCATAGTTGTCCCCCAGAGTAGGCAGCATAGATGTCCCCCGGATTAGGCAGCATAGATGTCCCCCAGATTAGGAGCATACTTGTCCACAAGAGTAGACAGCATAGATATCCCCCAGATTAGGAGCATACTTGTCCCCCAGATTAGGCAGCATAGATGTCACCCAGATTAGGCAGCATAGATGTCACCCAGATTAGGCAGCATAGATGTCACCCAGATTAGGCAGCATAGATGTCCCACACATTAGGAGCATACTTGTCCCCCAGAGTAGGCAGCATAGATGTTCCCCAGATTAGGCAGCATAGATGTCCACCAGATTAGGAGCTTAGTTGTCCCCCAGATGAGGAGCATAGTTGTCCCCCAGATAAGGAGCACAGTTGTCCCCCAGATTAGGCAGCATAGATGTCCCCCAGATTAGGAGCATAGTTGTCCCCTGGATTAGGCAGTTGAGTTGTCCCCCAATCAGCGCGGGACGGTCAGAGCCAATCAAAGGGCTGTATGTGGCAAGCGGGCCGTACAATGCCCAGGTCTGCCCCAAAAGGTTTCCATAGCCAACCACAATAGAGAAAATTTTGTTGTAGGAGCATGGTCAATCTACTCAGACCCATCTGTCTTTGGTGACTGGAAATCATCTTGACAAACGTCAGTCTCTCCACATTTTTAGTGGACAGACGAGTTTGCCTTGGGGTGACTATGGCCCCGGCCGCACTAAACACCCGCTCTGATCGCACACTACTGGCCGGGTAGGACAGCTTTTCCAGGGCAAACTCCGCTAGTTGCAGCCATAAATCGAGTTTGGCTGCCCAGAAGTCGAGCGGATCTTCAACGGTTGTTGGCAGGGTCATGTCGAGGTAAGCCACCACCTGCTGGTTCAGGTCCTGCTCCATGTCCACCTGCTGCTGATGAGTAGCTTCACTATGCGGCTGAAGGAAGCTACTCATCAGCGACTGCAGACTCAGGCTGCTGCTGATTGAGCCAGTACTGCTCCTGCCACCCCTCCCCTCCTTAGCAGCCGTGGCAGTGGAAGGTGAGCGCAGAGGGCGCCCCGAGTCAGACCTGCATGTGGATGGACCATGTGGCCGATATGCATCTGCCAACCGACTACGTAGAAGCTCCCTGAAGTAGGTCAGTTTGTCCTCCATCTCAGTGGGTGTAAAAAAGGCACCCATTCTGTGCCGGTAGCGAAGGTGTAATAAGGTGGAGATCCAGAAGTCATCGCGCTGACGAATTTTGACAATTCGGGGGTCACTACGCAAGCAACTCAGCATGCATTGTGCCATTTGTGACAGTGACTCGCTGGGACTACCTGCCTCCATCTCCACTGTATACTGCCACGGGGTGTCTTGGTCCTCTGTCTCGCCTCCCTCGTAATAACCCTCCAGCTTCTCTGGCTGCTCCTGCTCCTCCTCTCCTGTCCAATGACCAAAAACACCGGCCATCTCATCCACCGTAAACTGTGCTCCGCTCTGCCCCTCATCATCATCCTCCAGTTCATCCCCCACAGGACTCCTGTAGCCTTCTGATGTAGGCGCAACGTCTCCATTGCCATGACCAGCCATGTTTTCAATCATTTTTTGAGCGGAGGATTCAGAGACTTTGAAATTGCACGAGAATTCAGCCCAGGGTGGAAGATCGGCCCAGTCATCCTGGCGGGAGGAAACAAAATGTCGCAAATAGTCACCAAGAACCTGGTTAACTATCTCCACTTGCCCATTGGATTGGGGATGATAGGAAGACGAGAAATTTTATTTGATTTTAAGTTGATTACAGAGGGCCCTCCAGAATTTCGATACAAATTGAATGCCTCTATCCACGCCTCTAGACGATATGCGTGGGAAGCCCATGATGGCGAAAAATGTGCACAAAAAATTGTTTCGCCAACTGTGGCGCAGAAGGAAGACCTGGAAGTAGAATAAAATGTGCCATCTAGGAGAAACGATCAACGACCACCCAAATGACTGTGTTGCCATGGGATAAAGGCAGGTCTGTTATAAAGTCCATGGCAATCTGAGACCATGGTAGCTCAGGAACAGGCAGAGGATGAAGGAGACCGGCAGGCTTCTGACGAGGAGTCTTGTCCCGGGCACAGACTGTACAAGCCCGAACAAAATCAGCAACATCTGCTTCCAGGGTAGGCCACCAATAGAATTGAGAGATGAGCTGGATGGACTTTTTGACGCCAGCATGGCCGGCGAGGTGTGAGGAGTGTCCCCACCTGAGGATCCTGAGGCGCTGGCGTGGAGGGACGAAGGTCTTTCCAGGAGAGGTTTGTCTGATGGAAGCTGGGGAAGCGGAGATCAGACGTTCAGGAGGAACAATGTGTTGCAGGAGGGATTCAATTTCGGAGGCACCCAAGGAACGAGAGAGGGCGTCAGCCCTGATGTTCTTGTCAGCAGGGCGAAAATGAATCTCAAAGTTAAAACAGGCAAAAAACAACGACCACCTAGCCTGGCGTGGGTTCAGCCGTTGGGCAGACTGAAGATAAGAGAGATTCTTGTGATCTGTGTATATGATAATTGGGTATTTGTACCCCTCCAGCAGGTGCCTCCATTCCTCGAGGGCTAGATTTATGGCCAGCAGTTCTCGATCACCAATGGAGTAATTTTTCTCCGCCAGAGAGAAGGTCCTAGAAAAGAAACCACAAGTAACGTTATGTCCAGAAGAGTTTTTTTGTAGGAGTACAGCTCCGGCTCCCACCGAGGAGGCGTCTACCTCCAGTGAGAAGGGTTTAGATGGATCCGGCCTGGAGAGTATGGGAGCAGAAGAAAAGGCAGTTTTGAGACGGTTGAATGCCTCGTCCGCTTGAGGAGGCCAGGACTTAGGGTGTGCGTTTTTTTTGGTTAGAGCCACCATTGGGGCCAAAATGGTGGAAAAATGTGGAATACATTGTCGGTAGTAATTGGCAAACCCCAAGAAACGTTGGATAGCTCGGAGTCCGGAGGGGCGTGGCCAATCTAACACGGCTGACAGTTTGTCTGGGTCCATTTGAAGTCCCTGGCCAGAGACTAAGTATCCTAGGAAGGGAAGAGATTGGAATTCAAAGAGACATTTTTCCATCTTGGCATATAATTGATTGTCACGGAGTCTCTGGAGAACCAGGCGGATATGACGGCGGTGTTCTTCGAGGTTAGAAGAGAAAATCAAAATGTCATCCAAGTAGACCACAACACAGGTATATAATAAATCACGAAAAATTTCATTCACAAAATCCTGGAAGACAGCAGGGACATTGCAGAGCCCAAAGGGCATAACCAGATATTCAAAGTGTCCGTCTCTGGTGTTAAATGCGGTCTTCCACTCGTCTCCTTCCCTGATGCGGATGAGATTATATGCACTTCTTAAATCCAATTTGGTGAAGATGTTAGCGCCACGTAGGAGGTCAAAGAGTTCCGAGATAAGAGGCAGGGGATAGCGTTTTTTTTATAGTGATCTTATTAAGACCGCGGTAATCAATTCACGGCCGTAAGGAACCGTCTTTTTTGGAGACAAAGGAGAACCCTGCTCTGGCAGGGGAGGAGGACTTGTGGATGAATCCCCTTTTTAAATTTTCTTGGATGTAATCCGACATGGCTTGTGTTTCAGGAGCTGACAGAGGATAGATTCGGCCCCGGGGTGGAGTAGTACCAGGAAGGAGATCAATAGGGCAGTCATAAGGCCGGTGAGGAGGCAAAGTTTCTGCTTGTTTTTTGCAAAAAACATCGGCATAGTCCAGATAGGCCTTGGGGAGACCTGGAATAGGAGGAGTCATAGGGGTTTGACTGGCAGGACTGGGAGTAGACGTGAGGCATTTTTTGTAGCAAGAAGTACCCCAATTCTTGATTTCCCCGGTGGTCCAGTCCAGGGTAGGGGAATGGCGTTGAAGCCAAGGCAGTCCGAGAAGAATTTCAGAAGTGCAGTTAGAGAGGACCAGAAATTCAATTTTTTCGTGATGAGGACCAATGCAC
Organism: Hyla sarda; assembly: GCF_029499605.1. NCBI lineage: Eukaryota > Metazoa > Chordata > Amphibia > Anura > Hylidae > Hyla > Hyla sarda. The sequence goes on from NC_079192.1 coordinate 228,260,150, forward strand.
ATTAACAGGGGTTCTGTGCGGTAACGCACAGTACAGTCCAATCTTTCACCATTAACTAAGGCAATGTAGAGAGGTCTGGCGAGACTGGTCACTGGGATGTTGAACCTGTTAACGAAAGAGGCCAAAATAAAATTTCCTGCAGATCCAGAATCCAAGAAGGCCACAGCTGAGAAGGAGGAGATAGAAGAAGGAATCCGCACAGGCACAGTAAGACGTGGAGAAGCAGAGTTCACACCTAGAGCTGTCTCACCTTTGTGCGGGATCGGAGTGCGTATTTTTCCTGACATGGAGGACGGATAGGACAATCCTTCAAGAAGTGTTCAGTACTGGCACAGTACAGGCATAGGTTCTCATTGCGGCGGCGTATCCTCTCTTGTGGTGTCAGGCGAGACTGGTCTACTTGCATAGCCTCCACGGCGGAAGGCACAGGAACAGATTGCAGCGGACCAGAGAAGAGAGGAGCCGGGGAGAGAAACCGCCTAGTGCGAACAAAGTCCATATCCTGGCGGAGCTCCTGTCGTCTTTCGGAAAAACGCATGTCAATGCGGGTGGCCAGATGAATAAGTTCATGCAGGTTGGTAGGGATTTCTCGTGCAGCCAGCACATCTTTTATGTTACTGTGTAGGCCTTTTTTGAAGGTCGCGCAGAGGGCCTCGTTATTCCAAGATAATTCGGAGGCGAGAGTACGAAATTGGATGGCGTACTCGCTTACTGAAGAATTACCCTGGACCAGCTTCAGCAGGGCAGTCTCGGCAGAAGAAGCTCGGGCTGGTTCCTCGAAGACACTTTGAATCTCCGCGAAGAAAGAGTGTACGGAGGAAGTGACAGGATCATTGCTGTCCCAGAGCGGTGTGGACCATGACAGGGCCTTCCCAGACAGGAGACTAACCACGAACGCCACCTTTGACCGTTCAGTTGGAAATTGGTCCGACATCATCTCCAAATGCAGGGAACATTGCGAGAGAAAACCACGGCAAAGTCTGGAGTCCCCATCGAACTTGTCCGGCAATGATAAACGGAGGCTGGATGCGGCCACTCGCTGCGGAGGAGGTGCAGGAGCTGGCGGAGGAGATGGTTGCTGAAGCTGTGGTAGAAGCTGCTGTAGCATAACAGTCAGTTGAGACAGCTGATGGCCTTGTTGCGCTATCTGTTGCGACTGCTGGGCGACCACCGTGGTAAGGTCAGCGACAACTGGCAGTGGGACCTCAGCGGGATCCATGGCCGGATCTACTGTCAGGATTCGGCAGGCTGGAGGTGGATCCTCTGTGTCAGAGAGGGATTGGCGTGGACCGTGCCGGTGGACCGGTTCTAAGTTGCTACTGGTATTCACCAGAGCCAGCCGCAAAGCGGGATGGTCTTGCAGCGGCGGTAGCAACCAGGTCGTATCCACCAGCAGCGGCTCAACCTCTCTGACTGCTGAGATAGGCGCGGTACAAGGGATTAGGCAAGGGCAAGGTCGAACGTAGCAGAAGGTCAGGGCAGGCAGCAAGGATTGTAGTCAGGGGCAACGGCAAGAGGTCTGGAACACTGGCTTGGAACACACAAGGAACGCTTTCACTGGCACAATGGCAACAAGATCCGGCAAGGAAGTGAAGGGGAAGTGAGGTTATATAGGGAAGTGCACAGTTGAACATACTAATCAGAACCAGGCGCCAATCAGTGGCGCAGCGGCCCTTTAAAATCGCAGAGAGCCGGCGCGCGCGCGCCGGGACAGAACAGACGGAGAACGAGTCTGGTAAGCGGGCCGGGATGCGAATCGCGAGCGGGCACGTCCCGCATCGCGAATCGCATCCCGGCAAGGGACATTATCGCAGCGCTCCCGATCAGCGGGTCTGACCGGGGCGCTGCGAACAGGAGAACGCTGCGAGCGCTCCGGGGAGGAGCGGGGACCCGGAGCGATCGGCGTAACAAGGAGACCATATAGTGGCAGAACAGCACAGCCTGGAGGTGGCAGCAGCATAAGAATACCATAATCTGGGAGAATGATACAGCCTGGAATTGGCGGCATCAAGAGGAGACCATATAGTGGCAGAACGACCCAGCCTGGAGGTGGTAACAGCCTGACGAGACCATAGGGCCTTACAATTGAAAGGATTAAAGATATTTTTGAAAATTTTAATTGAAGATTTAAGATAGATTAAGATTAAGTTTAATTTAATGTGTCAGCAGCAGGAGGAGACCACATGGCCACAGTGTGTCTGGGTCCTCTGTCTCGTCTTCCTCAGGCTCCACAGCCTGACTATAAAAACCACCCATTTCGCAAAACCTTGCCTGTGCTCCACTGACAACCTCCCCCTCCTACTCCAGTTCAGCACCCACAGGGCTCATGTGGCCTTGAGATGTAGGAGCTATGTCTCCAGTGCGCTGACCAGCCATCGTTTCCAACATGTGTTCAGAATATGAAGCAGTGGAATGACGTAGTTCATCCCGTAATCCTGGCGACTGACTAATAATGTGGCTTCCTCAAAGGGCCTGAGCAAATGCCAGGTGTCAAGTATGAGCTGCCACTGGTTGACATTGAAGTTACACAGTACCCCTATCCGCTTGGATCATCAAGAAATTGGTGATGACTTTTCTCTGTTCGTATAGTCCGGTTTCAGCACGTCACTGATGTCCTCCTCAGGTTCCCCAACAGATGTAACTTGTGATGAAGTGAATGACCTAGTTAACCAGCCAATGACAGCAGATGGGTTGCTAGCTGATACAAGGAGCTATGGCCTCTTGTTGTGACTCCTGCTGCCCGTTCCTAGTCTGCTGCGACCTCTGCGTGTGCCTGATGAATTTAGGCCTCTGCCACTCCCCTGTGCACGTCCTGGCACTTTTCTGCCTGACATATAGTGCGTATATGAGGGGAGTGCAATACGCTCCACTACACTTAAAACAGTATTTGTCTACAACACCAGCAGGTGTGTACATTTGGCTGGCCTTTCACAGTATCTGGGCCCTTAAGACTTTAACAGGAACAAAATGGTACACCACTTAGATGTGCGTATGTGGTATGCATTTATAATGGGAGTACAATGCGCTCCACTACGCTTAAAACAGTATTTGTCTACAACACCAGCAGGTGTGTACTTTTTGCTGGCCTTTCATACTATCTTGGCCCTTAAGACTTTAACAGGAACAAAATGGTACACCACTTAGATGTACGTATGTGGTATGCACTTATGAGGGGAGTTCAATGTGCTCCACTACGCTTAAAACAGTATTTGTCTACAACACCAGCAGGTGTGTACTTTTGCCTGGCCTTTAACAGTAACTAGGCCCTTGAGACTTTAACAGGAACAAAATGGTACACCACTTAGATGTACGCACAGGTTACACTTAATAGAGGACAATACACTTTTAGTGCTCTGCTCACCCTAACTGGCTGACTACTATTAGCTTTTCAGTTGTTGTACACACCAGTGCTGCAGCACACAGTCACTGCGTACTACACCCAAAATTGGACTTTCTCTCTCTCATTCTCACTCCCTTCCCTATCAGTGCTTCTAGGCTTTATTCAGGCTTGAGGTGAATCACTTCTGTAATAAACCCACAATTGCAGTTTCTCTTTCAATCTCTCTCTCTTCCCTATCAGTGCTTCTAGGCTGGATTTGGGCTTGAGGTGAATCACTGCTGTAAAATAGCTTTTCTGTGCAACACACTGCTCTCTGTTTCTCTCTCTCTGAAATAGAACGCTGATGTCAGTGGCCGCAAGATGGCTGCTGATTATATAGGGCTGTGACATCACAGGGATGACTGGCTGCTGATAGGCTGCATGCTGGATGTGATTCAGGGTCATCCCGCCGACCCTTGTTCACACACTTCCAAGGATTCCTTGCCCCATGTCCTCACATGTGGATCCGCCATTTTAGATGCCCGGCCCCAGGAGCCTGGAACGCACTAAATGGAGTTTAATGAAGCGTTTTGCGTGATCGAATTGCTGCAATATTTGCATTCTTTGTGAATCTAATTTTTCCTGAAATTCGTAATGAATTCGAATTCGGCAGATTCGATTCGCTCATCATTGTCTAAATGATAATGTGTATTTAAGGACTTTTTGGGGCAGGAAAATTAATACATTTTGGTAAATAAGGCTAAGTTTCCACTTGGTTTTATTTCCTTATGGATCCACTTCTGACCTTGGCTCAAAAAATGCCAGAAAAAAACCAAGTGGAAACTTAGCCTAAAGAGATTAAAAAATAAAATAAAATAAAAAACTGTTAAGTATCACCTATGCTACAAAACAGAGTGAAGTTATTTGAAACAACATTTGCTATTTCAGACAAAGCAGCCAATTTATCCTCACACAATTCTACATAAAACTATCTATAACACAACCCTAATGTTTTTGTTTTGATCATTGTCCTTTATTGTATTTCATTGAGTGCCACTGTAATCTTCCCACCTCTCCCTTTTTATTTCTGTGCCCCTTACCCAACCTATAAAAAAAAAACTTTGAATATGATAAAAAAATATATATATACATATATATATATATATATATATATATATATATATAATGCTTTGTGATATTTTGATATGTTGATGACCTGTGCTCAACATCTCTGCTACATGTTACAGGTTCAGAATTAGAAAAGCTTTTAGCATGCTTTACATAATCTGCCTTACATAAATAATACTATTTTAGCAGTTAGTGTTATTGTACACTGCTCAAAAAATAAATAAATAAATAAATAAAGGGAACACTTAAACAACACAATGTAATTCCAAGTTAGTCACACTTCTGTGAAATCACACTGTTCACTCAGGAAGCAACACTGATTCACAATCAATTTCACATGCTGTTGTGCAAATGTAACAGACAACAGGTGGAAATTATAGGCAATTAGAAAGACACCCCCAATAAAGGAGTGGTTCTGCAGGTGGTGACCACAGACCCCTTCTCAGTTCCTATGCTTCCTTGCTGATGTTTTTGACATTTTTGAATGCTGGCAGTGCTTTCTCTCTAGTGGTAGCATGAGATGGAGTCTACAAACCACACAAGTGGCTCAGGTAGTACAGCTCATCCAGGATGGCACATCAATGCGAGCTGTGGCAAGAAGGTTTGCTGTGTCTGTCAGCGTAGTGGTCAGAGCATGGAGGCGCTACCAGGAGAAAGGCCAGTACATTAGAAGACATGGAGGAGGAAGTAGGAGGGCAACAACCCAGCAGCAGGACCGCTACCTCTGCCTTTGTGCAAGGAGGTGCAGGAGGAGCACTGTCAGAGCCCTGCAAAATGACCTCCAGCAGGCCACAAATGTGCATGTGTCCATTTAAATGGTCAGATACAGACTCCATGAGGGTGGTATGAGGGCCCGACATCCACAGGTGGGGGTTGTGCTTACAGCCCAACACCGTGCAGGACGTTTGGCATTTGCCAGAGAACACCAAGATTGGCAAATTTGCCACTGGTGCCCTTTGCTCTTGGCAGATGAAAGCAGGTTCACACTGAGCACATGTGACAGACATGACAGAGTCTGGAGATGCCGTGGAGAATGTTCTGCTGCCTGCAACATCCTTCAGCATGACCGGTGTGGCGGGGGGTCAGTAATGGTGCGGGTGGCATTACTTTGGGGGGCGCACAGCCCTCTATGTGCTTGCCAGAGGTAGCCTGACTGCCAATAGGTACTGAGATGAGATCCTCAGACTCCTTGTGAGACCATATGCCGGTGCGGTTGGCCCTGGGTTTCTCCTAATGCAAGACAATGCTAGGCCTCATGTGGCTGGAGTGTGTCAGCAGTTCTTGCAACAGGAAGGCATTGATGCTATGGACTGGCCCGCCAGTTCCCCAGACCTAAATCCGATTGAGCACATCTGGAACATCATGTCTCACTCCATCCACCAACGCATATTGCTCCACAGACTGTCCAGGAGTTGGCAAATGCTTTAGTCCAGGTGTGGGAGGAGATCCCTCAGGAGACCAATTGCCACCTCATCAGGAGCATGCCCAGGCATTGTAGGGAGGTCATACGGGCACATGGAGGCCACAGACACTAATGAGCCTTATTTTGACTTGTTTTAAGGACATAACATCAAAGTTGGATCAGCCTGTAGTGTGGTTTTCCACTTTGATTTTGAGTGTGACTCTATAGCCAGACCTCCATGGGTTGGTAAATTTGATTAGTGTTGCTCGCGAATATTCGCAATGCGAATTTTATTTGCGAATATAGCATATTCGCGAATTCGCAAATATTCGCGAATATAGCAATATATATTTGTAATTACAAATATTCTTTTTTTTATTTTATTTTATTTTTTTCACAGTACACATCACAGTGATCATCCCTCTCTGCTTCCAGCTTGTGTGGTGTAAAGAAGGGTCTAACACTACTGTGTGAGACTGGCGTGCGAATTTTCGCATATGCGAAAATCTGCATATGTTAATTTTCGCATATTCGAATTTTCACTTGTACTAATTTTGCTTTATGCTAATTTTCGCATATGCTAATTTTCGCATATGCGAAAATAAAACGTGAATATTATGAATATGCGAATTTAGCAAATATATGACGAATAATCGTCCATATATTCGCGAAATATCGGGAATTCGAATATGGCCTATGCCACTCAACACTAAATTTGATTTCCATTGATAATGTTTGTGTGATTTTGTTCACATTCAACTATGTAAAGAAAGTTTTTCATATGATTAGTTCATTCTTCAGATCTAGGATGTGTTATCTTAGTGTTCCCTTTTTTTGAGCAGTGTATTTTCCTTTATCAGCAATGACAGCCTGCATATTTCTTGAAGTTTACTGTCTCACAACAATTGAAGAACATAGTAGATTTTTCTTTTATTTTCCAAATAAACAATAAAATTCTATGTTTGTGCACTTACGTGATACGATTCATATTCAGAGGTATTAGCTCCATCCAATGGTTAAAAGAAGATATGCACTGTACCAATTAGGTGCGTTGCTATGGTGATATAGTCCTGTACATCTTACATGTTTGTAATCTTACAAAATGAACAGTTAGTGTTCGGCATGCAGGTACAATAGATAATAGGACACAGAGAACATTGTCATTAAGGAGTGCAACACACACTGGTGTGTTTCCGTAATATTACGTGTAAGGAACATTTTGTACTGAATGGTGAGTAGGATTTCAGAGTATGTGACTTATCATCCATATTCCTGTCTTATTCCTAAAGAGCATTTATCTTTATTTAGATACTAAAACTGTGTAAGCTCTTCTAAAACCAAATGCAACATGATTTAACTAAAAAAGCAGCAGGGGTATTGATAAAATCGAAATATCACACCTCATAGTTGCCTCATTTGTAAAATGAAGAATGTTTGCGATTGTAAATATGATCATTATTCCAAAATTAACAATTTCTATACCACTTGTTGCAAATGGTTTAATCCACCAGCAGTTCTTCATGTCAGGAGAAGCACACGCAGTGTAGATCTGCTAGTTGTCTATAGCAAATATCTTTCTCTGTGTAACCATGCATGTGCAGTATTGCGGTATTGCTATACAAGATGCAGGGTACTAGTGGGAACTGTGGTCACATAGACAGTGCTGCAGGGTCTTCCATGTTACTCAAAGTGCACATAAGCATCTTACAGTACAAACTCTTTAAAAGACCACCTTTTTAGAAAGACCACCCCTTCTTCAGACCAGATTTCCTGTGAAAGATTTTCAGTTATCCTATATTTTCTACATACTGGCCATCTTCTTTGAGGAGACTGCCCCCTCTTCCAGAAGACTATTTTTCAATGCAATTTTGGGTGGTGGCCAAAAAAAAAAAAAATCATGGTATTTATTCATCTTTTACTAGGATGCCAGGCTTGCTGTAAAATATACTGGGATAACCACATAGTGGATATGGCTTTGGTATATTAATACTGATGTTATTAGAGGATTTGATAAGAACTGGGTTCAAAGACAAGGATATTTTTCCCTGCATAGAGGCACAACACTTGTGGGAATTAAAAATGATGGTATTTGTGTATTTACTGAATGTGCCTGAGACAGGGAGCAGCGGAGCAGTGCTTAATCTAGCTGAATCAGCAATGGTTAGGGAGGGGTGCTCTTCATGATCACTTTATACTTGCATTTCTGTCTGCATGTCAGACTTGGGGTTGGAATATTTCCTCCACTTGGTGCTGCTAACACACTGATATCTGATAAGCCTCTTGGTTCAAAGCAAGCCTATAACATGTTGTTAACTTATAGGGTTGCCCACGTTAGACAATTCATTTGTTCTAGAATGGTCCCCCAACAACAATCATATCACATGATGTTTCACCGCTAGACCCCCTAGAGATGTACTGTAATCTATGGGGGGGACCTGTAGAAAATATTTAATTTCCCTATGGTACTATTTCAAAAGAAATTAAGAAAAACACAGGCTTTTAAAATCAATGGGTTATCTGTGCAATGCACTACAAATACTGGTTCCTCTAGAGTGAGGCGTTGTTTTTGTAACTGCTCTGGTTAATAGATAATTCTAGTTAACATGAGGGGCCTCTCTATTAACTAAGAATTCCCTAGTAGGGTATTTTATTATGGATTTCCTTAACTGGTGAAAAATGACTGAGCTTTTTGATGACTGAGCCTGTTTCTTTGTTAAATAAAATCTATCATGGTGATAGTTTGATTTCAATGAAGAGGGAAAGAAGTGTATGATGATAGTATATAATGAACAAAGGTAATACAGCCAGCACAATAGAGTGACTTGCTAATTCTTTATTTATGTAAGATGTCAGATATAAAGTCAGCTATAGCCACATAAAAACAAAAGATATTTTGGCTATAGACCCTAACTTATACGTGATAGTATGGTTAGGTAAATGGAGCAATTCATAAAGGGGTTATCCCATGAGATGAAAAATAAAGCCCTAACGTGACACACACCACTGCTCTAGAACTATCCATATGAATAACACTCTCCATTGTTATTTTCAACCTCTTTAGACTATTGCTTTACCTCTCTGAAGCTCTGGCTCTTCACTTTCTGTGGGCTGACAATATTGTGATAACAGGAGGCAGCCTTGTTGCCACAGCTGACATCTACTGCCTCAGTCTACTGACCTGAACGGAAAGTTGTCCTTTACACATAGCTCCACAGATCTCCCTAATACAGAGTGCTATAGGATCTCATTTCCCAGATTTTTTTTTCTTCATGATAACACAGTCACCACCACTGCACTTCACTTATAACACAAGTGTGGGCGAACACCTCCAACGCTTCAATGCTTCATATCCAGTGGGTCCCGGTTACTATCAGCAACCAGGACCCGCGGCTAATACCGGATATCGCTGATCGGGCTGATGTCCGGTATTAACCCTTTAGACTCCACGCTCAAAGTTGATTGCGGCGTCTAAAACAGGAGAAAACACCTGCCAGTTAGCTCAGCGGGCAATTTGGGACTGAAGCGGTGAAATCTCGGTGTCCCAAACAGCTGAGAGGATGGCGGGAGGATACTTACTTGTCTCCTCGCTGTCTGATCATTGATTTGATGCTCCATGGCAAGCTGGAGCAGCAGAGCGTCAATAACACTGATCAATGCTATGCTACAGCACAGAACAATGTATGCAATCCAAGAATTGCATGTAATAGTCTAAAAAAGTTCATAAATGTGTTTTAACCCCTCCCTAAATAAAAGTTTTAATCACCCCCTTTTCCCATTTTAAAAAAATGTCCAAAATTTCATATTTTTTGTCACTTTGTATACCGTAAAAATATGTATAGAAAGCAATCAAAAAGTCCCATCAAAACAAAATTGGTACTGATGAAAACTTCAGATCATGGCGTAAATTAGGTGTAAATTAGCCCTCATATAATCCCATATGCGGGGTCAGAAATTACATTTTAAACATATTAATTTTCATGCAAAAAGTTATAATTTTTCCGCAGAAGTAAAACAAATTCAAACCTATATAAGTTGGGTATCATTTTATTCATATGGACTTACTGAATAAATATTTTTCCTGAAAAGTTCACTGCGTGGAATCGGAAGCCCCCAAAAGTTACAAAATGGCGTGTTTTTTTTCCAATTTTGCCCCACAAATATTTTTTTTCTGGTTTCCTGAAGATTTTGTGGTGAAATAAGTGATGTCATTAAAAAGTACATTGGTGGCACAAAAAGTGCATTGGTGGCGCAAAAAAAAAGCCTGTAGGTGTAAAATTGAAACCGTTATGATTTTTAGAAGGGGAGGAGGAAAAAATGAAAGTGCAAAAACAGAAAAAAAACCTCTGTCCTTAAGGGTTAACTCCTTAGGGACACAGCAGATACCATTTTTGCTTTTTCACTTGTTTTTGTCCGACCAACATTTTACCCTTAAATGTATGGTGCAACAAAAAAATATAATTTTGTGGGAAAATGGAAAAGAAAACAGCAATCTTGCAACTTTTTGTTTCGTTTAGTTATCACACTGTACACTTTACAATAAAGCTGCCATGTTCTCTTTATTCTGTGGGTCAATACGGTTAAAATGATCCCCATGTTAACACGCTTTTCTATTATTGTTCGACTTTAACTCCTTGGGGACGGGGCCCATTATAACCCTTAGGATGGGAGCATTTTTTGCAATTCTGACCACTGTCACTTTAAGCATTAATAACTCTGGGATGCTTTTAATTTTCATTCTGGTTCCGAGATTGTTTTTTCATGACATATTCTACTTTATGTTAGTGGTAAATTTTTGTCGATACTTGCATAATTTCTTCCAAAAAAATTTCAAAATTTGTTGAAAAAATTAACATTTTTGCATTTTTCTAACTTTGTAGCTCTCTGCTTGTAAGGAAAACAGATATTCCAAATAAATTATATATTGATTCACAAATGCAATAGGTCTACTTTATGTTTGCATCATAAAGTTGACATGTTTTTACTTTTAGAAGACATCAGAGGGCTTCAAAGTTCAGAAGCAATTTTCCAATTTTTCACAAAATTTCCAAAATCTGAATTTTTCAGGGACCAGTTAGGTTTTGAAGTGGATTTGAAGGGCCTTCATATTATAAATACCCCATAAATTACCCCATTATACAAACAGCACCCCTCAAAGTATTCAAAATGACATTTAAACCGTTTGTTAACCCTTTAGGTGTTTCACAGGAATAGCAGCAAAGTGAAGGAGAAAATTCAAAATCTTCATTTTTTACACTCGCATGTTCTTGAAGACCCAGTTTTTGAAATTTTACAAGGGGTAATAGGAGAAAACGCCCTCCAAAATTTGTAACCCAATTTCTCTCGAGTAAGGAAATACCTCATATGTGTATGTCAAGTGTTCGGCGGGCGCAGTAGAGGGCTCAGAAGGGAAGGAGCGACAACAGGATTTTGGAGAGTGAATTTTGCTGAAATGGTTTTTGGGGGTATGTCACATTTAGGAAGCCCCTATGGTGCCAGAACAGCAAAAAAAAAAAAAAAAAAAACGCCATGGCATACTATTTTAGAAACTACACCCCTCAAGGCACGTAACAAGGGGTCCGGTGAGCCTTAACACCCCACAGGTGTTTGACTACTTTTCGTTAAATTCGGATGTGTAAATGAAAAGAAAAATTTTTCACTAAAGTTCAGTTTTTTTCCAAAATTTACCATTTCTACAAAGGTAAACGCAATTTCTCCAGAGTACGGAGATACCCCATATGTGGCCCTAAACTGTTGCCTTGAAATACGACAGGGCTCTGAAGTGAAAGAGCGCCATGCGCATTTGAAGCCTAGATTAGGAATTTGCAATAGGGGTGGACCCGGTTACAAGGATGGGGCTTGTCTCCTCCAAAACCCTACAGCAGTGTTTCCCAAACAGCGTGCCTCCAGCTGTTGCAAGACTCCCAGCCTGCCAGGACAGTCTATGGCTGTCCGGCAACACTGGGAGTTGTGGTTTTGCAACAGCTGGAGGCGCCGTTTAGGAAACACTGCCGTATGAGACGTTTTTCATTTTTTTGGGGGGGGGGAGGGGGGGGAGAGCGACGTGTAAGGGGGTGTATGTGTAGTGTTTTACTTTTTATTATTTGTTAGTGTAGTGTAGTGTTTTTAGGGTACATTCACACAGGCAGGGGTTCACAGTAAGTTTCCTTGAAGGAAACCCACTGTAAACCCGCCCGTGTGAATGTACCTTGTACATTCACATGGGGGGGGCACAAGGGGGGGGCACCCCAAAACCTTCAGCTGTGGCAAAATGACAACTCCCAGAATGCACTGACAGACCGTACATGCTGGGAGTTGTAGTTTTACAACAGCTGTAGGCACACTGGTGGGGAACCACTGAGTTAGAAAACAGACTCTAGCTCAGTGATTCCAACCCATGTGCCTCCAGCTGTTGCAAGACTACAACTCCCAGCATGTACGGTCTGTCAGATCACTCTGGGAGTTGTAGTTTTGCAACAGCTGGAGGCACACGGGTTGGAATCACTGAGTTAGGAAACAGACTCTAGCTCAGTGTTTCCCAACCAGTGTGCCTACAGCTGTTGCAAAACTACAATTCCCAGCACGGCCAGACAGTCAGGGATGCTGGGCATGTAGTTCTGCAATATCTGGCCCTTCAGATGTTGCAGAACTACAATTCCCAGCATGCCTGGACAGTCTGGGCATGCTAGGAGTTGTAGTTATGCAACAACTGGGGAAGAACAGTTTGGAGACCGCTAAGTAGTGGCCTCCAAACTGTAGCCCTCCAGATGTTGCAAAACTACAACTCCAAGCATGCCCAGACTGTCCAGGCATGCTGGGAGTTGTAGTTCTGCAACATCTGAAGGGCCAGATATTGCAGAACTACATGCCCAGTATCCCTGCCTGTGTGGCCATGCTGGGAGTTGTAGTTTTGCAACATCTGGAGGGCTACAGTTTGGAGACCACCATATAGAGGTCTCAAAACTGTGCCACTTCAGATGTTGCAAAACTACAACTCCCAGCATGCCCTGACAGTCAGTGCATGCTGAAAGTTGTAGTTTTGCAACATCTGGAGGACCACAGTTTAGAGACCACTACACAGTGGTCTCCAAACTGTGACCCTCCAGATGTTGCAAAACTACAACTCCCAGCATGGCCAGGCATGCTGGGAGTTGTAGTTTTGCAGCTTTTAGAAGGCCACAGTGAAGATCACTTATCGCGATCTTCACTGCAGCCTTCTCCGTCCGCCGCTCAGATGATGACGCCGCTGCCCGGGATGCCGCCGCCTCCACCGCCGCAGGTCCGGGTAAGCTGGGCCATGTCCCCCCCCCCCCCCCCCTCGCCGCCCGTGTTCCCCCCGCTCTGTACCGACTTCGATCGGTGGGCAGAGCAGGGGGGAAATTAACTGTAACCCCCCGCCCCCCTCCTGCCATTGGTGGTCAGCCTGACCGACCAATGGCAGGGGATGCCACCTCACTCCTATCCTTTAGGCTGGTCGGAGCTGTCTCTGACAGCTCCGATCATGCTTATTTTCCGGGAGATCGTGGCAAATCGCAGGTCTGAGTTGACCTGCGATTTGCTGCGATCGCCGACATGGGGGGGGGGGGGTCTCAGGACCCCCCTAGGCATTGCCACGGGATGCCTGCTGATAGATATCAGCAGGCATCCCGTTCCGATCACCGCCCGGCGAGCGGCAGTGATCGGAAATACGGAGGGCATATGGATACGCCCTCCGTCCTTAAGTGACGGGACGCGAGGGAGTATGCATATGCCCTCCGTCCCCAAGGAGTTAAAAAAAAAACTTTTAAAACAAAATTAGTATGTTTCAAATACCTCTATTCTGACCCCTCTAACTCTCATTTTTCCGTATACAGGGTTGTATGAAAGTCATTTTTTTTCGCCATGTGTAGATTTTATTGATACCACTTTTGCGTATATCTAGAGAGAGGGAGGAAGGCGCCTCATGTGCGGGATCAGTAGATCTTGTAGGTGGGGGTAGCTTACCAAAGTTGGTTGTGTGCCCACACACAACAAGGTAAAGAGCAGAAGAGATATAGAAGAAGGTCCACTGCAGCCCTCCTGGGTAAGAGTAAAATCAAAACCGAATGACCAGGGAGTCAGGAGTTTGTCTGGCGCAAAGAGGAACCATCAGGCAGCCAAGTAAAATCAATGGATTTATTAGATGCAACGCGTTTCGCTGCGCATGCGCAGCTTCATCAGGCATGACAAGAGAAGGCTGGTATCAGATATATATACCTCCAGGAATTAACCATTAGAGTACTTTTTGAAAGAGTTGTTACATAAAATTACATATCCACATATGAATGTGACAATGTATGAAAAATATATAAATAGATATAAATAAATATAAATAGGCAGACAAAAGTCACAGAAATAATAATGAAACAATAATGTAAAAGCACAATGGAATCATATAAACATATATATATATATATAATATAATTATCGCATGTGGTGTGAATATACCACCACAAGCGACTCAAACAATCACACCGCTTAGTCACCGGTGCGGCATTCAACAACGCAAGTTGGATATTATTTCAAAAAATATATATAATATAAAGATAAATATTCCAAAAAAATGCAGCACTACTATACCACAGTAGACGGGTGCCAGCTCCTCAGGCTCGATCACAGCCAATTGATAACTTCAAAAAAAATGGTGCGGCACTCCAAATATCCAAAAAAATAACTTATTTATTCCACATGTCAAACAGTGCGACGTTTCAGCCCCTCAATGGAGCTTGAAAAAAGCTCCATTGAGGGGCTGAAACGTCGCACTGTTTGACATGTGGAATATATAATATAAAGAGATATGGACCTATAGGGTGCTATGTATATTAATTCAAAGAATAAAAAATTAATTTGTATATCGCTGCATTATTAAATAAAAAATAAATGATAAACAGTGCGGTAAACCGAATCGCAACTGACCAGAAGGTGATGTATGAACACTACTTAGAAAAAGTGAAGAAAATGAACTAGAATAACTAGTGCGGTATTGAATATAGCACCCGGCGAAAACGCGGGGTGTGAATATTCGTAAAGAGATCCTGGCGTAAATTTGGATCTCTTTACGAATATTCACACCCTGCGTTTTCGCCGGGTGCTATATTCAATACCGCACTAGTTATTCTAGTTCATTTTCTTCACTTTCTCTAAATAGTGTTCATACATCACCTTCTGGTCAGTTGCGATTCGGTTTACCGCAATGTTTATCATTTATTTTTTATTTAATAATGCAGCGATATACAAATTAATGTTTTATTCTTTGAATTAATATACATAGCACCCTATAGGTCCATATCTCTTTATATTATATATATTTTTTGAAATAATATCCAACTTGCGTTGTTGAATGCCGCACCGGTGACTAAGCGGTGTGATTGTTTGAGTCGCTTGTGGTGGTATATTCACACCACATGCGATAATTATATTATATATATATGTTTATATGATTCCATTGTGCTTTTGCATTATTGTTTCATAATTATTTCTGTGACTTTTGTCTGCCTATTTATATTTATTTATATCTATTTATATATTTTTCATACATTGTCACATTCATATGTGGATATGTAATTTTATGTAACAACTCTTTCAAAAAGTACTCTAATGGTTAATTCCTGGAGGTATATATATCTGTTACCAGCCTTCTCTTGTCATGCCTGATGAAGCTGCGCATGCGCAGCGAAACGCGTTGCATCTAATAAATCCATTGATTTTACTTGGCTGCCTGATGGTTCCTCTTTGCGCCAGACAAACTCCTGACTCCTTGGTCATTCGGTTTTGATTTTACTTTTGCGTATATGTGACTTTTTGATTAGATTTTTTAATTTTCCTGAGATGTGATGTGACCAAAACCAAAAGCAATTTTGGACTTTTCTTTTTATATGTCTACACCGTTCATTAACATTATAATTAACATTATATTTTAATAGCTTGGATATGTTTAATATGTTTATTTTATTTATCTTTTTACACTTTTTGGGGGGAAATGGGAAAAGGGGGATTTGTATTTTTATCGGGAAGGGGGCATCTTCACATTTCGAAAAAAAATGACTTTTTATGTCCCCATAGGTGTTAACACATTCTCATACAATACACCAGTGGTCTCCAAACTATGGACCTCCTGCTGTTGCAAAACTGCCAAAGGCTTTCTAGGCATGCTGGGTGTTGTAGTCTGCAATTGCAGGAGGTCCATAGTTTGGAGACCACTGTAATACACTAACCTCATGAAGCCAGTCTCCTTACATGTCACTCCCTCCATTCAGGGACAGCTGTGAAGGGGGGGGGGGGTCTGCAGCCGGGAGAAGGGCAGCAGAGGTGATGAAGAGAAGGAAGGCACAGGCAGCCTCCTGGCTTTGATAGCCTTTACCTCTCCAGGCTGCCATGCTGCTTCCACCCCTCCCCCTCCCCTCTGACCTGATACAGGAAGAAGACTGGAGGTGCAGCATAGAAGTACATGGAAATACTGTCACCTCCAGTCTATATTTAGCTGCAAGTGTCACTCACTATGCAACTGCCGAGCCCCTGACTGCAGTTGCACAGTGTGTAACATTTAGGGGACAGACGCACTGGAGTACGGGTGTCACCCCAGCAGAGTGTGCCATCCCGTGCGGTTCAACCCCCCCCATAGCAACGCCACTGTTCTGACAGATACCTACTGTCCTCTTGTCCCCTCCTCTAATTTTCCTTACTTTTCCTCCTGCCCCCTCCTGTCAGATGCCCCACTGTCCCTCCTGCTACCCCTTCTGTCAGATGCCTTACTGTCCCTTCTGCTACACCTTCTGTCATTTGTCTCACTGTCCCTTCTGCTTTCACTCCTGTCAGATGCCCCACTGTCCCTTCTGCTACCCCTCCTGTCAGATGCCTTACCGTCCCTTCTGCTACACCTCCTGTCATTTGTCTCACTGTCCCTTCTGCTATAACTCCTGTCAGATGCCTCACTGTCCCTCCTGTCCCCTCCTCTCATTTGTCTCACTCTTACTTCTAGTACCTTTCCTGTCAGATGCCTCACTGTCCCTCCTGTACCCCTCCTCTCATTTGTCTCACTCTTCCTTCTAGTACCTTTCCTGTCAGATGCCTCACTGTCCCTCCTGTCCCCTCCTCTCATTTGTCTCACTCTTCCTTCTAGTACCTTTCCTGTCAGATGCCTCACTGTCCCTCCTGTACCCCTCCTCTCATTTGTCTCACTCTTCCTTCTAGTACCTTTCCTGTCAGATGCCTCACTGTTCCTTCTGTCCCCCTCTTGTCAAATGCCTCACTGCCCCTCCTGCTATAAATAATGAGGGGGAGTCTGCCTATCTACTGAAACCTTTCACAACCTCTTGAATTTTAATTTGTGGCTTACGTTTTCTTCCTCCTCACCTTCGAAGACCCATAACTTTTTTCTACTGACAAAGTTTTTTTTCTACAGCACAAGCTGTACTTTTTAGTTGAACACTTTATTTTATCATATAATGTATTAGGAAGTCAGAAAAAAAAACTATATCTAGGGCAATGTTGGAAAAATATGGCACTGCGCAATTAACAATGGGGTAATACTGACATGCTAACTCTATTCTATGGGTCAGTACGTTTCAAATTATGCCAAACTTGGATATTTTATGTTTACGTTTTTTAGATATTTTGTGTTTAGTGTTCAAGTTTTCTTTTTTTTTTTTATGAAACTTGAAAAAACAAATAAAAATCTGTTCCTTGCCATGTTTTGAACTTTATAACTTTTTTTCCCCACTAACAGAGCTGTATTGGAGTTTATTCAGATGTAGTATTTAACTCTACCACTTTTGTCTAGTTATGGCTTTTTGATCACTTTTTATTGAATTTCACCTGGAATCAGCAATATCAACAATTTTGGCATTTCGATTTGTTTTTACATAAAATAATTGAATAGTTTAGACATTTACACAGGGAAGACAGAGAAGACTCAGAAGCTCAGGTAAGGTGTCATGCTTAAGAAGTATGTAGGCAATGTAATCCAGCTCACTCCACCCGTACACCCTCGACACGGATTCGCACCCAGCCTGGTGCACACAAATCCAAATGCAAGAACGCCAATCCAGCGTGGGTCAGTAGAAAATCCAGATTTTATTAATTCACGGTAAAAACGATACAAACAACCAGCAGTCAGACGCGTTTCAGGCGCATGCGCCCTTCATCAGCCATGCTTCCCCACCAGCCCATCGACACCTAGAAATTCTATTGCTCCACCATCGTGTCCACTAGACACCAGGGATACCAGTGATCTCCAATGTCTGTCATTACTGGCAGATGTCTGCTGCTGATAGCAGCAGGCATCTGCCAGTTATAATGTGGATCCAACTCGTGGGCCTGCCCCATATTCTCTTCACTCAATACATGATGTTCAATTCAAGTCTTTGTCATCCTAGGAAAACTAGGAAAAACTAAGGAATAACTTAGAACTTTTTGTAGTGATTGTGTGGCTCCCATCAGTAGGGGCCCCCTGCAAACAAATATTTATTTTTATAATCTGTGGTGTCATTAATATAGTAAATTCTGTCTAAATCACAGTTATTAGGGTGGGCATCACATGTGTTAGCACTGTGCACTTCTTTTTAGTGTACTGTATTTAATAATCACAATATGCAATATTCTAAAGTATGAAATATGACTTTTTTTTATACAACAGATATATTCCAAGAAATTGGAGGTTAAGAAAGGAAAACCTCAAATTAAATCTAATGTAAGATACTGTAGGGTTATGCACCTAGCAAGTAAGTATAGATGTGTGGTTTGTGTGTTATATAACATAATGGCTAGTTGGTGTATTTCAAGCCATTCGATCAATTGGCTGTGAGCTGTGCAATTTTATATATAAAAAAAGGAAAGGTATTATCACTGCTGCTTTACCACTGATGCTTTAGCTTTTCATAATTCTGATACTTTCTGCTAACTAGTCAGCCCGGGTTACAACAATTGTATATTTCAATTAGCAGACAATAAGATTTGTTTTAATTACCTTTTCTAATACTGTTACCTAGTGCAAGCTAAAGTACACATATTACAAAAGCCCCAAGTGTAGAATAAACCAGATAATTGACTTTCATAAGAAATGCAATTTGTCTTATGACAGATATGAATAGGCCTATGTTGAA
The DNA here is from genome assembly GCF_029499605.1 of Hyla sarda. Taxonomy (NCBI): domain Eukaryota; kingdom Metazoa; phylum Chordata; class Amphibia; order Anura; family Hylidae; genus Hyla; species Hyla sarda. Next base: position 228,279,114 of record NC_079192.1, read on the forward strand.
TGACTCCTACAGCAAAGGAAAATTGCATCACTTGGGGTGAATTTTTAATTGTCAGATGAGATATGCTGATTAGATACAGCCAACGGCACTCTTCTGACATGTGTGAGAAAGTTGATGGTAGATGCAGTAGCTAAATCCTTTCCACTTGAATAAATTGCTGTATTATGTAAGATTAGTATTATCAATACCCCTAAGTATGCAATGTAACTTACACACTAGGATGACCACACCATAGTCATAAGGAAAATCATAAAAGCACATATCAATAATTGAGGTTAAAAGCATGAAATAACAACTCATCATCACTGAAACTGGAAGTGATGGCTCAAATGAATGAATAGATGAATGGTAGATAGAAATGTTTCAGAATGACAAAGACAAACAACAATGTCTACTTCTGATATCAACTAAAACTTCAACTAAGGTAGTTGCATTTGTAATGTCCCTGCACCAACCCTAGACTAAAGTATAGAGAGAAAACTAGCAGAAGACATTAAGACCAAGAAAAACATAACCGAGGCCAAATGTTGAAAATTTCCAGAAAACAATACCAAAATCAAGATAACACAAACAAGAAACAGGGAATAGACAAGGAACTCAAGACTTGGAATTTATTGGAATCACACTTGGAGAGGCCCAAGTAAAACTTACTTCATAGTCTACACAGAGTACCAGGCCTTGAATCTATTTAAAGATAACCCAATGCAACTCTACTTATCATACAAATCTGAGAAATCAAGACACCAGATCCATTACTCTGGAATTAGAGAACCCATTGTCTCGCAGGTAAATGTAGAATTCTGGCTGTGTTCCTCAATAGAAGAATAGATCTCTTATGTTAATGTAATTAGCAGTATATCTGAACTTACATGTGAATATCAAGGACATCCTGCATTGGGTTTGTATATTTAGAGTAAGAGTGCAACCCTTAACGGGGTACTCCCACCCTAGACATCTTATCCCCTATCCAAAGGATAGGGGATAAGATGTCTGACCACAGGGGTCCTGCCACTGGGGACCCCCGCAATGTTGCATGCGTCACGGGGCGTGACGTCACACAGGGGTGGAGTCCTGACGTCACGGACTTCCGTTCCCGTGGTCGCGACCGAGACCCTCCAGTGCTTCCAGACAATAAACAGGTGGGTGCTGCATGCAACATTGCGGGGGGTCCCCAGTGGCGGGACCCCCGCAGTCAGACATCTTATCCCCTATCCTTTGGATAGGGGATAAGATGTCTAGGGTGGGAGTACCCCTTTAATACTCTGTTATTGCAGGAACAAAGCCAAATGTCCCATACATGTGTTACTCCACCACTATACATCCATTATACTTATTTGATATACTTGGATTCATAAACAACTTTTTCTCTGTAACATAGTGAAAGTGATCAGAGGAAATAATGAATGGTATTTGGAATTCATGTAGCCAGATTAGATGAATTAGTTATCATTAACATGCCAAACTTACTATTTTCTGAACTATTTTTTAGAGCTTTGTGAATATTTACCATAGGATAAAAGCATAATAAAACAGTGTAACTATTTGTGGCTTCACCTTTATCTTTTGATTCTTCTTATCGGTGGCACTAGCCTTCAGCCCTGGTGACCCTGGTATATTGTTTACATACTACTGCTTAAAATCATTCTTTTCTTGCAGGTTAAATTCTTAGGTCCTGTGCATAGTATAGTTATTTGTGTACTGTGCATTATGTTGCAGGACTGAGCTATATTACATCGAGGTTGTCTTGGGCTAGAGTGCAATTTATTACTTACATTATTGCTTGCCTTCTTTGTCAGCTCACACTGTGTATGTATTATTTTATGCATGTTCTCTTTTGAGGTAGAACATCATGCCCTCTCTGGTTGTAGTTTGCTTAGTACTGAGCCTTTTTTAAATGTGTCTTATGTTTTTTAAATGTGTATCTATGTGTCTTAAATATTTTAAAAGATTTACTATTTTCTACCTTCATTGGATGTGTACCAGTTTTTGCTGTTTTCTGCTTTTCTACCTTGTTAGAACTTGAAATTTTGTATCATAATAGGTTATTGAAAATTGTAAATTTTTCTTTTCTGTTATGTTAGTTTCATGAAGATAGGTCCAATTGATATGTATGAACTGCGCATGTGGTAAACTTTTATTTTTAGCAGGTGTAATGCATATAACATTCTGCTTGGGTAACACTGTTAGTCATTATCATAATTAAGAATTTTTGATATGCACTTTTATGAAAAATTATACTTTGATACAAAATTGCATGAAGGTACATATGTGAGAGGTGGCTACTTTCATAAGGGAAGTTAGTATTATTTTTTATTTTATTTTGTAATTTGTCAAAAGCGTGACATTTTTTGAAAAACTCCTGGCAGAAAAAAAGGTTTAAGGGGTTGCCTGGAGAAAAAGTTTTTTTCTTTTTCAAACTGGTCAGGGAGGGATTAAGTAAAGTAAAAGAATGCCTCTTAAATTCCTTGCTTCTGTTGCACCACTTGTATCACCGAGCTCCGTTTCCTGCTGTCTGGGGCTTTTGGATTTGTGGATGTGATACAGGACACCACGTCACATCACCAATTCCGGAAGTGTTGGACAGCAGGGAACAGAGCTTGGTTATACCCCTAAAACTGTTAACATATGCACTAAAAAACAACCACATTTCTTTAATATTTCAAATTAAAATGTGCTTCGTAATGTTACTACAATGTAAAGTGCCATAGAAAGAAGCAGAAAAACTATTGCACAGTTAGATCCACGGTTAAGACACTAAGTTAAATTTCATTACTTTATAAATGAAATAAAAGTTCCTTTTCCAGAAGCTGACAAGTAACCAGCCTATAGCTAGAGTCTTTTTAAACAAATCACTCACAGTGTCTTTCATCTTCTTCCCTTAGTGGTCATTCAGAACAATTTGAGTCTCTGTGTGATGCCTAGTGCTTTCAAGAGGAATTCTAGGGAGAGCAATATTTCTCTAAAACTCATCTCAGTTACCTTTGTCTGCTTAGGCCATGTCTGTGGGAAATGCAACCATATGTCTGTCTGTCTAAAGAGATAGGTGGCTATGTTACATTGTGATTATTATCACTTTTATTAGATGTGATCAAGTCCATATTAACTTCTTGACATCATGTAAATAGTAGTTGTTTTTGTCCCATAATTTCTTGTTTATCATTCTTTACTTCTTTCCCTTCAGTTGTTTTTTTTTTGTCATTTCTGTAAAAAAATTTCCCCACAATGGACAATTATTACCCATAAATGTCTTATAGCTTTGGTCCCTACCCCTAAGACTCCCACCAATTACCAGAATGGGAGTCCAGAGCCACTTCTTCCTCCTTAATGCACAATCACATTGAAGAACCCATGAAATGTAGTGGCAATTGAGTACAGTGTATACTCGAATATAAGCCGACCCGAATATAAGCCGAGGCCCCTATTTCACCCCACAAAACCTAGGGAAATGTATTGACTCAAGTATAAGCCTAGGGTGGGAAATACATAATCCCCCCTGTCATCATCCCCCCCATCATCATCCATCATCCCCCCTCCCCTGTCATCATCCAGACCCCCCTGTCCATATGACTTCCTGTCAATATCACCCCTTTCAATATCCCCCCCCTGTCATCATTCAGAGCCCCCTTTCGTTGTCTCCTCACTGCCTCAGTTGTTGATCTAGTAGCGGCAGGGACTGTTCGGGAGGGTGGGGAGGGTGAGCAGGGCCACCCATCTTCACAGAAGGGACTGTCTGCATTCCGGTATGCCTAAACCCCCACCGATATGCCTAAAGCTATTTTTTTTGGTTCACTTGAGTATAAGTCGAGGGGGGGGGGTGGCGTTTTCAGCATGTGCTGAAAAACTCGGCTTATACTTGTACTGAATGTATGAGACTGACAAGGGTTGGCAAATTATCAAGCTTTTTCTATCAATCTCTTAGACATTGAATGGTATGGTGAATGGCATGTTCAACCACAAAACCACTGGAACTCCTTCTCACTGTAAACTCTGAAGAAAGCTTAGGATCCCTGATTTTGTTAACTATGGGGTCAATAAGAAATGTATCCTCTATCCTATGATTCTGTGAAAAATGTCTGCAATGTAAAAACTTTTTCTACAAATCTTATTATACCCATCACAGCCCAACCCCAAACACCCAAAGATACAACTGTCCTAGTCACTTCATTAGGTAATACATATTAGACATTGTCTACATTACATGTTCTTGCATGCCTAGAATGTACAAGTCACCAAATAATGCTCATCTTTGGTGACTTATATGTTAAAAGCAAACATTTAGTAAGGCAATGGTCTTATAACAAGAACATAGTTGCACAAAATAAACTCTAAGGCCGGCATTTATCATTGTAGGTGTAAGTGAAGCATTTTTCTACACCTTTTTTTTGGTGCTGGTAATGTGTAGGAGCACCAAATGTATTAAATGGTCACAGTGCATTTGATACATTTTGTGCAGGTCACATTTTCTAAAATGTCTCTCTTCACATACTCCAAAAAGCTAAGCTAAGTCTGAGCTGGTGTAGTTTAGAGACTTTTCAGTGGCTCTGCACCTTTTTTGCTCCTTTTCACAAAAAGGCGCAGTTCACAAAACCCTTCCATATCATGTGTATTGCCAAAATCAGTGAATTGCCACTCAAAATCAGCAGAAATGTGTAAACCAAAAGGCGCAAAAAAGGCGCAAATAAACCCTGTTTACACCTTTTTGCGCCTTTTGTAGACACAAATAACTGTCTAAAGACAATGAAAAATGTCGGCCCATGTGATCAAATTTAAAATAAAATCATAAAAACTTAATAACAGAAGATCTGATAAGGCAATGTAATGCACAAATACTGTACCATGTCATTATATGTTCTGAAACTATGGACAAGAACTTGAGTCAGTGACTTATATGACATATAATAAATAATATATTACTTGCACATTTATTAAAATAAATGTCAATAGTTCATGTCAATCCCTGGAAATATAACTAATAATATTTAAAGCAAAAAATGTAATTTTGAGGCATAAAGTTTTCTGTTTTCCACAACCCATTTTTACTTGCATTTGTGTCCACTTCAGAATAAAATAAAAGAATGAACTTGCAAATGTGTACTACAGAAATATAAATTCTGCACAGTTCCGATTTCCTGCTACCATGAAACTAATATTACAACCTCAACTCTTATTTATGCAGGATGTGTCAAGATTCTTCTCAGACTGCAGTTACTTGTTAAAACAGACTACAAGAAGAGGACACTTCTGTTTCTTTTCTGCTATTACAGCCAGGCTGGTTTTATCATCTTGAAAATAAATTTCTCTTTCCCTGATATTATGTTAAATGTGGAATAATATATGTTCTTTGTCATTTGGCAACAACAGAATTGCCTAGGCAGACACAGTGATATAGACTACTGTAAAGCAATGACTCTATTTTAAAGGGGTCCAACACCAATAACAAATGTAGGCAGATATTGTGGGACATTAACAAGGCTGGACTGTGACTTAACCCCTTAAGGACTGGAGGTTTTTCCGTTTTTGCATTTTTGTTTTTTGCTCCTTGCCTTTAAAAAATCATAACTCTTTCAAATTTACACCTAAAAATCCATATGATGGCTTATTTTTTGCGCTACCAATTCTACTTTGTAATGACATCAGTCATTTTGCCCAAAAATCTATGGTGAAGCGGGAAAAAAAATCATTGTGCGACAAAATTGAAAAAAAAAACGCTGTTTTGTAACTTTTGGGGGCTTCCGTTTCTACGTAGTACATTTTTCGGTAAAAATGACACCTGATATGTATTCTGTAGGTCCATACGATTAAAATGATACCCTACTTATATAGGTTTGATTTTGTCGGACTTCTGGAAAAAATCATAACTACATGCAGGAAAATTAATACGTTTAAAATTGTCATCTTCTGACCCCTATAACTTTTTTATTTTTCCGTGTATGGGGCGGTATGAGGGCTCATTTTTTGCGCCGTGATCTGAAGTTTTTAACGGTACCATTTTTGCATTGATAGGACTTATTGATCACTTTTTATTCATTTTTAAATGATATAAAAAGTGACCAAAAATGCACTATTTTGGACTTTGGAATTTTTTGGCGCGCACGCCATTGACCGAGCGGTTTAATTAATGAGATATTTTTATAATTCGGACATTTCCGCACGCGGTGATACCACATATGTTTATTTTTATTTACACTGTGTTTTTTTTTTTATTGGAAAAGGGGGGTGATTCAAACTTTTAATAGGGGAGGAGTTAAATGATCTTTATTCACTTTTTTTTTCCACTTTTTTTTTGCAGTGTTATAGGTCCCATAGGGACCTATAACACTGCACACACTGATCTTCTATGTTGATCACTGGTTTCTCATAAGAAACCAGTGATCAACGATTCTGCCGCATGACTGCTCATGCCTGGATCTCAGGCACTGAGCAGTCATTCGGCGATCGGACAGCGAGGAGGCAGGAAGGGGCCCTCCCGCTGTCCTGTCAGCTGTTCGGGATGCCGCGATTAGCCGCGGCTATCCCGAACAGCCCGACTGAGCTAGCCGGGAACTTTCACTTTCACTTTTAGCCGCGCGGCTCAGCTTTGAGCGCGCGGCTAAAGGGTTAATAGCGCGCGGCGCCGCGATCAGCGCTGCGCGCTATTAGAGGCGGGTCCCGGCTTCACTATGACGCCGGGCCCGCCATGATATGACGCGGGGTTACTGTGTAACCCCGCGTTATATCGGAAGAGCAGGACCAAGGACGTACCGGTACGTCCTTGGTCCTTAAGGGGTTAAAAGCAGTCCTGGCACAAAAACTCCATCAGCCAATGTACGAAATCCATGCGTATTAAAAAAAAAATTGCTACAGCAAATTATGCTTTACCTTGGTCACTTTTCGTTGTCCCTTCATTTATTGTATAAACCATACAATCTGCACAAGAAGAAAATAAATATTGAAAATAGAGACACCTAATGAAAACTAGGGTAAAGTATACATAACAAGTATACAAGTACTAATATAACCAATAATATTATTATACAGTGATCGTAAAGCAGATACCGGGCCTGAATAGACATCCTATAGATTATCATTCTGGTGACTATAAACATCAAAGAGTCACTAAAGTCATATTGGGTACCCTTAGTCCATATGTCAATACTGCCATGAACCTTCATGTAAATTTGCAGTAAATATTGAAAAATTCTGAAAAAAAATTATCTGTGTGTTTTATATTTCCTCTTATACATTTAAATGGATAAATTATGCTTTATCTCTGCTTTATCTCTGCATTGGCCTGTAAACTGCTGTGTATTTGCGGTACTCAAACCACACTGCAAATCCTCAGGATTCATGTCTCAACTTATTTCATCCACTCAGTATGCTTTGAAACAAACTGGGCAATTGTCCAGGGCATTCATCCTTAAGGGAATACAGATTTTTGGCCTGGTGGTCAAGTTTCCCAAATAAGCTCCAGTTCCAGCTGTTTTTGTGTCCTCAAGATACAATACAGTTGAAGTCTATAGCAGAGCAGGGTACCAGTGGATCTGTACCCTGGCATTCTCTTGGCTACAAGCCACTGTAGGCCTTCAACTTGTAGGACTATACAAATGTGTACTGCAAATTCAGCATGATGACATCACATATCATTGTGAAGTGAATATGTTACTCCGTCTCCACTGGAGCCCAAGCTGGTTATTCCAATCCTTTTCATATATGTAAAGAAAAACTTGACACTCCAATGTCTGATGCAAAGAGTTTTATTTTCACAGTCCTTAAATCAATTGACGTTTTGGCCCTATCAGGACCTTCATCAGAATTATACAGGACTGGTGCGGAGCGTAGAAGAACAGGCCAAGAGCCATGCAATAAACATAATTGTAGCATGGCCAAAAGTGAGCGGTGTCTCCTGGCTTATGAGTCATAGGGGACTATAACATGCAGTACATTGATTTCCTACACTGATCACTGCTATGACATAGCATAGCATTGCTCAGTGTTATTGGTGCTCCACTGCTCCTGCCAGGTTCTCAGGCACGGAGCAGTGAATAGGTTTCACCGCGGTGGTCCCGATCAGCCTGGCTAAGCTGCCGGGAAGGTTTTACTTTCACTTTAGATGCGGCGATCAACTTTGATTGCCGTGTCTGAAGGGTTAATAGCAAGAATCACCACGATCGGTGATGTCCGGTATTAACCGTAGGTCCCAGCCATTGATAGCTGCCGGGACTGTGATCTGATATGACAAGGGGGTCACCGTGTGACCCCACTTTATATCGCGGGAGCTGGCTCAAGATGTAAATATATGTCTTGCGCCATTAAGAAGTTAATTTATAAACAGTATGGTGTTATTGAGTAATTTTTGAATAGTAGCAGTTGTGTGGTGGTATTAGTTGGACCTTATATAGTGGTATTTATATTAATAATAGTCTTAGTTAAGTGACTCTGACTATATTATATAGTATATGACTGTGTTGTTGGTACAATATTTCCTCATATCGGGGTCCCATGTTTCATTTTAACCAGGACTACACTTAGTCTAAAACTGGCCCTGTTCAAACACAGGGATAACACTGCAAATTTTCTATGTTTTTAGACAAACTGGAGTACATTTTAACAGGTCTCATACATACGCTGCTGGAAAAAAAAAATATGTATGGAAATTGACCTGCAGCGTGGATTTTACATATGCAGCTTGTCAATGCTTTCTGCAGAAGTTCTTATGTGCAAAGTATAGTGAAATCTGAGGCAAATTCACCACAAAATCTGTTGCACATTAAAATGGTAGCAGGAATGGGGTACAAGAAGATGTTATATAATAGTTATATAATGCATCCTTGAACTTTGCCAGAATGCAGTAGAGTTCTGTGGTAGTTTCCCCTGCTGTACTGTATAACTACACATGAGACCAGAATGCAGAGAACTACATTGGGGCCTAGTTTGCCACAGCATTTGTTCATCTTGCTAATGCAATCAATGCTATTTTGTGCAGCAGTATGGGTTAAAGGGGTACTCTGGTGAAATTTTTTTTTTTTTAATCGACTGCATGGTAGGAAGTTCTTTTCTTTTTAAATTTCTCTTCTGTCTGACCACAGAGGTGTCAGCAGAGAGCACTGTGGTCAGACAGTAGAGAAATTTAAAAAGAAAAGAACTTCCTACCATGCAGTCGATTTAAAAAACATTTTTTCACCAGAGTACCCCTTTCTCAGGAACTGTCAAGAGCAGGAGTAAATCCCCACAGCAAACCTATCTTGCTCTTGACAGTTTCTGAGACAAACAGAGGTGTCAGCAGAGAGCACTTTGGTCAGACAGAAAATAAATTTAAAAATAAAAGAAGATTCATACAGCAGCTGATAAGTACTGAAAGGATTAAGATTTTTAAATAGAAGTAATTTACAAATCTGTTTAACGTTCTGGCACCAGTTGATTTAAAAAAAAATTTTTTTTTCAACGGAGTACCCCTTTAAGCCCCAGCAAGTTAACAGTGATACAAGAATCCAACATTAAAGAGTACCTCTCATGATTTTGTAATATTTAACCCCTTAAGGACACATGACGTACTGGAACGTCATGTGTCCACTCCCGATCTATAACGCGGGGCCACGGCGTGGCCCCGCGTCATAGCGGGTCGGGCCCGGCCTCTAACAACGGCCGGGACCCGTGGCTAATAGCGCGCGGCATTGATCGCTGTGCCGCGCGCTATTAACCCTTTAGACGCGGCGTTCAAAGTTGAACGCCGCGTCTAAAGTGAAACCGAAAGCATCCCGGCTAGCTCAGTGGGCTGTTCGGGATAGCCGCGGTGAAATCGCGGCATCCCGAACAGCTGACAGGACAGCGGGAGGGCCCCTACCTGCCTCCTCGCTGTCCGATCGCCGAATGACTGCTCAGTGCCTGAGATCCAGGCATGAGCAGTCATCCGGCAGAATCGTTGATCACTGGTTTCTTATGAGAAACCAGTGATCAACATAGAAGATCAGTGTGTGCAGTGTTATAGGTCCCTATGGGACCTATAACACTGCAAAAAAAAAGTGAAAAAAAAAAGTGAATAAAGATCATTTAACTCCTCCCCTATTAAAAGTTTGAATCACCCCCCTTTTCCAATAAAAAAAAAAACACAGTGTAAATAAAAATAAAAATAAACATATGTGGTATCACCGCGTGCGGAAATGTCCGAATTATAAAAATATATCATTAATTAAACCGCTCGGTCAATGGCGTGCGCGCAAAAAAATTCCAAAGTCCAAAATAGTGCATTTTTGGTCACTTTTTATATCATTTAAAAATGAATAAAAAGTGATCAATAAGTCCTATCAATGCAAAAATGGTACCGTTAAAAACTTCAGAGCACGGCGCAAAAAATGAGCCCTCATACTGCCCCATACACGGAAAAATAAAAAAGTTATAGGGGTCAGAAGATGACAATTTTAAACGTATTAATTTTCCTGCATGTAGTTATGATTTTTTCCAGAAGTCCGACAAAATCAAACCTATATAAGTAGGGTATCATTTTAATCGTATGGACCTACAGAATACAGATCAGGTGTCATTTTTACCGAAAAATGTATTACGTAGAAACGGAAGCCCCCAAAAGTTACAAAACAGCGTTTTTTTTTCAATTTTGTCGTACAATGATTTTTTTTCCCGCTTCACCATAGATTTTTGGGCAAAATGACTGACGTCATTACAAAGTAGAATTGGTGGCGCAAAAAATAAGCCATCATATGGATTTTTAGGTGTAAATTTGAAAGAGTTATGATTTTTTAAAGGCAAGGAGCAAAAAACGAAAATGCAAAAACGGAAAAACCTCCGGTCCTTAAGGGGTTAATAACCCTCCCAGTTCACAGCCCCATCATGATAAACCACCCCCCACCTTTACTTTTATTATTTTTTAGTTTTCTACCTTGATTTTGCTCTGTGTTTTCTGCTCAGTCTCAGTCAGATTCACAAACTGGGAAAGGGTGTTACCCAGCAGGCGTGACATCATCTGAAGCCATACAGAGGAGAACAGGGGGGAAAAAAGCCCAGAGCAGTTCAGTGTGAGATGAGTTATGATTGGCTAATGCTGCACCCTCCCCCCTCAGCACTCCAGACTGCATTTCCTGAGTCAAAAGTCTGTGCAAGAGATGGGGGGAAATGTCCTCTGGTCAAGTAGCGACACACCTAGTTGTAGCTTTTTTAATCACAAATAAAACAGAAAATTTCTTTTTTTTTTTTTAAACAAAGTAGATTAGAAAGATTTTTTATTTGCCATAAGGAGTAGGATAGCAAAATATTTTTTAACAAGAGTGCCCATTTAAATATTTACTTACTGACATGTTAAAACAAGGTTGGTCAGATGCCTTTTACTGATGTATTGATGTGTGGATCAGGCAAAAGTTTGCTCACTTTCTTTTTATAGTATAATTTTCTGCACTGAAATAGTTATTTTTCAATGTGTCAGGTCAATATGCTTTCTGCTTAATGTTGTGTGACTTTTGTATGTAATATATAAATTGAAAGTGGCTATCACACATTATGGATTTGTCGCAGAAATGTAGTTGAAGATTCCAAGCCTAAATTGTGCTTCAAAGTGCAATACAATGTACATAAAGCAGTTTTATTTTAAAATTCTGCAGCAGATTCTAAGCATGATGCACAGTTGCAAACCTGCAGCATGCCCTGTCTGTTAAAGAGGAACTCCGGTGGAAACAAGTAGAAAACAAATGTTTTCAAATCAACTGGTGCCTGAAAGTTAAATAGATTTGTAAATTACTTCTATTAAAAAAAACATAATACTTCCGGTACTTATTGGCTGTTTTATAAAACAGAGACATTTGGGAATTTATTTTCTGTCTGACAACAGAGCTCTCTGCTGACACCTCTGCCCATGTCAGGACCTGTCCAGATTAGAATATCCCCATGGAAAACCTCTCCTGCTCTGTACAGTTCCTGACACGGACAGAGGTGTCAGTAGAGAGCACTGTTGTCAGACAGAAAAGAACTTCACAAATTTCTCTGTAGTATATCTGTAGTATACAGCAGCTGATAAGTACTAGAAGGGTTAATTTTTTTAAATAGAAGTGATTTACAAATGTGTTCAACTTTCTTGCACCAGTTGATTTGAAAACTTTTTTTTCCACCGGAGTTCCCCTTTAAGGAAGTTCCCACATATTTTGTCTACATATTTCTTTTATAACAATGCAATGGAAGAAATCTAATCTGATAAGTTTCAGGTTGAGAAAAGTAAAATTCCAGTGGAGAATAAGTGCAGTTAAAGTGTTCCTTTTATTCCATAAAAACTATGGATACAAGTCGTGAGTAGAAAGTAAAATGTTTCTGGTGTCATTTTCATTAGTCATTTTAAACTGAAACACCCCTGAGGAAGTCACAGTGTGACGGAACGCGTGGGGCTCTGGCATCCCGTCTGGTATCAACATAGTGATTGTCTGTCTGTAGCTTGTTGTGGCTTATTTTTGTCATTACCTATGCATATTGTGTACATTGTTTCCACAGTCAGAATTGTTTATGTATTATTTGTACATTGCAGACGGGATAGTGTAGAGGGGGAGTTCATGGTCCCTCTCCCATGTTGTGCGCTGTAGTTTATAGAGTTTTTTAACTGATTTTAGCCTTTGCTCTTTTCTATTTGTTATGATATAATTAATAAAGTATAATATTTTTCATATTGGTGTGCGCTTCTTGCAGTAGTTACTGCTGTTGGTTTAGATTGTTACTATAAATTACTGATTAGCAGCACCCGTAGTATTTATTAATTAGGATGAGCCCTCCCCTCTGTATTTGTTTCTAATTCTAAACTAAAAAACAAACTCTTTTTTAAATAAAGGTTACATGACAGAACAGGTGGATCACCTGTACTGTCATAGTAACCCAGCAGTCAAGTCCTTGGAAAAAAGTGTGGAAACTCACCCAAGATTTCCACTCAAGGATTAGTCCTGCAAGATTTATCATAACCTGTCCAGATGAAAAGTTGCCCAGTTGCCCAGTTGCCCATAGCAACCAATCAGATCACTTCTTTCATTTTGCAGAGGCCTTGTTAAAAATGAAAGTAGTGATCTGATTGGTTGCTATGGGCAACTAAACAGCTTTTCCTCTGGATGGGTTTTGATAAATCTCCCCCAGAGTTCCTGCTGTGGAAAAAGTGAAGGAACTGCAGGACTTGAGCTGTCGAAGGACGATAGAAACAAAACTATAGACCTGCACCAGGCTGGGAAGACTGAATATGCAATAGGCAAGCAGCTTGGTGTGAAGAGATCAACTGTGGGAGCAATTATTAGAAAATGGAAGACATGCAAGACCACTGATAATCTCCCTCGATCTGGGGCTCCACGCAAGATCTCCCCCCGTGGTGTCAAAATGATCATAAGAACGGTGAGCAAAATTCCCAGAACCACACGGGGGGACCTAGTGAATGACCTGCAGAAAGCTGGGTTCAAAGTAACAAAGGCTACCATCAGTAACGCACTATGCCGCCAGGTACTCAAATCATGCAGGGCCAGATGTGTCCCCCTGCATAAGCCAGTACATGTCTGGGATTGTCTGACGTTTGCTAGAGAGCATTTGGATGATCCAGAAGAGTACTGGGAGAATGTCATATGGTAAGATGAAACCAAAGTAGAGCTTTTTGGTAAAAAATCAATTCGTCATGTTTGGAGACAAAAGAATGCTGAGCTGCATCCAAAGAACACCATACCTACTGTGAAGCATGGGGATGGAAACATCATGCTTTGGGGCTGTTTTTCTGCCAAGGGACCAGGACAACTGATCCGTGTAAAGGAAAGAATGAATGGGGTCATGTATCGTGAAAACCTCCTTCCATCAGCCAGGTCATTGAAGATGAAACTTGGCTGTATCTTTCAGCATGACAATTAACCCAAACACAATGCCTGGGCAATCAAGGAGTGGCTTCGTAAGAAGCATTTCAAGGTCCTGGAGTGGTCTAGCCAGTCTCCAGATCTCAACCACATAGAAAACCTTTGGAGGGAGTTGAAAGTAAGTGTTGCCCAGCAACATCCCCAAAACATCACTGCTCTAGAGGACATCTGCATGGAGGAATGGGTCGAAATACCAGCAACAGTGTGTAAAAACTTTGTGAAAACTTACAGAAAACATTTGACCTCTGTCATTGCCAACAAAGGGTATAAAGGGTGGGCCATTTATATGGATACACCTTAATAAAATGGGAATGGTTGGTGATATTAACTTCCTGTTTGTGGCACATTAGTAAATGTGAGGGGAGAAACTTTTCAAGATGGGTGGTGACCATGGCGGCCATTTTGAAGTCAGCCATTTTGATCGGGCCGATGCCTGGCATTAACCCTTTAGACACCACGATCAAAGTTGATTGCGGTGTCTAAAACTAAGGTAAAAGAATCCCGACAAAATCGCAATGTCCCGATCAGCTTACCGGACGATCGAAGGGTCCTCACCTGCCTCTCCGTTGTCCGATCGGCAATCTGCTGCTCCATGCCTGCGCAGCAGGCAGGAGCAGCAGAGCGCCTGTTACACTGATCAGTGCTTTGCAATAGTGGAGCACTGATCAGTACATGCAATCAGAAGATTGCATGTTTTAGCCCCCTTCCCTATTTAGGGTTCGTTCTCACGTTATTATTAGAAGTAGGTTGCCCGCTGCAGGAATCCCGCTGCGAGTTACGTTACCATTGATTTAAATGGGTCCACAGACAGTCCGCAATAGTGCCAGATTTGCGGACTGTCCGCGGACCCATTCAAATGAATGGTAGCGTAACTCGTATCGGCTTTCCTGCAGCGGAAAACCCGTTGCTAGTTACTAGCAAGTTTAAATCACCCCCCTCTTCCCATTTTTTAAATAAAATAATGTAATAAAGAATAAAAATAATCATATGTGGTACAGCCGCGTGCATAAATGTCCGAACTATTAAAATATTAGGTTAGCTAAACCACACGGTCAATTGTGCACACGTAAAAAAAAATACCAAAGTCCAAAATTGTGCACTATTGGTCACTTCATCTACCATAAAAATATTAATAAAAACCGATCAAAAAGTCCCATCAAAACAAAAAATGGTACCTATAAAAACTACAGATGATGGCGCAAAAAATAAACCCTAACACCACCCCATACACAGAAAAATAAAAAAGTTATAGGGGTCATAAGATGCCAATTTTAAACATACTAATTTTGGTGCATGTAGTTGAAATTTTTTTTGAGTATTAAAATAAAACCTACACAAATTAGGTAAGCTTGTATCCATATGGACCTACATAATAAAGATAAGGTGTCATGTTTATCAAATATTGCACTGTGTAGAACGGGAGCCCCAAAAATGGCTTTTTTTATTTCACCCCACAAACAATTTTTTTTTGTTTCGCTGCAGGTTATATTCTAAAATAAGTGATGTCATTGCAAAGTAAAATTGGTGACGCAAAAAACAAGCCCTTATATGGGCCTGTAGGGGCATAATTGAAAGCGTTGTGATTTTTAGAAAGGATGGAGGAAAAAAGTGAAAATGCAAAAACAAAAATTTTTAAGGTGAAAATAACCCCAAAGGTGTTAAAAATCTGACAATGTGATATTATGGATTTTATTTTTTCTCATCATGTTTCTCATAGTTGAGGATACCTATGATGAAAATTACAGGCCTCTCTCATCTTTTTAAGCGGGAGCACAATTGGTGGCTGACTAAATATTTTTTTGCCCCACTGTATGTATAAATTTGTTAAATGTGCTTCACATAGAAACTGCATTTCACATTGGGTGAACTTCTACCTGGACTCCTACCTGAACATGTTAAAGGAAGATCTGTCAAACATAGTATACCTATTTCTCTTTGATTTACTTTAAATATCAGTCATCTATACATCAAGATATCATGATGCTACAAAATCTGTGTGGTGGTAGACTTTCATGTGTATATCATAAATTTTTGATTTTGGAGACCAGGCACTTTGTGTGCGGTGTTGTGCAAATATTTGCTGTATTTTGGACCTTCAAAAGAACCTTTTAAATGAAAGAATAAATAGTGAGTGTTACGCCGAGCGCTCCAGGTCCCTGCCCCTCCCCGAGCGTTCGCGGCGTTCTCCTCTCTGCAGCGCCCCGGTCAGACCCGCTGACCGGGAGCGCTGCACTGACACTGCCGGCGGGGATGCGATTCGCATAGCGGGACGCGCCCGCTTGCGAAACGCATCCCAAGCTACTTACCTGTCCCGGTCCCCGGCTGTCACGTTCTGTCGCGCGTGGCTCCGCTCTCTACGGCGCGCGTGTGCCAGCTCTCTAAGATTTAAAGGGCCAGTGCACCACTGATTGGTGCCTGGCCCAATCAATGTAATTACTCCCACCTGCTCCACGCCTTTATAACATCACTTCCCCTTCCCTGCATTGCCGGATCTTGTTGCCCTTGTGCCTAATGAAAGCGTTTCTTGTGATTACCATACTTGTGTTTCCAGACCTTCTGCTATTACCATTGACTACGAACCTTGCCGCCTGCCCTGACCTTCTGCTACGTCTGACCTCGCCTCTGTCTAGTCCTCCTGTCCCACGCCTTCTCAGCAGTCAGTGAGGTTGAGCCATTACCGGTGGATACGACCTGGTTGCTACCGCCGCGGCAAGACCATCCCGCTTTGCGGCGGGCTCTGGTGAATACCAGTAGCAGCTTAGAACCGGTCCACCGGTACGGTCCACGCCAATCACTCGCTGACACAGAGGATCCACATCCAGCCTGCCGAATCCTAACAGTAAGTTTTAATTACAATTGATCCAAGGTATTTTGTCTTTGATTCCTCTTTATTTACACCTCTGGACATATTATCAAAAGCAAGGTGGACTTTTGATATTGCTTTATAGTCCTATGTTGATGATTCCCAAAGATTGTATACCAGCAGAATGGTGTACCTCAGCATTTCCATTAGGATGTTCGCCGATACATGAATGATACTCTACTGGATCATTGCATAGGCCGTGCTGAATTTAACAATTCACCAATATTGCACAGACCTCCATAATAACCAGATATAACACCCAGTGACCTATTTCTATGGGCCTTATTGTATCTGAACCTCCCTTCCTCCAGTCACAGGTCTGAACGACCTAGGACAATGCACAGGACTGAAGCAGGATATGCTGGCAGGCACCTAGACAGAAGTGGACTACCACCTAGACATCTGCCATGTCACCAATGGAAATCACTTTGAACATTTGTGTTGTTTAGATAAAACTTAGATAAGTAGTGTGGCTGACATTTATCATTGTCTTTAGACTGTTTTTTGTGTCTACAAAAGGTGCAAAAAATGCTCAAGCAGGGTTTATATGCACCTTTTTGCGCCTTTTGGTTTGACATTTCTGCTGATTTTGAGTTGCAATCCACTGATTTTTTGCAATACATATATGGAAGGGTTTTCTGAACTGCACCTTTTTGTGAAAAAGAGCAAAAAAGGCGCAAAGCAACTGAAAAGTCTCTAAAACTACACCTGTCCAGACTTAGCTTAGCTTTTTGGTGTACATGAAGAGAGAAATTTCAGAAAATGTGACCTCCACAAAATGTATCAATTGCTCTGTGACCATTTAATGAATTTAGTGTTCCTACACATTACCAGCACACAAAAAAAATAGTGTTGAAAAATGCTTCACTTACACCTACAATGATGAATGCCGGCCTGTGTCTTTTCATATTAATGCATTTGTGTTCTCTTCTATTGGAAAATAAGACAAAGAAAAACTATAAAGGAAATGTTTGTGCCTTTTCCTGTGTTTTGGACCCACTCCTTTAATGCTGACTGAAATGAGCTCTAAAATAAGGAACAAATACTGACCAAAAATACTTTATATGAACATATACTTATGAAGCCTAAAGCCTTATATGGAGTTGGGGCTATTCACATGAGTATATGAAATACACACATATTTTACAAATATTGCATCCGTTTCACAGATGAAAAAAAGTCTATTGAAGTCTATGGAGAGAGAGATTAAAATATGTATGCATCCATATGTGTTCAATATTTGATCCTCAATTCTTCAGTATGTCCTCAATATTTAATTTATATTGCATCTGTTTTTCAGTGTAGCTGGATCTGCCTAGAAGATAGCCCATCAGTATTTACTGTTCATAAATGCAGTTAAAGTACTGGAGCAACACTGATGAAATGCTGATGACATACTGTGGTGTCTTATCAGTATTAAGACTGTATTTCTGTCCAGTATTATGGATGTTTACTGATATACTTGCATGTGCAACTGGAATATAATTATGCAAAATAAACTTTTCAACTGCATCACAAAGAAAGAGATATATACTTTTAAAGGAAAATATGGAATACTTTTTGCTAAATTTTTAAGTATCGACATCTTAGAACAAGACTGGATGTGCCAAATATGTATACTTCTTGGCTAGTTTACTTTAAACCACTCCGATAGTATGTAACCCATGCCTCATGTCTAGAAAGGTGCATAAAGTGTCTAAAAGCACTTAATAAAAGTGATGCATGGCTTTTGTGCTGGAATTCTGTCACATTTTGATTAGAAACCTGCCCCAATGTTTGGACTTTAATGTACCTGATGCTTTTTGGTTCTCAGTGGTCTGGGTGAATTCTACTGGGACTTTATATTTTCTTTCTCAAAACCTCCTGATCAGCAGCAGAGTGTTCTCTTCATCTGTCTGACATTTAATATTCTCAGTATTTGATCTCTTTGAGAAAACTGATGATTTTTCAATTTGTAAAACAGATCATATTCACATTCTGTTCTACATCGCAGGAAAAATGTTGGTCATTTTCTAAAGCTTAGGTTATCCACTACAAATATTTGGTTATCCACTACAAATATTTAGTTTTTATTAAAAATCTTTTCCTGTTATGACAAATGTTTTAAGTACTGACATTAAAAACATAAACAAACTTAGAAAATACTATAATTTTGAAATATTTTAGTTATCCTTTTTTTTTTCTTAACTTTTTGGCTTATAAAGAAACACCAACTTTTTTTTATGGCTTTGTTCTTTCCAAACATTTTAAAAGGAGTTTATTTTATTTTATTTGTACTGCTTTAAACAAGGGATTTTTCTGACATTGACAAAGTTGAACTTGAATGTGGTATTTAAAATTTTGTTTAGTACAGAAGAGATAAAGGCTGGATATAGTGCTGACAGATAGCTTTTCTGACCAAATGTAATGCAGCTGATACTATATGTAAAAACAGCTATTAAAAACAGCTATTTCTTGCCTACAGAGAGCCTCAATAGGGATGAAGAACACTTTGCCTTGCTGTAACACGCATAGGGTGTGTGCTGGGTTAGTGAAATAATACTGTTATTCAGTATGACATGCAGATCAGAGGCATCACTATTAGAATCACTGTAGCAGAGTGGCACAATGACAGAGCCTGGAGGTGGCATCACTATGAGGAGACCATATAGTGGCTGAATGACACAGCCTGGAGGTGACGGCAGAATGAGGACACCATATAGTGGCTTAATGACAAAGCCTGGAGTTGGCAGCAGCATGAGGAGACCATATAGTGGCTTAATGACACAGCCTGGAGTTGGTGGATACATGAGGAGAACCTATAGTGGCGGAATGACACAGCCTGGAGTTGGGGGCAGCATGAGGAGAACATATAGTGGCTGAATAACACAGCAAGGAGGTGGCGGAAGCATGAGGAGACCATATAATGGCCGAATGACACAGCATGGAGGTGGCGGAAGCATGAGGAGAATATATAGTGGCTTAATGACACAGCCTGGAGTTGGCAGCAGCATGAGGAGACCATATAGTGGCTTAATGACACAGCCTGGAGTTGGCGAATACATGAGGAGAACATATAGTGGCTGAATGACAAAGCGTGGAGGTGGCGGCAACATGAGGAGAAAATATAGTGGCTGAATGACACAGCCTGGAGTTGGGGGCAGCATGAGGAGAACATATAGTGGCTGAATGACACAGCATGAAGGTGGCGGCAGCATGAGGAGAATATATAGTGGCTGAATGACACAGCATGGAGTTGGTGGCAGCATGAGGAGAACATATACTGGCTGAATGACACAGCCAGGAGGTGGCGGAAGCATGAAGAGACCATATAGTGGCTAAATGACAGCTTGGAGGTGGCGGCAACATGAGGAGAATATATAGTGGCTGAATGACACAGCCTGGAGTTGGCGGCAGCATGAGGAGAACATATAGTGGCTAAATGACACAGCGTGGAGGTGGCGGCAGCATGAGGAGGCCCTATAGTGGCTAAATGACAGCTTGGAGGTAGCACGAGTATGAGGAAAATATATAGTGGCTGAATGACAAAGCCTGGAGTTGGCGACAGCATCAGGAGAACCTATAGTGGCTGAATGACACAGCATGAAGGTGGCGGAAGCATGAGGAGAACATATAGTGGGTGAATGACGCAGCCTGGAGTTGGCAGCAGCATGAGGATACCATAAAGTGACTTAATGACATAGCCTGGAGTTGGCGGCAACATGAGGAGAACGTATAGTGGCTGAATGACACAGCGTGGAGGTGGCGGCAGCATGAGGAGACCATATAGTGGCTAAATGACAGCTTGGAGGTGGCGGCAGCATGAGGAGAACGTATAGTGGGTGAATGACACAGCCTGGAGTTGGTGGCAGCATGAGGAGATCATATATTGGCTGAATGACACAGCCTGGAGTTGTAGTAATATAGAGAAAAAAAGAAGACCGCGAACGGCGCCTCGTGTATTACCCTTGGGATAGATAAAGAATAGTGTAGCACCTTAAAGGTGGCCACTCACCTTGAAGTAGAAGATACATAGCATATCACTTCTGATAGAGGTATAGAGGTGGAGCAGGCTGCTCAGCTGGAGGGTCCTCAGGAGTCAGGAGATCCTGTCCTGTAGTAGCATGCGAAGAAAATAGAAGAAAAGGGGCCAGCGGATTCCAGGCGCTGCTTGCTCAAACACCTTAGGCAGAGATTAATAGTAAAAGATTCTTGCAGGGATCATATTTATTAATAAAATAATAAAATTGCAGATCTGTAATTTTATTTTATTAATAAATATGATCCCTGCAAGGATCTTTTACTATTAATATCTGCCTAAGGTGTTTGAGCAAACAGCGTCTGGAATCCGCTGGTCCCTTTTCTTCTATTTTCTTCGCACAGCCTGGAGTTGGTGGCAGCATGAGGAGAACAAATAGTGGCTGAATGACACAGCCTGGAGTTGGCGGCAGCATGAGGAAACCATATAGTGGCTGAATGACACAGCCTTGAGTTGTCGGCAGCATGAGGAGACCATATAGTGGCTTAATGACAGCTTGGAGGTGGCAGAAGTATGAGGTCATATAGTGGCTGAGTGACACAACCTGGAGTTGGCGGCAGCATGAGGAGATCATAGAGTGGCTAAATGACAGCTTGGAGGTGGCAGAAGTATGAGGTCATATAGTGGCTGAATGACACAGCCTGGAGTTGGCAGCAGCATGAGGAGAACATATAATGGCTGAATGACACAGCATGGAGGTTGCGGAAGCATTAGGAGACCATATAGTGGCTGAATGGCACAGCCTGGAGTTGGCGGCAGCATGAGGAGATCATATAGTGGCTGAATGACACAGCCTGGACTTGGTGGCAGCATGAGGAGAACATATAGTGGCTGAATGACATAGCCTGGAGTTGGTGGCAGCATGAGGAAACCATATAGTGGCTGAATGACACAGCCTTGAGTTGTCGGCAGCATGAGGAGACCATATAGTGGCTTAATGACACAGCCTGGAGTTGGCAGCAGCATGAGGAGAACATTTAGTGGCTGAATGACACAGCTAGGAGTTGGCAGCAGCACGAGGAGACCATATAGTGGCTGAATGACACAGCCTGGAGGTGGCAACAGCATGAGGAAAACATGGTGGCAGTATGAGACAGTTTAGAGTTTGCATCAGCATGAGAAGAACATGTGGTGGCAGAATGAGACAGCCTGGAGCTGGCATCAGCATAAGAAGAACATATAGTGGCTGAATGAAAGCGTTTTTTCTTATACCTCCTGCACAGCTTGGAGTTGGCGGCGGCAGAGGAGACCATATAGTGGCTTAATGACTCAGCTTAGATTTGGCGGCAGCATGAGGAGACCATATAGTGGCTGAATGACACAGCCTGGAGGTGGCAGCAGCATGAGGAGAACATATGGTGGCAGAATTAGACAGCCTGGAGCAGGGACGGCCTTAGCTGTTCAGGCGCCCTGTGCAAGCTAACCTTGTGGCGCCCAACCCCCCCCCCCCCCCATTACCCTACATACATACCTTTTTGTGAAAAGGTGCAAAAAAGGTGCAAAGCCACTGAAAAGTCTCTAAAACTACACCAGCCCAGATTTAGCATTTTGGTGAATGTGAAGAGAAAAATTTCAGAAAATGTGACCTGCACAAAATGTATCAAAGGCTCTGTGACCATTTCATAAATTTGGTGCTCCTACACATTACCAGCACACAAAAAAGGTGTAGAAAAATACCTCACACCTACAATGATAAATGCCGGCCTATACCTCTGAAATGTAAAACACTCTGTGCCCCTCATATATAGTAATAATGCCCATCCTGTGCCCCCACACATAATAATTGCAACCTGTCCTGTTCCCCGCTGTTCTCCGGGTGCCGGCGCAATGATGTGATATGATGTCGTCGCGCCGGCCTGCCGTGGATGGCGTCCCTGCGGCGCTCACTCACACTGCAAGAAGGGAGCAGCCGCAGTGTGTGAGAAAGGTGATGGGTGTGAGAAAGGTGAGGGATTGGTGGAGTGGGACAGCTGACAGCTCCCCCTCCACCATGCTATAGTACGGGAGGAGGGGCAAAAATCTCGGGGGGGGGGGGGGGGGCAATTGCCCTGCTGTCCCCCCTGGATCCGCCACTGCTCCGGCCGGCCTGTTACACTGCGAGCTGTGTCTGCTGCCCGACGCCCCTGTTGCTATGGCGCCCTGTGCTGCCGCACAGCTCGCACACCCCAGAGGACGGCCCTGGCCTGGAGGTGGCAGCAGCAGCATCAGGAATCCTGAAAGTGACCCGGTGACAGAATGGTGCGGTGGATGGCAATACCAGTACCCGGAGAAGAGGGTGGGAGAAGAAAGTCAAACTTGCCATCAGATGTGTGGCATCAGGTGGGTGGCAGGATCAGAACAGTACCTGAGGCCGGTAGGTAGAAGAAAATGGTCTCTTTTGTAAAAGTGTTAGTGGGCACAAAGTAAGTGTTGAGGATATTCATTACATAAACTTAACTTTTAATAACATGCTTAGGATAACATTTAAGGACCCATTTTTTTTTAAAACAAAAGGAAAGGTGTGCAAAAATCACCATGTGTCACCTACACATCTAGTGATAAGCCAATCGAAGCTGACGAACCCGTATTCGTTTCGAATTTCATGAAATATTCGATTTGCAATGAATTCCAATATCGCCACCATTCTATCGCACTAATCGCTTAATTAAATTCCATTTACTGCTGTCCAGGTTCCAGGGCATCTAAAAAGGTCAGTACATGGGGCAAGGAACGCTTAGAAGGCAAGGTGGGAAGGGAAGTAGGCGGGATGACCCTGAATCACATGCAGGATGCAGCCTATCAGCAGCCAGTCACTCCTGTGATGTCACAGCCCTATATATTTGGCAGCCATTTTGCGGCTCTTCATATCATTCATTACACTGCATAGAGATAGGACAGACATCGCTGTGTGTGTGTTACACAGAAAAGCTCATTCCAGCAGTGTTTCACATCCTAGTTACATCAGCGTTCTGGTGGACAGAGAGCAGAGTTTTTTTCACTGAAAAGGGTTTTTACTGCAGCCATTAACCTCCCAGTCACTTTCTTCAGCATTGTATTACAGAGGGGGGCAGATAGCTGTGTGTTGCCTCATACATTTCAACAAGCTGCCTCAACTTCATAAACCTTAGCAGAGGGGACAGGGCATTCCTAATAGTCTTTGAGTGTAATTTTGTGTTTAGTACACAGCTTTTTTGTGCTGCAGCACTGTTTTGCACTGCTGGTGTTGTTCAAAAAAAATGTTTTTAAGCGGACTGTACCACATTTTTCTGCCCTCATAAGTGCATACCACATATGTACATCGAAATAGTGTACTATTTTGTACCTGTTAATCTGTCTAGGGCCTAGATACTGTGAAAGTCCAGGCAAAAGTAATCACCGACTGGTGTTTTACTAAAATACGTTTTTTTAAGTGTACAGAATCGCATTTTTCTGCCCACATAAGTGCATACCACATACCTACTGTACATCTAAGTGGTGTACTATTTTGTACCTGTAAATCTGTCAAGGGCCTACATACTGTGAAAGGGCAGCCAAAAGTAATCACTGGCTGGTGTTTTACTCAAATAATTTTTGAAGCTTAGAGTAGCGCATTTTTCTGCCCTCATAAGTGCATACCACATACCTACATTTTAGTGGTGTACTATTTTGTGCCTGTTAATCTGTCAAGGGCCTAGATACTGTGAAAGCACAGCGAATAGTAAACACCTGCTGCTGTTCTAGGCAAATACTGTTTTAAGCGTAGTGAAGCGTATTGTACTCCCCCCATATACGCAATAATTATGTCAAGCAGAGTGGTGGCAGGACGTGCACAGTCGAGTGGCAGAGGCCTAAATTCATCAGGTGCTGGCAGAGGTCGCAGCAGAGTAGGGGCGTGTGGCAGCCGGAGTTGCAGCGAAAGGTCTGAGCTCCCGGTGTCAGCTAGCAGTCGTGTCTTGACCAGCAACCCAGCAGCCGTGATTGATCGGTTCACTCGGTCTTCCACTTCATCCTAAGTGACATCCGACACCCCCAGTCAACAGTCGGTGGGTTCCTCAGACTCAACCCTCAAGTGGCATGGCCCTCATGCTGCTGCTGCCACCTCAAGGCTCTCTCATTGTGCTGCCATGTGACATGTGACTCCTTCTTAAATTTGGTCCTGTGTACCCACATGCCGGGGCCTGGGGCACTAAAACTTGGGAGTTAAAATCCTTAATTTTAATTTCAAATTCTTAAATTAAAATGAAAAAATCTTAAATTTCAATGGTCTCCTCATGCTTTAGCCACCTCCAGGCTGTACAATTCAGCCACTATATGGTCTCTTCATGCTTCAGCCAACTCCACGCTGTGTCATTCTGCCACTATATGGTGGTTTCCTCATGCTGCCACAAACTCCAGGCAGTCATTCAGCCACTAAATGGTCTCCTCATATTGATGCCATCTCCAGGCTCTGTCATTGTGCCGCCATGTGACATGTGACTCCTTGTTAAATTTGGTCTTTTGTACACACACGCTGAGCCCGGGGCACTAACACTTGGAGTTCAAATTTCAATTTCAAAATCCTCAATTTTTATTTAAAAATCTAAAATTTCTAGTTAAAAATCTTAAATGTCAACGGTCTCCTCATACTTCTGCCAACTCCAGGCTGTGTCATTCAGCCACTTTATGGTCTCCTCATGCTTCAGCCACATTTTTATTGTAGCAACAGGTACAATAAATCTTCAATTTGAATTTCAAAATTCATCTTTTAAAGGGGTATTCCAGGAATTTTTTTATTTGACTATGCTACAGGGGCTGTAAAGTTAGTGTAGTTCATAATATAGTGTCTTTACCTGTGTGTGACGGTTTTCTCACAATTCTTATGTGATTTTCATCCAAATATTTATTTTTAACAGCATACAAAATGACTGCTGTCTCGGATTTTTCCCAGCTTGCAATGCAGTCGAGACCTGACTCACTGTTCAGCTGATGACAGGAAGTCTGTCTGCTTCAATGGGTGGAGAGAGCAATCTGCAAGTAATGCAACAGCTGGAGGCACCCTGATTAAAAACCACAGGTCTGCAGCTCATTTATGTTTCAATGGGTGGGGTAGCTGATGTGTGGGAAGGAGGAAAATGGTATCATGGGATTTATAGGCAAACAAGAAAACTGAAAACAGGAAATACAAGTTCACAGAAAGCTAGCCACAGTGTTCTGGTAATCTCACAGCATAGCCATTTAGCTCAAGACAAGTGCAGATCTTTCCTAAGCATGTCCATTACTGTCTGCCAGGTATGTATTAAAATCACCTTATGCTGGATAACCCCTTTAATCTTAGGAATTGTGAAGCTCTAGTGTCTACTCATGCTGCTGCCAGCTTCAGGCTGTGTCATTCAGCAACTACATGGTCTCCTCATACTGATGCCACCCCCAGGCTCTGTCATTGTGCTGCCATGTGACATGTAACTCCTTGTTAGATTTGGTCCTTTGTACCCACATGCCGGGGCCCGGGACACAAAAATTTGGGAGTTAAAATTTATTTTTCAAAATCCTCAATTTCAATAAAAAAATCTTAAAATCTAAAAATCATGCTTCTGCCCACTCCAGGCTGTGCCATTCAGACACTATATGGTCTCCTCCTGCTTCAGCCAACTCCAGGCTGTGTCATTCAGCATATATATGGTCTACTGATGCTGCTGGGCCTGGGCCTAAAAATTTTACAGTAGCACTAGCTACCATAAATCTTCAATTTAAATGTCAAAATTCGTCTTTTAATCTTAGGGATTGTGAAGCCTTAGTCTCTAATCATGCTGCTGCCAGCTCCAGGCTGTGTCATTCAGCAACTATATGGTCTCCTCATGCTGCCAACACCTCCATGCTGTGTCATTCACCCTCTATATGGTCTCCTCATGCTGCCAACACCTCCACGCTGTGTCACTCAGCCACTATATGGTCTCCTTATGCTGCCAACCCCTCCACGCTGTGTCATTCAGCCACTGTATGGTCTACTCATGATTCAGCCACATCCAAGCTTTGTCATTCAGTCACTATATGGTTTCCTCATGCTGCCAACACTAGCTGATAGCGGGAGCTCAGGACTCTCGTTGCGACTCCTGCTGCCACTCACCACTAGTCTGCTGCGACGTCTGTCTGATGAATTTAGGCCTCTGCCACTCCTCTGTGCACGTCCTGGCACTTCTCTTCCTGACATACTTAGTGCGTATATGAGGGAAGTACAATACACTCCAGTACGCTTAAAACAGTATTTGTGTACAACACCTGCCAGTGTGTACTTTTGGCTGGCCTTTCACATTGTCTAGGCCCTTAAGACTTTAACAGGAACAAAATAGTACACCACTTAGATGTGCGTATGTGGTATGCACTTATGAGGGGAGGACAATGCGCTCCAGTACGCTTAAAAAGTATTTGTGTACAACACCAGCCGGTGTGTACTTTTAGCTGGCCTTTAACAGTATCTAGGCCCTTAACCCCTTAAGGACCAGGCCATTTTACATCTTAAGGACCGGAGCGTTTTTTGCAATTCTGACCACTGTCACTTTAAACATTAATAACTCTGGAATGCTTTTAGTTATCATTCTGATTTCGAGATAGTTTTTTCGTGACATATTCTACTTTAACTTAGTGGTAAAATTTAATGGTAACTTGCATCCTTTCTTGGTGAAAAATCCCCAAATTTGATGAAAAAAATGAAAGTTTAGCATTTTTCTAACTTTGAAGCTCTCTGCTTGTAAGGAAAATTGATATTCAAAATATATTTTTTTGGGGTTCACATATACAATATGTCTACTTTATGTTTGCATCATAAAATTTATGAGTTTTTACTTTTGGAAGACACCAGAGGGCTTCAAAGTTCAGCAGCAATTTTGAAATTTTTCACAAAATTTTCAAACTCACTATTTTTCAGGGACCAGTTCAGTTTTCAAGTGGATTTGAAGGGTCTTCATATTAGAAATACCCCATAAAAGACCCCATTATAAAAACTACACCCCCCAAAGTATTCAAAATGACATTCAGTAAGTGTATTAACCCTTTAGGTGTTTCACAGGAATAGCAGCAAAGTGAAGGAGAAAATTCAAAATCTTCATTTTTTACACTCGCATGTTCTTGTAGACCTAATTTTTGAATTTTTGCAAGGGGTTAAAAGGAGAAAATTTTTACTTTTATTTGAAACCCAATTTCTCTCGAGTAAGCACATACCTCATATGTCTATGTTAATTTTTCAGCGGGCGCAGTAGAGGGCTCAGAACGGAAGGAGTGACAAATGGTTTTTGGGGGGCATGCCGCATTTAGGAAGCCCCTATGGTGCCAGGACAGCAAAAAAAACACATGGCATACCATTTTGGAAACTAGACCCCTCGGGGAATGTAACAAGGGGTAGTTTGAACCTTAATACCCTACAGGTGTTTCACGACTTTTGCATATGTAAAAAAATATATATTTTTTTTTACCTAAAATGCTTGTTTTCCCAAAAATTTTACATTTTTAAAAAGGGTAATAGCAAAAAATACCCCCCAAAATTTGAAGCCCAATTTCTCCCGAGTACGGCGATACCCCATATGTGACCCTAAACTGTTGCCTTGAAATACGACAGGGCTCCAAAGTGAGAGTGCCATGCGCATTTGAGGCCTAAATTAGGGACTTGCATAGGGGTGGACATAGGGGTATTCTACGTCAGTGATTCCCAAACAGGGTGCCTCCAGCTGTTGTAAAACTCCCAGCATGCCTAGACAGTCAACGGCTATCTGGTAATACTGGGAGTAGTTGTTTTGCAACAGCTGGAGGCTCTGTTTTGGAAACAGTGGCGTACCAGACGTTTTTCATTTTTATTGGGGAGGGGAGGCGGGCTGTGTAGGGGTATGTGTATATGTAGTGTTTTTTACTTTTTATTTTATTTTGTGTTAGTGTAGTGTAGTGTTTTTAGGGTACAGTCACACGGGCGGGGGTTCACAGTAGTTTCTCGCTGGCAGTTTGAGCTGCGGCAGAAATTTTGCCGCACCTCAAACTTGCAGCCGGATACTTACTGTAATCCTCCGCCCATGTGAGTGTACCCTGTACATTCACATTGGGGGGGGGGGGGGAACATCCAGCTGTTGCAAAACTACAACTCCCAGCATGTACGGTCTATCAGTGCATGCTGGGAGTTGTAGTTTTGCAACAGCTGGAGGCACACTGGTTGTGAAACACCGAGTTTGGTAACAAACTCAGTGTTTTGCAACCAGTGTGCCTTCAGCTGTTGCAAAAGCTACAACCCCCAGCATGTACGGACAGCGGAAGGGCATGCTGGGTCTTGTAGTTATGCAACAGCTGGAGGCATACTACTTTGGCTGGGGATGCTGGGGATTGTAGTTATGCAACAGCTGGAGACACACTGGTTTGCTACTTAACTCAGTGTGCCTTCAGCTGTTGCAAAACTACAACTCTCAGCAGTCACCGACAGCCAACGGGCATGCTGGGAGTTGTAGTTATGCAACCACCAGATGCACCATTACAACTCCCAGCATGCACTTTAGCTGATTGTGCAAGCTGGGAGTTGTAGTTACACAACAGCTGAAGGTACACTTTTCCATAGAAAGAATGTGCCTCCAGCTGTTGCAAAACTGCAAGTCCCAGCATGCCCATAAGGGAATGCTGGGAGTTGTGGTGGTCTGCCTCCTGCTGTTGCATAACTACAGCTCCTAGCATGCCCTTTTTGCATGCTGGGAGCTGTTGCTAAGCAACAGCAGGAGGCTGTCACTCACCTCCAACGATCCTCGCCGCACAGGTCAGT
Source organism: Hyla sarda (assembly GCF_029499605.1). Lineage (NCBI taxonomy): Eukaryota > Metazoa > Chordata > Amphibia > Anura > Hylidae > Hyla > Hyla sarda. The sequence goes on from NC_079192.1 coordinate 228,308,558, forward strand.
CCCTCGTCGTCTCCGCCGCTGCCGCTGCTCCTGGGGCCCCGATCCCAACAGGGGCGCCGGGGATCGGGGTCCCCAGCACCCGGGGTGCACGTCCCGCACCCGCTCACGTCCTCCGGAAGAGGGGCGGAGCGGGTTGCGGGAGTGACACCCGCAGCAGGCGCCCTGATTGGTCGGCCGGTAATCCGGCCGACGAATCAGGGCGATCGTGAGGTGGCACCAGTGCCACCTCACCCCTGCTGGCTCTGGCTGTTCGGGGCCATCTCTGACGGCCCCGATCAGCCAATAATTCCGGGTCACCGGGTCACTGGAGACCCGATTGACCCGGAATCCGCCGCAGATCGCTGGACTGAATTGTCCAGCGATCTGCGGCCATCGCCGACATGGGGGGTCATCATGACCCCCCTGGGCGATATGCCCCGATGCCTGCTGAACGATTTCAGCAGGCATCGGGCACCGGCTCCGCTCCAGATGGTTGCGGGGGGCCGGTAAAACACATGACGTTCTCATACGTCATGTGTCCTTAAGGACTCGGAAATGGAGACGTATGAGAACGTCATGTGTCCTTAAGGGGTTAATGGGGTACTCCGGTGAAAACCTTTTTTTCTTTTAAATCAACTGGTGCCAGAAAGTTAAACAGATTTGTAAATTACTTCTATTAAAAAATCTTAATCATTCCTGTACTTATTAACTGCTGAATACTACAGAGGAAATTATTTTCTTTTTGGAATTCTCTCTGATGACATAACGAGCATAGTGCTCTTTGCTGATGTCATTATAATAATAATAACTCTTTATTTATTGTTGTCCTTAGTGGGATTTGAACCCAAGGCCCCAAGGCTAACCACTGAGCCACCATGCTGCCCTTAGCATACATCTGCTATGCACGGTTGCTAAAATGGACATAGATGTCAGCAGAGAGCACTGTGGTCGTGACAGAAGAGAAATCCAAAAAGAAAAGAATTTCCTCTGCAGCATTCAGCAGCTAATAAGTACTGGAAGATTAAGATTTTTTAATAGAAGTAATTTACAAATATGTTTAACTTTCTGGCACCAGTTGATTTAAAAGAAAAAAGGTTTTCACTGGAGTACCCCTTTAAGACTTTAACAGGAACAAAATAGTACACCACTTAGATGTAAGTATGTGGTATGCACTTATGAGAAGAAGACAATGCGCTCCAGTGCGCTTAAAAAAGTATTTGTGTACAACACCAGCAGTACACACCAGTGCTGCAGCACACAGTCGATGTGTACTACACCCACAATTGCACTTTCTCTCTCAATCTCACTCCTTTCCCTATCAGTGCTTCTAGGCAGGATTTGGGCTTGAGTTGAATCGTTGCTGTTCTGTGCAACACACTGTTCTCTTTCCCTCTCTGTAATAGAACGCTGTAGTGACTGGGAGGTGAATCGCTTCTGTTAAAATGCTTTTCTGTGCAACACACACTGCTCTCTGTCCCTCTCTCTGTGCAACAGAACGCTGATGTGACTGGGAGGTGAGTCGTTGCTGGAAAAATGCTTTTCTGTTCAACACACAGTGCTGTCTGTCCCTCTCTATCTCTCTGCAATAAAAGGCTGAAATGACTGGCCGCAAGATGGCTGCCTATTATATAGGGCTGTGACATCACAGGGGTGGCTGGCTGCTGATAGGCTGCATGCTAGATGTAATTCAGGGTCACCCTTGTTCCTGCCTTCCCAGGATTCCTTGCCACATGTCCTCACATGTGGATCTGCCATTTTACATGCCCTGGAGCCTGAACCGCACTAAATGGAGTTTAATGAAGCGCTTTGTGTGATCGAATTGCAGCAATATTCGCATTCGTTGCAAATCAAATTTTTCCTGAAATCCATAACGAATTCCGATTCGTCAGATTCGATTTGCTCATCCCTTCTCAATTCCAATACATTTTCTTGGGAAGTTATACAAATAGCTTTCAAGCAAAATGCTTAGATAGAAAGCCCCCTTGACTACCGTCCATAGTAATGCACATGACTTATTCTTTATGCCACTGGGGGGGTCCTTATTTGCTGTGTGTACAATGATCGTAAAGGCAGGGACAGTATAAAGTGCTGCTCTCCAAATTTTGCATGTAGTGACAGTGCACATGTATGGTTTGTGCATTATCAGATAAAGAATATATTATAGCTTTAATAAATCCAGTAATTATAGTAGATAAAAATAGACATATGATGATGAACATGTGTATATATTTATATATATATATATATATATATATATATATATATATATATATATTATAATTTTCAGTTTAGCTTATTGCTTTTACACACTTGCTATGAACCGTTAGTTGCAGTTCTGTCAAAATATTCTTAGCAGGATACTTAGACACATCAATCTTTAGCATCAATTGACATTGCAAACATGTACCTAATGAGCTCATGAATATGCATCATAACTGATTGGTGTGTGCATAATTACACTATGATTTAATAGTTTAACCAGAAGTTCTCTGAGTAAAGACAAAATCATATTATATGTAATATCCATATCACATTATAGTACAATGCCCCAAAAAATAAAGGGAACACTTAGATAACACATCCTAGATCTGAATGAATGAATTAATTGTATGAAATACTTTCGTCTTTACATAGTTGAATGTGCTGACAACAAAATCACACAAAAATTATCAATGGAAATCAAATGTATCAATCCATGGAGGGCTGGATATGGAGTCACACTCAAAATCAAAGTGGAAAACCACACTACAGGCTGATCCAACTTTGAGGTACTGTCCTTAAAACAAGTCAAAATGAGGCTCAGTAGTGTTTGTGGCCTCCACGTGCCTGTATGACCTCCCTACAATGCCTGGGCATGCTCCTGAGGAGGTGGCAGATGGTCTCCTGAGGGTTGTCCTCCTAGACCTGGACTAAAGCGTCCGCCAACTCCTGGACATTCTTTGGTACAATGTGGCATTGGTGGATGGAGCAAGACATGATGTCCCAGATGTGATCAATCGGATTCAGGTACCTAATAGCAGTCAGGCTACCTCTGGCAAGCACATGGAGGGCTGTGCGGCCCCCAAAGAAATGCCATCCCACATTATTACTGACCCATCCCATAACCGGTCATGCTGGAGGATGTTGCAGGCAGCAGAGCATTCTCCACGGCGTCTCCAGACCCTGCCACGTCTGTCACATGTGCTCAGTGTGAAACTGCTTTCATCTTTGAAAAGCACAGGGCCCCAGTGACAAATTTGCCAATATTGGTGTTCTCTGGCAAATGCCAAATGTCCTGCATGGTGTTGGGCTGTAAGCACAACCCCCGCCTGTTGACGTCGGGCCCTCATACCCCCCCTCATGAAGTCTGTTTCTGACCGTTTGAGTGGACACATGCAAATTTGTGGCCGGCACATTTTGCTCAAAGGCAGAGGTAGCGGTCCTGCTGCTGGGTTGTTGCCCTCCTACAGCCTCCTCCACATCTCCTGATGTACTGGCCTGTCTCCTGGTAGCACCTCCATGCTCTGAACACTATGCTGACAGACACAGCAACCTTCTTGCCACAGCTTGCATTGATGTGCCATCCTGGATGAGCTGCACTACCTGAGCCACTTGTGTGGGTTGTAGACACTAAAGTGAAAGCACCACCAGTATTCAAAAGTGACCAACACATCAGCCAGGAAGCATAGGAACTGAGAAGTTGTCTGTGGTCACCACCTGCAAAACCACTCCTTTATTGTGGGGTGTCTTGCTAATTGCCTATAATTTCCACATGTTGTCTGTTCCATTTGCACAACAGCATGTGAAATTGATTGTAAATCAGTGTTGCTTCCTGAGTGGACAGTGAGATTTCACAGAAGTGTGATTGACTTAGAGTTACATTGTGTTGTTTAAGTGTTCCCTTTATTTTTTTGAGCTGTGTACATATGACTAATAAAAAGTGCTCTTGTAATTCAAAATAACTTGAATATATTGAAAACCTCATATGTATTTAAGTCCTATTTATCAAAGTCCTTCTGAGGATAGTTTTTTGGGGTAGGAGATGGTGCTGTTATTGTTAAAATAACAAGTGTGATACATTTCAGCAAAATCTTTCAACAAGTTATGGCAAAAGGTTTATCTAGGCTACATCAGGATCCTAAGGTTATGTTTACACTGTGTAAAAAGAAGAGAACATTTTCTACATGTTTTTATTTGTTGCTACTTTTTTTCCTTCCATAATTTGGTAAAAAAAAAATGACAATTGTTAAAGTATGGTTAAAAGACGACAGCAAAAATATACAGAAAAAAATATTGTTGCGCATATTGTCTACACAGTGTGAACATACAGCAGCCTAAAGTTTTAAATAATATTGAAATGTATCTGTAGTAGATAAATAGGCATAACACCAAGTGCACTGTGAATTTGGCTTTAAAATGTCAATTTTCAATGTTTTTAGGGAAACTCAATTTATTAACTTTACCTATACTTTCTCTAAGATATTGTTTTTTATATTAGAACTGTTTAAATGAGTTTTCAAAGATGCATTTTATTGACAATAGTACAAATGAAATTGGCTCTCAACTCCACAAAAAAATCAACTCAATAGTATTGCAGAGATGCAACACAAAGCAATAAAGCTTAAAATAAATAAACAAAGTAATCATACTGTATGCAAACTAGTCATTGGTATACACATATGGGGTGATTTATCAGAGAAAAAGTTGCCCAGTTGCCTATAGCAACCAATCAGATTGCTGCTTTCATTTTTAACGAGGCCGTTGTAAAATGAAAGAAGCAATCTGATTGGTTGCTATGGGCAATTGGGCAACTTTTCCTTTGCACAGGTTTTGATAAATCTCCCCCATAGATGGTACTGGCTGCCAAATCTAATGTTTTAAAAACAAATTAACAATATATTTTTTATTTAACTTTTTTTTATAGTTCATAAATGATTTTTATTTTCTTTCTCTAATGGGGTTTATAGAAGAAATATTGCTTTGTATTTTAAGAAGCAAACAAAAGATTATTGTTCCCCATTTTATCTATTTATAACCTAGAATTGATTTATTTTGTCATCCTTGCCTCCCAAGAAACAAAGAAAAGTGATCAAAAAATTGTATATACCCCCAAAATGCAAAAATTCTAATAAAATAAAATAATAGATAGATAGGTAGATGGATATCTAGCAAGAAGAGCAGCACTCAGATGTACAAGCGGATGGGTGTAAGCTTTGGTTAGGTTCTGCTCACAAGCCTCTCTTCGTACAGCAAAGTGTTGCAGCGACGAATGTCACTTGAGGTGGCCGAAACGTGGCTGTAATATTTTGGTGATGCAATAAAGCCACTGCTTGATCACTACTACATGAGTGCTGCCGTGTTTCCATTTACTGTAGATAGATGGATATATAGATAGATGGTGGAACTACTCCAAAAAAAGTTAGTTATATACACCCCAAAAATACACCACAAAAATAAATCATCCTGCATCACTTGGCTATGTTGATGGAAAATAAAAAAATAAATAAAACATTTTGGCTTTTTGAATAAAAAAATAGACTGGTCAGTAAGGAATTGAAGTACATTTTAAGTGCCTTTGCATAGTACTAGCATAGTGACTTGAAAGAATCTCAGACTATGGCAATAAGCTCAATATTCTTTAGTACCAAAATTTTAATTCACACAGTATATGTATATACAGTGATCCCTCAACTTACAATATTTTCAACATACAATGGTCTTTTCTGGACCATTGTAACTTAAAACCAGACTCAACATACATTGGAACCGACAGTCCAGATCTGTGAAACGTGTCAATTGCTGGAAGAACTGACCAATCAGAATGGGCCTTCACTAGTAAATCACTTGTATTTCTGAAATGCATGCACTGACAGGCTGTCTGGTAGCGCCCCCTACGGTACAGGGAGGTAATACATGTTCTGTACTACTCTTTGCTTTGTGCCAGGTATAGCTGCTCCAGGTGGGGGCAGCTCCATTATACTTTTTTTTGGTACACTGTGTGTACTGTACAGGACCCTGAAGAAGCTCCTGTCCTCTACATAGACAGTGATTTACAGCTTCAAGCAGATCTTTCTTACTTTTATATGTAAGGACTTGCTTTATCTATATTAGTTATTACTTATTTTGTTAAATCCTCACTTTTTTTCTATTTTTGGAAGACATTTTAGTGGATTCAGAACCAATTACCAAGTTTCCATAGAGTTATGGTCTCAACATACAATGAGGGACCAATGTATATATATATATATATATATATATATATATATATATATCCTAGTTGTAACAGTAATACCAGTATACAAGGGACAGAACGGGCAGGCCAGAACGCCCTTTTGCCAAGCACAGGTGGTATAGGCGGGGTGAGCTGAAGCTGTTTTTACACTTTGCAAGGACCAAAGCTCAGAGTCGTATACTAAAGAAGAGTTAAAAGCTAAGCCAGGCATCAGATAGCCAGGAGGTTACGTCCATACCAAAATCTAGAGAAGTAACCAGCTAGTCAGGCAGGAGATCAGTAAAAAAACAGGTCCTTTGAAATAGCAACCTGAATGTGACACTGGTATCACCAATCACAGGCACATGTGGCCAGCAGATGCCTGGTTAAATCAGTGCACCTTGGGAAGCATGGGACACCATCGCTGAGCATGATTCGCTGGGGGATCACCGCTGGATTGTGGTGGGGTACTACTATATAAATAAACCAGTATTTCCAAGCATGACGAGAAAGCATTTGTTGAAAAAAAATAAATAAATAAACAAAAAATAAGCTTCCTATGTGAAACTGCAATCTTTTCTGTATATATTTTATTACACTGTACTAGAAGTCAGTATTTGAGCACAATTTACTGTAGTTCAGCTAGCCATCTGTTATGCCCAATGTGTAAAAATGTTAGTGTTATCATTTAATAATAGGTGTAAAAATAAAAAGTCTTTGATGCATAGTGTATCTGCCGAGACAGTTGAGCGAGGTCTGTTACCTCAATTATAGATAGTGAAACAGACATTAATGGTAAAAAGAGGATTCATTAAATGTTCAGATCCGTATTGGCAGTGTCTAATAGGTGAAGTTGTAAGGTGTAAGACATTGTTTTATTCTTTCTGAACAGGAAATGTATTTGATGACAAGAAATAATAGCAAATATATTTCTATACATTTAGTTAACAATTGCAATTGATACAGTATTGTTTTAGATTAATATATTATTCAGACCCTAATTTGAAAAATAATTATAATTAAAAACATTTAAGCCTATTTTGACAATACATGGTAGATTTTCATAGTCGCCTGTTCTCAGAAATCAAAATTTTATGTAATGTATTTATTCTACATCTGTCTGCCATTATAATGTCCATTTTATGCTGACTTCTCAACAACTGTGTAATGCCTATCAGTCATCTGACTTTAAGGGCAGCCACCTTTGTAGTCATCAGTGTCATTAGTTGTGGGGAATAAAGCAGGAACAGAAAGCTGAGACAGCAGTTATGCGAAAAATATGCTAGATAAATAATTATGAGAAGAAAAAAAGCTCTTTTGTAATACATCAGGATGTATGCCCTAAAGCTAAGTTCACACATGAAAACAAAACAACTGCACTTTTCCATAGACTTTAATGGATTACATTCAATTAAAAAATACTGCCACTTTTATACTTATCTTACTCCAGTTTTTTGGTTTTGATTTCATGGCATATATTTTTTTTATGTGTGCATTTTCATCCTTAATCTGACTTATTAGCTAATTATAGACAAAAATGCTCATGTAAAATAAAATGCAGTTGTACATTTTACGCAATGTAAAAAAAACATAGCATAAGGCTGCATTCACAGATTCAGTGCACTCATAAAAAAGACTGCTATTCCAATGTTGGAATTACAGCCATTTATTTAAACAGTATGTGCAATGATGACCACTTTTCCAAAGACAGATTGGCACATTATTATATAAAAAATACAACTATAAAATAGGTAGAAAAGTGTTTGCAACAGTCCTGGATGTGGATCCTATAACCTGTGTGGCAGTTGACATGGGCCGTATCGGGGAGCAGAGTCTAAGGTGCCGCTGGTCTTCACCAGAGCCCGCCACAAGGCAGGATGGGCTTGCTGCGGAAGGTGACACCCAGGTCGCTACCCCCGATACGACTGGACCACACAGGTACTGGGCAAACACGATGTACAGAAGGGTAAGGCAGAGGCGTAGTCGGACGTAGCAGAAGGTCAAGGCAGGCGAAAAGATGCGTAGTCAAAAAACATAGCGGAAGGGTCAATAAACATGGGCAATGCAACAGACGATAGGGAACGCTTAATCTCAAACTAGGGGCACTGAAGATCCGGCAGGGAGGAAAGGGAGTAGCTGCTTTATATAATATCGCAGTGGGACCAGGCACCAATCAGTGGAGGGGAGTCTAAGGTGCCGCTGGTCTTCACCAGAGCCCGCCACAAGGCAGGATGGGCTTGCTGCGGAAGGCGACACCCAGGTCACTACCCCCGATACGACCGGACCACACAGGTAGGTGGGCAAAGACGAGGTACAGAAGGGTAAGGCAGAGGCGTAGTCGGACTTAGCAGAAGGTCAAGGCAGGAGGCAAAGATGCGTAGTCAAAAAACATAGCGGAAGGGTCAATAAACATGGGCAATGCAAAATACAATAGGGAACGCTTAATCTCAAACTAGGGGCACTGAAGATCCGGCAGGGAGGAAAGGGAGTAGCTGCTTTATATAAAATAGCAGTGGGACCAGGCACCAATCAGATCAGTGGTGCACTGGCCCTTTAAATTTCAGGCAGCCATCGCGCGGTTACCCTAGGAGGCGGGGGAACACGCGCCGGGAACCAGAGGGCTGAGCGGAGGCAGGTGAGAAGCAGGTCCCCATTTGCATGTGGGCGCATCCTGCTGTGTGAATCACGGCCCGGACAGGAGAGTGGGGAGGTGAGTGCTCACGGTCATAGTGCCAGATCGGAGTGCTCACCATAGCAATAGTTATGTATTTCATATAGCTTTATAATGTGTGAACCCAGCCTCCAACATCATGGTCCTTACTATTGTTGAGCGGCATAGGCCATATTCGAATTCGTGATATTTTGCGAATATATGGACGAATATTCGTCATATATTCGCTAAATTCGCATATTTGTAATATTCGCGTTTTATTTTCACATATGTGAAAATTAGCATATACAAAAATTTGCATATGCGAACATTTGCATATTCAAAAAATAGCATATACGAAAATTTGCTCATGCGAAAATTCAAATATGTTAAAATTTACATGTGCACATTTCGCATATGCGAAAATTTGCACGCCAGTCTTGCACAGTAGTGTTAGAACCTTCTTTACACCACACAAGCTGGAAACAGAGAGGGAAGATCACTATGATGTGTACTGTGAAAATAAACAAAAGCAAATATTCATAATTGCCAATATATAGTGCTATATTCGCGAATATTCACAAATTCACAAATAAAATTTGCATTGTGAATATTCGCGGGCAACACTGGTCCTTACTCTTTCATTTATTAAGTCTTTTTAATAGGGTACAGAAAATGTTGGCCTTTAGAACCAGATACAGGTTTTGATTATCTGAAGAGCCCTCCCCTGCCAAAAAAAAGAAATCTAAATGAACAAAATTCCCTGCCTCTGCCTCCTCCACAACAGTATATTGTGCTCAAACAAGGAGTACAGGTTCAGTGAAGTAGGAGTGACATATAATCACATGCTCCACCATAGGAAGCCATCTTGCAGACGGAGAGCGGTCTGTCTGGCTGCCCACAGGAGTGCAGAACTGTATAACTGGACTGAAAGCATCAGTATATGTGTAACTTACTTACTCATTGTGATGATTAGAATACTTTGCCATAAACTTTCTGATATTGGTCAAACACTCTTAGTAGATTTTTTCTACAAGCAGGCAATATCCCTTTACTGCAAAAAGCCTGTATACCGATTAGCCATAAACATAAAACCAGTAAAGTGAGGTGAATAATGTTGCCTATCTGGTAAAAATAGCAGCTTTTAATGGAGTGCCATATATTAGAAAACAAATAAAGTCAGTTCTTGAAAAGTCCAAATAAAGACAACAAATGACCCAGTAACAGGGTCATGTGCCCAAGGCTCACTGATGCTCATGGGAAACGAGTGCTTGTCCCTAAATTGCTGAAAACGGTAATGTTTGATATGATGAAAAGGTTTCAAACAACAGAGAGTGGTCATGGTGGCCCCTGTCTACTGCCAAAAGCTACTTCATCATGTGGACAGCCAGGTGCATGTGTAGCTTTTACCTGGAGCATAAATGGCATCAGGATGCACTATAGAAAAAGACATGTCAGATAAGACAGTATGATGCTTGGGGCAGTGTTCTGCTGTGTCCTAGCATTCATGGAGATCTTTGGTAATTATAACCTACTGTTTTAAAATGGTACTGTAGGCCAAGTACATGCCTCCATGGCAATGACCTCATGTGGAGTCTGTGTCTTGACGGGTTTGAGCTGTTTTGGCAGCATTAGAAGTACCTCTGTAATATTAAACAGATGGCTTTCGTATTATGTATCATACAGTATACTAAAACAAACAGTAATATATGATCTTATCAATATAACCCCAGATTATTTTGATTTGGAATGTTTCGATGACCTCATAGTTTCTTATGTTTTATATTTGTTAAACTAAAAGAAGGGAAAATAATTACCAGTCCATGAGTCTTATACAACAGCCTTGTAGGAAGCATTCTTTAAAAGGTTTGCTAGTAATTGCTTAATTATTCATAAGTATATCTAACCAGCTAAATGTTAAATTTAATTACAGTTGATTTGGCACCCGTTTATAGTCTGCTATGTCATGCAGAAAATTACTGTATTTTAGAACTAATTTCAAGTGTTAAATGTCTGAGTTTAAATTCAGTCTTAGGGAACTGTATTAAAATCTAGACTTACAATTTCCTTTATGTCAGATCTAGTACAGTTGTACCCAAAAACCATTGTGGCAATTGTTAAATCTTTTTAATTGGTTTTCTTTTCATACTATTACAAGTACAATTGCTTTGACACAGCATAAGAGGGCAAAAAAAAAGCCTCTCGTGTAAGCTAAAAACTATATTTAAGACAGTGTTAGTTTACAAAATATTATTTACCTTTTCATTTTATGACAGCAGTTCATAGAAAATAGATTATGTATAAGAGTAAGAAAGCAGTTTTCAAAAATTGTCGTTTACCGTACACTGTTTAGCCATCTGTTTATCTATCCATCTGCCCAGGGGCTAATCTAGTGAAAAAAGAAAATGTTTTCAAATGGACTAGTGCCAGAAAGTTATACAGATTTAAAAATTACGTCTATTTAATATTTTTTTTATAATAAATCTTAATCTATACTGCCAACCTAATGTGGGAAACTACAACATAATGTGGGGGAAATATACTGTCAACCTAATGTGGGGAACTACAACCTAATATGGGGGAACTATACTGCCAACCTAATGTGGGGGGGGGGACATATACTGCCAGCCTAATGTGGGGGAACCATACTGCCCACCTAATGTGGGGTAACATACTGCCAACCTAATGTGGGGGAACTACATCCTAATGTGGGGGAACTATACTGCCAACCTAATGTGGGGGGGGGGGGACATATACTGCCAGCCTACTGTGGGGGAACTACAACCTAATGTGGGGGAACTATACTGCCTACCTAATGTGGGAAACTACAGCCTAATGTGGAGGAACTATACTGCCAACCTAATGTGAGGAAACTACAACCTAATGTGGGGGAACTATACTGCCTACCTAATGTGGGGGAACTACAACCTAATGTGGGGGAACTATACTGCCTACCTGATGTGGGGGACATGCTGCCAACCTAATGTGGGGGAATATACTGCCAACCTAATGTGGTGAACTACAACATAATGTGGGGGAACTATACTTCTTACCAACTGTGGGGGAACTACAACCTAATGTGGGGGAACTATACTGCCTACCTAACGTGGGGGGACGTGCTGCCAACCTAATGTGGGGGAACTATTCTGCCAACCTAATTGGGGGGGAACTAAAACCTATTGTGCAGGAACTATACTGCCTACCTACTGTGGGGGACTACACCCTAATGAGGGGGAACTATACTGCTTACCTGATGTGGTGGAACTACAACCTAATGTGGGGGAATTATATTGCAAACCTAATTTGGGGAAACTGCAACCTAATGTGGGGGAACTATACTGCCTACCTAATGTAGGGGAACTCTACTGCCAACCTAATGTGGGGGAACTATACAGCCAAACTAATGTGGGGGAGCTATACTGCCAACCAAATGTGGGGGAACTACAACATAATGTGGGGGCGCTATACTGCTTACCTATTGGGGGGAACTATACTGCCAACCTAATATGAGGGAACTATACTGCTAACCTAATGTGGGAAAACTATACTGCCAACCTAATGTGGGGGAACTATCCTGTCTACCTAATGTGGGGAACTAAAACCTAATGTGGGGGAACTATACTGCCTACCTAATGTGGGGGAACTACAACCTAATGTGGGGGAACTATATTGCCAACCTAATATGGAGGATTTATACTGCCAACCTAATGTGGGGGAACAACAACCTAATGTTGGGGAACTATACTGCCAACCTAATGTGGGGGGACCTATACTACCAACCTAATGTGGGGGGACCTATGTTGACAACCTAATGTGGGGGAACTACAACTTAATGTGGGGGAACTATACTGCCTACCTAATGTGGGGGAACGTACTGCAAACCTAATGTGGGGGGAACAACAACCTAATGTGGGGGAATTATACTGCTAACCTAATGTGGGGGAACTACATCTTAATGTGGGGGAACTATTCTGCCAACATAGTGTGGGGGGACCTATAATGCCAACCTAATGTGGGGGGACCTATACTGCCAGCCTAATGTGGGAGGACTAAAACCTAATGTGGGGGAACAATACTGCCAGCCTACTGTGGGGGAACTAAAACCTAATGTGGGGGAAATATACTGCCCACCTACTGTGGGGGAACTACAACCTAATGTGGGTAACTATACTGCCAGCCTAATGTGGGGGGAATTACAACCTAATATGGAGGAACTACAACCTAATATGGGGGAACTATACTGCCAACCTAATGTGGGAAACTACAACATAATGTGGGAGAAATATATTGTAAACCTAATGTGGGGAAACTACAATCTAATGTGGGGGAACTATACGGCCTACCTAATGTGGGGGAACTATACTGCCAACCTAATGTGGGGGAACTATACTGCCAAACTAATGTGGGGGAACTATAGTGACAACCTAATTTGGGGAAACTATACTGCCAACCTAATGTGGGGGAACTACAACATAATGTGGGGGAGCTATACTGCTTACCTATTGGGGGGGGGGGACTATACTGCCAACCTAATATGGGGGAACTATACTGCCAACCTAACGTGGGGAAACCATACTGCCAACCTAATGTGGGGTGAACTATCCTGCCTACCTAATGTGGTGAACTAAAACCTTATGTGGGGGAACTATACTGCCTACCTAATGTGGGGGAACTACAACCTAATGTGGGGGAACTATATTGCCCACCTAATATGGAGGATTTATACTGCCAACCTAATGTGGGGAACTACAAACTAATGTGGGGGAACTACAAACTAATGTTGGGGAACTATACTGCCAACCTAATGTGGGGGAACTATGCTGCCAAATTAATGTGGTGGAACTATACTGCCAACCTAATATGGGGAAACTATACTGCCAACTAATGTGGGGGGAACTATACTGCCAACCTAATGTGGGGGAACTACAACCTAATGTGGGGAACTATACTGCCTACCTAATGTGGGGGAACTATACTGCCAACCTAATGTGGAGGAACTACACTACCAACCTAACATGGGGGAACTACATCCTAATGTGGGGGAAATACAACCTAATGTGGGTTGAACTATACTGACAACCTAATGTGGAGGAAGTACAACCTAATGTGGGGGAACTATACTGCCAACCTAATGTGGGGGAAATACAACCTAATGTGGGTTGAACTATACTGCCAACCTAATGTGGAGGAAGTACAACCTAATGTGGGGGAACTATACTGCCAACCTAATGTGGGGGAACTACAACCTAATGTGGGGGGAACTATACTGCCAACCTAATGTGGGGAAACTACAACCTAATGTGGAGGACCTATACTGCCAACCTAATGTGGGGGAGCTATACTGCCAACCTAATGGGGGGGACCTATACTGCCAACCTAATGTGGGGGGACCTATAGTGCCAAACTAATTTGGGGGGACCTATACTGCCAGCCAAATGTGGGAGGACTACAACCTAATGTGAGAGACCTATGGTGCCAAATTAATGTGGGGGGACCTATACTGCCAGCCTTATGTGGGGGACTACAACCTAATGTTGGGGAACTATACTGCCAGCATAATGTGGGGGGAACTACAACCTAATGTGGGGGAACTACAACCTGATGTGTGGGAACTACAACCTAATGTGGGGGACCTATACTGCCAACCTAATATGGGGGAGCTATACTGCCAACCTAATGTGGGGGGGACCTATACTGCCAACCTAATGTGGGGGGACCTATACTGCCAACCTAATGTGGGGGGGCCTATACTGCCAGCCTAAGGTGGGGAAACTACAACCTAATGGGAGGGACCTATAGTGCCAACCTAATGTGGGGGGACCTATGTTGACAACCTAATGTGGGGGAACTACAACCTAATGTGGGGGAACTATACTGCCTACCTAATGTGGGGGAACGTACTGCAAACCTAATGTGGGGGGAACAACAACCTAATGTGGGGGAATTATACTGCTAACCTAATGTGGGGGAACTACATCTTAATGTGGGGGAACTATTCTGCCAACATAGTGTGGGGGGACCTATAATGCCAACCTAATGTGGGAAGACTAAAACCTAATGTGGGGGAACAATACTGCCAGCCTACTGTGGGGGAACTAAAACCTAATGTGGGGGAAATATACTGCCCACCTACTGTGGGGGAACTACAACCTAATGTGGGTAACTATACTGCCAGCCTAATGTGGGGGGAATTACAACCTAATATGGAGGAACTACAACCTAATATGGGGGAACTATACTGCCAACCTAATGTGGGAAACTACAACATAATGTGGGAGAAATATATTGTAAACCTAATGTGGGGAAACTACAATCTAATGTGGGGGAACTATACGGCCTACCTAATGTGGGGGAACTATACTGCCAACCTAATGTGGGGGAACTATACTGCCAAACTAATGTGGGGGAACTATAGTGACAACCTAATTTGGGGAAACTATACTGCCAACCTAATGTGGGGGAACTACAACATAATGTGGGGGAGCTATACTGCTTACCTATTGGGGGGGGGGAACTATACTGCCAACCTAATATGGGGGAACTATACTGCCAACCTAACGTGGGGAAACCATACTGCCAACCTAATGTGGGGTGAACTATCCTGCCTACCTAATGTGGTGAACTAAAACCTTATGTGGGGGAACTATACTGCCTACCTAATGTGGGGGAACTACAACCTAATGTGGGGGAACTATATTGCCCACCTAATATGGAGGATTTATACTGCCAACCTAATGTGGGGAACTACAAACTAATGTGGGGGAACTACAAACTAATGTTGGGGAACTATACTGCCAACCTAATGTGGGGGAACTATGCTGCCAAATTAATGTGGTGGAACTATACTGCCAACCTAATATGGGGAAACTATACTGCCAACTAATGTGGGGGGAACTATACTGCCAACCTAATGTGGGGGAACTACAACCTAATGTGGGGAACTATACTGCCTACCTAATGTGGGGGAACTATACTGCCAACCTAATGTGGAGGAACTACACTACCAACCTAACATGGGGGAACTACATCCTAATGTGGGGGAAATACAACCTAATGTGGGTTGAACTATACTGACAACCTAATGTGGAGGAAGTACAACCTAATGTGGGGGAACTATACTGCCAACCTAATGTGGGGGAAATACAACCTAATGTGGGTTGAACTATACTGCCAACCTAATGTGGAGGAAGTACAACCTAATGTGGGGGAACTATACTGCCAACCTAATGTGGGGGAACTACAACCTAATGTGGGGGGAACTATACTGCCAACCTAATGTGGGGAAACTACAACCTAATGTGGAGGACCTATACTGCCAACCTAATGTGGGGGAGCTATACTGCCAACCTAATGGGGGGGACCTATACTGCCAACCTAATGTGGGGGGACCTATAGTGCCAAACTAATTTGGGGGGACCTATACTGCCAGCCAAATGTGGGAGGACTACAACCTAATGTGAGAGACCTATGGTGCCAAATTAATGTGGGGGGACCTATACTGCCAGCCTTATGTGGGGGACTACAACCTAATGTTGGGGAACTATACTGCCAGCATAATGTGGGGGGAACTACAACCTAATGTGGGGGAACTACAACCTGATGTGTGGGAACTACAACCTAATGTGGGGGACCTATACTGCCAACCTAATATGGGGGAGCTATACTGCCAACCTAATGTGGGGGGGACCTATACTGCCAACCTAATGTGGAGGAACTACACTACCAACCTAACATGGGGGAACTACATCCTAATGTGGGGGAAATACAACCTAATGTGGGTTGAACTATACTGACAACCTAATGTGGAGGAAGTACAACCTAATGTGGGGGAACTATACTGCCAACCTAATGTGGGGGAAATACAACCTAATGTGGGTTGAACTATACTGCCAACCTAATGTGGAGGAAGTACAACCTAATGTGGGGGAACTATACTGCCAACCTAATGTGGGGGAACTACAACCTAATGTGGGGGGAACTATACTGCCAACCTAATGTGGGGAAACTACAACCTAATGTGGAGGACCTATACTGCCAACCTAATGTGGGGGAGCTATACTGCCAACCTAATGGGGGGGACCTATACTGCCAACCTAATGTGGGGGGACCTATAGTGCCAAACTAATTTGGGGGGACCTATACTGCCAGCCAAATGTGGGAGGACTACAACCTAATGTGAGAGACCTATGGTGCCAAATTAATGTGGGGGGACCTATACTGCCAGCCTTATGTGGGGGACTACAACCTAATGTTGGGGAACTATACTGCCAGCATAATGTGGGGGGAACTACAACCTAATGTGGGGGAACTACAACCTGATGTGTGGGAACTACAACCTAATGTGGGGGACCTATACTGCCAACCTAATATGGGGGAGCTATACTGCCAACCTAATGTGGGGGGGACCTATACTGCCAACCTAATGTGGGGGGACCTATACTGCCAACCTAATGTGGGGGGGCCTATACTGCCAGCCTAAGGTGGGGAAACTACAACCTAATGGGAGGGACCTATAGTGCCAAACTAATATGGGGAACTATACTGCCAGCCTAATGTGGGGGAACTGCAACCTAATGTGGGCGACCTATACTGCCAACCTAATGTGGGGGAACTATATTGCCAACCTAATGTGGGTTGAACTATACTGCCAACCTAATGTGGGGGAACTATACTGCCAACCTAATGTGGGGGGAACTATGCTGCCAACCTAATGTTGGGGTAACTATACTGTCAACCTAATGTGGGTGAACTGCACAAAAATATAAAATTGTACTATTCTGATCCCTATAACTCTATTATTTTCTGTATGTGGGAATGTATGAGGGTAATTTTTTGCGCTGTGATTTGTAGTTTTATCGGTACCATTTTTGATGGGACTTTTCAATTGCTTTTTTTTTTAAATGGGCACTGTCATAAAATCTAAAAATTGATATGTTGTATTACTTAAGTACAACAGCATATCTCTTATATACTTTAATTTATAAAAAGTGATTTCAAACCAGTTTAAAATCACTTTTAAATTCGGCCACTGGGGGTCGCCCTCCTAGTGGCCGAATGCATTCTGCAGTGATGTCACTACTGAATTTCGACTGATGTAAGCCTGGCAATGAGTCGAAATTCAGTCACTGCGGTGCTCGCTCCCGCCTGTCAATCAGACAGGCGGGAGCGAGCGCTTTGAAGGAAGTGGATGCGCGTAGGCTCCCGGGGACAAGGTAAGGTATTATGCCGGGGGGGGGGGGGGGGGGTTGCATGTTCACCTATACAGTATGCCTCCAGTTTCCCCACTACAACTCCCAGCATGCCCTGACAGCCAATAGATGTCAGGGCAAGCTGGGAGTTGTAGTGGGGAAACAGCTGGAGGGGCACTGAACAGGTGAACTAAAGGGGGTGCGGAGGGGGAGTGGGTTGAGCGGAGCGGCGGGGAGTTGCGGGCTGGGCGGCGGGGAGGGGGAACTCTGAATGGGTGAACTAAGGGGGAGGGGGAGTGAGTTGAGCGGCGCGACCGGGACGGGGGGGTTGCGGGCTGCGCAGCGGGGAGCGGTATGTGCGGCCATCACAGATCCTGTGTTCACCTATACAGGGTGCCTCCAATTGTTTCCCCACTACAACTCCCAGCATGCCCTGACAGCCAATAGATGTCAGGGCAAGCTGGGAGTTGTAGTGGGGAAACAGCTGGAGGGGCACTGAACAGGTGAACTAAAGGGGGTGCGGAGGGGGAGTGGGTTGAGCGGATCGGCGGGGAGTTGCGGGCTGGACGGCGGGGAGGGGGAACTCTGAATGGGTGAACTAAGGGGGAGGGGGAGTGAGTTGAGCGGCGCGACCGGGACGGGGGGGTTGCGGGCTGCGCAGCGGGGAGCGGTATGTGCGGCCATCACAGATCCTGTGTTCACCTATACAGGGTGCCTCCAATTGTTTCCCCACTACAACTCCCAGCATGCCCTGACAGCCAATAGATGTCAGGGCAAGCTGGGAGTTGCAGTGGGGAAACAGCTGGAGGCGCCCTGTATAGGTGAACTACGGGCGGAAGTGTCGGCCCCAGCAGGCATCAGTGACGTGGTGCCTGCTGGGGAAGTCTGCCTAGTAGTGAGCACACTACCAAGCAGACAAAAAGGCATTTTTAATATGTAAAAAAAAATGTAAGGCAGGGAGGGGGTTAGGGATAGATGGGTAATAGGCAGGAACAGAAAAAAGAAAAAAAGTGATGGTGGGAGCTACCCTTTAATGGTATTTGAAGTGACCAAAATGTGCAAATATGGTTAGTGCACTATTACGACTTTTGGGGCCCCACTTTTGATTTTGACCAGGACCATGCTAAGCCTAAAACCGGCCCTGGTTACATACTTTTCTATTATTGTACGGCTTAAAAAAAATCTCAAACTTTTTGTTCAAAAATCAGTATGTTTAAAAGCGTCCTATTTTAACCACCTATAACTTTTTAATTTTTCAGTATATGCTGCGGTATGAGGGCAATTTTTTTGCGCCGTGATCTATACTTTTTTTGATACCACATTGGTTTATATAAAACTTTTAAATCACTTTATATTAAAAAAAAATTTAAAGTAGAATGTGACAAAAAATCTGCAATTTTGGACTTTTTTGGACTATTTTTTACTGATCAGTACCCCTCCGTGCAGTTCAGTCACGTCTTTTTCTACTGGGGAAACCATCATTTTAAAAGAAAAACTGGACTGCTTATCCATGTATATTATATACCTTTTAACATGTAGATGCGGTCTTCAATACATAGGCAGGACAATTCAACATGCACGTGCTCGCATGAATAAGCACAGGCACAACATTAAAAAGAACTTTGCATTTGCATTGTTTCAAGACACATTACATCTTTGCACAATAGCGATTACACATGCATGCAACTTTGTATCCTGGAAACTATCCCTTTTGACCAACCAGATCGTTTCCAAAGGTTGGTTAATAGGGAATCCTTTTGGATTTTTTCATTAAATACGTTGTGGCCAAGAGGACTTAATGAGACAATTGAAAAAACATATTAAAATATAAAAAATACAAAAAACATGTTAAAATATATAAAATGCTTTTTAATAATTGATGAAGCTCCCCCTAGATAAGAGATATAGGGAGATTGCAGTATAATTTTAATAACTTTTATGTTGATTAATTGTGATGTTATTTATATGTAAATTTATGTAAATTTATTATGATGTCTTTTCCGGTCACAAATACGTATATATTGGCGGATTTTTTAACCTATAACATGTCTGAAGAAGAGGACAGAGCGTCCTTGAAACGCATTACATGTATCAATAAAGAAAAATATTTTATTTACCTTGGTTGTTGACAGCGCTGCAATTTCTCAATCTTCTGTACCGGATGGTGCACAATACCTAGTTCCTACATTCCCACGCTGCTGCGAGGGCGGGTCTAGCTGCAGTCCTAAGTGGATATCCTGGTTGCAGTATCCACACAACCATCCAAAAGGATCATTAACATACACCCTTACGAGCGTTGTGCCTCCAATCAGCACAACTGGATCCGGTGAGTCTTTCTGTATTTGGGGCCCGTCCGGTTTAATACTGTTCTTCACAGTGGAGCACTTTGTCTCTTTCTTTTTCATTATGATTAAGAACTGGACCGGTTTGAAACGTCATCAAATCTTTAGTTTGTTTTTTACTTTTAATCATGCCTTAATACATTTTTGGATGCTTTAACATTATTTTTTGGAGGAGCTGGAATTTTGGCAAGAAATCCTGTGTTTTTTGCAACATTCTTCATTCGTATCAATTGGGTATCTTTGTAATCTTATGGACCTACAGAATAAACACAAGGTGTCATTTTTACTGAAAAGTGCACTGCGTAGAAATGGAATGCCCCATAAGTTACAAATTGACGTTGTTTTTTTTTATTTCACCCCACAAATATTTTATTTTGTTTTGCTACAGATTATGTTATAAAATAAGTGATGTCATTACAAAGTACAGTTGGTGACGCAAACAACAAGCCCCTATATGGGTCTGTTGGTACAAAATTATAAGTATATGATTTATGATTTTTAGAAGGAGAGGAGATAAAAAAAATAAAGTGCAATAAGAAAATTGGCTCGGTCCTTAAGGTGGTAAACTGCATAGGTTTTAAAAGTGTATTTTTTATCCACATTAAATACAAAATGTGAACTTTAGCGATCTGTCATGAATCAGTTTGTTAGCGCTGCACTACTAATGAGATCTATTTCAGTGCTAGTAAATCTTTTGATTAATTTATTGTACTGAGTACTTGGAGAAATCCATGCAGTAAATCACTTACAATCATTTAGTAAATGTAACCACTGGCTCAAATGTAGAAGGAAAGAGGAGTGCATAGAAATATCTATCTAATCTCTAGGGTGCAGGAAATCACCAGATAAGTTATATGCTGGCTGTGAGATTGATTACAGGACCCACACTACCACCATCTGAATGCTACAAATATAGTCTATCAGCACATTTAACCATTATTATTTTTCCAGGTCTTGTAAATGCTTTTAAGAAAAAGTAATATATGAGCAGCGAGTGCAATATATTTGTTAGATAAAGTGTACATTTCTTTGAACTTGATCGTAATTAATGCACAACATGGTCAAATTATAAGCTAACTTAACATTAGCAGAATGAAATAAGAGGAAGACTGGTATTGAAAGTGATACCTTTTATTTTTTACTTGAGTAGGCTTGGACTATTATCACAGGGTTTTATAATACCTAGTATTTCATGCAGAGTCTTTGTATCTAAGCCCTCAGAAGCATGCCTTCTGTGACACGGAAACAGCATTTAATGAAAGCTAACTGCAAGCTAGGGGAATGTTTGATAAGAGAAAGAACGCTTTAGAAAAACTGGAGTATATATAGGAGATAATACTGTACACCCACTTTAGACTGCTTTTATCTAGTGTACATATGGAACCATCTTAATTCAGTACAATGTAGTGAGAAAAAATGTCCACAGTACCAATAACTGATAGGTGAATGTCTCTAATAAATGTTTATATTAACATCAATTGCACAATAGGCATGTCTTAAAGTTCCATCTCATTATTGCTTACACTTTTTAAATTTACTTTTATAATGAGTTATTTTGTGTCTCAACAATGGGTGTGACAAAGATGATATGTTTTCTACACCAGCACTAGCTACTACAATATGATACTATACTGATCACTACGGTAGAATCATTCCATATCTAACTTTACTGTGCTCTTACTTCTTAATGAGCAAATAGCATCCACATTGAGATAAACCATGATCTTCAGCTCCAATAGAAAATATCCACAATTGTAGATATGTCTGTAGCAATGAGTGCTGTCCCATAGACAACCATTACTTTTCTGGCGGATTCCAAAGTTGGATGGAACTGCATGCTCAATGCCAGGGAATACTAATTTTAGTCAATAGGACTGTGATGAAGGGAGGGATCCAGGAGGAATGTCCATGAGAAATTTGCCTTGCAATTCCATAAGGTAAAAGAGTTTGCTGTTTGCAGCCTTTGGCCCAGAGTATTGCAAATGCCCAAAATGTTGGTATAATTTGACCCAAAACTGGCGCACATGATGTACAACAATTATTATGAGTTTTGCACATGGCCTCTGTAAAAAGAGTGTGACCTCAACAAAGAGGCCATTATATACATGCACCAAAAAGACTGAAGTAGACTAACTAAAAGTTTGTGTAAACTTAAACTGCAGTCTATGGATATGCCAGATTAACCATTTAGCCTAAGACACTTTGACAAATACAGAGAAATAGAAGACTGTCTGTCTAATTTTGCACTGTTAAAGAATGAGGCAGTTTTTTTTTTTTTTTATAAAACTTGGACTTATATCCTTTATTCTTAGTCATTGGTTTTCCAATCTTTGGTTTATCTTTGTTTTGACAGAAAGATACTTTTTGTCAACCATTTTAAGTCTCATGGATGTGCTATTTCTGTCCCCATGTCTTTGGGGGTTATATATCAAGACAGACATTTCATGTTCTGGTGTATAGTAAAAAAAAATGCTGGGTAAGATACCTCAGAAGCATTAAAGGGAAATTGACAGCCAGTTTACCTGTACTAAACTCAATACATGGAGTTATAGTGCAGGTGAACCGGATTACAATGAGGTTTCACTTACCCAGATTAGCGGACTGGTTCTGGAAATGCCCATTGTATCAGCCTCCATTGCTAACAGCTGTCTTTGCCTGAAACAGCATGCTGGGTATGCCAGGTCCTGTCTCAATTATGCAAAGCCAGCTATTAGCAATGGAGGCTGATACAAAGGGTTTTTCAGGAACTAGTCTGCAAATTCAGGTATGTAATACCTCATTGTAATCCGGTTCACCCGCACTACAACTCCATGTATTGGGTTAATTGCCGGTGAACCGGCTGTCAGTTTCCCTTTAAAGGGGTACTCCGCTGCCCTGTGTTGGAAGCTCCGCGATGGCCGTCACGCCCCCTTCCCATAGACTTTCGTTGAGGGGGCGGGCGTGACGTCACTAGGGGCAGCCCTGAACACGGAAGCCCGCACACAGCGGAACAATAAACTTCCGGACGCTGGGGAGCAGAGCTTCCGACACAAGGCAGCGGAGTACCCCTTTAATAAGTTTGGCACATATTTTGCCCTGTCCATTGTGTGAGACTTCTATGCAAAAATGTTCAACTTTTGTGCACAGCATTAATAAATTCCCCCCAAGGTATAAAGCGTCTCTCTATCCATTTACTCATACAGTCAATTGCTTTGAGATAACATGCTGCTTGATGACTTTTATTTTTATAGTTGTTTTATTTCTCACCAGTTGTTTTGTATGTAAATATTTAAGTGCACATTATATGAAATTTATACTACCATTGTGGTTTATGTAAAACAATCTTGTATTTACAGCATGCAGCATTCTGTGAAATCTTTAAAGCTCATTCTGAGACTAAACTGTTATGTTTCCCTGTCAAGAAACACATTTTATAAAAATCTAAACTTTTTTTCATCTTTAATGCTGTGATTCATATTTAATGTAATTTATTGTTTATTATTATATCCATGCATGTGACAATGTATCTAGGACTTATATTTTTCCAATTTATTTCTTGGACTTTGTGCTGAAAGATTTATCTTTTTGATATTATTTTTCATGGTTATTAAACTTTACAATGAAATTGAAAATGACCTTATTTAAATTAGATGTTTCTGGATAATGTACAAAGAAATAAGAAAGAAGTCTGTATTAGGAAGAGACTCGAAAAATGTCTAAACTATTAAAATTGAATGAATGTTATGACATGCGGCAACCAAGAAATAACTCATTATTTTTACAAATTGCAAAATAATTTAAAGGCAATTCATTAAATTAATTTTTTTGTAAGGCTGGGTTCACACTTCCTAAAAATCACAAAAAAAATATGGTCTTAACCCCTTAAGGACGCAGACCTTAGCCCTTTTTCGCAATTCTGACCACCGTCACTTTACGCATTAATAACTCTAAAACGCTTTTACTGATTATTCTGATTCTGAGATTGTTTTTCCGGGACATACTCTATTTTATTTTAGTAGTGGTAGATTTGCATCCTTTTTTGGTGAAAAATCCCCAAATTTCATGAAAATGTTGAAAATTTAACATTTTTGTAACTTTGAAGCTCTCTGCTTGTAAGGAAAATTGATATTACAAATACATTTTATATTGATTAACAAATACAATATGTCTACTTTATGTTGGCATCATAAAATGGACATATTTTTATTTTTTGAAAAAATTTGAGGGCTTCAAAGTATAGCAGCAATTTTCAAAATATTCATGAAAATTGTAAAATCAGAAGTGACAGATGTTACAGAACTACAACTCCCAGCATGCCTGGGCAGTCTAGGCATGCTGAGAGTTGTAGTTTGGCAACATCTGGAGGGCTACCGTTTGGGCACCACTTTAATAGTGGTCTCCAAACTATGACCCTCCAGATGTTGCAAAACTACAACTCCCAGCATGCCCAGACAATCTTTGGCTGTCTGGGCATGCTGGGAGTTGCAGTTTGGCAACCACTATAAGGGCAGCAATAAAGATCGTTTTACTGCCCCCTTTCTCCCCCCCCCCCCACCGTCGCTTCCCTACCTGCGCCGCTGATCTCCGCAGTCTCCACCGATGATCGGCTGTCCCCACGCATCTTCTCCTCCAGGTACCGGCCTCCATCTTCTCCCCCCTGTCCTGCGCTGCCATTGGTCAGAATTCATTTCTGACCAATGGCAGGGGATAGGAGGAGATCGCAGCACTGCGACCTTGCTCCTATCCCTCAGGAGGATCGGGGCTGTCACTGACAGCTCTGATCATCCCTATTTTCCATGCAATCGGGTCACCAGAGACCTGATCAGCCCTGAATAGCAAAATGTCTGAATTGACATGCGATCATCGACATGGGGGGGGGGGGGGTATCAGGGCCCCCACCTCAGCGATGTGCCGGGATACCTGCTGAATGATTTCAGCAGGCATCCCGGTCCGGTCCCCAACTGGTTAGCGGCGGGGACCGGAATTCCCAGGGGCGTATGAATACGCCCTACATCCTTAAGGACTCGCGATGCAGGTCCTGAACAGGTAAAAATAAGTATAAAAAGTGGCCGTATTTTAAATCTAATATTGTGTTTTATGCAAGTCTACGTAAAAGTTGAAGTCATTGCACACATCGTTTGAAAAATGTCCATCATTTCAATATTAGAATTATGGTCCTTTTTTTTAAACAGTGTATGCATTAAAAGTTGTTTCTCCATAGACTTTTATAGTGCATATTATAGGGGAAATCTAACAAAACCTGTCCACAGGAAAAGTTGCTGAGTTGCCCATAGCAGCCAATCAGATTGCTTCTTTAATTTTTTAGAGGCCTTTTCAAAAAGGAAAGAAGAGATCTGATTGGCTGCTATGGGCAACTTAGCAACTTTTCCTCTAAACAGGTTTTGATATATTTCCCCCCCATAAGATTGAAACTATGGCAATTGTTATGCCAATTTTACAGCCATATTTTACTTTTAATTTTATGATGTGTGAACCTAGCCTAATCAGAAAAATTGGAAAAATATTGAGAGCAAAGTATAATGTTATAGTTTAATTTGAAGAACAAATAAAAGAAGATGGTGTGTGGTGACTCTCAATGATATGAGAAATGTAAAGTTAGGAAATTATGTTTGTTTGGCTTTAATTATTATTATTATTATTATTATTATTATTTATTCATTATGGATATTTTTTTTTACTTTACACATGCATTTATTTTCTATGTGTTAGTTATTGTTTGAAAAACTCAGAGAAAGCAAATTGAAGGAACAGAGTTTTAAAGGGTTACTATGATAAGAAAAAAGCTTTTGATATGTTGCCCTCACATGTCATTTGATCATTAGGTATAAGCTGGAGAAACGGGCTGAACCACACGGCTCACTCCCCACCTTTGAATCAAATCTGACCTTTTGTCTGTAAGAAGACTGTACAGAAAAAAAGGTTGGATCTGCCAGCCGAATAGGGAGTTGGGTGTGTTGCCTCTTGCTTATAACTAGTGATCACAGGAATGAGAGTTAGAGTGATAAAAACCTTCAACATGTTTGGGCAGCATGTACATTTTTTTTTCCAATACAGTTTGGGTATTTTTTTTTCTTTTTTTTTTTTTTGCAGAACTTGACAATAATGATTATCATACATGGAATATTATTACCCGTTTGCGACTCATGAGGGATCCCATTCATCATGGTGCATCTGAGGATGTATGGAACGGGCTCCTGACTCAATCCTGCTCCATACCCAACAACCAAAAGCTGATGTCAATAGCTGGAGACTGCTACTAATAGTTGACATGTGGTGATCGCCACAGCCAGCTATTAAAACTTTGGAAAGTTGACAGCACTATCTAATGACATGTTATAGCTATCATTGGCGGTGAACTGGGTCGGATCTAGTGGCCGCGATTGCACTGCCTCTCCGACCCACTGCACCACCAATAAGCGCTTACCTGAGACTCTGTTACTGCTCTGTCACTGCTGGAACTCTTCTATTAAAAGAGTAATAGAGGCGTTAATAGGGAATACTATGGAAAGTAGTATCGCTGTAATCGTACCGACCTGAAGAATTAAAATAACATGTCGGATTGACCGCACAGTGAACAGCGTAAAAAAAAAGAAACCCCTTTCCCCCCCAAAAAAAATATTTTTTAAATATCACTTCACAAATAAGTTTCTGTTTCTGATTCTGTTTCGGAGCATATGTTATGAAAAAATTAAGGGTATCTATACAAATTACAAGTGGTCCAGGAAAAAAATAAGCCCTCATTCGGGTCTATAGATGAAAACATCAAAAAGAGTAATGACTATAAAAAGGCCTTTAGTGTTGTTTTACAAAACTATGTATTACAAACATTTCCTGTCCCACTTTCTCTACACTGTGCAGAAAGACTTTACTGGTATGATACTGAGTATAAGATTCTGAATGCATTAAAACAAATAAACCTTAGTCTATTTTCTAGTGTATTGTATGTCAGAGTAACAAATGATGGATTGCTAAAGTCAGTGCTAAGGGTTAGTTCACATGTATAATCTACAGTTATCTGCACATATACATGATAATACTGACAAAAAATACATTTATAACATATACTTTAGTGTACCCCCATTGCACCCATAGGCTTTAATAAACCATACACAATTTACATACAGTAGCATACATTTTACTTGTGGTACAAAATAGCATGGCAGCTTACACTAATTGATATCACAAATAAAATGTATACTGGAATTAAAGGGGTATTCCAGGATTTTTTTTATTTGACTATGCTACAGGGGCTGTACAGTTAGTGTAGTTCATAATATAGTGTCTGTACCTGTGTGTGATGTTTTTTTCACAATTCTTATGTGATTTTCACCCCAATATTTTTTTAACAGCAAACAAAATGACTGTTGTCTCAGACTTTGCCCAGGTTGCTATGCGGCCGAGACAAGGAGCCTATCTGCTTCAATGGGTGGAGTGATCGCTTGGTGGGAGAGAGATCAATGTGCTACTATTGCAACAGCTGTAGGCACCCTCATTGAAAACCACAGGTCTTTTGAATGGATGCATCTCATTTAAGTTTCAGGGGTGGGGGGGGCTGATGTTTTGGAGGGAGGAAAATTGAATTATGGGATTTGTAGTCAAAAAAAGAAAACTGAAACATGAAATACCAGTTCACAAAAAGCTAGCCACAGTGTTATGGTAATCTCACAACATTGCCATTTAGCGCAGACAAGACAAGACAAGACAAGCGCAGATCCTTCCTAAGCAAGTCCATTGCTTTCTGGCAGGTAAGTACTAAAATCCCCTTATGGTGGATAACCCCTTTAACCCCTTAAGGACCCAGGGTTTTTCCATTTTTGCATTTTCATTTTTTCCATCCTTACCTTTAAAAAATCATAACTCTTTCAATTTTGCACCTAAAAATCCATATGATGGCTTATTTTTTGCGCCACCAATTCTACTTTGTAATGACATCAGTCATTTTACTTAAAAATCTATGGTGAAACGGAAAAGAAAATCATTGTGAGACAAAATTGAAAAGAAAAACGCCATTTTGTAAATTTTTGGGGCTTCCGTTTCTACACAGTACATTTTTCGGTAAAAATGACACATTCTCTTTATTCTGTAGGTCCATATGATAAAAATTATACCCTACTTATGTAGGTTTGATTTTGTTGCACTTCTGGAAAAAATCATAACAACATGCAGGAAAATTTGTACGTTTAAAATTGTCATCTTCTGACCCCTAAAACTTTTTCATGGGGTGGTATGAGGGCTAATTTTTTGCGCTGTGATCTGAAGTTTTTAGCAGTACCATTTTTGTATTTATCGGACTTATTGATCTCTTTTTATTCATTTTTTCATGATATAAAAAGTGACCAAAGATACGCTATTTTGGACTTCGGAATTTTTTTGCACGTACGCCATTGACCGTGCAGTTTAATTAACAATATATTTTTATAAATCAGACATTTCTGCACGTGGCGATAACACATATGTTTATTTTTATTTACACTGTGTTTTTTTAAATGGGAAAAGGGGGGTGATTCAAACTTTTATTAGGGCCCCGCGTTATAGAACGGGAGGGGACTCAGGGCATACATTTATGTCATGGGTCCTTAAGGGGTTAAGTAGACTAATCATACAGGTAGAGAACATTTATTCTACTAAAGGCTATAGGTGTGGCCATGCTGCATTAAACATTTTAGTATCTATTTGTTGGTAATCTGACATATACACATGCCAGACATCAGATTATTGCTATAAACATACCATAAGACAAATATAAATGTCTTCCTTCTATACTAAAGATAGCATGCAGTGAAAAATCTGGAGGCTCTAATGGGCTGAATTAATTTGACAGTTATATAACATTTGAAAATAACCTAGTTTTATTGGTATAGGCCCAGAGAACACCTTAGCCATTACAAATAATAGAAATATAGAAATATCTTTTTTTGTCATCATGTTTCAGGATCTATTTAACGTGCCAAATGTCACCATCCTGTTAAGGTTTGAATTTATCACCGATTAGTTTCCATTATTTCAAACGTTCAGTTTACTTTATTTTTCTGCCTCTTTACAACTGTTTTTTCATTTGGATTTTTACTTAAATGAACATTTTGGAACCGAAGGGAAAAACACTATTTTATTGCTTCTTTACTACAGAAGTGGGTTAATGTACATCAGATTGCATGCGGAATGTTGTGGTAATTGTATTACTGTAGAAAATAAACGAAACAAAAGAAAGATGCAGCAAAATGAAAAGTGAATCGATGTGCAATCAATTTAAGAGTATTTGTCTACACTAAATAATGACTTGAATAATATCATGACTTGGCAGAAATTTCACATAAGGGACAAAATAAAGGAGCATCTGTTGAGTGCTGACAGTAATCTAACACTTGTGAAGTTTATTACATTGAGACCCCAGCAATGTGTTTTCAGAGACACAACTTCGGCAAAAAACCCCATTGTTTCAGATTGACTTTGCAGTACAAGTCCTATTAACTTTATAGCACACCACCAAAAGTATAATTAAAACAGATGGTGTTGTAAACCCAACTGAAAGGATGGAGGGATTTTTACAGATAAAATGCTCTAAGTTGTGTAGCACAGCATATGTTAATTTACATTAAGATGCTTATTTACTACCTTCCAGTTCATGTTTCATGGTGATCTAAGGAACTACATGTCTACATATTTATTTATTTATTTCCTTTTCATGCAGCGTGTGTTGGCTACAGTAGATCAGTCATTATCATGAATCACATTTTGCTTTTTAACTAAGTCTCATGAGTGTTGCTATGAAACTTCCTTCTTTTAAAGTTTGGATAACTAGAGAGTCATAGGATAGATAAAACAATATTGGTAGAGGACCAAAGTTCATCAATAAATTGTCAACCTCTTTTAGTAGAAGTAATTTTTGATGATGAAGTTTTGGACTTTAAAAAAAAATTATCAATAGAGCCATATTAGGGACAAGTTATATTTTTAATGCAATTAATACATATTCTATAATGTGTTGAGAGAATTATTTTAGTTCTGGAATGGAAAATAAATGCCAATGTCCCTCTTCTTTCTTGGGTTTGGTTTTTACAGAATCCTTGTTTCGAGGTGGCAAAGTGACTAAAATACAGCAATTTTGAATTTTTTTATGGCATTTACTTTGTAATATAATCAGAATGACATTTAAATAGTTCCGATTTTTACAATTCATGTTATTTTTTATATAATAAATTGAAAAGGGAGAGGTTGATTTTAATTTTATACTTTTAGATAATAAGGAATTGCTTGATCACCTGTACAACACACTGCTACAAAATACTTTTATAATGCAGTGTTTTGCACTTTGACAGCTCCCCTACCATAGGGACAGTGTAAAATGTTAAAACTTTATTGATGATTTTGTGTGTGTTACAAGTGTTGGGTGTGACTTACATAATGCTGTAATCCAGCTTCTGGTAAAGGTATGGGTCATGAGGTCAATATATGGACTTAAAATGCATAAAGGGGTTATAAGATGATTAGAGTTGAGCGAACTTTTGAAAAGTTTTGTTCACCGGACTCACCAAACTTTTCAGAATTCGCAAGTTTGGTACGGCTCGGTTCGACTCAAACCCTAAACACGTTTACAACACTACCTTACACCTCTAAACACTGTCTAACACTGTTAGGAATGTACTCAAGTCGTTTTAAAGTGTTATGGCGGCACGCGAAAAGCCATGGTAACAATTATGGCATTTTTTAAGCTTATACACATAAAAATAAAGTGCCATCTGGTATCCCCGGTTGTCGCTAGATGCCTGCCAGTGTTAATATGCACACAGAGCCATGGGAAGATGCAGTGGCTTTTTACAAAATTATCCCTTTTTTGGGCTGGAAATAGGGTGATGGTGGATTGGTGTTGTTAGTAGTAACCAGCATTACAACAGGTGGTGGCTGACGGATGTGTAATGCATTAGATGGTGGAGTTATGTCAATAGTGTACAACAGGAGATAGCAGACTGGTAGTAGCAGGAAGGTGAAGTTTTTTAATTTTGAAATAAAAATAAAAATTCAATAACATGGTTCCTGGACTGGTGATGCTGACATGCATGGGTTGTGTACATGTAGACCTGGCTGAAACTACCAGCAGAACATGTCATGGTGGTTTACTGGAGGAAGTGTAGTGGTCTGCGTAAAGCAGTAGGTTGAGACACTTTTAAAATTAATTCAAATTTGGCCAGCCAGGTGACCCTGGCCTGGCTGGCGGGAGGGAGAGAGGGAGAGAGGGAGGTTGCAATAGCAACCTTCAGCATTTCACAGTGGTTCACTGGAGGAATTTTTAGTAGACTGCATACAGCAGCAGGTTGAGGAACCCTTTAAAATCAATTTGAATTTTGTCCCAGCCAGCCAAGCGGCCTGGCTGGAAGTTGTTACAACTAGCGCTCCAGCCAGACTTGCTAGCCGCGATCGCTCTCCTGCCCCGTCCTCCTCTGTCGACAGTGCCGCGGTTTGCATCGTGAGGCGCGCCTGCATGTGAACACCAGGCCGTTACTCAACTTCTGCTTCCTCTGCTGTCCCAGGTCGCCGGTGTGTGTACCCGCCCTCTAGGGCGTGCACGCATGCCGGATGTCTGCGATTTAAAGGACCAGTATGCCCTTAATTGGTGACTGCTGCTTGTTGACACTATAAGTGTCAGGACTTCCTGTTTCCCCCTGCTGGATCTTTGTGCTCAGTAGCCAAGAGAAAGCGTTCCTGTTCTGTATTGCCTTGCTGTGTTCTGACCTCCTGGTTTCATTTCTGACTATGCTCCTGTGCCGCCTGCCCTGACCTTCTGCTTTTCCTGACTATGAGTTTGCTTCATCCTTCCAGTGCCTTGTGTCCCCTTGGCAGCCTGTGTGGACGAGTTGTGCCAGGGGTAGCGACCTGGGTGCCGCCTGCTGCAGCAAATCCATCCCGCTTTGCAGTGGGCTCTGGTGAATACCAGCGGCACCTTAGACTCCGCTCCCTGGTACGGCCCACGCCATCATCCACACAGGTTCAGTAAGCTCCAGTGCAACTTACAGAAGGTTTGGCAAAAAATCTATTTTAATTTGGCCAGCAGCCTTGGCTGGCCACATGGGGTTTGAAAACGCAAACACAATAAATTAGAATCACACTGAGACCACAGCAATGGAGCAAAACTTTTCTTTAGACATATATTGCCCCTAGCCATAACTATTAAACCACATATCAACCTTGGCATGCACTATCCTGCACACAGACAAGTTCATGGAGTGACCCACCCTCTCCACCATATGATTGTGCAAAGAGGGGATGGCTCTCTTTGCAAAATAATGGTGACTAGGTATGCACCACCTGGGCTGGCCACACCCCATTAGTTGCCTGAAGGCCGTGGAGTCAACAAGATGGTATGGGAGAGCCTGCCCCACCAACAACTTAGCCAGGTACGAATGGAGGCACACTACAACAGGATGACTGGGAGAATACTGTTGTCTGGAGAACATGGATTCCCCAATTGACAACTGAGTGGATCGGGGAGAAGGAGGGCATGACACTGGAACAGGGGCAATTGCCGGATGTTGTATATCTGGATTTTTCCAAAGCATTTGATACGGTGCCACATAAAAGGTTGGTGCATAAAATTAGAAGGATTGGGCTGGGGGAAAATGTGTGTAAGTGGGCAAGTAACTGGCTCAGTGATAGGAAACAGAGGGTGGTTATTAATGGTACTTATTCTGATTGGGTGACTGTTACTAGTGGGGTACCATAGGGATTAGTCTTGGGTCCAGATCAATTTAATAATTTAATATATGTATTAATGTACTTGTAAAGGGGTTGAATAGTAAAGTAGCAATCTTTGCAGATGATACTTAACTATGTAAAGCGGTAAACACTATAGAGGACAGTGCACTATTACAAATGGATCTGGATAGGTTGGAGGTTGAGAGGTAGCACATGAGGTTCAACACTGATAAATGTAAGGTAATGCACATGGGGAGGAAAAATCTGGGCTGGGATTATGTATTAAATGGGAGAACACTGGGGACGACTGACTTGGAAAAAGGACTTAGGAGTCTTAGTTAATAGTAAATTTAGCTGTAGTGACTAGTGTCAGGCAGCTGCTGCCAAGGCAAATAAAATCATGGGGTGCATCAATAGGGGCATAGATGCCCACGACAAGGAAATAATTCTACCACTGTACAAATCACTAGTCAGACCACACATAGAATACTGTGTACAGTACTGGGCACCAGTGTACAAGAAAGATATAGTGGAGCTGGAGAGGGTTCAAAGACGGGCAACCAGGGTAATACGGGGAATGGGAGGACTACAGTACCCAGAAAGATTATCAGGATTAGGGTTATTTAGTTTAGAAAAAAGAAGGCTTAGGAGAGACCTAAGAACTATGTATAAATACAGGGTGGGCCATTTATATGGATACACCTTAATAAAATGGGAATGGTTGGTGATATTAACTTCCTGTTTGTGGCACATTAGTATATGTAAGGGAGAAACTTTTTAAGATGTGTCGTGACCATGGCGGCCATTTTGAAGTCAGACATTTTGAATCCAACCTTTGTTTTTCCAATATGAAGGGGGTCATGTGACACATCAAACTTATTGGGAATTTCACAAGAAAACAATGATGTGCTTGGTTTTAATGTAACTTCATTCTTTCATGAGTTATTTACTGTATAAGTTTCTGACCACTTATAAAATGTGTTCAATGTGCTGCCCATTGTGTTGGATTGTCAATGCAACCCTCTTCTCCCACTCTTCACACACTGATAGCAACACCGCAGGAGAAATACTAGCACAGGCTTCCAGTATCCATAGTTTCAGGTGCTGCACATCTCGTATCTTCACAACATAAACAATTGCCTTCAGATGACCCCAAAGATAAAAGTCTAAGGGGGTCAGATCGGGAGACCTTGGGGGCCATTCAACTGGCCCACGATGACCAATCCACTTTCCAGGAAACTGTTCATCTAGGAATGCTCGGACCTGACACCCCTAATGTGGTGGTGCACTATCTTGCTGGAAAAACTCAGGGAACGTGCCAGCTTCAGTGCATAATGAGGGAAACACATCATCATGTAGCAATTTTGCATATTCAGTGGCCTTGAAGTTTCCATTGATGAAGAATGGCCCCACTATCTTTGTACCCCATATACCACACCATACCATCAATTTTTGTGTTCCAACAGTCTTGGAGGGATCTATCCAATGTGGGTTAGTGTCAGACCAATAGTGGTGGTTTTGTTTGTTAACTTCACCATTCACATAAAAGTTTGCCTCATCACTGAACAAAATCTTCTGTGTAAACTGAGGGTCCTGTTCCAATTTTTGTTTTGCCCATTCTGCAGCACCTGAAACTACGGATACTGGAAGCCTGTGCTACCGTTTCTCCTGCGGTGTTGCTATCAGTGTGTGAAGAGTGGGAGAAGAGGGTTGCATTGACAATCCAACACAATGGGCAGCACATTGAACACATTTCATAAGTGGTCAGAAACTTGTAAACAACTCATGAAAGAATAAAGTTACGTTAAAACCAAGCACATCATTGCTTTTCTTGTGAAATTCCCAATAAGTTTGATGTGTCACATGACCCTCTTCCTATTGAAAAAACAAAAGTTGGACCGACTTCAAAATGGCTGCCATGGTCACCACCCATCTTGAAAAGTTTCCCCCCTCACATATACTAATGTGCCATGAACAGGAAGTTAATATCACCAACCATTCCCATTTTATTAAGGTGTATCCATATAAATGGCCCACCCTGTATATCAGGAGGCCGTACAGAGATCTCTACCATGATCTATTCATACCCAGGACTGTATCTATAACAAGGGGGCATCCTCTATGTTTAGAGGAAAGAAGGTTTCTACACCAGCACAGATGAGGATTATTTACTGTAAGAGCAGTGAGACTGTGGATTTCTCTCCCGGAGGAGATGGTCATGGGGAACTC
Source organism: Hyla sarda (assembly GCF_029499605.1). NCBI lineage: Eukaryota > Metazoa > Chordata > Amphibia > Anura > Hylidae > Hyla > Hyla sarda. The sequence goes on from NC_079192.1 coordinate 228,343,823, forward strand.
TGTAAAGAATTTCAAAGGGGTCTGGATGCATTTTTGGAGAACAATAACATTACAGGTTATGGATTCTAGATCTATAGGAACAGAAGGTTGATTCAGGAATCTATTCTGATTTCCATATTTGGAGTCGGGAAGGTATTTATATCTCGAGTATCATTTTTTTTTTTTTTTGCCTTCCTCTGGATCAACTCAGTAGGACAGTCTTTTTTCAACCCTATGAACTATGTTGCTACGTTACTGATGAGGAAAATCCCAAAAATGTTCTGCCTGTCGAAGAGGCCTGGCTGTTAGGAGGGATCTGGTTGATCATCAGTAGCAGCAGCATTTTTCTCACATTGTGAGGCATCTTGATTGTTTTACACGGCATTGTGGTGATGCTCCATATGCCTACTTAGAGACATAGGGGGAGATTTATCAAAATCTTTCCAGAGGAAAAGTTGCTGAATTGCCAAAGCAACCAATCAATCAGTTGCTTGTTTCATTTTTAAAGAGGCCTGTGAAAAATAAAAGAAGCCATCTGATTATTTGCTATGGGCAACTCAGCAATTATTCCGCTTGACAAGTTTTGAAAAATCTCTCCAATTGCTCCTACACTTGGACTCTGGCCACGGCTTACTTTCTGTTTGCAGAGACGACATATTGCCACGTTCTCTGCATCAGGTAAGGTATAAAAGAAGTTTCACAAGTTCGACACATCAGAATATCGGACAGAGACTGCACCACCTGGTTATACCCCTCCTCTGGATGTTTTTTTTAATGGAACCTGAACATGCAGCAGCATAGCCGTCCCCTGATCTCCTCAGACCAGCAGCCCTATGCCTGTTACATATCACAAATTTTCTACCTCTACCTCGGCTATGCTCTTCTTCACTGACACTGACACCACTCTCCAGCTCTGGACATGTCAGCTCATGCCCAGGTGGTTCCTACGTCCTGTCCAACACCACATCATCAACATCAAATTCCTTATCATCCACGCCACTCCTCTCTGCATGGACTTCTTGGGCTCCTTGCTCCCCTTCAGCATAGTCACTTTGACGCCTTACAGTATCCACACCATGCCTACCACCACCAGTTCTGCTTGTGCTGGGCTCGACTACTGATTCTACCTCCACAACCTCACCAACACACTCCAAAGCTTGACTGTTCCCACACAACTCCTCCTCGTGGCTAGTCCTATCCTTCTTCATAGCAGTAGGGGGGTGAGGCAAAGCCATAGATAAGGAAGCACAGCGTCTAGGATGGACCTTTTCACTTCCCCATGTGAGTGTAGACACCAAGGAATCCACTGACTGGTGGCTCACTGTCATATTTTCAGAGTCTTCCTCCTTAGAAGTCATATGACAGAAATATTCCAGTAAACCGGATCATCCTGTGAAACCACGTAACCTCTCTCAGGCAATGACAACTTGGGATAGCTGATGCGGCTACCACTCGACACATGTTGTCGCTACCTGTACTAGTACTGCCACAAACATTCTTTCATGCAAAGAACATGGCGGGTGGTCTTCTGCCTTCTACCCTGTGCACCAACTCCTTTTCCAGACATGAGTTTTTTTGGTAAATATTATCCTTTTTGGGTGAATTTTCACTAACCTACTTGTCAAATCTAAATTTCAACGCTTTGAACGCTTTTTGCATGGCAGAGATGACAGCACAATGAGTACTGAAGGTGTTTTCTGAAATCCATTATATTTACTACTGTGTTCACAGGCTCTATAGGCATATATAGGTGTCACTTGAACACACTTTGTGGGTGGGTGGCACAGATCACTGCACCTCACTGGCTACTGTAGCTTGTTCAGGAATAGTGTTGAGCGGCATAGGCCATATTCGAATTCGCGAATATTCGCGAATATATGGACGAATATTCGTCATATATTCGCGAATATTCGCATATTCGTTATATTCTCGTTTTATTTTCGCATATGCGGATATTCGCGTATGCGAAAATTAACATGTGAATATTGGCATACAAAATTAACACGCGCGTAAATTCGCATATGCGAAAATTAGCATATGCTAATTTTCGCATATGCGAAATTCCGTATATGCGAATTTTCGCACGTCAGTCTCACACAGTAGTATTAGAGCCTTCTTTACACCACACAAGCTGGAAGCAGAGAGGGGTGATCACTGTGATGTGTACTGTGAAGAAAAAAAAAAAAAAAAAAAACGAATATTCGTAATTACGAATATATAGCGCTATATTCGCGAAATTCGCGAATTCGCGAATATGCGATATTCGCGAATAATATTCGAATTGCGAATATTCGCGAGCAACACTATTCAGGAACACTATTACAGTCACAAATCGTTCTTCACAGGCCCTATGGGCTGTACCTCTTGAAAAGAGGTACAGGCCCGTATGGTCAGTACCTCTTGAAATAGGGTTCCGAAAAGATCGTAGGGGTCGGGCGGCAGTTTCCTATTCCCACATGGGTAAGATCTGTTGGTATACTGTTCTGTGGCATCTATATATATTGGCTGTCTCTATTCAGTGCGGCGATCCTAGCTTGTCTGGATTGTCAGAGCCGGCTGTCATTTCTGGCTTACTATAGGGCTTGTGCAATAATTGTAAAATTGATGGTAGATATATTACTTTTATTACTGTATACACATACTCACTTTATTAAGATCCGTTATTTGAGACATGCACAGACATTCAGGTTTGATAATTGTCTTGTATGTTGATCTGTCATAGAGTATATTCCATGTTGCAGGGAACTGTCCCATTACATATATACTGCATATAGAAAGCCTCATTAATAATCTATTTTAGAGACTGTTCACCCTCTGTGTTGCATTTGACAACTGTTACTATCTGCTTCACTGTGCGTAACATGATGTTATTTTAATATATATCCATAAAAGATAATTTCTATGAGTATAAATTCTTTTGTGGCTTTATTGAACTTGTTCTTTGGTGTATTATGGTTTATAACAAGTTTGCCCTTTACAGGTTAGAATGGATTTATGGATATATATCCCTAGGACTTGTGTATTCATGGGCATATATATAGGTACCACTTGAATATGCTTTGTGGGTAGCACAGATCACTGCACTTCACTGGCTACTGTAGCTGGTTCAGGAACACTATTACAGTCACAAATCTCTACTGTCTGCACAGGCCCTTTGGACATTCATAAGGTGCCACTTGAATACACTTTGTGGGTGACACAGATCACTGCACTTCACTGTCTACTGTAGCTGGTTCAATTCAGATATATGCAGGTATGAGCCTTGAAAAAGGCTTTAGATTTGTGGTAGCAAAGGATGAGCCCTTCAGAGGCTGTGATTAAGATTAAAGTCTCTATTTCTTATCTGTATATCTCTTTATCTCTCTAATCACTAACTGTCCATATTTCTTCTCTCTTTCTAATCTGTGTCTCAAGTGTTCGCCAAGCCGGAAAAAAAGTTTGGGTCAAATCCGGGTTTGCCGGATTAGGCTGGCTCATCTCTATAGATGATCTAATGCAACATGCATATCTGGCAGGGAACAAATTTGCACTTTGATAAATAAGGGGAGGCGATAGCATAAACAAAAGTCCATGCTTATCTCCTCTCCTTATGTGACTATAGTTCAAACATAAATTACAGTTTTTGTTGGCCATTATATAACTCATATAATGTATTTTTTACTCAATTTTCCCCTTTGCCATCTCAGTTTTTATTTCTAATTGTATATGAGCTAGTGGGTGGAGACTCTGTTAAGATGTCTCCCATAGACAACACAAAGGTAGAAAGAATCTGTTCCCCTAAATTTCTATAATATACCCTGAAGCAGAAGCATGGATGACATTAAAGAGCAGTACTGAGCAGTGTAAGCTATTACTTAAGGAGCGGTATAAGATAGATAACTTACTAGGTCAGCAGCTTCTGAATTTGTCTCACTCTCCAGCTTTTGTCTTCTTTCCCCTCCCGTCCTCATATATAATTCTATAAGCATCATGAAGTCCTGATCTTTAAAGGGGTACTCTTTGGATTTTTTTTTTTTATTATAAATCAACTGGTGCCAGAAAGTTAAACAGATTTGTAAATCACTTCTATTAAAAAATCGTAATCCTTCCAGTACTTTTCAGGGGCTGTATACTAAAGAGAAATCCAAAAAAGAAATGCATTTCCTCTGATGTCATGACCACAGTGCTCTCTGCTGACCTCTGCTGTCCATTTTAGGAACTGTCCAGTGCAGCATATGTTTGCTATGGGGATTTTCTCCTGTTCTGGACAATTCCTTAAATGGACAGCAGAGATCAGCAGAGAGCACTGGGGTCATGACATCAGAAGAAATGCATTTCTTTTTTGGATTTCTCTTTAGTATACAGCCCCTAAAAAGTACTGGAAGGATTAAGATGTTTTTAATAGGAGTGATTTACAAATCTGTTTAACTTTCTGGCACCAGTTAATTTAAAAAAAATAATTTCCACGGGAGTACCCCTTTAACCCCTTAAGGACGTAGTGTTTTTCCGTTTTTGCATTTTCATTTTTTCCTCATCACCTTCTAAAAATCATAACGCTTTCAATTTTGCATCTAAAAAATCCATATGATGGCTTATTTTTTGCGCCACCAATTCTACTTTGCAGTGACATTAGTCATTTTACCAAAAAATCCACGGCGAAACTGAAAAAAAAATCATTGTGCGACAAAATTGAAGAAAAAAATTCATTTTGTAACTTTTGGGGGCTTCCGTTTCTACGCAGTGCATTTTTCGGTAAAAATAACACCTTCTCTTTAGTCTGTAGGTCCATACGGTTAACATGATACTCTACATATAGGTTGGATATTGTCGTACTTCGGAAAAAAATCATAACTACATGGAGGAAAATTTATATGTTAAAAATTCTCATCTTCTAACCCCTATAACTTTTTTATTTTTCCGCGTACGGGCCGGTATCATGACTCATTTTTTGTGCTGTCTTCTGAAGTTTTTATCGGTACCATTTTTGTATTGATCGGACTTTTCTATCACTTTTTATTAATTTTTTCATGCTATAAAAAGTGACCAAAAATACACTATTTTGGACTTTGGAATTTTTTTGCGCGCACACCATTGACTGTGCAATTTAATTAATTATATATTTTTATAGTTCGGACATTTTCGCACGCAGTGATACCACATATGTTTATTTTTATTTACACAGTTTTTTTTATGGGAAAAGGGGGGTGATTCAAACTTTTAATAGGGAAGGGGTTAAATGACTTTTGTAAACTTTTTTTTTTCACTTTTTTTTTGCAGTGTTATAGCTCCCATAGGGAGCTATAGCACTGTACACAATGATCTCCTATGCTGATAGGGGCTCGATTGCTCAAGCCTGTAGCTCAGGCTTGGAGCAATCATTTCCCGATCGGACGCCGCTGAGACAGATAAGGAGACCTCTGCCTGTGTCCTAGCTGATCGGAACATCGCAATTTTATCGCAATGTCCCGATCAGCCCGACTGAGCTGCCGGGAACCGTTTACTTTAGTTTTCAGACGTGGCGGTCAACTGATCGCCGCGTCTGAATGGTTAACTGCGTGCAGCACAACGATAGATGCCGCACACTGTTACCCAGGGTCCCGGCTATCGTTAGGTACGCCCTAAGTCCTTAAGAGGTTAAGTGATCTAATAGTCCATAATCTCATTTCTTAAGACAGTTTTTCTGAGAAAATGATACTTTTAGGAGGGAAGGGGAGGTGAAAAGAAGCATGAAAGGATCAGTGGAAAAGAGGCATTTTCCTCTAATAAGATGTATTAGAAGGTTTCTTTGTTCTCTTGTTCTAATTCATAGATACATAGTTTATAAGGTTGGAAAAAAAATACAAGAAATCCTAACCTAAAACTCTACTGTGTTGATCCAGAGGAAGGCAAAAAAAAAAAAAAAAAACTCTGAAGCTGGTGTCAATGGCAATTAACCTAGTATCCCCAACTTGTTTTTTGTTTCAGACAACACAACATTATGTGGCAGCTAGTTTCATAGTCTTATTGCTCTAACAGTGATAATGGTTACACCTTCTTTCCTCTAGACGTATCATATGCCCCCTAGTCATGGTTACCAGCCTAGGCATAAAAGATCACTAGAAGGATTTCTGTAATGTCCATTCATATATTTGTACATTGTGATAAGATCACCCCTAAGCTGTCTTTTCTTCAAACTAAATAACCCCAAGCTTGATAACCTGTCTTGGTACTCAAATCTACCCCGCCCTTGATTATCTAGGTCTCCCTCCTCTTCACTTGCTCCAGTTCAGCCATTATTTGAAAGTGCCCAAAATTGGACACCATACTCTATATGTGGTCTGATTAGTGATTTATACAGAGGAAAAACTATGTTCTTAATACACCCCATGACTTTATTAGCCATGACAGTCACTGCCTGGCACTGGTCAATAAAATTCAACTTACTGTACTGTCCAGCAGTAACTCCAAGTTCTTTTCGGTAGTAGTCTTACCTAATGTTTTATGATTGAGCATATAATCCAGTAATGTAATAGTGCATAACCTTCCATGTAACCACATAAAACATCATGTGCCATGTCTGTGTCCAAGCCTCCATCTTCCCCCGATCCACCTGTAATATTAAGTTATCCTCTTCTGTGGAGATCACCTTAACTAGTTTAGTGTCATTTACAAATATTAAAATGCTACTTTGTAATCCCTCTAGAGGATAACTAATAAACTGTCACCCAACCAGAGTAAATTCCACCATCTGCTTTCTTTCACCTCCTCATAGAAGCTGATCAGAAAAGTTTGACAGGACTGATCCTGCATAAACCCATACTGGTGCTGTGTTAGCATCTTGTGCATCTCTTATGAAATCTTGAAAAAATTTAGCCACAACAAATGTTAAACATACAGGTCTGTAGTTTCCAGGATTCCTTTTTTTATTGTTCAAGATGAGAAGCGGAGGCACAGGCACGTACACCACTAGTAGTTAAAAGCGTACTCCGGTGGTCAACATGTTTTTCCGTTTTTGACTTACCCTATTTGTTTTGTTTCATTTCTATTCTTGTTGTTTGGGCTACTCTATTTTCGTTCTTTGTTGTCTTTTTATCCCCCACTTTGTTTTCCTATCTTTGCTTTTATTTCCTGTTTCTTGCTGTGCTGAAAACTACAAATCCCAGCATGCCAAATGCCTTGCTGGTTTGGGGCAGCCCTTTTTTTTTTTTGTTCCGCCCTTTACCCACCCTACTATTTTCCCGGGTCAGTCCCCTTATACACAGCACACTAATATAATCAGCCCTGGTTGGGATACACTGGCATACACACACAAAGGGGACTACAACTCCCAGCATGTGTCATTTAGGAGTCTTCAGTCTGCTGCCTCTGTAGTCTCCTGGGGGTTGTAGTTCACCATACCAGTGTTTCCCAAAAAGGGTGCCTCCAGGTGTTGCAAAACTACTACAACCTGCATACCCAGACAGCCAAAAGCTGTAAACTTGAGAAAAAACAGTAGCCAGCACTCACCATTCAGGGGTCTTTAATGTAGTTATCAGTGCACATACATGACTTCAGCTGGCAGAAAGCAGGGGTCTCGGTACAGCACTGTTTTGCGCAGCTCAGGCCCTTCCACTAGCTGATACATCGGCGTGGATGCACGTACTTCCATTAAGTACATGAGTCACGCTGGGAAGGTTGTCATGACAACACCCAAACTCAAAATAGTCCTATGACATAACTGTGGGAGGCACAAAATAGTTTAAAACAAAACATGTATAATATACCGTGGTAAGCCTTGGGGGGTGTAGGGTAGTTGGGATGTTGTAGTAGATAAGTGGTTGATGTTAACCCTATAGTTTGTGACGCCAGGCTGAGGGCTAGTGTGCTGAGGTAATTCTCCGGCCTATCGCCGCCCTTCTCAGAAACGATAGGTGCATGTAATAAAAATGACTGAAGGTCCACAAGGTACTTGAACAAACTTTACTTAAGTGCTTGCAGTACATCCAATGAACAATGACAGTCTCAGGCAAACAGTCTCTGTATATCTCAATGACTGACAATTGTTGCGGACCTTGAATGATATTAAAAGTCTCTGAATTTAGGGTAGTTATTGCAGATCAGTCCGGATTTAGGGGATAGATAAGGTCTGGTGATCCTGCAGAGTGCGTGGGGATTGATACACTCCGAATTTAGAAGTTCGCCGTCGCCGCAAGGTTCAGGCCTAGACTCACTGATCTCAGCAGCGCAGATGCTTCTTGCTTGCTTGCACAGGAACAAGAGGTCCTCAAGCAGAAATACCATAGAGTTCACTTGACCACGTGACCCGCAGGTCCTGCTATGCTATGGGCAGGTAATTAACTATTTATTTACATTAATACAATCTTATACATCCAAATCCTAAGTGGTTACTGGACAATTACCAACTGGATGAGAGGTGACTAGGGGTGAACTAGACAACTGGGACCCCAACGTCCTAGGGACTCTGGCTATGGGGACCCACAATAATAAGGTACCGAATAGGATACGGTACCGGGACACCACAATACAATAAAAATAAGGGATAGTCATCTAAACTAGAATTCATTAGAGACAAAATAGATTATGACTCTAACCACATCTTCACTTGGAACTCTAAGAAACCCCAGTCTAGATGCAACCAACAGGGTCCTATGAATGGGAAATGATACAACAATACCAGGAGACCATCATCAGACTTCTGGACCACAGACTCTGACACGATCCATTGTCACATCTAATGCCCCTGGTTTGGTCCCTTTAGACGAAAGACCCAGAGAGGCAGAAGGAGGAAAAGAAGGAAGCCCAGCAGTGAAGAGAAAAGGGGTCTCGTGGAGGGATTAGTGACACTCGCTGAACCTAATAATGTTATTAATATCATTGATGTTCCTTTGTCGAGTGACTGTATATCTCTCCTGTCTAAAGGTCTCAATTTTGGACTGTGTGAAGCTTTCGACTACACACAGCTCAAAATTAATATGCACAAAGCGACTAGGAAAATAAACCTTTTTAAAATGTTCAGCAAGAATGAGAAATCTGCCATTCAAAACACACCTAGGTAGGGCTAGGTTCCAGCAATTATAGGTCCCTTAGGTTTTTTCCTGGTTAGTACCTTCGCTGCAGAGGAACGAAAATGCCTGGATTTTATGTGCCAATTGTCAGAGGATGAGCCCATAAATCCCAAAAAGATCGAGGTAGAGGTTCCCCCATTTAACGGTGGCAATTCATCCAGGTTTCCACCCCCTATTCCCACTGGTAGTCCTTTAGATTTGTTTAGTCAAGCAGTCCGGCAGGATGTGAAGGCACCCCTTTATCCAAAATCTAAGAGCAACCTTACCCCTGGAGAGGAACATGCTCTTAAATGGCTGTCTTCCAGACCTGATCTAAAAATTGCTAAAGCCGATAAAGGTGGTGGTACTGTGGTGTTGACAGCCACCTATTATCTTGTAGAAACTCAGAGATTACCGGTAGACAGATCCACATATGAGCCCCTTCCCTCCAATCCCACCAACAAGACCTCAGGTGCACTACGTACCTTTTTAAGAACAAAATGTGGACAAGGCTTGATTTCACAACATACTGCTGAAAACCGTTGCCTAATTCTCCTAGGTTTGCCAAATGGAATTTCGAGCCAAAAATCCATAAGTTGCAGAGCCGACCCTCTGGACGCCCTGGCGGGGATCGGCTCTGCGGCTAAATCATTATCACAATACCTTGAATGGCTTTTAAAACACCTTTTACATGTCACCCTTACATACATAAATGACACCAGTGATCTTCTCTTTCACCTTGAGAATTTTTATTGGCAAGAAGGTTATAAACTTGCCTCCATTGATGTGGAGAGTAAATACACCCGCATCCCTTGGGATGCGGGTGTGCGAGCTGTCTGTGAAATCCTCCAAGAGACTAAAAAAACAGAGGATTTAATTTCCTTCATTTGCGAAGCACTATCTTTTGTTTTATCTCACAATGAATTTTTGGGTGACATGAATTGGTACAAGCAGGTGATCGGAAGGGCCATGGTCACGCCAGTCTCCTGTACCTATGCCAATTTATTCCTTGAGGCCTTTGAACATCTTTATGTTTTTTATGAGACAAATCCATATGTAAAATACATTAAGTTGTTCTTGCGATTTGTTGACGACATCTTAGTAGTGTGGGATGGCCTACAGATGTCTATTTTCCATGACTTAGTTCAGTATCTCAATGATTGCAATAGTGGAAATATGCTATTCACCAGTGTATTTGGAGGGTCAAAGCTCGATTTTTTGGAGGTCGAAGATGAGTCCCAGGTTACCATGGGTTACCGCAAGCCGACCACTCAAAATGCTCTCCTCCACTACTAGAGCTCCCACCCAATGCACATAAAGAATAGCATCCCCTATTCTCTGTTTCTCCATTTAAAGGGAATTAATAGCAAACCTGAAATGTTTAACCACCTAGCTGAAGAATTAAAACAACGTTTGCTAGAACGTCAATATCCCCTCACAGTAATAGAAGAATATCGGTCCCGTGGTCCCGAGAAAAAAGAGAAGTGCTTCTGTGGGCGCTCACCTCCGTCACAGATGTAGTCCGTCACAGGTATGTGGAAGTTTCCGAGAACTTGGTAAAATAAAACCGCTTGGACACGGATGTATTTTGGAAAATAAAAAGAAGGTTTATTCCTTCAGCATGCAATAAAGCAACGCGTTTCGAGGGGCGGGGACCCCCTCTTCATCAGGCTGTCTCCCCGCCCCTCGAAACGCGTTGCTGTATTGCATGCTGAAGGAATAAACCTTCTTTTTATTTTCCAAAATACATCCGTGTCCAAGCGGTTTTATTTTACCAAGTTCTCGGAAACTTCCACATACCTGTGACGGACTACATCTGTGACGGAGGTGAGCGCCCACAGAAGCACTTCTCTTTTTTCTCGGGACCACGGGACCGATATTCTTCCATTCCAGTGACCGTCCTCCGCCGGTGAGAACGGGTCTAGTGCCGGCTGCACTCCTCCATTCTGTGTCCCCCAGAATAGTGGGAAACAAGCGTCTACTGGTGTTGTGCCCACGGTACAACACAGAAAGGTGAGCAAACCTAACATAACAACTGAAAACACGAATCTGGAAACGGCTGCTCCCCCCCTTCCTTGGAGCCGACATCCATTTTTAATTTAATTTAATTATTTTCTTTTACACTCAGATTATCTATATATATTTTTTTTACTACGCTTAGATGCGCATTGTGTCTCCTCTGTCTTTTTCTATATATTTCTGCTCACAGTAATAGAAGAGAGTCTCGAGCAAGTTAAGACAATAAAAAGAGCTGACTAGAGATGAGCGAACTTACAGTAAATTCGATCAGTCACGAACGTACCGGCTCGGCGGTCGCTGACTTTTTCTGCATAAATTAGTTCAGCTTTCTGGTGCTCCGATGAGCTGGAAAAGGTGGATACAGTCCTAGGGGACTCTTTCCTAGGACTGTATCCACCTTTTCCAGCCCACCAAAGCACCTGAAAGCTGAACTAATTTATGCAGGAAAAGTCAGTGACCCCCGAGCCGATAAGTTCGTGTCGAATCGAATTTACTGTAAGTTCGCTCATCTCTAGAGCTGATCTTTTAAGAGAAAACCTAGATCTACCACTCACCATAGACGGTTTACTTTCTCCTTATATAATTCCAACTTAAATCATGTCGTAGCCATAGAACCATCCATAAACATTGGTATGTGTTAGAGGCTGACACCGATTTAAAAACTGTAGCTGATTCTAAACCTCTTCACATATAGAAATAATACAACCTTAGGTGACAAGTTAAAGAAAATCGTATCCAATAAAAAAAAAAAGGATTCCACAGGCTCAAAATGGCTTACAAAATACACCTCTAGAGGAAATTACCGTTGTGGTAATTGTTCTTTCTGTACCCACAACATTGCCAGCAGACAGATACAATTAGGTGGCTATACCCATGTAGTTAACCATCTTATTACAGCTCGCACATCCCACGTTGTGTATTCTTTGACTTGACCGTGTGGTAAATATTACGTAGGCAAAACGATATGGCCACTCCATGTTCGGATCTGCTCGGTTAGAACAGGGAGTGGAGCCCTCAGATTAATAGCACATATTTGTGACTCACATGATAACGATCCCACCTGTTTGAAATTCCCGGCTTGGAGAGAGGGTTGATCCTCCCATGTATGGCAGAGACCGTAACAATCTCCTGTTACAAAGGGAGGCTCGATGGATTGTAAAATTGGATGCGACCGCAATCCTGGGACAGAATGATCGATTTGAGTTGCTCCTGTTCTTATGACAATCCCTTCTTTTTATTGTATGTTATACATGTTTTGTGTTAAACTTATTTGTGCCTCCCAGAGTTATGTCACATGACTGTTCTGAGTTTGGGTGTTGTCATGGTAACCTTCCCGGCGTGACTCATGTACTTAATGGAAGTACGTTCGTCCACACCGGTGTATCAGTTAGTGGAAGTGCCTGAGCTGCACCAAACAGTGTTGTCCCGAGACCCCTGCTTCTAAGATCCTGCCCGCCGAAGTCATGTATGTGCACAGATACCTACATTAAAGATCCCTGAATGGTGAGTGCTGGCTACTGTTTTTTCTCAAGTCTTCTCGTATTCCTTTTTTAATATTGACACAATGAATGCTAAATGCCAGTCCTGTGGAACAATCCCTGACATAATAGAATCTTTAAATATAAGGCATAAAGGTTTGTCTCTGTAAATACAGTAGAGAAGAAGGTATTTAGTAGATTGGCCTTTTCCTCATTCTCCTCTACTATTACACCCAGATTATTTCTTAGAGGACCAACAATCTTAGTTATACGTTTCTGATTATTTATGCAGATGAAGAATATTTTTGGGTTTCTTTTTACTTGGCAATTGATCTCTCTGTTGCAATTTTTTAATTTAATTTAACACCTCCACACTACCTTTTTTTTTCAATAGTATGTATGCTTTCCTCCTATCATTTATCATATCCCTAACTATATGGGTATGTATTGTTCACTAGATCTAGTCAGGATGCTCTTAAAAATGTCCCATTGAGCTTGCGTACGTTTATAACTGAGGGCAAGATGTCAATCCATGTCCCTGTAATCCTCTCTTAGATAGATAGAAATTAGCCTTCCCAAAGATTAATGTTTTTATGGCCATCTCTAGTAGACATCTTCTTAAAGTTTTAAAACTTATAATGTTGTGGCCACTATACCAAGATGACCCCCTACCTCTACTTCAGATATGGCATAGTGGTTAGATGTATGGCATAGTGGTTAGTATAAGGCCCCGAAGGGCCCCATCTTGTTGGGTCCTGCACTATTTGGGAAAGCCAATTGACCCTTATTATTGGCAAAAACTGGTTTCCTTTGCTGGACATGCGGGTTTCAGCTTCACAGTCTTAGTTTTTATCCCAAGCACTCTATCTACACTGTCTTCTTCTTGGATATTGTAGTTACCCCTCCCCCAGTTTCTAGATTAAACCATCCTCCACCCTTAGGACTATCTTCTCCCTGAGCACAGCTGTACCCTCCCCATTGAGGTGCAACTCATCCCTACTATAGAGGCAGTATCTGAATCCAACTTAAGTTTGCTCAGTTCTCCATCAACCAGAACACCTTCTTTCTACACCAGTTTCTAAACCACTTGTTTACCTCCCAAATCTCCTAACAGGTAAAGGTACATTTGTTTATTTATTATTTATTTCAGAAAATACTACCTTGAAGGTTTTTATCTTATGATTGCTGCCAAAGTCCCTGAAATCATTTCTAAGGACACTTCACCTACCTCTTACTTTTTCATTGTGCCAATGTGCACCATGATCGTTGGGTCTATGCCAGTTTCTTCCAGGAATCTGCCAACCCAATCAGTGATGTGCCAAACTTGAGTGCCAGGAAGACAACAAACTGTTTGATGATCTCAGTCTTTGTGATACTTTGCCCTGTCTGTCCCCCTAACAATAAATATTTATTTATGAAAAGTTTCTTTAAAGTTAAGATGCCATCTAAAGGAGTTTTATGTTTTACCACTTCCTAATTTTAGCAGCAATAGAAAACTAGAGGATAAATGTTCACAGGCAAAAGTCCTACAGCTTGGAGCATGGAGCTTGCAAGAACGATAGGTCTCTATTTTAACAGTGCATCTATAATTTCCCCTATTGTAAAGCTGACCACAAGAGAATCAACTATTTTTGCTATGAAGCATAAATTAGCTGCACAAAAAGCCTTAGTATGAAAATGCAGAGAGCACTAGAAAGGAAATATTTTAGTGCATCAACTACACTGCTCAAAAAAAATAAAGGGAACACTAAGATAACACATCCTAGATCTGAATGAATGAACTAATCATATGAAATACTTTCATCTTTACAAAGTTGAATATGCTGACAACAAAATTACACAAAATATATCAATGGAAATCAAAGTTATCAACGCATGGAGGTCTGGATATGGAGTCACACTCAAAATCAAAGTGGAAAACCACACTACAGGCTAATCTAACTTTGATGTAATGTTCTTAGAACAAGTCAAAATGAGTCTCAGAAGTGTGTGTGGCCTCCACGTGCCCGTATGACCTCCCTACAATGCCTGGGCATGCTCCTGATGAGGTGGAGGATGGTCTCCTGAGGGATGTCCTCCCAGACCTGGACTAAAGCATCAGCCAAATCCTGGACAGTATGTGGTGCAGCGAGACATGGTGTCCCAGATGTGCTCAATCAGATTCAGGTCTGGGGAACGGGCAGGCCAGTCCTTGGCATCAATGCCTTGCTCTTGCAGGAACTGCTGACACACTCCAGCCACATGAGGTTTAGCATTGTCTTGCATTAGGAGGAACCCAGGGCCAACCACACCAGCATATGGTCTCACAAGGGGTCTGAGGATCTCTTCTCTGTACCTAATGGCAGTCAGGCTGTCTCTGGCAAGCACATAGAGGGCTGTGCTGCCCTCAAAGAAATGCCACCCTACACCCCACACTCCACCGCCAAACTGGTCATGCTAGAGGATGTTGCAGGCAGCAGAACGCTCTACACGGCATCTCCACACTCTTTCACATTTGTCACATGTGCTCATTGTGAACCTGCTTTCATCTGTGAAGGGCACAGGGCCCCAGTGGCGAATTTGCCAATCTTGGTGTTCTCTGGCAAATGCCAAATGTCCTGCAAGGTGTTGGGCTGTAAGCATTACCCCTGCCTGTTGACGTCGGGCCCTCATTCCACCCTCATGGAGTCTGTTTCTAACCGCTTGAGTTGACACATGCACATTCGTGGCCTGCTGGATGTCATTTTGCAGGGCTCTGGCAGTGCTCCTCCTGCTCCTCCTTGCACAAAGGCGGAGGTAGCAGTCCTGCTGCTTGGCTGTTGCCCTCCTACGGCCTCCTCCACGTCTCCTAATGTACTGGCCTGTCTCCTAGTAGCACCTCCAAGCTCTGGACACTATGCTGAAAGACGCAGAAAACCTTCTTGCCACAGCTCGCATTGATGTGCCCTCCTGGATGATCTGCACTACCTGAGCCAATTGTGTGGGTTGTAGACTCCATCTCATGCAACCACTAGAGTGAAAGCACTGCAAGCATTCAAAAGTGACCAAAACATCAGCCAGGAAGCATAGGAACTGAGAAGTGGTCTGTGGTCCCCACCTACAGAACCACTCCTTTATTGGGGGGGGTGTTGCTAATTGCCTATAATTTCCATCTGTTGTCTGTTCCATTTGCACAACAGCATGTGAAATTGATTGTTAATCCGTGTTGCTTCCTGAGTGGACAGTGTGATTTTATACAATCAGTAAATTTCATGAACATTGTTTTTTTTAAGTTGTTTGTAACAAAAAAAAACCAAAAAACTATTTCTTCTTTTTTTGATTAGGTTTAGCTGTACAAAGATCCCCTATTTTATTTTTATTTATTTTTTATAAATTTGGCATATTAACATTTTAAAGATTTATCATAACCAAACACTATATTCATCAAATCTATCAATTTATATGGTTATAATTTACATAAGGATATATAGAAATATTGGAAGTAGTCAACTTTATATTTGTGAAAGTACATCCCCTTTACTGTGATAGCTCTCCTTTGTCGAAGGTGTTTGGTGACTAATGATTGATGTCACAATCTCATTCCTCAAGGTCTAGTCATGCAGTCTGAGACTAACTGCCTACCACAGGGATATTTTTGTAACCTCTGTAAATTGTAATAATTGATTAAATGCTTATATTATGTCATTGGAATACCATAAAACATGATTTCCATAGGGGTGAATTCATTTCAGAAGAAAATGTCAAACATTAGTTTATGTCGCTAAATAGATAATTTACAGTAATTGTAATAATAGGACAGCGGCGTGCATTTAAAATGCTTTTTCATTACAAAAAGGTGCAGTTTGCTAAATAGGGATATCAATGGCTATTGGATAATGACAGCATTTGCTTGTTGTTCCAGCAATGTGCTGTTATTTTAAACTAGAATCAAACATTTAACATCATTAGTAGCTTCACAGTGAGATAATAATGAGGATGATGGCTCAGCAGTAAGTAAATATTTACAGTTGGTGCAAACCTGCATATGAAATGGTACAAGTTTTGCTCTATAAATTGATCATTTGTAAATAAGACCAGTTACAGGCATCTGATGGTAATTGTAAAAAGTTCATGCGCAACAACAAACATGTAGTTAAAGCAGAAGTACCAGTTTTCTCAGGAACAGAATGCAGTAAGTCCATCATCCAATAAAACGCGAAGCTTTGTTCAATTCCTTGAAAATCTAGACATAGTAGCAGGACTGATAACAATTGCTGTCTGTCTTGTTGCTACATACTGTAATGATTTTATAGGAATCTAATAAGGCAAGTTTTTGTGTGATGCTATACTTATTCATTTCTATTTCTGTTACTTACCAGGGAGGAGATTCAGTCTGCTCTGCCAATGCATCCATGTAATCTGTGTACAGTAGGTGAGCTGGTGTTTTTTTTTATCTGATATTGGTCTGTTCACAAGTCCACACATCTTAAGCAGTATTAGAGTACTGTAGAAATGATGTACTGTGATTATTATTTGGTGCCATCTATCTATCTATTCCTTTTTATATCCTGTTTATGAAAACCTTATTTCAAAGTCTTTCATAAAAGTTTTGTGTACTATTCAGAAAAAAAGAAAAGAGGTTACACAGACTTAAAGGGCTTATCCAGCACTGTGCTAAAATTCATTTGCTGTTGGAGGCATTTTCTGCCTTCTGATTTTCTATGTACGGGGGACCACAACAGGACAAGGGCTAGGTAAGTAAATGTTTTTCTTGTTTTCCTGCCAACAGCAGGATATGGATTTCAGCAAAATACTGGATAATCCCTCTAACAATAAACATTGCAACAACATCACATGTGTGGGCTGATTATTAATCAATAGAGTGCCACAGAAAGTTTTAAAGCTGCCAACGAGCAAGAAACCCTTATTTGTTGGCAAGTTAAACGCAGAGGGCACCAAACCAGGAAGACATGGAGGGTTTCGATGAGTGGCTGCAGGTGTGTGCAGAGATTAAAGGGGTACTCCACCCCTAGATATCTTATCCCCTATCCAAAGGGATAAGATGGCTGATCACAGGGGTACTGCTGCTGGGGACCCCCACGATCTCCCTGCTGCATCCGGTGTTCGTTTACTGCAGCGCCGGAGGCTTGTGACGTCATGGTCACACCCTGTTCGTGATGTCACGGCCATGCCCCCTCAATGCAAGTCTTGCAGTGAGGGGGCCTGGCCGTGATGTCACGAGAGGGACGTGACTGTGATGTCATGAGCCTCTGTCCCCGCATCACCAGTCATCCGTCACGGAGCGAAGTTCGCTCAGCGCACCGAATGTCTGGGGTGCCGCAGCCGAGATCGCGGAGGTCCTGCCACTGGGGATCCTTTGGCTAGGGGATAAGATGTCTAGGGGCGGAGTACCCCTTTAAAGATGGAAATGAGCTCTGAACATTTTGGGAGAGCCCATGAGCCCTGCTTTATGTCAAATTCTATATCTATGGGAAAAATGACAGAAGAAAAACATCAAACACATGGCATACTGCTTTTTTATGCCACAAATTTAAAGCAAATTTAGCACGTAGTGCATTTTTTTTATTTTACTGTAGATTTTAAATTAACACACCTGACATAAAAATGCAAAACAATACTAAAAAAAAGCAGTTAAAATAACTAGAGATGAGCATACTTTTGAAAAAATGCCTTGACGTGGCATCAGTAGGAGGAGACCATATAGTGGATGAATGACACAGCGTGGAGGTGGGGGCAGCTTGAGGAGACCAAATAGTGCCTGAATGACAGAGCGTGGAGGTGGCAACAGCCTGACGAGACCATGGGGCCTCACAATTGAAAATATTAAAGATATTTTTTTATATTTAATTTGAAGATTTCAAACAGATGAACCTAAAAAAGTTTTATTTAATGTGCCAGCAGCATGAGGAGACCACATGATGGCACAGTGACAAAGCCAGGAGGTGGCAGCAGCATTAGTGGACCATAATCTGGCAGAACGACATAGCCTGGAGTTGGCGGCAGCAAGAGGAGACCATATAGTGGCTGAATGACACAGCCTGGAGTTGGCGGCTGCAAGATGTGACCATATAGTGGCTGAATAACATAGCTTTGAGGTGGAAGCAGCATGAGGAGACCATGTAGTGACTTAATGGCACAGCCTGGAAGTGGCGGAAGTATGAGGAGACCATATAGTGGCTGAACAACACAGCCTTGAGTTGGCGGCAGCAAGAGGAGACCATATAGTGGCTGAATGACACAGCCTGCAGGTGGCGGTAGTATGAGGAGACCATATAGAGGCTGAATTATACAGCATGGAGTTGGCTGGAGCATGATGAGACCATATAGTGGCTGAATGACACAGCCTGGAGCTGGCATCAGCATGAGGAGAACACATGTTGGCAGAATGAGACAGGCAGGAGGTGGCAGCAGCAGCATCAGGAGTTCAGAAAGCTACCTGGTGACAGAGTGGGATGGTTGGTGGCAATACCAGTACCCGGTGACGAAGGTAGGTGAAAAAGGAGAACTTGGCATCAGATGTGTGGCATCAGGCAGGTGGCAGGACCAGAATAGTAGCTGAGGCAGGTAGACAGAAGAAAACGGTCTCTTTTGTAAAAGTGTTAGTGTGCACAAGTAAGCATGCATCACTTTTAAAAATATGCTTAGGATAAAATATGTGGACCCAACATTTTTTTTTAAATCAAACTAAAAAAAAGGTGTGCAAAAAACACCATGTTCCACCTACACCACTAAGTACTGATGTGATGCAAAGACGTTTAAAAGGTGGAAGGGAACAACGTATAGTCCATTGTAACCATTAGGGGTAAAAACTTCCCCTGTAAGGCCCGACTCTCACTATTAATTCCCTTCTTGGCAAGTGTTATTAATTCCCTCCTTGGCAAAGGGCAGCCCCACACAGGAACCTCTCCCTATTTCCACCTACAAACAGTGCCATTTCCAAGGGATTTTAGGTTGAAATAGGGAGAGGTTGTGGAGCTGCCCTTTTTAAGATGAGTAACACTTTCCTCCAAAAGGTGGAAAGGAACAACATATTGTCCATTGTAGCAGGTGGAGGTAAAAACTTCCCCTGTAAGGCCCTACTCTCGTCCTTTTGATTCCCTTATTGGCTATTCTTCGCTCTCCCTATTTCCACCTAAAAACCCTGACAAATGGCAGTGTTTGTAGGTGGAAACAGGGAGAGGTTCCTAAGTGGGGTTGTCCTTTTTAGGGACTTAAAATGCAAGAGAAGGGCCTTACAGGGGAAGTTTTTACCCTCACCGGTTACAATGGACCAAACGTTGTTCCCTTTCACCTTTTAGAGGTCTTTACATCACATCAATACTTGGTGATGTAGGTGGCACATAGTGTTTTTTGCATACCTTCCCTTTTCTTGGGTTCCATATATTTTATTCTAAGAAAAGTTATTTTAGCTAATGCATGTCCTCAATATTTATTTGTGGTCTGATGCGGAGGAATTTCTGTAACTGGGGAGCAACACCTTAAAGGGGTATTCCGGCTTTAGATGTTTTCTCCCCTATCAAAAGGATTAGGGATAAGATGTCTGATCGTGGGGGGCCCGCCGATTGGTCCCCCCGCGATCTCCCTGCGGCCACAAATCAAGTTTGGCTGCCCAGAAGTCCAGTGGATCTATAAAGTGTGTTGGCAGGGTCATGTCTAGGTGTGCCACCACCTGCTGGTTCAGGTCCTGCTCCAGGTCTACCTGCTGCTGATGAATTGTTTCACTATGCAGGTGAAGAAAGCTACTCATCAGCGACTGTAGACTCAGGCTGCTGATGATGGAGCTGGTACTGCTCCTGCCACCCCACACCTCCCCAGCAGCCATGGCAGTGGAAGCTAAGCGCAGAGGTCCCTCCGAGTCAGACCTGCGAGAAGATGGACGATGGTGCAGATAGGCATTGGCCAACTGACAACGTAGGATGTCTCTGCAGTAGGTCAGTTTGTCCTCCCTCTCAACTCAGTGAGTGTAAAAAAGGCCCCCATTTTGTGCTGGTAGCAAGGCTCCAATAAAGTGGAGAGCCAGAAGTCATCCCGCTGCCAAATGATGACAATTTTGCGGTCACTATACAAGCAAGTGAGCATGCATCGTGCTATTTATGCAGGTGACTTAGTTGGACTCCCTGCCTCCATCTCCACTGCATACTGCCACGGTTTGTCTGGGTCCTCTGTCCAGTCTTCCACATAACCTTCTAGCTCCTCTGGCTGCTCCTGCTCCTCCTCTCCTGTCAGATGACTAGAAAAAACGCTCATTTCGCAAAACTTAAACTGTGCTCCACTGTCCCCTTCCTCTTCCAGTTTAGCCCCCACAGGGCTCATGTGGCTGTTAGATATAGGCGACACGTCTCCCGTGCCCTGACCAGCCATTGTTTCCAACTCGTATTGCAGGAAATGAAGCAGTGGAATGACGTTGTTCATCCCGTAATCCTGGCAACTGAAAGGGCTTCCTCAAAGGGCCTGAGCAAACGGCAGGTGTCACTTATGAGCTTCCACTGGTTGACATTGAAGTTACTCAGGGGAGTCCCCCTATCCGCTTGGATCATCAAGAAATCGGTGATGGCTTTTCTCTGTTCGTATAGCTGGTCCAACATATGGAGGGTGGAATTCCAACATGTGGAAACATCGCAAATCAGACTATATTGGGGGATACCGTTCTGACACTGCAACTCAAGGAGGGTGTGCTTTGCAAGGTACGAGTGACAGAAGTGCATGCAAAGTTTCATTTCCATTGTTAGGATGTCTTGCAGATGGGGGGGGGGACACTTCAGGAACTGCTTGACAACCAGATTGAACACGTGTGCCATGCAGGGCCCATGGCTCAGCCTTCCTTGTCGCAGTGAAGACAAGATGTTCTTCCCGTTGTCGGTCACCATGGTTCCCATTTCCAGTTTTTGTGGAGTAAGCCATGATTCGATTTCTTCGTGAATGATTTTTAGAGGTTCCTCCCCTGTTTTACTCCCATCGCCAAGCAAACCATGTGAAGAACAGCGTGACACCGCCGTGCCGTGCACACATGGTATGCTAGAGGGGCACTGAGACTTGTTCGTGCAGTGGATGCTGAGGACATGGTGGAGGATAAGGAGGCAGAGTTGCACAATGTCACAGGACAAACAGCCTGAGAGTGTGGAGGCAGAAGCGGCGTGACCTGTCCAAGTTGCTGTTGAGTCTGTGCAGGAACCACATTTACCCAGTGAGCCGTAAAGGACATGTATAGTCCCTGAACGTAGTTACAGCTCCATACGTCAGTGCTGCCGTGCACTTTGGTACACACCGACAGGTTCAAGCACTGGCCCCCCTTCTTTTCCACAAAATTGTGCAGGGCTGGTTCTGCCTTTTTCGCAAAGAAATGATGGCTTGGGACTCTCCACCTCGGCTCGGTACAAGCCATCAGTTCTCTGAACGGTGCAAAGTCCACCACTTGAAAAGGAAGAGACTGCAGCACCAGCAGGGCCGTGGTGCTAACACTGGGACACTGATCACACTTCACCTTTTGCTGACAGATCTTGCATGTGGCCAGGTTAACATCCTCTGGATGCTTGATGATAAACTGCCACACCACCGAGTAGCGGATTTTCCCCCAAACAGTCCACACTGATTGACTGCTACTGCTGCCGGCTCCAGGAACCCCTGTTAAACTACCTCCTAGGAATGTAGGCTGCCGTGAAGCAGGTGGTCTACCCCGGGCATGTTTGGCTACAGACTTCCCACATCTGCCACCATGCTGACTGCCAACCATGCTACTACCTTGCTGGCTCAGCTGCTGCCTCAAGGGCAACCTGCAACCCTCTTCTCCTGATGATGATGAAGCCCCTTCTGCACCTGGCTCCCAAGTGCGATCAGCTTCATCATCATCGAGTTGTGTCTGCATGTCACTGATGTCCTCCTCAGTTTCCTCAACAGTGGCTGCTTCAGGAGCCTGAACGCTCGCAACACCACCTCCCATGCCACTCTCTTCAACACTACTTGCCTGCCTAGCAAAGGTTGCGGCGGATGTCTCCTCCACTTCTTGGCTGGGCAGTAGCAGCTGACTGTCCTCTAGTAGATCATCCTCACTAAATAGTGGAGCTGAACCCACAGCATACGATACTTCTGTGGGGGAGGGAACAGCGTAGGACAGAAGCAATGGGAGGACAGGGACTGCTTCCGGGCCATGCCAACTGAGGGTTGTGTCTGAGAAACCCGCCGACTGTTGACTTGGGTGCCAGATGTGACTTGTGATGAAGTGGATGACTGAGTTAACCAATCAAAAGCAGATGGGTTTTTGGTCGAGACACGACTGCTAGCTGATACTGGGAGCTCAGTCCTCTCGCTGCGACTCATACTCCTATTCGCCCCTAGTCTTCTGCGACCCCTGCCTGTGCCTGATGAATGTAGGTCTCTGCCACTCCTCTGTGCATGTGCTTTCACTTTTCTGCCTGAAATACTTAGTGTGTATGTGAGGGGAGGACAACACGCTCCACTACACTTAAAATACTATTTGTCTAGAACAGCAGCAGGTGTGTACTTTTGGCTTGCCTTTCACAGTAACTAGGCCCTAAAGACTTTAACAGGAACAAAATGGTGCACCACATATATGTACGTACGTGGTATGCACTTATGAGGGGTGGATAATACGCTCCTCTACACTTAAAACGGTATATGTATACAACACCAGCAGGTGTGTACTTTTAGCTGGCTTTTTACCGTAACTAGGCCCTTAAGACTTCAACAGGAACAAAATTATACACCATGTAGATGTACGTATGTGGTATGCACTTATGAGGGGAGTGCAATACGCTCCACTACCTAAAGGTGTGTTCTTTTTGGCTGGCGTTTCACAGTAACTAGGCCCTTAAAGCGTACCTATCAGATCACCGGAAAAAAAAAAAAATTATATGTTGCTCATTAGCTCATCCTGATACATGTTATTTGTATGTGTCTATGACCAATATTTCTCTTCGAATTTACTTGGAGTGATTGCATAGTGAAGTACTTTTCATTTACAGCAGAGGGGCGGGTCCTCACTGTGATGACCACTCCCCCTCCCTCACTGCTCTGGGAGTGTAACCCTTTCCTTTCTGGTTTTATGCTACACACACACACACACACACTAGCCCTCATTTACTAACGTGAAACCGACAGTTTTTGTCGGGTTGTGCGACCAAATTTGTGTTGCATAGCCCATGCGACACAAATTTTGTCGCACAACCCGACAAAAGATATCATCACTCCTAGTGTTTTTTAAACCCGTCAAAATGGGCGTGGTTATCACAAAAAGGGGCGTGTCCACGACAAAAAAAAAGAAAAAACACTCGGAGTATGATGAAAAACTCACAGGAAAACCTGTGAATTTTTCTTCATCAAAACCCGACAGCTCTGAGCTTCTGAGACCCGAACCGATCAAAAGTTATTAAGCAGGGGAGCGGGCGGCATGGTCCGCTCCCCAGCGATGTATGATGTGTTTTACTTTCATTTTCCCAGCCGGGATCCCTGAATAGCCCGTACTGAGGAGCCAAACAGGGATCCCTGTGAGCTGCGGTGGGGAAAGATATATAGAATCGCTGGGGGGAATGTATATGTCCCCACAGCTTCTATATATCTTGCCCCCTGCTGCGCAATATGTCTTGTCCCCCGCCGCGCTATTATATACCCCACGTAGCGCATATGTACACATATATATATACTATATACCCCCCGCATAGAGCTATTATATACCCCCCGCAGCGCATGCAGATATATATTATACATGCCCCCCGACAGCGCATCTATATACACATGCCTCTGAAGCGCTATCAATGACTAATGCAGTGGTCTCCAACTTGCGGACCTCCAGATGTTGCAAAACTACAACTCCTAGCATTTCGGGAGTTATAGTTTTGCAACATCTGGAGGTCCGCAAGTTGGAGACCACTGGCTAATACTTGTCAATGATAGCGCTTCAGAGGCATGTGTATAGAAGCGAAGTGGGGAGCAGACATATAGCGTTATCTGGTCCCCACTTCGCTACAATACACAATCCTCAGCCATCACCGGAGCTTCCCCATCGCCTCCCCCATCCCCGGTGTTATAATTACCTGTTGTCGGGGTCCGAGGTCCGCGATGCTCCTGGCTTCGGCGCTCTTGCTGTGCACTGTCACTGTGCGCACTGATGGTGACGTCACGACGTGCATTGGGGACGTCACTATCAGTGCGCACAGTGACAGTGCACAGCAAGAGTGCCGAAGCCAGGAGCATCGCGGTCCTCGGACCCCGGACCCCGGCAACAGGTAATTATAACACCGGGGATGGGGGAGGCGATGGGGAAGCTCCGGTGATGGCTGAGGATTGTGTATTGTAGCGAAGTGGGAGCCAGATAACGCTATATGTCTGCTCCCCACTTCGCTTCTATACACATGCCTCTGAAGCGCTATCATTGACAAGTATTAGCCAGTGGTCTCCAACTTGCGGACCTTCAGATGTTGCAAAACTATAACTCCCGGAATGCTCCGTGCATGCTAGGAGTTGTAGTTTTGCAACATCTGGAGGTCCGCAAGTTGGAGACCACTGCATTAGTCACTGATAGCGCTTCAGAGGCATGTGTATATAGATGCGCTGTGCGGGGCATATATAACGTGCTGTGCGGGGCATATGATTGCGCTGTGCAGGGCATATATACTTGCGCTGTGCGGGGCATATATAACTTGCACTGTACGGGGCATATATAGATGCGCTGTGAAGGGCATATACATGCGCTGTGCGGGGGACATATATACAATTTACCGTGCGACACAATTTCCAACCCGTGGGACACATTTCCAAACCCGTGCGCCAAAAAAAAAAAAATTGTCGGGCGACAGATTAGTAAATATGGAGATTTTCACTCAGAGAATTCAGGGAAAACACTCAGAGATTAAACCGACACTTTTAGTAAATGAGGGCCACCGTGTACTACAAGGATGTTGCAGGAAGCAGAAAGTTCTCCACAATATCTCCAGACTCTGTCACGTCTGTCACATGTGCTCGGTGTGAACCTGCTTTCATCTGTGAAGAGCACAGGGCGCCAGTGGCGATTTTGCAAATCTTGGTGTTCTCTGGCAAATGCCAAATGTCCAGCATGGTGTTGGACTGTAAGCACAACCCCCACCTGTGGATATCGGGCCCTCATACCACCCTCATGGAGTCTGTTTCTGTTTGAGTGGACACATGCACATTTGTGGCCTGCTGGAGATCATTTTGCAGGGCTCTAGCAGTGCTTCTCCTTGCACAAAGGCAGAGGTAGCCCTCCTACGGCCTTCTCCACGTCTCCTGGCAGCGCTTCCATGCTCTGGATACTACGCTGACAGACACAGCAAACCTTCTTGCCACAGCTCGCATTGATGTGCCATCCTGGATGAGCTGCACTACCTGAGCCACTTGTGTGGGTTGTAGTCTCTGTCTCATGCTACCACTAGAGTGACAGCACCGCCAGCATTCAAAAGTGACCAAAACATCAGCCAGGAAGCATAGGAACTGAGAAGTGGTCTTTGGTCACCGCCTGCAGAACCACTGCTTTATTGGGGTATATTGCTAATTGCCTATAATTTCCAACTGTTGTCTGTTCCATATGCACAACAGCATGTGAAATCGATTGTCAATCAGTGTTGCTTCCTGAGTGGACAGTGTGATCTCACAGAAGTATGATTGACTTGGAGTTACATTGTGTTGTTTAAGTGTTCCCTTTATTTTTTTGAAAAGTGCACTTGATAGCTATTGATTATCTGAACACTTAAGCAACAACAAAAACAAATATTTATAGTGTACTTTTCTCACAGGGGACTTAGAGCACAGTCCGAGAGTAACCTGATCAATTTGTTATGAAAGTGATTGTGTTATTTGCCCATGAACAACAAACTAAATGAGCCCTCTTTTAAATATGTCCAAAGATTACATCTTTCTATTATTGATCCAGGTATTGAGTTTCAGAGAGCGGGGATACATGATGGAAGGCTATGGCTCTAAATGTTTTATAATCCTTTTTTTTTTTTTTTTTTTTTTTTTTTTAACTTAAACCTTCAAATAGTGTTGATATATCATTATATAACCATCTTCACAACAAACTTTTAGTATGCATTACTACAATTTAAATGGGCACTGTCAGATATGAAAACTTTTTATATGTTGCACATCTTGGCAAAACAATATATTTTTTTTTTAATATACCGTACTTCTTTAAAACAAATTCACATTTATTTAAAGAAAACTGCCTTTCAAAATCCCACCACCAGGGGTCCCCATACCTTCTGGGACACCGATGAGTCACACAGCAGTATCAGCTTGTCCAAGGGTCATGGACAAGAGATAGCCGATGGACAAGGCTACAAGAGGAACACAGCTTGCAGGAACAGTGCTGTAACATTGAGTTATACCAAACATGTGCCTTTTGCTGTTGCAAAACTACAACTCCAATAAATGACATAGGAACATATTGAAAATGTATGCATAAAAAACTACTTTTCTTTTAGCACTAAACATTTGCATTTAGGAAAATCTAAGTAAAAAAAACTCACCATATAATTTAGGGGGGTTGAAACATTGTTATTATGGGAGCATGTCCAAGTTGTTCGGTTTCTAGCCTTCCCCAACTGAAGATGAAGCATTACTTTGTTTGTGTGGTCTACATTGGTGTACACATTAGGACATTACAATAGTCTAGTCATAAACTTAAAAAGTTGTTGGACCTACTGATTATATAAAATATTAGCATTTTTCAATATTCCCCAGGTGAAAATGTGAAGATTAACCCATTAAATGGGCACTGTCACCAACTTTATTTTTTGATATGTTGTAGTACTTATGTACTACAACAAATCTTTAATATACTTTTATTATTATTTTTTTCATTAAAAAGGTTTAATTTACATTTAAAAACCGGCTACTGAAAAAGGACTGATTTTGGAGTGGCAATCAGTCCTTTTTCAGTTAGGCTGCACTCGCTCCCTGCCTGTCAATCAGACAGGCGGGAGCGAGCGCATTGGCTCCCCGGCCACTGGCTGGGAGGCCACTCCTCTCGCACATCGCCGCCGCCTCGTTGCCGCCGCTGTCCCTGCACGCCCGCTGCCAGACTCTGCAGTAACTGCAAGTGTAATGAGGGAACAGGGTATGCGGGACGGGACGGGGGGGGGGAGGAGGGAACGGAGTAATGCCGTAGCGGGGGGAACGGGCTAGCAAAAAAAAAAAAATAGAATGGTGGGAGCTACCCTTTAAGGACCAAGCCCATTATGAGCTTAAGGACCAGAGCATTTTTTGCACATCTGACCACTGTCACTTTGAGCATTAATAACTCTGGGATGATTTTATTTATGAATTTGATTCCAAGATTGTTTTTTCGTGACATATTCTACTTTAACATAGTGGCAAATTTTTGTCAATACTTGCAACATTTCTTGGTGAAAAATGCCAAAATGTCATGAAACATACACAAAATGTCTACTTTGATTGCCTCATAAAGTTGAAATGTTTTTACTTTTGGAAGACATTAGAGGGCTTCATAGTTCATCAGCAATTTTCCAATTTTTCACAAAATCTTCAATATCGGAATTTTTCAGAGATCAGTTCAGTTTTGAAGTGGATTTGAGGAGCCTTCATATTAGAAATACCCCCAAAATGACCTAATTATAAAAACTGCACCTTTCAAAGTATACAAAATGACATTCAGAAAGTTTGTTAAACCTTTTTCACAGGAATAGCAAAGTGAAGGAGAAAATTCTACATCTTCATATTTTACAATGGGATGTTCTTGTAGACCCGGTAATTGAACTTTTACAAGGGGTAAAAGAATAAAAAGCCCCCCAAAATGTGTAACCCAATTTCTCTTGAGTAAGGAAGTACCTCATATGTGAACGTAAAGTGTTCTGCAGGCGCAGTAGAGGGCTCAGAAGGGAAGGAGCAACATTGAGATTTTGGAGAGTGAATTTTGCTAAAATGGTTTTTGGGGGGCATGTCGCATCTAGGAAGCCCCCTATGGTGCTGTAACAGCAAATAAAAAACCCACATGGAATACTATTTTCGAAACTACACCCCTCATGGCACATAACAAGGGGAACAGTGAGCCTTAACACCCCACAGGTGTTTGACAACTTTTCGGTAAAATCAGATGTGTAAATAAAGATTTTTTTTTCACTAAAATGCAGTATTTCCCCCAAAATTTACAATTTTTACAAAGAGTAATAGGAGAAAATGCCCCAAAAAGTTTGTAGCCCAATTTCTTCTGAGTATGGAAATACCCCATGTGTGGACGTCAAGTGCTCTGCTGGCGCACTACAATGCTCAGAAGAGAAGGAGCCCAATTTGGCTTTTTGAAAGCAAATTTAGTTGAAATGGTTTTTGGGGGGCATGTCACATTTAGGAAGCCCCTATGGTTCCATAACAGCTAAAAACACCCCACAGGTGTTTGATGCCTTTTTGCTAAAGTTGGATGTGTAAATGAATTTTTTTTCCCAAATTTTTTTTTCCAAATTTTTACAAGAGGTAATAGGAGAAAATGCCCCCCCCAAATTTGTAACACCATTTCTTCTGAGTATGGTAATACCTCATGTGTGGACGTAAAGTGCTCTGCAGGCGAACTAAAATGCTCAGAAGAGAAGGAGCGCCATTGAGCTTTTAGAGAGAGAATTTGTTTGGAAAAGAAGTCGGGGGCATTGTTCATTTACAAAGCCCCCATGCTGCCTGAAAAGTTGACCCCCCCCCACATATGAACCTGTTTCGGAAACTGCACCCCTCACATAATGCAATAAGCGGTGCAGTGAGCATTTACACCCCACTGACGTTTGACAGACTTTTGGAACAGTGGGGTGTGCAAATGAAAGATTTTATTTTTCATTATCATAGACCACTGTTCAAAAAATCTGTGGGGTGTAAATGCTCACTGCATCCCTTATTACATTCCGTGAGGGGTTTAGTTTCCAAAACAGGGTCACATGTGGGGCGGGGGGGTCCACTGTTCTGGCACCATGGGGGCTTTGTAAATGCACATGGTCTTCAATTCCAGCCAAATTCTCTCCAAAATCCCAATGGCCCTCCTTCTTCTCTGAGCCCTGTAGTGCGCCAGCAGAGCACTTTACGTCCACATATGGGGTATTTATATTCTCAGAAGAAATGGTGTTACAAATTATGGGGGTCTTTTTTCTATTACCTCTTGTGAAAATGAAAAATTTGGGAGAACACCAGTATTTTTGTGGAAAAATACAAATTTTAATTTTCATGTCCAACTTTAACGGAAATTCTTCAAACACATGTTTTAAGGCTCACTATACCCCTTGTTATGTTCTGTAAGGGGTGTAGTTTCCAAAATGGGATCACATGTGGGTGTTTTTTTTTTTTTTTCATGTCAGAACTGCTGTAATGATCAGCCACCCCTGTGCAAATCACCTCAAATGTACATGGCGCTCTCACTCCTGAGCTTTGTTGTGCACCTGCAGAGCATTTTACATCCACATATGGGGTATTTCCATAAATCCTGTAAATTGCGTTACAAATTTTGGTGGTCTTTTTTTCCCTTTTACCTCTTGTGAAAATGAAAAGTATGGGGCAACATTAGCATATTAGTGTAAAAAATGTAATTTTTTTACAATAACATTCTGGAGTAGACCCCAACTTTACCTTTTCATAAGCGGTAAAAGGAGAAAAATACCCCCAAAATTTCTTAGGCAATTTCTCCTGCATTCGGAAATACCCCATATGTGACCCTAAACTGTTGCCTTGAAATACAACAGGGCACCTAAGTGAGAGAGGGCCATGTGCATATGAGGGCTAAATTTGGGATTTGCATAGGGACGGACCCGGATGAAAGAATTACGCTTGCCTCTGATACCAAACTTACTCTATGGCAGTGTTTCCCAAACTGGGTGCCTCCAGCTATTGCAAAACTCCCAGCAGGTCTGGACAGTCAATGGCTGTCCGGCAATATTGGGAGTTGTTGTTTTGCAACAGCTGGAGGCTCCATTTTAGAAACAGTGCCGTACCAGACGTTTTTATTTTTTATTTGGGGGGGAGGGGCGTAACTGTGTAGGGGTATGTGTATATGTAGTGTTTTACCATTGCAACCTGGGAAAAATCTGAGACAACAGTAATTTTGTATGCTGTTAAAAATAAATATTTGTAAGAAAACCGTCACACACAGGTACAGACACTATATTATGAACTACGCTAACCTTACAGCCCCTGTAGCATAGTCAAATAAAACAAATTCCTGGAATACCCCTTTGACTGTGACCATGTCCTTGATTAAAAACGTGACACTGTTTTTTTTTTTATGCCTCACTTCGCCACTTTTCACGCACAGAAAAACATTTAAGGATAAGTTCATACCAATGAGGCCCAGACATGGCCTAAGAAACACCTATTCTCACAAAGAAAGAAGTAAGGTGGCAAGCAAGATGCAAACGTATTATGTTTGCCACATGGCTACAAAAATAAGGTAGATAGAAATGAGACATAAGCAACATAATAAATCTGTCCAATAGTTGGGTATTGTCTTGACAGCAGTTGTATTCCTGACCATGGTTCTGAATTACTTTGTCTAATGGTAGCATGTAAAGCACAAACAGCATTGGGGATAGGATAAAGTCTAATGGTACTCCATAATTTGAGGGTTTACTATTCAACTATTGACTTGGGTAGTTGGGTTGAAGCTGCAACTATTGTAACAAACTATGGATGAATATTATTTATACCCAATGGAATATTATGTTAATGAGGTAATCCGGTGGTCAACATGTTTTTCCGTTTTTAACTTACCCTATTTTTAGTTTTATTTCTATTCTTGTTGTTTAGCCTACTCTATTTCCGTTCTTTGTTGTCTTTTTATCCCCCACTTTGTTTTCGTATCTTTGCTTCTATTTCCTGTTTCTTGCTGTGCTGAAAACTACAAATCCCAGCATGCCACATGCCTTGCTGGTTTGGGGTTGCTCCTTTTTTTTTTTGTTGTTTGTTCCATCCCTTTACCCATCCTACTATTTTCCCGGGTCGGCCCTCTTATACACAGCACACTAATATAATCAGCCCTGGTTGGGATACACTGGCATGCACACACAAAAGGGACCACAACTCCCAGCATGTGTCATTCAGAAGTCTTCAGTCTGTGGTATAACACCAGTATGCTGCCTCTGTAGTCTCTAAAAGGACATACACCAGTGTTTCCCAACCAGGATGACTCCAGGTGTTGCAAAACTACTACTACCAGCATGCCCGGACAGCCAAAATCTGTCCAGGCATGCTGGGAGTTATAGTTTTGATACAGCTGAAGACACCCTGGTTGGGAAACAACGCACTTTGTTTGTAATATACTGAATAGGCTAGGCCAGTGTTTCCCAATCAGTGTGCCTCCAGCTGTTGCAAAACTACAACTCCCAGCATGCCCACAGGCTGTCAGGTCATGCTGGGAGTTTTAGTTTTACAACAGCTGGAGGCACACTGGTTTGGAAACACTGGTGTAACATGATGTGTATGCTGAATAGGTTAGGATAGTGTTTCCCAACCAGTGTGCCTTCAGCTGTTGCAAAACTACAACTGTTGTAGTTTTGCAACAGCTGGAGGCACACTGGTTTGTAAACACTAGCATACACACACATAACAGGGACTACAACTCCCAGTATGTGTC
Organism: Hyla sarda; assembly: GCF_029499605.1. Lineage (NCBI taxonomy): Eukaryota > Metazoa > Chordata > Amphibia > Anura > Hylidae > Hyla > Hyla sarda. The sequence continues at coordinate 228,375,868 of NC_079192.1, forward strand.
ATTCAGGAGTCCCCCACCCCCTCCTTCACACATAGAAATCATCCCCAGTCCGAGATGTATTCCCCTGCAGTCTATACATTCCCAGCCCCTGCACTTTGTTATCCTCTTATCTTCTCTGTCTTCTTTTAGTGCAGACCTGCATCCTCAGAAGGCAGAGCAGGGGAGGGGAGATGAGATGAGGAGCTGTGTACGTCCTCTCTCTCCCCCTGCTCTGGCTTCTTTCTCTCATGCACACCTACGACCACCTGGAGGGGGAGATGAGTGGGCGTGGCCTATTTCTCTCATGCACACCTGCAACCACCTGGAGGGGGAGATGAGGGGCGTGGCCTATTTCTCTCATGCACACCTGCGACCACCTGGAGGGGGAGATGAGGGGGCGTGGCTTATCTCTCTCATGCAGTTCTGAAAGAACAGAGAAAAAAAAAGCCATGAAATGTTGTCCACAGCCTAATCCTAACATGTGGACAACAGTAAGAGATCCAACACAGAACTACAGAACTTCCTGGCCCACAAACAGGTAAAAAAAAAAGACACATGCTACACAAACATATAACTCATGTCAATTGCAAAAAACATGAACATTAAAAGAAGATGCAATATAGGCAAAAATCTTAACCGCTGGAGTACCCCTTTAAACAAATAAAACAGTTGGATTCCCATTTTTTTCATTCCTCCTACAGAAAAAAGTAGTCATGAAAATTGGGCAATTAATTATATTTACATATGAAAGGAACAAAAAAAATACAACCTTAAGAAAAATAATTATATGGCTACGTTTATAAAAATTAAATAATAATAATGCAGCAGTACTATTTTGTTCTATAAAAATGTCTTTCTCATGCAAAACTACTAGATGTTAAAAACATACATGATGGGTATTGCTACATTCATAATGACCCATGCAATACTGTTAACATTCTATTTATACAGTACAGTAAACAATGAAAAATAATGCAGAAGACAATAGCAGAAAAATTTACCCCAAAAAAGGGTCTAATGGAAAAACACAACTCTTTTCAGAGAAAACAAGCACTTATATGGCTACCTTGATAAATAAACTATACTAGGCTATCTCAAAGAAAATAAAGATGGGTTTATGAGGGCTCAGCCCTGTCTATCTAACCTGATCAGCTTTTATGAGGAGCATGAAACTGTACTGAGGTGTGTTGCTGGATGCCATTTATCCTTTTTTCCCCAAAGAATTTGAAAATGTGCTACATAAATGTTTTTTAGACAAAATGAGAATTCTTAGGCCGAGGGAAAATGTGTATAAGTGGGTAGGTAACTAGCTCAGTGATAAAAATCAGAGGGTAGTTATTAATAGTACATAAACTGAGTGGGTGACTGTTGCTAGTAGGGTACCACAGGGGTATTACGATTTTAAAATAGAAGTAATTTACAAACCCGTTTAACTTTCTGGCACCTGTTGATTTGAAAAAAAAATGATGTTTTCCTCCGGAGTACCCCTTTAAGCTTAATGTGCATGGAGTTCACCAGAGCTTCACAGATTGCCTCTAAAGTTCTCTTTCACTTTTCATTGACAACATAATGAAGCTGGTTAATGCTAGAGTCCTTGCATTACCCCAACTTTTGTTTGAGGATGCCCACAGATGTTCAAAAGGATTTAACTTAGCCTCTTTAGGAAGGCAGCAGACATCTTGGAGGGGTGTTTGGGGCATTATCATGTTATAAAACTGCCCTGCAGCCCAGTCTTCAAAGGGAGGTGATCATGCTCTGTTTTGGTATGCCACAGTATATGTTTCATGGTTCCCTCAATGAATGGTAGCTCCCTAGTGCCAGCAGCACTCATGCAGGCCCAGACCAAGACACTCCCACTACCATACTTGAGCGTAGGCAAGACACACGTCTTAGTACTTCTCACCATGGTTGACGCCAACACACTTGACACCTTAGTCTGCTTAGTCAGCAAACTTCTGTGGGCTTTCTTGTGCTTCATCTTTAGAAGAAGCTACCTTGTTTTTTTTTATTAGATTCCCAGAGAGTTATTTTTCATGAGGTCAACCGAATACAAAAACATGGGCACTCAACCTCTATATCAGAGTACATATCAGGAGGCAAAGCAGTATATCCCAATAGCAATATACAAAACAAAAGGAGAAAATAAGCGGATATACTAAAGTGCAGTACACACCTATCAATAACAATATTCTGAATAAAATATTGATCTTTATTAGCAAATCATATAGAAAAATACATGGATACAAAATCCACACAGTAAAATTAAAAACATTTTCAAGAAGACGCATGCACATAAATGGTAGGCAGATAATACTGCTCAGTCCGTCCAAAACTCCAACCTCATGTGTAAACCATCTATGTGGCAAAAAAAAATAAAAAAAAGCTAGTGTACATGATGAAATTACACAGTATAGCATCAAGGCAAAGGAATTCTGCCCTATACTTTATATACAGGCTGAACTGACTATGCTACAGAGCATAAGTATAGCAATGACTAACAAGAAACACAGGTACCAGCTCAGTCCTGTAAGCGCCTGGACTGGATTTGGACTGATCCGGTTGAATAGTGAACAAAGGATAGGATGTCCAGCACAGACTCTTGTGCAAAAGGAACTTCTTTATTGGTTAAAATTCATAGTTGCTATGGGATACAACAAAGGATTCTTGCAGTGTGACGCGTTTCGGACCACAGGGCCTTAGTCATACACATGACTGTATAACTAAGGCCCTGTGGGCCGAAATGCGTCACACTGCAAGAATCCTTTGTTGTATCCCATAGCAACTATGAATTTTAACCAATAAAGAAGTTCCTTTTGCACAAGAATCTGCGCTGGACATCCTATCCTTTGTTCACTATAGCAATGACTGTAGAAGTAAAACATGCAAACCAGTGCAGGATACTAGACAGGGATTAGATGGATGCAGGTATAAACAGATCACAACATGTGCCCTACGCACAGATTTTACAGCGGAAATGAAGCTTTGGAAATGAAAGACTAATTGGATAATGGGCATTTCCAAGCAGATTTTATCGCCGGATTGAACATGCTAACTCTTTCAGAAGAAGTTTCCTTTTGATGGTGCCATGGTGAAATCACTAAAACAGTTTAAAAAAAGCTTTCTGAATGTCATGACTGTGGATGAACAGGGAGAGTGAGCCCTAAACTGTCCCTAGAAACACTCTCCCTGCCTACTTGGAGAGTCAAATAGAGGATCTAGATCTAGATCACCATACGGAACGAGATTTAGAGGCAGGGGAGGATGGCAGAACAGATACAACAACTACGCCCCCAGAGGCAGAGGCAGGGGAAGAGGCAGAAACAGGAATCAATCATATGGACCTCCACAATATGGATTGTCCTCTGCCTCTTCCTCGTCACAGGCCAATGTGCCAATACATTCCGCCTCCGCATCATCTTTTTTGGAGAAGGGTCCGATGCTGACCCAGAGTTAGGGCTAGCATCGACATCAAATGACCCGCTGTTTTCCCCCTCATCAGACAATAAACGAATTATAAACCTATCTAAAATAATTTTTTCTGAATCTGAAATCTCTCTTCTTAATAAAGGCGTATCATTTATACCCACAAATCGACCTGACTCTTTTGGATGGGTACGTGATCTCCATCTTTTTGCCAGATCCTTACGTTGGAAAAAATTCTTCAAAATGCGTGATTTGAGACTTGGTATGGAACATGGCCTATCTCCTGATGAATTCACCGATGCACAATTGCTGGTGTCTCTCTTGGATGATAGCGAAAGAGACCCAGGGAAGGGTCCATTCTCTTCATGCCATCTTCGTAGCACTAGAATGCCTCCAATTAATGAAGAGGATAGTATTAATACATTCCTAAGAGTAGTCATCCGAGCCATAGAGGACACGGTGAGAAATGATCATCACCAGGTCACCAATCTAACAAAGGATGAACTACAGTCCCTAAAAATCCTGGAGGAGGATAAAACCATAGTGATTAAATCCTCCCACAAAGGAGGGAACCTGGTCATTATGGATCAAGGGGACTATGTCACTATGTGCCTAAACGCACTCAAAGACAGAACAGGTTATCGGATTCTGGATAGGGATCCTACCATGATTTTTCAGAAAGAACTTAAGGCCATTGTCGACAAAGCTCTACTCTCCAATCTCATTGATAAAAAAGAATATGATTTCATTTACCCTATGTATCCCACTATGGCAACGTTCTACGGATTGCCCAAAATACACAAGGGGCTTTCACCCCTGAAATGCCGCCCAATTGTATCAGGCATCAACAACCTCACGCAAAATGCGGGGGTCTACCTTGATCAAATACTACGTCCTTTTGTACTATCGCTCCCTTCCTATATTAGGGACACCACCGACTTGTTACTAAAACTGGAAGACGTCTCACTGGATAATGAGTCCTGGCTCTGCTCCATCGATGTGGAGGCCCTTTATAGCTCCATACCACATAACTGTGGTATTGAGGCTGTTAGATCATTCCTGTCCAGTAGAAGTATTCATCTAAAAGAACATAATGAATTCGTTCTACAACTCCTCAACTTTGTCCTGACCAGAAATTTCTTTACTTTCAACACCAAGATCTACCACCAACTCAGAGGGACTGCCATGGGCAGTCCAGCAGCGCCCACCTACGCTAACATCTATCTGGGTTGGTGGGAGAGTCGTATTGTATTTGGTGACATCCTTGAAAAATATCAGCCGTCAATATCCTTCTGGGGAAGGTATATTGACGATATTATTATCATCTGGTCAGGACAGAGAGAGGATTTTACCTCTTTTGTACACGAACTTAATGTAAATCAGATAGGCCTCCATTTCACTTATGAAATACACAAAGACAGTCTGTGTTTTCTTGATGTAGTGTTGAGCAGGAACCCCTTGGGAAGAATAGATACATGTGTTTATAGAAAACCAACGGCGGGTAACAACTTTCTAAAATGGGACAGTCATCACCCAGTGCCTCTTAAACGTGGTATCCCTAAGGCTCAATATTTACGCATGAAGAGAAATTGCTCAAATGATACATCCTTTAGAACAGAATCCAATAAGTTGAGACGAAGGTTTAGAGAGAGGGGATATCCCAACAGTATTCTTACTAAAGCATTTAATGAAGTAAGGAAATGTAATCGAAGTTCGTTACTTATCCCTCGCCCTAAAAAAGAGAGCAACTGTCTCCGAATAATTGGGACGTATGATACAGCAGCCACATCTATACGTAACATTATCACTCAGTTTTGGCCTATCTTGACATCAGACCCGTTGATATTTGGTCTGGTGGGTGAACGCCCACAGATCACCTATCGACGTGGTAGAAACCTAGGTGACAGATTAATACATAGTCACTTTACACCACCATCAGCCAAAGGGACCTGGCTTGATCGGAAAGTGGTAGGAACGTATAGATGTGGTAAATGCAAAGGCTGCGAGTACATTAAGGTGACAAAATATCTACAGAGCCCACATAATGGACAAAGATACATTAGTCGGGATTTTGCTAATTGCAAAACCTCTAATGTGATCTATGCATGCCTATGCCCCTGTCCCCTTGTATACGTGGGAAAAACTAAGAGAGAACTACGCCGTCGCATATTAGAGCATATAGGAGACATTAATCATCAGAGAGACAAACCCATCTCTAATCATATGAGATCTGTACATGCGTCTACACCTTGTGCTATCTCTTTCCAAGTTTTGGAGGTAGTACACGCTAATGTAAGGGGTGGCGACATTGATCGTCGCCTCCTGCAAAAAGAAACTCAGTGGATTTACAGATTGGGGACTGTATCCCCTGGGGGGCTGAATGAACATTTGTCATTTACCTCTTTTATTTGATAATACACCCGAACAGATGGCAATCCCTTTATCTGGTTAAAATTTGCCCCCCCTTCTTTCTCATATTGGGGAGTAATCCCCCATTCCTTTAGTAATTTTTGGTAATCAATTAATACATATATACGTATTTACTATATGCTGATAGCTAGACCTCCCTCTTGGATTATCATTTTTAAGATTGATATTTCATCAGAATTAACTATTATTGACAGCTTATCTAGAATTGTCCCCCTTTTTTTATCCTACTATCATACTAAAAAATAGGGACTTACTGACTGACATCATTGTCTGGTCAGTCTATCTTTTTTAACTTTTTTTGTACTTTAAGTACATCATATATAGCAGCGATCATCCACATAACAACACCAATTTTCCATCTCTATGCAAAACATTGGCTCCAAATATAGGATTGCACAATTTGTGTGGCTATGGAATTAATATTTGCTTTATTTACATGTCACATACCTTCCGGAACCCATTTTCGGTATTTGGAACGCTCACGTGACCTAAGTAGGTCACGTGATGCGTCTCTGGATTGTATTCAGTTCCTGTCTGGAGGCGCGGCTATACCGCGCATGCGCCATAGTGCCGCATCCTCGTAAACGCACGTGACCGCTTCACTGACATTTACAGATCAGTGACGCGCTGCTTGCGCCCGGCGTCTGACGTCACATTATGCGCCACTGGCTCTGACTGGTCGCCAGGCAAGATGCGCACTATTTAAAATCAGCTGGTACACTCTGTTTAACACATCTGAGCATGTCGCCAGCCCAGTAAGACCGGATTCCCTAAGTGTACCATCGTCTGGGGGTGCTAAGTATACCTGCTGCTGGGGTGCCATTACACTCCACTAGCCTTTCTCTATATCTTTGAATATCTTGAATATCTATGCCAGCCATCTAACATTTTTGTCCTAGTCTGTGATGTATTGGCTATACTCAATATACCTGCCAGGCTAGGCAGTTTATGTATGTATGTTTATTTAGTGGTAGCTCCTATCGTGTTGCTATCATTGTGTGTAGTGCACCCATCTACTAATGCACTAACACTAAGTCACCCCCTGACTTATCTCTGACCAATTACAACTACTTCATGGTACCTAGGCATATTTTCTGGTAATGGTTAATGGTGATATTGTCTATTACGTCACCACTTGTATCTACTGTAATAATCCAGAGTACTTAGGTATATGTATATTTTTGCATCTATATCTATGCTAGCAAATTGTGCAAAGAAAAACTATATTTTGTTGTTTGTGTACATGTCTGTAATGAGTAAACATCATGGCTATTAATAGCCTCTACTCTGCATAGGGCACAATTTATTATATGTGGCATACCTCATGCACCTAGTGTACATCCCACACTAGGAGGGCAAATTTGGAGGAATTAGCTACTATCTGGGTCTGGTTCGCTGCGCTCTTAGGGAATACTTGGTCATCATAAGTGCCCTGTCTTTTAAATTGGTGCTATCACTATCACTAATGTTTATGTTTGGTGCCACGTTTCTCCCTGATGATCCTGTTTAAATTTGACAGGTGAAACGCGTTGGAGTTGGGTTATTATTTTTTGACTGTTTTTGCACTATTGTGGTTATCACACACACTTTGTTTTTGGAGCCTTGGGTTGTGCAGCCCTATCCCCTTCTATCTATTGTCTCATTTTGTTGTTTTTTCCCCTCACTTAGTGAGAGCAGGGAACGTCACCGTGGTTGAGGCCACCCTGTTAAGGCGGTGGGTCCCTCAAAAGGCAGGGAAAGAGGGATGGGTTTATTTATCATAGCGGGCACATATCCCTCCATCTCTCTAATCCTTGAATTATTTCATTGTTGAATAATCATACATTTACATTTTCTAATACAGGAACTTAGTCGCTCCTATCTTAGATTATCGATCTATATCTACTATAGGCGTGGTTCACTTATCTATTCTTAAGATTTGGGTCTGCACACCCCCGGGCTCCCTAGCACTATTTAGTATAAGTAGCACATACCTTAGTTCAATTGTCATCTTCTAATTTTAGTCTGTAGTACATTAAAAGTTATATTTTAAACAATATTTTGTATTGATCATGAGGACGACTACTCGGTGACTTTTCTTGCTTAGATCCTCTTGACATCTATCATTACGATAACATAGGATCACATAACTATGTAAGTGATTTCCTAGTCGGTGATAACTATATTTTCCTGTTAGACAAATTTGGGCCTAGTTCCTGTGAAAGGCCAGCCAAAGCTACACACTTTTTTCTGTAGTCTAATACAGTTTTAAGGGTAGTGTAGCCTATTGTCCTCCTCTCACAAGTGTAACATATACGCACTCAGCTGGTGTATAACTATGTCAGGCAGAGAAGTGCAAGGACGTGCACAGAGGAGTGGCAGAGTCCTAAATTCATCAGGCAGAGGTCACAGCAGACCAGGGGTGAGTGGCAGCAGGTATCAGCTAGCGGTCGTGTCTCGACCAGCAACCCATCTGCCCTCATTGATTGGTTAACTCGGTCATCCGCTTCTTCACAAGTGACATCCGACACCCCCAGTCAATAATCGGTGGTTTCCTCAGACACATCCCTCAGTTGGCATTGCCCAGGAGCAGTCCCTGTCCTCCCATTGCCTCTGTCCTATGCTGTTCACTCCCCCACAGAAGTATCGTATGATGTGGGTTCAGCTCCACTATTTAATGAGGACGATCTACTAGACAACAGTCAGCAGCTACTGCCCAACCAAGAAGTGGAGGAGACATTTGCTGCTTTCTCCGCTAGGTGGGCAAGAAGTGATGAGAAGAGTGGCGTGGGAGGTGGTGTTTTGCGAGCGTTCAGGCTCCTGAAGCAGACACTGTTGAGGAACCTGAGGACATCAGTAATGTGCAGACACATCTCGATGTTGATGATGAAGCCGATCACACTTGGGAGCTTGGTGCAGAAGGGGCTTCATCATCATCATCAAGAGAAGAGGGTTGCAGGTTTACCGTGAGGCTGCAGCTGAGCCAGCAAGGTAGTAGCATGTGCGCAAGCAGAGAAACAGTCAATCTGGCACTGCATACAAATTGCCTGGCTGGGCTTTACTATTTCACAGCTTCACAACTCATGGGAGTCATGCAGTCAAGGGTAGGTGGTGCTCTATCCCATACGGCACAAGTCGCTTTCATCAAATGCATCCGAAAAAAATACAAGGATGGCACTCACCAATCTTCTTATGTGTGAACGTAGTTCTTTATTGTACATTTGTACACAGTGCAAAGTGCAGCTGGATCAACAGCTAGTGGCAGCATCGGGACCTGTCTCCAAAACGGTGTGACAGCTGTTTCGTAGCTAAGTACTACTTCATCAGACCACTGGGTAGTAGCATGGTTGGCAGTCAGCATGATGGCAGAAGTGGAAAGTCTGCAGCCAAACGTGCCCGGGGTAGACTACCTGCCATGTGGCAGCCTACCTTCCCAGAAGGTAGTGAAACAGGGGTCCCTGGAGTCGGCGGCAGTAGCAGACAATCAGTATGGACTGTTGAGGGGAAAATCAGCTACTCGGCGGTGTGGCAGTTTTTCATCAAGCATCCGGAGGATGTTAACCTGGCAACGTGCAAGATGTGTCTGCAGAAGGTGAAGCGTAGCCAAGGACCCAATGTTGGCACCATGGCCCTGGGTCGACATATGCAGCATCACCATGAAGCGGCCTGGGAGAACCATTGCTCCCATGCAGTGGTTCAGCCTGCTGCATTACCCAGTGGTGCGCCATTCCCTGTTTCAGCCAGCTAAGGCTCCACCACCTCAGCCGAAGGGAGCTGTCTGTCATACCCATCTTCTGTCGCTCCAGATGCTCCTGCTCCTTCTACTTTGAGTCAGTCATTCCGCCAGCAATCCATCTCCGAAGCCATGTCCAAGAGACAACAGTATACACCCACTCATCCAATGGTGCAAAAGCTGAATGTGCTCCTGTCCAAGTTGCTGGTGCTGCAGTCCCTCACTTTTCAAGTGGTGGACTATGCACCTTTCAGAGAACTGATGGCTTGTGCCAAGCCGAGGTGGAGAGTTCCAAGCCATCAGGAGCTAGATGGTGATGAGGAAGACGAGACAGAGGATCCAGACACACCATGGCAGTATGCAGTGAAGATGGAGGCAGGGAGTCACTTGCACAAATGGCATGCTCACTTGCTTGCATAGTGACCGCACCACCACCATTCGGCAGCGGGATGACTTCTGGCTTTCCACTTTATTGGACCCTCTCTACCGCCACAAAATGGGGGCCTTTTTTACACCCACTGAGAGGGAGGACAAACTGACCTACTACAGAGACATCCTACTTAGTCAGTTGGTCGATGCCTATCTGCGCCATCGTCCTTCCTCTCGCAGGTCTGACTCAGGGGGCCCTCTGCGCTCACCTTCCACTGCCATGGTTGCTGGGGAGGGGTGGGGTGGCAAGAGCAGTACCAGCTCCATCAGCAGCAGCAGCCTGAGTCTACAGTTGCTGATGAGTTTTTTCACTATGCGGGTGAAGAAAGCTTCTCATCAGCAGCAGGTACACCTGGAGCAGGACCTGAACCAGCAGGTGGTGGCATACCTTTACATGACCCTGCAAACATGACCCCGCCTTGACTTTAAAGATTCACTGGACTTATGGGCAGACAAACTTGATTTGTGGCTGCAACAGCAGAGTTTGCCCTGGAAAAGCTGTCCTGCCCAGCCAGTAGTGTGGCGGGAGCCATAGTAACCACAAGATCTCGTCTGTCCACGAAAAATGGGGAGACACTGACCTTTCTGAAGATGAATCAGACATTGATCAGCCATGATTTCCACCCACCAATGCCTGATGCATCAGAGTAGATTGACCATGGTGCGTCACCAACACTTCATAAATATGAATAGTGCAAAACATATTTAAGGTGCTGTTCCCCAGGATATGCATTAGATCAATCTTAACATTTCTTAGGATAAAATATATGGACCCCGATTTTTTTTAATATCTCAGAAAAGGAAAGGTGTGCAAAAAAAACACCATGTGCCACCTACACCACCAAGTATTGATGTGATGCAAAGACCTCTTAAAGGTGGAAGGGAACAACGTATGGTCCATTGTAACAGATGGGGATAAAAACTTCCCCTGTAAGGCCTTATAATCACACTATTAATTCCCTTCTTGGTAAGTGTTACCCACCCTAAAAAGGGGGACCCCCACAGGAACCTCTCCCTAATTCCACCTAAAGACAATGCTATTTCCCAGGGTTTTTAGTTGTAAATAGGGAGAGGTTCCTGTGTGGGGCCACACTTTTTAGGGCAAGTAACACTTGCCAAGAGAGTAGAGCCTTACAGGGGAAGTTTTTACCCTCACCTGCTACAAAGAACAATACGTTGTTCCCTTCCACCTTTTGGAGGCAAGTGTTACTCATCCTAAAAAGGTCGGCCCCACAGAGGAACCGCTCTATATTTCCAAATAAAAACCCTGCCAAATGGCAGTGTTTGTAGGTGGACATAGGGAGAGGTTGCTGTGTGGGGCCGCCCTTTTTAGGGCGAGTAATACTTGCCAAGAAAGGAATAGTACTGCGAGAGTGGGGCCTTACAGTGGAAGATTTTACCCCCACCGGTTACAATGGACCATACGTTGTTTCTTTCCACCTTTTAGAGGTCTTTGCCTCACATCAATATTTGTAGGTGTACAGCACAAATAGAGAAAGATAGCCGCACATCCACCATCTGTATTTTGATCTACTTGCTTCTCAACATAATTTAAAAAAACTAACAGGTTGTTAGTATACATTTTGATCAAAAGGTACAAGCCCACTCGCCATGTCAAGGCCACCTAGTCAGAGGAGGTCCTTAACCTAACACTGGCGTTGCGCCGGGAGGCGACCACTGCCTCCGAGACACCATGCCCACAGGGGGAACGACCCAGTGGCCAGGCAACCTCACTGCTGCCCGACCAAACCCTTGACTCTGGGCCGCACCACCCCACAGACAAAGCATCACAGAAACAATGGCTGCCACAGAGAACCACACCAGTGTGAACATTTACCAGGTGCTCCCTACCAGAGGGCTGGGAGAATGTAAGGAGGAAACCCTTATGCAGTCTCCTGCTAATAAAAACGACTGGGCTGAATGTGTGGAGTGGAGTGCTGGCCATGGAAGCAGGGAGAGACTAAAATGTACAACACAAATAGAGAAACATAGCAGCACATCCACCATTTTTATTTTGATCTACTTGCTTCTCAGCATAAATCAAAAAGTACAAGCCCACTCATCATGTGAAGGCTTTTTATTTTTTACTTGGTCTGCACTCTGCCCCTCCTTCTCAACCCAGCCCTATATAAATTAGCAGGAAGATGCACAGGGCCCCTTCCTTTCTGGCAGCCTCCCAGTCTGACTGGGAGAACATGGTAAGTGAGCTTTTACACCTTGTTCACATTGGTGGGGTGCTGTGCAGCATCCATTGCTGCCGCGGCACCATGTCTATGGGGAGGCGTGTCCCTGGGACTGGTTTGACTTGCATTGGGGCTTTTCTGCCAGTGGGTCGTTCCCCTGTCTGCACTGGTGTTGTGGCCGTGGTGGTCGCCACCCAGTGCTACTCCATTTTATGATAGGAACTTTAGGGACCCACTACTTACAGGTGGCCGTGATGTGGCTAGTGGGCTTGCACTTCATGATCATAAAGTACACAAACGACTTGTTAATTTAATAAATGTTGCTGAGAAGCATTAGATCATTGTGCATGTTGTGGATGTGCAATCATGTCTGTTTTCTCTATTTGAATTCACAATACTTGTAGGTTGCACATGGTATTTTATGCACACCTTTCCTTTTGTTAAATAAAAAAAAAATTAGGGTACATGTATTTTATCCTAAGAATATTATTAAAAGTTAAGTTTTACGTAATGCATATCCTCAATACTTACTTGTGTACACTAACACTTTTACAAAAGAGACCGTTTCTTCTGCCTACCTGTCTCAGCTACTATTCTGATCCTGCCACCTGCCTGAGGTCACACATCTGATGCCAAGTTCTCCTTCTTTCACCCACCTTTGTCACCGGGTACTGGTATTACCCCCCACCACCGCACTTTGTCACCAGGTCACTTACTGGACTCCTGATGCCACCTCCAGGCTGTCTCATCCTGCCACCATATATTCTCCTCATGCTGATGCCAGCTTCAGGCTGTCTCATTCCGCCACCATATGTTCTAATCATGCTGATGCCAGCTCCAGGCGGTCTCATTCTGCCACCATATGTTCTCCTCATGCTGATGCCAGCTCCAGGCTGTCTCATTCAGCAACAATATGGTCTCCTTATGCTGCCGTCACCTCAAGGCTGTGTCATTCAGCCACCATAAGGTCTCCTCATGCTGCCACCACCTCCAGACTATCTCATTCTGCCACCATATGTTCTCCTCTTGCTGATGCCAGCTCCAGGCTGTGTAATTCAGTCACTATATGGTTTCTTCATGCTGCCGCCACCTCCAGGCTGTTTCATTCAGCCACTGTATGGTCTACTCATGCTGCCACCACTTCCAGGCTGTGTCATTCAGCAACTATATGATCTTCTCATACTGATGCCACCTCCAGTCTGTGTCATTCAGCCACTATATGGTCTCCTCATGCTGCTGCCACGTCCAGGCTGTGTCATCCCGCCCCTATTTGGTCTCATCATGCTTCTGCTACCTCCAGGCTTTCATTCAGCCACTATATGGTCTTCTGTTGCTGCCGCCAACTCCAGGCTGTGCCATTCGGCCAGATTATGGGTCTCCTCATGCTGCCGCCCCCTCCAGGCTGTGTCGCCATATGGTCTTCTTATACTGGTGCCACTTCCAGGCTATGTTATTGTGCCGCTCTGCGACAGTGATTCTAATAGTGACACCTGTAATCTGCATGTCATACTGAATAACAATATTATTTCACTAACACAGCACACTCCCTTTGAGTGATACGACAAGGCAAAGTGTTCTACATCCCTATTGAGGCTCTCTGTAGCCCAGAAATAGTCATTTTTAATAGTGATTTGCCGCAAATAAATTCGGACGGAACCTTTTTTTTCCGGAAAATTCTGCGAATCGGTGAATCGTATTTTTTTTATTATTCAATCATCTCTAATAATTATGGTTAAAACACAGATTTACAGACAGACATAGCAAAGTTTAATCATAAAACAGACAAAGTCAGAACTAGTAAACAGCCCAGAGTTCCAGCAGAGCTCAGGTTTTAAAGCCACACCCATGTTGTCATAGGCTGAGAGCATTGTCTATTCCCTAGCCAAGGAGAATAGCACAGAAAGGATTTTTTTCTAATTGTAGCTTTAGAGTCAGGGAGGCATTTTCCCCCAAAATTAGATGAATTTTCATGATATAACGACACGCCCGCTCATGATGTCCATCACGCCCCCTCTCATAGACATGAATGGAGGGGGCGTGGCATCATGTCATGAGGGGGCGTGGCAGTATGTCACATCCCCAGTACCAGAAACAAAGAGCTTTTCCGAGACTGGAGACGCAGCCCACATAGAATGAGGGTACTGCACAGAGATCATGGGTGGTCCATGCAGCGGTCCCCCTGCGATCAGACATCTTATCCCCTATACTCCAGATATAAGTAGGATGGATAGATGTCTTTTTTAAGTTTTACAAGCTTTGTTGCTATGTTAGAATTACGGTTTTTGATGATTACTTATTTCAAGAAATGGAATACAAAGCAATAAAAAATCCTATGCACCCCAAAATGGTACAAATAAAAAGTGAATTTCCTCTTGCAAAAGCAGTAAATAACACAGTTATAGTATAGTCAATTGCAAAATTTGAAAAGTTATGGATTCTCAGAACACAATTTTTTTACAACAGGGTTTTTGTTGTCACAAAGTAGGAAAACGTACAAAAAAACTATAAATATACATTTTAAATAAAGGTAAAATGTTCTTGGTACTTAACAAAAAATGGCATAAAAATAAAACAAAAAATAAAGGCAGATTTCTGTTTTCCTCATTTCCCCCCATTAAAAATAAAGAAATATAGCTAAGAAAAATTTAAAAGTTATAACTTATTGAACGTTAAAAAAAAACGTTGTCCTTGAGGAACAAAATAGTTCTACCCTCAAGGAGTTAAAGATAGCCTATTTCAATTAACAGAAATAATTTCGACTGATAACACTATTCAATGGCAATGGAAAAAAAAAACATACATATTATAGTGGTGAAGGACAAAACAGCCCCTCTGAAACCAATATCACTTTCAAGTCAGTCCTAAATAAACAACTGCAGTGTACATTAAATTTGGAAATTACTTCTAAATCAAAAGAGACAGAGCAATTTTTCATTTAAATTGAAAAGCTATTTACTTTCTTAACTGATGCTTAGTACACTGATGTATAATGTCAAAAGGTAAATGATTTTGAACTAAATTCAATTTAAATTTCATTACATATATGCTTGAAATCATGGTTTTACTTATTTTTTTGCATTCTCTTTGAGGATCTTTCACTTTTAATAATTTTCTTGCCTAATGCCATGATCATTTTACACTGCGAGTTAACATAAATAAGGCCTTTTTCATTCACTATAAACAGATTTGGTATGTCTGTGAAATAGACTTATGTGGATCAAATGGCCTTTTCATCTACTATTACAGTGGTATTTTAAAATGCTTAACAAATTGTACCAGTGGTAGCACTGAGATAGCCACAGTGGACTCTTATTCACAGAAAGTAAAGTCACAAAAGCCGGACTCAGAAGATTTTATGTTATATAAGACCATCTATCTATCTCTCTATTATCTATCTATGTATCTATGGCTGGGTTCACATAACGTTTTCAGCCATACGGGACCGCATACAACTGGGGGAGCTAAAACCGGACGCTCCCGTATCCCTGCCGTATGCCGTCCATATGTAATTCATTTCGATGAGCCGACCGGAGTTAAATCCTGACTCCGGTCGGCTCATTTTTGCCCCCTATGCGGTTTTCCACTGGACCTAAAAAACATTTTTTTTAACATGCAATACATTGATTGCACACACTGATCAATGCTATGCCATAGCATAGCATTGATCTGTGTTATCGGTGGTCTGCTGCTCCAGCCTAGATCTCAGACATGGAGCAGCCGAGCAGCGTGTGTAGCGACGTGATGGCGGCGACGGAGAGCGCGGATGCCGGGGAAGAAGAGGCCTTGCCAGAGCGTCGGGGACACCTCGGGGACGCGGCTACAGCGATGGACTGGGACAGGTGAGTACAGCTTCCTCTAACAGTGGTCTACAACCTGCGGACCTCCAGATGTTGCAAAACTACAACACCCAGCATGCCCGGACAACCAACGGCTGTCCGGGCATGCTGGGTATTGTAGTTTTGCAACATCTGGAGGTCCGCAGGTTGTAGACCACTGTCCTATACTTTACAATGCACGGATCCCTCAACATGCGATGGTTTCAACAAATTATGATCCGTTTGGAACGGATTACCATCGTATGTTGAGGGACCACTGTACAAGTTATGTGTTATGATCTCTCAGTAATGAGTACTGGGGGTTATAATTTTGCCCATCGATTTTCGTATCACCTTGCATTTCCCATTTCTTTTGAATCCACTTCTGGCTTTGTCCCTATGTTTTGTTTTCTTAAGAGAATAATGAAGAGGTTCTTGTGTATGGCTTTCACTTACTTGTTTTAGCTGATATGTCATGCATGGGTAAAGCTCCATATTGGATTCAAATCCTTCACTGATTTGATAGTATTGCCCAAATTTTCCATGAATTCTCTGGGTTTGCAGAGAGAAAGGGTGTAAAATTTTATCACTGCACTTGATCATCTTATTAGGCTAGAGTGTTGGAGATCACCTTTGTAAACTCATAAGAACTCATAATTAGTGGGTTAAGGTCAGTTCATATTATATGCAGTTTTGATGGATTTTCATATTCAAAGTACATCTTTTACAAAAATATTGCCATGGCGCGATAGTGATTTAACTTAAAATTACAATGTGTTTAATGTAAATTTTACATTTGCACATTTTACTGCATTCTGCAGCAAATCTAAGTAAAAATCATATGTTACTGTGATTATATGTTGGTAAAAAATGCACCACTAAAATGCAATGTGTAAACACAGCCTCAGGAGACGTGTTAGAGTAATGAAACGCATAGATGCAGCTGTGCTGGAATGAAATATTAGGGCCTGTACGACTAGGGATGGAGGTGAGTGTGCATGATATAGAGTAGAAAAACAAACAACCCCTGAAATGCTTCTTTTAGAGATGAGCGAATTGAATCTGCCACATCCAAATTTCAGGAAAAATTTGATTTACAAAGCGCGAATCGCTTTACTAAACTCCTTTTAGTGTGGTCCAGGCTCCAGGGCATCTAAAATGGTGGATCCACATGTGAGGACATGGTGCATGGAATTCTGGGAAGGCGGGAACAAGGGTAGGTGGGATGACCCTGAATCACATGCAAGATGCAGCCTATCAGCAGCCAGTCACCCCTGTGATGTCACAGCCCTATATAATCGGCAGCCATATTCCGGTTAGTCACTTGATCCTTTCACTGCAGAGAGATAGAATAGACAGAGCTGTGTATTACACAGAAAAGCTTTTTGCAGCAGCGTTTCACCTCCTAGTCACATCAGCATTCTGTTGGACAGAGAGCAGTGCGTTTTTCTCAGAAAATAATTTTTACTGCAGCAATTAACCTCCCAGTCACTTTCTACAGCATTGTATTACAGACAGAGGCATAAAGCTGTGTGTTGCGTAATATGTTTAAACAAGCAGACTCAGCTGGAGAAATGTTAGCAGAGGAAGGAGGAATAAGTTTTTAGCACAACTTTGTCTTCTGTTCCACAACAAATGGTCTGCTGGTTATACTAGTCTGTAGATGGTATAATACATACCCAGCAGTCCATTCCTAATAGTCTTTGAGAGAGAGAGTACAATTTTGGGTTTAGTACACAGCGACTG
This sequence comes from Hyla sarda, assembly GCF_029499605.1. NCBI lineage: Eukaryota > Metazoa > Chordata > Amphibia > Anura > Hylidae > Hyla > Hyla sarda. The sequence continues at coordinate 228,393,585 of NC_079192.1, forward strand.
TGTGCTGCAGCACTGTTGTGTACTGCTGTTGTTGTGCATAAATAATCTGTCAAGGGCCTAGATACTGTGAAAGTCCAGGCAAAAGTACTCACCAGCTGGTGTTGTACTCAAATAATTTTTTAAGCGTACTTGTTACGCCGAGCGCTCCGGGTCCCTGCTCCTCCCCGAAGCGCTCGCGGTGTTTCTCTCCCTGCAGCGCTCCGGTCAGACCCGCTGACCGGGAGCGCTGCACTGACATGGCCGGCGGGGATGCGATTCGCATAGCGGGACGTGCCCGCCCGTGAATCGCATCCCAGGTCACTTACCTGTCCCGGTCCCCGGCTGTCATGCTCTGGCGCGCGCGGCTCCGCTCACTAGGGTGCGCGCGCGCCAGCGCTCTGAGATTTAAAGGGCCAGTGCACCTATGATGGTGCCTGGCCCAATCACCCTGATTAGCTTGCACCTGTTCCTTGCCCTACTTATACCTCACTTCCCCTGCACTCCCTTGCCGGATCTTGTTGCCTTGTGCCTTGAGAAAGCTTTACTGTGTTACCCATACTGTGTTCCAGACCTCCTGCTATTCCACCATTGACTACGAACCTTGCCGCCTATCCCGACCTTCTGCTACGTCTGACCTTGCTCTTGCCTACTCCCTTGTACCACGCTTATCTCAGCAGTCAGAGAGGTTGAGCCGTTGCCAGTGGATACGACCTGGTTGCTACCGCCGCTGCAAGACCATCCCGCTTTGCGGCGGGCTCTGGTGAATACCAGTAGAATCTTAGAACCGGTCCACTGACACGGTCCACGCCAATCCCTCTCTGGCACAGAGGATCCACCTCCAGCCTGCCGAATCGTGACAGTACTGTAGCGCATTTTTTTTTTCCCTCATAAGTGCATACCACATACCTACATCTAAGTAGTGTACTATTTTGTACCTGTTAAACTCTCAAGGGCCTAGATACTGTGAAAGTCCAGGCTAAAGTAATCACCGGCTGGTATTGTACTCAAATACTTTTTTAAGCATACTGTAGCACATTTTCTGCCCTCATAAGTGCATACCACATACCTACATCTAAGTAGTGTACTATTTTGTACCTGTTAATCTGTCAAGGGCCTAGATACTGTGAAAGTCCAGGCAAAAGTAATCAATAGCTGTGTTTTACTCAAATACCTTTTTAAGCAGACTATAGCGCATTTTTCTGCCCTCATAAGTGCATACCTACATCTAAGTGATGTACTATTTTGTACCTGTTAAACTTTTAAATGGCCTAGATACTGTAAAAGGCCATCCAAAAGTACACACCTGCAGTTGTTCTAGACAAATACTGTTTTTAGCGTAGTGAAGCACATTGTACTCCCCTCATATACGTACTAAGTATGTCACGCAGAGAAGTGCCAGGACATGCACAGAGGAGTGGCAGAGGCCTAAATTCATCATGCGCAGGAAGAGGTCACAGCAGAGTAGGGGCGTGTGGCAGCAGGAGTCGCAGCAAGAGGACTGAGCTCCCGGTGTCAGCTAGCGGTCGTGTCTCGACCAGAAACCCAGCAGCCGTGATTGATTGGTTCACTCGGTCATCCACTTCATCCAAAGTTACATCCGACACCCCCAGTAAACAGTCAGTGGGTTCCTCAGACTCAACCCTCAGTTGCCATGGCCCTCATGCTGCTGCTGCCACCTCCAGGCTCTGTCATTGTGCCGCCATATGGTCTCCTCATGCTGATACTGCCACCTCCAGGCTCTCTCATTGTGCTGCTATATGGTCTCCTCATGCTGATGCTGTCACCTCCAGGCTCTCTCATTGTGCTGTTATATGGTCTCCTCTTGCTGATTCTGCCACCTCCAGGCTCTGTCATTCTGCCGCCATATGGTCTCCTCATGCTGATGCTACCACCTCCAGGCTCTGTCATTGTGGTGCCATATGGTCTCCTCATTCTGATGCTATCACCTCCAGGCTCTATCATTGTGTCGCCATATGGTCTCCTCATGCTGATGCTACTACCTCCAGGCTCTCTCATTGTGCTGCCATGGATACTGCAAAACATAATTAAGGTTCTGGTCCCCAGTTACGGAAATTTCTCTGAATTAGACCACAAGTAAGTATTGAGGATATGCATTAGCTAAAACTTAAGTTTTCTTAGGATAAAATATATGGACCCAAAACTTTTTTTTAAATCTAACAAAAGGAAAGATGTGAAAAAAACACCATGTGCCACCTACACCACCAAGTATTGATGCGATGCAAAGACCTTTAAAGGTGGAAAGGAACAACGTATGGTCCATTGTAACAGGTGGGGATAAAATCTTCCCCTGTAAGGCCCTACTCTCGCTCTATTAATTGCCTTCTTGGCAAGTGTTAAGGGCAGCCCCACACAGGAACCTCTCCCTATTTCCACCTAAAAACCCTGGGAAATGGCAGTGTTTTTAGGAGTAAATAGGGAGAGGTCCCTGTGTGGGGCCGCCGATTTTGGGATGAGTAACACATGCCAATAAGGGAATTAATAGTGCAAGAGTAAGGCCTTACAGGGGAAGTTTTTACCCCACCGTTTACAATGGACCATACGTTGTTCCCTTCCACCTTTTAGAGGTATTTGCATCGCATAAATAGTTGGTGGTGTAGGTGGCACATGGTGTTTTTTGCACACCTTTCCTTTTGTTAGATTTAAAAAAAAGCTAAGTTTTACGTAATGCATATCCTCAATACTTACTTGTGCACACCAACACTTTGACAAAAAAGACTGTTTTTTTCGGCCTACCATGGTCTTCAGCGTCATATTACCTATGGAAGTATCACAAGAATCCAATTTAACAGCTTGGAGCGATAACAATGAACCTAAATGATTAAATGAAACATTCGCACTTTCACAGTCAGGGGGGCGCTGAGAGGCACAGGCTGGAAAAGGTGGTATCTCACCTGGCGGAGGACCGCCAGCTCGATGCTCACCAGAAGGGCTAATCAAAATTTTTTATAAATTCAAATAAAATAAAAAGTACATAAAAAATCTGCCACATCCAGATGCTCTGTGGCAATGCCTGTAATCTGCATGTCATACTGAATAACTGTATTATTTCACTAGCACAGTACACTCTCTATGTGTGTTAGGACAAGGCAAAGTGTTCTAAACCCCTATTGAGCCTCTCTGTAGGCCAGAAATAGCTGTTTTTAATAGTGATTTGCTGCAAATAAATTTGTTCCGAACCAAATGTTGTTGGTAAATTCGTTGAATCGTCCAAATTGAATTTTTCAGAAATAAATCATCTAGTGCAGTTGATGCCTGTGTGCCACGTGTTTAAAATATGTGACACATGTAAAAGGGGTATTCCAGGGATTTTTTTTTTATATAAACCGACTCCAGAAAGTTAAACATATTTGTAAATTACTTCTATAAAAAAATCTTAATCCTTCCAATAATTATAAGTACTGAAAGGATTAAGATTTTTTTAATAGAAGTAATTTACAAATCTGTTTAACTTTCTGGAGCCAGTTGATATATATATATATATATATATATATATATATATATATATATATATATATATATATAAAATTCCTGGATAATCCCTTTAAGAAATCTTTTTTATTTTAGTTACATTTTACATTAGCTCTTTAGCATAAATTTTAGTAAATCTGGTGCCCCAAAGGCCTTGTCCTTTCCCGCCCACTTTACAATAAGTCCTGGTCACTCGACAAGTGTAAGGTTTTTAAAAGTCTCACATTTTTACTCAAACAGGCTTTTTGCCAGAAAGCTGTGAGTTTTTAACACTTTATAAGGCATACTGGCTTCATAAATTATCCCCAATGTGGTGTTTTACCAGCATAGTTTTTCCCAAAAATACTGTGGCCACATGTTTGTTAAATGGTAATAATAAAATAAAAACACTTTAATCTTTCATCTATTTGTTTTGATGATCTGTAACAAGGGGGCATCCTCTATGTTTAGAAGAAAGAATGTTTCTATACCAGCACAGATGGGGGTTCTTTACTGTAAGAGCAGTGAGACTGTGGAATTTTTTGCCTGAGGAGGTGGTCATGGTGAACTCTGTAAAAGAGTTCAAAAGGGGTCTGGATGAATTTTTGGAGAGTAATAACATTACAGGTTATGGATTCTAGATCTATAGGGACAGAACGTTGATCCAGGGATTTATTCTTACTACCATATTTGGAGTCGGGAAGGACTTTTTACCTCTAGTAAGAGGGTTTTTTGCCTTCCTCTGGATCAACTCAGTAGGGACTCATTAGGGTTATAGGTTGAACTTGATGGACTTTGGTCTTTTTTCAACCTTATGAACTATGTTACTATGTTAGGGGATGTGCCGTATCCTCTATATTTTGTATCGGTTCGGTTTGTGTATTCTTTGGCATAGCAAAATGACTTGTGAGTGTCAGTTTCCTGACAAAGTTGTTCAAATCCACGAACTGATCAAATTCGTCACTTTTGTTTGGTGGCCAGAAAGAGATTTCTTTATTGAAAACCTCTCTTTCTGCTTCGGCCAGGATGTGAGATGATAAGTTGAATATTTTTATATTTTTTCTTCGTCTTTGCCCTTGGTTTCATGCCTTCTCTTCCTTCTCCTCTTTCCTCTACATCATCTTCTTGTTTTGTTTCCCCTATTGTTCCCCGCCATTGCCAACATGCATGGCACAAGTGGAGGAAAACAGTCATTTATATCAGCCATCAAACCACTGACACTGAAACCCGATGCTCCCGGCCACGCTCCTACAGTGAATACACGGATAATACTGAGAGCGAACACAAAATGGCATTTTTTCTTCAATTTCGTCGCACAATGATTTTTTTCCCATTTTGCTGTAGATTTTTGGGTAAAATGACTTACAAAGTAGTCATTATGTCATTGCAAAGAAGTGGTGGTGCAAAAAATAAGCCATTGTATGGATTTTTGCAAAATTGAAAGGGTTATGATTTTTAAAAGGTGAATAGGATAAAACGAAAGTGCAAACACTGAAAAAACCTGCGTCCTTAAGGGGTTAAAGACTCAGACAATTTTATTTTTATGTTTTAGTTTTTTCCTCCTTGCCTTCTAAAAATCATAACTCTTATACTTTCATCCACAGACTAGTATGAGGGCTTGCTTTTTACGCGACCAGTTGTCCTTTGTAATGATATCACTCATTTTACTATAAAATGCATGGCATAAACAAAAAAATATATATTTTTGTGGGAAATTGATAAGAAAACCTGAATTTTTAAATTTTTCGAAGGTTTCGAAGACCTCTGCACTTTTTCATAGAGCAAGATCCTTTAAAGATAGGTATACCATGCAGTATCCATTTTTTTTATGTACATGGAATCCACAAAGTTGAAAATTGCTATAATCTCAGCATGCTGTGATGTTCAAAAACTTCCACTGCCAAAAACACCACTAAAAAGTGAAAAGCACCAAAGGAAAAAATGTCAAGTGGGTTAGACATTTCTGAATTCTCTGTTGACTTTCAGTTAACATCAGGATACCAAGAAACCCAATCTTATTCAGTTTTATGAGCCAATGCCCTAAATGGATTAAGCAGTAATGTGAAAAATAAGTCCTGTCTTTTATGTTTCACATTCCCTTTTCAAATCCACTCCTGGAATTGATTCATAAAACTGATTGAAAAACTTCCACAAAAAGTGCAGTGTTTTTCCTTAAAAAATGCTGTGTGATACTAGTCTAAGACTGTCTTCTCACATGGCAATTTTTTTTTTAAACTGAAGTTTTACCCAGATGTTTTCTGCATCTTAACATGAAAGCATAAACTGCACTACAGACAACTAAGGTACTTTGCTATTAGCAATATTGATGAGGCAGGGGGAGCTTTGTTTTGTTATGTGGCATTTTTGTGGCATCTTTGAGTCACTGATATATTTTCAAAATGCAGCATGCTCTGTGTATGGTGCTTTTTTCCCCCAGGATTTTCCTATATATTTTTCTATAGCTCTATAAAAAAAAACACAGACAAGGAGCCATCTGTAGTAAATAAATAAACACCGTCATGATTATACTTTACTCCTCATGTAAGCATATGTATTCAACATAACTTCTTAGATTTTTTATGTTACACAAATACTTAATGGTTACAGTATGGAAGAAATACAGTGAGATGTAAGCAATGCAGTGGGCAATAATATATCCAGTTTGTCCTTAGATAGAAAATGTCCAGTAGCATTGTAACAAATTTCTGAACAGCTTACTACAATGAAGCATCTAAGACTCCATGAAAAAATATTGAATGAAAATGTACTGTATTAAAAGCATGCTCTGTCAATTTGAACTTTAACCTAAATTTAATTTCTCAGGAGAGATTAAGCAGCCCCGATATGTAGTTTTCAGGTAATTTACACTTTTTCAATTGCTGAGTTAACATGGCATATATAAATTATTAATAAAAACAAGTTAATATGATTTTGTGTACCTTAACAGAAGGGCATATTGCTGTGATATGCTACCAATAAGCAAATGACATGGGTTCACTAAAACCATCCAGATTGCTAGAATGCAATGTGGTGTCCTGGTACCGAAGTATATACGTTACCTGTGTAGATAGTTCTTAGGGTAGAAAAGTTAACTGTATAATTCCTGGAGCTTATGATAGTTGATAAACTCATAAAATCTCTTTTTATTTCTGAGCCAAGTGTCAAGAAGGCAGTGCTGAGCTCAAGTGCCACAGCCTGGCAAACCTTCTCACTTGCTCTCCCCTCCTAGATTGTGAGCCAAGCCCTGTACTTCGAAAAGGATGGACAGGGAGGTGAGGGCAAGCAAGGTGGCGTGCCAGGCTGTGGCATTAAAGAGGTACTTCGCTGCCTAGTACTTATTTCACCAACTTTGTTGATGACTTCACATAACACCCCTGTACTGTATGCGCCTTATCCATTAGCGTTGTCGTTCCCTGAGTTGGCGTTCTGTCTGGCTCACGTTGTTGCTTATTTCCTGTTGTTCAGTCCGTGAAAACTACCATTCCCCTAATACTTTGCGGCCTGATTATGAGCTTAGGTGACACCTATTTTTCCTTGTTTTTCCGCCCATCCTTTTTTTTGTTCACGCCTATGTGCATGCCCCTTTTTTTTCATTTCCGCCCATAGGCGTCCTAGCTTCCGTCCCTTGTTTCTTCTTTCCACGCCCATTATGTTCCATCGTTCAGTAGAAAAATGTGCGCCTGCACATCCCTATGCTGCCAGCGTAGTGCTAACGTAGCATACGTTAGTAGCGTAGCCATGTGCATGCGCAGTTCTCCTTCCAGTTCAGGGCTTACGTTCCTAGCGTAGCCCTGCGCATGCCCAGTTGTCCTTACAGCTCAGGGCTACGCTACTAACGTAAGCCCTTATCTGTGAGGACTACTGCGCATGCGCAGGGCTATGCTACTGATGTAGCCGACGTTAGCACTACGCTGTAAGCGTAGTGCTGAGAACGTGATTCACAAAATGACCAGACATGCGTACTACGACCCTCAAAATATACATGACACATGCGCCTGGCGCAAAGGACGATTGGACCAGGCTAGGACGCTCACACAAGGGGCAGCAAAGAAAGTTAAAAACGTCATTCCCACGCAATTTCAAAGATTGAATATTCAAGAAGTGGGCCGGCTTGACTACGGACACGGGAGGAGGGAAATGCGGATGTCAACACCGACACTGCAGGGGGGGCTGACAACAACATGGCCGCAAACTTTGTCAGCAGTCAAGAAGCACCAAAAAACTACACTACTTCCTGCACATGGGAACAGTAAGTATAACGGAAATAATATGCATTATTGACACAGCAAGCATATTAGAGAGTTAAACAACTTTACACAATGGGCAAATGTATTGATAAAGTTATAGCAGCGGAGTACCCCTTTAAGCAAGTCAGCCACTCTTCCTTGACTCTGGGCAGCAAAATAAAAAGGTGATTTTTTTAAGTTTGGGAACTACCATTAGCTCCGGGAAAGGTATAGTTTTTAAAACCCTAACAGCTATTCAATGGGGTCTGCACCACTTAGAAGCAAATACAGCTGACATATTGGCCCAGATTTATCAAAGAATGTCTACGGTAGAGCTATTTTCCCATGTTTATTTGGGTGGTGGGTTTTACTAGCGTGCATCTTATTTATCAAGAAGGCGCAGTAAGATGATGAATTTTGCGCAGCTCTACCACATACACTTTTTCTAGATGCTTGTGAGGGAGGGAAGTAGAAGGGTCCTGAATTTGGCAGGTTAGGTGTTTTTACTTACTTTCACAGAGCTGCTGGGACATTTTTACCTGCATATTAGATGCTACAATCAAATTTGAGCGCATGTCATAGAAGGGGAGTGGGACGCTGTCGTCCACAAGAGGTTAAAGGTTGAATTGTGGAAGGTAGAAGTGATTCTCACGTCTACTGGTAGATGGTATAGCTTTGCGCCTAAAAAAAAGTACCTTTTTTGACAAAAGTCTCAAATGATAAATATGTGACCACTGCATGGTCAAAAAGAAAATGTTCTATGGGTAGGCAAAAAATAATGAATCTGTCTATATCAAAAGAAGCATAAAATCTCTAAATATGCTGCTTGTGCCTGAACTGCGCCAAAACATAGGCAAACATTTTTTCTAAAAGCAATTATAAATCTCCCCCATTCTGTTTAGGAAAGAAATTCCCTCCTGACTTCCAGTCTGGCAAAAAGAATAAATCCTTGGCTCAATGATTCCAGAATCTAGTAACTCTTACTATAACTACTTACATGTTTATATTCCAGAAATGCCCCTAGGTCCCTTTTGAACTCTTTTAAGTGGGTTCACCCTGTAAGATAGTCAACAGACTAACACATAAGTCTGTTGCAATAAATCAAGAAAAGGCATAGTAGACCACTAAATCTAACAATAAGGGAAGCATGCCTACTGAACTGTATAGCAAATAGGTGCATACATTTCCAAGTGACAGCACCAATATATAGTGGCCTTCGTTTAAAATATTTTAATGTTTTTGTTTCAATCATGTCAATAATAATAAACCTATGAGAACAGTTTTAGAGCTTTTCAAGAACTCCAGGCACAAGAGAAGTTAAAGGGGAACTCCGTGGAAACAAGTACAAAACAAATGTTTTCAAATCAACTGGTGCCCGAAAGTTAAACAGATTTGTAAATTACTACTATTAAATTTTTTTGATCCTTCCAGTACTAATTAGCTGCTGTATAAAACAGAGACATTTTTTGAATTTATTTTCTGTATGACAACAGTGCTCTCTCCTGATACCTCTGTCTGTGTCAGAAGCATATCCCCATAGAAAACCTTTCCTGCTTTGGGCAGTTCCTGACACAGACAGAGGTGTCAGCAGAGATCACAGTTGTCAGGCTGAAAAGAACTCAATTTCCTCTGTAGTATATCTGTAGTATACAGCAGCTGATCAGTACTGGAAGGGTTAAGATTTTTAAATAGAAGTGAATTACAAATCTGTTTAACTTTTTTGCACCAGTTGATTTGAATTTTTTTCCCCCACCGGAGTTCTCCTTTAATCTGCATAGCCATGTTCATTCTCTTTTATATGCTTTACAGAAGATTACCCTGTAGTTATTAAAGATAAATCAGAGTTTTATAAATTGCTCTATTGCCATTTTTTATCATTGTGAACTGTGTGTCTTTAGTTAGAATACATAAATTCCATTCAGTAATCCATATAATGTGAACATATTATATAATCTGAGCACTGCACTGGTATAGACGGCCTCCTAGTTTGTCACAGTAGTAAAACCCATTGACTCATCCCATCCTTTGAGTCAAAGCCCAAAGAAAACATTTTCTTTTTACTAAATGACTGTGTAAAAATCCTGTGAGGCTTAGTGGCTTTATAACATATAGTATTCAATTCTGTTGCTGCTACATGGTGATTTTGTTGAGCCGGCATTCTAGATAAGAGATCTTTAGTGAAGACAAGTGAATTATTTCAATATTAAAAGAACATACCACTTACTATTTCTACAATGAACACATTTTTTGAGTCTCTTACTATAGAAATGCATCAAGCGTCTATCTACTACAGTCTTTTCATTTTTAAGTAAATCCATTTACTTGCACTGCGTTATTTATTTAGCATTGGTGAAGCCAGTTTATGTCCATCTGTGATGAACACAATCTAAATGCAAAGCAACAAACAGTAACTTTTGTATGAATAAAGTAGACGATAACATGGAAATTTACACAGGTTGCCTAGCTTGCTGATCATGATATATATCTATTATTTTTACTAATGGAACAAGAGTCTTGCTGTGCACCTAATATAAATTATATCATGTAAAAAATTAAATGTTCTGTGTGTATTTTACTCCTATTTTACCTCTTACCAGTCTGTATCCTAATAGTATTTGGTGATGAGTCAATCATTCCAGAGAATGGCTGTAATATTATGTCACTCTAATGGCTGAGATCAGACATAACTACAATTTTGGAAGCTTAAGCCCTAATTTATGATGGTCACAGTACTTATGACAGGTTTTAAATTTTAGTGGCATACTTTATTTTACGAGTGCATTTTCTGGCATAATCAGTTTGCTCAGGTCAGGTTGTTTTACAAAAAAGGGGGCTTTTCTAAGGTGTTGATTGTGTACATTGGCCTAACATTGCCCCCCAGGTTCACCATAAGCAGCATTTTAATGCTGTGCATTATGAGGGTAGGTGCAGTCTGTCTCTTATATGCGGATAACTTATATGTAGATAACTGAGCATCAATATTTTTATGATGCCAGTCCCTTACTCTTGGTTTGTCTAAGGGTGGGTTCGCACTAAGTTTTGATGATATGGTCACCGGATCCGGCTGGGAGGGGAGTGAAAACCGGGCGCTCCCGTTTCCCAGCTGGACCCGGCCCCCATCTCATTCATTTGAATGAGCCACCCGAAATCATATAGTGACTCCTGTTGGCTCATTTCTGCCCCGTATCAAGTTTTCTTACCCGACCTGAAATGGCAGTATACCACGGTTTTAGGTCCGGTCAGAAAACTGGACCTAAATCATTTTTGTCTTTCACACTGCCATTGTGTCCTGGCAGTCAGCGGATGTTAAAAAATGAGGAGAGAATAGTGGGAGAGAAATTACTGCATGTGCCGTCTTTTTCTTCCGCTACCCTCTCTAAATAACAATGGCTCCCGACAGACCTCATTATAGTCAATGGGATCCATTGAAAAGAGCCTAACAGCCTTTTTTTCAGACACAGCACAATGGCAGTGTGTTGTGGTTCGTGTCTTTGGGGGTCGAATCGGATTTGGCTCAGCTGCTTATACGGCCAGCTAAATATCTGCAGACCATGCATCTGAGACACAACACTGTAACACTCTGTTCCACCCCGGTACTCAAACCAGTGGTGGTCTCCCATTCCACTGTGCTGCTGAGACGGTACTAATTATCTTACTGTTTTACATGCTGTGAGAGATCCCCATAGACCACAATGGGCCTAATAGTTTCAATGGGCAAAAAATCACAGAGTTAATGCACTAATCATAGTGCACTATACCATTAAAGAAGGGAGGGCTCAATATCTGCAAAAATGCTCATATATTTTCACACATGCGCAAAAAAATGAATATAACGAATATCGCAAAATGAATATAACGAAATATCGCAAATTCGAATATGGCCTATGCTGCTCATCACTAGTAGTTAACCGCTCAACTTGTGCCACTAGCTGGTCCAGCATTTTGTGGTCACCCTGGGCAACCCAGCGTTGAATATCCCGAGAAAGTCCAGTCACATAGCAGTCCATGACGATACGGTCAACGATGGAGAACGGATTCAGAGTATCTGGGTGTAGCCACTTGCGCACTAGATGTAGAAGGTCAAAAAGCTGGGAGCGTGGCAGCTTCTGCTCTTTAAAGTGCCAGTCATGGACTCTGCAAGCCTGCACCGCTAAGGTGACTCCCACCCAGGCCATAATCTCAGCCTTGAAGAGGTCATAGGCCTTGACTTGATTTGCAGTCAGATCAAAGTAGGCTTTTTTGCGGTTCACCAATCAAGTAAGGTGCCAGAACTTTAGTCCATAGAGCCCAGGAAGTTTCTCCCTTTCAGCAAGTCTCTCAAAAACAGCAAGATATGCCTCTATGTCATCATCCAGGGTAATGTTTTGCAAGGCACCTTGCACCGCCTTTTTCACACTTATAACCAATGAAAAGTCCTCCATCCTCTGAACTCAGAAACATTGTCCTTGAGGGCAGCAATCTGTTCAAGCAACAAACGGTTTGTCTCTTGCTGGGCTGCATTGGCCTGCATCAGGTGCTTGCATAGTTCATCCATAGTAGGGGACTGGCTTGGCAAGGATGTAGCAGCCTTTACCCAGGACATATGCAGGTTAACCTCTTAAAGACGCAGGGGGTACCTGTACACCCTGCGCCCGGTCCCAGCATTTAAAACGGGGTCACGCCATGACCCCACGTCATACCTGGTCGGTCCCAGCGGCTTATGATAGCCGGGATTCTGGGCTAATAGCGTGCGGCACATATCATTGTGCTGCGCGCTATTAACCCTTCAGATGCGGCGATCAAAGTTGATCGCCGTGTCTAAAACAAAAGTAAAAGCTTCCCGGTAGCTCAGTTAGGCTGATCAGGACTATCGCGATAAAATCGTGATGTCCCGATCAGCTAGGACGTGAGCGGAGGCCCCCTTACTTTGCTCCGTCACGTCTGATCAGCGTTTGATTGCTCCAAGCCTGAGCTACAGGCTTGAGCAATCAACCCCCTATTATGCTGATTAATGCAGAGCTATGGCTCTGCAGGGATCAGAGTAAATAGTCAGTGTGTGCAGTGTTATAGCCCCCTTTGGGAGCTATAACACTGCGAAAAAAGGGAAAAAAGTGAAAAAAAAATCTATGAAAGGACATTTAACCCCTTCCCTATTAAAAGTTTAAATCACCCACCTTTTCCCATTAAATAAATAAACTGTGTAAATAAAAATAAAAATAAGCATACATGGTATCACCGTGTGCGTAAATGTCCAAACTATAAAAATATATAGTTAATTAAACCACACGGTCAATGACGTATGCATAAAAAAATTTCCAAAGTCCAAAATAGAGTATTTTTGGTCACTTTTTATATCATGAAAAAATGAATAAAAAGCGATCCAAAAGTAAGATCAATACAAAAATGTTACCAATAAAAACTTTAGAACACGGCGCAAAAAATGAGCCCTCATTCCGGCCCATTTGCAGAAAAATTTTAAAATTATAGGGGTCAGGAAATGAGAATTTTTAACGTATACATTTTCCTGCATGTAGTTATGATTTTTTTCAGAAGTACGAACAAATCAAACCTATATAAGTAGGGTATCATTTTAACCGTATGGACCAACAGAATAAAGATAAGGTGTCATTTTTACCGAAAAATGCACTGCGTAGAAACGGAAGCCCCCAAAATTTACAAAAGGAAATTTTTTCTTACATTTTTTTGCACAATGAATTTTTTTCCGTTTCGCCTTGGATTTTTTGGTAAAATTACTAATGTCACAGCCAAGTAGAATTGCTGGCGCAAAAAATAAGCCATCATATGGAATTTTATGTGTTAAAATTGAAAACGTTATGATTTTTAGAAGGTGATGAGGAAAAAATGAAAATGCAAAAACTGAAAAACGCTGAGTCCTTAACCTCTTAAGGACCTGAGTCCGCTCCCGTTCTATAACGCAAAGCCCCCGCGTCTAACAACGGCCGGAACCCGAGGCTAATAGCGCACGGCATTGATCGCGGTGCCGCGGTGCCTATTAACCCTTTAGATGCAGCGTTCAAAGTTGGCCAATTAGCTCAGGGGGCTCTTTGGGATCACCGCGGCATCCCGAACAGCTGTGGGACATGAGGAGGGTCTCCTACCTTGCCTCCTGGTGTCCGATCGCCGAATGACTGCTCAGTGCCTGAGATCCAGGCATGAGCAGTCAAGCGGCAGAATCATCGATCAGTGGTTTCTTATGAGAAACCACTGATCAATGTGAAAGATCAGTGTGTGCAGTGTTATAGGTCCCTATGGGAGCTATAACACTGCAAAAGAAAAGTGAAAAAAAGGGAATAAAGATAATTTAACCCCTCCCCTAATAAAAGTTTGAATCCCCCCTTCTCCCATTTTAAAAAAAAAAGTGAAAATAAAAATAAACATATGTGGTATCGCCGCGTGCGGAAATGTCCGAATTTTAAAAATATATAGTTAATTAAACAGCAAGATCAATGGCGTACGTGCAAAAAAATAAGCCCAAAACAATAAGCCCTAAAAAAATTCAGATCACGGCGCAAAAAATGAGCCCTCATACCGCCCCATACGCAAAAAAATAAAAAAGTTATAGGGGTCAGAAGATGACAATTTTAAACATATACATTTTCCTTCCTTTATGATTTTTTCCAAAAGTACGACAAAAACAAACCTACATAAGTAGGGAATCATTTTTATTGTGTGGACCTACAGAATAAAGAGAAGGTGTCATTTTTTCCGAAAAATTTGCTGTGTAGAAACGGAAGCCCCCAAAATTTACTAAATGGCGTTTTTTTTCCCCATTTTGTCTCACAATGATCTCTTTTTCCATTTCGCCGTAGATTTTTGGGTAAAATGACTGATGTCATCACAAAGTAGAATTGGTGGAGCAAAAAATAAGACATCATATGGATTTTTAGGTGCTAAATTGAAAGAGTTAAGATTTTTTAAAGGTAAGGAGGAAAAAACGAAAATGCAAAAACGGAAAACCCCCGGGTCCTTAAGGGGTTAAGGACCATGGACGTGTATACACGTCCAATGGCCCTTAACCAGGTATGATGCGGGCTCCTGACTCGAGCCTGCATCATACCGGCTGCCCCACAGTTGATTCCTGTAGCTGGGGGCCAGTGTTAATAGCCGACATGCGGCGATCGCAGCGGCTGGCTATTAACCCTTTAGATCACCGCTGTCAAAGTTGCCTGTATTCAGTCCCTGGTGGTCCAGTGGGGTGGATCGCCCCCCACAGCGCGATCGCAGGGGGGGGGATCCACTGCTGAGGGCCGTGTCGGCTCCGGCTCTCTGAATGATACAGCCTGGCAGGGCCAGGCTTTATTATTCGAGCGCAGAGCACACAGATGAATGGGATTGTATGTAATCCCATTGATCTGTATGAGGAATCAAATGATTCCTCCTACAAGTGTTAAAAAAAAATAAAAAAAGTTTAAAAAAAGTTTAAAAACACCCACATTAACCCCGTCCCTATTTAAAGTTTACCCCCTTAAGGACTTAGCCCTTTTTCACCTTAAGGACTCGGACATTTTTTGCAATTCTGACCACTGTCACTTTAAACATTAATAACTCTGGAATGCTTTTAGTTTTCATTCTGATTCAGAGATAGTTTTTTCGTGACATATTCTACTTTAACTTAGTGGTCCAATTTTGTGGTAACTTGCATCCTTTCTTGGTGAAAAATCCCCAAATTTGATGAAAATTTAGCATTTTTCTAACTTTGAAGCTCTCTGCTTGTAAGGAAAATGGATATTCCAAATATTTTTTTTTTATTCACATTTCCAATAGGTCTACTTTATATTTGCATCATAAAATTGACGTGTTTTTACTTTTGGAAGACACCAGAGGGCTTCAAAGTTCAGCAGCAATTTTCAAATTTTTCACAAAATTTTGAAACTCGCTTTTTTTCAGGGACCAGTTCAGATTTGAAGTGGATTTGAAGGGTCTTCATATTAGAAACACCCCACAAATTACCCCATTATAAAAACTACACCCCCAAAGTATTCAAAATGACATTTAGTCAGCGTTTTAACCCTTTAGGTGTTTCACAGGAATAGCAGCAAAGTGAAGGAGAAAATTCCCAATCTTAATTTTTTACACTCGCATGTTCTTGTAGACCAAATTTTTGAATTTTTACAAGGGGTAAAAGGAGAAAATTTATACTTATATTTGTAGCCCAATTTCTCTCGAGTAAGGACATACCTCATATGTCTATGTAAAGTATTCGGCGGGCGCAGTAGAGGGCTCTGAAGCGAAGGAGCGACTAGGGGATTTTGGAGAGTATGTTTTTCTGAAATGGTTTTTGGGGGGCATGTTGCATTTGGGAAATATATAAACATAATAAAAATAAACAGATATGATATCGCCGTGTGCGTAAATGTCCAAACTATAAAAATAAATATTGTAAATTAAACCGCATGGTCAATGGCGTACGTGCAAACAAATTCAAAAGTCCAAAATAGTTTTTGGTCGCTTTTCATACCATAAAAAAGGAATAAGATGCGATCAAAAAGTCCGAATCAAACAAAAATTGTACCATTTAAAACTTCAGATCACGGCGCAAAAAATTAGCCCTCATACCACCCTGTACGCAGAAAAATAAAAAAGTTATAGGGGTCAGAAGAGGACAATTTTAAATATATAAATTTTCCTGCATGTAGATTTTTTCCAAAAGCACGACATAATCAAACCTATATAAATAGGGTATCATTTTAATCGTATGGACCTACAGAATAAAGATAAAGTGTCATTTTTACCGAAAAATGTAAGGCATAGAAACAGAAGCCCCCAAAATTTACAAAATGGAGTTTTTCTACAATTTTGTCACACAATGATTTTATTTCCCGTTACGCCATCGATTTTTGGGTAAAATGACTGATGTCATTGCAAAGTAGAATTGGTGATGCAAAGAATAAGCCCTCATATGGATTTTTAGGTGCAAAATTTAAAGGGTTATTGTTACGCCTAGCGCTCCGGGTCCCCGCTCCTCCCCGGAGCGCTCACGGCGTCTTTCTCCCTGCAGCGCCCCGGTCAGTCCCGCTGACCAGGAGCGCTGCACTGTGTTGGCCGTTGGGGATGCGATTCGCACAGCGGG
This sequence comes from Hyla sarda, assembly GCF_029499605.1. Classification (NCBI taxonomy): domain Eukaryota; kingdom Metazoa; phylum Chordata; class Amphibia; order Anura; family Hylidae; genus Hyla; species Hyla sarda. The sequence goes on from NC_079192.1 coordinate 228,410,328, forward strand.
ACGCGCCCGCTCGCGAATCGCATCCCAGGTCACTTACCCGTCCCGGTCCCCTGCTGTCATGTGCTGGCGCGCGCGGCTCCGCTCTCTAGGGCGCGCGCGCGCCAGCTCTCTGAGACTTAAAGGGCCAGTGCACCAATGATTGGTGCCTGGCCCAATTAGCTTAATTGGCTCCCACCTGCTCCCTGCCTTTATCTAGTCTCCTCCCTTGCACTCCCTTGCCGGATCTTGTTGCCTTGTGCCAGTGAAAGCGTTTAGTGTGTCCAAAGCCTGTGTACCTGAACTTCTGCTACCCATCCTGACTACGAACCTTGCCGCCTGCCCCCGACCTTCTGCTACGTCTGACCTTGCTTCTGCCTACTCCCTTGTACCGCGCCTATCTTCAGCAGCCAGAGAGGTGAGCCGTTGCTAGTGGATACGACCTGGTCACTACCGCCGCAGCAAGACCATCCCGCTTTGCGGCGGGCTCTGGTGAAAACCAGTAGTGGCTTAGAACCGGTCCACTAGCACGGTCCACGCCAATCCCTCTCTGGCACAGAGGATCCACTACCTGGAAGCCGAATCGTGACAGTAGATCCGGCCATGGATCCCGCTGAGGTGCCGCTGCCAAGTCTCGCTGATCTTCCCACGGTGGTCGCTCAGCAATCGCAGCAGATTGCCCAACAAGGACAGCAGCTGTCGCAGTTGACCGCCATGTTACAGCAAATTCTGCCTCTGCTACAGCAACAACCATCTCCTCCGCCAGCTCCTGCACCTCCTCCGCAGCGAGTGGCCGCTCCTAACCTCCGCTTGTCCCTGCCGGACAAATTTGATGGGGACTCCAGACTTTGCCGTGGATTTTTGTCTCAGTGTTCCCTGCATATGGAGATGTTGTCAGACTTGTTTCCTACAGAACGGTCTAAGGTGGCGTTCGTAGTAAGTCTTCTTTCAGGAAAGGCCTTGTCTTGGGCCACACCGCTCTGGGACCGCAATGATCCTGCCACAGCCACAGTCCAGTCCTTCTTTGCTGAAGTCCGAAGTGTCTTTGAGGAACCTGCCCGAGCCTCTTCTGCTGAGACTGCCTTGCTGAACCTGGTCCAGGGTAATTCTTCCGTTGGCGAGTACGCCATACAATTCCGTACTTTTGCTTCTGAACTATCCTGGAATAATGAGGCTCTCTGCGCGACCTTTAAAAAAGGCCTATCCAGTCGCATCAAGGATGTGCTGGCCGCACGAGAGATTCCTGCCAACCTCCAAGAACTCATCCATTTGGCTACCCGCATTGACATGCGTTTTTCTGAGCGACACCAAGAGCTCCGCCAGGAAAAAGACTTAGATCTCTGGGCACCTCTCCCACAGCATCCTTTGCAGTCTTCGCCTGGGCCTCCCGCCGAGGAGGCCATGCAAGTGGATCGGTCTCGCCTGACCCAGGAAGAGAGGAATCGCCGTAGAGAAGAAAATCTCTGTCTGTACTGTGCCAGTACTGAGCATTTCTTGGTGGATTGCCCTATCCGTCCTCCACGCCTGGGAAACGCACGCACGCACCCAGCTCACGTGGGTGTGGCATCTTTTGCTTCTAAGTCTTCTTCTCCACGTCTCACGGTGCCCGTGCGGATTTCCTCTACAGCCAACTCCTCCATCTCAGCCGTGGCCTGCTTGGACTCTGGTGCCTCCGGGAATTTTTTGTTGGAGTCCTTTGTTAATAGATTCAGCATCCCGGTGACCCGTCTCGTCAAACCGCTCTACATTTCCGCGGTCAACGGAGCCAGATTGGACTGCACCGTGCGTTACCGCACAGAACCCCTCCTGATGTCTATCGGACCCCACCACGAAAGGATTGAGTTCTTCATTCTCCCCAACTGTACTTCTGAGGTCCTCCTCGGTCTGCCTTGGCTCCGGCTTCATTCCCCCACCATTGATTGGACCACCGGGGAGATCAGGAACTGGGACTCTGCCTGCCACAGGAAGTGCCTCTCCCCCCCTCCCAGTCCCATCAGGCAAGCCTCTGTGCCTCCCCATGGCCCCCGTCCTGGTGTCACACTGCCCCGTGCCAGGCCTCGCCCTCTGCCCTCCCTCCCCATTCCCACTCCTGCTGTACTGCCTGCCGTTGAGGAAACCCTCCATTCTTTCCCGGTGTCCTCATCCCAGGGGAGGCAGTTACCGGACAAAGAGAAGGGGAGACCTAAGGGGGGGGGTACTGTTACGCCTAGCGCTCCGGGTCCCCGCTCCTCCCCGGAGCGCTCACGGCGTCTTTCTCCCTGCAGCGCCCCGGTCAGTCCCGCTGACCAGGAGCGCTGCACTGTGTTGGCCGTTGGGGATGCGATTCGCACAGCGGGACGCGCCCGCTCGCGAATCGCATCCCAGGTCACTTACCCGTCCCGGTCCCCTGCTGTCATGTGCTGGCGCGCGCGGCTCCGCTCTCTAGGGCGCGCGCGCGCCAGCTCTCTGAGACTTAAAGGGCCAGTGCACCAATGATTGGTGCCTGGCCCAATTAGCTTAATTGGCTCCCACCTGCTCCCTGCCTTTATCTAGTCTCCTCCCTTGCACTCCCTTGCCGGATCTTGTTGCCTTGTGCCAGTGAAAGCGTTTAGTGTGTCCAAAGCCTGTGTACCTGAACTTCTGCTACCCATCCTGACTACGAACCTTGCCGCCTGCCCCCGACCTTCTGCTACGTCTGACCTTGCTTCTGCCTACTCCCTTGTACCGCGCCTATCTTCAGCAGCCAGAGAGGTGAGCCGTTGCTAGTGGATACGACCTGGTCACTACCGCCGCAGCAAGACCATCCCGCTTTGCGGCGGGCTCTGGTGAAAACCAGTAGTGGCTTAGAACCGGTCCACTAGCACGGTCCACGCCAATCCCTCTCTGGCACAGAGGATCCACTACCTGGAAGCCGAATCGTGACAGTTATGATTTTAAAAGGTAAGGAGGAAAAAAATAAAGTGCAAAAACAGAAAAACGCTTGGTCCTTAAAGGGTTAAGGGGTTAAACAGTCCAAAAAACTAACATTTTAAATGTATGCAGCCGTAACCCTTAGCAACCACCTGCCCACATTCTCCACCATATGTGGGAATTAGCTGTACAAATGGTAGGCAAACAAGCAGGATGTTGGGCAAAAACTAAAGGGTTTATTAAAAACAAACCAGCAGGAACATAACAGTTCAGCAGAAGGCTTAAAGGGGTACTCCATTGGGGACTGTTATTTTTGGTTAATAATCCTTTTATGTTTGTTTATGTACCTTCGGCTCCATCGTACACTGTTCCGTGTCCGTTGGGCTTTCGCTTCCTAATGGATTTTTGTTTTGCATTTATGTTTTGCATATTGTTTCATGCACTTCATCCTTAACGCGCTGTAACAAATTAAATTTCTTGGCATGTCTTGTGCCCTGTCTTTGGAGTTTTCGGATGTCCCTTACCCTCGTTATTCCTTCCCTTTGTTGTTTATTAGTGTTGCTCGCGAATATTTGCAATTCGAATTTTATTCGCGAATTCACAAATTTTGCGAATATAGCACTATATATCCGTTATTACGAATATTCGGTTTTTTTTCGCATATGCAAAAATATATGCGCATATTCGCGAATATTGAGCACTCCCTTATTTAATGGTATAGGGAACTGTGACTAGTGCATTAACTCTGTGATTTTTTGCCCATTGAAACCAATAGGCCCATTGTGGTCTATGGGGATCTCATGGCATGTAAAACAATAAGCTAAGCAGGACTGTCTTGACAGCACAGTGGATGGGAGACCACCACTGGTTCAAGTCCTGGGGTGGGGCAGAGTGTTACAGTGTTACAGTGTTGTGGTTTAACTTTACTTTCCTGGAAAAGCTGCTGAGTTGCCCATAGCAACCAGATTGCTCCCTCCATTTTTCAAAGGCCTTTTCAAAAATGAAGGAAGCAATCTGATTGGTTGCTATGGGCAACTGCACAAATCTTCCTCTACACTGGTTTTGATGAATCTCCCACATAGAGGGAGATTAATCAAAACCTGTCCAGAGGAGAAGTTTTTGAGTTGCCCATAGCAACCATTCAGATCGCTTCCTTCATTTTGCAGAGGCCTTGTGAAAAATGAAAGAAGCGATCTGATTGGTTGCTATGGGCAACTTTTCCAGGAAAGTTAAGTTAAACCACAACACTGTAAAACTCTGTCCCACCCCAGGACTCAAACACATGGTGGTCTCCCATCCACTGTGCTGCTGAGACAGTCCTGCTTAGCTTACTGTTTCACATGCCGTGAGATCCCCATAGACCAAAATGGGCCTATTGGTTTCAATGGGCAAAAAATCACAGAGTTAATGCACCAGTCACAGTTTCTTATACCATTAAAGAAGGGAGGGCTCAATATTCGCCAATATGCGCATATGCGGAAAACCAGTGTAGAGGAAGAGTTGTGCAGTTGCCCATAGCAACCAATCAGATTGCTTACTTCATTTTTGAAAAGGCCTCTAAAAATGAAAGAAGCGATCTGATTGGTTGCTATGTGCAACTCAGAAACTTTTCCTCTGGACAGGTTTTGATAAATCTTCCTCTATGGGGGAGATTCATCAAAACCAGTGTAGAGGAAGAATTGTGCAGTTGCCCATAGCAACCAACCAGATTGCTTCCTTCATTTTTTAAAAGGCCTCGGAAAAATGAAGCAAGAAATCTGGTTGCTATGGGCAACTCAGAAACTTTTCCAGGAAAGTTTCTGAGTTGGCCATAGCAACCAATCAGATAGCTTCTTTCATTTTGCAGAGGCCTTGTGAAAAATTAAAGAAGCAATCTGGTTGGTTGCTATGGGCAACTCAGCAGCGTTTCCAGGAAAGTAAAGTTAAACCACAACACTGTAAAGCTCTGTCCCACCCCGGGACTCGAACACGTGATGGTCTCCCATCCACTGTGCTGCCAAGACGGTCCTTCTTAGCTTAGTGTTTTAAATGCCATGAGATCCCCATAGACCACAATTGGCCTATTAATTTCAATGGGTGAAAAATCACAGAGTTAATGCACTAGTCACAGTTCCCTATACCATTAAAGAAGGGAGGGCTCAATATTCGAAAATATATTTTCGCATATGCGGAAAAACTAATATAATGAATATGCGAATTTCGCGAATATATGACGAATATTCGTCCATATATTCGTGAAATATCGCGAATTTGAATATGGCCTATACGCTCATCACTATTGTTTATACTACTACAGACTCAGTCCATGATGGGAGTTGTAGTCCTGGGACTGAAGGACAGATCGAAGCAGGTCATTCTTCAGAGATCCGCTGCAATTCGCATTTATTAACTTAAAAAGCCTGTGGTATATGCTGCTTAACTGCGCTGCTGCTGGCTCCTGTATACAGCTGTCATAATTCATAATCCCTGCCGGAACACTGGAGCTCTGATTGGTGAATAGCTATTCACCAATCAGAGCTCCCATAGGCAGGGATTATGAATTATGACAGCTCTATACAGGAGTCAACGGCAGCGCAGTGAAGCCGCATGTACCACCAGCTTTTTAAGTTAATAAATGCGGATCACAGCGGGTCTCTGGAGATTGACCTGCTGCGATCTGTCCTTCAGTCCCAGGACCACAACTCCCATCATGGACGGAGTCTGTCCATAAAGGGAGTAGTAGTTCTTACAGTCCCAATAGAGTCCCGCAACTGGGGGATGTGCAAGAGCCATCCCTAAGCACTGCAGTATTACAAATACTCCCATCATGGGACAGATTCTGTCCCATTATGGGAGTAGTTGTAGTATTGCAGTGCTGAGGGTTGGCTCCTACATCGTCCGGCACCTTACACTTTCTACGTGTCCTTGCTAGTATATGTCCCCCATAGAGTGCATCACTCTATGCATATACATCATGGACAGCGATTTTGGTCACTAGCCAACCTAACTATGTACACAACCACTAGCATGCGAAAAGGATCTGCACATGCGTTCACGCTGACATTGATAGCACGGAAGGCAGCCTACTAGGATGTCTCCAGGAGATAGCCGCAGCCCAACGAGGAGGAGACAAAAGCAAAACATGAACAAACATTAAAGAGGTGTTCAGAAAAACGGAATGACGAGAATGACTCAATACAGAGGAACAACCTACAAACGGATCTCACAGAGACAACATGGCGCCCGCTGTATAAGTGAAAATGTGGTCACTACCACAGAGGGTTACAGAGAACTACACTGCTTACTGCAACACACAAAGATAACCAGAAACCAAAAAGCCTTGCGCACTCCGGCACGCGGCACCCCGCAAGCCTACGGGAGGGGGCGTGATAGCTGTCACGCCCCCTCCCGTAGGCTTGCATTGAGGGGGGGAGCGTGACGTCACACGGGGGCGGAGGCATGACGTCACACGCCGCCGGCCCAGTGGTCGCCTGTAATCAGTCCCGGAGCGAACATGCTCCGGGGACTGATTACAAACGGGGTGCTGCGTGCATGATCCCGGGGGTCCCCAGCAGCGGGACTCCCGCGATCAGGCATCTTATCCCATATCCTTTGGATAGGGGAAAAGATGTGTAAGCACCGGAGAACCCCTTTAAGCACTTAAATACTTGCTAAATTCTCTCTAATGTGTTTAAACACTGTGAAGTTATTTTATATGTCTCCACTTTTAAGTAATAAAAATGATTTCTCATTAGTAGTACATGTGCAGTGTAAAATGATGTTTGAATCATTTAAAAACCTCATAAAATGTAATGGGACTAATTCTTGTCTTTTGTGGATTGTGAATAGATGTTTTGCTTTTACTTGTTAGGTTAAGAATCTTCCTAAACTTGAGGCAGTTTACACACTGCAGAAATATTACGGTAAATTGAAATCTGGATGTATTATTTAGTTAACCTAAAGGAAATCTACAAATTTGTATTCTGTTAATAAATGGTTTCAATAGTTTTAATGGACATTAAACCTCCTTCTGCAGTTTCTGTGAAATAATCAATTGAATATGCATATTTTGAGCAACAATATATGATATAGTTATTAGAAAAAGAAAAAGTATTTAAAGGGGTACTCCCATGGAAAACTTTTTTTTTTTTTTTTTAAATCAACTGGTGCCAGAAAGTTAAACAGATTTATAAATCCCTTCCATTAAAAAATCTTAATCCTTCCAGTACTTTTTAGGGGCTGTATACTAAAGAGAAATCCAAAAAAGAAATCCATTTCCTCTGATGTCATGACCATAGTGCTCTCTGCTGACCTCTGCTGTCCATTTTAGGAACTGTCCAGAGCAGCATATGTTTGCTATGGAGATTTTTTCCTGCTCTGGACAGTTCATGATATGGACAGCAGAGGTCAGCAGAGAGCACTGTGGTCATGACATCAGAGGAAATGCATTTCTTTTTTGGATTTATTTTTAGTATACAGCCCCTAAAAAGTGCTGGAAGGATTAAGATTTTTTTATAGAAGTGATTTACAAATCTGTTTAACTTTCTGGCACCAGTTGATTTAAAAGAAAAAAGTTTTCCACGGGAGTAACCCTTTAAAGCATAAATACTTTTTAAATGTTAGTTTTATTTTTTTGCTTTTTATAATTCTAGAGGAACACAAATTATTAAAATTATTACAATTCTTTAATTTGAAAACAGAATACACTGTAAATGATTGTGTATATTTATCAACAGGCCACATAAACACTTATGGGTAACTCTCATTAAAATACATTTTTGCTATTGCACTCCTTAGGATGAATAAAAAATATTTCTAATTACTTTGTCTAAAAAAAATGAAGTTTTCTATGTTTTATTTGTGCTTAAGAAAGCTCAAGAGCACATTTTCCCCCCATCTTATACACAGACAGGACCGAGATCCAAACACAGGAAGTGCAGCCTGGAGTACTGAGCGGTGTGTGTCCAGCCTCATCCAATCATAGCTCTTCTCACACTTAACTGCCATATGCTGTAGGTTGGACACCCCCTCTCAGCACTCCAGGCTGCACTTCCTGTGTTTGGATCTCGGTCCTAAGTCTGTGTATAAGATGGGGGGAAAATGTGCTTTTGAGCTTTTTTAACCCCTTAAGGACCCAGCCATTTTACACCTCAGGACCCGGCCATTTTTTGCACATCTGACCACTGTCACTTTAAACATTAATAACTCTGGAATGCTTTTAGTTATCATTCTGATTCCGAGATTGTTTTTTCGTGACATATTCTACTTTAACATAGTGGTAAAATTTTGTGGTATCTTGCATCCTTTCTTGGTGAAAAATCCCAAAATTTTATGAAAAATTTGAAAATTTTGCATTTTTCTATTTTTGAAGCTCTCTGCTTGTAAGGAAAATGGATATTCCAAATAATTTTTTTTTTTATTCACATATACAATATGTCTATTTTATGTTTGCATCATAAAATTTATGAGTTTTTACTTTTGGAAGACACCAGAGGGCTTCAAAGTTCAGCAGCAATTTTCCAATTTTTCACAAAATTTCCAAACTCACAATTTTTCATGGACCAGTTCAGGTTTGAAGTGGATTTGAAGGGTCTTCATCTTAGAAATACCCCACAAATGACCCCATTATAAAAACTGCACCCCCCCAAAGTATTCAAAATGACATTCAGTCCGCGTTTTAACCCTTTAGGTGTTTCACAGGAATAGCAGCAAAGTGAAGGAGAAAATTCACAATCTCCATTTTTTACACTCGCATGTTCTTGTAGACCCAATTTTTGAATTTTTTCAAGGGGTAAAAGGAGAAAATGTATACTTATATTTGTAGCCCAATTTCTCTCGAGTAAGCACATACCTCATATGTCTATGTAAAGTGTTCGGCGGGCGCAGTAGAGGGCTCAGAAGCGAAGGAGCGACAAGGGGATTTTGGAAAGTACGTTTTTTTGAAATGGTTTTTGGGGGGCATGTTGCATTTAGGAAGCCCCTATGGTGCCAGAACAGCAAAAATCCCCCACATGGCATACCATTTTGGAAACTAGACCCCTTGAGGTACGTAACAAGGAATAAAGTGAGCCTTAATACCCCACAGGAGTTTCATGACTTTTGCATATGTAAAAAAATAAAAATAAAATTTCACTAAAATGTGTGTTTCCCCCCAAATTTCACATTTTTGCAAGGGTTAATAGCAGAAAATACCCCCCCAAACATTGTAACCCCATCTCTTCTGAGTATGATGGTACCCCATAAGTTGACCTGAGGTGTACTATGGGTGAACTACAATGCTCAGAAGAGAAGGAGTCATATTTGGCTTTTTGAGAGCAAATTTTGCTCGGGGGCATGTCGCATTTAGGAAGCCCCTATGGTGCCAGGACAGCAAAAATCCCCCACATGGCACACCATTTTGGAAACTAGACCCCTTGAGGTACGTAACAAGGAATAAAGTGAGCCTTAATACCCCACAGGAGTTTCACAACTTTTGCATATGTAAAAAAATAAAAATAAAATTTCACTAAAAGGTGTGTTTCCCCACCAAATTTCACATTTTTGCAAGGGTTAATAGCAGAAAATACCCCCCAAAATTTGTAACCCCATCTCTTCTGAGTATGGAGGTACCCCATAAGTTGACCTGAAGTGCACTACGGGCGAACTACAATGCTCAGAAGAGAAGGAGTCATATTTGGCTTTTTGAGAGCAAATTTTGCTCGGGGGGCATGTCGCATTTAGGAAGCCCATATGGTGCCAGGACAGCAAAATAACCCCCACATGCCATACCATTTTGGAAACTAGACCCCTTGAGGAACGTAACAAGGCGTAAAGTGAGCATTTACCCCCACTGGTGTCTGTCAGATCTTTGGAACAGTGGTCTGTACAACATTTTTAATTTGCGCAGCCCACTGTTCCAAAGATCCGTCAGACACCTGTGGCGTGTAAATTCTCACTGCACCCCTCATTACATTCCGTGAGGGGTGTAGTTTCCGAAATGGGGTCACATGTGGGGTTTTTTTTTTGCGTTTGTCAAAACCGCTGTAACAATCAGCCACCCCTGTGCAAATCATCTCAAATGTACATGGCGCACTCTCCCTTCTGGGCCTTGTTGTGCGCCGCCAGAGCACTTTGCGCTCACATATGGGGTATCTCCGTACTCAGGAGAAATTGCGTTACAAATTTTGGGGGGCTTTTTTCCCCTTTACCTCTTGTCAAAATGAAAAGTATAGGGCAACACCAGCATGTTAGTGTAAAAAGTTTATTTTTTTACACTAACTTGCTGGTGTAGACCCCAACTTCACCTTTTCATAAGGGGTGAAAGGAGAAAAAGACCCCCAAGATTTGTTAGTCAATTTCTCCCAAGTACGGCGATACCCCATATGTGACCCTAAACTGTTACCTTGAAATACGACAGGGCTCCAAAGTGAGAGCGCCATGTGCATTTGAGTCCTGAATTAGGGATTTGCATAGGGGTGGACATAGGGGTATTCTACGCCAGTGATTCCCAAACAGGGTGCCTCCAGCTGTTGCAAAACTCCCAGCATGCCTGGACAGTCAACGGCTGTCCGGCAATACTGGGAGTTGTTGTTTTGCAACAGCTGGAGGCTCCATTTTGGAAAGAGTGGCGTACCAGATGTTTTTCATTTTTTATTGGGGAGGGGGGCTGTGTAGGGGTATGTGTATATGTAGTGTTTTTTACTTTTTATTTTATTTTGTGTTAGTGTAGTGTAGTGTTTTTAGGGTACAGTCGCACGGGCGGGGGGATTACAGCGAGTTTGAGCTGCCGTGCAAAATTTGCTACATTGCAAACTTGCAGCCCGATACTCACTGTAAGCCCCCTGCCCATGTGAATGTACCCTGTACATTCACAGGGGGGACCTTCAGCTGTTGCAAAACTACTACTCCCAGCATGCCTGAGAATGTTTGGGAGTTGTGGTTTTGCAACAGCTGGAGGCACACGGGTTGGGAAACACTGAGTTAGGAAACAATGTTTCCCAACCAGTGTGCCTCCAGCTGTTGCAAAACCACAACTCCCAAACATTCTCAGGCATGCTGGGAGTAGTCGTTCGGCAACATCTTTAGAGCCAGATGTTGCCGAACTACAACTCCCAGCATGCTTGGTGTTGTAGTTTTGCAACATCTGGAGGACTACAGTTTGCAGACCACTAATACAGTGGTTCCCAATCTGTGCCCTTCCAGATGTTGCAAAACTACAACCCCCAGTATGCCAAAACTGTCCAGGCATGCTGGGAGTTGTAGTTCTGCAACATCTGAAGGGCCAGATGTTACAGCACTACAACTCCCAGCATGCCTGGACAGTAAGGGCATGCTGAGGATGTGTAGTTTTGCAACATCTGGAAGGGCACAGTGTTCTCCAAACTGTGGACCTCCAGATGTTGCAAAACTGCAACTCCCAGCATGCCCAGACGCCAAGGGCTGTCTGGGCATGCTGGGAGTTGTAGTTTACAGGGTCCTATTACAGCAATGCATGTCGCTTTACGGCGACGTGCATTGCTGTAAAGGGCCCGACTGCGGCTGAAGATCTACTCACCGGTCGCCGGCGCCGCCATCTTCCTCGCCGGGATCCGGGTCTTCAGGGATGAGGTAAGTACCGGGGCCGGTCCCCAGCACTCCCCCGTCCCCCGCCGCGTCCTCCAGTCTTCCTCCCGTCCTCTCCGGACTTACAGGGGCCGGGCAGGACGGGAGGAAGTAACCGCCCCCCCTCCTCCTGCGATTGGTCGGTTAACTAACCGACAGATCGCAGGGTATAGGAGGAGGTGGCAGGTTTGCCACCTCGCTCCTATACGTTAGCATGGTCCTGGCTGTCTGTGACAGCCGGGATCATGCGAAATTACCGGGCGGTCGGGTCCCAGAGACCCGATCAGCCCGGTATCGCCGCAGATCGCAAGGGCGATTTCCCTTGCGATTTGCGGCGATCGCCGACATGGGGGGCCTACATGGCCCCCCTCGGCGTTTGCCCTGGATGCCTGCTGAAGGATTTCAGCAGGCATCCGGTTCCGATCTCTGCCCGGCGCGCGGCAGAGACCGGAAAACGCCAGGACGTACGGGGACGTCCTGGGTCCTTAAGGCCCAGGGTGCGGGGACGTCCCCGTACGCCCTGGGTCCTTAAGAGGTTAAGCACAAATAAAACATAGAAAACTTCGTTTTTTAACCAAAGTATATTAGAAATCTTTTTTCTTTACCATAAGAAGTGCAATAGCAAAAACTAGTTTTAATGAGAGTGCCCATTTAATGATTTATTCCTATTTTAGAACCTTTTTTTCTGCTGCTGAAATTGCTCAGTGTGAATGGGTCTCGCAAAAGACCCATTCCCACTTATATTAAAGTTCACTGCACGATTGCAGAATTCCACCTGCAGAATTCCGCAGGAATTACGTAGTGTGAATGCACCCTTATTGAGGATTCATATATAATTGAGAATTTTTTACCAAATTTCCCTATATATCTTATATATTTTTTTTATTGCTTTAAATTATCATAGTTTGGGTGAGGATAGTACAAGGGCCCTGCACTACATCTCACCAGAGTATGTAATTTCAATAAATATTGCTTCTATTACCTACTTATTTCCTTATTTCAGTTATTTTAGTAATTTTGCCCATCCGGCTTTCTGAGCATGATCTCCTCTTATTTCCTTTTTCTTCCTTTTTTTTCTTTTTTTTTTCTTCTTTATCATTTGCTTGCTTCTCTCTTTTCCTACTTCTTATCTTTCTTTTCCTCTTCTTTCTTTCTAGTTGGCACCGATATTACATGAGTTTCCACCACCATTGAATACATTTCCCACACATTGATCACTGTATATAGCTATCCCCACAGAGAGGCATTGAGAACTGAACCCCCTTTCTCCTATTTCACCTATTGAGACCGTTTAGGTATTTTTGGATATATAGTGCCTCTAAAGTACCCTCGGCCCCCCTCTGCACATAGTCTTTTTTGGCAGAGCTGCACAACCCAGGTCATATAATTGGCAGGGTAGCAGGGGCATCCATACAATTTACACCCACTCTTTTTTCTCTCCATCATTGTGACATTTTTATAAAAGTCTAAACTACTCCGATTTTTGGTAATAGCAGCTAGAGCATGTATTCCACTATTATGGAAGCAAAAGTCAGCTCCATCTGTTTCTTTATTGGTATCCAAAGTGAATGACTTTATGTACATGGAAAATCTAACTTTTATTAATGATTGTAATGAGTGCTTGCCTGTGTACTTGGACCCCACGGATACAATTCCAGAGCACTCCATAACATGAAGACCTTTTCAGATCTTTGTCTGTTTTTTTTTCTTCTTCTTTTATTTTTTTTCTTAGATTAAAATCCTGAGGACAACTTAATTGTCATGTATCTCCATTGGTAGACAGTTATATGTTTAGGTAACAAACTCTAGGACCTCATTCTTTGCTTTGTTTCCAAAAACTCTAGGGTTAATTATTTTGTTATTTTTTCTTCCTGTTCTGAACTGAAGTTACCCCTTTTTAAAATTAAGGAATAAAACTTTGCCGCCAACTTTGCTTTTAGAAAAACTCCTTTAAAGGGGTACTCTGCATCTTAGCATTTGGAACAAACTGTTCTGAATGCTGGAGCCAGCACCGCTAGCTTGTGACGTCAAACTGATCTGAATGCTGGAGCCAGCACCGCAAGCTTGTGACATCATGCCCCCCCCCCCCTCCCCTCATGATGTTCCAAACACTGAGCAGCTGAGTACCCCTTTAAAGAGAGCTTGTAATAGAATTTTCTTTTAAAACCAACATAAAGACATAATACCTCTTATGATACTGTGCTGACTTTATCCCATAGAGCTTATCCCGATTCTGCCTTATTTAGCAAATAAACTTTTAAACTACACTGCTCCAAAAAATAAAGGAAACACTTCACAATGTAACTCTAAGTCAATCACACTTCTGTAAAATCACACCGTCCACTCAGGAAGCAACACTGATTGACAATCAATTTCACATGCTGTTGTGCAAATGGAACAGACAACAGGTGGAAATTATAGACAATTAGCAAGACACCCCCAATTAAGAAGTGGTTCTGCAAGTGGTGACCACAGACCACTTCTCAGTTCTTATGCTTCCTAGCTTTTGAATGCTGGCAGTGCTTTTATTCTAGAGGTAGCATGAGACGGAGTCTACAACCCACACAAGTGTTTTTTTTTTATAGGGGGTGTATAAATGTGTAATATTTTTTTATTTTACTTTTATTTCACTTTTATTAAAAAAATATATTAAAAAAGAAACATTAAATAATTGTAATTTTTTTAATGCATTTACTAAATAAAAATATCAAGGAAACAGATTTATTTAAAAACTATACACTGTTATCAAACTGTTAGCAAGTGTGTCCCTTCACACAAAGAAAGAAAGGAAGCAGAACACTCACCGTTCCAATTGCAGGCAGACTGACCAGATCCGCACCGGTCCAAGCAGGGAGGCAGCAGATGGATCCGGGGGGAGGTCAGACATCGGGCCACGGACCGTATCACGCCCCTAGGTGCTTCATCAGGCCGCTGAAGCGCCTAGGGGCACGATACGGTCAGTGGCCTGACGTCTGAGCTCCCCCCGGATCCATCTGCCGCCTCCTTACTTGGACTGGTGCAATCTGCAGATTATCGAACTTGATTGATCTGCATGCAATTGGAACGGTGAGTGCTCCACTTCCTTTCTTTCTTTGTGTGAAGTTATATCGATTGCTGTGGATTTCTTCGTGTGTAGTGCCGCATTGCCATTGCCAGATCAACACACCTGGGTCCGATATCTTGAGCTGAGTCTGAGTGGTGGATGTGCAGTACGGTGGTGCTGGCTGTCTTTTTGTTGTCTTTGAGATCATATATGTTAGCAAGTGTGTACTCTTTCTTAAAAAAAAAATCTGTATAAAAAAATGAGTGGTTGCTGATCAGTTTTGTGCATCATCAATCTGCACTCAACTGGGGCAGGACGCATACAGGAAAATGCATAAGTAACCTACAACAACAAAACAAACCCTTCTCCAAAAATTAGTGTTGTGAATCAGAGATGTGTGTCACCAATCAGCATTCAGTTGTGGCAAGATGCACAAATCAAAATTAATTATGAGGGGGAAAAAAGCTGCACAAAAATTGCTCCTTCAAGCCTCCTTCAGAGCACATAATGACAAACCACGTCAGCAACATGAGGTATTTTTGAGGGAAATATAGGTGCTAAATACATAAAAATTATATTTACATGATTAGGATTATATACCGAGTAACTTTTTTGTGGGATATGACAGATACTCTTTGCTTAAATAGTATAAGTATACTACATCTAGCTTTAAATCGATATTTGACTTATGCTTGTTCTATAGTTCCAAGTTTTTGGGTTTGTAGCTTATATGGTCACAGAACTCCTCAGTGACTCCTAAAGTCCTTGTTATTTACAGCATGGGTGCATTTTCCAATATATCATGAGTAATAGTAAAAGGATATAAAATTGCTAGAACATTGGGCTGTAAATCAATCAACAGTAAATTTATCCTTTGGTGTGTTCTTGTGGCAGTGTATGGCTATATTATTTATAACATTGATATGGCATGAAGTTATGAATATTGTTTTGTAGCATCCATTTCAGTTTTTGTTGGTGTCTGCCTGTCCTATATTATTTAATTGTTTTATTCTAAAAATGTTACTTTGCTTTGGTTTATTTTACATCAACTTGAACTAATTATTTAGAAATAATTAGTTTATGTGCTTCTTTTTCTTTAGTATCATTAGAACTGATTGATCTTTTTTAATTAGGGTATTTCTATACATATTTTACAACACTATCTCTCTAATGAATTTCTCTAAATTTCCTACCGAGAACAAATTCACAGTTAATCACTAGATTATGTGTTTGTATGAAATAATTACAGAATTGTGCAATTTTGACAAAATCTAATTGTCAAAATATATTTAAAAAAGAAATCCAAATATACCATTCTTCTAAATAAATAATAACTCACTTTTACAAATCCATCAACAGCTTTCTGGTAAATCATACAAAGTTTTGATGATGGAAAATATAGACTATCATTGAAATAATCAATGACAAATTTTTCCACGATATTTACTAATGTTTCCCTACGTATGTTGGGAACACGCCCCTTTTCACAGTGGCCACGCCCATTTTTCAGGTTTTCTAAATAAAATGGTGAGATGTTCGTATTTTAAAAAATTTGGCGCAAATTTATGGTCAATTTCTGGTGCAGACACAATTTATGGCACAATGCAACACATTTTAGTGCACAACCTCACAAAAAAGGTCAGGTATACAATAGTAATTCATGGCCATACTGTGAGTTCTATACTTTGCTCAGAGCTATAGGCATGCTGCAGATTAACATGGCCTCTGCAACTCTTGAGCTTAGACAAAAAACTATATTTTATAACTTTGCATAGAGCCATCAGCCATTTGATTGTATGATTGTAGTCATACAAAGAGTTTATAAATGTGTTTCCTGACACGATGAAAGCCCATGCTGTAGCACTCCAGCACCTTTTCCAGAGTGTAACGTCACATTTGGGGGGGGGGGGTGTCTGAGTTGTAGCACAGCGTTGGGCATTGCTAGGCAGCTCCGCCCTGTGCTATTTGCAACTAGTGAAAATATACAGGTATTAGAAAAGCATACCTGGCAGTTTAAAGAAGGGGTAAACATTATGGTTATTATTATGCTATTATTTTTGATAAATGAGGATCTTACAGATAGAATAGGGGGCACTATACCACCAACCTTCTGATGATAAGATAGGTAGTTCTGTAACGAGAGATTAAGCTAAGGATTGGTCTATGAAGGACAAGGACTGTCAAACTGACATACCCTAGTCAGAGGTGGGATTGGAGGTCTCACCATGGAACGTGTCTTGTTTTGTTGCTTTTGCATTTTTGTAGTAGGGGTTTTCCTTGTTTTAAGTGTTACCATGAAATGCTAATGTTTTATATAAACCACTTCTGTGAACCACTGCGGATTTTTGGTGCAATTTTGCAGATTAGTGTCAGTAGCCACTAGTGATGAGTGAATCTGACGAATATGAATTAGTTACGAATTTCATGAAAAATTCCATTTGTAACGAATGCGAATATTGCCGCGATTCTATAGCGCAAATCACTTCATTAAACTCCATTTAGTGTGATCCAGCCTCCAGGGCATCTAAAATGGCAGATCCACATGTGAAGACATGGGGCAAGGAATCCTGGGAAGGCGGGAACAAGGGTAGGTGGGATGACCCTAAATCACATGCAGGATGCAGCCTATCAGCAGCCAGTCACACCTGTGATATCACAGCCCTATATAATCGGCAGCCTTATTTTGACCAGTCACTTCATCCTTGCACTGCAAAGAGATACATAGGGACAGATAGCCCTGTGTGTTACACAGAAAAGCTTTTTCCAGCAGCGATTTACATCCTGGTCAAGTCAGCGTTCTGTTGGACAGAGAGCAGTTTGTTTGTTCACAGAAAAGTATGCTTACTGTAGCGATTCACCTCCCAGTCAGTGTCTACAGTGTTCTATTATAGAGAGGATAAGAGAGCAGTGTGTTGCCCAGAAGAACAGAAGTGATTCAGCACAAACACAAATCATGCCTAGAAGCACTGATAGGGAAGGGAGTGAGTGTTGTACCATTTTTTCCTTATAAAGTGTTAAGGGCCTAGATACTGTGAAAGTGTTGCCAAAAGTACTCACCGGCTCGTGTTGCACACAAAAACATTTTTAAGCATACTGTAGCGCATTTTTCTGCCCTCATAAGTGCATACCACATACATACATCTAACTGTTGTACCATTTTGTTCCTGATAAAGTCTTCAGGGCCAAGATACTGTGAAAGGTAGAGAAAAGTACTCACCGGCTGGTGTTGTACACAAAAACTTTTTTAAGCGTACTGAAGCACATTTTTCTGCCCTCATATGTAGATACCACATGCGTACATCTAAGTATTTTACGATTTTGTTCCTGATAAAGTCTCAAGGGCCCTGATACTGTGAAAGGACAGCCAAAAGTACTCACCGGCTGGTGTTGTACACATACTTTTTTTAAGTGTACTGTAGCACATTTTTCTGCCCTCAAAAGTGCATATCACATACGTACATCTAAGTGTTGTACCATTTTGTTCCTGATAAAGTCTTAAGGGCCTAGTTACTGTAAAAGGCAAGCCAAAAGTACACACTTGCTGCTGTTCTAGACAAATACTGTTCTAAGCGTAGTGAAGCGTATTGCACTCCCCTCATATACGCACTAAGTATGTCAGGCAGAGAAGTGCCAGGATGTGCACAGAGGAGTTGCAGAGGCCTAAATTCATCAGGCACCGGCAGAGGTCGCAGCAGACTAGGGTTGAGTGGCAGCAGGAGTCACAGCGAGATGCCTGAGCTCCCGGTATCAGCTAGCGGTCGTGTCTCGACCAGCAACCCATCTGCCATCATCGATTGGTTAACACGGTCATCCACTTCATCACAAATGACATCCGATACCCCCAGTCAACAGTCAGTGGGTTCCTTAGACACAACCCTCAGTTGGCATGGGCTGAGAGCAGTCCCTGTCCTCCCATTGCCTCTGCCCTATGCTGTGGGTTCAGCTCCAATATTTAGTGAGGACAATCTAATAGAGAACAGTCAGCTGCTACTGCCCAGCCAAGAAGTGGAGGAAACATGCACTGCTTTCTCCACCAGGTGGGTAAGTATTGATGAGGAGAATGACGTAGGAGGTGGTGTTGCCAGCATTCAAGGTCCTGAAGCAGACACTGTTGAGGAACCTGAGGAGGACATCAGTGACGTGCAAACACTTGTTGATGATGATGAAGACGATCACAATTGGGAGCCGGTTGCAGAAGGGGCTTCATCATCATCAGGAGAAGACGGTTGCAGGTTGCCCGTGAAGCAGCAGCTGAGCCAGCAAGGTGGTGGTATGGTTGGCAGTCAGCATGGTGGCAAAAGTGGAAATTTTTGAGCCAAACTTGGCCTGGGGAGACCACCTGCTTCACGGCATCCTACCTTCCCAGGAGGTAGTGGAACAGGGGTTCCTGAAAATGGCGGCAGTAGGAGTTAAATAATGCAGACTGTTGGTGGGAAAATCAGCTACTTGGCGGTGTGGTGGTGGTCCAGCCTTCTTCCTCACCCAGTGGCACGCTGCTCCCTCCTTCAGGCAGCCAAGGCTCCTCCACCTCAGCAGAAGGGAGCTGTGTGTCATACCCTCCTTCTGTCGCTCCAGATGCTCCTCCGACTTTTAGTCATTCATTCCACCAGCAATCCATTGGCGAAGCCATGTCCAAGAGACAACAGTATGCGCCCACTCATCCAAGGGCACAGAAGATGAATGTGCTCCAGTGCAAGTTGCTGGTGCTGAAGTCCCTCCCTTTTCAAGTGATGGACTCTGCACCTTTCAGAGAACTGATGGCTTTTGCCGAGCTGAGGTGGTAAGTCCCAAGCCTTCATTTCTTTGCGAAGAGGGCAGTACCAGCCCTGCACAATTTTATGGAAGAGATAGTGGTCCAGTCCTTGAGCCTGTCAGTGTGTACCAAAGTGCACAGCAGCACCGACTTCTTGAGCTGTAACTATGGTCAGGGACAATGCATGTCCTTTACAGCCCACTGGGTGAATGAGGTTCCTGCACAGCCACAACATTAACTTGGACCGGTCACACCGTTGGTCCTGTCACAGTGTGTGAATCTGCCTCCTCAGCCTCCACTGCACTTGCAAGTTTCAGTGCCCCTTCAGCACACCATGTGTGCAGGGTACGGCGGTGTCACACTGTTCTTCCCATGGTTTGCCTTGGCGAACGAGTCACATGGGGAGGAACTGCTAAAAGTTATTCATAAAGAAATCAGAGCATGGCTTACTCCCCGAAAACTGGAAATGGGAACCATGGTGACTGACAATGGAAAAAACATCTTGTCTGCACTGCGACAAGGAAGGCTGAGCCAGGTGTCCTGCATGGCACACATGTTCAATCTGGTTGTCAAGTGGTTCCTGAAGTGTTTCCCCCATTTGCAAGACATCTTAACAATGGGAAGGAAACTTTGCATGCACTTCAGCCACTCGTACACCGCAAAGCACACCCTCCATAAGCTGCAGCATCAGAAAGGTATCCCCCAACAAAGTCTGATTTGTGACATTGCACCCTCCATATGTTGGACCGACTATATGAACAGAGAAAAGCCATTGCCGATTTCTTTATGATCCAAGTGGATAGGGATACTTCCCTGTGTAACTTCAGTGTGAACCAGTGGCAGCTCATTCGTGACACCTGCCATTTTGTCATTCGGCCACTATATGTTCTCCTCATGTTGCCACCATCTCCAGGCTGTGCCATTCAGCCACTATATAGTCTCTTCATGCTGCTGCTACCTTCATGCTGTGTCATTCAGCCACTATAGGTTCTCCTCATGCTTCCACCACCTCCAGGCTGTCATTCAGCCACTATATTGTTTCCTCTTGCTGCCGCAAACTCCAAGCTGTGCCATTCAGCCACTATATGGTCTCCTCATGCTTTCGCCACCTCCAGGCTGTGTCATTAAGCCACTATATGGTCTCCTCTTGCTGCTGCAAATTCAGGGTTGTGTCATTCAGCCACTATATAGTCTCCTCATGCTGCCGCCACCTTCACGCTGTGTTATTCAGCCACTATATGTTCTCCACACACTGCCGCTAACTCCAGGCTGTGCCATTCAGCCACTATATGTTCTCCTCATGCTGCCGCCAACTCCAGGCTGTGCCATTCAGCCACTATTTGGTCTCCTCATGCTGCTGCCACCTCCACGCTGTGTCATTCAGCTCCTATATGTTCTCCTCATGCGTCCATCACCTCCAGGCTGTCATTCAGCCAATATATTGTTTTCTCTTGCTGCCGCAAGCTTCAGGCTGTGTCATTCAGCCACTATATGTTCTCCTCATACTGCTGCAAACTCTAGGCTATGCCATTCAGCCACTATACGTTGTCCTCATATTGCCGCCAACTCCAGGCTGTGTCATTCAGCCACTATATGGTTTACTCATGCTGCTGGGCCTGGGACATTGACTAAAAATGTTTACAGTGGGGAATCAAAAGTTTGGGCACCTCAGGTAAAAATTTGTGTTTAATGTGCATAAAGAAGCCAAGAAAAGATGGAAAAATCTCCAAAAGGCATCAAATTACAGAGTAGACATTCTTATACTATGTCAACAAAAGTTAGATTTTATTTCCATCATTTACACTTTCAAAATAACAGAAAACAAAAAAATGGCGTCTGCAAAAGTTTGGGCACCCTGGATACACTGCCCCCTTTGCAAAGCTGAGACCTGCCAGTGTCATGGATTGGTCTTAATCATCATCTGGGAAGACCAGGTGATGTCAATCTCAAAGGTTTTAAATGCACAGACTCATCTGACCTTGCCTCAACAATCAGCACCATGGGTTTTTCTAAGCCGTTGTCTAGAAATCTGAAACTGAAAATAGTTGACACTCACAAAGCTGGAGAAGGCTATAAGAAGATAGCAAAATGTTTTCAGATGTCAATATCCTCTGTTCGGAATGTAATTAAGAAATGACAGTCAGCAGGAACAGTGGAAGTTAAAGCAAGATATGGAAGACCAAGAAAAATATCAGACAGAACAGCTCACAGGATTGTGAGAAAAACAATTCAAAACCCACGTTTGACTGCACAATCCCTCCAGAAAGATCTGTCAGACACTGGAGTTGTGGTACACTATCCCACTATAAAGAGATACTTGTACAAATATGGTCTTCATGGAAGAGTCATCAGAAGAAAACCTCTTCTACGTCCTCACCACAAAAATCAGTGTATGAACTTTGCAAATTAACATATATACAGGCCTGATGCATTTTGGAAACAAGTTCTGTGGACCGATGAGGTTAAAATGGAACTTTTTGGCCGGAATGAGCAAAGGTACGTTTGGAGAAGAAGGGGAACAGAATTTAATGAAAAGAACCTCTGTCCAACTGTTAAGCATGGGGGTGGATCAATCATGCTTCGGGGTTGTATTGCAGCCAGTGGCACAGGGAACATCTCACGAGTAGACGGAAAAATGGATTCAACAAAATTTCTGCAAATTTTGGATGCTAACTTGATGCCATTTGTGAAAAAGCTGAAGTTAAAGAAAGGATAGCTTCTACAAATGGATAATGATCCTAAACACTCCTCCAAATCCAAGGGGGATTACCTCAAGAGGTGTAAACTGAAGGTTTTGCCATGGCCTTCAAAGTCTCCTGACCTCAACATAATTGAAAATCTATGGATAGACCTTAAAAGAGCAGTGCGTGACAGACAGCCCATAAATTTCAAAGAACTGGAAGACTTTTGTAAGGAACAATGGGCAAAGATACGGCAAACATTTTTTTTAAAGACTCTTGACTGGCTACAATAAGTGTTTACAAGCTGTGATACTTGCCAAAGGGGGCAGTACAAGATATTAAACTCTGCAGGGTGCCCAAACTTTTGCTGATGACATTTTTTTGTTTTCTGTTATTTTGAAAGTGTAAATGATGGTAAATAAAATCTAACTGTAACGCCGAGCGCTCCGGGCCCCGCTTCCCCTCCGGAGCGCTTGTGGCGTTACTCTCCTACTTGCAGCGCCCCGGTCAGCGAGTCTGACCGGGAGCGCTGCTCTGTGTCCCTCGGCGGGGATGCGATCCCCGTGGTGGGACGTGCCCGCCCGGGGGTCGCATCCCGTGTCACTTACCGGCCCCGTCCTTCTGCTCAGCCCCGGCGTGCGCGGCCCCACTCCTCAGATGCACGCCGGGTCTCTCAGATTTAAAGGGCCAGTGCACCATTAATTGTTGCCTGGCCCAATTAGTTCTAAGCATTCCCCACTCCATAAAAAACCACTTCTCCTTCCTGTCCCTGCCGGATCATGTTACCTTGTGCCCTGAGAATGCGTTTCTGTGTGTTCCATTGCCTGTGTATCCAGACCCTTGCCGTTGCCCTTGACTACAAACCGTTGCTGCCTGCCCAGACCTTCTGCTACGTCCGACCTTGCTCTTGCCTTGTCCTTGTGTACCGCGCCTGTCTCAGCAGTCAGTGAGGTTGAGTCGCTATCGGGTGGAACTACCTGGGGGTTACCTGCCGCTGCAAGTCCATCTCGCTTTGCAGCAGGCTCTGGTGAAAACCAGTAACCCCTTAGATTCCGTTCCCCTGGTATGGCCCACGCCATCACCTCACTGACACAGAGGATCCACCACCCATGTCCTCCCCGCATACCAGTCCGGATCCTGACAGTAGATCTGGCCATGGATCCGCTGAGGTCCCGCTGCCCAGTGTCGCTGACCTAACCTCCGTAGTCACCCAGCAATCACAGCAGATCTCGCAACTAGGACAACAGCTGACTAAGTTGACTGCTATGCTGCATCAGCTTCTGCCGCAACAACAGCAACCATCTCCTCCACCAGCTCCTGCATCTCCTCCGCAGCGAGTGGCTGCTCCCAGTTTCCGCCTGTCTCTTCCAGACAAATTTGATGGGGACTCTAAACTGTGCCGTGGATTTCTGTCCCAGTGTTCCCTACACCTGGAGATGATGTCAGACCAATTTCCTACAGAACGGTCCAAGGTGGCGTTCGTGGTCAGCCTGCTGCCTGGAAAGGCCTTGTCATGGGCCACAACGCTTTGGGACCGAAATGATCCTGCCACTGCTACAATCCAGTCCTTCTTCTCAGAAGTACGTAGTGTCTTTGAGGAGCCAGCCCGGGCTTCCTCAGCCGAGACTGCTTTGCTGAATCTTGTCCAAGGGAGTTCTTTAGTGGGCGAATAAGCCATCCAGTTTCGCACCCTCGCCTCTGAGCTATCCTGGAATAATGAGGCCCTCTGCACGACCTTCAAGAAAGGCTTATCCAGTCACATCAAAGATGTCCTGGCCGCACGAGAAATTCCTGCTAAGCTGTCTGAACTCATCCATTTGGCCACCCGCATCGACATGCATTTCACGGAAAGACGCCAGGAGCTTCGTCAGGAAAAGGATCTTGTTCACACCAGGCGGTTTTCCTCCCAGGCTCCTCTCTTCCAACGTCCTTTGCAATCTGTTCCTGTGCCTCCTGCCGAGGAGGCTATGCAAGTGGATTGGTCTCGCCTGACCCAACAAGAGAGGACTCGCTGTAGGAATGAAAACCTGTGTCTATACTGTGCAAGCACCGAACATTTCCTAAAAGACTATCCTATTCGTCCTCCGTGTCTGAGAAACGCACCCACTGACCTAGTTAACGTAGGAGAGTTGCTAGGAGTGAATTCTACCTCTCCACGATTGACTTTACCTGTGGGGATTGCTATACCCGCTAATGCTACTTCCTTCTCCGTTGTGGCCTTCTTGGACTCGGTTTCAGTTTCAACATACCAGTTACCTGTCTTGTCAAACCTCTCTTCCTTTCATCCATCAATGAAGAGAGACTGGTCTGCACCGTGCGTTACCGCACTCAACCGCTACTCATGAGTGTTGGAGTTCACCATCACGAACATATTGAATTCTTTGTGCTACCCAACTGCACTTCTGAAATTCTTCTGGGCTTGCCCTGGCTCCAACGTCATTCGCCTAGCCTCATCTGGGTCACAAGCAATGTCTCCACCCAGTTTCTTCCTGCCAAGTCTCCATGGCTACTCCATTGCCAGGTCTTCCTAAGGCCTATCAGGACTTTTCGGACGTCTTTTGTAAAAAGCAAGCAGAGGTCTTACCTCCACATAGACCCTATGACTGCCCTATTGACCTGCTCCCTGGTACCACACCGCCCCGTGGTAGGATTTACCCACTTTCTGTCCCGGAATCACAAGCTATGTCTGAGAACATACAAGAAAACCTCAAAAGAGGTTTTATCCGGAAATCTTCTTCTTCAGCTGGAGCTGGATTTTTCTTTGTCGCTAAAAAAGATGGATCTCTCCGCCCTCGTATTGATTACCGCGGTCTCAATAAAATTACCGTAAAAAATCGCTATCCTCTGCCTCTCATCTCCGAACTCTGGGAGTCTACCTTGACGACATCCTCATTTTTTCCTCCAACCTAGAGGAACATCGCCTTCATGTTCGTCAAGTGCTCCAGCGACTACGCCAAAATCAACTTTACGCTAAAATTGAGATTTTTCTATTCGAACGCAGCAGTCATCCCTTCCTGGGATACATTGTGTCCGGACAAGGTCTTCAAATGGACCCTGATAAACTTTCTGGATTGGCCTCGTCCCACTGGCCTGCGAGCAATCCAAAGATTTCTCGGATTTGCAAATTATTGTCGTCAATTCATTCCCCACTTCTCCACCATCGTTGCTCCTATTGTAGCACTGACTAAGAAAAATGCTAATTAGAAATCCTGGCTGCCACAGGCAAAGGAAGCCTTTAACCACCTCAAAGCCGCCTTCTCCTCTGCTCCAGTCTTGTCCAGACCAGATCCTCAGAAGCACTTCTTCCTCGAGGTTGACGCATCCTCTGTTGGAGCCAGAGCTGTTCTCCTTCAAAAATCCGCTAAAGGAAAAAATGTCACTTGCGGATTTTTCTCCAACACTTTTTCTCCTCCAGAAAAATCGATTCCATTGGAGACCGTGAACTATTGGCGATTAAGTTTGCCCTTGAGGAGTGGAGACATCTTCTGGAAGGATCCCTTCACCCCATTACCATCTATACAGATCACAAAAATCTGTCTTATCTCCAATCCACCCAGCGGCTAAATCCTCGCCAGGCTAGGTGGTCGTTGTTTTTTGCCCGTTTCAACTTTCAAATTCATTTTCGTCCCGCAGACAAGAATGTCAGAGCTGATGCTCTATCTCGTACCACCGATGCCTCTGAAGCCGAGACCCTTCCTCAGCACATCATCCCCCCTGAGTGTCTGATCTCTTCTGCTCCTGCTTCTCTGGTGCCTACCCCTCCAGGAAAGACTTATGTTCCTCCGCGTCTTCGCCTCCGGATCCTCAAATGGGGCCATTCCTCCCTTCTGGCTGGTCATGCTGGAATCAAAAAGACTTTACAGTTGATTGCCAGACACTATTGGTGATCCTCCTTGGAAAAGGATGTGACCGATTTTGTACGAGCCTGTACAGTATGTGCACGTGACAAGACCCCCCGTCAGAAGCCTTCAGGTCTTCTCCATCCGCTGCCGGTGCCTGAACAGCCTTGGTCCCACATAGCTATGGACTTCATCACTGATCTTCCTGTATCCCATGGCAACACTGTCATCTGGGTGGTCATTAGGTCATTGATTGTTTTTCCAAAATGGCTCACTTTATTCCGTTTCCAGGCCTTCCTTCTGCGCCACAGTTGGCGAAGCAATTTTTTCTGCAGATTTTTCGTCTTCACGGGCTTCCCACTCATATCGTCTCGGATAGAGGCGTTCAATTTGTGTCTAAATTTTGGAGAGCTCTCTGTAATCAATTAAAGATCAAATTAAATTTCTCGTCCTCCTACCACCCGCAGTCCAATGGTCAAGTGGAGAGAGTGAACCAGATCCTTGGTGACTACCTGCAACATTTTGTCTCCTCCCACCAAGATGATTGGGTCGACCTATTACACTGGGCAGAATTCTCCTACAATTTCAAAAACTCTGAGTCATCCACCAAGTCTCCGTTCTTTGTGGTGTACGGCCGTCACCCGCTTCCCCCCCTCCCCATTCCCACTTCATCGGTAGTTCCTGCTGTAGATGAATTGACCCGGGATTTTTCCTCTATTTGGAAAGAGACTCAAAAGTCGCTCTCACTGGCCTCTTCTCGAATTAAGAGACATGCGGACAAGAAGAGAAGAACTCCTCCTGTCTTTGCCCCTGGTGACAAAGTGTGGCTCTCTGCCAAATATATTCGGTTTTGTGTCCCTAGCTACAAGTCGTGTCCCTTCTCTTCGCATTTCTAACTCCTTTCATGTATTCCTTCTCAAACCTCTCATTCTTAACCGCTTTTCCCCCAAGGTCACCGTTCCTGCTCCTGTCATTGGGTCCTCTGACGTCTTCTCGGTAAAAGAAATCCTTGCCTCCAAGGCCGTCAGAGGTAAAAAAAAAATTCTTGTTGACTGGGAGAATTGTGGCCCCGAAGAGAGGTCTTGGGAACCCGAGGACAATATCCTCGACAAGGAGCTCATCCATAGGTTCCTGGGCTCCAAAAAGAGGGGGAGACCAAAGGGGGGGGGGGGGGGTACTGTAACACCGTGCGCTCCGGGCCCTGCTTCCCCTCCGGAGCGCTTGCGGCGTTACTCTCCTACTTGCAGCGCCCCGGTCAGCGAGTCTGACCGGGAGCGCTGCTCTGTGTCCATCGGCGGGGATGCGATCCCCGTGGCGGGACGTGCCCGCCGGTTGCATCCCGTGTCACTTACTGGCCCTGTCCTTCTGCTCAGTCCTGGCACGCGCGACCCTGCTCCTTAGGGCGCGCGTGCGTGGGGTATCTCAGATTTAAAGGGCCAGTGCACCATTAATTGGTGCCTGGCCCAATTAGTTCTAAGCACTCCCCACTCCATAAAAACCCACTTCCCATTCTTGTCCCTGCCGGATCTTGTTGCTTTGTGCCCTGAGAAAGCATTTCTGTGTGTTCCATTGCCTGTGTATCCAGACCCTTGCCGTTGCCCCTGACTACGAACCGTTGCTGCCTGCCCAGACCTTCTGCTACGTCCAACCTCTTGCCTTGTCCTTGTGTACTGCACCTGTCTCAGCAGTCAGTGAGGTTAAGTCGCTATCGGGTGGAGCGACTTTGCAGCGGGCTCTGGTGAAAACCAGTAACCCCTTAGATTCCTTTCCACTGGTACGGCCCACGCCATCACCTCACTGACACATAGGATCCACCCCCCGTGTCCTCCCCGCATACCAGTCCGGATCCTGACACTAACTTTGTTGACATATTATAAGAATATCTAATCTGTAATTTGATGCCTTTTGGAGATTTTTCCATCTTTCCTTGGCTTCTTTATGCACATTAATACAATGTTTTACCTGGAGTGCCCAAACTTTTGATCCCCACTGTATGGTAGCACTAGCTACCATATATATTCAATTAAAATTTGAAAATTCATCTTTTCATCTTAGGGATTGTGAAGCCCTATGGTCTCCTCATGCTGCCGCCAGCTCCAGGCTGTGTCATTCAGACACTATATGGTTTACTGATGCTGCTGGGCCTGGGACATTACCTAAAAAATTTTAATCTTAGGGGTTGTGAGACCCTATGGTCTCCAGCTCCAGGCTGTTTCATTCAGCCACTATATGGTCTCCTCTTGCTGCCGCCAATTTCAGGCTGTGTCATTCTGCCAGATTATTGTCTCCTCATTCTGCTGCCACCTTTAGGCTCCTTGTAAGTTTCTGTTTTGTGGTCATACAGTATTAGTTCAAAGTAAACACCGGGACATTAAACTTGGGAATCTAGTATAAATCGTAAACTTATATTTAAAAAGAAAAATCAATGTAATATTTTCAAGACTGAGGCCTTATGGTCGTCGACGTCATATTACCTGTGGAATTATCACAAGAATCCAATGAAACAGCTTGGAGCGATAACAATGAACCCGAACTGATTAAATGAAACATTTGCACTTTCACAATCAGGGGGGCGCTGAGAGGCAGGGGTTGGAACAAGGCAACAAAGATCCGGCAGGAGGCTGTGGGAGGAGATGGTACTTATAGACATTGCACTGGTGAAGCCTAATTAAGTCCAAGCAGCACTGCCTCTCACAAACCTTAACCCTTAACCCACAAACAATGAACCCTAACTGATTAAATGAAACATTTGCACTTTCACAATCAGGGGGGCGCTTAGAGGCAGGGGTTGGAACAGGTCCCCCAGCTTGATGCTCACCAGAATGGGCAATCAAAAAATTAAGATAAATTCAAATAAAATTAAATAGAAATTACATAAAAAATCTGCCACATCCAGATGCTCTGTGATTCTAATAGCGATGCCTGTAATCTGCATGTCATACTGAATAACAGTATTATTTGACTAACACAGCACACTCCCTATGTGTGTTAGGACAAGGCAAAGTGTTCTACACTTTTATTCAGCCTCTCAGTGTAACACCGAGCGTTCCGGTCCCCGCTCCTGGACCGGAGCGCTTACGGCGTGTGTCCCCAGGCTGCGCTCTGGTGTTTCAGCGTGTGCGCCCCCGCTCTCTTTGTCCCGGGACTCTTAGATCTAAAGGGCCAGTGCACCGGTGATTGGTGCCTGGTCCAATATGGTTAATTAAGGGTTAAGGTTTGTGAGAGGCAGTGCTGCTTGGACTTAATTAGGCTTCACCAGTGCAATGTCTATAAGTACCATCTCCTCCCACAGCCTCCTGCCGGATCTTTGTTGCCTTGTGCCTGAGAGAAAGCGTTCTTTGTTCCTGTGTTCCCTGCCTGTTGCCGTACCCGTTGCTACTGACTACCGCCTGTGAACCGTTGCTGCCTGCCCTGACCATTTGCTTCGTCCGACTACGCCTTTGCCTGAGTCGCTACTGGGAGGAACGACCTGGGGGTTACCTGCCGCAGCAAGTCCATCCCGCTTTGCGGCGGGCTCTGGTGAAAACCAGTAACTCCTTAGATTTCGTTCCCCTGGTATGGCCCACGTCTTCACCTCTCTGGAACAGCGGATCCACCACTAGCCTCCGCTACCTGCTACCAGCCCAGATCCTGACAGTAAGATCCGGCCATGGATCCCGCTGAGGTGCCTTTGCCAAGTGTCACTGACCTTACCACCATTGTGACCCAGCAATCTCAGCAGATCACACAGCAAGGTCAACTGCTGAACCAGATATCCGCCATGATGCAGCAACGATCTACACCGCCTGCTTCTAGGCCACCCATTCAGCCTGCTGCCGTTTCCAGCTCCAGATACTGCCTGTCCATGCCTGACAAATTCTATGGAGACTCCAAGCAGTGCCGTGGGTTCCTGTCACAGTGTTCTCTTCACTTGGAGATGATGGCCGACCAGTTTCCTACTGAACGTGCCAAGGTTGCATTTATAGTCAGTCTGCTTACCGGGAAGGCCCTGGCTTGGGCCACACCGCTTTGGGACCGCAACGATCCAGCCACTACTACTGTCCTGTCCTTCTGCAAAGAATTCCGGAGTGTTTTTGAGGAACCAGCCCGAGTTGCCTCAGCAGAGACTGCCTTGTTGGCCCTGAATCAGGGAAATTCTTCTGTGGGCGAATACGCCATCCGTTTTCGCACTCTGGCCTCGGAACTGTCCTGGAATAATGAAGCGCTCTGTGCCACATTCAAGAAAGGTCTGTCCAGTGACATAAAAGATGTTCTTGCCACACGGGAAATGCCTTCCACCCTGAGTGACCTTATGCACTTGGCCACCAGGATTGATATGCGTTTTGCCGAGAGACGTGAGGAACTGCTACAAGAGGAAGGAAGTGCTCGCTCCAAGCGCAATCCTTGTTTGGCTCCTGTCTTCCAGCGTCCACCGCAGCTGTCTACTGGGCCTCCCGCCGAGGAAGCTATGCAGCTGGACCGGTCTCGCCTGACCCAACAAGAGAGGACTCGCCAGAGAAATGAGAATCTCTGTCTGTACTGCGCTAGTACGGAGCATTTCCTAAAGGACTGTCCTCTTCGTCCTCCGCGTCAGGGAAAACGCGTGCACCTAGTAAACGTGGGAGAGGCGTTCCTGGGTGTGAACATTACCTCTCCACGCCTCACCGTATCCGTGCGGATCTCCGCTACTGCCAAGACATCTTTCACTGCCGTTGCCTTTCTGGATCCCAGCTCTGCCGGCAACTTCATTGACGCTTCACTTATTCACAAGTACAGCATCCCAGTAGTTCGTCTTCACAAGTCGTACTGTATCTCCACTGTCAACGGAGAGAGACTTGATGGTACCGTGCAATTCCGTACTGAGCCCCTCCAGATGGATATTGGGCTTCTTCATTCTGAGAAGTTGGAGTTTTTCGTACTTCCCCACTGCACCTCTGAACTACTTCTAGGGCTACCCTGGCTCCAGCGCCATTGTCCCATTCTGGATTGGACCTCTCCAGAGGTTCAAAGTTGGGGTTCTTCTTGTTTCAGCAGATGCCTCAAGCCGGTCATTGCCAAGTCTACTCCAGTTGTTTCTCCTCCTCCAGGTCTACCTGAACCATATGTCGACTTTGCGGACGTATTTTGTAAGAAACAAGCCGAGGTCTTGCCTCCACACAGGCCATATGATTGCCCAATTGACTTGCTGCCTGGTACCACACCACCTAGGGGAAGGATCTACCCTCTTTCTCCTCTAAAGGCTCGCGCCAGGTCCGAATACATACAGAAGAATTTGCAGAGAGGGTTCATCAGGAAGTCTTCCTCCCATGCCGGTGCAGGTTTCTTCTTTGTTTCTAAAAAAGATGGTACTCTGCGTCCATGCATCGACTATCGTGGACTCAACAGCATAACCATCAAAAACCGTTACCCTCTTCCCCTAATTACAGAACTCTTCGATCACCTACGTGGCGCCAAGTTTTTCACTAAACTGGATTTGAGAGGGGCTTATAATCTTATCCGGATTCGAGAGGGTGACGAGTGGAAGACTGCCTTCAATACCTGTGACGGGCATTTTGAGTACCTAGTAATGCCCTTCGGACTCTGCATTGCACCTGCCGTCTTTCAGGAGTTCGTCAATGACATTTTCAGAGACCTACTCTACACGTGTGTGGTGGTTTATTTGGATGATATCCTTATATTCTCCACCAATCTGGAACAACACCATGCGCATGTCCGCCAAGTGCTTTCCCGTCTGAGGGAAAATCGCCTTAATGCCAAATTTGAGAAGTGTGTATTTGATCAAACCAGTCTGCCCTTCCTGGGGTACATCATTTCCGCTAAAGGTCTTCAAATGGATCCTGCTAAACTCTCATCAGTTCTGGACTGGCCTCGTCCTACCGGTCTACAGGCCATACAGAGATTCTTGGGTTTCGCCAATTACTATAGACAATTTATCCCTCACTACTCTACTCTTGTGGCACCCATCGTGGCTTTGACTAAAAAGGGGGTTAATCCTAAGTCCTGGCCTCCTCAGGCCGAAGAGTCCTTTCGCTCTCTCAAGTCAGCCTTTGCCTCTGCTCCGCTCCTTACCAGGCCCGATCCACCTAAGCCATTCTTCCTGGAGGTAGACGCATCCTCTGTGGGTGCTGGAGCCGTGCTCAGTCAAAAGACCCCGAAGGGTAAATTTGTTTCCTGTGGCTTCTTTTCAAGACTTTCTCCCCGGCAGAGAGAAATTATTCCATCGGCGACAGGGAACTTCTGGCCATAAAACTGGCTCTAGAGGAGTGGAGGCATCTTCTAGAAGGGTCTGCTCACCCAGTGATCATTTACACCGACCACAAGAATCTTTCTTATATCCAAACTGCACAGAGACTCAATCCGCGCCAAGCCTGTTGGTCATTATTCTTTACCCATTTTAACTACTTGATTCATTTCAGACCTGCAAGCAAGAACATCCGTGCAGATGCTCTTTCCCGTTCCTCTGATGCCGCTGGGGTTGAAGTCACTCCACAACACATCATTCCACCAGAACGCCTGGTTACCGTGGCTCCTGCGGATCTGCGTAGTCTTCCTCCCGGGAAGACTTATGTCTCCCCCCATCTCCGTTTGAAAGTGCTTAAATGGGGACATCCTTCCTTGGTTGCTGGCCATCCAGGAGTCCGTAAAACTTCTCAGTTGATCCCCAGAAGATACTAGTGGCCTTCCTTGGAGAAAGATGTGGCTGACTTCGTCCAGGCTTGCTCAGTCTGTGCTCGAGACAAGACCCTACGCCAAAGGCCTGCAGGGTTGCTTTAACCTCTCCCAGTTCCAGAGTCTCCATGGTCCCATATCGCCATGGATTTTATTACTGACCTGCCTCCATCCCACAGCAAGACCGTAATCTGGGTGGTTGTGGACCGATTCTCTAAAATGGCGCATTTTGTTCCATTACAGTCTCTTCCTTCTGCACCCCTGTTGGCTAAGCAATTCTTGCGCCATATCTTCCGCTTGCATGGACTCCCTTCTCATATTGTGTCCGATAGAGGGGTACAATTTGTTTTCAAATTCTGGAGAGCCCTCTGCGGACAACTAAGAATCAAATTGGACTTCTCTTCGTCATACCACCCTCAATCCAACGGACAAGTGGAACGTGTGAACCAAATCCCGGGAGACTATCTCCGTCACTTTGTCTCCCCTCGTCATGACGACTGGGTCGACCTTCTTCCATGGGCAGAATTCTTGTATAATCATAAGGAATCATCTGCTACCAATAAATCTCCTTTCTATGTGGTCTACGGGCGTCACCCCTCTACGGGCGTCACTTCCTCTTCTGGAGTGCCTGCGGTAGATGAGCTTGTCCAGGACTTTGCCACCATCTGGCGCGAGTCGCGTCTTTCTCTTCTACAGGTCTTTTCCCGCACGAAGACCCAGGCGGATAAGAGACGTCGGGCTCCACCAGTTTTCGCCCCCAGGGACAAAGTGTGGCTCTCCTCTAAGTATATTCGCTTCAGAGTCACTAGCTATAAATTGGAACCTCGCTTTTTGGGACCTTTCAAGATCAAGAAGAGGATTAATCCGGTTCGTTACCAGCTCCATCTTCCCTCCTCCCTGAGGATACCAAACAGCTTACATGTCTCCCTTTTCAAGCTGGCGGTCTTTAATCGCTTCTCCCCCAAGGATGTCATCCCTACCCCAGTATCTGGCACCTCTGACATTTTCTCCGTCAAGGAGATTTTGGCGACCAAAGTGGTCAGGGGGAGAAGGTTTTTTTTGGTTGACTGGGAGGGCTGTGGTCCTGAGGAGAGATCTTGAGAGCCGGAGGAGAACATCTTGGACCGCAGCCTCATCCTCAGGTTCCTAGGTACCAAGAAGAGGGGGTGACCAAAGGGGGGGGGTACTGTAACGCCGAGCGCTCTGGTCCCCGCTCCTGGGGCGTGTGTCCCCAGGCTGCGCTCCATCGTTTTAGCGTGTGGGCCCCCGCTCTCTTGGTCCCGGGACTCTAAGATCTAAAGGGCCAGTGCACCGGTGATTGGTGCCTGGTCCAATATGGTTAATTAAGGGTTAAGGTTTGTGAGAGGCAGTGCTGCTTGAACTTAATTAGGCTTCACCTGTGCACTGCCTATAAGTACCATCTCCTCCCACAGCCTCCTGCCAGATCTTTGTTGCCTCGTGCCTGAGAGAAAGCGTTCTTTGTTCCTGTGTTCCCTGCCTGTTGCCGTACCCGTTGCTACTGACTACCGCCTGTGAACCATTGCTGTCTGCCATGACCATTTGCCTGATCCTCTTGTACCTTGCTTTATCTCAGCAGCCAGAGAGGTTGAGTCGCTACTGGGAGGAACGACCTGGGGGTTACCTGCCGCAGCAAGTCCATCCCGCTTTGCGGCGGGCTCTGGTGAAAACCAGTAACTCCTTAGATTTCGTTCCCCTGGTATGGCCCACGTCTTCACCTCTCTGGCACAGCGGATCCACCACTAGCCTCCGCTACCTGCTACCAGCCCAGATCCTGAAACTCAGTAAGCCAGAAATAGCCGTTTTTAATAGTTATTTGCCGCAAATAAATTGGGTCCGAACCAAATTTCTTTGGAAAATTCAGGGAATCGGCTGAATTGAATTCAGAAATTCACTCATATCTAGCAGCCACTTTTCCCTGTGAATTATTTAAAAAGTATAATAGGGGGATTTATCATCATGCGAAGGGCTAAAAGTCATAATTTTTGCGCAAGTTCCAGCTATTTGCAAAGATTATGGAAAACAGTCAAGTTTTGCCACATCCCTCTTCAACTTAAAGGGGTTCTCCGGTGCTTAAACATCTTATCCCCTATCCAAAGGATAGGGGATAAGATGCCTGATCACGGGAGTCCCACCGCTGGGGGCCCCCGGGATCATGCACGCGGCACCCCGTTTGTAATCAGTCCCCGGAGCGTGTTCGCTCCGGGACTCATTACCGGCGACTACAGGGCGGGCGGCGTGTGACGTCACGCTCCGCCCCGCAATGCAAGCCTACGGGAGGGGGCGTGATAGCTATCACGCCCCCTCCCGTAGGCTTGCATTGAGGGGCGAAGTGTGACGTCACACGCCGCCCGCCCTGTAGTCGCCGGTAATGAGTCCCGGAGCGAACACGCTCCGGGGACTGATTACAAACGGGGTGCCACGTGCATGATCCCGGGGGCCCCCAGCAGTGGGACTCCCGCGATCAGGCATCTTATCCCCTATCCTTTAGATAGAGGATAAGATGTTTAAGCACGGGAGTGTAGCACAAGTGGCACAGTGTGGTCAGGTAGGTAAAGTTCTTCTGGCATTCCCCTAAACACAGACTCATCCATCAGACCGAGAATTGTAATTTGTGATTTTGCAGAAGAGGTTTCCACTGCTCTAGAGACCATTGGTGATGTGCCTTACATAACTTCATTTAATTCTATATAGTATTGTGCTTAGTCATACATGGCTTGCATTAAGCTGCTTTGATATGGAAACCTACGCCATAATGTTCCTGTTGCACCATTTTGTAGTCATTTTAATGCCAAATGAGGCTGGTAGTCAGCAGAACATTGTTAAGTACCGGATTTCATACACTCATGGCAATGGGACTAAATGAAACACCTGAATTTAGTTATTAAAGGGGTATTCCAGGAATTATAATTTTTTTGTTGAATATGCTACAGGGGCTGTAAAGTTAGCATAGTTCATAATATAGTGTCTGTTTGTGTGTGTGACACAATTAGTGGTCTCACAATTATTATATGATCTTTGCCACAATGTTAATTTTTAACAGCATACAAAATGACTGTCATCTCAGGCTTTCACAGGTTGCAGTGAAGCTTGAGACATTACATCACTAGTCAGGTGCTGACAGGGAGCCTGTCTTTGCTTCAATGGGTGGAGCAACCGCTGGTTTGGTAGGAGATCATTCTGCAGTGAATTTTAATTTTGCAAAAGCTGGAGGCACCCTGATTAGAAAACACTTGTTCACAGCAAAGCATGGAAGGCAGCACACCTGTGCTTCAATGGGTGGGGTGGCTGATGTGTGGGAAGGAGAAAAATGACCTCACACTTACAAACAAAGTATTATTGGATTTGTACTTTAACGGAGGAATTTCCAACAGGAAATAGCCATTTCACAAAAAGATAGCCACAGTGTTATGGTGGACTAACAACATAGCCATTTATCCCCAAGACAAGCATGGATCCTTCCTAAGCATGTCCATTACTATCTGGCAGGTAAGTACTAAAATCACCTCATGGTGGAGAACCCCTTTAAGCCCAAAATTTGTCTACATAGTGTGTGGAACTAGACAGATAGATAGACAGACAGACAGACAGACAGACAGACAGATAGATAGATAGATAGATAGATAGATAGACAGATAGATAATGTATATTCAAATACTTATAGACATATGTATAATATATACAATACCAATTGAACCAAAACATGTGAACTAAATGTCTGTTTGTATTTACTACAACTACTACTTTAATGCAATTTATAAACCTAGGTAGTATGTTTTTTTCTCTTGCTAGTATTAGTGATATGCTTTACAAATCCACATGAAATACAGAACAAAAAAGATGAAAAGGGATTTCTTCTACTTATCTTCTCTTTTTTGTCAGGAAGATTATGTATTTAGTATTGAAGGATTCTCAGTAGAGTTTTACAAAAATGCAGCTTTGCTGGAAGTGAAGTGATCACTATGTTTCTTAAACCATTTTGGAGATTACAGAATAGCGAAGACAAATTCTAATCTAGGTCATTACAAACTGTAAAGCACTTGTCAAAGATACAGTAACAGAATGTGATGCTGGAAGACTACCACAATATTTTCCACTCACATTCATGATTCAAGAAAAAAGTGTAGTCCTGAGTCATAGATAAATGAAACCATACAGAATAATGAATTCTCACTGATATCTAAAAATATTTTTTTTAAGAAAGAAAGTCTGTATCAATCAGTTCTACTTTATGTGTTCAGTGAAACCATTTGATAATAGTTGAATAATAATGGTCAGTTATGAATTTATATAGAGAAATAAAGACAGTGAATATTGTAATAAAATCAGTAACTTTACTCCTCGTTAATCACTGTAGAAAACTTGCTACCTCAAATAAAAATATGGCCTTAGGTAAAGATTGTCCATCTTATGTTATGTAGCCAAGTGATCCTTAGGCATCAACTGGATAATATAGATAATGCAGGAATGTTTTAATACCATGAAATTACTTTATGTGACTTCTACCTATACTATAGTGTATATTCTCTCTTGCTAAAAAGTGTATCCATTGTAAATAGTTAGAGTAACATACCTGGCCACACCTATGTGTTGTGCCACAGTTCTGAATGCAGGGGGCTTCAGTTGGATATTAAAAAAGCTTTAGGTTTAACAGAAGTAGGTAAATGTATGAAAAGTTCCTGTAAGGTGTCACTATGGTTGAACTATGTAGTGGAGAAGTAAACCTGAGGCTTAAAGGGGTACTCCACTGGGAAACATTTTTTTTTTTTAAATCAACTGGTGCCAGAAAGTTGAACAGATTTGTAAATCTTAATACTTCCAGTAATTATCAGTTGCCGTATACTCTGCAGGGAGTTATTTTCTTTTTGAATTTGTTTTCTGTCTGACCACAGTGCTCTCTGCTGACATTTTAGGAACTGTCCAGAGTAGGAGCAAATCCCCATAGCAAACATATGCTGCTCTGGACAGTTCCTGACATGGACAGAGGTGTCAGCAGAGAGCACTGTGGTCAGACAGAAAATACATTTAAAAAGAAAAGAACTTCCTCTGTAGTATACAGCAGCTGATAAGTACTGGAAGGGTGAGCCCAGTAGATGGTGAGAGGAGTGGTGACATGAGGTCTCTTAGAGTGTGGTCCCTAGAAACAAGACTATTACACCTGGTAATAATAAAAATAGAGGTCTATAGGTGGACCTTAGTGTGTCAAGGAAATGCCAGTAAAGAGAGATAACATATTGGGCATTATTTTGATGTTGAGTGTTTAAGCTACAAGACAGATGGGAACTGTGATATATATGGACATGTTTGAAGTAACACATACATGGGAAAGGCTCATGAGAAGAGAACAAGGACCTAAAACTCATTCCATACTGTTGAATATTGTTAAACTTTAAAAAAAATTAGCAATAGTTTTTCCTGATGTGAATGTAACTACTAAGCCTTGTGCCTCTGAATTGTGTTCCACTGTATGTTAAGAAATAAAAAATAAAGTGAGAAAACAAGAGTAAACCCCACATTACATGAATAAGGTTGCTAGTTTACCACCTTGAGTATCAATGTCAAAGTTATCATTGAGGAGTATTTAAACTAGGGACTAGTGTTGCTCGCGAATATTCGCAATTCGAATATTATTCGCGAATATCGCATATTCGCGAATTCGCGAATTTCGCGAATATAGCGCTATATATTCGTAATTACGAATATTCGTTTTTTTTTTTTTTTTTCTTCACAGTACACATCACAGTGATCACCCCTCTCTGCTTCCAGCTCGTGTGGTGTAAAGAAGACTCCAATACTACTGTGTGAGACTGGCGTGCAAAAATTCGCATATGCGAATATTAGTATATGCTAATTTTCGCATATGCGAATTTTCACATATGTTAATTTTCGCATACGCGTATTTTCGCATGCGCGAAAATAAAACGAGAATATAACGAATATGCGAATATTCGCGAATATTCGTCCGTATATTCGCGAATATTCGCGAATTCGAATATGGCCTATGCCGCTCAACACTACTAGGGACTAGAGGGTGGGAAATCACAAAAGTAGGGGACAAGACAGTGTAAATAGAGAATATGACCTATTGATGTACCTAGAGGTGGAGTGGAGGGAAAGGTTAGAATTGTTAATAGAGATATGCTTCATAGAAAAGTAAAAAAAAAAAAAAAAAACTGTATAATTAAGTACTACAGCAACTTGTACAGGTCCTGCAGCAAACCCCACTTGGCAGCAATAATTCCCAGCAAGAAATTATACAAAGAATACTCTTAAAATATAACTTTTAAGTTATAATTCTAAAAGCTTATCAATACATACATTGAACCATTAAAACATATGATCAATCTGGACAATGCAACAAAAAATAATAATGTATGATAATGAATAGGTTATAAAGCAAAATAAAAGTCCATAGCCTTAAAACAATAATAATGATACTCAAAAATATGGGCAAATGGACAGTTAATAATATTACTCTAAGCCCCCCAAGGTACAGTCTATCAAAATGTTACACAATAAATGCTGCACAGAGGAAAATAATACACTGTTTCCATCCTCTGGAATATGATCTGAATGTCCAGTCTGTGTACGAGGGGGCGCACCCACAGTGGCAGGGAGCCGTGACGAGTCGGCTGCCTTGCACCCCATACTATCAAGGATGGAAGCAACAGTCTTCTTTCTCCTCTTATTTGGTTGAACTTGATAGACTCTTGTCTTTTTCATACCTTATGAACTATGTTACTATGTATTTTACATTATATTAATATATATATATATATATATATATATATATATATTAACTTTGGGAAGCCATTTAAACATTGACTTAATTTCATAGATAAATGCATGGAGAGTTTCAGCATCACAAATATAATATGTGTTCGCAGTTACCAAATAGATATGTGCCACCTTACTACAACAAAGGTTTAGTGGAATCTATATGTACCTGTACAACTATTGAAAAAGTATTCGACTGGTGGAATGTCATACCTACTTTGGGGTCTTACCATTTCATAAGTAGGATTGGCAAAGAAAGTATTGCAATAAATATAGATTAGTTTACACTAACCAATAATAATAGTCTTATACATGTATTAATCTGTTAAAGGGATTGTCCAATATTAGAAACCTACTGCTTCTTTATTGCACAAACAGCAACATTCCTGTCCACAGGTTGTGTGTAGTACTGCAGATCACTTCAATGAATCCAAGCTTGAATACCAGACACAACCTGTGGACAGGAGTGGTGTAGTTTTTGCAAGAAAAAGCAGTATTTTTCTAATCCTGGACAACCCCTTTAAGTTGAGAAGGCAGGGATGCCTTGACACAAGTACCAAAGGGGGCAGGGTCAACCAAGTGCTGGGCCTCCTCTCTCAATGAGCCCCAAAGCAGCAGCCTCATCTGTCTTTATGGTATGTACATGTTGACTATTAAGTACCACATGTATAATGTAGACATATTGTTACGCCTAGCGCTCCGGGTCCCCGCTCCTCCCCGGAGCGCTCACGGCGTCTCTCTCCCTGCAGCGCCCCGGTCAGTCCCGCTGACCGGGAGCGCTGCTCTGACATGGCCGTCGGGGATGCGATTCGCACAGCGGGACGCGCCCGCTCGCGAGTCGCATCCCAGGTCACTTACCCGTCCCGGTCCTCTGCTGTCATGTGCTGGCGCGCGCGGCTCCGCTCTCTAGGGCGCGCGCGCGCCAGCTCTCTGAGACTTAAAGGGCCAGTGCACCAATGATTGGTGCCTGGCCCAATTAGCTTAATTGGCTTCCATCTGCTCCCAGACTATATCTGTTCACTTCCCCTGCACTCCCTTGCCAGATCTTGTTGCCTTGTGCCAGTGAAAGCGTTTAGTGTGTCCAAAGCCTGTGTTACCTGAACCCTTGCTATCCATCTTGACTACGAACCTTGCCGCCTGCCCCCGACCTTCTGCTACGTCTGACCTTGCCTCTGCCTAGTCCTTCTGTCCCACGCCTTCTCAGCAGTCAGCGAGGTTGAGCCGTTGCTAGTGGATACGACCTGGTTGCTACTGCCGCAGCAAGACCATCCCGCTTTGCGGCGGGCTCTGGTGAAAACCAGTAGCCTCTTAGAACCGGTCCACCAGCACGGTCCACGCCAATCCCTCGCTGACACAGAGGATCCACTACCTGTAGCCGAATCGTGACAGTAGATCCGGCCATGGATCCCGCTGAGGTGCCGCTGCCAAGTCTCGCTGACCTTACCACGGTGGTCGCTCAGCAATCGCAGCAAATTGCCCAACAAGGACAGCAGCTGTCGCAGTTGACCGCCACGTTACAGCAACTTCTGCCTCTGCTACAGCAGCAACCATCTCCTCCGCCAGCTCCTGCACCTCCTCCGCAGCGAGTGGCCGCTCCTAGCCTCCGCTTGTCCCTGCCGGACAAATTTGATGGGGACTCTAAACTCTGCCGTGGATTTTTGTCTCAGTGTTCCCTGCATATGGAGATGTTGTCGGACTTGTTTCCTACAGAACGGTCTAAGGTGGCGTTCGTAGTGAGCCTTCTTTCAGGAAAGGCCTTGTCTTGGGCCACACCGCTCTGGGACCGCAATGATCCTGCCACAGCCACAGTCCAGTCCTTCTTCGCTGAAGTCCGTAGTGTCTTCGAGGAGCCAGCCCGAGCTTCTTCTGCCGAGACTGCCCTGTTGAACCTGGCCCAGGGTAATTCTTCAGTGGGCGAGTACGCCATCCAGTTTCGTACTCTTGCTTCCGAATTATCATGGAATAACGAGGCTCTCTGTGCGACCTTTAAAAAAGGCCTATCCAGTCGCATCAAGGATGTGCTGGCCGCACGAGAAATTCCTGCCAACCTGCAAGAACTCATCCATTTGGCTACCCGCATTGACATGCGTTTTTCTGAGCGACACCAAGAGCTCCGCCAGGAAAAAGACTTAGATCTCTGGGCACCTCTCCCACAGTATCCGTTGCAATCTACGCCTGGGCCTCCCGCCGAGGAGGCCATGCAAGTTGATCGGTCTCGCCTGACCCAGGAAGAGAGGAATCGCCGTAGGGAAGAAAATCTTTGTCTGTACTATGCCAGTACCGAGCATTTCTTGGTGGATTGCCCTATTCGTCCTCCACGTCTGGGAAACGCACGCACGCACCCAGCTCATGTGGGTGTGGCGTCTCTTGGTTCTAAGTCTGCTTCTCCACGTCTCACGGTGCCCGTGCGGATTTCTCCTTCAGCCAACTCCTCCCTCTCAGCCGTGGCCTGCTTGGACTCTGGTGCCTCTGGGAATTTTATTCTGGATTCTTTGGTGAATAAATTCCGCATCCCGGTGACCCGTCTCGTCAAGCCGCTCTACATTTCCGCGGTCAACGGAGTCAGATTGGATTGCACCGTGCGTTACCGCACAGAACCCCTCCTGATGTGTATTGGACCCCATCACGAAGTGATCGAGTTCTTCGTCCTTCCCAACTGTACCTCTGAGGTCCTCCTCGGTCTGCCATGGCTCCGGCTTCATTCTCCCACCCTTGACTGGACCACCGGGGAGATCAAGAACTGGGACTCTGCCTGCCATAGGAAGTGCCACTCCCCCCCTCCCAGTCCCGTCAGGCAAGCCTCAGTGCCTCCTCATGGCCCCCATCCTTGTGTCACCCTGCCCCGTGCCAAGCTTCACCCTCTGCCCTCCCTCCCCATTCCCACTCCTGCTGTACTCCCTGCCTTTGAGGAAGCCCTCCATTCACTCCCGGTGTCCTCGTCCCAGGTAGAGCACTTGTCGGACAAAAAAAGGGGAGACCTAAGGGGGGGGTACTGTTACGCCTAGCACTCCGGGTCCCCGCTCCTCCCCGGAGCGCTCACGGCGTCTCTCTCCCTGCAGCGCCCCGGTCAGTCCCGCTGACCGGGAGCGCTGCTCTGACATGGCCGTCGGGGATGCGATTCGCACAGCGGGACGCGCCCGCTCGCGAGTCGCATCCCAGGTCACTTACCCGCCCCGGTCCTCTGCTGTCATGTGCTGGCGCGCGCGGCTCCGCTCTCTAGGGCGCGCGCGCGCCAGCTCTCTGAGACTTAAAGGGCCAGTGCACCAATGATTGGTGCCTGGCCCAATTAGCTTAATTGGCTTCCATCTGCTCCCAGACTATATCTGTTCACTTCCCCTGCACTCCCTTGCCGGATCTTGTTGCCTTGTGCCAGTGAAAGCGTTTAGTGTGTCCAAAGCCTGTGTTACCTGAACCCTTGCTATCCATCTTGACTACGAACCTTGCCGCCTGCCCCCGACCTTCTGCTACGTCTGACCTTGCCTCTGCCTAGTCCTTCTGTCCCACGCCTTCTCAGCAGTCAGCGAGGTTGAGCCGTTGCTAGTGGATACGACCTGGTTGCTACTGCCGCAGCAAGACCATCCCGCTTTGCGGCGGGCTCTGGTGAAAACCAGTAGCCTCTTAGAACCGGTCCACCAGCACGGTCCACGCCAATCCCTCGCTGACACAGAGGATCCACTACCTGTAGCCGAATCGTGACACATATTTTCATACATACGG
The DNA here is from genome assembly GCF_029499605.1 of Hyla sarda. Lineage (NCBI taxonomy): Eukaryota > Metazoa > Chordata > Amphibia > Anura > Hylidae > Hyla > Hyla sarda. Next base: position 228,453,228 of record NC_079192.1, read on the forward strand.
GAACTTATTCTTTATAGCTAGACTAGCTACCATAATACATTAGTTTGTAATTATGTTTTGCACAAATTTGTTATATTACCGTGTGTAATTTACAATGGTATGTGTGCCATTGTCTTGCAGAGTGCACTGCCATTCCAAAATAATGAGTAATTCCTAAATACTGCCATGTATGATGCATTCCTATTTTCTATTGCACTTAAAGCTCATCTGTTCTGTTGTATTAACAAACAAAGTAACCTGTTTTAAAAAATAATTTTAGATCTCATTTAGCATCAAAATGTAACTCTTCTCTAAAGTAAAACAAGACCACAGAGATGTTAATGTACAATTTCAGTACAGAAATAATTTCTGTATAAATTGCTGCATTCAGATTTTAGGCAGCGAGAGCAGGTGCTCAGCAGAAAGAAGTCCATTGTTTAATAATGTTGTATACAGGAAATAAACAACAAAGATACAATCAATACATACAATGACAAATGGACAATTAGAAATTACAGGCTTTTTACTTGAGGAAATGTGCTTTAAAACTATTTTAAATAAAAGCAATTTTTTCTTATAACCACATCAGTGGTGGTATGGTATTTGACAGCAACTGTATCCAGAAGAGACAGCTTCCCCCTCATTCCCTGTGTAGTGTAGTGGAGCTGGAGGAGGGAGTGGGCCAGATTGTGGTACCTGCTGCTGTTGCAAGGACAAAAGCTGTTGCATCATGGCTGCCAGTTGAGAAAATTGCTGCACCTGTCAGGACAACTGCTGTGACTGATGCATCACAACGGAGGAAAGATCCACAACTTCAGGCAGGGGTACCTCAGCGGGATCCATGGCCGGATCTTACTGTATCACTCACATTTCAGTAGACAGGAACCCCGGTGGATGTGGATCTGGAGGACCTGTGTGGCAGATGACTCGGACCATGCCAGGGAGTCTAAGGTGCCGCTGGTCTTCACCAGAGCCCGCCGCAAAGCAGGATGGACTTGTAGCTGCAGGCGACACCCAGGTCGCAACCCCCAGCAACGGTTCGACCACACAGGGGGCTGAGGAGATGCGAGACACACAAGGGAAGAGACAACTCATAGTCAGGATAGCTGGAGGTCAGGGCAGGCGGCAAAGAAGTAAAGTCGGGACGTAGCAGAAGTTCAGTAGGCAGGCGGCAGAGAAGCAAGGTCAAGGTCACAAGAGCAGGAGATCTGGTACACGGCAAGGCAATACTAAGGAACGCTTTAACTTGGCACAAGGGCAACAAAGATCCGTCAGAGAACTGAGGAGGGTGGAGGAATTCATAAACAAGACACAGGTGGAGACACTAATTAGCGTACTGGCCCTTTAAATCTTAAAGCTCCGGCGCACACACGCCCTAAGGGACGGGGACACGCGTGCCGAGGCAGAGGCAGGAGAGACACCCAGAGAGTGACGGACTGGAGCTCGCATGCGGGTACGTCCCGCAATGCGAGTCCCAGCCCCGTCGGCAGCAGGAGGTAAGGAGACCATGCGCTGACGGCCAGTGTGTGAGGCAGGAGCGCATAGCGTAACATTAAGTATACATAGGGAATAGGTTGCTTCAGCCATCCTTCTATATATGGGGCATATGTGGCTTTTTTATATTGCTATATGCTTTTTATAATCAATGCTCAGTAGCAGCTTTGTTCACCCAGACATTTTGAGGTACACTTTAATATCAATACCAATACCTTGTACATTGGTCATTATATTTAGAGACTTTGCATATGACCCAAATTGAGTGTGAATATTAAAGGGGTACTGCGGCGCTAAACATCTTATCCCCATCAAAAGGATAGGGGATAAGATGTTAGATCGCGGGGATCCTGTCACTGGGTAACCCCGTTTTTCAGCTACACAAAGCGAGAATCGCTCTGTGGCTGATGACTAGTATTGAGCGCGAATATTCAAAATTCCAATTTTTACCGTGAAAATCAGCACTTCGCGATTTTGTCAATATTTAGAATATAGTGATATGTATTTGCAATGACAAATATTCATATTTTTTTGCAAATATGCAAATATATGCGAATGTTCACGAATATGCAAATATTCGTGAATATCGGCACTTCCAGTCAGAGGACACTGATCCCTCCCTTCATTCACGAAATATCGCAAATTTGAATATGGCCCCTGCCGCTCATCACTACTGATGAAGGGCGGTGCAGGGGATGAAGTATCGTGACATCATGGCTCCACCCCCTTGTGATGTCACACCCCGCTCTCTCACTGCAAGTCTATGGGAGGGGGCGTGATGGCCACCACCAATCCCCCTCCCATAGACTTTCATTGAGGGGGTGGGGTGTGATGTTACGAGGGGGGCGGAGCTGTGACAGCGCAATACTCCGTCCCCTGCACCACCCTTCATCAGCCACAGAGCAATCCCCGCTCTGTGCAGCTGAAAAACAGGGGTGCAGCAGGAGAGATCAAGGGGAGTCACATGTCACGTGGCAGCGCAATGAGAGAGCCTTGAAGTGGCAGCAGCAGCATGAGGGCCATGCCAACTGAGGGTTGAGTCTGAGGAACCCACCAACTGTTGACTGGGGGTGTCGGATGTCACTTGGGATGAAGTGGATGACTGAGTGAACCGATCAATCACGGCTGCTGGGTTGCTGGTCGAGACACGACTGCTAACTGACACAGGGAGCTCAGACCTCTCTGTGGGACTCCAGCCACACGCCCCTACACTGCTGCGACCTTTGCCTGATGAATTTAGTCCTCTGCCACTCCACTGTGCACTCTAGAGAAAGAAAGGAAGGCGCCTCATGTGCGGGATCAGTAGATCTTGTAGGTGGGGGTGGGGGACGGTGAATCCCAAGCCGCTTACCGAAGTTGGTTATGTGCCCACACACAACAAGGTTAAGAGCAGAAGAGATATGGAAGAAGGTCCACTGCAGCCCTCCTGGGTAAGAGTAGAATCAAAAACGAATGACCAGGGAGTCAGGAGTTTGTCTGGCGCAGAGAGGAACCATCAGACAGCCAAATAAAATCAATGGATTTATTAGATGCAACGCGTTTCGCTGCGCATGCGCAGCTTCATCAGGCATGACAAGGGAAGGCTGGTAACAGATATATATACCTCCAGGAATTAACCATTAGAGTGCTTTTTGAAAGAGTTGTTACATAGAATTACATATCCATGTGACAATGTAAAAAAATATATAAATAGATATAAATAAATATAAACAGATAAGCAAAAATCACAAAAATAGTAATAAAACAGCAATATGAAAGCACAATGCAATCCTGTAAACACACATATATATATATATATATATATATATATATATATATATAATATAATATAATTATCGCATGTGGTGTGAATATAACACCTCAAGAAGTCACACCGCTTAATCACCGGTGCGGCATTCAACAACACAAGTTGGATATTATTTCGAAAAAAAATATATATGATATAGAGAGTTATGTATATTAATTCAAGGGATAAAAAAATATATAATTATATATCGCTGCCTTATTAAAATAAAATAAAAAGTAGATAAATGACAGTGCGGTAAACCAAATCGCAACTGACCAGAAGGAAATATATGAACACTACTTAGAAAAAAGATGAACTAGAATAACTAGTGCGGTATTGAATACAACAACCGGCGAAAACGCAGGGTGTGAATATTCGTACAAAAATCCAAATTTACTAAAAAAAATTTTATGTAGAAAGGAAAGGAAAATGAACAGAACTTAGATAATAAAACAGAAGGAATAATAAATACACAGTGGGGTGCTCCAGGGTGAACAGCACAGAAGGAACGAAGAAAAATCAAGGTGTAATCTTTTCGAAATTAGTCCATATGAAAAAATGGGAAATTTTTAAACCCCAAATTATCAAATTATTTAACTGTATCGATACATTCATTAAAACCTTGAGGGTGCAAAGTATGTAGTTTGTGAATCCAAAAGGATTCGCGATTATTTAATCTTTGTATTCTATTAGGTAAATGAATGGGGATAGTTTCTAGAATAATTAATTTTAAAGTTTCAGTGTTTTTTTGGTGATGAAGAGTGAAGTGTCGGGACAAACTATGCAACAAAAAAACATGTTTTATGTTCCATCTGTGTTTGTTCATCCTGGAGCGCACCGTTTGTGTGGTACGGCCAACGTATTGGCGGTCGCAACCACAGGTTAATAGATAGATAGCAAAAGTGGTGTCGCAATTTCGTGAATCCTTAATTTTAAATGTTTGTTGTGTAAAAAAGGAAGAAAAAGTATCAGTTTGGATGATCCATTCCCAACAGAGGCAGCGACTTTTTTTTACAAGGAAAACAATATGGTTTGATAGAACAGGAATTCTGTGGTGTACGATGTTAGGAAAATCTGCTGGGGGCTAATAAATTGCTGAGATTTATGGAACGTCTGTAGGTGACATTAGGGGTTGAGGAAATTAATTGGTTTAGAATTTTATCCTTTTGGATAATAGGCCAGTTTTTAGTTAATATTTTTCTAATATTAGATGCCTCAATATTGAAATTCTTAACAAAATTATATCTAAAGGGGTTATGAGGCTGATTGGAACTGGATTTTTTGGAAATAGATGTAACCAAATCAGATTGTTTTTTATCTTTCACCTTCACATATGCCTTGGTAAGAAGCGATTTAGGATAGCCCTTTTGTATAAAGCGTTGTTTTAAAATCTCAGCTTGAGAAATAAAATCTGAATCAGAAGTACAATTTCTGCGAATACGTAAATATTGGCCGAATGGCACCCCTCTTAGCCAGCTTGGATAATGTGCACTATCGAACTGTAAAAAACTGTTAATATCGACAGATTTGAAAAAAGTCTTCGTGGAAATAGTGCCATCGACTGTTTTATGGATATCAAGGTCTAAAAATTGAATGGAATTTTCTGCATAATGCATGGTAAATTTTATACCCCATGTATTAGTGTTCAACTCATGTACAAAGAGGTCAGCTTCATGTTTGGTACCTACCCAGATCAAGAAAAGGTCGTCTAAATAACGACGAAAGAAAAAAACAGACTTAAAATACAGGGACTGTGCCGAGACAAGGGACTCGAATCGCCCCATGAACAAATTAGCGTAACTGGGGGCGAATCGAGTCCCCATGGCACAGCCCCTGTTCTGCCGATAGATAGTATGATTGAATTCAAAAACGTTATTAAGAAGAATAAATCTAATAGACTCCAGTAAAAATTCTGACTGACTGGGGTTTAGTGAGGGGTCCTCTTGTAGAAAATGTTTAATAGCAGGAACACCTAAATCAGTGGAGATGTTAGAATAGAGGGAGCACACATCCAGGGTAAGAAAACTATAATGAGGGGGTAGGGATAGAGCATGTAATTCGGAAATAAGTTGAGCTGAATCTCTAAAATAGGATGGTAAATGTAAAACAAAAGGTTGAAGAAATAAATCTATAAAGTGGGAAAGGTTTGCAGTAATCGAACCAATACCCGAAATAATAGGTCTACCAGGGGGATTGGTTAAACATTTATGTAATTTGGGTAGATAATAAAAAAATAGGTAAATTATAATTTTTAATATTGAGAAATGTGTGCTCCCTCTTATCCAACAATTGTTTTTCTATAGCTCCACCTATAAGCAAACAATATTGGGAAAAAATATGAGGGGAAGGGTCATAAGAAAGCGGAGTGTAATATTCAAGATCTGATAAGATTCTAAGGGCTTCATTTTTATAATCAGCCCTATTCAGAACAGCGACCCCCCCACCTTTATCTGCAGGGCGAACAATAATAGATTTGTTGTTCTGTATGGATTTAATTGCAATTCTCTCAGCAGAAGTTAAATTATAATTTTCCTTAAAAATAACAGATTTATCACATAAATTGGAAAAATCCTGCATGACCATATGATAAAAAGTCTCAAGATGGCTGCCACGATTGTGTAAAGGGTAAAACGAAGATTTGGGTTTTACTGGTACATGACGAGCTGGGGTCATGTCAACTGGTGTGGTAACAGAAGTTAAAGTGTTATCAATATTTGAATTACAAACTCCCAAATTCGGAATTTGGGGGGTATTAGTAGTTTGATGATCCGATCTGTTCTGGATAAAAAAGTGACGGCTCAGAGTTAATCTACGAATAAAGTCGTTTAGATCTAAGAATAACTGAAAGTCATTCGGACGTGTAGCAGGACAAAAAGAAAGCCCTTTCGCAAGTAAATTAGTTTCATTTTCGGAAAGTATATAGCTAGATAAATTAAATATTTTTATATTTTCTTTTTTTGTTATAAATTTTTCTGTCTTTGGGATAATTGTAGAGGTGGGTTGGCGTTTTCTCTGACCTCCTCTGCAACCTCTGGGTTTTCCTTTCTTTTTATGGATTGTGTTCGATTTGATGTCTTTATGAGGGGGTAATACTGAGTGATCGTGCGTAAGCGTACATCCAAATTGGCATTGCACGCTAGAGTGGCATCTGTAGTGGGAGGGCAATTGTAAAAAGAAGATGAGGAGGTGGAAGCAGGAGTAGAACTCCCTGGGGTGTTAAACATGTCATATTGTGAACTATCAATAAGTGTGGAGCTCATGTCAGACATAGACACCTCGTGCACCGTGAGAAGGGAGGGATCAATGGAGCAGTCGAGAGAATTACAAGGCTGCCCAACATAGAGGCCCCCCACTGCCCCGGAACCCGGGTCCAACCCATGACAAGGATCCGAAAAAGTGAGTGGAGGAAGCAAAGGACAGACCATGTTAGGTGCTGGTCTGTCTAATGATAAGAGAGTATTAGTGGTAGTGTTGTTAAGCACATTAATGTTAGAATTAGCAGGGGTGATACGTGTATTGGTAGCGATTTTTTGGCTACAACTTGCATTGGTGTTAGCAGTAGGCATAAAAGGTTTATTCACTGATGATTTAGTTTCAGAAGTAATTTGATTTTTCTTACTATTAGAATTTTTTAGGTTAGAATGTTGGGAATTACCACGAGCTGAATTTACTATAGTTCTGCTGTGTTCAAATCTTCTGTCAGTCCCCAAGGGAGTGACAGACAATGTTTTAAGGATGGAATTAGTTGGGTTTTCCTGTTTTTTAGAGGATAAAATGTTATTAGACATTTGTTTCTGAGGATTATATCTTGGCCATTTATGTATTTGGCCACACATGTAATCCTGTTTGTCACGATTAAACTTATGTACTTTTTTATTTATGGTTTCTATCTCCAGTTTTTGTAATCTGTTAGATAGAAGTCCTTCAAGTTTATTATATTCAGAACAACCCGAAAAGGCTGCCAGAGTATTTTTAATGGACCTAGCTTTGTCCCGATAATAGAGGACTAATGTATTTCTTTTGTCCAGGAGACGAGTGACAAGTCCCCTTGAACAATTTTCCGTAAATTCATCCCACTCTTTAGTAAAAAGAAGATCCTCAGGAAAGGAGGATTCAAAGGGTAATCTCAGACCCCTCGGGGTGAAACTATCATTAAGATATCTTTGTAAAAATAAAACATCTAAATTGTGCTGCAATTCAGACTTACAACAACTTTCATAATCATTAAAAAGAGCCGTCAATTTACTGAGATCGTCCTCTGTGAGGGCTCCTGGAACAAAGCCACCAGGTGGTGCAGGGTTAATTTTTACCGCACCTAAGAGTTGGCTGATCAGGGAGTTCCTAACATGGTCACGATCAGGAAAATACTCCATGTCAGAGCAAGGAGAGCAATGGAAATAAAAATGAATATGAAAATAAAAATAAAATTGTTATAAACAATGAATAATAAAAAGTGGAAAAAATAATAAATAAGTAAAATAAGGTGGAATGAAATAAAAAGAAATACATTAAATACGAGTATATAAGGGAAAAATAATAATGGGATGACAAAAATAAAATAATAAAGTAAAATGAAATAAAAATAATAATAAAATAAAATGAAATAAAACAAAAAAAACTAAATATTACAATGGGAAAAACACAATTCGAGTCCTACTAATCGAAGAGTCCAGAGCGATAGGTGATCCCAGCAAGGGGTCAGTAACCACAATGGTGTAAGGAGGATTCCGTGAGAACAGCACTTCTAGGAATGATTCTTGTGGAATCCACACCGCGGTCAGCCGATGTAAGTGAAATCTAGAGAAAGAAAGGAAGGCGCCTCATGTGCGGGATCAGTAGATCTTGTAGGTGGGGGTGGGGGACGGTGAATCCCAAGCCGCTTACCGAAGTTGGTTGTGCGCCCACACACAACAAGGTTAAGAGCAGAAGAGATATGTAAGAAGGTCCACTGCAGCCCTCCTGGGTAAGAGTAGAATCAAAAACGAATGACCAGGGAGTCAGGAGTTTGTCTGGCGCAGAGAGGAACCATCAGACAGCCAAATAAAATCAATGGATTTATTAGATGCAACGCGTTTCGCTGCGCATGCTTTTTGAAAGAGTTGTTACATAGAATTACATATCCATGTGACAATGTAAAAAAATATATAAATAGATATAAATAAATATAAACAGATAAGCAAAAATCACAAAAATAGTAATAAAACAGCAATATGAAAGCACAATGCAATCCTGTAAACACACACATATATATATATATATATATATATATATATATATATATATGTATATATATAATATAATATAATTATCGCATGTGGTGTGAATATAACACCACAAGCGACTCAAGAAGTCACACCGCTTAATCACCGGTGCGGCATTAAACAATGTGGTTGCGACCGCCAATACGTTGGCCGTACCACACAAACGGTGCGCTCCAGGATGAACAAACACAGATGGAACATAAAACATGGTTTTTTGTTGCATAGTTTGTCCCGACACTTCACTCTTCATCACCAAAAAAACACTGAAACTTTAAAATTAATTGTTCTAGAAACTATCCCCATTCATTTACCTAATAGAATACAAAGATTAAATAATCGCGAATCCTTTTGGATTCACAAACTACATACTTTGCACCCTCAAGGTTTTAATGAATGTATCGATACAGTTAAATAATTTGATAATTTGGGGTTTAAAAATTTCCCATTTTTTCATATGGACTAATTTCGAAAAGATTACACCTTGATTTTTCTTCATTCCTTCTGTGCTGTTCACCCTGGAGCGCCCCACTGTGTATTTATTATTCCTTATGTTTTATTATCTAAGTTCTGTTCATTTTCCTTTCCTTTCTACATAAATTTTTTTTTGTAAATTTGGATTTTTGTACGAATATTCATACCCTGCGTTTTTGCCGGTTGTTGTATTCAATACCGCACTAGTTATTCTAGTTCATCTTTTTTCTAAGTAGTGTTCATATATTTCCTTCTGGTCAGTTGCGATTTGGTTTACCGCACTGTCATTTATCTACTTTTTATTTTATTTTAATAAGGCAGCGATATATAATTATATATTTTTTTATCCCTTGAATTAATATACATAACTCTCTATATTATATATATTTTTCGAAATAATATCCAACTTGTGTTGTTGAATGCCGCACCGGTGATTAAGCGGTGTGACTTCTTGAGTCGCTTGTGGTGTTATATTCACACCACATGCGATAATTATATTATATTATATTATATATATATATATATATATATATATATATATATATATATATATATATATGTGTTTACAGGATTGCATTGTGCTTTCATATTGCTGTTTTATTACTATTTTTGGGATTTTTGCTTATCTGTTTATATTTATTTATATCTATTTATATATTTTTTTACATTGTCACATGGATATGTAATTCTATGTAACAACTCTTTCAAAAAGCACTCTAATGGTTAATTCCTGGAGGTATATATATCTGTTACCAGCCTTCCCTTGTCATGCCTGATGAAGCTGCGCATGCGCAGCGAAACGTGTTGCATCTAATAAATCCATTGATTTTATTTGGCTGTCTGATGGTTCCTCTCTGCGCCAGACAAACTCCTGACTCCCTGGTCATTCGTTTTTGATTCTACTCCACTGTGCACGTCATGGCGCTACTCTGCCTGACATACTTATTGCTTATGTGATGGGAGTACAATACGCATCACTACGCTTCAAATAGTATTTGTCTAGAACAGCAGCAGGTGTATTGGCTGTCCTTTCACAGTATATAGACCCTTGACAGATTAACAGGTACAAATAAGTACACTATTTAGATATAGGTATGTAGTATGCACTTATGAAGGCAGAAAATTGTGCTACAGTACACTTAAAAAAGTATCTGAGTAAAAACACTAGCCGGTGAGTACATTTGCCTGGACTTTCCCAGTATATAGGCCCTTGACAGATTAAGAGGTACAAAATAGTACACTACTTAGATGTAGGTATGTGGGATGCACTTATGAGGGCAGAAAAATGCGCTACAGTTTGCTTAATAAACGTATGGGAGTAAAACACCAGCCGATGATTACATTTGGCTGTCCTTTCACAGTATGTAGGCCCCTGACAAATTAGCCGGTACAAAATAGTACACTACTAAGATGTAGGTATTTGGTATGCACTTATGAGGGCATAAACATGCGTTACAGTATGCTTAAAAAAAATGTATTTCAGTAAAACACCAGCCGGTGATTACTTTTGCCTTGACTTTCACAGTATCCAGGCCCTTGACAGATGAACAGGTACAAAATAGTACACTACTTAGATGTACGTATGTGGTATACACTTATGAGGGCAGAAATATGCGATACAGTACGCTTAAAAAAATTATTTTTGTAAAACACCAGCCGGTGATTACTTTTGCCTAGACTTTCACAGTATCTAGGCCTTTGACAGATAAACAGGTACACAATAGTGCACTACTTAGATGTACGTATTTGGTATGCACTTATGAGGGCAGAAAAATACGGTACAGTACACTTAAAAAAACATATTTTTGCACAACACCAGCAGTACATAACAGTGCTGCAGCACAAAAAAGCGGTGTACTAAAGACAAAATTGCACTCTGTCAAAGACTATTAGGAATGGACTACTGGGTATGATACTGTCTACAGACTAGTCAGTGGCGTTGCGACCGGGGTGCGGGGGGTGCGGACCGCACCGGGTGACACCAGGCTGATGGGGTGACACCACTCTGCCAGCACCCCTCCCCGGTCCTCAGCCGCTGACAGCACCCCCGTCTGACAGCACCAAACTCCACCCCCCACCCTAGCTCCGGCACACGTCCCGGCTTGTGACGGGACGTCAGCGGGCGGAGCTAGATGGACGGTAGTGTTGAGCGGCATAGGCCATATTCTAATTCGCGAATATTCGCGAATATATGGACGAATATTCGTCATATTCGCGAATATTCGCATATTCGTAATATTCTCGTTTTATTTTCGCATATGCGAATATTCGTGTGCGCGAAAATTAACATATGCGAAAATTTGTATATACAAAAATTTGCGTAAGCGAAAATTCGTATATGCGAAAATTAGCATATGCAAATTTTCGCATATGCGAAAATTCGCACGCCAGTCTCACACAGTAGTATTAGAGCCTTCTTACACCACATAAGCTGGAAGCAGAGAGGGATGATCACTGTGATGTGTACTGTGAAAAAAAAAAAAACGAATATTCGTAATTACGAATATATAGCGCTATATTCGTGAATATTTGCGAATTCGCGAATATGCGATATTCGCGAATAAAATTCGAATTGCGAATATTCGCGAGCAACACTAATGGACGGCGCTAACATGATGCGCCGCCGCCCACACTAGTGAGCCCGGGGACAGCCGGAGCAGCCGAGCCAGCAACCAGTCTGCACCAGTCAGCCAGGTAGAGAGAAAAAGGGGTACTGTGGGAGTTCTGGGGGGTTGTTGCTAGTGGATTATGAGGCTGCACCCCATCATCCCCCAGCCCCCCCCCAGCAGTAGCACTCCTATCATCAACCAGCACCCCCCCAGCAGTAGCACCCCCCAGAAGTAACACCCCCATCATCCACCAGCACCCTCCCCCAGCAGTAGCACCCCCATAATCCGGCAGCTGATTCTATTACCATAGGGGGAATGGGGGGGGGGGTTGCTGGTGGATGATGGGGGTGCTATTTCTGGGGGGGGGAGTGTTGCTGGTGGATGATGAGGCTGCACCCCATCATACACCAGCACCCCCCCCCTCCAGCAGTACCACCACCATCAACCAGAAGGGGGGGGGTGGTGCTGGTGGATGATGGGGGTGCTATTTCTGGGGGGGGAGGTGTTGCTGGTGGATGATGAGGCTGCACCCCATCATCCACCAGCACCCCCCAGCAGTAGCACCACCATCATCCAGCAGGGGGGGTTGCTGGTGGATGATGGGGGTGCTATTTCTGGGGGGAGGTGATGCTGATCATGGTGGATGATGGGGGTGCTATTTCTGGGGGAGGAGGTGTTGCTGGTGGATGATGAGGCTGCACCACATCATCCACCAGCACCCCCACCTCCCATCAGTAGCACCACCATCATGCACCAGCACCCGCCCCCCCCAGCAGTAACACCCCCATCATCCACCAGCACCCTCCCCCAGCAGTAGCACCCCCATAATCCAGCAGCTGATTCTATTACCATAGGGGGAATGGGGGGGTGTTGGTGGATGATGGGGTGCTACTGCTGGGGGGTGTTGCCAGGGCACCCCCGCACCCTCCGCACCCCCATTCCCCCTACCCCCCTGTTCTGTGGTAATAGCATCAGCTGGTGGATGATGGGGGTGCTACTGCTGGGGGCACGGTATGTGAGGTTTATATTCATAGAGTGTAGTGTATACTAGGGCTGCATGATATGGGAAAAATGTGCGATTGCGATTATGGTCTAAATATTGTGATTTCGATATGTGATGCAATGTAATAAATAAATAGTGAAATCCCCTTATTTCATGTCCAATCTCCTCAATTTTACAACTATTCACCTATGTTATGCCCACCGCCCATTTCACATCTCCCCCCCTTTGTCACATTCTGCTCCCCCTTGTTACATATTCCCCCCCCCTTGTCACATATTCCCCCTCCCCCCCTTGTCACATATTCACCCTCCCCCCCTTGTCACATATTCCCCCCCCCCCTTGTCACATTCTGCCCCCCCTTGTTACATATCCCCCCCTTGTTACATATTCCCCCCCCTTGTCACATTCTGCTCCCTCTGTCACATATTCCCCCCCCTTGTCACATTCTGCCCCCCCCATCACAATCTGCCCCCTTGTCACATTCCCCCTTCCCCCCCCTTTAACATTCTGCCCCCTCCACCCCTTGTCACATATTCCCGTGACATTCCTCCTTCCCGGCAGTACACACGCTAGGTTTGTGTGTGTTTGCAGACCTTTGAGGACTTTAACCTTTCAGCCAATCACTGGCTTGACATGTGACACCGCTGCGGCCAGTGATTGGCTGAAGGTAAAGGTCCTACAGCTTGTATGGAGACACCGGGACAGCACGGAGGTGTACAGATGCAGGGATCGGGAAGAGGTGAGCATAATGTTTTTAATATTTTTTATCCCTGCGCCCTTTACTTAGATCAGTGTTTCTCTACCAGGGGGCCTCCAGCTGTTGTGAAATGACAAAAAGCTGTCCGGGCATGCTGGGAGTTGTAGTTTCATAACAGCTGGAGGCACCCTGGTTGGGAAACACAGACTTTTAATATTTAAATTTGTTTTTATCTGCCCTGGCCGGCACACGCTGCAGCCACACACGGGATCCACCCGGGCAGATAATCGCATATTTTCCCGGGGGCCATATCGATAAATGGCAAAAAAGCAAAAATCGCGATTTGATTGTTTTTGCGATATATCGTGCAGCCCTAGTGTATACTAGTTTATTATATTTAGAGGATGCAGTGTCTGGCAGATTTTTAATAATAATTATTATTTTCATATAGAGGATCAGAATGCGCTGACATAGTGAGGAGCCGTCTGAGCGTCACGTTCTGCAGAGAGAACATTTAGCTGGACCTGGTGGTATGTTCCATCTGAATTAGATAAGGAAAGACTATAGAGAAGACGTCACCTGTAGTCATTGATATCATTGTGTATTCTCCTCACTATAGAGAAGACGTCACCTGTAGTCACTGATATCATTGTGTATTCTCCTCACTATAGAGAAGACGTCACCTGTAGTCACTGATATCATTGTGTATTCTCCACACTATAGAGAAGACGTCACCTGTAGTCACTGATATCATTGTGTATTCTCCTCACTATAGAGAAGACATCACCTGTAGTCACTGATATCATTGTGTATTCTCCTCACTATAGAGGAGACGTCACCTGTAATCACTGATATCATTGTGTATTCTCCTCACTATAGAGAAGACGTCACCTGTAATCACTGATATCATTGTGTATTCTCCTCACTATGTCCTATAAGAGCTGTAGTCATTTGTAAGTTCTGCAGTTAAGATGAGTGAAACTTAACTCCCAGCATAACCTCACCACTGCTTAAAGGGGTACTCAGCTGCAAAAAAAATTTTTTCAATCAACTGGTGCCAGAAAGTTGAACAGGTTTGTAAATTACTTACTTGAAGGATTCAGATTTTAACTTTCTGGCACCAGTTGATTCAAAAGAAAATCATTTCCAGTGGAGTACCCCTTTAAGTAATTCTGGGAGTTGTAGTTTTAAATGGTGAAAACCTCTTTAGCGCTTTTCCATTCTGTGGCAATTGGTATATTTAATTATTATACTGGAATTTTTCACAATGCGCTACACTAGTGGTTTCCGTCACAACAGGCTAAAAACTTTATTATGTGGAGGGGGGGTAGGTATGGGGTGACACCATTTTCTACCGCACCGGGTGACACCAACCTTAGCAACGCCACTGAGACTAGTATAACCAGCAGATGATTTGTTGTGGAACAAAGACACAGAATTGCGCTGAAAAATTATTCCTGCCTCCTCTGCTAAGGTTTATGAAGTTGAGGCAGCTTGTTGAAATGTATGAGGCTACACACAGCTTTCTGCCCCTCTCTGTAATACAATGCTGACGAAAGTGACTCGGAGGTTAATGGCTGCAGTAAAAATCCTTGAAAAAAATCTGTGAAAAAAACACTGCTCTCTTTCCACCAGAACACTGATGTGATTAGGATGTGAAACGCTGCTGGAATAAGCTTTTCTGTGTAACACACACATCCTATCTGTATGCAGTATAACGAATAATATGAGGAGCCAAAAAATGGCTGCTGAATAGATAGGGCTGTGACATCACAGGGGTGACTGACAGCTGATAGACAGCATCCTGCATGTGATTCAGGGTCATCCCGCCTACTTCCCCTCGCGCCTTGCCTTCCCGCCTTTCCAGCGTTCCTTGCCCCATGTACTGACATGTGGATACGCCATTTTAGATTCCCTGGAGCCTGGACCGCAGTAAATGAAGTTTAATGAAGCGATTTGCGCTATAGAATCGTGGCGATATTCTCATTAATTTCAAATGGAATATTTCATGAAATTCGTAACGAATGTGTGTTCATCAGATTCGATTCGCTCATCTCAAATATATATATATATTTTTTTTTTACTCTATAATCTGGAATCAATCGCACTGTAAATTCAAAAATACAATAATTTAATTAAATAGCCAATGTAATTTTGACCATACATCAATTCATATGATCCTGATCTTACTTAAAGGGGTATTCCAGGCAAAAATATTTTATCCCCTATCCAAAGGATAGGGGATAAGGTGTCTGATCGCAGGGGGGCCGCTGATGAGACCCCCCTGAGATCTCCCTGTAGCACCCGCATTCTATGCGGGTGCTGAATCTCCTGTTTCAGAAAACTCCAGGTTTCCGGGACTGGGGACATGAGGTCACGCCACACCCCCTCCATTCATGTCTATGGGAGGGGGCGTGATGGCCATCACGCCCCCTCCCATAGACATGAATGGAAGGGGCGAAACGTGACGTCATGTCCCCAGTCCCGGAAACCCGGAGATTTCCGAAACTAGAGACGCAGTCCCCGCATAGAATGCGGGTGCTGCAGGGACATCGCGGGGGGTCTCAGCAGCGGACCCCCCGTGATCAGACATCTTATCCACTATCCTTTGCATAGGGGATAAAATGTTTTTGCCCGGAATACCCCTTTAAGTAATACCTTTTTGAGAAAACAATAACAACTGTGAGATTGGAAATTATGGGGCATGGCTAGTTTATTAAACATCTATTACCTTTTGCTGATTTGCACTGCCCTTACCAGTTAAGTGGGTGAGAGTTAAAGTGCACCCTCCACATTCTACGACAAGTTACACAAGCTCTCTGACGTAAGTTGTACCTAAAATCTATGCCAGCTGGTGTATATTTCAAAACATACAGGCAGATGCTGAAGAGCAACATTTATTAGCGTACCCACTCTTAATAAATCTGCTTTACTCAAGAAACTTCCAGCACCACCAACCAATGGCCTCACTGGGTGAAAAGGAATGTGACTTCTGACCCCAGTAATTGGCTGTAGCTGTCACATGCCAGTACTGTATATAATTGTTGGCAGCCTGTAAACACAGACCATTGTTTACCATTGTAAACACAGAGATTGAAAAGATTTGTATTGCTACTTGTTCCAGCTTTCGGACAACCCTTTTAATCATAATGTCAGGACTTTGTCCATTCAATAGTAATATTAACATAAGACCATCTGATGAAGTGACTTTCACTTCCCAGAGTTACTATAATTAGTCATTATTCTCACGTTGTATATCTCCAAATGTGTCTCTTTTGCATCTTCATAGGTAATTATCTTTGGAAACAAATGTAGAAAGTAAATTAAATGGTTATAGTTACGAGTCTCTTTGCACTTAAATGAACTCAATTAAATTATCAATTGAAAGTATAAAAATGTGGTAGCACACAGAGGAAGTGTTACACGTTCAGAACCAAAAGCAAAAGAAGCAGTACAAATGGGTTGGTTGCAAGTCAGCAGCAGGAGATGTACTGGAGGAAGTATATATCTTAGCTTAAAAAAAACTTGTGATATAAAAAAATCTGGGAAAAATAGGTTTCCTCGCCAATTTTAGTTTGTTGGACTTTTAAATGTTTAATTTTGGCCCTGGATTTTTATGTAATAGTGAAATTATTGAGGTTGACCCAGTTTTCCATCTCCTTCCAGTTCAGGATTTGTGCAAGGTTCTAAATAAACTTGGGTGATGACCTCATTACTCAGCTATATGGAGTCTACACCTGCTGTAGAAAGGAAAAAAAGCCATATAAGCCTGGTGTAGAATGTCTGACTATTTAGATACCTTACAATTTGATGCATAGAAAAGGCAACCTTTTCATGCTTAGTTAGAACTCAAATGGGTAGATATCTACTAAATGTTTACTTTTTGTTTTTTATTAAATGTGTCAAATGATAAAGTTTGGACTTTACAGCTGTGGAGTCTGTGAAGTGTGATTGCTTGCCACCTATCTAATACAAGATCCTTCCTGATATAATCTTTACTTTATTGCAAACATGAAAATACCTACAAATAGTTACCCATCAACCAAATGATGATACAAAGATTGATACAATGAAAAACAAACTTTATTAGATTAAATAAAAAACATGACATGGAATAAAATGAATGAGCAGCACACAGATGAAAAAATGTCACTAAGTAAGGATAGTGACAGGGTCAAGATAAACACACAAAAAAAATATAGCAATGGATATGTGCAAAATGTTGCTACAAAAATTAGGACAAAAGTGACCTGACACAATATAGGTTATGGCAACAGAAAAACTGAAGAAAAGGACCAAAGTCCGTGCTATTGAGAAAAGTGTGAGGACCAGAAGCACAGAAAATTAAAATAAGAAGGTGGCTGGCTCACTAAGAGTCGGGCACCAGAGGCTTCCACACTAACACACCATGAAAAGAAGCACATACCATGAAGTGCAATGAACATCGAACATGCTGCCATACAGACAACAACAAAAAGCGTGGTCTCAAATGGCTGGAGGTGCTCAACCCCAAATGCAGTTGTGCATATATACTGGGGGAGCAGATCCTGCCCTTGTAGTCCCTTGCTAGGAGCGATCCCCAGCATAAAAATGCATACAATGGAGGATGCCTGCAGCGGACTACAAGTGCCACAATAGAATCCTACACCAGATAAATGGTGTGGATGTGTAACAATTAGAATAATACAATACAGAAATGTAGGTGCACTACTGTGGTAGATGTATACAATGACATTGGCTAATCCCTCAACACTGATGTTAAAATTGAGACATTCGCCAGTGTATCCTTATATGAAGGACACACCAGAGCCCGCACACCAACGCCAAGGTTTCTCAGATGGCACAGGACCTAACGCTAACCTACCTGTGCGTAATAAGCAAAAACCAGGGGCCAGTGGGCAATTACAGCAGCACTAGGTCGACATGTAGCCTGCTCCCAGTTCCCTCCAGCGTGACTAAGCACACATACAATGGAAGGGGGGAGAGACAGGCTACAAGCCCCACCCAAGAAACCTTGGCGTTGGTGTGCAGGCTCTGGTGTGTCCTTCATATAAGGATACACTGGCGAATGTCTCAAATTTAACATCAGTGTTGAGGGATTGGCCAATGTCATTGTATACATCTACCACAGTAGTGCACCTACATTTCTGTATTGTATTATTCTAATTGTTACACATCCACACCGTTTATCTGGTGTAGGATTCTATTGTGGCACTTGTAGTCCGCTGCAGGCATCCTCCATTGTATGCATTTTTATGCTGGGGATCGCCCCTAGCAACGGACTACAAAGGCAGGATCTGCTCCCCCAGTATATATGCACAACTGCATTTGGGGTTGAGCACCTCCAGCCATTTGAGACCACGTTTTTTGTTGTTGTTTGTAAATTTATACGTCGAGGTGTGTAAACTCCATATGTTAATGCGCCTTGAACATTTTCCAGGCAGCATTAGGGTTGCACCTGGGAGGCCATGCACCTATATCAGCCAACTTGGGTGGGGCTTGTAGCCTCTTTCCCCCCTTCCATTGTATGTGTGCTTAGTCACGCTGGAGGGAACTGGGAGCAGGCTACATGTTGACCTAGTGCTGCTGTAATTGCCCACTGGCCCCTGGTTTTTGCTTATTACGCACAGGTAGGTTAGCGTTAGGTCCCGTGCCATCTGAGAAACCTTGGCGTTGGTGTGCGGGCTCTGGTGTGTCCTTCATATAAGGATACACTGGCGAATGTCTCAATTTTAACATCAGTGTTGAGGGATTAGCCAATGTCATTGTATACATCTACCACAGTAGTGCACCTAAATTTCTCTATTGTATTATGCTGCCATACAGACCTATCGAGACTAAGTGCCAACCCCAACGTCGTTTCACTTTCGCTTCCTCAGCTTCCTCGGTTAATTTTACTGCAAACATGTAGCAGACTTACCACACAAACATCATATCAAAAGGTCTGCCTTTAAATGATGTCTTTATAAGGGACCGTTTGCCTTTGTCATCTGTATCTATTCTTGCCTACAATCATACAATTCAAGCATAGTAGTAATATATATTAAATAGAAAATAGAAAAAATACAGCTTCTAAATAAGAAACCTAACATCTGCAGCAAAATCCTCATGGGAGTGGGTGGTTGAGGATATAGTTTGCATTTTTTGTCACAAAACTTCTTGATGATTATAAACACATTTCTTGTGGTACGCTCTACATGTTGAGTATAGTTCACACTAGGCACCACAAATCACATGCCATGCCATAATATAGTGCTCAGGAAAGTGCACTGGAATAAAAAAAAACTCACACTTTGTCGAAGAATGATTTAAAATAGACTACTATAAATGGTATGTGGTGGAAAGAAATGGGTTATTGATGTACTGGTTTTGCAAGGAGCTATGCCAGCAGAAAGAAAAACCACAACAGCCTCACAGCAAGGCAGTGGCTACCTCACAAAAGCAGCCATGGTCTAAGCAATGAACTGCTGCCACTCATGCTGCTGATAATGATGATAACAATCTACACAAGTGTCAGCAGGGCAGAACTGTATGTTTCAAATGGTAAGAGTTATGTGGATGCTTAGGTGAAAGGATTCTTTAATCTGCATTAATTACTGTGGCAAATAACCAATGGCACTTCCCAAAGGCTCACAATTCAAGTGATATAAGCTTTATTGAAGTTAGGCTTTGTCTACATCCTATGTGGGTGAGACACATAGGGATACACAGTGTTTATAAATCTTGATAAATGTCAGGAGATTATGTTGCTGTGAAAGGCTAATAATCTTAAACCATACATCACTAAATATTTTGAATTTAGAGGTGAATTAAGAAAAGACACATCAGTATTTAACAGTAATTTTTGCATTATATTGTGACTACTAGGCCATAATTGCTATATGCTAATATTTTGTGGGTATTGCCTCTAAAATTGTGGCTGGCAGTAAATGGAGTGAGATGTAGGTTCCTGTTGTTCTGTCACTTCCAGGCTGAGCATTGCAGCGCAAACAAATGTGATTATACTCTTATTCAGGACTGTCTATTGGACATTATTGTCTAGAAGCTGTGGATCATGGGTAAGTCCAGGAAATAGGCCAAAATTGGCACACTTACAAAATATTATTCAGTGGTGTCAGCTTCTTAACATGGCAATGAGAGGAGAAGGTGGATTGCGGGACATCAGTAGTGTTGAGCGCAAATATTCGAAATGCAAATTTTTACCACGAATATTGGCACTTCACGATTTTGCGAATATATATTCACAAAATCATATATATTCATAATGATGAATATTCGTCACAACATCACAACAATGATGTGTACTGTGTAAAAATAAAGTGATCATCCCTCATTGCTTCCAGCTTGTGGTCCAAAGAAGGCTCCAATATTATTTACTGTGTGAGTCGGTGTGGAGCACAAATATTTCATATATATGCAAATATTCGCGAATATCCGCACTTCCAGGGGACACTGATCCTTCCCTTTTTTAGGTGAAAGATATAATTGCGCATGAGCACTATGCAAATTTCATTACAAATTTTCGCATGGAAAAAAGAGAGAACGAACATAGCGAATATGCAAATTTCTCAAACATAGGACAAATATTAGTACATATATTTGCAAAATATCATGAATTCGAATATGGCCCCTGCCGCTCATCACTAGATATCAGTACCCCTCAGTAGCTCTCCAACAAGAAACACTGGGACAATGCAGCTGAATGTATTCGGAGTAATGCTCTCAGGTGGATGATATTTCTATTATATCTGGCAGCAGCTGTAGCCTATAGGAATAAGCAAAACAAATCTGATGAATCCGAATTTGTTAAGAATTTCAGGAAAAATTAGCTTTGCAACGAATGTGAATATTGCCGCTATTCGATCGCACAAATCGCTTCATTAACCCCTTAACGATCACGGACATAAATGTACGTCCTGGTTTGGCAGTACTCCCCACACCAGGACGTGCATTTACGACCTGTGCATGACCGCGAGCATCGGAGCGGTGCTAACATCATACACGGCAGGTTCCGGCTGCTATCAGCAGCCTGGGACCAGCCGGTAATGGCCGACATCCGCGATCGTGCGGATGTCCGCCATTAACCCCTTAGATGCCGTGATCTGTACAGATCACGGCATCTGTGGCAATGCGCATAATAAAATAGATGATCGGATCGCCCGCAGCGCTGCCGCCGCGATCCGATCATCTGTAATGGTGGACGGAGGTCCCCTCACCTGCCTAAGTCCGTCTCCCGGCGTCTCCTGCTCTGATCTGAGATCAGTGCTATGTCCAATGCATAGCACTTAATAATATTAACAAATCAAATGCTTGCTCTAGATAGCAAGAAAAGTGTAAAATAAAAAAGTGTAAAAAAAAAGTTGAATAATGTAAAAATAAAAAGTAAAAAAAAATTAAAAATCCCCTAACCAATAAAAAAAATTGTCAGTTTTTCCCATTTTACCCCTAAAAAGCGTAAACTTTTTTTATACACATATTTGGTATCACCACATGAGTAAATGTCCGAACTATCAAAATATAATGTTAATGATCCCGTACGGTGAACGGCGTAAACGTAAAAGAATTAAAAAAGTCAAAAAATTATGCTTTTTTGTCACATTTTATTAAAAAAATTATAAAAATGATATAAAAGTTTTTTATATGCAAATGTCGTATTGATAAAAAGTTCAGATGACGGCGCAAAAAACGAGCCCTCATGACGCCCTATATTCAGAAAAATTTAAAAGTTATAGGTAGTCAAAATAGGGCGATTTTAGATTACTGATTATGTACAAAAAGTTTTAAAAATTTTTTTTCAAGCGGTACAAAAATATAAAAGCAGTACAAAAAACAAGCCTTAAATGGGTAAGAGTTACGATTTTAGAAGGCGAGGAGGAAAAAACAAAAATGCAAAAATAAAATTGGCTTGGTCCTTAAAGGGGTTGTGCGCTGCCCTGCCTTTCGGAGCTCCGCTCAAAGCGTCCGGAAGATCATTACTCCAAACCCTGTGTGCTGGCTTCCGTGTTCGCGGCCGCCGGGCGTGACGTCACGCCCGCCCCCTCTACCAAAGTCTATGGGAAGGGGGCGTGACAGCGGTCGCGCCCCCTTCCCATAGACTTTCGTTGAGGGGGCAGGGGAGACGTCACGAGGGGACAGGAGAGACGTCATGAGGGGACAGGAGAGATGTCACGCGGGGCCGAGACGCTGTGAGCAGAGCTCTGAAAGGCAGGGCAGCGCGCAACCCCTTTAAGGTGAAAATGGGCTTGGTCCTTAAGGGGTTAAACTCCATTTAGTGCGGTCCAGGCTCCAGGGCATCTTAGATGGCGGCTCCACATGCAAGGACATGGGGCAATGAATGCTGGTAAGGTGGGAAAAAGGGTGAGCCAGATGACCCTGAATCACATGCAGCATGCAGCCTATCAGCAGCCAGCCACCCCTATGTCACAGCCCTATATAATCAGCAGCCATCTTGCGGCCACTCACACCAGCGTTCTATTGCAGAGAGGGACAGAGAGCAGTATGTGTTTTGCACAGAAAAGCATTTTTACAGCAGCGATTCACCTCAAGCCCAAATCCAGCCTAGAAGCACAACAAAATCCACAAGTGGAGTGGGGGGGGTACACACGTGTATAAGGCGGAGTTAAAACAGGCGCTGAGTGAAGATCCCGGTGAAGCAAATGCTATGGGGTGCAAGACACTAGCAGGAATAGGAAATTCCGCAAATAGAAAACAAAAAACAAAAAAGAATATGTCTGCACTCACCATAACATGCAAAGTCAGTTCAAGCTTTTATTGCGGCATAGTCTTATAGTCCTATGTATTCACCTTTTGCGTCAGTTTTGCGTCAGAGACACATCATCCGGTTCCTGATCCATTAAATTCCTTGGTCCGGTATATATGGAGAAAGGGGGAGGAGGAAAAGTGACTAAATCATCATTTTAAAGATACATTACAGAGAAAAGAAAATATTTGAAACCAATAGAAAAAACATATATCTTGCTATATAACAGGAATGAGCTGAAATTGTTTCTTTCATTCAGGCTCAGTGGCCCCAAAGCTTTTAGTTTCGTGATCCATTTTGCCTCGCATTGAAGTAATTTTTGGTGTCTGTCTACACCTTGTGGTTGTTGTGGAATATGTTGTAAACCTGCAAATTGAATTTCATTATTTTTATTATTGTGATGTGTTTCCATGTGGGCAATGAAACGAGTGGCACCTAATTTTGTATGTAGAGAGTAGAGATGCTCACAAAATCTTATATTAAGGTTTATTTTTGTTTTGCCTACTAGTGTTGAGCGGCATAGGCCATATTCGAATTCGCGAATATTCGCGAATATATGGACGAATATTCGTCATATATTCGCGAATATTCGCATATTCGTAATATTCTCGTTTTATTTTCGCATATGCGTATATTCGCGTATGCGAAAATTGCCATATGCGGAAATTAGCATACTCAAAATTAGCATAAATGGAAATTCGCATATGCGAAAATTAGCATAAGCAAACTTTTGCATATGCGAAAATTTGCACGCCAGTCTCACACAGTAGTATTAGAGCCTTCTTTACTGTCACGATGCCGGCTGGCAGGTAGTGGATCCTCTGTGTCAGAGAGGGATTGGCGAGGACCGCGCTAGTGGACCGGTTCTAAGTCACTACTGGTTTTCACCAGAGCCCGCCGCAAAGCGGGATGGTCTTGCTGCGGCGGTAGTGACCAGGTCGTATCCACTAGCAACGGCTCACCTCTCTGACTGCTGATGACAGGCGCGGTACAAGGGAGTAGACAGAAGCAAGGTCGGACGTAGCAGAAGGTCGGGGGCAGGCGGCAAGGTTCGTAGTCAGGGTGGATAGCAGAAGTACTGGTACACAGGCTTTAGACACACAAAAAGCTTTCACTAGGCACAAGGGCAACAAGATCCGGCAAGGGAGTGCAAGGGAGGAGACTAGATATAGCCAGGGAGCAGGTGGAAGCCAATTAAGCTAATTGGGCCAGGCACCAATCATTGGTGCACTGGCCCTTTAAGTCTCAAGGAGCTGGCGCGCGCGCGCCCTAGAGAGCGGAGCCGCGCGCGCCAGCACATGACAGCAGGGGACGGGAACGGGTAAGTGACCTGGGATGCGATTCGCGAGCGGGCGCGTCCCGCTGTGCGAATCGCATCCCCAACGGCCATGACAGAGCAGCGCTCCCGGTCAGCGGGACTGACCGGGGAGCTGCAGGGAGAAAGACGCCGTGAGCGCTCCGGGGAGGAGCGGGGACCCGGAGCGCTAGGCGTAACAGTACCCCCCCCCTTAGGTCTCCCCTTTTTTTTGTCCGGTGACTGCCTCCCCTGGGATGAGGACACCGGGAAGGAATGGATGGTTTCCTCAATGGCAGGCAGTACAGCAGGAGTAGGAATGGGGAGGGAGGGCAGAGGGTGAAGCTTGGCACGGGGCAGGAAGACACAAGGACGGGAGCCATGAGGGGACACAGAGGCTTGCCTGATGGGACTGGGAGGGGGGGAGAGGCATTTCCTGTGGCAGGCAGAGTCCTTAACGACCTTAGGGGGACCGGATACAGGAGGAACCACAGGGTCACGGCAGGGAGTACTGGGAACCGGTTGAAGGCAGTCCTTGGAACAAGAGGGACCCCAACTCTTGATCTCCCCAGTGGACCAGACCAGGGTTGGGGAATGGTGTAGAAGCCAGGGTAGTCCAAGGAGAATTTCGGAAGTGCAATTGGGAAGGACCAAAAATTCGATTTTCTCGTGATGAGGTCCGATGCACATTAGGAGGGGCTCCGTGCGGAAACGCACGGTGCAATCCAACCTGGCTCCGTTGACCGCGGAAATGTGGAGTGGCTTGACAAGACGGGTCACCGGAATGCGGAATTTATTCACCAAGGACTCCCGAATAAAATTCCCAGAGGCACCAGAGTCCAGGCAGGCCACGGCTGAGAGGGAAGAGCTGGCTGAAGTAGAAATCCGTACAGGCACCGTGAGACGTGGAGAAGCCGACTTAGCATCAAGAGACGCCACACCCACGAGAGCTGGGTGCGAGCGTGCGTTTCCCAGGCGTGGAGGACGGATAGGGCAATCCACCAAAAAATGTTCGGTACTGGCACAGTACAGACAAAGATTCTCTTCCTTACGGCGATTCCTCTCTTCCAGGGTCAGGCGAGACCGATCCACTTGCATGGCTTCCTCGGCGGGAGGCCTAGGCGCAGATTGCAGTGGAGACTGTGGGAGAGGTGTCCAGAGATCTAAGTCTTTTTCCTGGCGGAGCTCTTGATGTCTCTCAGAAAAACGCATGTCAATGCGAGTGGCTAGATGAATGAGTTCATGCAGGTTAGCAGGAGTTTCTCGTGCGGCCAGAACATCTTTAATGTTGCTGGATAGGCCTTTTTTAAAGGTCGCGCAGAGGGCCTCATTATTCCAGGATAGTTCAGAAGCAAGAGTACGGAATTGTATGGCGTACTCGCCAACGGAAGAATTACCCTGGACCAGGTTCAGCAGGGCAGTCTCAGCAGAAGAGGCTCGGGCAGGTTCCTCAAAGACACTTCGAATTTCCGAGAAGAAGGAGTGTACAGAGGCAGTGACGGGGTCATTGCGGTCCCAGAGCGGTGTGGCCCATGACAGGGCTTTTCCAGACAGAAGGCTGACTACGAAAGCCACCTTAGACCTTTCAGTAGGAAACTGGTCCGACATCATCTCCATGTGCAGGGAACATTGCGAAAGAAAGCCACGGCAAAACTTAGAGTCCCCATTAAATTTGTCCGGCAAGGACAGGCGGAGGCTAGGAGTGGCCACTCGCTGCGGAAGGGGTGCAGGAGCTGGCGGAGGAGATGATTGCTGCTGAAGTTGCGACTGAAGTTGGTGCACAATGGTGGACATTTCCGACAGCTGGTGGGTTAGATGGGCGATCTGTCGGGATTGCTGGGCGACCACCGTGGTGATATCAGAGATATAAGGCAGAGGGACCTCAGCGGGATCCATGGCCGGATCTACTGTCACGATGCCGGCTGGCAGGTAGTGGATCCTCTGTGTCAGAGAGGGATTGGCGAGGACCGCGCTAGTGGACCGGTTCTAAGTCACTACTGGTTTTCACCAGAGCCCGCCGCAAAGCGGGATGGTCTTGCTGCGGCGGTAGTGACCAGGTCGTATCCACTAGCAACGGCTCACCTCTCTGACTGCTGATGACAGGCGCGGTACAAGGGAGTAGACAGAAGCAAGGTCGGACGTAGCAGAAGGTCGGGGGCAGGCGGCAAGGTTCGTAGTCAGGGTGGATAGCAGAAGTACTGGTACACAGGCTTTAGACACACAAAACGCTTTCACTAGGCACAAGGGCAACAAGATCCGGCAAGGGAGTGCAAGGGAGGAGACTAGATATAGCCAGGGAGCAGGTGGAAGCCAATTAAGCTAATTGGGCCAGGCACCAATCATTGGTGCACTGGCCCTTTAAGTCTCAGGGAGCTGGCGCGCGCGCGCCCTAGAGAGCGGAGCCGCGCGTGCCAGCACATGACAGCAGGGGACGGGAACGGGTAAGTGACCTGGGATGCGATTCGCGAGCGGGCGCGTCCCGCTGTGCGAATCGCATCCCCAACGGCCATGACAGAGCAGCGCTCCCGGTCAGCGGGACTGACCGGGGAGCTGCAGGGAGAACCGTGAGCGCTCCGGGGAGGAGCGGGGACCCGGAGCGCTAGGCGTAACATTTACACCACACAGGCTGGAAGCAGAGAGGGATGATCACTGTGATGTGTACTGTGAAAAAAAATAAAAATAAAAAAATAAAATATTCGTAATTACGAATATATAGTGCTATATTCACGAATATGCGATATTCGTAAATAAAATTTGCATTGCGAATATTCGAGAGCAACACTATTGCCTACATAAAAATGACCGCAGGTACAAAGTAGGCAATAAACTATATGATTAGTTGGTGGTAAAACCCTTAACTTTTTAGATGTAATGTTGAACATTGACAATCTCAATTTAAAAAATACCAGTTACAGGAAAAATATAGCCAAAAACTCTCTGTTACACTACAACAGTTCACATCCGTTATACATTAAAAATAATATTCCCTATTAACAATTCATTATATTAAAAAGAATCAATAATGATAGAATTCAATATCTCAAACAAGCAGATCTAAAAAAAACTGTTAAGAGAAAGAAAATATCCTAAAAAATTAATTGAAGAAGCCTTTGAAAAAGCCGAACAGAGAGAAAAAAAGAACTTCTTGTCCCAAATAAAATTAAGAGAAAAACAGAAAAAAATAAATAAATACATTTTCATTTAATAATAACCCCCTGAACAAGATCATAAAAAACGCTATCTTGTCTAACTGGTACATGTTAGAACAGGACCCCCTAATTCAAGATATAGCAAAAAATAAACCTATAGTAACATTTAGAAAAAATGAAACTATTTCAGATTACATAAAATACAATAAAATAAATAAATCTAATAGTGAACAAAATTGGCTCAATAAACATATACCTAATGGAAATTTTCCTTGCAGACACTGTAACTACTGTAAACATAATCTCAAAAAATGGTATATAAAATTAGGCAGATATACTGTTAAATTAATTTATTACCTGCAAAACTAGTCATGTAGTTTATTGCCTACTTTGTACCTTCGGTCATTTTTATGTAGGCAAAACAAAAAGAAACCTTAATATAAGATTTTGTGAGCATCTCTACTCTACTCTACGTACGAAAGTAGGTGCCACTCGTTTCATTGCCCACATGGAAACACATCACAATAATAAAAATAATGAAATTCAATTTGCAGGCTTACAACATATTTCACAACAACCGCAAGGGGTAGACAGACACCAAAAATGACTTCAATGCGAGGCAAAATGGATCATGAAACTAAAAGCTTTAGGGCCACTCGGCCTGAATGAAAGAAACGATTTCAGATAATTTCTGTAATATAGCAAAATATATGTTTCTTCTATTGGTTTTAAATATTTTCTTTTCTCTGTCATGTATCTTTAAAATGCTGATTGGGTCACTTTTCTCCTCCCCCTCTCTCCATATATACCTGACCAATGAATCCAATGGATCAGGAACCGGAGGATGTGTCTCTGATGCGAAACTGCGCTGTCGTTCTGATAAGCTCCTGCCACCGGCTTGCAGCCTCCTTCCCTCCCTGCACCCCAGGTGAATACAATCTATATATCTATTCTATAAGACTATGCCGCAATAAAAGCTTGAACTGATTTTGCATATTATGGTGAGTGCAGCCATATTCTTTTTTGTTTTCCACCAGCCTAGAAGCACTGATAGGGAAGGGAGAGAGATTGAGAGAGAAAGTTCAATTTTGGGTGTAGTATACAGCGACTGTGTGCTGCAGCACTAGTGTGTATAACAATTGAAAAGCTAATAGTAGCCAGTCAGTTAGGGTGAGCAGAGCACTAAAAGCAACAATCACCTGCTATTAGTGCCTAATACTGGTTGAGTAGCGGAGCGTATTGTCCTCTATTAAGTGCAACCTGTGCTTACAGTACATAGGTGGTGTACCATTTTGATCCTGTTTAAGACTTAAGGGCCCAGTTTTTGTGAAAGGCCTGCCAAAAGTACACACCTGCTGCTGTTCTAGACAAATACTGTTTTAAGCATAGTGGAGCGCATCATACTCCCCTCATAAGGGCATACCACGTACGTACATCTCAGTGGTGTACCATTTTGTTCCTGATAAAGTCTTAAGGTCCTAGTGACTGGAAAGGCCAGCAAAAAGTACAAACTTGCTGGTGTTGTATACAAATACTGTTTTAAGTGTACTAGAGTGCATACCACGTACGTACATCGAAGTGGTGTACCATTTTGTTCCTGTTAAAGTCCTTATGGCCAAGTTACTGTGAAAGGTCAGCCAAATGTACACACTTGCTGGTGTTGTAGACAAATACTGTTTTAAGTGTACTGGAGCGTATTGTCCTCCCCTCATATGTACACTAAGTATGTCAGGCAGAGAAGTGCCAGGACATGCACAGAGGAGTGGCAGAGTCCTAAATTCATCTGGTGCATTCAGAGGTCACAGCAGACTAGGGGCGAGTAGCAACAGGAGTCGCAGCGAGAGGCCTGAGCTCATTCAGCTACTATATGGTCTCCTCTTGCTGCTGCCAACTCCAGGCTGTGTCACTCTGCTTTTTCGAAAAATTAGGTGAATCAGGCGAATCAAATTTTTAAAAAATTCACTCATCTCACAGCACACATAGACACCAATCTTTCTCCTGCCGTGCTGGTGGTTCTAGTACTGGAGCTCTGCATCTGAGCACTACAGAGTTCAAATGCAGAGCTCTGGTGGATCTGAACTCAATAGAGTTACTTTACATGCTGTAAGATTTAAAGGTGTCTCTTTAATCAGATATAAAAGCGACGCTGGTGCCCTAGCAAAAGGACGTTGCTAAAACTGACTCTTGCACTTCTTGTTTAGAGCACAGGATGTCTGAATTTCCCAAAGCTCCCAATAAGCTGATGGACAACACCAATGATATGAATAAAGAAATTGCAGACTGCTCCAACTGCATTAATATTAGATAAAAATTGAATAAAACTATTGGATAAAATAAAAATGATAATAATTAATAAATAAAAATAAGGAAAACTTGCATCTAGACTTCAATATTGTATATTGTATATTAAATAGTAAAATCAATGATTGTCAATGTGCTTTCACTGCTCAGTTGGTCAAAAGTCTCTTGAAAGAACAAAAAGAGATTCCAATAGCTAGATAAGCTATGCTGACAGCGGATTGTCCTGTATTGTAACAGTCACAGTATGTAGTAATAACCTTTCAATGCTATGTATCCAGTGTTGGTGATACAGTTTCAATATACGGTGTATCAACCGTTGGTGGTGTGAAGAGAATAGAGAAAATAACAGTCCGGTGCACAGCACCACTCACCACCCTTGTGACCGCTGGTATCACTGGAGGAGCTGGTTCAGTAATGTAGCACGGAGGTATCAGGCCTCCGGCAGTATCGGTCTCTGTCTCCTGTATCCGGCGATGCTGCATGTAGCGCTGTAGGTAGCGTTGATGGTGACCTCCTTTCAAGGTCCATGGCTGGCACGGATGGCTCCGGCCTCACAGGTATGCTGAGGGTCCTTGGTTGGTGGAATAGGATAGCGCAGACAAAGCGGTGTAGCCAGGGCAGCGGTGGTTGTACATGCAGCGTGCCTCGTGTGATTAGGCGCTTACTCGCGCGTAGAGTAGCAGTGAAGGGGCTGTGGTCCCAAAGGTGGGGTCTCCAGCAGTTGCAAATAGAGTTCTATGTTGGGCTGGATTCTTGGAATACGGTAGTGGATATAGATAGATGCAAGTATTGCAATCAATTCTAGACGTGTTTCAAGGCGTTTTTTTTATTTCTTTTTATTTATTAATTATTATCATTTTAATTTTATCCAACTGTTTAATTCCATTTTTATCTCCTACGCTGTGTTTTGTGTCCCATGCAAGGGCCCTGCAGGGACATTGGACACCAGTGACCACCTTTATTTTTTAATAAATACATTGATTTAATTGATATCTGGATCATTCTCTATTCTTTACTTTACCTTTACTTCACCCTTACATATACCTTGAGGACTGGTTTCTAGTTGTTTTATCAACAATTTTATCTGCATTTTATAGACCTTTAGGTGAAGGTAACACCAGTTCACCTCAGGTATATTTTCCCACTGAGTGAGCTACACTATTCTTTCATATTTTGCATTAATATTAGATAAGATAGTTTTCCCAAAGCCAGAATCAAGAGTTCCTTATACATTTCTTTGCCATACTTCCCTAATATGCCTCGAACAGAGCTCTTCATCAATCACATGCACCGGTTCCCCAAGTTTAAATGTTTGCTTGAGGAAGTCCCCAGAGAAGTTTTCACCCACACTACTTTCTACCTGACACATGGAAATAAAACTGCTTCTTGCTGCAAGAACAAAACGTGACCTTCTTAACAGGTTTAAACACATTGGACTTTTTGAAGACCTGTTTATGGCCACATTGGACAAATAAAGTCATAAAAGCATGACATCGTACAGAGACCAAATATAAGAAAAGTCTTTATTGACATTAGTGCAAGAACAATACATTTATGATATTTAAAAGCAGATATAAAATAGAGAGTGCTACTGGTGAAGTCTGAACAAGTGGGATTCTGCACACGACTGAAAAGTCAACACTGTACATATAAACAGCTATTATACTGCATACAAGAACTAAGGGAGAGGGAACAATAGTACAAATAAACAGCAATAATTACCAAGTGGCAAGAATAAAGTGCAGGCCTCCACCACCCAACGTTTCGCCCCGGCGTGGCCATAATCACAGAAACCCTCCCATATATATGCCTAGACAACCAAACATGTGATGTACAAACAGCTGGTCCATATATACGCGTCAGTACTAGTGTTGGGTGCGAATATTCGCATATCGAATTTTTGCAAATATTTGAAATTACCAATATTCACGTTTTCTGAATATGCGCATATTCGCATATGCACATATTAGCATATGTGAATATTCACATATGCGCATATTCGCATATGTGAATATTTGCATATTCCTTCTTTTCACTTGTGGGCCAACTAAAATGATACAAATACACTTGTCAGAGGTTATCAACAACATCCCTAGCAACCAATAGTAAAGTTGCCCAGTAAAGTTGCCCACTGTTTTCTTCCTCGAATATTCACATATGCGAATATAACGAATAGGCAAAATTCCCGAATATAGGATGGATATTAGTCTATATATGTGCTAAATATTGCGAAATCGAATATAGGCAATGCCGCTCATCACTAGTCAGTACATGTTATGTGATAACAGAATGTCACGTCAGCATTCCAAGTAACAAGTCATAGCCAAGCACCGGCGCTTACAGACTAAGGACATCAACAACGGAGCTTCAGACCCTCCCACCAGTGGCGCACACCGGCGCATGACATGGAGGGAGAGGTAATAGCAGTCGCGATCCGATACCTCCCACTCATGTAACTGTCACAATTCGGCTTACAGGTTGTGGATCCACTGTGTCAGCGAGGGATTGGCGTGGACCGTGCTGGTGGACCGGTTCTAAGTGGCTACTGGTGTTCACCAGAGCCCGCCGCGGGATGGACTTGCTGCGGCGGTAGCAACCAGGTCGTATCCACTAGCAACGGCTCAACCTCGCTGACTGCTGAGAAGGCGTGGGACAGAAGGACTAGGCAGAGGCAAGGTCAGACGTAGCAGAAGGTCGGGGCAGGCGGCAAGGTTCGTAGTCAATATGGATAGCAGGACATCAGGTAACACAGGCTTGGACAACACTAAACGCTTTCACTGGCACAAGGCAACAAGATCCGGCAAGGGAGTGCAGGGGAAGTAATGTGATATAGCCAGGGAGCAGGTGGAAGCTAATCAAGCTAATTGGGCCAGGCACCAATCATTGGTGCACTGGCCCTTTAAGTCTCAGAGAGCTGGCGCGCGCGCGCGCCCTAGAGAGCGGAGCCACGCGCGCCAGCACATGACAGCCGGGGACCGGGACGGGTAAGAGACTTGGGATGCGATTCGCGAGCGGGCGCGTCCCGCTATGCGAATCGCATCCCCGCCGGCAATGTCAGTGCAGCGCTCCCGGTCAGCGGGTCTGACCGGGGCGCTGCAGGGAGAGAGACGCCGTGAGCGCTCCGGGGAGGAGCAGGGACCCGGAGCGCTCGGCGTAACAGTAACAAGTCGGGAAGAGCGGAGCACAGCCAACGCTGTCACCATGATTCGTCCCCGATCTAAGTCACCCCTGTGGTGCATCATGCATCAGGGAGGGAGGAGATCGGGATTCGGGTCCATGGCAACATGACGCTGAGCTGCGAATGTAAACAATACACGTTAGGGAAAAACCAAGTGAGAGTAAACTGAAAATGTACTCCTAAGGAGATACCTACAAATGCAAGTATGCACATAGAGAAAGGGGTGTCATTAGATCTATAATAAACAGGTAAGTGAGTATAGTATAAATGTGTAAAATAATTAGCACAGGTAATGACATACAGGACTCAAAAATGCATAAAGTTCATAAAAAGCATGTCATATATAAAGTGCATAAGTGTGTAAGCAATTAAATAATAAGACTCGAGTATATGCAAAAAAAGGAAACAGAAAAGAGAGCGCACTAATGTGCCATGATTCTGTATGTATGGGAAGATGCACAGGTGAACAGAGACTAGTGAGCTCACCTGGGGGTGTTGTGTTACAGACACAACACCGTTGGGGGCTTGTATCCCAGATCCCTGGGAGGTGGTGGTGGAAGAGCTGCTGGGCACCCGTTCGTCTCGGGAGCTGGTCCTGGACATCTGGTATAAGGAGAAGGAAAGTGGAATCCCGGTTCCACAAAGAAGCGGTGCTTGGTAGCGCTCGTTTCCAGCGAGAGGTGAAAAATTGTAATCCACGGACTCGGGTATGGCATAAAGAAAAGAGTCATATAAGAAAAGACTCTTTTCTTTATGCCATGCCCAAGTTCGTGGATTACAATTTTTCACCTCTCAATTAAATAATAAGACATGTATGTATAAAGAGGCAATTAAACAAAAGGATAAGAGCATGAAATAGCAAATAGTGAAAAAATACATGAGCATAATAAAGTGCAAGTACAACATGAGAAATGCATATGTATGTAAAAGAGATCAGAAAGTGATCTATGAAGATCAAAAAGGATTGCAAAAAAAATTATTTATTTTTTTAAAAAGCATAAAAGATGGTATATGTGAAAAATGGGGAAAAGAAACCCTAATTGTTCTATCATGAAAAACATGATGTAAAAAAGATGCCAAAAAAAAAAACGTTATTGTTTTTTTTTTATATAGGGATGACGACCCGGGAATTGAAACAAGTCAGGGAACACGTTTGTGATATCCAAGGTGCAGTTGTTGAAACAGACGTGCAGAGATTGGAAACCCTTCCTCGCCATTTTAAACTTAAACACAATTGTGATGCCTGCCTCCTTTGCTTTCATGGAATTTATCACATCCCTATTGGACTCTGAAAAGGTAATTGGCCGAGGCTTCTCACTTAGTAAGAAACTCATTGGATTTTCAAACTGGGAACCATGGCTCCCCATGGCCTCAATGAAGTTAACAGCTATGTACAATTTTTATGAATTTACATAGTGAGTCCCTTTTGCAATCTTTTATACAGCCAACAGCTCGATCATATTGTTTTTAAATAGTTTTTGATGGCTTTAACTGTTTTCTTTTTCCTTCCGTTATGTCTAGTGCAACCGAGAATGATGTCTACTTACTGGTCATACACCAAGGGTTGAAGCTTTAATTTCATATTTTTGCTACGGATACCATGGAGTTATCTCTCATCTTTGTGGACTATTTGTATTATCTCCCTTACTTTCTGTTCTATTTCATGTCTTTGGACGATCTATTGGATCACTCCTCATATGGGAACTCCTCTGGGGTTACGCTGCAGGGGCATGGTTTGACATTTTTATCAGTTGGGTGTCCTCTTTATGAGTACATTCTGTATTATGACTTGGTGTGATTCCTTCTATTTATGGAAGGATGTTTTTCTATCTTGTATAGAATAGTGTTGCTCGCGAATATTCGCAATGCGAATTTTATTCGCGAATATCGCATATTCGCGAATTTGCGAATATTCACGAATATAGCACTATATATTCGTAATTACGAATATTCGTTTTTTTTTTCACAGTACACATAACAGTGATCACCCCTCTCTGCTTCCAGCCTGTGTGGTGTAATGAAGGCTCTAATACTACTGTGTGAGACTGGCGTGCGAATTTTCGCATATGCAAAAATTTGCATATGCTAATTTTTGCATATGCGAATTTTCGTTTATGCTAATTTTGAATATGGTAATTTTTTGCATATGGTAATTTTCGCATACGAGAATATTCGCATATGCGAAAATAAAACGAGAATATTACGAATATGCGAATATTCGCGAATATATGACGAATATTCGTCCATATATTCACGAATATTCGCAAATTCGAATATGGCCTTTGCTGCTCAACACTAGTATAGAAGTGTATTGTATATAGTGTATTGTATCACTTTAGTCTCCCTTCTGCATTTCATTCTCCTTTTTCTTCCTCCTTTCTTTTTTTCTTTACCACCCCTTTCTCTTTCTCTTTCCCTGGACCTTTCCTTCGCTCCCCCCCCCATTCCTTCTCCTTGCCTATTTTTCCTCTTGGTCTTACCCCACTTCCTTTTTCATGTTTCACGGTTTTGACATCATCACTTTTGATTTGCAAGTTCACACAGCACTTCACCGACTCACCACACTCCCTTTCTGTACTCACATCTGTTGTATGTTGATTGGCCTGACATAAACTGACATAATGTTTTTCATGATAAAACAATTGGGGTTTCTTTTCCCCATTTTTCACATATGCCACCTTTTGTGCTTTTTTTTTTTAACCTTTTTATACTCTTTTGCAACCCTTTTTTGATCTTAATAGTCACTTTTTGATCTTTTTTACATCCACATGCATTTCTCATGTTGTAGCACTTGCACTTTATTATGCTCATATATTTTTGCACTATTTGCAATTTCTTGCTCTTATTCTTTTGTTTCTTTGCCTCTTTCTACATACATGTCTTTTTATTATTTAATTGCTTACACACTTATGCACTTTATATATGACATGTTTTTTATGCACTTAATGCATTTTTAAGTCCTGTATGTCGTGACCTGAACTAATTATTTTACACATTTACACTATACTCACTTACCTGTTAATTATAGATCTAATGACACCCCTTTTTCTGTGTGCAAACTTGCATTTGTATGTATCTCCTTAGGAGTACCTTTTCAGTTTACTCTCACTTTGTTTTTTACTAACGTGTATTATTTACATTCACAGCTTGATGTCTTGTTGCCATGGACCCGAATCCCTATCCCCTCCCTCCCTGATGCATGATGCACCACGGGGTAGAGTTAGATTGAGGGGGGGGAGGTATTTGAAAGCAGCATGTCATGCACTCGTGCGCACCAGGGTCTGATGAGGTGTTGATGTTTTTGTCTGTATTCGCCGGCACATGGCTATGACTTGTTTGGAATGCTGACGTGACTTCCTGTTATCACATGACATGGACTGACGCGTATTATATGGACCAGCTGACTGTACATTGCATGATTGGTTGTCTAGGCATATACCTGTATATGGGAGGGTTTCTGTGATTATGACCATGCCCCAAAGCAACTAAAATCTTAAGGAAACATAAACTTTTGTATCACCAGAGATCATCAGGTTTCTGAGTCTGAATGGCCTTTGGCAACATCAGGATATATCAGGAATAGATGCAAAGTCTAATTGGATATCAATTGACAGTGGTGGATCTAGTGCTGATGAGTTTGGTAAAATCCCAGACCAACCTGGTTTGAGTGTGTGTGTGTGTGTGTGTATAAGGGTACATAAGTCCTCTGAGTATGAGCTAGCATTGTGAGTTTAATATGACCTATCAGTCCCCTCTTAACCCTTTCTAGCCTATTCTCCTGATTGCGAGTAAAGGTTTAGGACCTCAGGCCTACTTTGTGTCTCATTGATAGATGCCTCCGTGGCCTGCAATAAAACATGTCTCCAGATGGATCTGCTAACTGAGGCATTCGGTTGCATGCTGCCCATAGAAGTCAAAGAAGAGAGTGTGTGGAGTGTAGCTGCAGAATCAGATTTCCAAAGAGGCTGTTGTATGATAAAGTATGTTCCATGTCATCTCAGTGCTTGATTAACAGCTAACACTGTTCAGGACTGCTTTATGTTGTTTTTTATACTGCTTCTGAAGTTATGCAATAGAGAAATACAGTAGTAGAATATCTACTTCTGTGTGTGTGTGTGTGTGTGTGTGTGTGTGTGTGTGTGTAGTGACATCATAACATTGTGGACTAGTCCCCATTAGTAAGTTAG
This sequence comes from Hyla sarda, assembly GCF_029499605.1. Lineage (NCBI taxonomy): Eukaryota > Metazoa > Chordata > Amphibia > Anura > Hylidae > Hyla > Hyla sarda. The sequence goes on from NC_079192.1 coordinate 228,490,397, forward strand.
AAAGAACTAAAAATTTGAAAATAATCCTGTAGGGGAAGAAACATAAAAAAATACCATAAGCTAAGTTATGTAATGACCAGAACGAGAGTTACTCCTCATATACTCAACAGTTTTACCTGAAAGTAACATGAAAGTTCAGATATTCTTTATTAGTAATGCAGTGTAAAGCATAAACCAATTGTTGCTAAATCTGCATCTTTTATTTCAGTTGAATAAAAAAAAGAACTGCATAGCTATAGCTTTTTTAATGATGTATCAAATCACCTGGTTACAAAAAAGCTTTTCTTGAAACTGCTTTCAATCCTGTTATCATGTTATCATCTGTTCCCACAAAGCTGTGACATTTAAATTTTATCTGAACAGTTTTTCATAGTGATAAACAAACATTTGCAAATAGAAGACAATGAGAACAAGAAAATGTCAGAAATGTTAAACTCTTCCAAACAATTTAGCTTTAAAATTAATTAAATAAATGGGATAAATACAATATATCATACAAAACTGCAATAGGCATGAGCTTGTTTTAACAATCTGTCACTTAAAAAAAAGCACACATGGTAAGGTCTATACTGTACCATTGGTTTGAGGTAATAACAATAATTCTTTATTTACCACACAAAGATTCTGCAACGATGTACAGTCAAATTGGTACTGTTACATGCCTTACAAAATATCACATTTACATTCACCCTTTAAAGTTATTTTGCTGGAAAAAAAAACATTTCTGTTATTCCCTATATTTGTATTCAAAATCCATAAAAAGGGCAGCTTATAGCCAGAAACCCATTTACAACTAGTATTATATGAGGACATGGGTACACTGGGCCAAAAGTTAGGTTCCAGAGATCCTCAGGGTTACTCTTGGGGATGTAAAATGGCCCACTTTATCTCATGACAGCAGCCCCAGTGGCCAGCACATCACTGTTAGCAGACCATAACTGACCACCTACTCACATCAGTATTTTGGAGTGTAACGGATGCAGCGTGGTACCTGGACAGCTACAACAAGGAAAGGGTTACAAATTGTAAACTATATTAACCCCCTAAGGACCAGACAAATTTGGCCCAGTCTACCCATGTCTTCATATAATACTAATTGTAAATAAGTTCCTATTATGAAATAAGTATTATTTGAGGACATGGGTACACTGGGCCAAAAATAGAAAAATGAAAGTTGTGTCTTCAAGGTCAAAATGGGCTGTGTCCTTAAGGGGTTAATTGGGCATGCAAAAGCATGTTATATTATTTGCATACAGTATCACATATTTATTATTGAGAAACCAACAGTTTCTTCTCAAATAGTGAGACACACTAATTGATGGTTGCCTCTGTTGTTAAGGCTGTGTTTGTAGTCATAACATCTTGGGATCACATCTTGGTTCCTGGAGACACTAGCACTAGAGATGAGCAAACTTACAGTAAATTCGATTCGTCAGCTTGCTCTTTCTGAGTGTTGCTGTGTAAGAGGGGGCGTGAAAGAGGAGTTTCAAAAACTGTGATTATCTGTTGTGCGGAGTGAATCTGTGGAGTGCTAGCATTACAGAGCTAGCAGAACTGCAGCAGGATACCGCCTCTGACCGCCAGGGGGGTGTCTGCTCCAGTAACGAGGGAGGGAGGAGTACAGGGCAGGCCAGACAGGTACTAGTGGTGGGGGACTCAATTATTAGGGGGACAGACAGGGCAATCTGTCACAAAGACCGGGATCGCCGAACAGTGTGTTGTCTGCCTGGCGCACGAGTTCGGCACATCGTGGATCGGGTTGACAGGTTGTTGGGCGGGGCTGGAGAGGACCCAGCAGTCATGGTACATATTGGCACCAATGACAAAGTAAGAGGTAGGTGGAGTGTCCTTAAAAATGATTTCAGGGACTTAGGCCGCAAGCTTAAGGCAAGGACCTCCAAGGTAGTCTTTTCTGAAATACTACCAGTACCACGAGCCCCACCAGAGAGGCAGCAGGAGATCAGGGAGGTAAACAAGTGGCTCAGAAGCTGGTGTAGGAAGGAAGGGTTTGGGTTCATGGAGAACTGGGCTGACTTCGCTGTCGGTTACCGGCTCTACCGTAGGGACGGGCTGCACCTCAATGGGGAGGGTGCAGCTTTGCTTGGGGAGAAGATGGCTAGAAGGGTGGAGGAGTGTTTAAACTAGGGACTTGGGGGGAGGGAACCTACAGCAAAGAGGGGGAAGATAGTGTAGATAGAGAGGTGGGAATTATAAATGTACCTGGGGGTGGAGCGGAGGGAGGGGTTAGAATAGTTAATAGGAATAAGCTTCATAGGAAAATAAAACTTACACCCTTGAATCCCATTAACCCCAATAACATAAAGGATGGAAATGTAAAGTGTATGTTCACAAATGCCAGAAGCCTAGCAAATAAAATGGGGGAGCTTGAGGCCTTGATACTGGACGAACATATTGATATAGTTGGGGTCACTGAGACATGGCTGGACTCCTCGCATGACTGGGCTGTCAATCTGCAGGGGTTTACATTGTTTCGCAAGGATAGAATGAACAGAAAAGGTGGTGGAGTCTGTCTGTATGTAAGAAGTGGTATGAAAGTCAGTGTGAACGATGCCATAGTGTGTGATGATTCTGAGGATGTGGAATCATTGTGGGTAGAATTACAAAAGGAGGGAAATACTGAAAAAATAGTATTTGGTGTAATCTACAGACCCCCTAATATCACTGAAGAGATAGAAGTTCGGCTTCATAAACAAATAGAGAGGGCCGCCCGGGCAGGTACAGTGGTAATAATGGGAGATTTTAACTATCCAGATATAGATTGGGGTCCGGGGTTGGCTAAAACTACAAAGGGGCGACAATTCTTAAATTTATTGCAGGATAATTTTATGGGCCAGTTTGTGGAGGACCCAACAAGAAGTGATGCCTTGTTGGATCTGATCATTTCCAACAACGCAGAGCTGGTTGGTAATGTAACTGTGCGGGAAAACCTTGGTAATAGCGACCACAATATAGTTACTTTTGACTTAAAATGTAGAAAACAAAGACAGGGGGGGAAGGCAAAAACATATAACTTTAAAAAGGCAAATTTCCCTGGGCTGAGGGCTGCACTACAGGACATAGAATGGGGGGAGGTGTTGTTAAATACTGATACAGAAGGTAAATGGGACATCTTTAAATCAACTCTAAATAACTATACAGCTAAATATATACCAAAGGGGAACAAATATAAACGATTAAAACTAAATCCTACATGGCTGACACATGATGTTAAAAGAGCAATAAACAACAAAAAAATTGCCTTAAAAAAATACAAATCTGATGGGTCAGCTATAACATTTAAACAGTACAAGGAGCTTAATAAAATCTGTAAAAATGTAATAAAAACAGCAAAAATTCAAAATGAGAGACAGGTGGCCAAAGAAAGCAAAACTAATCCTAAATATTTTTTTAGATATATAAATGCAAAAAAACCAAGGACAGAGCATGTAGGACCCCTTAATAATGATAATGGGGAGGTTGTCACAGGCGATCAAGAGAAGGCGGAGCTACTGAATGGGTTCTTTAGTTCTGTATACACTATGGAAGAAGGAGCTGACATTGGCCAGGTCAGTGCTGGTAACACATCATGTAATGTTCTGAACTGGCTTAATGTAGAGATGGTACAAGGTAAGTTAAGTGATATAAATGTAAGCAAATCCCCAGGACCGGATGGACTACACCCAAGAGTTCTTAGAGAGGTAAGTTCAGTAATATCTGTACCCCTGTTCATGATATTTAGAGATTCTCTGGTGTCTGGTATTGTGCCAAGGGACTGGCGCAAGGCGAATGTGGTGCCAATCTTCAAAAAGGGCTCTAGGTCTTCCCCAGGAAACTATAGACCGGTAAGTTTAACGTGCATTGTGGGTAAATTGTTTGAAGGACTTATAAGGGATTACATACAGGAATACATAGGGGATAATTGTATTATAAGTGATAGCCAGCATGGGTTTACTAAGGATAGAAGTTGTCAAACCAATCTAATTTGCTTTTATGAAGAGGTGAGTAGAAGCCTTGACAGAGGAATGGCTGTGGATATAGTGTTTCTGGATTTTGCTAAAGCGTTTGATACTGTCCCTCATAGACGTCTGACAGGTAAGTTAAGGTCTTTGGGTTTGGAAATTTTAGTTTGTAACTGGATTGAACACTGGCTCATGGATCGTACCCAGAGAGTGGTGGTCAATGATTCGTACTCTGATTGGTCCCCGGTTATTAGTGGTGTACCCCAAGGTTCAGTACTGGGACCGCTGTTGTTTAATTTATTTATCAATGATATAGGGGATGGCATTAACAGCTCTGTTTCTATCTTTGCAGATGACACCAAGCTTTGTAGCACAGTACAGTCTATAGAGGATGTGCATAAGTTACAAGATGACTTGGATAGACTAAGTGTCTGGGCATCCACTTGGCAAATGAGGTTCAATGTGGATAAATGTAAAGTTATGCATCTGGGTACTAATAACCTGCATGCATCGTATGTCTTAGGGGGGATTAAACTGGTAGAGAAGGATCTGGGTGTACTTGTAGATCACAGACTACAGAATAGCATGCAATGTCAGGCTGCTGCTTCCAAAGCCGGCAGGATATTGTCATGTATCAAAAGAGGCATGGACTCAAGGGACAGGGACATAATACTCCCCCTTTATAAATCATTGGTACGGCCTTACCTGGAATATGCTGTTCAGTTTTGGGCACCTGTCCATAAAAGGGACACTGCGGAGTTGGAAAGGGTGCAGAGACACCCGACTAAACTAATATGGGGCATGGAACATCTTAGCTATGAGGAGCGATTAAAGGAGTTACAATTGTTTAGTCTTGAGAAGAGACGTTTAAGGGGGGATATGATAAACGTATATAAGTATATTAATGGCCCATACAAAAAATATGGAGAAAAACTGTTCCAGGTTAAACCCCCCCAAAGGACGAGGGGGCACTCCCTCCGTCTGGAGAAGAAAAAGTTTAGTCTCAAGGGGCGACACGCCTTCTTTACCGTGAGGACTGTGAATTTATGGAACGGTCTACCTCAGGAACTGGTCACAGCAGGAACAATTAACAGCTTTAAAACAGGATTAGATACATTCCTGGAACAAAATAAGATTAATGCTTATGAAGAAATATAAAATCTCATCCCTTCCCCAATATCGCGCCACACCCCTACCCCTTAATTCCCTGGTTGAACTTGATGGACATATGTCTTTTTTCGACCGTACTAACTATGTAACTATGTAACTATGTAACTATGTCACAAACTTCTTGGCTCGACAGTCGATGACTTATCCTGCATAAATTAGTTCAGCTTTCAGGTGCTTCCGTGGGCTGGAAAAGGTGGATACAGTCTTTGGAGACTCTTTCCTAGGACTGTATCCACCTTTTCCAGCCCACTGGAGCACCTGAAAGCTGAACTAATTTATGCAGGATAAGTCATCGACTGCCGAGCCGAGAAGTTTGTGACGAATCAAATTTACTGTAAATTCGCTCATCTCTAACTAGCACACCTAAGATCATTCTACTGTGGAAAATGTGTCATTTGGAATTTTACAAAAAGGGTTGATATGGCTTCTGGTGCCTTCCTGGAGTCTCCACACAAGCAGCACGAGCCTCAATCTTTTCTTTATGCCAGAGCTTAAGTTATTAAGTAAAGATGCATCATGTGATATATGTGAAATATTTGGGTGCAATTGAGATGCGCCTAAATTCTGGCTAATATGAGACACATTAATAAATGTGAAGGGTTTAACACACTGGAGAATAAAACAACATGAGAAATGCAAACCTGCAGTATTGATAAATTTCCCCCTATGTGCTCTATTACACAGGCATTAAGGGCCACATACTTCGGTACAATACATTATTAGGATACAAAATGAAGTATTATTATGGTAAGCTGTGTTTTACCATTTTGGTATAGCATATTCTTTGGGCACTAGCACTACATGTCATGTCTTTTTGGTACAGCATATTGTTACATTATACACTCCGGCCACACACAAGCCGTGAGCGCATGGTCCCCTTACCTTCTGCTGCCAACAAGGCTGGGACTCGCATCGCGGGATGCACCCGCATGCGAGCCCCAGTCCGTCACTCTCTGGGTCTTTCTCCTGCCTCTCTGCTCTGGTGCGCGTGTCCCCGTCCCCTAGGGCGCGTGCGCACCGGAGCTTTAAGATTTAAAGGGCCAGTATGCTCATTAGTGGAATCCACCTGTGGCTCATTTATAAATTCCTCCACCCTCCTCAGTTCCTGCCGTATCTTTGTTGCCTTGTGCCTTTGAAAAAGCATTCCTCTGTATTGCCTTCCCGTGTATCAGATCTCTTGCTCTTGTGACTTGACCTTGCTTCTCTGCCACCTGCCTACTGAACTCCTGCTTCGCTTTGACTATGCTACTGTGCCACCTGCCCTGACCTTCTGCTATCCAGACTACGAGCTGTCTTATCCCTCCTGTGCCTTGCATATCCTCAGCCACCTGTGTGGTCGAGCCGTGCCAGGGGTAGTGACCTGGGTGCCGCCTGCAGCACCTTAGACTCCACTCCCTGGTATTGTCCGAGTCATTTGCCACACATGTCCAGCAGATCCACATCCACCGGGGTTCCTGTCTTCAGAAACATGAGTGTTAAACATATTATTTGGGTACTTTATGATAACATCATTAGGGCACGTAAGCATTATGTAGTAACATTTCTTAAAAAAAAAATCTATACCTCCCTACATAAGGCTAAATGTACATTTAGCATTTTTTATGTACATTTTGCAGTAAAAAAAAATTCCAGTAGTCAGATAATCAATAAAGGCCTCTGATAAATGAAATAAGCGATCTGATTGGTTGCTTTGGGCAAATTATCAACTTTTTCGCTGCACAGGTTTTGATAAATCTCCCCCCCCCCCCCCCCCCCCATTGTCTCTGGTCACATGGAATGCTGGGAAAGGTCAGAGACAACCGTAAAATAAAAAGATTTGCACTACAGCCCTTCTGGGTATAGGTCCAGTGCATGAAAAGGGGAAACACGTCACACGAGGTTATTGTAGCTTATTACACAGTATTATAACTTAGCATCATGAGCTCAAAGGCTGAAGAAAAAATATCCTTAAATACCCTTTAACTTGCCAGAAGTCAAGATCAGGCTTGCTACATCTGTATGCGACTTCTTCAATTGTCTATGATGAATATATTATGAATTGGCTTATGATATGCTATGTTTTACCTGTGTGAATACATAGTTAATACAAATTAATAATGTGGTTTAATATAAAATAGAAAATTTGTATGGAATCTTGATTATTGATATGAGCGAGGAACATTTTTTCAGCTCTGAGTTAATTCTCATGTTTTGTATGTTGAAAATGTAATAAAGAATAAATTATATATAAAAAATAAATAAATGAAGACTTAGCTTTTAAATGAAAATTCTAACCATTGGAGATTTATATTGTGTTTAGTATTTTATTCTCTTTTGCCTTGCATAATTTTTTCAGTTTCCTTTTTTCAGCCAATTTGCCTCTACAAATAATGATGCATACTATTGCTTTTTGAGTACTGTTTATTGTATTTACTTGTCAAAATAAAATGTGAAAAAGAAGTTATTGATTTATGTTTGTATAGAAACATACAAATTGGCAGGGAAGAACCATTTTGCTAAATTAGTCTGCCATTTTCCTTGCTCACGACAAAACCATGCACTTTACTAAATTACTTTTATTAGGTTCTTTCTTTTAAATAAATTATTTCACTGTCTTTACATCCCGTTGCTATTGCTGATCACGTTCTTATGTACTCTGTGATCATGTACTTTAGCACATAACCTAATCTTTTCAGGTTAAAGCTAAGGATAAACATAATGAATCAAGAATTTTTTTTTTTACCAAAAATAAAATGAATTTATTGCATACTAAATGAAACATTTTAATGTAGACTATATATGACCCTGTACTATCTGAAGTGGGCCTAATAATGAGAAAAGCCAAAGTATCAGATGTAGTTCAATAAGCAAAAGACATTGGCCCTCATTTACTAAGCCAAATAGTTTTTTGTCAGGTTATTCCAAGTTATTATGGTGCATAGTGTCTGAGACATGTCTGCCCCAGCGTGCGGCCAAAAAGTCTTACAAACAGGACATTGCACTGTGAGAAAAAACAAGATGGGCATGGTCTGTCACAAAGGGGGTGTGGTCGAAAGGGGCATGGTTTCACAACCTGACCTATTTACTACTAAATTCATCGAAAATTCTGAGAATAAATGGTTGGAATTTTCCATATAGAAAAAGCTGCTCAGAAAATGTTCCCGACTTGTAAATCTGTGAATTCCAATAGTAAATAGAATGGAATCCTGCAAGTTGGAAACAACATTTCACACTATTGAAAACCCAAAACTCTGAAAACCTAAAATATGCATTTTATCCATATGTTTTAATGGTGATCCGTAGAAATGAGGTAACCCACTGTGGAAATTTACCTTGCTTACATTTTTCCTTTGGCTGATTTTTTTTTGTTCTTTTGTGGTGAGCCACGGGTGTGAGGTGAGTTATAAGGGGCTGATGGTGTTGCCCAGGGGTAGATGGTATTAAGCGTTTTTTACCTATGCAACTACCCAAAGGTAGAACCACTAGTCCTAGGTTTGGCAGGGGCAAATAATAGTCCAAGGCCAGGTTAAGGTTAGCGGAAGCTTTTAATGAGGTTAGACAGGTGTTACAGTCTATACAGTTCGGTCAGACTCCAGAGAGGTGACCAGTAACACAGGGGACCTAGCAGTTTGCTGGGACTTGCAGTGACTGGAGAGACTATAGGTACAGGCCATGCTAACTACAATTGACTTGACTGAAGATGATGACAGAAAATGAAGAGGACTTGACTTACTGACTTGTGGCTCCAATTTAGGCTGAGGCCTCCAGATGTGCTGGACACTGAGACGTCTGGACTGGACTTAACCTTAGCAGAAAGTTAAACACAAGAGCGAAAAGACAGCAATTGCAGCTCCTCCTTCCTTATAAAGGGGGGCTGTGCAAGGAGCCCATAGGCCGACTGCAGGTCATCTGGTCACCTGGTGCTCTCTGGGTGACAGATATATAACTTAAACATGTGACAAACATTATCATGTGACTAACAATCATGTGACCCACTTTGCACATAATATAGAACCTATACACATTATGGGGGAACACTGCAGGAGAGCCCTGAGGATGTACAGGGACTCAACCTGACAGGAATGTAGGAACATATCCTGTACTGGGACATCACAAACCCCCCTACTTAAGCATAGTCGCCCTCAACGTCCATCCTGAAAGGCTTGAAGAGCGAAGCTGCCACGAGGCCACAAGCAGTCCTGGGGCATTGCAATTAACGTCCATTTCCAGGTTGTTGTTGACAAAAACAAATAATACAAGAGAGTCTCTGTATCAATGTCCATACATGCTCTGATAAATTGTATAACTGAATAACCTTAGGATTACTGGAAAATAAGGACTTTGTATAGTAATGACAAAATACCTATGAATATAGGATAAACATGACTTATGGACTATGACTATGCATGTTATGACATTTGACTATGACTATGCATATAACAACTCTTTATACATATGTCTAAGACATGACACTGGCGGATTGGGTTGCTGGAGGCTTTCTGCCCAATGCCTTGGCTACTGAGGTCCCTTGGCATTACACACTTCTCCCCAGAACACTAGTTATATAGACATTTATTAGATAACATGAGATATTTGTTACCTTTGACTTTTTAGGTTACGTGTTTTGTGGGTACAGGAATACCTTCTGGCCAGCAAAATATCCTGAGCACATGGACACAAGAAATTACATGAGACATCTGCAACAACTTAAAGACATTTGAATGGACTGTGATGTAGTGAGTGCTACAGCCTTTATGTATATGTGACATGTGTACATGCATTTATGTGTACTTAATGACTATGTGTAGTACACAACTTTAATCTGTATTAAACTTTGACTGTACATGATGTTAGTCCTTATATCTTGCGGGTAACTGACCCTGGTTAGACCGTTGGTATCTACGCAGCACCACCTCTTGCGACACAGGAACACTTCCCTATTCGGGAGCTCTTGTCATAACTGGAGTGATAGAAACCTCTTGAAGATCCATTTCCAGAGCTGGAGCTGGTTCTGGACTATTTGAACTCGGACTGGCTGGCCAGGATACAGGAGATATGGAGACCAGAATGTAGACTGGTGCCAAAGGTGACAAGACTGGAGCCGGTGGGGGGACTAGAGTTGGTTGCACCGGCCCCTAAGATGGCATGATACCGAAGATTGCAGGCTGGCTGGGAGAGAACATGGGGACATCCATGGATGGAGGGATCTCCTCTCCAGGCACGTACTCTTGTGTAGGTCTGACAGATGGTGGAGGAGGTGCAGGAGGTACAGGCAGGTCTTCCTTGCAACACAACTTTATCCGGTTATGGCGGACGACTTGTGGCTCGTACCCTGGTTTCTGGATTGTGTACACATCTGAGTCTGGGTAGGGTACGGCTGTCACCATGTAGGGCTCCGTTTTCCCAGATGGAGTCTAGTTTGTGGGTCCTCAGGAATTTCCGCAGCCAGACCTTGTCGCCTAACTGGAGGGGTTTGGCAGAGGCATGACACTTGTAGTCTTGCTATTGCCTTTGCTGAGCCTCGCCCATCTTTTTATTGACAATTTATTTTACTTCCATGATCCATCTTTGGTGGTCAGAGACTCACTCCATAGAAGCTTGCAGAGAGTTGTTGAAGGGAGGTTGAAGTCCAAACTTATGAACTTTTGGCAGGTGCCCGTGTTAACCCATCACTGAATAGAACGGGATCCCGTAGAACAGTCGACTGTATTATTATAAATTTCCAGCAATTTGGGAAACAGCCAGGGCCACTCTATGTGCTTTGACTCAGACGCTGCTCGCAGCATATGGATAAAAACTTGATTGATGCGCTCACAGAGCCCATTCCCTTGAGGGTGGTACGCTGTAGTCCAGAGTTTCTTGCAGGCTTGGAACTGACATAGCTCCTGGAAGAGTTGGGCCTCAAAGGCCATTCCTTGGTCCGTTAGGACAGACTCTTAAATGTTGAATGTCTTCCATGAAGGTCATTGGCATCCAAGTCTTAATGTGACCTACTATCACAAGCTGAAAATGTGGCTATTGCCTCTCTTATGGTATATTGCCGGATGATAGGATGCAATATCTGATCGTCTGGAAGATAACAAATTAGAAGTATCATGCACTCTAGTACGGACACGTGAGACCAATGAACGTATGTACACACTAAAAAACTAGATAACAAACCACACAATTATATGCCCACTGAGGATGACACTGCAGGGGTTAATATGGCGCTAGAGGATAGGCAGGAGACACGGTTGTTGTAATGTACCCACCTCTATTTTATGCAGACTGGCCGTTCTGTATTGCATGACCATATATGGAAGCTCTGACGTAGGGACGCGCTGAACATCCCCATAGTAACACAACTACACACTCCCCCTCCGCGTCGGGGAAGCCCCGGCTGTGAAGGGAAGGTCCCGATCCCGGTCCGTAGCAGATTACTGGCTATATGCCGCTGAGGGGAGGTGCAGCAATCAGCTGCAGCCGCAACCCCGGTGACGTCACTCGGAGTGAGGTGTCTGGGAATCCATACACCTGCCGGAGGTGTCGTTCTGATGACGTGGAGGTAAGTGCAATTAGAGGTAGTGTTCTAAGAGTATAAAAAGACCGCCAAGGGTGAGAATGGTTGCCACTGCCACTTAACCCTGCCGGGATATCATGACCTAGACTGTCTCCCTGATGAGCTGAGCGAAACGCTGCGTTGGAGACCAGGTTTTTTTTCATTCTTTACATTCAACTTCCTAAAGGCATTCCTTTTTGGCATAATTTAACTGCACAAATTGCACTAGCATGTATGCACTTTTCTCTCCTATACCCTGTGTACACTATTTGATAGGACAGCAATAGTATAGGGACAGGGTCCAGAGGCATGTGGGTTGTTCTTTTTAGAACGAGTGCCCCAGTTGCATGCCACAGTGAGGGGAAGATGTGAATAGGGACCTTGATGCACTACATTTTGAGGGATTGATAGGAAGTGTAGGGACAGCACACATCAGTCTTCCCTCCAGTATTTAATCCATCATATCCCATGCAAATAAGGCCCTGAGTATCGTGCAATATTTAAAGGAGTCACCCTAATTAACTTAGTAGGGGGCTACCATTTCTGTGCAATAGTCATTGAATATAACTGACTTGATTTTGTGCAATATTGGTGGTGGTGAATAATTATTACTTGGTTTCCATACTCTGTAATATATTTTCCCTTTGCGGTCACATGTGAATATTGGTACATGTTTGTTTGTAGGGGTTATATGTGTTTTATCAAAATATACCCATTAAATTGTGATTTTATATCTTGTAAGTTATACCCCAGTTTTTGAGTTTATTGGTTTCTGTGGTGGGGATAAGAGGCTAGCCCATATTTGACTGTTTGGAGCTATAAATATATCTGTTAATATGTCCCTTGATTTTAGAAGATGCAGCTGGGCAACTGGAGTGTATTTAGGTAAGACTGTATCCACATCGGACAGATTCACTAGCCGGACTGGAACTTGTTTCTTACTCCAGGATGTGCACGGCACCAGATGATTGTTTATGTGTTGGGTTGTAAGGTCACCGACCTGATGACTTGGATTCATGGTCAGCAGATTTCACCTTGCTGGTTGGCAAACTTCTGCTCCACCTGTAGGACCTTTAAGTGGTGCTGCGCAGCCTGCTGGCCTGAAGGGGACATGTAGAGGAGAGAGGCATGCAAAGAATCTACGATTTCAGCAAAACAGTGATTCATAATATTCATCCCCAATATAAACTCTGCAGACCCCTTATCAGACACATTAGTTACAATCACTCCCAGCCCTCTAAGTTAATGCTTCCCCAACTGGATGGTTAGCTCCCAATATCCATGTCTGGGTATTGGTTTCCCATTACCTGCCACTACCCTAAAATCAACATTGTCAGGTTCACACAACAAATTAGCATTCCAGTACTTATAAAAAATATCTTTGGAAATAGCAGACACTTGTGATCTTGTATCTATCAACGCCTCCAATTGTACACCTTTTACAAAAATGTTTACATAGGGGCAGGAGGCGACATAAAGGGATATTTCTGACTTAGGCCATTCTGGAGTTGTGACTGCTGGCTGTTTTCCTGGGGACCGCTCCTTGACCCCAGGGGGAATTCCGTTTAAACCCCAGCAGTGCATTGTCCAGTGTCCAGACTTGTTATAGTTAGTACAGAAGGGTCTATTACTCCCAGAATGCCTAGCGGGTGAAGGAGCACAGTAACTGGGATTATATGGGGAAGGAGTAGATGGGGTTTCTCTAGGGAATGATTGCTCACGGGAGAGTGGAGTAGTTCGGGTGGCAAGCTCCCTGATAGCTTTAGTCAATTGTGAAAGGTCTTGTTTAATACTTTGTAAGTCTGAATCCGTAGTGACTGACATGGTTGCTTGGACTGCGGTCGGGACAGTTGAACGGGGAAGTATAGGCCTGAGCGTGGCCCCCGAGGGCTCCTGAGCAGGTACAAGGGAAGTACAAATGTCTTTATATTTAGTCCCAGACTCAATTACTGAACTGCAAGCATTCTCAATTGGGCTTTGTACCACTTATGAGCCCCATCGATAAACCTGTCCATTAACACCTTGTTGCCCTGCTCTGGCATCATCCCATCTATTTTTTTTAATGGTCTCTAGGGCATTCTGTTGGGCGACGGCATAAGCTTATAGAGTCTCACCTGGTTTCTGTCTCCTCTCATACAATCGGAGATGTGCTTCTGACGGAGAATGTGACTCAAATACCTGGTACAGCCCTTCAAAGATCTGCTCTACAGTCGTCTTCTCAGAGGGTGGCCAGATGCGGACTTCCTCAATTGCTGGTCCTTGTAGTTGTCCTGTGAGTAGCTGCACCTGTTGATTAGGAGGGAGAGAGTAAAAGACAAACAAACTCTGGATCTTCTCCTTGAAATCCCTCAGGGTGAAGGGGGTCTCCGTTGTAGGTAGGGAGGACAGGATTCCCCAAGAATACCGGTGCTGACATCTTGTAGACTTTTTGAGTATGCCGTCACTTTAACATAAATTGAGCGCTCTGTCGCTTTAAGATGATTTGAGTGAGCTGTAGCTTTAAGATGATTTGAGTCCGCTGTCTCTTTAAGACGTTTGGCAAGGTGCTGCAGCAGCTTAATCTTGGCTGATTGGGACCCTACTGGTGCTCCCCCACTATACTGCAAGTACCCTGGGACACTGCTGGGCACTAAGGGGGAGACTAACTGTGGGAGATCGTTGGTATGTGCAGAGTCGGCGCTGCAATGGGTGCTTGACTGTAAATCGCAGAGCCGGACGCAGCTGTCAGAACCTTCAACATCACTGCGCCAGGGGAACTTCCTGTTTTGGTCCAGTCGGTAAAGTCTTCCCCTGTTTAACACAGGGCAGAGAATTAGTTCCTACTCGCAACACTGAAGAGGTATCGCCACTGGGGACTGACTGGGTGGAGTTGCAACGGCTCCCGCGGGCGGGAAACCCCAGACTATGTTTAACCCTTTCAGGTACTGACTTTGCACACACCGCAATGGCAATTAACAGTCTTTCCTTACCAGCGACTGGCAGTAACACTTTGCAATTGGAACAGTCCTGTACACTTTTCTGGCGCAAACTTTTTCGCATCGGCATGTGATTTTTCTCAGACACAGTTCAGATTAGGGGGGAGGACTTGTGGCTTTGTGGCATATGGCACACACCCAAATCCTGTTCATAACGCCAAAGATTGTGGTGAGCCACAGGGTGAGAGGTGAGGTGTAAGGGGCAGATGGTGTAGCCCAAGGGTACATGGTATTAACCCCATACTGTTCATGATGCCAAAGATTGTGGTGAGCCACGTGGCGTGAGGTGAGGTGTAAGGGGCAGGTGGTATTAACCCCTTCATGTTCGTGACACCAGTGCATAGTTTGCCTATGTAACCACCCGAAGGTAGAACCACTAGGCCTAGCTTAGGCAGAGGCAAATAATAGTCCAAGGCCAGGTTAAGGTTAACGGTAGCTTTTACTGAGGTTATACAGGTGTTACAATCTATACAGTTCGGCCATGTACTCAGAGAGGTGACCAGTAACACAGGGGACCTTGCAGTGACTGGAGAGAATATAGGTGTAGGCCACGCTGACTACAATTGGCTTTGCCAGGGACTGACCAGGGGGACAGGGAGAGTGAGCCCTAAACTGACCCTAAAACTGCTCACCCTGCCTACTTGCCCATCCACCCTAACCGGTGGATCGACAACTGGGCGCCAGGCCCTCCCAGAACTAAAGTGCAGGGGCCTAATTAAAACAACAAAACAGAAACATAACAAGAACATAGAACTCTATAACAGATTAAGATCAGAGGACACAGATCAGTGAGTAGCACAGGGGACACTATGGATCAGTGGCCATGAAGAGAGGACACTATAGATCAGCAGACATGAACAGAGTACTCAGTGGTCGTGAACAGAGGATACTATAGATCCGTGGTCGTGAATAGAGGACACTATAGATCAATAGTCATGTACTGAACTCCAGAGATCTGAATAAAGAACTAAAAAAACATATAGAGTTCAAAACACCAGACAGGAAAACTGATAAGTCTGAACATACTCCAAAACAAAACAGGAATAAGCTTAATCCCCTAGAAAAACGTCTGGTGGACACAGGAATAACAATACCCTCTGAGTCCCCATGGACAGGTAAACGGGATCTATCGCTAAACAGAAATATTCACATTCCTTATGCAAACCTCCAGTAGACACGAAGTCCCCATGGACAGGTAATAGGGATGCCTAAATACACCAAATATATTTAAAGAACACTGTTCACACTGAACACAAGACAGGAATAATCACAATCCCTTCAGAACACCTCCAGTAGATGCAGGAATAACAATACCCTCTGATTCCCCATGGACAGGTAACAGGGATGCCTATATACACAGGATAGAATTTAGAACACTGTTCCCACTGAACACAGGACAGGAATAATCACAATCCCTCAAACCACCTCCAGTAGACAAGGAGTCACCATGGACAGGTAGGGAACTGTTCACACTGGACACACAAACTGGACACTCCACTCCACTAACGAAGTAAAGATTAATAATAAATCCAAATAGACTACTGGCCAGCGGCACACTCCACAGATCGGTCAGAAGCTGACCGAGTAGGAAAACAGAAATATAAAACACAGAAACAGATACAAGAGAAGACACAGTGTGAACAGACACATAGCAGAAAGGATAAACAAACCCTAAAACCGACTATACAAACACAGCTTAAAATCCACTAAGAGCATACCACCTAACCATGGCTAAAACCAAAACATGCAAGGTGCATGCTAAAACAGACAAAGTAAATTTAAAAGCTCAAATAAGAAGAGTTTCACCCAAAGCCTCCATTAGCAGCATGGCAGTAGCAAGATGTAATGAAGTCCAAAAGAAGTATCACCAGCATTGAAGCTAGTCAGTGCTGCACTTAAATAGACACACCCTAAAGGCTATTGGACAACATAGGCAGAAGCTAAAAAAGCCAGAGACATTAACTATTCCCTGACCAGGGAACATAAAACTGTTCACACACAGCAAATCCAATAGCTGTGTGTGAACACAGACCAGGACAGACATAACAGACTTGACTTGACTGAAGATGATGACAGCAGATAAAAATGACTTACTGACTTGAATTTAGGTTGATGCCTCCAGATGTGCTGGACAATAGCGCTGAGACATCTGGACTGGACTTGACCTCAGCAGAAAGTGAAACACAAGATCAAAAAGAGAGTGATTGCAGCTCCTCCATTCCTTATGAAGGGGATCTGTGCAAGGAGCCCATAGGCCAACTGTGGGCCACCTGGAGCTCTCTGGGTAACAAACATATGACTTAAACATATGACAAACATTATCATGTGACTAACAATTATGTGACCCAAAGGTCCTTTGCACTTAATATTGCACTTAATATACAACCTATATGGGGGAACACCCTAAAGAGAGCCCTGAGGACGTACAGGAACTCAACCTGACAGGACTGTAGGAACATATCCCGTACTGGGACATAATATTTTTAATTATGGAGCAGGGTTTGTTGGTCACAAATATGACAGTGGAGATAGAAGTATTGGTTCATATTCCAACATTTCAGCCTCTACTGACTTTGCCACAGCATTATAACAATTTTTACTCTTCTCTAATCATCAGTTTAAATAATTACTTTCTACATTATACGTAGTATACGTTGTAAACTTTAAAAAAAGAAACTTGGTCAACAAAATGGAGGCTCTTAGCGCACTTTTTGATCAAAACGTGTCCCGCCATCCACCATGCGGAGGTGGCCTCAAATCGAATAGGACCCTAACATTCACTCACCTCAGTGCGCTAAGAGCCTCCATTTTGTTGACCAAGTGTGCTGCTGCCATTTTCTTTTTTTACATGTTTTGTGTTTGCCACAGCAACGTGCACCTGTGTATTGGGTTTAGGTGCTGGGTAAATTATTATAATTTTTTTTTTGTAAACATTTAAGTGTGGAAGTATATGCTTAAAAAGATACAAATTTATTTTTACTTATGCCTCATGCCACATAAAAACTTAAAACACTTCTTAGTCCTGTGTTTTTACATAGAATATAAATATATTTTGTTTTACTAAGATTTGTGTAAAATCATAAGTGTTGGGTAACTAAGAGTTAACCTGATTTGTGGGAGGAATCTGGCACAGGTGGGAGGAGATCCTTTCGGCATTTCTCGTAATTTGTAATAATTTCAATGTATCAGATTGTAACATGTATGCAGTAATTGTCATAGGGCTCATCCTAAAACTCAATGCCCTAAGAAGTTAGGCTCCAGGTCCTGACTAGGCAGGGTTAACAGGCAGGTGTAGTCCTACGAGCCTGTTTAGTTGATCACCCAGCCCCTGACCTGGACAGTTTCCTTTACAACGGATTCACGGTTCAATATAGGCCTTGCAACATTGCCTCAGGCAATGAATGCAAGGTTTGAGTGCAATAATCTGTAATCTGCAGCTAGGAATCCACAAGTTATGGCTAAATTATTACAGATTGAGGTTCAGAAAGGATTTTTGATAGGCCCATTTCAGGCAGATCCTTTCAATATGTTTGGAGAAGGAGTGAAGAAAAGGCCTTGACAAGTGCTCAGGTGTCCAATGGAAGTATCATACTCAGGTAACAGAAATAAAGTATATAGCAACTTTATTACATGTACAGCAATAACACGTTTCAGGGTTCTTCTACCCCTTCTTCATATTACAGATGTACTCTGCCAATCTGAAAAAGGGGTAGAAGAACCCCAAAATGCGTTATTGCTGCACATCTAATAAAGTTGCTATATACTTTATGTCACGATTCGGCTGGCTGGAGGTGGATCCTCTGTGCCAGAGAGGGATTGGCGTGGACCGTGTTGGTGGACCGGTTCTAAGTTGCTACTGGTATTCACCAGAGCCCGCCACAAAGCGGGATGGTCTTGCAGCGGCGGTAGCAACCAGGTCGTATCCACCAGCAACGGCTCAACCTCTCTGACTGCTGAAGATAAGCGCGGTACAAGGGAGTAGACAAGAGCAAGGTCAGACGTAGCAGAAGGTCAGGGCAGGCAGCAAGTCAGGGGCAACGGCAGGAGGTCTGGAACACAGGCTAGGAACATACAAGGAAACGCTTACACTGGCACAATGGCAACAAGATCCGGTGAGGGAGTGCAGGGGAAGTGAGGTATAAGTAGGGAGTGCACAGGTGAACATACTGATTAAGCCTGCTGCGCCAATCAGTGGCGCAGTGGCCCTTTAAATTGCAGAGACCAGGCGCGCGCGCACCCTAAGAAGCGGGGCCGCGCGCGCCGGGACAAGACAGACGGGGAACGGGTCAGGTACGGGAGCCGGGATGCGCATCGCGAGCGGGCACCTCCCGCATCGCGAATCGCATCCCGGCTGGGAGTGATATTGCAGCGCACCCGGTCAGCAGGTCTGACCGGGGCGCTGTAAATGAGAGGATGCTGCGAGCGCTCCGGGGAGGAGCGGGGACCCGGAGCGCTCGGCGTAACACTTTATTTCCGTGACCTGAGTGTGATACTTCCATTGGACACCTGAGCGCCTGTTGTCAAGGCCTTTTCTTGACTCTTTATTCTAGAAATTCTACAGGACACCGGGTGGTTGCTCCTGGGACCTTCTAGGCTGCACAGGATCCACATTCTCTTCTTATACCCCTATACGGGCTGATATGTGTATTGTTAATATGCTCAAGGTAAGCGGCCACTCTACAGAGCCTGCATCCCCCTCTCTGTAGGGGAAAAACCCTCCCCCTCCCTGTTTTTTGGGGTAACGCACGAGGTGCCGTCCTCTGGTCTCTTTTTTTCTACTTCTACACAGACCCTTCAATATGTGGAGGGCAGCCCCATCGGGGTAGCTTGTGGTAAATTTTCAAATAAATATTGTCTAATTTATGACTTGTCCAAACCACATTCTTGTTCTCTTATACCATCAGGAGAGTGTACACCTCAGAAGATAAGGCTATACAGAAGATTCTGGCCATGGATAGGAGTACTTGTTTTTCTAAAGCTTACTTATCTGACGCTTTTTAACTCCTAACGATCCATCCAGCGCTGTGGCAACAACACGGTATCAAATGGGATGGCCTTTACTACTCTGCCACACACTTGACCTTTAGGTCTAAGAGCAGTCCTTGGTTGTTCAACAAATTTGCTACAACGCTGGAGTGGATCCTTGTTAATCATTGTCAATGTACTGAATCTGGACAATTTTTTCCTGTTAGAAAATCCTGGTCATGTCCCTAGGGATTTGGAAACATTACTACAGATCTTTTGTGAGTTAAATGTTCCATTGGCAGAAAGGAAGGTCGTGGGACCTGTTATATCTCTTTCATTTTAAGGTATCATCCTTGATTCAGATAACATGGTTGCTAGCCCGCCAAAGGATAAACTTACTAGGATCAGGTTGGTTATTCATAATATGGTCTTCTCTCAGGTCTGCACTAGGCAACAGCTGCAAAGTTTGTTGGGGATGCTCAACTTTGTTATGAGGATCATTCCCCAAGGTAGATCATTTGTCAGATTACTAGCCTTGTGCCAGCAGCCCCAGATGAAGATTCCCCAGTACACTTGGATAAGGCAGCCAAGGCTGATTTAATTATGTGGGATCAGTTCCTGAGAGATTGGAATGGGTTATCTCATTTTATACCTACTGCCACGCAGTAGTGTTGCTCACGAATATTCGCAATTCAAATTTTATTTGCGAATATCGCATATTCGCAAATTCGCGAATATTAGTGAATATAGCACTATATATTCGAAATTACGAATATTTTTTTTCACAGTACACATCACAGTGATCATCCCTCTCTGCTTTCAGCTTGTGTGGTCTAACGAAGGCTTTAATACTACTGTGTGAGAACGCCGGGCGAATATTCTCATATTGATACCTCCCTTCTGTTGCTTCTATCAAGTAACACTGATATACTTGCTATAAAGTTAATAAATTTTTACATATGCAAATTTTCGCATATTTGAATTTACGCATATGCGAAAAAAACGTGAATATTACAAATATGTGAATATATGACGAATATTCGTCCATATATTCGCAAAATATTGCAAATTCGAATCTAGCCTATGCCGCTCAACACTACCACGCAGTCCTCTCCAGTCATTTATACAGATGCAGCTGCGTCTGTACGTTTCGCTGCCATATAGCCCCCCCACTGGATGGCCCAGCCATGGCCGCCTGAAGTGCCTTACCTTCCAGGTTCACTTAACATCTGCAGCCTTTGAGATATTCCCCATTGTGGCAGCAGTTATCACATGGGGTCACCATTGGGCAGGTCAGTCTGTATTCTTCTTCACAGATAATATGGCTTCATGGGATAAAATCCTCAAGGGGCGGTCTAGATCTTTGCTGGTTATGTCTTTTTTTATGGAGACTTACGCACATATAATTTCAAGTTCCATATTGATTGTGTTTGTGGAAGGGGTTAGGAACGTAACAGCTGATGCCTGCTCCTTTTTAAATCTTCAGGTCTTCATTTTGCCTCTTTTCACTGAAGTAAGCAGCACACAGCACAGTACACCTTTACTTAACAGGAATCCAACATTTCATATCACTCAGTCAACCTAGTTTTCTGCCTTTGTTCTACGCTCATCCTCTGAAAGCCATCCTCAAAGGCATCTCAAGGTCCGAGTTGCCCAAAAGCCCTGCTAGGATTCCGATTATTTTACTAGTATTCCAGCAGTTTAGTTGTAGCCTTCATAGTATGCCTTTTGGTTTCACTTCTAGTCTGGCCATTAAAGCGGCTATGTATCCAGCCTATTATGCTTTCTTTAGGCCAGGAGAGTTTGCACAAACCCCTAATAGCTCCAGCATTCTGTGGAAGAAACATCTATGTCAGATAGACTCAAAATTTATTATCACATTACCTTACTGTGAGACTCAGCAAACTAGCCAGGTTGAGAGCCCTATTCAGGTCCTCAATAGTTTGTCATGCCTTCTGTCAACTAGACCCCGGGATTCGCCACTGTTGCCGTTCCCATCAAACCCTCTCAATTCTGTCCAATTTATGAAACACAACAGAACCCTTGCAGTTCATCTAGGGATTGGGCCTACTAGTCTGATGGGGCATTCCTTTTGCATAAGCGCAGCATCAAGCGCAGTATCCTCAGCTTCCCGACATGAGGTGCCCCCTCACATTATCAAAAAGCTAGGGTGTTAGAGTGCCTAATGTTTTCAAAGTTACATACCAGACCCTCAGAAATAGATGGCGAGGGCATTTTGTCAGTTGTTTTGTGTTTAAATGATGTGTGCTTTGTTATCTTTAATAACTAATTTAATTACCTAAATGTTGTATTTTGCCCCCTTCTTTAGTTTACCTTTTTACGGCCGATCCAGGCACACCACAGGTTATTAGTTGTGCTGTAGGGTTTTAATCTCAGGGTTCAGTTATCACTGTTATAATTCTGACCACAAGTGTTGGTTAACTAAAAGTTTCCTGAATGAAAACACAAAAAAAGTGCAGGGATATGTGCCTTTGCTAAAAGGCACATATCCCTAAATTTTTTTGTGTGTTTTTATTTAGATATTATTTTGCCAGATATATAGTTGCTCAAGCAAGGTCTGACGTGGGACCATTGCAAGTGCTTCACATATATTTATTTTACTAAATGTTAACCTGATTTGTGGGAGGAGTCTAGCCTTCTAAAGTCAGCACGGGCTAAAGGAGGTCCTGGTGGCCGTTCTCGTGGTCCCCCACCCCCATTTTTTATTTGTTTTATCTCCCATGGTGTATCCCCCTTCTTTAGGTTACCTTTATGGCTGATCCAGGCACACTATAAGTTGTGCTGAAGGGTTTTAGTCTCAGGGTTCAGTTATCACGGTTATAACTCTGACCACAATTAAAATTATTACCCAAGTCATTTGAAATCCTGTCAGGTAGAAAGACTTATATACAGTACTTTCGGTCACCTTAAGGTACAAACAAAACAAAAGATATATATATATATATATATATATATATATATATATATCCCTTCTGCCTCTGCAGATCGGTACTCTTTTCCACAGTTTTTATTCTGGCATGGGAACTAGATACGGTCCAAAAATGAGCAAACCCTAATCACTATCTGACTCCGTCAGGCTCTTTTAAGTGATTTTAGTGTGGCGCGAGTCCTGCAGAAATACAGCAGCGTACAGTTTTAAAATACTCCCACCGGATCCGGTTGCTGTATTGCAAAAACGTAGTGTGAATTCACCCTTTAAAAGAATGTCTGGATACTATAAATGATAATTTTTTTTATTATTATTATTTAAAAAGGCTCCCAATTCTGTGCTGATTAATCTTTATGATAATTTCACAATAAAGACACTAATGGAAAGAATAATATGCTGGCAGTCTACAGCCACCTCTAGAGGGAGCCTGGCTGCTTACTGCATACTGTTTGTACAACAGTATACAACAATTAACTTACTAAAAGCACAGTATGCAATAGGCTTCCCTAGAAGTGACTTTAGGCAGCCAGTATGTTATCTTTTAAATCTATGTTTATAATGAAAATTTGTAGCTCCGTATTAGAAAAACAAAAAATGGCTTAAAGATATATTAGAAAATTAATCAGTACAGACTTTTGGACTTAAATGACATGATTATAAAAGAAATAGTTTTATTGTTGTTAGGCTAACTTTGTTTTACAATATCCTTTTATTAGTTCTTTTTATTTCTACTGTATTTAGTAAAATATTATATTCAAGTTTTAAGATCCTGACTTACATAATATGCTTTGGAAACAGACATCACAAAACAAAAATAGTCTAGGTCTCTTTTATCTCATCCTCTTCTTTGATTCCATTTTCTCTCATGTTACAAATACAACTTAAGAAACACATAACAAAATATTCTCTATGTGTTTTGTAGCTCAGCCATGTTTCCCATTATCCTCTTCACAGACATATGTCTGGTTGCAAGATAACTGGGTGGAGCAGAACAAGAGAGGAGCGAATTGTAGAACCTGAGTCCGAGTAGAACTTTGTTAAAAGTTTGGTTTGGCTAGGACTCAAACTTCAGGTGGTTTGGTTCTCCAGAACTATGCTTAAATAACATCAGGAACATGGCAGAAAGGAGAAGGAGTAAGGCTCATATGACTTCAGGGAATTCCATAATGCCTTTCAAACAGCTCTCACAGTAAATATGGAGGCAGTCTAGGGGTGATGTAAAAGTCATTATAAAAGCCTATGCACATAGCTTCATCAGCCATTTTAGAGATATTAGCCCAGATTTACTATAGTAAACCCAACATGTTTTGACGGGTTGTGCACCAGTTTCCAGTTACCGTTGAAAAAAATTGTAGGGAATTAAAACCCACAAAGAAAACTACACAACACAATCAAGGCCATTAGGTGTTTGGTGAGGATCTCTATGAGTGACACTAAGCAGTAAACAACACAAATAGTAGTAAGACCACACATATATAATAATTGTTATAAAGCAGCAGTGATTGTTCTGCATCGGTTTTATCAGTGCTAATTCTGTTTTTAATGGGAAGTTTTTTTGTGAATAAGCCATGCATAGAAGGTTTTGTGTCCCTTTTGTACACTTTTTAGGATGGCCCAAAATAGGAATAATTTTGCATAGCATGTAAAAAGTTACTGCCTCTTCACTTTCCAGGCACAAATCCTGTTGCTACTATCAAAAAGGGATAATTTTTCGACCACTTGGTAAAAGCTATTGCTTCTAAATATACCTCTGTGTGAATATAATCACTGCTGTGCATCTGCCTCCAAAAAGGCATAATTTTAAAAAGCAATAAAAATGGTTACCATCCATTTACCCATAGTCATACATGGTGCCTTTACTTTAATTAACGGCAACACTAACTTTGCCTTAAAAACAGAAATATCATATTTACATGCTATATTTTTGGGCTATTGGTGTAATACAAGTTTGGACAGAAACAGTTTGGTCAGAACCTGAAATGTGTGCTAGAGTTTGGCAAACTAGCAGAACCAAAATTTTGAAAAGTAGGTACCCCCCCCCCTGTAGTATTGTAGAAATATCTTGATAAAACACTTTTCTGCTATCGAAGCTGACAAATCCGAATTTGTTACGAATTTCATGAAAAATTCAATTCGCAACGAATGCGAATATCACCGCAATTCTATCTCCTGAATCGATTTATTAAACTCAATTTAGTGTGCCATCCAGGGCATCTAAAATGGTTGATCCACATGTGAGGACATGGGGCAAGGAACGTTGGGAAGGCGGGAAGACAGGTAGGTGGGATGATCCTGAATCACATGCAGGATGCAGCCGATCAGCAGCCAGTCACCCTTGTGATGTCACAGCCCTATAGCCCTATATAATCGGCAGCCATATTGTGGCACGTCACTTCATTCATTACACTGCAGAGAGATAGGATGGACTGCCTGTGTGTGTGTTACACAGAAAAGCTTATTACAGCAGCGTTTCACCTCCTAGTCACATCAGCATTCTGGTGGACAGAGAGCAGTGTTTTTTTTCCCCACTGAACAGGATTTTTACTGTAGCCATTAACCTCCCAGTCACTTTCTTCAACATTGTATTAAGGAGTGGGTTGCCTCATACATTTCAACAAGCTGCCTCAACTTCATAAACCTTAGCAGAGGAGGCAGGAATAACTTTTCTACGCAATTCTGTGTCTTTGTTCCACAACAAATCTGCTGGTTATACTAGTCTGTAGATAGTATAATACCGAGCAGTCTATTCCTAATAGTCTGTGAGAGAGTGCAATTTGGGGTTTAGTATACAGCCACTGTGTACTGCTGGTGTTGTGCAAAAATACGTATTTTTAAGCATACTGTAGCACATTTTTCTGCCCTCATAAGTACATACCATATAGCTACATCTAAGTTGTGTACTATTTTGCACCTGTTTATCTGTCAAGGGCCTACATACTGTAAAAGGACAGTCAAAATTAATCACCAGCTCGTGTTTAACTCCAATACGTTTTTTGAGCGTACAGTAGCACATTTTTCTGCCCTCATAAGTGCATACCACATACCTATGTCTAAGTATTGTACTATTTTGTACCTGTTAATCTGTCAAGGCCTTACATACTGTGAAAGGACAGCCAAAAGTAATCACCGGCTGGTGTTTTACTCCAATACGTATTTTAAGCGTACTGTAGCACATTTTTCTGCCCTCATAAGTGCATACCACATACTTACATCTAAGTAGTGTACTATTTTGTACCTGTTAATCTGTCAATGGCCTGCATACTGTGAAAGTCCAGGCAAAAGTAATCACCGACTGGTGTTTTACCCCATTGCTTTTTTAAGCATCTTTATGCCAGCACGTCCTTGACACCGGGGTCTTCTCTACCAAAAGTAACCCCCCCTAGGCTGCCATACCACCGCAAGCCCGGAGACCTCACCTACCAGAATCCTCCATAGACCAGAGGACCGGCATCCCATTCGCCAGGGCATATATATATATATATATATATATATATATATATACTAGCTGAGTACCCGGCATTGCCCGGTTTTTCCTTCCTAATCCTTGTTGGGGAGGAAAATAAACAAAGGAGGAAGCTTTTGACTTCATATCCAGTCCTCATATATTGTTGTCATATCCCAACCCCATATCCCGACCTCCTATACTGTTATCATATCTCAACCTCATATCCAGTCCTCATATCCCGTCCTCATACCTCGACCTCCTATCTCAACCTCATATCCCGTCCTCCTATCCTGTCCTCCTATCTCAACCTCATATCCTGTCCTCCTATCCCATCCTCCTATCCCGTCCTCCTATCTTGAACTCCTATCCTGACCTCCTATCCAGACCTCCTATCCCGTCCTCCTATCCAATCCATCTATCCCAACCTCCTATCCGGACCTCCTATCCGGACCTCCTATCCTGACCTCCTATCCCGTCCTCATATCCCGCGCTCCTATCTCGCCTTCCTATCCCGACCTCCTATCCCGTCCTCCTATCTCGACCTCCTATCTAGACCTCATATCCCGTCCTCCTATCCCATCCTCCTATCCCGACCTCTTATCCCGACCTCCTATCCCGACCTCCTATCCCGTCCTCCTATCCCGTCCTCCTACCAGGTATTGAAATATCTCCAGGCGTACGGAAGTTATGTGGAAAAAAATACATTTCCCATTGATTTGCATGGGACTTTAAACAAAAACCCCGACCCTCACAAATGGGGGTAGTTAAGGGTTAAATTAACTATCCTATATTTTAAGTGGACATATAAGTAACATGTGACCAAGTATTATCGAAATATCTCCAGCCGTTTGGAAGTTATGCAGTTACATATATTTCCCATTGACTTTAATGGGACTTTAAACATAAACCCTGCCCCTGGCAAATTGGGATGGGTAAGGGTTAAATCACCTATCCCATGTTTGTTGCTGACATATAAGTAACATGTGTGCCAAGTTTCATGTTAATATCTTTAGTCGTTTGGACGTGATGCTGGAACATACACACATACATACACACACACACACACACACACACACATTGAGTTTTATATATATAGATATAGTGATGTCACAATAGTGCTATAGTGTACAAACAGAGATAATGCACACAGTGATGTCACAATGGCATAAGATGCACAGTGATGTCACAAAATAGGATGAAGTGCACAATCATGTGACAGTACGGTAGCAATAATGTAGTTGCTGAACAGAAGTGCACACAATGATATCAATGGGGTAATATTTAGAATTGGGCCAACTTTCATTGTCCATAGCAGTCACTAACAGTGCTGCCCGTTTTTTCCTTCCTAATCCTTGTTGGGGAGGAAAATAAACAAAGGAGGAAGCTTTTGACTTCATATCCCGTCCTCATATATTGTTGTCATATGCCGACCTCCTATCCCGTCATCATATCCCGACCTCCTATCCCGACCTCCTATCCCATCATCCTATCCCATCCTCCTATCCCGTCCTCCTTTCCCGTCCTCCTATCTCGACCTCCTTTCCCGTCCTCCTTTCCCGTCCTCCTATCCCGTCCTCCTATCCCATCCATCTATCCCGTCCATCTATCCCGTACTCCTATCCCATCCTCCTATCCCGTCCTCCTTTCCCGTCCTCCTTTCCCGTCCTCATATCTCGACCTCCTTTCCCATCCTCCTTTCATGTCCTCCTTTCCCGTCCTCCTTTCCCGTCCTCCTATCCCGTCCTCCAATCCCGTCCTCCTATCCAGTCCATCTATCCCGTCCTCCTAGCCCATCCTCCTAGCTCGACCTCCTATCCCGACCTCCTATCCCGTCCTCCTATCCCGTCCTCCTATCTCGACCTCCTTTCCCGTCCTCCTTTCCCACCCTCCTTCCCCGTCCTCCTATTCCGTCCTCCTATCCCGACCTCCTATCCCGACCTCCTTTTCGGTCCTCCTATCCCATCCTCATTTCTCGACCTCCTATCCCGTCCACCTATCTCGACCTATCTCGACCTCCCATCCCGACCTCCTATCCCGACTTCCCATCCCCAGAAATGGGGGTAGTTAAGGGTTAAATTAACTCTCCTATATTTTAAGTGGACATATAAGTAACATGTGACCAAGTATTATCGAAATATCTCCAGCTGTTTGGAAGTTATGCAGTAACATATATTTCTATTGACTTGTATGGGACTTTAAACATAAACCCCGCCCCTGGCGAATGGGGGTGAGTAAGGGTTAAATCACCTATCCTATGTTTGTTGTTGACATATAAGTAACATGTGTGCCAAGTTTCATGTTAATATCTTTAGCCGTTTGGACGTTTTTGTGGAACATACATACATATATACATACATACATACACACACACACACACATTGGGGGACATGTATCAAAGATTTTACCCCTGTTCTGTGTGTATTTTTTTGCGCAAAATTTTGCGCAAGCCCTTTTTTTGCGCAATTTTTTTGCGCACGTTTTGGTACAGCATGTCGTCCAGATGTGGCTGAATCAGGGTACCTTGGAGTGACATCTATAGTACACATGGATTTATTAACTGCGTACTTTTTTTTTACACCAAAAATTTTGCCGCAAGAGCTGTTTTTTTTCCGCAAATATAAGCCATCTTGCACTTAACGTAGCAAGATGCTCTAAATCATTGATTCTATTTTCCAAAGAGTGGATTTAGGAGATTACTATATTTACCCGCAATTTATGAAGCTCATTGCACTTGATTGATAAATTTAGCGCTTCTGCACATAATTTAAAATTCGAGAAAAGGGGTAAAATGCTTCTACCATACACAAATAATGATACATGTCCCCCATTGAGTTTTATAAATATAGATATAAATAGCAAATAAGGAGATGAACAGCACACCGGATGTTGTAGAAAGTATTGGTGGTGCATTCAGAAATTGGAGCTGTGGTCAAGAGCTCACCATAGATACAATCAAAAAAAGGGATAATTCCGCTGCACACAGAGTAAAGTGCAAAAAAAAGTGGTGGTTTATTCCATATTAAAAAGTGTTTTCACAGCAAGCGGCGTTTCGACCAGACTCACCCAGTCTTTTTCAAGCAGTGCACATTCAAAGGTACACACACATTTAAATAAGGGTATCAATTAACTGATACCTAAGTGTCACAATTACATAATTAGTGTAAAAAATATCAAAATTCATACATTATTTCATATACATTAAAAGTTCTAAAGTGCAAATAAATATAATGAACAGCATATAATAAAGTGCCAGTGGATTAAAAGCAATTTAAAAACAGATACTGCCATAAATTATTAACAAGATGCCATAAGTACACAGCTGAGAACAACACTATTATAATTAGGGGGTGGAGATGATATCAAACTCACCAGATGCATGGTGACTGTAATGGCCGCCACCACCGGCTCTCCGGCATCATACTTTTTTCACTGTGCATGCGTGCGCAGCGTCCCAGCTTACCATAATGCAATCACAGGCAAGCGTGTTATTCAGCCAATCAGCGTCTACATGTAGTCACATGACGCATGTAATAGACGTGCACACGTGACCTAAATCGCAGTGTGTCAGGCACCGATCCTGTGCGCCTGTGCACTAGGCAATCTAGGCTAACTGAAGCCATCTTTGTAATGGGAACTCACCAGGCTGTGGACTTACATAGAGAACACGTATAATACAACGCATTGTGGCAACATTACAGGATACACATACATTTGTAGTACGGCATGAAACTCATGGTGTTATTCACACCCATGAGTCATGCCACTGATTCAAACCAGGCAAAGGAGGTTGGTCCCGTCCCATTAAAGTGACAGGCACAACAACCACCCTTAGTCCCACTCAGTCCACAGCTGGAAAGGGACATTAGATCCGGGCACAATGAAGTGTCAAGACCGACACCCCCACCAATTGGGCATTTCTACTCACATGCAAACACCTTGCTGCTCAAAAAAAAAAATGTTTTGTTCTCTATTTTTGTGGTGGATTAAAATCCCCAATTTAGGCCTCAAATGTGCATGGCACTCTCTTGCTTTGGAGCCCTGTTGTATTTCAAGGAAACCGTTTAGGGCCACAGATGGGGTATCTACGTATTCGGGAGAAATTGTGTTACAAATTTTGGGGGGCTTTTTCTCCTTCTACCCCTTAGGAAAAGGTAAAGTTGGGGGCTACACCAGCCTGTTAGTGTAAAAAAATTTTACACTAACATGCTGGTGTTGCCCCATACTTAAAATTTTCACAAGCGGTAAAAGGAGAAAAAAGACCCCCAAAATTTGTAACACAATTTCTCCTGAATACGGAAATACCCCATAAGTGGGCGAAAAATGTTCTGCGGACACACAACATGGCTCAGGAGTGAGAGCGCACTATGTACATTTGAGGTCTAAATTGGTGATTTGCACAGGGGTGGCTGATTTTACAGCGGTTCTGACTTAAACGCAAAACAATAAATTCCCACGTGTGACCACATTTTGGAAACTACACCCCTCAAGGAATGTAACAAGGGGTATAGTGAGCCTTAACACCTCACAGGTGTTTGACAAATTTTTGTTAAAGTTGGATGTGAAAATGAAAAAATATAAAAAAATTTCACTAAAATGCTCGTGTTACCCTACATTTTTAATTTTCACAAGGAAGAATAGGAAAAAAGCCACCCAAAATTTGTAACCCCATTTCTTCTGAGTGAGAACATACCCCATATGTGGATGTAAAGTGCTCTGCGGGTGAACTACAATGCTCAGAAGAGAAGGAGCGCCATTGGGATTTTGGAGAGAGAAAGTGTCTGAAATTGAAGGCCAAAATCCCCATAGTGCCAGAACAGTGGACCCCCCCCCACATGTGACCCCATTTTGGAAACTACACCCCTCAAGTAATGTAATTTGGGGTACAGTGAGCATTTACACCCCACAGGTGTCTGACAGATTTTTGGAACAGTGGTCCGTGAAAATGAAAAATGTAATTTTTCAATTGCACAGCCCACTGTTCCAAAGATTTGTCAAACGCCAGTGGGGTGCAAATTTTGACTGCATCCCTTATTAAATTCTGTGAGGGGTGGAGTTTCCAAAATGGGGTCACATGTGGGGGGGGGGGGGGTCCACTGTTCTGGCACCACGGGGGGCTTTGTAAACACACATGGCCCTCGACTTCTATTCCAACCAAATTCTCTCACCAAACACTCAATGGCGCTCCTTCTCTTCTGAGCATTGTAGTTCGCCCGCAGAGCAATTTACAGTCTCATATGGGGTATTTCCCTAGAAATGGGGTTACACATTTTGGGAGCCTTTTTCTCCAATTACCCCTTGTGAAAATGAGAAATTTGGGGTAACATCAGCATTTTAGTGAAAAAAAATCATGCCCCCAAAACCATTTCAGCAAAATTTGCTTTCCAAAAGCCAAATGGGACTTCTTCTATTCTGAGCATTGTAGTGCACCAGCAGTGCACTTGACCTCCACACAAGAGGTATTTCCATACTCAGAAGAGATGGAGTTACAAATTTTGGGTGGCATTTTCTCCTATAACCCCTTGCAAAAATGTAAAATTTGGGGGGAAAACCAGCATTTTAGTGAAAAAAAAAATTAATTTACTCATCCGACTTTAACGAAAAGTCGTCAAACACGTGTGGGGTGTTAAGCCTCTCTGTACCCCTTGCTACGTTCCTTGAGGGGTGTAGTTTCCAAAATAGTATGCATGTATTTTTTTTCTGTTCTGACACCATAGGGGCTTCCTAAATGTGATATGCCCCCTAAAAACCATTTCAGAAAAACTTACTCTCCAAAATCCCATTGTCGCTCCTTCCCTTCTGAGCCTTGTAGTGCACCCACAGAGCACTTGACATCCACCTATGAGGTATTTCCTTACTCGAGAGAAATTGGGTTACAAATTTTGGGGAGCTTTTTCTCCTTTTACCCCTTGTAAAATTTCTAAAACTGGGTCTACAAGAACATGCGAGTATAAAAAATGAAGATTTTGAATTTTCTCCTTCATTTTGCTGCTATTCCTATGAAACACCTAAACGGTTAACAAACTTTCTGAATGTCATTTTGAATACTTTGGGGGTGCAGTTTTTACAATGGGGTCATTTATGGGGTATTTCTAATATGAAGACTCCTCAAATCCACTTCAGAACTGGTCCAAGAAAAATTTTGATTTCGAAAATTTTGTGAAAAATTGGAAAATTGCTGCTGAACTTTGAAGCCCTCTGATGCCTTCCAAAAGTAATAACATATCCACTTTATGATGCAAATATAAAGTAGACATATTGTATGTGTGAATCAATATATAATTTATCTAGAATATCCATTTTTCTTACAAGCAGAGAGTTTCAAAGTTAGAAAAAAGCTACATTTTCAAAATTTTCATGACATTTTGGATATTTTTCACCTAGAAAGGATGCAAGTAACAACTGAAATTTACCACTCTGATAAAGTAGAATATGTCACGAAAAAATAATCTCGGAATCAGAATAATCGGTAAAAGCATTCCAGAGTTATTAATGCATAAAGTGATAGTGGTCAGAATTGCAAAAAAGGGCTGTGTCTTTAATGTGAAAAAGGGCTGAGTCCTTAAGGGGTTAATGCTATGCAATAGCATAGCATTGAGCAATGAATACAATCAAATGATTTCATATAAAAGTCCCCTATGGGGTCTTAAAAGATGGGGAACAAAAAAAATGAAAAAATGTTTCTAAAATTATATAAAATCTTCTCCTCTAATAAAAAATAAAATTAACCTTATTTCCCCCCAAAATTTTTAAAAATAAACATATTTGCTTTATATGGGTGCGTAATTTTCCTTTTCATTAAAATGTAATGTTCATGATACCTCACAGTAAACTGCAGAAATGTAAAAAAAAATACCAAACACCCAAAATGCAGTTTTTAATCACATCATATCACATCATTAAATAAAAAGCTATCTAAAAGTCCCATCAAAAACAAAAACAGTACTGATAAAAACTACATCATGGCACAAAAATTCTTCCCTCTAGACATAAAAATACATCTCTGTAGAAATAAAAAAGTTATTTTAATCATATTGACCTACAGAATAAAGAGAACATGTCATTAACATAAAGTGCACTGGGTAAAAATCAAGTCCCCACTAAAGTTGCAAAATTGCAGTTTTCTTATCAATTTCCCATTCAAAATTAACAATTTTATTATATTTTGTGGTAAAATAAAAGGTGTCATTACTAAGTACAATTAGTCATGCTAAAAGACATGTCTGTGTCTGTGGATGGAAGAATGAAAGAGTTATGACTCTTAGAAGGCTAGGACGAAAAACTAAAACACAAAGTCACCAACACAAACACATTTCCTGTGTCCTTAAGGTCAAAATGGTCTGTTTCCTTAAAGAGTTAAAGGGGTATTCCAGATTTTTATTTTTCATCATTAAAAGTATATTACACAGTATTACAATCTGACATCATGGGTTTAATTACCTTTGTGTGCCACCTTGTGCCATTTTCATTGCGCAACGTTCCTGTGCGTCGTTGTCAAGGCAACATCACTATTCCGGGGCCGGGCCCGAAGCGTGGGGAAGAGGCCCCCCCCCCAGTGGAGATGGACAGCCCGGAACGACTATCCCTCCCCACCTGACGGTCCTTGCAGCACAGATGGCCCGGACAAGCTCACCCTTCCTTCCCGCCGAGCGGAGGTGAGTACAAAACTAAAGGGGGTGGGGGTGGGGGGGTCTGGATGATGACGAAGGCCGCAGTGGTCTTCAACCTGCGGACCTCCAGATGTTTCAAAACTACAACTCCCAGCATGCCCGGACAGCTGATGGCTGTCCGGGCATGCTGGGAGTTGTAGTTTTGAAACATCTGGAGGTCCGCAGATTGAAGACCACTGTTCAGACATTGACAGTTGGTGGTAATGAAGGGGTGGGGGGGATGATGACAGGTGGTGATGAGGAAGGGGGGGTGGGATGATGACAGGGGGATGATGACAGGCAGTAATGATGAAGGGGGGTGTGGGATGATGACAGGCGGTGATGATGAAGAGAGGTGTGGGATGATGACAGGGGGATGATGACAGGCGGTGATGATGAAGGTGGGTGTGGGATGATGACAGGGGGATGATGACAGGCGGTGATGATGAAGGGGGGTGTGGGATGATGACAGGCAGTGATGATGAAGGGGGGTGTAGGATGATGACAGGGGGATGATGACAGGCGGTGATGATGAAGGGGGAGTGGGATGATGACAGGGGGATGATGACAGGCAGTGATGATGGAGGGGGTGTGTGGGATGATGACAGGCGGTGATGATGAAGGGGGGATGATGAAGGGGGGATGATGACAGGGTAATGATGACAGAGTGATGATGATGACGGTGTTAATGACTGGGGTCTGGATGATGACAGGGGGGGGGGTGATGTATTTCCACTCTAGGCTTATAGTCGAGTCAATAACTTTTCCTGGGTTTTTGGGGTGAAATTAGGGGCCTCGGCTTATATTCGGGTTGGCTTATACTCGAGCATATACGGCAAATCAACTGGTGGCAGAAAGTTAAACAGATTTGTAAAATTACTTCTATTAAAACATCTTAATCAATCCTTCAAGTACTTATTAGCTGCTGAATACTCTTCTTTTCTTTTGGAACACAGAGCTCTCTGCTGAATCACGAGCACAGTGCTCTCTGCTGACATCTCTGTTCATTTTAAGAACTGTAGGGAGTAGGAGAAAATCCCCATAGCAAACATATGCTGCTCTGGACAGTTCCTAAACAGAGATGACAGAGATGTCAGCAGAGAGCACTGTGCTTGTGATGTCAGCAGAGAGCACTGTGTTCCAAAAAGAAAAGAATGTCCTCTGTAGTATTCAGCAGCTAATAAGTACTGGAAGGATTAAGATTTTTTAATAGAAGTCATTTACAAATCTGTTTAACTTTCTGGCACCAGTTGATTTAAAAAGAAAAAGTTTTCCACCGGAGTACCCTTTTAAGTAAATGTTTTCCATCCTGCTATCCACTCACTCACTGCAGCATAGCCATGCTCCCCCAGATACAATGTGACTCATCACATATTATTTCTGGCCTCATAGAATACTTGGAAAGATCAGAGACAATAGTAAAATAAAAAAGACTTGCACTGCAGCATTTCTGAGTTTGGGTGCCATGCACAAAAAACAGGACAAAGCAGTGTACAGAGATAGTAGGAGCATATAACTAAGTATTATAACTTGGCATCATGGGCTCAAAGGCTCAAGAAATAAGAATCCTGAAATACTCCTTTAATACAGGCCACAGGGAGTCAATTTGACTACCTGTACCACCAATGACAAAGTGCTTGACTATTTAAAAACAGATGTCTGCTTTGACAGCTGCATAAAAGCATAGATATTTTATGGATGTGTCATGAAAAACTATTAAAAAGCTCCCCCTTCTCTCTTCTCTGCTCCGGAAGAGTCCTGTAATGTGACAAGGGAGCTCATAGTACTTACTTTTTAAGGCAGAAGGTAGCCTTTCTCGGTCACAGTAGTTTTAGAAAGAACAGGCTCTCTGCTTTCTTATCTGAGAAAAGCTTCCTGTTGCCTTAAAGAGTACCTATTATCACGAAAACTTTTTATATGTTGTTAATTAATGTATTAGAAACAACTTTCTAATACCATGTCATTAAAAATAATTTATATTTATATATTTATTTTGAGTGGAAAACATACCACTAGGGGTCTCCTTTCATGTCCCGGCCGCAAGTCGCTTATAGAGTTCAGACTCATGCATGAGTCCTAACTCTCATAGTGCAGCCTGGACACTGACGAGCACAGATCAGCTCCCTGCCTGTCAATCAGACAGATGGGAGCGAGCACTGTGCACGCTGCATGGCGCATTGAACACTGCCTGCAGTGAGCAAAGCTTTGACAGAGGATTATGAAGGAAATACTGGGCAAGGTGTGCAGATAATGAAGAGGGCAACATACCAGCAGCATAGCATAAAGCAATGGAGATGGTGGCAGGTACTCGTTAAAATCTAATAAGCAGTATTAGAAAGGTGGAGCGGATAATCCGATCGCAAAAAAAAAAGGGGGAACTTCTGAAGGAGCGCAGACCTCTAAGGGTTAGGTTAAAATGAACGATTTATTTATAAAAGATGCAACGCAACATAAAAACAGCGTTTCCAGCCCGTACCGGGCTCTTCCTCAGGCATTAATGGAAACAGATAGTTACACCTATACATTTAAAGCAAACTTGTGTTTTAATTCCGGGTCAGGTGTCAGAAATCCCGAACCGGAACCGCGTCCAAAGTAAAAGATAATACTGATGAATATTGAATAAAATACAATAAAATTAGAGGGAGAACATTGTTACATATGTGGCTATGCTGGGAGAGATGTGTATGGATGAAGTTTAAAACATTACCGGTGTCGTTTAAGAAGTCGGTGGCGCAGGCGCAAATGGTATTAGTCTTCTGAGCGGCTGCCGGTCAGATGTAAAAGATCGTAGTTGACGCATGCGCGGCAGTGTAAGTGAAGGACCTGGAGGCTGGACTCGTATGGTACTTCTATGTCGGTAAGGACCGTTAGCAGGTTTCATCAAATTACTTCTTTTACCTCATTTAACCCATAAGGGGACAATGTACGGAGTGTGTACATCCAAAAAATCTCCAGTCTCTTCAGCTGTTCAAAGCGATTGTTAGCCGTTTTAGGTACAGAGTCAATAGGTTTAATAGTGATGGCAGGATCTAATCCTGGGTGTGAAATAGTGGTATGTTTAGATAATCCGTGTAAGAGAAATTGTCTTTTCATATTTAGCCTGTGTTGATTTAGTCTCAGATGAAGGGGTCTGGTGGTCCGACCTATATATTGAAGTGAGCAATGGGTACATTCTATCAAATAGATGACATAATCTGTGGTACAGTTGTGATGGTGTTTGATCGGGAATGTATCACCCGTAGTGGTAGATTTGAAGGTAGTGTGACCATGGCATATTTGGGTGCAGCATAGACATCTTGATTTGAAGCACTTATAGCTTCCCTTCTTCTGTGATATTACAGGGACGGTTTGGTTCTTAGTCTGCCGTCTGACCTGGCTTGGTGCTAGAATGGTTTTTAATGATGCTGCTTTCCGATATGTGCATCTCGGTTGTGGTGGAATTTTACAGGAGAGAAAGGGGTCTGCACGTAAGATATGCCAGTGCCTGGCTAGTATTGATTTGATCCTAATAGCATCTTTGCTATAAGTCATGATTAGGTTAGTAGAAAAGTTGTTATTTGTTTTTATGGTATTGTCCTTTATTTGCTTTCGGACACACTCAGGTTGAGACAAGGATTTTGTACGGTTGTAAGCGTCATTGAGTATTTGTTCTGGGTAGTGCTTTTGCCGGAACCGGTCGTACAGGATACGGGATTGCAATCTGAATTCTTCTTGTTTGGTACAATTTTTTCTTATTCTTTTATATTGACTATATGGGATGTTTAGTAACCATTTTTTATGATGAGCACTATGAAAATCCAGATAACTGTTTGTATCTACTTTTTTAAAAAAGGTGGATGTGATAAATGATGAGGTGTTATGAGAAATGTGGATGTCCAAGAAATCAATGCTTTCTTTGCTGAATGAGAGAGTGAATTGGATACCCCATGTATTCTTGTTTAGATGTTGTAAGAAGGTTGGTATTAATTCTTCAGGTCCTTTCCATATTAGGAACAAGTCGTCAATATAGCGGAAATAGGCGGCTATATGTTCCATATATGTGGGGTTCTCCCATATGTGATGGGTCTCGAAGGCCCCCATGAATATATTAGCATAAACTGGGGCGACCTTCGAGCCCATCGCTGTCCCATGTTTCTGGTGATAGATGGTTCCATTATAAGAAAAGTAATTATTATGAAGAATAAAGGATAATGCTGTTACAAGAAAATCACGATGATTGGTGGAGATGGAAGAATCTTTCTGAAGGACGTCCGAAACACATTTGATACCCAAATCATGTTGTATATTGGAGTATAGTGAGGTGACGTCGCATGTGATAAGGGTGTATTCAGGTTTCCAAGGTAATTGGAGTAGGTGTTCGATAAGTTGAGTGGAATCCCTTAGATAACTGCGAAGACTGGTAACATGTGGTTGTAAGAAGCGATCCAAATAGTGTGCTAAGTTACTGTTGGTAGCATTGGTGCAGGCGATAATTGGACGACCAGGTGGATGAGTCAAAGATTTGTGTATCTTTGGTAGTTGGTAGAAATAGGGTTTATTGAAATTAGTTTGTAGGATAAATTGTTGTTCATTTTTGCTTAGTATCTTCTCTTCTGTGGCAGTATTGATGATACCTGCCAAATCTTTTTTTATTTTTTCAAAAGGATCTGTTTTTATGATGGAATAGTATTCCGAATCTGAGAGAATCCGTAGGCATTCTTGATCATAGAGATCATAGTCAAGGATGACTAATCCCCCTCCTTTGTCTGCTGGCTTGATAACAATTTGTGTATTCTCCCGTAGATTTTTCAGGGCTGTGCGTTCGGCTTTTGTCAAATTATCGTTTGTTGAACCAGGTTTCTTTAATACCATACTGTTGAGATCATTGCTGACCAGATTCTGGAAGGTGTCAATATAGCATCCCTGTGATTGTAGGGGGTAAAATTTGGATGGAGGTTTTAGTTCTTGATATTTTATGTCTTTATTCGCAATGACAGTAGGAAGTGAGTTTGGATCCCGTGGATTAGCGGGATCTGATGTATCGAGATGAGTGTTGCCTTTTTGTCTCTGGATCTCAAAGTGTCTCGTGAGAGTTAGTTTGCGGATATATTTCTGGAAGTCCACAAAAAGGTCAAATTTATTGCTAGTGGAACTTGGGCAGAAAGACAAACCCTTGTGTAAAAGGCTTGTCTCAGCTGTCGTAAGTAAATGTTTGGATAGATTAAAAATATGTATGGGGTGTGAGGTAGATGTCTAAAGAAGTAATTTGATGAAACCTGCTAACGGTCCTTACCGACATAGAAGTACCATACGAGTCCAGCCTCCAGGTCCTTCACTTACACTGCCGCGCATGCGTCAACTACGATCTTTTACATCTGACCGGCAGCCGCTCAGAAGACTAATACCATTTGCGCCTGCGCCACCGACTTCTTAAACGACACCGGTAATGTTTTAAACTTCATCCATACACATCTCTCCCAGCATAGCCACATATGTAACAATGTTCTCCCTCTAATTTTATTGTATTTTATTCAATATTCATCAGTATTATCTTTTACTTTGGACACGGTTCCGGTTCGGGATTTCTGACACCTGACCCGGAATTAAAACACAAGTTTGCTTTAAATGTATAGGTGTAACTATCTGTTTCCATTAATGCCTGAGGAAGAGCCCGGTACGGGCTGGAAACGCTGTTTTTATGTTGCGTTGCATCTTTTATAAATAAATCGTTCATTTTAACCTAACCCTTAGAGGTCTGCGCTCCTTCAGAAGTTCCCCCTTTTTTTTTTTTGCGATCGGATTATCCGCTCCACCTTTCTATTGATGTACTGGACCCTGTTACCCAGAGCCCAGAGGAACCTGGATGCCGCGACCCCTCTCCAATCTCTAAGTGACTACAGGTGTTATGCTCTGAGCATAACACCGTAAGGTAAGGGACCACCCTGCTGGCCCATTTCTCTAACCATCTACACACAAAGTTATCTTGGTTACCTGCACGAGGTGCGCACCGTCTTTTTTCTTGTATCCTAATAAGCAGTATTAGGAGCTCGTCCCTTCACATTAGTGGTCTCTTCCTTAGCAGGCAGGAGAGGAAGGAGGAGCAGGTACGGGAGCTGTGCTTTCAAAGATTGCGACAGGACATCAAAGCTAAAAGCAAGCTCAGCTGATATGAAGAGAACTGTGCAGTTTGGCTGATGACATTATATTAGTAAGTCACTTTATTTTACTCTTTGACACCATATACAGGTGGTTTCTTTCAAAGGAAACCCCCTTTTAACAGGAAAAACTAAACTTTTGCATGTACATAAGTTGTCAGCTATGACACTTAATATGTAACTGTAGGCAGGATTTCATTTTTCTTGTTCAACATGTTTCTACACCTTTACTTGAGTCACTAGTGGTAAAATGTAGTGATTGGACATGATTTGAAAATAAATCCACCTGTTTATGTAAGTTTGTACAGCTGATTACATTGTGCATATCAGAGCAAAAACCAAGCCATAAGGCGGAAATAAATGCTCATAGAGCTCAGAGACAGGAATGTATGAAGGTACAGACCTGAAGAAGGGAACAATGAAAGTTTGTTTCCAAGAACACAGTGGCCTCCATAAATGCCTTGGTAAGAGAAGTAGCCAAGACCCCAATGGTACCACAGACTGAGCTTCAAAGATCCTTTGTG
The DNA here is from genome assembly GCF_029499605.1 of Hyla sarda. Taxonomy (NCBI): domain Eukaryota; kingdom Metazoa; phylum Chordata; class Amphibia; order Anura; family Hylidae; genus Hyla; species Hyla sarda. The sequence goes on from NC_079192.1 coordinate 228,530,685, forward strand.
CAGATGGGAGAAACTTCCAGAAGGTCAAACCTCACTGTGGCACTTTACCCATCTAGGCTTCATGGCAAGAAAGAAGTCTCTCTTTTGTAAAAGACACATGAAAGCCTAAAAGCATGATAAGGACTCTAAGACTATAGAAAACAAATATCTCTGGTTGGATGAAAATAAAAGTTAACTTTTTGGAATTAATGCTATGCTGTCTGGAGGACAAACAGGCACTGCTCATCACCTGCCCAATACATAATGATGACAGCAGCATCATACTGTGGGAGAGTTTTTCCGTGGTTAGAACAGGTAGCTGAATATAGCAAAGTACAGAGAAAAATTTTTGAAAACCTGATCCAGAGAGCTCTGAACTTCAAACTGGGCACAAAGCCAACACAACACATAAGTGGCTTAGGGATAACTCTGTGAATGTCATTGACTGGCCCAGCTACAGCTCTGACTTGAACCCAATCACACATTTCTGGAGATATCTAAAAATGGCTTCCATCAATTGTCCCCATCCAACCTGACAAAGCTTGAGAAGATCTACAGAGAAGAATAGTAGACAATCCCCAAATCCAGGTGTACAAACATTGTAGAATCACTACAATGAACACTGGATAGGGGTCTAAATACTTTTCAATAAATTTGCTAAGATTTTGAACATTCTGTATTCACTTTGTCATTAGGGATATTTGGGGAGATTTCTTAAAACCTGTGCAAAGGAAAAGTTGCCCAGATCCCAAAAGTAACCAATCAGCTCGCTTCTTTCATTTTTAACAAGGCCTCTGAAAAATTAAAGAAGCAATCTGATTGGTTGCTATGGGCAACTGGGCATCTTTTCCTTTGCACAGGTTTAGATAAATCACCCCATTGAGTGCAGAGTGAAAGGGTATTCAGACTTTCCAGATGCAAATAAAACAAAAATTCTAAAAAAACTATTGGTAAAAACAAATTTATATATACATATGTCCGTGTGTGTGTGTGTATAGGTGTGCATACAGTATATATATATATATATATATATATATATATATATTGTTTTACTGTCATTTACTATAATTTATTTATTTATATTTTATTTTTCAAATGAATAACTAGGGCTATGAAAACTGTTATATGAAAGAAGAATATAAATGCATAAATCTATTAAGGTTTGTATAAAAATCATCAAGGTGTATTTCTTTCATTTTTCCTAGGTCTGCGGATGGTAAGCGCTGGCTTTGTATTGTCTGATAACTTTCCCTAAGCTATCTTGGAACATCTATTATATTGTAAAATTAAAAGGGATGTAAGCCCTGAAGGCAATTGACAGTTATGATAGCAGGGTCTTTAATGTCACCTGCAAACATTTTCATTGCAGACATTGATTTGTATGTAAAATGTTGTATTACATTAGTAAACTGTGTCAATCAATTATTGGAAGTGCTTTACAAGATTAGGGAGCCTGAATTATTTTTCTAAGAAAAAAAGGAAATGTAAACTGTGCATTTCATTTTCTTTTCCCGTATCCCCAAAGTGCAAAGACATGCCGACAGACAAAAGTGTTCTTTGTGTTTTTGTGGAGAAGTGATCACTTGCAACAAACAAAGATGCCTTTGTAAGCTGTGCGAGCGATAAAATACCCATTGGACACAGGAGGCACAGTATCTGGAATCTATCCTTCCTTGGCCTTGCTTTGTCCTTGAGTCCCCTTAACATAGCATGTATGAGACTGGAATAGCTCATAGTTTGTTTATATGCTTATGTTTTCTTCTATGGCAAATGGTAGTGGTTATTTATTAAGTTGTAATAGTTTGAGTGACATTTAGATTAATAAGGTCAATATCTTAACATAAGTTTCCTTCTCTTTTTAGATGCTGAAAGCAATTTTTACTACTGTGAAGTTAAATCTAATGTATCTTTGTAGCTTATGGACTTACAACAGTTCACATACTATATCTAGTGGGAGATTAACCAATAATTTGGCTCCTAATATCAGACTGTAAAATCAAAGCTGCTATACTGCATGATACAGTACTAAGTTTTATGATGAGCTGCCACTGAATCACAACAAAGCACATACACCTTATACAACTTTACACAACATTACACAAATATACTACAGTAGGTAATAGAGAATTAAGTCAAAGTATACCAATAGAAGATGATCGAACTATCCAAAAATGTGGTTAGTCTGATTAGACTGAACCTCACGAAGAATTTTGTTTATGATAGAACTAGTTCTGTAAGAACCTGATATTATTTTCACAGGCTTAAAAAGCAATCCATCACTGCTATTCGCAGCCTTGGCTTTCTGCCAATTGCCAACATGTATGGGGTTTTCCAGGCAGAAACAGAAAACCTGCCTGTCTACAAGAAAACATTTTGCTTCTGTTGGTTCTGTTAGAACTTAATATTACTTTTACATACTGTACCCGACACATGGAATCTTCCTCAGGCTTACATTGCAAGCCAACACTGCTATTTACAGCCTTGGTTTGCTGTCAATTGTGATATACGGGATTTCCTGAAAACCTTTCTGCTTCTGTAGAGAGAAGATGCTGAAGAGTTAAAGGGGTATTCCACTGGAAAACATTTTTTTTAAATCAACTGGTGCCAAAAGTTAAACAGATTTTTAAATTACTGCTATTAAAAAATATTAATCCTTCCAGTAGTCATCAGCTGCTTTATGCTCCACAGGAAGTTATTTTCTTTTTAAATTTCCTTTCTGCCTGACCACAGTGCTCTCTGCCGACACCTCTGTCCATTTTAGGAACTGTCAAGAGTAGAAGTAAATCCCCATAGAAAACCTCTCCTGCTCTGGACAGTTTCTGACATGGACAGAGGTGTCAGTAGAGAGTACTATGGTCAGGCAGAAAGGAAATTCAAAAAGAAAAGAACTTTCTGTGGATCATAACAGCAGCTGATAAGTACTGGAAGGATTACGATTTTTTTAATAGAAGTAATTTACAAATCTTCTCAACTTTCTGGCACCAGGTAATCTAAAAGAAAAAGTTTTCCAGTGGAGTACCCCTTTAAGTATGGCTGTTTTTTTTTTTTTTTTTTAAACATTTAAAGACCAGGACTACTTATGGATAAGAAGAGAAGAAGGGGAAATCTAGTATTTTAATTAATAAAAGTGTAAATGTTTTTATTTCAACTAAGCATATTTTAACCTTGTATGTTTTTGTTCATACTTATTTTTGGCTTAGTAGCAAAAGCCACCTGATAGATGGTGCATGTTTCTAAGTTAGGGGTTAGCGCTGGCCCATAAATTGCCTAACGATAGCACCCCCCTCTTTATTACTCTAGTACCCACTGTCACCAGGGATACTCGTAAGAGCTATACCAGCAGGACCAGACTGTCAGAAATGATGGTCCAAGACTGGGAACAGTAGCAAGCTGTAGTATTAGGCTTTGGGGGGCCAGAATAAACACCAGATTGCTACTGCTTGGTTCAAATCTGTTTGGTTTAGATCTTGCTGGTTATAGAAAATATTTTTTTGTTCTTGATCCTGAAGTTATTCCATCTTCTTCCTGTAAAAAAAAAATAGCTTACAACACAACAGAATCCTCTCATATGTGCTGTACTTTTCTCTCTCCTATGACATGGCCAGCTGTCCCAGTTGCCTATGTTATGGTGCAATGGAGCTTACAGCACAGCAAGAGATGTGTAAGCTCCACTCCCCTCAGGCAAAATGGGAGTGTGATTTTTAATTTTCTTTGCAGAAACAAGACCTGATGGTTTTGTACCTGGCTCGTGATATAAAATAGGATGGACCCCATGTTTTATTTCTTTTTGGAAAAAACCTGGGTTCCCCCTATATCTGTAACTTAATACTACCAACATGCTATGCCCCAATCTCAGACTATCATTTTTGGTGCCAGTGCCATTGGGACAGTGGGTACTGTGGTAATAATGGGGGGGGGGAATCATTACCCTTTACATGCAGTCCTGGTCTTTTTCCTGAAAAAAAAAAGGTAGCAGAAATATTTCTGGTGCACAACCAGAGATTTTTTTTTTGCTACTGCTGCCTGGGAAACCCTATACATGTCAACAGTTGGCTACAAACCAAGACTGTGAATAGCAATGTTGGCTTGCTATGTATTTTGGGGGGAAGATTTACAGGGTCACACACAGTGTGCTCAGTCCAGGGAATCTATTATAATAAGTTAGGAATTCATGAAGCATCCTACTTTACTCTATATAAGAACTGCAGGTATCTTTGCCTATCTTTTTCACTTTCTAGAGGCAAACCAAACATAATGAACATGATTCACACTAGGTGGCAGAGTGCACACTGATAATTCCTAATTGTACATGGTACTGACAGTAGAAGCTATTTGAACCCTATTTTCTACTAAATGTTTCTCACTAAATACATTTTAGTACAAACAGAAAACTGTTCGCTTTACAGAAACCACCTGACTCTTGACTTTCTATGTGCAGACAATGGGAGTGTCACTGCTTCTCTCAGCCCTGATCTCCAGAGCCCTTTCCCTACTGACCCCTTTTCACTAGCATTTTATTAGTCTACAATGTGCCTTAACAGAAGTTTGTTGCTTAGCATTACAGAACCCAAACAAGATATAATTCATAAGAAAAAGTCTATTCCTTTTGCATGTTCCTTAAGGACCCGGGGTTATTCCATTTTTGCATTTTCGTTTTTTCCTCCTTACCTTTAAAAAATCATAACTCTTTAAATGTTTCACCTAAAAATCCATATAATGGCTTACTTCTTGTACCACCAATTCTACTTTGTAATGACGTCAGTCATTTTACCCAAAAATCTACGGCGAAACGGAAAAAAAAATCAATGTGAGACAAAATTGAAGAAAAAACACAATTTTGTAACTTTTGGGGGCTTCGGTTTCTGCACAGTACATTTTTCGGTAAAAATCACACCTTCTTTTTATTCTGTAGGTCCATACGGTTAAAATGATACCCTACTTATGTAGGTTTGATTTTGTCGTACTTCTGGAAACAATCAAAACTACATGCAGGAAAATTTATACGTTTAAAATTGTCATCTTCTGACCCCTATAACTTTTTATTTTTCCACGTATGGAGCAGTATGAGGGCTCATCTTTTGCGCCGCGATCTGAAGTTTTTAGCGGTACCATGTTTGCATTGATAGGGCTTATTGATCTAAAAAGTGACCAAAAATGCACTATTTTGGACTTCGGAATTTTTCTGCGCGTACGCCATTGACCGTGCGGTTTAATTAACAATATATTTTTATAATTCAGACATTTCCGCACTCGGCGATACCACATATGTTTATTTTTATTTTTATTTACACAATTTTTTTTATGGGAAAAGGGGGGTGATTCAAACTTTTAATGGGGGGGGGGGTTAAATTATCTTTATTCGCTTTTTTTTCACTTTTTTTTTTGCAGTGTTATAGCTCCCATAGGGACCTATAACACTGCACACACTGATCTTTTACATTGATCACTGGTTTTTCACAAGAAACCAGTGATCGATGATTCTGCCGCTTGACTGCTCATGCCTGGATCTCAGACACTGAGCAGTCATTTGGCGATCGGACAGCGAGGAGGCAGGTAGGGACCCTCCTGCTGTCCTGTAAACTGTTCGGGATGCCGCGATTTCCCCGGCATGGTTTCACTTTCATTTTAGACGCAGCTTTCAACTTTGAACGCCGTGTCTGAAGGGTTAATAGCGCGCGGCAGCGCGATCAATGCTGCGCGTTATTAGCCACGGGTCCCGGCCGTTGTTAGACCCGCTATGATGCGGGGCCACGGCGTATAGATCAGGAGTGGACTCAGGGCGTACAGGTATGCCCTGGGTCCTTAACAGGTTAAACTTCGCAAGGCCTAACTACAGGTCAATTCTTACAATATTTTCTCCTCTTGAGATCTACACCTATCTAAACTTTTAAGGCTCTTTGTCTCTACTTAGAATAATGTAGTCTCTGTATATTTGGCTTGGCTTAGTTTGGGCCCCTACCTCTCCACTTCTTCTACTAACTAGAATTCAGTTTGTTATTCTACGCTTTAACTTGATTGGTTTAGTTACATATAGTTGTATACATTATATATATATATATATATATATATATATATATATATATATATACACACACACTGTATAGTCAATAAGCTAAGGAACGGATATCACTACACAATCTAATAAACAAGGCTTAAATGTACTGGCTCCATGCCAGTGCATTAATTGTCATGTAACCTGGCCATTACTAAACAGCAGAACTAATCAATAATACATCTTCCATGATAATGATGACTTTTTATGTGTGCAGGGATGTGTATAACAAGATGACAGTGTATAACGTCTGCGTCTATAAAACCAGGCATGGTATGTTAAGCAGTATAAACTGATAATTTATTCATAAAAGCTTACATACATACTACTATGTATCTGGTAGCTATATAAATGTAAACATCCAGTTTAGACATCACAGGATAACTTCCATAGACTTTAATGGAAAAAAGTGGCAAAAATAAAAAGTCACTAATCTATCTGATCATCTTGGCTTGCAAAACAAGTGTCAAGGGAACCTCATTCTTCTAATAGGTAAGGGTCAAAGCTAAACAACTCTGATATGCACTATAAATGAAACTACACTCTGTATGGTCTCTAAGGCACTCACTGTATGGCACTGAATATAAAAGAACAGAAAGAATTGCTATTCATAGGAGGTCTCTCTGGGTAGCACATTTTTTTATGGAAAATCTCTGATTGACTCTGTTGTGTTCTGGCTGGCACTGTTTATGGGGATCACCCTTTAGCTGCATTATTTATAGTGAAATCTGGCAGACATGATTTTGAGTGAAATTACAGTCGCTGATTAAGGTGTTAACTTACAGTCATTGCTATGGTGATACAGTATCTAAATGGTGTATGTTGAAAATAAAAGGATATCTGGCATAACCTTAACCCCTTAAGGACTCAGGGTTTTTCCGTTTTTGCACTTTCGTTTTTTCCTCCTTACATTTAAAAAATCATAACCCTTTCAATTTTCCACCTAAAAATCCATATTATGGCTTATTTTTTGCGTCGCCAATTCTACTTTGCAGTGACATTAGTCATTTTACCCAAAAATGCACGGCGAAACGGAAAAAAATCATTGTGCGACAAAATCGAAGAAAAAACGCCATTTTGTAACTTTTGGGGGCTTCCGTTTCTACGCAGTGCATATTTCGGTAAAATTACACCTTATCATTATTCTGTAGGTCCATACGGTTAAAATGATACCCTACTTATATAGGTTTGATTTTGTCGCACTTCTGGAAAAAATCATAACTACATGCAGGAAAATTTATACGTTTAAAAATGTCATCTTCTGACCCCTATAACTTTTTTATTTTTCCACGTACAGGGCGGTATGAGGACTCATTTTTTGCGCCGTGATCTGAAGTTTTTATTGATACAATTTTTGTTTTGAACTGACTTTTTTATCACTTTTTATTCATTTTTTAATGGTATAAAAAGTGACCAAAATTCGCTTTTTTGGACTTTGGAATTTTTTGGCGCGTACGCCATTGACCGTGCGGTTTAATTAATGATATATTTTCATAGTTCGGACATTTACGCACGTGGCGATACCAATATGTTTTTTGTTTTTTTTTTACACTGTTTTATTTTTTTTTTATGGGAAAAGGGGGGTGATTCAAACTTTTATTAGGGAAGGGGTTAAATGACCTTTATTAACACGTTTTTTCACATTTTTTTTGCAGTGTTATAGGTCCCATAGGGACCTATAACACTGCACACACTGATCTTTTACACAGATCACAGGCGTGTTTTAACACGCCAGTGATCAGTGTTATCTGCGCTTGACTGCTCCTTACTGGATCTCAGGCACGGAGCAGTCATTCGCCGATCGGACACCGAGGAGGCAGGTAAGGGCCCTCCCGGTGTCCTGTCAGCTGTTCGGGACGCCGCGATTTCACCGTGGCGGTCCCGAACAGCCCGACTGAGCAGCCGGGTCACTTTCACTTTAGAAGCGGCGGTCAGCTTTGACCGCCGCTTCTAAAGGGTTTATACCGCACATCGCCGCATAAAACATAAAACACATCGCCACATATACATAAAACACATGTATAACACTGCCTAAGAACTCTTAAAAAAACAACTACTGTATAGCACTGCTATATATGCATTTGACTCTTTTTAAAGTGGTTTTAAGGCAATGTTATTGTGACATGCGGTAACCTATGGTAACTAACAGCTTGTTTAATGTGTTAGTGGATTTTGTATGCTTTTTAAAGATAAAATAAAGCTGCATAAAGAATCCCTGGTTGTTGGCATATGCCTACCGATGTTAAAATGCACACAGAGGTATCGAGGACGCAATGGCCTTTTCCAAGTGGTCCAAAAATTATCCCTTTTTTACGAGTAGCAACAGTTTTGAGTATGGAAAGTATAAAAGACACCATGGATTTTTCTAAGTTTAAGAAAAAAAAACAGTAGCAACAGGATTGGTATCCCAAAATAGCGAAGAAGAAATATCTTTTGGATAAAAACCTGAAAAAATTATCCCTTTTTTGGGGTTTATGGGATGTGTAGGCCTGTCTGCTAGTAGAGGTAGGAGCAAGGATAATGGTGGACTGGCAGTAGTTGTAGCCACCATACAGCAGGAAATGGCAGACTGGTATGAAGAGTAATATCCAGCATACAGCAGGAAATGGCTGACTTGTAGGAGGCAGCATCTCGCAGGAGATGGTGGACTAGTAAGAGGTGTAGTAGCCAGCATGCAGCAGGAAATTGCAAATTGTAGTATCCAAAGTACAGCAAGAGGTGGCTGACTGGTAGTATCCAACATACAGAAGGAGATAGCGGATTATCAAGAGTTGTAGCATTATCTTGCACTTATCCACATTAAATTTCAGTTGCCAGAGTTCTGACCATTCTTCTAGCTTGCCTAAATCCTTTTCCATTTGGCGTATCCCTCCAGGAACATCAACCCTGTTACATATCTTTGTGTCCAGGAGAGGAAGAGCAAGTCCAGCTCGCCACCTAAACTGCCGTGTCTCGGACACGTGTGGACTAACACGTATAGAATAGACAAAGGAGAAATTGGCGTCCAGCACTCGGCATGCGGTAAAAACGACAGCTTTATTCTTCATTGAAAGGACATAAACACTGCGGCATGAACAAAGGTGACGCGTTTCAGCGGAGCATGTCCGCCTTAGTCATACCATACCACGCCCCAGGTGCATTATCTTGCACTTATCCACATTAAATTTCAGTTGCCAGAGTTCTGACCATTCTTCTAGCTTGCCTAAATCCTTTTCCATTTGGCGTATCCCTCCAGGAACATCAACCCTGTTACATATCTTTGTGTAATCAGCAAAAAGACATACCTTACCATTAAGACCTTTTGCGATATCACTAATGAAGATATTAAACAAAATTGGTCCCAGTACAGATCCCTAAGGTACCCCACGGTTAACAAGACCTTGCTCTGAATATACTCCATTGACTACAACCCTCTGTTGTCTGTCACTCAGCCACTGCCTAATGCACTCAACACTCAGCTTAAAGGTGACAATGCCATCTGCCATGCTAAACACTCTGATGCAACACTTTCCAAGTGTTATCCTTTTGTGAGGTACAACAGAATTTGTGACAGTGTCTCAAAATTATAAATAACAACAGTGAAGAAGAAGCTTTTGTAACGTTGAAGAGAAGTAGAAGCGCTTGAGTTTCAAATTTTTAATAATGAAATAGCCCTTGCCATAGCTACTACTCCAAGTATCTACTGTGGCAAGCACAATACCGCACACCAACAACTGCGTAGAGTGGCCCCCTCATGAGTGTATAAAGCAGGGACTAGTGGTAGCTGTAGCCAGTGGACAGCAGGCAGCGGTTAACTAGTGTAAGCTGCAACCAGCAGAGAGCAGACATGGGTGGTATACTGATACTTGTAGCCAGGTTTTGTGATGCCTCTCCATGTGTTTACAAAGAGCCTTAATTCCTAAAGTTGGACCTTGACTATGCCTGACTTTCTTTTTGCAGAAACGGCACTGTGCCTGCTTTCCTGCATCTGGTAAGACAGTGATGCCATAAAGAGATAAGTGCACCACCACCCAACTGTGCTACCCCTCTGAAAGGTCTTTTTTTCGAAAGCCTGCAGATGCAGCAGCATCACCTTTACCTGCTACTGAGCTAATCAGAACCAAAAGTCCTACTGACATGATCATCATCAAACTCCTCCTCATCGTTCCCACCATCGTTCCTGCTCTCATTACCAACTTCCGATGTCTGGTCATGGGCTCCTTGCTCACCCGAAGCTTATCCACCAGCATGACTTACAGTATTCTCACCACACCTACCACCACCAGAAGTCCCACTAGTGCTATGCTCGGCCACTGCTTCCACTTCCACCACCTCTGGAACACACTCCAAAGACTGATTGTGAAATAACTCCTCCTCATGGCTAATGCTATCCTCTTGCTTAGCACTAGGGGGAAGCAAAGACAGAGATGATAGAGCAAACCTTTTAGAACTGATATTTCAACTGTGCTTTAAAATGTTTTGTTCTGTTACACCCAGGTAAATGAACTTGGTTTGATTAAACCTTAAAAAATACACTTAAATGTTTTTTAGATGGCTAATATATGTTCAAATGAAACACCTTTAAGTGTGTTTGTATGTTACAACCAGATATGAATAAGTTATGTGCAATTAAACCCAGAAAATGACCATTGTTACGCCGAGCGCTCCGGGTCCCCGCTCCTCCCCGGAGCGCTCGCTACACTCTCCTCACTGCAGCGCTCCGGTCAGATCCACTGACCCGGGGCGCTGCGATACCGCCTCCAGCCGGGATGCGATTCGCGATGCGGGTGGCGCCCGCTCGCGATGCGCACCCCGGCTCCCGTACCTGACTCGCTCTCCGTCGGTCCTGTCCCGGCGCGCGCGGCCCCGCTCCCTAGGGCGCGCGCGCGCCGGGTCTTTGCGATTTAAAGGGCCACTGCGCCGCTGATTGGCGCAGTGGTTCCAATCAGTATCTTCACCTGTGCACTTCCCTATTAATACCTCACTTCCCCTGCACTTCCTTGCCGGATCTTGTTGCCATTGTGCCAGTGAAAGCGTTTCCTTGTGTGTTCCTAGCCTGTGTTCCAGACCTCCTGCCGTTGCCCCTGACTACGATCCTTGCTGCCTGCCCCGACCTTCTGCTACGTCCGACCTTGCTTCTGTCTACTCCCTTGTACCGCGCCTATCTTCAGCAGTCAGAGAGGTTGAGCCGTTGCTAGTGGATACGACCTGGTCACTACCGCCGCAGCAAGACCATCCCGCTTTGCGGCGGGCTCTGGTGAAAACCAGTAGTGACTTAGAACCGATCCACTAGCACGGTCCACGCCAATCCCTCTCTGGCACAGAGGATCCACTACCTGCCAGCCGGCATCGTGACAACCATGCTGTGTTCACGTCGCTTTAATACTGGTCAGTCTACAGCTTTGCTCAGTTTTCTACATACAGTATTTATATGTCACAGTTATTATTGGCTGAATCACTGCTGTCTGGAATTTGTCGTGCACCAACAAACTTCTTTAGTTAGAGACAGGACAGGAATTCCCCGAGATCAGCCCACATATTAATATTGTGCTCAACTTGCTGTGGAATTGTACAGATTTTAATTTGTTCTCAGCTTACTGAACTTTGAATTTTTGAAGGCTTTCTGTCTTCTGCAGTGCTTGCTCCCTCTCTCTCTCTCTCTCTGTCTCTCTTCAGAATGGTGGCTGCACACAATACATGGGGCTTTATCTGGGTCTAAAGCCCTACCCACTTTGCTATCTCCTATTGGCCTGGGAGCTGGGACACATAAACACATAACCACATAAATCAGCAAATCATTGTAAAACCTGGGATCATCATTTGATAGTTGCAAGGTATGATGGGCTACTCTGATGTCATTTCACTGCCCTTGACTTCCTCCTTTCCTGTAGGCACCAAAATGGTATGTGTTTCTCATTAGTGTTGCTCGCGAATATTCGCAATTCGAATATTATTCGCGAATATCGCATATTCGCGAATTCGCGAATTTCGCGAATATAGCGCTATATATTCGTAATTACGAATATTCGTTTTTTTTTTTTTTTTTTTTTTCACAGTACACATCACAGAGATCATCCCTCTCTGCTTCCAGCTTGTGTGGTGTAAAGAAGGCTGTAATACTACTGTGTGAGACTGACGCGCGAAAATTCGCATATACGAAAATTCGCATATGCGAAAAGTAGCATATGCTAATTTTCGCATATGCGAATTTACGCGCGTGTTAATTTTGTATATACCAATATTCACATATGTTAATTTTCGCATACGCGAATATTCGCATATGCGAAAATAAAACGAGAATATAACGAATATGCGAATATTCGCGAATATATGACGAATATTCGTCCATATATTCGCGAATATTCGCGAATTCGAATATGGCCTATGCTGCTCAACACTATTTCTCATCACATGTTATTATTGTCCACAGGCGCAAGGAGAACCTGGCAATGTTCTGCAAGCCGCTGCCACTCAAAATTCAGGTTGAATCCATGTTCACAGGATTCATTTGGACCAATATTATGGACAGTATAACTTTGTTTCAAATTGCTTGTTTGAAAATAAAAAAAATACATAAAAAGCAGATGGCACGCTAAAAGTGGACGCAATAAAATTATTACTTACACTTTAAATGACTTTTATTTACTATTAAGTGCCTTGAAATATAAAATATACAAGGAGATAAAAACACAAGCAGAAGTGTCATCCAATTTGATCAGAAAATGGAAGGTGTAGTCTGTTTATGACTGATTACAAGGTATGAATATTGGGGACATTTACCTAATAGGTCTATACCATTTTTTAGCGGACATTAGGTACATGTTTGGGCACATCGTGTTGTGTGCATCTTTTTTTTTTTTTGTTCCTTTTTGTTTGATGCTTGTTTTCAAAATTGGCTGTGAAATCCAGTGGTGCACCTTTTTCAGATGTAGTGGACGTTATTTATTATGTGTGCCTTTTATCAAAAGGGCGCATAAAAAGATGCAAAGTCATTCCATGTCAGACCAACATTTCCATTGTGGCAGGAGCCAGCAAAACCTGGGCTAAAATTAAAGGCTCAATATTTATTAAGGGCGTATGCTTTAAAGTAAATTTGGCGCAAGTTAGCCAAAAAAGTCCCCAAAATTCTGCCAGGGAAAATGGCATTGTATAGCCAACATTGATAAATGTCCTCCATTATTTCTAGAACTTTGATAAGAGTTAACCCCATATGTATTCCCCAGATAACATTGTCAACTTTGATAAAGTGGAAAAAAACTCTGCAGCATATTCTGATATTCTGCAGCAACAAAGACAGTATACATAGTAGTCAGGTCACAAAATCATAAGAATAGTAATAGTAGCATGGTAAGAAAAACACAACAAAGTTTAGTAACCTAGAACAAAATGACATCAAGTTGAGGAACAAAGCACAACCTGCATTCAAATAGCCAACATTAGGCTGATTAGAGTACCAATATGTAAATAGCATTCCATGAACTTCCTTTCTTTCTAACTAAATCTAATTCAAATTGAAGCTCATAGGAACTATGGAGGAGCTGCAAAGATCAACAGTTGAGATAGGAGAATCTTTCCACAGGAGAACTATTAGTTGTCTGCTTCACAAATCTGGCTTTTATGGAAACATGGCAAGAACAAAGCCATTGTTGAAACGGAGTCACAGAGAATCCCATTTGAAGTTTTTCACAGGTCATGAGGGAGACACAGCAAACATGCAAGGTCAAAATTGAACTCTTTGGCCTCATTCCCCTGTGTGACCGAAACCTAACCGTGCCCATCAGTGGCGTTGCTGGGGCTGGTTTCACCCGGTGTGAGAAAATAGTGTCACTCCCCCCACACACGCAACCCCTGCTCATGAATGTATAGGGAGAGGTATTAGCAGTAGAGAGGGAAGTGCTCATGCCACCCTACATAGCACTGGTGAGACTTCACTTGGAGGATTATGCACAGTACAATAGATTTTCACTCCACAGAGCTCTATCAATATCAATTTTTGATTGTTTTTTATATGCCATTGACCATGCGGTTTAATTAACATTATATTTTTAGAGTTCGGACATTTACGCACGTGGCAGCACCATATATTTTTGTTTACATATTGATTTTTTTTTTAAGTGGGAAAAGGGGGGGGGAGAGATTCAAACTTTTGGGGTTAATTCACATTTATTAACCTTTTTTTTCTACACAATTTTATAGTCCCCATAGGGGACTATAACATGCAATCTTCTGACTGCATACACTGCTCAATGCTTTGCCATAGCATAGCATTGATCAGTGTTATTGGTGCTCTATTGCTCCAGGCTGCTGAGACTGCCTGGAACAACCTAGCAATGATCAGATGGCAAGGAGGCAGGTAAGGGCCTTCCCGCTATCCTCTAAGCTGATCTGGACACCACGGTTTTACCGTGGGGATTCCGATCAGATCCGCTGAGCTGCATTCTTATATACATTTTTTTCTATTTCTATTTTTCTATTTTCAAAGTTGATTGCAACGTTTAAGGGGTTAATGCCGGACAACACTGCGATCGGTGATGTCCGGTATGAGCTCTCAGACCGGGCTGCTGATCAGCCCGTGACCCCCCGTCATAGAAGGGGAGCAGGACAATGGCATACAGGTGTGCCCTTCGGCAGTAAAGAGTTAAAGAATGAATTTCAGAAGAGCTGTTGATGTCAATGTTCATCTACAAAGTCAAAATGCATCTTTAATTTACCTTCATTAATGGGGTACTCCGCTGTTAGACATCTTTTCCCCTATCCAAAGGATAGGGGATAAGATGTCTGATCACGGGGGGCCCGCTGCTGGCAGCCTGGTACCTCAGCAGCCCGGAGCTAAGTTTTCTCCAAGGCTGATGACGGGGGGGGGGGGGGTGCAGGGGACAGGGCATTGTTATGTCACAGCCCCGCCCCTAGTGACGTTATGTCCACCCCCTCAATGCAAGTCTAAGGAAAGGGCGTCATGCCCTTCCTATTGAGGGGACGGGGCATGACATCATGAGGGGGTGGGCCATGACGTCACGATGTCCCGTCCCCTGCACCGCCCATCATCAGCCTCCTTTGGATAGGGGATAAGATGTCTAACAGCGGAGTACCCCTTTAAGGACAATCACTGGGAAATAAGTAAAACACAATACAAATTAAAAAATAAATTACAACATTGAAGGAAAAAAATAAACAAAAAAAGAATACTTGAATTAGCTGTATGGTAGTAGTATATTATTGTTTCATGAACTAAGAATGTGTTGAACAAGTAAAATTATTGATTTCTGGCTTACAATGTATACATTGTCTATACCAGTGTTGATGCTTTTTATAGCTTTAGAACATGCTGAGCAGGACTCCATGTAATTGAATGGTTGGAGCTCTGTTCATTATGTTCAGTGTAGATGCCTCCAAAGTAATCAGCATAATTTTAAGGCGCTTTGAGGTATTGAGCTGTGGATATTAATTACCAAGTCAGCATGTTTTGTCCATGCAACGTGAGTATCATAGACAATAGTTTTTTCTTTGGGAACTATGTGGGTAGTTTTTATATGTAATGCAATGGGAAAGAAATCCTACATAATTTGTTGCTGTGCCTTATTCTACATCAATGTGCCTCCAACACTGCTAATGTTACAATGTAACATACAGTATAGCATACAATTTACAGGTTGCTTGAAAAGAAAAGTAATTTCAGTATATTATTGCTTAGGTAATCGGCTACAGCGGATTTCATGTAAAGAAACATTTTATGTAGGAGGATGATTAAAAAGGCCTAATTAAAACTCTGAGAGTTCTGATTCTTAAACTGGAAACAATATCCACCTGTATGCCGAAAAAAATGATATAATTATTGCGAAACAGAGCCACAATAATAGCCTAAATTGTAGCGCACGGACGAATAAAATCAGTTTTTCTTCGACACATATTCTAACAGCAAATAGCTTACAGACAACCTGCTAAATAATATGTTAATTGTTTTACTTGACATATGCTTGCAGAAACTGAACATTCCCCAATGTGTTCACTCATCTACATCTGTCTATTTATTGGCTGAACCAGAGTGACCCCCAAAAAGCTATTTTAATCCAATGTTAAACATTAAAATTGACTAACGTACCATTCTTTCATTTATATATTTACTTTTACTACTAGACTGTCTCGCTTTAATTACTCTACGGTAAGGTTAGTATTCTTTAGTCCCTGATGTATTATGCCTGCTAGATTCAGCACAATGCTGAGGTTAAAAACTGTTTCAAAAGCAACTATGGCCGTTGATCACAATAAAAAGCTTCCTTGGTGTTCAGACCAATAAATAAATTAGAAGGAGGGCTTTAAGCTCTGCATGATAAAACAAACTGAAAGTGGGGCAGGGAATGAACAACCTCTGCAATGAGTCTCGCCCGAGGCTAGAAAGAATCAGACGTTCTTTTTGTATAACAATGTATGGTGCTGTAACAATACAAAGAGTTGGTGACTGAGATTTTCACAGCCTCGGGATAACAGTGATTTGGCAGGGTATAATGATATTGATGGCCAGAAATTCACTAAATAAATCTTGTCTTTGCGACTCATATTTTCAACCTGCAGCTCCAAACAGAATGGAAAATTTGACTTGATGTGTTTATGGCTGGAAGCATGGTTATTCTTCCTGTACATATCTCTGCAAAACATAGGACAGTGTTTTAGTGGGATTTAAAAATGTTAGAAAAAGAAATTAACACAAGCCCACATGACATGTTTTTTTTTTTTGGAAAAAAGAATTCCCTTTTCAAACAAATTATTTAATAATCAGTATCAATTTAGTGATGTGTGTCATAATGAATAACTAGTACTTTTTTCTTTTCCTGAAACACTAGAAACGATAAAATAATTGTAGTAAATATTGATTTCTTTATCAGTGAGAGAATAAATCCCCCACCAGTTTAAATGCTTTATGCAACGGATAGAAAATATGTAGATCTGCAAAATGTATCACAGTTTTCATTGCCCATAGATTTCCCATAAGCATTTTAACATTGGAAAATACATGTTGTCTACACCTGATTATGATATTATGCCAATCATTGCCTTTGTAAAACTCACGGCGATAAGCTGAAGCACACAGGTTAGTAGTGGAGCCACTGGACCTGAGGGAACGGAGTCTAAGGTGCCGCTGGTTTTCACCAGAGCCCGCCACAAAGCGGGATGGTCTTGCTGCGGCAGGCGGCACCCAGGTCGTTACCCCTGGCACGACTGGACCACACAGGGAGCTGAGGAATATACGAGGCACAGGTGGGATGCGGCAAGTCGTGGTCTGGATAGCAGAAGGTTAGGGCTGTCAGCACAGGTGCGAAGTCAGGAATGTAGCAGGAGGTCTATAGTCAGGCAGCACAGGAGCAAGGTCAGATCCCGGGACAATGGAGTCTGGAAGACGGAAGGCAAGGCAAAGGAAAGCTTTCTCTCAGGCACAAGGGCAACAAAGATCCAGCCAGGAGTGAAGGGATGTGCAGAAACTTCTAACTGAGGTGCAGGTGTAACTAATAATTAAGGGGGTACTAGCCCTTTAAATCAGAGAGCTCCGGCGCGTGCACCCCAGGAGGCGGGGGCACGCGCACAGGCACTGAGGGAGGACGGACAGGACAGCAGAGGGCAGAGGTGAGCGAAGGGCTGGGATTCGCACTCGGGCACGTCCTGCGATGCGAATCCCGGCCCGGCCGGCTGAGGAGGGAAATGCTCACGGCCAGGGTGTCTGGCCAGAGCGCTAGATGTTACATATTTACTCTCTAAGGTAAAATTAAGCATGAAAACTATATTTGGTCAAAGGAATATGAGGAATTACATGCATTTTACATATAGTGCATAGTGAAAGTATTCGGCCCCCTTGAACTTTGACCTTTTGTCACATTTCAGGCTTCAAACATAAAGATAGAAAACTGTAATTTTTTTGCGAATAATCAACAACAAGTGGGACACAATCATGAAGTGGAACAAAATTTATTGGATATTTCAAACTTTGTTAACAAATAACAAACTGAAAAATTGGGCGTGCAAAATTATTCAGCCCCTTTACTTTCAGTGCAGCAAACTCTCTCCAGAAGTTCAGTGAGGATCTCTAAGTGATCCAATGCTGACCTAAATGACTAATGATGATAAATAGAATCCACCTGTGTGTAATCAAGTCTCCGTATAAATGCACCTGCACTGTGATAGTCTCAGAGGTCTGTTTAAAGCACAGAGAGCATCATGAAGAACAAGGAACACACCAGGCAGGTCCGAGATACTGTTGTGGAGAAATTTAAAGCTGTTTTGGATACAAAAAAGATTTCCCAAGCTTTAAACATCCCAAGGAGCACTGTGCAAATGATAATATTTAAATGGAAGGAGTATCCGACCACTGCAAATTTACAAAGACCTGGCCGTCCCTCTAAACGTTCAGCTCATACAAGAAGACTGATTAGAGATGCAGCCAAGAGGCCCATGATCACTCTGGATGAACTGCAGAGATCTACAGCTGAGGTGGGAGACTCTGTCCATAGGACAACAATCAGTCATATACTGCACAAATCTGGTCTTTATGGAAGAGGGGCAAGAATAAAGCCATTTCTTAAAGATATCCATAAAAAGTGTCATTTAAAGTTTGCCACAAGCCACCTGGGAGACACACCAAACATGTGGAAGAAGGTGCTCTGGTCAGATGAAACCAAAATCGAACTTTTTGGCAACAATGCAAAACATTATGTTTGGTGTAAAAGCAACACAGCTCATCACCCTGAACACACCATCCCCACTGTCAAACATGGTGGTCACAGCATCATGGTTTGGGCCTGCTTTTCTTCAGCAGGGACAGGGAAGATGGTTAAAATTGATGGTAAGATGGATGGAGCCAAATACATCTGGAAGAAAACCTGATGGAGTCCGCAAAAGACCTGAGACTGGGATGGAGATTTGTCTTTCAACAAAACAATGATCCAAAACATAAAGCAAAATCTACAATGGAATGGTTCACAAATAAACATATCCAGGTGTTAGAATGGCCAAGTCAAAGTCCAGACCTGATTCCAATGGAGAATCTGTGAAAAGAACTTAAAACTGCTGTTCACAAACGCTCTCCATCCAGCCTCACTGAGCTCCAGCTGTTTTGCAATGAGGAATGGGCAAAAATTTCAGTCTCTCGATGTTCAAAACTCATAGAGACATACCCCAAGCGACTTACAGCTGTAATCTCAGCAAAAGGTGGCTGTCACGAACCGGCAGGACTGGTGATGGATCCTCTAAACCAGAGAGGCGATGGCATAGGCCGTACCAGGGGAACAGAGTCTAAGGGACTACTGGTCTTCTCCAGGGCAAAGCGGGATGGACTTGCTGCGGCAGGTAGCCCCCAGGTTGTTCCCCCAATAGCGGCTTGACCTCTCTGGCAGCTGATATGGCGAAGTACACAGGGAGCAGGCAAAAGCGTAGTTGGACGTAGCAGAGATCAGGGCAGGCGGCAAGGGTTCACAGGCGAGTAGATGGTAGCAAGGGGTTCGGCAACAGGCAAGGAAATACAGGCTACAGGGAACGCTTTCTTAGAGGCACTAGGGCACAAAGATCCGGCAAGGCAGGAAGGCGCCGGTAGCTTTTATTGGGAAGGGAACCTGAGGTCATGAACCAGCGCACCAATCAATGGTGTGCTGGCCCTTAAAATTTACAGAAGCCGGCGCGCGCGCGCCCTAGAGAGCTGGGCCGCGCGCGCCGGGAGGCAGAGACAGACAGCGCAGCGAGCGGAGAACAAGGTAAGGTAGATGGGGACGCGGCGCGTGAGCGGGGACAAGCCGCCACGGCAGCCGCGTCCCAGACAGAAGGGGACCTGCGCTCTCGGTCAGCGCTTCTGAGAGGACCGCTTCTGAGAGGACCGGAGCGCTCGCTGTGACAGTCCATCCCCCCTTAGGTCTCCCCCTCTTTTTGATACCCAGAAAACTGAGGATGTGGCTGCGGTCCAAGATATTCTCCTCAGGCTCCCAAGACCTCCCCTCAGGACCGCAGCCCTCCAAATCAACCAAGAAAAACCTTCTCCCCCGGGAGATCTTGGTCGCCAAGATCTCTTTGACAGAGAATATATCGGAGGTCCCAGCGACAGGGGTGGGAGAAAAAAGCTTGGGAGAAAAGCGGTTAAAGACAGCAGGTTTAAGAAGGGAGACATGGAAAGAGTTATGGATATGGAGGGAGGAAGATGGAGCTGATAAGAAACTTGGTTGATACGACTCTTGATTTTATAGGGCCCCAAGTAACGAGGACCCAACTTGTAACTTGGGACCCTAAATCGGACATACTTAGAAGAGAGCCGGACCTTGTCGCCCGGGTGAAATTTCGGAGGAACTCTGCGTCTCTTGTCAGCTTGAACCTTCATAGGGGCGGAAGCCTTGAGGAGAGCAGCATGAGTCTCTCGCCAGATAGAGGAAAAATCCTGTACCAGAGTGTCAACGGCAGGCACGGGAGAAGGAGTGGGATACCGCGGCAGAAGTGGAAGAGGATGACCCGGGGTGGAGTAAAACCAGGCATATGGTCAATCAGACAATCATAGGGTCTGTGAGGAGGAAGGACCTTGGCTTGTTTTTTGCAGAAGACATCCGCAAAGCAATGGTATGGCTTAGGCAGTCCAGGAGGAGGAGAAACTTGCGGGACCTGTTTGACAGGAGCAGGCTTGAGACACCGGTCCGAACAGGAGGGACCCCAACGCAGGATGTCACCAGTGGACCAGTTCAGGACAGGACTATGACGTTGAAGCCACGGCAGACCCAGGAGGAGTTCCGAGGAGCAGAAGGGAAGTACAAGGAACTCTAGAGTTTCTGTCTGAAATATTCCAATGTCCATCTGCAGTGGCAGGGTACGGAACTGCACAGTGGCAAAGAGTCTCTCACCGTTAACCGTAGAAATGAAGAGCGGCTTGGTTAGACGGATAATCGGAATACGGTACTTGTCAACCATGGAGGCGGGAATGAAGTTGCCAGCTGAACCGGAATCCAAGAAGGCAGAAGCGGAGAAGAAGGACTTGGAAGAGAGGAACAACTGCACGGATATGATGAGACATGGAGAGGAGGAATCCACACCTAGCAACGCCTCTCCCACGTTTACTAGGTGCGAGCGTTTCCCGAACGCGGTGGATGGAGAGGACAGTCTCGTAGGAAGTTCTCAGTACTGGTGCAGTACAGACACAGGATATCGTCTCTGCGACGGCTTCGTTCTTGCGGAGTCAGGCATGACCGGTCGACCTGCAGGGCTTCCATGGCGGGAGGCCCAGAAAGAGGTTGAGGTGGACGCTGAAAAACGGGAGCCAGACGAGGGTAGCGTCTAGGTTGAGCCTTTCCCTTTTCAAGAAGGAGTTCCTCTTGTCTCTCGGTGAAACGCTTGTCGATTCTAGTGGCCAGCAAGATGAGGTCACTAAGGGTGGAAGGTAGCTCACGTGCAGCCAGAATGTCCTTTATGTCACTGTTAAGTCCCTTCTTGAAGGTGGCACAAAGGGCTTCATTGTTCCAGTTCAGAGGCTAGGGTGCGGAACTGAATGGCATAGTCACCCACGATAGAGCCTCCTTGGGTCAAATTTAGTAAGGCAGTCTCTGCAGAGGTAACCCGGGCGGGTTCCTCGAAAACATTCCGGAACTCTTGGCAGAAGCTCTGGACGGAAGAGGTGGCTGGATCAACGCGGTCCCATAGCGGTGTAGCCCAGGCCAGGGCCTTCCCGGAAAGCAAACTGAGGATAAAGGATACCTTGGCTCGCTCAGAAGGAAATTGGTCTGACAGTAGCTCGAGGTGGAGAGAGCACTGTGACAGGAACCCTCAGCACTGCTTAGGATCTCCATCATATTTGTCTGGCAGGGACAGACGGATTCTGGAACCGGTGGCAACTGCAGGTAGAGGAGATGCAGCAGATTCAGACGGAGGAGCTGGCTGTTGCTGAGAAGGCAGGAGCTGCTGCAACATGGCGGTTAACTGGGCTAGCTGCTGACTCTGCTGGGCCACAATGGAGGCGAGGTCCGCTAGGCTTGGCAAAGGAACATCAGCGGGATCCATGGCCGGATCTTACTGTCACAAACCGGCAGGACTGGTGGTGGATCCTCTAAACCAGAGAGGCAATTGCACGAGCCATACCAGGGGAACGGAGTCTAAGGGACTACTGGTCTTCACCAGGTCCCGCCGCAAAGCGGGATGGACTTGTTGCGGCAGGTAGCCCCCAGGTCGTTCCCCCGATAGCGGCTCGACCTCTCTGGCAGCTGATATGGCGAAGTACACAGGGAGCAGGCAAAAGCGTAGTCGGACGTAGCACAGGTCAGGGCAGGCGGCAAGGGTTCACAGGCGAGTAGGCGGTAGCAACGTGTTCGGCAACAGGCAAGGAAATACAGGCTACAGGGAAAGCTTTCTCAGAGGCACAAGGGCAGAAAGATCCGGCAAGGCAGGAAGGGGCAGGTAGCTTTTATTGGGAAGGGAACCTGAGGTCATGAACCAGCGCACCAATCAATGGTGCGCTGGCCCTTTAAATTTACAGAAGCCGGCGCGCGTGCCCTAGAGAGCGGAGTCGCGCACGCCTGGAGGCATAGACAGACGGCGCAGGAAGCGGGGAACAAGATAAGGTAGATGGGGACGCGGCGTGTGAGTGGGGACCAGCCGCCGCGGCTGCCGCGTTCCAGGCAGAAAGGGACCCGCGCTCTCGGTCAGCACTTCTGACCGGGAGGTGCCGGGATCCCGAGAAGGGAGGCCGAGGAGCCGGATGAGAGGACCGGAGTGCTCGCTGTGACAGTGGCGCTACAAATTATTAACTTAAGGGGGCTGAATAATTTTGCAATTTTTCTGTTTTTTATTTGTTAAAATTTTGAAATATCCAATAAATTTTGTTCCACTTCATGATTGTGTCCCACTTGTTGTTGATTTTTCACAAAAAAATTACAGTTTTATATAATTATGTTTGAAGCCTGAAATGTGGCAAAAGGATGAAAAGTTCAAAGGGGCCGAATACTTTCACTATGCACTGTAGTTTATATGGTGGCACTCCAAAATGGTGAAAAAAGTTATGTTTATTTACTCCCACACAGAGCTATTTTTCGGCAACCTCATGCTGCCGTTCTCAAGCCCGAAACGGAGTGCCACCGACTTTTCCTCAAGTATATTTCCATGGTCCCTCACCAGGACCAACAGCGGAGAGCACCCATGCATTTTTCTTTAGGAGTGCTACCATCTCTGATGTTATATATTTAAAGCTGATGTTTAATTTGCCGATCTCAAAGGGGTACTATGCCGAAAAACATCTTATCCCCATAGACGTGACTGGATGGGGCGTGGCAGCTGTAGTTGCCAGTCATCCAGCAGGGAGCGGAATTCGCTCCATGCACAGATGACTGGGGTGCCACTCCAAAGATCCCAGAGGTCACCAGTGGCAGGACCCCCACAATCAAACATTTTGCCCCCTATACTTTGGAGTAGCCCTTGAAGTAAACCACTGCCAGTGTAAGATTGCATGCCTCTTGACAAATTTAGGCACATCTATGGCTGCACCATGTTGCAGCCTCAGAAAGCTATGCCAGCTCTGCTAGATTTTAGATGGTTCAGTCTGCTGCTAGTGAGCCCCTGCTAGTGAGCAGGGGACCTCCTTGGTGGATGAGGGACCTGGTCAATTGCCATGTTTGCCCCTATTGCCTTGGCAAGGCTTTAGAAGGGGCATTATAGGGGACCTCTATAGGGATTGTCAGACAGAATTACAGTCCTGTATAAAAATACATAATGATGTTTTCATTTATAGTTATAAGGTTATTTGTCAACCATTGTTTTTCTAAACTATATAATTAGAATTTTGATCATCTTTGGGGAGCTGCAGTTCACCCATTGTTTTTAGTAGTAATAAAGAGTTTTAGCATGATCACAATACACTGCAGTATTTAATTTGTAATTCCATTTAAAAATGGCATACGGTATGTTCAAAAGTGTAATATGGTGACAAAGAGAAAATCATTCTAACTTACAACATACTGCCATTTGTTGACACTACCAAAATAAATTCATGATGATCTGATGAAAGAAAGGCTCATATTTAAAGTTACTATACTCACTTATGTCCTGAATGCGGTATATTAGGTGTCATTTTTTTCTCTTTGCAACTAATCGAGGAATTATTTGGAATATATTGTAAAAAGGTGAACGGTAACTGTGTGCAGTGGTCATGTATTAAGAGGTGTGTTCTGGAGGAATAGTGACAAATAAGGTAAAATGAGTGATTGCCTATGAGCCATGGGTTGTTAATAATTGAGAGCACGTCAAAAAGGTTCATTGTCATGTGGAAACTAAAGAAATAATTAATGCAAGAAATGACAAGATAATGTAAGAATACCAAATGTCTGATGGACTTTCTCCACTTCAGGGATGAATTTCATATTCAAATAGCCCATTAATGATAGTACAATAATAGCATTTATAAGATAATGCTATTATATATAGTGACACTGGCACTTAAGTTCATAAATATTCTTCTGCCAGTCTGCTCATTCTCAAAAGTTTGTTCTGAGTACATTTTCAATCTAAATTGAATTACTCTACGTATGTGTGGTCTGTTAGCATGTGTATTCAGCAATATCATTTTACCTTGTCAAAGCCCCATAAAAAATATATATGTAAAAATCACTACATATTACATATATATTTATTACATATAAATCATATTTAACATAAGAAGTTCTTCAACTAGGAAAGCTTTCTCTCAGGCACAAGGGCAACAAAGATCCGGCCAGGAGTGAAGCGAGGTGCAGAAACTTATAACTGAGGTGCAGGTGCAACTAAAAATTAAGGGCATACTGCCCCTTTAAATCAGAGAGCTCCGGCGTGTGCGCGCCCTAGGTGGTGGGGCTCACGCATGCCGGCATGGAGGGAGAACAGCAGAGGGCAGAGGTGAGTGACGGGCTTGGATTTGCATGCTGGCGCATCCCGCAATGCAAATCCTGGCCCGGCTGGGGAGGAAAGCGCTCATAGCCAGCCTGTCTGGCCGGAGCGCTAGATATTAAAGCCTTATTTACTTTCTAAGGTAAAATTAAGCATGAAATAAATATTTGGTCAAAGGAAGATGAGAAATGACATGCATTTTACATAGTTTATAGGGCTGAGATATATATATATATATATATATATATATATATACAAGCAGTCCAAAATCACAGCACCAGACAGGTCAAGGATCTTCAAAGAAACTGGGTAGTCTTTATTAACCCCACATCAAGAGCAACGTTTCGGCAGTAGTAGCCTTTGTCAAGCATGGCTACTACTGCCGAAATGTTGCTCTTGATGTGGGGTTAATAAAGACTACCCAGTTTCTTTGAAGATCCTTGACCTGTCTGGTGCTGTGATTTTGGACTGCTTTTACAAATATCCTGGGCTGGCTGCCTGGGCAACCACAGGCACAGAGGTCGAACCCCGATGCTGTCCCACCACCTTCTATATAAAGATATATATATATATATATATATATATATTTTTTTTTTTTTTTTAAAGCTGATGTTTAATATCAATGAACATAAGACGTTCATAAGCTGTATGAAGAATATTTGGTGTAAATGGTATACCCTGGTGTTTTGCACAGTATTTTTATAATTAATAATTTTATTTGCATTTATATTTGTAGCCGGATCTTAAAGGCTGTGGCAGATTTTTAATTTCTGCCATAAAAAATAATTAACACATCTATGGCCAAAGCCATCTGTTTTATTCTAGCATAACTGCAACCATGTGTTTCATTACTGTAACTGGGTCATTTGATGTCCAGTCTGACCCACATGTAATCATAGTGCTTATTGTGTCAGAGGACTTAGTTTATCTGACTTCCTGAGAACTACAAAATTACATCATCACCTATCAAATCACTCCTGCTAGCTCCCAAATGGGAAAATGAGAACATTGTAAGTATCAGAATAGGACTATTTTAAGCATAGTTATTTTGTTAAGAAAAAAGTTTGCCTTTTTTTAAAGTAGTAGGGTAATAGAAGAGCTACGGTATGTAAATATGGTTATTATGTTAATTGTATTGACCCACAGATTAAAGATAACATCTAATTTTTTTTGATAAAATGCACTGTGCAAAAACAAAACCCCTTAAAACTTGCCACAATAATAATTTATTTTGTTTCATTGCACTGTACGTTTTGCGGTAAAATGAAAAGTGGCATTACAAAGTACAATTTGTCGTTCAAAGAAATTGCAAGAAATTGTAAGGAAAATGGATATTCCAAATAATTTTTTTTTATTCACATATACAATATGTCCACTTTATGTTTGCATCATAAAATTTACGAGTTTTTACTTTTGGAAGACACCAGAGGGCTTCAAAGTTCAGCAGCAATTTTCCAATTTTTCACAAAATTTCCAAAATCACAATTTTGCACGCCCCAAAGTATTCAAAATGACATTCAGTCAGCGTTTTAACCCTTTAGGTGTTTCACAGGAATAGCAGCAAAGTGAAGGAGAAAATTCACAATCTTCATTTTTTACACTTGCATGTTCTTGTAGACCCAATTTTTTTATTTTTACAAGGGGTAAAAGGAGAAAATGTATACTTATATTTGTAGCCCAATTTCTCTCGAGTAAGGACATACCTCATATGTCTATGTAAAGTGTTCAGCGGGCACAGTAGGGGGCTCAGAAGCGATGGAGCGACAAGGGGATTTTGGAGAGTACGTTTTTCTGAAATGGTTTTTGGGGGGCATGTTGCATTTAGGAAGCCCCTATGGTGCCAGAACAGGAAAAAAAAAACACATGGCATACCATTTTGGAAACTAGACCCCTTGAGGAACATAACAAGAAATAAAGTGAGCCTTAATACCCCACAGGTGTTTCACGACTTTTGCATATGTAAAAAAATATTTAAAAAATGTCACTAAAATGTGTGTTTCCCCCCAAATTTCACATTTATGCAAGGGTTAATAGCAGAAAATACCCCCCAAAATTTGTAACCCCATCTCTTCTGAGTATGGAGGTACCCCATAAGTTGACCTGAATTGCACTACGGGCGAACTACAATGCTAAGAAGAGAAGGAGTGATATTTGGCTTTTTGAGAGCAAATTTTGCTCGGGGGGCATGTCGCATTTAGGAAGCCCCTATGGTGCCAGGACAGCAAAAAATACCCACATGGCATATCATTTTGGAAACGAGACCCCTTGAGGAACGTAACAAGGAATAAAGTGAGCCTTAATACCCCACAGGGGTTTCACGACTTTTGCATACGTAAAAAAAAAAAAAATTTCCACTAAAATGTGTGTTTCCCCCCAAATTTCACATTTTTGCAAGGGTTCATAGCAGAAAATACCCCCCCAAAATTGTAACCCCATCTCTTCTGAGTATGGAGGTACCCCATAAGTTGACCTGAAGCGCACTACGGGCGAACTACAATGCTCAGAACAGAAGGAGTCATATTTGGCTTTTTGAGAGCAAATTTTGCTCAGGGGGCATGTCGCATTTAGGAAGCCCCTATGGTGCCAGGACAGCAAAAAATACCCACATAGCATACCATTTTGGAAACTAGACCCCTTGAGGAACGTAACAAGGGGTACAGTGAGCATTTACCCCCCACTGGTGTCTGTCAGATCTTTGGAACAGTGGGCTGTACAAAATTTTTAATTTGCACAGCCCACTGTTCCAAAGATCTGTCAGACACCAGTGGGGTGTAAATTCTCACTGAACCCATCATTACATTCCGTGACGGGTGTAGTTTCCGAAATGGGGTCACATGTGGGGTTTTGTTTTTTTTGCGTTTGTCAAAACCGCTGTAACAATCAGCCAGCCCTGTGCAAATCACCTCAAATGTACATGGTGCACTCTCCCATCTGGGCCTTGTTGTGCGTCCCCAGAGCACTTTGCGCCCACTTATGGGGTATCTCCCTAGTCGGGAGAAATTGCATTACAAATTTTGGGGGGCGTTTTTCCCTTTTACCTATTGTCAAAATGAAAAGTATGGGGCAACACCAGCATGTTAGTGTAAACATTTTTTTTTTTTTACACTAACATGCTGGTGTAGACCCCCAACTTCACCTTTTCATAAGGGGTGAAAGGAGGAAAAGCCCCCCAAAATTTGTTAGGCAATTTCTTCCGAGTACGGCGATACCCCATATGTGGCCCTAAACTGTTGCCTTGAAATACGACAGGGCTCCAAAGTGAGAGCGCCATGCGCATTTGAGGCCTGAATTAGGGATTTGCATAGCGGTGAACATAGGGGTATTCTACGCCAGTGATTCCCAAACAGGGTGCCTCCAGCTGTTTCAAAACTCCCAGCATGCCTGGACAGTCAACGGCTGTCCGGCAATACTGGGAGTTGTTGTCTTGCAACAGCTGGAGGCTCCATTTTGGAAACAGTGGCGTACCAGATGTTTTCATTTTTATTGGGGAGGGGGACTGTGTAGGGGTATATGTAGTGTTTTTTTTACTTTTTATTTTATTTTGTGTTAGTGTAGTGTAGTGTAGTGTTTTTAGGGTACAGTCACACGGGCGGGTGGTAACAGCGAGTTTCCCGCTGCGAGTTTGAGCTGCCGCGCAAAATTTGCGGCATTGCAAACTTGCAGCCTGATACTCACTGTAAGCCCCCTGCCCATGTGAGTGTACCCTGGGGGGGGACCTCCAGCTGTTGCAAAACCACAACTCCCAGCATGCACAGTCCATCAGTGCATGCTGGTAGTTATAGTTTTGCAACAGCTGGAGGCACACGGGTTGGGAAACACTGAGTTAGGAAACAGACAATGTTTCCCAACCAGTGTGCCTCCAGATGTTGCAAAACCACAACTCCCAAACATTCTCAGGCATGCTTGGAGTAGTAGTTCGGCAACATCTTTAGAGCCAGATGTTGCCGAACTACAACTCCCAGCATGCTTGGAGTTGTCGTTTTCCAACATCTGGAGGACTACAGTTTGCAGACCACTAATACAGTGGTTCCCAATCTGTGCCCTTCCAGATGTTGCAAAACTACAACTCCCAGTATGCCAAAACTGTCCAGGTATGCTGGGAGTTGTAGTTCTGCAACATCTGAAGGGCCAGATGTTACAGAACTACAACTCCCAGCATGCCTGGACAGTAAGGGCATGCTGAGGATGTGTAGTTTTGCAACATCTGGAAGGGAACAGTGGTCTCCAAACTGTGGACCTCCAGATGTTGCAAAACTGCAACTCCCAGCATGCCCAGACGCCAAGGGCTGTACGGCGACGTGCATTGCTGTAAAGGGCCCGACCGCGGCTGAAGATCAACTCACCTGTCGCCGCTGCCGCCGTCTCCGCCGCCGTGATCCGGGTCTTCAGGGACGAGGTAAGTACCGGGGCCGGGCCCCAGCACTCCCCCGTCCCCCGCCGGGTCCTCTGGTCTTCCTCCCGTCCTCTCCGGACTTCAAGGGGCCGGGCAGGGCGGGAGGAAGTAACCGCCCCCCCCCCCCTGCGATTGGTCGGTTAGTTAACCGACGGATCACAGGGGATCGGAGGAGGTGGCAGGCTTGTCACCTCTCTCCTAGGCTCCAGCATGGTCCTGGCTGTCTGTGACAGCCGGGATCATGCAAAATTACTGGGCACTCGGGTCCCAGAGACCCGATCAGCCCGGTATCGCCGCAGATCGCAAGGGCGATTTCCCTTGCGATTTGCGGCGATCGCTGACATGGGGGGCCTACATGGCCCCCCTCTGCGTTTGCCCTGGATGCCTGCTGAAGGATTTCAGCAGGCACCCGGTTCCGATCTCTGCCCGGCGAGCGGCAGAGACCGGAAAACGCCATGACGTTGTGGAACGTCATTGTTCCTTAAAGCCCAGGGTGCCATGACGTTCCACAACGTCATTGGTCCTTAAGAGGTTAAGGAGTAAATGGACTAAATATAATCCTATAGGGGACATTTATTAAAGCACTTACTAGTTTGTTTGTTTTGTTGCTTAAAATTGTCCCAAAAAAGTTGCATGTGCAACTATTCAGTTTTTTGTGCGACTTTTTGATTGTGCAGTGCCCTAAGCAAAGAAAAAAAAAAAAGAAACTTGCTTACCAAAGCAAAAAGTGATTTTTGACTTGCGGTGGTCAGAGATTTATTAAGTATGAAAGTCGCAAAAAAAGTCGCATCGCATGAAAAAAAAAAACTACCAAATTTACTCCAGCTCAAACATGGAGCAGAAAAAGCCACACCAAAGCAAAAAAACAAAAAAAATAGCTTACATGAAAGAAATTTCTCAGCAGGCTGAAACCAGTTGGTAAATAAGTTACACGTAAGCAAAAAAAAAAATTTTAAGGAAAAAATAACTAAAAAAATGAATACATAAGCAAACACTGATGAATGTCCCCCATGGTGACTAGGTTCGGTCAATTTTCCAAACATTGTCACCAGACCACAATTCATGTTTGGGAATATGACTGAAGATTGTTACTATTTGACTACATTCAGTCCTTTTTGATGGCTTGATGATGTATAAGGCTGGGTTCACATATGTCCGGCATCCGGCATAAGTGAACTCAGTCTAGATCTCAATGCAACTGATGCCACAACTGATGACAAGTTGTCATCAGTTGTATGGCATCCATTGTTCCTGGATGGCAAACGGGAACGCAGCATTCGGTATCAAAATTGGGGTGCTGGATGATTGTGAACTGTCCCATTAAAATGAATGGGATCAGTTTAAGCATCAGTTTTCCTCCGGTGCATGCAGGAGGGAAACTTTGCTGGACCCCTGATATATGTAAACCCAGCCTTACTGCAGCATATGAAGTAAATATGATATGGATAGGGACTAAGTGGGGTTTCTAACATGTCATTTTGATGCAGCCTTTATTGCCAAACCTATTAGTGGATAAGTGAAAGAAAACCACAGTACATTCTATACATGTTTTTTGCCTTTATGATCCACTCCTGACAATGGCTTCAACAACTGCATAAAAAGGTATAATGGGCATGTATGAAATCCCTTTAAGGTGTCCCATTTCTTTTTTTTATGTGCTCTTTTCCTCCGTAGGAAAAAATTTCCAGGTTTATATAGCATTTTTACTGTATTTTTATAACCTTTTTTTTTTGTCAGCTTTGCATTCATGTTACTTTATCCAAGGCCATAAGTGGATGCAGAAGGAAACAAGTATAAATGTTTATAAATATTTCCTTTATATTTCCCATTTTTATTGAATACATAGTAAGAGTGGATTCTAAAACACAAAAGAGTTGATTCACAGGTCGCTTACTTGCTGAAGTTAGTACAGTGAAGTACAGTGCACAGTATAATGTCAGTAAATAGGAAATTGACAAACATAGTTTATTTAAATTGAAAAAAAACATCATGAATTTATGATAATGGACAATAATAAATATATATATATATATATATATATATATATATATATATATATATATCACACTCACGTTTCAGAATACAGGAATCCCGGTGAATGTGGATCCGCTGGACCTGTGGGGCAGATGACTCGGACCGTACCATGGAGCGGAGTCTAAGGTGCCACTGGTTTTCACCAGAGCCCGCCACAAAGCGGGACGGACTTGCTGCGGCAGGCGGCACCCAGGTCGCTACCCCTGGCACGCCTCGACCACACAGGCGGCTGAGGAGATGCAAGGCACAGGAGGGATAAGACAGCTCGTAGTTAGGCTAGCAGAAGGTCAGGGCAGGTGGCACAGTAGCATAGTCAGGAACGCAGCAAATGGTCAGTAGGCAGGCAGCAAGAAGCATGGCCAGGTCACAGAGCAAAGGATAAGATACACAGCAAGGCAATAACAGGAATGCTTTCTCTTAGGCTCAAGGCAACAAAGACTCGGCAGGAAGTGAGGAGGGTGGTGGAATTTATCAATGAGCCACAGGTGAATTACACTAATGAGCGCACTGACCCTTTAAATCTCAAATCTCCGGCGTGCACACGCCCTAGGGGACGGTAACACAAGTCCGAAGCAGATAGGCAGAGGTGGGGGCAGGAGAAGCACCAGGTAAATGACCGACTGAGGCCCGCATGCGCGCGTGTCCCGCAATGCGAGTCCCAGTCCTGCCGACAGCAGCAGGTAACAGGACCATGTGCTCATGGCCAGCGTGTGCGGCCAGAGCGCATAATGTAAAAGTACCCCCCCCCTTTGGTCTCCCCCTCCTTTTACGAGTCAGAGAAACTTTGAAGGTCACTATCCAGGATATTCTCCTCAGGCTCCCAAGATCTCTCCTCAGGACCGTAACCCTCCCAGTCGACCAAAAATTTTTTTTACCTCTCACTGTTTTTGTAGCAAAAATCTCTTTAACCTTGAAGATGTCAGAAGAGCCAGAGACAGGTGTGGGGACAAGATTCTTCTGAGAAAACTGGTTTATGACAAGAGGAGAGAGACATGGAAGGAATTGGGAATACGTAAAGTAGCAGGTAGATAGAGTTTGTAGGTGACAGGGTTGATTTTTTTGTAGAATAAGGAAGGGACCAAGGTAGCGAGGACCAAGCTTGTAACAGGGGATCTTGATGCGGATGTACTTGGATGAAAGCCACACCATGTCACCAGGAGAGAAGGACAGAGGAGGTCTTCTACTTTTGTCCCCTTGCGCCTTCATGCGTGAAGAAGCCTGGGATAATGAGAAGTCAGGTGATAGCGTGAAGAAGTTGGGTCTGTTGCCAGATGGCAGAGAAGTCACGAACCAGCTCATCAACAGCAGGCCTACCGGAGGAAACTGGAAGAGGAGGATGGAGATGGAGTCCTTAGACAATAAAAAAGGGGGACGACCTCGTGGACTCGGATTCCTTATGATTATAAGAAAATTCAGCCATGGGGAGAAGGTAGACCCAATCGTCTTGGCAAGCTGAAACAAAATTCAGAAGATAAGTCTCTAGGATTTCATTAACCCTCGCCACCTGACCGTTGGACTGAGGGTGGTAGGCCGAGGAGAAGTCCAGATTGATGTCCAGACAGTTACAAAGGGCTCGCCAGAACTTAGAGAAAAACTGCACATCTCGATCCGAAATGATATGCTGAGGAAGACCATGTAAACTAAAGACATGCAACAAGAAGTACTTTGCCAACTGTGGGGCAGAAGGAAGACCTGGTAGAGGAAGGAAATGAGTCATCTTGGAAAACCGATCTACAACGAACTAGATGACAGTGTTTTTATGAGAATGTGGCAAATCGGTGATGAAACCCATGGCAATATGGTACCAGGGAGTCTCTGGAATGGGTAAAGGCTGTAAGAGTCCTGCAGGTCTCTGTCGAGGAGTTTTGTCATAGGCACAAGTTTCACAGGAACGAACAAAATCAGAAAGATCACATTCAAGATGGGGCCACCAGTAGTGTCAGGAGATAAGAAGTAGAGTCTTGCATATTCCAGGATGTCCAGCTCCAGCAGGAGAAGAGGACTTATGGATAAATCCCTTTTGGAGATTCTCCTGGATATAGTCAGCCATGGCTTTGGTCTCAGGAACCGATAGAGGGTATATCCTTCCACGAACAGGAGTGGTACCAGGCAGAAGATCAATAGGGGAGTCGAAAGGACGATGTGGAGGCAGAGACTCCTGTTTCTTGCAAAAAATGTCAGATAAATCTTGGCAAGGTGATGGCAGGCCAGGTAAAAGAGGAGGACGAGAAACAATTTTAGACTGAACTGATTGCAGGCAAAGATTTTGACAGGATTGTCCCCAACGAATAATCTCTCCGGTTCTCCAATCCAGTTGAGGAGAATGACGTTGCAGCCAAGGAAGGCCAAGAAGAATCTCTGAAGTACACTGTGGCAGAACATAGAATTCAATCTTTTCTTTGTGCAATACTCCCACTTTCATGACAAGAGATTCAGTACGGAAGTGAATTATACAGTCCAGATTTTGTCCATTAACAGAGGAAATGAACAAGGGCTTGGCAAGCCGAGTAAAGGGAAGATGATACTTGTGGACCAAAGGAGCATCAATAAAGTCACCTGCTAATCCAGAATCCAAAAATGATGTAGCGCTGAAGGAAGACTTGGCTGAAGTGAAGACTTGTACAGAAATAGTTAAGCGTGGAGAGGTAGTAGTCACACCCAGGGACGCCTCTCTCACAAACCCTAGGTGCAAGTGTTTCCCGGACGCTGTGGGCAAGCTGTACAGTTCTTGAGGAAGTGCTCCTGGCTAGCACAATAAAAGCACAAATTCTCACTATGTCGTCGTGACCTCTCCTGTTGCATAAGACGAGAACTATCCACTTGCACTACCTCTTCGGCAAGAGAAGCAGGAAACAGAAGAGGTGGATGTTGAAACACGGGGGATAGATGAGGATATCTCCTTGTTCGGGCAGGTTCCCTCTCTAAGCACAGTTCCTCCTGTCTCTCAGCAAAATGCACATCAATGCAAGTGGCCAAGTGGATAAGTTCAGTCAAAGAAGATGGATGTTCACGTGCTGCAAGAGCATCTTTAATCCTGCTTGACAGTCCTTTTTTAAATGTGGCACAAAAGGCCTCATCATTCCATGCAAGTTCAGAGGCAAGAGTGTGGATTTGAACCACGTAGTCACCAACGGTTCAGCAAAGCCGTTTCAGCAGAAGAGACACGTGCGGATTCCTCAAAGACACTGCGAAATTCTGCCAAGAAGGCCGACAAATTGGAGGATACCGGATCACCACAGTCCCAAAAGGGTGTAGCTCAGTAGACTGATGACAAAGGCCACCTTAGCACGTTCTGTCGGAAACTGTTCAGACATGAGCTCCAAGTGCATAAAGCACTGTGTAACGAAGCCTCTGCATGACTTGGAATCCCCATCATACTTGGAATGTAAAAGCAGACATAGCTGGGAGCCAGAAGACACTGCAGGAACTGGTGGTGGGAGTGGGCCAGGTTGCGGTACCTGCTGCTGTTGTAAGGCCAAAAGCTGTTGCATCATAGCAGAAAGTTGAGAAAGTTGCTGCGCCTGTCATGCCAACTGCTGCGACTGACATACCACAAGGGAGGGAAGATCCACGACTTCAGGCAGGGGTACCTCAGAGGGATCCATAGCCAGATCTTACTGTAACACTCACATTTCAGAAGACAGGAACTCCGGTGAATGTGGATCCACTGGACCTGTGAGGCAGGTGACTCAGACCGTACAAGGGAGTGGAGTCTAAGGTGCCGCTGGTTTTCACCAGAGATCACCGCAAAGCGGGATGGACTTGCTGTGGCAAGCGGCACCCACGTCACTACCCCTGGCACGGCTCGATCAAATAGGCGGCTGAGGAGATGCAAGGCACAGGTCCCAAAAGGGTGTAGCCCAGTAGACTGATGACAAAGGCCACCTTAGCACGTTCTGTCAGAAATTGTTCAGACATGAGCTCCAAGTGCATAAAGCACTGTGTAACGAAGCCTCTGCATGACTTGGAATCCCCATCATACTTGGAATGTAAAAGCAGACGTAGCTGGGAGCCAGAAGACACTGCAGGAACTGGTGGTGGGAGTGGACCAGGTTGCGGTGCCTGCTGCTGTTGTAAGGCCAAAAGCTGTTGCATCATAGCAGAAAGTTGAGAAAGTTGCTGCGCCTGTCAGGCCAACTGCTGCGACTGACATACCACAAGGGAGGGAAGATCCACGACTTCAGGCAGGGGTACCTCAGTGGGATCCATAGCCAGATCTTACTGTAACACTCACATTTCAGAAGACAGGAACTCCGGTGAATGTGGATCCACTGGACCTGTGAGGCAGGTGACTCAGACCGTACAAGGGAGTGGAGTCTAAGGTGCCGCTGGTTTTCACCAGAGCTCACCGCAAAGCGGGATGGACTTGCTGTGGCAAGCGGCACCCTCGTCACTACCCCTGGCACTGCTCGATCACACAGGCGGCTGAGGAGATGCAAGGCACAGGAGGGATAAGACAACTCGTATTCAGGATAGCAGAAGGTCAGGGCAGGCGGCACAGTAGCATAGTCAGGAACATAGCAAATGGTCAGTAGGCAGGTGGCAAGGAGCAAGGGGAGGTCACGGAGCAGATACACATCAAGGCAATAACAGAAATGCTTTCTCTCAGGCTCAATGCAACAAAGATTTGGCAGGGAAGTGAGGAGGGTGGAGGAATTTAGGAATGTGCCACAGGTGAATTACACTAATGAGCACACTGGCCCTTTAGATCTTAAAGCTCCGGCGCGCATGCGCTCTAGGGGACAGGGACACATGTGCCGGAGCAAAGAGGCAGAGGCGGGGCAGGATAAGCACCAGGTGAGTGACGGACTGAGGTTCACATGTGGGCGTGTCCCGCAATGTGAGTCCCAGCCCCACCGGCAGCAGCAGGTAAGGGGACCATGCGCTCACGGCCAGCGTGTGCGGCCGGAGCGCATAACGTAACAATATAATAGCAAGTAATAGCGCAGCACTCAATGGTAGCTCAAGCAAAATAGTGCGTTTATTCACCACATGTTACCAATAGCAACGTTTCAGCTCAACACCAGAGCCTTTTTCAAGCATAGTGACAATCATCAAGTAGGGGGTGTAACACACTGCGCTCCGGCCTCTGTCACCGGCCATGAGCGCAGTGTCCCCGTGTCCCCGACTCCCAGCGGGGACGGGATTCGCATTGTGGGACACGCCCGCATTCAAATGCCAGCCCATCCCTTACCTTGCTCCACTCCTGCTGCTGCACGCGCCGGAGCTTTGAAATTTAAATGGCGAGTGCGCCCATAATTAGTGTATCCACCTGTCACCATGTCACCATGCCGTATCTTCAGTGCACATTGACTAAGAGAAAGGGTTCCCATTGCCTGTTTTGCCTACCCGTGTTTTCAGACCTTCGTGCTACATGTTTTGACTCCGCCGGCCTAGACCTTCTACTACGTTGACTACGCTTCTGCCTCATCCTCCGGTACCCTGCTTTGCCCAGTTACCTGTGTGGTCGAGCCGTGTCCGGGGTAGCGACCTGGGTGTCGCTTGCCACAGCAAATCCATCCTACTTTGTGGCTGGCTCTGGTGAAGACCAGCGGCACCTCAGTCTTCACTCCCCGATACGGTCCGAGTCATCAGCCACACAGGTAGAAGATCCACATCCAGTTTTGTGACAGGTGCGTGACAGGGGGTTTATCTGCCCAATCATATAGTACATCCAGTAAAAGCAATTGACATCAATAAAGTGCAAAGTTATTATAAAAATGACATACAGTGCAATATTCAGTGCAAAAAATTGTGCATGTTTTAGAGTACTGACAAGAACATACAGTGCAAAATTTGTTAAAACTAACTAGATGTATAAAATAGGGCTCTTACATAATTGAAAGCCAAACATAATTAATATCAGCTGTAATGTGACCACAGAAGAAGACTCACCCGCTCAGTAACTGTCATGGCTCCGCTGGCTTGTAGTAACCTGCTGTGCGCTTACTCCAGACGCTCTGATCGCATGATGTGTTTCCCAGGATACCATAAATACCACTCTCCGGCTGTCAGCGGTATCCTATGCGTGTAATTAATATACATCCAGAGCCGGCCTTAGGTGTTCAGGTGCCCTGTGCTAACCTTGTGCCCCCCCCCCCCCCCCCCCCAGTGATTACAGGTGACGTCTTGTCTATAGTCTTTCTGTATCTAATTCAGATGGTACATATCGCCGGGTCCAGCTAAATCTTCTCTCTGCAGAACTTGACGCCCGAATGGCTCCTCACTATGTCAGCGGAGTCTGATCCTCTATATGAAAATGATAATTATTATAATACTGCCACTGTATCCCCTGAATATAATACTACCACACACTGTATCCTCTGAATATAATACTACCACACTGTACTCTCTGAATATAATACTACCACACAATGTATCCTCTGAATATTATGCTACCACACTGTACCCTCTGAATATAATACTACCACACAATGCATCCTCTGAATATAATACTACCACACAATGTATCCTCTGAATATTATTCTATCTCACTGTACCCCTGCATATAATACTACCACACACTGTACCCTCTGAATATGATACTACCACACACTGTATTTCCTGAATATAATACTACCACACAATGTATCCTCTGAATATAATACTACCACACAAGGTATCCTCTGAATATTATACTACCACACTGTACCCCTGAATATAATACTACCACACACTGTACTCTCTGAATATACTACCACACACTGTACCCTCTGAATATAATACTACCACACACTGTACCCTCTGAATATAATACTACCACACACTGTATCCTCTGAATATTATACTACCACACACTGTATCCTCTGAATATTATACTACCACACACTGTATCCTCTGAATAAAATATTACCACACACTGTATCCTCTGAATATTATACTACCACACACTGTATCCTCTGAATATAATACTACCACACACTGTACCCTCTAAATATAATACTACCACACACTGTATCCTCTGAATATAATACTGCCACATATTGCGCTCTCTGAATATAACCTTACAGTTGAGTGCACCCTCTTTATACAATACCATAACGTATTGTGGCCTATAAAAACCGTACCACCCGAGAAATTCCATAATAATATACTCTATACCTATGAAATGCATAACATTATGTGCCCCTCACATATAGAAATAATGCCCCATTCTGTGCCCCACATATAATAATTATGACCCGTCCTGTGCCCACCACATAGTAACATTGTCTGTCCTGTTCCTCCCACATAATAATGTCCTCTGTCCTGTGACCCTCACATATAATGCCACCTGTTCTGCCCCCTCAGGGGGCATTATATGTGAAGGGCACAGGACATGGAGCATTATGTGAGGGGCACAGGACAGGGGTATTATATGTGAGGGGCACATGACGGGGCATTATAAGTGTGGGGCACAGGACAGGGGGCATTATAAGTGTGGGGGACATGACAGGGGGCATTATAAGTGTGGGGCGCATGACAGGGGGCATTATAAGTGTGGGGCACATGACAGGGGGCATTATAAGTGTGGGGCACTTGACAGGGGGCATTATAAGTGTGGGGCACAGGAAAGGGGGTATTATATGTTAGGGGCACATGATGGGTTCATTATATGTGCGAGACATAGCACAGGGGCATTACATGTAAGAGGCACATGACAGGGGGCCCCCTGTCATGTGCCCCACACTTATAATGCCCCCCTGTCATGTGCCCCTCACTTAGAATTCCCCCTGTCATGTGCCCTTCACATTAAATTTCCCCCATCTATGTGCCCCCTAAGTTTTACTTACTAGTTACTAAGATTACTGCTTGCTCCCAGTGTGCCAGCCGAGGGGACGTGTTTCCGGGCGCCGGCGCGATGATGTGACGCCATCGCTCCGGCCAGCCGTAGATCGCGTCCCCGCGGTTCACATGCTGCAAGCAAGGAGCAGCGTGTGAGAAAGGTGAATGAATGGTGGAGCGGCTGAGCTGACAGCTCCCGCTCCACCATGATAGAGTCCCGAGTGGGGGATGGGCGGCGGAAATCTACTGCAGTATGTGACAAGTATGTTAGTGGCATGCGAGCTGTGTCGGCCGCCAGGCACCCTTGTTGCTATGGCGCCCTGCGCGGCCGCAGAGCTCGCACACCCCAAAGGCCGGCCTTGTATACATCTCACTCCATATTTTTCATAGTAGTAAATGGAGGAGAGAAAGAGGACTCAGGCAACATGTATGGTGGATATTGAATAGCAGTGTCGGATATCAATCCAACAAGGTTATACTAAATGTATATAGCCTACCATTACCTTGTAATATATCAAAACTAATAAGGTGTATATAATAATATAGAAATAAAAAATAATAATACTAAAAGAGAGAAGAAGGGTACATGAGTGTAATGCTGACACCCAAACAAGGGTAAACACAAGACACTTCTATTGGGAGTTAAAGGGGTACTCCGGTGAAAACTTTTTTCTTTTAAATTAACTGGTGGCAGAAAGTTAAACATATTTGTAAATTACTTAAAAAATCTTAATCCTTCCAGTACTTATTAGCTGCTGAATGCTACAGAGGAAATTCCTTTCTTTTTGGAACACTGATGACATCACGAGCACAGTGCTCTCTGCTGACATCTCTGTCCATTTTAGGAACCATGCATAGCAGATGTATGCTAAGGGCAGCATGGTGGCTCAGTGGTTAGCACTGCTGCCTTGCCAACAATAAATGAAGTGTTATTATTATCATAACATCAGCAGAGAGAACTGTGCTCATGATGTCATCAGAGAGCATTCCAACAAGAAAATAATTTCCTCTGTAGTATTCAGCAGCTAATAAGTACAGGAAGGATTAAGATTTTTTAATAGAAGTAATTTACAAATATGTTTAACTTTCTGCCACCAGTTGATTTAAAAGAAAAAAGGTTGTCACCGGAGTACCCCTTTAACCCCTTAAGGACACATGACGTACTGGAACGTCATGTGTCCACTCCCGATCTATAACGCGGGGCCACGGCGTGGCCCCGCGTCATAGCGGGTCGGGCCCGGCCTCTAACAACGGCCGGGACCCGTGGCTAATAGCGCGCGGCATTGATCGCTGTGCCGCGCGCTATTAACCCTTTAGACGCGGCGTTCAAAGTTGAACGCCGCGTCTAAAGTGAAACCGAAAGCATCCCGGCTAGCTCAGTGGGCTGTTCGGGATAGCCGCGGTGAAATCGCGGCATCCCGAACAGCTGACAGGACAGCGGGAGGGCCCCTACCTGCCTCCTCGCTGTCCGATCGTCGAATGACTGCTCAGTGCCTGAGATCCAGGCATGAGCAGTCATCCGGCAGAATCGTTGATCACTGGTTTCTTATGAGAAACCAGTGATCAACATAGAAGATCAGTGTGTGCAGTGTTATAGGTCCCTATGGGACCTATAACACTGCAAAAAAAAAGTGCAAAAAAAAAGTGAATAAAGATCATTTAACTCCTCCCCTATTAAAAGTTTGAATCACCCCCCTTTTCCAATAAAAAAAAAAACACAGTGTAAATAAAAATAAAAATAAACATATGTGGTATCACCGCGTGCGGAAATGTCCGAATTATAAAAATATATCATTAATTAAACCGCTCGGTCAATGGCGTGCGCGCAAAAAAATTCCAAAGTCCAAAATAGTGCATTTTTGGTCACTTTTTATATCATTTAAAAATGAATAAAAAGTGATCAATAAGTCCTATCAATGCAAAAATGGTACCGTTAAAAACTTCAGATCACGGCGCAAAAAATGAGCCCTCATACCGCCCCATACACGGAAAAATAAAAAAGTTATAGGGGTCAGAAGATGACAATTTTAAACGTATTAATTTTCCTGCATGTAGTTATGATTTTTTCCAGAAGTACGACAAAATCAAACCTATATAAGTAGGGTATCATTTTAATCGTATGGACCTACAGAATACATATCAGGTGTCATTTTTACCGAAAAATGTACTACGTAGAAACGGAAGCCCCCAAAAGTTACAAAACAGCGTTTTTTTTTTCAATTTTGTCGCACAATGATTTTTTTTCCCGCTTCACCATAGATTTTTGGGCAAAATGACTGACGTCATTACAAAGTAGAATTGGTGGCGCAAAAAATAAGCCATCATATGGATTTTTAGGTGTAAATTTGAAAGAGTTATGATTTTTTAAAGGCAAGGAGCAAAAAACGAAAATGCAAAAACGGAAAAACCTCCGGTCCTTAAGGGGTTAAATATAAAGAAAATGTATTTTTTTTTAAAAAGGAAAAAAATAATAACAAAGTATGAAAATAATATAACAAAACACAAATAAATCATAAAAAAAATAAACAAATAAAAAGTTAGTTAACGTATAATTTTTTGTCCTATATGGCTGGGATCTAGCCTGTCATAAGGCACTGATCCAGGTGCATATGTATATAACCTCCCTGGTTTGTAGAACTGTGGCTGCACCACTCCAACTAGAGCACTGCATACCCCCGTCAATGGAAGACTTCTATATCGGGTATCGCAAGAGACCCTATTACAGGAGTCTAACCACCTACAGCCAAAACAGGAGTGTCCTTCTTTTCAACAACGCCCACATACATTAGCATCATGCACCTGTCCACATTATGTACCTACATTTATTGCTTCACCTCCCACAGTGTCGCTTCAAAAATAAAACTAAATAAATATTGCCCCCCGACAGAAAAGTGACCATGTGCCTTTGGTAACAGCAAGAGACCCATGACCCCTATTCCAATAAATTCTTGTATGTAAAGTGAAATGTAGTGCCTGAAAAATTTTTGGGGGGGAAATGTAAAAAGTTTTTTTCCCACCATACATGTTGCAAAAGCCATTCAAAGATTTGAATTAAAGAAAAAGAATGTATTATTAACCTAAACAGCACATGCACAATATGTTCGGAGAGCAAAAATATTTTCAAAGTATCCACAGCGTGTGAAGTTTCTCCTGTAGCATATTCATAACATACGACAATGGTCTGAAAAGACAATAAAAACAGAATCACAAGCTTAAACAGAAAATTGTCACTTATTATTTTCATCAGACTATATAAATAAAACTCCAGGTCAGTCAGAAGAGGAGCAACAACCCTATACAGCATTAAACTCCACCACAGATGTATCCACACTGATGTATCCACCACAGCTCTCTCCTTCTAAGTATAGATAATCTATCAACCCCCGACTGGGTATGGGAACGTGATCTAAAGCAACAAAACGTAAATCTTTTTCATTGTGGCCTCTATCGCTAAAATGTTTAGAAACAGGCAAGTCCATTTTTTGCGTCTAATGCTGTATCTGTGGTTGTTGATTTTCGTTTTAAGGCTCCACGTCGTTTGGCCTACATATAAAGGCTGACAAGGACAAACTAACATACGTTTGTTTCGTTTGGGGGTGTATAAAGTTGACTCCCTTAATCATGGATGTACAATTAACACAGGACAGACAGGGGACAATCTCCTGCTTGTGAGAAATGTCTGTCCGGACTCCTTATTACTCTGTACTTGTGTCCTTACTAATTTATCTTTCAAGCTCGGATACCTTTTGTAAGACAATAACCCCTTAAGGACTCAGCATTTTTCTGTTTTTGCATTTTAATTTTTTCCTCATCACCTTCTAAAAATCATAACTCTTTAAATTTTGCACATAAAATGACATGTTATGGTTTATTTTTTGCGCCAGCAATTCTACTTTGCAGTGATGTTAATCATTTTACCAAAAAATCCACAACGAGATGGGAAAAAAAAATAATTGTGCGACAAAATTGAAGAAAAAATGTCATTTTGTAACTTTTGGGGGCTTACGTTTCTACTCAGTGCATTTTTTGGTAAAAATTACACCTTATCTTTATTCTGCAGGTCCATACGGTTAAAATGATACCCTACCTATATTGGTTTGATTTTGTCGTACTTCTGAAAAAAATCATAACTACATGCAGGAAAATTTAAAC
The DNA here is from genome assembly GCF_029499605.1 of Hyla sarda. Lineage (NCBI taxonomy): Eukaryota > Metazoa > Chordata > Amphibia > Anura > Hylidae > Hyla > Hyla sarda. The sequence continues at coordinate 228,573,896 of NC_079192.1, forward strand.
GTTAAAAATTCTCATTTCTGACCCCTATAACTTTTTTTATTTTTCCGCTTATGGGCCAGGATGTGGGCTCTTTTTTTGCGCCGTGTTCTGAAGTTTTTATCGGTACCATTTTTGTATTGATCGGACATTTTAATTGCTTTTTATTAATTTTTTCATGATATAAAAACTGACCAAAAAAAAACTATTGTGGACTTTGGAATTTTTTTGCGCGTACGCCATTGACCGTGCGGTTTAATTAACAATATGATTTCATAATGCAGACATTTCCGCATGCGGCAATACCACACATGTTTATTTTTATTTACACAGTTTTTTTTTTATGGGAAAAAGGGGGTGATTCAAACTTTAATTAGGGAAGGGGTTAAATGACTTTTTTTTCAATTTTTTTTTGCTGTGTTATAGCTCCCATAGGGGGCTATAACACTGCACACACTGATCTTTTACACTGATCCCTGCAAAGCCATAGCTTTGCATAGATCAGCGTTATAGGGGGTTGATTGCTCAATCCTGTAGCTCAGGTTTGGAGCAATCAAACGCCAATCAGACGCAATGGAGCAAGGCAAGAGGACCTCCGCTCACGTTCCTAGCTGATTGGGACATCGCAATTTTATCGTGATAGTCCCGATCAGCCCAACTGAGCTTCCGGAAAGCTTTTACTTTTGTTTTAGATGCAGCGATCAACAACGATCGGTGCCACGCGCTATTAGCCCAGGCTCCCGGCTATCATAAGCCGCAGGGTCAAGGCATGACCCCGTTTTAAATACGGGGACCGGGCACAGGGCATACAGGTACGCTCTGCGTCCTTAAGAGGTTAAAGGGTTGACACTGAATTCTTCTATGTTATCAAAGCTATTTTTCATTATGTATCATCGGTTCAATATCCGTGAGATAGCTCCACTCTGTGTGTTATAACTTTATGTAAATTATATCCTTTTACTCTGATCTTAAGTGTGGTTTCTCTATCTAGTGTCTCCACCATGTTCCTATGTTGCTCAATGACTCTATTAGGATATCCACATTTACGGAAATCATTAGTCATTTTGTCAAGGGTCTCATTATTTACCACCCTCCTTGCCCTCAGCATCTGGCTGTAGGGCAACGATTCAATTATGTCTCGGGTGGCAACTCCGGTAATGCAATACAAAACAAAAACACGTTATTGCATTAAAACATGATAAATTACAGCTGATATTAATTATGTTTGGCATTCAATTATGTAAGAGCATTGTATTTCAAGCCCTATTTTATACATCTAGTTAGTTTTAACAAATTTTGCACTGTATGTACTTGTCAGTACTCTAAAACATGCACAATTTTTTGCGGTGAATATTGCACTGTATGTAATTTTTATAATAACTTTGCACTTTATTGATGTTAATTTGTTTTCTTGGATGTACTATGTGATTGGGTATATAAACCACCTACTCAATGATTGTCACTATGCTCGAAAAATGCTCTAGTGTCGAGCTGAAACATTGCTATTGGTAACATGTGGTGAATAAAAGCACTTTTTTGCCTGAGCTACCATGGAGTGCTGCATTATTACTTGTTGGACTGTCTGAATTGGTCGTGATCGGACCTAAGGCACCTGGCACCCAAATTTTTCTTAGAAGTGCTGCAACTACTCTGATATGTATATATATATATATATATATATATATATATATATATATTTTATTATTATTTTTTTTTAATATGGTTAACATGATTTAAACTTGATTTAAACAATAATTAATTTTCTGATTACATGTTCACTTAAAAAATTAAATGCAGATTTTTAGTGTGAATTCCTTGGTAGAGTTACACTAGAATTTTGTATATGCTATGTGTGAATGTACCCTAATTATCATCTCTGCAGCTAAGCCACATTACCAAGTAGTATGAATACATCTTCAGAAAGTCAAAAATTATATCTATATCTCCTGTTGTGATGGTGGGTTGCTTTACAGGTATTATCAATAAAGGCACTGTTTCATTTCAAGTGCTCGATTATACATTTTTGCATTCATAAAGCCCTGTGACCAGAACAGCTCCATGGGCCCCATTACAAATCCCGGACACGTAATTTTCTTTGAGCGAAGGTGAGCAGATCATCAATTATGAGGTTTGAGTGTTAGATTGCACCCTTGCTGTGTTTCAGGAGTTTCTCAATGTCACTTGGTATGATGGAATTAGTTGATGGTAGATTAGCAGTTTGATTGTACCCTGGGTCTAACAGCCAATTCATACTGGATCTATTAAGTGCTGTCAAGCCATAAAAAGATTGAGACAGAATTAGCCCTCATCTCCAGAACGGCTTCAGTATGTTATTTTCAGTATGTCAAAAAAAGAAAAGAAAACAAATGTGAAAGATTCTACTTATCATTTGACTGGCAAATATTCAGAGGCATTGATCAATGCTTGACACCATAAACCTGACAATAACACCTACAGGATTATATATGAATACAAAATAAGGGGGGTACCTTTTGCATAAACACTACAACCTACATAATGGGACCCACAAAAGATCGAAACAACAATTGTTACTTAAGAAAACATTTATTACAAATACTAGCACTTTGAAAAGCATGTCATCACTCCTATGCACACAGCTCCTATTAATGTCCATAACAAATCAGAAACAGGCACAAAGTATCCATGCAGACCACAGCACACCACACATTTTAATATAAATATTTACAACATAATATATAAATAAAAGAGCATATTAACACATACGTTTTCCAAGGAACATGCATTTATAAAGTGATCTTATCTTGTACTTCTAAAAAATACTTTATTTATATATTTATCGTTCCTATATTTTGTATGTTCTACTTTGCAGGTTTCACCAGAAACCTAGCATTATAAAGTTACCACTTTTTGTGCAATGCTATCAATTTATTAAGCAAAACACTATGACGATCAAACATTTTAGGCTCCTTTCACACTATACTCTTGCTCCGTTAAAAGACCTGTTACAAAGTCCCGTTAGAAAACCATTAAAAACGGCTGTTAAAAAATCCCATTCATGTCTTTGGGATTTTTTGATTATCCGTTCAGACCCATTATAGCCGTTATGACTAACGGATGTAATTTGTGACGGGATAAAAATATCACATGCACAAATTTTTTTACCGTCACAATAACGTCTGTTTTTTTTCTTATTTTTTTTACATTGAAGTTTATGGCTGATGGATGTTCTCTAAAAACACCCGTTAAAGGGGTATTCCAAGATTTTTTTTGTATTTGACTATGCTACAGGGGCTGTAAAAATAGAGTAGTTCATGATATAGTGCCTGTACCTGTGTGTGGGGGTTTTCTCACAATTCTGCGATTTTCACCCAATATTTACTTTTACCAGCAGACAAAATCACAGTTGTCTCAGATTTTTCCCAGCTTGACATAAAAAACCACAGGTCTTTTGATGGATGCCGCTCAGTTATATTTCAATGGGTGTGGTGGCTGATGTGTGGTAGGGAGGAAAATTTAATCAAAAAAAGAAAAGTCAAACAGGAAATACACAGTTCACAAAAAGATAGCCACAGTGTTAAGGTAATCTCACAACATAACCATTTAGCCCCAAGACAAACGCAGATCCTTCCTAAGCATGTCCATTACTGTCTGCCAGGTACGTACTAAAATCACCTTATGGTGGATATCCCCTTTAAAACTTACATGTAGCATAATAAATTGAGTGGATTTGTAAAAGCAGGCACATTTAGGGAAAATAAAGGTGTCAGGGATGGACCATGATGAGGAATTAAAATGTGAGTGACCGCTGCTGCATATGCTGATGGCGAGTGCAAGGGATTCCCACCAGACAGGATGTTGGTATAGTATCTCCCTTCTCAGCATACTCACTAAGGAGCTACCAAAGGAGTTCTGGCTCTCTGCTTTCCCTCAAGCTAGGTCATTCTTCAACAACATTTCAACGTCCAGTATCTTACTGGATTTCTGCGCAACTTTACAACAAGAGACATACAAGACACATGTAACATGTAACAATACCGACATACGCTGATTTTAAATATTTAGGTAATATTCATCAATTAAATAGTGATCACTTTTTTCCCTTTTATCTTATTTTATTTTTCTTGGCCAAACTTTTCCTCTTGTTACTCCTGTAATATAATGAGACAATTAATCGCATTTCCTGATGCATTTCTTTTTTTTAGCATCCATCCTGTGTAACTGTGAAGACAAGGAAATTAATGAAATATCATCAAAAAGTTTAATTAATACAATCAACACAAACAGCTTCACAGAGAAAACATTCATTGGCCATTTTCCATACATTCCTGATTCATTAATACACGTCACACATATACAACATACTTTATATCACAAGAACCATTCTATGAACGTCATCACATGACTACATACACCCAGCTTTCCCAGTGACCTAGCACATCATCTGCATTCCATTCATTCATCTCCCTCATTGATCCAGGGGACCCCTACGGTTCCCCCACCTGACACCTTCAGTACATTCCTGAACAAAGTATTAACACTGTTTTACAGTTTCAACAAAGTTCTTGGACTCTTCTTCATTCCTATACCATAATATCACTTGCACTGAATGAACACTTTAGACTCTGCTAATCCAACTCCTTGTGTCTGCGTCTTCTGCAGCATCATCTTCCTAAACAGTAGCAGTCGCCTTTACATTTCCCTTTGCCTTTCAGCTTATAACTGTATACAAATATTGTATATAACACTGCTGTATATGAATACCACTATCCATTAACCATCAGTATATTCCAAACTTTTAACTAACTTAATTTTCACATGCTTTTCCCTTAACAAATCACCTGCTTTTTCACCAAAACGTTGAGTCTCTATTTCTGACAACAATCTCTCTGATCCTATCGAGCTATATACAATAATCTGCTCCTACCACACACCGGACCAAAAACACCAATTTCCTCAACACAATGCACACAGCCATATGTCCACCCAAACCACAATATCCCAAAACCACTAAGCAACATTCTTTATGAGATATTGAGACAATCAATCCTACTCAACAACTTCATTTACAACACAGACACACTTCTTCTCACTCAGCCATACATCCTTCCCTTCGCACAACTCAGTCACTCATTTCTTTGGAGATAAAACATTAGAGCTCAATTATCACAACACATTTAAATACAGTTCTACCTTTTCATCTAAGTCTGGCTTTTAAATACAGAAAAATATACTGAACTGGGTTTCTACCAGCTGTACGACACAAAAATCAATCATCATCATCAGTAATATCATCGCGGTAATCTCATTATCATCATCATCATTAATATCATCGATAACGGCCTCGTCATCATCATTAATATCATTGTTAACAGCCTCATCATCTGTTTAATAGTGTTGCTCGTGAATATTCGCAATACGAATTTCATTTGTGAATATCGCATATTTGCGGATTTGCGAATATTCGCGAATATAGCACTATATATTTGTAATTAAGAATATTAGTTTTTTTTTCTTTCACAGTACACATCACAGTGATCATCCCTCTCTGCTTCCAGCTTGTGTGGTGTAAAGAAGGCTCTAATACTACTGTGTGAGACTAGCATACGAATTTTCGCATATGCTAATTTTCTCATATGCTAATTTTCGCATATGCAAATTTTAGTTTATGCAAATTTTCGCATATGCGAAAATAAAACGCAAATATTACGAATATGCAAATTTAGCGAAGATATGATGAATATTCGTCCATATATTCGCGAAATATTGCGAATTCGAATATGGCCTATGCCGCTCAACACTACTGTTTAATTCAGGTAGTACATTTGGTTTTTACATTTGACAAAGGAGGAGGTTTAGTTATAACATCAAAATCAGCATGTTACATTTTGATTGGTTATTTGAGCTTTATCTCTGTATAAATGAGCATATTTTAGTCATCTATTTCTTTCTCGGCCAAAGTTCACTCATGCGGCTCTTTTCACTCTGAGACTGGAAAAATCTGTATCTTCCTCAAATATTTTGTCTTTTAATGTCTCATCTTCAAGGTTTCAATCTTGTCACGAGCAGATAGCAAGATCAGGAACATGACATCAGGAACATGGTATATAGTTTAAAAGTAGGTAACAAATATCTTTTTTCAGTATTAGAAATGGCATATATATATATATATATATATATATATATATATATATATATATTGATCGGCATTCCGAATCATTTTAATCAACTTGACACAGGTATCACTGAACTTCCCACATCATACACCACCTAGGCAGTAAGGAATACTTGCAATTTTTTTGTGTGAAAAACATATTTATACACTGATGATAAAAGTAATGAAGCTAGTTGCACACACTAATCCATGCCCCCATCAAGTAAAAGAATAATAAAAGGAGCGCAAGCTGGAAAAAAGGACAAAAACAATCCTTAATAATGCACATTGCCTACCAAGCTTGAAAACTACTCAAAACGAGCCACAAAAATTGCTCACAAAAACTATGAAAAATATTGTTAATGTAATCCAAAGATCAGATAAGTATTAATAGGGGGTCAGCACGTACTTTAAACTTCTTTCACACATAAGTATTTTTTGTCAGTATTTTTGTCACATCTAGGGTAGGGATCATTGCAGATTAGTGCTCATCCCAGCCACTGTCCCTACCCACTTTGATGATCCACCCTAAATGACAGGCACCAACTGGGTAACAATCCCTAGACTGGGTTAAGTGCATGGGGCATCAAGGTCAAACCTAATGGAGTCAAAGCCAGGAAAAAAAAAACAATAAACAGACAGAATAGTACATCAAATTAAAATCAGAAGTCAAAAGTAAGGCTGCTTTCACACTATAAAATTAATCGGTTTTAAAGATCCATTTGATGTTCAGTTATGAAAACCCTGAAAATTTGTCATTAAACGTCCGTTAGAAAATCCCATACGTCCTTTAGAAAATCCCATTATAGTCTATGGGAGTTTTACATTATCCGTTTTAATCCGTTATAGTCCGTTATAAATAACAGACGTTATTTTGAGTTGGAAGATAGTAACGAGAGAAATAATGCATGCACTATTTCTTCCGTTCTTTCCCCCCTCACAAAATAACGTCCATTATTAATAACGGACTATAACGGATTAAACGGATAATGTAAAAATCCCATAAACTATAATGGGATTTTCTAACAGACGTTTAATGGCAGATTTTCAGGGTTTTCATAACGGAACATCAAACGGATCTTTAAAACGGATGAATTTTATAGTGTGAAAGCAGCCTAAGGTCAGAAAAGAGACATACAATCAGTATACAGAGTAGTGTACTAGTAGGGAGACCAGTGCTGGTTTAAATATCGAAGCAGCTGATTGTCCCAGCTCTCAACCCAATTGGTCAGCAGGGCTGTCAGCACACAGCTCCATGCTAAATAGAGCTGGTCATGATAGAGACCCCAGAACAGTCCCAGCTGTGCTCTGCAGAGACCAAACATGGCATGAGAGTGAGTACAGTTACATTTATCACAAATGTGGTCAGTATTTGTAACCAAAACAAGGAGTAAAACCCACAGGCAAACAATCAGAATCTATAGAAAGCTGAGTATTATACAAAATGCAGAGAGACCAATCACAGGCAAAGCAGCTGTACATCTAGATGATTGTTTAAATATTGATGAAGTTCTGTTCATTCTAAACAGTGTTGACTTCTGTCAGTAAGATGAGAAAATCTTGTCCTAAACTGTCAGGAGTTTAAAGGGGTTCTCTGGAGAAAAACTAATCATTTTTAAATCAACTTGAGCCAGAAAGTTATACATATTTGCAAAACATTAACCTTCCAATACATATCAGATGCTGTATGTCCTGAAGGAAGTCATGTAGCCTTTCCGGTCCGATAACAGTGCTCTCTGCTGCCACCTCTGTCCATGTCAGGAATTGTCCAGAGCATGAGCAAATCCCCAAGCGCATAATAAATCTGACAAATCTAACACCATTGGAATTATACTGAAGACTGGCATGTGAACATTTTTTAAAACATTTTAAAAACAGAAACATTAGTCAGTTTTTTTTTTTTTTTTAATTAATGACAGGCTTGCAGGAGATAAAAGCTGGACATGTTAACAATATCTGCTGTACAACTGCATGTCTTACTTGCAGAATTTGCTGCAGATTTGAATGTGGATTTTTTGCGGATTTCTCCCACATACACTGAAGAGATAAGATTAGCAGTAAAAATCTTGAACAGAAATTGACCTGCTGCAGATTTTAAAATCCATTTTTAAAAGTTAAATTTCCATGCAGAGAATGTAAAATCACTTCTACTTAATTATGGTCATTTACTACATATTTTACCCCTGTAAATGTGCAGGTGAAATCCGTAGCTTTTCCTTCCCATGTGGAATTACCCATAAATCATTAAAGTATAAACATGGACTATGCATTGCTCTGTTTTAGCTAATAAAGTAACATGTCTCTTGTAAATAAAACAATCAGAAAATTAATTATTGCCATAAATTACTTAGCCGTAAGATATAACCTTTTCAGCAGACAGCATAGGAGGGAAATGTCACAGAGCATGCTGTTTTTTGTATACTAGCAACAGTATTTACTATAGCGGTGGAAGCAGAATTACCTGTCATCAGAACTTTGTTATCTAATTTTGCCTGTTTGATATTTTTGACCCTGCTCTTCATTAATCTGTTAAAGACTCTTAACACTTTTATGTGAGCATTGAAGATTCTACCTAGCACAATTTCATTTATTTATTATCTAGAAGAAATAGACTTTCTTGTCACTGAAGTGAGGAGAACCCAAGTTTTATTAAACATCATTTCCAAATTTTTCATGTAAGTCTCCCTAATGTCTGAATCCCTGGAGCAAAGGTATGAGCTTGTTATATTTCTTATGTTTAAGATAATCTTTTTAAGTTTCAGTGGAATGAATTTCAGGGGAATAGCTTAGAAGTTCATAGCAAAAAACTGTATAAATGAACTAAGTACACAATCCCAAACAGAAAAAACCCGGCACCGCTACTTTGCAACCCACTAATCCGCTATGCTCCTCCTCGAGGGGCCTGACGAAGCGCTGTGTGCGCAATACGGACTGTTGCCCAACCCTCTCCCCCACCCACCTTGTTCCGTCCGCTCTCTCTGGCATGTTTGTATGCCACCAAGCTACATAAAGTTAAAGAAGCTTGATGACCCCGAATGACCTGGTGAGTGTTCCATTTCTTTATTGTCTATCTGGGACTTGTATAAATGAGCACCTTCCATATTCCTACTTTCCATATAAAAAATGTAAATATAATAATAAAATAAGAAACATATTTGGTATTGTTGCATGTGGAATTGTCCAAACTAGTGTAAATGAAAAAAAAAATGTTGTAATTTTAATGAAATCAATTTATTTGTCATAGTAGGTGTCATGGTGGTAAAGAAAATATTCAAAATAAAACTACATTTTTAACCACAGCTATAAGAACTTTTTTCATTAATAGGGCATATGTCAGGTTTTGTTTTGCTGTTTTAGTGCTATGAGGACCTAGCATAGTATCCAAGCAGACTATATTCTTGTCTTTGTCTAAAGCAAACTTCTAATATGGAATGGCTTAAAGGGGTACTCCACTACTCAGTGCTTGGAATGACATCAGGAGCTCCCGGCGCCGGCTCAAGCGTTTGAAACAGTTTGTTCCCAACACTGAGCAGCGGAGTACCCCTTTAAGGGTAACTTAACATAAAGTTAACATAAAATGATTTCTTCCTGTTTCCATGAGACCTAATATAGACACTTTAAAGCATCTCTATTGTGCTACAAGTGATCCAGGATTAGTATAATAGTACTACAGATATATTAGGGCCATGTGTGTTTTTGTCATGCAAGTGGGCTTTTCCATTTCATTTAACACCTTAGAGACTGCCTTAGTGACTGCATATTGTCTAAAAACAGAGGTCACTAAAAAGCTTTGGACCAATCTTTAAATTGCGGCAGCCTGATCACTCCGTACAGGTCCCCTGTACCCAGATAGTGGAATCTCAGTTGTCTGGTTGACAGCTCGAACCCTGCGCTGACTGCCAGTAGCAGAAAAACTTCCATTTCTGGCAGTTAACCCATTATAGGCCAGTGTCAAAACATGACCCCCTGCATGTAACAGGACTAAAGGGATCTCTTACCTGATCTTTAGCCTGCCATGGATAATCCTGTATACAGCTGTGCCAAAGGCATAATACGCTGCACTACAGCATTAGTACAGGTTGTTATTACAGTGATCAGAAGAATGCTGGTAAAAGTCCCCTAGTGGGAATAGTTAATAATAAAAAAAAAATTATAAAATAATCTAAAAATAAAATCCTTCCACCCAAACCTCTTAATAGAAAGGCATTAATTCCCTATTCATTTCTTTTTTATAATGAAACAAAAAATAATAAAAAAAAAAAGCCTATACATATTTGGTATTGCCACTTCCATGACAACCTGATCTATAAAAATCTATCATTATCTATCTTACATTTGGGTAAGAGGGCCATGTGTCTTCATTCGTATAAGTGTATGTCCATCTGACCACAGGTCTGTTGACCGGAGCTGACAGCATCATAGGTCACTAAGACGCTTTCAGTTCTGTCCACTAAACCCCTCAGTCAGGCTGGTACTTACATTTGTAATATGGAAACAAACAAACTTCCCTTTAATGCACATGTGTATGTGGCCTCAGAGTGTGGGTAAAATTAAGCTGTACTACACCCAAGTTCTTAAAAAAAATAAAAAATAAAAATAATAGGGATTAATAATGTAGTTCTTAGTTACATATTTACAAATTCAAAACAACCTTTGGCAGACCATAGGTATTGTTATATTTCAGCCATTTTCACTTCAGGGGATGCAAATGAGGTACTTAGGAATAGTTTAGACATTTGAAACTATTTTATAGCTTATATAATGACAATTTAGGTTAGCCTATATGGCAGGTTTCTTTATGACATTTACTCAGCCAAGATATTAAATTTTGTTAGAGACCATATTTTAACTATTCCTTCAACAAAAGATGTGAATGAATGAATATATTACTGAGGCTGATTGTATGTATTTCTTCACTTTTAAAAAGGATCATGCAAGATATTAAACTTTGGGCAAATAGCTTTGTTAAACTACATTTGTATGTAACCATTTTTTTTATAATCCAGTGTTATATAGATTTATCACTGCTATTAAATTTTGTTTATGCATTTATACACAATGTTAAAGCAATTCAGTTATGTTTTCAGTGGTGGACTGGACGAACAATGGTATCTTCCAGTCTTTCCAAGAAGGGCTTGGACAAGTACAGTAGATAAAGAAAATGTAATGTCTTTCAAGTAGTATATACTATATGATCTGTTACAACTACATAGACAAAATTCATTAGACAAGAATTTTAATGCACTATACAAGAGGTATTTGATATAACCATCCACTTGACCCCTCTTCTTCCTGAATTTGCCAGTAAAAACCTTGGGGAAACATGGCACCAGAATGCTTTTCCATATGCTTATGCCTGCTAAATGCCTCATTCCCCTTCAGTGGAAGCAGTCCTGATTCCCCTGAGTCAACATACTAGACCCCTTCTATAAAGTGTGGCCCACTGGAATGAATTCTTGGACACCTGTTCCATGTGAACTTCTTAAAGGGACAATTGAGATACAACATGGGATCTTTCTCTACTACTGTGGAGGAATTTCCTTGTTTTTAATGAAGTCACCGGAAATGCTTTCCCTTAACCTTCCACATTTCCATTTTTCCTTCTTTTGTTTCATTTTCTCTCCTACACTACACACTACTTTTCATTTTTCTGTTGTTATTACCTTGTTTGGTATTCTTCATGGTTTCTCCCTTGTCTGCATATGAGCTCCAGACCACTTCACAATCATTACCGACTGAACATCTTGCTTGCCCTTTGATCATTTTTTCATCCTTACATAATAACCCCCCCCCCAAATACCATCATTGATTGTTTTTTGATATGATACAGATTTCAACTCACTCACACCCTGTACAAATTTTCATCTATTTGTCTATCGTATATTACTTGTTATTTTTCTTGTCTTCCTGCCCAAACAAGAGAAGGTGGTCTAATGGTCTATTTGCCATATTTTCCCTAGCTTATTGATGTACATTTGGAAAATGCAGTCCGGTGTACATCTTGCGCGATGTATGCAATCCTTGAACAGCAGTTTAAGGGTGCATATTGCTGTGCGAGATGTGTGCAAGTTGTTCATTTGGAAGCCCAGATCCTGGATCTAGAGCAGCAACTGGCAACACTGAGAAGCATTGACAACTTGGAGAGGAGTCTCCTGCTCACTGAGCAGGTACTCTCTGGGGTAGAGGTGGGGGAGGATAGTGGGACGGAGGTTCAGGACAGTCAGGCAGCTAGCTGGGTTACAGTTAGGAAAAGGGTTAGAGGGAAAAGTGTCAGGGAGGCTAGTCCTGATTTGGCACACCCCAACAAGTTTGCCCAGTTGGCAGATGAGGGGGATGCCATTTCAGAGCTAGCAGTACTGCAGCAAGATACTGCCTCTGACCGCCAGGGGGGTTTCTGCTCCTTTAAGGAGGAGTGCAGGGAAGGCCAGACAGGTACTGCTAGTGGTGGACTCTATTATTAGGGGGACAGACAAGACAATCTGTCACAAAGACCAGTATTGCAGAATAGTGTGTTGTTTACCTGGTGCTCGAGTTTGGCACATCGCGGATTGGGTTGACAGGTTGCTGGGTGGGGCTGGTCATGGTACATATCGGCACCAATGACAAAGTAAGAGGTAGGTAAGGTGTCCTTAAAAATTATTTCAGGGACTTAGGCCGAAAGCTTAAGGCAAGCACCTCAGAAGCTGGTGTAGGAAGGAGGGGTTTGGGTACATGGAGAACTGGGCCGACTTCTCTGTCGGATATCGGCTGCACATCAATGGGGTGGGTGCAGCTGTGCTTGGGGAGAAGATGGCTAGAAGGGTGGAGGAGTGTTTAAACTAGGGACTGGGGGGAGGGAACCTACAACATAGAGGGGGAAGATAGTGCAGATAGAGAGGGGGACTTATTATTGTACGGGTGTAGCGGAGGGAGAGGTTAGAATAGTTAATAGGAATAGGCTTCATAGGGGAAAAAAAACATACACCATTGAATTGCATGTTGACCAATGCCAGAAGTCTGACTAATAAAACTGATGAACTGGAGTTGGTAATGTCTGAGGAGAATTATGACATAGTGGGTATAACAGAGACTTGGTTTGACGATAGCTATGACATACAGGGTTATAGTCTATTCAGGAAGGATTGGACAAAACAGTAAGGGGGAGGAGTTTGTCTTTATGTAAAGTCCAGTATGTAGGCTGCACTGCAGGAGGTTACGGGAGGGAAAAGATAATGTGCAGTCATTATGGGTAGAAATATATGGAGATAAAAATAAAAACTTCTGATATGGGTTTGCTATAAGCCACCAAACATAATGGAAGAGGCAGAAGATCAATTACTGAGGCAAATAAAATCGACAAGGCAGCAAATCAAAATGATGTGATAATTAGTGTTGCTCGCGAATATTCGCAATTCGAATATTATTCGCGAATATCGCATATTCGCGAATTCGCGAATTTCGCGAATATAGCGCTATATATTCGTAATTACGAATATTCGTTTTTTTTTTTTTTTTTTTTTTTTTTTTTTTTTCTTCACAGTACACATCACAGTGATCATCCCTCTCTGCTTCCAGCTTATGTGGTGTAAAGAAGGCTGTAATACTACTGTGTAAGACTGACGTGCGGAAATTCGCATATGCGAAAATTAGCACATGCTAATTTTCGCATATGCTACTTTTCGCATATGCGCATTTTCGCATGCGTTAATTTTGTGTATGCAACTTTTCACATATGTTAATTTTCGCATACGCGAATATTCGCATATGCGAAAATAAAACGAGGGTATAACGAATATGCGAATATTCGCGAATATATGACGAATATTCGTCCATATATTCGCGAATATTCGCGAATTCGAATATGGCCTATGCCGCTCAACACTAGTGATAATTATGGGGGACATTAACTATCCTGATATAAACTGGGAGATGGAGACCTGTGAATCTCATAAAGTAAACAGGTTTCTGACTATAGCTAAAGAAAATTATCTGTCCCAAATGGTGCAGGGCCCGACCAGAGGGGGGTGCCCTACTAGACTTAAAAGGGTACTCCCCTGCTCAGCGTCTGGAACAAGCTGGAGTCAGTGTTGGGAGCTCGTGACATCATAGCCCTGCCCCCTCATGATGTCACGCAAATAAATAATGTGCAGGTAGAAGGATACCTAGGGAATAGTGATCATAATATATTATAACTTGTTCTGCAATAAGGGAACCTCGCGAGAGGCCACCAAAACATTAAACTTTAGGAAGGCAAAGTTTGATCAACTCAGAGAAGCCCTTAACAATATAAAATGGGAACGTCCTCAAAAACAAGAAAACTGACACTAAATGGGAGACTTTTAAGACTATTTTAAATTCTCACTGTAAGAGGTATATACCTTATTGGAATAAAAGGGTCAGGAGTAAAAGAAAACCAATATGGATTAATAAAAATGTTAAGGGGGGGCAAAAAAAATGACAAAAATAAAGCATTTAAACTACTAAAACAGGACGGCAGTGAAGAAGCATTAAAAAGCTATAGAGAAAAATGTAAATTATGTAAAAAACTGATAAAAAATAGAGACAGAAAGACTCATTGCCAAAGAGAGTAAAACTAACCTCAAAATGTTCTTTAGGTATATAAATAACAAAAAGGTCAAAAGGGAAAGTGTAGGCCCTTTAAAAAAATTATGAGGAAGAAATTATGGACTGGAATACTGTGTACAGTACTGGGCACCCGTTTACAAGAAAGATATAGTGGAGCTGGAGAGGGTTCAAAGATGGGCAACCAGAGTAATACGGGGAAAGGCATTCCAGTGCCCAGAAAGATTATCAGAATTAGGGTTATTTAGTTTAGAAAAGAGAAGGATTAGGGGTGACCTAATAACTATGTATAAATACATCAGGGGACAGTACAGAGATCTCTCCCATGATCTATTCATACCCAGGACTGTATCTATAACAAGGGGGCATCCTCTACGTCTTGAGGAAAGAAGGTTTCTACACCAGCACAGACGGGGTTCTTTACTGTAAGTAAGTAGTGAGACTATGGAACTCTCTGCCTGAGGAGATGGTCATGGGGAACTCTGTAAAAGAGTTCAAAAGGGTCTGGATGCATTTTTGGAGAGTAATAATAACATTACAGTTTATGTATATTAAATATATAGGGACAGAACGTTGATCCAGGGATTTATTCTGATGCCATATTTGGAGTCGGGAAGGAATTTTTACCTCTAGTATGAGGGTTTTTACCTTCCTCTGGATCAACTTAGTAGAGACTAATTTTTTCAACCTTATGAACTATGTTACTATGTTACTGTTCTTGTTTTTCTATTGAAAATAAGTAATAAAAAAGAACTGTTTCTTCTATATTACCTTTTCATGACCCTTAAATCAATTTCTCATCTAATTAACTGCCAGTGAAACCCTATGAGCTGACTGCCCACATTTACACAAGATATGGCTTTATGGGGATGGTCCTCCTATCAAAGAAAAAAATTACATTATACAGGTAGTCTTCTGGCGTTCCTTAGGAGGTCAGAGTCATGTACAGTTTCTTGTCATCCCCATAGCAAGAAGGTATAGATACCAACCAAGGCATAACCCACTCTCTCCATTCAGGAATAAAGGAATAACCAATTTATAACAAGTATTATTATTATTTCTTATTATGTAATTTTCTGACTGTCTTATTTTATATGCTTTTTTGCATTGAAATATATTGTTATAATATCATTATGATATTTATCTCAATAGTTGTACATTTATCTCAATTTGGTATATATTAACATTCTACCTGTTTATACATATTGCAAACAATCTTAAAAAACGGATCGGAATATGTCAATAAAGTTGACCCCAACATACTGTAAAGGGCCTGTGACTGTCAATAGGATTCTTTAATCTGAAGGAAATGCTGAAGATGAATATAATTTCCAAGAAAGTGTCCAACAAAATACATTTTGGCACACAGAGGGACAAGAGTTTTATATGCCACTGGGAATTTAATTAAAACATGCTATCATCCTGAATTGGCATTGAAAGCTGCTTCATTGGAAACCTAAAGCAAAGCCTTGTTTTTTCAACATTTCAAAAGACTTGGATGCCATGAATTGGACCTCACCTTTCACCCAAGAGCAAAATGAAGTGGGACTCTTTAAACTTATATATTCATTTCTTGGGAGACTATCAAGATCAGTACACTATTCCTGTGCTACAATTTATATCAAATGTGTCAAAAAGATATTACCCTGCTCCTTGCATATTTGTGTGGCATTTCACATTTTTTATATACCATACCTGGTAAAAGGACTTTTCTTGTTTGAAGCTTCCAATTTAATAATTTTCTGAATTATGGATTCAGAGAGGTTGCAGGGAAAATTTCCTTCAGGAAGTCCCATGATAGTGCTGGATAGGGCTGTATATAAGCAGCTATGTTAGACTTTTAGCACAAAGAAAGATTGATGTAATACATAGATTAACCCCTTCCCGCTATAGGACGTATGCATACGTCCAATCATCCGACACGTTTGTGCAATTGGACGTATGCATATGTCATAGCAATCTCCGGCACTGCCGTGGGCAGCGCAGGAGATCGGCGAGGGGACCCGGCTGTTAATCACAGCCGAAGTCCCGCAGCAGCTGCCAGAGCCGCGATCGCGCTGGTCCCGGCAGCATTAACCCCATTGTTGCCATGATCAATCCTGATCACGGCATCTATGTTGTTGACAGGGGGAGCGCTCTCGCCCTGTTCTCCAATTTCGGCACCACGATACAATCGCGGGACGCTGTTGGTTGCTATGGCAGCAGGAGGTCAGATCATGACCTCCTGTCTGCCTGCTACGGAAACCTGTGAGATCCAGCCAGAGGCTGGATCGCACAGGCTGTAGTGCCTTCAGCTCATCAGGTTATACTGTGCTGCAGTACAAATGTATTGAAGAATAGTATAACCCATAAAAAGTGTAAAAAATTAAATATAAAGTTCTTCAATAAAAGTATGAAGTGTAAAAATTTTTTTTTAAAATGCCCCTTTCCCAATAAAAGCCCTGTATTATCACCAAAAAAGATCAAAAACACAAATCATATCATATCAATTCATATAAATAATAGGTATTACCACGTCCATAATGACGTGTACAATAAAACAATTACACAATTATGTATTTATTCCACACGGTGAACGCCATAAAAAAAAACATTAAAAAAAGCGAAAAATTCGCCAATTTTGGTACAGATAGCAGAATAAAAAAGATCAAGAGGTAGGACATAGCACAAAAATGATAACAATAAAAATTACAGCTCATCCCGCAAAAAAGTAAGCCCTTACTTACCAATTGCGTTGGACAAAAAATAATAAAATTACGGCTGTTGGAAAATGAATGGCAAAAAAAAGAATTTTGCTCAGAAAAGGAAAAAGAACATAGAAAGCTATATAAAATGGGTATCGCCATAATCGTACTGACCCACAGAATAAATATAACATCACTTTTACCGCACAGTGTACACCATAAAAAAAAAACGCCATAAATGTTCCAGTTTTTCACGTGTCAACAATAATGCACCAGTTATGCAAAGTACAATATGTCACAAAAAACTATCTTAGAATCGCTCTGCTCAGAAAAAGCGTTCTAAAGTTACATAGTAACATAGTTCATGAGGTTGAAAGAAGACCAGAGTCCATCAAGTTCAACCTATATCCCTAATGAGTCCCTACAGAGTTGATCCAGAGGAAGGCAAAAGTTATTACCATTTAAAGAGATACATGTCAAATTTTTAAAAAAGAGCCTGGTCATAGAGGTAAAAAAAAATGGGTCGGTCCTTAAGGGGTTAATTGAATTCCAATTAAACGAAATTTGTAAAACAAGAATTACATACATGGTTACATGACTTGACTTTTAGTATCTTGTAAAATTCACATCATCAGCCTTTTTTTTCAAGTTAGTTTAGGAATAACATTGCCATTGTGTGACTTAGGGCACTCTTGACAAACCCTAGAGCTTTAACAACCATACTAGTTACCTTACAAAACTCTTATGTCACTGCAGCACTAGAAATACAGTTTAATTGCTTTGCCCTACTTCTCACAACTTTTAAAGAAGTTGTTTATGTTACAAATCCCCCCCCCCATCCACTCCATCTCTCATTTTCAAAGATCTGTCCTGTCTTGTATTGTACAGACAACAAACCACTTACAGTGGGGCAAAAAGGTATTTAGTCAACCACCAATTGTGCAAGTCCTCCCACATAAAAATATGAGAGAGGCCTGTAATTTTCATCAAAATTATAACTCAACTATGAGAGACAGAATGAGATAAATAAATACATAAAATCACATTGTCTGATTTCTAAAGAATTTATTTGCAAATTATGGTGGAAACATGGCGGTAAATGTTGGCACCCCTGAAATCTTACTAGAAAATGAAGTATTTTTCACAGAAAAGGATTCCAGTAACACATGTTTTCCGATACACATGTTTATTCCCTTTGTGTGTATTGGAACTAAACCAAATAAGTGAGGAAAAAAAGCTAATTGGACATAATGTCACACCAAACTCCAAAAATGGGCTGGACAAAATAATTGGCAGTCTTTCAAAATTGTGGATAAATAAGATTGTTTCAAGCATGTGATGCTCCTTTAAACTCACCTGGTGCCAGTAGCAGGTGTGGGCAATATAAAAATAACACTTGAAAGCAGATAAAAAGAAGAGAAGTTCACTTAGTATTTGCATTGTGTGTTTGGTGTGCCACACTAAACATGGACAACAGAAAGAGGAGAAGAGAACTGTTTAAGGACTTGAGAACCAAAATTGTGGAAAAATGTCAACAATCTCAAGGTTACAAGTCCACCTCCAGAGATCTAGATTTGTCTTTGTCCACAGTGCGCAACATTATCAAGAATGTTGCAACCCATGGCACTGCAGCTAATCTCCCTGGGCGTGGACGGAAGAGAAAAATTGATGAAAGGTGTCAACACAGGATAGACCAGATGGTGGATAAGCAGCCCCAAACAAGTTTCATAGATATTCAAGCTGTTCTGCACGCTCAGGGAACATCTGTGTCAGCGCGAACTATCTGTTGACATTTAAATTAAATGAAATGCAGGAGACCCAGAGAACCCCACTTCTGACAAAGAGACATGTAAAAGCATGACCATATTTTGCCAAAATGAACTTGAATAAGCCAAAATCCTTCTGGGAAAACATCTTGTGGACAAATTAGACCAAGAGGCCTACAAAGAAAAGAACACAGTACCTACAGTGAAATATGGTGGAGGTTCAATTATGTTTTGGGGTGGTTTTGCTGCCTCTGGCACTGGGTGCCTTGAATGTGTGCCAGGCATCATGAAATCTGAGGATTACAAACAGATTTTGGGTCGCACTGTACAGCCTAGAAAGCTGGGTTTGCATCCGAGATCTTGGGTCTTCCAGCAGGACAATGACCCCAAATATACGTCAAAAAGCACCCAGAAATGGATGGCAACAAAGTCCTAGAGAGTTCTGAAGTGGCCAGCAATGAGTCCAGATCTAAATCCCATTGAACACCTGTGGAGAGATCTTAAAATAGCTGTTGGGAAAAGGTTCCCTTCCAATAAGAGAGACCTGGAGCAGTTTGCAAAGGAAGAGGGGTCCAACATTCCGGCTGAGAGGTGTAAGAAGCTTATTGATGGTTATAGGAAGCGGCTAATTTCAGTTATTTTTTCTAAAGGGTTTGCAACCAAATATTAAGTTAAGGGTGCCAATAATTTTGTACAGCCCATTTTAGGAGTTTGGTGTGACATTATATTATGTCCAATTAGGGGTGCCAACATTTACGGCCATAACTGTATTTGGTCACCTACAAACAAGCAAGATTTCTGTCTCTCACAGACCTGTAACTTCTTTTTTAAGAGTTTCCTCTGTCCTTCACTCGTTACCTGTATAAATGGAACCTGTTTGAACATGTTATCAGTATAAAACCTCAAACAGTCACACTCCAAACTCCACTATGGCCAAGACCAAAGAGCTGTCGAAGGGCAGCAGAAACAAAATTGTAGTCCTGCACCAGGCTGGGAAAACTGAATCTGCAATAAGCAAGCAGCTTGGTGTGAATAAATCAACTGTGGGAGTAATTATTAGTGTGACATCTTACCCTCTGGACACACATCCTGGCCATGAGTGCACTGTCCCCTCTCCTTCTCTGGCCGGCGGGGCTGGGATTCGCACTGCAGTCTCCTAGGGCAAGCGTGCGCCGGAGCTCTCAGATTTAAAGGGCCAGTGCGCCCGTAATTATGTTTGCACCTGCGCATTCATTATAAGTGTCTGCACCTCCCCCCACTCTCTGCCGGATCTTTGTTTGCCTTTGCACCTGAGAGAAATCTTATTCTGTGATTCCTTGCCATGTACCAGACCTTGCATTCTGTGACCTGATCATGTTCCTTGCCACCTGCCTATTAACCTTCTGCTACCCTACTGACTATGCTCCTGTGCCGCCTGCCAAGACCTTCCGCAAGCCTCACTTTGTCTTGTCTCATCCCTTCAGTACCACGGTATACCTCAGCCGCCTGTATGGTCGAGTCGTGCCAGGGGTAGCAACCTGGGTGCCACCTGCCGCAGCAAGTCCATCCCGCTTTGCGGCGGGCTCTGGTGAAAACCAGCAGCACCTTAGACTCTGATCCCTGGCACAGCCTGCGTCATCTGCCACACAGGTCCAGGGGATCCACTACGTCTCCAGCTCCAGGCCATCAGGGTATTGTGGATCTACTACCTAGTTCCAGTCGACTGCGGTGAGTCTGAAGGTAAGATCCGGCCATGGAACCCGCTGAGGTACCTCTGCCAGAGGTTTCAGACCTTCCTTCCATTGTGGTCCATCAGTCGCAACAGTTGGCCCATCAGGCGCAACAACTAAATAGACTGTCCGCCATGATGCAGCAACTTCTGACCATGCAACAGCAACCGCAACCTGCAGTTACCTCCGGATCAAAGCTTCGCCTTTCCCTTCCCACGAAGTTTGATGGAGATCCTAAGTTGTGTTGAGGCTTTGTGACTCAGTGCTCCATTCACCTGGAGCTCATGGCAGATCTGTTCCCATCCGAATGTGCACAGGTGGCGTTTGTGGTCAGTCTCTTGTCTGGAAAGGCCCTGGCCTGGGCTATTCCTCTCTGGGATCTCAGAGTTTGTTGAGTTCTGCAGAGTTTTTGAAGAAGCCGCACGTGCCTCCTCTGCCGAGACAGCTCTTCCTAACCTAAGACAAGGGATTTCCTCCGTGGGTGACTATGCTGTCCAGTTTCGCACCCTTGCTTCAGAATTGTCATGGAACGACGAAGCCTTATGTTCTACTTTCAAAAAAGGACTGTCCAGCAGAATAAAGGACGATCTTGCTGCTCAAGATCATCTGTGTAACCTGTGTGAACTCATCCATTTAGCCATACGTATTGACGTGCGTTTTTCCGAAAGACAGGAGGAACTTCGTAATAATATAGAACCAACCCAAACATGGTGTTATCCTCGTTTGGCACCCGTGTTTATACGTCCACCTCTTCAGTCTTCAGTGCCTCCTGCTGCAGAGGCTATGCAAGTGGATCCTACTCGCCTAACCCAGCAGGAGAGATCCCGACGACGCAATATGAATTTGTGCCTACACTGTGCCAGTCCGGAGACTGTTCTTCCTGTCCACAAGCATCCGGGAAACGCTTGCACTTTGGCCACGTAGGAGAGGCGTCCCAGGGTGTGAATACTACCTCTCCTCGTTTGTGTCTCTTTGTTCAAGTCCACATTTCTGTTCAGATTTCATTTTTCGCTACTGCATTCTTGGACTCAGGTTCCGCTGGCAACTTCATTGATGCCTCTCTCGTGCATGAATATCGTCTTCCTGTGAATTGCCTTGTCAAGCCCCTGTTCATCTCTTCTGTCAATGGACAAAGTCTGGACTGTAAAGTGCTATACCACACTGAGTCTCTTCTCATGCAGGTGGGAGTCTCGCATAAGGAAAGGATTGAATTCTATGCACTTCCTCATTGTACTTCACAGATACTTCTCGGTCTTCCTTGGCTCCAAAGCCATTCCTCACCCTCATTGGCCTCACCCTACAGGTCTTCGGGCTATACAATGTTTCCGGGGATTTGCCAACTATTACCGTCAGTTCATCCCACATTTCTCTTCTGTGGTCGCTCCCATTGTAGCTCTCACCAGAAAGACCTTTTGCCTTGGAGGTTGATGCTTCGTCTGTAGGAGCCGGTGCCATTCTCACCCAGAAAAACTCCAAGGGTAAAACTAACCTGCGGATTCTTTTCTAAAACCTTCTTGCCTGCAGAAAGGAACTACTCCATCGGAGATCGAGAACTGCTTGCTATCAAACTCGCCTTAGAGGAATGGCAACATTTGTTAGAAGGATCTCCTCATCCGATCAGTATCTACTCGGACCATAAGAATCTCTTGTACCTTCAGTCAGCTCAGCGTTTGAACCCTCGACAGGCAAGGTGGTCATTGTTCTTTTTCAGGTTTAATTTTTTCATTAATTTCCGTCCAGCTAACAAGAATATCAGAGCTGATGCCCTTTCCAGATCCTTGAAATGGGGTCATTCGTCTTTGTTGACTGGTCATCCTGAAGTACATAAGACGTTTCTTTTAGTCTCCCGACGTTACTGGTGGCCGAATCTGGAACATGATGTCTCCGAATTTGTACGTTCCTGTGTCACCTGTGCTCGTGACAAGCCCCTTGACAGAGACCCGCAGGACTCTTGCAGCAGTTGCCCATTCCTGAGACTCCATGGACTCACATTGCTGTGGATTTCATTACCGATCTTCCGCCATCTCATAATAACACAGTCATCTGGGTTATGGTTGATCAGTTTTCTAAAATGGCTCATTTTATCCCACTTCCTGGACTCCCATAACCCACACAACTGGCGAAGCACTTCTTGCTCCATATCTTCCGTCTACATGGCCTTCCAGAAAATATTGTCTCAGATAGCGGAGATCAGTTTGTGTCCAAATTCTGGCGAGCTCTCTGTTCCTGCCTTGACATCAGCTTGGATTTCTCCTCTGCCAGTCCAATGGCCAGGTGGAGAGGGTAAATCTAATTTTAGAGACTTATTTACGTCATTTTGTTTCAGCTCGTCAGGACGACTGGATTGATCTTCTTCCCTGGGCGAAATTTTCCTACAAACATAAAGATTAAGCAAACCACAAGGACAATTTTGTATTGTTTTTGGTCATCATCTCCGGTCTCCTCTTCCTGTCCCAGTTTCTTAAAGGGTCCCAGCTGTAGACGAACTTGTCCGGGATTTCTCCTCCATTTAGCGACAGACTCGGCAGTCTTTATCTCTGGCCTCCTCCCATATGAAAACCCAGGCAAACAAGAAAAGAAGATCTCCTCCATCCTTCTCTCCTGGTGATAAAGTGTGGTTATCTTCTAAATACATTCGCTTCAAAATTAGTTGCAAATTAGGTCTTCATTTCCTGGGTCCGTTTGAGGTCTTACAAAAAATGTATCCTATTTCATACAAACTCTGTTTACCTCCTTCTCTATGCATTCCTAACTCCTTTCACGTATATCTCCTCAAGCCTCCAGTTATCAATCCTTACTCTCAAAGAAGAAACACCGCTCCCACTCCTGTCTCCGGTTCCTCTAATATTTTTCAAGTTAAAGAGATCTTGGCCTCGAAAATGGTACGTGGCAGGAATTTTTTTTTTTGTAAATTTTAGGGGATTTGGTCCTGAGGAGAGATCTTGGGAGCCTGAGGAAAACATCTTGGATCGTGGTCTCCTCAAACATTTTCTCAGCCAAGGGGGTGACCAAAGAGGGGGGGTACTGTGACATCTTGCGTTCTGGCCGCACATTCTGGCCATGGGCGCACTGTCCCCTCTCCTTCTCTGGCCGGCAGGGCTGGCATTCGCAGTGCGGGATGCGCCCGCATGCGAACCCCAGCCCGTCACTCACCTCTGTCCCCTGCTCCGTCGCGCATCTGGGACAGCTGCCAAGGTGCAGAGCCTGGAGGCGCAGAACACATTAAGTCTCATGCAGCAGAAACATGTAAAGCTAGAAGGGGACATGAAGGTCCTAAAAGAAAGCAGAGACCAAGTTGTAGCAGAACTGGCTAAAGAGAGGTTAAAAGTGTCTCAGATGGAAACTACGGCCAAAGCTACAGCTGTCTGTGTTGAAGAAGAAAGACTGCTTATGGGGCAAAAGATGCTAGAGAAGGATATGCTTACTCTAAAAGTGGCGAAATCTGAGCAATGGACTCAAGAAATAGAAGAGTCTGAAAACCATGAGAAGTCATATGAATAGTCCTCTGAAGCTGAGACTGAGGAAAAACTCTATGAGAGGTCCTCTGAAGCTGCAGAGATATTTCATGGTGAAAATGCTGAGGCAGAAAAAAACAGAGATAACTGCAGAAGCTGCAGGTAAAGTCAGTGACACTTCTGAAGGTGCAGGTGAAGAGAGGCCTAAAGGAGCCAAGAGTTCTCAGCCTGCAGATGAGCCTGTGAAGGTTGGTGTCCCTAAAGAAAAGGCTAATGAGAAAGCAGAGTCCTTACAATTTGGACACTGTGATAGAAGACAGGGTCGTGGTAGAAACCCTGAGAGACGCTGGATTTGTTCCAGAAAACTCCGGAAGAAAGTCCGGAGAAGTAAAATCTGAAGAAGAGTCCTTCTCAAGGAGAAGATGGACAGGTAAATTAAAGGGAAGCCTCCTGAAATTGTGAAGAATGTCTTTGAAGTCCAGCAAATAGGTGATACAGGCTTTGTTGGCCACCAGCAAAGATCGGTCGGTGGTCATACCGTTCACAGAGGAAGACAAAGGCCTGGAGAATCTGCCTTGCCTGCATCCAGTGTCCAGTGCACTGCGCAGACCAAGATGAAGAACCTTGTATTGGAAAGGCGTGACATGAATGGAGCCTTCTATAAGGGGTTTGTCAAAGGTGACCAAAAGTCTTGTGCTCGGTGGCTGGTGAAAGTGTGAATGAAAGAAGGGTGCACCATTGAAGTGGTGCATATAGCATCTGCTGAAGAAGTAAGCCAAGTGCTTCAAAACCTGTTGGATGAAGTTGGTCAAGTAAAAGGAAAGGCAGTTGTACACTATCTCTTGAAGTCAAGTGCTCCTTCCCGGCGGTCTAAGCAGAGGGGGGCAATCAAAGGGTGTTTTTCCAAGACCTTTATCCTAGGTGAGCTAGCATAGACACCCATCAGGTGCATAATTAATGAGGCCAGCAGAAGTGAGGAAAGTCTGCATATAAGGAAAGGAAACAGAATAGTCTGGGCTCTCCCCAGAAGACAACAAGGTGGCTGTATAGGAGGGAGCACACAGCCTTGCAAGGAGCACACAGTCAGGTGCTGTGAGTGACCCACACCAGTGAAGTGGACAGACAAGGGGTACACACAGCAAGAGGCTGACAATGCTGTGTGTGAACAGTGAGTAAAGGTTGCAGGAAACTTGTGTTTTAAGCTGGTGGAGACTAGCTTACCAGTGGATAGAGAGGAAGTTACTAATGTGTAGACAGTGGCTAGACAGCCTAGGATTCTGTTTGCTCCTGTGTTATATTTTTGTTTATACTGCAACCTGTCTAATAAAGCTGACGAGGAGCCAGACTTGCATAAAGAACTGTTGTTTGTCTGCTGAATGAAGTAGTGAACATGTCCTGTGGCTGTGTCAAGGACGATCCCAGAGCTAACCCCAGGGTGAAATCCCTACAACTCTTAGTAATTGAGGGCCATTATGTTGTGAAATAAAAAAAAACTGATTATAAGGATAAGGATGGGATCCACTTGAATCTGCCACAAAATCTGCATGTAGCACACCATTTTTGTGCTGTATATTTGTGACAGGTCTGCATATAAAAATTCAGATTTTCTTTGAGTCACCCTAATGAATTTTATTCACTGGGGCAGCATGAAGTGTAAATGCTGCCTTTCAAAGTGGCAAGTGTGGTAAGCTGAGCACTGCACTCATTTCTTTCTGCTTGGCACCATGTGGCTGTCCTCCAAAAGCAAAGCATGCGGTATACAGAATCATAAAAATAGGCTTTCTGTAATTCCGTACATCATCTCCCTTGCTCTCTGAGGAGAACTGAGCAATGTTGAGCAGTAACATACAGGCAAAATGTTAAGCTGAGAGCATCTGCTTGTTTCTTTTAGCCATCCAGACCCCTACCAATCAAAACTTCTGAGATGGCACTATGACATATCAGAAATATACCTAAGGCAAAAAAATACATATGTTGGGAATATGTTAGTGGATTAAATAGCATAAAATTGCCTTTAGTAATTCATGCAGTACATAAAAACGGGTCAAAGGAGACCAAAATAAAATACATCCATAAACATGAGTGTACACGCAGACAACAGAAAAATAAAAAGAGAGCAATTGTGAGAAGCAGAAACTTGAAAAGGGAAAAGAAGAGCTCCAGTACAACTGCTTAACACCTTAAAGGGGTACTCCGATGCTCAGCGTTTGGAACAAACTGTTCCGAATTCTGGAGCCAGCACCAGGAGCTCGTGACATTGTAGCCCTGCCCCCTCATGACATCACGCCCACCCCCTAAATGCAAGTCTATGGGAGGAGGCATGACATCATGAGGGGGCGGGGCTGTGACATCACTGCTGGTGCCGGGTCCAGCGTTCGGAACAGTCTGACGCCCGGACATCATTAGTTCCTTACTTTGTCAGCAGATCCTCATCCTCTGTATGAAGACAATAATTATATAACCCTGCCAAATACTCCGGCACCTGAAAATTATTCTACCACACACTGTATCCCTTGAATATAAAACTACCATCCATCCACTGTACCCCTGAATATAAGACAGCAACACTGTACCTCCTGAATGTAATACAGCCACACACTGTACCCCCTGAATGTGTGGCAGAATCCCTACCCTGTACTTTCCCCACCCAGACCCCGAAGTCCCCCCAGACCCATCTTTCCCCTCCTCCTTCAGACCCCTAAGGGCCTGTTAAAACTGCGGTTATTCAGCCGGTGGAATGTTCACTTCCTGCAGGCGCTGCTGGCAATGCATTCTGTCTGAATTCTGCCCAAAGAACGAACATGCTTATGGTTGGGTGGACGTCCATTCCAATGGCAGAATTGCCCTGTAGTAATTCTGCAATGTGTACAGTGCATTAGTCTCCCATTGAAAACAATGGGACTTTGCTGCAAGAAGAATTTTGCTGGCGGAATGTCCACAGTTTGGATGAGCCCTAAGTCCTCCAGACCCATCTCTACCATCTTCCTTCAGACCCTTAAATCCCCCCAGACACATCTGCCTTCTCTAGACCCCTAAGTCCTTGTTTAGATCCCTCTGCTCTCCAGACCCCTAAGTCCCCCTTTAGACCTATAAGTCCCCCTCAGACTACACTGTTTCCTCCAAAGAGGAGGGGACAGAGGGGTCTGGGAGAAACACATCCTTCACACTCCTCTGTGCTCCCCCAGACCCCTCTTTCCCCTCCTCTTTCACACTCCTCTGCCCTCTGCCCCTGCTCCTCTGTCCCCACAGACCCCTCTGTCCCCCTCCTCCTGTACACTCCTTTGCCCCTTCCCAGACCCCTCTGCCCCCCACTCCTTTGCACTTTCCTGTACCTCCACAGACTCCTCCTTCTTCATAATCCTTTCACCCCCTGATACCTCTGTCTCACGCAGACCCTGTGTGCACTTCTTCTTTAAAATCCTTTGACCGCTCCCCCGTGGCACCCCCACCCTTCTGTTTCCCCCAGACCCCTTCTCCTTCGCACTATTTTATTTACATTCCCCAGACTCCCATCCAGACTCCCTCCCAATCACCTGCCC
This sequence comes from Hyla sarda, assembly GCF_029499605.1. NCBI lineage: Eukaryota > Metazoa > Chordata > Amphibia > Anura > Hylidae > Hyla > Hyla sarda. The sequence continues at coordinate 228,601,720 of NC_079192.1, forward strand.
TTTTTACCTTATAAGAGGCTGCAGGTCATGGTGGGCAGCAGCAGTGAGTAGCTCTGAGCTTCCGTCCTGCTTGGATTGAACAGCCAGGGCAGGGACACGTCCGTGACATCAGAGGCGTGACGTAAAGTAGCAGTGTCCCTGCCCTGGTCTAATGAACTTGGGGCCAGTGGACCAGCCCCGAGAGAGGTCCCCTTGTGCGCGCCAGAGAAGGGGGCCTCGCAGAGGACAGTGTGGCTGCATTGTTTAAAAAAGTCTGGGGCCGGGGCAGGTGACATTCGGGGCACCTGTCTTAACATTTGGGGCATGGGCCCCAAACGTTTTGACCTAGTGATGCCCCTGATGTAAGGTACCTGTGCGTCCTGGTCCAGTTACCGGTGTTTAAAGCACACTCACAGGCTGAGCGTGCTTCAAACCCGGTGAGTACTGACTGCTTTCAGCAGCCAGGACCCATGGTTAATGCCGGGCATCACCGATCGGGCCGATGCCTGTCATTAACCCTTACCTGCCTCCTTGCCATCCGACCGGTGTTCCTCTGCTGTCTCCAGCCTCCACAGGCTGGAGCAGCAGAGCACCGATAACACTGCTCAATGCTGAGCCAAAGCTCAGCATTAAACAGTGTACGCAATCAAAAGATTGCATGGTATATCCCTCTATAGAGGCTCAAAAAAAAATTTCATTTGTGAAAAAAAAGTAAAAAAAATTTAATAAGCCCCATCCCTATTAAAAATTTGAATCACCCCGCCCCCTTTCCCATTTTTAAAATAAAAACGTAATAAAAAAAAACATAATCATATGTGGTAACGCCACGTGCATAATTGTCCTAACTATTAATATATAAGTTAAACCGGAAGATCGATGGTGTACATGTATAAAAATACCAAAGTTCAAAATTGCGCATTTTTGGTCAGTTCATATGTCATAAAAACTGTATAAAAAGTGATTAAAAAAAAAGTCCCATCGAAAATGGTACCAATAAAAACTACCAATAAAAAGTTATAGGTGTCAGAAGATGACAATTTTAAACATACAAATTTTGGTGCATGTAGTTAGGATTTTTTTTAAAGTAGTAAAATGAAAGAAAAAAAACTTTGTAACTGTGTGGACCTACAGAATAAAGAAAACATGTCCTTTTTACCGAAACAAGCACTGTGTAGAAATGGGAGCCCCCAAAAGTTGCAAAATGGCTTTTTTTTTTATTTCACCCTACTAATAATATTTTTTCCCCACAGATTTTGTTTTAAAATAGTTGAAGTTATTACAAAGTACAATTGGTGACACAAAAAAACAAGCCGTCATGTGGGTCTGTAGGTGCAAAATTGAAAGCATTTTGATTTTTAGAAGGGGAGGAGAAAAAAAAAGAAAGTGCAAAAACAAAAAATCACCTGATCCTTAAGGCCAAGATGGGCTTCGTCCTTAAGGGGTTGAATAAGTTTAAAAACACCAAAATTTATTAATCCGTGGCATATGACATGTGTCCGGCTCCTAATCATAGTGCTACGCTCAAAGCATAAAACATCATATGTACAAGGGAAAAAAAAGTAACAAGGATAAAAGCAGCTGCGTAATAACAAAGCTTTAATTAACTATTTACAAAGAGAACATGTAGGATATTAACGCAGTTACCTCCACGTTTGGGTGTTTGTAACATTTTAATACCCTTGTTTGTAAGGCCAGGTCTACACTACAAAGAATCTGTTAGCAGCAGCCTCCAATTGATTACAATGGGATTCTGCTGCTTATTTCAAGGTAGGAAGTTATGTAGCTAAACTTCTGACAAGGAATTTAATTTTACTGGAAGAATGAACATGTTCATTCATTTGGCAGAATCTGCTCTAAAAGCCCATTATCAGTAGGAATTTGAATTTTGGTGTTTTATTTTTGTGTCAGATTCTATACATAATGAGCGTTGATTCCTCAAATAACTCCGTCAGCGGAATTCGGGGTTAAATTTGCAATGGATTATGTCATAAAAAAAAAACTAGTCTCCGACGTTCAAAGTCCTATTAACAAGGATTTTTTCGGGCTTTTTTCCGATTGGAACATGTTCATTTTTTTTGTGGAATCCACAAACCTTCCATAGTGTGTACAGTTTAGCAAATCTAATTGATATGCAAGCTGCAAGCTGATTCTACTCGGAGCAGAAAGATCCATAATGTGCATGAACCCTTAGTCTAAGTTCCCACTTGGTATTTTTTCTGGCAGTTTTTGGAATACTGCCACTGCAGTTTTTGAGCCAAAGCCAGAAACGTAGGAATAGGACATATAAAGGAAGAACTTACACTTCTCCTCCCTTATGGATCCACTTCTGACTTATTACAGATAATATCGGTCTCAACAGAGTGCATCCTATCACTGTGTACCGAAGAAATAAATTTGATCTTCTGCATAAAGTTTCACAAGTTGCATCTTCTTAATCACACCCAACATCTAACATTGCTAGGAGATAACATAGAGCCAAGAGATTTAGCCCTCTTGGCCACACATCTCACAACATTTTGTAGTATGTCAAAAATAGAGATGAGCGAATTGAATCTGACAAAGTCGAATTCGTTCCAAATTTCATAAAAAATTCGATTTGGTCTGAATCCGAACTTCGACTCGATGCAAAATAACAAATTTCTTCATTAGTGACACCCCTTCAATCGTCCTGTATAATGTATAGATGCGAGCGGCTTTCTCCTGCGCTCGCATCTCTGCAAAAGATAGGACGATCACAGCGGGTGTCAGGAGTGACACTTGATGTGATCTGTCCTCAACTGTAGGTACTACTGCTCCCAACATGGAGCAAACTCTGCTCCATGCTGGGAGCTGTAGTACCTGCATTAATAGACAGATCGCAGCGAGTGTCACTTCTAACACCCAATGCGATTGTCCTGTATAATTTATAGATGCGGGCGGCCGGCCGCTCTTCTTTTGTCCCACTGTAGTATGAGTATATGCTGTATATATATACACGTATTATTCATAATTCCCACAGAGAGCTGTGAGAGGCTGGAACCATCTAGTGTTGCTCACGAATATTCGCAATGCAAATTTTATTTGCGAATATTGCATATTCGTGAATTTGCAAATATTCGTGAATATAGCACTATATATTCGTAATTACGAATATTCTTTTATTTTTTTCACAGTACACATCACAGTGATCATCCCTCTCTGCTTCCAGCTTGTGTGGTCTACAGAAGGCTCTAATACTACTTTGTGAGACTGGGGTGCTAATTTTTGCATATGCAAATTTTTGCTTATGTTGATTTTTGTATATGCTAATTTTTGCATATGCGAAAATTAACATACGCGAATTTTCATGTAAGCGAAAATAAAACGCAAATATTACGAATATGCGATTTTAGCGAATATATGACGAATATTCGTCCATATATTTGCGAAATATCGCAAATTCGAATATGGCCCATGCCGCTCAACACTAGAACCATCTGGCCAATCACAGCTCTCTGCGGGAAATATGAATAAGTGATGTGAATTCTATTCACATCACTGGCCACCTGAGTATAGTGAAGTGAAGCGAGCGCAGGAGAAAGCCGCTCCAACTCTGTAATAGAAAGGACAATCACACCGGGTGTCAGAAGTGGCACCTGCTGTGATCTATTAGTACAGGTACTACAGCTCCCATCGTTGAACAGTCATTTCCATGCTGGGAGTAATAGTACTACCTAAAAAATGTAAAATATAGACAAAAAAAGTGAACCACACATACACGCTTTATTAAACACAATATTTAAATATATTACTAATAAAAAAAATGAAAATAATTAATTATAAAAAATATATTATTTTTACATTTAAATGGCCCCTTTCTACATTTTTATTATTGTCGGCTATATTTTTAGGTCCCTGCTCGCCCACATAACTTGATTCCTGTTTAAAAATTAACATTAGAGATGAGCAAATCGAAGTTGACAAACCCGAATTTGTTTCGAATTTCATGAAATATTCAATTCGCGCAATCGCTTCATTAAACTCCATTTACTGTGGTACAGGCTCCAGGGCATCTAAAATGGCGGATCCACATGTCAGTACATGGGGCAAGGAACGCTGGGAAGGCAGGAAGGCAAGGCGAGAAGTCACCCCTGTGATGTCACAGCCCTATATATTCAGCAGCCATTTCATTCATCACACTGCATAGAGATAGGACAGATATCGCTGTGTTTGTTACACAGAAAGGTTTGTTGCAGCAACATTCCACCTCAGCCTTCTGTAGGACACAGAGCACAGCATTTTTGCTCAGAAATTAATCCTTACTGCAGCGATTAACCCCTCAGTCACGGAGAGAAATAAATTTTTCGGGAAAATCTGTGTCTTTGTTCCACAACAACTGGTCTGCTGGTTATACTAGTCTGTAGACGGTATAATACATACCCAGCAGTCCGTTCCTCATAGTATTTGAGAAAGAGTCTTTTTGCAATTTTTTTTGTGTACTATAGCGCATTTTTCTGCCCTCATAAGTGCATACCACATACCTACATCTAAGTGGTGTACTATTTTGTACCTGTTAATCCGTCAAGGGCCTAAATACTGTGAAAGGACAGCTAAAAGTAATCACCGTCTAGTGTTTTACTCCAATACGTTAATTAAGCATACTGTAGAGCATTTTTCTGCCCTCATAAGTGCATACCACATACCTACATCTAAGTAGTGTACTATTTTGGACCTGTTAATCTGTCAAGGGCCTACATACTGTGAAAGGACAGGCAAAAGTAATCACCGGCTGGTCTTGCACTCCAATACTTTTTTTAAGTGCACTGTAGCGCATTTTTCTGCCCTGTTTGTTCCACCACAAATGGTCTGCTGGTTAATCTAGTCTGCTGACGGTATAATACATACCCAACAGTGCATTCCTAATAGTCTGTGAAAGAGTGCAATTTTGTGTTTAGTACATAGCGACTGTGTGCTGTAGTACAGTTGTGTAGTGTTGGTGTTGTGCAAAAATATGTTTTTTCAGCGTACTGTAGCAAATTATTCTGCCCTCATATGTGCATACCACATACCTACTTCTAAGTAGTGTACTATTTTGAACCTGTTAATCTGTCAAGGGCCTAGATACTGTCAAAGTCAAGCCAAAAGTACTCACTGGCTGGTGTTGTACTCAGATACTTTTTTAAGTGACTGTAGTGCATTTTTCTGCCCTCATAAGTGCATACCACACGAAGTAGTGTACTTTTTTGTACCTGTTAATCTGTCAAGGACCTACATACTGTGACAGTCCAGGTAAAAGTAATCACCATCTGGTGTTTTACTCTAATACATTTTTAAAGTGTACTGTAGCACATTTTTCTGCCCTCTTTGTTCCACAACAAATGGTCTGCTGGTTATACTAGTCTGTAGACTAGTCTGTATACATCTAAGTATTGTACTATTTTGAACCTATTAATCTGTCAAGGGCCTAGATACTGTGAAAGTCCAGGCAAAAAGTATTCACCCGTTTATTTGCTTTTGTATTTTTCTGCTTAGGTGTGTATTCACACTAGTTTGTTCAGAGCAGTTTGCTATTCCACCTGGATAGGTAATAGTTAATGCTCTGAGTGAATGAGAACTCGAGTGGAGTTATTTAGCCAGAGTAATCCTGCATTTTGCGGCTGGTTTTTCTGTTATGGACCGACCGGGGAGACAGGGAGAGTGAGCCCTAATCTGATTCTTAAACATCTCTCCCTGCCTACTTGCCCACTCACCCTAAACTGTGAGTCGACAACTGGGAGCCGGTCCTTTTCTGCGCTAAAGTGCAGTGGCGTAAAAACAAATAAACATAGTCAGTCACAGGCCAGAAACAGAAACCTACTAGACAATTCAAATACTAAGAGGGCAGAATATAAACTCACAAACAGAACAGAATATAGTGAATTAACAAACACTTCACAAATTTTACATGGAGTCACATGTCACATGGCAGCACAATAACAGAGCCTGGAGGTGGCATCAGTATGAAGAGACCATATAGGGGCTGAATGACTGCCTGGAGTTTGTGGCAGCATGGGGAGACCATATAGTGTCTGAATGGCATATCCTGGAGGGGGCTGAAGCATGAGGAGACCATATAGTGTCTGAATGGCACAGCCTGAAGTTGGCAGAAGCATGAGGAGGCCATTGAAATTAAAGATTTTGAAATTGAAGATTTTGCAATTGAAATTGGAGGTTTTGAAATTGAAATTTCCCTACTCTGACTGATATACCTATTGCGTATATGAGGGGAGTACAATACGCTTCACTACGATTAAAACAGTATTTTTCTTGAACAGCAGTAGGTGTGTACTATTGTCTGTTCTTTCACAGTATAGAAACCCTTGACAGATTAACAGGTACAAAATAGTACACTACTTAGATGTAAGTATGTGGTATGCACTTATGAGGGCAGAAAAATGGGCTACAGTACACTTAAAAATACGTAATTTGTTCAGTACATAGCACTGAACAGTATTAGGATTAAATGATTGCAATAAATAGTCCCCTATAGGGACATAAAAAGTGTAAAATAAAGTTGAAAAATGTAAAAATTAAAAGAAAAAAAATATTAGAAAAATCCCCTCCCCCAATACAAATGAAACATATTTGTCATCGCCGCGTGCGTAAATGTCCGAACTATAAAAATATAATGTTAATGATACTGTATGATGAATGGCGTAAACGTAATAAATAAATAAAAAGTCCCCAAAAAGCTGCTTTTTAGTCAAATTTTATTCCCAAAAAAATTTTATAAAAAAATGACCTAAAAGTTTTATATATGCAAATTTTTGATTACTGATTTTGAACAAAAAGATTTTTTTTATGAGGTACAAAAATATAAAAGTATCTCACCATGGGTATCATTTTAATCGCATTGACCCACAGAATAAAGAACACATGTAATTTTACTGTAATGTGTACAGTGTGTAAACAAAACCCTACAAAATGTGCAAAATTGTGGTTTTCATTGAAATTTCCTCCTTAAAAATTTTTTTTTGTGGGTACACCATACTTTTTTGTGGTAAAATGAGAGGTTTCATTACAAAGTACAATTGGTCACTCAAAAAAGTGTTACGGATTTTAGAAGTCGAGGAGGAAAAAACGAAAAAGCAAAAATAAAATTGGCCTGGTCCTTAACGTTCAAATAGGCTTGGTCCTCAAGGGGTTACATTTAAATTTAAGATTTGGAAATTGAAATTTTAACTCCCATGTTTTATTGCCCCGGGCCCCGGCGTGTGGGTACAAAGGACCAAATTTTACAAGGAGTCACATGTCACATGGTAGCACAATGACAGAGCCTGGAGGTGGCATCAGTATGAGGAGACCATATAGTGGCTGAATGACTACATGGAGTTTGCGGCAGCATGGGGAGACCATATAGTGTCTGAATGGCCAGGCCTGTAGGTGGCTGAAGCATGAGGAGACCATATAGTGTCTGAATAGAACAGCCTGAAGTTGGCAGAAGCATGAGGAGACCATTGAAATTTAAGATTTAGAAATTTAAGAAATTTTGAAATTGAAATTGAAGATTTTGAAATTGAAGTTTCCCTACTCTGCCTGACATACTTATTGTGTATATGAGGGGAGTACAATACGCTCCACTACGATTAAAACTGTATTTTTCTAGAACAGCAGCAGGTGTGTTCTATTGGCTGTTCTTTCACAGTATATAAACCCTTGACAGATTAACAGGTACAAAATACTTAGATGTAGGTGTGTGGTATGCCCTTATGAGGGCAGAAAAATTGGCTACAGTACGCTTAAAAATAAGTATTTTTACCTGTGTCCCAGATTCTTCATCAGATGACAATATGAGTATTATGTGTTCCAGTGACATTAGTTCATAGGAGGAACAGAAAAACATGATACAACTTAATTCTGCAACTGAAGAACCTCAACAAAGAATGAACGACTTAAAGCCTACTGGAACTGAGGAACTTCAAAATGGTAAATCTACCACCTGGAGTAGTCAGTGAATTCCAACAGCCGGTGGTCAGTATCCACAGTTCCCTGTTTCTGCTAGTCCTTGGCAATATTCTTTTTATTACTGGTATTAACATGGCAATAATGCTGGGAGAGTAACTCAAGGATACCCACATGTTTCCTACAATACACAGTCAACCAATCCTTATAATCAGTCCTCTGCAAATTCCTATACTACAAACCAGCCTTACTCTGATTTCAATGGACAGATTCAAGCACAGATGCATTCAGTTTCTGGCTGTTTTGGTGCCAATTTGACATACAATTATGCAGATCCATCCTCTTTTTCAAATCAGAATCCAGTGCAAAATCAATACTCTTATAGTTCTACTGGAAATACAGACTGGCTATGGAGTTCTTGGCAATAATGAAGAAAACAAGACGAAAGATTAAACAAGATGAAAAGATTAAACTAGACAATGATCTCCGGATTCAATATCTGAATTTTTAATTGCAAAACATTTGCAGTTGACTACTTGCAGTAGTACTATTTATACCAATGACATTTGTAGTTTTTTGGCACATTTCTTAACTGTGCTAACTTTTTTGTATGCTTTTTTTAAAATATATTTTTCCATTTTTTATACAAGAGTTTTCCTCTGGGCACTTCCTTAAAGTGTCTATAACTATTTTATATATTTATTTGTTAGGAGTCACAATATATGATTGTGTTGTTTTGTAATTGTTGTTTACATTTGAAAGATTTTGTGATTTAAATAATTGTTATGTGTTTGCTGTCTTGTATTAGAAAACTGAATTGACACTTTTCAACTCTTAAGTGAAAAATGGAGTCAGCACCCTTATCATCAGTTAAGCAGTGATTAAAAAGTAAAATAGCTAGTTTAAGAAAACATGCCCTTTGAAAAAGTTTGGGGGGTTTGGTGTTCCCCATCAAGGGGGAAAAAATATGTATTTTTACACAACACCAGCAGTACACAACAGTGCTGCAGAACACAGTCGCTGTGTAATAAACCCAAAATTGCACTCTCACAGACTATTAGAAATGCTGGGTAAGTATTATACCGTCTACAGACTAGTATAACCAGCAGACCATTTGTTGTGGAAAAAAGAGAAAAGAAAAATGCGCTACGGGGCGCTTTAAAAATGTATTGGAGTAAAACACCAGACGGTAATTACTTTTAACTGGACTGTCACAGTATGTAGGCCCTTGACAGATTAACAGGTACAAAATAGTATACTACTTAGATGTAGGTATGTAGTATGCACTTATGAGGGCAGACAAATGCGCTACAGTACGCTTAAAATAGTATCTGTCATGGACAGACCGGGGGTACAGGGAGAGTGAGCCCTAAACTGACTTAAACATCTCTCCCTGCCTACTTGCCCACTCACCCTAAACGGTGAGTCAACAACTGGGAGCCGGTCCCTTCCTGCGCTAAAGTGCAGTGGCATAAAAACAAATAAACATAGTCGGTCACAGGCCGGAAACAGAAACCTACTAGACAATACAAATACTAAGAGGGCAGAATATAAACTCACAAACAGAACAGAATATAGTGAATTAACAAACAGTTCACTAAAGCAGATATCAGATAAACGGCAGACATAATAAAATGAACAAGACTAGCCATGATAGGAATATACAGCAGAATCCAGGAGATGAAGGTGATATCGGAAGAACTGAGAGCCAAGACACTAAACTCAACAGGTAAGTAACCAAGAACTATAACAAGAAGGTACAAGTACACAGGACAAAGGATCGGATCAAACAAACAGGATATAAATATAGGACACTGTTCACACTGGGACAAAGAGCATACAAACTAGACCCGGATGAGTCTGAATAGACTCCAGAATACCGAACAAGAATATAACATGCAGAGCACAGGTTACAAACTAGACTCAGACACAGTGTGAACACCGTCAAAGCTGAACAGACATTATACTAAAACTGACTAAACTAAAACAGACTAAAATACAAGGGACATGCTATATAACCATGGCTAAAAAAAACAAGATAAATTGGAAAAATAAATACAAGGTGCATGCTCACGCAGACTTGGAAGTGTATTGCACAAGCAGACATAGTAGTAATGCACTCAATAACCAGCCGCAAAATGCAGGATTACTCTTGCTAAATAACTTCACCCGAGTTCTCATTCGCTCAGAGCATTAACTATTCCCTATCCAGGTGGAATAGCAAATTGCTCTGAACAAACTAGTGTGAATATACCCCTAAACAGAAAAATACAAAAACAAATAAACGGACATTACAGTACCCTCTCTTTAAAGAGGGGCCACCGGACCCTCTAAAAAACACAAGCATAAATACATATAAAAAAAAATGTTCACAAAAAATACCTGGGCACCCAGTTGGCTCCACGATTGCCACCTGGACGCAGATGCTTGGCTCAGGAATGGAGGAACGCCAAACTGCAGCAGACAGGCCGAAGGGGTCCTTGCATCAGGTCCACTTGAAAATGGAATCAGGAAATGACAATAGAGCAAGTGATATGGCTCTCAGTTCTTCCACTATCCCCTTCATCTCCTGGATATTGCTGTATACTCCTATCAATATGTTTTTTCCTCCTCAACTTCTAAAATCCATAACACGTATATATTTCCATCTACAGACCCATTTAAGGGCTTGTTTTTTGCGTGACCAATTGTAATTTGTAATGAAACCTCTCATTTTACCATAAAAAGTATGGTGAACCCCAAACATTTTTTTAAAGGAGGAAATTTAAATGAAAACCACAATTTTGCACATTTTGGAGGGTTTCGTTTTCACACTGTTTACTTTATGGTAAAAATGACATGTGTTCTTTATTCTGTTTGTCAATGCGATTAATCCCTTAAGGACATAGCGTTTTTCCACTTTAGTCTTTTCCTCCTTACCTTTTACAAATAATAGCCCTTTTAATTTTGCACCTAAAAATCCATATGATGGCTTATTTTTTGCACCACCAATTTTACTTTGTAATAACATCAGTCATTTTACCCAAAATTCTACGGTGAAACGGAAAAGGAAAATCTTTAATTTAAAAATCTTTAATTTCAATGGTCTCCGAATGCTTCAGCCTAACTCCTGGCTGTGCCATTCAGACACTTTATGGTCTCCTCATGCTTCAGCTACCTCCAGGCTGTGCCATTCAGACACTAAATGGTCTCCTCATGCTTCAGCCAACTCCAGACTGTGCCATTCAGACACTTTATGGTCTCTTCATGCTTCAGCCACCTCCAGGCTGTGCCATTCCGCCACTATATTTTATCCTCGTGCTTCAGTCACCTCCAGGCTGTGCCATTCAGACACTATATGGTCTCCTCATGCATCAGCTAACTCAAGGCTGTGCCATTCAGCCACTATGTGGTCTCCTCATACTGATGCCACTTCCAGGCTCTGTCATTGTACTGTCATGTGACATGTGACTCCTTGTTCAATTTGGTCCTTTGTACCCACACGCCAGGGCTCGGAACCCTAAAACTTGAGAGTTAAAATTTCAATTTCAAAATCCTCAATTTCAATTTCAAAATCTCAAATTTCAATTTCAAAATCTTAAATTTCAATTGTCTCCTTATGCTTCTGCCAACTCCAGGCTGTGCCATTCAGCCACTATAGGGTCTCCTTATGATTCAGCCACCTCCAGGCTGTGTCATTGAGCCAATATCTGGTTTACTGATGATGCTTGGCCTGGGCCTAAGATTTTTTATAAAGATAGATGTGTAGATCAGCCCCGAAGCCAACGGAATCGAGCACGGAAAGGGAACAGACTATTCCCAACTTGAATACACAAATATGAAGGAATTCCAGCTCGTTTCTAGATCTAATAACCATCATTATTCACATGAAATTACATGGATCACAGGTACAGCACAGGATGTGACTTGTTTCGGCCAGGTGCTGGCCTTACACATACACTGATAACACACTTTAAGAATCATATATATGGACATGAGAAGAGACTAAATGAACAACAGGTGTGTGGCCTAGGAATGTCAAGTTAACTCTCTCATGTCCATTCACAAGAGATATTGATATACAGTGGGGATCAAAAATTTGGGCACCCCTGGTAAAAATTTGTATTAATGTGCATAAAGAAGCCAAGGAAAGATGGAAAAATCTCCAAAAGGCATCAAATTACAGATTAGACATTCTTATATGTCAACAATAGTTTGATTTTATTTCCATCATTTACACTTTCAAAATAACAGAAAACAAAATAATGGCATCTGCAAAAGTTTCGGCACCCTGCAGAGTTAATCTCTTGTACTGCCCCCTTTGGCAAGTATCACAGCTTGTAAACGCTTTTTGTAGCCAGCCAAGTCTTTCAATTCTTGTTTGAGGTATCTTTGCCCATTCTTCCTGACAAAAGTCTTCCAGTTCTTTGAGATCTCTGGGCTGTCTGTCACGCACTGCTCTTTTAAGGTTTATCAATAGATTTTCAATTATGTTGAGGTCAGGAGATTGTGAAGGCCATGGCAAAACCTTCAGTTTATGCCACTTGATGTAATCCCCCATGGATTTCGAGGTGTGGTTAGGATCATTATCCATTTGTAGAAGCCATCCTCTCTTCAACTTTAGCTTTTTCACAGATAACATCAAGTTAGCATCCAAAATTTGTTGAAATGTTATTGAATCAATTTTTCCTTCTACTCATGATTTGTTCCCTGTGCCACTGGCTGCAATACAACCCCAAAGCATGATTGATCCACCCCCATGCTTAAGAGTTGGACAGAGGTTCTTTTCATTAAATTCTGTTCCCCTTCTTCTCCAAACGTATCTTTGCTCATTCCAGCCAAAAAGTTCAATTTTAACCTCATCGGTCCACAGTTTTTTTGTAGTGAGGACGTAGAAGAGGTTTTCTTCTGATGACTCTTCCATGAAGACCATATTTGTACAAGTATCTCTTTATAGTGGAATAGTGTACCACAACTCCAGTGTTTGCCAGATCTTTCTGGAGGGATTGTGCAGTCAAACGTGGGTTTTGAATTGTTTTTCTCACAATCCTGCGAGCCGTTCTGTCTGATATTTTCTTGGTCTTCCAGATCTTGCTTTAACTTCCACTGTTCCTGATGACTGCCATTTCTTAATTAATACCGAACAGAGGATATTGAATTCTCAAAATGTTTTGCTATCTTCTTATAGCCTTCTCCAGCTTTGTGAGCGTCAACTATTTTCAGTTTCAAATTTCTAGACAACTGCTTAGAAGAACCCATGGTGCTGATTGTTGGGGCAAAGTCAGATGAGTCTGGGCATTTAAAACCTTTGAGATTAACATCACCTGGTCTTCCCAGATGATGATTGAGAACATTCCATGACACTGGCAGGTCTCAGCTTTGGAAAGGGGGCAGTGCATGCTATAAATTCTGCAGGGTGCCCAAACTTTTGCAGACACCATTTTTTTGTTTTCTGTTATTTTGAAAGTGTAAATGATGGAAATAAAATCTAACTTTTGTTGACATATTATAAGAATGTCTAATCTGTAATTTGATGCCTTTTGGAGATTTTTTTCATCTTTCCTCGGCTTCTTTATGCACATTAATACAACATTTTACCAGGGGTGCCCAAACTTTTGATCCCCACGGTACAAATCACATACAATTAAAATATACAACATTACTCATATACCATCAAAAAAGCAACAACAGATACATATATGAAATAAAAATAATTGGTGAATTCAAACATAAAAATTCACAAAGGACAAAAAACCTTAAGTATAAGTATGTGTAAGGATGACACCCATAGATTTCTGGAACAAATAATATGAATGAATCGGTATATTAGAAAGTGGGTTGTCAAACAACACAACTCTGATATCTGTATTTATGCAATGAAACATGCGTTCCATAACAAATTACTGAAGGCAGGATGGAAATGTCAGCCAAATCTCCAATAGTCACTAATTTTGCTAAATAAACACATATAAGGTGAACAATGACTTATGGGATATTTGTCAAATCTGCATCCCACGCTACCCTCAATAACCTGAAGAAAAAAGGAACACATATAGACTACAAAAAAGCCCAAAATATTACATTAGTCAGGAAAAAACTAGTGCATATGTCAGTTCTATTTTATAGTAAAAACCTCACATAGCTGCTGATGTGGCCAAAATTAGCTGAAAGAATAGCTATAAAAAGCGCAAATCCTATATATCATTTTAATCTTAACATATACTGTATATATCCTACGATTATCATAGATATTAAATATTATACATGCAGATCCATCCAATTTAAAATATAATCATATATTGTAACCATCTATATTTATTAAAATAAGGTGGGACTTATTTAAAGGATTACATTTATTATATTAATTATTTGGTCCTTTTTACACACATGCCGGGGCCCGGAACGCTAAAAATTTAGAGTTAAAATTTCAATTTCAAAGAAATGTCTACTGACTGATGCCTTGAGCGTGTGCCCTTACATATGATGTCAGTCTGTCCGATGTTGGGGTTCTCACCAGTGCACCGTGCTGAAAGGTTAGTCCTCTTTATTGTCTCTCTCTCTCTGCCTGTGTTTTTCTGTCTCCTTCCAAATCCTCCTGTCTTCCTTCCGGTCTACCAGGGAGCCTTCTCCCTTTCTCATTTATTCTTGCTCTTCTCTTTTTCTTGTAGGAACACTTATGCCAGACTAGGTGCTGATATTTTATTGTCTGCCATGTATGTCTAAGTGTTTATTGCTGTCATGTTGGTGTCCTAAAAGACTAGTGTTACTGCTCCTAATATGACTTATTTGCCATATTACCTGTTTATTTCTTTTGGGCGCATGTGCACCACATATTTTGGCCCCTTGGTCACTTGGACATCTACTACTTTGTATGTTTAAAATCTTTAATAAACTTTACTATTGAAAAAAAAATTTCAATTTCAAAATCCTAAATTTCAATTTCAAAATATCAAATTTCAATTTCAAAACCTTACATTTCAATGGTCTCCTTATTCTTCTGCCAACTCCAGTCCAAGCCATTCACCTACGATAGGGTTTCCTCATGATTCAGCCACCTCAAGGCTGTGTCATGCAGCCAATATCTGGTTTACTGATGCTGCTGGGCCTGGGCCTAAGGATTTTTATGTTAGCACTAGCTGCCATACATCTTCAATTTAAATTTAAAAATTAATCTTTTAATCTTAGGTATTGGGAGGCCATATTGTCTCCTCATGCTGCCAAGACCTCCAGGCTGTGTCATTCAGCAACTATATGGTCTCCTCATGCTGCCAACACCTCCACACTGCATCATTCAGCCACTATATTGTCTCCTCATGCTGCCAACAACTCCACACTGTCATTTAGCCACTATATGGTCTCCTCATGCTTCAGCCATATCCAAGCTGTGTCATTCTGCCAGAGAGAGGAATGCCGCGAGCGCTCCGGGGAGGAGCAGGGACCCGGAGCGCTCGGCGTAACAATATAGTGTCTGACTGGAACAGTCAGGGGGTTGCTGAAGCATGAGGAGACCATATATTGTTTGAATGGCAAAGCCCGGAGGTGTTGGCAGCATGGGGAGACCATATATTGAGCGGCATAGGCCATATTCGAATTCGCGAATATTCGCGAATATATGGACGAATATTCGTCATATATTCGGGAATATTCGCATATTCGTTATATTCTCGTTTTATTTTCGCATATGCGAATATACGCGTATGCGAAAATTAACATGCGAATATTAGCATATACAAAATAAGCATACGCGGAAATTTGCATATGCGAAAATTAGCATATGCTAATTTTCGCATATGCGAATTTTTGCACGCCAGTCTCACACAATAGTATTACAGCCTTCTTTACACCACACAAGCTGGAAGCAGAGAGGGGTGATCACTGTGATGTGTACTGTGAAGAAAAAAAAAAACGAATATTCGTAATTACGAATATATAGCGCTATATTCGCGAAATTCGCGAATTCGCGAATATGCGATATTCGCGAATAATATTCGAATTGCGAATATTCGCGAGCAACACTAGTAGCAGCATGAGGAGACCATATAGTGGCTGATTGACACAGGTTCGATGTGACTGAAGCATGAGGAGACCATATGGTGGCTGAATGACACAGCGTGGAGGTTTTAGCAGTATGAGGAGACCATATAGTTTCTGAATGACACAGCCTGGAGCTGGTAGCAGCATGAGTAGACACTAGGGCTTCACAATCCCCAAGATTAAAAGATGAAATTTGAAATTGAGGACCGGGAAGGAGAGGACGGCACACAACAGGTAGGCGGTAAAACAATTATCCTTTATTCGGAGCAAAGTGTCACAACATGCAGGTTAAAAGCCCGTATGCCAGCAGGAGGTTATAGCCATTTTACGCCAGTAAGGCGTTTCTTCAGACCACTCCTACCTCACCTGTCAGGGCGGTTATATACTCACACGCCCGTGACGTAGGTGAGGTGAGGCGTTTACAAAAGACAGTGATTTAAAAACAACTTAAAAACACATACAATCTAATAGTAAACTATTAATGCTAAATGTAACTACTAATCGGAGTTGCAAAAAGTATAAGTATACAACAGAGTACATTAAATGAATACGCTAAGGTCCAACCTGTCATTCATTCCAAGCTCCCCTTCTGCGTTGGTACAGAGGATCCACTTAGCCTCCCGCTGCAACAGGTATTTACTTTTTTCTAACCCTTCCACTAATTTAACCCGTTCTATCCAAAAAAAACGCAGACACTTTGGGTCACCATTATGTGTATCCCAGACGTGGTTAATTAGACGGGGGGAACCTTTTCGGGTTTTAAGGGAATGAATGTGCTCCCTAAACCGTACGTTGAGGGGGCGGATGGGACACTCTATGTAAAATCTGTGGCACTGGCATTTAATGTCGTACACCACAAAAGATGTTCTGCAGCAGAATGGATCTTTGAATTGTACAGTTACTCCTCCTAGTGTTAAATGTTTATCAGTGCAGATGTAATTACACCAGTTGCATGTACCGCAACGGTGGTTACCATGGGAGATGGAGCTAGGTAACCAATTTTGTGCATTTTTCTCTGTAAACTTGTTTTTTACTAGAACGTCCCTGAGATTTTTCCCTCTTTTAAACGTTATAAGGGGCCTATTTTTTGTAAATGGTGCTAGTTCGGAATCACCTTGTAACATAAACCAATTATTCAGAATAGATTTTTTAATCTCTGAAGCTACTGGACTGAATTGAAATGCAAACGAAAATCTATTGTCCTCTTTGGACTCTTGTAGATCCTGACTAATGCTTGACTGAGGGCCCACATTATCGGTTTCCTTGCATGCCCTCTTCTCTTCTTCCAGAGCAGGTCCCTACGTGACAGTCTCTCAGCTTTTTTCATAGCAGTATCCAAGACGGCTGCAGGGTAACCCCGATTGGACAAACGTTGTTTTAGTTCAGCCACTTGTATAGCATAATCTGTAGGTTCGCTGTTTATGCGTTTCAATCTGAGGAACTGTCCATAGGGTACTGCTTTTTTGGTGTGCTCTGGATGGTAGCTCTGGAAGTGTAAGAGGGAATTGCAAGCAGTGGGCTTGCGATAACCAACTGTGGTTAGTTTCCCGTCCTTAAACTTAATAAGGACGTCCAAAAATTCTAACTCGCTGCCTAGTATCTTATAAGTGAACTTTAAGTTAATATTGTTCATCGTGTTAAGGTCGGAAACGAAGTCCACAAAAGTGGACTCCGTGTCCGTCCACACGATGAACACATCGTCGACAAACCTTCTGTAACTATGTACGAACCTGAGAAAGGGATTAGAACTGGAAAAAACTAAAGTTTTTCAAATATAGCCACATAGAGGTTGGCCAAGGTACACGCAACAGGTGTACCCATGGCAACGCCTCCTGTTTGGGCGTACCAGGTGTCGCCAAACTTGAAGGTGTTCCCTGACAAAATAAAATGTAAAGCATCACAAATAAAATCAATATATTGGGGGCTTCTATTAGTGCAGTTGAGCAGATCTCGAATCAATGAGATGCTCAAACCCTGGGGAATGCTAGTATACAAACTCTCAATGTCAATGGACACGAGAAGGCAATGTTCAGGGTCTGAAGGAACTCATTGGTGTCCTTCACTAATGCCGGTATCTCTAACAAAAGAGGATGTAGTAGCCAGTCAACTAATTTTGACAGGGGTTCAGTTAGAGAACCCACCCCGGAGACAATAGGTGTCCCGGGTGGGTTCTCAACTGTCTTGTGTACTTTGGGGAGAAAGTACCAGTGAGCCGTTCGGGGATGCAACAGAAAAAGTTTTTCTGTGGTCTTTTTAGAAAGAACTCCCTTTTCAGTATAAATTCTTAGCAGTGATTGTAGTCTAGCTACAAGTTTGTTCATAGGATTGTTGGATAATTTACACTAGTATCTATTGTCTTCCAGTTGTCTCAAAGCTTCCCTTTGATAATAGTCCCTAAGAAGAACTATATTCCCCCCCTTGTCAGATTTCCTGACTATGATGTCCTCCCTCTTTCTCAATTCCTCGATTGCTCTCCATTCATTATTTGAGAGGTTCTTACTGTCTGTGGGATAGCGCAGAGCGCGCATATCTTCTAGAACCCTTTTAAAAAATAAGTCCAGACAGTTACCTGTTTGAATGGGAGGGCAAAAAGAGGACTTGAGGCCACCCATAAATTCGGGGATGCAGATGGTATCACTAGGGGGGACAACCTGGGGGGTGACATCATTTTCGGATAGAAGATCTATAATGTATCCAAACATTCTAACTCTGCTTGGGGTGCATACTTTAATACACTGAATCCCAGAGGCCCCACTGATACAGGTATTTCTCCTTCAGTTCGTATGCATGTAGAAGCTTTATTACAAAAAAACTTTTTTTAAATTCAATTTACGGATGCTGCGGAACAAATCAATTTCCCTCGTCCTCCTCCTAAATAGGGCTCCACCACAGAATTAATATTTTTTGACTCATTGTTAAATACAATATTGGGGGTCTGGGAACTAGGAATAACAGTCTTGTCCACTCGATTCAGAGTCAGTTGTCCAGTAATCAGTCCGTCTGTAGCGTCTCCTATTATTTTTATTGGCCTTAGATTTCTTGGTGCCGGCAAAAGAAAAAACTTTGTTTGTTTCAAAGTCCATCTTGTCTCTCAGAAACTTGTCTCTTTTGATTTCCTTGATTGTAGATTGTCAAGAGACAAGTTTACGTTCTATTTTCTTTTGCAAGGCACCATACTGGACTTCTGAAATACGAGTCTGCAACTCTGTTTTAACATTATCTATTTCTGCTACAGTGGAGGCATATTCAATCTTATGTCTTGAAATGACCAATCGCATCATTTCCATAGAGTAGCGTAAATGGACAGCCTCCCCCTGTGAAACAAAAGCTGTATCGTCGGTGTATTGAGAGGGTTCTTTAAAATTTCTGAGACCTCTTGGAACCCAGTTACAAGACTCATATGATTTTAAAGACTGTAAGGTCCAAAACAAGCGTGTTTCTTTTTCAGACAGGTTGGACAGCTTAAATTCAAGAGTCTTTGTACTCATAACTTTACAAGCCTCCTTATCGTTACACATAGCAAAAAACTCGCTGGCATCTGAGCGCCCTGCTATGACTGCTTCGTCTGCACAGTCCATACCGCTTATAGAAACAATCTCTGCTTCACTATCCATCCTCTTTAGATGCTGGGAGTCACACACCGTGCTCAGATAAAAAGACAAGAAAAGTCCACAGTCCAATAGCACAGGCAAAGCAATCGGCACAGGTGCCTCGGAACTCCACCACACAGGCAATGTTCACAATAGAGGAGATGTGGTAAAAAGCCAAGGTACAGACCTGTATGCAGCGTAGATCCCGCCGGTATGGTGCGCAGTCCCAGGAACCTGCAGCAGTGCAGATCAGACAACCAGGAAGGACAGGACGGCACACAACAGGTAGGCGGTGAAACAATTATCCTTTATTCAGAGCAAAGTGTCACAACATGCAGGTTAAAAGCCCGTAAGCCAGCAGGAGGTTATAGCCATTTCACGCCTGTAAAGCGTTTCTTCAGACAACTCCTACCTCACCTGTCAGGGCGGTTATATACTCACACGCCCGTGACGTAGGTGAGGTGAGGCGTTTACAAAAGACAGTGATTTAAAAACAACTTAAAAACACATACAATCTAATAGTAAAATATTAATGCTAAATGTAACTACTAATCAGAGTTGTAAAAAGTATACGTATACAACAGAGTACATTAAATGAATACGCTAAATTGAAATTGAACATTTATGGTAGCCGCAGGCCCAGCAGCATCAGTAAACCATACATTGGCTGAATGACAAAGCCTGGAGGTGCTGCATCATGAGGAGACCCTATAGTGGCTGAATGGCATAGCCTAGAGGTGGCTGAAGCATGAGGATACCATATAGTGTCTTAATGGCACAGCCTGGAGGTGGCTGAAGCATGAGGAGACCATATAGTGGCAGAATGGTAGAGCCTGGAGGTGGCTGAAGCATTAAGAGACCATACAGTGGCTGAATGGCACAGCTTAGAGTTTGTGGCAGCATGAGGAGACCATACACTGTCTGAATGGCACAGCCTGGAGTTGGCTGAAGCATGAGGAGACCATTGAAATTTAAGATTTTGAAATTGAAATTGAGGATTTTGAAATTAAAATTTTTAACTCTCACGTTTTAGTGTCCCGGGCCCGTTGTGTGGGTACAAAGGACCAAATTTAAATCACATGTCACATGTCACATTGCAGCACAATGGCAGAGCCTGGAGGTGGCATCATTGGGAGACGACATAGTGTCTGAATGGCACAGCCTTGAGTTGGCTGAAGCATGAGAAGAGACCATATAGTGGCTGAATGGCACAGCCTTGAATTGGCTGAAGCATGAGAAGAGACCATATAGTGGCTGAATGGCACAGCCTGGAGTTGCCTGAAGCATGAGGATACCATATAGTGACTGAATGGCATAGCCTGAAGTTGGCAGAAGCATGAGGAGACATTAAAATTTAAGATTTTGAAATTGAAATTTTAGCTAACACTCCCAAGTTTTAGTGTCCCGGGCCCCGGCGTGTGGGTACAAAGGACCAAATCTAACAAGGAGTCACATGTCACATGGCGTCACAATGACAGAGCCTGGAGGTGGTAGCATTATCATGAGGAGACCATAGAGCAACACAATGACAGAGCCTTGAGGTGGCAACAGCAGCATGAGGACCATGCCAACTGAGGGTTGAGTCTGAGGAACCCACCAACTGTTGATTGGGGTGAACTGAGTGAACCGTTCAATCACGGCTGCTGTGTTGCTGGTCGAGACACGACTGCTAGCTGACACCGGGAGCTCAGACCTCTCGCTGCAACTTCGGCTGCCACACGCCCCTACTCTGCTGCGACCTCTGCCTGGACCTGATGAATTTAGACCTCTGCCACTCCACTCTGCACGTCCCGGCACTACTCTGCCTGACATTCTTATTGCGTATATGAGGGGAGTACAATATGCTTCACTACGCTTAAAACAGCATTTGTCTAGAACAGCAGCAGGTGTGTACTATTGGCTGTTCTTTCACAGTATATAGGCCCTTGACAGATTAACAGGTACAAAATAGTACACTACTTAGATGTAGGTATGTGGTATGCACTTATGAGGGCAGAAAAATGCGCTACAGTACACGTAAAAAAGTATCTGAGTATAACACCAGCCGGTGAGTACTTTTGCCTTGACTTTCACAGTATCTAGGCCCTTGACAGATTAACAGGTACAAAATAGTACAATACTAAGATGTATGTATGTGGTGTGCAATTATGAGGGCAGAAAATGCACTACAGTATGCTTAAAAACACGTTTTTTTGTGAAACACCAGCCGGTGATTACTTTTCCCTGGCCTTTCACAGTATCTAGACCCTTGAGAGTTTAACAGGTACAAAATAGTACACTACTTAGATGTAGGTATGTGGTATGCACTTATGAGGGCAGAAAAATGGTCTACAGTAGGCTTAAAAATACGTATTTTTACCTGTGTCCCAGATTCCAAAATTTCTTTAGAATCAGAAAATGTCAGAATACCACCTGACATTCAAAATAAGAAAATGATACATATGTTCTCTGAAGAAAAGGATCCTTCATTAGATGACAATATGAGTTTTGTGTGTTCCAGTGACATTAGCTCATTTGAGGAACAGGAAAACATGATACAACTTAATTCTGCAACTGAAGAACCACAATAAAAAATTAATGACTTAAAGCCAACTGGAACTGAGGAATCTACCACCTGGAATAGTCAGTCAATTCCAACAGCCAGTGGACAGTATCCACAGTTCCCTGTTTCTGCTAGTCTGTGGCAATATTCCTTTTATTACTGGTATCAACATGGCAATAATGCTGGGAGAGTGACTTAACCCCTTAAGGACCAAGGGCGTAAACTTACGCCCTTGGTCCCGCTCCCGTAATATAACGCGGGGTTACATACGCATCATATCACGGCGGGCCCGGCATCATAGTGAAGCCGGGACCCGCCGCTAATAGCGCGCGGCACCAATCGCGCTCAAAGCTGAGCCACGCGGTTAAAAGTGAAAGTAAAATGTGCCGGTTAGCTCAGGGAGCTGTTCGGGATTGCTGCGGTAAAATCGCGGCATCCCAAACAGCTATACTTCAGGAGTAAGGTCTCTTACCTTGCTTCCTGAAGTGCAATCGCCGATTGAATGATTCAAGCCTGAGATCCAGGCTTGAGCATTCAATCGCCAAAAACACTGATTGATGCATTCCTAAGAAGGAGATGCATCAATCATTGTTAAAGATCAGTACATGCAATGTTATAGCCCCTCTAGGGGCTATAATATGGCGTAAGAAAAGTGTAAAAAAATCACTAACCCTTTCAATGATCCCTTCCCCTAATAAAAGTTTGAATCACCCGGTATTTCCAAGAATAAAAAAAAACTGTGTAAATAAAAATAAACATATGTGGTATCGCCATGTGCGGAAATGTCTGAATTATAAAAATATACCACTTTTTAAACCGCACGTTCAGTGGCGTGCACGCAAAAAAATTCCAAAGTCCAAAATAGCGAATTTTTGGTCACTTTTTATATCATGAAAAGATGAATAAAAAGTGATCAAAAAGTACGATCAATGCAAAAATGGTACCGACAAAAACTTCAGATCATGTCGCAAAAAAATTAGCCCTCATAGCCCCCTGAACATGGAAAAATAAAAAAGTTATAGGGCTCAGAAAATGACAATTTTAAACGTATACATTTTCCTGCATGTATTTATGATTTTTTTTCAGTAGTAATACAAAATCAAACCTATACAAGTAGGGTATCATTTTAACTGTATGGAACTAGAGAATAAAGATAAGGTGTAATTTTTACCGAAAAATGTACTACGTAGAAACGGAAGCCCCTAAAAGTTACAAAATGCCATTTATTTTTCAATTTTGTCGCTCAATGATTTTTTTCCCCATTTCTCCGTAGATTTTTGGGTAAAATGACTGATGTAATTACAAAGTAGAATTGGTGGCGCAAAAAATAAGGCATCATATAGAATTTTAGGTGAAAATTTTAAAGAGTTATAAAGAGGAAAAATTTAAAATGAAAAAACGGAAAAAGCCCCGGTCCTTAAGGGGTTAAGGCGAAACTACGGTGGTTAATATTTTTGACTATATGGCATCTTCTTTGTAAGTTTAGTTTTTTTGCAATATACATGTGTTATATCTTTTGGCAGCATGTGTGTGTTTGCTTACCTGTTTGTTGGGCAGGAAGTTCTGTAGTTCAGAGGATTTTCTTTTACTGTCGTCCACCATGTTCTGAATCTTCTGAATCTCTTGTGGACAAGACGTCAGAGCTTTTTTTTTTCTCTGTCTGCATGACAGGAATAAGCCACGCCCCCTCATCTCCCCCCTCCCGGAGTTCTGCATGAGAAGCCATAGTACACAGCTCCTTATCTCCCCTCCCTCCCCTGCTCTGCTCCTGAGGACGCAGGTCTGCACAAGAGAACGGAACACAGAAGATAAATGTGTTATCTGAAGGGAAGGATTACAAGGTGTACGGGCCGGGGATGTACAGACTGCAGGGAAAGAAATCTCATACTGGATCTCTATATGTGAAGGGGGAGGGGGACTCCTGAATGACACATGCTGGGAGTTGTAGTCCCTGTTATGTGTGTTTATGCTAGTGTTTCCAAACCAGTGTGCCTCCAGCTGTTGCAAAACTGCAACTCCCAGCATGCCCTGACAGACTTTGGGCATGCTGGTAGTTGTACATTTGCAACAGCTGGAGGCACACTAGTTGTGAAACACTGTTCTAGCCTATTAAGCATACACATCATGTTACACCAGTGTTTCCCAACCAGTGTGCCTCCAGCTGTTGCAAAACTACAACTCCTAGCATGCCCATGGAGGCACCCTGGTTGGGAAACACTGGTGTATGCCCTACAGAGGTGTGGTGAATTACAACCCCCACTAGACTACAGAGGCAGCATGCTGGTGTTATACCACAGACTGAAGACTCCTGAATGACACATGCTGGGAGTTGTAGTCCCTTTTGTGTGTGTATGACAGTGTATCCCAACCAGGGCTGATTATATTAGTGTGCTGTGCATAAGGGGGCTGGCCAGGGAAAATAGTAGGATGGGTAAAGGGCGGAACAAACAAACAAACAAAAAAAGGAGCCGCCCTAAACCAGCAAGGCATGTAGCATGCTAGGATTTGTAGTTTTCAGCACAGCAAGAAACAGGAAATAGAAGCAAAGATAGGAAAACAAAGTGGGGGATAAAAAGACAACAAAGAATGGAAATAAAGTAGGCTAAACAACAAGAATAGAAATGAAACAAAACAAATAGGGGAAGTTAAAAACGGAAAAACACGTTGACCCCTTTAAGGATACCCACATGTTTCCTACAATACACAGTCAACCAATCCTTATAATCAGTCATCTGCATTTGCAGTGCCAAATTCCTATAATACAAACCAGCCTTACTCTGATTTCAATGGACAGATTCAAGCACAGATGTATTCAGTTTCTGGATGCTTTGGTGCCAATTTGCCATACAATTATGCAGATCCATCCTCTTCAAATCAGAATCCAGTGCCAAATCCATAATCGTATAGTCCTACTGGAAATACAGGCTGGCCATGGAGTTCTTGGCAATAATGAAAAAAACATGATGAAAGATGAAACAAGATGAAAAGATCAAACATGACAATGATCTTTGGATTCAATATCTGAATTTTTAATTGCAAAAACTTTGCAGGTGACTACTTGCAGTAGTACTATTTATACCAATGACATTTGTAGCTTTTGGCTCACTTCTTAACTGTGCTAACTTTTTTGTCTGTTTTTGCATTATATTATCTGAAGTTAAGACGTCTTGCCAGTATTTCATTTTTATAAGCAAAATACTTATTTTATATATTTTTCCATTTTGTATTGCCCACATGCCTCTTGACAAAGCCACTTAGGTGGTGAAACGTTGAGGGGGGCATTGTTCACTGGTTTTAATAACCGTATATCCTCGAGTATAAGCCGAGTTTTTCAGCACAATTTTTCGTGCTGAAAACGCCCCCCCCCCCTCAGCTTATACTCGAGTGAACTCTACGCCTGTCAATCCCTTCATCAGTGGTCTTCAACCCGTGGACCTCCAGATGTTGCAAAACTACAACTCCCAACATTCCCCAACAGCCATCGGCTGTCCGGGCATGCTGGGAGTTGTAGTTTTGAAACATCTGGAGGTCCGCAGGTTGAAGACCACTGCGCGGGCCTTTGTCATCATCCAGACCCCCCTTTAGTTTTCTACTCACCTCCCCTCATGGGAAGGAAGGGTGAGCTGGTCCGGGCCATCTATGCTGCAGGGACCATCCGGTGGGGAGGGTTAGTCGTTCAAGGCTGTACATTTTCACCGGGACTAGTGACGTTGCCTTGACGATGCGCATGAAGGTCCCTTTGCGTCGTCGTCAAGGCAACGTCGCTAGTCTGGGGCCGGCACCTAGTGAGCGGAGAAGAGGGCCTCCCAGTGAAAATGTACAGCCCAGAACGGCTAACCCTCCCCACCGGACGGTCCCTGGAGCATAGATGGCCCGGACCAGCTCACCCCTCCTTCCCACCGAGGGGTGGTGAGTAGAAAATTAAAGGGGGGGGGGTCTGGATGATAACGAAGGCCCGCACAGTGGTCTTCAACCTGCGGACCTCCAGATGTTGCAAAATTACAACTCCCAGCATGCCCGGGCAAGCTGGGAGTTGTAGTTTTGCAACATCTGGAGGTCCGCAGGTTGAAGACCACTGAGGGGATTGACAGGCGGTAATGATGATGGGGGGGGTGATGACAGGGTGATGATGACGGGGTGATGATGAAGGGGGGTGATAATGACAGGGTGATGATGACGGGGGTGTTAATGACGGGGGTCTGGATGATGACAGGGGGGATGATGACATGTGGGGATGATGTATTTCCCACCCTAGGCTTATAGTCGAGTCAATAACTTTTCCTGGGTTTTTGGGGTGAAATTAGGGGCCTCGACTTATATTCGGGTCGGCTTATACTCGAGTATATACGGTAGCTGTGTGCTTTAACCAATATTAGTAGATTAGCCCCTTAACGACGAAAAACGTATATGTACGTCCTCCGCCGCCTCCCCGCGTCATATCGGGTCGGTCCCGGTGGCTATCAACGGCCAGGACCCGCGGCTAATACAGGACATCACCGATCGCGGTGATGCCCTGTATTAATCCTTCAGACGCGGCGATGAAAGCTGACCGCCGCATCTGAAATGAAAGTGAAAGTAACCCGGCTGCTCAGTCGAGCTGTTCGGGTCCGCCGCGGTGATATTGCGGCGTCCCGAACAGCTTACAGGACACCGGGAGGGCCCTTACCTGCCTCCTTGGTGTCTGATTGACTGCTCCGTGCCTGAGATCCAGGCAAGAGCAGTCAAGCGCCGATAACACTGATCACAAGCATGTTAATACATGCCAGTTATCAGCATGAGAGATCAGTGTGTGCAGTGTTATAGGTCCCTATGGGAGCTATAACACTGCAAAAAAAAAAGTAAAAAAAAAAATATTTAACCCCCTTCCCCAATAAAAGTTTGAATCACCCCCCTCTTCCCATAAAAAAAATAAAAAAGTGTAAATAAAAATAAACATATGTGGTATCGCCGCATGCATAAATGTCCGAACTATAAAAATATATTGTTAATTAAACCACACGGTCAATGGCGTACACTTAAAAAAAATTCCAAAGTCCAAAAAGGCATATTTTTTATCACTTTTTAAAACATTAAAAAATGAATAAAAAGTGATCAAAAAGTCTGATCAAAACAAAAATGGTACCGATAAAAACTTCCAATCATGGCGCAAAAAATGAGTCTTCAAATCGCCCTGTACGTGGAAAAATAACGGGGTCAAAATAGGACATTTTTAAACGTATACATTTTCCTGCATGTAGTTATGATTTTTTTTCCGAAGTACGACAATATCCAACCTATATAAGTAGAATACCATTTTAACCGTATGGACCTACAGGATAATGATAAGGTGGCATTTTTACAGAAATAAGCACTGCGTAGAAGCGGAAGCCCCCAAAATTTACAAAATGGCGTTTTTTCCCGTTTTGCCGTGAATTTTTGGGTAAAATGACTAATGTCACTGCAAAGTAGAATTGGTGATGGAAAAAATAAGTCATAATATGGATTTTTAGGTGGAAAATTGAAAGGGTTATGATTTTTAAAAGGTAAGGAGGAAAAAACGAAAGTGCAAAAACTGGAAAAACCCTGCGTACTTAAGGGGTTAGGAGCATTGTTACAGAGATGTTCCCTACAACCTAATAACTTCCAATGGAGCCATTAGAGACTATATCACCTGCAATCATGGTGGTTAATTGCAGACAGTGGTTTTAAAATGTGTGTGTTTTTTAATCTTTAATTTCAGACACTAAGTGCACAAATTATTATTATTATTTCTTTTGGACCTTTTTAATAAAGTCCTGTAAATAGTTGATGGTTAGTAACCCAAGGGTATTTTTGGACCACCTTTGGTGGTTTATTAGTTGTCTGTGTCCAACAGAAGGATGAGGTGACTAGGAGGTGAAACGCTGCTGCAAAAAGCTCTTCTGTGTAACACACACACAGCAATGTCCGTCCTATATCTCTGCAGTGTAATGAATGAAATGACGAGCATGAAAATGGCTGTGGAATATATAGGGCTGTGACATCACAGGGGTGGCTGGCTGCTGATAGGCTGCATCCTGCATCTGATTCAGGGTCATTCCGCCTACCTGCCTTTCGGCCTTCCCAGCATTCCTTGCCCCATGTACTGACATGTGAGTCCGTCATTTTAGATGCCCTGGAGCCTGGACTGCAGTAAATGGAGTTTAATTAAGCGATTCACACGATAGAATTGTGGCGATATTCGCATTAGTTGCAAATGAAAATGAAACTCGTAATGAATTCGGGTTCATCAGCTTCAATTCGCTGATCTCTAGTTTAGACTGAAGATCCGTCCCGTTCTTCTCCCATCAAAAATAAAAACAGACTTGGAGAAAAAACTGACAATAAACAGATGGAAACAGATGTTATCCATTTCTATCCGTTCGTATCCGTTATTGTTCAGTTAATAAACCAAATACATTTTTTTTGCTCAGCATGCTCAGAAGTAAAAATGGATCAAAAAATGGATTGAAAAAAGCGGATGCAAATGGTTGACATTAAAGGCTCATCCATTTTCCATAGACTTCAATGTTAAATTTACTGTATCCGTTTTTTCTTCCATTTTTTTGATGGGAGAAAAAATACTGCATGTACCGTCTTTTCTCCCGTAAAAAAAAAAAAACGAAAAGAGAGCAGACGTGTGCAAACAGATGTGAAAGGATTGTAAAAAAATACCATTGACATCAATGAGATTATTTTACAACCATTCGTAATCCGTTTACAAGCAGCAACAATGGAACCTAAACGGGGAAAGTAAAAACGGGGACAGATAATTTTTTTAACTAGTAAAATAAAACAAAACTATAAATTGGGTATCGTTGCAATCATACGGACCTACAGAATAAAGATAATGTGTAATTTTAATCAAAAAGTGCACTGCGTAGACACGAAAGCCCCAAAAGTTTTTGAGGTAAAATCAGTTATATCATTACAAAGTAGAATTAGTCCCACAAACAACACACCCTAATTGATTAAATATTAATGAAGAATTGGCAGAGTTATGATTATTAACAGGCAATTAGGAAAAAATGAAAAAGCAAACATTTTAAACTCGCTGCGTCATTAAGGGGTTAAAGGGGTATTCTTTTAATTTTTTTATTTCAGGCTTAGTAATGGAAGCTTTCTCATAGACAGAATCCATTACTAATGCAGGGCTAAGCGTTAGCCCCCAAAACAACTAACACTAACCCCCTATTATTACTCCTGTACCCACCGTCACAGCGGTATCAGGAAGAGCTAATACAAACAGGCCCAGAACATCAAAAATGGTGCTCCTGGGCCTAGGCGGTAATAGGCTAGGCTGTTGTTATTTTGGCTGGTAAGGGACAATGATCCCTGTCCACCCTGAGAGCTAATACCAGGAACAGTGTTGCAAACTTGCAATCCCAATACTGAATAGTTTAACAGCTGGGATTAGAGTTTGCAGTGGGAAAGGGGCTGTTTGCTGTTGAATATAAATGTATATGTCAAACTTCTGGCCAAAACATGATGTGACTAGAACCTAGCGTGCGGTCTCCTAACTGCGGACCTCCACCATTAGCAAAAACTAGAACTCCCAGCATGTCCAGATTGCCGTTTTGAAACACTGGAGGTTTACAGTTTAGAGACCATTGAATGATCACTGCTTCAATTTAATTAACATATCCATTAAATGTCAGATTTAAATTAATCCATTTTCTTTCTTTTTTTTCCTGCATTGTAATAAATAAATATATATATTGTAATAAAATATCTGCTACAACATAACATTGAAAAAATAAAATACTAAAATTGTATTGTCTGCCTTGTACCAAATCAGATAGGTGATTGCAAAGTAGGAAAGATGTAATTGAGTTTCTTCAGGCATGTGTGTATTCAAGCAAATAAAGTTTAGGCCACTTGCAATCCACAGATAGTTGACTAGGGCAAGCAGCTAAGACAGGCTTTTCATTCTGCAAGTTGTATGAAGTTGTTTTCAGCTTTTACAAGCAATATATTTTGTGATGAAAGCTTCCACATCATAACAGTAATAACATTGGATATATACCCAATCAAGAAAGGGAGAAAATACCCCAAATCTTATATGGTTCTGTAGATGATGCATTTTTCACTAAGACAGTATAACACACATTATAATAATTTTTCAGATCAATTTTCCTATAATTTTGGGCTGGGTAGTCCAACCAGGGATCAGCATCACCAGGGCCGTGTCAAACAACAATAGTATGCTTACATATTACGGACATAATACACATATTGTTTTAACTAAGCTAAGTGTATTACTTGTAGAATAAATTTTACATTTAAAGGGGTACTCCGCCCCTACACATCTTATCCCCTATCCAGACGATAGAGGATAAGATGTCTGATCCCTGGGGGGGGTCTCCGGTCCCTGGGACCCCTCCACTATCTCAGTGTTCTGGAGGGGGCATGGTGTGATGTCATGAACACCACTGCTGAAGTCAGAGTCCTGAACATAAAAATGTCCAGAACATTGGGGTCCCCTGGGATCAGACATCTTATCCCGTATCCTTTGGATAGGGGAAAAGATGTATAGGGGCAGAGTACCCTTTTAAAAGTGCTTAGGGTGGCAGCATAACATAAAAAGCTGGATTCACCTGCCACCTTCCCTTTTTTTATGGTGCCAGTTTGGCCATGTTCACATGGCCAATTCCGTGTGGAGTGTCTGCCTGGAAAACATGGGCAGACATGCCACAAATTTGAGTGACCTGGTGGGCGATAAAACCACTCGGAAATGCGGCGTCTCATAGACGGCAATGCATTTCTGAGCTGAATCCACAGAAAGAATAGACAAGACTATTCTTTCTGCAGACGCTGGGATTGGGATTTCCGCGCAGAAACATCTGCCACGGAAATTCCACTGTGTGCATAATGCAGCAGAATCCGATTGACTCTGCTTCAGAGGAATTTTTCCGAGTGGAATATTACCACAGAATTTCACTTAGAAAACAGCACACGACAGCCATTTCCTGTACATTTAGATAGAAAAGAGGAAGCGCTCATGCAGAGACTGGCAGAGACAGAATGACACAGGTGGGGGATTGGTGAAAGATTAGTACAGGTAAGTTACAATGAGCTGTGTATGCTAAATTACACTGGAAAAGTAGACAAAGTGGTTTCCCTTTTACTTGGTTGGTAAATATTTGGAAACATTGCAAACACCAACTTGTAATATTTTCTGTAGTCCCTTACTGGGGCCCAAAGGATTGTGAGCAAAACACTTGTCAACCAGGACGTCAGGTTGCTTCCACAAGCTCTTACCCAAGCCAATCATGACATTGTAGGTCTCTGGGACTAACCCCTGCTACAGTCTGTCATGTCTAGTATTGCACCAGCCACTTCTCTACGCTTGTTCATTTCTAGAGCCCAGTTTTAATCTTAACAGAGCAAATAACACAATGACACACTGCAACTTGTATCTTCTGCAAATACATGGATCTCTCTACTCACATAAATGTGGTCATGCTGATTATGTAGTACCCATAGTCCCATTTAGCTCCAGTTTCGAACGGGGTTCCAAACATTTACTAGGTTTGAAGTTGAACTTATTGCTGTTATTTTCCTAGTCTCCCATGACTCTATCCTACACACATAGTTGGGATTTTTTTTTTTACACTACTAAGCCAATTGGATTAACCAGAGTTAATTTAAAAAGCCGCTCTGGCAATTTTCTTAGGCTTCTTAACAGACAATTAACTTAGTTGATGGTTATACTATATTTGGAAAATTAATTCCATTAGGCTTTAATTTTCTATATCAGCTTGGCCTAATTCAATCATCTGTAGTGTTATTGAAAATAACCATCTACATAGAAATGTCTAATATTAGGCAAGTAAATTAGGCAAGTAATTCATATTTTGATCCACTAGTTAATTTTCAATAATTCACCCAGCAATTTGGATTGATAAAAACAAATTGTGGAAATTAAACCAGCTTCTATGTTACCACATATTTTCTAAAAAGCACATGGATGGGAAAACAACTAATAGTATTGTAATAGTTAAAGGGGTACTCCGCTGCTAAGCATTTGGCATCACGAGCTCCCTGTGCCAGCTCTAGCGTTCGGAACAGTTTGTCCAAATGCTGAGCAGCAGAGAACCCCTTTAATGATTTTAATGCTGTCAATCAGGGGAAAAAAATAAGAATCATCCTCAAAGCAGACTGACCCTTCTCCTCCTTGGTAACATGTTATAAGGTTTTTCTTATCTATCATCCCCACCTATTTAAATCACTTTTGTCCATGGAATTTGGGAATGTGTGGTTATTATAATGATAATAAAACCGCGTGCCTTAACCCCTTAAAGGGGTTATCCAGGAAAAAACTTTTTTTATATATCAACTGGCTCCAGAAAGGTAAACAGATTTGTAAATGACTTCTATTAAAAAATCTTAATCCTTTCAGTACTTATGAGCTTCTGAAGTTAAGGTTGTTCTTTTCTGTCTAAATCTTCTCTGATGACACCTGTCTCGGGAAACGCCCAGTTTAGAAGCAAATCCCCATAGCAAACCTCTTCTAAACTGGGCGTTTCACGAGACAGGTGTCATCAGAGAGCACTTAGACAGAAAAGAACAACCTTAACTTCAGAAGCTCATAAGTACTGAAAGAATTAAGATTTTTTTAATAGAAGTAATTTACAAATCTATAATAAAAAATTGCCTGGACCTTCTAAGTGAGTAGGTAATATTATAGATATTGGATAAAGAAATTTAAATAAATAATTGTCTGGATCGTGCTTCAATAATAATAATATAAACAATTTATTAAAAAATAGACTATGATTAGTTACTTCTCACAGGGCCCATGTGAGAAGAACATATACAATAAAAACAACCTTTAAATAATCTTGTGCATAAAAATGTGAATAATAAAAATTAAGACAATATTATTGGCATAATGACAATATCACTGGCATAGATTTAGTTTCTAATGTGCCGATGGTGTTTAACCGCTGGTATATAGGCACCAACTGCACAAAACAAGCGAAATGTAGCTGAGGGTGCCTGAATAATCGTTCCCCTCTTTAGAATATAATGTATCCTTGTAATAGTTCAACAATCTGCAACAGTTTCAAATGAATGTTACCGATCCTTATAATGGCAACCTGGGTAAGAGGCGTTGTTACCGCAGTGTCTAGATGGTACCGGTACACTGGGTTCTCTGTGCAACGTTCCAGGTGGTAACGGTGAAATCCAGCAAGGTCCTGGTAGAAGCGGTGGTGATTGGCGCTGGCAGGCGCCGATGGTCACAGATCGCCGGGAGGACGCTGGCGCTGGCAGGCGCTGGAGATGGTAAGTCCTCACCGCTGGCTAGATGGAAACAAGGACCGTATACTGGATGCGAGGAGCTCACCTCGTGTTGCCGGCGTGTGACGTCAGCTGCTGCTGGAGCCGGGTTCGTTGCACTAGAAGTATTTGGCAATATTTGGACAGGACTGATACCGGACTGGATGTCCTGATGGTTTTAGCAGTTCATAAGCGGTAAACCAGCCGTGGTAGATAGGCACAATTCATAAAAAATTATATATATGCCAGTGGTCATGCCCACTGCGTGCCTTAACCCCTTATATATCAACTGGCTCCAGAAAGGTAAACAGATTTGTAAATGACTTCTATTAAAAAATCTTAATCCTTTCAGTACTTATGAGCTTCTGAAGTTAAGGTTGTTCTTTTCTGTCTAAATCTTCTCTGATGACACCTGTCTCGGGAAACGCCCAGTTTAGAAGCAAATCCCCATAGCAAACCTCTTCTAAACTGGGCGTTTCACGAGACAGGTGTCATCAGAGAGCACTAAGACAGAAAAGAACAACCTTAACTTCAGAAGCTCATAAGTACTGAAAGGATTTTTTAAAGATTTTTTTAATAGAAGTAATTTACAAATCTGTTTAACTTTCTGGAGCCAGTTGATATACATAAAAACGTTTTTTCCTGGAATACCCCTTTAAGGACACAGCCCGTTTTGGCCTAAATGACACAGCAAGCTTTATTTTTGCATTGTCGTTTTCTTTTCCTCCTCGCTTACTGAAAGCCATAACTCTAAAGACCCATATGAGGGAAATTGAAAAGAATACAGAAAATTTGAAATTTTGGAGAGTTTAGTTTTCAGGTAGTGCACTTTACAGTAAAACTGACATGTTCACTTTATTCTGTGGGTCAATACCAATAAAATGATACCAATCTTTACATGCTTTACTATTACTGCACTACTTATTAAAAAAATGTTTAACAAAATTAGTATGAGTATCAGACAGGAGAGAGCACAGAGGAGTTCCATCAGACAGGAGAGAGATCAGAGGAGGGCTATCAGACAGGGGCGAGCACAGAGGAGTACTATCAGACAGGAGAGTGTACATAGGAGTTCTATCAGACAGGAGAGAGCACAGAGGAGTACTATCAGACAGGAGAGAGCACAGGAGTTTTATCAGACAGGAGAGAGCACAGAGAAGTACTATCAGACAGGAGAGAGCACAGAGGAGTACTATCAGACAGGAGAGAGTACATAGGAGTACTATCAGACAGGAGAGAGAACAGAGGAGTGCTATCGGACAGGAGAGAGCACAGAGGAGTGCTATCAGACAGGAGAGAACACAGAGGAGTGCTATCATACAGGAGAGAGCACAGAGGAGTGCTATCAGACAGGAGAGAGCACAGAGGAGTCCTATCAGACAGGAGAGAGCACAGAGGAGTACTATCAGACAGGAGAGAGCAAAGAGGAGTACTATAAGACAGGATAGAGCACAGAGGAGTGCTATCAGACAGGAGAGAGCACAGAGGAGTCCTATCAGACAGGAGATAGCACAGAGGAGTCCTATCATACAGGAGAGAGCACAGAGGAGTCCTATCAGACAGGAGAGAGCACAGATGAGTACTATCAGACAGGAGATAGCACAGAGGAGTCCTATCAGACAGGAGATAGCACAGAG
Source organism: Hyla sarda (assembly GCF_029499605.1). NCBI lineage: Eukaryota > Metazoa > Chordata > Amphibia > Anura > Hylidae > Hyla > Hyla sarda. The sequence continues at coordinate 228,636,660 of NC_079192.1, forward strand.
GAGTCCTATCATACAGGAGAGAGCACAGAGGAGTCCTATCAGACAGGAGAGAGCACAGAGGAGTACTATCAGACAGGAGATAGCACAGAGGAGTCCTATCATACAGGAGAGAGCACAGAGGAGTCCTATCAGACAGGAGAGAGCACAGAGGAGCACTTATCAGACAGGAGAGAGCACAGAGGAGTACTATCAGACAGGAGAAAGCACAGAGGAGCACTATCAGACAGGAGAGAACACAGAGGACTACTATCAGACAGGAGAGAGCAGAGAGAAGTACTATCAGACAGGAGAAAGCACAGAGGAGCACTATCAGACAGGAGAGAGCACAGAGGAGTACTATCAGACAGGAGAGAACACAGAGGAGTACTATCAGACAGGATAGAACACAGAGGAGTACTATCAGACAGGAGAGAGCACAGAGGAGTACTATCAGACAGGAGAAAGCACAGAGGAGCACTATCAGACAGGATAGAACACAGAGGAGTACTATCAGACAGGAGAGAGCACAGAGGAGTACTATCAGACAGGAGAAAGCACAGAGGAGTACTATCAGGGGATAAGATATCTTAGGGCCAGAGTATCTCTTTAACTGCATGTGTAATTGCAGCTGTAAGATTGAGAAATATTGACAGGCCATGAGATAGAGGTACATGATCAGCAAACTTCTAATGCTTGTGTAGACAGAATACAGATATAAAGAATCATAAAAACATAACATATGCTAGCAGTATGTCACTTGCATCAGCTCTGGTGAGTAGATGTGCTCACTGCTTGATGACATACGTTTACTTTATGTAAATAGTTTCTAATGCAGAAACAATTAAAAAGAAAAATGGAAACATTAAATAGATTCACAATATGTCTGGCAAGTTATGGGACGATATTTCTCAGTCAGCTTTTGGCTGGCACATACTTTTATTCTTGTGTTGCAGTGATTTTGACAATGCTGTAATTTATAACAATGGCCAAATGTACAGTGTTAGTCAATGGGAATGTGTTTGCTCTAATTTTCACTATACAATATAGGATTTTAGAGCACACTCTAGTCACATTCTCTATGGAAGTGCTGGAAATACCTGAGTATATCACTCTGGCACTCACATAGACGGAATTGCTTCATAGACTATGAGTACTGGCTGAGTGTGATCACGCTGATGTCCATAATTAACCCTTTAGATGTTGTGATTAATGCTGAGCATGGCATCTAAAGGCTAAAAAAATTATTTGCCAGGGGTTTTGGGGACTCACCAGATCTTTTGCAGTGTGATTACAGGAGTCCAATGAGTCAAGAAGGTGGCTGTAGGTTTCTTCCTTACCTCCAAACAATAAAAGAAACCAAAAAAAGATTGTTTATGAAAGTCCCTCTATGGGGATTAAAAAAGTTTAAAATAAATAATTAAAAAAAGTATATTGAAGCCCCTTACCTAATAATTTTTTTTTAATTATCACAAGTCAACAGCGCAGCTCCCAGCCTTTTCTGGTACCCCTGTGCTGGTGGAAATGGGGTAATAATGGGGGTAAGAACTAGCTATTTTACAGACTGATGCTAGGCCCCAGCCTGATAATATATGACGTTTATCAGACATCTTCCACTACTTGATCTAAAGTAGTCCTGTTGTCTTCCTGGGCAGAAGCAGAAGGTGGACCCATTTGTGCAAGAAAACAGATTTTGTAGCAATTTATGACCTACAGACTACACCTGGCAAAAGCTAATAAGTAAAGATGACTGGCCTGCAAATGCTGTCTGAAAAGTAATTGAATGCACACTATGCATGCAATTACTGCTTCCAGTGAGGTCCTGATTGGTTGTCAGGGCCTGTCCCCTAGTAAAACTCTCCCCATTTAAGGCCTCGTCTAAGAATTTTTTTTGGAGGCAATGACTTATCCATTCACTTAAGATGTTTTTTAATGAAAAATTATTACAGTCATCCATGTACTGTTTATAGGCACAGTGCCTTATCAATGAATTTTATAGGAAGACTGATAGTATCAAATTTTCTACCTTAAAAAATGTTAAAAGTATGCCAGGAGATTCATCCCAACTAAAGGTCCACTAACACGAGCACATAATCTTTCAATATCCAAGCTAAGGGAGAGGGAGAGAACACTTTTCAATGTGGAAGAAATTTTTAGTGAAAATAAATCTATCACTTTGGCTGAGCTGATGCGTATTAATGTACCTCATATGATCCGTTACTGATAGGACTGTATAAGGAATAACTGGCTGCTAGTAAATGAACCCTGTTCAACGCAGGGTATTTCAGGATAAGTCTACAAGTTCTTGAGCTACATCTAAGTTCGGTGTAGCTTATAGCATTAAATTTAAAATATGCTTTAATGTAGTGACTAGAGATGAGCGAACCTTTAAAAAATTAAATTCGGCCGATTCGCCGAATTTTCCGAAAAAGTTTGTTTCGTTCTAAATTTTTTCGCGGCGAATCTATATTAAAAAAGGCTATTTCTAGCCTACATACAGCCTCTATAGGGGTATAGAACACTTTGCTGTGTTCTAAAACGCACATGGAGTGTGCTGGGTTAGTGAAATAATACTGTTATTCAGAATAACATGCAGATTACCAGCATCACTTTTGGAATCACTGCTGCACAGCAGCACAATTACAGAGCCTGGTGGTGGCATCAGTGTCAGAAGACCATATAGTGACTGAATGATACAGCGTGGAGGTGTTGGCAGCATGAGGAGACCATATAGTGGCTAAATGACACAGCGTGGAGGTGTTGGCAGCATGAGGAGACCATATAGTGGCTGAATGGCACAGCGTGGAGGTGTTGGCAGCATGAGGACACCATATAGTGGCTGAATGACACAGCATGGACATATTGTCAGCATGAGGAGACCATATAGTGGCTGAATGACACAGCATGGAGGATGCACGAGTACACACCAGGGCTTCACAATCCACCCCAAAAAACACCACAATTTTAGAAATTAAAAAAAAATATTTGGTGTCCCGGACCCCATCGTGTGGGTACGAAGGACCAAATCCAACAAGCCCCCACAGCAACATCAGTAAAGCATATATTGCCTGAATGACACAGCCTGGAGTTGGCTGATTCACGAGAACACAGCAGGGCTTCACAATTCCCCCCCAAAACACCACAATTTTAGAAATTTTTGAAAAAGATTTTGGATTGCGGGTGCTACCTATGAGAAAATTTGAAATTCCCAGACCCAGGCCCAACATCAGCATCAGTAACCCATATATTGCCTGAATGACACCGCCTGGAGTTGGCTGATGCACAAGTACACAGCAGGGCTTCACAATCCACCCCAAAAAACACCACAATTTTAGAAATTTTTGAAAAAGATTTTGGATAGCGGGTGCTACCTATGAGAAAATTTGAAATTCCCACACCCAGGCCCCACAGCGGCATCAGTAACCCATATATTGCCTGAATGACACAGCCTGGAGTTAACTGATGCACGAGTACACACCAGGGCTTCACGATCCCCCCCAAAAAACACCACAATTTTAGAATTTTAAAAAAAAGATTTTGGATAGCGGGTGCTACCTATGAGAAAGTTTGAAATTCCCAGACCCAGGCCCCACAGCGGCATCAGTCACCCATGTATTGCCTGAATGACACAGCCTGGAGTTGACTGATGCACAAGTACACACCACGGCTTCACAATCCCCCCAAAAAACACCACAATTTTAGAAATTTTTGAAAAAGATTTCGGATAGCGGGTGCTACCTATGAGAAAATTAGAAATTACCAGATCCAGGCCCCACAGCGGCATCAGTAACCCATATATTGCCTGAATGACACAGCCTAGAGTTGGCTGATGCACGAGTACACAGCAGGGCTTCACAATCCACCCCAAAAAACACCACAATTTTGGAAATTTTTGAAAAAGATTTTGGATAGCGGGTGCTACATATGAGAAAATATGACATTCCCAGACCCAGGCCCCACAGCAGCATCAGTAACCCACATATTGCCTGAATGACACAGCCTGGAGTTGACTGATGCGCGAGTACACACCAGGGCTTCACAATCCCCCCCAAAAAACACCACAATTCTAAAAAATTTTGAAAAAGATTTTGGATAGCGGGTGCTACCTATGAGAAAATTTGAAATTCCCAGACCCAGGCCCAACATCGGCATCAGTAACCCATATATTGCCTGAACGACACAGCCTGGAGTTGGCTGATGCACAAGTACACAGCAGGGCTTCACAATCCCCCCCAAAAAACACCACAATTTTAGAAATTTTTGAAAAAGATTTTGGATAGCGGGTGCTACCTATGAGAGAATTAGAAATTCCCAGACCCAGGCCCCACAGCGGCATCAGTAACCCATATATTGCCTGAATGACACAGCCTGGAGATGGCTGATGCACGAGTACACACCAGGGCTCCTCAATCCCCCCCAAAAAACACTGCAATTTTAGAAATCTTTGAAAAAGATTTTGGATAGCGGGTGCTACCTATGAGAAAATTTTAAATTACCACACCCAGGCCCTACAGCGGAATTAGTAACCCATATATTGCCTGAATGACACAGCGTAGAGTTGGCTGATGTACGAGTACACACCAGTGCTTCACAATCCCCCCCAAAAAACACCACAATTTTAGAAATTTTTGAAAAATATTTTGGATAGCGAGTGCTACCTATGAGAAAATTTGAAATTACCAGACCAAGGCCCCACAGCGGCATCAGTAACCCATATATTGCCTCAATGACACAGCCTGGAGTTGGCTGATGCATGAGTACACACCAGGGCTTCACAATCCCCCCCAAAAAAACACCACAATTTTAGAAATTTTTGAAAACGATTTTGGATAGCGGGTGCTACCTATGACAAAATTTGAAATTACCAGACCCAGGCCCAGCAGCGCCATCATTTTTTTATTTGAAAATTAAAACAAACTTTGAGTGTTCCGGACCCCATCGTGTGGGTACGAAGGACCAAATCCAACAAGCCCCCACAGCAACATCAGTAAAGCATATATTGCCTGAATGACAAAGCCTGGAGTTGGCTGATTCATGAGTACACAGCACGGCTTCACAATTCCCCCCCAAAACACCACAATTTTAGATTTTTTTTTAAAAAGATTTTGGATAGCGGGTGCTACCTATGAGAAAATTTGAAATTATCAGACCCAGGCCCCAAAGCGGCATCAGTAACCCATATATTGCCTGAATGACACAGCCTGGAGTTGGCTGATGCACAAGTACACAGCAGGGCTTCACAATCCCCCACAAAAAACACCCCAATTTTAGACATTTTTGAAAAAGATTTTGGATAGCGGGTGCTACCTGTGAGAAAATTTTAAATTCCCAGACCCAGGCCCCACAGTGGCATCAGTAAAATTTTAGAAATTTTTGAAAAAGATTTTGGATAGCGGGTGCTACCTATGAGAAAATGTGAAATTCCCAGACCCAGGCCCCACAGCGGCATCAGTAACCCATATATTGCCTGAATGACACAGCCTGGAGTTGGCTGATGTACGAGTACACACCAGGGCTTCACAATCCCCCCCCCAAAAAACACCACAATTTTAGAATTTTTTGAAAAAGATTTTGGATAGCGGGTGCTACCTATGAGAAAATTAGAAATTACCAGACCCAGGCCCCACAGCGGCATCAGTAACCCATATATTGCCTGAATGGCACAGCCTAGAGTTGGCTGATGCACGTGTACACACCAGTGCTTCACAGTCCCCCCCACAAAAAAAAACACCACAAATTTAGAAATTTTAGAAAAATATTTTGGATAGTGGGTGCTACCTATGAGAAAATTTGAAATTCCCAGACCCAGGCCCCACAGCGGCTTCAGTAACCCATATATTGCCTGAATGACACAGCCTGGAGTTGGCTGATGCACGAGTTCACACCAGGGCTTCACAATCCCCCCCAAAAAACAACACAATTTTTGAAATTTTTGAAAAAGAATTTGGATAGCGGGTGCTACCCGTGAGAAAATTTGAAATTCCCAGACCCAGGCCCAGCAGCGCCATCATTTTTTTATTTTAAATTTAAAACAACCTTTGCGTGTCCTGGACCCTAGCGTGTATGTACGAAGGATCAAATCCAACAAGCCCGCACAGGGCTCATGTGGCATTTAGGCGCAACGTCTCCATTGCCCTGACCGGCCATTGTTTCCAAGACTTCTCGCCAAGGCAAACCATGTGAAGAACAACGTGACACCGCCGTGACCTGCACACATGGTATGCTGAAGGGCCACTGAGACTTGTCCGGGCAGTGGAGGCTTAGGACACAGTGGAGGATGTGGAGGCGGAGTAGCACACTGTCGTAGGACCAACGGGCTGACAGAGTGTAGCAGGAAGCAGCATTGAGTACACACCAGGGCTTCAAAATCCCAAAGAAAAAACAAACATTTTTAAAATAATGTAAAAAATATTTAGGACAGTGGGTGCTACCTATATATTGCCTGAATGACACAGCCTGGAGTTGGCTGATGCATGAGTACACACTAGGGCTTCACAATCCCTCCAAAAAAATACAACAATTGTAGAAATTTATGAAGAAGACTTTTGGATAGCGGGTGCTACCTATGAGAAAATTTGAAATTCCCAGACCCAGGCCCAGCAGCGCCATCAGTAAACCATATATTGCCTGAATGACACCAAGCTTTGACACAAAAGCTTCACAATCCCTAATAAAAAAGACAAACATTTTTGACGAAAAATGTTAACGAAAATTTAGGACAGCGAGTGCTCTCTATATATTACCAGAATGACGCAGCCTGGAGTTGGCTGCAGCATGAGGAGACCATTGAAATGTGTGATTTTTTTATTTGAAATGTAAATCAAAATTTGTGTCCCGGACCCCGCCGTGTGGGTACAAAGGACCTAATCTCACAAGCACCCACAGGGCTCATGTGGCCGTAAGATGTAGGCGCAACGTCTCCATAGCCCTGATCGTCCGTTTTTGGTTTTTGTACCTTTGTTTAAGAAAAAGCGCATATCCAAGAGTCCAGAAGACTCTATAATGCAGGACGGTGGACCACCAAAAGACATTCTTCTATAAAATAATTTTTTATGAAATAAAGAAGCAGAGTTCATTCCTCTGCGTATTTAAAAAAAAAATATTTTAAAAAATCACACGCAACAATCGTTCAATGGTGTAATGGTTATTATTGTGGAAAATTCACGTTTATTACTGTGATTATTATCAGAAAATTTGAAAAAAACACTACCCAAGAGTGTTTAATAACCCCATACATTGCACCATAAATGTTGAAATTTAAATTAAGCATGTATGTATGTATTTCAAAAATCCTAAAATTAAAGGCCCAAGCCCAGAAGCATCATGAAGTCAAGTAGTTCCTGAAAGACACAGGAGCAGTCAGGAGTAGGCATCAGCAGTACCCAAGAGGCTTTAATAACCCCTTACATTGCACAATCACTCACGAGATCGAGCAATAACAGGTGTGTTATGCCCTCAGTTGTCCGGGGCTGCACGCGCGCTACACTGAACGGACCAGCGCGTGTCTATCTTTCACCGACAGGTGCGGGTAACCCGCTGAACCGCGTTCGCGATAGGGATCAGGGATTGCAATTATTTGCCAGGAAAGAAGAATCACAACTAAGCGCAGGTCATAAGCTCGGGTTCATTAAGTCCCTGCCCTTTGTATACACCGCATGTCTCTACTACCGATTGGATGGTTTAATGAGGTCCTCGGATCGGCCCCCGGCGGGGTAGGAGAAGGCCCTAGCAGAGCGCCGAGAATTTAAAGATCATAGTTGAAATTTGCATTAAGCATGTATTAGCTACTGCTAAACTTCCAAAAATTGAAGGCCCAAGGCCTGAGGCATCAGGGAGGCAATTATTTCCTGAAAGACACAGAATGAGTCAGGAGCAGTTGGGAGCAGTACCCAAGAGGGTTTCATAACCAACCCCTTACATTTAAAGATCAATGTTGAAATTTGCATTGAGCATGTATTTAGCTACTGCAAAAGATCCAAAAATTGAAGGCCAAGGCCTGAGGCATCGGGGAGGCAAGTAGTCCCTGAAAGACACAGAATGAGTCAGGAGCAGTCATTCGCAGTACCCAAGAGGGTTTCGTAACCAACCCCTTACATTTAAAGATCAATGTTGAAATTTGCATTAAGCATGTATTTAGCTACTGCTAAACATTCAAAAATTGAAGGCCCAAGGCCTGAGGGCAGGGATGCAAGTAGTTACTGAAAGACACAGAATGAGTATGGATCAGGCATTTGCAGTACCCAAGAGGGTTTCATAACCCCTTACATTTAAAGATCAATGTTGACACTTGCATTAAGCATATATTTAGCTACTGCTAAACATTCAAAAATTAAAGGCCCAAGGCCAGAAGCATCAGTGAGGCATGTAGTTCCTGAAAGACACAGGATGAGCCAGAAGCAGGCAATCACAGTACCAAAGAGGGTTTCATAACCCTAATTGATAACCCAAGAGGGTTTCATAACCAACCATAATTGGGAAATGTTGGTGTAGCAGCATGGTCAATCTACTCTGAGGCATCTGGCATTGGTGGCTGGAAATCCTGACTGATCCATCCCTGATTCATCTTGACAAACGTCAGTCTCTCCACATTTTTAGTGGACAGACAAGTTTGCCTTGGGGTGACTATGGCCCCGGCCGCACTAAACACCCGCTCTGATGGCACACTACTGGCCGGGCAGGACAGCTTTTCCAGGGCAAACTCTGCTAGTTGTGGCCATAAATCAAGTTTTGCTGCCCAGAAGTCGAGCGGATCTACAATGGTTGTTGGCATGACCATGTCAAGGTATGCCACCACCTGTTGGTTCAGGTCCTGCTCCATGTCTACCTGCTGCTGATGAGTTGCTTCACTATGCGGGTGAAGAAAGCTACTCATCAGCGACTGTAGACTCAGGCTGCTGCTGATTGAACTTTTACTGTTCCTGCCTCCCCTCCCCTCCCCAGTAGCCATGGCAGTGGAAGGTGAGCGCAGAGGGCCCCCCGAGTCAGACCTGCGAGTGGATGGACCATGTGGCCGATAGGCATCAGCCAACTGACTACGTAAAATCTCTCTGTAGCAGGTCAGTTTGTCCTCCCTCTCAGTGGGTGTAAAAAAGGCCCCCATTTTTGGACGATAGCGAGGGTCTAATAAGGTGGAGATCCAGAAGTCATCCTGCTGACAAATTTTGACAATTCGGGCGTTACTACGCAAGCAACTGAGCATGCATCGTGCCATTTGCGCCAGTGACTCGGAGGGACTACCTGCCTCCATCTCCACTGCATACTGCCACGGTGTGTCTGGGTCCTCTGTCTCAACTTCCTCATAACCCTCCAGCTCCTCTGGCTGCTCCTGCTCCTCCTCTTCTGTCCGAAGACTAGAAAGACCGGCCATCTCATCCAACCAAACTGTGCTCCGCTCTGCCCCTCATCATCTTCCTCCTCCAGTTCAGCCCCCACAGGGCTCATGTAGCCTTGAGATGTAGGAGCAACGTCTCCATAGCCGTGACCAGCCATGGTTTCAATCATTTGTTGTAGGAAATGTAGGAGTGGAATTACGTCGTTCATGGCATAATCCAGGCGACTCACAAATAATGTGGCTTTCTCAAAGGGCCTCAGCAAACGGCAGGTGTCACGTATGAGCTGCTACTGGTTCACATTGAAGTTACACAGGGGAGTACTCCTATCTGCTTGGATCATCAAGGTGGAATTCCAACGTGAGTCACAAATAAGACTATGTTGTGGGATACCGTTCTGACACTGCAGCTCAAGGAAGGTGTGCTTGGCGGTGTACGAGTGGCTAAAGTGCATGCACAGTTTCCTTGCCATTTTCAGGATGTTTTGCAAATGGGATGAAGACTTGAGGAAGTGCTTGACAACCAGATTCAACATGTGTGCCATGCAGGGTGCATGTTTCACACTTCATTGTCGCAGCGCGGACATGATGTTCTTCCCGTAGTCGGTCACCATGGTTCTCATTTCCAGATTTCGTGGAGTAAGCCATACTCGGATTTCTTTACGAATGAACTTTAGCAGTTCCTCCCCTGTGTGACACCGTTCGCCAAGGCAAACCATGTGAAGAACAGCTTGACACCGCCGTGCCCTACACACATGGTACGATCAAGGGCCACCGAGATTTGGACGTGCAGTGGAGGCCGAGGACACGGTGGAGGATGAGGAGGCGGCGTCGCATGCTGTAACAGGACCAACTGCCTGGGAGCAAGAGCGTGGAGGAGGAAGAGGTGTGACCTGTCCAAGTTGCTGTTGTGGGTGTGCAGGAACCACATTTACCCAGTGGGCCGTAAAAGACAAGTATTGTCCCTGCCCGTAGTTACAGCTCCACACGTCGGCGCTGACACTTTTGAACACACCGACAGGCTCAAGGACTGGCCCACCTTCTCTTGTACAAACTTAAGCAGGGCTGGTACTGCCTTCTTCGCAAAGAAATGATGGCTTGGGACTCTCCACCTCGGCTCGACACAAGCCATCAATTCTCTGAAAGGTGCAGAGTTCACCTCTTGTAAAGGGAGGGACTGCAAAACCAGCATCTTGGACAGGAGCACATTCAACTTCTGCGCCATTGGATGAGTGGGCGCATACATATTGTCTCTAGGACATGGCTTTGCTGATGGATTGTTGGCGGAATGGCTGACTAAAAGCGGGAGAAGCAGGAGCGACAGAAGGAGGGTTTGACACACAGCTCCCTTCGGCTGAGGTGGTGGAGCCTTGGCTGGATGAAGGAGGGAGCGGATAGCTACTGGGTGATGCAGCAGGCTGGACCACTACATCGGAGCCACGGTTCTCCCAGGCCGCTTTATGGTGGCAAAGCATGTGTTGACGCCGGGCCGTGGTGCCCACATTGGGACCCTGGCAGCGCTTCACCTTCTGCCGACAGATCTTGCATGTGGCTACGTGAACCTCCTCCGGATGCCTTATGAAAAACTTCCACACCGCTGAGTAGCTGATTTTCCCACCCGCAGTCCACACTAATTGACTGCTACTGGCGCTGTCTCCAGGAACCCCTGTTCCACTACCTCCCGGAAAGGTAGGCTGCTGTGAAGCATGTGGTTTCCCCCGGACAAGTTTGGCTACTGAATTTCCACTACTGCCACCACGCCGACTGCCAACCGTGCTACCGCCTTGCTGCCTCAAGGGCAACCTGCAACTCTCTTCTCCTGATGATGATGAAGCCCCTTCTGCACCCGGCTCCCAATTGCGATCGGCTTCATCATCATCAACAGTTGTGTGCATGTCACTGATGTCCTCCTCAGGTTCCCCAACAGTGTCTGCTTCAGGACCCTGAACACTTGCAACACAGCCTCCCACGTCACTCTCCGCATCACTACTTGGCCACCTAGCGGAGAAAGCGGCGCATGTCTCCTCCCTTTCTTGGCTGGCCAGTAGCTGCTGACTGTCCTCTATTAGATCGTCCTCAGTAAATAGTGGAGCTGAACCCACAGCATAAGATACTTCTCTAGGAGAGGGAACAGCATAGGACAAAGGCAATGGGAGGACAGGGACTGCTCCCGGGCCATGCCAACTGAGGGTTGTGTCTGAGGAACCCACTGACTGTTGACTGGGGGTGTCAGATGTCACTTGTGATGATGTGGATGAGCGTGTTAACCAATCGACGACGGCAGATGGGTTGCTGGTGGAGACATGACCGCTGGCTGATAACGGGAGCTCAGGCCTCTCGCTGCGACTCCTGCTACCACTTGCCCCAAGTCTGCTGCCAACTCTGCCAGAAGTATTTAGGCCTCTGCCACTCCTCTGTGCACGTCCTGGCACTTCTCTGCCTGACATACTTAGTGCGTTTATGAGGGTATTACAATACGCTACACTACTCTTTAAACAGTATTTGTCTAGAACAGCAACAGGTGATTATTTAGGGCTGTCCTTTCACAGTATGTAGGCCCTTAACAGATTAACAGGTACTAGATGGTACAATACTTGGATGTACCTATGCGGTCTGCACTGATGAGGGCAGTAATAAGCGTAACTATACGCAGAAAAAACTCTGTATTTTTGTAAAACACCAGCCGGTGAATGCTATTGTTTGGACTTTGATGGTATGGAGCATCTTGACAGATTAACAGGTAGTAAATGGTACAATACTTGAATGCTATTGTTTGGACTTTGACGGTTTGGAGCACCTTGACAGATTAACAGGTACTAAATGGTACAATACTTGGATGTACTTATGCGGTATGCACTGATGAGGGCAGTAATATGACTAACTATTAGCAGAAAAAAAATCAGTATTTTTGTAAAACACCAGCCGGTGAATGCTATTGTTTGGACTTTGACGGTATGGAGCACCTTGACAGCTTAACAGGTACTAAATGGTACAATACTTGGATGTACCTATGCGTTAAGCACTGATGAAGGCAGTAATATGCGTAACTATACGCAGAAAAAACTCTGTATTTTTGTAAAACACCAGACGGTGGATACTATTGTTTGGACTTTGACGGTATGGAGCACCTTGACAGCTTAACAGGTACTAAATGGTACAATACTTGGATGTACATATGCGGTATGCACTGATGAGGGCAGTACTATGCCTAACTATACGCAGAAAAAAATCTGTATTTTTGTAAAACACCAGACGGTGGATACTATTGTTTAGACTTTGACGGTAGGGACCACCTTGACAGCTTAAAAGGTACTAAATGGTACAATACTTGGATGTACCTATGCGGTATGCACTGATGAGGGCAGTACTATGCCTACCTATACGCAGAAACAAATCTGTATTTTTGTAAAACACCAGCCGGTGGATACTATTGTTTGGACTTTGACGGCTTGGAGCACCTTGACAGATTAACAGGTACTAAATGGTACAATACTTGGATGTACCTATGCTGTATGCACTGATGAGGGCAGTAATATGCGTAACTATACGCAGAAAAAACTCTGTATTTTGTAAAACACCAGCCGGTGGATACTATTGTTTGGACTTTGACAGTATGGAGCACCTTGACAGATAAACAGGTACTAAATGGTACAATACTTGGATGTACCTATGCTGTATGCACTGATGAGGGCAGTAATATGCGTAACTATACGCAGAAAAAACTCTGTATTTTGTAAAACACCAGCCGGTGGATACTATTGTTTGGACTGTGACGGTATGGAGCACCTTGACAGATAAACAGGTACTAAATGGTACAATACTTGGATGTACCTATGCGGTATGCACTGATGAGGGCAGTAATATGCCTAACTATATGCAGAAAAAACTCTGTATTTTTGTAAAACACCAGCCGGTGGATACTATTGTTTGGACTTTGACGGTATGGAGCACCTTGACAGCTTAACAGGTACTAAATGGTACAATACTTGGATGTACCTATGCGGTATGCACTGATGAGTGCAGTAATATGCCTAACTATACGCAGAAAAAAATCTGTATTTTTGTAAAACACCAGAAGGTGGATACTATTGTTTGGACTTTGACGGTATGGAGCACCTTGACAGCTTAACAGGTACTAAATGGTACAATACTTGGATGTACCTATGCGGTCTGCACTGATGAGGGCAGTAATAAGCGTAACTATGCACAGAAAAAACTCTGTATTTTTGTAAAACACCAGACGGTGGATACTATTATTTGGACTTTGACAGGATGGAGCACATTGACAGCTTAACAGGTAGTAAATGGTACAATACTTAGATGTACGTATGCGGTATGCACTGATGAGGGCAGTAATATGCCTAACTTTTAGCAGAAAAAAATCTGTATTTTTGTAAAACACCAGCCGGTGGATACTATTGTTTGGACTTTGACAATATGGAGCACCTTGACAGCTTAAAAGGTACTAAATGGTACAATACTTGGATGTACCTATGCGGTATGCACTGATGAGGGCAGTAATATGCCTAACTATACGCAGAAAAAAATCTGTATTTTTGTAAAACACCAGCCGGTGGATACTATTGTTTGGACTTTGACGGTTTGGAGCACCATGACAGCTTAACAGGTACTAAATGGTACAATACTTGGATGTACCTATGCAGTATGCACTGATGAGGGCAGTTATATATGCATAACTATATGCAGAAAAAACTATTTAAAAAAAAAAAAAAACAGCCAGTGAATAGTATTGTTTGGACTTGCACAGTATGTAGCCCCTGGACAGATTAACAGGTACAAAATGGTACAAATGCACTACAGTCCACTGAAAAATCACGTATTTCTGAACAGCAGCAGGACCCAGCAGTGCAACACCACAAGAAAAAAAATCCAGGGATTAAACTCCAAATTGCACTCTGTCACACAATTCTGAGCAGCAGAAGATTTGTGGAGCAAAAAAAATAAACTCAATTGGGCTGAAAAATGACATCAGATGCTCCAGAAAGTTCAGGCAGCTTGGAGATCTGTATGAGGCAGCTGACAGCTATCTGCCCCTCTCTGCTGCAATGCTCAATAATGTGAATAGGAGGTTTAGCAATCAATGATCCTTCTCAGTGTAACAGCAAAGTACTCTGCACTCCTGTCTTTCCCTAATGCTGATGTGACTAGCAGTTGCAGTGTAACGCTGTGGTATGAGCTATTCACACACACACACAGTCCCGTCCTCTCCATCTGAGTGCATAGATTAAATGAAGAGAGGCAAGATGGCCGCCGATTATATAGGGGCTGTGACATCACAGGAGTCAGGGAACACTGATAGGCTGCATCTCACATGTGATTCAGGGTCAGCCCGCCTACCTTCATTCCCGCCGCTGTTTCCCGCCCTCCCATAATCCCCTGCCCCATGTACTCACATGTGGATCCGCCATCTTAAGTCTCCAATAGCCTGGAACACTGTAAAATGGAGTTTAATGAAGCGATTTGCGCGATCGAATCGCAGTGATATTCGCATTCGTTGCAAATCTAATATTTCATGAAATTCGTAACAAGTTCGGGTTCGTCAACTTTGATTCACTCATCTCTAGTAGTAACACACACGAAAGCAGGGCATAACTAAAGGGATGCAGAGGGCATTGTAGCTCCGGGGCACAGGAGTCTGTGGGGGACCATTAGGTCTTTCTTTCCTATATGATGAGACCCGTGCCATAAGGGCCCTGTTACAGATGTTGCACCTCTTCAAGTTATGTCTGTACAAGGAATAAATAAATCTTCTAAATATAAAAGGTGACAACATTTTTTGTTTTATGCCAAAAGTGTATTCTGTATGATGTGTTAACTGCACTTTACGCAGGTCTGAACTGCCGCACGTGGTATTGTAATGTTCTCTCTATACCAACTATTTATATCTTTGTAAGTATTATATGGTAATACAATAAGGGCATAAGCAGGAAGGTCACCGGGACATAATACTGACAGAGCCTTCTGATAAATTTGACTGTGGTCTCTAAGGGAAAACCAATGAGGTTCTAGGATCACACCAATTGTGTCAAAACTTTCTTATGCAAAGTCATCTGTATTTAAACAAGCATTAAAGGGGTACTCCGCTGCTCAGCGTTTGGAACAAACAGTTCAGAACGCTGGAGTCGGCCCTGGGAACTAGTGATGTCATAGCATCGCTCCCTCATGATGTCACACCCCGCCACATCAATGCAAGCCTATGGGAGGGGGCATGATGGCTGTCACGCCCCCTCCCATAGACTTGCATTGAGGACGGGGCGTGACGTCATGAGGGGGCAGGGCTCTGACATCACGAGCTCCAGATGCCGGCTCCAGCATTCGGAACAGTTCCAAACGCTGAGCAGCGGAGTACCCCTTTAAATAAGACTACACATATAAGAACTGCCCATTGCAGCTCTAATAGAAGGTCACTGTGTGAACAATATCCACTATACCTGAAAAGAGATAGGCCCATATAAGATGTCATGTAACCTGTTGGTTAAATGTAAATTGGGTAGTGATTGCTTCTTTACCTCAGAGATGGCATAGCTGACCTCAACCAAGCATGTGAGGCGTTTCTAAATTGTGAGGTAACCTGTTGCCTATAGGTAAAAGAGGTGGCAATTAGTTTATATGCTTTGAAAATGGCAAAGCTTTGCCCAACAGAGGTTTTGAGGTGTCTCTATATATTGCGAGGTAACCTGTGGACTAATGGTAATGAGGAAGCAATCACTTCATATGCTTTAGAGTGGCTGAGCTGAGCTCAAGTGTGTTTCCGAGATGCCTATATATATATATATATATATATATATATATATATATATATATATTGTTAAGTAGCCTTTTGGCTATGGGTAAATGAGGAAGCAATTGTTTTATATGCCTCAGAAATGATATAGCAGAGCTCAAAGAAGCTTCTGAGGTGTTTGTAAGTAGAGAAAAAATAGTGGAGCAAATGCTCTGTTCACAAAATGTAGCCTTTTTGCCTTGAAAGAAAGGCATCTTCCTTCGAGTCTTCTGGTCCATATGCATAAACTGATAAAGGCTCTGTTTCTACCCAGGCCTTATTTTTGGGAGAGGTCCTACTTTCGGGGAAACAGGGTGCATAGTCCTGTATAATGCAGTAAAAGCCATCCAGTATACACTCTATATATCTGATAACACAGATAAAGATGAATAATAACAGTGAAATACAACATGTAGAGCTTCTACTTCAAAGACTTGATTAGAAAAGAACTGACAAGAAATGTACATTCCCACTTACTTATTAACCAGTTGTAGAGATTTGAGGAAGATTTGGAGCAATTATTTGGTTAAAATCCACATAATTTGTGGAGCAGAAGCCGCCTGAAAAATTCTGAGGGGAAGCCTTGGGTGGGTGGAGCTTCACCTAAAGAGAGGCCCTGCCCACAATCAAAACCTCACTGGAAGCAGTAATATCATGTACAGTATGCATTCCATTACTTTTTAGGCGGCATTTGGAGGCATGGCCTATACTCATCAGCTGTGGGCAGTCTCATGAAGAGAAAACTTTTTGTTTCTGCACAGAAAAGCCCCAGGCAGTTGGAAATTGGCAGCAAGCAGCACTATATATACAGCAGAGTTAACTTGCGGTGTAGAGAGGGAGGGTTGGGAAATTCTCCAGGCCCAGTGCAGTGCACTTAGCATTGAGAATCTGTTACAGTAAGCTGGGGATGTAGAAATGGATTGTTTTAAAATGTTACAATGTTCCTATATAAAATATTATTTATTAGGAATTATTGCTTGCATAAGGGTAATGGCTACTTCTTAACTGCTGATGTCACTTGATATATTTTGCTAACCCTTATTTTGCATTTCTTCACTACTACTGTATATCCTAATCCTAACAATCATTATTTTTCTAAACTTTCTAAACTTATTAAAGCTGTTCTCTCAGGCTTATTGGGATTATCTGCACTATTATAAATTTTCAGATGATCAAATCTTTAAGTTCCAAAAAAGAAAAAAAAAAGAAAAACAAAACAACATAATAGTTGGGCTCCAACAATGTGTATATAAATAAATAAATAAATAAATATATATATATATATATATATATATATATATATATATATATATATATATATGTATATATATATATATATATATATATATATATATATATATATATATATTTTTTTTTTTTTTTTTTTTTTTTTTTTTTAAAGGTCTGCATTTTTTGGTAAGTTTAAAAAATACTTATGTAAACATAAACATCAGATACACTGTACTCATAAAAACACCATATTAACCCAGATGAACTTAAAAATGATTTAACCATAGAAGCAGTTAGTAAGTCCACCTCAGGCAAACCATTATTCTACAATGTTGATCCATTGATCCAAGAGAAGGTAAAAATTAACCTTTTATATGGATGCAATTAAGAACAGAGTAGCTGGCTAAAGCCTGTCTCTGTGATAACTCTTCTATCCAGGAAGATGTCTGTATGTTTTAAATTATTAAATCCCCTAGAGGACATATTCTTTTATCATTGAGGTTGCTTGGATGAAAATCTTTTTGACTATGACAATTTTCCCTTCTTGACTCCATAGAGTATAGAAATTAAAATACATTTCTGCACTAATTACCACAGACAGGATGACAGATGACTCAAATCATGATTTACATATATCAAATATAAGATCTCCAGTTGCAGTAATATTTTTTTTTCCTCTAAATTATTTTTTGGCTTTCTATTTTTTTAGCAGCAGAACTTGAAAATGCCTCCACCTTTCTGACCAAGATCTGATGGTAACAGTTTAGATTAAAATGATGATTACTTTACTGACTTTTTTTACAGAATTTTTTTTATTATTAGGTTAAGGGCACGCGTAGTGCAGCCACAACGTATTTGATGCTGCAGATGCGCTACTGACCATCCCTAGAGTCTACTTTGCCCTTATGTCCTGCTTTGTCTGCTTGTAGTAGTGTATTGCAAAGTAGCAGGCTGACTCTAGGGGTGGTCAGTAGCGCATCCACAAGGTCAAATACACTGCAGATGCGCTACCTGTGACCGTACCCTTAAAAAGCAAATTAAATTAAAAAATATGTTGCAGTGTACTAAATCAAAGTCTGTGATTCACGTCTGCATTTTAAACCTTTCAGTTCTTAACCCCTTAAGGAAAACACTTGTTTTTACTTAAATGACCAAGCCCTACTTTTCAAATATGGCATGTGTTCCTATATATTGCAATAACTTAAACATTTTTACTAAGCAATAGTGTTGAGCAGCATAGGCCATATTCGAATTCGCGAATATTCGCGAATATATGGACGAATATTCGTCATATATTCGCGAATATTCGCATATTCGTTATATTCTCGTTTTATTTTCGCATATGCGAATATTCGCGTATGCGAAAATTAACATATGTGAATATTGGCATATACAAAATTAACACGCGCGTAAATTCGCATATGCGAAAATTAGCATATGCTAATTTTTACATATGCGAATTTTTGTATATGCGAATTTTCGCACGTCAGTCTCACACAGTAGTATTACAGCCTTCTTTACACCACACAAGCTGGAAGCAGAGAGGGATGATCACTGTGATGTGTACTGTGAAGAAAAAAAGAAAAAAAAAAAAAACGAATATTCGTAATTACGAATATATAGCGCTATATTCGCGAAATTCGCGAATTCGCGAATATGCGATATTCGCGAATAATATTCGAATTGCGAATATTCGCGAGCAACACTACTAAGCAAGCGATTCTGGGATTATTTCATGATATACTGTACTTTATATTAGTGGTAAATTTGTTGATTTATGCAGCATTATGCATCCAGTTGTGCTAACATGCCAGCATCTGGAACGTATGCATACGTCTTGGGCAGGGCCAGATTAAGGCTGCCTGGAAGACGGAGCACTTCACTATGATGGGGCAACCAAACAACACCCCCAAGACAGTCCTCCCTCCCCTCCCACTGAGACTTGTTGCCGGCTAGCAGGGGTGGACTAAAAACTCATGCTTCCACACTCATATAGATGTACTGCCCACATACAATAAATACATTTTTCAATTCATAAGAAAAATAGCAAAATAACGCAATTTTGGAAAGTTTTTGGGGGTGTGGGTTATTTTCTACGCAATGACAGTGAGTCTGAAATCGCAGCGCGTTGGCTGAGTATGTGAGAAGCTCAGCGCAGCTCCCCACCTGTAAATCAGATCGGCAGAAGAACTGTGCTCACTCGCATACCCCGCAGGGCTCTGTACACTGAGGACAAGTGACGCTCTGTACACTGACGACAAACGGCGCTCTGTGCAGTGAGGAGAAGCAGGGCTCTGTACACTGAGGACAAGAAGCGCTCTGTGCAGCGAGGACAAGCAGGGCTCTGTACACTGAGATCAAGCGGCGCTCTGTACAGTGAAAACAAGAAGGGCTCTGTACATTGAGGATAAGCGGCACTCTGTGCAGTGAGGACAAGCAGGGCTCTTTACACTGAGGACAAGCAGGGCTCTGTGCAGTGAGGACAAGCAGGGCTCTGTACACTGAGGACAAGCAGCGTCCTGCGCAGTGAGGACAATCAGTGCTCTGTACACTGAGGACAAGTGGAGCTCTGTGCAGTGAGGACAAGCAGGGCTCTGTACACTGAGGACAAGCATCACTCTGTGCACTGAGGACAAGCAGGGCTCTGTGCACTGAGGACAAGAGGGGCTCTGTACACTGAGGTGGCCTCTTATCGAATGGGTCCCTAAACACTCACCTACCTCAGGCTGGGTGACATGTTTTGTATTTGCCACAGCAGCGTGCACCCGTGTATTGGGTTTAGGTGCTGGCTACATTTTCCGTTTTTTTTTTTTCTTTGCTGTGCAATTTTGGGGGGAGTGGCTCCCTCTGTAGCCGTGCATCCCCTCCCCTATTTTCACAGGAGGTGGTTTGGATCGTTAGTGGATCCAACATGTCACCCAGCCTGAGGTAGGTGAGTGTTTAGGGACCCATCCGATAAGAGGCCACCTCCGCGTGGTGGATGGGGGACACGTTTTGATCAAAAAGTGCGCTAAGAGCCTCCATTTTGTTGACCAAGTGTGCTGCTGCCATTTTCTTTTTTTACATGTTTTGTATTTGCCACAGCAGCGTGCACCCGTGTATTGGGTTTAGGTGCTGGCTACATTTTCATTTATTTTTTTTTTCTTTGCTGTGCAATTTTGGGGGGAGTGGCTCCCTCTGTAGCCGTGCATCCCCTCCCCTATTTTCACAGGAGGTGGTTTGGATCGTTAGTGGATCCAACATGTCACCCAGCCTGAGGTAGGTGAGTGTTTAGGGACCCATCCGATAAGAGGCCACCTCCGCGTGGTGGATGGGGGACACGTTTTGATCAAAAAGTGCGCTAAGAGCCTCCATTTTGTTGACCAAGTGTGCTGCTGCCATTTTCTTTTTTTACATGTTTTGTATTTGCCACAGCAGCGTGCACCCGTGTATTGGGTTTAGGTGCTGGCTACATTTTCATTATTTTTTTTTTTTTCTTTGCTGTGCAATTTTGGGGGGAGTGGCTCCCTCTGTAGCCGTGCATCCCCTCCCCTATTTTCACAGGAGGTGGTTTGGATCGTTAGTGGATCCAACATGTCACCCAGCCTGAGGTAGGTGAGTGTTTAGGGACCCATCCGATAAGAGGCCACCTCCGCGTGGTGGATGGGGGACACGTTTTGATCAAAAAGTGCGCTAAGAGCCTCCATTTTGTTGACCAAGTGTGCTGCTGCCATTTTCTTTTTTTACATGTTTTGTATTTGCCACAGCAGCGTGCACCCGTTTATTGGGTTTAGGTGCTGGCTACATTTTCATTTTTTATTTATTTATTTATTTTTTTTCTTTGCTGTGCAATTTTGGGGGGAGTGGCTCCCTCTGTAGCCGTGCATCCCCTCCCCTATTTTCACAGGAGGTGGTTTGGATCGTTAGTGGATCCAACATGTCACCCAGCCTGAGGTAGGTGAGTGTTTAGAGACCCATCCGATAAGAGGCCACCTCCGCGTGGTGGATGGGGGACACGTTTTGATCAAAAAGTGCGCTAAGAGCCTCCATTTTGTTGACCAAGTGTGCTGCTGCCATTTTCTTTTTTTACATGTTTTGTATTTGCCACAGCAGCGTGCACCCGTGTATTGGGTTTAGGTGCTGGCTACATTTTCAGTTTTTTTTTTTTCTTTGCTGTGCAATTTTGGGGGGAGTGGCTCCCTCTGTAGCCGTGCATCCCCTCCCCTATTTTCACAGGAGGTGGTTTGGATCGTTAGTGGATCCAACATGTCACCCAGCCTGAGGTAGGTGAGTGTTTAGGGACCCATCCGATAAGAGGCCACCTCCGCGTGGTGGATGGGGGACACGTTTTGATCAAAAAGTGCGCTAAGAGCCTCCATTTTGTTGACCAAGTGTGCTGCTGCCATTTTCTTTTTTTACATGTTTTGTATTTGCCACAGCAGCGTGCACCCGTGTATTGGGTTTAGGTGCTGGCTACATTTTCATTTTTTATTTATTTATTTATTTTTTTTCTTTGCTGTGCAATTTTGGGGGGAGTGGCTCCCTCTGTAGCCGTGCATCCCCTCCCCTATTTTCACAGGAGGTGGTTTGGATCGTTAGTGGATCCAACATGTCACCCAGCCTGAGGTAGGTGAGTGTTTAGGGACCCATCCGATAAGAGGCCACCTCCGCGTGGTGGATGGGGGACACGTTTTGATCAAAAAGTGCGCTAAGAGCCTCCATTTTGTTGACCAAGTGTGCTGCTGCCATTTTCTTTTTTTACATGTTTTGTATTTGCCACAGCAGCGTGCACCCGTGTATTGGGTTTAGGTGCTGGCTACATTTTCATATTCTTTTTTTTTTTCTTTGCTGTGCAATTTTGGGGGGAGTGGCTCCCTCTGTAGCCGTGCATCCCCTCCTCTATTTTCACAGGAGGTGGTTTGGATCGTTAGTGGATCCAACATGTTACCCAGCTTGAGGTAGGTGAGTGTTTAGGGACCCATCCGATAAGAGGCCACCTCCGCATGGTGGATGGGGGACACGTTTTGATCAAAAAGTGTGCTAAGAGCCTCCATTTTGTTGACCAAGTGTGCTGCTGCCATTTTCTTTTTTTACATGTTTTGTATTTGCCACAGCAGCGTGCACCCGTGTATTGGGTTTAGGTGCTGGCTACATTTTCCGTTTTTTTTTTTTCTATGTTGTGCAATTTTGGGGGGAGTGGCTCCCTCTGTAGCCGTGCATCCCCTCTCCTATTTTCACAGGAGGTGGTTTGGATCGTTAGTGGATCCAACATGTCACCCAGCCTGAGGTAGGTGAGTGTTTAGGGACCCATCTGATAAGAGGCCACCTCCGCGTGGTGGATGGGGGACACGTTTTGATCAAAAAGTGCGCTAAGAGCCTCCATTTTGTTGACCAAGTGTGCTGCTGCCATTTTCTTTTTTTACATGGTCTGTACACTGAGGACAAGCAGGGTTCTGTGCAGTGAGGACAAGCAGGGCTCTGTACACTGTGGACAAACAGGGCTCTGTACACTGAAGACAAGCAGCGCTCTGTACACTGAGGACAAGCAGGGCTCTGTACACTGAGGACAAGCAGGTGTGGTAGCCCTTGGGGGGTGTATAGTAGTGGGGATGCTGTATCGGTATATGAGGGGTTAATGTTGTTAACCCTATAGTTCGTGATGCCAGGCTGAGGGCTAGTATGCTGAGGTAATTTTCCGGCCTATCGCCACCCTTCCCAGTAACGATAGGTGCATGAAATGACTGAAGGTCCACAAGGAGATTTAACTTGAACAACTTTACTTAAGTGCTTGCTATACATCCAATTCACAGTAACAGTCTAATATAACAGTCCTTATATTGCTCAGTGACTGACAGTTGTTGCGGACCTTGAGGTATTTAGAAAGTCTCTGAATTTAGGGTAAATATTGTAGATCCGTCCGGATTTAGGGGTTAGATTAGGTCTGGTGATGCTGCAGAGTGTCTGGGGATTGATACACGATTTAGTATTGATCAGCCGTCGACACGCAAGGCTCAAGCATAACTCACTGTGAGAATAGCTGCGCAGGTCCTTCTAGGTTGACAGCCCAGGAACAAGAGAGAAAATAATGGCCACCGCTCCCTTATATGGGCAGGGGCGGGGTGAATCTGATTGGTCCGAATAAATGTCATTCACTAGTACACAGAATGATGGGATTGCATATGTCATAGGGACCTCCACAGGTCCTCAAGCAGAAATACCACAGAGTTCACCTAGTCACGTGACCCGCAGGTCCTGGTACGCTATGCGCATGTAATTAACTATTCATTTACATTTATACAACTATATTTACATAAACCTTGCATAAGTTACTGGTTTACTAGATGGAATAGAGGGGACAAGGGGTAGACTATACAACATGGACCTCTACGTCCTAGGGACTCTGGCTATGGGGACCCATACACATAAAGGGTCCGCATAGCATGTGGCACCAGGACACCACACAGGGCTCTGTACACTGAGGATAAGCGGCGCTCTGTGCTGTGAGGACAAGCAGGGCTCTGTACACTGAGGACAAGCGGCACTCTGTGCAGTGAGGACAAGCGGGGCTCTGTACACTGAGGACAAGCAGGGCTCTGTACACTGAGGACAAGCAGGGCTCTGTACACTGAGGACAAGTGGCGCTCTGTACACTGAGGACAAGCAGGGCTCTGTACACTGAGGATAAGCAGGGCTCTGTACACTGAAGACAAGCAGGGCTCTGTACACTGAGGAGAAGCAGGGCTACGTACTCTGAGAACAAGCAGCACTCTGTACACTGAAGACAAGCGGCGCTCTGTATACTGAGGACAAGCAGGGCTCTGTACACTGAGGACAAGCAGCACTCTGTACACTGAAGACAAGCGGAGCTCTGTACAATGAGGAGAAGCAGGGCTCTGTACACTTAGGACAAACAGGGCTCTGCACACTAAGGACAAGGTGCACTCTACACTGAAGACAAATGGTGCTCTGTACACTGAGGACAAGCAGGGCTCTGTACACTGCTGAGAAGCAGGGCTCTGTATACTGAGTACAAGCAGCTTTCTGTACACTGAAGACAAGCGGCACTCTGTACACTGAGGACAAGTAGGGCTCTGTACACTGAGGACAAGCAGCACTCTGTACACTGAAGACAAGCAGAGCTCTGTACTCTGAGTAGAAGCAGGGCTCTGTACACTTAGGACAAACAGGGCTCTGTACACTGAAGACAAGTGGTGCTCGGCTCACTGAGGGCAAGCGGCACTCTGTACACTGAAGACAAATGGCACTTTGTACACTGAGGACAAGCAGGGCTCTGTATACTGAGGACAAGTGGCACTTTGTGCACTGAGGACAAGCAGGGCTCTGTACACTGAGGACAACCAGGGCTCTCTACACTGAGGACAAGCGGCGCTCTGTACACTGAGGACAAGCAGGGATCTGTACACTGAGGACAAGCGGCGCTCTGTACACTGAGGACAAGTGGCGCTCTGTGCATTGAGGACAAGCAGGGCTCTGCAAATGCAGGCTCACTTACACCCACCCCCCTGCTTTCCTCGGCTAACTGAGGGCGGAAGCAGTCCTCCCAGCAGACTTCAGACTTTTGGGGCACACCCACATCCTCCTGTGGGCAGCTCACACTATGTGAGCATGAAGAGAGGTAAGATAGAGAGCTTTAAAGCTCTTAAAAAAATTAAGGGCAGGGGTGTTCATTATGTGACAGGTACTCTTTAAGTTTTTTACGGTATATGATGTGACCAAAAAGCAGCAATTCTAGAATTTGGTATTTTTTTTTACATTTACGCCATTCACTGTCCTTTCCTAATCTCACCACTAAGTTCTGACTGACATCATCCCCTGACATCACCACTAAGTGCTCAGCTATCACCCCTTGACCTCACCGGAAACATCACCCCTGATATCACCACTGAGTGCTCAGATATCATCCCCTGACTTCACCGGTGACATCACCCCCTGACATCACACTGAGTGCTCAGATATCACCC
Source organism: Hyla sarda (assembly GCF_029499605.1). Lineage (NCBI taxonomy): Eukaryota > Metazoa > Chordata > Amphibia > Anura > Hylidae > Hyla > Hyla sarda. The sequence goes on from NC_079192.1 coordinate 228,661,939, forward strand.
CCTGACTTCACCGGTGACATCACCCCTAATATCACCACTAAGTGCTCAGATATCACCCCCTGACTTCACCGGTGACATCACCCCCTATATCACCACTGAGTGCTCAGATATCACCCCTGACTTCACCAGTGAAATCACCCCCGATATCATCACTAAGTGCTCAGATATCACCCCCTGACTTCACCAGTGAAATCACCCCCAACAAGTAATTTAATGTATGTACACAGTGACCCCACCAGCAGAATAGTGAGTACAGCTCTGGTGTATAACACAGGATATAACTCAGGATCAGTACAGGATAAGTAATGTAATGTATGTGCACAGTGACCTCCCCAGCAGAATAGTGAGTACAGCTCTGGGGTATAATACAGGATGTAACTCAGGATCAGTAAAGGATAAGTAATGTATGTACACAGTGACCCCACCAGCAGAATAGTGAGTACAGCTCTGGGGTATAATACAGGATGTAACTCAGGATCAGTAAAGGATAAGTAATGTATGTACACAGTGACCCCACCAGCAGAATAGTGAGTGCAGCTCTGGAGAGAGGTTGGGTGTGTCTGAGCTCCTGTTACTTCCAGACTCTTCCAGTGAAGCAGTGATTTCCATCCGCCCCTCCCCAGGTGTGTGGCAGATACCTGGGTAGAGGGTTTTCCTGCTATGGAGCCCCAGGAGGCTTCATCTTGCACTCCCCGTACCCGGCCGGCGGGGGGTGCAAAGGAAAATGCGACGGCCAGCAGCCAGGATGGGGTGAGACGATCCACCAGGGTCCATCGCCATGTGGGGCCCCCTCCCCCATCCCCAGCTGGGAGCTGCAAGGCTTCCAGCAAAAGTTCCTCTGGGAAAAGAAGCGCATCCAGGCAGAGGAGTGGAGTGAAGGCTTCTACCTCAGGCTCCTCAGAACCCCAGCAATGGGGGGTCAAGGGGCCAAGGGAATCCCTGGAGACTTTTGGTTCAAGAATCCAGGCAAAGATGGCCCAATATGAGCAACTTGGGAAACAGCTTCGTGGTCTAAGAGAAGACATAAAGTTTGCAACTTACCAGGTGGATACAGCAGCCAAGGGCAAGAGAGCAGCATTCACTGCAAAGGTGAGAGCACTAAAGAAAGAGGTGGAGGAGATTGTGCAGCTGAGAGCAGACATTGTGGCTGGAGCCGGCTTCTTCAGTGAGAAGATTCTAAATGAAGAGAGGTTCCCCAAAAAGGGGGTCTCCAGAGGTGCAGAAAAAGAAAGTCACCAAGATGAGAGTGAGGAGGAGGAGGAGATGGAGGAAGGTGAGGAGGGGGATGTGAGTGAGGGGGATATGGACACGGGTTCTGTTTGTACCACCACCACTGTTACCCCAGACCCCCCACTTACCATCAGTGCGGACTACATAAACCCGGCTCAGGTGGCCTTACCTCCCTCCAGTGAGGACGATGAGGATGGCAGTGACTGTAGTGATTGCAGCGGCTTGGCAGATGGGGGTCTCCTGCGGGCAATTGTTATGCAGGAGTCCCCCACTCGTCTAGAAAATTTTTCTTTCGGGGATGATTTGGGCCCAGAGGAGAAGAAAAAAGCGAAGGGCAAGAAGAGGAAGAAGACACAGGCAGTGAAGTTTGTCTTTGCTCCCTTCCAGCAGCCTGGGTCGGCTGAAAAGTCGGTTCAGGGTGCTGGGTCCCCCAATCTGCCAGACCCCGTTTCTGTAGTGGAGCGGGGCCAGCATGGGGGATACAGTAGTGCACCCAAAATGGCCGCGGGTGCTATAGAAAAAAAAGGGCACCCTCCTGTGAGGGGGGAGGGTGTCCAGGCACCAGAAAATAGCGGCAGATTTACCAATTTGGGGGGCGGTCCCCCGATTGAAGCTGGCAGTATAGGTCCTGGCACTGCGGGGCACTCCCCTGTGAGGGGGGGGGAGTGTCAGGGTGCCGGACCTTGTTGGTTCAGGGGGCGGTCCCCTAGGTTACACAGTTGGTACCAGTTCTGGCGCGTCGAGACTCTCCCCTGTGAAGGGGGAGGTTCTGCGCCCGTCAGCTGCAGTAAGCGGGGCGGGAGTGCATCCGGTGGGACAGCTCCCGCCAAAATCTATGGCGTTGTGCGAGGGGGCGGAGCATGTGTCCGTGCCCCAGAAGACTGAACGGAGGAGCTGTGCAGCGTTGATCCTTAAGCCAGCAACCCTTGTACACGGAGCTATAGACCAAGCCAGCCCGGCCTCTAATACATCAAGGGACAGTGTAGGCAAGAGTGAAAGTGAGGGAAAAAATGTGACTAAAAATGGTAATGTGCAGAATGTGAGTTATAGTGTGCATGGGAGGAGTTGTGGTAGCAGTGTGGATGAGGGGGGAACTTGTGGGGTGCAAGAGAGGGGTGCAAGTGGAGTGCAAGAGAGGGGTGCAAGTGGAGTGCAAGAGAGGGGTGCAAGTGGAGTGCAAGAGAGGGGTGCAAGTGGAGTGCAAGAGAGGGGTGGTAGTGGAGCGCAAGAGAGGGGTGCAAGTGGAGCGCAAGAAAGGGGTGGTAGTGGAGCGCAAGAAAGGGGTGGTAGTGGAGCGCAAGAGAGGGGTGGTAGTGGAATGCCAGAGAGAGGATTGGTGGCAGACACCTCTGTTAAGAATAAGGGTGCTGGTTTGGGGTCTGGATCAGGTTCTGGTTCGACTGCCCCCCCGGTAGTGGCTGCTTCTCCCAGAAGCTATGCCAGCGTCACTGCCGGGGGATCAGGGGGATCCCCATCTCCGTCTGGCTCTGGTGGTCACTTGCAACAGCGCCTACTGGAGGCTCTACGTAGGGGAGACAGGTCAATCCATGTAGAGGGGAGGGGTGAGGTTGACCTGTCTTTTTGGATAGAAAGACATGGCTTAGGCGCATTCCGAGAACATAATGGGGAGGTGGTCTGGTCCCTCCCGACATCCGGGCAGGAAAGTGGCCGTAGGAATGTGGTCCGTTTAGTGTGGAGGGGTGAAGATGTGTGTCCGCCACGGGGTAAGGTGGTTGAGCTCCTCCTCCAAATGGAATTCAGGGCAAGTGACATCTTTGCCCTGATCCACCCCTACGCTACTTCTGAGTTTGACATCAGCTTTGTTCGGCCGGAGGGTCTTGAACTCTTCTGGTCGAACTATGAGGTGGTGAAAAACGAGCCCGGCTGGCGGGATTTTGCCGTAAAGGCGATATCCCGTCAGAATTTGACCAAGAGAGTGACCGTTTTGACACGTAACGAGTCACTATCTTGCTATGATATCATGACCTGGCTCAGCCGATATGGGGATGTGACGGACATGCCAAAAAAGAACTATGACGAACATGGGATCTGGTCTGGGGCCTGGACGTTTTCCGTCAAACTGAAGCGTTCGGGGAGCACTGTTGCCCACATCCCATCAGCTGCTTTTCTAGGGAGAGACAGAATCCAAATTTTCTACCAGGGGCAGCCCAAGGTCTGTCACAGGTGCGGCAGCCCCACTCACTTTAGCGCAGCCTGTACTGTGCAGGTCTGTGCTCTGTGTGGTGGGGTAGGTCATCTTGCCGCATCCTGTAGGCAGATCAGGTGTCATCTGTGTGGTGTCTTAGGACACCCTTTCAGCCGTTGTCCTAGCGCCTTTGCCCGTGCGACGGTCACCTTGGCTGGAGACAGCAGTAATGTTGCTTCAGCTGGGGAGGGCACGAGTGCGGGTGAAGGTGCAACAGGGTCAGTGAAGAGGAAAAGTCCCGCCAAGCTGAGGCGGGAGGCTAATCGCAGAAGGAGCAGGGAACTGGAGAGTTCCCATGTGGCAGGGGTAGCTTCTGGCCCTGCTCCAGAGGTTAGTCCTGAAACTGCTGAGGCCCTGGAGGAGAATGTGCTGGATGAGGAAATGGGGAGAATCTGTAAAGAAGAGGGCAGCAAGGCCGATCTTTCCGATTCCTCCCACTGTGAAAGTGTGGATGAGGAGGGTGAAGAGAGGCCAAAAAAGAAGGGCAGTAAAGGGAGAAAGAAGAGGTCAGAGCCCTCTAGTCCCCGTGCTACGGACCAGGTCCCAAGCGGAAGCTTACCTGCCCCCCCTCTGATTGATCTGTCTAACCGGTACTCTGTCCTTGAAGACATCTCCTCCCCCTCCATGGAGGGGGGGGTCAGGGATGGGGTGCCTGAAGTGGGGGAGCCTCCAGGGGGAACTGGGCCCTGTCCACATGGGGAAATTTCCTCAGGGGATGGGGCCAAACCAGAGCCAGGCGGAGATGGCGATTTAAAAATGGACCAGTCTGAGTCCAAAAAAAGGTTTAAAGAGAAAGAAGCCTCCTCTTCCGGGGATGAGGGGGTAAAGAAAAAACAGAAATGAGGGGGTTAGGGCTATCTAACTCAATCACCCATGATGGCGGCACTCACCCCATTGACGCTGGCATCTATTAACTGTGCCAGCATAAAGTCTGATACGGCTAGATTCGCAGCCTTTGATTTTCTCGGCCGTGTTGAAGCCGATATTTTGTATCTGCAGGAGACCAGGTTGTCAGATCTTGCCTCTCTGGTAAAAGCCAGGAGAGAGTGGAGGCGTGGCCCCTCCCACTGGTCTCTTGCGGCTGAGCCGTATAGTGGGGTGGCGGTCCTTTTTACCGCTCCTGTTGAATGCAGACGGGTTATTGAGTTAGAAATGGGGAGGTGCCTGATCTTAGATGTCCTCATGAAGGGGCAAGAGCTCCGGCTCATTAACATCTACGCCCCACAAACCAAGTGGGGACGAAAAGATCTCTTTATGAGGATTAAGCCCTTTCTTTTTACAAGCCGACAGGTGATCTTTGGAGGGGATTTCAATACTGTCACGAGATCCCAAGATAGGAGAGGCTCCAATGATCGATTGGCTTATGATAGCATAGCTCTCAATAGTATAGTTAGGGAAGCTCGCCTAGAGGACGCCCACATCCGGAGCCCCTCAGGCCACGCGGGTTTCACCTATCATCGAGGTAGCTGCAGGTCTAGAATAGACAGGTTTTATTTGAAGGAGGAAGCTGTCTCTTCTGCAGTGTCCGTGGTTGAGGTGGAGTTCTCCGATCACTGTATGATTTTGTTTTCCCTGAATGTTTCAGAGACCCCTCGGATGGGTAAAGGTTATTGGAAGCTGAATTCGGCCCTCCTGGAGGAAGCGGAGGTAAGACAGTCCTTTGAGGATTTTCTTCAGAGTCAGGTACCTTTACTGGGCCTATGTAGTAGTAAGTCAGAGTGGTGGGAGATGTTCAAGAAGCGGGTTGCGGGGTTCTTCCGCCAGCTCTCGAGCCTCAGGTCCCTGAATAGGTATCGCCTGTATCAGGGACTGAGGAGGAAACTCGAGCTTCTCGTCTCGACTGGAGGTAGCCGGGAGGATATCTCCAGAGTGAAGTCCTTGCTGATGAGGTGTCAGTACGATAGGCACGCATCTTTGGTTTTTGAGAGGGATTTCGGGAAGTACCGCTCGCCCGACCCTTACAGAAACTGTAAGATGTCAGTGAGTAGTAAAGTCATTTCAGGACTGATTGATAGTACGGGATCTCTGAATCGGTCCAGATCAGGGATCTTGGAGGTCGTCAGATCCTTCTACTCACACCTCTTGGGAAGGAAGGATCTAGATCGAGACGGGATGTCGGCTTTCCTGGCTGAAACCATTCCTGAGCCAGGGGTAGACCCCTCTCTTGATGTTTTGGCAGAAAAAATCAGGGAAGAGGAAGTGAGACTGGCGATCGAGGGGCTTGCCCCCAAGAAGTCACCAGGTCCGGATGGCTTAACATCCGAGTGGTACAAGACCTTTAAGGAGTCTTTAGCTCCCCTCTTGACTGAGGTATTCAATGAGTGTCTCTCCTCGGGCACTCTGCCGAAGTCAATGAGGAGGTCAGCCCTGATTCTTCTCTCAAAGGGTAAAGATCCCAGCCGTATTGAGAATTGGAGGCCCATAGCTCTTCTCAATACGGACAGGAAGCTTCTGGCCAAGATACTGTTTAATCGGCTGGTGAAGTTTGCACCCCGGCTCCTTTCGGGGGCCCAGCACTGCTCTGTTCCAGGCCGAAGCACCTTAAGTGCTGTTCTCGGTGTCCGGGAGGCAGTGGAGCGGAGTAGTGCAGGTCTCTGGAAGGGGTACTTGCTGTCCCTGGATCAGGCCAAAGCATTTGATCGGGTGAACCACGAGTACCTCTGGTCCGTCCTCCTGAGATATGGCTTACCGTGTGCTTTTATTAATTGGCTTAAGACCTTATATGCAGGGGCAGAGAGTTTCCCGCTGGTGAACGGTTGGTCTGGCCGCTCTTTTGAGGTGGGGTCTGGAGTCCGTCAGGGTTGTCCTTTGAGCCCGCTTTTATACGTGTTCGCAATCGATCCCTTCGTCCGGAGGGTAGATTGTGAGCCGTTGGCGGGAGTCGGGATGAGTCTGGCGGAGCTGGATGTCGCCCAGAGAGTGGTGGCGTACGCTGATGATGTCACCATTTTCGTGTCCTCGAGAGAGGAGGTCGATGTGGTGATGTCGGAGGTGGAACGCTACTCGGAGGCATCCGGGTCTAAGATCAACCGGGATAAGTGTGAAAGTCTCTGGCTGGGAGGGGGAGATCCCACTTTTGATCTCCCGGACACCCTCCCAGGGCCCCAAGACTCAGCAAAAATTCTGGGCATCATATTCGGCCAGGATGATTATCCCACCAAAAACTGGGACGGTAAGCTACAGGATGCCACTCATAGGGGGGATCAGTGGAAGGGTTGGTCTATGACCCTCAGGGAAAGGGTACACCTGATCAAATCGTACCTGCTCCCCTTGTTTATCTATCTGGGCAGTGTATGTATCTTGCCAGAGGCTTACTACACTAGGATCTACAGCCTGTTTTTCCAACTGTTATGGGGGAACAGGATGAACCTAGTCAAGAGAGAGGTTACGTACCGCACAAGGAGACTAGGGGGTTTATCTATGGTAAACCCTGTGGTGTTCTTAACAAACACCTTCTTGAAAGCCAACATCGCAAACCTCTGGTCAGAGAGGGCTCCTCCGTGGGTACTCTCCTGCAGGGAATGGTTTCGGCCTTTCTTCCAGGAATGGGAGACAGGAGGGCAAGTGAAGGACCTCCGTACGCCCCATGGGCATCTTCCGGCTTATGCTACCCCGACTCTGAAGGCGATACGTCGGTGGGGTCTGGGAGTGTGGGAGATCAGGACCCAGTCAAGGCAGTTCCTTGACAAACGGGTTCTGTTGACCCACTTCCAGAAGCCTCTGGCGCTCAGGGACTGCCCAGGTCGGGATCTGAGGGTGAGGTTGTATCTCTTAAATATGAAAAGGATCCCCCAGAAGTTTTGGGACTTGGCCTGGCGCTGCTTTCAGGGGAAGTTATATGTGAGGGACAATTTGAAGTGCAGGAGATCTGATGACCGGGGATGTCCCCGAGAAGAGTGCGGGGACATGCTGGAAAGCATGGACCATTTCCTGCTTCATTGTCCCTTTAATATAAGGGTCTACAACCGGGTGGGCGCTTCCATCTGCTGGAGTCAACTTGCCGGCCTTACCTATCCAGAGTGGGCTTATGGGGCATTCAGGAACCTGGGTGGCCGAGATCGGGGCACTTTGTTTTTAGTCAGCTTAGTGGTTAGGTACTACACGTGGAATGCACGGTGTTTAGTGTCTAATCAGCGCAAAGTCCTCTCCGAGGTGGAGGTCTGTAGGAACATCACCGGTGACCTCGGGAAGATCAGGTCTTTGGAGTATGGCAGTCTTGGTACCAGTAGGGCTTCTCTCCTATGGAGAGGGTTTTCTTTTGATGTGCCCTAGGTACTAGCTAGACCTTTTGGGTAGAGTACCCTTGTTTTTGTTAGGGACAGTGATGCAGGGACAGGGTTAGGGTGATAGTAGGGTCAGTTTATCTTTAGGGATAATGGTAGGGTGAGAGGTAGGGTGCAGTTAGGGAAAGAATATACATTTTGTATGTATCAGGATTGCCATCCTTCTTCCTGGTGGTGGGCTAATGCATGTGCACCCTAGCTTTTTGTTTTGTTTTCAGATGCTATGGTTATGAAGGGCTTACAGGCACCAAACTTGGGCCTAAAGTGTGTTGTATTGTTTTCTTATGTATGTTAAAGCTGGTTATGGTTAAGTTGGTTGGGAGGAGTTCTAGGTTGGGAGGGTATATTTGTGGGTGGTGGTGGTCTTTTCTTTTGGTGGACCTGGCATGGGTCAGTTGTGGACTGGACATTGAGGACTATGAACTGTATGGAAAAAACTCTGACCCATGTACAGGAGGGCGGGTGGTGTGGGTGAAGGGTCAGTTTAGTGTAGAATGTTCTTTTATATTTGTAGGTGTGTTTTCTGTTTATTTATAGGTGTATATAGTTTGTGTATAGTATTGTACATAGTAGTGTATATAGTTAGTTATGTATATAGTATGTATAATGTATGTTTTTTAAGTATATAGTATTTATAGTAGATATAGACATGGCAGTCGAACCAGTTTTGTTTTTGTAGTAATGTTTCTTTAGTATCCCGTTGTGGATTTATTTTCTTTGGTTTATATATGTAGTATGTAGTAAAGATGTGTGTAAGCATGTGTGTATTGTGTTTTCTGTGATATTTTCCCGAGTTTGGGTATTTTGAGTTGAATTTAATTTATTTATTTATTTATTTTTGGTTTCTTGGTTAAATGTAGTTAATATATGGATATATATGTGTGCATGTGTGAGTGTGGTATAGTGTTATTATTATTATTATTATTATTATTATTAAAAAAAAAAAAAAGGAAAAAAAAAAAAAAAACATGGTGTGCAGTGTGAGTGCTTGTTGTGTTTTCTATGTATGATTTTTCCCGAGTTTGGGTGTTTTGAGTTAAAGTGAAATAGTGCTATTTTTATGTTTCTTATGAGTGTGTTGTTTGGCTATGAAAGGTGTAGTTATAATATTTCTAGTGGTTATAATATTTCTAGTTCTAGTAGGAAAGCTGGGCTGGCCGGTTAGGCAGGATTTTTGTTCTTTTATTTAAATGTAAAGTTTGGGTTTATGTTATTTCATGTTGTTGTTTTCCGTTATGGCAAAGTTGTGCTGGTTTATGTTTTGTTATGATTTATATTTTTCTAATAAAAGATTTACAGGATATAACTCAGGGTCAGTACATGGTAAGTAATGTATGTACACAGTGACCTCACCAGCCTCCAGATGTTGCAAAACTAAAACTCCCAGCACTCCTAAGCAGCCTTTGACAGGCTTCTGCTGTCCAGGCATGCTGGAAGTTGTAGTTTTGCAACACTTGGAGGGACCCTGGTTGGGAAACACTGATGTACACAGTGATCACCACCAGCAGAATAGTGAGTGCAGCTCTAAAGCTCACATGTATATACTGTATATTAGTGTCTTCCAACCAGGGTGCCTCTAGCATGCTGGGAGTTGAAGTTTTGCAACAGCTGGATGCACCCTGGTTAGGAAACACTGCTGTATACAGTGACTTCACACCAACAGATTGCAGGAAGAACTCACCACACTACTCTCCTGGCTGCTTCGGGAACTTAAGCTTTGCTCCCAAGTCACATGATCATGACATCACCACAGGTCCTCAAAGCAATCCCCCTCTCCAGCATTCAGACAAAGATGAAAGTGAACAGATGCAGGAATGATCCAGTGATCATTCATTCAGATGGTTCTTCCCCTTCAATTATTGGCCTGGCCAAAGGGGTTTGTAAACTGATTGTCATTAACATCAACCAGTGCAGATCAGTGCAGTACAGGCATCTATCTGCACATGTAATACATCCTCTAATCATAGCATATAAGGATATTTAAAACAAAATTGGACCAATTAAAACCTTGTTAGTCTTTCAGTGCTAGACACCATTACAACCATAGAAAATTAAAACAGCCATGACATGTAAAAGGAATAAACAAGAATGCATTGTTTTCAACAACATTATATATTCTAGGGAAAAATAATTACACATTTTCAGTAAAAGTTTTATAGAACTTAAAAGGAATACATGCACTGTGATTTTGGAATGGCTTTAACAGAGCATTGGAAAGCAATGTAGACATTTGTTTTTTCTAAAGTGAAATTTTCTACTTTTAAATTTATTTATTTTTTACATATTTTTGTCTTTTGTTTTTGCTTTTTCACAGTTTTGTTATTGAATCTTTTATAATTTTACTGGTTTATTTTTTATCACAATTCTTGGACACAAGGGTGATCTCTTACTTTTCACAGACTGTACAGAAGTAGCTGAGAGTTTACATACTTTAGCACAAGCCAGTATGCATGAGCATTGAAGCAAGAGCCAACAACTTTCAGGGCTGACATGTGTTGTCAGTTATTTGCATACTCACCAGCAGAAAATCTGAAATGAATGAATGAAATGTTTAAATCCAGATGGAGCTGGTGTCATGGGAGGGAGCTCCTGAGTCATTAAATGAAGTTTTGCCCCATGACAGATCCTCTGATATAACAAATTCTATGTTGTTTTTGAAGGCTCGTGCAGACAACTGTGTTTTTGCCTATGGAAAGAAATCTATTTTTACTTGTTACTTCTTAGCTATGTCTAAAATGAAACATCTGCTGCTGCACCACCACACTACTGCTTACTCTCTACTAATTTTCCTATATGCCCCCAGTTTCTAAATGAACTTTAATGACTTCTCTTGGGAAACATTATTATATCACTTCAAATTTGAAATTCTTCTGTTTCTATTTTGTTTTGTACTTAGCCTTTAACTATAAATATTTTGCTTAGATGCTCCATATGTAATATATTCTAATATTTTTTTGTGTTTTAAGCTGTAGAAGTAGCTATATCATAATCATATTCAGGGAAAAAGAATGGTTCTGAGAGCAACATTATAAATGCATTTAGTCAGCAAAGAGTCTGTGAGCCAACAGGGAGTATAGTCTGCAGTTTTATAGAAATCCTCACTCTCTATCTTGGCTGTAAAGCCTCAAAGGCCCCTGTAAATCACAGTTTGACAGAATTATATATAATATTAAAAAAAATTTCAGCAGGAAATGTTACTGCCAGGATAAGAATTGAGAATAAAAAATTGTAGAATGAAGGCCATTTTGTGCTCACAAATTTGTACTCTTCCTATCCATACTTAATGTAAACGAAAGTGCAATTTAATACAGCAATTAAGTGTCATATGCTTCTTTGTTTACTAAGATTTAACAATGCATTTTCTACAAAATTCAGAATTTACTTTTGGGATCAGTTTATTGAGTACTGTACAGATAATATGCACATAATTAGGTCTATTATTTCAGTACTGCATCAGCAATTTGCTAGGAAGAAGGAGTTTGAAATATTTTCAGGAAGCTCTAATGTACGTTAACAATTCTCGTGCATTTTATTGATCATGTCATGGTTCAATTTATCACATGAAGTGACAGCTGGAAAAAATGATCTCACAGAAATGTTTAGTTGCTATTGATCTTTTTGATTAACATTTCCTAGTGAAGTATTTAAAACTGGATGTCAGGAATTGTCATGAATTCTACTATATAATTCGAACATTACACTGAAAAAAAATCTTACCCAACAAACCTTCAGATCTCCTTCCATCCCATGAGTTCATGGAAATAAACAAAAGGTGCTATATGTTTTATTCTGCAAGTTAGAGGGTCAAAGTATATTGAAATAGTACAATGATAACATTCATTTTACCAGTAAGAGAACTAGTTAAATAAAACAAAAAATGGCTAAATTTTCAATGTACATATACTTCACACGGGAGATCTTAAAATGTTGGCGTCTGCACTGCCTGTCGATGGATGATGTCAAGCTTGACCAGGAGGGTCAAGCTTCATATCATCCATCGACTGGCAGCGCGGACGCCAAAATTCCAAGATCTCCTGAGTGAAGTATATGTACCTGTTTGCACGCTCAGTCAGCGTGGGAAGTCTGCTGCAGCCTTGAATATCATCTGGGATCTGCGCTTACGAGTGTTGTGCCTTACTTTGCACAACCTGAGAAGGTTAGCGTATATGAGCACCAACCCTACCCATTTTGCATATTAACTGGAGTGATTTATGTCCCTCTTCTTTTCTAAATTATCAATGCAGCCTCCTGTTCAAAAATATATCTGATTCATCAAAGGAAATAAAAAAAAGATATATGAAAAAGAATATGACAAGGATCACAGAAATGGGTGATTTATTACATCATATTACATCATAGGCAGCAGTGTAAGCATTAAAGGAAAACCATCAACATCATAAATATAAAGCAGCACAGGCTTTCAGGTGATAGATAATAACAATGATAACCTCTTTGAAATAATTGCTTGCATATACAATATATATAGAGTCCATTAGGCATTCCATTTACAATCCAGCTGGATCAAGGTTGATAGAGTCCTCTAGGCAAAAACAGTGTAGTAAAAGGAATGGCTTTATCAGACACATTAATATGTTTGTGATATCACCATGAGATATGTTTGTAAGGGTAGCCCCACTATCCCATGACATTTGTTGCTGGGAGAAACATGGTACATCCTGTTACATTTTAACATGCACACTGTACATCTTTGTTTATTTGAAATATAAGGAGGAAATACGATGGCACAGATCGGTGCACTGTGGAATTTCTTGATAGGGAGGGACCTACAGGGACATTAAAACTTTATTAAAGATAGATTTAGTATTGAGTTCTGTGCAAGGTCTGTAACCAGTAAGATGCTGGGATTCCCTTACAGCCTGCTGCAGGTGACAGTTATTTAACTATATAGCAGTATGAAGGGAAGCAGTATAAAATAGAACTCTGATCCTCATAGAGTAATTTCAGGAAACTTTTAACATGTCATAGGCTGCATTCACACCAAGTTTTTGCAATACGGTTCCCGTATATGGTTGTAGTGTAAAAACCGTATGGAACTGTATTGCAACTCGTATTTATAGACATGTCTTTGACAACCGTATGCTAAACGTAGCATCTGGTTGTGTACATTTTGCATCATTTACGGTTTAATCCGTTTTTTTCCCATACACAAAACCGTAGTCTATCAAGGTTTTATGTCCGAGTGAAAAAACTGATAGAAGCCGTATATATATATATATATATATATATATATATATATATATGTATATATATATTTTTTTTAATGGTGGTCCATGAGAGCCGTACAGAACTGTATGCGTGTATGGTTCCATCCGGTTTTCACCATACGGTTTTTGACTTTGCTCAGTTTTTTTTCTTGGAATTTCAATCAAACAAGTGAAACTTTATTCATAATGTAGTTAAAAGTTAAAAACGTATATGGTTTTTTCTTTAAAAACGGATGCAACTGGACATCATTTTTCGAACTGTTTATGGTACACACATTTTGATACAGTTTAGTCCGGTTTTAAAGAATCCGTTTTTCATCAAAAGCCTGATACGGGAACTGTATTGCTAAAACGTGGTGTGAATGCAGCTATAGAGACATTTCAAAAGTTTTAATCGCTGGGGGTCCAGGTAATGAGACTCCCACAATAGCTAGAATGAGTGGATGGAAGTGCTAAGCACTGTTTCTTCCTGCTGTCTCCATGCTGCTGAATGCAGGCTCCGTCAAGGCAATGGGGATACAGCACTTAGCTGAGCCCTTCTATCTGCTCATTCAAGCTTTGTTGGGGTCACCACTAGTGTTGCTCGCGAATATTCGCAATTCAAATTTTATTCACGAATATCGCATATTCGCGAATTCGTGAATATTCGCGAATATAGCGCTATATATTCATAATTACGAATATTCGTTTATTTTTTTTATTTTTTTTCACAGTACACATCACAGTGATCATCCCTCTCTGCTTCCAGCTTATGTGGTGTAAGAAGGTTCTAATACTACTGTGTGAGACTGGCGTGCGAATTTTCGCATATGCGAAAATGTGCATACGATAATTTTCGCATATGCGAATTTTCGCTTACACTGATTTTTGTACATGCAAATTTTCGTATATGTAAATTTTCGCACACGTGAATATTCGCATATGCGAAAATAAACGAGGATATTACGAATATGCGAATATTCGCGAATATGATGAATATTCGTCCATATATTCGCGAATATTCGCGAATTCGAATATGGCCTATGCCGCTCAACACTAGTCACCACATTCAGCATGTCAAAGGTTTTCTAAAATGACAGGTAAACTTTAAAATCCAATCAGGCTACAGTATGTTCAGAATTATTATGTTATTTTTCCCATCATGTTTTGTATTGCTTTTTGGCAGAATACTATAACACTATGCTATGTGCTAAGCATCTATTAATCCAATCAAGGCAGCCACATTTTTAGCAACACACTTAAAACTAACATTGGAAATTTAAAGTGGATTTCTTGTAGTCACTGATTTTATAAATCTGAAAACATGGGAACAAATAGACTTTTGTTTAGCAGTTATAATCATATTTACATATGGTAGGTTGAAAAAGAACCAAAATTATAGGCACTGGTCATATTGGTTCTGAGTATATGTAAGTGACTGTAAAGGTACTGTAGTAATTTAAAGGGGTACTCCGCCCTTGGCATCTTATCCCCTATCCAAAGGATAGGGGATAAGATGTTAGATCGCTGCAGTCCCGCTGCTGGGGACCCCGGGGATCGCTACTGCGGCACCCCGCCATCATTACTGCACAGAGCGCCATCATTACTGCTCTGTGCGTTATGATGGGCGATACAGGGGCCAGAGCAGCGTGAAGTCATGGCTCCGCCCCTCATGACATCAGGGGCCGTCCCCTTAATGCAAGTCTATGTCAGGGGGCGTGACGACCACCACGCCCCCTCCCATAGACTTGTATTGATGGGGCGGGCCGTGACGTCACGAGGGGCGGAGCCGTGACGTAACGATGCTCCGGCCCCTGTATTGCCCGTCATTACGTGCAGAGCGATTTCGCTCTGCGCAGTAATGATAGTGGGGTGCTGCAGCAGCGATCCTGGGGTCTCCAGCAGCGGGACCCCGGCGATCTGACATCTTATCCCCTATCCTTTGGATAGGGGATAAGATATCTAGGGGCGGAATACCCCTTTAATAGTATCACAGATGCTTATTCTGCTATGCAGCCATCATTCTAAAGTGCAATAAAAAGGTATCAAAATAATGCTACATCAGATGCCCTATAAGTGACAGCCAAAAATGTTCCCACAATGATGATAACAAACAATAGATACTTTTTAACAATATATTATCAACCACAGATGCCCACATAACAAAGTGTGTGTTATAGATGTCCCTGTAATATTATGGAATTATATGGGAGGTCCATGTTCTATAATTTAAGATGTGATGGGCAGTCATCATCATCATGAGCAACAATTTGGCCATCTTTCTACATTTTATAACATACCTGTAAGTGACACAATTCATGTAGTCATAAAATAAATGACAGGAAGTAAAACTGCAACTGATGACAGGAAGTAAAAGGACAACAAGCAAAATTTGAAAAATCAGCCAAGGTTTCCATCAAGGTACTCATCAAGAGGGTAGTCCTGGATGTAAGTCCTTCAGGATCAATGTGTCAATGTAAAATAAACATTTGCTCATCTATAAAGTTTTGATAATGCAGTTATTGATAGTCTAGATCAGTGGTTCTGAACCAGGGTTCAATTGAACCCCATGGGTTCGGTGAGGCAGTCTCCAGGGTTCGGCGGGGAGGCCTGTTGGGTGTTTTTGCCTATGGGACATCCCTGTGTTCCGAAAGATGCTTTCGGAACACAGGGATGCCTCTGTCAAGTCCCTGCGGCCCCGCGTTTACTTTAAAAACGCGGGGATCGCCGGGAACTAGCACACGCAGGGACGTCACGTCCCATGCGTGCACCCATGGCAACGGAGCACGGAGAAGAAGCAAGAAGGATGCCCTCTGGCAGTTGGTAAGTGTTTACCAGCGGCGCGTCAGCTTCCGTGTTCCGACCACCGATCCTCCGGTCCTGCTATGGCTGGACCTAAGGAGCAGTGATCGGAACACTGAAGTGGGGCAGTACACAGGCATACAGCCTCCAGCCATACTGTATGGCTGGAGGCTGTATGTCTGTGGGGGAATATACTGCACCAAATGTGGGGGGAACTATACTGCCAAAGTAATGTGGGGGACTATATTGCACCTAATGTGGGGGACTATACCGCCAACGTAATGTGAGGGACTATATTGCACCTGATGTGGGGGGAACTATACTGCCAACGTAATGTGGGGGACAATATTGCACCTAATGTGGGGGAACATACTGCCAGCCTAATGTGGGGGACTATATTGCACCTAATGTGGGGGACTATATTGCACCTAATGTGGGGGAACATACTGCCAGCTTAATGTGGGGGACTATATTGCACCTAAAGTGGGGGGACTATATTGCACCTAATGTGGGGGAACATACTGCCAATTTAATGTGGGGGACTATATTGCACCTAATGTGGGGGACTATATTGCACCTAATGTGGGGGAACATACTGCCAGCTTAATGTGGGGGACTATATTGCACCTAATGTGGAGTGACTATATTGCATCTAATGTGGGGGAACATACTGCCGGCCTAATGTGGGGGACTATATTGCACCTAATGTGGGGGAACATACTGCCAGCTTAATGTGGGGGACTATATTACACCTAATGTGGGGGACTATATTGCACCTAATGTAGGGGAACATACTGCCAGCTTAATGTGGGGGACTATATTGCACCTAATGTGGGGGACTATATTGCACCTAATGTGGGGGACTATATTGCACCTAATGTGGGGGGACTATATTGCATCTAATGTGGGGGAACATACTGCCGGCCTAATGTGGGGGACTATATTGCACCTAATGTGGGGGAACATACTGCCAGCTTAATGTGGGGGACTATATTGCACCTAATGTGGGGGGACTATATTGCACCTAATGTGGGGGACTATATTGCACCTAATGTGGGGGAACATACTGCCAGCTTAATGTGGGGGACTATATTGCACCTAATGTGGGGGGACTATATTGCACATAATGTGGGGGAACATACTGCCGGCCTAATATGGGGGACTATATTGCACCTAATGTGGGGAAACATACTGCCAGCTTAATGTGGGGGACTATATTGCACCTAATGCAGGGGGACTATATTGCACCTAATGTGGGGGAACATACTGCCGAAAATACTGTGTGAAAATCATGTTTTCATGGTTTTTTTCTTAATGGTTTTGTTCATTTTGTGCACCTATGTATAAATATATACTTAAATATATGCCTATGTTTTGAATTTGAAAAAATCATATTTTATTTGTCCAATTAAGAGGGGTTCGGTGAATGCGCATATGAAACTGGTGGGGTTCAGTTCCTCCAAGAAGGTTAAGAACCACTGGTCTAGATTCTTACTTACTTTCAATGATCAGTTCCTGAAATCTCTCCTTTAACCTTCTTTAGTTACAGGAGTTTTCTGGGCACAAAAGTTTTTTTTTCCTATGTGATGAAACAATAAAAAGTAAGTTATACTCAGCCCCTGCAATTGCTGTTTTGACAGTCCTGGGATTTGCAGCTCACTGTTTCTTCCAGCAACCTGTGATGTTGAAGAAAATATCTGCTAAGGCTGGTCAGAAATTTGTCACAATAGCATATGACCAAAATTGGATAAGCATTGCTTTTCAACTTAGCAATCCATAAAGCTTTATTAGATCTGATATGTCAGCATGTTTCATTTGTATTTGGTGGTGCCACAATGAATCACAGCTCAGCTTCCGTTATACCAGAGCTGTGTTAGATATGAAAGCTGAGCTGTGATTGGTTGTAATGAGCAGGACTAGACAGTTTGCGTTTCAGTCAGATTTAAAAATCGGTGTCCTTATCTCTCATCTCTTTTATGCTTTGGTTGACACTTTTGGTGAGGCCTTAATAAAAATAACTAAAGAAATAACCATTATGGATGTTTTTCTTATAAAAAAAAAAAAAAAAAAAGGAATAGTATTTGTCGATCTTTAGCAACAGACGCTTGAACTGAATATAAGATAAATACAGCGGATCTTCGCGAGCATCTTAGATGTCTCTACTTAGAGATAGATGTCAATCCAGTCCCTGCTGAAATTGCCTTGCTCTCTTCCATTAAACCAACAGAGTAAGAGTGCGAATCAGTCGTGATAGTAACTCTTGTGTAATTTAGCTCAAGCTGTGATAACTAATTTCTATGTGATTGCCATATAGAAGAAGATTTGACCTGCTAACAAAAATAGTGTTTCTATGACAATCACCTCTTCACCTGACAAACAGCTTTTTACAGCATTATTGGTGCAGTAAATGGAACAATAATACACTCTACTGAAGTGAGGGATAAGGGGAGAAATTACTCCTCCCCACCTTCGATACTCATATATTTTATTATGGGTTATTATAGGTTAAGAATGCCAAATGTAAAGCCAAATGTTAGCATACCTATAAACTAATTGCAGTACAATTTTTTTGCAAATTGAATAAAGAAAAATCTAACATATAAAGTATATACAGTGTATTTGAAAAGTCTTCAGACTTTCAATTTTCTCGCATTTTGCTATGTTGAGGCCTTGTGCTAAAACATCTGGGGGGCCTCCCATTTTTCTTGATCCTTTTGATATGTGTCTACACCTAGTCAAGAGAGCACGAGAGGGACATATCGTATGGCATACAGGTATGGTCAGGAATAAAGAAAACCAATCTGGAAGAAAAAATGGAAGAAAAAAGAAAAGAAATGGAGACAGAAAGACTTATTGCCAAAGAGAGTAAAACTAACCCCAAAATGTTCTTTTGTTTTTAACTATATCAATAGTAAAAAGGTTAAAATTTAAAGAGTTGGCCCTTTAAAAAGTAATGAGGCAGAAGTTATAGACGGGTATCATGAAAAAGAAAATACATTAAATACATTCTTCTCCACTGTATTCACAGAGGAAAATGAAATGGCAGGTAAAATACAGAGGGTTGAGGTAAACTCCCCAGTACATGTTACCTGTCTAACCTAGAAAAAAGTACTGTGCCACCTCCAAAAAATCTAAATAGACAAATCATCAGGTCCAGATGGCATTCACCCCCTCGTTCTAAGGGAGTTAAATAATGTAATAGCTCAACGCCTATATCTAATATGCAAGGGCTCTATAAGGACAGGGTATGTTCCCTAGGACTGGCACATAGCAAATGTGGTGCCAATATTCAGAAAGGGACAAAAAAAGTGACCCTGGGAATTATAGGCCTGTTAGTTTAGCCTCCGTTGTATGTAAATTGTTTGAGAGTTATCTAAAAGATGCTATTTTGATGCTATATCTTGAGAAAAATAAGAGTATGACACTATATCAGGATGGCTTTATGAGAGATCGGTCCTGTCAAACTAACCTAGTCAGCTTTTATGAGGAGGTGACCTCCAGACTGGACTGGGGTATATTACTGGATGTTGTTTGTCTTGATTTTTTCCAAAGCATTTGATACGGTGCCACATAAAAGGCTGGTACATAAAATGAGAAGGGTTGGGCTGGGGGAAAATGTGTTTAAGTGGGTAAGTAACTGGCTCAGTGATAGGAACCAGAGGGTCATTATTAATGGTACATACTCTGAGTAGGTGATTGTTGCTAGTGGGGTACCACAGGTCAGTGTTGGGTCCTATTTTTATATATATATATATATATATATATATATATATATATATATTTATTAATGATGGTGTTTATATATGTGCAAATAGATTGGGATAGGTTGGAGGCTTGGGCTGAGAAGTGGCTGCTGCAAAGGTAAATAAAATCATGGGGTGCATCAATAGGGGCAAAGGTGCTAACAAAAAATAAAAAATACTACTGCTGTACAAATAACTAGTCAGGCCACACATGGATTACTGTGTCCAGCACTGAGCACCAGTGTACAAGAAAGATATAGTGGAGTTGGAGAGGATTCAAAGATGATCAACTAGAGTAATATGGAGAATAGGAGGACTACAGTACCCAGAAAGATAATCAGACTTAGTTTAGTTTCAAAATAAGGGTTGTGTAGAGGTATATATCTGGAGAAGGGTACAAAAAAATTTCAGCTGCACTGAAAGTTCCCAAAAGTACAACAGTCTTCCTAATTTTTAAATTTAGGAAGTTTGAACTACCAGTACCGGCTGCCCCACCAAACCTAGTATTCCTGACAGAGAGGTGACCAAGAACCCAATGGTAACTGGCTTAGCTCAAAAGATCCTGTGTGAAGATGGGAGAAATTCCTAGAAGATCAACCATCATTACAACACTCCACCATTCTGGGCTTATGGCAGAGTGGCAAGAGAGAAGCCTCTTCTCAGTAAAAGACACATTAAAGCACACCTGGAGTTTGCAAAAAAGAACCTAAAGGACAATCATGTTGGATGATTCTAATCCAACAGAACTTGAGAGGATCTGCAAAGAAAAATGGCAGAAAATCCCCAAATCCAGGTGTGCTAACCTTTAGGCATCATAGCTAAGAAAACTGGGGGCCATAATATCTGCCAAAGGTGCTTCAACTAAGTACAGAGTAAAGGGTCTGAATACTTCTGTCAATACAATATTTTAGTTTTTCCTTTTTTATAAATTAGCAAAGATTTCTACCATTCTGTTTTCACATTATCATTATAGGGTATTTAGTGCAGACTGATGGGGGAAACTTGTAGCGATACTCCGGTGGAAATCTTTTTTATTTATTTATTTTTTAAATCAACTGGTGCCAGAAAGTTAAACAGATTTGTAAATTACTTTTATTAAAAAATCTTAATCCTTCCAGTACTTATTAGCTGCTGAATACTACAGAGGAAATTCTTTTTTATGGAAAACAGTGCTCTCTGCTTACATCTCTGTCCATTTTAGGAACTGTCCAGAGTAGGAGAAAATCTCCATGCTTGTCTGGACAGTTCGTAAAATGGACAGAGATGTCAGCAGAGAGCATTGTGTTAGAAACATAGAATGTGTCGGCAGATAAGAACCATTTGGCCCATCTAGTCTGCCCAATAATCTGAATCCTATGAATAGTCCTTGGCCCTATCTTATATGAAGGATAGCCTTATGCTTATCCCATGCATGTTTAAACTCCTTCACTGTATTTGCAGCGACCACTTCTGCAGGAAGGCTATTCCATGCATCCACTACTCTTTCAGTAAAGTAATACTTCCCACTCCTGGCTTGACTCGGTTTGACTGACATCGACTTTATGTGTGTATGTTTAGTTTGTCTTTGTTAGTTGCTTGTTTCCCTGTTGCTCCTGACAACAGACCGGATTGTATTTTATTGTGTTGACATTTGACTCCCCTCACTTATTTAGGAAGGGATTGTCGACCAGTTGCCGGCCTATCATTTAGGATAGGTAGACAAGTAGGCAGGGACAGGGGCGCGGGTAAGCTTAGCGAGCACTCCTTCCCTGCCCATGCGTGACATAAGTCTTCTGAAATAATTACTCCTAAATCCCTTTCCTCAGATACTGAGGTCAGGGCTGTGTCAAATAATCTATCTATATTCTGCCCGAGGGTTTTTACGCCCCAGGTTAATTATCTTGCACTTATCCACATTAAGTTTCAGTTGCCAGAGTTCTGACCATTCTTCTAGTTTGCCTAAATCCTTTTCCATTTGGCGTATTCCTCCAGGAACATCAACCCTGTTACATATCTTTGTGTCATCAGCAAAAAGACATACCTTACCATTGAGACCTTCTGTAATATCGCTAATGAAGATATTAAACAATATTGGTCCCAGTACAGATCCCTGAGGTATCCCACTGATGACAAGACCTTGCTCTGAATATACTCCATTGACTACAACACTCTGTTGTCTGTTACTCAGCCACTGCCTAATACACTCAACAATATTGGAGTCCAAGCTCAATGACTGTAGTTTTTTGATAAGTCTTCTATGTGGGAAAGTGTCAAAAGCCTTACTAAAATCTAGATATGTGATGTCTACTGCCCCTCCGCCATCTATTATTTTAGTCACCCAGTCACAAAAATCAATAAGATTTGTTTGACATGATCTCCCTGAAGTAAACCCATGTTGTTTTTCATCTTGCAATCCATGGGATTTTAGATGTTCCACAATCCTATCCTTTAGTAGGGTTTCCATTATTTTCCCCACTATTGATGTCAGACTTACTGGCCTATAGTTTCTTGATTCCTCCCTACTACCTTTCTTGTGAATGGGCACAACATTTGCTAATTTCCAATCTTCCGGAACGGCTCCTGTTACCATTGATTGGCTAAATAAATCTGTTAACGGTTTTGCTAGCTATCCACTAAACTCTTTTAATAATTTTGGGTGTATCCCATCAGGCCCCTGTGATTTATTTGTCTTCACTTTAGAAAGCAAACGTAGAACCTCTTCCTCTGTAAAGACACATGCATCAAACGATTCCTTTTTCTTCTGTAAAAACTGAACAGAAGTATTCATTAAGGCAATCGGCTAGTCCCTTATTCTCTTCTACATACCTTCCTTCCTTCCTTCCTTCCTTCAAAAAACACTGTAGTATTCAGCAGCTTATAAGTACCGGGAGGATTAAGATTTTACAAATCTGTTTAACTTTCTGGCACCAGTTAATTTAAAAAAAAAAGTTTTCCACTGGAGTACCCCTTTAAATTTTTATTTTAATTTTAGCACAAGTCCATAACATAAAAACATGTGAAAAATTTAAGTGTCTAAAGACTTTCTGAAAGCATTTCTACATAAATGTTACAATATGTATGCACCATTTGAATATACATATATATTTTTTCCCAAACAAACCTATGCTGTAGCCTAGAAGGAAACTCAATGAATAGCTATTAAAAGCTACTAGCAATAACACAGCAAGCATTATTCATTGCAAGTTCAATTTCCATTAATGCTCATGAATGGAAAACTATTTATTCTCTCTACATTAGAAAGTCAAAAGCATTTTCATTTTTAAAGTTTTGAGTTTCTGGGGTGCCAGCATACAATTGCAAATGGGTTTTAGGCTTCTGACTGAGTCAAATGTATTTCAATGCATTTTAATTTGTACTTTGTTCCAATAAGATGTCACAAAATACATTGTTAAACCCGAAGCTATATTAGTTGAACAGTAAAGGTTCTCTCTCTGAATAAGAATTGTCTTAAAACTATGATTTATTATGCATTATTGTGTAATCAGAAAGGATATTTTGTATGTTATAATTAGTTTGATGAGTAAAGTACAGTTCCGTGCTTCTGCATATTTGTACATAACCATAGTTCAGTGGAGCTCTGACTTATGTATTTGAAATAATTATTTTAATAATCATCAACATGGTGTTAGGTAGTAAAAAGTACAATTATTTTTAGTATTTTATATAGTATGGAGAATTATGTCATTTTTTGCAGCAAAAGCTGGTTATGTGCAATTTATGTTGATATTTAAAATAAATAAGAAAAACAAACAAGTTATAAACTGTTTTTTTGGGGGGGGAGGGGGCATGGTCATCTATCTATCTATCTCATATATATCTAGCAACATAAGAACACAGCAGCACACTGCTTGCACAAAGATGTAAATAAAACATGAGTATATAGATAAAACATGAAAAGCTATACAGCTATGGTGCAATAAATGGAAATATAAAATTATGAAGTTATGAAAAAGTGAGGTACTTAGCTTCCAATTTGGCGGCCAAATAGCTTGGACCGTCCCACCACCCACCACCTCACTTTTTCATAACTTTTCATGTTTTATCCATATACTCATGTTTTAGTTATATCTTTGTGCTAGCAGTGTGCTGCTGTATTCTTCTGTTGCTGTATATTTAGCCCAGCAGCGTGCACCTGTAAGCCAGGTCCATATTATAGTTTGGAATCAATAGTGCTGGCTAACTTATCCTTTGTTCATATCTATCTATCTATTGTAAAGAAAATAAACAACTTCCCATGAAAAAGTTTGGACACCAAAAAGGGGCCTGTTCCCGTAATTTTCACAAAAACCCCATATATTTACTAAGGTTTCCACAGAAAATGTGGTGGATTTGAGCTGAGGAAAACCCTACAGATCAGAACATGTGCAAAAAAAGCAACATGTTGGGAAAAGTGTAAAATGTAGGGAAACCTTCGTAAATACCGTGGGGGAAAACATTGTAGGGAATTACAACCCACAAAGAAACCTACACTCCACTCTTAGTAAATCATGGCCAGTGTTTCAGCTTTTTAAAGAGCCAGCATGTGCTCAAAATCCACCCCAACCTATTTCCTCCAGACCTCACGTATTTCAGGCAGCATCACACACACTAATCAGCAAGTTTCCAGCAAAGGAGTTTACTATATGTGCCTATTTTATTGTATTTGACCCCAACCTTCCTTGCTGACTCAATTGTTGCCTGTCCATTTTGTATTACTGTTGCAACTTCTGTGTATGACCTTGACCCTATCAACCACAAACTTATGCATATCTATACTACCAGCACAACACCTTTATCAGTAATCAGAGACAACCTGTCCCTCTTGCACTGGTGTCTTTTGTCCTTCATAGATGGCTGTGTACAGTGGTGTAGACATAGGACACTTTTTGGATTTTTGGCCTTTAGATACTATTACATTTCTCTCTATAGGAGTAAATTCTATAAGCTACAATCAGTTTGGTGCTGATTAGAATGGGGTGCAGCGTGTAAGGAATCTCCCTGAACTTGAACCATAACTTCCACAAGAAGGTTTGGTCTTTCCTGGTCAGATTTCCAGGTCACGCTTTCAGGAATGGTCAACAATTCGACTAGGTAGCTGTTAATGCTGTATCCTGATCCTCAGATAGGGATTCATGAGAACTTTGTTGAATAGATGACCAGGTTTGACAACATTATAGATACCATGGCAACCAGATGCATCAAGTGCATAGGAGCAAGGAGCAATGGACTTTAGAAATAAGTCACCAAATACCAATGGTGGAGACAGGCAAATAGAGTTATCCATGCATTTAGACTATTAGTCTATGTTTAAAGTATGAAATCTCCACCCAAAAAGAATTTGGGGGAGATTAATAATACTTGTCTTTGGTAAGTTATTACTTGCACCAAATTTATAATAGTTTGTAGGTCCTTTTTTTAATTTGACGCACGTAATTTTCTAGACAAAAAGTCGCAGTTGCAACTCTTTAACTCCTTGGGGGCGGAGCCCATCATAACCCTAAGCAGGGGAGCATTTTTTGCAATTCTGACCACTGTCACTTTAAGCATTAATAACTCTGGGATGCTTTTACTTTTCATTCTAATTCCGAGATTGTTTTTTCGTGACATAGTCTTCTTTATGTTAGTGGTAAATTTTTGTCGATACTTACATAATTTCTTGGTAAAAATTCCAGAATTTTATAAAAAAAATTGAAAATTTAGCATTTTTCTAAATTTGAAGCTTTCTGCTTGTAAGGAAAACAGACATTCCAAATAAATTATATATTGATTCACAAATACAATATGTCTACTTTATATTTTCATCATAAAGTTGACATGTTTTTACATTTGGAAAACATCAGAAGGCTTCAAAGTTCAGCAGCAATTTTCCAATTTTTCACAACATTTTCAAAATCGGAATTTTTCAGGGACCAGTTCAGTTTTGAAGTGGATTTGAAGGGCCTTTATATTAGAAATACTCCATAAATGACCCCATTATAAAAACTGCACCCCTCAAAGTATTCAAAATGACATTCAGTAAGTGTGTTAACACTTTATGTGTTTCACAGGAATAGCAGCAAAGTGAGAGAGAAAGTTCAAAATCTTCATTTTGTACACTTGCATGTTCTTGTAGACCCAGTTTTTTAATTTGTACAAGGGGTAATAGGAGAAAAAGCCCCCCGAAATGTGTAACCCAATTTCTCTCGAGTAAGGAAATACCTCGTATGTGTATTTCAAGTGTTTGGCGGGCGCAGTAGAGGACTCAGAAGGGAAGGAGCAACAATGGGATTTTGGAGAGTGAATTTTTCTCAAATGGTTTTTGAGGGGCATGTCACATTTAGAAAGCCCCTATGGTGCCAGAACAGCAAAAAAAAAAAAAAAAAAAAAAAAACACATGGCATACTATTTTGGAAACTACACCTCTCAAGACACGTAACAAGGGGTCCAGTGAGCCTTAACACCCCACAGGTGTTTGACGACTTTTTGTTAAAGTCGGATGTGTAAATGAAAAAAAAAATATTTCACTAATATGCAGTTTTTTTTCCCAAATTTACCATTTCTATAAAGGGTAATGGGAGAAAATGCCCCCCCCCCCCCACCCCCCACAAATTCTGAGTATGTGAGTATGGAAATACCCCATGTTAGGACCTAAAATGCTCTGCGGGCAAACTACAATCCTCAGAAGAGAAGGAGTCACATTTGGCTCTTGGAAAGCAAATTTTGCTGAAATGGTTTTTGGTGGGCATGTCGCATTTAGGAAGCCCCTATGGTGCCAGAACAGCAAAAGAAAAAACACATGGCATACTATTTTGGAAACTACACACCTCAAGGCACGTAACATGGGGTCCAGTGAGCCTTAACACCCCACAGGTGATTGAAGAACTTTCGTTACAGTGGGACGTGAAAATGAAAAATTTGATTTTTAACACTAAAATGCTGGTGTTACCCCAAACTTTTCATTTTCACAAGGAGTAATTTCACATTCCCCACAAAATGTGTAACCCCATTTCTCTCGAGTAAGAAAATACCTCATATGTGGATGTAAAGTGCTCTGCGGGTGCACTAGAGGGCTCAGAAGGGAAGGAGCGACATTGGGCTTTTGGAGAGCGAATTTTGCTGAAATGGTTTAGGAAGCCCCCATGATGCCAGAACAGTAAAAAAAAAAAAAAACATGGCATACTATTTTGGAAACTACACCCCTCACAGAATTTAATAAGGGGTGCAGTGAGCATTTACACCCCACTGACATTTGACAGATCTTTGGAACAGTGGGCTGTGCAAATGAAAATTAAAATTTTTCATTTTTACGGACGACTATTCAAAAATCTGTCAGACACCTGTGGGGTGTAAATGCTCACTGCATCCCTTGTTACATTCCCTGAGGGGTGTAGTATCCAAAATGGGGTCACATGTGGAGGGGGTCCACTGTTCTGGCACCATGGGGGCTTTGTAAACACACATAGCCTTCAATTCCAGCCTAATTCTCTCTCTCAAAAAGCCCAATGGCACCCCTTCTTTTCTGAGCATTGTAGTTCGCCCGCAGAGCACTTTACATCCACATATGGGGTATTTATATACTCAGAAGAAATAAGGTTACAAATTTTGGGGGGCTTTTTTCCTATTATCCATTGTGAAAATGAAAGATTTGGGGTAACACCAGCATTTCAGGGAAAAAAAAAACACATTTTTTATTTTCATGTCCAAATTTAATGAAAATTTGTCAAAGACCTGTGGGTTGTTAAGGCTCACTATACCACTTGTTACATTCCGTGAGGGGTGTAGTTTCCAAAATGGGGTCACTTGTGGGTGTTTTCTTTTTTGCGTTCATGTCAGAACCGCTGTAACTATTAGCCACCCCTGTGCAAATGACCAATTTAGGCCTCAAATGTACATGGCGCTCTCTCACTCCTGAGGCATGTAGTTCGTCCGCAGAGCATTTTACGTCGACATATGGGGTATTTCCGCACTCAGAAGGAATTGCGTTAGAAATTTTGGGGGTCTTTTTCTCCTTTTACCTCTTGTGAAAATGAAAAGTATGGGGCAACAACAGCATGTTAGTGTAAAAATGTAAAAATTTTTTACACTAACATGCTGGTGTAGCCCCCAACTTTACCTTTTCATAAGGGGTAAAAGGAGAAAAATCCCCCCAAAATTAGTAATGCAATTTCTCCTGAGTACGGAAATACCCCATATGTGGCCCTAAACTGTTGCTTTGAAATACGACAGGGCCCTGAAGTGAGAGAGCGCCATGCGCATTTGAGGCCTAAATAAGGAATTTGCAATAGGGGCGGACCCGGTTACAAACCCTACAGCAGTGTTTCCCAAACAGGGTGTCTCCAGCTGTTACAAGACTCCCAGCCTGCCAGGACAGTCTATGGCTGTCCGGCAACACTGGGAGTTGTGGTTTTTCAACAGCTGGAGGCGCCGTTTAGGAAACACTGCTGTATGAGACATTTTCATTTTTATTGGGGAGGGGGGGACTTGTAAGGGGGTGTATATGTAGTGTTTTACTTTTTATTATTTGTTAGTGTACTGTAGTATTTTTAGGGTACATTCACACAGGCGGGGTTCACAGTAAGTTTTCCGCTGGGAGTTTGAGCTGCGGTAGAAAATTTTCCGCAGCTCAAACTTGTAGAAGGAAACCCACTGTAAACCCGCCCATGTGAATGTACCCTGTACATTCACATGGGGGGGGGGCGCCCCAAACCTTCAGCTGTGGCAAAATGACAACTCCCAGAATGCACTGACAGACCGTAAATGCTGGGAGTTGTAGTTTTACAACAGCTGTAGGCACACTGGTGGGGAAAACAGACTCTTGCTCAGTGATTCCAACCCGTGTTCCTCCAGCTGTTGCAAAACTACAGCTCCCAGCATGTACAGTCTGTCAGTGCATTCTGGGAGTTGTAGTTTTGCAACAGCCTGAGGCACACGGGTTGGAATCTCTGAATTAGGAAATAGACACTAGCTCAGTGTTTCCCAACCAGTGTGCCTACAGCTGTTGCAAAACTATAATTCCCAGCATGGCCAGACAGTCAGGGATGCTGGGCGTGTAGTTCTGCATTATCAGGCCCTTCAGATGTTGCAGAACTACAACTCCCAGCAAGCCTGGACAGTCAGTGCATGCTGAAAGTTGTAGTTTTGCAACATCTGGAGGACCACAATTTAGAGACCACTACACAGTGGTCTCCAAACTGAGACCCTACAGATTTAGCAAAACTACAACTCCCAGCATGCCCAGACAGCCTTTGGCTGTGTGGGCATGCTGGAAGTTGTAGTTTTGCATCTTTTAGAAGGCCACAGAGAAGATCACTTACCATGATCTTCACTGCAGCCTTTTCCGCCGTACTTTCCGGCCGCACTCGTCCTGCTGCAGCCGCTTCTCCGGGCTGCCACTTCCGCCGGTCCGGGTAAGCCGGCCATGCTCCCCCCTTGCCGCTCGTGTTCCCCCCGCTCTGCCCCAACTTTGATCGATGGGCAGAGTGGGGGAAATTAACTCTTATCCCCCGCACCCCTCCTGCCATTGGTGGTAAGTCTGACCGACCAATGGCAGGGGATAGGAAGGGGTGGCAACACTGCTACCTCGCTCCTATCCTTTAGGATGGTCGGAGCGGTCTCTGGAAGCTCCGATCATTCTTATTTTCTGGGCGATCGGGTCCCAGTGACCCGATTAGCCCGGATCGCGGCAAATCGTTGGTCTGAATTGACTTACAATTTGCTCTGATCGCCGACATGGGGGGGGGTCTCAGGACCCCCTAGGCATTGCCACGGGATGCCTGCTGATAGATATGCCTGCTGCGGGGATTGTAAATACGGAGGGCATATGGATACGCCCTCCGTCCTTAAGTGAAGCGACGCGAGGGCGTATGCATACGCCCTTCATCCCCAAGGAGTTAAAAGTGCTCTTCAAAGGCAGGTCTGACTTAAGCTTAGGTTTGTGACTATTTGGAAGCATTTGGGTGACATTTTGTAAGTTTAAAAATGAAAATACCTCTAGGGTGAGTTCACACGTGTATTTTTGCTGCAGATCTGCTGCAGATTTTGCTGCCCATTGAATTCAATGAACAGCAAAATCTTTTGAAGCAAATCTTCAGCAGAAAATACACACGTGTGAACGCACCCTTAAAGAAAATTGGCATAATTTGCCTTACACTTGTAAACAAATTAAAAGTTGCACAGAAAAGTGCTTAGGTGCATATGAGACATTTTATGTGCCAAATGTAAGCTCCTGGATAGCTTTATAAATCTTCCCCCTTTGTCTGTGCTAGGACTGCTTAGACATGTGCCATCTCCATATATGATAATACATTAAAAAAAATTTGGGTTGAGTCTGACATTTGAATTTCCATGGTGTAATTTTCAGCCGCAGAAATTCAAAAGTGTGGTGATGCACGAGGGGAGGCTGCTGCACTGGAATTTCCTAGCAGAATTTCTCTTTGCAAATTCCATAGTGTGCACGTACCCTGAGATGCACCTGCAGATTTCTGCAGAGTTTTTGGAGAAAAAGGCCGACATTTATCATTGTCTTTAGACAGTTTTTGTGTCTACAAAAGGCGCAAAAAAGGCGCAAGCAGGGTTTATTTGCGCCTTTTGGTTTACACATTTCTGCTGATTTTGAGTTACAATCCACTGATTTTGGCAATACACATGATATGGAAGGGTTTTATCAACTGCGCCAAAGGCGCAAAAAAGGTGCAAAGCCACTGAGAAGTTTCTAAACTACACCTGTCCAGGCTTAACTTAGCTTTATGGTGTATGTGAAGAGAGAAATTTCAGAAAATGTTACCTGCACCAAATTTATCAAATGCTCTTTGACCTTTTAATACATTTGGTGCTCCTACAAATTACCAGCACACAAAAAAAAGTGTATTGCAATTAAAAATCAGCAGCAATGTGTAAACCAAAAGAAGCAAAAAAGGCACAAATAAACCCTGCTTGCATATTTTTTGCGCCTTTTCTAGACACTGTCTAAAGACAATGATAAATGTTGGCCAAAGAGTCTAATTGTCCAACAAATAATGTACATCCTTCCCTAACTCTTTTTTGCTTTAGATCTGAAAATGTCTAACTACTCGTGATGGTAGGGAGGTCACACCAAATAATGGTTTGATTTACATTTCTCATCTGTTCAGTTGATTTAAAAAAATGTGTGTGTGTATATGTACCACAGTGCAAAGGTTACTCTCCTATGTATATTTACCAGCTGAAAAACAGTTCCGCTATTTATACTTATCAGTCATCAGCACCTGGAAAATTGAAAATAAAACCTATAGTGTGTAAACATAATAAAAAGGGCACTTCTTAACTACTTAAAGGGGTACTCCCATGGAAAACTTTTTGGACAGAGATGTCAGCAGAGAGCACTGTGCTCATGATGTCATCAGTGTTCCAAAAAGAAAGGAATTTTCTCTGTAGCATTCAGCAGCTAATAAGTACTGGAAGGATTAAGATTTTTTAATAGAAGTGATTGACAAATATGTTTAACTTTCTGCCACCAGTTCATTTAAAAGAAAAAAGGTTTTCACCGGAGTACCCCTTTAAAATGGACAGATATGTCAGCAGAGAGCACTGTGGTCATGATATCAGAAGAGAGCACTGTGTTCCAAAAAGAAAACCATTTTGTCTGTAGTATTCAGCAGCTAATAAGTACTGAAAGGATTAAGATTTTTTATAGAAGTAATTTACAAATCTGTTTAACTTTCTGGCACCAGTTGATTTAAAATAAATAAATAAAAGTTTTCCACGGGAGTACTCCTTTAATCCTTTAGGGACCTTTAGGACTCCGCCCTTTTTTGCAATTCTGACCACTGTCACTTTAAGCATTAATAACTCTGGGATGCTTTTACCTTTTATTCTGATTCCATGAGAATTTTTTCATGATACATTCTACTTTAACATAGTGGTTAATTTTCATTGTTACTTGCATTCTGTCTTGGGGAAAAATCCCAAAATGTCATGAGAATTTAGCATTTTTCTAATTTTGAAACTTTCTGCTCTTAAGGAAAATGGTTATTGCAAATAAATTATATATTGATTCACATATACAATAGCCCTCATTTACTTATGTCAACCTGACTCTTTTTAGCGGGTTGTGCGACCAAATTTGTGTCGAATAGCCCATGCGACACAAATTTGGTCGCACAAGCCGACAAAGTATATCAACACTCTGAGTGTTTTTTAAACCCGTCAAAATGGGCATGGTTACCACAAAAAGGGGCGTGTTTCCGACAAAAAAGAAAAAACACTCGGAGTA
The DNA here is from genome assembly GCF_029499605.1 of Hyla sarda. Lineage (NCBI taxonomy): Eukaryota > Metazoa > Chordata > Amphibia > Anura > Hylidae > Hyla > Hyla sarda. Next base: position 228,693,615 of record NC_079192.1, read on the forward strand.
TGATGAAAAACTCACAGGAAAACCTGTGAATTTTTCTTCACCAAAACCCGACAGCTCTGAGCTGTTGGGAAATTACTCAAAACTGACTAAATCCTACCCCCATGTTGGGGGTAGTACAGGGGCAAAGGGGTTGATCGCATCTTGTCTCACTTCTGAGACCCGATCCGATCAAAAGTTATTAAGCAGGGGAGCGGGCAGCATGGTCCACTCTCCAGCGATGTACGATGTATTTTACTTTCATTTTCCCACCGGGATTCCTGAATGGCCGGTACTGAAGAGCCATTCAGGGATCCCTGCGGGTTCTCAAATAGAAAAGCTGCGGTGGGGAAAGATATATAGAATCGCTGGGGGAATGTATATGTCTGGCTCCCCAAACGGCTTCTATATGTCTTGTCCCCTGCCACGCTACCATATGCCCCCCGCACAGCGCATGTTATATATGCCCTGCACAGCGCATTTATATATATGCCCCCCATACAGCGCATGTTATATATGTCCCCCGCACAGCGCATGTTATATATGCCCCCCGCACAGCGCAATCATATGCCCTGCACAGCACATGTATATATGTCCCCAGCACAGCGCAATCATATGCCCCGCACAGCGCAATCATAAGCTCCCGGTAGTGATAGCGCTTCAGAGGCATATGTGTATAGAAGCGAAGTGGGGACCAGATATATAAGCGTTGGTCCCAACTTCGCTTCTATACACAATCCTCCTGAGTACAAAAACCACAGCTGTCCCATCGTCTCCCCCCATCCCCGGTGTTATAATTACCTGTTCCTGGGATCCGGGGTCCGCGATCCCTCTGGCTCCGGCGCTGTTGCTGTGCGCTGCGATGCGCAATGACGACTGACGTCCCCAACGCGAAGTCCCAGTCAGTGCGTACAGTGACAGCGCCAGAGCCAGAGGGATTGTGGACCGCGGGAACAGGTAATTATAGCACTGCTGATGGGGGGAGGCGATGGGGCAGCTGTGGTGTTTGTACTCAAGAGGATTGTGTATAGAAGCGAAGTGGGGAGCAGATAACGCTATATATCTGGTCCCCACTTCGCTTCTATACACATATGCCTCTGAAGCGCTATCACTCACAAGCGGAGCATTAGCAGAGCATCGGGCAGCGGCTTCCCGGAGAGATGCTCTGCTAATAAAATGCTTGTCAATGATAGCGCTACCGGGAGCTTATTAATTGCGCTGTGCGGGGGACATATATACATGCGCTGTGTGGGACATATATAACATGCGCTGTGCGGGGGACATATGTATATATACATGCGTGCGCTATGCGGGGGACATATATACATGCGCTGTGCGGGGGACATATATACATGCGCTGTGCGGGCGACATATATACATGCGCTGTGCGGGGCATATGATTGCGCTGTGCGGGGGACATATATAACATGCACTGTGCGGGGCATATATAACATGCGCTGTGTGGGGCATATGATGGCGCTGTGCGGGGGGCATATATAACATGCGCTGTGCGGGGGACATATATACAATTTACCGTGCGACACAATTTCCAACACGTAGGACACAAATTTTTTTCCCCATGCGACACATTAGTAAATCAGGGAGAAAAATACACAGAGTAAATGAAGAAACACTCAGAGATAAACCCGACACTCTTAGTAAATGAGGGCCAATATGTCCACTTTATGTTGGCATCATAAAGTTGACATGTTTTTACATTTTGAAGACATTAAAGGGCTTCAAAGTATAGCAGCAATTTAAAAAATGTTCACGTAAAATTAAAAATCTGAATTTTTCAAGGACCAGTTAAAGGGGTATTCCAGTGGAAAACTTTTTTTTTAAGTTTAAAAGGAGAGAAATCCCCCAAAAATTTGTATCCCAATTTCTCTCGAGTAAGGAAATACCTCATATTTGGATGTAAATTGCGTAAAGGGCGCAGTAGGGGGCTCAGAAAGGAAAGAGCGACAATGGGATTTTGTAGAGTGAATTTTGCTGAAATGGTTTTTGAGGGACATATCACATTTAGGACAGCAAAAAAATAAAATAAAAAACATGGCATACTATGTTGGAAACTACACCCCTCAAGGAACATAACAAGAAGTACAGTGATCCTTAACACCCCAAAGGTGTTTGATGACTTTTCGTTAAAGTTGGATGTGTAAATATTTTTTTTTTCAAAAATGCTGTTTTTTCCCCACATTTTACATTTTTACAAGGGCTAATAGGAGAAAATGCCCCCCAAAATGTTTAACCCATTTCTTCTGAGTAAGGAAACACCCAATGTTTGTACGTCAAGTGCTCTGCGGGAACACTACAATGCTCAGAAGAGAAGGAGTCACATTTGGCTTTTGGAAAGCCAAATTTTTCTGAAATAGTTTTTTGGGGGCATGTCACATTTAGGAAGCCCCTATGGTGCCAGTACAGCAAAAAAAAATAAAAAATAAAATAAAACTCACATGGCATACTTTGTAAACCATGGGGGCTTTGTAAACACACATGGCCTTCAATTCTGGACAAATTTTCTCTCCCAAGCCCAATAGCACTCCTCTTCTGAGGATTGTAGTGCACCCACAGAGAACTTTACATCCTCATATGGGGTGTGCTCTTACTCAGAAGAAATGGGGTCCTATTTTCCCTTGTGAAAATGAAAAAATTAGGGTGACACCAGCATTTTAGTGAATTTTTTTTTTCATTTCCCCATCCAACTTTAACGAAAATTTGTCAAACACGTGTGGGGTCTTGAGGCTCACTATGCCCCTTGTTACATTCCGTGAGGGGTTTAGTTTCCAAAATGGGGTCAGACGTGGGTATTTACTTTTTTGGCGTTTATGTCAGAACCGCTGTTAGATTAGCCACCCCTGTGCAAATCACCAATTTATGTCTCAAATGTACAGTGCATAGTGAAAATATTTGGCCCCCTTGAACTTTTCAAACTTTTGCCACATTTCAAGCTTTAAACATAAAGATATAAAACTGTAATTTTTTGTGAAGAATCAACAACAAGTGGGAAACAATCATGAAGTTCTCAGAAGAAATGGGGTTACAAATTTTGAGGGGATTTTTTTCTATTTTGCCTTGTGAAAAGGAAAAATTTAGGGTAACACCAGCATTTTAGAGACATTTTTTTCATTTTCCCATCCAATTTTAACGAAAATGCGTCAAACACCTGGGGGGTGTTAAGGCTCACCATACCCCTTGTTACGTTCCATGAGGGGTTAAGTTTCCAAAATGGGGTCAGACGTGGGTATTTAGTTTTTTTGCATTTATGTCGGAACCACTGTAAAATAAGCCACACCTGTGCAAATCACCAGTTTAGGTCTCAAATGTACAGTGCATAGTGAAAGTATTTGGCCCCCTTGAACTTTTCAAACTTTTGCCACATTTCAAGCTTTAAACATAAAGATATAAAACTGTAATTTTTTGTGAAGAATCAACAAGTGGGAAACAATCATGAAGTGGAACGAAATTTATTGGATATTTCAAAAATTTTTAACAAATAAAAACTGAAAAATTGGGCGTGCAAAATTATTCAGCCCCCTTAAGTTAATACTTTGTAGTGCCACCTTTTTTGAGCCATGTTGTGCGTCCGCAGATCACTTTACAACCACATATGGGGCATATTCTTGCTCAGAAGAAATGGGGTTGCAAATTTTGGGGGGATTTTTTTCTATTTTGCCTTGTGAAAAGGAAAAATTTAGGGTAACACCAGCATTTTAGAGACATTTTTTTTTCATTTTCCCATCCAATTTTAACGAAAATGCGTCAAACACCTGGGGGGTGTTAAGGCTCACCATACCCCTTGTTACGTTCCATGAGGGGTTTAGTTTCCAAAATGGGGTCAGACGTGGGTATTTAGTTTTTTTGCATTTATGTCGGAACCACTGTAAAATAAGCCACACCTGTGCAAATCACCAGTTTAGGCCTCAAATGTACATAGTGCACTCTCACTCCTGAGCCTTGTTGTTCGCCCGCAGAGCATTTTACGCCCATATATGGGGTATTTCTGTACTCAAGAGAAATTGCGTTACAAATTTTGGGGGTCTTCTTTTTCCTTTTACCTCTTGTGAAAATGAAAAGTATGGGGAAACACCAGCATGTTAGTGTAAATTTTTTTTTTTTTTTACACCAACAGGCTGGTGTAGACCACAACTTTTCCTTTTCATATGGGGTAAAAGGAGAAAAAGCCCCTCAAAATTTGTAACGCAATTGCTCCTGAATACGGAAATACCCCATATTTGGCCGTACACTGTTTCCTTGAAATACGACAGGGCTCCAAAGTGAAAGAGCACCATGCGCATTTTGAGGCCTAAATTAGGGATTTGCATAGGGGCAGACCCGGATGCAAGCGTTATGCCCCATTCACATAGCAGAATTTCCTCAAGCGGAATTCCACTTGAGGAATTCTTCTTCAAATTAATGCTTAACACACTTCTATGAGAGTCCACACCCTCATTCACATTTCTGCAGAACTTCTGCTTGGATTCCCCACCAATTCAGCACAAAATCCTCAAAAGAAAAGCGGAAGCGGAATTGGGGGGGATGAACGGAAATTCTGCCATGTAAAATAGGGCCTTACAATTGCCTCCGCTACCAAAGATATTCTACGCCAGTGATTCCCAAACAGGGTGCCACCAGCTGTTGCTAAACTTCCAGCATGCCTGGACAGTCAATAGCTGTCCGGCAATGCTGAAAGTTGTTGCCTTTTTCATTTTTATTGGGAGACAGGACAGGACAGTGTACGTGTGTGTCTATGTAGTGTTTTACCTTTTATTTTGTGTAGTGTATTGTAGTGTTTTTGGAAAGAGTGCGGGGTGTCTCTGGCAGGAGGCTTCCCCAAAAATGCTGACAGTGCTGGAGCGCTTCACTGGTACTGGTGAAATAGAACTGCAGACTGCAGTATTAAAATCCAATAGGTATTTATTAGCTACGATAAAGGTAACAGAAAACCAAAAACAGGGGGGGGGAAGCAATCTTGTGCGGACTGCGCGTTTCGAAAGGTATCCCTTTATTCCTCAGGTCTGTAGTATGGTGTGATACCATACTACAGACCTGAGGAAGAAAGGGATACCTTTCGAAATGCGTAGTCCGTACAAGATTGCTTTCCTCCTCCCCCCCTGTTTTTGGTTTTCTGTTACCTTTATCGTAGCTAATAAATACCTATTGGATTTTAATACTGAAGTCTGCAGTTCTATTTCACCAGTACCGGTGAAGCGCTCCAGCACTGTCGGCATTTTTGGGGAAGCCTCCTGCCAGAGACACCCCACACTCCTTCCATTGTATTTTACCGCCCTCCAGCGGTTCCGACATCCAGCTGCTCCTGGTCAATTAAAGTGGTCCTCCACCGACCCCTGCACACTACACATGCAGAGAGATGTGTGACCCCTACCACTATCCAAGCTCGGCTAATCCTAAGGGCTGAGGGGCGCAGGGATCTCCCGACATCTGCCCCGCATCTGGATACCTCTGCCCGCATCCTGCGATTAACATCGGAGGACCAAAGCACCTCCTCCCGCAGCACTGCTACCTGCAGCACCACTTTTTCAGCTAATGGTACCAGTAGTAACCTGCCCCTGCTGAACATCCACGGCCAGCGGAGAAGATCCAGTAGCAGAGGAGACCTCCAGCGGCATCGGGATTCCCACCGCACTCCCCCCAAAGCGCTGTCCAGAGTTGTGCCTGCTCGCTAGCACAACTTGACAAGGTGAGCAGGCATTTCATTTCCTAATACCTCTGCCTATCTAACGCTCTTTTTAGCAAAGGTAAAGGCACCATCTCTGTGTTTTTTCTTTCCATATATATCCTGTATTGTAGTGTTTTTAGGGTACATTAACACGGACCAGGGTTTACGGTGAGTTTCCGCAGCTCAAACTTGAAGCAGGAAACTCACTGTAAACCCCCGTCCGTGTGAATGTACCCTGTACATTTACATAGGTGCGGGGGGGGGGGGGGGGGGTAAACCTCCAGCTGTTGCAAAACTATAACTCCCAGCATGTACTGATCGCCGAAGGGCATGCTGGGAGTTGTAGTTATGCAACAGCTGGAGGCACGCATCTACAACTCCCAGCATTCTGAGACAGCCCTTTGCTGTTCACGCATGCTGGGAGTTGTAGTTTTGCAAGATCTAACAGTTGAAAAACTACAAATCCCAGCATGCCCAGACAGCAAACTGCTGTGTTGGCATGCTGGGAGTTGTAGTTTTGCAAGATCTAGAGGGCCACAGTTTGGAGACCACTGCACAGTGATCTCCAAACTGTACCCGTCTAAATCTTGCAAAACTGCAAATCCCAGCATGCCCAAACAGCAAACGGCTGTCTGGACATGCTGGGAGTTGTAGTTTTGCAACATCTGGAGAGCTACAGATTAGAGACCACTGTATAGTGGTCTCCAAACTGTGTCTCTCCAGATGTTGCTAGGCAACTACTCACCAGCAGGATCACGTCACCAAGAGGATCGCCGTCCGGGGCATCTTCAGGAGGATTGCTGCCCGCCGCCGATTGGTAAGTCACCACTGCTGTCCACCGCCACTCACAGGACAGTTCCCCACAATACTCTGCACGGACTACCGTGGGTGGGGGGAGCAGGAGAACCAAACTTTAATCCCCCTGCCCCTGATCTGCTATTGGTCGGTCGCTTCTGACCGACCAATGGCAGGGACAGGAGGGGTGGCACCCTGCTACCTCACTCCTATCCCTTCAGGTGAATCGAGGCTGTCTTGGACAGCTCTGATCCTCCCCTGATCCTCCTTATTTTCTGGGTCACCGAAGACCCGTGTGGCCCAGAATCGCCACAGATCGGTCTCAGGACCCCCCCCCCCCCAGCCGTTGGCACAGGATGCCTGCTAAATATTTCAGCAGGCATCCTGGTCCGGTCCTCGCCCGGCGAGCAGCGGGGACCGGAATTTCCACGAGCGTACACATACACCCTGGGTCCTTAAGGATCGGAGATGCAGGGAGTACCTGTACACTCTGCATCCCCAGGGGGTTAAGGATGCTTTTCCCCAGCAAATTTTTCCAACAACAGACCCATATGAGGGATTGTTATTTGTACAAATGATTGGGGGGGGGTGTTGGTTGGGGTTATTGGACCCCCACGTTTAAGTTGCGGGGGTGCCGATCAGTTAGGGGCACTTACAGTGGGCCAAAAAAGTATTTAGTCAGCCACCAATTATGCAAGTTCTCCCACTTAAAAAGATAACAAAGGCCTGTAATTTTCAACAGGTATATCTCAACTATGAGAGCCCTAATGAGAAAAAAAATCCATAAAATCACATTGTCTGATTTTTTAAGAATTTATTTGCAAATTATGGGGAAAAATAAGTATTTGGTCAATAACAAAAGTTCATCTCAATACTTTGTTATATACCCATTGTTGGTAATGACAGAGGTCAAACGTTTTCTGTAAGTCTTCACAAGGTTTTCACACATTGTTGCTGGTATTTTGGCCCATTCCTCCCTGCAGATCTCCTCTAGAGCAGTGATGTTTTGGTGCTGTCGCTGGGCAACACGGAGTTTCAACTCCCTCCAAAGGTTTTCTATGGAGTTGAGATCTGGAGACTGGCTAGGCACTCCAGGACCTTGAAATGCTATGAAGCAACTCCTTTGTTGCCCGAGCGGTGTTTCATCTTCAATGCCCTTGCTAATGGAAGGAGGTTTTCACTCAAAATCTCACGATACATGGCCCCATTCATTCTTTCCTTTACACGGATCAGTCTTTCTGGTCCTTTTGCAGAAAAACAGCCCCAAAGCATGATGTTTCCACCTCCATGCTTCACAGTAGGTATGGTGTTCTTTGGATGCAACTCAGCATTCTTTCTCCTCCAAACATGACGAGTTGAGTTTTTACCAAAAAGTTCTACTTTGGTTTCATCTGACCATATGACATTCTCCCAATACTCTTCTGGATCATCCAAATGCTCTCTAGCAAACTTCAGACAGACCTGGACATGTACTGGCTTAAGCAGGGGGACATGTCTGGCACTGCATGATTTGAGTCCCTGGCAGCGTGGTGTGTTAATGATGGTAGCCTTTGTTACTTTGGTCCCAGCAGGTCATTCAATAGGTACCCTTATGTGGTTCTGGGATTTTTGCTCACCGTTCTTGTGGTCATTTTGACACCACGGGGGGAGATCTTGCGTGGATCCCCAGATCGTGGGAGATTATCAGTGGTCTTGTATTTCTTCCATTTTCTAATAATTGCTCCCACAGTTGATTTCTTCACAACAAGGTGCTTGTCTATTGCAGATTCAGTCTTCCCAGCCCGGTGCAGGTCTACAATTTTGCTTCTTGTGTCCTTTGACAGCTCTTTGGTCTTGGCCATTGTGGAGTTTGGAGTGTGACTGTTTGAGGTTGTGGACAGGTGTCTTTTATACTGATAATAAGTTCAAACAGGTGCCATTAATACAGGTAACGAGTGGAGGACAAAGGAGACTCTTAAAGAAGAAGTTACAGGTCTGTGAGAGCCAGAAATCTTGCTTGTTTGTAGGTGACCAAATATTATTTTATCAAGGAATTTACCAATTAATTCATTAGAAGTACTAAAATGTGATTTATTGTATTCTTTCCCCACATTCTGTCTCTTATAGTTGAGGTATACCTATGATGAAAATTACAGGCCTCTCTCATCTTTTTAAGTGGGAGAACTTGCACAATTGGTGGCTGACGAAATACTTTTTTATCCACTGTAAGTACTATGGTCACTATTGCTCACAACACTTAAGGGGTTAATGATGGAGAACAGTAAAATCGCCATTCTCTGCTATTGACACTTGCTTACATCAAAAGTAATATCTGTCTTTAAGTTGTTTTGTCAAATGGGCCTAACCCTGATGTACCATTAAAGACTACTGTATAGTGAAATATTAACCCCTTAAGGACCGGGGTTTTTTCCGTTTTTGCATTTTCGTTTTTTGCTCCTTGCCTTTAAAAAATCATAACTCTTTCAATTTTGCACCTAAAAATCCATATGATGGCTTATTTTTTGCACCACCAATTCTACTTTGTAATGACGTCAGTCATTGTGCCCAAAAATCTACGGTGAAACGGGAAAAAAAATCATTGTGAGACAAAATTGAAAAAAAAAACGCCATTTTGTAACTTTTGGGGGCTTCCGTTTCTACGTAGTACATTTTTCGGTAAAAATGACCCCTTATCTTTATTCTGTAGGTCCATAGGATTAAAATGATACCCTACTTATATAGGTTTGATATTGTCGCACTTCTGGAAAAATCATAACTTCATGCAGAAAAATTTATACGTTTAAAATTGTCATCTTCTGACCCCTATAACTTTTTTATTTTTCCGTGTATGGGGCGGTATGAGGGCTCATTTTTTGCGCCGTGATCTGAAGTTTTTAACGGTACCATTTTTGCATTGATAGGACTTATTGATCGCTTTTTATTCATTTTTTCATGATATAAAAAGTGACCAAAAATGCACTATTTTGGACTTTGGAATTTTTTTGCGCGCACGCCATTGACCGTGCGGTTTAATTAATGATATATTTTTATAATTCGGACATTTCCACACGCGGCGATACCATTTATGTTTATTTTTATTTTTATTTACACTGTGTTTTTTCTTTTATGGGAAAAGGGGGGTGATTCAAACTTTTAATAGGGAAGGGGTTAAATGATGTTTATTCACTTTTTTTTTGCACTTTTTTTTTGCAGTGTTATAGGTCCCATAGGGACCTATAACACTGCACACACTGATCTTTTACATTGATCACTGGTTTCTCATAAGAAACCAGTGATCGATGATTCTGCCGCATGACTGCTCATGCCTGGATCTCAGGCACTGAGCAGTCATTCGGCGATCGGACAGCGAGGAGGCAGGTAGGGGCCCTCCCGCTGTCCTGTCAGCTGTTCGGGATGCCGCGATTTCACCGCGGCTATCCCGAACAGCCCACTGGCCCCGCGTTATAGATCGGGAGTGGACACATGACGTTCCAGTACGTCATGTGTCCTTAAGGGGTTAAAAACACTAGATGAAAAGTGTTTTGTTTTGCCCTTTTTACTGTGGTTTTTAGGTAAGTGCTGGTTTTTAAAAATAGAGCATGCTCTTGGTATGGCATTTTTTCTGGAGCTTTTATGAAAAGCTTCCCAATAGAAATTGAAAAATGAAAAGGCACGCAGAAAAAGACGCTACATAAAAAGCACCACAAAAATTATGTGAAAATGCCATAAAAAAGTTTCTGTACATGCGATTTTGATACACTTTAACAAGCCACAAAATAATACTGTTTGAAGAAGCCCTTACACAGCAGTCAGATATGGCAGACTTGTTGCAGATTTTGAACTGCAAATACAGAGCAAATAAAAGTATATTTTGGGTGGAAAAAGGTGTCGCAAATTTGCAGCATCTTTATTCTGTTGAGGAAATGCCATGGATGCCTCAGGGTATGTTCACACATTGAACATACACTATAGATTTACTCCAGCATTAAGAAAGTGAATGTAATTTTAACAAATCTTGTTCACACACTGCAGGAAAAGATCATTGTGGATATTGACCTATGAATGGGATTTCTGCAGATTTCCCTTGCTGATTCCACTCTTTACAATGCATATAGTGAAATTCACAGCAAACCCACAACAAAATCCAGCTATAAAACATGCAGATTTCCCAGTGGAAAATGACACTGGGTGAGAAAAATAAAAACATAGAATGTGTCGGCAAATAAGAACCATTTGGCCCATCTGCTCTGCCCAATAATCTGAATTCTATCAATATTCCCTGGCTCTATCTTATATGGAGGATAACCTTATGCTTATCCCATGCATACTTAAACTCCTTCACTGTATTTGCAGCGACCACTTCTGCAGGAAGGCTATTCCATGCTTCCACTACTCTCTCAGTAAAGTAATGCGTCCTGATATTACTTTTAACTCCTTAACGACGCAGGACGTATATTTATGTCCTGCGCCGACTCCCGCGATATAACATGGGGTTACGCGGTGACCCCGCATCATATCGGGTTGGTCCCGGCAGCCATCAACGGCCGGGACCATCGGCTAATACCGGACATCACCGATCGCAGTGATGCCCGGTATGAACCCTTCAGACGCAGCGATCAAAGTTGACCGTCGTGTCTGAAGTGAAACCGAATGCATCCCGGCAGCTCAGTTGGGCTGTGCAGGGCCGCAATGGTGAAATTGTCACATCCCAAACAGCTTGCAGGACACCAGGAGGATCCCTACCTGCCTCCTGCCTGTCTGATCGCCGAATGACTGCTCCATGCCTGAGATCAGGGCAGGAGCAGTCGAGCAGCGATAACACTGATCAATGCCATGTTAATGCATGGCAGTGAACAGTGTAAGAGATCAGTGTGTGCAATGTTATAGCCCCTTCCCTAATAAAAGTCAAAATCCCCCCCTTTTCCCTAAAAAAAACAAAAAAACTATGTAAATAAAAATGTATATAAACATATGTGGGACTTACTGTCCAAACTATATAAACATATAGTTAATTAAATCGCATGGCGTACACGTAAAAAAAAAGACTCAAGTCCAAAATAGCATATTTTTGGTCACTTTTTATACCATTTAAAAATGAATAAAAAGCAATAAAAAAGTCCGATCAAAACAAGTATGGTACCGATGAAAACTTCAGATCATCGCTCTCATACATGCCCATATGTGCAAAAATAAAAAAAGTTATAGGGGTCAGAAGAGGACATTTTTAAACTAATACATTTTCCTGCATGTAGTTATGATTTTTTCCAGAAGTACGACAAAATCCACTAACGTTTTGAGTGAGTTGCGGGGGTCGTGACATCATAGCCACACCCCTTGGGACGTCACGCCACGCCTACTCAATTCAAGCCGGTGGGAGGGGGCATGGCGGCCGTGTTTCAGCTAAAAATAAAGAAAGAATACTTATCAAAGACTGTGTGTGAACCCAGTAACCTGTGAGATTGGCAGTATCATATTTTCACCACGTGTGGCCTCAGCTTAAAGGGGTACTCCATTGCCCCAGCGTCCGGAACATTTTGTTCCTAATGCTTGGAGGGTGCAGGGGGGTCATGACATCACTGACATGCCCCTCATGATGTCACGCCACGCCCCCTTAATGCAAGTCTATGGGAGGGTGCGTGTTGTGACATCATGAGGGGTATGGTCATGACATCACAACCCTGCTGCCCGTACCCAGCGTTCTAAATGAACGCTGGCTGCTGCACAGAGATCACAGGTTTCCCAGCTGTGGGACCCCCGCAATCTGACATCTAATCCCCTATTCTTTGGATAGTGTAAGATGTCTAGGGGCGGAGTACCCGTTTAATGGGAAAAAATATGCAGCGAATGTTTACCAGTTCTGTACATATAACATAGAACTGTAACTACTATGCATATGTATGAAACAAAGTTAGTTTTCCTAGGAGATCAGAAGATGGTTTGGATATTATTATAGGCTCTAAATGTATCTTTAGTTTTGATCATCAGGTTTTACCATAGCTTTTAATATAAATTGTCAGGATAGCATCTTGCAATAAATGTATGTCATCACAATAGAATGTAACCCATTGGAATGAAAAGAAAACACCTAAAAGGGATATACTTACTTCATTTCCATTGTCTTGCCAGTTTAATTTCCTGTAGTCTCATATTGTCATTTTTTCCTACACATGCCCAATATCTGTCAAAGGAAAACTATGGGTGTAAATTCAGCACTACTTATACACTGCATTATTCTATATCACCAGTGACAGTATAAAACTGATGCTAGTAAAATAATAGATAGACTTCATAATATGCTGTCCAACCTCATAGGGTAATATAACATGAAGAAGGCTTGATTTTATACATACAAAGCCAGCATATTTACACTTTCTGAATAAACCTATAGATGCATTCATGGTCTTCGGATAAGAAATACTATCAATCTGTACACATGTAAAAATATCTGGTAATAAAAAAAAATAAAAAAAAAAGAAAACCTTGTTTTTTTTTTCATAGTTTCTCCATTCATAGGATATAATGTTCTTTAGCCACAAGGAAGAATAACAAGATGTTACATATGCACTACTGCTGGGGCTGACACTAATCTGCAAATATAAAAAGCTGACTCAAGTTATACATAAATATGGCAGAGCCCAAAATAGAAATTCTCCTAAGGAGAATGGTCTGGAGAGTTAACTAAAAGGACCCGATGAAAGTGAACATACAGTAATCTAAAGAAAGAAAAATGATGGAGCAAAGCATGCACGTATTATAATGTCACCACCTCTTCTTTTTTTAAAAAGCCCAAAATACATTATTTATACGGCAGTTTCCTCTTCCTTATGCACAGCACTTTGGCTATTCTTTACAAAGGAAATAACTACTTTATATACTCATAGTTTATTATGTGCACAATAATGGGGGAGATTTATCAAAACCTGCCCATAGCAACCAACCAGAGCCCTTCTTTCATTTCTCAGAGGCCTTTTCAAAAATGAAAGAAGCGATCTGATTGGTTGCTATGGGCAACTCAGCAAATTTTCCTCTGGACAGGTATTGCTAAATCTCCCCCAATATGTATTAGGGATTGCAGTATAAGGGTATGTTCATACTGCAGAATTCCTGAGAAATTCCGCTCACGGAGTGGAATTCTGCGCAGTGAACATTCCCATCAGTGTGAACAAGTGTTCCACGAGACCTGTTCACACTGCGAAATTCCGCCGCTGAACTTGTTGATTCTTTGCGCGGAAGTCCGCGAGCACTGCATAGGCGTCAATGGTGACGGCGCAGTTTATTTTCGGCGGCGGCGGAAGCCAGACAAAATCTCCGCTCCCTGAGCAGAGATTCCGCAATGTGAACATACCCTAAGCAATTCTTCCACAATGTGAACATACCCTAAGCAATTCTTAATACATTAAAAAGGCTGGTTGCCTTAACCTCTTAAAGGGGTACTCCGGTGGAAAATGTATTATTTATTTTTTTTTAAATCAACTGGTGCCAGAAAGTTAATAAACAGCTTACATTGACGTGGTCTGAAATGGCAGGAGGTGCTCAACCCCAAGTGCAGTTGTGCACCTACGCTGGGGTGGAGGTCCTCCACTTGTGGTCCGTTGCTATAGGTTATCCCTAGCATAATGTGCATACAATGGAGGATGCCTGCAGAGGGTCACAAGTACCACAATGACATCCTACACCAGATAAATGTGTGGATGCGTAACACTCAAAACATTAAACAACTACATTGACATGGTCTGAAATGGCAGGAGGCGCTAAACCCCCAAGTGCAGTTGTGCACCTACGCAGCGTAGGTGCACAACTGCACTTGGGGTTGAGCGCCTCCTGCCATTTCAGACCACGTTAATGTAGTTGTTTAATGTTTCATTAAGCCATAAAGTTAAACAGATTTGTAAATTGTTTCTATTAAAAAAATCTTAATTCTTCCAGTACTTATTAGCTACTGAATACTAGAGAGGAAATTCTTTTCATTTTTGAACACAGTGCTCTCTGCTGACATTATGAGCACAGTGCTCTCTGGTGACACCTCTGTCCATTTTAAGGACTGTCCAGAGTAGGAGAAAATCCCCATAGCAAACATATGCTGCTCTGGACAGTTCCTAAAATGGACAGATATGTCAGCAGAGAGCACTGTGCTCGTGATGTCAGCAAAGAGCACTGTGTTCCAAAAAGAAAATAATTTCCTCTGTAGTATTCAGCAGATAATAAGTACTGGAATTATTAAGATTTTTTAATAGAAGTCATTTACAAATATGTTTAACTTTCTGGCACCAGTTGATTTAAAATAAAAAAGTTTTCCACCAGAGTACCCCTTTAAGGACACAGCCTATTTTGACCTTGAGGACACAGACAATTTTCATTGTCACATTTATGTTTTTTCCTCCTCGCCTTCTAAAAGCCATACTTAGTTTATATTTCCTTCCACATACTCATATGAGGGCTCGTTTTATGCACAACCAATTTGACCCCTGAATAACACCTTTCATTTTATCAAAGAATGTACAGCACAATCAAAAAAATATTATTTGTAGCGGGTAAGTGAAATGAAAACCAACATTTTGAAACTTTTGGGGGTTTCATTTTGACTCTTTTTTAATTTTACTAGTCCTGTGTTCAAAGGAGCCTGTCTGCTTCAATGGGTGGAGCGACAACCGGGTGGAAGGAGATCATTCTACAGTGAATTGTAGTTTTGCAACAGCTGGAGGCACCCTGGTTAGAAAACACTAGTCTATTGCTTAGAACACAGCATGGAAGGCAGCTCAGGAGTACATCAATAGCCCCTAGAGGGGGCTATAACACTGCATAAAAAGAGTTAAAAAAAAAGTTAAGAAATGTGATTTAACCCCTTCCCTAATAAAAACCCGAATCACCCCCTTTTCCCGTTTAAAAAAAAAAAGTGTGTAAATAAAAAAATAAATTGCATACGTGGTATCGCCGCGTGCGTAAATGTCCCAACTATAAAAATATATTCAATTGCATATGCACAAAAAATTCCAAAGTCCAAAATAGCGTATTTTTGGTCACTTTTTATATCATAAAAATGAATAAAAAGCTATCAAAAAGTCCGATCAAAGCAAAAATGGTACCAATAAAAACATCAGATCATGGCACAAAAAATTTGCCCTCACACCACCCCATTCATGGAAAATTAAAAAAAGTTATATGGGTCAGAAGATGACAATTTTAGATGTATTAATTTATGTAGTTGAAGTTATGATTTTTTCCAGAAGTAATACAAAATCAAACCGATATAAGTAGGGTATCATTTTAACCGTATGGACCGACAGAATAAAGATAAGGTGTAATTTAGCCCACAAAAGTTACAAAATTGTGTTTTTTCTTCAATATTGTCGCACAATGATTTTTTTGGGGGTGGCGCAAAAAAGCCATCATATGGATTTTTAGGTGGAAAATTGAAAGGGGAAAAAAATATTGGTTGAGAGCTCTACATAAAACAAAACCTAAACCGAGGATACTGTAATACACATTACCCTATGTGTCAAAAACATACAAGAAAAAACAAAAATTTGTGACAGTACTGCTAGGTTAAGGTTAAGAGAGAAGATCAGGAAAAAAAAATGAGAAGAGAGAAAATATGTCCAAGAAATGACAGTTTATTATACACTTATAGACAAAAAATATTTAATGTCTTCTGCAGGGCCCTTGCATCAGACATAGGATAGTAAATGAAAAATTTTACTAAAAGGTATTACTAAAAAGTTAATTAAAATTAAAAATGTTATATTAAAATTTTAATTAAATTAAAATTATTAATAAAAAGTAAATTTAAATTATTACTAAAAAGTATTACTAAAAAGTGAAAAAATATTACTATACAATTTTTATACAAAAAAAATTACATTTTTAATTTACTTTTTAATAATATTTTTTCATTTACTATCCTATGTCTGATGCAAGGGCCCTGCAGAAGACATTATATTGTATTTTAAGTGTATAATAAACTGTAATTTATTGGACATATTTTCTCTCTTCTAATTTTTCTTCCTGATCTTCTTAACTCAACCTAGCAGGACTGTCACAATTTTTTGTTTATTCTTGCAAAATTGAAAGGGTTATAATTTTTAAAATGTAAGGAGGAAAAAATGAAAGTGCAAAAACTGAAAAACACTTGGTCCTTAAGGGGTTACATTTCTGTCATATACCCTATAGCAAAAGCCAAATGACCACTCTGTTAAGGATGAGACGATGACGATAGATTTTCAGAGTCTATTCTTCAGCTAAGTTCACACGGCCGTTTACTTCCGACCAGCTTTTATCCCGTCACTGCCTCCTAAACGGACCATACTACTAACGGATGCAAACTGATGCAAATCGATGACATTCTGTGGCATCCTTTTGCATCAGTTTTTATCTGTTAGTATGAAAAGTTCAGCCACCTGCAGACTCCCGCAGCCGGACTACTACTACTCCCATCATGGAACAAACGTGTTTCCATGATGGGAGTAGTAGTTCCTGGCTGCAGGAGTCTGCAGGCAATTGGGGAGGTTACATTACTGCTTGTACTACTACCCCCATCATGGAACAGAGTCTGTTCCATGATGGGGGTTGTAGTACAGGATTGATCGCACTGGGTTTCATTTCTGAGACCCGATGCGATCATAAGTTATAAAGCAGGGGAGCAGACTCCTGCAGCTGAGGGAACTACTCCCATCATAGAAACAAGTCTGTTCTATGATGGGAGTAGTAGTAGTCCCACAACACTACAGGAGTCTGCTGATTTCACCTCTTCTGAGCATGCTCAAAAGTAATAAAAGGATAGTATAAACTGGGGGCAAACGGATGACATTACAGGTTCATCCGTTTGCCATAGACTTCAATGTTAAATTTAAAAGCCCCCTTTTTTGCCCGTTATTTTTGACAGTTAAAAAAATTCTGCATTCAATGTCTTTCGCCCATCAAAAATAATGATGAAAAACAAAACGGGTGCAAACGGGTGATAAAGGACTGTAAAAAAAGATCAATTGAGATCAATGGGATCCTTTTACAGCCCTTTGTAATGCGTTTGCAAAAGTAGTAAACGGATTGCAGAACGGGCATTTTTTGATGGGAGCAGACGGCCATGTGAACGAGCCCTAAGAAGCATCTGAAGCAAGCTTACTTGGTAAGCAGTACATCTAAGAAAAAGAAAGTTTTCCTTTGAAAGATTATTCCAGTGGGAAAAAAAATTCAATCAACTGGTGCCAGAAAGTTATACAGATTTGTAAATTACTTAAGTGTAAAAAAAAAAAAAAAAAATCAAGTCTTTCAGTATTATACCAAATATGTATATAAAATATATTTTTTTACACTTTTTGGGGGGTGAAATAGGGAAAATGGGACAATTTACGTTTTTATTGGAGGAGGGGGTTTTTCCAATTTTTTTTACTTTTATTTTTTACTTTTATTTTTTACTTTTATTTTTACACTTTAATAGTCCCCATAGGGGACTATTTATAGCAATCATTCGATTGCTAATACTGTTCAGTGCTATGTATAGGACATAGCACTGATCAGCATTTTCAGTCATCTTCGGCTCTGGTCTGCTCGATCGCAGACCAGAGCAGAAGACCCCAGGAGACAGCCGGAGCAAGGTGAGTGGACATCTGCCCGCCATGTTGGATGATCGGATCGCCGCGGCAGCGCTGCGGGCGATCCGATCATCCATTCAAAGTACCACGATGCTGCAGATGCCATGATCTGTATTGATCACGGCATCTGAGGGGTTAATGGCGGGCATCCGCGCGATCGCGGATGTCCGCCCTTACGGAGCGCCATTACGGGCTATCAGCAGCCAGGACCTTCTGCGCATGACGCGAGCATCGGAGCGATGCTCGCGGTTATGCATAGGATGTAAATGTACGTCCTGGTGAGTTAAGTACCACCTCACCAGGACGTACATTTACGTCCTTCGTAATTAAGGGGTGAAGCATTTTTCTTTTTTCATCATCAACTTCTAAAAATTATACCATATCTATCGAATTATCTTTATTCTGTAGGTACATACGGTTACAAGGATGATCAATTTATCTAGGTTCCATTTTATTTTACTACTTTAAAAAAAATTATAACTACATGCACCAAAATTTGTATGTGTAAAATTGTCATCTTCTGACTTTTTTGTTTTTCCATATACAGGGATGTATGGGGGCTCATTTTTTGCGCCATGATCTGAAGATATTATAGGTACCATTTTGTTTTGATGGGACTTTTTGATCGCTTTTTATGAAAAAAATTTTAGGGTATACAAAGTGACCAAAATACACAATTTTGGCCTTTTTTTACATTTACACCATTGACCGTGTGGTTTATTTAACATTATATTTTTAGAGTTCGGACATTTACCTACGTGGTGATACCACATATGTTTATTTTTATTTACATTTTTTTTAAATGGGAAAAGGGGGGTGATTCAAACTTTTATTAATGAAGGGGTTAAATCTCATGAATTAACAATTTTTTTTCAATGCCATAGCATAGAATTGATCAGTGCTATCGGTGCTCTACTGCTCCAGCCTGGTTCTCAGGCATGGAGCAGCAGAGCGACGATCAGACGTCGGGAAGCAAGGTAAGAAGCCTCCTGCTGTCCTCTCAGCTGTTTGGGATGCTGCAATTTAGACGTGTGCAGAACCAAAAATGTTGTTTCTTTTCGTTTCATTCTTTTCATTTTCAAAAATTTTCGGTTCTGTGAATATTCGGAATGCTGTTAATTCGTTATATTCGGTTTTCCGATGCATAGGCTAAAAAATGTTCGTTTTCGGATGCATTCGTTAATAACATCGAATGCATTAGTTAATTCGGATCTTTCGTTATATCTGTAAGCAGGTGTTACCTTAGGATTCTTGTTGTTTTCACCTTTTTTTGCAGTTTTCTCTGTGTAGGAAGGCAAGTTTTCCTCAGGTAAACCCAAAGAAAAAAATCTAATTCATTCCTTACATTCGTTTTACTGATAACGAATGCATTCGTTATTCGTTAACATGCATTATTCGTTATGCGTTATTTAATGAATGCATTCGTTAACTGTACATTCGTATTCGTATTCTTTTTCGGAAATATTCAAAAAAAATTTTGTGCATTCGGATTGTAATGAACACCCGAAAACAGGAAAATTCGTTAAGTTTAGTATTCGTTCCGAAACAAATTGCACATGTCTACTGCAATTTGGCCGCGGCGGTCCCGAACAGCCCACTGAGCAAACCGGAAACAGTTTTCTCCCATTTTAGAGGCTGCAATCAACTTTGATCACTGTGTCTAAAGGGTTAATACCAGACATCTGCCCAATCCACAATGATAGCACCCAGACCTGCCGGGTATGTAGTGCACTCAGCTTCTGAGCGCGCTTCACATATCGGGAACCAGCACAGGAAGTAAATATACGTCCTGCGTTAAGGGGTTAAATTCAGGGTCACAGGTGGGCTAGTAGATTAAGGAAAACTAATTCTAGAACTAGCATACAATGTCAAAAACAGGACTGGACAGTGATGGCCCAAGAACTCCACAGTAAGCCTTGCCTACACTGGAACAGGGGAATGAACCAGATAAGGAATTAAACTATACTGGAACCCTAAAGCTAGGTTTACACTGCAGATCCTCCAGCTAGAAATATTCCTGTCACAGAATCCGAGGGAGACCTGCACCGACTGAATCAGATAGTAATGTATTCCATGCAGATAGCATGTATTCTGACAAAAGAATGAGCATGATAATTCTTTTGGTGATGGTATTTCCATGGCAATGGGATTCTGCTACACCAGATCTTTTGAGTGAATTTTTTTAAGCAAAATTATGCTTGGAAATTCTTTTGTTTAAACACTGCCTAATTCAATAAAGAACAGATAAAGAGTAGGTGCACACCAATGCTGTAAATTAGGAGTACAACAGACCTACAGAAAACTATAATGGTAAGATTTGCATCTTTTCTGTATTTTGGGCCCTCTTCTGGCACAATATTTTCAAAAAGTGCTGACCAAGATAAAAAATAAATACTGACCAAAAACTGTGTGTATACCGAGCCTTGGGACAGTTCCAAAGTACAGAGACATGATATGGAATACAATTTAGTGCAAACGTATACATTGTGGTCAAATAGTGAACCACCTATGAAACTTGTGGAAACATTTTCAGCGTCTGCTGTAGGGGGGGAGGGGGAATAAAACACTACAGATGTTTTAAAGCTTTTTTATGTAATGGCAGGCTCTATCAATAGAGTGCAGGTGGATCAATGCAGTACATATCTAATGCGTTAATCTGTAAGATCAATAAATTGATTGCCTATACAATTCCCCTAGGGTGACTAAATAAGTTTTTGAAAGTATAAATAAACCCCTGTCATAATAAAAAATTCAAATCAACTACCACCCCCTCTTCCCCACCCCTTTGCCCATTTTCAAAAAAAAGAAACCCCCCCAAATTTGTAAAACTGTATTTTTTTTTTCAACATGAACTTGTTTTTTATTTATTTCTGTAACATATTTTAGGGTAAAATGAAAGGTATCATTACAAAGTAAAATTGGGCCATCTAAAAACAAGCCCTTACATGGATCTGTAAATGAAACACCAAAAGAGGAGTAAAAAGCTGAAATAATATTTTTTTATTTATTTCCTGGATCATTAAAGAGTTAAAAGCCTCCTATATCTTTACATAAAGGTGGGGAAAACAAAGCAAGGCATGGCTTCTTAAAAATGATGCTCTTGCCCCATTCTCTTTATTCCACATCTAAACTACAATCATTGGACAAAGAAGAGTTATTATATATTGTTGTACAGATAGGACACCAATATAAGCTCAGTTAAAAGAATGTCTTTGGAATATGACATATCATAGGAAAAAAATTTGCAAGCTTGACCAAGCAGCCTTTTTTAAGAAGAAGATGAAAATACAGGAGATAGGGGAAAAAAACCTATTAAAAGTATATCCTGTTAGCTCAGCGAGCTGGTGATTGTTGGTTCAATTCCCAAGTTCACTGGTTTAAAATGAAAGCCTGAGGCACTGTGGAGTGTTCAGCTGCTGCAGAATCCTCACAAGTCTTCTAATCCCAATGCATATAAATACAGTCAGAAGAACTCTGACAATGATCTATTATTCTGATGTCAGATTGATAGGGATAGAAATGTCAGTTTACTTCCCATGAAAGAGAAACAGTAGTAAGTCTTCAATGTGGTCAGTGAGGACCGGCAGGGAGAGACACAGTAATTACCAGCACAGTGGATCCAGGCAGAGATGGAATGGAGCTTGTAGCTGGGAGTTTTATTCTCTGTCTCCCAATATAGTGTATGTCAAGGATGTCTACTTAGTCTATTTTCTATTACATCTACTCTGCCTAGATATTGTATTGGCAGTTCTGCGCTAGTCAGGGCTTCAGAAGACAATAGTTTGGTCCGAGAGTAGGGAAAGTAGGGTGAATACTTGGGGGAAAAGCTAGAGGTGGACCAAACAGCCATAGCATTAAAGGGGGTACTACCGTGGAAACCTTTTTTTTTTTTTTTTTTTTTTAAATCAGCTGGTGCCAGAAAGTTAAACAGATTTGTAAATTACTTCTATTTAAAAATCTTAATCCTTCCAGTACTTTTTAGGGGCTATATACTACAGAGGAATTGCTTATCTTTTTAGATTTCTCTGATGTCAGAACCACAGTGCTCTCTGCTGACCTCTGCTGTCTATTTTAGGTACTGTCCGGAGTAGCATATGTTTGCTATGAGGATTTTCTCTTGTTCTTAAAATGGACAGCAGAGGTCAGTAGAGAGCACTGTGGTCATGACATCAGAGAAATCTAAAAAGATAAGCATTTATTCTGTAGTACACATTAAACGGAAAAGTAATAGAATGTACAAAATCAACTTTATTAATACAATTTAGTAATAAAAGATAGATATTAAAATTAAAACAGAAAATGAATAGGCACTGGTGGACATACAAAGATATAGGACAATGGTAGGACACAAATACATCAAAATATGCAAGTATAAGGAGTAAATGCCACAGTAGTTGGTAGGATACAAGGGTAATACCTGCCAAAAGTATACAATAAAGGGTGCCAAACCATACCTACACCTGAACCCCAACGATCGTTTCACTGTTATGCCGCTTCTTCACCCACGCCCCCTGAAGAAGCGGCATAACAGCGAAACGATCGTTGGGGTTCAGGTGTAGGTATGGTTTGGCACCCTTTATTGTATACTTTTGGCAGGTATTACCCTTGTATCCTACCAGCTACTGTGGCATTTACTCTTTATACTTGCATATTTTGATGTATTTGTGTCCTACCATTGTCCTATATCTTTGTATGTCCACCAGTGCCTATTCATTTTCTGTTTTAATTTTAATATCTATCTTTTATTACTAAATTGTATTAATAAAGTTGACTTTGTACATTCTATTACTTTTCCGTTTAATGTGTGGTATGGTTCTCTTTTTGGTGTCATAATTACAAATACATACCTTTACCTACTATATATGTAGGGTTATATATACCTTTGGTGACATTTATTCTGTAGTATATAGCCCCTAAAAAGTCATGGAAAGATTAAGATTTTTAAATAGAAGTAATTTACAAATCTGTTTAACTTTCTGGCACCAGTTGATTTAAAAAAAAAAAAAAAAAAAAGTTTTCCACGGTAGTACCCCTTTAAACCTCAGACAAAGTGAATAACATAACTTATCTCCTGAAGTTGGTCTCTGAGAAGGGATGTCATATATTAGCCAGCAATTAAATAGCCAGTTCTTAGAGTTGATGAAGCAGGAAAAACAGGCAACCCTGACAAGGGCCAAATTATGATGGCTAGTCAAAAGGCAAAGCAGATCTTGTGGGGGTCTTCCCAGGATACAGCAAATGAAAGGGTTATTTAGGATTGGAATAACAGAACTGATTTCTTTAAAATAAACAGTGCCACTTTGGTCCTCAGGGTGTGTGTGTGTTGTTGAAGCTCAGTACCATTGAAGTGAATGGAGCAACGTTGTAATACCACACACAGCCAAAGGACAGGTATGGTGCTGTTTTTAGAAGACATTATCTCTGTTTTTCTATTCCTGGACAACCCTTATAAGGCTATGTTCACACAATGGAATTCCACACTGAGATTCCGCACGGAAATTCTAATTCCAGTGTCCGCAGAAAGAAGACATGGACATAGACATGTCTATTTTTTCGGTGGACTCAGCACAGAAATGCATTACTATCTATGAGACAGCACAGTACTAGTGCTGGTGCAAGTGCTCACGGTCCAAACCTGTGCTGTTTCTATGCTTACTTTTCCTTTAGTTTTAGATAGGGTTTGCATTTTCTGCTGAAACCCTTTCATTGTGACATGCTATCAAAACACTTGAAAGCCTTCATTTACATAACAAACACTGGACATCCACAGATAGACAAACACTTCATTTACATCTCAAAGTTCCCTGTTGTGAAAAGCTGGTAATCTCATACCATACTGCTCAGGATAGGTTGAATTTGTTGATGTGTCTGTAGATGTTTTTTGGGCATCTTGCTTTCCTTGACTAAATAAAAATAAACAAAAAGTTTAATATATTGTATTCTGCTGTCCAACTGTAATGGTTATGCTTACAAATACTGTTAAAAAGAGTAAAGAGTGCACTTTACTTTTATATAATTTTCTTACTTTTTATTTTCTTGAACTTGTTCTGTTAACTTCTTTGCGACCCATGACGGTTGCAATCTGTCATGGTGCCACTAAGGATGTATGAAGCGGTTTGCTGACTTGAGTTCGCTTCATACCCAGAAACCCCCTAGCTGATTTCAGTAGCTGGGGGCCACTACTAATAGCCAGCATTTGGCAATTGCTGTGACCGGCTTTTAACCTTTTAGACCACTGCTGTCAAAACTGATAGCAATGTCTAGGGGTTGCTGGGATCCATTGTTGAGGTAACCAAGGGATAACCTCTTCTTAACTGTAGTTCATGTCTTTATAATTGATAGAGCCTGTCTGCAACAGACTCTATCAACCGAGCTCAGAGAACACAGATCAATGCAGCTCAATAGAACTGCATCGATCTGTATGAGGAACCTAATGATTCCTCTTTAAAAGGGTTATCTAACATAAGGTGACTTTGGTACTTACCTGCCAGACAGTAATGGACATGCTTAGGAAAAATCCGTGCTTGGCTTGGGGCAAAATGGCTGTGTTGTTGTGAGACAAATAAAATAAAAAAATAAAAAAAATTGGAGGAACAAAAGTTTTTGGGGAAAAAAATTAAAACAAAAAAAAAAAAATAATAATAATAATAAAAGTTTCAGTAAATAATAATAATAATAATAATAAGAAGAAGAAGAAGAAGAAGAAGAAAAGTTTAGTAAAACCTTATGGAAACAATACAAATTGTGTATTGTTGTAATCACACCAACCTAAAATATCAAGATAACACGTTAGCTTGGCCGCTCAGTGAATGGCATGAAAAAGATACCCCCAAAATTTGCTAAATTGCATTTTTTTTCCAACTTCATCTCATAAAAAATAAAAAAAATTATGTTTTTAAAGCATATGTTATGGAAAAATAAAGGACACCAGTACAAAGTACAAATGGTCTCAGAAAAACAAGCTCTCATATGGGTGTGTAGATTAAAAAATGAAATATTATAGTAGTTATATTAGACTTATGGCTATTAAATTGCGAGGAGCAAAACCAAAGTGTAATAAGGAAAATTGGCAAGGTCCTTAAGGGGTTAAACTTGTTTAGTTTCACTTTATATAACTGCTTTATTAGATCATTCTAGAAACTGGTAAAAATGGAAAATTAAATCAATATAACCATATTGTAAAACTATATCAGTAATATCGATGTAGGAACATTTTAAAGAAGTTCCCTCTAAAGCTTAAATATCCAGGGAAGATAAGTCACTGTCAAAAAATAAAGTAATGTTGGACAGTTAAAAAAAAGGCAGTGACAGTAACTGACAGAGCATCCCCCATAGCCTACTAAAGAAAACAAATGTGACAGAGCCAGGAACCTGGGACTTTTACTACATGGCACACCAGCGTAACTGGCTCTACAGTAGATCTTTATCTTCTCTATTTCACTTCTCTACACTTAAGGTAATAATATAAATGAGCTAATATAATAAAAATACAAAGTCAGTCAAAGAAAGAAAAATAGATACAGCACTCTGTAGTAGGTACAAAGTAAGCATGAAATGTATTTACCAATGAGGACACAGTGTTAGGAACCAACATTAGGATGTGTTATAGCCTTTTTTAACATTTATTTTTTTACTGTTCAGGGTAGCATAGTAAAGTTATTAAAACACACACACTCATAGTGGTGTCATTCCAATGATGCTGGTGCCATCGAGACAACACTGGCAGGGGGTTAGCTGCTGGTGAGCATGTGTTTTGTTTTGTTTTTGTCCAAACCTGAGCAATATTCAATAACAACCTCTTTAGGACTTTTGGGTGACCTATGGGAGTCCTCCAAATTGCTCCATTAAATACTAGGAGGAGCTAGTTCAGTCAGATCAGTCTGAGGAGCAGTACAGTCAAGACCTGAGAGTGTCTGGTATCCTAAGGGAGACCAAGGCCTAGTCACGCAGCCACGCTTACACCAACCGTGAACCCCTTCAGGTGAAAGTCAAAACCTGGTAAGTAACCACAGGGGAGACGTCTAGTAAGTCATAGTCAAGTCTAAAGTCAGCGTGGGATTGCACTTTTCCGTCCAAGTCCACTACAAGTCCCAGCGAGCCTAAAGTCACTGGTTATCTCCTTGGGCCTAACTGAGCTATAAAGACTATAACACCTGTCTGCCTCAGTAAAGCTGCCGTTGTTCCGTAACCTTGCATTATTTGCCCCACTCCTGGCCCAGGAACCAGTGGTCATACCTCGGGTGATGTAGAGGATAACCACTCCCTGGCGTCATGAACACAAGGGGTTAATGCCATCTGCCCTTCATCAGCACCCCAACTTTTGGCATCCTACGAACAGGCTATGGGTGTGTGCCTCATGTGAAAAGTACCCCCCCAGTCTGAACTGTGTCTGTACTGCCAAAAATGTGCACGCCGATGCGAAAAGAAAAGCACCAAAATTGTAAGGGACTTTGTCTGCGAAAACTTATATGTTAAGAGGAGCTTGTGAAATAGAGGGGGGAGGAAAGGAAACGTTTATTGTCTGCCATTGTGAACAGTGTGGAAGTCGTGCAGCCATGTGTAAAGTCCATACCTGTAAGGGTTAATCTGGTCACGCGATTTCGGTGCAGCTCCGCCCACATCACCCAGTGATGCCTCTTCAATTCAGTGAGGAGGAACCAAAAGGACCACCCTGTGTTGCACAGGGGAAGACTTTTCTGACTGGACCCAAGCAGGAAGTTGACTCGGTGCAGCCATCTTGGACGTTCTGGCTGCTGCGTTCATCTCCGGCTGTTGCCTTCAAAGTCAGCGCTGCGCTACAATTCTTGAAAGCATCACCGGTCACCAATACAGAGTCTCTGGTACCCGAGTCTGTTATCATGATCCCTGTATTGTCTTTATTGTCTAGTTATTAAGTCTCCTGTCACCGGGTACCTGCAAGATAGAGGGGGAGTGTCTGCTGTTGTAGCCCTACAGAATGCCTTAGAGACTGTCCAGAAGTTAGATGGTATAACTCCTGAGCAGGGCAACAGATTTATTGATGGAGC
The DNA here is from genome assembly GCF_029499605.1 of Hyla sarda. Classification (NCBI taxonomy): domain Eukaryota; kingdom Metazoa; phylum Chordata; class Amphibia; order Anura; family Hylidae; genus Hyla; species Hyla sarda. Next base: position 228,720,656 of record NC_079192.1, read on the forward strand.
CCATAATAAGTGGGACAAGGCCCAACTGAGAATATTACCAGTCTAAAACCCCAACATGTCATTTCCTGCTTTTAAGAGACTATCTATCCAAGTAATTGTGTCCGGGACTGAGTTTGAGGATGTTTATGCTCCCCTTGCACCTGCTCAGGAACCACTAGGGGCGACGGCCAGGCCTATTCCATCACTGTCCCCTGTCCCCGCCACAGAGCAATTAAAATTGTAAGTCAACCTGGTCTTAGGTCTACAGAGTGTTAGGCAGGACATTGAACAATTAACTAAACCTGTTAAGGAGCTTGCCGCCCGTCCTGCTCCACCTAACCATGAACCGTCCTTACCTAGGAAACCTGCCCCTGCTTCTGCTCCCTGCAATCCAAGATAAAGTAATCCTCCACCCAATAGATATTCCAGGCTCAGAGACCTTTTTGCACCTATCGTCACAAGCCAGGCCATTGGAAAATGCAGTGCTGGGCCGAGGACCCAGCTCAGGAAACCAGTCATCAGGTCCAACCCCCAAACGAGCTAAATCAGCACTCTCTCTTCATGTTGCCTCTTGCCCCCTTGTAACAGTTATTGTAGATAACCTTTAGAGGCATTAATAGATATAGGGTCAAAAGTGTCTACCATATCTAAACGTGTTATCTATCAGCATTGGATTTCTAGTCTATTGTGTGAGCCTGATGATGTTAATTTCAGAGTAGTTGCAGGTTATGAGCAACCAGTCCCACATGAGAAATTGCTTTACTGAAATTATAGATGCCTTGTATGCATCTCTTCCCCATATGCCCCCTGAAAGTCCTACAAGCAGAACAGAAGTTTGCCAACAAGCAAGGTGAGATCTGCAGAGTACGAGTTCAAGATATCAGGTAGGTGACCTTGCAACCCAACACTGAAACCTTCATATGGTGCTGTGCACACCCCGGAGTCAAGAATTGGGATTATCAGGCCCTGCTGGAACCCATGCAGCTAGAAGATCATCCATTAGTCCGAACTGTGAGGAGTCTCGTCACTGTCTCAAACGGAAGAGTCCCAGTACGGTAAGTGAAACTGCCTGCTTCTGCTACTGTTTTACCCAAGTACACTCCAGTGGCTCACTATTACCTCCTAGAGTCGAAAGACATCGTGACTGAACGTCTAGTGGCCCAACAGCGTGCGGCTCAAGTCACTGGTGGATCTAGTGCTAATCCACCGGAACCCTGGTGGGCGCAGCTCCAGGTTGGGGATGCTCCTAGTGATGAGCGGCATATTCGAATTTGCGATATTTCATGAATATATTGACGATTATTTGTCCAATGTTCACCCAATTTGCATATTTGCTATGTTCCTTCCCTTTTTTTTTCATGGAAAATTCCCATAAAATTTGCATAAAAATTAGCATGTGAAAAAAACTAAGAAAAACGAATATTCGTCATTACGAATATATAGCACTATATTCTAAATATTCGCAAAATTACAAAGTGCAAATATTCGCGATAAAAATTCGCATTTCGAATATTCGTGATCAACACTAGACGCAACTACTACACGGGACAAGGTCAATGGAATCGTAAATGTTGCCAGGATGTATCACAAAGCTTTCAGTAAACATCCAACAGACTTTGGAAAAACTTCAATGATCCAGCCCCGTATCCTCACAGGCAACAGCCCGCCCATCAAAAAGAGACAGCATCCAGTAGCGCCTAGCGTGTATCAGACTGTCAAGAAAATGCTAGCCAACATGAAGGAGGTGGACGTGATTCAAGAAACTCAGAGTTTATGGGCGGTGCCACTAGTCCTAGTCAAGAAGAACGATGGAACTATTTGTTTCTGTGTCGACTACAGGAAACTGAACAATGTCACACATAAGGATGCTTATCCTCTGCCAAGAATTGAAGAGTCACTCACTGCCTTTGGGTCTGTTGCTTACTTCTCCACCCTGGACTTAACCAACCAGCAGGTACTGGCAAGTGCCCATGGCCTTGGAGGATCGGGAGAAGACCGCCTTTGTGACACCAGTGGGGTTGGTTGAATTCAAAAGTATGCCATTTGGGCTATGCAATGCCCCTGCCACATTCCAGCATCTGATGGAAAGGTGCCTGGGACATCTGAATTTCCAAAGTGTCTGTCACGATGCCGGCTGGCAGGTAGTGGATCCTCTGTGCCAGAGAGGGATTGGCGTGGACCGTGCTAGTGGACCGGTTCTAAGCCACTACTGGTTTTCACCAGAGCCCGCCGCAAAGCGGGATGGTCTTGCTGCGGCGGTAGTGACCAGGTCGTATCCACTAGCAACGGCTCACCTCTCTGGCTGCTGAAGATAGGCGCGGTACAAGGGAGTAGGCAAAAGCAAGGTCGGACGTAGCAGAAGGTCGGGGCAGGCAGCAAGGATCGTAGTCAGGGGCAACGGCAGAAGGTCTGGAAACACAGGCAAGGAACACACAAGGAACGCTTTCACTGGCACTAAGGCAACAAGATCCGGCGAGGGAGTGAAGGGGAAGTGAGGTGATATAGGGAAGTGCACAGGTGTAAATACTAATTGGAACCACTGCGCCAATCAGCGGCGCAGTGGCCCTTTAAATCGCAGAGACCCGGCGCGCGCGCGCCCTAGGGAGCGGGGCCGCGCGCGCCGGGACAGAACAGACGGAGAGCGAGTCAGGTAGGGGAGCCGGGGTGCGCATCGCGAGCGGGCGCTACCCGCATCGCGAATCGCATCCCGGCTGGCAGCGGAATCGCAGCGCCCCGGGTCAGAGGACGTGACCGGAGCGCTGCCGCGGGGAGAGTGAAGCGAGCGCTCCGGGGAGGAGCGGGGACCCGGAGCGCTCGGCGTAACAGTACCCCCCCCCTTGGGTCTCCCCCTCTTCTTAGAGCCTGAGAACCTGAGGAGCAGACTTTTGTCTAGGATGTTGTCCTCAGGTTCCCAGGATCTCTCTTCAGGACCACAACCCTCCCAGTCCACTAAAAAAAAATTTTTCCCTCTGACCTTTTTGGCAGCTAAAATTTCTTTGACCGAGAAGATGTCCGAGGAGCCGGAAACAGGAGTGGGAGGAACAGACTTAGGAGAAAAACGGTTGAGGATGAGTGGTTTGAGAAGAGAGACGTGAAAGGCATTAGGGATACGAAGAGAGGGAGGAAGAAGAAGTTTATAAGAGACAGGATTAATTTGACACAAAATTTTCAAAGGACCAAGATAGCGTGGTCCCAACTTGTAGCTAGGGACACGGAAGCGGACATATTTAGCGGAGAGCCATACCTTGTCTCCAGGGGAAAAAACGGGGGGAGCTCTTCTTTTCTTATCCGCGAACTTCTTCATGCGTGATGAAGCCTGTAAGAGAGAATTTTGGGTCTCTCTCCATATGATGGAAAGGTCACGAGAAATTTCATCCACAGCGGGCAGACCAGAGGGCAAGGGAGTAGGGAGGGGGGGAAGAGGGTGACGGCCGTACACCACGAAAAATGGGGATTTGGAGGAAGACTCAGAGACCCTGAAGTTATACGAGAATTCGGCCCATGGGAGGAGATCTGCCCAGTCATCCTGGCGGGAGGAAACAAAATGTCGCAAATAATCACCCAAGATCTGGTTAATCCTTTCTACTTGTCCATTGGACTGGGGATGATATGCAGAAGAAAAATTTAATTTAATCTTGAGTTGTTTACAGAGAGCCCTCCAGAATTTAGACACGAATTGGACGCCTCTATCCGAGACAATCTGCGTAGGCAATCCGTGAAGACGAAAAATGTGTACAAAAAATTGTTTAGCCAACTGAGGCGCAGAAGGAAGACCAGGAAGAGGGATGAAATGTGCCATTTTGGAGAATCGATCAACGACCACCCAAATAACAGTGTTGCCACGGGAAGGGGGTAAATCAGTAATAAAATCCATACCAATCAGAGACCAAGGCTGTTCGGGGACAGGCAGGGGATGAAGAAAACCAGCGGGCTTCTGGCGAGGAGTCTTATCCCGGGCACAGATAGTGCAGGCTCGCACAAAGTCCACAACATCCGTCTCCAGAGTCGGCCACCAATAGAAGCGGGAGATGAGTTGCACAGATTTCTTGATACCCGCATGACCTGCGAGATGGGAGGAGTGACCCCATTTGAGGATTCCGAGGCGTTGGCGAGGAGAAACAAAGGTCTTTCCTGGAGGAGTCTGCCTGATGGAGGCAGGAGAAGTGGAGATCAGGCAGTCAGGTGGAATGATGTGTTGCGGAGAGAGTTCAACTTCTGAGGCATCCGAGGAACGAGAGAGAGCATCGGCCCTAATGTTCTTATCGGCAGGACGAAAGTGAATCTCAAAATTAAATCGGGCAAAGAACAGAGACCACCGGGCCTGGCGAGGATTCAGCCGTTGGGCAGACTGGAGGTAGGAGAGGTTCTTGTGGTCGGTGTAGATAATAACAGGAGAACTTGATCCCTCCAGCAGATGCCTCCATTCCTCAAGTGCTAATTTAATGGCTAGAAGCTCTCGATCCCCGACGGAGTAGTTCCTCTCCGCTGGAGAGAAGGTCCTAGAGAAAAAACCACAAGTGACAGCATGCCCGGAAGAATTTTTTTGTAGAAGAACAGCTCCAGCTCCCACTGAGGAGGCATCAACCTCCAATAGGAAGGGTTTGGAAGGGTCAGGTCTGGAGAGGACGGGAGCCGAAGAAAAGGCAGACTTGAGTCGTTTAAAGGCGTCATCTGCTTGAGGAGGCCAGGACTTGGGATCAGCATTTTTTTTGGTTAAAGCCACGATAGGAGCCACAATGGTAGAAAAATGTGGAATAAATTGCCTGTAATAATTGGCGAACCCCAGAAAGCGTTGGATAGCACGGAGTCCGGAGGGGCGTGGCCAATCTAAGACGGCAGAGAGTTTGTCTGGATCCATCTGTAGTCCCTGGCCAGAGACCAAATATCCTAGAAAAGGAAGAGATTGGCATTCAAACAGACATTTCTCAATTTTGGCATAGAGTTGGTTGTCACGAAGTCTCTGAAGAACCATACGGACATGCTGGCGGTGTTCTTCTAGATTGGCAGAAAAAATTAGGATATCGTCCAGATATACAACAACACAGGAGTATAACAGATCACGAAAAATTTCATTGACAAAGTCTTGGAAGACGGCAGGGGCGTTGCACAGTCCAAAGGGCATGACCAGATACTCAAAGTGTCCATCTCTGGTGTTAAATGCCGTTTTCCACTCGTCCCCCTCTCTGATGCGGATGAGGTTATAGGCGCCTCTTAAGTCCAATTTAGTGAAGATGTGGGCACCTTGGAGGCGATCAAAGAGTTCAGAGATGAGGGGTAAGGGGTAGCGGTTCTTAACCGTGATTTTATTAAGACCGCGGTAGTCAATGCAAGGACGTAGGGAGCCATCCTTTTTGGACACAAAGAAAAATCCGGCTCCGGCAGGAGAGGAGGATTTACGGATAAAGCCCTTTTTTAAATTCTCCTGGACGTATTCGGACATGGCAAGAGTCTCTGGGGCAGAGAGAGGATAAATTCTGCCCCGGGGTGGAGTAGTACCCGGGAGGAGGTCGATAGGGCAATCATAAGGCCTGTGAGGAGGTAGAGTCTCAGCTTGTTTTTTGCAGAAAACATCCGCGAAGTCCATATAGGCCTTAGGGAGACCGGTTACTGGAGGAACCACAGAGTTACGGCAAGGGTTACTGGGAACCGGTTTTAGACAGTTCTTGGAACAAGAGGACCCCCAACTCTTGATCTCCCCAGTGGACCAATCCAGGGTAGGGGAATGAAATTGAAGCCAGGGAAGTCCAAGGAGAATTTCCGAGGTGCAATTGGGGAGGACCAAAAGTTCAATCCTCTCATGATGAGATCCGATGCTCATAAGAAGGGGCTCCGTGCGGAAACGTATGGTACAGTCCAATCTTTCATTATTTACACAATTGATGTAGAGGGGTCTGGCGAGACTGGTCACCGGGATGTTGAACCTGTTGACGAGAGAGGCCAAAATAAAATTTCCTGCAGATCCAGAGTCCAAGAAGGCCACTGTAGAGAAGGAGAAGGCAGAGGCAGACATCCGCACCGGCACAGTAAGACGTGGAGAAGCTGAGTAGACATCAAGGACTGTCTCACCTTTGTGCGGAGTCAGCGTACGTCTTTCCAGGCGGGGAGGACGGATAGGACAATCTCTCAGGAAGTGTTCGGTACTAGCACAGTACAGGCAGAGGTTCTCCATACGGCGTCGTGTCCTCTCTTGAGGTGTCAGGCGAGACCGGTCGACCTGCATAGCCTCCACGGCGGGAGGCACAGGAACAGATTGCAGGGGACCAGAGGAGAGAGGAGCCGAGGAGAAGAAACGCCTCGTGCGAACAGAGTCCATATCTTGGCGGAGTTCCTGACGCCTTTCGGAAAAACGCATGTCAATGCGAGTGGCTAGGTGAATAAGTTCATGTAGATTAGCAGGAATTTCTCGTGCGGCCAGAACATCTTTAATGTTGCTGGATAGGCCTTTTTTGAAGGTCGCGCAGAGGGCCTCATTATTCCAGGACAATTCTGAAGCAAGAGTACGGAATTGTACGGCATACTCGCCAACGGAAGAATTACCCTGGACCAGGTTCAACAGGGCAGTCTCAGCAGAAGAGGCTCGGGCAGGTTCCTCAAAGACACTTCGGATTTCCGAGAAGAAGGAGTGTACAGAGGCAGTGACGGGGTCATTGCGGTCCCAGAGCGGTGTGGCCCATGACAGGGCTGTTACGCCGAGCGCTCCGGGTCCCCGCTCCTCCCCGGAGCGCTCGCTACACTTCCCTCACTGCAGCGCCCCGGTCGGTTCCACGGACCCGGGGCGCTGCGTTACCACCTCCGGCCGGGATGCGATTCGCGATGCGGGTAGCGCCCGCTCGCGATGCGCACCCCGGCTCCCGTACCTTACTCGCTCCCCGTCAGTTCTGTCCCGGCGCGCGCGGCCCCGCTCCCTAGGGCGCGCGCGCGCCGGGTCTTTGCGATTTAAAGGGCCACTGCACCGCTGATTGGTGCAGTGGTTCCAATTAGTGTTTACACCTGTGCACTTCCCTATATCACCTCACTTCCCCTTCACTCCCTCGCCGGATCTTGTTGCCCTAGTGCCAGTGAAAGCGTTCCTTGTGTGTTCCTTGCCTGTGATTCCAGACCTTCTGCCGTTGCCCCTGACTACGATCCTTGCTGCCTGCCCCGACCTTCTGCTACGTCCGACCTTGCTTCTGTCTACTCCCTTGTACCGCGCCTATCTTCAGCAGCCAGAGAGGTTGAGCCGTTGCTAGGGGATACGACCTGGTCACTACCGCCGCAGCAAGACCATCCCGCTTTGCGGCGGGCTCTGGTGAAAACCAGTAGTGACTTAGAACCGATCCTCTAGCACGGTCCACGCCAATCCCTCTCTGGCACAGAGGATCCACTACCTGCCAGCCGGCATCGTGACAGTAGATCCGGCCATGGATCCCGCTGAAGTTCCTCTGCCAGTTGTCGCTGACCTCACCACGGTGGTCGCCCAGCAGTCACAACAGATTGCGCAACAAGGCCAACAGCTGTCTCAACTGACTGTTATGCTACAACAGTTACTACCACAGCTCCAGCAATCATCTCCTCCGCCAGCTCCTGTACCTCCTCCGCAGCGAGTGGCCGCTTCTGGAATACGACTATCCTTGCCGGATAAATTTGATGGGGACTCTAAGTTTTGCCGTGGCTTTCTTTCCCAATGTTCATTACACTTGGAGATGATGTCGGACCAGTTCCCCACTGAAAGGTCTAAGGTGGCTTTCGTAGTCAGCCTGCTGTCTGGAAAAGCCCTGGCTTGGGCCACACCGCTCTGGGACCGCAATGACCCCGTCACTGCCTCTGTACACTCCTTCTTCTCGGAAATTCGAAGTGTCTTTGAGGAACCTGCCCGAGCCTCTTCTGCTGAGACTGCCCTGTTGAACCTGGTCCAGGGTAATTCTTCCGTTGGCGAGTATGCCGTACAGTTCCGTACCCTTGCTTCAGAATTATCCTGGAATAATGAGGCACTCTGCGCGACCTTTAAAAAAGGCCTATCCAGCAACATTAAAGATGTTCTGGCCGCACGAGAAATCCCTGCTAACCTACATGAACTCATCCATCTTGCCACTCGCATTGACATGCGTTTTTCCGAACGGCGTCAGGAGCTCCGCCAGGATATGGACTCTGTTCGCACGAGGCGTTTCTTCTCCCCGGCTCCTCTCTCCTCTGGTCCCCTGCAATCTGTTCCTGTGCCTCCCGCCGTGGAGGCTATGCAGGTCGACCGGTCTCGCCTGACACCCCAAGAGAGGACACGACGCCGCATGGAGAATCTCTGCCTGTACTGTGCTAGTACCGAACACTTCCTGAAGGATTGTCCTATCCGTCCTCCCCGCCTGGAAAGACGTCCGCTGACTCCGCACAAAAGTGAGACAGTCCTTGATGTCTACTCTGCTTCTCCACGTCTTACTGTGCCTGTGCGGATGTCTGCCTCTGCCTTCTCCTTCTCTGCTGTGGCCTTCTTGGACTCTGGATCTGCAGGAAATTTCATCTTAGCCTCTCTCGTCAACAGGTTCAACATCCCGGTGACCAGTCTCGCCAGACCCCTCTACATCAATTGTGTAAACAATGAAAGATTGGACTGTACTATACGTTTCCGCACGGAGCCCCTTCTAATGTGCATCGGATCTCATCACGAGAGGATTGAACTGTTGGTCCTCCCCAATTGCACTTCTGAAATCCTTCTTGGACTTCCCTGGCTTCAACTCCATTCCCCAATCCTGGATTGGTCCACTGGGGAGATCAAGAGTTGGGGGCCCTCTTGTTCCAAGGACTGCTTAAAACCGGTTCCCAGTAAACCTTGCCGTGTCCCTGTGCTTCCTCATGTAACCGGTCTCCCTAAGGCCTATATGGACTTTGCGGACGTTTTTTGCAAAAAACAAGCTGAGACTCTACCTCCTCACAGGCCTTATGATTGTCCCATTGACCTCCTCCCGGGCACTACTCCACCCCGGGGCAGAATCTATCCTCTGTCCGTCCCAGAGACTCTTGCCATGTCTGAATACGTCCAAGAAAATTTAAAAAAGGGCTTTATCCGTAAATCCTCCTCTCCTGCCGGAGCCGGATTTTTCTTTGTGTCCAAAAAAGATGGCTCTCTACGTCCTTGCATTGACTACCGCGGTCTTAATAAAATCACGGTTAAGAACCGCTACCCCCTACCCCTCATCTCTGAACTCTTTGATCGTCTCCAAGGTGCCCATATTTTTACCAAACTGGACTTAAGAGGTGCTTATAATCTCATCCGCATCAGAGAGGGGGATGAATGGAAAACGGCATTTAACACCAGAGATGGACACTTTGAGTATCTGGTCATGCCCTTTGGTCTATGCAACGCCCCTGCCGTCTTCCAAGACTTTGTTAATGAAATTTTTCGTGATCTACTATACTCCTGTGTTGTTGTATATCTGGACGATATCCTGATTTTTTCTGCCAATCTTGAAGAACACCGCCAGCATGTCCGTATGGTTCTTCAGAGACTTCGTGATAATCAACTCTATGCCAAAATAGAGAAATGTCTGTTTGAATGCCAATCTCTTCCTTTTCTAGGATACTTGGTCTCTGGCCAGGGACTACAAATGGACCCAGATAAACTCTCTGCCGTCTTAGATTGGCCACGCCCCTCCGGACTCCGTGCCATCCAACGTTTTTTGGGGTTCGCCAATTATTACAGGCAATTTATTCCACATTTTTCTACCATTGTGGCTCCTATTGTGGCTTTAACAAAAAAAAATGCCGATCCCAAGTCTTGGCCTCCTCAAGCGGAAGACGCCTTTAAACGACTCAAGTCTGCCTTTTCTTCGGCTCCCGTGCTCTCCAGACCTGACCCATCTAAACCCTTCCTATTGGAGGTTGATGCCTCCTCAGTGGGAGCTGGAGCTGTCCTTCTACAAAAAAACTCTTCCGGGCATGCTGTTACTTGTGGTTTTTTCTCCAGGACCTTCTCTCCGGCGGAGAGGAACTACTCCATCGGGGATCGAGAGCTTCTAGCCATTAAATTAGCACTTGAGGAATGGAGGCATCTGCTGGAGGGATCAAGATTTCCAGTTATTATTTACACCGATCACAAGAACCTCTCCTACCTCCAGTCTGCCCAACGGCTGAATCCTCGTCAGGCCAGGTGGTCTCTGTTCTTTGCCCGATTTAATTTTGAAATTCACTTTCGGCCTGCTGATAAAAACATTAGGGCCGATGCTCTCTCTCGTTCCTCAGATGCCTCTGAAATTGAACTCTCTCCTCAACACATCATTCCTCCTGACTGCCTGATTTCCACTTCTCCAGCCTCCATCAGGCAAACTCCTCCAGGAAAGACCTTTGTTTCTCCACGCCAACGCCTTGGGATCCTCAAATGGGGTCACTCCTCCCATCTCGCAGGTCATGCGGGCATCAAGAAATCTGTGCAACTCATCTCTCGCTTCTATTGGTGGCCGACTCTAGAGACTGATGTGGTGGACTTTGTGCGAGCCTGCACTATCTGTGCCCGGGATAAGACTCCTCGCCAGAAGCCCGCTGGTTTTCTTCATCCTCTACCTGTCCCCGAACAACCTTGGTCTCTGATTGGTATGGATTTTATTACTGACTTACCCCCATCCCATGGCAACACTGTTATTTGGGTGGTCGTTGATCGATTCTCCAAAATGGCACATTTCATCCCTCTTCCTGGTCTTCCTTCAGCGCCTCAGTTGGCTAAACAATTTTTTGTACACATTTTTCGTCTTCACGGGTTGCCTACACAGATCGTCTCGGATAGAGGCGTCCAATTTGTGTCTAAATTCTGGAGGGCTCTCTGTAAACAACTCAAGATTAAATTAAATTTTTCTTCTGCATACCATCCTCAATCCAATGGACAAGTAGAGAGAATTAACCAGATCTTGGGTGACTATTTACGACATTTTGTTTCCTCCCGCCAGGATGACTGGGCAGATCTTCTACCTTGGGCCGAATTCTCGTATAATTTCAGAATCTCTGAATCTTCCTCCAAATCTCCGTTTTTCGTGGTGTACGGCCGTCACCCTCTTCCCCCCCTCCCTACCCCCTTGCCCTCTGGTCTGCCCGCTGTGGATGAAATTTCTCGTGATCTTTCCACCATATGGAAAGAGACCCAAAATTCTCTCTTACAGGCTTCTTCTCGCATGAAGAGATTCGCAGATAAGAAAAGAAGAGCTCCTCCCATTTTTTCTCCTGGAGACAAGGTATGGCTCTCCGCTAAATATGTCCGTTTCCGTGTCCCGAGCTATAAGTTGGGACCACGCTATCTTGGTCCTTTTAAAGTTTTGTGTCAAATTAATCCTGTCTCTTACAAACTTCTTCTTCCTCCTTCTCTTCGTATCCCTAATGCCTTTCACGTCTCTCTTCTTAAACCTCTCATCCTCAACCGTTTTTCTCCTAAATCTGTTCCTCCCACTCCTGTTTCCGGCTCCTCGGACATCTTCTCTGTCAAAGAGATTTTGGCCTCTAAAAAGGTCAGGGGAAGAACTTTTTTTTTAGTGGATTGGGAGGGTTGTGGTCCAGAAGAGAGGTCCTGGGAACCTGAGGACAATATCCTGGACAAAAGTCTGATCCTCAGGTTCTCAGGCCCCAAGAAGAGGGGGAGACCCAAGGGGGGGGGGTACTGTTACGCCGAGCGCTCCGGGTCCCCGCTCCTCCCCGGAGCGCTCGCTACACTTCCCTCACTGCAGCGCCCCGGTCGGTTCCACGGACCCGGGGCGCTGCGTTACCACCTCCGGCCGGGATGCGATTCGCGATGCGGGTAGCGCCCGCTCGCGATGCGCACCCCGGCTCCCGTACCTTACTCGCTCCCCGTCAGTTCTGTCCCGGCGCGCGCGGCCCCGCTCCCTAGGGCGCGCGCGCGCCGGGTCTTTGCGATTTAAAGGGCCACTGCACCGCTGATTGGTGCAGTGGTTCCAATTAGTGTTTACACCTGTGCACTTCCCTATATCACCTCACTTCCCCTTCACTCCCTCGCCGGATCTTGTTGCCCTAGTGCCAGTGAAAGCGTTCCTTGTGTGTTCCTTGCCTGTGATTCCAGACCTTCTGCCGTTGCCCCTGACTACGATCCTTGCTGCCTGCCCCGACCTTCTGCTACGTCCGACCTTGCTTCTGTCTACTCCCTTGTACCGCGCCTATCTTCAGCAGCCAGAGAGGTTGAGCCGTTGCTAGGGGATACGACCTGGTCACTACCGCCGCAGCAAGACCATCCCGCTTTGCGGCGGGCTCTGGTGAAAACCAGTAGTGACTTAGAACCGATCCTCTAGCACGGTCCACGCCAATCCCTCTCTGGCACAGAGGATCCACTACCTGCCAGCCGGCATCGTGACAAGGGCTTTTCCGGACAGAAGGCTGACTACGAAAGCCACCTTAGACCTTTCAGTGGGAAACAGGTCCGACATCATCTCCAGATGCAGGGAACATTGGGAAAGAAAGCCACGGCAAAACTTAGAGTCCCCATCAAATTTATCCGGCAAGGATAAGCGTATCCCAGGAGCGGCCACTCGCTGCGGAGGAGGTGCAGGAGCTGGCGGAGGAGATGACTGCTGAAGCTGTGGTAGTAACTGTTGTAGCATAACGGTCAGTTGAGACAGCTGTTGGCCTTGTTGCGCTATCTGTTGTGACTGCTGGGCGACCACCGTGGTGAGGTCAGCGACAACTGGCAGAGGAACTTCAGCGGGATCCATGGCCGGATCTACTGTCACGATGCCGGCTGGCAGGTAGTGGATCCTCTGTGCCAGAGAGGGATTGGCGTGGACCGTGCTAGTGGACCGGTTCTAAGCCACTACTGGTTTTCACCAGAGCCCGCCGCAAAGCGGGATGGTCTTGCTGCGGCGGTAGTGACCAGGTCGTATCCACTAGCAACGGCTCACCTCTCTGGCTGCTGAAGATAGGCGCGGTACAAGGGAGTAGGCAAAAGCAAGGTCGGACGTAGCAGAAGGTCGGGGCAGGCAGCAAGGATCGTAGTCAGGGGCAACGGCAGAAGGTCTGGAAACACAGGCAAGGAACACACAAGGAACGCTTTCACTGGCACTAAGGCAACAAGATCCGGCGAGGGAGTGAAGGGGAAGTGAGGTGATATAGGGAAGTGCACAGGTGTAAATACTAATTGGAACCACTGCGCCAATCAGCGGCGCAGTGGCCCTTTAAATCGCAGAGACCCGGCGCGCGCGCGCCCTAGGGAGCGGGGCCGCGCGCGCCGGGACAGAACAGACGGAGAGCGAGTCAGGTAGGGGAGCCGGGGTGCGCATCGCGAGCGGGCGCTACCCGCATCGCGAATCGCATCCCGGCTGGCAGCGGAATCGCAGCGCCCCGGGTCAGAGGACGTGACCGGAGCGCTGCCGCGGGGAGAGTGAAGCGAGCGCTCCGGGGAGGAGCGGGGACCCGGAGCGCTCGGCGTAACAGTGTCTTCTTGTACCTGGATGATGTCATTGTGTATTCCATCTTAGGCTGGGTCCCCATTACATTTCCCCCATACGGGAGCGCATACAGCAGGGGAGAGCTAAAACCTTGTGCTCCCGTATGCCTTTCTATGCGCTCCCATATGTAATTCATTTCAATGAGCCTACCGCAGTGAAACGTTCAGTCCGGTCAGCTCATTTTTGCCCCATATGCGCTTTTACAACCGGACCTAAAACCGTGGTCGACCAAGGCTTTAGGTGTGGGGGGAAAAGCGCATACAGGGCAAAAATGAGCCGACTGGACGGAACGTTTCACTGCGGTCAGCTCATTGAAATTAATTACATACTGGAGCGCATAGAAAGGCATACGGGAGCGCAAGTTTTTAGCTCTCTCCTGCCGTATGCGCTCCCGTATGGGGGAAAACGTAATGGGAACCCAGCCTTACCAGGAACATCTCAGTCATCTGTCAGATGTCCTTCAAGTTCTGATCAAACAAGGGCTGAAGAACACGCCGTCAAAGTGTCACTTGCTCAAACCTCAAGTCCATTACCTGGGCCACATTGTCAGAGCAGAGGGAGTTCAGCAAAATCCTGAGAAGGTGGATGCTGTCAAGAACTGGCCTACACCACGCATGGTGAAGGATGGCAGGAGCTTCCTGAGATTTGCCAGCTACTACCGCCGCTTCATCCCACACTTTGCCCAAATTGCAGAACCCCTTACAGCTTTCCTGCGGGGAATGGTGAAGTGGAATTACAATGGAAGGATACCTATTAATTGGGCCGAAGAGCAAGAGACGGTGTTCCAAGCTCACAAGCGTCTGCTTACACAGCCACCCATCTTGGCATATACCCGGACTGCAGTCAGCCGTTCCAGCTATATACTGATGCCAACTTTGAAGGTCTAGGAGCTGTCCTGTCCCAAGTTCAAGATGGACAAGAGAGAGTGATTGCCTACGTCAGTTGTAATCTGCGAGGGGCGGAGAAGAACGGTGCCAATTACAAATAGTTCAAATTGGAACTTCTCGCCCTGGGATGGGCCATGACAGAAAAATTCAAAGATTGTTTGGCTGCCACGCCATTTACTGTCTACACGGATAATAATCCGTTGGCCCACCTAAACACTGCCAAATTGGGTGCCCTGGAACAGCGATGGCCTTCAAGATTAGCTAATTAGAGCTTCCCTATCAAGTACCGAATCGGAAAGTCAAATGTCAACGCCGATATACTGGCTCGGATGACCCCCGCGAAGTGCCCCCTATCAAAGATGAGGGGGAAGATGTGGAGATGTCCTCATTTTACCAACGGTTTGTGAACCAGAATGTTGGTACCACCCTCATGGACGGTGAACCGAGGTCCGAAAAGGTTAAAGAAGACCTGTACACCTGGAAAACTCTCCAAAATTAAAGCCGACTTATGGGGGATCTGTTGGACTACCTTCTGGCAAAAAAGGTACCAACCCGTCTACGCCGGGCTTATTGTGATTATGAGTTGAAGCGTCTGTGGCGACAGAGGAAGCGACTGATTGTGCACAAAGGACTGTTGTACCGAAAATCTTTGGATCCGGTCTTTGGTGATTGACTTCATCAACTTCTAGTTCCCCAAAGAGATGCGGTAATGGTCCTCACTAGAGATGAGCAAACTTTTGAAAAATATATTAACCCCTTAAGGACCCGGCCATTTTTTGCACATCTGACCACTGTCACTTTAAACATTAATAACTCTGGAATGCTTTTAGTTATCATTCTGATTCCCAGATTGTTTTTTCGTGACATATTCTACTTTAACATAGTGGTAACATTTTGTGGTAACTTGCATCCTTTCTTGGTGAAAAATCCCCAAATTTGATGAAAAATTAGAAAATTTTGCATTTTTCTAACTTTGAAGCTCTCTGCTTGTAAAGAAAATGGATATTCTCAATTTTTTTTTCACATATACAATATGTCTTCTCCAATTTTTCACAAAATTTTCAAACTCACTATTTTTCAGGGACCAGTTCAGGTTTGAAGTGGATTTGAAGGTTCTTCATATTAGAAATACCCCACAAATGATGCCATTATAAAAACTGCACCCCCAAAGTATTCAAAATGACATTCAGTCAGCATTTTAACCCTTTAGGTGTTTCACAGGAATAGCAGCAAAGTGAAGGAGAAAATTCACAATCTTCATTTTTTACACTCGCATGTTCTTGTAGACCCAATTTTTGCATTTTTACAAGGGGTAAAAGGAGAAAATTTATACTTATATTTGTAGCCCAATTTCTCTTGAGTAAGCACATACCTCATATGTCTATGCAAATTGTTCGGCGGGCGCAGTAGAGGGCTCAGAAGCGAAGGAGTTACAAGGGGATTTTGGAGAGTACGTTTTTCTGAAATGGTTTTTGTTAGGGGTATGTTGCATTAAGGAAGCCCCTATGGTGCCAGAACAGAAATTTTTTTTGGGAAACTAGACCCCTTGAGGAACGTAACAAGGAATTAAGTGAGCCTTAATCATCTCTTCTGAGTATGGAGGTACCCCATAAGTTGACCTGAAGTGCACTACGAGCAAACTAAAATGCTCAGAAGAGAAGAAGTCATATTTGGCTTTTTGAGAGCAAATTTTGCTCGGGGGGCATGTCGCATTTAGGAAGCCCATATGGTGCCAGGATAGAAAAATACCCCCCACATGGCATACCATTTCGGAAACTAGACCCCTTGAGGAAGGTAACAAGGGGTACAGTGAGCATTTACCCCCCACTGGTGTCAGATCTTTGGAACAATGGGCTGTACAAAATGTTTAATTTGCACAGTCCACTGTTCCAAAGATCTCTCAGACACCAGTGGGGGTGTAAATTCTCACTGCACCCCTCATTACATTCCGTGAGGGGTGTAGTTTCCGAAATGGGGTCACATGTGTTTTTTTGTTGTTTTTTGTGTTTGTCAAAACCGCTGTAACAATCAGCCATCCCTGTGCAAATCACCTCAAATGTACATGGTGCACTCTCCCTTCTGGGCCTTGTTGTGCGCCCCCAGAGCACTTTGCGCCCACATATGGGGTATCTCCGTAGTCTGCAGAAATTGCATTACAAATTTTGGGGCGCTTTTTTCCCTTTTACCTCTTGTCAAAATGAAAAGTATAGGGCAACACCAGCATGTTAGTGTAAAAAATTATTTTTTTTACACTAACATGCTGGTATAGACCCCAACTTCACCTTTTCATAAGTAGTGAAAGGAGAAAAAAAACGTGTTGTAAGAAATGAAGAAGTGGAATAACGTTGTTCATCCCGTAATCGTGGTAACTTACTAATAATGTGGCTTCCTCAACGGGCCTGAGCAAATAGCAGGTGTCTCGTATGAACTGCCACTGGTTCACATTGAAGTTACACAGGGGAGTACCCCTATCCGCTTGGATCATCAAGAAATCGGTGATGGCTTTTACTCTGTTTGTACAGTCGGTCCAACATGTGCAGGGTGGCAACGTCACAAATTAGAATATGTTGAGGGATACCGTTCTGACGCTGCAGCTCAAGGAGGGTGTGCTTTGCGGTGTACGGGTGGCTGAAGTGCATGCAAAGTTTCCTGCCCATTGTTAGGATGTCTTGCAAATGGTGGGAACACTTCAGGAACTGCTTCACAAACAGATTGAACACGTGTGCCATGCAGGACGCATGGCTCAGCCTTCCCAGTTGCAGCGCATGCAAGATGTTCTTCCCATTGTCAGTTGCCATGGTTCCCATTTCCAGTTTTAGTGGAGTAAGTTATGCTCTGATTTCTTTACAAATGACTTTTAGCAGTTCCATCCCTGTGTGACTCTTTTCACCAAGGCAAACCATGTGAAGAACAGCGTGACACTGCCGTGCCCTGCATACATGGTATGCTAAAGGGCCACTGAGACTTGTCTGGGCAGTGGAGGCTGAGGACGCGGTGGAAGACGAGGGATCGGAGTCGCACACTGTCACAAAACCAACGGCCTGAGAGCGTGTAGGAGGAAGTGGCGTGACCTGCCCAAGTTGGTGTTGTGGCTGTGTAGGAACCACATTCACCCAGTGAGCCATAAAGGACATGTATTGTCCCTGACAATAGTTCCAGACGTTGGCGCTGCCGTGCACTTTGGTACACCGACAGGCTCAAGGACTGGCCCACCTTCTCTTCCACAAAATTATGCAGGGCCGGTACTGCCTTCTTTGCAAAGAAATGAAGGCTTGGCACTCTATACCTCGGCCCGGCACAAGCCATCAGTTCTCTGAAAGGTGCAGAGTCCACCACTTGAAAAGGGAGCGACTGCAGCACCAGCAATTTGGACAGGAGCACATTCAGCTTCTGCGCCATTAGATGAGTGGGCGCATACTGTTGTCTCTTGGACATGGCTTCGCCAATGGATTGCTGGTGGAATGGCTGACTAAAAGTAGGAGGAGAAGGAGCATCTGGAGCAACAGAAGGAGGGTATGACACACAGCTCCTTTCGGCTGAGGTGGTAGAGCCTTGGCTGGCTGAAAGAGGGAGCAGATGGCCACTGGGTGATGAAGCAGGCTGGACCACTACATCAGAGCCACGGTTCTCCCAGGCCGCTTTATGGTGGCGAAGCATATGTTGACGCAGGGCCGTGGTGCCAACATTGGGACCCTGGCCACGCTTCCCCTTCTGCCGACACATCTTGCATGTGACTATGTGAACCTCCTCCGGATGCTTGATGAAAAACTGCCATACCGCCGAGTAGCTGATTTTACCACCAACAGTCCGCACTAATTGACTGCTACTGCTGCCTACTTCCATTTTAGATGCCTAGGAGCCTGGACCGCAGTAAATGGAGTTTAATGAATCGATTCACGCAATAGAATCGTGGCGATATTCGCATTCATTGCGAATCAAATATTTCTTGAAATTCATAACGAATCTCATGACCAGTTGGGAGAATTTGGAGTCCACAAGACCGAAGCCACTGCCCAGCGAAGATTCTAGGGGATTGGAATGCGGAGTGACATTGAGAAATGCTGCAGTGAATGCTCTGTTTGTAACGTCACCAAGAATGTGCACAAGGACACAAGAGCACCCCTTTACTCCATCCAGAGTGACAGACCCAACCATATGGTCACGCTAGACCATGTGAAATTGTCTCCTACCCGGTCTGGGTATACCTATGCTCTCACCATGGTTGATCACTTCTCCATGTGGGTTGTTGTTGTCACCATTAAGGATCTAACAGCCAAGACAACGGCCCAGATGTTCTACTCTAAATGGTTGCAAACCATTGGATGTCCTGAGTCTGTCTTAACTGACAGAGGAACGGCCTTTGAGGCCCAACTATTCCAAGAACTCTGTCAATTCCATCTTTTTTCCTCCGGCCCCGGGGTTGACCCCCACAACTTTAGTCAGTGCACTGGCTCCTGGTCTATCTCCTCTAGCTCCAGTTTATACACCAGCTCCCAGGGTTCCAGAAGTAGTCCCTGCCCTTCCAGTCCAGACACCCCCAGTTCCTGTTTAGCTGATACCGGATCAAGTTCAAGCTTTAGGCCTTGATGAAGAAGTACCTGCAGAGCTTCCAGAGGTCCCTCCAGTTCCTGATTCTGGTGCTGATTCTGGTGCTGCGCAGGTCCCAGTGGTCTACTCACGGCCAACTGCCCGCTAGTTCCCGTGAACAAAGCATTTATGCACATAATAGTCAGTAGTCAAAAATATGCTATTATTGTCTAGTGATGTCTAGCCATTAGAAAGAATATAATTTCATGTACAGAAAGTCAGTAAAAAACAAAATAGTAAGTAATGTACCTATTACATTTTGTGTACAGAGAATAGTTACACGTCATATTCAGTTAGGATTGTAGCCATATAGTCAATGTATATTCAGTCCACATCAGTCTACAAAATGTGTCATGTCTAATGTCTATTGTTTCCTTTCCACTGTGCATAGGGTTCTCTTGTGGCCAGAGAGATCACCTGAAGGTCGTAAGTAGCACATAAAAGTTTCAGAGCTATTGTGTACATATGTAATATTGTCATGTGTTGTAAAAAAGTATTTAACTGCTAACTAACTGTTACGGGAAGAAGCAGCGAATATGCCGATGGGCCCCATTAGCACAGGCATCAGGGTAGAGAGCCTCAAGCAGCCCGAACCACAACCAACCTTTAACAAAGCAGTGGTTAAACCAAAGGAATTCATACAGATTTTTGTTCATTTCACCTCAGTTAAATAACCTGTTATTTGAGTATGTATGGACGTTGATCAATATGCCACATGAACTCTTTTTCCCCAATGTATCAGTCCTGTGAAGGACATTGGTGCAATGCCCCAGGAACTGTCTTTACTACTGTTATTGCATGGCCTCCAGTGGTCACTTCATCTCATCAGCCCTCCAGGACAGCTTCTGTTAAGAGGGGGAGTTTGTGGTGGCCCAGTACAGGAGTTGCCATCCTGTACCCTTTTCCATCCTGTGTGGCCGACTTTATTTCAGTGCCCCCTGGGTCCACCTCCATTCTACAGATGCTTAATGGTTAACAATGCTTTAAGTTATTTAATCATTTATATTTCTGATGTTAATCTGCCTTTAAGTGTGGTTACTAAGTCCTATGTAACCAGGGAAGGTGTCAGTGACCCAGTGACTTTTGGGTGACCTATGGGAGTCCTCCAAATTGCTCCCTTAAATACTAGGAGGGGCTAGTTCAGTCAGATCAGTCTGAGGAGCAGTACGTCAAGACCTGAGAGTTTCTGGTGTCCTAAGGGAGACAAAGGCCTAGTCACGCAGTCACGCAGCCATCAACCGTGAACCCCTTTAGGTGAAAGTCAAAACCTGGTAAGCAACCACAGGGGAGAAGTCTAGTCAGTCATAGTCAAGTCTAAAGTCAGCGTGGGATTGCATTATTCGGTCCAAGTCCACTACAAGTCCCAGCGAGCTCGCAAGTTTCCTAAAGTCACTGGTCATCTCCTTGGGCCTAACTGAGCTGTGAAGACTATAACTCCTGTCTGCCTCAGTAAAGCTGCCGTTGTTCCGTAACCTTGCATCGGAGTGATTATTTGCCCCGCGCCAGGCCCAGAAACCAGTAGCCACACCTCAGGTGGTGTAGAGGATAATCACTCCCTGGCGTCACAAACAAAAGGGGTTAATGCCATCTGCCCCTAGGGTAATAAAATCTGCCCTTCATCAGCACCCTCACCACAGGATTAACATCTGGAAAGTCAACACCTTAAATTCTTAGTCACTCAAACCATTATTGAACCATTTTTGCAGCGTGAAAGGGCATTATTCTTTTAAAATAAGTTACTAACATTAAATAATCTATTGCTTCAAAGGGATTGTACTTAGTCTGTAAAGGTGGTTTCACACCACGTTTTGTACTTACGGTTCCCGTATACGGCTGGGAGGAGGGGGTGAGGGGCTTAGTCGCGGCGCCCGCACTCAGCCGTATAGGGGAACCGTATTTAATGCATGTCTATGAGCCGACAGGAGTGAACTGCAGCCTCCGGTCGGCTGCGTTTTCGGCCGTATGCGATTTCCCGACCGCAGGCAAAAACGTGGTCGACCGCGTTTTTGCCTACGGTCAGGAAAACGCATACGGCCAAAAACGCAGCCAACCGGAGGCTGCAGTTCCCTCAGGTCGGCTCATAGACATGCATTAAATACGATTCCCCTATACGGCTGAGTGCGGGCTCCGCGATTAAGCCCCGCCCCCCTCCTCCCAGCTGTATACGGTAACCGTAAGTACAAAACGTGGTGTAAAACCACCCTAATATTGCTTAGGTAGGTGCCATAAGTATATTCACGTAAATGCCAGTAGCAAAGATTTTCCAGCAGAACATTGTCCAGGGCATCATACTATCCCACCAGTTTGCCTGCTATTAATCGAGTGCGATTTGAGGCCATATCTAAACCATATATGTGATGCACTCCCATCTGTCTGTCTACATGATGTAAAAGAAAACATTAGACCAGGCCATCTTCTCCCATTGCTCTATGCTCCAGCATTGATACTTACAGGGATTGTCCAGGCATAAAGTTGTATGTATAGGTTTAAGGGAAAAAATCCGGGTACCTGGCACGATCCACTGTAGAAGGACTCAGGAATATTCAGGCTCAAACCAATAAAGTAACTCTTTGTTATAATGTCAGAACAATTTTTACCATGTGGCAGGGTCATTATCTGGCTGAAAGAGGCCGCTATCTTAAAGAAACATTGTTCTGACTATTTTACTATTTTCTATAATAGCCCAGATGACCTTTTTTTTTTTTTTTTTTTTTTTTTTTAGCAATGTGTGCTACAGTTACTTGAATCGGATTTGTTGGATCAGACTAGATGGGCTTGCTTTAACTTCTCAAACACATCAGCGAGCCTTGGGTAACCATGATCCTGTCGCTGGTTAACCAGCTATACTTCTTTAGGCCCCTCTTGGTACATACTAGCCCCTGTATACGGGGAACAGTCCACAGGCTAGCCATCAGACTAGTTCTTGTAAACTTGCTCAGATCTTTATACTTGCCCATGTTTCCTGCTTTCAACACAAAGGGTGAAATGTATCATTAAAGTATAGTAGCAAAATTTAGCAAAATTTTATTTCTTTTTTGCAAGTTCCATTTTTGAGCAAAGTTAGAGTTTGCACAACATTATTTAACGCTTTAACGACACAGGGCGTATATTTACGTCCTCCGCCGGCTCCCGCAATATGCTGCGGGCTCACGCGGTGTCCCCGCATCATATCGGGTCGGTCCCGGCGGCTATCAACGGCCAGGACCCGCGGCTAATACAGGACATCACCGATCGCGGTGATGCCCTGTATTAACCCTTCAGACGCGGCGATCAAAGCTGACCGCCGCGTCTGAAGAGAAAGTAAAAGTATCCCGACTGCTCAGTCAGGCGGTGAAATCAAACAGCTTACAGGACACCGGGAGGGCCCTTACCTGCCTCCTCAGTGTCCTATCGACGAATGACTGCTCTGTGCCTGAGATCCAGGCAGGAGCAGTCAAGCGCCGATAACACTGATCACAGGCGTGTTAATACACGCCAGTGATCAGCATAAGAGATCAGTGTGTGCAGTGTTATAGGTCCCTATGGGACCTATAACACTGCAAAAAAAAGTAAAAAAAAAAGTGTTAATAAAGGTCATTTAACCTCTTCCCTAATAAAAGTTTGAATCACCCCCATTTTCCCATAAAAAAAACTGTGTAAAAAAAAAAAAAAATAAACATATGTGGTATCGCCGCGTGCGTAAATGTCCGAAATATAAAAATATATCATTAATTAAACTGAACGGTCAATGGCGTACGCGCAAAAAAATTCCAAGGTCCAAAAAAGCTTATTTTTGGTCACTTTTTGTACCATTAAAAAATTAATAAAAAGTGATCAAAAAGTCCGATAAAAACAAAAATCATACCGATAAAAACTTCAGATCACGGCGCAAAAAATGAATCATCATACCGCCCTGTACGTGGAAAAATAAAAAAGTTATAGGGGTCAGAAAATGACATTTTTAAACGTATAAATTTTCCTGCATGTAGTTATGATTTTTTCCAGAAGTGCGACAAAATCAAACCTATATAAGTAGGGTATCATTTTAACCATATGGACCTACAGAATAATGATAAGGTGTCATTTTTTACCGAAATAAGCACTGCGTAGAAACGGAAGCCCCGAAAAGTTACAAAATGGCGTTTTTTCTTCGATTTTGTCGCACAATGATTTTTTTTTCCATTTCGCCCTGCATTTTTGGGGAACATGACTAATGTCAGTGCAAAGTAGAATTGGTGACGCAAAAAATAAGCTATAATATGGATTTTTAGGTGGAAAATTGAAAGGGTTATGATTTTTAAAAGGTAAGGAGGAAAAAACGAAAGTGCAAAAACTGAAAAACCCTGATTCAAATTCAAATTGATTGCCAATTTTGCCATCCTGTACTGATGCAGGGAATAATAAATTGTTATCCTAAGTGTAAGTGCACATGCTTGGCAGTTGCTCTCTCTCTCTCTCTCTCTCTCTCTCTACTTTTCACTGAACAGCTGGAGTGCCGCCTGTTGCTTTGTTTGGAATATATATATATATATATATATATATATATATATATATATATATATATATATATACACACTCTTGTTTTTCTTTCCTGCATGATGACAATAATGGCAAGTGTCAGATATCATAGTAAAAATCTCTAAATAAAATAGTTACATTTTTAAATTAAATGTTAAACACTTTCTGGTGCTCTTTTAATGCACATTGGAGGATTAAATGTGTTTATCAGTTGGTTTATTTTGGTACACAGTGTACTTTGATGCTGAGATATTGAGGTGCTATTTAAATTTGATCCAGTTACTGATTTTTAATTGGTAAGTAGAAATAGCCAATACAAAGTATAATATATTCCACAGTCCACTACCTGAATGTCAGTAATGAGAAAGTGTTGCACCCAGATAAGGTAGAGAAGGAAGATAACAAATGTGGATTTTTCATTACCTAGAGGCTAAGAAATGCTACATCTTTTTATAAAGTAGCTTTTAATCTTTTTGCCATGATAAGGGGATTTGGGTCCTGAAAAACAGTTTTGGTTACCTACCAGACCTTGTTAGACATGTTTTAAAAGGGGTTCCATTTTGTACCTTATATAGTTAAGATATATAAAAATAAAACTGTCATCAACCTACTGTACTGTATACTGTGATACCTACAGTATATTGGACGTCCCCAAAGGTATTTTAAGCCTCTACATGGTTGTAAAGCATAGTCACTAAGCCTTTTAAAATCAATAACAGTGTTACAATTCGTGGTGATGGGGGGGGGGGGGGGGGGAGGACTTCAACCACTGGGTGGCAGGAGATATTTAACCTTTTTTTTTTTTTTTTTTTTATCCCGCATTGTAATCTGCATAAACCTAAATTACATAAACCTAAAGTTACATTTCAGGCTTTTAATAATTCATAATTATTGTATTGTATGTACCTGGAAACAGGGGAAGTTTCAGTCTTTCCTTTATACCTGACCTCTATTCCTGGCTCTGCATTTAACAATTGCAATTACAAAGTTGTGAATATGGCCGTAGAGTTCAAGAGAATTGGTTCAATGGGTCTTTTCACTATTTACATAACAACATTAAACAGGCCTTTTTCCCCCAACAAATTATCTTTCTATCTATTTATATTTTCCTTATGCTCTGTCATCTACTATTACATCTCATCCACTCTTAATGACTTCTTGGAAAGCTTGGACTTCTTTGAAACACAGAACATAAATGTTACTCACATACTTATATTTGAGTAACTTTGTATGCTGGCATTCAATTTTGGTTCTTTTTGGTTAGTCTGATGTGCTAAGAGACTCAATTTTTTGACCAATGTGTGCTGCTGCAATCCTCTTTTTTTGTATACTCTGTATTTGCCACAGCAGCGTGCACCTGTGTATTAGGTTGTTGTGCTGGCTATTTTTCTTTTTGCTTGTTTGTATAATTAAGGGGGAATGGCACCCTCTTTAGCTGTGCACCCCTCCCCCCTTTTCACAGGAGGTTTCTTAAATTGTTAATGGATCCAGCATGTCACCCAGTCAGAGGCTATATGCCCAACAGAGGTGAGTGGATATGAGTGTTAGGCTCAGAATTTGTGTTAGGGTCCAATCCTAAATGAGACCGCCTCCACATGGTGGATGGGGGGGGGGGGTCACGATTTGATCAAAAAGTGCGCTAAGAGCCTAATTTTTTTGACCAATGTGTGCTGCTGCAATCTTCTTTTTTTGTTTACTCTGTATTTGCCACAGCAGCATGCACCCGTGTATTAGGTTGTTGTGCTGGCTATTTTTCTTTTTGCTCTTTTGTACAACTCAGGGGGAATGGCACCCTCTTTAGCTGTGCACCCCTTCCCCTTTTTCACAGGAGGTTTTTTAAATTGATAATGGATCCAGCATGTCGCCCAGTCAGAGGCTATATGCCAAAACAGAGGTGAGTGGATATGAGTGTTAAACTACTACCTTACGGCCCAATGACATATGTTGAGGTATCAAAATTACAACAAATTTACAACAAATTTACAACAAATTTACAACAAATTACAACAGAGGCTATATGCCCAACAGAGGTGAGTGGATATGAGTGTTAAACTACTACCTTACGGCCCAATGACATATGTTGAGGTATCAAAATTACAACAAATTAACCCTAGGGGGTTAAACAGACTCTCAATTACATATGTCACACAAATATATAAAACTTAACCTTTAATTGAACTAAATAATAGTGTGAGGAACAAAAAGTATTTAAAAACACAACTCCACTGACATCCTGGTGTCAGTGATTAAACTGTAAGTCAAGGATAGGACAACTCAGTTATCGGATCTGACTATAGGGCTCTGTGAGCTTGGATTCTTAGGTGGTCCTCAATGCTAGGCTGAGTTATACGCTTTAGGTGTCCAAAAGAGCTTAGAGGGTGCAATGATCCCTCTTAGTCACTTATATATATGATATTCATCTTTTTGATCCTAGATCCCACAAGGGGTTTCTGGGGGACCCCAGCAGGTGGCTACCCACTCCTTGCTGTGCACCGCAGGAGTGGGCTAATTGTCCTTGTTTTATTTGCATTTATTTTCAGCAATAGGATTAGACTTTAGATGTAATGGAGTTGCAATTTAAAACACAAAACTGTCACATCCTAACATGTTTCACCACTTCTGTGGCTTCATCAGAGAGACAACTGACAGCAATTCACAGGAGATTTTTCACAGGAGGTTTTTTAAATTGTTAATGGATCCAGCATGTCACCCAGTCAGAGGCTATATGCCCAACAGAGGTGATTGGATATGAGTGTTAGGCTCACAATTTGTGTTAGGGTCCCATCCTAAATGAGGCCACCTCTGCGTGGTGGATGGGGGGACACGTTTTGATCAAAAAGTGCGCTAAGAGCCTAAATTTTTTGACCAATGTGTGCTGCAATCCTCTTTTTTTTTTAATACTCTGTATTTGCCACAGCAACGTGCACCCGTGTATTAGGTTTCTGTGCTGGCTATTTTTCTTTTTGCTTGTTTATAAAAAAAAAAAATAATATATATATATATATATATATATATATATATATATATATATATATATTTAAAGTTAGTAGCTGAACAACACGTTTTCAAGCATTTTCCACTATTATATTTCTTTTAGCAGGATCTGTCCTTACCCATCCCCCATATTTTCTTCTTTTTTTTCCTTTTGCTATTCCTCATTTCTCTACATCCCCTCCCCCTGTATTAGTATTTACCAATGTGATCTAACAAACAGAGTTAGGCTAGAACAGTTGGCATAGTTGCCATACTATGGTTTTGCCTTCCTCCTGCCATACTATAGTTTTGCCTTCCTCCTGCCATACAGGCATTTCTTCTTACTTTTTCTTAAGTTTTATTCGGCATTTGCGGGGATATGTTTCATATTTTTAGAGCTGTTTTTGTTTTATTATTATGTTATTTCTATTTGCATAATAAAAAAAATAAAAGTACATAGCCAACAGAATTGTTACTTGCTTTCAAGCTTTCTTTTTTATTTATATTAGACACATATCGTAGCAGCAGGCGTCTCACCAATGGAAAAGTGCCAGAAGTGAAGGGGCAATATGAGGCTGTTGGGAGAAGGAATTAAAGAGTAATGAATAGAGTAGAGCAAATTTTCTATCCATAATTGTAGGCTTCAGCCTCCTAATAAGCACATTATCATAACTGCACATTTCAGCAGTCTGATCAAAAATCCTTTGATTCTAAATATCAATGGTAGTTCTTTAGACTTTAATGTACTAATAATTATAAATATACCTTATGCATGACAGTTTTCTTATGCATTGCTAAGGCTAATGCTTTAAAGTCACCTAGGGATCTACTAGGAGCTACTGATTCTAAATATATTCACATTAGAAAAAATAGACATATACATTTTCCAAGTTCTGTTCACATTTATGTTTTTTTTCATGCAAATTGTATTCTACAAAAACATGTCTACTCTTAGGTGACAACTGCTATTAACATACTTCTATTTGCCATACAAAAGTAATGGTATTAAAAAATTTCATTGTAACTCTTATGAACCTATGTAGGGGGTTAAATCGGTTTGTAAAAGAGAAGGAAAAGTTCAGAAATGTAAATCTTGCTACATTTGCATAGATATACCCTTCACAGGATGTATTTACTCAGCTAGACATTTTGATATCATCATTTTCACACAAGCAAATATGCATATTGGTGGGTTCACTCTGCATTTTAGTCTTTGTTTAACCCTGTGAGTATGCTCAATGGAGAATGCTCAGTATATTTTCTGCTGCACAGCAGATTTTGTGCAGTGTTCAGTACCCTGCCTAAGCGCTACGTGGGACCGTAACCATAAAGGGATGCTCTGCCCCTAGACATCTTATCCCCTATCTGCCACACGTCACCAGTCATCCAGCACACCGCGAACTTCGCTACGTGCATCGGATGTCTGGGGTGCTGCAGCCGAGATCGTGGGGGTCCCCAGCGGCAGGACCCCCGCAATCAGACATCTTATCCCCTATCCTTTGATCAGGGGATAAGATGTCTTGGAACGGAGTACCCTTTTAAACAGAAACAAAAACACTGTGTGAACCCATTCTTACACAGATAGGGATGTTGCATCAGTGTAGCATTAGTACTACATCAGTTAAAAATCTGCAATATTGATAGATGTCTCCTAGGGAGGAAGTTGAATTATATAGTACAGCACCTTTGAACTTTAAATACAATACAGATCAATATTGTTGACATACTGATGTAATATTTATGATGCAGAGAGAGAATGTATATGTTTTTTAAACACCCTCCTTAGACCTAAAGGGGCACTGCGGTGGAAAACTTATTTTTTATTTTTTATTTTTTTAATGAAATGGTGTCAGAAAGTTAAACATATTTGTAAATTACTTCTATTAAAAAAATATTTACCTTTCCAGTACTTCTTAGCAGCTGTATGCTACAGAGGAAATCTTTTCTTTTTGAATTTATTTTTTGTCTTGTCCACAGTGCTCTCTGCTGACACCTTTGTCCGTGTCAGGAACTGTGCAGAGCAGCATAGGTTTTCTATGGGGAATTTCTCCTCCTCTGGACAGTTCCTGATACGGGCATCAGGTGTCAGCAGAGAGCACTGTGGACAAGACAAAAAGAAAAGAATTTCCTCTGTAGCATACAGCTGCTAATAAGTACTGGAAGAGCAAATATTTTTTAATAGAAGTAATTTACAAATCTGTTTAACTTTCTGGCACCAGTTGATTTAAAAAAAAAAATGTTTTCCACCGGAGTACCCCTTTAAAAGGAGTCATGGAGAATTCTGTAAAAGAGTTCAAAAGGGGTTTGGATGCATTTTTGGAGAGTACTAACATTGCTGGTTATGGATACTAGATTTATAGGGACAGAACATTGATCCACACCAACTTATAGATTACCAGAGGTAATCCAAAAGTACCCTATTTCCCATATACTTAAAACTAATTATTTATTGGTTTCCTCACACAAAAGTAACTAACAGGTTAGAAAGTAGAAGGGAGGCCGATTCAGAGGCGTGTGAAATAGAGAAAATACAACAAATAGTGTCCAAGATATGAGTACAAAACATTGGAGGGTAGGAAAAGTAAGCGAGATATGAGACATGGAGCCCCCGTGTGACCACATCCCAACATCCCAAGAAACTTTACAGTAAATACTAGAGAGAAGAGGCATAACTCTATCTCTTGAGCTATAAAGGAAACAGAGGTTTTGTGGCAAAGAACTATGGCCCTATGCCAGGAATCAGAATCTATAGAACACTCTAGTTTCCTTTCCCAAATAGTGAGAAAAGAAAGCAGACGACTACAAAAGGAATCAAGAAAAAGGTTGTTCAGAACACTGACAGGTCCTTTTACTGGTGAAGTGAAGACAAACGGGTTTCAAACAGCAAAACAGTCAAAGGAGTCATAAACTATACTTGGGGTGAGAGATGTGTTAGTTGAGCATACTGAAACATGAGAGATGTAGGAGAGATGTCCGGCAGAATGTAAGGTAAGGGTTGAAAACATGTAGAAAACAGGCAAAGTAAAGACCAACATCTTTATGAAGACTTAGAAAGGAGTGCTGAGAGCAAGAGGAAAATTGACATTACCTGTAACCAGGGTAAGAGGACCCTACGGAGAGAAGAGGTCTGAGGAAGGCAAGTAAGTAGAGCGTGTTTTTCGATTGCAAAACATGTGGTAAGACATTCAGGGTGGGAACAGAGAGCGTGGTCTTCGGGAGCCAAAGAAAGGCTCTCAGGTCTATGCAGGAAGTATCACCTTTGAAATGTTCCGATTGTTTGTCTAAACGATGGTGGAAGCAGTCCAGGACCTGAGTCAGGATGACTGTGAGGTAGTAAGGGAGGCAGTATGAAAGTGCCAGTGACAAATGCTTACCTGCTCAGATGAAGCCAAAGAAGAACATGGGGAGCCTCTGAAATAAAACACAGGAAAGATGGACTGGTGCACTGGGAAACACATATAACAATTAGGGTTGAACGATAACTCTCAATAATTACTAGTGTTGAGCGGCATAGGCCATAATCGAATTCGCGAATATTCGCGAATATATGGACGAATATTCGTCATATATTCGCGAATATTCGCATATTCGTTATATTCTCATTTTATTTTCGCGTATGCGAAAATACGCATATACGAAAATTAACATATGTGTAAATTCGCATATACGAAAATTAGCATATGGTAATTTCCGCATATGCGAATTTTCGCACGCCAGTCTCACACAGTAGTATTACAGCCTTCTTTACACCACACAAGCTGGAAGCAGAGAGGGGTGATCACTGTGATGTGTACTGTGAAGAAAAAAAAAGAAAAAATGAATATTCGTAATTACGAATATATAGCGCTATATTCGCGAAATTCGTGAATTCGCGAATATGCGATATTCGCGAATAATATTCGAATTGCGAATATTCGCAAGCAACACTAATAATTACAGTAAATCTCCCAATCCACAAGAAGTCTCTATGCTCCCATCTAACCAGGTCAGATTTGATGGAATTAAATAATGGGGGCAAGTTCACCTGAAACATTTCAGAGATCATAGGGTACCTGAATCTCCAAGTATCGGAGTGATTGAGGCAGCCATGTGAAGAGGCAGCTATGCGATTATGGAGAGGAATAGTAGAATGTTAAGGGCCTTGCTTTTAGCAAGGTAAAACTTATGATTACAGAGAAGTCATCCACAAATGCTGAACATTTGTAAAGCAAGGGAAAAATCTGGATACCCTTTGTGTCCAGGTTTTGCCAGATAGCATTGAGAAGATGTTCCATACAGAGAATATGAAAGAGTGGTGATAAGGGACATCTTTGCCTTGTACCATTACAAATTTTGAAGGGAGCACTTTCAGTCTGAAGAAACACCGGATGGTGTGAAATAGTGCTGTTACTACAGTTCTCAGTTGGCGTCCTAACCCAACCTTTCTGTTTTATCTTTTTTGCATGATGAAGTAAAGTCCAGAAGCATCAGAAGTAGTGAGTGTTTTCATCTTCTTACGTTTATTTTGTATATTGCGGACTGCACAGATGTTGGAATTTTCTTTAGTGCATTGCCAAGACTTACTATTCACTAGAGTGCACGTGTTAGAGGGAAGATTGTGCTGACATCTTTTTCTTACATATATTTGCATTAATCCACAAGTGATGCTCATATAACTCATACACACCCTAACGCACACTCTAAAAGACGAACCTTTCGACACAGACAGCAGCAACCCTGGCACACGCTAACAACCCGCTTTCTCAGACGATGCTCTAGGTGTGCTGAACGTCTGTGGAGGAAAACTAAGACTACTTCAGACTATATGCACTATAAATTCATGCTTAAATCCTATTACTCCGCTCTTGATCTCGCCAAACATATTTTACCTCCCTCATCTCCTCTCTGTCTAACAACCCAAAACGCGTTTTTGACACGTTCAACTCTCTCCTTCGGCCTAAAGTACAGACCCCAATCACTGATCTCTGTGCTGAAGACCTGGCAAAATACTTCAAAACTAAAATCGAGGACATTCGTGATGAAATCCTCTCCCAGTCCCCTAAAAGTTCTGATCCAATTCCCAGCCACGTGTCCTCTTCATCCCTCTCAGTTTTTGAGCCTGTAACGGAGGATGAGGTTTCCAGGCTCCTCTCCTCCACCTGTCCCACTACCTGCTCTAGTGACCCCATGCCTTCACACCTCATCCAGTCTCTCTCTCTCCTGCTATCACCTGTCACCTAACTAAAATCTTTAACCTCTCCCTCTCTTCTGGGGTCTTTCCCTCCTCCTTCAAACACTCTATCATAACCCCACTATTGAAAAAAACATCTTTGGACCCGTCCTGTGCAGCCAACTAACGACCCGTCTCAAATCTCCCCTTCATCTCCAAACTCCTGGAACGCTTGGTCTACTCCCGCCTTATCCGCTATCTCTCCGAGAACTCTCTCCTTGACCCCTTACAGTCTGGTTTCTGCTCCCTTCACTCCACAGAAACGGCCCTAACCAAAGTCACTTACGATCTTCTGATGGCCAAATCAAATGGCAATTTCTCTTTACTGATTCTCTTGGACCTGTCTGCGGCTTTTGACACTGTGGATCACCAACTCCTCCTCAGTAGTCTCCACTCCATCGGTCTCAAGAACTTTGCTCTTGCCTGGTTTTCCTCCTATCTTTCTGGCCGCTTCTTTAGCTTCTCGTTTTCTGGCTCTACTTCTTCTCCTCTTCCTCTTGCTGTCGGGGTTCCCCAGGGATCGGTCCTGGGTCCTCTACTCTTTTCACTTTACACATCCCCCATTGGAAAAACAATCAGTAGATTATGTTTCCAGTACCACCTCTACGCTGATGACACCCAACTCTATACCTCCTCCGCCAACATCACCCCTGCACTCCTACAGCAGAATACCAGTGACTGTCTCTCTGCTGTCTCAGACATCATGTCCTCTTTATATCTGAAACTAAATCTTTCTAAAACAGAACTTCTTGTCTTTTCTCCATCAACTGATACTGTACCTAACCCTGACATTTCCATCTCGGTATGTGGTACTACCATAACTCCCGGGCAGCAGGCTCGCTGTCTTGGAGTTATACTTGACTCTGATCTGTCTTTCACTCCCCATATTCAGTCTCACGTTCTTGTCACCTGCATCTCAAAAACATTTCAAGAATCCGCCCGTTTCTCACTACTGAAACTGCTAAAACTCTCATTATTGCTTTGATTCACTCCCGCCTCGACTACTGTAACTCTTTACTAATAGGCCTTCCTTTCTCCAAACTCTCTCCTCTCCAGTCCATTCTTAATGCCGCAGCCAGACTCATCTTCCTCTCCAGCCGCTACACCGACGCCTCCTCCCTGTGTCTGTCACTACACTGGTTACTAATTTAGTCCAGAATACAGTACAAAATCCTCAGTCTCACACACAAAGCTCTCCACAATGTTGCACCTCCCTACATCTCCTCTCTCATCTCTGTCTACCATCCTACACGTTCTCTCCGATCTGCTAATGATCTCACACTAACATCTTCTATAATCCGAACTTCTCACTCCCGTCTCCAAGACTTCACTTGTGCTGCACCGGTTCTCTGGAATGCTATCCCTCAATCCCTCAGACTCAACAACACCATCCATAGTTTCAAACGTGGCCTAAAAACACATCTCTACAGACAGGCCTATAACAGTCTAATTGGCCTCAACATATCCTCAACATATCCTCAACATATCCTCAACATATCCCCAACATATCCCCAACATATCCTTGACATATGCTCAACATATCCCCAACATATCCCCCAACATATCCCCAACATATCCTCAATATATCCCCACACCTCTTGTTTGAATAGTTATTGTGTAATATTATGTCTGATACTTGTCTTTGTTTGTACCTCATAATTGTAAGCTCTGCGGAATCTGTAGGCGCTATATAAATAAATAAATAAATAAAATAAATACACAGCTATTTATGTCTAAACCCTGGCAACAAAAGTGAGTACACCCTTAAGTGGAAATATCCTAACTGGGCCCAAAGTGTCGCTATTTTGTGGGACCACCATCATTTTTCAGTACTGCAGGAAGCCTCTTGGGCATGGAGTTAACGAGATCTTCACAGATTGCCACTGGAGATCTCTTACACTCTTCCATGATGACATGACGGAACTGGTGAATGTTAGGTACCCTGATCTCCCTTTTTCCATTTGAGGATGCCTCTCAGATGCTCATTCAAGTTTAGGCCTACAAACATGCTTGATCAGCTCATCACCTGACCTTCAGCTTCTTTAGCAAGGCAGGGGTCATCCTCATCTGGTTGCTCAAACACACTTGACACCATAAAATAAGTTTATCTTGGTCTCATTAGACCACAGGACATGGATGAATTAGTTCATGTCCTTAGTCTGCTTGTCTTCATCAATTTTATTATCCCCCTAGTTGCTCTAGGATGAATGTGTCAACTATCCAGGAATGACAATTGAACCAAAAATTATTTATGTCTATAGCTGTCTTTAGATTTTTTTTTTTTAGGTTAAGGCCACACAGGGCAGAAATGCTGCAGATTTGCCATACTAGAAAATCCACAGATTTTCCCATGTAAATGTGCAGAATTAAATATACACCGAATGGTGGATTAGCCCCTGTCAAAGTTATAGTAAAATACAGTATGCAAATGTAAAGAAAAAAAAACCTCAATGTATAACAACTTTACTGTTGCAGGTTTTGCTGCAGATCCTCAATATTTTTGCAGCAAAATTCTGATTTATTGAAGATTTTGACTTCCCCATTAAAGTTAATGGTAAAAATCTATAATACAGAATATATGTAGCGTATACACGACGTACATTGACATTATCAGAGCAAAATCTGCATAGTCTTTCTAGACCAGTTTTTCCCAAGCACAGGCCATGTTTTCAGGATTTCCTTAGTCTTTCACAGGTGATATAACTGTGGTGATGACTGATGCACTGACCAAATGATATCACCTGTAAAAAACTTTCAGAAAACATGATATTATGAAATCAAATATATTAAAGCGTTAAATAAGGTTCAGGGAATAAGAAACTAGACACAAGAACAAGGCGGCACATTTTGGGGAACAAACTTCCTGTAGATGTGGTCCACAGTAAGTTTAAACATGTCTGGTTGTTCCCTTCCACCTTTTCGAGGAAAGTGTTACTAATCTTAAAAAGGGTGGCCCCACACAGGAAACTTGCTATTTCCACCTAAAAACCTTGGGAAAAAGCAGTGTTTGTAGATGGAAATAGGGAGAGGTTCCTGTTTGGGGCCGCCCTTTTAAGGGCGAGAAACACTTGCAAAGAAGGGAATTAATCATGCGAGAGAAGGGCCTTACAGGGGAAGTTAATACCCCCACCGGTTACAATGGACCATACGTTGTTCCCTTCCACCTTTTAGAGGTCTTTGCATCACATCAATACTTGGTGGTGTAGGTAGCACATGATGTTTTTTTGCACACCTTTCCTTTTGTTTCTAAGAAAAGTTAAGTTTTAGCTAATGCATATCCTCAATACCTACTTTTACAGTGTGCCTCCAGCTGTTGCAAAACTACAACTCCCAGCATGCATGGTCTGTCAGTGCATGCTGGGAGTTGTAGTTTTGACCCCCCTCCCATGTGAATGTACAGGCTACATTCACACTGGCGGCAGATTACAGTGAGTTCCCCGCTACAAATTTGAGCTGCGGCAAATTTTCCGCCGCAGCTCAAAATCCTATCGGGAGACTGTAATCCGCCGTCAGTGTGAATGTAACCTAAAAACACTGCACTACACTAACATAAAATAAAGAGTAAAACACTACATATACACACGTACACTGCCCCCCCTACCACCCCCCTTCCCCAATGAAAATGAAAAGCGTATTGTACGGCAGTGTTTCTAAGATGGAGCCTCCAGCTGTTGCAAAACAAAAACTCCCAGCATTTCTGGACAGCAATTGACTGTCCAAGCATGCTGGGAGTTTTACAACAGTTGGAGGCACCCTGTTTGGGAATCACTGGCGTAGAATACCCCTATGTCCACCCCAATGCAAATCCCTAATTCAGGCCTCAAATGCGCATGGCGCTCTCACTTTGGAGCCCTGTCGTATTTCAAGGCAACAGAATAGGGTCACATATGGGGTATCGCCGTACTCGGGAGAAATTGCCTAACAAATTTTGTGGGGCTTTTTCCCTTTTACCCCTTATGAAAAGGAACAGTTGGGGTCTACACCAGCATGTTAGTGTAAAAAAAATAAACATTTTTACACTAACATGCTGGTGTTGCCCTATACTTTTATTTTTCACAAGAGGTAAAAGGGAAAAATGCCCCCCAAAATTTGTAACGCAATTTCTCCCGAGTACGGAGATACCCCATATGTGGGCGCAAAGTGCTCTGGGGGCGCACAACAAGGCCCAGAAGGGAGAGTGCGCCATGTACATTTGAGGTGATTTGCACAGGGGTGTCTGATTGTTACAGCGGTTCTGACAAATGCAAAAAAAAAAAAACACACCCACATGTGACCCCATTTTGGAAACTACACCCCTCACGGAATGTAATAAGTGGTGCAGTGAGAATTTACACCCCACAGGTGTCTGCGGATCTTTGAAACAGTGGTCCGTGAAAATGAAAAATTTAGCACAGCCCACTGTCCCAAAGATCTGTCAGACACCAGTGGGGGGGTAAATGCTCACTGTACCCCTCATTACATTCTGTGAGGGGTCTAGTTTCCAAAATGGTATGCCATGTGGTTTTTTTTTTTGCTGTCCTGGCACCATAGGGGCTTCCTAAATGTGACATGCCCCCCGAGCAAAATTTGCTCTCAAAAAGCCAAATATGACTCCTTCTCTTCTGAGCATTGTAGTTCGCCCGCAGTGCACTTCAGATCCACTTATGGGGTACCTCGATACTCAGAAGAGATGGGGTCACAAATTTTGGGGGGTCTTTTCTGCTATTAACCCTTGCAAAAATTTGAAATTTGGGGGGAAACCCACATTTTAGTGAAAAAAATATATATATTTTTTTACATATGCAAAAGTCGTGAAACACCTGTGAGGTATTAAGGCTCACTTTATCCCTTGTTACGTTCCTAAAGGGGTCTAATTTCCAAAATGGTATGCCATGTGCTTTTTTTTTGCTGTCCTGGCACCATAGGGGCTTCCTAAATGCAACATGCCCCCTGAGCAAAATTTACTCTCAAAAAGCCAAATATGACTCCTTCTCTTCTGAGCATTGTAGTTCGTCCGCAGTGCACTTCAGGTCCACTTATGGGGTACCTCCATACTCAGAAGAGATGGGTCACAAATTTTGGGGGGTCTTTTCTGCTATTAACCCTTTAAAAAATGTGAAATTTGGGGGAAAACCAACATTTTAGTGAAATTATTATTTTTTTTTTTACATATGCAAAAGTCGTGAAACACCTGTGGGGTATTAAGACTCACTTTATTCCTTGCTATGTTCCTCAAGGGGTCTAGTTTCCAAAATGGTATGCCATGTGTTTTTATTTTGCTGTTCTGGCACCATCGGGGCTTCCTAAATGCGACATGCCCTCCAAAAACCATTTCAGAAAAACGTACTCTCTAAAATCCCCTTGTCGCTCCTTCGCTTCTGAGCCCTCTACTGGATGTACACAACAGTACATAGATGCCCGTAATCAGCTCTCTATGTTCTGGAAAAACCACAATGCCCATTGTGGTTTTTCCAGAACATAGAGAGCTGATTATGGGCATCTATGTACTGTTGTGTACATTATCCTTATATTGTGGGAGTCCTCTCCCCATCTGTTATATTTTAGCAGATTATATCAGGCGTCCATTTGGTTTGTGCACCTCTCATCTGAGTGCTACAAACAACAATACTGCATCACATGCATTATATTTCTTAAATACTATCATTAAAAGCTAAGTTTTATATGCACCTCCCCCCCCCCCTCTTTACTATATTTAGTTGGGGAGATCACATATACGGGTTAGTAGATACCCCTACAAATCTATTACTAATCTAATTACACATACAAGTATGCATTTTCTCCTTTTTCCCCTTGTAAAAATTCAAAAATTGGGTCTACAAGAACATGCGAGTGTAAAAAATGAAGATTTTGAATTTTCTCCTTCACTTTGCTGCTTTTCCTGTGAAACACCTAAAGGGTTAAAACATTTACTGAATGTCATTTTGAATACTTTGGGGGTGCAGTTTTTATAATGGGGTCATTTATGGGGTATTTCTAATATGAAGACCCTTCAAATCCACTTCAAACCTGAACTGGTCCCTGAAAAATTGTGAGTTTGAAAATTTTGTGAAAAATTGGAAAATTGCTGCTGAACTTTGAAGCCTTCTGGTGTCTTCCAAAAGTAAAAACTCGTCAATTTTATGATGCAAACATAAAGTAGACATATTGTTTATGTGAATCCAAAAAAAAATTATTTGGAATATCCATTTTCCTTACAAGCAGAGAGCTTCAAAGTTAGAAAAATGCTAAATTTTAAATTTTTTCATCAAATTTGGGTATTTTTCACCAAGAAAGGATGCAAGTTACCACAAAAATGTACCACTATATTAAAGTAGAATATGTCACGAAAAAACAATCTCAGAATCAGAATGATAAGTAAAAGCATTCCAGAGTTATTAATGTTTAAAGTGACAGTGGTCAGATTTGCAAAAAAAGGGCTTCGTCCTAGAGGTGAAAATGGGCTCCGTCCTTAAGGGGTTGATACCAGTAAACTGGGTGAAGAAAATAACATTGAATATCTGGTAACAATGGTGCCTACTAAAGGATGAAATATATTAGATAGCCATGAACAGTTCTTGAAGTTAACATGTTGGAGACAGTAAAAAGAGTAGGTGTTTGGATTTGAGCGACTTCAACAAGGAACAATCTCCAAAACAGCAGGTCTTAAAGGGTATTCCAGTATTAAAAAAACTGGCTTTTATTCTTTCAAAGACTGCACCCCCCCCCCCCCTTTGTCTCCACTTTGGGTGTGGTATTACAACTTGGCTCCATTCACTTCAATGGAACTGAGCCTCAGAACCACACAGAAACAGGGGAAAGCAGGGAGAGGTCTTTGAAAGAAAAAAAAGGTATGTCTTTGATTGGAATACCCCTTTAAGTGTGCCTGGTAAGTCGTGGTATGTAGCTACCAAAAGCAGTCAAAGAACTGACAATCAGTCACTGTCCAGAGCAGGAGAGGTTTGCTATGAGGATTTGCTCCTGCTCTAGACAGTTACTGACATGGACAGAGGTGTCAGCAGAGAGCACTATTGTCAGGCAGAAGAGAAATTCAAAAAGAAAAGAACTTTCTCTGTAGTATACAGCAGCTTATAAGTAATGCAAGGATTAAGATTTTTTAATAGAAGTAATTTACAAATCTGTTTAACTTTCTGGCACCAGTTGATTTAAAATAAATTTTTTCCACTGGAGTACCCCTTTAAATGTGTCTACAATGAACACATGAGCATAATAACTGAACTATGGTGAAACAGAAGCAGGTGGTCTTGTCTGACAATTCATGCCTTTTGCTCTGTGTTTGTTGTCACTTAGATGGCACTAGGTTGCAATATGTGAAGAAAGCAAGCCTGTTCTACAAGGAAACCTTGGGTCCTGGTTGCTACTTTGACATGCAACCCCTACCATTCCATTGTTGCACGCCAAATAAACCCCCTTAATTGCAATGTTAATTTTCTGATGGCAATAATCTCTTCATTGGGAAAATGCAGAATGACAGACTGCAAAAATTGTTCAGGAATAGTTCAAGGGACACAAGAATGTGACATCCTCTGCATTCTCTCCTGCTTCTTCAGCCTTTGCTGCCATCTCCACTTTGTCCACTAGGGGTCGCACACAAGCACTGCCTGGAACTTATAGGGCCAACATGCACTCCCTAGTTGTTCCTCCTCCAATCCCTGCATGGTACTCCTTATATAAAGAAGGAAGCTCCACCTGTTCCCTGGTGCCTTAGCAATAGAGTATTTTCCTGCACAGCTTAGGTCTCTGAGATATCTGCTGATCAAGTGTTTCCTGACCAAAACCTGCCATCCTGACTTTGCTTTTGCCTTATTTTCTAGAACCTGACCTGTCTCTCCTTGCTGCACCTGTAGACATCTTGGCTAGCAGTTCTCACAGCTTCTGCTATAACACCTGTCCAGCTCTACTGAGTCTGACGCCTTCCATATCTGTTTTCCCCATTCTGTCTGCCTGGCCAGCTGCTACTTGCGGCACAGTGAGTCCACACCAGTGGGACATTACAGAAAGAGTCAAAGGTGTAAACTAGGTCTCCAAATTCTCTAAATCTCAATCTGATCTAGCATCTTTTAAATATCATAAAAAAAAAGTGTGATCAATGACCGCTCCTTTGTACAGCTTATAGGACTTAAAAGGATATTATGAGGATAAAAATCATTCCTCAATAAATCCTATAAATACATTTGTTTTATAGCGTAATAAGCTTTAAAAAGATGAATCCTTAACTATCCTATCTGGTATTTTCGGTCTACTAAGCAAATAAGGACAATAGGAAATGTTTTCTTTTTCCTTCAGTCCTATCACCAATTAATGGCTTGGAAGGTCAATGTCATTGGGCTTGTTGTCTAAGTCCTATGTTGAGTATCATCAATCAGTAAGAGATAATTTTTTTTTAAGAAACAAGATATGATTAACAGACCAAATAAACCCAATTCTATAAATATAAATACATAGAAAATGATCCTACCATTAATTACCGGTGTCAGAAATGTTATTTCATTTTATTTGAAAACAATTTATTTATGCCCTTTACACTGTTTTCTTCTGAGTATATTTTTATGTATTTATTTCATAATTTTTTTATGGTTTAATAGGGAATGCTAATGACTGGAATAGAAATTGCTGGAAAATCCTTTACTTAGTAAAAATAAAAAAGTGTAAGTTTTTAATTGAGCATGCACTTTATTATCCCTTGTAAATCAGCAGTCACTATAATGTACTGTATAATTAATCTGTATTAGTCCCATGCTGTTATATAACTGCTGGACTTTGATTAGCCACTGTCAATTTAACAACCAGAATCCTTGATTCCTCATGCGGTTTTTGGCATTTTCAGCATTGCTCTGATGAACTGCTGTATCAATCAATCTGTTTGTCTTCATTGCAGGTTTATACTATATGACATATATGACGATTTTTCAGAAAGAAACATAATATTGAAGTAGATTTTAAAATCCATTATAACATCATAATAATAATAATAATAATAATAATAAACACGTTTTTTTCCCTTTTTGTGTATTGGAACTAAACCAAAAAAGGGAGGAAAAAAAGCAAATCAGACATAATGTCACACCAAGCTCCAAAAATGGTCTGGACAAAATTATTGGCACCCTTAACTTAATATTTGCTTGCACATCCTTTGGAAAAGATAACTGAAATCAGTCACTTCCTATAACCATCAATAAGCTTTTTACACCTCTTAGGCGGAATGTTGGATCACTCTTCCTTTGCAAACTGCTCCAGGTCTCTCTTATTGGAAGGCGCCTTTTCCCAACAGCAATTTTAAGATCTCTCCACAGGTGTTCAATTGGATTTAGATCTGGAATCATTGCTGCCACTACAGAACTCTCTCTGCTTTGTTGCCATCCATTTCTGGGTGCTTTTTGATGTATGTTTGGGGTCATTGTCCTGTTGGAAGACCCAAGACGCAAACCCAGCTTTCTGACACTGGGCTGTACAGTGTGACCCAAAATCCGTTGGTAATCCTCAGATTTCATGATGTCTTGCACACATTCAAGGCACCCAGTGCCAGAGGCAGCAAAATAATCCAAAATATCATTGAACCTCCACCATATTTCATTGTAGGTACTGTGTTCTTTTCTTGTAGGCCTCATTCCATTTTCGGTAAACAGTATAATGATGTGCTTTACCTAAAAGCTCTTTCTTGGTCTCATATGTCCACAAGGCATTTCCCCAGAAGGATTGTGGCTTATTCAAGTTCATTTTGGCAAAATGTAGTCTTGCTTTTTTGTCTCTGTGTGGGGTCCTCCTGGGTCTCCTGCCATAGCATTTCATTTCCTTTAAATGGTGACAGATAGTTCGCGCTGACACTGATGCTCCCTGAGCCTGCAAGACAGCTTTAATATCTTTGGAACTTGTTTGGGGCTGCTTCTCCACCACCCGGACTATCCTGCATTGACACCTTTCATCAATTTTTCTCTTCCGTCCATGCCCAGGGAGATTAGCTACAGTGCCATGGGTTGCAAACTCCTTGATAATGTTGTGCACTGGGGACAATGGCAAATCTAGATCTCTGGAGATGGACTTGTAACCTTGAGATTGTTGATATTTTTCCACAATTTTGGTTCTCTAGTCCTCAGACAGTTCTCTTCTCCT
Source organism: Hyla sarda (assembly GCF_029499605.1). NCBI lineage: Eukaryota > Metazoa > Chordata > Amphibia > Anura > Hylidae > Hyla > Hyla sarda. The sequence goes on from NC_079192.1 coordinate 228,762,298, forward strand.
CTTTCTGTTGTCCATGCTTAGTGTGGCACACACAGACACACAATACAAAGACTAAGTGAACTTCTCTCCTTTTTATCTGCTTTCAGGTGTGATTTTTGCTTGAAACAATCTTATTTTTCCACAATTTTAAAAGGGTACCAATAATTTTGTCTAGCCTATTTTGGGAGTTTGGTGTGACATTATGTCCAATTAGCTTATTTTTTTTTCTCCCTTTTTGGTTTAGTTCCAATACACACAAAGGGAATAAACATGTGTATAGAAAAACATGTGTTACTGCAATACTTTTCTGTGAGAAATACTTAATTAGTGATGTTGCGAACATAAAATTTTCGGTTCGCCAACCGCGAACGCGAACGTCCGCAAAAGTTCGCGAACCGGGCGAATCGCCATTGACTTCAATGGGCTGGCGAATTTTAAAACCCACAGGGACTCTTTCTGGCCACAATAGTGATTTAAAAGTTGTTTCAAGGGGACTAACACCTGGACTGTGGCGTGTCGGAGTGGGATCCATGGCAAAACTCCCATGGAAAATTACATAGTTGATGCAGAGTCTGGTTTTAATCCATGAAGGGCATAAATCACCTATTATTCCTAAATGGTTTGGAATAACGCGCTTTAGCCCCCTTTAGGAATCACATAGTTAGATTTCCCCCTTTAGACAGCACATAGATTCCCCCATATTAGGCAGCACATAGTTAGAGCCTCCCTTTAGGCAGCACATAGTTAGATCCCCCTTTAGGCATCACATAGTTAGATTCCCCCTTTAGGCAGCACATAAATTCTCCCATGTTTGGCAGCAAATAGTTAGAGCTCCCCTTTAGGCAGCACATAAGATTCCCCCATATTAGGCAGCACATAGTTAGAGCCCCCCTTGAGGCAGCATATAGTGGGATTTGAACAAGGCCCCAGCGCTGCAAGGCAGCAGTACTGACCTCTGAGCCACCATGCTACCCTTAGCATAATATCCACGGTTGCAAAAATGGACAGAGATGTCAGCAAAAAGTACCTGAAAAATAAGGCATTTACAGGTGCCTGAAAAATTTGGTATTGTTGCAGCCGCTTCTGTAGCAGCGGCCATAAAAATTGCAGCACCATAACAATTGCAGCAGCAGAGGCCAGAAAAATTAGGCATGTACACATGGATGAAAAATTGGGTATTGTCGCAGCCGCAGCTGTAGCAGCAGCCAGAAAAATTGCAGCACCAGAAAAAGTGCAGTAGCAGAGGCCAGAAAAATTAGGCATGTACACCTGGCTGGAAAATTTCGTATTGTCGCAGCTGTAGCAGCGGCCATAAAAGTTGCAGCACCATAACAAGCGCAGCAGCAGAGGCCAGAAAAATTAGGCATGTACACATGGATGAAAAATTGGGTATTGTCGCAGCCGCAGCTGTAGCAGCAGCCAGAAAAATTGCAGCACCATAACAAGTGCAGCAGCAGAGGCCAGAAAAATGAGGGCATGTACACCTGGCAGGAAAATTTGGTATTGTCGCAGCTGTAGCAGCAGCCATAAACATTGCAGCACCATAACAAGTGCAGCAGCGGAGGCCAGAAAAATTAGGCATGTACACCTGGCTGGAAAATTTGGTATTGTCGCAAAAAATTTCTGTTTGTTTTGCCAGGCAGAAAGTGCCCTAAAACATTGCGGCTTGAACCCTAGTTGCTGGTGGATAAGTCACGCAAGTCATCCGGCATTCAGAGTTCAAGGCGACTCCTCTTCTCAGTGACAATACCTCCTGCTGCACTTCCTGTCCTTGCCGGGGTGTTCGTGGGAGGAGGACTACTTTCACCTCTTCCCCTGTTAGATCCCTGTTGTGCTGTGACATGACCCTTATACACTGTGTACAGCATGCTTCTTAATTTATTTAGGACCTGCTGAATACTTTCTGCCTTGCTGTAATGCGGTAACATGTCAGGCACTATATGCTTATACCGGGGGTCTAGTCGTGTGTACACCCAGTACAGGTCGTTCTCCTTCATCCTTTTTATACGAGGGTCCTTCAACGGGCACGACAGCATGAAAGACCCCATTTGCACAAGGACGGATGCCGAGCTACTCATGTCCCGTTCCTCATCCTCAGTGATGTCAGGGAAGGTATAATCTTCTTCCCCCCAGCCACGTACAACACCATGGGAACCAGATAGGTGACAAGGAGCACCCTGGGATGCCTGCTGTGGTTGGTCTTCCTACTCCTCTTCAAAGCCACAGCCATCCTGTTAAGGCGGTGGGTACTCTAAGAGGTAGGGATGGATCTATAGAAGGCGGGAGGCTCATTTTAGACTAGGGTGAGCACTGTCCACTTGCATTTCTTCACTAATTCTCTTTTTCTTGGGCTTTCCAATTAGTGATGCAACAGGACTGACTGTATCTGCCAAGACAGACTTGTCGGTTTATGTTACGTGACAATTTTAGTATTTTATTCTGAATGATTAACAGTTATTTTTATTAAGTGCTTCACTTGCCCTATTGGTATGTTTTTTTTCAGGGATTTAGGAACCATAACTTATTACTTGTGGGACAGACTGTGTGGAAAACCCTACATTGTAACTTTTATTTAAAATGATTTAAAAACCTTTAAAATGGGGATAGGGAGATTTTAGTACTGTGGATTGTTTTTTTATCCTTCTGTGATGCTCCCAGACATATCAGAGGGCATAGAGTAGAGTGGAGTGAGCTTTTCAAAAGTTTTATTTCCCTCGCTCGATGAACAATTGGAAGGTATTCAGTTTGTGGCGAACCAAGTCCCCCACTCTTTTGTCACAGTAAATGTCTAGGACTGACCAGGGGAAAGGGAGAGTGAGCCCTAAACTGACCCTAAAACCGCTCTCCCTGCCTACTTGCCCATCCACCCTAACTGGTGGATCGAAAACTGGTTGCCGGTCCCTTCCTGAACTGAAGTGCAGGGGCCTAATAAAAACCCATACTAATAAATAGTCGGTCACAAACCAGAAACATAACAGGAACATAGAACTCAATAGTATAAGTTCAGAGGACACAGATCAGTGAACAGCACAGGGGACACTATGGATCAGCAGTCATGAAAAGAGAATACTATAGATCAGCGTACATGAACAGAGGGCTCAGTGGTCATGAACAGAGGCCACTATATATCAGTAGTCATGTACAGAATTCCAAAGATCTGAAATCAAGAACTAATAAAAATAGAGTTCAAAACACCAGACAGGAAAACGGATAAGTCAACAGACTTTAGGAACAGACAGAAATATATCATAATCCCCCAGAAAATCCAGTAGACACAAAGTCCCCATGGACCAGAAACGGGGATCTATCGCTAATCAGGAATATTCACATTCCATGTGCAAAACAGAAATATAAAACACAGAACTACACATAAACGGATATAAGAGAAAACACAGTGTGAACAGACACATAGCAGAAAGGATAAACAAATCCTAAAACCGACTAAACAATCACAGCTTAAAATCCACTAAGAGCATGCCACCTAACATGGCTAAAACCAGAAAATACAAAGTGCATGCTAAAACAGATAGTAGAATAAAAGCTCAAGCAAAGAGTGTTTCACCAAGCCTCCATTATTAGCATAGCCAGCATGTTAGCAGCTAGACATCAGGAAGTCCATCAGTAAATTAAGTATCACCAGCACTGACGCTAGTCAGTGCTGAACTTAAGTAGACACACCCTAAAGGCTAAATGACAACAGAGGCTGAGTCTGAAAGAAACATTAACTATTCCCTGACCAAGGAACATAAAACTGTTCACACACAGCGAATCCAATAGCTGTGTGTGAACACAGACCAGGACATACACAACAGTAAACCAGTGGATTTTGTTCAAACTTACATGATTTTACTTTATTTACTATGGGGATTCACAATTCGGGACAGTTCTGACCAGTCTGTTTTGGTCTGAATTCCTAGTCATTTATTCACAGGATTTTGTGTATATTAAAAAGTAAATAGGTCCAGTTTTGCAAACATGCACCTTTTTCAAGGCGTCATGCCTCTTACTGACCGGTCACTTCCGTTTTCAGGTTTGTCGGGTTTGCAAAGCTCACAAAAATCTGGCACACTTGATTTTGCTCTAGAATAACTGCAAAAGTTACACAAAACCCTTGTTTTCACAGATTTTTCCCCTAGGTGTACCACAAACAAAAAAATCCCACACAATGACAATGACATAGATTTTGTCCTAACAGAACAAATGTAGTGCAGTGATCCTACTCCTGGCTTGGTATACTCTGTTCAAACTGCCCATCACACAGATCTGTTCCTTACAACTGCTCTTACTAAAATGGCTGATGTAGCTGCATACATAGTATTTTCTGATCGACCCCCTATACTGTCCCCTGAATGGCTGGGAGCTATAGGCAAGACATTATTGGCTTTCTTGAGGTTTGGTGGTCCTTTCGCCTTCTTCAGGGGCCATTGGTTAACTCAAGGTCATGTTCTTTTTTTTTTTCTTTTAACTGAAACTTTTTATTGAGCATCGTTAATTACAACACAACATGATCCACGCGCAGGTGGAATGGAGTAAATGCTCATCTTTTGTTTTGTAAACAGAGTAAAGATTTGTAATAAGAATTCAACATTACAACGACAGTGTAAAGATTTGTAATAAGAATTCAACATTACAACGACAGTGGGTCAGAATGTAATCAAAACAGTGAAACTCGGGTGCCCCACTAGTCCATCACGAATCCATGTCCCTAAATGATGGGGAGGGGGGGGGGAGGGGGAGAGGGAAGGGCAGACTGCTGTAGTCGAACTCGAGGTCATGTTCTTATTCAGGATGTGAAGATCCACGGGGACATTTATCATTGTTGCTTTGATAAGCGAGTTCTGTAGTCATTTTTTTTCTTGCTTTGGTTTTCGCTTACTATCATACTATCACAGGGGGTTGATAAATTTGGCTCACATAAACAAAAACAATAAATTACAATAGAATGCAATTATTTAGCACACATAAGCAAAAACCAATAAATAACTTCAGAACATCACTGGGAAACACCACCTCCTCTCCTCTGTACTTATTAAAAGTTTTTACTACTTTTTTTTTTCCCTAAATGCACTAAACTATTTTTTGTGTGTTTTTTTTTCTTCTCATTTCAGATCCGTGTATGCAGAGGATTTTTTTGTCTTCAGCGGACTACGTAGATGACCAGAGTTTTTAAATTTTTTTTATTAATAAAATGCTTAAAGAGGGCTTGTAGAGGGAGTGTTTTTTTGGAATATTTTTTTTTTAAATGTACTTTATTTTATTTTATTAACTGTACTTTACTTTCTTAGTAGTGGAAGCCATCTTACAGACAGAATTCTTTACTAAGCCAGGGCCTAGAGGTAGCCTCAAAAACAGCTAGCGCTAGCCCCCAATTATTACCCCGGTACCCACCGCCACATGAGTGCCGGAAAGAGCCAGTACCAAAAGGCCCAGAGCATCAAAAATGGTGCTCCTTGGCCTTGGTGGTAATAGGCTGGTGTTATTTAGGCTGGGGAGGGCCAGTAACAATGGTCCTCGCCCACCCTGGTAACGTCAGGCTGTTGCTGCTTGGTTTGTATTTGGCTGAGAATGAAAATATGGGGAACCCCACACGTTTTTTGGAAATAAATAATTAAAAAAACATAAGGGGTTCCACCTGCTTTCATTCTCAGACAGATAACAACCAAGCAGCAACTGCCTGACGTTACCAGGGTGGGGGAGGACCATTGCTACTGGCCCTCTCCAGCCTAAATAACGCTAGCCTGTTACCACCTAGGCCCAGGAGCACCATTTTTGATGCTCTGGGCCTGTTGGTACCGGCTCTTCCCAGCACACCTATGGTGGTGGGCACCGGGGGAAATTATTGAGGGTTAGCGCTCGCTGTTTTTGAGGCTAACTCTAAGCCCTGGCTTAGTAATGAATTCTGTCAATAAGACAGCTTCCACTACTAAGCCTGTAAAGTTAATTAAAAAAAACAACACATTTAAAAAAACTTTTATTCCAAAAAACACTCCCCCACAAGCTCTCATTAACCATTTTATTAATATAAAAAAAAAATTGTTGTAGTCCTTGTCATTGTTTTAGTCCTCTGAATCTGAAGTAGTCCTCTGCATAAACGGATCTGAAATGATAAGAAAAAACACAAAAATATGTTAGTACATTTATAGGGCTCTCCCCTGGGGAGAATGCACATAAAACAGTGTTTCCAAACAGGGAGCCTCCAGCTGTTGATAAACTACAACCCCCATTAGTTCCAGACAGCCTTTGGCTGTCAGGGAATGATGGGTGTTTAAATTTAGCAAAAGTGAGCCTCCAGTTTAGCAACATCTGGAGTCTCGCTGTTCCTAAACTACAACTCCCATGATAGGAGTTGTAGTTTAGGAACATTGAGACTCCAGCTGTTGCTAAACTAAAACTACCATGATGAGAGTTGTAGTTTAGCAATAGCTCAAGGCACCCTGTTTAAGAACAGTGAGACTCCAGCTGTTGCTAAACTACAACTACCATGATGGGAGTTGTAGTTTAGTAACAGATGGAGGCACCCTGTTTAGGAACAGTGAGACTCCAGCTGTTGCTAAACTACAACTACCATGATGGGAATCGTAGTTTAGCAACATCTGGAGACACCCTGTTTCTAAACTACAAGTTCAATTACGGGAGTTGTAGTTCAGAAACAGCTGGAGACACCCCATTTCTAAAATAAAACTACCATGATGGGAGTTGTAGTTTAGCAACAGTTGGAGACACCCCGTTTCCAAACTACATCTTCCGTGATGGGAGTTGTAGTTTTGAAACAGCTGGAGGCACCCCATTTCTAAACTACAATGTCCATGATGGGAGTTGTATTTTAGAAAAAGCTGGAGGCACCCTGGTGTTAAAATGCCAGCCACATCTACCACCAGCCCGCTAGCTGTTGCAAAACTACAACTCCCAGCCTGCCCTAACAGTGTGGACATGCTGGGAGTTGTATTTGCAACTCTTGGGCGGGTGGTTGATACAGGCCGTAATTACACTGTAATTTCATATTTCCCACGCGGTGCCGTGATTGGCCGGTTGGTCTCGGACAATCACGGCACCACCCTGGGAAAAATTTAACTACAGTGTAGTTTCATATTTCTAGGAGTTCTCTGCTGCACCGGACCCTCATCTCATCTTCCCCTCCTCCGTAATCTTAACCCGCCGCTGCCGTCCATCTCCCCCTGCTGCCGCTCAAGCCCCTGCCGGCGCCACTCATCTCACTCTGCCGTCCATCATCTGCTCCCCGCCACCACACATCTCCCCCTGCCACCACCGCTCATCCCCCCCGGCTGCTGCACATCTCACCTGTCGATGCCGCTCAACTCCCCCCCCCCCCCTCACCATTGCACATCTCCCCCTGCTGCCGCTGCCCATCTCCTCCTGCTGCACTTGTCCCCCTGCCACCGACGCTCTTCTTGCCCCAACACCACTGCCTCTGTTCATCTCACACCCTCTTGCACTACCTCTTGCAAAACTACAACTCCCAGCATGCCCTTAACCCCTTAAGGACCAAGCCCATTTTAACCTTAAGGACCAGGCCAATTTTATTTTTGCGTTTTCGTTTTTTCCTCCTCGCCTTCTAAAATCCATAACTCCTTTATATTTCCATCTACAGACCCATATAATGGCTTTTTTTTTTGCATGACCAATTGTACTTTGTAATGAAACCTCTCATTTTACCATAAAATGTACGGCGAACCCCAAATAATTTTTTTTAGGGAGGAAATTTAAATGAAAACCACAATTTTGCACATTTTGGAGGGTTTTGTTTTCACACTATACACTTTAGGGTAAAAATGACATGTGTTCTTTATTCTGTGGGTCAATATGATGAAAATGATACCCATGGCTAGATACTTTTATATTTTTGTACCGCTTAAAAAAATCTTAAACTTTTTGTACAAAATCAGTAATCTAAAATCGCCCTATTTTGACAACCTATAACTTTTTAATTTTTAGTATCAAATGGAGTAAATTTATTAAAGCTCAAGAATGTTGCACATCATACAGTACAGCATTTGCAAAGTAACAGAACTAGTGCAATAACAAAGGATTAATGCCATATAAAGGTCAACATAAACCAAAATCCAAAGGGGGGAGGGGGGAGGGGCCAGGAAGGGAAGGGTAGGGGGGGGGAGGAAGGGTCAGGTATATATAAGCTCAGTACATAGTAGTTCGGAGCACACAACCAGAAAGGTCAACATTTCCAGAAGTGGAGGAAAACAAACAGGCGATGGTGAGATGTGGTATCAGAGTAAAATCATAGAAGACCCATTACAATGAGATATAGTAAGAGATATCCATACCATGAGGGGAGTTTATCCAGGGATCCCATACTTTGTTAAAGAGCAACATCTCATCCCCCCTGATAGCATTCAAACATTCTGATAACATAATATCATTAATTTTCGTTATGACCATCGACAGGGACAGCACAGACGTTTTCCATTTGGAAGCAATATGAATTCTCGCTGCCAGAAGAATAAATTGTAATAGTCTAAATTTGGCACCAGGTAAGCCCCGAGGTCTGTGGCCCAACAGGAAAATAGCCGGATTTCGTGGGCAGGAGACATGTAAGACAGAGAAAATCAGGTCCCCAACCCGGTGCCAAAATGCGGCAACATACTGGCAAGACCACCATATATGCAACATATCACCTGTATTCTGACATCCTCTAAAGCACAAAGGGGAGACAGATGGGTAAATGGCGTGCAACCTGGAGGGAACATAATAGGTCCTATGAAGTATTTTTAGAGCAGTTTCTGTTAGGGAGGTCTGCCAACTACCTCTACTCAACTGCACACAGCATTCATGCCATTGCGGTAATGATAAGGTAATTTGGAAATCGTCCTCCCATTTAGACATAAACAATAACTTCGTGTCCTTGGGAGGACGGTTTAGAACCGAATAAATAAAGGAAAGAGTCCCCGTGCGTAATGGTGAGTATATAGCCGTGGCTTCATAGAAGGAGTTCTCTATGGCAGATGAAGTAGTATTTAAGGAGCGCCAGAAGGAGAAAATTTGGGAGACTCTGAACATTTCCTCAGGAGGTGGGTTATACCTATTGATGAATTCTGATTGGGTAGTCAATCGTTTACGTATGAGAAAGTGGTGGAGTAAGCAGAGTTTGTGAGAAAGCCACCAAGAAAAATCCGACCTCTGTAGACCAGGAGGAAAGGAAGGGTTAGCAAGTAGGGGGGTTGTAGGAGAAACTGGAGATTGCAGCTTGTACTTAAAACGCACCGACCGCCAGAGGAGAAGAGAATAGAGGGATAGGATAGCTGAGGAAGGAACATAAGAGGAGTCTGAAGCAGTAGACCACATGAGAGATTGTAAGATATATGGAGAAAGCAAATCATTTTCTAGCGTAACCCAACGGGGAGAGTCCGATGGGGAGTTACAAAGGACTAGTTGAGCCAGACGAGCAGAGTGATAGTAGTGTATGAAGTTAGGTACAGAGAGCCCACCCAGTCTATTGTGGTAGTACATGACACTTTGAGGGATTCTGGGTTTAAGACCTCGCCAGATGAACTCAAAAACATCTCTCTGTAACTTCCTAAGGTCCGTCATGCGGACTGGGATAGGTAAAGTCCTAAAGAGGTAGAGAAGTCTAGGTAATACCACCATCTTTATGGAGTGGATACGTCCAAGCCACGAGATGTGGGGAAGGTTCCATCTGGCCAGGTCCTCCCGAATAGATTTGTAAAGAGAGGGGTAGTTAAGTTTATACAACTGTGATAAAGAAGAAGGCAGCGCGATTCCTAAGTATGGAAGGAAGTAAGAAGAGGGACGGAATTGAAAGTTAGTAGAGATAGAAGTACACAGCCGAGAAGGTGAATTACATAAGAGGATCTCCGACTTGGACCTATTGATTACTAGGCCCGATATTGTTGAGAAGCGATCGAGTAAGGGGAATAGATTAGGAAGGGAAATCAGGGGGTTAGTTAAGGTAAATAACAGGTCATCAGCAAATAAGTTGGTTTTATACTGTGAAGAACCTATAGAAACTCCGGTAATATCTGGGTAGGAACGAATGAGGCTTGCCAGGGGTTCCATGACCAGAGCAAAAAGTGCCGGGGACAGGGGACAACCCTGGCGAGTACCCCTCAAAATAGAAATGGGAGACGGGTGGGAAGATGGGAGTTTGAGGTACGCTACAGGGTTGGAATAGAGAGTATGAATAGCTTGTACAAAGGGTCCAGAAAATCCCATGGCAGACAGAACCCCAAACAAATATGGCCAAGATACCGTGTCAAAAGCCTTTTCTATGTCGAGGCCTAGGAGTGCCAGAGGAGTATTATGTACTGAGGCCCATTGGATGATGGAGAGCACTTTTCGTATGTTGTCTGGGGCCTGTCTGCCCGGGATGAAGCCTACTTGATCATTATGTATTAGGTTAGGTAACAATCGATTGAGGTGGTGCGCTAATATGGACGTAAACAGTTTAGCATCTAAGTTAATAAGCGAAATGGGTCTATAGTTAGAGGGTAGTAGTGGGTCCTTATTGGGTTTGGGAATAACTACAATGGACGCTTGCAGAAATTCAGGTGGCATAGGGGTACCGGATAATAATTTATTGCAATAGGCAGTGATGTGGGGAATTAAGATAGAAGCAAATTTCTTGTAATAGAGGGCGGAGAAGCCATCAGGTCCTGGGGCCTTACCTAGCTTCAAATCGGAGATCGCAGCATCCACCTCCTCAGACGTGATAGAGGAGTTAAGGGAGTCTCTAGCGGTAGAGGTAAGTGTAGGGATGGGTATCGAGGATAGGAATGTAGAGATGTCAGACGGTGAAGGAGAAGAGCGGCCAGTATTATATAAGGAGGAATAGAAGGAATGAAAAACCGAGTATATACGGGATGGGTGTGAGGTGGGCACCCCAGGTTTTAGTTGTATGCTATGCACTTTATTAATTCTCTGTTTATTTCGTAACATGGATGCTAGGAGGCGGTCCGGTTTATTTGCCCATTTATAGTAAGTAGTTTTCGCCCAGCGTAGGGCTTTCTCTGTGCGTTCAGATAGAACAGTATCTAGCTGTAATTTAGTGATGCGTATGGCCTGTAATAAATACATGGAAGGATTAAGCTGATGTGCAATGGAGAGTCTGGCCAGCTTATTTTCAAGCATGGTTTGAGCTTTTAGCCGTTTCAGACGGGAAGCCAGAGAGATAATCCTACCTCTCATATAGGCCTTGTGTGCCATCCAGACCCACCCCGGTTCAGTAAAAGAAGAGGAATTAGAAGAGAAGTAGTCAGAGAGGTCGGATTCAAGTTGGGTACGTACATGTGGTCGGCATAGCAGTGACTCGTTGAGTCTCCATGAGAAAGGTGTGGAACAGCGAGTACCTATGTTAAATTCAGAAAGAACAAGATCATGGTCAGACCAAACACAATTAATATGGCGAACATAAAGTAAGTGAACAAGAGTACATGAGTTAGTTAAAATCCAATCTATACGTGTATAGAGAATGTGTGAAGGGGAGTAATATGTATACCCCCTCTGTTGTAGATTATGCTCCCTCCAGGTATCAACCAACTCAAGGTCAGTAAAGGTTTGCAGCAAAAGCCTCTGCTGGGCCCCCGTGCGACGGAAGGAGGTGGTGGCAGATCTGTCTAATATACCGTTAAAGACCATATTAAAATCTCCGCTCCAGATGAGATAGTCATAGGTAAGAGACTGTAACAGGGTCGCCACGGTTACAAAAAAGGCAAGGGGTTCTTCATTAGGGGCATAGGAATTGACAATACACATTTTTTTCTCTTGGTAAATTCCCTCTAGAATGAGGTACCTACCCTCGGGGTCATTATGTATGGTTGTGGGGGTGAAAGGGAAAGAGTTCTTCAATAATATCACTACCCCCTCGTCTTTGTCTGAAATGAAGTAGCGTAGAAGCGAGAGTAATTCTTATGCATGAATTTCGGAAAGGAACTATGGGTGAAATGAGATTCCTGGAGATTAATAACATCTGGGTCATGTGTGAGATAATCAATAAATGCCTTTTTCCTCTAAATCGGGGAGTTGAACCCCCTCACGTTATGGGATAAGATGTGACACATTAGGAGAGAGGGTATAGAGCTGAGTAAAGCAGTCGTTGATCAAGACATACAACAGTAAGGATGAAAAATCGGAAAAGTTCAAGTGTACTGCAGTTGGTAAGATAGTGCAGGGGGGGAAAAGAAAAGACAATAGAATGGACACTTCAGGCGTACCGGGAGGGGGGGAGGGGAACAAACAAGGAAAACCAAGAACAAGGAAATAGTACCAGAGGAGGATGGACAAAAAAAAAAAAAACATCATAACTATCCTTCCCACCATCTCTATCATTCCTGAAGTAGAAAGGGGCAACAAGATCATCCACCCCCACCGAGATTCCCTAGGGTAGAGCATCAGCAGCAGCATATAATAGCACAGTAAGCACAGTTGGGCAGTAGATAAAGAGAAGATCTAGAGGAGAAAGGAGTAGTAACGTAAAGTAGAAATTAGGAGAAGGGAGGTGGAAAAGAACCGGCAACAGAGTAAAGACAAGTATAGGTAGAAAGCAAGAGAAAGGAAGAAACAGTACTGGTAATAACTCACTAAGCCGAAAAGGCGTTTGGAGATAGGCACCCAAAATAACCGAGATTAAAGAGCAAAGATGCTGGTAAGCATCCGGGCAATTAAAAGGACAGCAATCATTAGCCAGTATATATAACTATAAACTCCAAAAGGACCTCCGTATTGCAAGGAGGTACAGCATAACAAAACAGTCATTATAAGAAGAAAAACGTATGAACTAGAGTCCATGAAATCCGACTCCACCTGTAAGAATAAAGGTTAGGCAGAGATATAACACATGGCCTGCGACAAGAGAAAAATAAAATAATGAAGAAAAATAGGCTATTCAGCCAGGCTTGTGAGGTTGAGATCTTTGGCGCTTGTGGGGAACTTCGGCCCTTTGCCACATCCTTTTGAGGGTCGGAGAGCGCGAAGGTAATGGAGCATGTTCATCATATGGAATGTCCTCACAATGAAGTATTTCCATGGCTTCCGAGGGAGTGCGAACCACATAGGAGCGGGACCGTATCTGGAACTGCAGCGAAAAGGGGAATTCCCATCGGTACTTGATCTGGGCCTTTTGGAGAGCCAGGGTGACCGGTCTCATGTTCCGTCTTCTTTCAATTGTGGACGGAGCAAGGTCCGCATAAAGATGGACCGAGGGCGGCATGCCGGGTAAGGGAGAGACATTGCGGGCTGCTTGAAGGATTTTATCTCTCATGTCAGGATAGTGCATACGGAGTACTACATCTCTCGGTACGTCAGGGTTTTTAAGGCGACCCAATGCTCTGTGGATCCGGTCCATGCGGAGGTAGGTCCAGTCAGTTTGTGGTAATAGAGCAGTGAACAACGTCAGAGTCGCAGTCTTTAAGTCGGTTACTGCTTCCGGTAGTCCGCGAATGCGAATGTTTGCTCGCCTGGATCTATTTTCAAGATCTTCCATTTTTAGTTCCAGGATATCAAACTTATCATTATGCTCAGAGAGGAGACCTTTGTTAGCCTCTATAGCGTCAGCTAAGTCATCGGCCCTTAGTTCCATGTCGGAGACTCTGCTGCCTAGGTCGCCCACCTGTTTGGAGAGGTCTGCCACGGCCTTTGAAAGTTCTGTCTTAAACATCGCTTGGATGGAGCGGTATAATTCAGCCGGGTTCATAGGGTCAGCCGGTAGATCTGGTACTGGGGACTCGTCCGCTATGTCCTCCTCCTCAGGAGCAGCGGGGCTGGAGGCGCGCGAAGGAGTCAGCGCCATATTGGATCTTCGCCCCGAGCGGAAAATTTCAGGTATAGTTTGGGATAAGGACTTTTGCGAGTCTCCTGTATGGCTCTTCTCCATCACCACAAGTTTAGCCCACCTTTAGAGTGTGCGATGCTGCTGTGGAGCCGTAAAAACAGAGCTGGTTATGGCTTAATCTCGGCAGGTGGCGCGGAGCTCACGGGGAACACGTCCTTCTCAGCGAGCCGCGCGCTTGCGCCCCTATAACTTTTTAATTTTTCCATATATAGGGTGGTATGAGGGCTCATTTTTTTGTGCCGTCATCTGTACTTTTTATTGATACCACATTTGCATATATAAAACTTTTAGATAATTTTTTATTAATTTTTTTTAAATAAAATGTGACAAAAAAGCAGCATTTTTGGACATTTTTATTTTTTACGTTTACGCCATTCACCGTACGGAATAATTAACATTATATTTTGATAGTACGGACATTTATGCACGCAGCGATACCAAATATATTTATTTTAAAAAAGGTTACGCTTTTTGGGGGTAAAATGGGAAAAACGGGAAAAATGGGAAAAACATTTTTCAACTTTTATTTTATACTTTTAATGTCCCCATAGGGGACTATCTATAGCAATCCTTTGATTGCTAATACTGTTCAGTGCTATGTATAGCACCTCCGGCCACCATGCTGGATGATCAGATCGCCGGGGCAGCGATGCGATCATCCATGTAAAGTGCCGTACTGCCGCAGATGCCGTGATCTGTATTAATCATGGCATCTGAGGGGTTAATGGCGGACATCTGCGCAATCGTGGATGTCGGCCATTACCAGCGGGTCCCCGGCTGCTACTAGGTCATACACAGGACGTAGATGTATGTCCTGGTGCGGGAAGTAACGCCAAACCAGGACGCACATTTACGTCCGTGGTCGTTAAGAGGTTAAAGCGAGAATATGTTGGGAGTTGTAGTTGTGGCGGGTGGTTGATGCAGCGGAGGGCTCCCAGAAATATGAAACTACACTGTAATTTCATGTTTCCAGGAGATGCCGTGATTGGCTGAGACCAACCAGTCAATCATGGCACTGCCTGGGAAATATGAAATTACAGTGTATTTTCATATTTCTGGGTGACGGCCAGCTCCACTGCCCCAGCCATAAGTCTGCACCAACTACCCGCCACAACTACAACTCCCAGCATGTCCTCCCTATAAGGGCATGCTGGGAGTTGTAATCTTGCAACATGTAGTGCGGGTGTGAGATGTACAGTGGCAGCAGCACTGGGGCAAAAAGAGAGGCCGCAGCAGTTGGAATAAGAGCGGCGGCGGCAGGGTGAGATGAGCAGCGGCAAGGGGAGGAAAGGTGCGGCGACTGATTGAGACCACAGGGAAGATAGGTGATTTATAGGGGAGATATGAAATGAGCAGGTGATCTCGGCTCTCAGCGGGAAATATGAAATACCACTCTCTAAAGCATGTTTTGTAAGCCAGGTCCGAGCTGGCTTACATTTATGGTGCTTTGGAGGCAGTTGTGATTTTTTGGTGCAACTTTCGCACTTGATAAATCCTTGACTACTGCAAAGTTAAAACTGAAATTTGCTTTGGTAAGCTCTTTTGTAATTTTTGGCTTTCAAGCAAAAGTCACACAAATAATTGCTTAGACGCACGTGCGACTTTTTGTGCGACTTTTGTAAGCAAAAAAAGAGCTCTAAATCCCTTGATAAATCACCCTAGTTTCCAGGTGGTTCCCATTAATCAAATTTACTTAAAAATTTTGTTTTTTTCAATCATTGATAGTAGCTGAATAGTAAAATATGGCTTCCTCATATATATTAATGATATTATATAAAAACAGTGTTTCAGTGAGCGCTGCGGTCAGACTTGTTGACTGCAAGTGCACCCCTCTCTCTGCTGCCGGCACCGCTGCAGTCCGCATCCCACAACGCGAACGCACGCTGCCGCTGGGTCTCCCCTTACATCCTCGCTGCTCTGCGTCCTCTGCTCTCTGTGTCCGGGGCACCATTAATTGGTGCTAGTGTGGTTTGACCCTATATAACACCCCACTTCCTTTAATCCTTGCCGGATCTTTGAGCCCTCATTGCCTAAGAGAAAGCGTTTACTTGTGTCTTGCCTTGCCTTGTATCTGACCCTTTGCTACATATCCTGACCTTGCTCCTGTGCTGCCTGCCTTCTGACCTCTTGCTACGTGACCTGACCCTGCTTCATTGTCGCCATCCCTGACCTCCTGCCTCTCCTGACTTCGTCTGTGCCTCATCCTTCTTGTGCCACGTTATACCTCGGCTTCCTGTGGGGACGAGTCGTATCAGGGGCAGCGACCTGGGTGCTGCCTGCCGTTTCAAGTCCATTCCCGCTTTGCTGCGGGTTCTGGTGAAAACCAGCTGCACCTTAGACTCTGCTCCCTGCTACAGCCCACGCCATCATCCTCACAGGTCAGTGGATCCACATCACCCCATCCGTTACAAAAAGGACAGTGTTAATATGTGTTATTAATATTGCATAGATTGACATACACAGTTAATTATTTCATCAAGCGTAATTATCTATGTATAAGTTCATGTTGCCTAATAAATATATTTATTTCATGTAATGCATAGATTTAATCAAGTTATGCATACATTAATTGACTCTGTCACAGATGGTCATTTTGCATATGATATTAATATATTTTAGAATAGCTGCAAAGTCTGACAGTTTATGCCTTATTTCAATATCACAACCCCATGTTGAACTCTTATGCAGTATTTATCATTTTCATGTATAATTTTACTTTAACATATGATACTACAAAAACTAACATTGATAAGGTCCATTATGCATATGTTTAGTTGAATTTATTTCCTTTTTAGTTTTTAACCAAATTTAAGTGGTACACAAATCAGGCTTTTTGATAATAATAAACTATTCAATAGCTTCCTCAGGCTGAATTGGTGTAGTATGACCATTTTGCCCAATCATTATTTAAACCCCTTAGCTACTGGACTATTTTAGACCTTAGTGACCAAGCATTGTCTTGTCTTGTTTTTTCATCATAACCTTCAATTGGTTACATAGTTACATAGTTAGTACGGTTGAAAAAAGACATACGTCCATCAAGTTCAACCAGGGAATTGAAGGGTAGGGGTGTAGCGCGATATTGGGGAAGGGATGGGATTTTATATTTCTTCATAAGCATTAATGTTATTTTGTTCCAGGAATGTATCTAACCCTGTTTTAAAGCTGTTAAATGTTCCTGCTGTGCCAAGTTCCTGAGGTAGACTGTTCCATAAGTTCACAGTTCTCATGGTAAAGAAGGCGTGTCGCCCCTTGAGACTAAACCTTTTCTTCTCCAGATGGAGGGAGTGCCCCCTCGTCCTTTGGGGGGGGGGGGGGGTTTAACCTGGAACAGTTTTTTTCCATATTTTTTGTATGGGCCATTAATATACTTATATACATTTATCATGTCCCCCCTTAAACGTCTCTTCTCAAGACTAAACAATTGTAACTCCTTTAATCACTCCTCATAACTAAGATGTTCCATGCCCCATATTAGTTTAGTCGCATGTCTCTGCACCCTTTCCAGCTCCACAGTGTCCCTTTTATGGACTGGTGTCCAAAACTGAACAGCATATTCCATTTGAGGCCGTACCAATGCTTTATAAAGGGGGAGTTTTATGTCCCTGTCGCTTGAGTCCATGCCTCTTTTTATACATAATATCCAGCCGGCCTTGGAAGCAGCAGCCTGACATTGCATGCTATTCTGTAGTCTGTGATCTACAAGTACACCCAGATCCTTCTCTATCAGTGACTTTGCCAGTTTAATCCCCCCTAAGACATATAACGCATGCATGTTATTAGTACCCAGATGCATAACTTTACATTTATCCACATTGAACCTCATTTGCCAAGTGGATGCCCAGACACTTAGTCTATCCAAGTCATCTTGTAACTTATGCACATCCTCTATAGACTGTACCGTGCTACAAAGCTTGGTGTCATCTGCAAAGATAGAAACAGAGCTGTTAATACCATCCTCTATATCATTGATAAATAAATTAAACAACAGCGGGCCCAGTACTGAACCTTGGGGTACACCACTAATAAGCGGGGACCAATCAGAGTACGAATCATTGACCACCACTCTCTGGGTACGATCCATGAGCCAGTGTTCAATCCAGTTACAAACTAAAGGTTCCAAACCCAAAGACCTTAACTTACCAGTCAGACGTCTAAGAGGGACAGTATCAAACACTTTAGCAAAATCCAGAAACACTATGAGGGGCATTTACTAATCTTTTACTATGTAGTCTGGTTTTTACCCTGTTTTTTTCTACTTCATTTTTGACTATGTGCGACAAATTTACTAAATTGTTGCACGGCATTAATAAATTTGGCACACATAGGCAAAAGTGGGAAATTTACTTCATGTAGTAGAAAAAATAGTCTGTTCCTTTTTCCTGCTGTCTGAATAGGTTTGGCTGCTGGTTTCCTTCTGGATCTTTTGTTTTTGAGTTTTTTTTTAGCTTTTTCACCACATCTAAATAATTCAATAACTACAGTGGTCCCTCAAGTTACAATATTAATTGGTTCCAGGAAAACCATTGTAAGTTGAAACCATTGTATGTTGAGACCATAACTCTATGGAAACGTGGTAATTGGTTCTAAAGGCACCAAAATGTCATCCAAAATAGGAAAAAGTGACAAAGAAAAATAAGTAGATAACTGATATAGATAAAGCAAAGCCTTACATATAAAAGTAATAAAGATCTGCTGGGAGCTGTAAATTACTGTCTATGTCAGTGTTTCCCAAGCAGGGAGCCTCCAGCTGTTGCAAAACTATAACTCCCAGCATGCCTGGACAGCCAAAGGCTGTCCGGGCATGCTGGGAGTTGTAGTTTTGCAAAAGATGGGGCCACCCTGCTTGGGAAACACTGGTCTATGTAGAGGACAGGAGCTTCTTCAGGGGTCCTGTACAGTACAGGCAATGTCCCAAACAAGTAATGGAGTTGCCCTCACCTGGTGTCCAAAAGAGCAGCTAACCCTGATACAGGTAAAGTGTACAGAACATGTAATACCAGACACCAGTCAGTGCATACACTTCAGTAATACAGGGGTTTTACCAGTGAATGCCCATTTTGATTGGTTGGTTCTTCCAGCCATTGACACGTTTTACAGATCTGTACTGTCTGTAGCATTGTATGTTGAGTCTGGTTTCAACTTACGATGGTCCAGAAAAGATCATTGTATGTTGAAACTATTGTATGTTGAGGCCATTGTAAGTTGAGGGATCACTGTAAATTGTAGTCATGGCTCAGAAGTGGTAAACGGCGTTTAGTGTGTGTGTTTATTACATTTTTTTAACACAGTTTTTTTCTCCCTAAATGTACTTACACTTTTTTTTTTTTTTTTTGGTTACTTCTTCTACAGATCTGTGTATCCTGTGGACTCCTTCGGATTCGGTGGACTACTTCGATGACCAGTGTTTTTCTTTGCTTGATGTTAATAAAATGGTTAACGAGGGCTTGTGGGGGAGTGTTTTTTGTAATAATTTTTTTTTTAAACCTGTTGTGTTTTATTTTTTTTTTACTTTACTAGACAGGCTTAGTAGTGGAAGCTGTCTTATAGACTGAGTCCATTACTAAGCCGGGCTTAGCGTTAGCCACAAAAACAGCTAGCGCTAACCCCCAATTATTACCCCGGTACCCAACACCACAGGGGTGCCGGGAAGAGCCGGTACCAACAGGCCCGGAGCATCAAAAATGGCGCTCCTGGGCCTAGGCGGTAACAGGCTGGCGTTATTTAGGTTGGGGAGGGCCAGTAACAATGGTCCTCGCCCACCCTGGGAACGTCAGGCTGTTACTGTTTGGTTGGTATTTGGTTGAGAATAAAAATAGGGGGACCCTATGCGTTTTTTTAATATATTTAATTATTTATTTAAAAAAAAAAACGCATAGGGTCCCCCCTATTTTCATTCTCAGCCAAATACCAACCAAACAGTAACAGCCTGACGTTCCCAGGGTGGGCGAGGACCATTGTTACTGGCCCTCCCCAGCCTAAATAACGCCAGCCTGTTACCGCTTAGGCCCGGGAGCGCCATTTTTGACGCTCCAGGCCTGTTGGTACCGGCTCTTCCCGGCACCCCTGTGGCGTTGGGTACCGGGGTAATAATAGGGGGTTAGCGCTAGCTGTTTTTGTGGCTAGCGCTAAGCACAGGTTAGTAATGGACTCAGTCTATAAGACAGCTTCCACTACTAAGCCTGTCTAGTAAAGTAAGAAAAAAACACAACAGGTTTTAAAAAATTTTTATTACAAAAAACACTCCCCCACAAGCCCTCGTTAACCATTTTATTAAAATCAAACAAAGAAAAACGCTGGTCATCGAAGTAGTCCACCGAATCCGAAGGAGTCCACAGGATACACGGATCTGAAATGAGAAGAAAACAAAAAAAATGGGTTAGTACATTTATTATCACCTGCTCACACATCTCCCGCCCCGCACGACTACAACTGCCAGCATGCCCTTACAGTAAGGACATGCTGGGAGTTGTAGTTGTGTGGTGCAGGAGATGTGTGGGCAAGTGACAAGCTTGTCCCCTGCCCCCAGCTGCAGGACTACAACTCCCAGCATGCCCTTACAGTAAGGTGGGGCGGAGGCCGGGCACAGTGTTTCCCAACCTGGGACTTGTAGTTTTGCAACATCTGGAGGCACCCTGGTTGGGAAACACTGTTTTAGGCCAGTGTTTCCCAACCAGGGTGCCTCCAGATGTTGCAAAACTACAAGCCCCAGCATGCCTGGACAGTCAAAGGCTGTCTAGGCATGCTGGGAGTTGTAGTTTTGCAACATCTGGAGGCAACCTGGCTGGGAAACACTGGCCTAAAACAGTGTTTCCCAACCAAGGTGCCTCCAGATGTTGCAAAACTACAAGTCCCAGCATGCCTGGACAGTCAAAGGCTGTCTAGGCATGCTGGGAGTTGTAGTTTTGCAACATCTGGAGGCAACCTGGCTGGGAAACACTGGCCTAAAACTGTTTCCCAACCAGGGTGCCTCCAGATGTTGCAAAACTACAAGTCCCAGCATGCCTGGACAGTCAAAGGCTGTCTAGGCATGCTGGGAGTTGTAGTTTTGCAACATCTGGAGGCAACCTGGCTGGGAAACACTGGCCTAAAACAGTGTTTCCCAACCAGGGTGCCTCCAGATGTTGCAAAACTACAAGCCCCAGCATGCCTGGACAGTCAAAGGCTGTCCAGGCATGCTGGGAGTTGTAGTCTTGCAACATCTGGAGGCACCCTGGTTGGGAAACACTGGCCTAAAACAGTGTTTCCCAACCAGGGTGCCTCCAGATGTTGCAAGACTACAACTCCCAGCATGCCTAGACAGCCTTTGGCTGTCCAGGCATGCTGGGAGTTGTAGTCTTGCAACATCTGGAGGCACCCTGGTTGGGAAACACTGTTTTAGGCCAGTGTTTCCCAACTGTTTTAGGCCAGTGTTTCCCAACCAGGGTGCCTCCAGCTGTTGCTAAACTACAACTCCCAGCATGCCCGGACAGCCAAAGGCTGTCCAGGCATGCTGGGAGTTGTAGTCTTGCAACAACTGGAGGCACCCTGGTTGGGAAGCCTGCGCAACTTACCGGCTTCCGTAGGATCCAGCGCTGCACGACACTGCCGCGCGACGATCTCCGACAGCGATCGTCGCTGGAGCCTCGGAAGGGTAAGTGAACTTCTTCGCCGGTCCCCTTCAGCTGTTTAGTTTTGCAACAGCTGGAGGACTACAGTTTACAGACCACAAACCAGTGGTCTGCAAACTCTGGCCCTCCAGCTGTTGCAAAACTACAACTCCCAGCATGCCTGGACAGCCAATGGCTGTCCAGGCATGCTGGGATTTGTAGTCTTGCAACATCTGGAGGCACCCTGGTTGGGAAACACTGTTTTAGGCCAGTGTTTCCCAACAAGGGTGCCTCCAGCTGTTGCAAAACTACAACTCCCAGCATGCCCGGACAGCCAAAGGGTGTCCAGGCATGCTGGGAGTTGTAGTCTTGCAACATTTGGAGGCACCCTGGTTGGGAAGCTTGCGCAACTTACCGGCTTCCGTAGGATCCAGCGCTGCACGACACTGCCGCGCGACAGTGCCGCGCGACGATCTCCGTCAGCGATCGTCGCTGGAGCCTCGGAAGGGTAAGTGAACTTCTTCGCCGGTCCCCTTCAGCTGTTTAGTTTTGCAACAGCTGGAGGACTACAGTTTACAGACCACACACCAGTGGTCTGCAAACTGTGGCCCTCCAGCTGTTGCAAAACTACAACACCCAGCATGCCCTGACAGCCAAAGCCTATGGCTCTCAGGGCAGGAGCCCGGGCTGACATTACAGTGCAGCCGCCCAGGCTCCTCATACGGTCTCCCCGCTACCCCCCTTGTCTCCCGCCCGGGCTCCTCACACGGCCTCCCCGCTACCCCCCCTCCCCTTGTCTCCCGCCCGCGCCGCTCAGCTCCCGCTGCTACAAGACTACAACTCCCAGCGTGTCCTCACTGTAAGGCCATGCTGGGACTTGTAGTCTTGCAACAGCAGACAGATGGGAGTTGTGTGGCGCTGGCAGGTGAGAGGGGGGGATATAAATCACTGCAGTGACCCGGTAGCGCAGTGAGGGTAGCGGGGAGAAAGTATGTCGGAGCCCGGGCAGCAGTAGCTTTTCCTGCTCCATGTTGGAGCTGGAGTAAATTTAGTCAATTTTTATGGCCGTTGCGACAGTTTATTGCGCAACTGCGACTGTCTCAGTTAATAAATTCCTGACCACTGCAAGTAAAAACTGAAAACTTGCGTACATTAAGCGGGAATTTTTTTTTTTACTTTCTAGCTCTTGCTAGGGAAAGTCGCACAATTTATAGGGTAGACGCAATTGCGACAATTTTGCGCCAAAAATAGTCAGAAAAAAATGACTAAACCCCTTAGTAAATGCCCCCCTATATCCACAGCCATTCCTCTGTCAAGGCTTCTACTCACATAAAAGCGAATTAGATTGGTTTGACAACTTCTATCCTTAGTAAACCCATGCTGGCTATCACTTATAATACAATTATCCCCTATGTATTCCTGTATGTAATCCCTTATAAGTCCTTCAAACTATTTACCCACAATGCACGTTAGACTTACCGGTCTATAGTTTCCTGGGGAAGACCTAGAGCCCTTTTTGGAGATTGGCACCACATTCGCCTTGCGCCAGTCCCTTGGCACAATACCAGACACCAGTGAATCTCTAAATATCCTGAACAGGGGTACAGATATTATTGAACTTAGTTCTCTAAGAACTCTTGGGTGCAATCCATCTGGCCCTGGAGATTTGCTTACATTTATATTACTTAACTTACCTTGTACCATCTCTACATTAAGCCAGTTCAGTACATTACATGATGTGTTACCAGCACTGACCTGTCCAATGTCAGCTCCTTCTTCCTTAGTATATACAGAACTAAAGAACCCATTCAGTAGCACCGCCTTCTCTTGATCGCCTGTGACAACCTCCCCATTATCATTATTGAGGGGTCCTACATGCTCTGTCCTTGTTTTTTTTTTTTTTTTTTGCATTTATATATCTAAAAAAAATATTTAGGGCTAGTTTTGCTTTCTTTGGCCACCTGTCTCTCATTTAGAATTTTTGCTGTTTTTATTACATTTTTACAGATTTTATTAAGCTCCTTGTAATGTTTAAATGTTATAGCTGACCCATCAAATTTGTATTTTTTGAAAGCTATTTTTATTGTTGTTTATTGCTCTTTTAACATAATTTGTCAGCCATGTAGGATTTAGTTTTAATCGTTTATATTTGTTCCCCTTTGGTATATATTTAGCTGTATAGTTATTTAGAGTTGATTTAAAGATGTCCCATTTACCTTCTGTATCAGTATTTGACAACACCTCCCCCCAGTCCATGTCCTGTAGTGCAGCTCTCAGCCCAGGGAAGTTTGCCTTTTTAAAGTTATATGTTTTTGCCTTCCCTGTCTGTCTTTTATTTCTACATTTTAAGTCAAAAGTAACTATATTGTGGTCGCTATTACCAAGGTTTTCCCGCACAGTTACATTACCAGACAGCTCTGCCTTGTTGAAATGATCAGATCCAACAAGGCATCACTTCTTGTTGGGTCCTCCACAAACTGGCCCATAAAATTATCCTGCAATAAATTTAGGAATTGTCACCCCTTTGTAGTTTTAGCCAACCCCGGACCCCAATCTATATCTGGATAGTTAAAATCTCCCATTATTACCACTGTACCGGCCCAGGCAGCCCTCTCTATTTGTTTATGCAGCCGACCTTCTATCTCTTCAGTGATATTAGGCGGTCTGTAGATTACACAAAATATTATTTTTTCAGTATTTCCCTCCTTTTGTAATTCTACCCACAGTGATTCCACATCCTCAGAATCATCACACACTATGGCATCGTTTGTACTGACTTTTATACCACTTCTTACATACAGACAGACTCCACCACCTTTTCTGTTCATTCTATCCTTGCGAAACAATGTAAACCCCTGCAGATTGACAGCCCAGTCATGCGAGGAGTCCAGCCATGTCTCAGTGACCCCAACTATATCAATATGTTCCTTCAGTATCAAGGCCTCAAGCTCCCCAAATTTTATTTGCTAGGCTTCTGGCATTTGTGAACATACACTTTACATTTCCATCTTTTATTTTATTGGGGTTAATGGGATTCAAGGGTGTAAGTTTTATTTTCCTATGAAGCCTATTCCTATTAACTATTCTAACCCCTCCCTCCGCTCCACCCCCAGGTACATTATTAAGTCCCCCTCTCTATCTACACTATCTTCCCCCTCTTTGCTGTAGGTTCCCTCCCCCCAAGTCCCTAGTTTAAACACTCATCCACCCTTCTAGCCATCTTCGCTCCAAGCACAGCTGCACCCTCCCCATTGAGGTGCAGCCCGTCCCTACGGTAGAGCAGGTAGCCGACAGCGAAGTCGGCCCAGTTCTCCATGAACCTAAACCCTTCCGTCTCCTTCCTACACCAGCTTCTGAGCCACTTGTTTATCTCCCTAATCTCCCGCTGCCTCTCTGGTGTGGCTTGTGATACTGGCAGTATTTCAGAAAATACTACCTTGGAGGTCCTTGCCTTAAGCTTGCGGCCTGAGTTCCTGAAATCATTTTTAAGGACACTCCACCTACCTCTTACTTTGTCATTGGTGCCAATATGTACCATGACTGCTGGGTCCTCTCCAGCCCCACCCAGCAACCTGTCAACCTGTAAAAAAAATTTCCTGTCAACATATGAGGGCTGTCAACATATGAGGGCTTGTTTTTTTATAGGACAAATTGTGCTTTTTAATAAAACTATTTTGGTGTTCATATAATTTATTGATGAACTTTTTTTTAACTCTCTTTTAGATCGATAATATAAAAATGATTTATTTTCTTTGTTTTTGCTTTTTAAATGCATGTAATTACATAAGAACTTTATTGTGCCTCTAGTGCAGTTGTATAGTGGCATGTAAATGACAGACCTTAAGGTCCTTTAAAAGGCTCCCAGCTGTTAAAGAAATCCAATGAGGTGACATATCCCCACAGATTTTATACATGCCATGGTCACTATTTGACTGCATCCATGGATGCATGATGAGCCTCTGAAGGTGTCCTTAATATTAGTGTTGAGCGGCATAGGCCATATTCGAATTCGCGATATTTCGAGAATATATGGACGAATATTCATCATATATTTGCTAAATTTGCATATTCATAATATTTGCGTTTTATTTTCGCATATACGAAAATTTGCGTATGCGAAAATTTGCGTATGCGAAAATTTGCATATGCGGAAATTTGCATAAGCGAAAATTCACAAATGCGAAAATTAGCATATGCAAATTCTTGCATATGCGAAAATTCGAGCATCACTGTGATGTGTACTGTGAAGAAAAAAAAAAAGGAATATTCGTAATTACGAATATATAGTGCTATATTCACGAATATTCGCGAGCAACACTACTTATCATGTTCTCCTAACCTGACATTTTAGAGATGCTGTGATCCAGCCATCTAGCCATCAAAATTTGGCCTTTGTCAAAGTCCCTCAGATCTTCACACTGCAGGTAAACCTGAGGCCGACGTTTTTTGCGGAGGATCGAGCAAATTGCAAAGATTTGGAGCGCATATTAAATAAGTGCTCTATGGACATTATTGTTCTGACGGTAGAATGCTTGCAATGAGCCGTAACAGATTTAAAACAGGAGACTGAAGTTACTGAACTCCAATTACGGGACAATCTCAAACCAGAGGATTTTATCTCCTTGAAGGAAAGCCTGGATACCCAGATTGACTCCTTACAGAAGGAATTGGAACAGCGCAAGAGGAAAAAGTTTCTGCGGGACACTGAAGACTACCTTGCGAATCGAGTGTACCGATGGCGGGATTTCTCTGGCTCAGCCAGACGTGGAGCGGTTTCACAATACCATGGAGGTTATACCTCTTCCAGCTCTGGCAGCGAACCATCAGCCCCACGCAGAGACCGGCATCCCCCTTTTACACAGCGAAGGCATGGATGCCAGGGAGGAGAGCTTGCTGCCATCATAGGCACCCTGATGGGACCAGTCATCACCCGATTGCAGGTACAACGGATAACCTAGTTCTTAACATTTCCTCTAAATATCTGTCCTCTATAGAGACTCGGGTTTTACAAAACGGTTTGTCCTTTAGCTCGGTGACTAAATTGGACACTTTCCAACTTGAACTGGATTTAGAGAGACTGTTTTGTAAAATATGTTTAAAGGCTCATTTTGCTACTCACTTATCATCCTCGGATAATGTAGATGCTGCTGATAACCAGAGACCTGCAGTGGGTTAGTGTTTAACATTAAAAGAGTTTAACCTAACGGTCAAGAGTAAATTCAATCCACCCAAACTTTATCATCCGGTGGAAACCTTTTCCGAAATGGTGAAAAATGATGTGGACACTCTTGTAAAGGAGATAGCCAGAGGGGAACACAATGTATTTCATAATCTGTCTGTTTTGGAGAAAAGTGCATTGGAGTCACTGTCATCTGATCACACAATTACAATAAAACCGGCCGATAAGGGCGGATAAGTGGTTGTCATGGACACCACAATATATAAGTCATAGATAATGCGACAATTGAGTGACAGTGACACCTATACCAAATTACAAAAAAATCCTTTACCTGACATACAAAGGAGGATTGGTACATTCATCTCAGAGTACAGAGACCTAGGATTCATTAGCCCAGATGTGTGTTCCTTTTTACAGAACAAAAGTCCAGTAGTGCCTGTATTTTACACACTGCCTAAAATACATGTGTCTGTCCAACCCCCCTGATCACCCGATTATGCCTACACAGACTCTGTACTCTCTCCTTTATCCATCATGTTAGAAAAAGCACTGACTCTGTTAACAAACAAAAAACCTCCAGCTTTTCTGTTAGACACATCTGATTTTTTGACAATATTAACTAATGTACCCAATGTGACTTCTGATACCTGGCTTGCTACTATAGATGTAGTAAGTCTTTACACATCTACAGAGCACTGTAAAGGAATTAGTGCTAGTGAGTGGTTGCTTGAAAATAGCTTATGATTCCAACCAAAAACTTTTCTTGTGGAGATTTTGCGCATTGTATTGGAGGAAAACTATTTTCTCTTTAAAGACTCCTTCTATTTGCAATGATGGGGCTCGGCGATGGGGGCAAATGTGGCCCCCCCCATATGCAAACGCATATATGGCTGAGGACCAGTACATTTATACTCATGATTTGTTTAAAGCACACACCATTTTATGGCATTGATTTATTGATGACGTCATATGCATATGGGAGGGGAAACATTCATCCCTACAGGAATTTTTTGAATACCTGAATGGCATCAGTGATGAATTGAAATTCACCATGAGTTGTGATCAGACTCAAATAGCCTTCCTTGATACCATTATAATTAAAAATAATGATGGGAGTTTATGTACTGACCTATACTGTAAAACTACGGACCATAACAGTTTATTACACTTCTCAAGTGCTCATCCTTCAGCTGTTTAAAAATCTATTTTATTTTCACAGAGAGAGAGAGAGAGAATTTCACGTATTGTTACAGATCCCAAAATGTGGACAGAAAGAATTGGTGAACTTCATTTAAAATTACAAGAAAGAGGCTATTCAAACAAATTTTTACATCAGCACCAGAGACCTGTGGAGACAAGGGACAGTCAGAAACCAACACGCAAACCTTTTATTAGGACATACCATCCTTTAAGTTATAAAGTGGATGCTGGTCAATTTTAACAAAATCCTATCCTCAGATTGAGAAATTCCATAGTCCGCCTTTGATCTGTAACAAACATTGCTCAAATCTTCGGGACCATTTAGTGAAGGCAGATGTGGGCACCACAAAAACCGTCAGGCAAACTTACCTTACCTCCAAAAGAGTTTCCCAAGTTTATCTTGCTTGCAATGCAATAACATCATTAGAGGGGATAAGGTCCAGCACCCACATTCAGGTACCAGCTATGCCATTAAGGGGCATTTTACATGTCATTCAAAATTTTTTATCTACATCGTTAAGTGCCCATGCGGTCTCCTATATGTAGGAAACCGTATACCGTATATACTCGAGTATAAGCCGACCCGAATATAAGCCGAGGCCCCTAATTTCACCCCAAAAACCCAGGAAAAGTTATTGACTCGACTATAAGCCTAGGGTGGGAAATACATCATCCCCCCTGTCATCATCCAGACCCCCGTCATTAACACCCTCATTACCATCACCCTGTCATCATCCGCCCTTCATCATCACCCTGTCATCATCCCCCCTTCATCATCACCCTGTCATCATCCCCCCTTCATCATCACCGCCTATCATCATCCCCCCTGTCATCATCCCACCCCCCCTTCATCATCACTGCCTGTCATCATCCCCTTATCATCCCAAACCCCCCCTTCATCATCCCCTTGTCACTATCCCACCCTCCCTTCATCATCCCCTTGTCATTATCCCACCCCCTTCATCATCCCCTTATCATCCCACACCCCCCCTTCATCATCCCCTTGTCACTATCCCACCCCCCTTCATCATCCCCTTCTCATCATCCCACACCCCCCCTTCATCATCCCCTTGTCATTATCCCACACCCCTCCTTCATCATCCCCTTGTCATCATCACACCCCCCCCTTCATCATCACCACCTGTCATCAGCCCCCCATCCCTTCATCATCACCGCTTGTCAATGTCTAATACAGTGTTCTTCAACCTGCGGACCTCCAGATGTTTCAAAACTACAACTCCCAGCAAGCCCGGGCAGCCATCGGCTGTCTGGGCTTGCTGGGAGTTGTAGTTTTGAAACATCTGGAGGTCCACAGGTTGAAGACCACTGCGGCCTTCGACATCATCCAGCCCCCCCCCCCCTCTCATCCCCTTTAGTTCTGTACTCACCTCCGCTCGGCGGGACGTTAGGGTGCGCTGGTCCAGGCCATCTGTGCTGCAGGGACCGTCCGGTGCAGAGGGATAGTCGTTCCGGGCTGTCCATCTTCACCGGGGGGGGGGGGGGCCTCTTCTCCGCGCTTCAGACCTGGAATAGAGACGTTGCCTTGACGATGACGCACAGGGACGTTACTCATGAACGTCCCTGTGCGTCGTCGTCAAGGCAACGTGACTATTCCAGGGCCGGGCCCGAAGCGCGGAGAAGAGGCCCCCCCGGTGAAGATGGACAGCCCGGAACGACTATCTCTCGCACCGGACGGTCCCTGCAACACAGATGGCCTGGACCAGCGTACCCTAACGTCCCGCCGAGTGGAGGTGAGTACAGAACTAAAGGGGATGAGAGGGGGGGGCTGTATGATGTCGAAGGCCGCAGTGGTCTTCAACCTGCGGACCTCCAGATGTTTCAAAACTACAATTCCCAGCATCTGGAGGTCCGCAGGTTGAAGACCACTGAGGGTGGAGAGTTCACTCGAGTGTAAGCTGAGGGGGTTTTTTCAGCACGAAAAATTGTGCTGAAAAACTCGGCTTATACTCGAGTATATACGGTAAACAGGCACAAATCCAATATCAGATGTGCCAACACTCTTTTATCTATTCCCTTTCATTTTAAACAGAAGGGCCATACAGTGGCACAGTTAAAATTTAAAATTATTGATGGATCCCCCCGAGAAGGGGAGGAGATATTAAGAAACTTCTATTACAGGAAGAGGCTTTTTGGATTCACAGGTTAGACACTTTGGAATTTTGTGGCTTAAACCGCAATTATGAGATCACCCAGTTTCCATAGGTTATTACATTTTCAGCTATATTTGTATACTTATGTTTTCCTCCTTTCCTTTTAGAGGACTACTTAATAAGGATTTAACAGAATTGAGCACTGACCGGCATATGTAGGAGATCTTGCCACGTGTATTATGTTTGTTTACATTTGTTCTCTGTTTTTGTTTGGTGGGTTGCTGGGATACTTGTAATTGCCCTAATTATCTTTAATGCATAAATACTGTGTCTGCACCAGCTTGTACTAGGCAGTTGAAAAAGGCAACTAAGGCGGAATGTATGCTGCGTCATTTTGTTGCATGAGATAATGCTTGAATAAAAAGAAAAGATTTGCATCAAGAATTCTGTGTGCCGGGATTTGTCCTACTACTATTTATCCTCCTGGTGACCAATGCATTTAGGTAGCTGACAATTGCAGTGCTGTCAGTATTCCAATTGGTAATGCCAGTAAGTTGCCATGGCAGCCATGGCGTCTTTGGAAGGTGTTAATAACAGCCATTTGTCCAGTTGGGGGAAGAAAAAACATCTATGCGGTGCAATCCACCAGTCTGGCAGTGATATCTATCATCACAAGAATCTTTTTCTTGCATGTGTCGCATTTCTGGGTATAGGAACCAATTTGTCAGGTGTACTGGCGAGCACTCAACTGGACAACTGCACCATTTGACAGACTTGATCTCTGTGCCGATAACAGGAAGGCTGTATCACCCATACTCTCCACATATGCCACTAGAGATAAGAGAACTTTTCAAAAATTTGATTCGGCCGATTCATCGAATTGTTCGAAAAAATTTGGTTCAATACAAATTCATTTGCGGCAAATCTATATTAAAAACATCTATTTCTGGCCTACATAGACACTCAATAGGGGCATAGAACACTTTGCTGTGTTCTAACATGCACATGGAGTGTGCTGGGGTAGTGAAATAATACTGTTATTCAGAATGACATGCAAATTACAGGCATCGCTCTTAGAATCACTGCCGCAGAGCGGCACAATGACAGAGCCTGGTGGTGGCATCAGTATGAGGAAATCATATAGTGGCTGAATGACACAGCTTGGATGAGGCTGAAGCATGAGGAGACATAAAGTGGCTGAATGACACAGCGTGGAGGTGTTGGCAGCATGAAGAGACCATATAGTGGCTGAATGACACAGTGTGGAGGTGTTGGCAGCATGAGGAGACCATATAGTGGCTGAATGACACAGCCTGGAACTAGCAGCAGCATGAGTAGACACTAGGGGTTCACAATCCCTAAGATTAAAAGATCATTTCTGAAATTGAAACTGAAGATTTTGGGTAGCTAGTGCTACCATAACAACATTTTTATTTGGCAGCAGCATGAGTAAACACCAGGGCTTCACAATCCCTAAGAAAAAAAGACGAAGTTTGTAACTTAAACTGAAGA
Source organism: Hyla sarda (assembly GCF_029499605.1). NCBI lineage: Eukaryota > Metazoa > Chordata > Amphibia > Anura > Hylidae > Hyla > Hyla sarda. The sequence continues at coordinate 228,793,687 of NC_079192.1, forward strand.
TTTTGGGTAGCTAGTGCTACCATAACAAAATGACCAGTGAGCCGTAAAGGGAAGATATTGTCCCTGACCGTAGTTACAGCTCCAGACGTGGGCGCTGCCGTGCACTTTTGTACACATCAACAGGCTCAAGGACTGGACCACCTTCTCTTCCACAAAATTGTGCAGGGCTGGTACTGCCTTCTTCGCAAAGAAATGATGGCTTGACACTCTCCACCTCGACTCAGCACAAGCCATCAGTTCTCATAAAGGTGCAGAGTCCACCACTTGAAAAGGGAGGGACTGCAGCACCAGCAACTTAGACAGGAGCACATTCAGGAGCAGGAGCATCTGGAGCGACAGAAGGAGGGTATGACACACAGCTCCCTTTGGCTGAGGCGGTGGAGACTTGGCTGGCTGAAAGAGGGAGCGGCGTGCCACTGGGTGATGCAGCAGGCTGGGCCACTACATCGGAGCCACGGTTCTCCCAGGCCGCTTTATGTTGGTGAAGCATATGTTGACGCAGGGCCGTGGTGCATACATTGGGACCCTGGCCACGCTTCACCTTCTGCTGACAGATCTTGCATGTGGCTACGTGAACCTCCTCCTTCATCTAATGAAGCCTTTCTGGCAGAGAGTAAATTGCTATATCAGAGATTTATATCTCGAGGATATCCAAAGAAAGTTCTACATAGGGCTTTTGCCCGTGCTAGGGACACTCCGAGAAATGAATTACTCACCACTAACAAAAGATCTATGACAGTACCGGGGCAGAAGATTGTGAGATGTATAGGTACCTTTGATCAAAACAATCGCCGGGTAATGGACGTTTTGCGGAAATATTGGCCCATTTTGATGGCAGATTGCGATCTGAGAGAAGTACTTACCGACTATCCGTCTGTCACATTCAGACGAGGGAGAAACATTAGAGAGCACCTAATAAAGAGCCACTACTCTGACCATGTGGAAGAAACGTGGTTGAGGTCCACCATTATTGGTTCCTATCCATGTGGAAGTTGCTCTTTTTGTCAGAGAGTCCCCAAAACAAAGGACTTTACGAATCCCATTGATGGACGAAGATATGTGATCAGGGAATTTATCAATTGTCAAACCTCCGGTATTGTCTATATAGCTCAATGTGGATGCCCTATGATTTATGTAGGAAAAACCACTCAACAGTTCAGAAGAAGGATCTCTCAGCATATAAGCACGATACGAACTAGAGCAGATACACCTCTAGCAAGACATTTTTGGTCCCACCATGGGGGGAATTGGTCCTGTTTGAGATTTTTTGGCTTGGCCAGACCACGCTTAGGACCAAGACGTGGCAATCTGGATAAAAAGCTTCTACAAGAAGAAGCTAAGTGGATTTACCGACTGAAATCTATGTCTCCTTTGGGCCTGAATGAAGGGTTCACCTTCAGCCCATTTATCTAATTAAGTTTACCTGCCTTAAATAAAATATAACACTATTTATAACAACCTATAATTATGGTATTTCATATACCCATTACGTGAGTGTCGCATTTAAGCCTTTTATTGGTGTCACAGCTATCACACTTCCTCTGGGATGCAAATTTTCATTATCGAATTCTCCTCTCCTTTTTATCAGTCTACTGACTCATTTAGCTTGATTTACCAGAATCTCATCATATCTATTCACATAGATGAGATCAGAATAAACCTTTCCACTTTATTCCTTTGCCGAATAAATCCATAATATGTATAACAATATATACAATTCAGTCCATTAAGTCTGTTGAATTGGAAGTCTATACCAATCAATAGACATGAGTTTTCACTAAATTCTCTATGTTCTCGCGCATCTTTTCCGCGCATATGAAGGATTTCTAAGTTCTCGCGCAGATCGAGACGCGCAACCGGAAGTCTATTGTTAGCCGTCGGAGAACGGAGCATGCGCAGATGAGTCGAATCCGGCTCCTTCATTCTATCACCTCGCGCACGAGATTCTGGCGCAGCACGTCATTGGCGATTTACCCTACGGGGATTCGCCGATGTACGTGCCAGTCAAGGCTCCGGAATTGCGATTGGGCACAAGAAACACAAACAGAGATTGGCTGATCCAATACAGAGATGTGGATTGGTCGATTTAAGTGTCACTTCTTAATACATGAGAGGCATTGGTGGAGAATTTATTATGTGTGAATCCCGACATCCTGTGACATCATTAAGGGAGGTATTATAACCCCCTGCACGGCGTTTTTTAACTCAGTGCCTATCTACCTCTTGATAACGCTGCTGAGGCAGTGAAACATGTCGAGGGGGGCCATGTTAAGTTTTTAACTTTGAGCTCCATTGTCCTACAATAGCGCTGAATGCAGGTGATCTGCAGGCACCTCTTCTCCGCTCCAGTGTTCATTCAATCCATAGACCAGTTGGTCCAATTTATATGCATATAGAATCTAACAAGTAGGACGATATGGTGCTCTATATTTTTAAAACACCATTAAGTGCGACCCGATTTCAATAAAGATTGCACTTTTAAATTCACATTTTCTTGATATATGGGAAATAAAGGGTTTTTTTGGGCTACCCTGTTTGGTAGTCTATGAGTTAGTGTACATTGGGACCCTGGCCACGCTTCACCTTCTGCCGACATATCTTGCATGTGGCTATGTGAACCTCCTCCGGATGCTTGATGAAAAACTGCCACACCACCGAGTAGCTGATTTTCCCACCAACAGTCCGCACTAATTGACTGCTACTGCCGCCGTCTCCAGGAACCCCTGTTCCACTACCTCCTGGGAAGGTAGGCTGCTGCAAAGCAGGTGGTCTCCCCCTGGAATGTTTGGCTCCAGAATTTCCACTTCTGCCACCATGCTGACTGCAAACCATGCTACCGCCTTGCTGGCTCAGCTGCTGCCTCACGGACAACCTGCAACTCTGTTCTCTTGATGATGATGAAGCTCCTTCTGTACCCGGCTCCCAATTGCGATCGGCTTCATCATCATCAACATGTATCTGCACGTCACTTGATCTGATAAACCAAGATTGTGCATTAAAGACTGTTTCCATGCTAATGTTCTCTAAGATGTTAATTTAATTAATTCTATATTTTAATTTATGTAGCCATACAGGCATTTTATCCCTATTTCCACAAATAAAAACAGATAGATTTCATATTGAAAATATACATGTTTACAGTTGATGAATAAAGAAATATGCCGTATATACTCGAGTATAAGCCAACCCGAATATAAGCCGAGGCCCCTAATTTCACCCCAAAAACCCAGGAAAAATTATTGACTCGACTATAATTCTAGGGTGAGAAATACATCATCCACCCTGTTATCATCCAGACCCCCGTCATTAACACCCCCGTCATCATCACCTTTGTCAATATCACCCTGTCATTATCACCCCCGTCATCATCACCCTCGTCATCAATCCCCCCCCCGACTGCCTGTCAATCCCTTCATCATTGGTCTTCAACCTGCGGACCTCCAGATGTTGCAAAACTACAACTTCCAGCATACCCGAACAGCCATCGACTGTCCGGGCATGCTGGGAGTTGTAGTTTTGAAACATCTGGAGGTCCGCAGGTTGAAGACCACTGCGGCCTTCGTCATCATCCAGACCCCCCCCATTAGTTTTCTACTCACCTCCCCTCGGTGGGAAGCAAGGGTGAGCTGGTCCGGGCCATCTATGCTGCAGGGACGGTCTGGTGGGGAGGGTTAGTCGTTCCGGGCTGTCAATTTTCACCGGGAGGCCCTCTTCTCTGCTTGCTCCCAGCTGTCCACTAGTGACGTTGCCTTGACGACGACGCACAGGGACGTTCATGCGCAGGTATGTCTGCTGCGCATGGACGTCCCTGTGCCTCATCGTCAAGGCAACGTCACTAGTCCGGGGCCGGCCCGGAGCAGAGAAGAGGGTCTCCCAGGGAAAATGGACAGCCCGGAATGACTAACCCTCCGCACCGGACGGTCCCTGCAGCATAGATGGTCCGGACCAGCTCACCCTTCCTTCCCACCGAGGAGAGGGGAGTATAAAACTAAAGGGGGGTCTGGATGATGACAAAGGCCGCAGTGGTCCTCAACCTGTGGACCTCCAGATGTTTCAAAACTACAACTCCCTGGACAGTCGATGGCTGAAGACTGCGGCCTTCGTCATTATCCAGACCAGGCGGAGTGTCCACTCGAGTATAAGCCGAGGGGGGCATTTTCAGCACGAAAAATTGTGCTGAAAAACTTGGCTTATACTCGAGTATGTACGGTAATTTAAACTGAAACATACCTAATGTGTCTCAGAATGTTAACAGTGGCTTATTTGAAGATTATTTTTATGTAACCATGCAGTGCATAGCAACTAGAAAAAAACAGGAATTAACTTTGTATTTAAGACCAAGAAGTGGCGGGTGACCCCTTCTTGTATGCTTTTTATAGAGCTAGAAAAGTTATGCTGGTCTCAGTTAACAATGAGGGAGTAAAGAGATGTGTTGATAGATGATCCACGAAGGCTCAGCCTAGATAATTTATACAGTCAGTGACAACACAAGAGTAATGATGAAGTCCAGAAGGTGATTAAAAAGATTGCAGTGATACAATCTTAATTTGTTGGGTTCTTTGTGCATTAATGACAGAATTTAAAATGTAATTATAATGACATCCAATGGAAGGGATGAGGAATGAGTAACAACCCATATACCTATATGAAGGGAGAACAGGAATTTATTCTGAATGCACATTAAGAGAACCGACAGGCCATTTATAAAGAACTAAGCAACTAAGCCTAAAATAGTGGCTTTTGTATATAAATTGCATGCCCCGACTGAATTTTATTATTTATTCCTCTTTTAGTATATTTATTATACACATTTTTGTTCAGTTATAGCAATCAGTTCAATGCTTCATAGGCACCATTACAGTATTATTCACACCACATGCTTGTGCAGGTTGTATAAGACAGAATATTAGCTAGGCTGTTGCTTGTTAAAGGGGTACTCCAGTGGAAAACATTTTTTTTTTTTTTTTTTTTATCAACTGGTGCCAGAAAGATAAACAGATTTGTAAATGACTTCTATTAAAAAATCTTTACCTTTCTAGTACTTTTTGGCAGCTGTATGCTACAGAAGAAATTTTTTTTTCTTGTCCACAGCGCACCTCTGTCCGTGTCAGGAACTGTCCAGAGCGCTATAGGTTTGCAATGGGGATTTTCTCCTGCTCTGGACAGTTCCTGATGCGAGCATCAGGTGTAAGCAGAGAGCACTGTGGAAAAGAAAGAAATTCAAAAAGAAAATAATTTCCTCTGTAGCATACAGCTGCTAAAAAGTACTGGAACGGTAATTTTTTTAAAAAAATTGAAGTCAGTTACAAATCTGTTTAATTTTCTGGCAACAGTTGATTTAAAAAAAAATTTCCACCGGAGTACCCCTTTAAGTGATACATACATCCATGGGTTATAGGGGGATGTGGAGGCTAAATAAATAAATATATATGTATATATATATATATATATATATATATATATATATATATATATATATATAAAACTCAATGGCCCTGATATACTAAGAGTGGAGTGTTTATTCTGGAGGGATTTCAATATCACTCGTCTTTTTTTCAGGCTTATTTACTATTCTGTCGCACATTTCGTTTTCTTTTGTGTCGCACTTTTTTTTGTGTGTCACACTAGTCAATTGTGTCGCACAAACTCCGAGCTAAAGAAATTAGTTGTGTGAGTCAAAATAGTTTAGACTTTTAAAATGTTTTCATGAATCAAAAGTATTCATGTGTGATAATTTTTCAAACATTACAACAATTCTCCTTGTTTATCAGCTTGGGTGTTAAATTGATTTAAACATAATATTGCAAATGTGTTAAAAAGGAAAAAAAAATTAACTATCACAAAAGCATTCAGGACAAAAGTGTTGAACAGGACACAATGTTTTCAGGTTATAAAACAAGTTACTTTAACCCCTTAAGGACTCAGGGTTTTTCCGTTTTTGCACTTTGGTTTTTTCCTCCTTACCTTTAAAAATCATAACCCTTTCAATTTTCCACCTAAAAATCCATATTATGGCTTATTTTTTGCGTCGCCAATTCTACTTTGCAGTGACATTAGTCATTTTACCCAAAAATGCACGGCGAAACGGAAAAAAAATCATTGTGCGACAAAATTGAAGAAAAAACGCCATTTTGTAACTTTTGGGGGCTTTCGTTTCTACGCAGTGCATATTTCGGTAAAAATGACACATTATCATTATTCTGTAGGTCCATATGTTTAAAATGATACCCTACTTATATAGGTTTGATTTTGTCGCACTTCTGGAAAAAATCATAACTACATGCAGGAAAATTTATAAGTTTAAAAATGTCATCTTCTGACCCCTATAACTTTTTTATTTTTCCACGTACAGGGCGTTATGAGGACTCATTTTTTGCGCCGTGATCTGAAGTTTTTATCGGTATGATTCTTGTTTTGATCTGACTTTTTGATCACTTTTTATTCATTTTTTAATGGTATAAAAAGTGACCAAAAGTGACTTTGGAATTTTTTTGCATGTACGCCATTGACCCTGCGGTTTAATTAATGATATATTTTTATAGTTCGGACATTTACGCACGCGGCGATACCACATATGTTTATTAAAACTTTTTTAACACGCCTGTGATCAGTGTTATCGGCGCTTGACAGCTCCTGCCTGGATCTCAGGCACGGAGCAGTCATTCACCGATCGGACACCGAGAAGGCAGGTAAGGGCCCTCCCGGTGTCCTGTCAGCTGTTCGGGACGCCGCGATTTCACCGGGGCGGTCCCGAACAGCCCGACTGAGCAGCCGGGTCACTTTCACTTTCACTTTAGAAGCGCCGCTTCTAAAGGGTCAATACCGCACATCGCCGCGATCGGCGATGTGTGGTATTAGCCGCGGGTCCCGGCCGTTGATGAGCGCCGGGACCGACGCGATAAGGTGCGGGATCGCGGCACGATCCCGCTTCATATCGCGGGAGCCGGCGCAGGACGTAAATATACGTCCTGCGTCGTTAAGAGGTTAACACACCTCTTTACAAATCACTTCATTTTTTTACTTTATTTTCACTCGTCCTCTTGGCTGGCGGTTATTCTATGAGCCAAATTTATGCTTTTTCTGGAGTGATTTTTGACGTACTCTGAGTATTTTCGACTTTTTGTCGGGAACACGCCCATTTTTTGTTTAACCACGCCCATTTAAGAGTGAAAAAAAAAAACCTCCGAGTGTTTTCAAAAGTTGTGCGGCGTAAAATTTGGGCGCAGAAATAGTCACACCATGGATGGTGCAACAAAAATTTAGGTGCATAAACCGAGAAAAAAGTTGGTTGGACATTAGTAAATCAGGGCCAATGTGTGTATGTGTGTGTGTGCTTGTGTATGTCCCAGCATCACCAAACAGCTAAAGATATTAACATGAAACTTGGGACACATGTTACTTATATGTCAACTAACACTTACATTGATGTGATCTGAGGTGATACAAGGTGCTCAACTCCAAGTGCAGTTGTGCACCTACGTTGGAGTGGAGGACCTGCACCTATGGATCACAATGTGGTTTCACAATTGTGGTTAATGTAAACAATGACAGTAGTTATATGTCAACAACAAACATAGAATAGGTAATTTAACCCTTACTCAATCACCATTTGCCAGGTTCGGGGTTTGTGTTTAAAGTCCCATACAAGTCTATGGGAACTATATGTTACTGCATAACCTCCAAACAGCTGGAGATACTTCGATAATACTTGGTCACATGTTACTTATATGTCAAATAAAAAGATATGATAGTTAAATTAACCCTTACCTACACCCTTATATAAAAGATGGGTTTTTGTTTTAAGTCCCATGCAAGTATATGGGGCTTCCAGTACCTTACTCCACAAGCTCCACTCTGCATCTCCTGGTGAATGTGTCAATCCGGCTTGCAAGCGTCACCCCATCTCACAAAGACACACCCTCATTTAAGCCCCACCCTTTTCATTAGCTACCCTTTCTGTGCATCGTTCTGGCTTGCAAATCAAGCCCAGTCCCACAAAGCCATGTCCCCTTCTATTTTCAGCTTACAATATCTTCAGCAAAAATCAGTCCCACCTGAGGACAGGATGTGAGGATGGGACATAAGGACAGCATATGAGGTCGGGATATGAGCTCGGGATATGAAGATGGGATATGAGGGCAGGATATGAGGACGGGATATGGGTTTGGGATATGACAACAATATCTGAGGACGGGATATGAAGTCAAAAGCTTCCTCCTTTGTTGATTTTCCTCCCCAACAAGGATTAGAAAGGAAAAACCGGGCAATGCCAGGTACTCAGCTAGTAACATAATAAATCCTTCATGGACTATTTTATAGTACATGGCTGGTTTCCACTTCTTGTAACCTATTCAACAGTGAGGGTAGATTGAAATGCTCCAAATAGTTCATTTAAAGGAGATCTGTTTGGAGGGCAAGCACATGGATTTTCCCATTCAGATGAGCAAAACAGATCCCAAGCATTTTATAGTAGAAAGACGAGTACAAGTTTAAGTCCAATAAAATGTGACAATGAAGGAACAAGTGGCCCGTGTGACATGAGAAGATATTACAGTAGCAAAAAAAATTGCATTCAATATTCAATCAGAAAACTTTCAGTTTGCTTAATGTGTTCTTTAAACCTTCACCCCAGCACCAAAAAGTACTATATGGCCAAATTGTAGCTTTATTGGACTATCATGCAACACGTTTCACTGCGCAATGACAGCTTCATCAGGCATGATGAATGATGAAGCTGCCATTGCGCAGTGAAACATTGCGCAGTGATGGTTGACTAAAGGTACTCCTTCAACTTACGCGGTGGTTTTGATCAGCGCCGGTGAATTCCTGTCCATTTCTATGAAGTTTGTCCTTTGTGCTTGCTGTCCTCCTTCAGACCCCCTGTCCTTCTCCTCCAGGCTCCTCTGCCCACCAGACCCCTCCCCTGACCCCTAAGTCTTTCTCCAGCTCCACTATTTCACACCCCTCCCAACTTTCCAACCCAAAAATACTCCGCCTGGACCCCCTGTGCCCCCCGACCCCTAAGTCCTCCTCCAGACTCCTCTACCACCCCCTAGACCAAATTATTCTCCTACAGGCTCCTCTGCCCCCTCCCCAAAACCATGAAGTCCAGCTCCAGACTCCTCTGTCTGTTGTTTCCTCTGCTCGGGAATCCCTTATTTTTCTGGTCAGGGAGTCTTATTACCGGCAGTGTCAACATAGACATGCACAGGGCTCTCCTCCTGCTAAAGTCTGGAGAAGCCAGGGCAGGCACACTTCAGTGGCATATAGCAGACAGTGTGTGCCTGTACATGGCATATCTTCTCTCAGCAGCCATTGCTGCTGTTGAGGAGGAAGTGTCCCTGCCATTACTGATTGGACTTAGGGACGGCCCAAAGTGAGGCTCCCTCCTGTGTGGCCAGATAAGGGGGCCTCGCTGGAGCAGAGCGGCCAGAGTCGCAAGCTTAAATGGGCACTGTCAGAATCAAAAACTTTGTATATGTTGTACATCTTTGCAAAATATTAACCTTTCTAATCTGCTTCATAAAAAAATGTTAAAGGGGTACTCCCACTGCCGGAAAGTTAAACAGATTTGTAAATTACTTCTATTAAAAAATCTTAATCCTTCCAGTACTTTTTAGGGGCTGTGTACTACAGAGGAAATGCTTTTCTTTTTGGATTTCTCTGATGTCACGACCACAATGCTCTCTGCTGACCTCTGCTGTCCATTTTTGAACTGTCCAGAGCAGGAGAAAATCCCCATAGCAAACATATGCTGCTCTGGACAGTTCCTAAAATAGACAGCAGAGGTCAGCAGAGAGCACTGTGGTCGTGACATCACATAAATCCCCCCCAAAAAAGCATTTCTTCTGTAGGATATAGCCCATAAAATGTATTTTAAAGGATTAAGATTTTTTTTTAGAAGTAATTTACAAATCTGTTTTACTTTCTGGCACCAGTTGATTTGAAAAAAAAAAGTTTTCCATGGGAGTACCCCTTTAAGCTCCTTTTCATAGAAATCACTAGGGGTCCCCATATCATCCAGAACATGATCCTGTCTGGCTGCAGCATTATCTTTGTCCCAGCTGAAGCACAGGCTGGGACAAAGTTCAGTAAGGGACCGACACTCCTCTGTGCTCACTCCTGTCATATCAAACTCCTGTTTTAAATCAGAGAGGAGGAGGTTACCAAGCAGCCTGCAGTAGAAACAGCAGAATGAGAGGGATTTGTAAACTAAATACAGAAGCAAGACACATACCAAAGACATGTAAAGCATCTGCATGACCTAGTGAATAACATATATATGCATTATTTTGCCTACAATATAACAGACAAAACAAAAAAGCTTTGAAGCTTTGGGCAGGGGAACGGCCCAGCCCTCCAGGCTATACCTAGTGTGCCTGGTGAACCTGGTTCTAAGGTTGGGTTAGAAAAAAAGGCTATAATCCAGTCTCTCACATGGTGCAACAAGAATGCTAGGTTATGTATCCAAACAACATCTGTAAACTGTAAGCTATTTAAGAAGAAGCTGGTTAAGAATTGTTTGAATGTTGCAAATCATCAAAGTTCCATGATTTGGAATGGGGAAAAAATAGGCATTTATGTATTACTTCATCAACATCAGAAATAGATGAGACATTTTTCAGAGAAAGGTTGACACCAATGTTAAAGGGGTACTCCGCACCCCTAGACATCTTATCCCCTATCCAAAGGATCTCGGCAGCAGCACCCACCTGTACGGCTTCCACCTCACACTGGCAACGCTGGAAGCTTCGGATCCCAACCACAATGGCGGACGAGCGGAGGGACCTCCCATAGACTTGCATTGAGGGGGCGGGGCGTGACATCACATGGGGCGGAGTCGTGACGTCATGCTCGTCCGCCATTTTGGTCGGGATCCGAAGCCTCCAGCGTTGCCGGTGTGAGGTGGAAGCCGTACAGGTCGGTGCTGCTGCCGAGATTCTGGGGGTCCCCAGCAGCGGGACCCCGACAATCTGACATCTTATCCCTATCCTTTGGATAGGAGATATGATGTCTAGGGCTGCGGAGTACCCCTTTAAACGACATCTGCAGTAATAGACAACTTATCCCTAATCCACAGGATAAGAGATAAATGTCTGATCACAGGGGGTCCGACCGCTGGGACCCCCCGCAATCTCCTGCACAGGGCCCCCGCATTGCCGCTCTATGTGATCGGCTAATGTGCGAGGCATCGACCTCTCTGAGGTCGATGGTACGCCCCCTCCATGCCCCCTCCCCATGCAGTTCTATGGGAGAGGCGGGGAAGCACAAACGCTGCCTCCGTGCCTCTCCCATAGAGATACATGGAGGAGGCGTGCCGGCCACAACCTCACACTGCGGCCGGCACGCCTTCTGCACGGGAGAGCCACGGCAGAGCTGTGGTCCATGCAGGAGATCACGGGGGGGGGGGGCGGCGAGGTCCCAGCGGTTGGACCCCCGCGATCAAACACTTATCCCCTATCCTGTGAATAGGGAATAAGTTGTCTTTTCCTGCAGATGTTCTTTAAAGGGGTACTTTGGTGTAAACTATTTTTTTTTCAGGTCAACTGGTGCCAGAAAGTTAAACAGATTTGTAAATTAATTCTGTTTAAAAATCTTAATCCTTCCAGGACTCATCAGCTGCTGTATGCTCCAGAGGAAGTTGTATTTCTTTCTGGACTTCCTTTCTGTCTGACCACAGTGCTTTCTGCTGTCACCTCTGTCCATGTCAGGAACAGTCCAGAGTAGAAGCAAATCCCATAGCAAACTTCTCCTACACTGGACAGTTCCTGATATGGACAGAGGTGTCAGCAGAGATGACTGTGGTCAGACTGAAAAGAACTCCAAAAAGAAATACAACTTCCTCTGGAGCATAGAGCAGCTGGTAAGTACTGGAAGGATGAAGTTTTTTAAATAGAAGTAATTTACAAATATATTTAACTTTCTGGCACAAGTGGATTTGAAAAAAAAATAGTTTTCCAACGGAGAACCCCTTTAAATATAATGTTAAATACATATATTTGGAACATTTTTCCTTTGGTTCAAAAGTCTGGCCAAGACATATTTACCACTTGTAGTTTAAAAAGAAAAAAAACCACCCATTCCTTCTATTTTACCTTCTCTGGAGGTTACTAGCTACTAAATTCTCTGTAGAGAACCTAGAAGCAGAACTGTTGCTTCTAATCTTCTGTAGTCAGCACAATGGTAACAAAACAATATATGAGAATAATATGAAGCTGCCTAGAACCAGTTTTACATTCTTATATGATGTGCAAGAGCCAAGTTATTAGTAAAGTTTTCTTGTTGTATGTCAAATCTTTGCACTGTAACTTCCTAGTATTTGTGACTTTTTGAGTCTCTTTACAGCAAGTATATTGAATAATGTTGTGCTCCTAAATTTCAGTCACATTGCTAAAGTTTGTAACCCACAAATTGATAATTTCTGCTTTCATGGCATAAGCTATTTTCTTTATCGTATTAGTTTATCTTTATGTGTGCAGGGTCACAAGTGTCCATACGTAATTACCTGACCTAAATACGGTGTGAACTAATGGTCCTTACAAATATAAACTGTGTTTTATCTTTAGTGTGTCACTTTCTTTCCCTAAAATAGTATTCCAATATATTATTTATATGTAAACAAAATGTCTCTTAGCATCTTCCCCTCGAGTTTACATTATTCATACATTTAAGATGCAATTCTCTTTTCAAGATCTCATACATATATTAATGAACTTGGCATGAGTAGAAAGAACACAGTAGATAGTGTGCAATAACCTATAAAAATAATGTTCTTTCCCTATGAAAGGCAGTTGAGGAGAGACAGTGTAAATCAGATGATTTCTCAAAGAACCATATTTGTTTTTCAACATCCACCAGGCCTAGGATTTCCTAATGTCTCTACATGTCATATCTCTACATATAAAATTCAATGTGTGTGTATGTGTGTGTGTGTGTGTGTGTGTATGTGTGTGTGTGTGTGTTTGTGTATGTGTATGTACTGTATGCATGTGTGTGTGTGTGTGTGTATGTACTGTATGTGTTACGCCGAGCGCTCCGGGTCCCTGCTCTTCCCCGGAGCGCTCACGGCGTCTCTCTCCCTGCAGCGCCCCGGTCAGACCCGCTGACCGGGAGCGCTGCACTGATATTGCCGGCGGGGATGCGATTCGCATAGCGGGACGCGCCCGCTCGCGAATCGCATCCCAAGTCACTTACCCGTCCCGGTCCCCGGCTGTCATGTGCTGGCGCGCGCGGCTCCGCTCTCTAGGGCGCGCGCGCGCCAGCTCTCTGAGACTTAAAGGGCCAGTGCACCAATGATTGGTGCCTGGCCAAATTAGCCTGATTTGCTTCCACCTGATCCCTGGCTATAATACCTCACTTCCCCTGCACTCCCTTGCCGGATCTTGTTGCCTTGTGCCAGTGAAAGCGTTTAGTGTTGTCCAAGCCTGTGTTACCTGATCTCCTGCTATCCATTTTGACTACGAACCTTGCTGCCTGCCCCGACCTTCTGCTACGTCTGACCTTGCCTCTGCCTAGTCCTTCTGTCCCACACCTTCTCAGCAGTCTGCGAGGTTGATCCGTTGCTAGTGGATACGACCTGGTTGCTACCGCCGCAGCAAGACCATCCCGCTTTGCGGCGGGCTCTGGTGAACACCAGTAGCCACTTAGAACCGGTCAACCGGCACGGTCCACGCCAATCCCTCGCTGACACAGTGGATCCACAACCTGTAAGCCGAATCGTGACAGTAGATCCGGCCATGGATCCCGCTGAGGTGCCGCTGCCAAGTCTCGCTGACCTTACCACGGTGGTCGCTCAGCAATCGCAGCAAATTGCCCAACAAGGACAGCAGCTGTCGCAGTTGACCGCCACGTTACAGCAACTTCTGCCACTGCTACAGCAGCAACCATCTCCTCCGCCAGCTCCTGCACCTCCTCCGCAGCGAGTGGCCGCTCCTAGCCTCCGCTTGTCCCTGCCGGACAAATTTGATGGGGACTCTAGACTCTGCCGTGGATTTTTGTCTCAATGTTCCCTGCATATGGAGATGTTGTCGGACCTATTTCCTACAGAACGGTCTAAGGTGGCGTTCGTAGTGAGCCTTCTTTCTGGAAAGGCCTTGTCTTGGGCCACACCGCTCTGGGACCGCAATGATCCTGCCACAGCCACAGTCCAGTCCTTCTTCGCTGAAGTCCGTAGTGTCTTCGAGGAACCAGCCCGAGCTTCTTCTGCCGAGACTGCCCTGCTGAACCTGGTCCAGGGTAATTCTTCAGTAGGCGAGTGCGCCATCCAATTTCGTACTCTCGCTTCCGAATTATCTTGGAATAACGAGGCTCTCTGCGCGACCTTTAAAAAAGGCCTATCCAGTAACATCAAGGATGTGCTGGCCGCACGAGAGATTCCTGCCAACCTGCAAGAACTTATCCATTTGGCCACCCGCATTGACATGCGTTTTTCTGAGAGACACCAGGAGCTCCGCCAGGAAAAAGACCTATATCTCTGGGCACCTCTCCCACAGTATCCTTTGCAATCTACGCCTGGGCCTCCCGCCGAGGAGGCCATGCAAGTGGATCGGTCTCGCCTGACCAAGGAAGAGAGGAATCGCCGTAGGGAAGAAAATCTTTGTCTGTACTGTGCCAGTACCGAACATTTTTTGGTGGATTGCCCTATTCGTCCTCCACGTCTAGGAAACGCACGCACACACCCAGCTCACGTGGGTGTGGCGTCTCTTGGTTCGAAGTCTACTTCTCCACGTCTCACGGTGCCCGTGCGGATTTCTCCTTCTGCCAACTCCTCCCTCTCAGCCGTGGCCTGCTTGGACTCTGGTGCCTCTGGGAATTTTATTCTGGATTCTTTGGTGAATAAGTTCTGCATTCCGGTGACCCGTCTCGTCAAGCCGCTCTACATTTCCGCGGTCAACAGAGTTAGATTGGATTGCACCGTGCGTTACCGCACAAAACCCCTCTAAATGTGCATTGGACCCCATCACGAAATGATTGAATTTTTCGTCCTTCCCAACTGCACCTCTGAGGTCCTCCTCGGTCTGCCATGGCTCCAGCTTCATTCTCCCACCCTTGACTGGACCACCGGGGAGATCAAGAACTGGGACTCTGCTTGCCACAAGAAATGCCTCTCCTCCCCTCCCAGTCCCGTCAGGCAAGCCTCAGTGCCTCCTCCTACACCTGGTCCCCCCAAGGCTTATCAGGACTGTGCCTTGCCTCATCATGGCCCCCGTCCTGGTGACACCCTGCCCCGTGCCAAGCTTCACGCTCTGCCCTCCCTCCCCATTCCCACTCCTGCTGTACTGCCTGCCTTTGAGGAAACCCTACAATCACTCCCGGTGTCCTCGTCCCATGTGAAGCAGTTGCCGGACAAAGAAAGGGGGAGACCTAAGTGGGGGGGTACTGTTACGGCGAGCGCTCCAGGTCCCTGCTCCTCCCCGGAGCGCTCACGGCGTCTCTCTCCCTGCAGCGCCCCGGTCAGACCCGCTGACCGGGAGCGCTGCACTGACATTGCCGGCGGGGATGCGATTCGTATAGCGGGACGCGCCCGCTCGCGATTCGCATTCCAAGTCACTTACCCGGCTGTCATGTGCTGGCGCGCGCGGCTCCGCTCTCTAGGGCGCGCGCGCGCCAGCTCTCTGGGACTTAAAGGGCCAGTGCACCAATGATTGGTGCCTGGCCCAATTAGCCTGATTTGCTTCCACCTGATCCCTGGCTATAATACCTCACTTCCCCTGCACTCCCTTGCCGGATCTTGTTGCCTTGTGCCAGTGAAAGCGTTTAGTGTTGTCCAAGCCTGTGTTACCTGATCTCCTGCTATCCATTTTGACCCTATGAACCTTGCCGCCTGCCCCGACCTTCTGCTACGTCTGACCTTGCCTCTGCCTAGTCCTTCTGTCCCATGCCTTCTCAGCAGTCAGCGAGGTTGAGCCGTTGCTAGTGGATACGACCTGGTTGCTACCGCCGCAGCAAGACCATCCCGCTTTGCGGCGGGCTCTGGTGAACACCAGTTGCCACTTAGAACCGGTCCACCGGCACGGTCCACGCCAATCCCTCGCTGACACAGTGGATCCACAACCTGTAAGCCGAATCGTGACAGTATGCATATGTGTGTGTGTGTGTATGTTCCAACATCACGTCCAAAGGGCAAAAGATATTAACATGAAACTTGGCTCACATATTACTTATATGTTAACAACAAACATAGGATAGGTAATTTAACCCTTAACTACCCTCATTTGTGAGGGTCGGGGTTTTTGTTTAAAGTCCCATGCAAATCAATGGGAAATGTATGTTCCCACATAACCTCCAAAAGGCTGGAGATATTTCAATACCTGGTACACATATAATGGGTCGGGATATGAGGATGGGATATGAGGTCGAGATAGGAGGTCGAGATAGGAGGACGGAATAGGAGGACGGGATATGAGGTCGGGATAGGAGGACGGGATATGAGGTCAGGATAGGAGGTCGAGATAGGAGGTCGAGATAGGAGGACAGGATATGAGGACGGGATATGAGGACAGGATAGGAGGTCGGGATAGGAGGTCGGAATAGGAGGTCGGAATAGGAGGTCGGGATAGGAGGTCGAGATAGGAGGTCGGGATAGGAGGACGAGATAGGAGGACGAGATAGGAGGTCGAGATAGGAGGACGGGATAGGAGGACGGGATAGGAGGTCGGGATAGGAGGTCGGGATAGGAGGTCGGGATAGGAGGTCAAGATAGGAGGACAGGATAGGAAGTCAGGATAGGAGGTCAACATAGGAGGTTGACATAGGAAGACGGGATATGAGGACAGGATATGAGGAGGGGATAGGTGGTCGGGATAGGAGGTCGTGATAGGAGTTTGGAATAGGAGTTTGGGATAGGAGGTTGGGATAGGAGGCCGGGATAGGAGGTCGAGATAGGAGGCGGGATAGGAGGATGGGATAGGAGGACGGGATAGGAGGACAGGATAGGAGGTCGGGATAATAGGTCGGGATAGGAGGTCGAGATATTAGGATGGGATATGGATTTGGGATATGACAACAATATACAAGGACGGGATATGAAGGGAAAAGGGAGGGAAAAACAAGGCAACGCCGGGTACTCAGCTAGTAATTTATAAGAATTGTTATGCAATTATATTTAGAAGGAACCTGTCACTGCTTTTGAAATGGACAGTATATTTTTTAGAAATACTTCTATTTTTTATATTATATATATATAATGTTTGTGTGTGCATATATATATATATATATATATATATATATATATATATATATATATATTATTTTTTCTTATACCTCTACTTTGGGCCTTTCATCTGATATTCCTACTAGAAATGTATGAATAAATTGACACTATAGCTGCAAAGTCAGTGCTAACTGTCAGACTTTGTGAGGGTGTAACCGTTGCTAAGTCAGTGTTAACTGTGTCAAACTTTAAAGAGCACCTGTCATGAACAAAAACTTTTTATATAATGTACATAATATCATTATATACAGCTATTGTCTGTGTGTCTAGTAACATAGTAACATATTCCATAAGGTTGAAAAAAGAGCAGCGTCCATCAAGTTCAACCTAAAACCCTAATGAGTCCCTACCTAGTTGATCCAGAGGAAGGCAAAAAAAAAACTCATACTCGAGGTAAAAATTCCTTCCCGACTCCAAATATGGCAGTCAGAAAAATCTTTGGATCAACATTCTGTATAAATCTATTATACATAACCAGCGATGTTATTATTCTCCAAAAATGCATCAAGACCCCTTTTAAATTCTTTCACGGAGTTCACCATGACCACCTCCTCATTCAGAGAATTCCACAGTCTCACTGCTCTTACAGTAAAGAACCCCCATCTGTGCTGGTGTAGAAACCTTCTTTCCTCTAGACGTAGAGGATGCCCCCTTGTTATTGATACAGTCCTGGGTATAAATAGATCATGGGAGAGATCTCTGTACTGCCCCCTGATATAGTTATACATAGTTATTAGGTCACCCCTAAGCCTTCTTTTTTCTAAACTAAATAACCCTAATTCTGATAATCTTTCTGGGTACTGTAGTCCTCCCATCCCCCGTATTACCCTGGTTCCCCGTTTTGAACCCTCTCCAGCACCCCTTGTCGTGGGCATCTATGCCCCTATTGATGCACCCCATGATTTTATTTGTCTTGGCTGCAGCTGCCCGACACTGGTCACTACAGCTAAATTTACTGTTAACTAAGACTCCAAAGTCATTTTCCACGTCAGTCGTCCCAAGTGTTCTCCCATTTAATACATAATCTCAGCCCGGATTTTTCCTCCCCATGTGCATAACCTTACATTTATCAGTGTTGAACCTCATCTGCCACTTCCCAGCCCAAACCTGCAACCTATCCAGATCCATCTGTAACAGCTGATTTGGTTAGTTTGACAGGAGCTATCGCTCATAAAGCCATGCTGATATGGAGTCATACATTTATTTTTATCAAGATATTCCAAAAAAGCATCTCTTAGAAAACCCTCAAACAATTTACATACAACAGGTCTATAATTCCCGGGGTCACCTTTTGTCCTCTTTTTAAATATTGGCACCACATTTGCCATGCGCCA
Source organism: Hyla sarda (assembly GCF_029499605.1). Classification (NCBI taxonomy): domain Eukaryota; kingdom Metazoa; phylum Chordata; class Amphibia; order Anura; family Hylidae; genus Hyla; species Hyla sarda. The sequence continues at coordinate 228,812,233 of NC_079192.1, forward strand.
GTCCTGGGGAAAAGTCCCTGTTACTATAGAGTCCCAGAATATAAAAAACAGGGGTCTGTCTATAACATTACTTAATTCCTTTAGAACACGGAGGTGAATGTCATCTGGACTAGTGTTGCTCGCGAATATTCGCAATACGAATTTTATTCGCGAATATTGCATATTCGCGAATTTGCGAATATTCGCGAATATAGCGCTATATATTCGTAATTACGAATATTCGCTTTTTTTTTTCCCAGTACACAACACAGTGATCATCCCTCTCTGCTTCCAGCTTGTGTGGTGTAAAGAAGGCTCTAATACTACTGTGTGAGACTGGTGTGCGAATTTTCGCATATGCGAAAATTAGCATATGCTAATTTTCGCATATGCGAACCTTTGCTTATGTTAATTTTGTATATGCTAATTTTTGCATATGTTATTTTCGCATACGCGAATATTCGCATATGCGAAAATAAAACGAGAATGTTACGAATATGCGAATATTCGTGAATATATGACGAATATTCGTCCATATATTCGCGAATATTCGCGAATTCGAATATGGCCTATGCCGCTCAACACTAATCTGGACCTGGTGATCTGTCTATTTTGATTTTTTGTAGGCGGCACTGTACTTCTTCCTGTGTTAGACAGGTGACCTGTACAGGGGGCGTTTACCTTATCTCATTGCATTTCACCTGGCATTTAATTTTCCTCGGTGAATACAGTGGAGAAGAATTTGTTTAATATATTTGGTTTCATTTTCATTTTTGACCATTTTGGGGTTAGTTTTACTCTCTTGGGCAATGTGTCTTTCTGTCTCTATTTTTACGGCTTTTATCAGTTTTTTACATATTTTAGATTTTCTCTATAGCTTTTTAATGCTTCTTCACCGTTGTCCTGTTTTAGTAGTTTAAATGCTTTATTTTTGTCATTTCTTGCCCTCTTATCATTTTTATTCATCCATATTTGTTTTCTTTTATTTCTGCCCATTTTATTCCCATAAGGTATATACATCTTACAGTGAGAATTTAAGATAATTTTAAAAGTCTCCCATTTAGTGTCAGTATTCTTGTTTTTGAGGACATTATCCCATTTTATATTGTTAAGGGCTTCTCTGAGTTGGTCAAACTTTGCCTTCCCAAAGTTCATTGTTTTTGTGGCCCCTCGAGAGATTCCCTTATTGAAGAACAAGTTATAATGTATTATATTATGATCACTATTTCCTAGGTGTCCTTCTACTTGCACATTAATTACTCTGTCAGGTACTTTGGTTAATATTAAGTCTAGTAGGGTGCCGCCTCTGGTCGGGCCCTGCACCATTTGGAACAGATGGTTGTCTTTAGCTATAGTCAGAAATCTGTTCCCTTTATGGGATTCACAGGACTCAGTCTCCCAGTTTATATCAGGAAGTCCCCCATTATTATCACCTCATTCTGATTTGCTGCCTTGTTTATTTGCCTCAATAATTGATCGTCTGGCTCTTCCATTATGTTTGGTGGCTTATAGCAAACCCCTATCAGAATATATTACTACCCATATTGACTCCACATTATCGTTTCCCTCCCATATATCCTCCCACAGTGCATCCTTCAAACTGAACTTTACATAAAGACAAACTCCTCCCCCTTTCCATTTTTTCTGATCCTTCCTGAATAGACTATAACCCTGTATGTTGACTGCCCAGTCACAGCTATCATCCAACCAAATCTCTGTTATACACACTATGTCATAATCCTCCTCAGACATTATCAACTCCAGTTCGTCAGTTTTATTGGACAGACTTCTGGCATTAGTCAACATGCAATTCAATGGTGTATGTTTTTTTTCTATGAAGCCTATCCCTATTAACTATTCTAACCTCTCCCTCCGCTCCACCTCCAGGTACATTAAAAAGTCCCCCCTCTCTATCTACACTTCCCCCTCTATGTTGTAGGTTTACTCCCCTCAGTCCCTAGTTTAAACACTCCTCAACCCTTCTAGCCATCTTCTCCCCAAGCACTGCTGCACCCTCCCCATTGAGGTGCAGCCCGTCCCTAACCGACAGCGAAGTCTGCCCAGTTCTCCAAGAACTCAAACCCCTTCTTCCTACTCCAACTTCTGAGCCATTTGTTTACCTCCCTAATCTCCCGCTGCCTCTCTGGTGTGGCTCGTGGTACAGGTAATATTTCAGAAAATTTCACCTTTGAGGTCCTTGCCTTAAGTTTACGGCCTAAGTCCCTGAAATCATTTTTAAGGACACTCCACCTTCCTCTTACTTTGTCATTGGTGCCAATATGTACCATGACTGCAGAGTCCTCTCCAGCTTGACCCAGCAACCTATCAACCCGATCCGCAATGTGCCGAACTCGAGCACCAGGAAGACAACACACTGTTTGTTGATCCCGGTCTTTGTGACAGATCGCCCTGCCTGTCCCCCTAATAATAGAGTCCCTCACTACCAGTATCTGTCTGGCCTGCCCTGTACTCCTCCCTCCCTCCTTACTGGAGCAGACACCCCCCTGGCAGTCAGAGGCAGTATCTTACTGCAGTAGTGCTAGCTCTGAAATGGCATCCCCCTCATCTGTCAACTGGGAAAACTTGTTGGGGTGTGCCAAATCAGGAGTAGCCTTTCTGACACTTTTCCCTCTACCCAGTTTTCTAACTGTAACCCAGCTAACTGCCTGACTGTCCTGCACCTCCGCCCCACTATCCTCCCCCACCTCTACCCCAGAGAGTACTTGCTCAGTGAGCAGGAGACTCCTCTCCAAGTTGTCAATGCGCCTCAGTGTTGCCAGTTGCTCCTCTAGATCCAGGATCTGGGCTTCCAAATGAACAACTCACACACATCTCGCACAACAATATGCACCCTCAAACTGCTGTTCAAGGATTATATACATTGAACAGGATGTACACCGGACTGCATTTTCCAACATGCAGGCCATATTAGTTATGGGGATTTCACAGATTAACAGACAAAAACAGACAGGAAATATTACAGATAAATTCTCTGTAGACCTTAAAGTCTCTACAGTGTAAGCAAGGTAACACTCACAGCGATCTCAAACTCCTGCTTTCCAACTCTTAGGTTTTCTCACTCTCTTACAAGTTCCTCTCTTTCCAAAGCCCACTCAGACAGAGCACCAAGGAGAAGACCAAATACAGGAAGTGTGGGTAGACAAGCAAGGCTCTGTGCACTGAGGACAAGCAGGGCTCTGTGCATTGAAGCTCTATGACATGCTCCCGACTCACACAGCAAGATGATTGACAAGTCATGAGCTTGCACATAGCCCTGCTTGTCCTGCCCACACTTCCTGTATTTGGACTCCTCAAAGAGACACATAGGCAATAGCTGCAGGGACAGCATTTCTTTCACCCAAATATATACAATTTTTTAATCAAAGTATATTACAAATATACATATAATGGAATTATCTACATTATATCAAAAGTTTTTGTTAACAACAGGTACACTTTTAAAATAGAAGGTATGGTAGCACTACCACAGTTTTCTGGGTCTTTTTTTATTGATGGCTTATCCTATAGGTCATCAATGTGTGATCAAGGGGGTAATGACACCCACTACCCCCACAAATCAGCTGTTCTGGCCTTGGCATGGAAAAAGCATCTCCACATCCATGATTTTATGTGTAAATATGTGTAATTTTTTTGTAAATAAAAGTTACATTATCACTGGGTTTAAAAACTCCAGTGATAAATGTTTTCACATTATGTAAAAATTCCAATCTAAAATGTCACCTTTCAATTAACCATAAAATGTACTACGCAGCCAAAAAAATATTATTTGTGGTGAGAAATAAAAAAAATGTAAAAACAATATAGCAAATTTTGTGAAGTCTTGTTTTTAAGCAGTGCTCTTGACAGTAACACTGACATTGTTGCCTGTATTTCTTTATAAGTGTGAAATAGACTTGCATGGTTACACTCTATTTACTATTAGGACACACAGGTCAGAAAAGTTGTGCCAAACGATTTTCTGGTGCCCATGGCCCTCTTTGGGGTGGTCACACCCTTATTTGGGTTTTCAGGTAAATTTTGGCACAAATTATGGCACACACAGAATTTATGGTGCACATCCTGACAGGTCAGGTTTGCAATAGTAAATCAGGGCCAGTATGTCTATTCTCTGGGTCAACAGATATATATTTTTCTTCCATATGTGGGGCTGTATGAGGGCTCATTTGCACTGTAGCTTTTATTGGTAACAGTTTTTATAGGACTTTTTGATAATTTTTTATGCATTTTGGATTTATGTAGGATGTGACCAAAAATCAGCAAATCTGGATATTTACGCCATTCACCAAATCAATGATCTACTGATGCAGTCTGCCAGCATGAAGATGAGAAGCAGACCTTGTGACACCCAGCTGCAGGGGTACGATGTGCACCCTGAACCCATCGGCACCTCCTTTTTCCTCATTTAGATGCCATAATTGGCATTGACCACTGCATCTAAAGAGTTCATGGAAAATATAAACGTGATAGGCTGCTGATGTCCACTCTTGATTGTCAGCTGTTGATAGCAGAAGCCATTCACATTCTATGAAGCAAGCACAGTTCCTGCATTTGCTTTATAGACTGTAAGCACTCCACGGAGCATGTATATCCTGGTGTGTTAAGTACCAGGTGGCCAGGGCATACATGTGCACCCTGTGTTATCTAGGGGTCAAATATTTCCTACCATTGTTGTATGTCGAACATGGTGTATAGCAGCATCAAGACCAGCCAAGCAGTTAAAATGGCTTGTTCCCTGTCGATGAACTTGGTGCATTCTGCAGTGAAGGGAGAGAAAACATCCCTTAATAACATGATGAGAAAAATCATAATTATTTTATGTCCATGATTATTACAGACTTCTTTTCGTCCACTATATATACATATGTATAGTAGAAATTCCATATGGTGAAAAAAAAAATGAAAACATTTATTTCATCATCATTATGATGGAATGCTGACCATATGGAAGTGCTGCATTGAATTTCATAGACATGAATGGAGGGGGCGTGGTGTGACATCACAAGGGGGCGTGGCATGATGTCACAACCATGGCCATCCGCACCAAGCGTTCTGAACATAATGTTCAGGATGCTGGGTGCTGCATGGAGATCACAGGTTATCAGACATCTTTGGATAGGGGATAATATTTCTAGGGGCGGAGTACCCCTTTAAATTCTACTTCACATAGTGCTGCTGCCAGGGGTCAAGTCCTGGAAAAAAAAAAGTGAGGGAACTCATCCAGGATTTCCATTCAAGGGCCAGTCCTGCAGGACTCCTGCTAATGAGAATTGTGTTCCCGCTGGGAAAAAGTGCAGGAACTCTGTTCCCATGTGTTCCTGCAGGACTTGAACCCTGGCTGCTGCCCTGTATAAACTGGTAAGTAATAGTAAATCTGGAAAATAGTGGTGGCTACATACCTTTTGCTGTGAACGCCTGCTCACTGTAAAAAAAAAAAAAAGTGACAGGTATGGCATAAAGGCACAGAAAATGTATAAGTTTTTGCGCAAACATAAATTAGCATAAATTCTATAATAACTCTCCCCTAATGTCTAGGCTGGGCGGACAGATGTATTTATGGTGGATAATATTCACACAGGAGCCAATAGTATAATTAGTGAACCTAATATACCATAGCAAGGCAAGTAACTGTCTATATTGTTACCGACAATCATTGATATTGGTATCCACAGTAACATTAGCAATGATATTATACTGTACATTTTAGAACAGCTTTGCTACCGTTTTAGGGTAACACGCAACAATGGGTTTCGCAGTTATCGTTCATATCATATTTCAAATTGTGCTCTAGTGATCCTTTACACCGCTGCTAGAATATTGCAACATTGGTAAAGAACAAGTCAATTTGAAGTTACATGATGCAGTAATGAACTAGAAAAAGAATAGGATTTCTTTACTTGCTTCTGGCTATGGAGGTTAATAGTAAAAACAGAAAAGCTTCTTGCTGTGCACAATACATATGTAACTTTGTGAAACAAGGAATAAAACATACTGTAAAAAGCATTGCTAAAGCTCCCTGCATGAAATAATAGCTTTTGCACGCAGGTAAAATTTGAGGCATAGGTGGATAATTGCGATTAACATGAGGCCATGCCTGAAATGTATTCACTTGGGGATGTAAAGATTCAGTTACAAGACTGCAAGCTCAAAGAGCATATCCAGATCCTTGAAGTTTGTTCATCTTTTAAAAACAATTGATTCTCTAACCACTGGAAAATAGAATCAAATAGACTCGTTTGCATTATTATTACTTTCAGGCCGTGTGCAAGGAAAATCCTCAAAGATTCCCTAAATCTAAACTACCATGCTGCCACCTTCATGGAACTTTATTTTCTGCATACTCATACAGTTGTGCCTAAAAGTTTGCAAACCCTGGCAGCCATTTATTTTTTTCAAAGTTAAGGTTTATTGAATTTTAACAATGGAACAAGTGTAAATTCACAGATAGACAATGCTTGAAACAGGTCACAGTTCACAGTGATGGGAATACGCAAGAAAGAAAAAAAAAAGAAACAGTTATAACCGCACAGTGGAGGTCACATGTCCGGGGAGGGTCTAGCCATTCCTGGGTCAGTTGTGTGTCAGAGCATTGCAAATGGAGGGGCTAGAAACGGCCAGAGACTACCTCTCCGAGCTGTGGTATGACTGGAGGGGCCGTTTGGTGTGCAGGAAGTGAGTGTCACCTGGAGAATCCTACCTGGACGGGTTTATGTTATTAATGGTATGACAGCGAACAGAAACCCAGGAAGGATAATGTAGACAGGCATAGAGAGTTAAAGTGTTAAAGTGGACTAGCTAGAAGGGGAAAAGAGGAAAGCAGAAGGAGGATGATAGGGAGGAGGAGCATATAAAGAGAGGAGAAGCAGGACTAACAGCATATCACTAGGAACTTACCGGGCGGACCAAAAGAGATCGGAGGTTCCCCCAACCACCAGAGGTGTCATGTCAAGAGGCAGGAGAAGGGTTGGTCGGTACAGTCACAGTCATGAGGGTGTAGGGAGTGTAGGGAGTGAGGGCTGCAGTCAGCACAGAAAGGGGGCTGTATGTGCGGAGACTGAGTGATTAGTTCGCAAGGTAAAGTTGGGCATAGTCTGCGGAGGATGTGAATGCCATCCACGGGGACCAGATCTGTGTGAATTTGTGAACCTGCTTAGGGGACTCCGCTAACAGTTCCTCCATCCTATGCAATCGGGACAGCTCCAGGATCCAGGACGAGATAGTGGGGACTATGCGCGACTTCCATAATCGAGGTATCACCGCCCTGGCGGCCAAGAGCATAAAAGTGATCAAGCGTGCAGAAGGTCTGGCAGCCATTTATTATCAAATAGTTGTTTGTCTCCTTTATAAATTATAATTAAAGATGAGCGAACTTTTCAAAAATTCGATTTGGCCGATTTGCCGAATTTTCCGGAAAAGTTTGTTTTGATCCGAATTTTTTTGCGGCAAATCTATATTAAAAAAGGCTATTTCTAGCCTACATACAGCCTCTATAGGGGTATAGAACCCTTTGCTGTGTTTTAAAACGCATATGGAGTGTGCTGGGGTAGTGAAATAATACTGTTATTCAGAATAACATGCAGATTACCGGCATCGCTTTTAGAATCACTGCCGCACAGCAGCACAATGACAGAGCCTGGTGGTGGCATCAGTCTCAGGAGACCATATAGTGACTGAATGACAGCGTGGAGGTGTTAGCAGCATGAGGAGACCATTAAGTGGCTGAATGGCACAGCGTTGAGGTGTTGGCAACATGAGGACACCATATAGTGGCTGAATGACACAGCTTGGATGAGGCTGAAGCATGAGGACACCATATAGTGGCTCAATGACACAGAATGGAGGTGTTGGCAGCATGAGGACACCATATAGTGGCTGAATGGCACAGTGTGGAGGTGTTGTCAGCATGAGGACACCATATAGTGGCTGAATGACACAGCTTGGATGAGGCTGAAGCATGAGGACACCATATAGTGGTTCAATGACACAGAATGGAGTCACCATTCTGCAATACACAATGGGCATTTATTCCCTGCTATTGTGTATTGCTTACATTGCAGTTGCTGCTATCTTTTGCACCTTATATTTTGTACTGTATTACTGTGCAATATTGTGAATAGGTATTGTGTATCAGGGGATTGATTTGTACACAGGACAGGTTTTTCCTTCAGGTCATCACCACCATTTTTTCCCCTGGGGGTACTTGGTGTTTTGAGGTTTATCTTACCTCCACCTAGGATTGTATCTTTTTAAGTGTTTTTAACTGTGTGTTGTGTTTCCTAATAAAGGTTATATATTATTCATTATTATTTGGTTGAGCATTTGAATATAGGGATCAGCTGTTTTCTACTGGAGGTTTAGTTGTTTATTTTGGTCACTGTTTGCACCCAATTCAATACACTACTATTATTTTTGTGTTGCCCATCCACTCATTTCTTTTTCCAGCCATGCACTTTTGAACACACCGACAGGCTCAAGGACTGGCCCACCTTCTCTTGTACAAACTTATGCAGGGCTGGTACTGCCTTCTTCGCAAAGAAATGATGGCTTGGAACTCTCCACCTCGGCTCGGCACAAGCCATCAATTCTCTGAAGAGTGCACCACTTGAAAAGGGAGGGACTGCAACACCAGCAACTTGGACAGGAGCACATTCAACTTCTGTGCCGTTGGATGAGTGGGCGCATACTGTTGTCTCTTGGACATGGCTTCTCCGATGGATTGTTGGGGGAATGGCTGACTAAAAGCGGGAGAAGCCGGAGCGACAGAAGAAGGGTTTGACACACAGCTCCCTTCGGTTGAGGTGGTGGAGCCTTAGCTGGATGAAGGAGGGAGTGGATGGCCATTGGGTGATGCAGCAGGCTGAACCACTATATCGGAGCCACAGTTCTCCCAGGCCGCTTTATGGTGGCGAAGCATGTGTTGACACAGGGCCGTGGTGCCGACATTGGGACCCTGGCCACGCTTCACCTTCTGCTGACAGATCTTGCATGTGGCTACGTGAACCTCCTCCGGATGCCTTATGAAAAACTTCCACACCGCCGAGTAGCTGATTTTCCCACCCACAGTCCGCACTAATTGACTGCTACTGGCACTGTCTCCAGGAACCCCTGTTCCACTACCTCAGGGAAAGGTAGGCTGCCGCGAAGCAGGTGGTCTCCCCCGGGCACTTTTGGCTCCTGAATTTCCATTACTGCCACCACGCTGACTGCCAACCGTGCAACCACCTTGCTGCCTCAAGGGCAACCTGCAACTCTCTTCTCCTGATGATGATGAAGCCCCTTCTGCACCCGGCTCCCAATTGCGATCGGCTTCATCATCATCAACAGTTGTGTGCACGTCACTGATGTCCTCCTCAGGTTCCCCAACAGTGTCTGCTTCAGGACCCTGAACACTTGCAACACCGCCTCCCACGTCACTCTCAGCATCACTACTTGGCCGCCTAGCGGAGCAAACGGCGCATGTCTCCTCCCCTTCTTGGCTGTCCAGTAGCTGCTGACTGTCCTCTATTGGATCGTCCTCAGTAAATAGTGGAGTTGAACCCACAGCATAAGATACTTCTTTAGGAGAGGGAACAGCATAGGACAAAGGCAATGGGAGGACACGGACTGCTCCCGGGCCATGCCAACTGAGGGTTGTGTCTGAGGAACCCACCGACTGTTCACTGGGGTGTCAGATGTCACTTGTGATGATGTGGATGAGCGTGTTAACCAATCAACAACGGCAGATGGGTTGCTGGTGGAGACACGACCGCTGGCTGATGACGGGAGCTCAGGCCTCTCGCTGCGACTCCTGCTGCCACTCGCCCCAAGTCTGCTGCCAACTCTGCCTGAAGTATTTAGGCCTCTGCCACTCCTCTGTGCACGTCCTGGCACTTCTCTGCCTGACATATTTAGTGCGTTTATGAGGGTATTACAATACGCTACACTACTCTTTAAACAGTATTAGTCTAGAACAGCAGCAGGTGATTACTTACAGCCGTCCTTGAACAGTATGTAGGCCCTTGACAGATTAACAGGTACAAAATGGTACAATACTTGGATGTACGTATGCGGTATGCACTGATGAGGGCAGTAATATGCCTAACTATTAGCAGAAAAAACTCCACCAGCCGGTGGATACTATTGTTTGGACTTTGACGGTATGGAGCACCTTGACAGCTTAACAGGTACTAAATGGTACAATACTTGGATGTACCTATGCGGTATGCACTGATAAGGGCAGTAATATGCCTAACGATTAGCAGAAAAAACTCTGTATTTTTGTAATACACCAGCCGGTGGATACTATTGTTTGGACTTTGACGGTCTGGAGCACCTTGACAGATTAACAGGTACTAAATGGTACAATACTTGGATGTACCTATGCGGTATGCACTGATGAGGGCCGTAATATGCCTAACTATTAGCAGAAAAAACTCCATCAGCCGGTGGATACTATTGTTTGGACTTTGACGGTCTGGAGCACCTTGACAGATTAACAGGTACTAAATGGTACAATACTTGGATGTACCTATGTGATATGCACTGATGAGGGCAGTAATATGCCTAACTATTGGCAGAAAAAACTCTGTATTTTTCTAAAACACCAGCCGGTGGATACTATTGTTTGGACTTTGACGGTTTGGAGCACCTTGACAGATTAAAAGGTACTAAATGGTACAATACTTGGATGTACGTATGCGGTATGCACTGATGAGGGCAGTAATATGCCTAACTATTAGCAGAAAAAACTTTGTATTTTTGTAAAACACCAGCCGGTGGATACTATTGTTTGGACTTTGACGGTATGGAGCACCTTGACAGCTTAACAGGTACTAAATGGTACAATACTTGGATGTACCTATGCGGTATGCACTGATGAGGGCAGTAATATGCCTAACTAGTAGCATAAAAAACTCTGTATTTTTGTAAAACACCAGCCGGTGGATACTATTGTTTGGACTTTGACGGTATGGAGCACCTTGACAGCTTAACAGGTACTAAATGGTACAATACTTGGATGTACCTATGCGGTATGCACTGATGAGGGCAGTAATATGCCTAACTAGTAGCATAAAAAACTCTGTATTTTTGTAAAACACCAGCCGGTGGATACTATTGTTTGGACTTTGACGGTTTGGAGCACCTTGACAGCTACTAAATGGTACAATACTTGGATGTACCTATGCGGTATGCACTGATGAGGGCAGTAATATGCCTAACTATTAGCAGAAAAAACTCTGTATTTTTGTAATACACCAGCTGGTGGATACTGTTGTTTGGACTTTGACGGTATGGAGCACCTTAACTGCTTAACAGGTACTAAATGGTACAATACTTGGATGTACCTATGTGGTATGCACTGATGAGGGCAGTAATATGCCTATTAGCAGAAAAAACTCTGTATTTTTGTAAAACACCACCCGGTGGATACTATTGTTTGGACCTTGACGGTATGGAGCACCTTGATAGCTTAACAGGTACTAAACGGTACAATACTTGGATGTACCTATGTGGTATGCACTGATGAGGGCCTATTAGCAGAAAATAACTCTGTATTTTTGTAATACACCAGCCGGTGGATACTATTGTTTGAAATTTGACGGTATGGAGCACCTTGACAGCTTAACAGGTACTAAATGGTGCAATACGTGGATGTACCTATGCGGTATGTACTGATGAGGGCAGTAATATGCCTATTAGCAGAAAAAACTCTGTATTTTTGTAAAACACCAGCCGGTGGATACTATTGTTTGGACTTTGACGGTATGGAGCACCTTGACAGCTTAACAGGTACTAAATGGTACAATACCTGGATGTACCTATGCGGTATGCACTGATGAGGGCAGTAATATGCCTAACTATTAGCAGAAAAAAAACTCTTTATTTTTGTAAAACACTAGCCGGTGGATACTATTGATTGGACTTTGACGGTATGGAGCACCTTGACAGCTTAAAGGGGTACTCTGCCCCTGGCATCTTATCCCCTATCCAAAGGATAGGGGACGAGATGTTAGTTCGCCGCGGTCCCCCTGCTGGGGACCCCGGGATCGCCGCTGCGGTACCCCGTCATCATTACTGCACAGAGCGAGTTCGCTCTGTGCGTAATGACGGGCGATACAGGGGCCGGAGCAGTGTGACGTCATGGCTCCGCCCCTCACGACATCACCGCCCATCCCCTTAATGCAAGTCTATGGCAGGGGGCGTATTGACGGGGGCGGGCCGTGACGTCTCGAGGGGCGGAGCCGTGACGTAACGATGCTCTGGCCCCTGTATTGCCCGTCGTAATGATAGCGGGGTGCTGCAGCAGCGATCCCCGGGGTCCCCAGCAGCGGGACCCCGGCGATCTGACATCTTATCCCCTATCCTTTGGATAGGGGATAAGATGTCTAGGGGCGGAGTACCCCTTTAACAGGTACTAAATGGTACAATACTTGCATGTACCTATGCGGTATGCACTGATGAGGGCAGTTATATATGCGTAACTATACGCAGAAAAAACTGTTTAAAAAAAAAAAAAAAAGTAGTTTTTGGACTTGCACAGTATGTAGCCAGCCCCTTGACAGATTAACAGGTACAAAAGGGTGCAAATGCACTACAGTCCACTGAACAATCACGTATTTCTGAACTGCAGCAGGACCCAACAATGCAGCACCACAAAAAAAAAAAAAAAAAATCCAGGGAATAAACCCTAAATTGCACTCTGTCACACAATTCTGAGCAGCAGAAGTTTTGTGGAGCAAATAAAAATAAACTCAATTGGGCTGAAAAATGAGGAGATAAGATGCTTCAGAAAGTTCAGGCAGCTTGGAGATCTGTATGAGGCAGCTGACAGCTATCTGCCCCTCTCTGCGGCAATGCTCAATAACGTGAATAGGAGGTTTAGCAATCAATGATCCTTCTCAATGTAACAGCAAAGCACTCTGCACTCCTGTCTTTCCCTAATGCTGATGTAACTAGCAGTTGCAGTGTAACGCTGTGGTATGAGCTATTCACACACACGCACTCCCGTCCTCTCCATCTGAGTGCATAGATGAAATGAAGAGAGGCAAGATGGCCGCCGATTATATAGGGGCTGTGGCATCACAGGGGTCAGTGAACACTGATAGGCTGCATCTCACATGTGATTTAGGGTCAGCCCGCCTACCTTCATTTCCGCCGCTGTTTCCTGCCTTCCCATAATCCCCTGCCCCATGTATTCACATGTGGATCCGCCATCTTAGGTCCCCAATAGCCTGGAACGCTGTAAAATGGAGTTTAATGAAGCGATTCGTGCTATAGAATCGCGGCGATATTCGTATTCGTTGCAAATCGAATTTTTCATGAAATTCGTAACGAATTCGGGTTCGTCAACTTCGATTTGCTAATCTCTCATTATAATGACAGAATAATACAAATCACCCAAATTCACTTCTATGGCAGAACTTTTTACGATGCATCAGCTTTTTTGAGCAGACTCAAAAACGAGGGCCGTTGAGCTATTGTAAAATATTGCATATATCCCAAAAGAGTCACTTGGTGACTCAATTCGGCCCTAGAAGTGAATAGGCTTCACCGCTTCCATGAACAGTATACACTGTCTTCTCATTTCTGGAAAACCGACACATTTTGGGGTCTATACTGTATAACTTATTTATTAACTCTTTCTGATTACATTTACGCCATTCATCATGCACTAACATGTTAACTTCATTCTTAATGTCAGTATAAGGCCAGGGCTACACTGCAACATTTTGCTGCACTACAAGCTTAATATTAACTATTGGGCTACAGCTGGAATCCAAGGCAATACATTGAGTTGTTTGCAATCTTCTGGTGCCCAGCTGCTACTCGATAGTTAATATCAATCTTGTAGCACTACAAAATGTTGCAGAGTGGCTCTAGTCTTAACCTATTGGGGACACTGGGCGTACAGGTATGCAGGTACCTGTACACCCTGAAGCGTTAAGTAACTTTGAAGCGAGCACAGGAGCTAAAGAAGTCAGAACAATAATGGCCTAAATGCCACGAGAACTAAACTGCAATGAAAGGTAAATAGTGACATTAGGCTGCATAGCAATAAGTAGCATAGCAAAAGCAATGTAGCAGTTTTAGATGTATTGGGGGTATTCCTTTACCTCTCCGTGTTCTGATAAAGGGCCCGAGAGCAATATATTCAAAAGTAGTAAAATGCTCATGGTAACGTCAGCCATAGTCTGCTTTAAAGCCTCTAAAGAAGCGTGTGCTGGGTATGTTTTATTTCCTAATGTTTTTGTGGTCTTTTTTGCCATAAACATCTCTGTATGATTCAGAAAACACTAAAAACATGTTTTAAATGTTAAAAATAAATAAATTGCCACCTAACATATTTGTTAAGGATGGAAATACATCTTTAAAGAGTACCTGTAACTAAATAAACTTTTCTAAAATAACTCAGGCTATGTTCCCTAACTACTCCTAACACTCCTCAAACCCTTAGAAAAAAAATTCTGAGCTTTGAAAAGCTCTGTATATTACATTTCTTCTTGCTCACATAGTTAAAACTTCCAGCAAAAGAAAGTGGGTGTTTCCCAGCAGGCATGACATCCCTGAAGCCTGCTGGGGGACAACTTCCACCCTCACATCGTTGCAGTGCTGTGACGAATAGTCCTCAAGCTCTGTGCAGCAGCTATCAGTCTGTGTATCTTTCAGTGAGGCTCTTTGCAGCTTTCAGTCTGTGCAGCTGTCAGTGAGGCTCTTTGCAGCTGTCAATGAAGCTAAGTACAGAGAAATACTTCCTGAGTTTTGTCTCCTGCCATTACAAGAAGGAGGCCAAAATCTGAGATTTTGAACAGACTGAATGTGTTCTGGCCAAGAAGGGAGACCCCTGGTGGCCAGAAGAATACAGACACAAAACTAACATAAAGCGTTTTTTTGGAAGCCAATTACAAAAGTTATTGATTTAGCATAAGGAATGAAATATAAAAAATCATGTTTAACCCCTTAATGACGCAGGATGTATATTAATGTCCTGCGCCGGCTCACGGAATATAACGTGGGGTCACGCGTATTGGGACGATTCCAGCGACTATAAACTACCGGGACCCGCGGATAATACCAGACATCACCGATCATGGAGATGCCCAGTATTAACCCTTCAGACTTGTCTAAAGTGAAAGTTAAACCTTCCCAGCAGTTCAGTCGTGCTGATCGATACCACTGCAGAGAAACCTGATTAGCTGTACGGACACGAGGAGGGCCCCTACCTGCCTCCTCATTGTCCGATTGTCAATTCACAGCTCCGTGCCTAATATCCAGGCAGGAGCAGTGGAGCGCAGATAACACTGATCAACTATGCTATGGCATAGCATTGATCAGTGTATACAATCAATGCACTGCATGTTATAGTCCCCTATGGGGGCCATAACATTGCAACAAAAAAAAAAGTGTCAAAAAATAGATTAATACATTTTTTTTTAACCTCCTCCCTAATAAAAGTTTGTAAAATTATATCATTAATTAATCAAACCACACGGTCAATGGCGTACACGTAAAAAAAATCCAAAGTCCGAAATAGCGTATTTTTGGGTCATTTTTATACCATAAAATTTTTTTATTAAAGCTATCATAAAGACCAAACAAAACAAATATGCTACTGTTTAAAACTTCAGATCACAGTGCAAAAAAATGAGCCCTCATACATCCCCGTATGCAGAAAAATAAAAAATTTATATGGGTCAGAAGAGGACATTTTTAAAAGTATTAATTTTGTGCATGTAGTTAAAAATTTTTGAGAAGTAAAACAAAATCAAACCTATATAATAGCGTATCTGTCACGATTCGGCTAGCTGGATGTGGATCCTCTGTGTCAGCGAGGGATTGGCGTGGACCTTGTCGGTGGACCGGTTCTAAGATGCTACTGGTATTCACCAGAGCCCGCCGCAAAGCGGGATGGTCTTGCTGCGGCGGTAGCAACCAGGTCGTATCCACCGGCAACGGCTCAACCTCACTGACTGCTGAGAAGGCGTGGGACAGAAGGACTAGGCAGAGGCAAGGTCAGACGTAGCAGAAGGTCGGGGCAGGTGGCAAGGTTCGTAGTCAATGTGGATAGCAGAAGATCTGGAACACAGGCTTTGAACAACACTAAACGCTTTCACTGGCACAAGGCAACAAGATCCGGCAGGGAAGTGCAGGGGAAATGAGGTAATATAGCCAGGGAGCAGATGGAAGCTAATTAGGCTGATTGGGCCAGGCACCAATCATTGGTGCACTGGCCCTTTAAATCTTAGAGAGCAGGCGCGCGCGCGCCCTAAGGAGTCACAGTTCAGTTGATTACTGAACTGTGACTCTTTTAATTGGATATCCTTGGACTTAACTGTGACCAAGAGTGACTACTAACCAAAAGAGACACGTTGCTAACCACCGTAGTGGACATTGGTGCTTATTTTTATCTGCATTTTTATCTGCATTTTCATTTTTATTTTTGCATTTTTATTTATATATTAATTGATTATTACCAATTCATTCCTGCAAGGGCCCTGCAGAGTGATTGGCGATTTATTTGCATTTACTTACTTATATACATATATTAATAAATCCTTATTAGATCCACTATTTTCTTTCCTCTTTATTCTACACATCCCTAGTGTTATTGAGGACTGGTATATACATATAAAAGAATGAACATGTTCATTCTTTCAGTGGAGTCTGAAGACAAAGGGAGGCTGTTACACCAGAATCCCTGCCTGGAATTTATCAGTTTCAAAATTAAATAGAGTCCAATGGGGCCTTATAGGGCTCATTTCAGTGTATGAGGTCTCAAATGTAACTTCATAGGCCTATATCAATTTCAGATGTGCTTAAATTAAATGATTGACATGCCTGTATTAAAGGGGTTATCCACCATAAGGGGATTTTAGTAGTACGTACCTGGCAGAACTGGGTATTTGCTGTTGAATTTCATTCTCTAAATAACACATCCCATAGTTTGTAAGTATGAGGTCACTTTCCTCCCTCCCAAACCTCAGTGACCCCACCCATTTAAACACAGCTGTGATCCCTTCAATGCAATACACCAGTGTTTTCTAATCAGGGTACCTACAGCTGTTGCAAAATTATCTCTCTCCCACCCAGCGGTTGCTCTATCCATTGAAGCAGGATTGGCTCCCTCTGTTTACCTGATTGGTGATGTCAGGTCTAGACGCAATGCAACCTGGGAAATCCTGAGACCTGAGTAATTTTGTATATTGTTAAAAATAAATATTGGGGCGAAAATCACATACGAATTGTGAGAAAACCGTCACACACAGGTACAGACGCTATATTATGAACTACACTAACTTTACAGCCCCTGTAGCAAAGTCAAATAAAAAAAGTACCCCTTTAAAGTGGTACTCCGCTGCCCTGCTTCCGGATCTCCGCTCCTCAGTGTCCAGAAGTTTATGGTTCCGAATGACTGTGTGCGGGCTTCCGTGTTCAGGGCCGTCCCTCGTGACGTCAGGCCCGCCCCCTTGTGACATCAGGCCCGCCCCCTCAACGAAAGTCTATGGGAAGGGGGCGTGACGGCCGTCACGCCTCCTTCCCATAGACTTTCGTTGAGGGGGCGAGTGTGACATCACGAGGGGCGGCCCTGAACACGGAAGCCTGCACACAGCCGTTCGGAACAATAAACTTCCAGATGCTGGGGAGCGGAGCCCCGGAAGAAGGGCAGCGGAGTACCATTTTAAGCTGCATGTCCCAGCTCAACAGAGGATTTAGTGCCTTTACCTGAAAGTATTACAGATGCCTACACTGGCCTTTGGCCAGGACTTGTGACTGTAATACCAGATTTCATACAAATTCAGTTTAGATAAAATCTTCAAGTCATGTTGTATGCATGGAGGTATTCAGTACATATGGCACCACACTGAGCCTGTACACTCTGAATACATGTACATGGGTCTAGGGTTAGTGTTTTTGCCATCACCTGAAATTGTGGGGGTGTGAAACAACATACAGAAAAGCAATGTCATTTGGCTCTCAGAGACTAGTATTACTTGTGGTAACGTGTGATATTGTACAGCAATCTAATAGTCAAAGCACCTGGGCCTAAATCTTAAATTGTAGGTGCCTAAAAGCGGCAGGTACTCATGTTATTGCATAAAACTGTATTTCATACCACTCACAGTAGGCTAATATTAGCAGCAATAATGCATGATAACATACTGTGAACTAGAATGACTGCAACTGTGATAACTGTGATTGATGGGAAATATTGCCAAAGAACCCAAGCCTTAACCTGTAGATAAAAGACAACAGCACGGTGCACAGAGCTCACCTCTAACATGATGAAGAAAGGAAAAAAGTTTAACTGTTTTAACACCAGAGCATTAAGTTTATGCTCTTAAATATAAATCGGGACCTTTTACATCGTTTACTACTCCGTGTGTTCCCCAGGAATTGAATTTAAATGCAAGAACATTTGAAGGTCATACTTTTAGTGCATTATAAGAATGAAATATGTTTTATTAACTAGTGTTAAACAGGGACAAAGAGGAAAAGTTTAAAGAAAAAAAGAAAAATATGCACTTCTTCATGATTTTTCTCCACGCCACTTTTGCTTTAACACATTGATGTGGAGGGATTTGAATCAATGCATATTGTTTAGCTGGCTGTACTGAGTCATCTTTCAACAGCTGGCTCCCTCCAAGCACATTCATCACAAACCCATTCACAAGAAATGGCATTTACAAGCTGATGTAATGGTGGCATCTGCCTGTTCACAATGTATACATCTAGGTTGTTCCTATAAGACAAATCCTCGGGTCCAGATGGCATTCAACCCCAAGTCCTACAGAAATAAAGTATCATGTTAGACAGACCTTTAAATATAATAAATAGGGATTGTATAAGAACAGGGTGCGTATCACAATACTGCTATATAGCAAATGTAGTGCAGATATTTAAAAAAAGATCCCAAAAACTGAAGGTCAATATGTTATGAAATTTGGTGCAAATATTTAAAAAGAGGTTACAAGACGCAAATGTTTCTGTCACTGTAGGCCAGAAAGTATTATATCTATTGTAGGTAAAACATTTAAAGGGGTACTCCGCTGCTCAGCATTTGGAGCAAACTGTTCCGAATGCCGGAGCCGGCACCAGGAGCTTGTGATGTCACACCCTGCCCCCTCCTATAGACTTGCATTGAGGGGGTGTGACGTCATGAGAGGGCAGAGCTATGACGTCACGAGCAGTTTGTTACAAACACTAAGCAGCGGAGGACCCCTTTAAAGGCTTTCAAAGACATGCTATTATGGAGTATCTCAATGATAGTAAGATTGGGTTTATGATGGATTGGTTTTGTCAGACTAATCTGATTAGCTTCTACTTGTAACATTTTGTTATCATTGAGTATGGTTTATTTTACTATTCTTTATTGTTTTATTATTCTTTATTGTTTTTCATGTTGGTAACACTACTTTCATCACAAGGCACTTTACTATAAAAACACAGAAAAATAGGCAGCACAACTACATAATACACGGATGCACACTGCTGTGGAAAATACAAAGTATACAAATAGAAAGTAGCAGCAGCCCTCTTGGTCAAGAAATGGAGGCTAATAGTGCATGCTTAGATCAAAAAAGTTGGCTTAGAACCTCCATTTTTGACCAAGAGTGCTGCTGTATTAGGTAGTTGTGCTGGCTATTTTTCTGTGTTTTTTTTGCAATGCAAGTGAGGGGGAGTGACAACCCTCCATAGCCGGGCACCCCTCCCTGTTCACAGGATATTTTCAAACTAATAGTGGATCCTGCATATCAACCAGTCAGAGGCTATGGGGGAGATTTATCAAACCCAGTGTAGAGTAAAAGTGGTTCAGTTGCCTATAGCAACCAATCGGATTGTTTCTTTCATTTTTCACAGGCCTCTTTAAAAATAAAAGAAGCAATCTGATTGGTTGCTATAGGCAACTGAACCACTCTTCCTCAACACAGGTTTTGATAAATCTCCCCATATATGCCCAGCAGAAGTGAGTAGCGTGAGCGTGTTAGGGTCCCATCTGATTTGAGGCCACCTCCACATTGTGAAAGGGGGGGCAGGTTTGATCAAAAAGTGCGCTAAGAGCCTCCATTTTTTGACAAAAAAAGTGCTGCTGCAACTTTCTACTTGTATGCTTCATTACTATATTATTCTTAAATTATATTACATTTTGCACATCCATGTGCCTTTTTGTGTTATTAGGTATGTTTCATTAAAGCACATTATATAATTAAGAAGCCATATTTGTTTTTATGTGCAGGCTGTGGTGATGTCGCCTTGTTTTTTTTTTATGATTTCTTATAAATATATTTCTTATGATTTTTCATGAATTTTTATATACCGTATTTATTGGCGTATAACACGCACTTTTTAGGCAAACATTTTTAGCCTAAAGTCTATGTGCGTGTTATACGCCGATACACCCCCAGGAAAGGCAGGGGGAGAGAGGCCGTCCCTGCCTGCTTCTCTCCCCCTGCCATTCCTGGGGTCTAGAGCCCTGCTGCCGGCCCTTCTCTCCCCCTGGCTATCGGCGCCGCTGCCCGTTCTGTCCCCCTGACTATCGGTACCCCATTGCCGGCGCCGATAGCCAGGGGGAGAGAAGCGGTGCCGACAGCCAGGGGGTGCCAGCGCCGCTGCCCCGTTGCCTCCCCCCATCCCCGGTGGCATAATTACCTGTTGCCGGGGTCGGGTCCGCGCTGCTGCAGGCCTCCGGCGTGCGTCCCCTGCGTCATTGCTATGCGCTGCACGGCGCGGCGCATGACGTCATGTGCCGCGCCGTGCATAGCAACGACGAAGGGGACGCACGCCGGAGGCCTACAGCAGCGCGGACCCGACCCCGGCAACAGGTAATTATGCCACCGGGGATGGGGGGAGGCAACTGGGCAGCGGCGCCGGCAATGGGTGCCGCTGTCCCTTCTCTCCCCCTGGCTGTCGGCGCCGCTTCTCTCCCCCTGGCTATCGGCACCGGCAATGGGGCGCCGGCACCGATAGTCAGGGGGACAGAACGGGCAGCGGCGCCCATAACCAGGGGGAGAGAAGAGGCGGCAGCAGGGCTCTAGACCCCAGGAAAGGCAAGGGGAGAGAAGCGGGCAGCGACAGCCTCTCTCCCCCTGCCTTTCCTGGGGGTGTGTCGGGGCATACACGCGCACACACGCACCCTCATTTTACCATGGATATTTGGGTAAAAAACTTTTTTTACCCAAATATCCTTGGTAAAATGAGGGTGCGTGTTATAGGCCGGTGCATGGTATACCCCGATAAATACGGTATTTTTTTTTAGTAAAATGTACCATATTTTATGGTTATTTTTACAAAAATGACTTTTTCTCTTTTGGGTTGTGCATATCATTTTGGAGTTCACCTTAAAGTGCTAAATACTAATTCAGAGGCTACTTAGCTTAAAGTGGTAACCCAGTTTAGTAAAATGTATCCCCTATCCATAGGGGCCATCTGACCTCTATAACGTTTTTATTTTTCTGCATACGAGGCTATATGAGGGCTCATTTTTTGCGCTGTTGTCTGTAGTTTTTGAGTATAATTTTGAATTGATGAGACTTTTTTATCGCTTTTTAATAATTTTTTTATGGTATATGAAGTGATCAAAAATGCACAATTTGAGGCATTGATATTTTTTTTACCTGTATGCCATCTACCATTCTGTTTAACTAACTATTTATATATTTTAATAGTTTGGACATTTACTCACACGGCGGTACCACATATGTTTATTTTTTATTACATAATTTTATTTAAAAAATGGGAGATGCAGGGTGATTAAAAAGTGGGAGATGCAGAGTGTTATTATTTTTTACACTTTTTATTTCTTTTGAGTCCCCATAGCGGGCTTTAACATACAATCTTGCAATTGCATAAACTTTTTAATACTGGGGTTGGCTCAGCATTGATCAGTGTTATCGGTGCTCTGCTGCTCTAGCCTGCGGAGCCTGGCAGAGCAGTGATCGGAAGGTGAGAAGGCATGTGAGGGCCCTCCTGCCATCTACTCAGCTAAATGGGACCTGTAATATCGTCATATATGTCCTGATCAGCTCCCTGAGCTTACCAGCACCGATAGATCCACACTGAAATCAACTTTGATTGTGGCATCTAAAGGGTTAATGCCAGGCATTGGCCCAATCAGCGATGTCCGGCATTAATCGAGGGTCATGGCTGCAGTTGGGACCTACCGGGTATGAAGAGCAATCAGCTTGTGAGCGGATTCCGCTGCTGTGATACATTATATACATTTCTCCTAGTTTTAAGAGGTAAATATTCAAGAGCCTGTCCAGGAATAGACAAACATGGTGGTTTTCTTCAAAAAACCGCCCCACACCTTTGTACAGTTGTGAATGGTTAGTTGTGAGTGGTATTACAGGTCCGACCCATGTAGTTCTATGGAGCTGAACTGCAGTACCAGACATAACCTATGGACAGGGGTTGGTCTATTTTGGAAGGAAAGTAGTATTGCTTTTCTTATTCTAGAGTGTAAGTGTCCTTTTGTGTTACATTTAGTGCAGGACCTAACACAAGGAATCCTATATTTTGAATATATTAGTTTTGCTGAGTGTTCTTGATTATAATTATTATTTTGGTATAACAATACATAAAAATTTGTTATTGCTGATAGTAATTGAAAATGTTAATAATAACTTGAATACATATATTGTAAATGGTGATTAAAAGACATAGGGGGAGTTTTATCAAAACCTGTGTAGAGGAAAAGTTGAACAGCTGCCCATATTAACCAATTAGATTGCTTCTTATATTTTTTGAGGCATTTTTAAAAATAAAAAAAACAATCTTATTGGTTGCTATGGGCAATAGCTCCACTTTTACTCTGCACAGGTTTAAATAAATGTCCTCCATTGAGTTTAGGGAGCTATTAGTGAAATCCTTTACTTACACTGATAACTGCACACTATTGATAAACACCTTTGTTTGTCGTGGCTTCTCGGCAGGATTGATGCCAGCCTTACATGCTAGCATCAGCAGAACTGGTTGTCCCTGACTAATTTCATCACCAACCTTAAGTGTCAGGCAATATCTATAATAGCTAATTAATCATGACATGTCAATGTGGCCGGATGTGCCAGATAACAACCCAACGGGTCCATGAATACAAGCTATGTAGTTCTGGTTTGTCCTCGGTAAATTAAGAATAGTTCAAATAGATGCTTGATTCATTTACAGCACAAAACACCTTAAGAAATTAGATGATTCAGACAATAACCAGAGATACAAGTTATCCGTGTTTTCTAGATGTATTTAATGTCTGTGGAGGGAAAAACTTTGGAAAGTTGAAATGTTGTTAAAACTCAGTATAGTGTGCAATCCCTTAGGTTAGCGGCTGACACATTTCAGATAAACAGATTCCTTGTGTCATTTTCTTTATATTTTTACAAGTGACTTCCATCTCAGTTCTTACCCAGAGCATATCAGTGAGCTGTTCATGAAGCCAACCTTTGGTGGCACTAGAGATTTAGAATTTGCTGAGCAGAGGTGGTTATTACTGGAAAGGCAAACAGTCAAATGTGCAATGATTTAGTGTTTTTTTCTTCATAGAAACAGAATAATCTTGTATGTTCATAGCTGAACAAGGACATGAAGGGAGAATAAAAGCACCCGAAAAACATTACAGCATAGTATTTATGTATGCTGCTGAGCCATGAAAGGACATATTCTCCTATACACCCTGAATTAAAGAAACACAAACATTTGCCATACATAAACATATGCCACCCCCTTTCAACTTAGTGCATTTCACTATTGATAAGCAAGGTAATAACACATTTATTATTGGCATGTGAGAATCAATTTGATAGTTAATCTGTTAATAAAATATAATTACATAACTCTGTTTTCTCATTAAAATTGAGAAATTGCCCCATCAGCAAATCCTGAATGTAACATAGTTATAACATTATTACTATTAGATCTGCTGCGCCCTTTAGAAGATAAAGTAAATTTGAAAGACGCCTATGGGGTTGTAGGAAAATTAGATTCCCAGCAGCTTCCTGACAGGTGGCCTCAGCAGAATACAGTCACTGTTTGTAACCAGATGCAATTGTCTCTATTGTCGTTTAGTATAGATTAATATCTAATCATTTAGTACTTATAGTAATGTATTTTGGATAATCTATTATTTCAAAAATGACTGTACCTTCGAAAGATTTACAAAAACCTGCATGATTCTATTACATTACCAAGGAGATTTTGGTGCTTTCACTGTTGTTATGAAGCCCCCGAGAGTCCAGTCCATGATGCACAGCTATTTCTTATTCTCTCCATTTCAGGGGTTGGCGCCAGAGCTGGGCTGTTTTCTAGTAGTACATACTTCTCTGGCCAAAAACGAAAGCTGCCACTCACAAGACCTCCTACTCTCTGCTATGAAAGCAAGTAAGGCATTACATCACAAATGCAGTCCTGGTCTAAGCAGTGAATAGCTGAAAATTATAATGACTAATGAATTGGAGGAGAGGTGATTACATTTATGAGGCAGCACTGTGTAGATAGTAAGAACACAAGTATTTATACAGTTGCTCAAAACTATATGAGTGATCTGAGATAAGACTGTAGATTGTAAGCCCTCATAGGAAGGAACCTATATCTGTCTGTGATTTACAGTTTCATATCCATTGTACTTGTGATTGTGCTACATGTATCTTAAAGGGAACCAATCATCAGATTTTACCTATGTAACACTTGGCTAAGCATCATATAGGGTAAAAATCTTTATCCTCACCATCCCCAGGGGATGCTCCTGCCCCCAGGGATGGTGAAGATATGAAGTTATAAACTAGTTCCCGCCAGCCCCACTAGTAGTCCCCTGGGCGGGGAGCTCCCCTCACCTAGACCCGTTACTTCGGCCAGCAGCGATGCCCCCTCAGCTTGATTGACAGGCTGCGTCATCGCTCTGCTCCGTATGTTCAGTGAGCAGAGCGATGACGCGGGTGACAAAGTAACGGGACCTGGTAAGTGGAGCTCCCGTTCCAGGGGACTACTTGGGGGACCGGCGGGGACTAGTTTATAACTTCATATCTTCACCATGCCTGGGGTCAGGAGCGTCCCCCAGGGGATTGTGAGGATAAAGATTTTACCCTATATAACGCTTTGACAAGTGTTATATAGGGTAACATCTGATGATTGGTTGCCTTTAAACTCTTATCAGATGTACAGCGGCCTGGAACTAAGGGTGCACCATAAAAACAAATAATATTTTTTTTTAATTATTAACCACTTAAGGACATGTGTTGTAAATGTACGCTGCTGCAGCGAGTAACTTTGCTCACAATGCCGTACATTTATGACGCGGCAATGATGTAAGCAATGATGAGCTTCTGCTGCTATCAGCAGCCAGGGAATAACCGATAATGTTGGAAATCAAGCTGATGTTTGCCATTAACCCTTCGGATGCCGAGATCAATGCTGATTATGGCATCTGAAGTATTGGCGGGGCTAGGTGGGATTCATCAGACCAGCAGCAGTGCAATCTTAGGGTTCTAATGAATCAATATTGCCACCTGTGGCCACCTGTGCTTTACTTACCTGCTCTCGTCCGTATGTTGCGATCTATTTCATTGGTCTGCCCTCTAGTAGATCACTGATAATAATGATCAGTGTTATGCCTATGCATAGCACAAAACAGTAAAAGCAGTCAAAAGATAGCAATAAATAGTCCCTTTTGAAGACTAAAAAAGTGAGTAAGCCCCTCCCCTAATAAAAATAAAATGTTACTCTGGTATCATTGTGTACGGAAATGTCTGAACTATTGAAATATGTTAATGATCCTGTATGGTGAATGGCATCAAACTAAAAAAAAATACCAAATTGCTGATATTTAGTATTGAGCGGCATTGGCCATATTCAAATTTGCGATATTTCGCAAATATATGGACGAATATTCGTCGTATATTCGCTAAATTCGCATATTCGTAATATTTGCGTTTTATTTTCGCATATGCGAAAAATTGTATATGCGAAAATTAGCAAATGCAAAATTTAGCATATGTGAAAATTCGCACCCAGTTTCACACAGTAGTATTAGAGCCTTCTTTACACCACACAAGCTGGAAGCAGAGAGGGATGATCACTGTGATGTGTACTGTGAAAAAAAAAACGAATATTCATAATTGCGAAAATATAGTGCTATATTCGCAAATATTTGCGAATTCGTGAATATGCGATATTCGCAAATAAAATTTGCATTGCGAATATTCGTGAGCAACCCTACTGATATTCGGTCTTATCACATCCCAGAGAAAAAAAAAGACTAAAAATTTGTCAAAAAGTTACATATAAACAAAAGTGTTAATTATAAAAAATAATGGGCCTTCATACACACCTGTATACGGAAAAAATTGAAATTTACAGGCAGTCATAATAGATCAATTTTAAACATACTTATTTTGCTAAAACGTTTGACAGTAATAAAAAAGTATGTAAACATGGGTATTGACCCACAGAATAATCAGTCAGTCAGTTTTTACACCATAAATAATATTTTTTGGGGTTGCACTGTACATGTTATGGTAAAATAAAAGGTGCTGTTACAAAGTAAAAATGGTTCTGCAAAAAGAACAAACGAGCCCTCATAATTCGCATTTCGAATATGTGGGCTCAACACTAATGGCTACATGAATGGAAAAATGCAAAAATTTAAATTTCCTGTGTCCTAAAGGCCAAAATGGGTGGCTTCCTTAGCCCCTTGGTAGAGATGAGCAAACTTACAGTAAATTCGATTTGTCACGAACTTCTCGGCTCGGCAGTTGATGACTTTTCCTGAATAAGTGAAAATAAATTAGTTCAGCTTTAAGGTGCTCCCGTGGGCTGGAAAAGGTGGATACAGTCCTAGGAGACTCTTTCCTAGGAATGTATCCACATTTTCCAGCCCACCGGAGCACCTGAAGGCTGAACTAATTTACGCAGGATAAGTCATCAACTGCTGAGCCGAGAAGTTCGTGACGAATCGAATTTACTGTAAGTTTGCTCATATCTACCACTTGGGGATGGAGACCATTTTGACCTTAACCCCTTAACGACGCAGGACATATATTTACGTCCTGCGCCGGCTCCCGCGATATGAAGCGGGATCGTGCCGCGATCCCGGATCATATCGCGTCGGTCCCGGCGCTCATCAACGGCCGGGACCCGCGGCTAATACCACACATCGCCGATCGCGGCGATGTGCGGTATTAACCCTTTAGAAGTGGCGGTCAAAGCTGACCGCCGCTTCTAAAGTGAAAGTGAAAGTGACCCGGCTGCTCACTCGGGCTGTTCGGGACCGCCGCGGTGAAATCGCGGCGTCCCGAACAGCTGACAGGACACCGGGAGGGCCATTACCTGCCTCCTTGGTGTCCGATCGGCGAATGACTGCTCCGTGCCTGAGATCCAGGCAGTAGCAGTCAAGCGCTGATAACACTGATCATAGGCGTGTTAATACACGCCTGTGATCTGTGTAAAAGATCAGTGTGTGCAGTGTTATAGGTCCCTATGGGACCTATAACAGTGCAGAAAAAATGTAGAAAAAAAGTGTTAATAAAGGTCATTTAACCCCTTCCCTAATAAAAGTTTGAATCACCCCCCTTTTCCCATAAAAAAAATAAAACTGCGTAAAAAAAAAAAAATAAACATATGTGGTATCGCCGCGTGCATAAATGTCCGAACTATAAAAATACATAATTAATTAAACCGCACGGTTAATGGCGTACGCGCAAAAAATTCCAAAGTCAAAAAAAGCGCATTTTTGGTCACTTTTTATACCATTAAAAAATGAATAAAAAGTGATCAAAAAGTCAGATCAAAACAAAAATCAAAAATCATACCTATAAAAACTTCAGATCACCGCGCAAAAAACGAGTCCTCATACCGCCCTGTACGTGGAAAAATAAAAAAGTTATAGGGGTTAGAAGATGACATTTTTAAACGTATACATTTTCCTGCATGTAGTTATGATTTTTTCCAGAAGTGCGACAAAATCAAACCTATATAAGTAGGGTATAATTTTAACTGTATGGACCTACAGAATAATGAAAAGGTGTTTTACCGAAATATGCACTGCGTACAAACGGAAGCCCCCAAAAGTTACAAAATGGCGTTTTTTCTTTGATTTTGTCGCACAATGATTTTTTTTCCGTTTCGCCGTGCATTTTTGGGTAAAATGACTAATGTCACTGCAAAGTAGAATTGGCGTCGCCAAAAATAAGCCATAATATGGATTTTTAGGTGGAAAATTGAAAGGGTTATGATTTTTAAAAGGTAAGGAGGAAAAAACGAAAGTGCAAAAACGGAAAAACCCTGAGTCCTTAAGGGGTTAAAGAGGCACTGTCATTGTTAAACACTTTTCATATATTGCAGGACTCATTATAATATGACATTTCACAATACACACCTGTTAAAAAAAAATTAAATTTTCACCTGAAATTCAAGCTCAAAATAGCCACTACTAGGGGTCGCCTGTCTTTTAGTCAGACAGACTAGTCTAGATTTTACAGCATACTGGATACCGGCCATAAAGCATACCGGTATCCAGTATAGGAGATTTCTATTGAGTGTATGCAAAACTACAGATAAAGGATGTGTGGACATGCTGGGAGCTGTAGTTTTACAACAGCTGGAGGCAACACTGCTCTAACACAGTTATTTACAAACATTGCAGCTTCAGTTGTTACTAAACTACAACTCCCAGCATGCTGAAATAGTCAAAGCTTTCTCGGACTCCTGAATGACAAAGAAGTTGATCAGACATTCAGAAGTCTGTGAAAGATGAATGACACACATAGTGACAGCTATGATGATTAGCATCCAGCTTTACTAGGAGAAGATAAAACAGATAGAACATGTATTCATAAAAATGCTGTACTTTTATCTAAAAAATCCTTACACTAATTTTATAAAGATCTATTCTTATATTTATACATTTTATCCTGTTATGAATTCACCATAATGTCTTCTGATTGCTGCAGGCAAGCTCCAAGCATCTTCCTCTGACACATGACACAGCATAAAACCAGAGAGGAAAGGGTTACAGAGTAGAGAGTACTGATTGGCTGACTGCCCAGGCTTGCTCCTGTGAGGGATACAGACTGACACGCCCCCTCCAGCCTGCACAATGAAAAAGTAACTCACCAGCAGATAAATGCTTATATCTCTGGATATATAGGTCTGAGACACATAAAAATGATATGCACATGATCAGGATTGGGTCCTGAGTAACATATCACCTTTTTTTTTTTTTGCACTATGACAGGTACACTTTAAGAATGAGAGCATTTTTTGCAAATCTGACCACTGTCATTTTAAGCATTAATAACTCTGGGATGCTTTTACTTATGAATTTGTATTATGATTCGGCTAGCTGGATGTGGATCCTCTGTGTCAGCGAGGGATTGGCGTGGACCATGTCGGTGGACCGGTTCTAGGGTTGCTACTGGTATGCACCAGAGCCCGCCGCAAAGTGGGATGGTCTTGCTGCGGCGGTAGCAACCAGGTCGTATCCACCGGCAATGGCTCAACCTCGCTGACTGCTGAGAAGGCGGGGGACAGAAAGACTAGACAGAGGCAAGGTCAGACGTAGCAGAAGGTCAGGGTAGGCGGCAAGGTTCGTAGTCAATGACGATAGCAGAAGATCTGGAACACAGGCTTTGGACAACACTAACGCTTTCTCTGGCACAAGGCAACAAGATCCGGCAAGGAAGGGAAGGGGAAGTGAGGTTATATAGACAGGGAGCAGGTTAAAGCTAGTTAGACTGATTGGGCCAGGCACCAATCATTGGTGCACTGGCCCTTTAAATCTTAGAGAGCTGGTGCACGCGTGCCCTAAGGAGCTGAGCCGCGCACACCAGGACGTGACAGCCGGGGACCGGGACAGGTGAGCGACTTGGGATGCGATTCGCGAGCGGGCGCGTCCCGCTATGCGAATCGCATCCCCGCCGGCAGTGTCAGTGCAGCGCTCCCGGTCAGCGGGTCTGACCGGGGCGATGCAGAGAGAGGAACACCGCGAGCGCTCCGGGGAGTAGCAGGGACCTGGAGCGCTCGGTGTAACAATTTGATTCCGAGATTGTTTATTCATGACATATTCTACTTTATGTTGGTGGCAATTTTTTGTCAATACTTGCATAATTTCTTTGTGAAAAATTTTAAAATGTCATGAAAATTTTGAAAGTTTAGCATTTTTCTAACTTTGAAACTCTCTGCTTGTAAGGAAAATGGTCATACCAAATAATTTATATATTAATTGACATATACAATATGTCTACGTTATGTTGGCATCATAACGTTGACATGTTTTTACTTTTTGAAGACATTAGAGGGCTTCAAAGTTTAGCAGCAATTTTCCAATTTTTCCAGAAAATTTCAAAATCGGAATTTTTCAGGGACCAGTTTCAGTTCAGATTTGAAGTGAATTTGAGGGTCTTTATGTTAACCCCTTAACCCCTTAACGATGCAGGACGTATATTTACGTCCTGCGCAGGCTCCCGCGATATGAAGCGGGATCGCGCCGCGATCCCGCATCATATCTTGTCGGTCCCGGCGCTAATCAACGGCCGGGACCCGCGGCTAATACCACACATCGCCGATCGCGGCGATGTGCAGTATTAACCCTTTAGAAGCGGCAGTCAAAGCTGACCGCCGCTTCTAAAGTGAAACTGAAAGTATCCCGGCTGCTCAGTCGGGCTGTTCGGGACCGCTGCGGTGAAATCACGGCGTCCCGAACAGCTGATCGGACACCGGGAGGGCTCTTACCTGCCTCCTCAGTGTCCGATCGACGAATGACTGCTCCGTGCCTGAGATCCAGGCAGGAGCAGTCAAGCGCCGATAATGCTGATCACAGGCGTGTTAATACACGCCTGTGATCAGGATGAGAGATCAGTGTGTGCAGTGTTATAGGTCCCTATGGGACCTATAACACTGCAAAAAAAAAGTAAAAAAAAAAGTGTTAATAAAGGTCATTTAACCCCTTCCCTAATAAAAGTTTGAATCAGCCCCCTTTTCCCATAAAAAAATAAAACAGTGTAAAAAAATAAATAAATAAACATATGTGGTATCGCCGCGTGCGTAAATGTCCGAACTATAAAAATATATCATTAATTAAGCCGTACCGTCAATAGCGTACGCGCAAAAAAATTCCAAAGGCAAAAAAAGCGTATTTTGGTCACTTTTTATAACATTGAAAAAATGAATAAAAAGTGATCAAAAAGTCCGATCAAAACAAAAATCATACTGATAAAAACTTCAGATCACGGCGCAAAAAATTAGTCCTCATACCGCCCCGTACGTGGAAAAATAAAAAAGTTATAGGGGTCAGAAGATGACATTGTTAAACGTATAAATTTTCCTGCATGTAGTTATGATTTTTTCCAGAAGTGCGACAAAATCAAACCTATATAAGTAGGGCATCATTTTAACCGTATGGACCTACAGAATAATTATAAGGTGTAATTTTTACCGAAATATGCACTGCGTAGAAACGGAAGCCCCCAAAAGTTACAAAATGGCGTTTTTTTTCCGATTTTGTCGCACAATGATTTTTTTTTCCGTTTCGCCGTGAATTTTTGGGTAAAATGACTAATGTCACTGCAAAGTAGAATTGGCGACGCAAAAAATAAGCCATAATATGGATTTTTAGGTGGAAAATTGAAAGGGTTATGATTTTTAAAAGGTAAGGAGGAAAAAACGAAAGTGCAAAAATGGAAAAACCCTGAGTCCTTAAGGGGTTAAGGACCAGGGGGTTTCCGTTTTTGCACTTTCGTTTTTTCCTCATAACCCTTTATTTTTTGCGCCACCAATTCTACTTTGTAATGACATCAGTCATTTTACCCAAATATCTACGTCGAAACAAGAAAAAATAATAATTTTGAGACAAAAAACAAAACGCCGTTTTGTAATTTTGGGGGCTTCTGTTTCTACACAGTACATTTTTTGGTAAAAATGACACCTTATCTTTATTCTGTAGGTCCATACAATTAAAATGATACCCTACTTATATAGGTTTGATTTTGTCGCACTTCTGAAAAAATCATAACTACATGCAGGAAAATGTATACGTTTAAAATTGTCATCTTCTGACCCCTATAACATTTTTTTTTTACTGCGTATGGGGCTGTATGAGGGCTAATGTTTTGCGCCGTGATATGAAGTTTTTAGCGGTACCCTTTTTGTATTGATTGGACTTGTTCGCTTTTTATTAATTTTTTCATGATATAAAAAGTGACCAAAAATACACTATTTTGGATTTTGGAATTTTGACCATTGACCGTGCGGTTTAATTAACGATATATTTTTATAATTCGGACATTTCCGCACACGGCGATACCACATATGTTTATTTTTATTTTTATTTACACTGTTTTTTTTTTTTTTTTATTGGAAAAGAGGGGTGATTCAAATTTTTATTAGGGGAGGAGTGAAATGATCTTTATTCACTTTTTTTTCACTTTTTGTTTCCTATAGGGACCTATAACACTGCACACACTGATCTTTTACATTGATCACTGGTTTCTCATAGGAAACCAGTGATCAATGATTCTGCCGCTTGACTGCTCATGCCTGGATCTCAGGCACTGAGCAGTCATTCAGCGATCGGACACCAGGAGGCAGGTAGGGGCCCTCCTCGTGTCCCACAGCTGTTCGGGATGCCGTGATTTCTCCGCGGACATCCCGAACAGCCCCCTGAGCTAACCGGTAATGTTTTACTTTCACTTTAGACGTGGCGTTAAACTTTGAATGCCGCGTCTAAAGGGTTATTAGCCATGGGTCCCGGCCCGACCCGCTATGATGCGGGGCCATGCCGTGGCCCCGGGTTATAGAAAGGGAAGGACTCAGGACGTACCGGTACGTCCCTGGTCCTTAACATATTCAAAATGCCCCATCACTCCATCATGGGTCAAGTCCTGCAGGAACGCGTGGGAACTTAGTTCCTGCACTTTTTTCACTGCAGGAACACCATTCCCCTTAGCAGGACCAGCCCTTGAGTGGAAATCATGGATGAGTTCCCTCACTTCTTTTTCCAGGACTTGATCCCTGCCCATAGTGGACCCCATTATGAAAAATGCACCCCTCAAAGTATTTAAAATGGCATTCAGAAAGTTTGTTAACCCTCTGGGGGTTCACAGGAATAGCAGTAGAGATGAGCGAACTTACAGTAAATTTGATTCGTCACAAACTTCTCGGCTCGGCAGTTGATGACTTTTCCTGTATAAATTAGTTCAGCTTTCCGGTGCTCTGGTGGGCTGGAAAAGGTGGATACAGTCCTAGGAGACTCTTTCCTAGGAATGTATCCACCTTTTCCAGCCCACCGGAGCACCTGAAGGCTGAACCAATTTACGCAGGAAAAGTCATCAACTGCCGAACCGAGAAGTTCGTGACGAATCGAATTTACTGTAAGTTCGCTCATCTCTAAATAGCAGCAAAGTGAAGGAGATTAATTTTTTTACACTAACATGTTCTTGTACAGTAGAAAGAAGGGTGAAGTGTAGCACAGTAACATGCAGTAAAAATTTGTTATTTATTTAAGCTTCATAGGACAACAGCTTCAAAAAGTACAGACACGAGTGACACGTTTCAGCGGATGTATCCGCCTTAGTTATACTACCTTCACAAATTATCCATCTGCACTATATAGGGGAGGGGATCCACCCACAACAGATGAAAACACCTGCTCTAGTTGGACCAAATCTCCACCCACACAGTCCGGAACTAACGTATAGACAGATCAGCTGATATATCACATGATACATAAAAACGTGTGTTTATAAATTGAAAACATATATAAAAGCATAGTCTACCCATCCAAGAAATATAACTTACATTACAGAACAATATATTCATAACGCAAATACATGATACATTATACACGTGTGCAAAACTGGAGGAAATCTGTTGGAACCAGTTGTGTTGCATCATATAATAATTTATATATGCTAGCATAACTATTTGTATAGACATAATATAAAGATGCAGTACATGACACTACACAGCAACAGAAAAAGATACATAAAGGGGAAAATACCAAGAGATCACAACCAATGGAGGCATAGGTCACGTAGTAAAAAACCTTATATTATATTATACTAATTAAGGGGAATTCCAATGCCATTGCCATATCTATGTTCATAGATAGCTGTAGTTATGCAACAGCTGGAGGGGCACAGTTTGGAAATAGCGGTCTCCAAACTGTGGCCCTCCGGTTACTGCAAAACTACAACTCTCAGCATGCCCAGACAGTCCAGGCATGCTGGGAGTTTTAGTTCTGCAACATCTGGCCCTCCAGATGTTGCCAAACAACAACACGCAGCATGCCTGGACAGTTTGGGCATGCTGAGAGTTATAGTTTTTTAGCATCTGAAGGCCAAAGTTTGGAGACCGCTATACAGTGATCTCCAAACTGTGGCCCTCCGTCTGTTGCAAAACTACAACTCCTAGCATGGGCAGACTGTCCAGGCATGCTGGGAGCTGTAATTCAGTAACATATGGAGGGCCAGATGTTGCAGAACTACAACTCCCAACATGCCTGGACTGTCTGTGCATGCTGATAGTTTTAGTTTTGCAACATCTGTAAGGCCACAGTTTGGAGACCACTGCATAGCCTTTGGCTGTCTGGGCATGCTTAGAGCTGTAGTTTTGCATCTTCTGGAGGGCTACAGCCGGATCACTCACCTGCAGCAGCCCGGCGCAACCCGCAGCAGGCCGACTCCGCCGCCGGGTAAGCTGCCCCCCACTGTCCACTGATACCCCCCACAGGACCACCGCTGCCATCTCCTCCTCTCCCCCCCCCCAATCTGCCTCGACTTCCACATGCGGGTAGAGCGGTGGATCATCAGTTTAACCCTCCCCTGCCCCTAATCCCTTCAAAGTAATCGGCACTTTCTACGATCACCCTTATTTTCTGGGCGATTGGGTCACCCAATCAGCCTGGAAAAAACGTGATTCGCGGGGCAGAATTGACAGGCAAATCATGGCAATCACCTTATCGGGGGGTTTCAGGACCCCCCTTGGCCTTGCCATGGGACACCTGCTGAATGATTTCAGCAGGCATCCAGTTCAGATCACCGCCTGGCAAGCGGCGGTGATTGGAAATACGTCCTTAAATATGTCCTTAAATACCGGGATGCAAGGGCATACCTGTACGCCCCTCGTCCCCAACAGGTTAATGGATTCAGAATAGTAATAATACTAATAAGAATAAGTCAAGAGTTTATTTCCATCTGGGTCTCTTTGCTGCTATAGTCGGAATTCCCCTTACAACAGGCAGTGGATGGCAATTTGTAGGGAAGCAAAAAACCTAGTAGCCATGAATTTAGGGCTTTTTTGGGGGCTATGATGTAATGTTTGGTAACTTAACCCCTTAAGGACGCAGCCCTTTTTCACTTTAAGGACTGAGCCCTTTTTCTCAATTCTGACCACCATCGCTTTACGCATTAATAACTCCAAAATGCTTTTACCGATTATTCTGATTCTGAGATCGTTTTCGTGACATATTCTACTTTATTTTGGTGGTACATTTTCGGCGTTACTTGCATCCTTTTTTGGTGAAAAATCCCCATATTTCATGAAAATTTTTAAAATTTTGCATTTTTCTAACTTTGAAGCTCTCTACTTGTAAGGAAGATGGATATTTCAAATACATTTTATTTTTCACAAATACAATATGTCCACTTTATGTTGGCATCATAAAATGGCCATATTTTTACTTTTTGAAAAAAATAGAGGGCTTCAAAGTAGAGCAGCAATTTTCAAAAATTTCATGAAAATTGCTAAATCTGAAGGAACAGATGTTACAGAACTACAACTCCCAGCATGTCTGGGAAGTCTAGGCATGCTGAGAGTGGTAGTTTGGCAACATCTGGAGGGCTACCATTTGGGCACCACTGTAACATTGGTCTCCAAACTGTGACCCTCCAGATGTTGCAAAACTACAACTCCCAGCATGCCCAGTCTGTCTGGGCATGCTGGGAGTTGCAGTTTGGCACCCACTAGGAAGGGCAGCAGTAAATATCGCTTACTGCCCCCTCCTTTCCCCCCCCACCTCCCACCGTCATTTCTCTACCTGCGCCTGTCTCCAGCGTCGACCGGCGGTCCCCGCGCATCTTCTCCTCCAGGTACCTACCTCCATCTCCAGGTACCTATCTCCACATTCCCCACGACATCCAGGGCCAGGCAGGACAGGGGTTGGCAGCTCTGCTCGGGCAAGTTCCAGGTGTGGGCAATAAAAAAATTACACATGAAAGCAGATAAAAAGGAGAGAAGTTCACTTAGTCTTTGCATTGTATGTCTCTGTGTGCCAAACTAAGCATGGACAACAGAAAGAGGAGAAAAGAACTGTCTGAGGACTTGAGAACCAAAATTGTGGAAAAATATCAACAATCTCAAGGTTACAAGTCCATCTCCAGAGATCTAGATTTGCCTTTGTTCACAGTGCGCAACATTATCAAGAAGTTTGTAACCCATGACACTGTAGCTAATCTCCCTGGGCGTGGAAGAGAAACATTGATGAAAGGTGTCAACGCAGGATAGTCCGGATGGTGGATAAGCAGCCCCAAACAAGCTCCAAAGATATTCAAGCTGTCCTGCAGGCTCAGGGAGCATCAGCGTCAGCGCAAACTGTCAACATTTAAATGAAACTATATGGCAGGAGACCCAGGAGGGACCCCACTGCTGACACAGAGACATAAAAAAGCAAGACTACATTTTGCCAAAATGAACTTGATTAAGCCAAAATCCTTCTGGAAACACAGAACCTACAGTGAAATATGGTGGAGGTTCAATGATGTTTTGGGGTTGTTTTGCTGCCTCTGGCACTGGGTACCTTGAATGTGAAGGCGTCATGAAATCTGAGAGGTTACCAGTGGATTTTGGGTCACACTGTACAGCCCAGTGTCAGAAAGCTGGGTTTTTATCTGAGATCTTGGGTCTTCCAGCAGGACAATGACCCCAAACATACATCAAAAAGCACCCAGAAATGGATGGCGACAAAGCGCTGGAGAGTTCTGAAGTGGCCAGCAATGAGTCCAAATCTAAATCCCATTGAACACCTGTGGAGAGATCTTAAAATTGCTGTTGGGAAAAGCGCCCTTCCAATAAGAGAGACCTGGAGCTGTTTGCAAATGAAAAGTGGTCCAATATTCCGGCAGAGAGGCATAAGAAGATTATTGATGGTTATAGGAAGCGACTAATTTCAGTAATTTTTTTCCAAAGGGTGGGCAACCAAATATTAACCCCTTAAGGACCGGAGGTTTTTCCGTTTTTGCATTTTCGTTTTTTGCTCCTTGCCTTTAAAAAATCATAACTCTTTCAATTTTACACCTAAAAATCCATATGATGGCTTATTTTTTGCGGCACCAATTCTACTTTGTAATGACGTCAGTCATTTTGCCCAAAAATCTACGGTGAAACAAAAAAAAAATCATTGTGCGACAAAATTGAAAAAAAAGACGTTTTGTAACTTTTGGGGGCTTCCGTTTCTACGTAGTAAATTTTTCGGTAAAAATGACACCTTATCTTTATTCTGTAGGTCCATACAATTAAAATGATACTCTACTTATATAGGTTTGATTTTGTCGGACTTCTGGAAAAAATCATAACTACATGCAGGAAAATTAATACGTTTAAAATTGTCATCTTCTGACCCCTATAACTTTTTTATTTTTCCGTATATGGGGCGGTATGAGGGCTCATTTTTTGCGCCGTGATCTTAAGTTTTTAACGGTACCATTTTTGCATTGATAGGACTTATTGATCTTTTTATTCATTTTTAAATGATATAAAAAGTGACCAAAAATGCACTATTTTGGACTTTGGAATTTTTTTGCGCGCACGCCATTGACCGAGCGGTTTAATTAATGATATATTTTTTTAATTCGGAAATTTACGCACGTGGTGATACCATATATGTTTATTTTTATTTTTATTTACACTGTG
The DNA here is from genome assembly GCF_029499605.1 of Hyla sarda. Lineage (NCBI taxonomy): Eukaryota > Metazoa > Chordata > Amphibia > Anura > Hylidae > Hyla > Hyla sarda. Next base: position 228,850,093 of record NC_079192.1, read on the forward strand.
TTTTTTTTTTTATTGGAAAAGGGGGGTGATTCAAACTTTTAATAGGGGAGGAGTTAAATGATCTTTATTCACTTTTTTTTTTCACTTTTTTTTTGCATTGTTATAGGTCCCATAGGGAAACCAGTGATCAACGATTCTGCCGCATGGATCTCAGGCACTGAGCAGTCATTCGGCGATCGTACAGCGAGGAGGCAGGTAGGGGCCCTCCCGCTGTCCTGTAAGCTGTTCGGGATGCCGCGATTAGCCGCGGCTATCCCGAACAGCCCGACTGAGCTAGCCGGCAACTTTCACTTTCGCTTTTAGCCGCGCGGCTCAGCTCTGAGATTAATAGCGCGCGGCACCACGATCGGCGCTGCACGCTATTAGAGGCGGGTCCCGACTTCACTATGACACCGGGCCCGCCGTGATATGAAGCGGGGTTACTGTGTAACCCCGTGTTATATCAGGAGAGCAGGACCAAGGACGTACCGGTACGTCCTTGGTCCTTAAGGGGTTAAGTTAAGGGTGCCAATAATTTTGTCCAGCCCATTTTTGGAGTTTGGTGTGATATTATGTCCAATTTGCTTCTTTTCCTCCCTTTTTTGGTTTAGTTCCAATATACACAAAGTGAATGAACATGTGTATAGCAAAACAAGTGTTACTGCAATCCTTTTCTGTGAGAAATACTTAATTTTCTGGAAAAATTTCAGGGGTGTCAACATTTACGGCCATGACTGTATGTGTTTCTGAGTTTTAAGTGTCTTTGTAGCCAAGCCATATGCTTCTTGACTGCAGTTAACAATACCACCATGTACAATTATGCAGTTTCCATTTATAAGTGCAGTATGACTGCAGCCTATGGGTCGCTGGGACACAATCCCCACACAAACCAACATGTTGATATGACATAATCATGCTTGCCAGGGAATGCTGTCCCTGTGGCTCACAGACTGAAGGCCAGAAGAGTGAGATGAAGGCTGCATTCAAGGTGGGAACAAGGACAAGGTGAGCATGATTTTTACTTTATTTCTGTTTGGTCACAATGTGGCATTATTAGTATTGTTACTCTATGGGGCACAGGGGGGACATTATTACTATATGGGGTACAGAGGGTTATTATTAATATTTGTGGCCCTAGCAACCAAGTGTAACAAACCAAGTGAACTTACCTATGTATGCAGCAAAGGTTAAATATGTCTAAAGGGGGCTTACCCTGAGGAATGGTATGTTGAATGAAAGGAATTAAAAAGGGGTGGGTAGGATGGGGAATGCCACAATAATTAAGCAAGTTCCCACAGCATTTCAAAGGGGACAGTTGCCTCTTCTACAAATACAGGCATGATAAATGTGCCTTACAACATGTGGGTACTATTACTATATGAGGGCACAAGGGGCACTATTACTATATTGAACAGGGTGAATATTTTTGTAGGAAGGCACAGGGAAAATAAATAATGCTGCATGTACTATTACTGTATGTGCCTCAGAGGGCTTTATTATTGCACAGAGGCTTTATTACTGCATGGGAGCACATGGGCCATTTTTATTGTATGGCACAGTGGGGCTATTTCATAGGGGAGCTTTATTAATTAGTAGAGGTTACTGTTGGGGCATTATCTGTGAATGGGATCACAACTGGGACATTATTAGGGAATAGGGTACACAAGTGGCACACTATCAGTAAGGATATTGAGGGACATTTATCAATGTTTGCTTATGTATTCCTTTTTTTTAGTAATTTTTTCCTTACTTTTTTTTTTTTTTTTGCTTATGTGTGACTTATTTATCAACTGGTTTCAGCCTGTTGATAATTTTCTTTCACATAAGCAATTTTTCCTTTTTTTACTTTGGTAGTAGCTTGTTCTGCTCCATGTTTGAGCTGGAGTAAATTTAGTCAATTTTTAACCTTGTTTTTTGTTTTTTAACCTTTTTTTGCTCAGTTGCGACTGTCGCAGTTAATAAATACCCGACTAAAGCAAATCCATTTTGAAAAATTTACTATGTAAGCAAGTTTGAATTTTCTTGCTTTTCTTGTTCTTCATACAAATTGTCGCACAAAAACACACGTAGTCGCAGTTGCGACAATTTTGCGACAATTATAGTAAAGAAAACCTGACTAAACCCGTTGATAAATGTCCATCATTATTACCTTATTCTATACTAATGGGGTCACCATATTCTGCAGAGACGTCTTTCAGTTAAAAGAAGTCAAAGGGAGAAAAAAGGAAAAGAGAATGACTGATCAGAGAAGATGTCACCTGTGATTCACTGGATGTAAGTGTACTCACTGGGATTCAAAGCCTATATACTTCTGGTACCTATCACTACATGGTTGCTGTATGGGGCAATATTGGTTATACTTGTCTTTTTGGTGGATACATTATATGGTGTATAATGTATATGGTGAATATGGTCGTAGTGTAGAGGGACTATTTGGCCCTTTTATAGTGCAGGACTGCATTATGCAGAGATACGCTAAAATACTAATTTGGAGCAGAGCTGACAGATCTATGAGAGCAGGTCTCACATAATAAAGTTATATCCAGGGAGAGAATACTGATAAGGGGGTGAGATATGCTGGTAACTATTATTTTTCGCCGTATAAGACGCACTTTTTCTTCCCCAAAACTGGGGGGGGGGGGAAGTTGGTGCGTCTTATATGGCGAATACCTGGGGCCATCAATGGCCAGAACCCGCGGCTAATACAGGACATCACCGATGGCGGTGATGCCCTCTATTAACCCTTCAGATGCGGCGATCAAAGCTGACCGCCACGCCTGAAGCGAAAATAACACTAAGCCGGCTGCTCAGTCCGGCTGTTCGGGACCGCCGTGGTGAAATTGCGGCGTCCCGAACAGCTTACAGGACACCGGGAGGGACCTTACCTGCCTCCTCAGTGTCTGCTCCGTGCCGTTATCCCATGCATGGCCGGCGCTCTCCTTCGACTTCATCACGTCGTCCCGCACGCCGTCCCGTCATCCAATAGGAGCGGCGTGCGAAGCGACGTGATGATGGCGACGGAGAGCATGGATCCTGGGGAACAAGACATCCGGAGCGTCGGGGACACCACGGGGATGCGGTGTCAGCGATGGAGCGACATCCACGGCAGCGGTGACGGGTCAGGAGCGGAGGGGACACGTGAGTATTACCTCCTATACCAGTCGTCTTCAACCTGCGGACCTGCAGATGTTGCAAAACTACAACTCCCAGCATGCCCGGACAGCCGTTGGCTGTCTGGGCATGCTGGGAGTTGTAGCTTTGCAACATCTGGAGGTCCGCAGGTTGAAGATCACTGTTGGGTTCAGAATCTTTTTTTTCCAGATTTTGGACCTTTAAAATAGGGTGCGTCTTATATGCCGGTGCGTCTTATAGGGCGAAAAATACGGTACTAAATAAACATAAGTACAGACTTTAAGGACTCATAGGCCAATATAAAGGATGCAATATAATTAATTTTGGAATAAAATGAAGGACAAGACAAAATGTCAGCAGTAAACTATCCTAAATGTGTATGGCTGCAGTGTCACAAATCACATACGGAGAATTATATTTGTGACTGTATTTTATCTTAATGCATCCTACATTTTAATAAAGCAGATGTAGATAAGTCTTGGCTCAACTGAAATACTAAACAATAAGCTTCAGATTCACATCATTTTTACCGGGGTACTTTGGCTTCCAATGGACATACTGTATGTTCTGGAAGTCTCTTATCATTATGGTGGAATTGCTGTAAGCTCACAGTTCCGTTCTCCCTGTCATGTACAGTAGCTCTGTGTCCAATGATTTGAAATCCTTTTAAAGTGCTGCATTAAAGAAGTCACTTTAGCAATGCATTAGTTCCACTTGGGCAATATAGTACATTGCCACTTATTTGTATATATGTTATGTATTCCCTTGCTTTGTAGTTGCTATACATTTTAAATGAATGTTATATTATGTGCAAATGTTCAATGTGACAAGGAATGTGTTGCAGGTTTTTCACTTTGCAGTAAACCATCGATGTGTTGTCATCGGGGACGGCGCCATTAAGGCCGCATCACCAATTTTCAAACAAGTTTGACGGAAGAAATGTTTTCTAAATCACAAAGTAACCTTTGAGGATGTGACATGGTGATTTATTGTGCAATGTCCAGAAGTTCTGTTTTACATGTAATTTTATTTTATTTTTTTTTTTTTTCTATATGCCAAAACATATAACCCTTTCTGTACCCAAAATTGTGGATGTACACAGATAGGAGCTTTGCATTAGTGGCCATATTATTTCCCAGGCTGCATGAAGGTCTTATGGTCTGGCTGCACCTCCTGCCAGAATATTTACACTATTATGATAACAACCTGGGGAAATGTTTAAGCTATAGTTGCTATACATGTATACACACTCTTGAACACAATAAATGTGTCAATAGGCGGCAATGTATTCCACATGGATTCTGCCAAAAGAAGTGCAGCCACTGAAATTCTGTAGTGTGGACTGTGCAGTGGAATCCCATTGACAGCAATAAGATTCTGCTGCATTGGAATTTTCCAGTGAAATTTCTACGCAGAATTACTCTTGGAAATGTCTCAGTCTAGCCTTAAAGGGGTACTCTGGCGGATTATTATAATTTTATTTTATTTTTTTTAAATCAACTGGTGCCAGAAAGTTAAACAGATTTGTTAATTACTTCTATTTAAAAATCTTAATCTTTCCAGTACGTATCAGCTGCTGTATACTACAGAGGAAGTTTAGTTGTTCTGTTCATGTCAGGAACTGTCATGGAGGATTGGGCATGTTAAAATCCCATTGCTTTACTCTCTTCTTCCTTGACATTTGCCACTGAGTGAAAAGTTGAGGCTCTCACATGCATTAAATATAGAGATGAGTGAACTGATCTCAGCAAACCAGGCTTCAAACTTTGAGGTTGTGGATAGCCAAACTTTTGAATATTGGCAGGCTGGCAGACCTGGCAATGGTTCTAAAAATAGCAGAAGGGATGAGTAACTTATGGCATTTTGGGGCTTAAATGAAAGGAGGGAGTACTAGGAACACTGGGGGACATGCATCAAAGATTATACCCCTGTTTTGTGTTAACATTTTTGCGCACACTGTTTTTTTTTTGCGGCTTTTTTTTGCGAACATTCTGGTGGAGCATTTCCTCCAGATGTGTAGGTTTCGGTGTACCTTGGAGTGACATATTTAGTATGCACAAATTTATTAAATGCATACATTTCATTTACCCACAGAAATGTTGCGCATTGACCATATTTTTTATGCAAATATAAGCCATCTTGGACTGCACGTAGCAAGATGCTCTAAATCATCGATTTCATTTTTCAAAGAGTGGAGGTATGAGGAGTTTACTATATTTGCCAGCAATTTACGGAACTCTTTGCAATTGATTGATAAATTTAGCGCTTCTGGGCGTAATTTAGAATTTGGCAAAAGGGGTAAACTGCTTCTACCATACATAAATAATGATACATGTCCCCCACTGAGTTTATGTCAAGGCAGCATAGCATACCTTGCTGCTATCGGAAAGATCACATGACCCAAGGTTATCCAATCATTGCTTGCTTTTTTGTCCAAGCAAACTTTTACTGTAAACGGAGCCGTCACTGCTTATCTGTGCTTGGAGGAGCCTTTGTTGTTTCCTTGTTCTAAGTCCTGATGTAACCTTCTCTAGTGTTTGAAATAAAAGTCTTCACGTTTTGCATGGGATTTCAGGTGAGTGCTACATTATTGTTACTCTCTTAGCTATTTATATGCACTACATATCTCTGGACGGTTAGCACCACCTGGGATGCAAGTTTGTACATTCCTTAAGACATCTGACCATAATTTACTGACATATCCACATTATACCCCAGTGCTGGACAGCTTTGTTCTCTGCATCTATCCTGCCTAATAGAAGGAAAAGTCCGATCACCTCTCCATGCAAGTTGTAGCTGCCATGTTTCCTGATTGTTCCAGGTGCTGTCAGGGCGTTGCAGCAGACCTTGAGAAAGGCTACACAGCCGAAATGCTTCGGTCCATGTTTTTAACCTGTTAAGGATGGCGGGTGTATCCATACGCCCCTGTTTTAAAGTCCTTAAGGACTGAGGGTGTATGGATACGCCCGTGGGAATTCCGGTCCCCGCCGCTAGCCGGTTGGGGACCGGATCGGGATGCCAGCTGAAATCATTCAGCAGGCATCCGGGCACATCGCCGAGGGGGGTCCTGAGACCCCCTCATGTCGGCGTTCGGAGAAAATCTTATGTCAATTCAGACATGCGATTTTCTCCAATTCCGGGCTGATCGGGTCTCTGGTGACCCGATCACCCGGAAAATAGGGATGATTGGAGTTGTCAGTGACAGCCCCGATCATCCTAAGGGATAGGAGTGAGGTAGCAGTGCTGCGATCTCCTCCTATGCCCTGCCATTAGTCAGATGGAGGCCTTTACCTGAGGACCAGATGCGTGGGGCCCGGCGATCATCGGAGACATCAGCGGAGATCACGCACAGGTAGGGAATCGACGGTGGGGGGGAGAAATGAAAGTAATGTGATCTTTACTGTGGCAACCACTAGGAAGGCCAGACTGCAACTCCCAGCATGCCCAGACAGTCAAAGGCTGTCTGGGCATGCTGTGAGTTGTAGTTTTGCAACATCTGGAGAGTCACAGTTTAGTGACCACTGTTACAGTGGTGCCCAAACGGTAGCCCTCCAGATGTTGCCAAGCTACAACTTTCAGCTTGCCTAGACCGCCCAGGCATGCTGGGAGTTGTAGTTCTGTAACATCTGTCCCTTCAGATTTTGCAATTTTCATGAAATTTTTGAAAATTGCTGCTCTAATTTGAAGCCCTCTAATTTTTTCAAAAAGTAAAAATATGTCCATTTTATGATGCCAACATAAAGTGGACATATTGTATTTGTGAATAAAAATTTAATTTATTTGGAATATCCATTTTCCTTACGAGTAGAGAGCTTCAAAGTTAGAAAAATGCAAAATTTTCTAAATTTTCATGACATTTTGGGATTTTTCACCAAGAAAGGATGCAAGTAACGACGAAAATTTACCACTAAAATAAAGTAGAATATGTCACGAAAAAACTATCTCAGAATCAGAATATTCGGTAAAAGCGTTTTAGAGTTATTAACGCTTAAAGTGACAGTGGTCAGAATTGCGAAAAAGGGCTCAGTCCTTAAGGGGAAAAAGGGCTCAGTCCTTAAGGGGTTAACATGATTAGCTACCCTGATGTTTTTTAAGAAGATAAAATAAAAGCTTGTGTTTTATATCTAATGATGTGTCTGGAAGTGCTGAGGGATCTTCACTCCAAGTGAGTTACTCCTTTCTATCTATACTGTCACCTGCAGTACTGTGTCCAGTTGGTGCACAACACATTCCAGCCAGCAGTGACAAAGCTATCACATTACAAGCAGAGCAAAGCGTTGTTCAGTTGGCTGACCTTAGACAGTAACCTTCTGTCACCTTTTAAAGTTTTTAAATACAAAAATTTTACCTGACATGAATCCTTGCCAAAAGGGATGCACAGCTTATAGTAGCCAGGCTTACACATAGACAACCAGCCATGGTCAAAAAAGCAAGAATTTTGTATAATTTTCCAAAATTTCTAAATTTACAAAAGTGATTTCTTCACTGCCAAAAGATTCTTTAAAATTTTTAGACACCTTTACCAATTCTGTTGCAACTCACATAGAGACTAGAATTCCACTGAGGTTTTTGCACTGCGTTTTTATAGGCTTAAAAATGCAAGAAAAAAACGCCAGAAAAACTGCCACTGTTTTTCCCTGCATTTTTCCTGGCGCTTTTACCTTTGTGTGGAATTTGCCTTTTTTGGCCCCTTTGGCGTTTTTTTCCACATTTGTTGGGTACCAAAAAAAAAAAAAAAAAGGATGCAGTAGGAATGGGAAAAACATTTATTTAACGGAAAAAAAATGTATAACCAAATTTGTATTCATTTTTAATAAAGTGTGTGTGTTTGTGTGTTTCACTTTTTTTTCTCTATTTTTTAAATTTTTTAGGTAGTACTACTACTCCCAGCATGGATCAGACTTTAGGTAGTACTACTACTCCCAGCATGGATCAGACTGTTCAATGATCGGTGTAGTAGTTCCTGTACTAATAGACATATCGCCCCAGGTGTTACTCCTGACACCTGATGCGATCGTCCATAGTATAGAAGAGATATGGAGCGGCTCTATACAGAGCTCTGCATTATACTCCGGGACGGCCAGTGATGTGAATAGAACATCACTCATTCATATTTTCCAACCAGAGTGGTGATTGGCCGGATGGTTGCAGCCAGTCACCACTCGAAGCAGGAAATATGAATGAGTGATGTTCTATTCATATCACTGGCCGGTGTGAGGTGTAAACCTGCGTTATACACCCTAATATTAATACCTCGTAATTGTAAAAGTAGAATTCCAGCCAGAGCGATCATTTTTGGAACGCTTGGAAAAAACCATTGTGCCTTGTAATACTTTCTTGTGCATGGGATACTCAGATACAGGGATACTGTATCTATCCTCCAATGTAACATCAGAGAGAGTGTGCTTGGGGTTGTTATAATCTTGGAATACTGCCCGAGACCTCTGAAGGGAGGGGATCATGCTCTGCTTTAATTTCTGAAAATTATTAAAAACTATTAAAACGGCTATTTCTGACCTATAGAGAGCCTCAATAAGGGGTGTAGAACACTTTACCTTGCTGTAACACGCATAGGGTATGTGCTAGGTTAGTGAAATAATACTGTTATTCAGCGTAACATGCAGATCAGAGGCATCGCTATTAGAATCACTGTCGCAGAGCGGCACAATAACAGAGCCTGGAATTGGCATCAGTATGAGGAGACCATATAGTGGCTGAAAGACCCATCGTGCAGGTGGCGGCAGCATGAGGAGAACATATAGAGGCTGAATGACACAGCCTGGAGTTGGCGGCGGAATATAGTGGCTGAATGACACAGCCTGGAGTTTGCGGCAGCAGGAGGAGAACATTTAGTGGCTGAATGACACAGTCTGGAGGTGGCGGAAGCATGAGGAGCCCATATAGAGGCTGAATGACACAGAATGGAGGTGGCAGCAGCATGAGGAGAACATATAGGGGGAGATTTATCAAAACCTGTGCAAAGAAAATGTTGTTCAGTTGCCCATAGCAATCAATCAGATCCCTTCTTTCATTTTGCAGAGGCCTTGTTAAAAATGAAAGAAGCAATCTGATTGGTTGCTATGGGCAACTCAGCAACTTTTCCTCTGGACAGGTTTTGATAAATCTCCCCCATAGTGGCTGAATGACACAGCCTGGAGGTGGCATCAGCAAGAGGAGAACATATAGTGGCAGAATGAGACAGCCTGGAGCTGGCATCAGCATGAGGAGAACATATGGTGGCAGAATGAGACAGCCTGGAGGTGGCAGCAGCAGCATCAGGAGTCCTCAAAGTGACCCAGGGACAGAGTGGTGCAGTGGGTGGCAATGCCAGTATCCGGTGATGAAGGTAGGTGAAAAAAGGAGAACTTGGCATCAGATGTGTGGCATCAGGCAGGTTGCAGGATGAGAATAGTAGCTGAGGCAGGTAGGCAGCAGAAAACTGTCTCTTTTGTAAAAGTGTTAGTCTGCACTAGTAAGTATTGAGGATGTGCATTACGTAAAATGTAACTTTTAATAATATGCTTAGGATAAAATATATGGACCCATTTTTTTTTAAACTCAAATAAAAGGAAAGGTGTACAAAAAACAGCATGTGCCACCTACACGTGGTGTGTTTATTTACACGGTGCTAAATACAAAGGACGCGTTTCGGCCAAAGCCTTTTTTAGACTGACAGTTAGTCTGAATAAGGCTTTGGCCGAAACGCATCCTTTGTATTTAGCACCGTGTAAATAAACACACCATGTTTGGCAGAAGATTACTGTGAGTGCCGGTTTTTCCTTCTCTACTTGTTCTGTAATTGTCCTCGTGCACCACAACAGAACTCGAGTGCCGACCCTCTCCACATCTCCACTGTGCCACCTACAACACCTAGTATTGATGTGATGCAAAGACCTCTAAATCGTGGAAGGGAACACTGTATGGTCCATTGTAACCGTTGGGGGTAAACACTTCCCCTGTAAGGCCCTACTTTCACATTATTAACTCCCTTCTTGGCAAGTATTATTAGCACTAAAAAGGGTGGCCCCACACTGGAAACACTCCCGATTTCCACCTACAAACACCGCCATTTCCTAGGATTTTTAGGTGGAAATAGGGATTGGTTGCTGTTTGGGGCTGCCCTTTTTAAGACAAGTAACACTTTCCTCGAAAAGATGGAAAGGAACAACGTATTGTCCATTGTAGCAGGTGGGGATAAAAACTTCACCTGTAAGGCCCTACCCTCACCCTATTACTTTTCTTCTTGGCAAGTGTTACTAACCCTAAAAAGGGCAGCCCCACACAGAAAACTCTCTCTATTTCCACCTAAAAACACTGGGAAATGGCAATGATTGTAGGGGGAAATAGGGAGAGGTTTCTGTGTGGGGCTGCCCTTTTTAGGGCAAGTAACACTTGCCAAGAAGGGAATTAATAATGCGAGAGTAGGGCCTTACAGGGGAAGTTTTTACCCCCACCAGTTACAATGGACTATACGTTGTCCCCTTCACATTTTAGAGGTCTTTGCATCACATCAATACTTGGTGGTGTAGGTGGCACATGGTGTTTTTTGCACACCTTTCCTTTTGTTTGATTAAAAAAAAAAAAAATTTGGGTACATATTTTTTATCCTAAGAAAAATTAAGCTTTACCTAATGCATATCCTCACTTAAATATGTTTAGCACTATCCATATTTGTGAAGTGTTGGTTTGGCACCATGGTCAATCTACTTTGATGCATCATGCATTGGTGGGTGGAAATCCTGGCTGATCCATGCCTGATTCATCTTCACAAAGGTCAGTCTCTCCACATTTTTCATGGACAGACAAATTCTCCTTGGGGTTACTATGGCTCCCCGCTGCACTAAACACCTTCTCTGATGGCACACTACTGGATGGGCAGGACAGCTTTTCCAGGGCAAACCCTGCTAGTTGTTGCCAAAAATCAAGTTTGGCTGCACAGAAGTCCAGCAGATCTGCTGGTTCAGGTCCTGCTCCAGGTCTACCTGCTGCTGATGAGTTGCTTCACTATGCGGGTGAACAAAGCTACTCATCAGTGACTGTGGACTCAGGCTGATGCTGATGGAGCTGGTACTGCTCCTGCCACCCCACCTCTTCCCTCCCCAGCAGCCCTGACAGTGTAAGGTGAGAGCAGAGGGCCCCCCAAGTCAGACATGCAAGTGGATGGACGATGGCACAGATAGGCAACGTCCAATTGACTACATAGGATGTCTCTGTAGTAGGTTAGTTTGTCCTCCTTCTCAGTGGGTGTAAAAAAAGGCCCCATTTTGTGCCGGTAGTGAGGGTCCAATAAGGTGGAGCCAGAAGTCATCCCGCTGCCGAATGGTGACCATTCTGCGGTCATTATGCAAGCACATGAGCATGCATCGTGCCATTTGTGCAAGTGACTTGGTCGGACTCCCTGCCTCCATCTCCACTGTATACTGCCACAGTGTGTCTGGATGCCTGCACGCACTGTAAGCACTTCCTCACCCCTCCTGCAACCACAACCAGTTCAGAATCCATCATCTCATCTCATCACCAAATATTTCCACCCCCCACCTCTCAGTTACACCATCACAATCTGCACCCCAAATCATTGAAAAGAAAAATAGATATAGAGGATGTAGGGGAGGTGCCAGGACCAAGAGAGGTACCCCCCACACCAGAGCAAAAAAAAGAACAGAATGTAAAACTATTTAATCTCTCATCACCTATTCTGAGTGAAAATGAAATCCAGTTATTGAGTAGGGGATTATCCTTTTGCCCCACTTCTTTACCTGATGACTTGAACAAATTTGTGCGGAAGCTTACCTTACGTCGTCATTTATTTTTACAAGACAATTGCACTGGCAGTTCGCTTGTACCTGAAACTGATATTCTTCTTGATATACAAGTGCTTGTGACATACCTTGATAGTAGTGATACCAATCCGGTAGGACCTCCATGTTTTACCTCCACATATTTAGTCAAACATGTTGATGTTAGACCAACATCAAACTTTTATCCCTTACATAATAGGGGGAGTCACCTGGAAACATTTTTCTCTTTGGTAGCCAGGGATTTCTGAAATTTGAGATCTCAGTCTATCTCTTTAAAATCTCGGGATAACCTGTACATTAATGAACATAAAGCCATCAAAACCATCCAAGAGAACCAATCTATAATTGTGCGCCCCGCAGACAAAGGGGGGGGGGGGGGGGTCGCTATACTTGACAAATCTGCCTACATCACGGAGGCCAATAGAATTTTGGCTGACCGTGATTATTATGAAGTGCTCCATAGTGATCCGTCCCCCACTCATTTTGCTCAGTACAAATCTTTTATCCAAAAAGCTATGGATTTATCACTATTAAATAAGAGGGAATTTGATTTTCTTAATATCAAGGATTATTCTCTTCCCTTTTTCTACTATTTACCCAAACTTCACAAATGCCCCATCACTCCTCCAGGGCATCCTATTATTTCTGGTATTGGGTCTATGTAATCTTTCCCATTTTATTGATTTATTTTTACTAGACTATGTAATTAATCTTCCGTCTTATTTAAGGGATTCTACCCAACTTATTAAAGAACTACAGTCTATTTCTTTTCCCTCACATTTTTCTTTTCTCACTTTAGACGTCTGTTCACTTTATTCTAATATCTCCACTGAATTGAGCCTACGAGTGATGGAAGAAATCTTCAGGTTAGACGCTGACGCGGAGAAGGTACAGTCCACCTTCTTGATTGACGCAATGCACTTCATTTTAGAACATAATGTATGTATATACAGGCCGACAAGGGGCTGTGCAATGGGGACTCGTTTCGCCCCAAGTTATGCTAATTTATTCATGGGGCGATTCGAGTCCCTCTACATTGCACAGTCACTTGATTTTAAACAATGTATCGCCTTTTATAGGCGCTACATTGATGATTTGTTTTTTATTTGGTTGGGGTCTCCGGAACAAGCTGACTTGTTTGTCGCTTACCTCAACCATAATGATTGGGGTTTGACATTTACCCACCATTTTTCCAACACACATATTGAATTTCTTGACCTTTTGTTAAAGAAAAATGAGGATGGGGCAGTCTCTATTGAAACTTATTTTAAAAGTGTTGATGTGAATTGTTTTTTAGATTTTTCGAGTGCACACTATCCTAAATGGCTAAAAAATGTTCCGTACGGCCAGTATCTGCGCATCCGAAAAAATTGCACCTTAGATTCTGATTTTACCAGATGAGCACGCACCTTAAAAGAACGGTTTATAAGCAAGGGATACCCCACACCATTACTTTCAGATGCTTATAATAGGGTAAAAAATCTATCACAGAATGAATTAGTGTCAGCTAGTGCAAATAGGAATAGGGTGAATAATAGTACTAAGTGTGATTTTAAATACAATTTTATCACTAATTTTAATTGTGCTTCTAATACTATTAAAAAGATTTTAAATAAACACTGGCCAATCGTGCGTGACGACCCTGTTTTACAAAATATTGTCCCTTCACATCCAGGGGTCACGTTTAGGAGATCCATGAACCTAAGCAATTTAGTTGCCCCCAGTAGATTTAGATATAAACCCACTTCTATTGTTCTGTCAGGTGACTGTGGTATGCGCAGGTGTAACAAACCCCGTTGACTGTGTTGTAGGATGGTGTGCACTGAAAGTTCTTTTACATCAACAGTTACTAAGTACACTTTTTTTTATCAAAGGTCTTTTTAATTGTGAAAGTTCCTTTGTTATTTATTTATTATCTTGCGAGTGTTGTTTACAGTATGTCGGTCGTACTATTCAGCCTATTCGTGCCCGCATGAACAAGCACCGTTCTAACATAAAGAACGGGTTCTTGTTACACAGTGTGTCTCGCTATTTTTTGTCAGTTCACAATAGAAGTGCGGACTGCTTGAGGGTCCAAATTTTAGAAATGGTTTCCGTGGATACACCCAATAGATACCAAAAACTTATAAATCGGGAATCATTTTGGATCTTCAAGCTCGGCACTTTATTTCCTAACGGACTGAATGAAACTATTGAGAATACTCGCTGATCTAATAATTGTATTTTTGTACTTCTGTAATTTTTGCATTTTTACAATATTTTTATAATATATATTTTTAATATATGCTTTTATTATATCGTATGCACCTTATGGACCCTGTAAATACTTGGGGTTTACCATTAGCGCATGTTGGCACTTTAAGTTGGAGTGCACCTTTATGTTTTGCTGCTATGGTTGAATAATGGTTAACCAGACATAGTAAATGGTTCATTTTTGTTGTATGTTGTTACTCCCCCATTGGATGATTGTGTCTTACAATGAGGGGTTAATCTTGCTTGCTTGGTGTGTATAAATAGTGTTTCCTGTTCCCTTGTCCATATGCTTGATGAAGCGCTTATGCACGAAACGCGTTGCATACTGCCCACTGGGAATAAATGTTTTGCTGTCCTGAGTTTTGCCTGGTCCTTCAGCGCCTGAGTTCCACCCTTCCTTGGAGGTGATTGTTTTTCTTTTTGCCTTCCTCATGACCCTCTAGCTCCTCTAGCTCCTCTTGCTCCTCCTCTCCTGTCAGATGACTAGAAAAACCGCCCATCTCTTGAAACCTAAACTGCACTCCACTGTGCTCCTCCCCCTCCTCCAGTTCAGCCCTCCACAGGGCTCATGTGGCCGTGAGATGTAGGCGCCATGTCTCCAGTGCCCTGACCAGCCATCGTTTCCAACACGTGTTGTAGTAGATGAAGCAGTGGAATGAGCTTGTTCATCCCGTAATACTGGCAAAGGACTAATAATGTGGCTTCCTCAAAGGGCCTGAGCAAACGGCAGGTGTCACGTATGAGCTGCCACTGGTTGACATTGAAGTTACACAGGGGAGTCCCCCTATCCGTTTGGATCATCAAGAAATCGGTGATGGCTTTTCTCTGTTCATATAGTCGGTCCAACATATGGAGGGTGGAATTCCAACGTGTGGAAACGTCACAAATCAGACTGTGTTGGGGGATGCCGTTCCGACACAGCAGCTCAAGGAGGGTGTGCTTTGCGGTGTACAAATGGCTGAAGTGCATGCAAAGTTTCCTTCCCATTGTTAGGATGTCTTGCATCCACATTCTGTTCCACAAAATTGTGCAGGGCTGGCACTGCCTTTTTCGCAAATAACGGTTTGGGACTCTCCCCCTCGGCTCAGCAAAAGCCATCAGTTCTCTGAAAGGTGCAGAGTCCACAACTTGAAAAGGAGGGGACTGCAGCACCAGCAACTTGGACAGGAGCACATTCAGCTTCTGCACCGTTGGATGAGTGGGCGCATACTGTTGTCTCTTGGACATGGCTTCGCCGATGGATTGCTGGCAGAAGTAGGACTCGAAGTAGGAGGAGCAGAAGCATCTGGAGCGACAGAAGATGGGTATGACACACAGCTCCCTTCGGCTGAGGTGGTGGAGTCTTGGCTGGCTGAGACAGGGAGTGGCATGCCTCTGGGTGATGCAGCAGGCTGGACCACCACATTTGAGCCACGATTCTCCAAGGCCGCTTTATGGTGGTGCTGCATATGTTGACGCAGGGCCGTAGTGCCAACATTGGGACCCTGGCCATGCTTCAACTTCTGCCGACACATCTTGCATGTGGCCA
Source organism: Hyla sarda (assembly GCF_029499605.1). Classification (NCBI taxonomy): domain Eukaryota; kingdom Metazoa; phylum Chordata; class Amphibia; order Anura; family Hylidae; genus Hyla; species Hyla sarda. The sequence continues at coordinate 228,865,783 of NC_079192.1, forward strand.
GGTTAACATCATCCGGATGCTTGATGAAAAACTGCCACACCGCTGAGTAGCTGATTTTCCCACCAACATTCTGTACTGATTGACTGCTACTGCTGCCGACTCCAGGAATCCCTAGGTGGTCTACACCGGGCATGATTGGCTCCAGACTTTCCACTCCTGCCACCATGCTGACTGCCAGCCATGCTACCACCTTGCTGGCTCAGCTGCTGCATCATGGACAACCTGCAACCCTCTTCTCCTGATGATGATGAAGCCCCTTCTGCACCCAGCTCCCAAGTTTGATATCATCATCGAGTTTTGTCTGTACGTCACTGATGTCCTCCTCAGGTTCCTCAACAGTGTCTGCTTCAGGAACCTGAACGCTCACAACACCACCTCCCATGCCACTCTCCTCATCACTACTTGTCTGCCTAGCGGAGGAAGCAGCAGATGTCTCCTCCCCTTCTTTGCTGGACAGTAGCTGCTGACTGTCCTCTAGTAGATTGTCATCACTAAGTAGCGGAACTGAACCCACAGCATAAGATAATTCTGTGGGGGAGGGAACAGTATATGACAGAGGCAATAAGAGGACAGGGTCTGCTCCTGGGCCATGCCAACTGAGGGTTGTGTTTGAGGAACCCACCGACTTTGTGATGAAGTGGATAACTGTGTTAACCAATCGATGAGGGCAGATGGGATGCTGGTCGAGACATGACCACTAGCTGATACCGGGACCTTAGGCCTCTCGCTGTGACTCCTGCTGCCACTTGCCCCTAGTCTGCTGTGACCTCTGCCTGATTAATTTAGGCCTCTGCCATTCCTCTGTGCACATCCTGGCACTTCTCTGCCTGACATACTTAGTGCGTATTTGAGGGGAGGAAAATGTGCTCCACTATGCTTAAAACAATATTTGTCTACAACACCAGCAGGTGTGTACTTTTGGCTGGCCTTTCACAGTATCTAGGCCCTTAAGACTTTAAAAGAACAAAATAGTACACCAAATAGATGTACGTATGTGGTATGCACTTATGAGGGGAGGACAATGCGCTCCACTACGCTTAAAACAGTATTTATCTATAACACCAGCACGTGTGTACTTTTGGCTGGCCTTTCACAGTATCTAGGCCCTTACAACTTTAACAGGAACAAAATAGTACACCAATTAGATGTAGATATGTGGTATGCACTTATGAGGGGAGGAAAATGCGCTCCACTATGCTTAAAACAGTATTTGTCTACAACACCAGCAGTTGTGTACTTTTGGCTGGCCTTTCACAGTATCTAGGCCCTTAAGACTGTAACAGGAACAAAATAGTACACCACTGAGATGTACGTATGTGGTATGCACTTAAGAGGGGAGGACAATACACTCCAGTACACTTTAAACAGTATTTGTATACAACACCAGCCAGTGTGTACTTTTGCCTGGCCTTTCACCGTATCTAGGCCCTTAAATGGGCACTCTCATTAAAACAAATTTTTGCTATTGCACTTCTAATGGTAAATAAAAATATTTCTAATATACTTTGTTTAAAAAAAAAATGAAGTTTTCTATGTTTTATTTGTGCTTTAAAAAGCTGAAGAGCACATTTTCCCACATCTCTTACACAGACTTTGGACCGAAGCCCAAACACAGGAAGTGCAGCCTGGAGTGCTGAGGGGAGGGGGGGGTGTCCAAGCAACAGCATATGGCAGTTAATTGTAAGAGGAGCTATGATTGGATGAGGCTGGACAGCCCCCCCCCCTCAGCACTCCAGGCTGCACCTTCTGTGTTTGGACTTCTGTCCAAAGTCTGTGTATAAGATGGGGGAAAATGTGCTCTTGAGCTTTTTTAAGCACAAATAAATCAAAGAAAACTTAATTTTTTAAACAAAGTATATTAGAAATATTTTTTAATGAGAGTTACCCTTAAAGACATTAACAGGAACAAAATAGTACACCACTTAGATGTACGTATGTGGTATGCCCTTATGAGGGGAGGACAATGCGCTCTAGTACGCTTAAAACAGTATTTGTGTACAACACAGGCCAGTGGGTACTTTTGCCTGGCCTTTCACACTATCTAGGCTGGATTGGGGTTTGAGGTGAATCACTTCTGTAAAAAAGCTTTTCTGTGCAACACACACTGCTCTCTGTCCCTCTCTCTGTGCAACAGAATGCTGATGTGACTGGGAGGTGAATCGCTGCTGGAAAAAAGATTTTCTATGCAACAGACAGCGCTGTCTGTCCCTCTCCCTCTCTCTGCCATAAAAAGGCTGAATTGACTGGCCGAAAGATGGCTGCCGATTATATAGGGCTGTGACATCACAGGGGTGGCTGGCTGCTGATAGGCTGGATGCTGCATATGATTCAGTGTCTTACAGCCTACCCTTAGTCCTGCCATCCCAGGATTCCTTGTCCCATGTCCCCACATGTGGATCCACCACTTTAGATGCCCTGGGGCCTGGACCGCACTAAATGGAGTTTAATGAAGAGATTTGCGCTATTGAATCGCGGCAATATTCACATTAGTTGCAAATCAAATTTTTCATGAAATTCGTAACTAATTCGGATTTGTCAGATTCAATTTGCTCATCCTTATTCACAGTACATGCTGTCATTAATGGTTTCCTTAATGAACTGTAACTCCCCAGTGCCAGCAGCACTCATCCAGTCCCAGACAATTACACTCCCATCACCTGGTTGCTACTCCTCACCTGGTTGCTACCACACCCACTAGACACCATCTGAACCAAAGTTTGTCTTAGTCTCATCAAACCACAGGACATGGTTCCAGTAATCCAGGTTTGATGGCTTTCTTGCGCTTCATCTTTAGAAAAGGCTTTTAGTGTACTCTGTATGGTCTGAGAACTGACAGACTGGCCCCTCACTTCTTCAATCTCTGCAGCAATGCTGGTATCACTTATTCTTTTATTTCCCATAAAAATCCTCTGAATATAATGTTGAGCATATGCACTCAACTTCTTTGGTCAACCATGGTATGACCTGTTCTAAGTAAAATCTGTCCTGTGAAACTATTGTATGGTCTTGCCCACCATGCTGCATTTCGGTTTCAGGGTCTTGGCAATCTTCTTATAGCCTAGGCCATCTTCACGTAGAGAAGCAATTCTTTTTTCATATCTTCAGAGATTTCTTTGCCATGATGTGACATGTTGAACTTCCAGTGACCAACATTAGAGAGTGTAAGAAATATATCACCAAATTTAACATTAGCGAGTTACATAACCCTGGGAATGGAAAATGGCTAATTGGGCCCAATTTGGACATTTTCACTTAGGTGTTCTCACTCACTTTTTGGCCAAGGTTTAGACACTCAAGGGGTTATCCATGATTTTTTTATGTTTCCATTCTGCCTGGGCAAAAAAAAAAAAAATTACAAACCATTTACTTACCTTCCGCCGCTTTCTCTGTGTGCTAATATCGCTCTCCCTTCCTTCGGCCCCAATCTTTTTCCACATTATGGAGGCCGACACTTCACGCTGTGCTATGCTTAACGCCGGCCACAGCGATGTCCTGCCTTGGCTGGTGATAAGCTGAGTGGCATTGTGATGTTACAGGCTCAGGCAACAGGAAGACTCATTACATGACACTGCCACTCAGCTGAGGCAGGACATTGCTATGGCTAGCAATAAGCTCAGCACAGTGTGAGGTGTCAGGCCCCAGAATGTGGAAGAAGACCGGGCCGTGGAACGGGAGACCAATATCGGCATCCCAGGGGAGCTGCAAATGGTAAGTTAATAGCTGTGTGTTGAGTTATTTTGTGGGAACACAACATTAAACACTGTTATACAGGATGCACACTCACTACTTTACATTGTAGCAGAGCATCATTTCTTCTTTATTGTCAAATGAAAAGATATACTAAAATTTTTACAAAAATGTGAGGGATATACTCGCTCATAGATTTAGACTTATATGCCTTGGAGAAACCCATGTCTTCTACAGTATATTAACAGAAAAGAAGAAGCAAAAAAGCCAAAAGAGTCACTTATACAAAGATAAAAATGAATGAGTTTTATTGATATGCACTAAAATTAGATACACACATGAAAGGAAAACAATGCATCACAAAAAGCGGCAAAGCCGGATACCCTGCATCAAAGATGGCAGTATAGGGGTATTGCACATAGGCCAATAATCAAGCAGTATGCATAGGCGTGCGCACGGGGTGTGCCGGGTGTGCACAGGCACACCCTAATCACCGCGGCCGCGGCCCGCTGCTGCAGGACTTTTTTTTTTTCTCCCTACTAAACCCCAGCCCCACCAGACATCCCTGACAGTCACAATCATACATGATGGGGATGTAGTCCTGAGCTGTGAGCCTACATAATGTAGGCTCACAGTTCAGGACTACATCCCCATCATGTATGGCAGCAGGCAGCAGGGATAGAGTGGCCGGAGCCGCAAATTAAAAATAAAAAATGCATTTTTAAACATCCGGTGTGCCTTGAAAGACTTTCAAGGCACACCGGATGTTTAAAAATGCATTTTTTTTTAATTTGCGGAATTTGCGGCTCTATCCCCTGTCCTTCAGCCGCTATATCCCCCGTCCTCCGGGCCGCTCTATCCCCCGTCCTCCGGGCCGCTCTATCCTGTCCTCCGGGCCGCTCTATCCTGTCCTCCGGGCCGCTCTATCCCCCGTCCTCCGGGCCGCTCTATCCTCCGTCCTCCTGGCCGCTCTATCCCCCTTCATCTGGGCCACTCTTTTCCCCTTCCTCCGGGCCGCTCCTCCCCCTTCCCCGGCCGCGCACACTGCTGCGCTAACTGCAGACGCAGGGGCTGCCCCGCAGCTGCGCACGTCTCCTTCCACCTCCTGAGATGATCCTGGCCGCAACCCCTGGCACCAAGTGTCCATTCCTCGGCGTGAGGAAGAAGTGGATGATGGTGCAAAGTGTGCAGCAGATGGGAGTGGACGTGCCCGGCCTCTGACCCCAACATGGCTGCCGCAGGTAAGAAATGTGCAAAGACCGAGGACGGGAGGGGGGTGGGATGTATGATGTGTGTAATATGTATGTATGATGTGTATTATATATGTATGGTGTGTGTAATATGTATGTATGGTGTGTGTAATATGTATGTATGGTGTGTGTTATGTATGTATGGTGTGTGTTATGTATGTATGGTGTGTGTAATATGTATGTATGGTGTGTGTAATATGTATGTATGATGTGTGTAATATGTATGTATGGTGTGTGTTATGTATGTATGTATGGTGTGTGTTATGTATGTATGGTGTGTGTAATATGTATGTATGATGTGTGTAATATGTATGTATGGTGTGTGTGTAATATGTATGTATGATGTGTGTAATATGTATGTATGATGTGTGTAATATGTATGTATGGTGTGTGTTATGTATGTATGGTGTGTGTTATGTATGTATGGTGTGTGTTTTGTATGTATGGTGTGTGTAATATGTATGTATGGTGTGTGTAATATGTATGTATGATGTGTGTAATATGTATGTATGGTGTGTGTTATGTATGTATGTATGGTGTGTGTTATGTATGTATGGTGTGTGTAATATGTATGTATGGTGTGTGTAATATGTATGTATGATGTGTGTAATATGTATGTATGATGTGTGTAATATGTATGTATGGTGTGTGTAATATGTATGTATGATGTGTGTAATATGTATGTATGGTGTGTGTGTAATATGTATGTATGATGTGTGTAATATGTATGTATGATGTGTGTAATATGTATGTATGGTGTGTGTTATGTATGTATGTATGGTGTGTGTTATGTATGTATGGTGTGTGTTATGTATGTATGGTGTGTGTAATATGTATGTATGGTGTGTGTAATATGTATGTATGATGTGTGTAATATGTATGTATGGTGTGTGTTATGTATGTATGTATGGTGTGTGTTATGTATGTATGGTGTGTGTAATATGTATGTATGATGTGTGTAATATGTATGTATGGTGTGTGTGTGTAATATGTATGTATGATGTGTGTAATATGTATGTATGATGTGGGTAATATGTATGTATGGTGTGTGTTATGTATGTATGTATGGCGTGTGTTATGTATGTATGGTGTGTGTTATGTATGTATGGTGTGTGTAATATATATGTATGGTGTGTGTAATATGTATGTATGGTGTGTGTTATGTATGTATGTATGGTGTGTGTTATGTATGTATGGTGTGTGTAATATGTATGTATGGTGTGTGTAATATGTATGTATGGTGTGTGTAATATGTATGTATGATGTGTGTAATATGTATGTATGGTGTGTGTAATATGTATGTATGTATGATGTGTGTAATATGTATGTATGGTGTGTGTGTGTAATATGTATGTATGATGTGTGTAATATGTATGTATGATGTGTGTAATATGTATGTATGGTGTGTGTTATGTATGTATGTATGTATGGTGTGTGTTATGTATGTATGGTGTGTGTTATGTATGTATGGTGTGTGTAATATGTATGTATGGTGTGTGTAATATGTATGTATGATGTGTGTAATATGTATGTATGGTGTGTGTTATGTATGTATGTATGGTGTGTGTTATGTATGTATGGTGTGTGTAATATGTATGTATGGTGTGTGTAATATGTATGTATGATGTGTGTAATATGTATGTATGATGTGTGTAATATGTATGTATGGTGTGTGTAATATGTATGTATGATGTGTGTAATATGTATGTATGGTGTGTGTAATATGTATGTATGGTGTGTGTAATATGTATGTATGGTGTGTGTAATATGTATGTATGATGTGTGTAATATGTATGTATGGTGTGTGTAATATGTATGTATGGTGTGTGTAATATGTATGTATGGTGTGTGTAATATGTATGTATGATGTGTGTAATATGTATGTATGGTGTGTGTAATATGTATGTATGATGTGTGTAATATGTATGTATGGTGTGTGTAATATATGATGTGTGTAATATGTATGTATGGTGTGTATTATGTATGTATTATGTATGTCTTATATATGTATGATGTGTGCATGTGTATATTATGTATGTATGTATTATATATGTATGATGTTTGTATTTATGCATTATGTATGTATAATATATATATATATATATATATATACACATAATGCATAAATACAAACATCATACATATATAATACATACATACATAATATACACATGCACACATCATACATATATAATACATACATAATACATATGCACACCATACATAATACATACACAAATCCATAATATATACACACATACACATCATACATAAATACATCATACATACACACATCATACATACAGTACATACATACCATATACATATGTTATGTATGTACTGTATGTTATGTGTGTATGATGTATTTATGTATGATGTGTATATGTATATATTATGGATTTGTGTATGTATTATGTATGGTGTGCGTATGTATGTATGATGCATGCATGTATTATATATGTATGATGTGTGTATGTATGTATGACGTATGTATATATGTATTATGAATCAGAACAAAAGAAAAAAGAAAGTTTCCTCCAGCTCTTCCAAGGATAACGGTGCTTGTAGTATTAAAGCATCAAACCTTTAATCTGTATACATTATAAATAGAAAAAGGTGACATCATAAAAGAAAAGTGAAACTCCAGTGCGTTTTAGGCTACATATAGCCGTGATTAAGAGCAACATTTTGCTCAAAACGTGTTGGCGTTTCACTTCTCTTTAATGATTGATGTCACCTTTTTCTATTTTTAATGCATACAGATTAAAGGTTTGATGTTTTAATACTACAAGCACCTTGAAAGAGGCAACTTTCTTTTTTCCTTTGTTCTGATACACGGGACACGGCCTGTTCTCTGCAGTCCGTGCTCTTCTACTATACTATAATATATACTATACTTCTGGCCCGCTCTCTGCAGTCCATGCTCTTCTACTATACTATATACTACTGGCCCACTCTCTGCAGTCCGTGCTCTTCTACTATACTATATACTATACTTCTGGCCCACTCTCCGTGCTCTTCTACTATACTATATACTATACTTCTGGCCCACTCTCTGCAGTCCGTGCTCTTCTACTATTCTATATACTATACTTCTGGCCCGCTCCCTGCAGTCCGTGCTCTTCTACTATACTATATACTATACTTCTGGCCCACTCTCTGCAGTCCGTGCTCTTCTACTATTCTATATACTATACTTCTGGCCCGCTCCCTGCAGTCCGTGCTCTTCTACTATTCTATATACTATACTTCTGGCCCGCTCCCTGCAGTCCGTGCTCTTCTACTATACTATATACTATACTTCTGGCCCACTCTCTGCAGTCCGTGCTCTTCTACTATTCTATATACTATACTTCTGGCCCGCTCCCTGCAGTCCGTGCTCTTCTACTATACTATATACTATACTTCTGGCCCACTCTCTGCAGTCCGTGCTCTTCTACTATACTATATACTATACTTCTGGTCCACTCTCTGCAGTCCATGCTCTTCTACTATACTATATACTATACTACTGGCCCACTCTCTGCAGTCCGTGCTCTTCTACTATACTATATACTATACTTCTGGTCCACTCTCTGCAGTCCGTACTCTTCTACTATACTATATACTATACTTCTGGCCCACTCTCTGCAGTCCGTGCTTTTCTACTATACTATATACTATACTTCTGGCCCACTCTCTGCAGTCCATGCTCTTCTACTATACTATATACTATACTTCTGGCCCACTCTCTGCAGTCCCTGCTCTTCTACTATACTATATACTATACTTCTGGCCCACTCTCTGCAGTCCGTGCTCTTCTACTATACTATACTATATACTATACTTCTGGCCCGCTCTCTGCAGTCCGTGCTCTTCTACTATACTATATACTATACTTCTGGTCCACTCTCTGCAATCCATGCTCTTCTACTATACTATATACTATACTACTGGCCCACTCTCTGCAGTCCGTGCTCTTCTACTATTCTATATACTATACTTCTGGCCCACTCTCTGCAGTCCGTGCTCTTCTACTATACTATATACTATACTTCTGGTCCACTCTCTGCAGTCCGTGCTCTTCTACTATACTATATACTATACTTCTGGCCCACTCTCTACAGTCCGTGCTCTTCTACTATACTATATACTATACTTCTGGCCCACTCTCTGCAGTCCATGCTCTTCTACTATACTATATACTATACTACTGGCCCACTCTCTGCAGTCCGTGCTCTTCTACTATACTATATACTATACTTCTGGCCCACTCTCTGCAGTCCGTGCTCTTCTACTATACTATATACTATACTTCTGGTCCACTCTCTGCAGTCCGTGCTCTTCTACTATACTATATACTATACTTCTGGCCCACTCTCTGCAGTCCATGCTCTTCTACTATACTATATACTATACTTCTGGCCCACTCTCTGCAGTCCATGCTCTTCTACTATACTATATACTATACTTCTGGCCCACTCTCTGCAGTCCGTGCTCTTCTACTATACTATATACTATACTTCTGGCCCACTCTCTGCAGTCCGTGCTCTTCTACTATACTATACTATATCCTATACTTCTGGCCCACTCTCTGCAGTCAGTGCTCTTCTACTATACTATATACTATACTTCTGGCCCACTCTCTGCAGTCCGTGCTCTTCTACTATACTATATACTATACTTCTGGCCCCCTCTCTGCAGTCCGTGCTCTTCTACTATACTATATACTATACTTCTGGCCCACTCTCTGCAGTCCATGCTCTTCTACTATACTATATACTATACTTCTGGCCCACTCTCTGCAGTCCGTGCTCTTCTACTATACTATATACTATACTTCTGGCCCGCTCTCTGCAGTCCGTGCTCTTCTACTATACTATATACTATACTTCTGGCCCACTCTCTGCAGTCCGTGCTCTTCTACTATACTATATACTATACTTCTGGCCCACTCTCTGCAGTCCGTGCTCTTCTACTATACTATATACTATACTTCTGGCCCACTCTCTGCAGTCCGTGCTCTTCTACTATACTATATACTTCTGGCCCACTCTCTGCAGTCCGTGCTCTTCTACTATACTATATACTATACTTCTGGCCCACTCTCTGCAGTCCGTGCTCTTCTACTATACTATATACTATACTTCTGGCCCACTCTCTGCAGTCCGTGCTCTTCTACTATACTATATACTACACTTCTGGCCCACTCTCTGCAGTCCGTGCTCTTCTACTATACTATACTATATACTATACTTTTGGCCCACTCTCTGCAGTCCGTGCTCTTCTACTGTACTATATACTATACTTCTGGCCCACTCTCTGCAGTCCGTGCTCTTCTACTATACTATATACTATACTTCTGGCCCACTCTCTGCAGTCCGTGCTCTTCTACTATACTATATACTATACTTCTAGCCCCCTCTCTGCAGTCCGTGCTCTTCTACTATACTATATACTATACTTCTGGCCCACTCTCTGCAGTCCGTGCTCTTCTACTATACTATATACTATACTTCTGGCCCACTCTCTGCAGTCCGTGCTCTTCTACTATACTATATACTATACTTCTAGCCCCCTCTCTGCAGTCCGTGCTCTTCTACTATACTATATACTATACTTCTGGCCCACTCTCTGCAGTCCGTGCTCTTCTACTATACTATATACTATACTTCTGGCCCACTCTCTGCAGTCCGTGCTCTTCTACTATACTATATACTATACTTCTGGCCCACTCTCTGCAGTCCGTGCTCTTCTACTATACTATATACTATACTTCTGGCCCACTCTCTGCAGTCCGTGCTCTTCTACTATACTATATACTATACTTCTGGCCCACTCGCTGCAGTCCATGCTCTTCTACTATACTATATACTATACTTCTGGCCCACTCTCTGCAGTCTATGCTCTTCTACTATACTATATACTATACTTCTGGCCCACTCTCTGCAGTCCGTGCTCTTCTACTATACTATATATACTATACTTCTGGCCCACTCTCTGCAGTCCGTGCTCTTCTACTATACTATATACTATACTTCTGGTCCACTCTCTGCAGTCCGTGCTCTTCTACTATACTATATACTATACTTCTGGCCCACTCTCTGCAGTCCGTGCTCTTCTACTATACTATATACTATACTTCTGGCCCACTCTCTGCAGTCCGTGCTCTTCTACTATACTATATACTATACTTCTGGCCCACTCTCTGCAGTCCGTGCTCTTCTACTATACTATATACTATACTTCTGGCCCACTCTCTGCAGTCCGTGCTCTTCTACTATACTATATACTATACTTCTGGCCCACTCTCTGCAGTCCGTGCTCTTCTACTATACTATACTATATCCTATACTTCTGGCCCACTCTCTGCAGTCAGTGCTCTTCTACTATACTATATACTATACTTCTGGCCCACTCTCTGCAGTCCGTGCTCTTCTACTATACTATATACTATACTTCTGGCCCCCTCTCTGCAGTCCGTGCTCTTCTACTATACTATATACTATACTTCTGGCCCACTCTCTGCAGTCCATGCTCTTCTACTATACTATATACTATACTTCTGGCCCACTCTCTGCAGTCCGTGCTCTTCTACTATACTATATACTATACTTCTGGCCCACTCTCTGCAGTCCGTGCTCTTCTACTATACTATATACTATACTTCTGGCCCACTCTCTGCAGTCCGTGCTCTTCTACTATACTATATACTATACTTCTGGCCCACTCTCTGCAGTCCGTGCTCTTCTACTATACTATATACTATACTTCTGGCCCACTCTCTGCAGTCCGTGCTCTTCTACTATACTATATACTATACTTCTGGCCCACTCTCTGCAGTCCGTGCTCTTCTACTATACTATATACTATACTTCTGGCCCACTCTCTGCAGTCCGTGCTCTTCTACTATACTATATACTATTCTTCTGGCCCACTCTCTGCAGTCCGTGCTCTTCTACTATACTATACTATATACTATACTTCTGGCCCACTCTCTGCAGTCCGTGCTCTTCTACTATACTATATACTATACTTCTGGCCCACTCTCTGCAGTCCGTGCTCTTCTACTATACTATATACTATACTTCTGGCCCACTCTCTGCAGTCCGTGCTCTTCTACTATACTATATTCTATACTTCTGGCCCACTCTCTACAGTCCGTGCTCTTCTACTATACTATATACTATACTTCTGGCCCACTCTCTGCAGTCCGTGCTCTTCTACTATACTATATACTATACTTCTGGCCCACTCTCTGCAGTCCGTGCTCTTCTACTATACTATATACTATACTTCTGGCCCACTCTCTGCAGTCCGTGCTCTTCTACTACACTATATTCTATACTTCTGGCCCACTCTCTACAGTCCGTGCTCTTCTACTATACTATATACTATACTTCTGGCCCACTCTCTGCAGTCCGTGCTCTTCTACTATACTATATACTATACTTCTGGCCCACTCTCTGCAGTCCGTGCTCTTCTGCTATACTATATACTATACTTCTGGCCCACTCTCTGCAGTCCGTACTCTTCTACCAGCAAATATACTAAAAACGACTACAGCACTGACCTGGTAGCTGAAATAAATTTTTTTTAATGTATTATGTATATATTTTATATTATGTATGTATTATGTGCCCAATCCCCCGCACAGCACCCATAGCACCCCTCAAACACACAGCACCCCTCAAACACACACACACAGCACCCCCCCCCCCACACTCACACACAGCACCTCACACACACACACACACACACACACACAGCACCCCCAGTGCAACATAATGGGAGTTGTAGTTTTGGTCACCACATATTGTATCAGGGCATGCTGGGAATTGTAGTTGGTAACTGAAAATCCCAGCATTGCATTCCTTGAAGGAATGCAATGCTGGGAGGTGCAGTTACCAACTACAATTCCCAGCATGCCCTGATACAATAAGCCTCATGGTAAATTCTAGACTTGTCCTCCTCCCTACAATTATAACTATACTGCACCTAATGTGGGGGGACTATATTGCACCTAATGTGGGGGAACTGTACTGCACCTAATGTGGGGGAACTATATTGCACCTAATGTGGGGGAACTGTATTGCACCTAATGTGGGGAACTATATTGCACCTAATGTGGGGGAACTATATTGCACCTAATGTGGGGGAACTGTACTGCACCTAATGTGGGGGAACTGTGCTGCACCTAATGTGGGGGAACTGTACTGCACCTAATGTGGAGGAACTGTGCTACTAACCTAATGTGGGGGAACTATACTACCACCTAATGTGGGGGAACTATACTGCCAACCTAATGTGGGGGAACTGTACTACTAACCTAATGTGGGGGAACTATACTGCCAACCTAATGTGGGGGAAATATATTTCCATCCTAATGTGGGAGATTTATACTGCCAACCTAATGTGGGGGAACTATACAAAAATATAAAATTGTACTATTCTGATCCCTATAGCACTTTTATTTTTCTGTATATGGGGATGTGAGGGTCATTTTTAGCGCTGTGATTTGTAGTTTTTATCGGTACCATTTTTTTTTTTTTTTGCTTTTTAGATATTTTTTATGGTATTTGAAGTGACCAAAAATGTGCTAATCTGATTAGTGCACTATTACAACTTTTGGGACCCCACTTCTGATTTTGCCCAGGGCCATGCTAAGCCTAAAACCGGCCCTGGATCCAATCCTCCTACAATATGCAAGCAGGAGTGTGTGTGTATATGTATATATATATATATATATATATATCTATATATATATATATATATATATACATACACACACATAAACACGCGTGAGCAGAGTGAGTTTGTGCTTTAGGGTGCACACCCTAATGCAGTAGGCTGCGCACGCCTATGGCAGTATGCATAATTACAGACACCAATCTACATGATAGCAGCATAGTATTTATACAATACGGAAAGTGCAAAATGCAAATAGAATAAGGGGCTGTATACTGGTGTGTATAGAGAAGTATACACAGACATTAAAGTGCATGGAAAAATTGGATGTTACATAATACCCACGAGAGGGAGTCCCGGACGAAGGTCAGCGTGCCAAAACGCGCGTTGGAGTGGCGGCATCCCGGTCCCTGCAGTCTTCCTGTGATTCCTATATCCTCTCGTATTATGTAATATCCAATTTTTTCATGCACTTATTCTATTTGCATTTTGCACTTTCCATATTGTATAAATACTATGCTGCTATAATGTAGATTGATGTCTGTAATTATGCATACTGCTTGATTATTGGCCTATGTGCAATACCCCTATATTGCCATCTTTGCTGCAGGGTATCCGTCTTTGCCGCTTTTTGTGATGCATTGTTTTCCTCTCATGTGTGCATCTAATTTTAGTGCATATCAATAAAATTCATTCATTTTTATCTTTGTATAAGTGACTCTTTTGGCTTTTTTGCTTCTTCTTTTTATAGTTTATTTTGGAGTCACACTAATGGGTAAACACTAATAGGGATGGTGTTACAGTGGTCCTTTTGTTATTTCTGTGCCACACACCTATTTTTTTCCCTGCATTAGTTTGCCTTTTGTTTCAAGTATATTAAAGGGGTACTCCGGTGCTTATACATCTTATCCCCTATCCAAAGGATAGGGGATAAGATGCCTGATCGCGGGAGTCCCGCCGCTGGGGACCCCCGTAATCTTGCACGCGGCACCCTCTTTGTAATCAATCCCCGGAGCGTGTTCGCCGGCGGCGTGTGACGTCACGCCTCCGCCCCCGTGTGACGTCACGCTCCGCCCCTCAATGCAAGCCTACGGGAGGGGGCGTGATAGCCGTCGGCCCTGTGGTTGCCGGAAATCAGACCCGGAGCGAATACGCTCCGGGGTCTGATTACAAACGGGGTGCCGCGTGCAAAATTACGGGGGTCCACAGCGGCAGGACTCCCGCGATCAGGCATCTTATCCCCTATCCTTTGGATAGGGGATAAGATGTCTAAGCACCGGAGAACCCCTTTAACAGAGAGGACTTACAAAGATTTGAACAGCAGAGGTAAACAGGAATTTGAGACCTCTCACCGAAATGTTGCTTGTCATACGAGTTATACACATTATCACATACAAGTAACCACCATATTGTTATTCACCAAATCCTCAATACTATGACCAACACAGACCAACATAGTTCAGTTAGTGCCAATATGGTTGGCACTGGTACCAGTCAAACACCTACTTCTTGCCTTAAGAAAGACACAAAGGCAATTAGGTAAATTCTTATTTTTTATGACAGAACCGCTAATGTTTTGTGACTGATCAGCTAGAATGATGTTGTTTCTCCAACTCTCTGATCTTTACAGGGCTTTGTCTATATGCTGGAAATAAATACAATGATATATTCAGTGAACAATTCCTGGAATAGAAGCATTGCTGAGCATATGATTTTATTAGTGGAGTTAAATGGTGCCAAGGTAGTATTTCCTCATTACTTATGCCCTATTGTAATGAATTCATTTAATGTAGATGCTTTCCTCACTATGCACTATGGTCTGGATAACTAAAGAGACAAATATCTAACGTTTGAATATTAAAAAGTGCAAATTTAATGAAGTAATTTCAATGTGAACCGTGCTTAGTATGCAACAAATATTTAAATACCTAATGTCTGTCAAACACATGTAAATAGACATTAATAATCTTTGCCTAGACAAAATGTTATACTGCAGCTTAGTAGTTAGTAATATACCTTTGAGCACAGGGACACTTTGTTTAACCAGAGCATAGAGGTTTTTAATTGTTACTTGATTAAAAATGAAACATGTTGCTACTGGGCCCCAGTAGCATTGCAAGGAGGAAGGGGGTTTAGGGGCCTGCAGCCCCGGGTGTGACCAAGGCTCACCCCTTAATGGGGATCCAAACACTTGTACCGGATCCCCAGGTAAGTGCCACTTTCATCTGTATGCACACACGTGCATACAGCTGAAAGCTGTCTGTCAGTGTAAGCCACAGGCTTTGCAGCTTACACTGACAAGAGGTCATGATCTCTGCCCCCATGCATCACAGCCACGGTGATGTCACTCATCGGTGCATTCACCATGGAGGAAGAAGGACGCAGGCCCGCTGTTGTGCTGGTCACTTCATTGGATATAAAGTGAACATATGGTTTTGTTTTTTAAATTTTTTTGTTTTAATCTAGCACGGGGGAGGGCATGGCTGGGGGTGTGGTTAGGGCTTGGCTTGGGCTATTGGCTCTAGCCACTAGTCTTTTGGCGACCTACCAATACCCCTGCTGGGCCCCAAAGCTAAAGCTAACAAAGGGCCCGCATACTATGATCAATCATTTATAGCAATGGTGTCCTCATATGGGATAGTGGGACCTTTTGGGCCACCTCTGGCTCCAGTGCCCATGTATGACTACAACCACTGCACCCCCTAAAGTTAATCCATGTAAAGAAAAGATCCAATCCAGGATGTAGCTATAATAGATGCAGTTGTAGCAGTTATGCCCGGGCTCTGTTGACTGAGAAAACATATAGGTCCTTTTTGTCACATAAGTCATCAGAGTGTTCCCTGCTGCCTCTCCCCATGCCACCATACTTGATTGATAGTTCTCTTCAATAAAGGCAAATTGAAGCCACTGGGGACCATCCCTATGACCAAGGGTTCAGGCAGCATGAATATGATGATAGGTTCCATTTAATGGAGTATGGTAACTGAAAGCTTTGTTTTATATTGGGCCCAAGAGCTTTATAAGAATTAGTTAAAGGGGTTATCCACTATAAGGTGATTTTAGTACGTACCTGTCAGACAGTAATGGACATGCTTAGGAAGGATATGTGCTTGTCTTTGGGCTAAATGGCTATTTTGTGAGATTACCATAACACTGTGGCTAGCTTTTTGTAAACTGGTATTTCCTGTTTGAGTTTTCTTTTTTGCCTACAAAACCCATAATTCCATTTTCCTCCCTCCCACACATCAGCCATTCCACCCATTGAAACATAAATGAGCTGCATCCATTCAAAAGACCTGTGGTTTTAAATCAGGGTGCCTACAGCTGTTGTATTAGTTGCATATTGATCTCTCTCCCACCAAGCGATTGCTCCACCCATTGAAGCAGACAGGCTCGCGGTCATCAGTTGACTAGTGATGTCAGGTCTCGGCCACATTGCAACCTGGGAAATATCTGAGACAACAGTCATTTTGTATGCTGTTAAAAATAAATATTGGGGTCAAAATCACATATGAATTTTGAGAAAACCGTCACACGCAGGTACAGACACTATATTATGAACTACACTAACTTTACAGCCCCTGTAGCATAGTAAAATAAAATAAAAAATTCCTGGAATACCCCTTTAACCAGTTAAGGACCCATTCCATACTGGTATGCCATGACGCCCTGGTTCTTAAGGTCCCATGACGTACCTGTACATGTGTGGGAATTTTGGTCCCTGCCACACGCCGGGCGGGGACTGGACTGGGGTGACTGCATATATCGATCAGCAGGCACCCCACTCAAATGCCCAGGCGGTCATCAGACCCCCCCCCCCCCCCCATGTCGGTGAATTCACACAGGCGATTTGCGGCAATTCCAGGTCATACGGATCTCCGGTGACCCGGAAAATAAGGGGGATCGGGGTTGTCCAAGACACCCACAATCCCCCTGAAGAGATAGGACTGAGGTGGCAGGGGTGCCACCCCTCCTATCCCTGCTATTGGTCGTTCAGAAGCGACGACCAACAGCAGATAGGGGGCGGGGGGTTAACTTTCGGTCTCCCCATTCTGCCCACCCACAATAGGTGGGGCAGAATGGGGAAACCGACAGGGATCGGCACCAAAGTCCACTTACCCATCAGCGGCAGCGGACGGCGATTGGCGGCGGGGATCGGCAGCAGAAGAGGACGGCGATGCGGCTCCCTGGATCCTACTGAAGCCGGTGAGTTGCTTAGCAACATCTGGAGGGCTACATTTTGGGAACACTATACAGTGGTCTCTAAACTGTTGCCCTCTAGATCTTGCAAAACTACAACTCCTAGCATGCCCACACAGCAGTTTGCTGTCTGGGCATGCTGGGATTTTTAGTTTTGCAACATCTGGAGGGCCACAGTTTGGAGATCACCGTGCAGTTGTAGTTGCGTACCTCCAGCTGTTGCATAACTGCATCTCCCAGCATGTCCTTCGGTAATCAGTACATGCTGGTAGTTGTAGTTTTGCAACAGCTGGAGGCACACTGGTTGGAAAATACTGAGTTTGGTAACAGACCCTAACTAAAGGTTTTCCAACCAGTGTGCCTCCAGCTGTTGCAAAAGTACAATTGCCAGCATGCACGGTCTGTGAGTACATGCTGGGAGTTGCAGTTTTGAAACAGCTGGAGGGTACATTCACACGGGTGAGTTTACAGTGAGTTTCCTGCTTCAAGTTTGAGCTGCGGCAAATTTTTCGCCGCAGCGCAAACTCCTAGCGGGAAGCTCACCATAAACCTCTGCCAGTGCGAATGTACCCTAAAAACACTACACTAACACATAATAAAGGGTAAAACACTACATATACACCCCCTTACACTGTCCCCCCCAATAAAAATGAAAAAGTATTGTACAGCAGTGTTTCCAAAACAGAGCCTCCAGCTGTGGCAACACAACAACTCCCAGCATTTCTGGACAGCCACTGACTGTCCAGGCATGCTGGGAGTTTAGCAACAGCCGGAGGGACCCTTTTTGGGAATCACTGGCATACCCCTATGCAATCACTGTCCACCCCTATGCAATCCCTAATTTAGTCCTCAAATGCGCATGGCACTCTCTCACTTCGGAGCCCTGTCGTATTTCAAGGAAACAGTTTAGGGTCACATATGGGGTATTTCTGTACTCGGGAGAAATTGCCCCTTTTACCCCTCATGAAAAGGAAAAGTTGGGGGCTACACCAGCCTGTTAGTGTAAAAAAATAAAAATTGTTACACTAACATGCTGGTGTTGACCCATACTCTTACTACTTTTTATTTTCACAAGTGGTAAAAGGAAAAAAGCAAAATTTGTAACACAATTTCTGAAATACCCCATATGTGGGCATAAAATACTCTGCGGGCGCACTATGTACATTTGAGGCCTACATTGGTGATTTGCACAGGGGTGGCAGATTTTACAGCGGCTCTGACATAATCGCCAAAAAATAAATACACACATGTGACCCCATTTTGGAAACTACACCCCTCATGGAACATAACAAGGGGTATAATGAGCCTTAACACCCCCCAGGTGTTTGACGAATTTTCATTAAAGTTGGATGGGAAAATGAAAAAAAAAAATTGTTTCACAAAAATGCTGGTGTTGCCCTAAATTTTTCAATTTCACAAGGGAAAATAGGAAAAAAAGCCGCCGAAAATTTGCAACCTCATTACCCCATATGTGGATGTAAAGTGCTTTCCTGGTGCACTACAACATGCAGAAGAGAAAGAGCGCCATTGGGCTTTTCAAGAGAAAATTTGTCCGGAATTGAAGGTCGCGTGTGTTTACAAAGCCCCCATAGTGCCAGAACAATGACCCCCCCCCCCCCCACATGTGACCCGATTTTGTAAACTACACCCCCCACGTAATGTAATAAGGGGTGCAGTGAGTATTTACACCCCACAGGTGTCTGACAGATTTTTGGAACAGTTGTCCGTGAAAATGAAAATTTTAATTTTTCATTTGCGCAGCCCACTGTTCCAAAGATCTGTCAAACGCCAGTGGAGTGTAAATACTCACTGCACCCCTTATAAAATTCTGGGGTCACATGTGGGGGGGTCCACTCTTCTGGCACCACGGGGGGCTGTGTAAATGCACATGGCCCCTGACAGCAGAGCACTTGACATCCACACATGGGGTATTTCCATACTCAGAAGAAATGGGGTTACAAATTTTGGGGGTGATGTTCTCCTATTACTCCTTGTAAAACTGTAACATTTGGGGGAAAAAACAGCATTTTAGTAAAAAAAATAGTTTTTTCATTTACACATCCAACTTTAACAAAAAGTCGTCAATCACCTGTGAGGTGTTAAGGTTTACTGTACCCCTTGTTACGTTCCTTGAGGGGTGTAGTTTCCAAAATAGTATGCCATGCATTTTTTTTTTTGCTGTTCTGGCACCATGTGGGCTTTCTAAATGCGACATGCCCCCCAAAAACCATTCCACCTAAATTTTTTTTCTAAAAGCCAAATGTGACTCCTTCTCTTCTAAGCATTGTAGTGTGCCAGCAGAGCACTTGACGTCCACACATGAGGTATTTCCATACTCAGAAGAGATGGGGGTTACAAATTTTGCGGGGCATTTTCTCCTATTACCCCTTGTAAAAATTTGAAATTTGGGGGAAAACTAGCATTTTAGTGAAAAAAATATAAAATCATTGACACATCCAACTTTAACAAAATGTCGTCAAACATCTGTGGGGTGTTAAGGCTCACTGGACCCCTTGTTACGTACAGTTTCCAAAATAGTAAGCCATGTGGTTTTCTTTGCTGTTCTGGCACCATAGGGGCTTCTTAAATGTGACATGCCCCACAAAAACCATTTCAGAAAAAATCACTCTCCAAAATCCCACTGTCGCTCCTTCCCTTCTGAGCCCTCTACTGCGCCCACAGAGCACTTGACATACACATATGAGGTATTTCCTTACTCGAGAGAAATTGGGTTACACATTTTAGAAAGATTTTTCTCCTTTTACCCCTTGTAAAAATTCCAAAACTTGGTCTACAAGAACATGCCAGTGTAAACAATGAAGATTTTGAATTTTCCCCTTCAATTTGCTGCTATTCCTGTCAAACACCTAAAGGGTTAACAAATCTTTTGAATGCCATTTTGAATACTTTCAGGGGTGCAGTTTTTACAATGGGGTCATTTATGGGGTATTTCTAATAAGAAGGCCCTTCAAAAATTGCTGCTATAGTTTGAAGCCCTCTGATGTCTTCCAAAAGTAAAAACGTGTCAACTTTATGATGCCAACATAAAGTAGACATATTGTATATGTGAATCAATATAAAATTTTATTCACACACAGCTACCCGACACTGCCCGGCTCAAGCAATCCTTGTAGATTCTCGCCGCTCCCACTAGTAGCGATTGCGTTCACACAACAATTCAGTGGTGCTCACAGTGCAATGTAGACACAGTCCATTTCAAACAAAGTCTCCAACAACAGAAATAAATACACTGGGCACTCACGATAAGATGCTTGTGTGGATTTATTGTGCGGATTTATTGTTCAGAACGGTGCATCAGTGCGGCAGACGCTCATGCAGGGATGTTTCACAGGCTACGGCCTTAAGGCCTGTTGAAGTGTGAAGTATCGCGAGAAACGGACCGTAGCCTGTGAAACATCCCTGCATGAGCGTCTGCCGCACTGATGTACCGTTCTGAACAATAAATCCACGCAAGCATCTAATAGTGAGTGCCCAGTGTATTTTTTTCTTTTGTTGGAGACAATATATAATTTATTTGGAATATTCATTTTCCTTACAAGCAGAGAGCTTCAAAATAAAAAAATAAAAAAATCCAACATTTAAAACTATCGACAACATTTTACCACTAACATAAAGTAGAATATGTCACGAAAAAAAAATCTCGGAATCAGAATGAAAGGTAAAAGCATTCCAGAGTTATTAATGCTTAAAGTGACAGTGGTCAGATGTGCAAAAATGGCCCTACACTGAAAATTGGCTGGGTCCTTAAGGGGTTAGTGTATCTTGTACAATCCTTTTTTCTACCAGGGATTCCAGTGAATGTTTGTTCCTATCTTACCCCCAACCCTGCAAGTAAATAAAATGAATATAAAGCTGATAATAGTAGAGCAATGCACATATAAGGTAATATAGTAAAATAAAGCAAGAAAAAATAATAAGCAAAACAGTTAAAACCTACGTTATATGTAATTATTTTTTTAGAAATGAAGTAGAATATGTAGCTTAATCTGTAACTTTTATCACACATTTCCACAATAATCTTTTTTTTCTTCTAAAGAAGTGTTACCTTATTTAAGTAGGGAATTGAGCCTATCGTAAGATGTGGTTATTTTACATATAAATGTGCTGATGTGTAAGACAAAGAGAAGGCAATGAACGGAAAGCAATTCCTTGTTGAATATACCCACAGCAGGGTATTTCACAGCTACAGTACACTCTATTTAAATTGTTCTTCTGCCTGCTGCTTAATTTAAACCTCCAGTTTTCCTGATGCAATGTGTTTGTTTCTGCTATTAGTGTTGCTGTTAACATCTTCACAGTTATTGTACTTAGGGGTGTAAATGATTGCATACATATGTAGTTGCTGCTTCTTTAGCTGTGGTAGTAAAGTTCTTTTGTCAGCTCCTGCGTGCAATGACAGCTGTGACACATCAGCCTGTGATGACATTTGCTTCTTGTTACATGGAAGGTATAATGTGTTGGACAATATCTGACTCGGGGTATTATAGTGTATAATGAACAGAGAACAATACATGTCTTAGATTTGCTTTCGTCGTTGGATTACCACTAAAATAATCCCTAGCAGGTCATTACCCTCATGCCAGCTTCTCTTCTTGTTTTGCTGTTCTTTTTATGTTGCTCTCGTTCCATATTGATTCAAACCTAAAAGACAAATATCTTACAAACGTCTGTCACTGGACTGCTGTGCACAGAATTCATACAATACCGCATAAAAGGAGTATGTTAGCCCCTACAATAAAATACTCATCACAAATGTTTAGCAACCTGGATGTCATCAAGATATGGCATATAGTGATTCCAAAGTAAAACGGAAAGTATACCCATCACTATTATTAGGCCGTGGACTTGAAACAGACATAAAAACAGCAGCATGGCGCCATTGAAAGAAGGTGACTGGACACCACGAGTAATGTATTTTTCAACACCTTAAGTATTAAATGCATTTAACTTTGGCCAAAAATAACTGATTTTAAAGGGTGAGTCATTAATCTTCCAGTAAATGTGTTACATCAGACAGCTTTTTATTTGAGACTATGATAAAACTCTTTTACACAGGACTCAAAATAGAAAGGTGCATGCTACGCACCTACCAATGTACAATGAAAACTACTTTATGTAACACAATGTACAACTCACCTAAATGTATTTCTTTACATTGATAGATGGCCTATGAATAAGGATTGTTAAAGGGGTACTCCGGTAGATAACTTTTTTTTATATTTTTTTTAAATGAACTGGTGCCAGAAAGTTAAACAGATTTGTAAATTTCTTCTATTGAAAAATCTTTTTCAATACAACAGAGGAAATTCTATTCTTTTTGGAACACAGTGCTCTCTGCTGACATCATGACCACAGTGCTCTCTACTGACATCTCTGTCCATTTTAGGAACTGTCCAGAGCAGCATATGTTTGCTATGGAAATGTTCTCCTACTCTGGACAGTTCTTAAAATGGACAGAGGTGTCAGCAGAGAGCACTGTGCTCGTGATGTCAGCAGAGAGCACTGTGTTCCAAAAAGAAAAGAATTTCCTCTGTAGTATTGTCACGATTCGGCTGGCTGGAGGTGGATCCTCTGTGCCAGAGAGGGATTGGCGTGGACCGTGTTGGTGGACCGGTTCTAAGTTGCTACTGGTATTCACCAGAGCCCGCCGCAAAGCGGGATGGTCTTGCAGCGGCGGTAGCAACCAGGTCGTATCCACCAGCAACGGATCAACCTCTCTGACTGCTGAAGATAGGCGCGGTACAAGGGAGTAGACAAGAGCAAGGTCGGACGTAGCAGAAGGTCAGAGCAGGCAGCAAGGATCATAGTCAGGGGCAACGGCAGGAGGTCTGGAACACAGGCTAGGAACACACAAGGAACGCTTTCACTGGCACAATGGCAACAAGATCCGGCGAGGGAGTGCAGGGGAAGTGAGGTATAAGTAGGGAGTGCACAGGTGAGAATACTGATTATTCCTGCTGCGCCAATCAGTGGCGCAGCGGCCCTTTAAATGGCAGAGACCCGGCGCGCGAGCGCCCTAAGGAGCGGGGCCGCGCGCGCCGGGACAACACAGACGGGGAACGGGTAAGGTACGGGAGCCGAGATGCGCATCGCGAGCGGGCGCGTCCCGCATCGCGAATCGCATCCCGGCTGGGAGTAATATCGCAGCGCACCCGGTCAGCAGGTCCGACCGGGGCGCTGCGAATGAGAGAACGCTGCGAGCGCTCCGGGGAGGAGCGGGGACCCGGAGCGCTCGGCGTAACAGTACCCCCCCCCCTTGGGTCTCCCCCTCTTTTTGGAGCCTGAGAACCTGAGGATAAGACTTTTGTCCAGGATGTTGTCCTCAGGTTCCCAGGATCTCTCCTCAGGGCCGCAATTCTCCCAGTCGACCAAGAAGAATCTTTTACCTCTGACCGTCTTGGATGCTAGAATCTCCTTCACAGAAAAGACGTCAGAAGATCCGGAAACTGGAGTGGGAGAAACAACTTTGGGAGAGAAGCGGTTAAGGATGAGTGGTTTAAGGAGAGAGACATGGAAGGTATTGGGAATACGGAGAGAAGGAGGAAGAAGGAGTTTGTAAGAGACAGTGTTGATCTGGCACTTGATTTTGAAAGGACCAAGATAGCGTGGTCCCAGTTTATAACTGGGGACACGAAAGCGGACATATTTAGCGGAGAGCCATACCTTGTCTCCGGGAGCAAAAATGGGGGGAGTTCTTCTTTTTTTATCAGCAAATCTTTTCATCCGGGATGAAGCCTGTAAAAGAGAATTTTGGGTCTCTTTCCATATAGTGGAAAGATCACGAGTCACTTCATCCACAGCGGGCAAACCAGAGGGCAAGGGAGTAGGGAGGGGAGGAAGAGGGTGACGGCCGTACACCACGAAAAATGGGGATTTAGCAGAAGATTCGGAGACTCTGAAGTTGTATGAGAATTCGGCCCATGGTAGAAGATCTGCCCAGTCATCCTGGCGGGAGGAAACAAAATGCCGTAAATAGTCACCCAGGACCTGATTAACTCTTTCTACTTGCCCATTGGATTGGGGATGATAAGAAGAAGAGAAGTTTAATTTGATCTTGAGCTGTTTACAGAGGGCCCTCCAGAATTTAGACACGAATTGGACGCCTCTATCTGAGACGATATGCGTGGGCAAACCGTGAAGGCGAAAAATGTGTACAAAAAATTGCTTTGCCAACTGAGGCGCTGAAGGAAGACCAGGAAGAGGAATAAAATGTGCCATCTTGGAAAATCGATCAACGACCACCCAAACAACTGTGTTGCCACAGGATGAGGGCAAGTCCGTAATAAAGTCCATACCAATCTGTGACCAAGGCTGTTCAGGAACAGGCAGAGGATGAAGGAGACCAGCAGGCTTCTGGCGAGGAGTCTTATCCCGGGCACAGACAGTACAGGCCCGCACGAAATCAATAACATCAGTCTCCAGAGTCGGCCACCAATAAAATCGAGAGATGAGGTGCAAGGATTTTTTGATGCCCACATGGCCTGCGAGGTGGGAGGAGTGTCCCCATTTGAGAATCCCGAGACGCTGGCGTGGAGAAACGAAAGTCTTCCCTGGAGGAGTTTGCCTGATGGAAGCTGGAGAAGTGGAGATCAGACAGTCCGGAGGAATGATGTGTTGCGGAGAGACCTCTACTTCAGAGGCATCAGAAGAACGAGAGAGGGCATCGGCCCTAATGTTCTTGTCAGCAGGGCGAAAATGGATTTCAAAGTTAAAACGGGCAAAGAACAACGACCACCTAGCCTGGCGAGGGTTCAGTCGTTGGGCAGACTGGAGATAGGAGAGATTCTTGTGATCAGTGTATATGATAACTGGAAATTTTGATCCCTCCAGCAGGTGCCTCCATTCTTCAAGCGCCAATTTAATGGCCAGTAGTTCTCGATCCCCGATGGAATAGTTTCTCTCCGCCGGGGAGAAGGTCCTAGAAAAAAAACCACAAGTCACAGCATGCCCGGAAGAATTTTTTTGTAGAAGGACAGCTCCAGCTCCCAC
This sequence comes from Hyla sarda, assembly GCF_029499605.1. NCBI lineage: Eukaryota > Metazoa > Chordata > Amphibia > Anura > Hylidae > Hyla > Hyla sarda. Next base: position 228,891,597 of record NC_079192.1, read on the forward strand.
TGAGGAGGCATCTACCTCCAATAGGAAGGGTTTAGATGGGTCAGGTCTGGAGAGCACGGGAGCGGAAGAAAAGGCAGACTTGAGATGTTTAAATGCGTCACGATAGGAGCCACAATAGTGGAAAAGTGTGGAATAAACTGTCTGTAATAATTGGCGAACCCCAAAAAACGTTGGATAGCACGGAGTCCGGAGGGGTGTGGCCAATCTAAGACGGCAGAGAGTTTATCTGGGTCCATTTGTAGTCCCTGGCCAGAGACCAAGTATCCTAGGAAAGGAAGAGATTGACATTCAAAGAGACATTTCTCCATTTTGGCATAAAGTTGATTGTCACGAAGTCTCTGAAGAACCATGCGGACATGCTGGCGGTGTTCTTCTAAGTTGGCAGAAAAAATCAGAATATCGTCCAGATAAACCACAACACAGGAATATAGGAGATCACGAAAAATTTCATTAACAAACTCTTGGAAGACGGCAGGGGCGTTGCATAGGCCAAAGGGCATGACCAGATACTCAAAGTGTCCATCTCTGGTGTTAAATGCGGTCTTCCATTCGTCCCCCTCCCTGATGCGGATGAGATTATAAGCACCTCTTGTAAGGTGTAGCGTTTTTTTACCGTGATTTTATTAAGTCCGCGGTAATCAATACAAGGACGTAGGGAGCCATCTTTTTTGGACACAAAAAACAATCCAGCTCCGGCAGGAGAGGAGGACTTGCGGATAAACCCCTTTTTTAAATTCTCCTGGATATACTCCGACATGGCAAGAGTCTCAGGAGCAGACAGAGGATAGATTCTGCCCCGGGGTGGGGTAGTACCCGGGAGGAGGTCAATAGGACAGTCATAAGGCCTGTGAGGAGGCAAAGTCTCAGCTTGCTTTTTGCAAAAAACGTCAGAATAGTCCATATAAGCCTTAGGAAGACCGGATACAGGGGGAACCACAGGGTCACGGCAAGGAGTACTGGGAACCGATTTAAGACAGTCCTTGTGACAAGAAGTACCCCAGTTCTTGATTTCTCCTGTGGACCAATCAAGGGTTGGGGAATGGCGTTGAAGCCACGGTAATCCAAGAAGAATTTCAGAAGTGCAGTTGGAGAGGACCAAAAATTCAATTTTTTCGTGATGAGGTCCGATGCACATTAGGAGAGGTTCCGTGCGGTAACGCACGGTACAGTTTAATCTTTCATTGTTAACAGAATTGATGTAGAGGGGTCTGGCGAGACTGGTCACCGGGATGTTGAACCTGTTGATGAGAGAGGCCAAAATAAAATTTCCTGCAGATCCGGAATCCAAGAAGGCCGTGGCAGAGAAGGAGAAGGTAGAGGAAGATATCCGCACAGGCACAGTAAGGCGTGGAGAAGCAGAGTAGACATCAAGAACTGTCTCATCTTTGTGCGGAGTCAGCATACGTCTTTCCAGGCGGGGAGGACGGATAGGACAATCTTTCAAGAAGTGTTCGGTACCGGCACAGTACAGGCATAGGTTCTCCATGCGGCGTCGTGTCCTCTCTTGAGGTGTCAAGCGAGACCGGTCAACTTGCATAGCCTCCACGGCGGGAGGCACAGGAACGGATTGCAGAGGACCAGAGGAGAGAGGAGCCGGGGAGAGAAACCGCCTCGTGCGAACAAAGTCCATATCCTGGCGGAGCTCCTGACGCCTTTCGGAAAAACGCATGTCAATGCGGGTGGCAAGATGAATAAGTTCATGCAGCTTAGCAGGAATTTCTCGTGCGGCCAGCACATCTTTAATGTTGCTGGATAGGCCTTTTTTAAAGGTCGCGCAGAGGGCCTCATTATTCCAGGATAATTCGGAGGCAAGAGTACGGAATTGGATGGCGTACTCGCCAACAGAAGAATTACCCTGGACCAGGTTCAGCAGGGCAGTCTCAGCAGAAGAGGCTCGGGCAGGTTCCTCAAAGACACTTCGGATCTCCGTGAAGAAGGAGTGTACAGAGGCAGTGACAGGGTCATTGCGGTCCCAGAGCGGTGTGGCCCATGACAGAGCTTTCCCAGACAGAAGGCTGACTACGAAAGCCACCTTAGACCTTTCAGTTGGAAACTGGTCCGACATCATCTCCAAGTGCAGGGAACTAAACTAATAATATTAAAACTAATACTGTGTAGGTCCCTTGACCTGTTGAAGCATGGACTCCACATTTGGTATCTGGCACCAATAGGTTAAAAGCAGATCATATAATTTGCAAGGTGGGACCTCCATCGATCAGACATTGTTTCCCACATCATCAGTTGGTCCAAATTTGGAAGCTAATGTCTTGACATCTTTGTTATGTTTCTTAACCATTTCTGAACACTTTGTTAGCATTGTATAGTGCAATACCCTGCTGAATAGGACCCCTGCCATGAGAGAATAAAGTTACCATAAAGGGGTGCACTTGGTCTGTAACATGTTTAGGTAGGTGGTACCTGGCAAAGTAACATGCATATAAATACCAGCATTCAATCTTTTTTAGGAGAACATTGCCCCAAGCATCATACTGCCTTCACTGGCTTGCTGTTTTTCCATAATGCAAACTGGGGCTACTTTTTTCTTAAAGAAGACTTGTGGCCTACCCAAAGTTGTCATGCCCATCTGACTAATTCCCTGAACCTACATATCTCTGGAGTGGGAGTGCGTATTTAGACACTGTAGAATGGTGTGTGATCAGGATACCCTAAGCTATTTTTTGATGATACAATCTTATTTTTTGTGTTAGCTAATGGGCCTCTTTAACCCCTTAACGACGCAGGACTGCATCATATCCTGCATCATATCGCTTCGGTCCCGGCGCTCATCAACAGCCGGGACCCGCGGCTAATACCACACATCGCCGATCGCGGCGATGTGCGGTATTAACCCTTTAGAAGCTTACCGCCGCTTCTAAAGTGAAACTGAAAGTATCCCGGCTGCTCAGTCGGGCTGTTCAGGACCGCCGCGGTGAAATCGCGGCGTCCCGAACAGCTGATCGGACACCGGGAGGGCCCTTACCTGCCTCCTCGGTGTCCGATCGAGGAATGACTGCTCCGTGCCTGAGATCCAGGCAGGAGCAGTCAAGCGCCGATAATGCTGATCACAGGCGTGTTAATACACGCCAGTGATCAGCATAGGAGATCAGTGTGTGCAGTGTTATAGGTCCCTATGGGACCTATAACACTGCAAAAAAAATGTAAAAATAAAGTGTTAATAAAGGTCATTTAACCCCTTCCCTAATAAAAGTTTGAATCACCCCCCTTTTCCCATAAAAAAAATAAAACAGTGTAAAAAATAAATAAATAAATATATGTGGTATCGCCGCGTGCGTAAATGTCCGAACTATAAAAATATATCATTAATTAAACCGAATGGTCAATGGCGTATGCGCAAAAAAATTCCAAAGTCCAAAAAAGTGTATTTTGGTCACTTTTTATACCATTAAAAAAATGAATAAAAAGTGATCAAAAAGTCCGATCAAAACAAAAATCATACCGATAAAAACTTCAGATCATGGCGCAAAAAAATGAGTCCTCATACCGCCCTGTACATGGAAAAATAAAAAAGTTATAGGGGTCAGAAGATGACATTTTTAAACGTATAAATTTTCCTGCATGTAGTTATGATTTTTTCCAGAAGTGCGACAAAATCAAACCTATATAAGTAGGGTATCATTTTAACCGTATGGACCTACAGAATAATGATAAGGTGTAATTTTTACCGAAATATGCACTGCGTAGAAACGGAAGCCCCCAAAAGTTACAAAATGTTTTTTATTTTTTATTTTGTCGCACAATGATTTTTTTTTTCGTTTCGCCGTGCATTTTTGGGTAAAATGACTAATGTCACTGAAAAGTAGAATTGGCGACGCAAAAAATAAGCCATAATATGGATTTTTAGGTGGAAAATTGAAAGGGTTATGATTTTTAAAAGGTAAGGAGGAAAAACGAAAGTGCAAAAACAGAAAAACCTTGAGGTTAAAGGGGGTTAAGGGGTTAAAGGGGTACTCCACTAGAAAACATTTTTTTTAAATTAGCTGGTGCCAGATAGTTAAACAGATTTGTAAATTACTTCTATTCTTCCAGTATTTATTAGCTGCTATATTCTCCACAGGAAGTTCTTTTCTTTTTGAATTTCCTTTCTGTCTGACCACAGTGCTCCCTGCTGACACCTCTGTCCATTTTAGGAATAGAGATGTCGCGAATTGTTCGCCCGCGAACAGTTCCCGGCGAACTTAGCATGTTCGCGCTCGCATCGCTGGGCGAACATATGTGAAGTTCGATTCGCCCCCTATACTTTAACATTGAGGTAAACTTTGACCCTGTGAGTCAGAGTCAGCAGACACATTACAGCCAATCAGCAGCAGTCCCTCCCTTTCAGACCCTCCTACCTCCTGCACGGACGCCATTTTACCTTCATTCAGCATGCTGCAGGCTTAGGAAGTGGAGGGTCAGAGAAGCTACTCCTGCTGTATAGGGAATGTGATAGCTAGGTTGCTGCTAGGTGGTGTATTCAGGGTCCACTTTACTCCTAAAGCACTAGTCTAACATCTGCTTTAAGGACAGCACCCAAAAAAGCCCTTTTTAGGGCTCAAATATCAGTCCGTGTGTCTTGCAAAAGCTGGAGGCACCCTGGTTGGGAGGTAACCACTGGTTAAAAGGGGTACTCCAGTGTAAAACTTAATTTCCTTCAAGCAAGTAACTACAGTATTAAAAGGGCTATAAGTTCAGTCCGTGTGTCTTGCAACAGCTTGAGGCACCCTGGTTGGGAGGGGACCGCTGGTTAAAAGGGGTACTCCAGTGTAAAACTTAAGTTCCTTCAAGCAACTAACTACAGTATTGAAAGGGCTATAAGTTCAGTCCGTGTGTCTTGCAACAGCTGGAGGCACCCTGGTTGGGAGGGGACTGCTGGTTAAAAGGGGGACTCCAGTGTAAAATTTAAGTTCCTTCAAGCAACTAACTACAGTATTAAAAGGGCTATAAGTTCAGTCCGTGTGTCTTGCAACTGCTGGAAGCACCCTGGTTGGGGACCTCTGCTTAAAAGGGGAACTCCGCTGGCAACCTTTTTTGCTCATTGTCACACTAGTGAAAATCACATTTGGTGTGACAGTTGTGCAAATAAAAATTTAAAAAAAACTTTTTGGGCTGTAAAATAAAACCAGTGCTGCCTAAAGGGGGGCTCTAACTATGTGCTGCCTAATTTGGGGGAATCTATGTGCTGCCTAAAGGGGGGATCTAAATATGTGCTGCCTAAAGGGGGCTCTATGTGCTGCCTAAATGGGGGCTCTAACTATGAGCTGCTTAACATGGGGGAATCTATGTTCTGCCTAAAGGGGGATCTAAATATGTGCTGCCTAAAGGGGGCTCTATGTGCTGCCTAAAGGGAGGCTCTAACTATGCGCTGCCTAATATGGGGGGAATCTATGTGCTGCCTAATATGGGGGAATGTATGTGCTGCCTAAAAGGGGGCTCTATGTGCTGCCTAAAGGGAGGCTCTAACTATGTGCTACCTAATATGGGGGAATCTATGTGCTGTCTAAAGGGGGGATCTAACTATGTGCTTCCTAATATGGGGGAATCTATGTGCTGCCTAAAGGGGGGCTCTATGTGCTGCCTAAAGGGGGGCTCTAACTATGTGCTGCCTAATATGGGGGAATCTATGTGCTGCCTAAAGGGGGGATCTAACTATGTGATGCCTAAAGGGGGATCTAACTATGTGCTGCCTAAAGGGAGGCTCTACCTATGTGCTGCCTAAAGGGGGGCTCTAACTATGTGCTACCTAATATGGGGGAATCTATGTGCTGCCTAAAGGGGGGATCTAACTATGTGATGCCTAAAGGGGGGCTCTATGTGCTGCCTAAAGGGGGCTAAAGCACGTTATTCCAGAGCATTTAGGAATAATAGGTGATTTATGCCCTTTATGGATTAAAACCCGACTCTGCATCAACTATGTAATTTTCCATGGGAGTTTTGCCATGGATCCCCCTCCGACACGCCACAGTCCAGGTATTAGTCCCCTTGAAACAACTTTTAAATCACCATTGTGCCCAGAAAGAGTCCCTGTGGGTTTTAAAATTCGCCTGCCCATTGAAGTCAATGGCAGTTCGCCCGGTTCGCGAACATTTGCGAAAGTCCGCGTTCGCCGTTCGCGAACCGAAAATTTAATGTTCGCAACATCACTTTTTAGGAACTGTCCAGTGTACAAGCAAATCTCCATAGCAAACCTATCCTGCTCTGGACAGTTCCTAAAAAGGACAGAGATGTCAGCAGACAAGACAGAATGGAAATTCAAAAATAAAAGAACCTCCTGTGGAGAATATAGCAGCTGAAAAGTACTAGAAGGAATAAGATTTTTAAATAGAAGTAATTTATAAATCTGTTTAACTTTCTGGCACCAGTTGATTTAATTTTTTTTTCCAGGGGAGTACCCCTTTAAGTAAACAACACCCACCCACCTGGACATTCACATAATGTGAAATAAAATATGAATAATCAGACCAGGCCACCTTCTTCAATTACCCCATGACAGAGGTTTGATGCCCATTTGCATTGTAGATATTTCTAACAGTAAACAAGAGTCTATAGGGACATGTTGTACTCTCTGTCATATATAACAGGCTTTGGATCAAAGCCAGCATTAGTTTTTTTTCCAGCAAGTTATGCTACAGTAACTCAATGAGTTATAGGTAGCCAGGACCCTGTTAACCTTCCTTGGACCACTTCTGGTAGGAACCAACTGCTGCATACAGAATACCCAAGAAGACTTATTGTTTTCAAGATGTTCTGACCTAATGATTTAACAATCACAATTTGGCCCCTGAAAGAGTTGAATCCTTATGTTTACCTACAATACATCAACTTCTACAGCTGACTGATCACTTGCTGCCTAATATATTCCGCCCCTTGACAAGAGCTATTGTCATAAGGTAATCAATGTTATTCACTTCACTTGTCAGTGTTTTTTGTTTAGTCAATGTATTTAAACTTTTAGAAGTAATACAAATACAGCATTTTTTCAAAGCTGTATCAGTAGGACTTTTCATTGACTGCAAACTTCTCGAGCGAACTATATATCTGAACGAAACATGATTTATGTCATTAAATCGGTGTATACCGAAAACGGAAAGTATTCTTTTTTTATTTTTTTTTTGGAATGAAACATATTTTGAACATTCATTTTCAACCATCCTGCCAATAATTGTTACCATGCCTATTGCCAGGTATTAATACCACTAACATTTCATAATTAGGAACAAAATCTGTTTATCTAATATTTCCTACCCATTAGTGTTGAGCGGCATAGGCCATATTCGAATTCGGGAATGTTCGCGAATATATGGACGAATATTCGGCATATTCGCGAATATTCGCATATTCGTAATATGCTCGTTTTATTTTCGCATATGCAAATATTCGCGTATGCGAACATTAACATATGCGAAAATTTGCATATGCGAAAATTTGCATATAAAAAATTAGCATAAGTGAAAATCCGCATATGCGAAAATTAGCATAAGCGAATTTTCGCATATGCGAAAATTCGCACACCAGTCTCACACAGTAGTATTAGAGCCTTCTTACACCACATAAGCTGAAAGCAGATAGGGATGATCACTGTGATGTGTACTGTGAAAAAAAAAAAAGAATATTCGTAATTACGAATATATAGCGCTATATTCGCGAATATTCGCGAATTCACGAATATGCGACATTCGCGAATAAAATTCGAATTGCGAATATTCGCGAGCAACACTACTACCCATTAAGTAAAACCGACTAAACCTACCATACCCACCCCTGTAGAATAGAGAGACTGCAGAATTAAAGGGGTTCTCCTGTGGGAAAACAAATGTTTTCAAATCAACTGGTGCTAGGATGTTAAACATAGGCCAATATACAACATAGCGGGTTTGCAGTTACCGTATATACTCGAGTATAAGCCGAGTTTTTCAGCACGATTTTTCGTGCTGAAAACACCCCCCTCGGCTTATACTCGAGTGAACTCCCCCACCCGCAGTGGTCTTCAACCTGCGGACTTCCAGAGGTTTCAAAACTACAACTCCCAGCAAGCCAGGGCAGCCATCGGCTGTCCGGGCTTGCTGGGAGTTGTAGTTTTGAAACCTCCGGAGGTCCGCAGGTTGAAGACCACTGCGGCCTTCAACATCATCCAGCCCCCTCTCACCCCCCTTTAGTTCTGAGTACTCACCTCCGCTCGGCGCTGGTCCGGTCCTGCAGGGCTGTCCGGTGAGGAGGTCGTCCGGTGGGATAGTGGTTCCGGGCTGCTATCTTCACCGGGGAGGCCTCTTCTAAGCGCTTCGGGCCCGGCCTCAGAATAGTCACGTTGCCTTGACAACGACGCAGATGCGTCGTTGTCAAGGCAACGGCTCTATTCCGGGCCGGAAGCGCGGAGAAGAGGCGCCCCCGGTGAAGATAGCAGCCCGGAACCACTATCCCACCGGACGACCTCCTCACCGGACAGCCCTGCAGGACCGGACCAGCGCCGAGCGGAGGTGATTACTCAGAACTAAAGGGGGGTGAGAGGGGGCTGGATGATGTTGAAGGCCGCAGTGGTCTTCAACCTGCGGACCTCCGGAGGTTTCAAAACTACAACTCCCAGCAAGCCCGGACAGCCGATGGCTGCCCGGGCTTGCTGGGAGTTGTAGTTTTGAAACCTCTGGAGGTCCGCATGTTGAAGGCCGCAGTGGTCTTCAACCTGTGGACCTCCGGAGGTTTCAAAACTACAACTCCCAGCAAGCCCGGACAGCCGATGGCTGCCCGGGCTTGCTGGGAGTTGTAGTTTTGAAACCTCTGGAGGTCCGCATGTTGAAGGCCGCAGTGGTCTTCAACCTGCGGACCTCCGGAGGTTTCAAAACTACAACTCCCAGCAAGCCCGGACAGCCGATGGCTGCCCGGGCTTGCTGGGAGTTGTAGTTTTGAAACCTCTGGAGGTCCGCAGGTTGAAGACCACTGAGGGCGAATGATGAGAAGAGGATGATGAAGGGGGGGTGTGGGGATGATGAAGGGGGGTGGGGATGATGACAAGGGGATGATGAAGGGGGGGTGTGGGATGATTACAAGGGGATGATGAAGGGGGGATGTGTGGGATGATGACAAGGGGATGATGAAGGGGGGATGTGTGGGATGATAAGGGGATGATGAAGGGGGGATGTGTGGGATGATGACAAGGGGATGATGAAGGGGGGGATGTGTGGGATGATAAGGGGATGATGAAGGGGGGATGTGTGGGATGATGACAAGGGGATGATGATGAGGATGTTAATGACGGGTCTGGATGATGACAGGGGGGGATGAGGTATTTCCCACCCTAGGCTTATACTCGAGTCAATAACTTTTCCTGGGATTTTGGGTTGAAATTAGGGGTCTCGGCTTATACTCGGGTCGGCTTATACTCGAGTATATACGGTAATTGAATTGAAAATCTATCATGAACGAGTTGATACAGTATCTGCCTATAACCATCTTTTGTTATTACATTTCCAAAAACGTTTAGAAGGTCAGCTGTTTCTGCCCCACATTTTGGACATCTAGTGTCTGCCACATACCCTATCAAGAGTCCAGTAGACTCTGTGTATCAAGAATATTTGCAATAATCTACCAGACTCATTGATACATAGTTTAGGGACCATTGTTAGGACACCTTTTCATTGTTCAGCAGTTATGGGCCCTACATTTTCTTTTTTTCTTAACCTTACGAAGGACTGGAAAGCCTTCCCAGAATTTTGCTAACAACAATTTATGTGTTATATATAAAATTACTGTATATTCCAGTGTATAAGACGACTTTTTAACCCGGACTTTTTTTCGGAAAAGTTTGGGGTCGTCTTATACGCCCAGTCGCCTTATACGCCGGCATATATGGTAAACCAGCCTTTCTGCCTATACGAGAAATACGGGTAAACGATTTTTCAAAGTTAAGTTTAAGCTCTTAAGGACCCAGCCATTTTACACCTTAGGACCCGGCCATTTTTTGAACATCTGACCACTGTCACTTTAAACATAAATAACTCTGGAATGCTTTTAGTTATCATTCTGATTCCGAGATTGTTTTTTCGTGACATATTCTACTTTAGCATAGTGGTAAAAAAAATTTGTAACTTGCATCCTTTCTTGGTGAAAAATTTGAAAATTTTATGAAAAATTTGAAAATTTTGCATTTTTCTAACTTTGAAGCTCTCTGCTTGTAAGGAAAATGGATATTCAAAATATTTGAATTTTTTTCACATATACAATATGTCTACTTTATGTTTGCATCATAAAATTGACGAGTTTTTACTTTTGGAAGACACCAGAGGGCTTCAAAGTTCAGCAGCAATTTTCCAATTTTACACAAAATTTCCAAACTCACTATTTTTCAGGGACCAGTTCAGGTTTGAAGTGGATTTGAAGGGTCTTCATATTAGAAATACACCACAAATGACCCCATTATAAAAACTGCATCCCCCAAAGAGTTCAAAATAATATTCGGTCAGCCTTTTAACCCTTTAGGTGTTTCACAGGAATAGCAGAAAAGTGAAGGAGAAAATTCACAATCTTCATTTTTTACACTCGCATGTTCTTGTAGACCAAATTTTTGCATTTTTACGAGGGGTAAAAGGAGAAAATGTATACTTATATTTGTAGCCCAATTTCTCTCGAGTAAGCACATACCTCATATGTCTATGTAAAGTGTTCGGCGGGCGCAGTAGAGGGCTCAGAACCGAAGGAGTGACAAGGGGATTTGGAGAGTACGTTTCTCTGAAATGGTTTTTGGGGGGCATGTTGCATTTAGGAAGCCCCTATGGTGCCAGAACAGCAAAAAAAAAAAAAACATGCCATACCATTTTGGAAACAAGACCCCTTGAGGAACGTAACAAGGAATTAAGTCAGCCTTAATACCCCACATGTGTTTCACGACTTTTGCATATGTAAAAAAATAAAATAAAATTTCACTAAAATGTGTGTTTCCCCCCAAATTTCACATTTTTGCAAGGGTTAATAGCAGAAAATGCCCCCCAAAATTTTTAACCCCATCTCTTCTGGGTATGAAGGTACCCCATAAGTTGGCCTGTAGTGCCCTACGGGCGAACTACAATGCTCAGAAGAGCAGGAGTCATATTTGGCTTTTTGAGAGCAAATTTTGCTCGGGGGCATGTCCCATTTAGGAAGCCCCTATGGTGCCAGGAGAGCAAAAAAAAAACCACAATGCATACCATTTTGGAAACTAGACCCCTTGAGGAACGTAACAAGGAATAAAGTGAGCCTTAATACCCCACAGGGGTTTCACGACTTTTGCATACGTAAAAAAAAAAAGCACTAAAATGGGTGTTTCCCCCCCAAATTTCACATTTTTGCAAGGGTTAATAGCAAAAAATACCCCCCAAAATTTGTAACCCCATCTCTTCTGAGTATGGAGGTACCCCATAAGTTGACCTGAAGTGCACTACCTGCGAACTACAATGCTCGGAAGAGAAGGAGTCATATTTGGCTTTTTGAGAGCAAATTTTGCTGGGGGGGCATGTCGCATTTAGGAAGCCCCTATGGGGCCAGAACAGCAAAAAAAAAAACACATGGCATACCATTTTGGAAACTAGACCCCTTGAGGAACGTAACCAGGGGTACAGTGAGCATTTACCCCCCACTGGTGTCTGTCAGATCTTTGGAACAGTGGGCTGTACAACATTTTTAATTTGCACAGCCCACTGTTCCAAAAATATGTCAGACACCAGTGGGGTGTTAACTCTCACTGCACCCCTTATTACATTTCGTGAGGGGTGTAGTTTCCGAAATGGGGTCACATGTGGGGTTTTGTTTTTTTTGCGTTTGTCAAAACCGCTGTAACAATCAAATGTACATGGTGCACTCTCCTTTCTGGGCCTTTTTGTGCGCCCCCAGAGCACTTTGCACCCACATATGGGGTATCTCCGTAGTTGGGAGAAATTGCATTACAAATTTTGGGGGGCTTTTTTCCCTTTTACCTCTTGTCAAAATGAAAAGTATAGGGCAACACCAGCATGTTAGTGTAAACAATTTATTTTTTTTACACTAACATGCTGGTGTAGACCCCAACTTCACCTTTTCATAAGGGGTGAAAGGAGAAAAAGCCCCCCAAAATTTGTTAGGCAATTTCTCCCGAGTACGACGATACCCCATATGTGGCCCTAAACTGTTGCCTTGAAATACGACAGGGCTCCAAAGTGAGAGTGCCATGTGCATTTGAGGCCTGAATTAGGGATTTGCATAGGGGTGGACATAGGGGTATTCTATGCCAGTGATTCCCAAACAGGGTGCCTCCAGCTGTTGCAAAACTTCCAGCATGCTTGGACAGTCAACGGCTGTCCAGCAATACTGGGAGTTGTTGTTTTGCAACAGCTGGAGGCTCCATTTTGGAAACAGTGGCGTACCAGACGTTTTTCATTTTTATTGGGGAGGGGAGGGGGGGCTGTGTAGGGGTATGTGTATATGTAGTGTTTTTTACTTTTTATTTTATTTTGTGTTAGTGTAGTGTAGTGTTTTTAGGGTACAGTCACATGGGCGGGGGGTTACAGCGAGTTTCCCGCTGCGAGTTCGAGCTGCCGCGCAAAATTTGCTGCATCGCAAACTCACTGTAAGCCCCCTGCCCATGTGAATGTACCCTGTACATTCACAGGGGGGGACCTCCAGCTGTTGCAAAACTACAACTCCCAGCATGCACAGTCTATCAGTGCATGCTGGTAGTTATAGTTTTGCAACAGCTGGAGGCACACGGGTTGGGAAACACTGAGTTAGGAAACAGACAATGTTTCCCAACCAGTGTGCCTCCAGCTTGCAAAACCACAACTCCCAAACATTCTCAGGCATGCTGGGAGCAGTAGTTCGGCAACATCTTTAGAGCCAGATGTTGCCGAACTACAACTCCCAGCATGCTTGGAGTTGTAGTTTTGCAACATCTGGAGGACTGCAGTTTGCAGACCACTAATACAGTGGTTCCCAATCTGTGCCCTTCCAGATGTTGCAAAACTACAACTCCCAGTATGCCAAAATTGTCCAGGCATGCTTGGAGTTGTAGTTTTGCAACATCTGGAGGACTACAGTTTGCAGACCACTAATACAGTGGTTCCCAATCTGTGCCCTTCCAGATGTTGCAAAACTACAACTCCCAGTATGCCAAAATTGTCCAGGCATGCTTGGAGTTGTAGTTTTGCAACATCTGGAGGACTACAGTTTGCAGACCACTAATACAGTGGTTCCCAATCTGTGCCTTTCCAGATGTTTTAAAACTACAACTCCCAGTATGCCAAAACTGTCCAGGCATGCTGGGAGTTGTAGTTCTGCAACATCTGAAGGGCCAGATGTTACAGAACTACAACTCCCAGCATGCCTGGACAGTAAGGGCATGCTGAGGATGTGTAGTTTTGCAACATCTGGAAGGGCACGGTGGTCCCAAAACTGTGGAACTCCAGATGTTGCAAAACTGCAACTCCCAGCATGCCCAGACGCCAAGGGCTGTCTGGGCATGCTGGGAGTTGTAGTTTACAGGGTCCCATTACAGCAATGCATGTCGCTTTACGGCGACGTGCATTGCTGTAAAGGGCCCGACCGCGGCTGAAGATCAACTCACCTGTCGCCGCCGCCGTCGCCGTCTTCATCACCGGGATCCTGGTCTTCAGGAACGAGGTAAGTACCGGGGCCGGTCCCCAGCACTCCCCCGTCCCCCGCATCGTCATCCGGTCTTCCTCCCGTCCTCTCCGGACTTCCAGGGGCCGGGCAGGGCGGGAGGAAGTAACCGCCCCCCCACCTGCGATTGGTCGGTTAACTAACCGAAGAATTGCAGGGGATCGGAGGAGGTGGCAGGCTTGCCACCTCGCTCCTATACTTTAGCATGGTCCTGGCTGTCTGTGACAGCCGGGATCATGCGAAATTACCGGGCGGTCGGGTCCCAGAGACCCGATCAGCCCGGTATCGCCACAGATCGCAAGGGCGATTTCCCTTGCGATTTGCGGCGATCGCCGACATGGGGGGCCTACATGGCCCCCCTCGGCGTTTGCCCTGGATGCCTGCTGAAGCATTTCAGCAGGCATCCGCTTCCGATCTCTTCCCGACGCGCAGCACAGACCGGAAAACGCCAGGGCGTATGGATACGCCCTGGGTCCTTAAGGCCCAGGGTGTGAGGGCGTATCCATACGCCCTGGGTCCTTAAGAGGTTAAAGATATGGAGCTGTGTGCTCCAAGCATGTTTTAACTGTATATAACTATAAAGAATCCTGGGGGAATGAGGATATTTAGTGCATAACTAATTAAATTCTTTTAGCCATGCATTAGTAGAGATTTAATTTATATACTAGATACCCAATTTTTCCCACACCTCAAACCCCTGGAGTTTGTTATGCGTCCATGGAGAACAACCGTTGACCCTCATAATTTGTTCAGTTTTAGACCATGCTTTCAACATATAACAAAGGGTTGGACAAGATTTAACCACCTAAGGACACGGCCCATTTTGGCCTTGAGGACACAGCCAATATTCATGTTTGCGTTTTCATTTTTTCCTCCTCCTCCCATATATACCAGACAGAACTCTTATTTTTTTCATCCGCAAACTCATATGAGGGCTTGTTTTTTGCATTACCAATGATAATTTGGTAATGACACCTTTCATTTTACCATAAAATATACAGTGAAACCCAAAAGTGTATTATTTGCCACTTTTAGGAGTGTTTGTTTTTAAACAGTGCACTGTACGGTAAAAATGACATATTTTCTTTATTCTGTCAGTCAATGAGATTAAAATGATGCTTCATTTATATTGTTTTTCTATTATTGTACCACTTAAAATAAAGTCAAACTTTTTTTTTTAACAAAGTCCTCTTCTGGCGGGGTAAAATACTACTTTTGTTTTGATGGGACTTTTTATTCTTTTTTTTCTGATATATGATGTGACCAAAAATCAGCATTTTTTGCGTTTGGTATTTTCTATGGTTTCACTGCTGAGGATCATATTCAAGATATTTTAATAATTTACACAATTTCACACATGGTGATACTAAATTTGCTTATTTTTATTTCTTTATTGTTGTAAAATGGGAAAAGATGGGTGAATTTATATTTTATGAGAGCTTTCATAAAAAAAAAAATTTTTACACTTTTCAAGTCCTTAGAGTAGACTTTTACATGCAATAAAAAGATTGCATTCACTGTTAAATGGTTTGCTTTTGCTAGCATTTAACAGTCAGATAGGTGCTCCACTGATACTGCCTGGCTCTACCAGGCTGCATCATCAGAGCATTAATCTGGCGACTGGAGGCAGGTAAGGGGACCCTTTTCCACCATTTTAGCTGGAAAGACTACAGCAACCATGGGGATCCGATACGTTACCTGAGCATGTGACTTAATACTTTAGACACCCTGATTGGCACTGATCACAGAATTTAAAGGGTTAATGATGGGGAGCAACAATAGTGGCCTTCACTCACTGCTAAGGTGCCCAAACTGGTGAGACCTGGAGAAAATCTAAAGGATTAAAATCCCCCACCAGTGTCTGGTGCTGATGGAGGTCGCATATGTATTTGGAGTAAGGATCCGATAAGACAGAGATTTGTTGCCACAGTGGCTAAACTTTTCTGCATGGCCAAATATAATGTTGTAGAATACCAATTATGCAGGGCAGATAAGGAGTAGTGTTGCTCGCGAATATTCGCATTGAAAATTTTATTCGCGAATATCGCATATTCGCGAATTCGCGAATATTCGGGAATATAGCACTATATATTCGTAATTACGAATATTCCTTTATTTTTTTTTTTTTTGTAATTTTTTTTTTCACAGTGACCATCCCTCTCTGGTTCCAGCTTGTGTGGTGTAAAGAAGGCTCTAATACTACTGTGTGAGACTGGCGTGTGAATGTTCGCATATGCGAAAATTTGCATATGCAAATGTTCGCATTTGCGAATTTTCACTTATGTTAATTATGGTTTATGTTAATTTTCGCATATGTTAGTTTTCGTATACTCGAATTTTCACACATGCGAAAATAAACGCGAATATTACGAATATGCGAATTTAGCGAATATATGACGAATATTCGTCCATATATTCGCGAAATATCGCGAATTCGAATATGGCCTATGCCGCTAAACACTAATAAGGAGCGAAAAACAGTGGTGGCGCTGTGGTGGCGGGCAACACAACTAGGTTCTTTTACTTTGCTAAATGCCCACGTACCTGAATGTGTTGGGCTTAGAGCTCAACACCTATTATCGCATGTTTCAGTTGCAATATGCGCTGCAGCCAACACCCGGAACTGTCGGAACACGGAGGTTGCAGAGAGGACTTGATTCCATTGAAGGGCTCACCGGAGGAATAAGAACAGGTTTTGATGGGCGCACAATGCTACGGTACAGGTAAACAACCGCGGACACTGTATAAAAAAAAAAGTGGCTTTATTATTACATAGACGACGCATTTCGAGAGCATCTGCTCTCTTTGTCCAGTCTTATAGCAAGGTGCAGATATTGATGTTTTATATATGTTGACAGAATTTGAAAAAAGGTGCAGGAAATACCGGCTGTGGTGACGTAACAGCACCATGCACATCACATCCTGTTCACATTAGTCGGAAGAACAGGTGGGCGCATCTGATTACAATCACAAATACACATAACATTATACATAAAATTATTAATAAAATCGGTTCTTATAATAATTGTTGTTTATAACATTGGTGTAAAACAGTATATTTTTACATATATTTAACATAAAATGCCTTTTTATTTTTTAAAACCATTATAAGACGTAGCTCTAGATATAAATGTCAGCTTTAATGAAAATAAATTAACGTGCTGGTGGTGCAGTGGATAAAGGGCTTGGTTTTGTACCATGGTGCGTCTAGGGTTTCGGAGTTCAAATCCAGTCAGGACTATGTAATCATTTTTTGTTTTTTATGATGATAAAAACATACCTGTATTGATATTTAAAAAAAATATATATAATAAAGGGACTCAGGGGATTCATAACCTGAATTGATGTAGATTGTTTGTGGTTATATTTATTTCGGGGGATAGATGGTATATTTGGAGCTCCTATGTTATGACAACTAGGAAGTGCTGTAAGGATTTATCTATTGTGAGCAAACGGGGGTTGGAGGGGAATGAAAAGTTACGGTAGGTGGATTTTTAGTGATGTTATTGTTGATCAGGAGCACTATTTGTGTTCTTGATGTACGGACATGGGAAATAGAGGTGATTTTAGAATTAAATGGGATAGATTTTAAAATTTATTGTAAGTGATTTCATTCAGTGATATCTACCACAGATAAGGATCTATACCTTTGGGGTGAGATTTAATATGTTTTTTTTTTTGGACAGAGGAAACCAGCGTGTCTATGGTCCTTGGGAGCAATTAAATTGAGGGGATGAACATGGATATTAATAAATACATTATTAGCAAGGGGTTGGTTCAGAGGGAATTCTATTATGTATCTATTTTATTTTTTATCTGATAACTTCCAGCATTTCATTAAAAACTTTTCCGGCTTTAAAGTACACAGCTTGCATATCCACTAAATCTCTTGTTTAGAGTCTGTATCCGGTTCGTTGTTTCTTCTGGGTTTTGTTCTATAGAATAAATCGTAATAGGCATGGAGAAATTTGGTAGTTCTTCATGACAGTGCCTAGAGAGGCTATGTAGTTGATATCCCTTTCAGATATTGGCCCAATGTTGATTTAACCTTAAATTGAGTTCTTGGGTGGTTGGACCCACATATTGTTTGTGGCATGAGCATTCTATAACATAAACAACAAAGCTTGAATTGCAGTTAAGATGGGACTTGATAGTGAAGGTCTCTCCCGTTTGATTGCTCTTAAACGTATTTAACTTATTTTCAATAGATGCGCAACATAAACATCTTGACTTGCCGCACTTATATACCCCATTTTTAGGTGGATGAGACTTGAATACACTTAGATTATCTTTCTTTTTGCTGTGTCTTTTTAATTGACTGGGGACCAAAATGTTCTTCAAAGTAGGTGCCTGTCGGAAAATAATAGAAAAACTTCCCAATATAAAATGCCCCTCCAAATTCTATCCCCTATTCAGCCAAAGTCATTTTATTAAGACTTTCCATGACCTAGTGGCAAAAGATTTGGATTCTATAAAGATAAATCCAAAAGGTGACAACAAAGAGGGACAACTCGCATACAAAAAAAAAAGAAGAGCATTAAAAACACTGAGGAATGATTCTGAATTGGTTATCCACTCTTGCTGGATATTCTTGCTGGATTACCAAGATTACAATAATGAAGCGCTCAATATTCTGGGTGAAACTAATTACTATAGGATCATTGAAGGT
Organism: Hyla sarda; assembly: GCF_029499605.1. NCBI lineage: Eukaryota > Metazoa > Chordata > Amphibia > Anura > Hylidae > Hyla > Hyla sarda. The sequence continues at coordinate 228,909,880 of NC_079192.1, forward strand.
GACCCGTTTAAAGATTTACAGACTAAATTACAAAATCTCCTAGAAGGAGCTTTACAAAACAACATACTACCAAGAAAACAAAGACATTTCTAACCATAACCCATCCATCCACTCCATATTACTATCACCTTCCGAAACTCCATATGAACCCCATTGCACCCCCCACCCGACCCATTATTGCAGGCACAAATAGTTTACTATCCAATGTTTCACAGTATCTAGATTTGCTTCTACAAGATCACGTACAAAACTTGGAAAGTTACCTGAAAAATTAAGACAAATTAATTCTACTACTGAGACCCATCTCATGGGTACCGAATTATTCTTTAACATTTGATGTTGCAGCCTTATACACTAATATAAGGCACATAATAGGCTTATCCTGTATCAAAAACATATTGGAAAAGGACCCCAGTATTGCAAATGTAGAAAAAGAATTCCTATTTGCTTGTCTATAGAAGGGGGACTGGAGGATGGTAGGAATTATACGGCGCTGGACGTATGGAAGAAGCCGGACCACAAAGATAATGCCATATGCTGTTTATTGTCCAAAGATGCAATGCGTTTCACTGCACATGCGCAGCTTCATCAGGCATGTCAATTAGGGGGAATTTTATATAAATATAGCAGCGGTAATAGTAAGGAGGACTAAGGTGCAGGAGTGCATGTAATAGGCAAAAAATTCATGCATAAAATGACTATATATACATATAAAACCACATAGGAAGAATAATAAATTCATAACAACAAATGAGGGAGGTAAAATACGGGAATGTATTGATATACCCATAATAACAATAATAATAATAAATTAAATAAATAATAAAGTGACTAAAAAAAATGTGAAACAAAAAAGGAAAATATGAATATAAATACATATATATTGACAGTGAATGTGCTAAAAAGATGTGTATGGGAAAATGTAATTTGATATAAAAAAATAAAAAAGTGAAATGTGTAGACGTAAGTATATGGATGCATGCATTACACCTACATATATACAGAAATGCACTAAAAATGATAAAAATCTGTGATGATGCTGAGGTGTGAGGAATGTGTAAACCCAGGCAGGTGAATTAATGAGGAGTTACATGATGCTAGTAATAATGGTGTAAAATATATGAGTAAGTATGTGCAACATAATTACAGGTTGCACATACTTACTCATATATTTTACACCATTATTACTAGCATCATGTAACTCATCATTAATTCACCTGCCGGGGTTTACACATTCATCACACCTCAGCATCAACACTGATTTTTATCATTTTTAGTGCATTTCTGTATATATGTAGGTGTAATGCATGCATCCATATACTTACGTTTACACATTTCACTTTTTTATTTTTTTTATATCAAATTACATTTTCCCATACACATCTTTTTAGCACATTCACTGTCAATATATATGTATTTATATTCATATTTTCCTTTTTTGTTTCACTTTTTTTTTAGTCACTTTATTATTTATTTAATTTATTATTATTATTGTTATTATGGGTATATCAATACATTCCCGTATTTTACCTCCCTCATTTGTTGTTATGAATTTATTATTCTTCCTATGTGGTTTTATATGTATATATACTCATTTTATGCATGAATTTTTTGCCTATAACATGCACTCCTGCACCTTAGTCCTCCTTACAATTACCGCTGCTATATTTATATAAAATTTTGGGATTAATTACACTAGTTCACTTATATGGGACGCCCATATTTATGTAGCCCTTCTTCCTGTATGTACGTGGCCATTTTCCCAGGGTCTACTGTGCTTATACAGCACTTGACAAATTGCCCATGCGCGGCGGCCATATTTTTGGAGCCATCAAGTATTTTTTCCTCTAGGGTTTACAAAGCGGCCATTTTGCCGTGGCCCTTTTACCATTCCACCTAGCATACCTGGAAGTGGCGTAGTATAGCGGCGGTGGAGGACAATAATGGCACCGGAGTGCATATTGGCGTTCAGGTAACTATCTCAATCTGCGTAATTATTGTGATTGGCCGGCTGTGCATACATAAGGTACCCCACCCCAGTTGCCCACCACTCCTGGACAAAGCCCCGCTGGGTGAAACGCGTTGGAGGTCTGGTGGGTAACTGGGGAGTGGAGGGAGTTTCATTGATTCATGCCACCATTACATGTGGTCTTCATTGTGATCCGGTTTGTGTGCTTTTTAATTATATTTGTCTTATCCATCTATTTTGTACGCTTTTGGCACTTTATTCATGTGATTTGTACTGTATTTGACACGTGCACATTTATTTATTAATGAGGCAATGTTGCCCTTATATGTGCCTTATGTGTATATGATTTTTTCAATTTCACTTTGATATACTTGTCTCTTTGCACCATTGCTTAGCACACCTGGACTATTTCTTTACCCCCTTCATTGTCTCCCCCTGCTCCCTGGTTCCCACCTTTGTTTTTCCACGCTGTGTTTGTATTTTATATGTTTTTGAATTATCCTAAATAAAATTTATTTTATTTTACATATGGTCCGTTTTCAAGTGGTTTTTCCCTTTTCTTGGTTCTATTCATTTATATTAACCTAACAGAAAAAAAGCAATACCATAAAAATAAATAATTATCATTATAATGATAATGATTGGTGGTGATCAGAAGCAGAACAATAAAACCAATACAGAATAACACATAGAAGACGCAAAACCGCATGTAAACCTGCAAGTTGCAGTCTCCATGTGAACTATGACTAATAAAATCACAACATTATAACATTCGGAAAGAGTAGTCATCAGGGGTTACCATACCTAGTGATGCATTGTTACAGGTTATGGTCAGGGGTGTGTACTAAGAACTAATCTCACGTGATGTACCTCATGATGTGTCTTGGCCAATTACAGAATTATTAGATCCGTCAGACTACAGGTAAGGTAAGATACAATTACAATAATAATAAAGAAAAACATATATATATATATATATATATATATATATAAAACACATATACACAAAACAGGGATGGAATGAATATTACTACAATATCTGATGCAGAACACCTTCTAATATGTGGTATAGTGTAGCAAAACTATGCACATTATATATTAATCAGGGTGTGTTTTTGAAAAAAATTTTACCCGCATACTTTTACCTAGAATGTTTACCACGTGTTCTCTTTACATTCATTTAAAGGGGTTATCCAGGAAAAAACTTTTTTGTATATATCAACTGGCTCCATAAAGTTAAACAGATTTGTAAATTACTTCTATTAACCCCTTAACGACCAAGGACGTATATTTACGTCCTTGGCCGGCTCCCACGATATAACGCGGGGTAACGCGTCATATCGGTTTGGTCCCGGCATGTATCTGAAGCCGGGACCTGGGGCTAATATCGCGCGGTAGTGATCGCGGTGCCGTGCGCTATTAACCCTTTAGACGCGGCGTTCAAAGTTGAACGCAGCGTCCAAAACGAAAGTGAAAGCTGCCTGGCTGCTCACTGGGGCTGATCGGGACCACCGCAGTGAAAATGCAATGTCCCAATCAGCTGGGACACGAGCGGAGGTCCTCTGGCGTGTTCCTTTGGCGATTGATTGCTCCAAGCCTGAGATGCAGGCTTGAGCAATCGACCACCGATAACACTGATCACTGCAAAGCTATGGCTTTTACAGTGAACAGTGCTGGCAATCAGTGTATGCAGTATTATAGCCCCCTATGGGATCTATAACATTGCAAAAAAAAAAGTGTAAAAAAAAGTTAATAAATGTGATTTAACCCTTTCCTTATTAAAAGTTCAAATCACCCCCCTTTTCCCATAAAAAAATACCATGTAAATAAAAATAAATATAAACACATCTGGTATCGGCGCGTGTGTAAATGTCCGAACTATAAAAATATATAATTAATTAAACCACAGGGTCAATGGTGTACGCGCAAAAAAATTCCAAAGTCCAAACCACATATTTTTGGTCGCTTTTTATATCAAAAAGTCCGATCAATACAAAAAGGTACCAAAAACATCAGATCACGGCGCAAACAATGAGCCCTCATACCGCCCCATACACAGAAAAAAGTAATAGGGGTCAGAAGATGACAATTTTAAACATATAAATTTCCGTGCATGTAATTATGATTTTTTCCAGAAGTATGACAAAATCAAACCGATATAAGTAGGGTATCATTTTAATCATATGGACCTACAGAATAAAGATAAGGTGTCATTTTTACTGAAAAATGTACTGCATAGAAACGGAAGCCCACAAAAGTTACAAAATGGCGTTTTTTCTTCAATTTTGTCGCACAATTATTGTTTTTTCCATTTCAACCAGGCTTCTCTACTTATCTCCCCTAAATGTTTTTCCCATTTCCCTTTACATTTATTAATTTGAGTCTCCCCCTTACTGATAACAATCATTTTGTATATATTCCCCATTACTTTCCTTTTATTAGTGATCAGTGGGTCCATAATATAATCCATAATTAAGTGCTCCCCTACTACCCATCTATCATTGTCTTTATCCTTTTTATAAGCCTCTCTAATTTGTATATAACCACATTTTAATTTCTCTTCCAATCCAAAATCTCTTTTAATCTGTGTTCACTCCTTTAAATGACCCTTTTCAAATCGGTGATCCACCACTTTAAATAAAATAAATATAAATCTAATCAATTTATAGATGAAAATACAAGTGCATCTTCTCCTTCAGGTATACATGATAACATTATAACAGATTCAAGTACTGAAATAATTCCAGTTAGACATGAGTGTAAAACCAGTATCTTCGTTCTATCCCTTACATCTATCCCTTACATCTGTCCCTTACAACATTGAGGTGGATACTTAGAAACATTTTATACAATAGTCATGAAAGAATTGAATGAGCTGTGTGAGAAGCCTGTTGAAAATTGATAATCTTACAACATTGAAGCGAGCTGCCATCAAAACGACTCAGGTTAATACTTCTATAATTGTCCGCCCAGCAGTCAAAGAGGGGGTTTTTGCGGTTTTAAACCGCACTGCTTATAAAGAAGAAGCCCTGCGTATTTTATCAGATAATAGATTACTACTGCATATTACAAACGGATCCTTCTGCTGAATTATTTGGCTTATACTGTAAATTAATCAAGAAGGCTGCTAATCAGTCTTTGTTTGATAGAAGGAAGCACACTTTGCTTAATATTAAGAGTTATGTTTTATCAAATTTTTATTATTTACCAGAAAAAAATTTAGTTAACCCCCCAGGACGCCCTATTATTGCTGGGGTTGGTTCAGTTGCTTATGTCTTAAAATTGCCTTCTTACCTTAGAGATTCAGCACATTTAATCTATGATATTCAGCAACTTCCTTTACCACCTTCTTTTTCGTTTTTGACCCTAGACGTGTGCTCCCTCTACTCCAACATGGATACTGAGTTAGGTGTTACTGCAATTAAGTTTTTTTGAGGGGGATATATGTATGCCTAGAAATCAGGCTGATTTTCTATTAGAATCCATACGATTCATTTTAGAGCATAATGTTTTTAATTTTGATAATGTCGTTTATCGTCAGACCAAGGGCTGTGCCAGGGGGACTCGTTTCGCCCCAAGTTATGCTAAATTATTTATGGGGTGATTTGTGTCCTTTATCATGGCACAGTCCTTGTTTCTTAAGAATGTTGTTCTCTTTTTCTGTCTGTTATTGATGATTTTTTTAATGATTTGGTTGGGGTCAGAAGCAGAAGCCAAATTATTTGTACATTAATTGAATCAAAATTCTTGGGGTTTACAATTTACTATGCACTTCTCTAGAACAACAATTCAATTTCTTGATTTATAGATTTACATAACAGATATAGGTTCTGTGGCAACCAGAACTTATTTTAAAACTGTAGATGTAAACAGTTTTTTACAGTTCGACAGTGCTCATTACCCCAGCTCGCTGAGGGGTGTGCCATAGGGGCAATATCTGCATATCCGTAGAAACTGCACACCAGATACGGATTTCAGAGTGCAGGCCGACATCCCTAAAACACGTTTTGTAGATAAGGGGTACCCCAAAACTCTTTTAACAGAAGCATATAAAAAAGTACAGTATAACAAACTATCGGATTTAGTTGCTGCTACTATCGATAAACAGGTTCTCAATAGAACAGAAGTTTAGGTTCAACTTCATAGCTAATTATAACTCAGAAGCATGGCGCATAAAAAAGATCTTGCAAAAGAATTGGCCTATTATCCAAAGCGATACGGTACTGAAAGACTTAATAAACTTATATACTGCTAGTGATAATGATGTAGCATCTAGGTGTAAACCACGTGGTGTAAACCATGAAAAATCGGTGTCTGTGCTGTAATTGGATTAAAAATAAAGTGGCTACCTTTAAATCATTTCAGACTGGCAAGACTTTTTCAGTTAAAGGTAAATTAAATTGTGAGACCAAATCTGCTATATATCTCCTTTCATGTAGCTGTAATTTACATTATGTTGGTCGATCAGTACAAACAGTAAGAGCAAGGATCAATAAGCATAGACGGAATATTGCACATGGATTTATGCTTCATAGCGTGTTGAGGTATTTCAATATTTCTCATAATAAGAATGCAGATTTAATTAATTGAACTATATTAGAATATATTCCTCCTGAAGCCTCCAATAGGTATCAAAGACTAATAAACTGCAAATCATTCTGGATACATAAGTAAGCGACCCTGGCTCCTCTGGTTTTATATGAATGTGTAGAGAACACCCGGTAAAAATTCTAGGTAAAAGTATGCTGGTAAAAATAGTTAAAAAACACGCTCTGATTAATATATAATGTGTATAGTTTTGCTACATTATACCACATATTAGAAGGTTTGTGTTCTGCATCAGATATTGTAGTAATATTAATTCCATCCCTTTTTGTGTAGTTATAGATGTTTTTCTTCTAATGTTATTGTAATTGTATCTTACCTTACCTGTAGTCTGTCGGATCTAATACTGCTGTAATTGACCAAGACACATCACGAGGTACTTCATGTGAGATTAGTTCTTTTCCTGTTAGTGCAATACAGTACACACCCCTTACCGTACATGTAACAACGCATCACTAGGTATGTCTTGTGAGAGAAGTTCCCCCTGGCTGGCATTACGGAGTATAAATCTTATGGTAACCCCTGATGACTACTATTTCCATATGTTATAATGTTGTGATTTTATTAGTCATAGTTCACATGGAGACTGCGACTTGCAGATTTACATGCAGTTGTTTATCTTCTATGTGTTTTTATGTATTGGTTGTATTGCTCTGCTTCTGATCGCCACCATTGATAATTAATTTTATGGTATTGCTTTTTTCTGTTTGGTTAATATAAATGAATGTTTAACTTTGCTGAGTCCGTATGCTGGATTTATATTATCATAATACATATGGTTTATTTATAGTTGTGATATGCATATTGTATATTATATGTATGGCCTTGCACTTTATATATGCGGTCTTATATCTTAATATGGATATTGTGAATAATACTATTGCTGCATTAGTGAAGATTTCTTTATTGTTTTTTGTATGTTTGTTGTTGCAACTCAAGATTCTTCCTGTAAAGGGTTGATCTGCTTGGGTATATCACCTGAGTGATTCCCCCTAATTGACATGCCTAATGAAGCTGCACATGTGCAGTGAAACGCGTTGCATCTTTGCACAATAAACACCACTTGGTTTTATCTTCGTGGTCCGGCTTCTTTCATACATCCAGCGCTAAAGAATTCCTTTCACATTCCAGTCACCCTTCTGTGTACATTTACTTCACGAAGGCTGTGGACGTTCATATCCAAGCGCTTTCCATTGTTGTGTGTGAGCTCACACAACCTTCTCTGGTAAGCAGCTGTTGGTTCCTCTCCCCAACCCTGCCATCGCCATCCTACACACGGAACGCTTTTCTGTTTCTTCTCTTTTCAGATATTAGCTTGTCCATCATTCATCATGGAAAACAATTGCTTTTGATATAATGGGCGGACTTATCATCAAACACAAGGAACCGCAATGGGGACTTAAGTGGCCCTATCTTATGCGAATTTAGTAATGGGGGAATTTGAGGACAAATTCATCTGGTCCCAAGATCTCTTTTCCACTCATGCAAAAGTCTACAAGCTGTATATAGACAATCTCTTAATTCTATGGGATGGACCAGCATTACTGATTGAAGAATTAATCGAGAATATTAACAACAACGATTGGGGGCTATCTCTCACAGCTAATTGGTCCGAAGATCACATCAAGTTCTTGGCCCTAGAAATCACCCATGAGCAAGATGAAATCATCACGTCCACTTACTTTAAAAGTTTAGACGCAAATAGCTACCTGTCCTTTTATAGTGGCCATCTTAAAAAGTGGTGAACAAACTTGCCTTTTAGCCAATATAAGCGGGTTCGAAAAAAATTGGACCCAAGACCATATGTTTAAAGAGCAATAAAAACCTTACAAATAAGATTTATAGAAAAAGGGTACCCAGCATGTTTATTAAACAAAGTTTTTAAGAAGACCAAAGACCTCACTCATGATGACGTCTGTAACATCCACCAATCCGGAGAAAAAAGAAGTAAGGATGGAACATACATCCACTCCAAATTTCATTACCACCTATAATACAGCCCATGAAAATATAAAACAGGTTCTTAAAAAACATTGGCACATTTTGCAAGAAGATCCAATATTAAAGCCACACCTCAAAAATAACCCAGGAGTAAAATAACCCAGCACCTACTTTGAAGAACATTTTGGTCCCCAGCCATTTAAAAAGACACACCAAAAAGAAAAATAATCCAAGTGTATTCAAGTCTCATCCACCTAAAAATGGGGTATATAAGTGCGGCAAGTCCAGATGTTTATGTTGCGCATCTATTGAAAATAAGAAAATCACGTTTAAGAGCAATCAAAAGGAAGAGACCTTCACTATCATGCCTCACCTTAACTGCAATTCAAGCTTTGTTGTTAATGTTATAGAATGTTTGTGTCACAAACAATACGTGGGTCGGACCACCCAAGCACTCCATTTAAGGTTAAATCAACACAGGGCCAATATCTGAAAGGGATATCAACTACTTAGTCTCTCTAGCAGAAGTACCAAATTCCTCCATGCCTATTACGATTCATCCTATAGAACAAATCCCAAAAGAAACACTGAACCGGATTCAGACTCTAAACAACAAAGAGATGTATTGGATATGCAAGCTGTGTACTTTACAGCCGAAAGGTCTTAATGAAATGCTGGAAGTTGTCAGATAAAAAATAAAATAGAAACATAATACAATTTCCTCTGGACCAACCCCTTTCTAATAATGTTTTTATTAATATCCATGTCCATCCCCTCAATTTTATTGCTCCCATGGACCATAGGCACGCTGGTTTCCTCTGTCCAAAAAAACATATTAAACCTCACCCCAAAGGGACAGAGCCTTATCAGTGGTAGATATCACTGAATGAAACCACTAACAATACATTTTAAAATTAATCCCATTTAACTCTATAACCTCTTCTATTTCCCATGTCTGTACATCAAGAACACAAATAGCGCTCCTGATCAACAATAACATCACTAAAACTCCACCTTCCGTAACTTCTTATTCCCCTCCAACCCCCCGTTTGTTCACAATAGATAAATCCTTCAGTACAGCACCTCCTGGCGGTCATAACATAGGGACTCTAAACATACCATCTATCCCCCGAAATAAATATAACCGCAAACAATCTAAATTAGTTCAAGTTATGACTCCCCTGAGTCACTTTATTATATAATTTTTTAAATATCAATACAGGTATGTTTTTATCATCATAAAAAAAAAAAATGAATGGTCCTGGCTGGTCTTGAACTCCAAACCCCCAGACACACAATGGTCCAAAACTGAGCACCTTATCCACTGCTGCATCAGCACTGTATGCTGTCCATTTAGTGCTGGAATTTATATTTAGAGCTATTTCTCACAATGCAAAAAAGGATAAGCTGGCCAGCACATACTGTTGCACAACTATTGCATGGGCCCGGCATACAGGTGCACACTGCTAGACTAAATATACAAAAGCAGGAGAATACATCAGCACACTGCTAGCACAAAGATATAGATGAAATATGAAATGCTATATTGCTATAATGAAAAAAAGAAAAATTGAGGTGCTTTGCTTACCATTTGGCCAAATATGTAAATCTTATAATGGTTTTAAAAAATAAAAAAGCGTTTAACATCAATGTTGGGAACAACAATTGTTATAAGAATCAATTTTATTAATAATTTTATGCATAATATTATGTGTATTTTTGATTGTAATCAGATGCGCCCCCCTGTTCTTCCGATGTGTGAACAGGATGTGATGTGCAGGGTGCTGTCACGTTACCACAACCGGTATTTCCTGGGCCTTTTCAAATTCTGTCAACATATATAAAGCATCAAGATCTGCACCTTGCTATAAGACTTGACAAAGAGAGCAGATGCTCTCGAAACACATCATCTATGTAATAATAAAGCCACTTTTTTTTATTTTTATACGATGTCCGTGGTTGTTTACCTGTATCATAGTGTTGTGCGCCCATCAAAACCCATTCTTTCTCCTCTGGTGAGCCCTTCAACTGAATCAAGTCCTCCCCAGAGTACCAATTATGCCATAATGGTGGTGAGGTGGCAGTATATACAATAATCTCATAGGGCTGTAATACCATTTGAATAATATCTTTTAAAAGTCTTCCCAGTGGTTCATGCATGCAAGTATTTTTTGTGCATTTTTGGGAATTAACTCACTGTTGTGGGGAAAATGAAAATTTTACAAATGAAATTAATATGATTTATATGGGAAAAAACTGGCATTCAAAGGAGTCAAATATATAAGAAAAAACTAATTTATGCAAAAATGGTCTACTTTCAGCTTCTTTATGCCATTCTCATTAGTTTTTTAAGTTAGGTGGGGTTTAGCAGAAAGGGGAGTGGCCTTCCATCGACCAACATTAACTTTATATAACATTAGATAATATAGCTGAACTCTACCTCAGCTTATAGCTGGCATATATATCATTGAATGGTACACTGAACAATGCTCCAAAGATATTTGTAGGTTGGCGCTTCTTAATAGTGCACTTTACCTTAAGACCAGCATACAAAATTCTGGTCTTGAATACAATTTGGATTCCTATTTCGCCAGGTCCTTAAAGGGAACCTGTCACCAGTTTCATGCAGCTCAATCCACAGTTGGCCTGAAACACTGACAAGTTCCCTCTGTACAATGATGCGATTCCCACTTAATGGCTGTGCCTTTTCAGAAGAATCCTAATAATAAGGCTAGCGTGGAACAGGTCTTTGAGTCATCGAGGCAGTCCCAAGTGGTGTCTCCCTCCTTGTTCTGCTGGCCCTGATTTATCAATCTCTATGCGAGAAGCCACCCTTTCCTGGACAGCTTTATATTTATGTTTCCTTTGAAAGGACACAGCCATCCAGAGTGAATGAAATATCATTGTACAGAGAGAGCGTTTTGGTGTTTCAGTCCACCTGTCGATTGAGCTGCATGAGATTGGTAACAGGTTCCCTTTAACTTTTAGAGTTGATGTAGTTCAGTTATTATTGGTACATTCCCAGGATTTTGGATTTTGGTGCACATTTATAATATGAAATATTGCTAAATTGGATTAAAGTTTCATAAACAGTTTTGAGTGACTGCTGCTGAGGAGAAGCTATACAAGAATAAGTGATAAATTACTGATGACCCCACTACTGGGGCCTCTACATATCACTAGAACAGGGGAACCAATTCTCCCATTCCTCCTTACTGCATGACTGCAGTTAGAAGCAGTTTGAATGGAACAGCAGTCAAGCATACATGCGGTGGTTGGCCGCTTTGTTATTCATGCTATAGTACTGTATCGGACTGTATTGAGTATAAGATGTTTTATATGTTCCTCTAGTGCAGGAGTTTGCATAGACAGTTTCTAACTGGATTGGATTTGGAAAGCAAGAAAAGGGTTGTGCTTCTGATTTGTTGAAATGTTGAAGAAGAATTTAGTTATCTTGTTTTTCTATTGTTTATTACAAAAGGAGATAAGGTGTATAATGCTTCTCTAATGTATTCTATTGGATGAATGAATTGGGTTTCTAAAGCATAGTTTAATTCGAAGGGATTCTCTTTGTCTTTTTTTTAATGATATTTGGAATTCGATATGGGGAAGAAATGAGGACGGAAAGAAGGAATGCACTAATTCTTCATGTGAATTATTTCTTGGTTTAGAAGTTTATTGGATTAGACGATTTACTCTATGTTGTTTTGAATGTGATTTAGACTTAAATGTTATTGTTTTTCAATAAGTGAGGAGGTGACCTTAAACCACTATGCTGTGAAAAGCTGGGGCCATTATATTGTCACTCAGGTCTATGTTGACCTCTCTATCAGAGCCATGCAGTGTTTTTCCATTGACTGAGTAGAGTGAGTAGATTACAACACTAAGATTGGGGAATTCATATGCTTGGTGCTTTGGCTGGAAAAATTCTGATAAGCAAAATGGTGCCTTTTTTGATGGCTTTGGTCATTTTCTAGACTTAATTAAAATGACATGGTGATAAGACTTTTCAATGCTTCTCTGAGGCAAGATGGCACCAATTGTGGCTAAGAGTGCTGGAGTTCATAAAAATATGTCTTTATAATACTATGCACTTTATTGATTGGTATATAATACATTTACAGTATTCTAGTCATCTAAGTGGCACTTTGTTGGGCAGATGATGTTGTTCATTACTCTACATTGTTATTATATATCCATTTTTGATTACAGGAAATGAGCAAATACTTGGTCATATACCGTACTTGATCAATGGATACATCGAGTTGGGAATTATATAGTGGGTACCAGGAAATACTGTACAATATTGAGAATATCAAAACACTTGTATTTATCTGAGCAATAGCATTGTCAACAAAAATCGTCTGGACAAAGGCTGTGACAAACATGCATTGTGGTAATGTGTCCCAGAGCAGTAACACCTTCGCTACTTAAACTCTGTTTGGGTGGTTGGAGTCCCCCAAGGTGTCTTTCTCTATTATAGGCCTGAGTCGTAATGTGATTCTGAAATAAAAATGTATTTTATCATGTTTTTCAGTGTTATCAGCTTACTGTCATTTTAACTGCTGTGCAAGGGTTAACTGTTTTCAACAGTAAGAATAGCCACATGTTTCCTGCAACTAATCAGGGAAGTCATCCTTTTGGCTGCCCTACTCCTTTGGGATAGGGAAGTTCTCTCTGTGGGATCCCACTCCTGAGATAGTACCATAACTCAATCAGCGTTTTAAGGGTAAATAGCAAAGATGACAGGACCTTTAGCTTTTAGAAGAAGGTACGGGTTATCATAGGGGCCATACCTATCCTAATGACAGATTAGAGTCTGGGATTCCTCTGTTGGATGCTCTGCAGCTGATGGCGTCTCGACTATACCCAAGGAAAAGTAGGTGAGGTAAAAGGACTTTTCTTGTTTGGTTTGATAGAGCCAGGTCTGAAGTCTGAAGTGGCTGTGAGTTCCCTCCTCTCTGTTATGCAAGGCATACAGAGAGAAGGGACATCGGAGCATGCTGCCTGCCGTGCACCCTCCAGTATGAACTGATCATCAGTAGGTTAGTGAGTTATAGAAACACAGAGCCAATTATATTATAAAAAATAAGAAGAAAACTATGGGAGCACTTCTGGAAGTGTAAAAGTGTATGTGAGGGGTGGGAGGACACCTGGAAGGGGGGCGGTGGTTATGGCCGTGTTCACAGAGCGCACAGCGCTCGCTTCCATCTGCATGATTGACAGGCAGGGAGCAAGAAATGAGCAGAGCCACACTTCCAGAAATCAGACCAGTGCCTGTCCGGCACTGGTTCAGAGACTATGCAGCGCCTGCAGTACACCATACAAAAGAGGTTTTAAACAGGTTAAAACTGCTGGAAATATATATATATATATATATATATATATATATATATTTTTTTTTTTTTTTTTTTTTTTAAATGAAGATGTATTGCAATAAGGCTTCATTTTTATAGTTTTACTTGATGATAGGTACTCTTAAAATTGTCCAAGAAATTATCTGAAGCCTAATACAAGTCAATTCCAATCTGCTGCAAGTCAGTAAAGCTTTAAAACTGTTTAGTTTAAGTCAAAGTCTGCTTCAAGTCTAAAAGTCTAGTCAATCGTACAACAAATTCCACAATCTCCACAATCCCCAAATCCAAGTCGGCGACAGTTTTAATGTAGATGCTACCTTAAGTCTGTACTATTTACATATCTGTCTACTGTATTTTACGGATCTGCCAGCAGTTTAGTAAAGTTAAGCAGTTATCTAATGTCTTGGCATTTGAGCATTTATTTCCCAGCGCCCTGATACAGATGACTGCTTTATCGGTTATCTGTATCCAGTCCTGTTAGTGAGGGTGGGACTAACACAACTCTCTGCTTACTCCTGTCCTGTCTATCAGACTCCTAGGAGGTAATAAATCAGTCTGAAGTGATTCGATGAAGAGACACTGCACTGACCAGCAGATTCAGGGAGGAAGAGAATGCATGGTGAGTGAAGGCAATCTCACTGTTTCTCAGCGTTTAGCAGAACAGAGCTACTTGTGAGGCAAATACAGAAGCTATATGTACCATTGGGTGTGCTTATTTTAGGTCAATGCCCTATCTCATCCTACACTAACTGTCTAGTCTAGGAGGATAAGCCTGATACCTCTAAACATTGTCAGACAGTGTGTCCTTGGCAGAGAGGGGGATTAGAGTAATGCAGCTAGCTACGAAATTCAGGAGTGCTCTCAGACACAGTTACTTTTTCTGGGAGAGAAAGCGCATCACTCAGGCATTTTGACCCTTGGTATTTTGTAACAATAATCTATTTAAAGGGGAACTCCACTGGCCAGCATTTTGAACTTTTAATTCTGAACGCTGTGTGTACCTGCTGTGGGGGTCTACCATGCCCCCTTGTGACATCACAGCCGCCATGCCCCCTACCATAGACCCGCATTGAGGGGGCGTGGCTTGATGTCACAAAGGGGCTTGGCCGACCTCGCTAACTAAATGTTCCAAACGCTGGCCAGTGGAGTACCCTTTTAATTAATTTGTAGTTATCGTCTGACAGTTTTGTAGTTTCCTGTATAATTACAGTATTTGAAGGGTTAATTTGGGCCACGTTTATGGATGACAAATAGGGCATTGTAATTTTAAATGCTTTCCCATATAGGGTATCTATTTAAAGGAGTTATCCACCATAAGGTGATTTTAGTACGTACCTGGCAGACAGTAATGGACATGCTTAGGAAGGATCTGCGCTTGTCTTGGGGCTAAATGGCTATGTTGTGAGATTACCATAACACTGTGGCTAGTTGTTTGTTAACTGGTATGTCCTGTTTGACTTTTCTTTTTTTGACTACAAATCCCCCAATTCCATTTTCTTCCCTCCCACACATCAGCCACCCCACCCATTGAAGCATAAATAAGCTGCATCCATCAAAAGACCTGTGGTTTTCAATCAGGGTGCCTCCAGCTGTTGCATTAGTTGCAGATTGATCCCTCCACCCATTGAAGCAGACAGGCTCCCTGTCATCAGCTGACTAGTGAATCAGGTCTCTGCCCCATTGCAACCTGGGAAAAATCTGTGACATGAGTCATTTTGTATGCTGTTAAAAATAAATAGTGGGGTGAAAATCACAGAAAAATTGAGAGAAAACCGTCACCCACAGGTACAAACACTATATTATGAACGACACTAACTTTACAGCCCCTGTAGTATAGTCAAATAAAAAAAAATTCCTGGAATACCGCTTTAAGTTTAATAGGTCAAGTTTTACTTTTATCATACTATTTATTTACCTCCTTCAATTCACTTGGTGAAACTAGTCCTTTTGTCTAGTGATATAGACTTGTACATACATATTGTTGATTGACCTGCCAGTGAATTCGGACCCTTTTGTTGTTTGTGTTGAACTACAGAAGATAGACACATATAAAATACATGTAAAGAACCTGCCTGATCTAGTGAGTAACAAATATAAGTATTATTTTTTCTGTGATATGACAGGTACTCTTACATGGAGTGCAACTTGAGAGTCTTTATTCCCTTCTTTTGTATGGTTCTTCTTTGTAAATGATTTTATATTCATTGGTATAATAATAAAGCAATACACTTTTCATGGTAGTTTGGTAGTTTTGTGAGTGTTTTTCTTTTTTTTTTGTACTGTTTTGTATTTGTATACAGTGTTCACATGGTAATATTAATGTGCACATACTAGATAGTGGATGGTACTTGTCATTGAAATACTGTAGGTGTACTTTCAGACAATTTTTTTAAAACCTGCATGATTTTGTTTCATTAAAGGGTACCTCTCATCAAATTTTTTTTATATATATTATAGTTTAATGTATACAGAATAACTTTCCAATTGCATGTTAGTAAAAAATATGCTTCTTTCTATTTAATTTTCCACTTTAAAAAAATGACCACTAGGGTCTCCCTACCAGTCCTGGCAGCAAGCATTTCAGACTCATGCCGGAGTCCTAAACACTCAGAGCTGCCAGCCTGCTTTGTTCACAAAGGAGAACACTCAGAGCTGCTAGCCTGCTTTGTTCACAGCCTGTTTGGCTGTGAACAAAGCAGGCTGGCAGCTCTGAGTGTTTAGGACTCCAGCATGAGTCTGAAATGCTTGCTGTCAGGACTGGTAGGGAGACTCCTAGTGGTCATTTTTTCAAAGTGGAAAATTAAATAGAAAGAAGCATATTTTTTAATAACATGCAATTGGAAAGTTATTCTGCAAACAAGAATCTATAATATATCAAAAGTTTTTTTTGATGAGAGGTACCCTTTAACCATTCAAAGGGGTGACAGGATAATTTTAGTGCTCTCACTGCTTTTATTGAGCTCCTTAGAGTCCTCTCCACAGTACACAGCTATTTCTCATTTTCTCCATTTCAGGGGTAGTCTTAGAGCATGTGTACTTGTCAGCAGTTCTTAAACAGGGACTTCCTTTCTCTTACACAGGACCTACTTGTAAGCCCTTCCCCTCTGTGCTAGGGAATGATTTGCAGTACAATACTATAGATGGCATCCCCATTTTTATTTTAATGTTACGTGTGCAGAAAGCAAACAGCAGCAAGAAAGCTTTTACATTGTAGAAGCAGCCAAGGTATACGCAGCGAACTGCTGATTATGGAAATGACTAATTAGCTGTAGAGAGGATCACAGCAAGGGAGGGATAACAAATGCAGCTCTGGTATAATCAGTGAGTTGCTGATATTGATAACGACTAAAGAGAGAGGGTGTAAGAAATTGAAGATGTGGTGAGTGCTGACAATCTTTATTACTACCTCAGAGTGCTATAGGGAGAAAGCCTAGTTGGGCAATAGAAGATGTCTGGAACCACCCATATAACATGCCTGCTCCCAGCTGAATTGTGCATTTAAATTATTATTATTATTTTTGTTTTGTTTTTTGCAATATTGATAAAGAGCAATCCAAACTAGACTTGATTACTGCCTTAACCAAATACTGTATATAATCTTTAAAACGGACTTAACATTAGTCTGTTTTTTTTTTTACTTCGTCCTCTAGGTAGAATAAATTGAAACCTATACATACGATCATAAATACAGGTTTCCTTTCCGTGTACAGATAAATATAAAGGAAAGATCTAAATTTGTTTCATTTTTGAACATTACCGCTAATCTTTATTAAGTAATGGACATAAAAGATGAACTCTGGTGGAGCTACAGAATACTGTATAGTCAGTGAATGTGAATTCTGCTTTAATCTCTCAGTGAGCACAGGAGCTGGTAAAGTATTTGAAGAGCAAAGGTCGATATGTTCAATAAAGGAAAACAAATGTATTTGCACTCTGCATGATATGTAAGTTTAACAAGTGCTCTCTGCCACCTGGCAAGGACAGGATAATACTAGAGATGCAGTTATTCTGCCTCACGTAGCTTTCAGTGTTACTCATTACTACAGCACTGGCTTCGGTGGACAGCTCCGTCAGTAAGGGAATTACTGCACCCTGTTACACCTCCAATCCACTACACATCATGCCTAGTGCAGCCATGCGTGCAGGAACTGCTAGAGCTCTGCATTTTCCCAACTGAATGTCTCACACCAACACAATACAAGTGACAGCCTGTTTCTATAATTGCAAAATGAATTTATTGTGCCCCTGAAGGCTCAATAAACCAGGAAGTCACTGGCTTTTTATTTAAAATGTGTTATGGTTTAGTAAGCTGCAAGGTGATTCTTTGACACCCACGTGTACCGGTAACTATTCACAGAGGGCTACATTTCCATCATACAATTGTGTCTCTTAGTATTCAACCTCTATCGGAGATCCAACACACCTGGTTGGTGAGTCACAAGATGGGCTTATATTCTCTATACTGGAGAAACAATGGAGGCATTACTTACCCTTTAAGATTTGCTCATGTCTAGATATTGTGGTGTCCGAAGTGATATATTATTATTTTTTTTATATAGTAGCAGTGCTGGGGAATCTGTTGACACGATATAAAAAAAAATATCAAGAAGAACATATTCCAGTTAAATGTTTTTTTATTCATAACATGCTACTGGTTCAAGATAAATAATGAACACGATGTACCGGTAGCTCAATATGCAGTCCAGTAAAGAATCAGATGGGGAATTCTAATCTTATCCCTATCTGAGATGCCTGCCTGTAAAAGCAGTAAGTCCCCTGTCCTAATGACCTGGGCCTACACCTCCCAGTAGACTCTAGGCTGGGTAGGGATACAGATAATAGATATGGTATACAGGTATAATTGGCTGCAGAAGGTAACAACCCCTTAAATCATCAAGAATCACTATAGACGCACAGATTGATTACATAGGAGACAATAACATGTGGTAGATAGAGTAGCAATTTGTACCCATGGGTGTTACCCAGGGGTGTAGCACAGTATTCATACATAAGACATAAAGAGTTGTCTACAAAGTATAACTTATGATGTCATTTTGCATATATGAGTAAAACCATACACATCCAACGTGTTTCACTACTCTGTATTACTGCAGGTAGCTTGTTAGGGATTAGTAAGGAATACTTAGAGACGGGTCACTGGGGACTCTGCACGGTAGTCAGCGTGCCTTCACATGTATAGATAAATGATGCTTGATGGCGTGCGTACATGGGATCATCCTCACTTAGTTTATAGAAGAGGATGAGTAGCAGACGTGTGGACAGTCCAGTTGATTATCATAAGAATCTTGTAGGTGAGTAACCGAGTGCAAGGTTGAATATAGTTGTTATATCCAGGTTGGAGGTAACAGGTCTGATAATGGCATCCCTGGGATGTGAGCTCAGTCCAGTCAGGTATTCCCAGTGGATGACCAGGGAGAGGATCGTACCCTGTTACAATGGTGGTTAGCGTCCACTTGATAGCTCTGTCAACAGTCAAATGACTAACATAACATATTTCCTATATTACCTCAGACCAGTAACGTCTCTACAAGTTACGTCTATGCGCACTATATAAATAACTATAATTATTTTTATTATTATTGCAGATAATGTGTGTTTTAGCACAGTGATTCATTTCTCTAAGTACTTTGGTACAACCTCTATGTCTTTAACTTCTTAAAGAAACTGTTTTGACTTTGAAAAAAAAAAAAAATCCCCTTCTTAGTTTGGTATTATTCTTAAACCTGTTCTTGAAATATACTTCTGGTTTTAAAGGAGTAGTGTAGTGAAAAAAGTATATCCAAATTACAAAGTATAGGGGATAAGTTACAGATTGCGGGGGGGGGGGGTCCGACCAGCTGGAACCCCCCGCAATCTCCTGAATGGGGTCCGGTAGCATGCTGGCAGGGGGCGTGCCAACCCCCGCACAGAGTGGCGACCAACACCCCCCCCTCCATGTATCCCATAGAGATACATGGGGGGGAGGCGTATCGGCCGTGGCTTCCTGCGGGGGTTGGAGTGGCCGCTTCCGGCAGACTTCTGGGGCCCCGTTCAGGAGAATGCTGGAGTGGTGGGACCACCGTGATCTATAACTTATCCCCCTATCCTTTGGATAGGGGATAAGTTATTTTTGACTGCACTACTCCTTTAAAGAGTACCTGTTATCAACTTAACTGTCCCTAATCCCCGCCTGAATAATGCTATCACTGTATTTATTTCTACTTAAAAATGCTCATAAATACCCGTTCCCCCCTCACTATGGCTGCTCAGTCCTTCTGCTGTATGCGAGGGCGGAAAGGGGAGGCGCAACGTCATCTGAAGCCTGGCCAGGCTCACTTCCGCCTTTCTTCCTCTATATATATATATATATATATATATATATATATATATATATATATATCAGTGTTTCACAACCATGGTGCCTCAAGCTGTTGCAAAACTACTACTAGCAGCTGGAGGCAACACATTTGTGTAACACATGTCCAAATTTATATGCCCATGTGATCATTAGCTAACACTTACTCGATCAGAGATAAGGAAGGCAGACCCGATCCTCATTCAGAGCAGCGCTCTCCTTCTCAGGCAGGAGGAGCATGATGATGCAGCTGGCCATGTCAAGAGCACTCCCTGCTCCGCTGCGTGCACAGCGTGCGCTCCCGCATGTCTGATTGACAGGCAGGGAGCAGCGCTGTGCAGTCTGTGCAGTCTAAGATTTCAGACTCATGCCAGGCCATGCATGAGTCCGAAATCTATAAAAGACTAGCGGCTGGTCCATCTAGGGAGACCCCTTGTGGTAGATTTTTTAAACATAAAATTCACAATAAAATATCAACAAAAAATTAATTATATGCATTTAGGAAAGTGTTCCAAATGCATTAATATAAAACATA
Organism: Hyla sarda; assembly: GCF_029499605.1. Taxonomy (NCBI): domain Eukaryota; kingdom Metazoa; phylum Chordata; class Amphibia; order Anura; family Hylidae; genus Hyla; species Hyla sarda. Next base: position 228,930,642 of record NC_079192.1, read on the forward strand.
TGAAAAGTTTTTTGTGACAGGTACTCTTTAAGGTACAGATGTAGCCACAGTTATCCTGAATGCGTTATCCCAACACATCAATGCGTTGTGTTGGGGTTTCCTAGTGCACAGGAGATTATTATGATTATTGAGTAGAAATGTTAAAATTATGTTTGTGCAACAATTTAGTATAACTTATCTCAAATTTAGGAGTGTGGTACATATCTTATTGCACCAAGGATCAAGATGATGCTGGCAACATCTGTACATTTGTGCATTTATAAAGGTATTGTGTTCTTTAAAATACACTATTCTAATGGCCTAATATGGGGGAGGGGAATGATTACAATTCAGGAGGGTGCACAATAAATAATTTGCATTGCAGATTCTGTCTATAAATAACATTAGATAGACAGAGACTTCCCTTTCCAATAGGGGACCTAGCACTGTAGGGTGTTCACCACAAGAGCATATATCCTTAAAATCAGTGATTTTTTCCTGTAGTAACTCTCTACTCTAGTGAATAGACTGGTGTTCTTTTAGATAACTTTTCTTCCTGGGTGACATATTACATTTTTTGAATCAATTTGAAAAATGACTGCTGCCTGTAAAGGATAAAAATTAATAAAGAACACAGCATACATTCTCATGTTTCCTAATGCCAATGCTTCGATCCACCATGGTGTCTCTACTTACCCTGATGACACATTCTCCCTCCGATCCGGATGACATTCAAAAACACAAGTAATTGGCTGCAGTGGGATCAGAACGTCATTAGGAGAGAATAGCGAGAGTATCATCCAGAGCTGTCCACATCACATTGAAGTGTCAGCGCTAGACCAAGCAATGTTAATACAGTGTAGTTTATTATTTTCTAGCCCTAACAGGCAGCAGTTTGTTTTATATTAAAATTGGAAAACCCCTTACTTAGTACTTAGCTTAGTAAGTTAGTACATGACAATCTTCAGGTATCTACTATTGCCATGGCAAATGTGACGACCAATGTGCACTTGCGTCCCTCCATGTTTGATGTCAGATTGGGAAAGTAAATGAAAAAGGAGGGACACTATACCATATGAAACCAGTTCCTCCTAACAGTACTATTTAAATGGGGTTCTGATGTTTATAAAAAAAAAAAAAAAAACTTCATTATGTTCAATATAAAAATTTTTTTTTAATTAATTAATGCCATTTCTGCGTAGCAAATGCTTGCCCGACTGGTAAGAATTTGTTGGGAAGAAAAAGCATAGAACCATAAAAGTAAGTATATTATAATTTGTTTTCATGTCCAGCTTTAAACATATCAAAGGGAACCTCTCAGTACTCCAATGCTGCCTGAACCAGGCTTTCTTTTTCCTAATAGTGATCTATGATTTACTATGGTTGGCTGTGCTGTTTCAGAGTAGTCATAGTTGTATTTTCGGCAGGGGATGAGGAGTAGTCAAAGTTGTAACTTCAGCAGGGGACAGTTAGTAGCCATAGTTGTAATTTTGGAATGGGATGGGGAGTAGTCATAGTTGTAACTTCAGCAGGGGATGGGGAGTAGTCATAGTTGTAACTTCAGCAGGGGATAGGGAGTAGTCATAGTTGTAACTACAGCAGGGGATAGGGAGTAGTCATAGTTGTAACTTCAGCAGGGGATAGGGAGTAGTCATAGTTGTAACTACAGCAGGGGATAGGGAGTAGTCATAGTTGTAAATTCAGCAGGGTATGGGGAGTAGTCATAGTTGTAACTCCAGCAGGGGATGGGGAGTAGTCATAGTTGTAACTCCAGCAGGGGATGGGGAGTAGTCATAGTTGTAACTTCAGCAGGGGATAGGGAGTAGTCATAGTTGTAACTTCAGCAGGGGATAGGGAGTAGTCATAGTTGTAACTTCAGCAGGGGATAGGGAGTAGTCATAGTTGTAACTACAGCAGGGGATGGGGAGTAGTCATAGTTGTAACTCCAGCAGGGGATGGGGAGTAGTCATAGTTGTAACTTCGGCAGGGGGTGGGGAGTAGTCATAGTTGTAACTTCAGCAGGGGTGGGGAGTAGTCATAGTTGTAACTTCGGCAGGGGATGGGGAGTAGTCATAGTTGTAACTTCGGCAGGGGATGGGGAGTAGTCATAGTTGTAACTTCGGCAGGGGATGGGGAGTAGTCATAGTTGTAACTTCGGCAGGGGATGGGGAGTAGTTATAGTTGTAACTTCGGCAGGGGATGGGGAGTAGTCATAGTTGTAACTTCAGCAGGGGATGGGGAGTAGTCATAGTTGCAACTTTGACACAAAAGAACAGGGCGACTCTTCAAAGCCTAAAACCTATATCTCAAAAGTAGTGTCAGTAAAAGTATAAAACAGGGTTGACTAAATGGTATCAGGGGTTAAATATAGTAAATAGCTGATGTATGAGCAGAAGTTTGGTCCCTTCTATGAAGCGCCACAGTAACTATGATGACAGCTGTTGTAATCAGCAAGTGGCAGGTATCCAGCAGTATTCTTCTGTTGAAAAAGAGATGGAGAGCACCTCGAAATGCGTTCAGTGTCCATCTTTCCCACTGTGGAATCATCACGCCACCAGCATCTTGCTGGATGATTGAAATACATCGACTGCCAACTTTTGCTGATTTGCTTATGCAAGCTATTGGTCAGGACTGTATTGCTCCACCAGACTGCTGGATACCTGCCACTTGCTGATTACAACAGCTGAATGACTACAGGTCACAGCAAACCAACAGAACCAGGAATCTGTGTGCACAGACTGCAGGACACTAGGATAACAGCATTTACCACTGCCGCGCTCTGAGGACGTTTCCTCTCATTTTGGGATATCGGGACGCCGGGCCCTGCATGTGAGTATTGCCAGAGCTGAAGATAGTGTCTGATGACCAGTACTACTGCCCGGGATTAAGGTACCTTTGTTACACACATGCTGTCTGTTGTGTTCGCATAGCGAGCCGAATAGATCAACATTAATCTGCCACTCTGTATGTTGTTGGAATAAAGTACAGTATATACGTATTTGAAATGTCATAATAATCATTAACCATACATCAAGGATATCCCATTACCGCAATTGCGGTCACGTTCCACCACTTCCCCCTTTTTATATTTTAGTTTATGCTATCTTATATATATGTTGTTTTTATAACTATATTTATTATGAATTCACACTTATAGCGCTTATTGTGCATAGGGATCCCTAGATATTCTTTGTGATATTTAGTATATTGTCTGTTGTGTCTATTTCTGACTGTGCACTAATAAATTTCACTTGATTAAGTATAGCAGCTGTCATCATAGTTACTGTGGCGCTTCAACCCTGATAGTCCACACCATTGGTCTATACTAGTAACTTTGCTTCTCTCTTAAAGGGGTTATCCAGGAAAAAAATTTTTTTTATATATCAACTGGCTCCAGAAAGTTAAACAGATTTGTAAATTACTTCTATTAAAAAATCTTAATCCTTTCAGTACTTATGAGCTTCTAAAGTTAAGGTTGTTCTTTTCTGTCTAAGTGCTCTCTGATGACATGTGTCTCGGGAACCGCCCAGTTTATAAGCAAATCCCCATAACAAACCTCTTCTAAACTGGGCGGTTCCCAAGACACATGTCATCAGAGAGCACTTAGACAGAAAACAACAACCTTAACTTCAGAAGCTCATAAGTACTGTAAGGATTAAGATTTTTTAATAGAAGTAATTTACAAATCTGTTTAACTTTCTGGAGCCAGTTGATATATATATATATATATATATATATATATATATATATATATACAAGTTTTTTTTTCCTGGATAATCCCTTTAAACTGTCTCCACATGCATCATTTCTTTGCAGTAAGGATATTTTGGGACTCACAGTATATTTCCTGATATAACAAGTTATCAATTTGATATAAGGGACCCCACTTCTGTTCATACAGCTATTTACTATATTTATCCCCTGATACCATTTAGTCAACCCTGTTTTTTACTTTTACTGACACTACTTTTGAGATATAGGTTGTTGGCTTTGAGGAGTCGCCCTATTCTTTTGTGTATATTTGCATTTAGTGCCATTTGGGTGGTACCAGAGCAGACACTCTGCAATAGAATGGGTGAGCCACATTCTACTTGTTTTCTCTACATAGCTGTAACTTTGGCAGGGGATGGGGAGTATTAATTGTTGTAACTTTGGCAGGGCATGGGGAGTAGTCACAGTTGTAACTTCAGCAGGGGATGGGGAGTAGTCATAGTTGTAACTTCAGCAGGGGATGGGGAGTAGTCATAGTTGTAACTTCAGCAGGGGATGGGGAGTAGTCATAGCTGTAACTTCATCAGGGGTAGGGAGTAGTCATAGTTGTAACTTCATCAGGGGATGGGGAGTAGTCATAGCTGTAACTTCATCAGGGGCTGGGGAGTAGTCATAGTTGTAACTTCAGCAGGGGATGGGGAGTAGTCATAGTTGTAACTTCGGCAGGGGATGGGGAGTAGTAATAGCTGTAACTTCAGCAGGGGATGGGGAGTATTCATAGCTGTAACTTCAGCAGCGGATGGGGAGTAGTCATAGTTGTAACTTCGGCAGGGGATGGGGAGTAGTCATAGCTGTAACTCCAGCAGGGGATGGGGAGTAGTCATAGCTGTAACTTCAGCAGGGGATGGGGAGTAGTCATAGCTGTAACTTCAGCAGCGGATGGGGAGTAGTCATAGTTGTAACTTCGGCAGGGGATGGGGAGTAGTCATAGTTGTAACTTCAGCAGGGGATGGGGAGTAGTCATAGTTGTAACTTCAGCAGGGGATGGGGAGTAGTCATAGTTGTAACTTCGGCAGGGGATGAGGTGTAGTCATAGTTTTTTTTAACTTCAGCCAGGAACATGGATCATTTCCTTAAAAGTCAGTATTGTGTCTCTATTATTCTTCCTGAAAAGGTATAAAAATGGATGTAAAAATTATGGAAATATTGTCTGTATATTGACAACTGGTTGTTAATATTCTCCATGTATAGAGGTTATATTCATACACACTCCACCTTACTTTCCAATCAGAGTTGATAGTGTTGGACTATATAGGACGCACGGGATTGTAACTTTCATATATTTCCAGGAGAAATATCTAAGAATGACCCAATGCAGACTTCTATAGAATGATGCTCCAGAATGATTAAATAAGAAATATGAGTATTTACTAAACCAGACATGTAAGGAGAGATGATGGGTGCTGTCAAATAAGAGCTGAGAGAAATGTGCAGTGCATTGCATTCTAGTTTAAATCACTCATCTACAGCCTTCTTACAAGTTATAAATAATTTTAAAGGGTTCTGTCACTAAAACACTGTGTTGACACAAGTACTAGTGCTAGCCTGTCACGTCTTAATGGGGGTGTGATGTTTCTGTAACCTTGCATTCATTTGGAGTGGGGGTGGCTGCACATCCATGGCTACCTCTTCCCTAACATACAGGACTGATGAGGGTTGCCTCAGTTGGAACACCACTAATCATCTTGTTAAACACATCTGACAAATCTCCAAAGTAATTTAGAGAAGAACCACATTTAAAGGGATACTCCGGTGAAAACCTTTTTTCTTTTAAATCAACTGGTGGCAGAAAGTTAAACATATTTGTAAATTACTTCTATTAAAAAATCTTAATCCTTCCTGTACTTATTAGCTGCTGAATACTACAGAGGAAATTATTTTCTTTTTGGAATGCTCTCTGATGACATCCCGACCACAGTTCTCTCTGCTGACATTATTATAATAATAATAATAATAATAACACTTTATTTATTGTTGACCTTAGTGGAATTTGAACCCAAGTCCCCAGCACTGCTAACCACTGAGCCATCATGCTGCCCTTAGCATACATCTGCTATGCATCTGCTATGCATGGTTGCTAAAATGGACAGAGATGTCAGCAGAGAGCACTGTGCTCGTGATGTCATCAGTGTTCCGAAAAGAAAGGAATTTCCTCTGTAGAATTCAGCAGCTAATAAGTAATGGAAGGATTAAGATTTTTTAATAGAAGTAATTTACAAATATGTTTAACTTTCTGCCACCAGTAGATAAAAAAAAAAAAAATAAGGTTTTCACCGGAATACTCCTTTAACCTGTTCAGGACCCATGAACCCGGTCTTAAGGACCCATGACGTACAGTTACGTCATGGGCATTTCCGGTCCCCGCCATGCGCCGGGCAGAGATCGGATCGGGATGCCTGCTGAAATGCCCAGGGGGGTCATCAGACCCCCCCCATGTCGGCGATCGCGGCAAATCGCAAGTGAATTCACACTTGCGATTTGCGCGATTACGGGTCATTACGAATCTATAGTGACCCGGAATGTAAGGGGGATCGCGGGTGTCTAAGACACCCAGGATCCCCCTGAAGCGATAGGAGAGAGGTGGCACGGGTGCCACCCCTCCTATCCCTGCTATTGGTGGGCTAGACGCGACCACCAATAGCAGATCGGGGGCGGGGGGGTTTACTTTCGTTTTCCCCGACCTGCCCTCCCACAATAGGCAGGGCAGGACGGGGAAATGACGGGGACCGGCGCCGAAGATCCACTTACCGATCCGGGCGGGTGACGGAGGTTGCGGGCAACACAGATCGGCGGGCGGCGATGACGTGCGGCTGGATCCGACGGAAGCCGGTGAGTTGCCTAGCAACATCTGGAGGGTACAGTTTGAGACCATTATACAGTGGTCTCTAACTGTAGCCCTCCAGATGTTGCAAAACTACAACTCCCAGCATGCCCAGACAGCTGTTTGGGCATGCTGGAATATGTAGTTTTGCAAGAGCTGGAGGGCTACAGTTTGAGACCACTATATAGTGGTCCCTAAACTGTAGCCCTCCAGATCTTGCAAAACTACAACTGCTAGCATGCCCAAACAACTGTTTGCTGTCAGGGCATGCTGGGAATTGTATTTTCGCAACAGCTGGAGGACCACAGTTTTTGCAGTGTTCTCTAAAACTGTAGCCCTCCAGTCGTTGCAAAACTGCAAATCCCAGCATGTCCAAACAGCAATCAGCTGTCTCGGCATGCTGGGAGTTGTAGTTGCGTACCTCCAGCTATTGCATAACGATATCTCCCAGCATGCCCTTCGGCGATCAGTACATGCTGGGAGTTGTAGTTTTGCAACAGCTGGAGGCAGACTGGTTGGAAAATACTGAGTTAGGTAACAGAACCTAACTGAAGGTTTTCCAACCAGTGTGTCTCCAGCTGTTGCAAAAGTACAACTCCCAGCATGCACGGTCTGTCAGTACATGCTGGGAGTTGTAGTTTTGAAACAGCTGGAGGTTTGCCCCCCCATGTGAATGTACAGGGTACATTCACACGGGCAGGCTTACAGTAAGTTTCCTGCTTCAAGTTTGGGCTGCGGCAAATTTTTTGCCGCAGCTCAAACTCCTAGCGGGAAACTCACGGTAACGTCAGTGCGAATGTACCCTAAGAACACTACACTACACTAACACATAATAAAGAGTAAAACACAACATATACACCCCCTTACACTGTCCCTCCCCCCCCCCCCCCAATAAAAATTAAAATCGTATTGTATGGCAGTGTTTCCAAAACGGAGCCTCCAGCTGTTGCAAAACAACAACTCCCAGCATTTCCGGACAGCCAGTGACTGTCCAGGCATGCTGGGAATTTAGCAATAGCTGGAGGCACCCTGTTTGGGAATCACTGGCGTAGAATACCCCTATGTGATCCCTAATTTAGTCCTCAAATGCGCATGGAGCTCTCTCACTTTGGAGTCCTGTCGTATTTCAAGGAAACAGTTTAGGGCCACATATGGGGTATCTCCGTACTCGGGAGAAATTGCACTACAAATTTTGGGGGGCTTTTTCTCCTTTTACCCCTTATGAAAAGGAAAAGTTGGGGCTACACTGCTTGTTAGTGTAAAAAAATAAAAAATGTTACACTAACATGCTGGTGTTTATACTTTTTATTTTCATAAGCGTTAAAAGGAAAAAAGGAACCCCAAAATTTGTAACGCAATTTCTCCTGAGTACAGAAATACCCCATATCTAGGCGTAAAATGCTCTGCGGGCGCATAACAAGACTCAGGATTGAGAGCGCACTATGTACATTTGAGGCCTAAATTGGTGATTTGCACAGGGGTGGCTGATTTTACAGCGGTTCTGACATAAACGCAAAAAAATAAATACCCACATGTGATCCCATTTTGGAAACTACACCCCTCACGTAATTTAATAAGCATTTACGCCCACTGTTCCAAAGATCTGTCAAACGCCAGTGGGGTGTAAATACTCACTGCACCCCTTATTAAATTCTGTGAGGGGTGTAGTTTCCAAAATAGGGTCACATTTGGGGGGTTCCACTGTTCTGGCACCACGGGGTGCATTGTAAACGTACATGGCCCCCGATTTCCATTCCAAACAATTTTTTTCCCAAAAGCTCAATGGCGCTTCTTCTCTTCTGAGCATTGCAGTGCGCCAGCAGAGCACTTGACGTCCACACATGGGGTATTTCCATACTCAGAAGAGATGAGGTTACAAATTTTGGGGGTCTTTTCTGCTATTAACCCTTGCAAAAATGTGAAATTTGGGGGGAAGCACACATTTTAGTGAAAAAAAATATTTTTTTTTACATATGCAAAAGTCGTGAAACCCCTGTGGGGTATTAAGGCTCACTTTATTCCTTGTTAAGTTCCTCAAGGGGTCTAGTTTCCAAAATGGTTTGCCATGTGTTTTTTTTTGCTGTTCTGGCACTATAGGGGCTTCCTAAAGGCAACATGCCCCCCAAAAACCATTTCAGAAAAATGTACTCTCCAAAATCCCCTTGTCGCTCCTTCGATTCTGAGCCCTCTACTGCGCCCACCAAACAATTTGCATAGACATATGAGGTATGTGCTTACTCGAGACAAATTGGGCTACAAATATAAGTATACATTTTATCCTTTTACCCCTTGTAAAAATTCAAAAATCGGGTCTACAAGAACATGCGAGTGTAAAAAATGAAGATTGTGAATTTTCTCCCACACTTTGCTGCTATTCCTGTGAAATACCTAAAGGGTTAAAATGCAGACTGAATGTCATTATGAATACTTTAGGGGGTGCAGTTTTTATAATGGGGTAATTTGTGGGGTATTTCTAATATGAAGACCCTTCAAATCCACTTCAAACCTGAATTGGTCCCTGAAAAATAGTGAGTTTGAAAATTTTGTGAAAAATTGGAAAATTGCTGCTGAACTTTGAAGCCCTCTGGTGTCTTCCAAAAGTAAAAACACATCAATTTTATGATGCAAACATAAAGTAGACATATTGTTTATGTGAATCAAAAAAATGTTTTATTTGGAATATCTATTTTCCTTACAAGTAGAGATCTTCAAAGTTAGAAAAATGCTAAATTTTCAAATTTTTCATCAAATTTAGGGATTTTTCACCAAGAAAGGATGCAAGTTACCACAAAAATTTACCGCCATGTTAAAGTAGAATATGTCATGAAAAAACATTCTCGGGATCAGAATGATAAGTAAAAGCATCCCAGAGTTATTAATGCTTAAAGTGACAGTGGTCAGATATGCAAAAAATGGCCGGGTCCTACAGTGAAAATTGGCTGGGTCCTTAAAGGGTTAAAGGATGTATTTATATATTTATTTGGGGACATAGAAAATAAGAAAAAACAATATACCAGGACTGTAGACAGTGAGGATCGTTTTGGTTTTGTCATAAAGGGTGTGCAAGGTTTCTGTAAATTGCATTCATACGGAGCCAGAGGGGCTTTACATGCATGGCCACCTCTCCCCTAACATCAAGGATTCAGGGGTGTCCCAGGAGGACCACCACTAATCATATTGTAAGACACATGTGACAAGTCTGACAATTGTTTAAGAGAAACCCGTGAAATCTGGGATTCTCTTATTATTATTTATATTGGGATATATAAAATAATAGTATAGAGTACCAGTATTGTACACAATGTGGATGGTTTTGGAGGGAAGGATCTACGGTAATAACAAGTTTTTGCAGATATCACCCATACTTCCTGGCTGTACATAGATCAGTGTTTCCCAACCAGAGGGCCTCCAGCTGTTCCAAAACTATAAATCCCAGCATGTCCAGCCAAACGCTGTCCAGGCATGTGGGGAGTTGTAGGTGCAATGGCTGGAGGCACCCTAGTAGTGTAACATGCAGAGGCAGCTCTACCACCTCGTGCTTAAGGGGACCTCATGGCTTCATAACTTTTTTTTTTTACTTACACATACCCTACAGATAGCATTGGGGGCATTATTAGGAGGTGAAGGGCAATGAGGTGGCTATATTAATAAGTGTGGAGTAATGAGGGGGCATTATTAGCAAGTCTGGGGCAATGAGGGGGCCCTATTACTAAGTGTGGGACAAAGAGGGTGTCTCATTACTAAGTGTGGGGAAATGAGGGGCATAATTACTAAGTGTGGGGCACCTGGGGGGCTTCTACCTAATAGGGGAAGGGGGGGAGGGATTCCCTACATACCTGCTGAGGGCTTCTGCCTAATAGGGAGGACTCTCTACCTACCAACTGGCGGCTTCTACATAATAGAAGGCTTCCCTATCTGCATACCTGTTGGGGCTATGAAACCCTCCTACCAACAAACTGGGGGATTCCACCTAATTTACTAGGGGGAGATTCCAAACAAAAAAGGGGATTCCCTATCTACCTACCTGCTGGGGGCTACTTAACCTATCTACTGGGGGATTCTGCCTAATAGGATAGGGGGAATTTCCTACCTACCTACCTACTGGGAACTACCTAATAGGGAATGTTACCTACCCCTGGTGGCATCTACCTAACAGAGGGGAAGACAACTAGGGGCCACTACTTAATGGGAGGAATACTTAACAACCACCCAATCCCCCTACCCTTCCCTCCAACACACTTACCTACTCACTCATACTATGCAGGGCACAAAGTGGGGCATTATTTGGGGCACTTTGGGAGAGAAAAATGTTAAGGAAAATTGCTGGAAATGTGGAGAGTCTAACATGTTTTCCTGGCAAATTCTATGGAGACAAGTCATGGTTGTAAGACATATTCATGGTGGTCTAGCTAGAAAGAGAAATTTAGACATAGATGCTATTGGTAAATATGTAACAATAGTAAATGTAAATATTAACACCTGCATATGTAAATATAGAAAACAGATCTATATAGAACTATTTTTCATTCTTCTGTGCACATTGATATGTGATATTGTATCACAATGACCTACAGTGCTATGTAACACAAAATAGAACAAATGTATCAGGGAGTATTGAGCCAGATGACACCATTATCTGGAGTTGGCAGCAGGGATCCCTGGGGACTGGGAGGCCAAGGGGCAGCAGAGGACTGGGAGGCCAGGGGGCAGCAGAGGACTGGGAGGCCAAGGGGCAGCAGAGGACTGGGAGGCCAGGGGACAGCAGAGGACTGGGAGGCCAGGGGGCAGCAGAGGACTGGGAGACCACGGGGCAGGAGAGGACTGAGAGACCAAGGGGCAGCAGGGGACTGGGAGGCCAAGGGGCAGCAGAGGACTGGGAGGCTAAGGGGCAGCAGAGGACTGGGAGGCCAAGGGACCGGAGAGGACTGAGAGACCAAGGGGCAGCAGAGGACTGGGAGGCCAAGGGGCAGCAGAGGACTGGGAGGCTAAGGGGCAGCAGAGGACTGAGAGGCCAAGGGACAGCAGAGGACTGAGAGACCAAGGGGCACCAGAGGACTGAGAGACCAAGGGGCAGCAGGGGACTGGGAGGCCAAGGAGCAGCAGAGGACTGGGAGGCCAGGGGGCAGCAGAAGACAGGGAGGTCAGGGGCAGCAGAGGACTGGAGGACAAGGGGCAGCAGAGGACTGAGAGGCCAAGGGGGCCGCAGAGGACTGGGAGGACAAGGGGGCAGCAGAGGACTGGGAGGCCAAGGGGCAGCAGAGGACTGGGAGGCCAAGGGCAGCAGAGGACTGGGAGGACAAGGGGCAGCAGAGGACTGAGAGGCCAATGGGCAGCAGAGGACTGGGAGGCCAAGGGGCAGGAGAGGACTGAGAGACCAAGGGGCAGCAGAGGACTGAGAGGCCAAGGGGCAGCAGGGGACTGGGAGGCCAAGGGGCAGCAGAGGACCGGGAGGCCAGGGGACAGCAGAGGACCGGGAGGCCAGGGGACAGCAGAGGACCGGGAGGCCAGGAGGCAGCAGAGGACTGGGAGACCAAGGGGCAGCAGAGGACTGGGAGGACAAGGGGGCAGCAGAGGACTGGGAGGACAAGGGGCAGCAGAGGACTGGGAGGACAAGGGGCAGTAGAGGACTGAGAGGCCAAAGGGGCAGCAGAGGGCTGGAAGGACAAGGGGCAGCAGAGGACTGGAGGAAAAGGGGCAGCAGAGGACTGAGAGGCCAAGGGGGCTGCAGAGGACTGGGAGGACAAGGGGGCAGCAGAGGATTGGGAGGACAAGGGGCAGCAGAGGACTGGGAGGACAAGGGGGCAGCAGAGGACTGGGAGGACAAGGGGGCAGCAGAGGACTGTGAGGACAAGGGGGCAGTAGAGGATCGGGAGGACAAGGGGGCAGCAGAGGACTGGGAGGACAAGGGGCAGCAGAGGAATGGGAGGCCAAGGGGCAGCAGAGGACTGGGAGGACAAGGGGACAGCAGAGGACTGAGAGGCCAAGGGGCAGCAGAGGACCGGGAGGACAAGGGGCAGCAGAGGACCGGGAGGACAAGGGGCTGCAGAGAACCGGGAGGACAAGGGGCAGCAGAGGACCGGGAGGACAAGGGGTAGCAGAGGACTGGGAGGACAAGGGGTAGCAGAGGACTGGGAGGACAAGGGGCAGCAGAGGACTGGAGGACAAGGGGGCAGCAGAGGACCGGGAGGACAAGGGGGCAGCAGAGGACTGGGAGGACAAGGGGCAGCAGAGGAATGGGAGGCCAAGGGGCAGCAGAGGACTGGGAGGACAAGGGGGCAGCAGAGGACTGGGAGGACAAGGGGCAGCAGAGGAATGGGAGGCCAAGGGGCAGCAGAGGACTGGGAGGACAAGGGGGCAGCAGAGGACTGAGAGGCCAAGGGGCAGCAGAGGACCGGGAGGACAAGGGGCAGCAGAGGACCGGGAGGACAAGGGGCAGCAGAGGACCGGGAGGACAAGGGGCAGCAGAGGACCGGGAGGACAAGGGGTAGCAGAGGACTGGGAGGACAAGGGGCAGCAGAGGACTGGAGGACAAGGGGGCAGCAGAGGACCGGGAGGACAAGGGGGCAGCAGAGGACCAGGAGGACAAGGGGCAGCAGAGGACCGGGAGGACAAGGGGGCAGCAGAGGACTGGAGGACAAGGGGGCAGCAGAGGACCGGGAGGACAAGGGGGCAGCAGAGGACTGGGAGGATAAGGGGGCAGCAGAGCTGTCAGCAGCCACATGGAAACTTCTCCTCAGCCCCTGCTCTGCAGACAGATGAAAGGCTCCTCCACTTCAGTGTCCAGGACAACCAGCAGCTATGTGTGTTAATAAGGAGCCAGACACAGAGCGCACAATGCCAGGATAAGCTGCCTATTCACACACCCCAGGGTTGTCCATTTCCCAGGCCGCACCATTAGCACAGCCTGTATCCATGCAGTAGGCAGAGTGCGAGCCGCAGTCTACAGAGGTACAGATACTACGGGGCAGGCTGGCGAGGCTGGCACTGTGTAGTGGAATCCCAGGAAGGAAAGCCGTTGTGTGGGAGAGGGTGACAGGTCACAGCTCGGGGGTGGTAGGCACCGCTGTTCAGGACGAGGAGGGGGCACACCGTGACGTCACGGGCTCAGCACACGGAAAGTTGCGCCGAGCTCTGGCACTGTTTAAATAAGGAGGTAGCGGGCACTGACACAATAAATAATCCACATCTATTACCATCCAGCCCTGTACCCGCCGAGGGAGGGAGAGAGGGAGGAAGGGAGGGCAGCGGCATCACACATTCCTCCCAGAGAACAGGAGGGAGAAGCAGCGCAGCCTCCGCAATAAGCAGCAGCAGCAGCAGCACATGAAGAAGAGGGAGCAGCAGCTGCAGCAGCGGACTGTGCCCGGCTCTGCCCTTCCCTCACCACTGGATCATTGCATCGGAATGAGCTCTGCCAGCTGAAGCCGTCCACCCAGCCAGGAGTGCTACCCCTGCCCAGTGCCAGCGCCTCTGCAGAGCAACACGTAAGGGGAGAGAGAGCCTGCTGCCGCCTAGGACAAGTTACCTTACACGGGACCTGCGGGGACATGGGCACGATCTGACCGGGGGCAGGGGGAATTGATGGCTCCCATCTATTGCGCAGTCGTGCCCAGTCTCCCGCCGCCGGCCAACTCCGAGGAGCAGAAAGCTGATTCATGGAGGGGGTCCGTGCTGCCAGCCCTGGAGCAGAGCATGGTGCCTGAGACTTTCCTGTGAGCTCCGGAGCCCTTCATGCTTCGTTCTTCTGGGGATTCGCTGTGTTACTTTGTGGGGATTCTCTGACTTGGGAAGCGACATGCAGCTCCTGAAGGCTTTATGGGCACTAGCAGGGGCGGCCATCTGCTGTTTGCTTCTATTTCTTATCCACTCTCAGTTGCTTAAAGAAGGTAAATATGCTTCGACTTACTACTACTTCATGGTGGAGCCAGCGTGCTGGCATGGCGGGCTCTGGGTACTACTGTATGCGGTAAGATGCATGGTGATGGGCACTGCCCCCATTTAGCGGCAATTAGTGCCCAAGTGCATGGTGCTGGGCATTGTGAGGAGAACATAGGAAAAGCCAAAGAATAAAACCCTGTTGAGTAATTGGCTTGTTTGGAATCCAGATCAATAGGTGCCCTGATCCCCTTTTATTCAGCAAGTTTTCAATAGATGGCACTAAAGTTCTATGGAAAGGGCAGTGGAGTGCACCTAGGATGCAGCGGATTCTGCAGCTCAGGCCCCAATCCCTTCACTAGCTCCACTTCTCCAAACAAACTCACTCAACTGGATTTTGGGTGGTCATTGAATTGCAGTCATCCCATTGGAAATGCACAGTGTGAAAGGTTAATGGAGTTGAATGATGTTCTCTTTACATAGCGGCATCTGCAGTTTGAACGCCACACAACGCCACATTTATTATCCTTAGTCTCAATGGAAAATGTTCCTGATGAGCTGCTGCCTAGTGATTATGTAGGCTTGTGTTATTCTATACTATGCCAGTCCTTGCCATCTGTGCAGCCTGCCCTTCCCATAGACTTCGCCTGCACCTATAGACCCCAGGCACCTACACAACTTATGGTGGTCCCTTCCTTCCCTCCTTGTCAATGCAGACAAGAAGAAGCTGCTTTCCTTTCCATAGTATCCTGATCCTGCTTCCATGTCGCATTGTGCCTTAATAATCCATCAACCCTATAAAGAGTACAAGTGCTTGTTTATAGCCCCTGGCCCTAAGAGTCATGTTGCCCTTCTGTCTGGGGTGCCTACTGGTTTGCTACTTGTGGTGCAACATGGCTTTTCTCACAAGATTCTTGTTGCTGAGGAATGACATAGCTCCCATCTGTTGCTATAGCAGTATTTATTACCAGGCGAATTGATGGAAGTCTGGATCTTCTGGTATGTTCTGAGCAAACATCACAGGAAATTGCTCAATGGGTGATTATTCCCAGAATAAATCCTATTGTTGTATATCAATATGGGAGGTGAGCTTGGCTTATTGTGTGAGGGCACTCACCTGCTCCTGGAAGGGAAGGCGTATATTGCTGAGATACCTTTTTCATTGTTTAGGAGGAGATGTGTCTGATCATTAAGAGCCTGTTAATGTGTGTGCGGCTAGTTAAGTGCATTCTGGAGATAGAGAGCTACTGTATGTGTGGTTTATGCCTGAACATTGCCACGCTACGCTTGTTAATACAGGCTGCTCTCAGTGCCATGAAATGTCTGGAGGCTGGCTGCTCATATATCTCCTTCTTCTAGATCCAGCCTAATAATATATTATACAAGGTAACTTTTCCCTATTGCACTTACGTTTTGCATTCCTCTGTCTTAATGAAGCTCCTTTTTTTTTTTTTTTTTTTAAATGTCAAGGAGAACTTGCCAGGGGAATGTTTCCTGTGGTGCAGAAATTTTGATCCTTGGAAAACAAGAATGTGGAAAGTTCAGAAGAAGAATCCTCCTAATTGATGGCATAACATCCTTATTCCAGCTCGCATCTGTGTTGTTGAAAGCGCAGTTTAGAGGACATTTTTCTCCTCTCGCAGCTTTAATGAGAAATGTACAGTGGACTTTATGATGTGTTTAATGATTGCAGTTGTGGCTTAACACATCATGCATATGAAATGATTTCCCCTTCAGACTAGTTCTGGAGCCAAACTCTCCATATTAGACCTGATCAGGGCTTCCTGAATTATTAGCCTCAAAATGTAACATCTTGCGGAATATGCAGGGCTTTAATTTACAGTGTGTAATCCCTGTGCAGCCATAGATGCCTTAAACTACCGTAGTGAGGATAGTGCCTGGTTAGACAGCATATTGTTGGGGTAAAACCATATGCACTGTACATTTTATTAGGATTCTGTTTATCTCCAAGACATTTACATCTGGAACCCTGACCTCTATGACACAAAAAGACAATAATAAGTGTTTACATCATAGGTAAAAAACAATATCGCATTGAAAGTCAGTTTTTCCTCTCCTGCCCGTATTTTATAGGCTCTGCTTGATAGAGATGTCGCCTTCCTGCAATTTACTGTAACTAACTGTGTATTTCTGGATCGGACGAATGGCTCTGTATCGAAAATATCTCCTTATTTTGAATGAGTACTTTTTATGTAACCATTTACTGTCCCTTAGTTGTCTTCAAGAGAGGCCTAGATCAGTTCTTGTGATCTTATTCTGGCCAAGTCAAATTGTTTTGATATGTGCGGGGGAGACAATCAGCACTTGTTCTGCCATGAGTGGGAAAGAGCTGTTTAAATGGCCATTTCCATGAATATTTTGTTTTTTCAGGAAGTGAAGAATGAGTGACACAGGGTGCCATTTTTCCACACTTAGGCTTTTGTGTAGAAATACAGGTCGTCCTGTGGCTAATCCGTTCCCTGATGTCCAATCTGTCTTTCAATGTTTCAAAAAGATGAATAGAACTGCAAACTAAGGAAAGGGCATAGTAATTTAGCATTGCAGTCCCATGCCTGTCTAGGCATTATCCAGAGCTCTTACATATTTAGGCTTTTCTCATCTACATATGAAGGTTAACTAAACAAACTAGCTGCAGTATGACTTTAAAGCTTTATATGTATATTTATGGGAATACTAAGAATAAGTATATACCAATACACCAGTGTAATAATAGTTTAATATTGTGTAAGCAATCTATTTTTTTTCGTATGCTTCCGTTAGGAAATAATGGAAGTTACATGGTTTTCTGGTAATGCAGCTTTTGTTTGAGGATGGCAGTCACCTAAAGTTACAGCAGACTCCATTTCCTGGCATTTGTGTATCACTCCAGTAAAGAAAGCTATTGAAGAAATGGACCCGGCAACAGCATTTCTTGTGTAGCCTAAAGTAGTCATTCTTTTCAGCACTGCATCATATTTGTAGCCAACCGTGTTAGTAAAACTAAGGCTATACCTGAAAAAAAGAAGGCAAGTGCGGCTGTATGGGGATGGCTTTTACCAATGCAGCACACATGTTAATACTGGCACCAAAATGGGTGCCAGTATCCTGCGTAGTATTGACATCTAAATGGAAGTGAATAGCCTGGATATTATAATGCTCTCACTGCACTCAAAATTCGGAAGTAATTCATGTTTAGACAGCTCACCTTTAGGTTTGCCTCAAGGATGGATGAAGTAATAAAGGTTTAAAAAGCAACTTGCAGTTTTTTAGTAGTCGGGTAACAAAATATTTAGGGCACAATTAATGAAATAAGTACTGTACACTCCTACAGTATAATAACCTACCTAACCTACATAAAGGGAGAACACACAGCGTTCATGCAGATGTTGCTGTTGGTCATACTATCACCCAGGATCCCAGGGCTCCAAAGCAACAAAGCCACCATGCTGGAAAGATTCACAGCATATATCTAGAGTAGTTTATAGCCAGTATCTATTTGATTCCTCAGCACATATACTGTTTAAACCTCTATGTGTGTTAGTCTGCTTTGCATAGTAAAAATACACTGATCAGCCATAATATTAAAATCACCTGCCTAATATGGTGTCTGTCCTCTTCTTGGAGACAAACATCTCTTGCTTGTCAAGCCTTGGGCTTCACAAGACCTCTAAGGGTGTCCTGTAATATCTAGCACCAAACATTAGGAACAAATCCTTTAAAGGGGTACTCCGGCGCTAAGACATCTTATCCTCTATCCAAAATATAGGGGATAAGATGCTTGATCACAGGGGTCCCGCCACTGGGGACCCCCGTAATCTTTCACACAGCACCCCGTTACCATCAGCCCCTGGAGCATGTTCGCTCCGGGTCTGATGACTGCCGATCATGGGGCCGGAGTATTGTGATGCCACGTCTCTGCCCCGTGTCATGTCATGCTCCGCCCCCTCTATGCAACCCTATGGGAGCGGGAATGACAGCATGGAGGAAGGTAGGGACCCTCCTGCTGTCTTTACAGCTGTTCGGGATGCTGCGATTTCATCGCGGCGATCCCGAACAGCCCCCTTAGCTAACCGGCAGTGCTTTACTTTCATTGTAGACGCGGTGTTCAACTTTGAATGCCGTGTCTAAAGGGGTAATAGTGCATGGCACCGCGATCAGTGCCGCGTGCTATTAGAGGCCACGCCCGACCCGCTATGTTATAGAAAGGGAGTGGGCTGAGGGCGTATAGGTATGCCCTCCGTCCCCAAGGAGTTAAATGGCTACATCAGCTTAAAAAAAAATGTAATGGAATATTAAACCTTGGTTTTTGGTTGGAATACACATGTGGCCGATTATGTTGCAGATTTTTGCAACAAATTCTGGCGCATGTGACTCCACCCTTAAAAGGGTACTCTGCTGCTCGGTATTTGGAACAAACAAAGCCGGCGCCTGGAGCTCATGATGTCATAGCTCAGCCCCTCATAATCACGGCTGTCACGCTCCCTCCCATAGACTTGCTCTGAGGGGGCGGGGCTTTGACATCACGAGCGAGCTCCCGACGCCAGCTCCAGCGTTCGGAACAGTTTGTTCCAAACGTTGAGCAGCGGAGTACCCCTTTAAGGCTCAAATAGGCCTATTGTGTAGGGGTTTATGTTTTGGCTTATCTTCGTGCATATACTGTAATAGCTATTGCTGTCTTAATGTATTGCACTTTGAAGGTGGTAGCGTGTAATGACAGTTGTTTTGCTAGGATTTGCACATTCTGTGCCTCCATTAAAGCATTTTATGATAAATGTATGGAAGAAAGGTAATATCTTGTACTTTAATAAAGCAGACTTGCAGAAATGCATTTTTATGGCCTATTCCTTTAGCATCAAGCAGAGATCTGTAAACTCTTAATAAATGTATTGCTGTGGGACAGATCTGTGAAAGTTTCTGCTGATCATTGAAGATGTATGTATGTGAGTAGCTCCTTGCAGTTGGTGCTACCATTGATCTGCCTTTATTGAGTGGAATGTGTTCTTGCAGTTGTTCTTTTGTGATTTGTTCATTTATTCTCCTCCTGCAATCACAACCTCATTAGTTAGTTTGTTTCTGTTGACTGGGGTGTAATGAGAGGGCACAGCCTTTGTTTAGTATCTGATGAGATTACATGACAGGTGTTTGATGCTCACATGCTACCGGGAAACAAGTCTGTATTTACTCCAACCACCATTACCATAATTGGCTGTATGAATGACTTACAATTCTTCAGCACTTTGAACCAAACCTCAGATTATACCAAGAAGGTTCCGAAGGGGTAGAGGTCTGGTAACGACAATAAACTATGACCTCCTGAGATGCCGGTGATGCACGTGGTTAACATCATTTAGCTACATATGATCAGACATCTTCTGCAGTGGTTTATTTTCACTTTTGAGCCTCAAAAAAATTATATATATTTGTAATGTGTATTGGGTTACATTGACAGGAAAGACATGTCCAATAATTTTCCCTATTAACTAAATGTTAGGAAAACATAACTATAGTCAATTGGTTAAAGGAAAAGTGTATCTAATTATCAGGCTATTCATAGTTAATGGTTAAATATAAAACTATTGACAATGACTAAAGCCCAAGACAATAATATGCAGTGACACCCAGCAGTTTATTTGACAAGACAGCTCCCTATAGAAGGCTTATCTTAATAGAGGACCAGCTGGTAGAAGATAACCAGAAGTGAAGCGTTAAGATTAAGTCCCATTGAAAAACTGGGTCCATCATCTAACAAATGATATACAACAAACGTTACTTTTCTCAGCGTATCAAACTTTGTTCTCTGAAAATCGTATCAGCGAACATAAAGTAAAAAATGTCACTACTAACCAACAAAGTTGACTCTGTAGGGTATCTTTGTACAAAGTAAAGCTTGTAGGGTATCCTTGTACACTATAGACATTCTATTTAAGGTTGGAAAGCCTTGGTCATTACATCATCCTAGTTGAATACTATAGTGAGCTTCTAATATACATATTGGTAATGTCCATCATCAAACCAGTCATGACAAAACCCTGTATAGAATTGATATTATCCAATATCTTTGTAGGGTATGAGGACAGCATGGCATTTCACACCCGTCTTGTATATTCTCCAGAGTAGGGGCGTTAAAGGCTGTATGAGAGGGATGTCTACCTCTATTGTCTTACACCAAAAATAATACTGATGGCATTAATTGATATTGCTCTAGTCTAAGTTTCTTATTATGGCTGTTATAGCCCGGCTTGGTTCACTATTGCGTTCTCTAGTGTTCCAAATGCAGTTCAGTTGAAGAATGGAAGGTCCTGTTGTTGTATCCAAATTACAAACATATTAAATTGGTCTGCAGGGAATAATAACAATGACCCAATCCAAAGAGACCATAGAAACTATGTACAGTGGTCTCATAATAACTCTGTAATAAGTATTATTTGGCTTGTGAAGATTGGTGCACTGACATTTTACTTGTATTCACTGTCAGCACATCGTGACCGTGATTTTACATGAAAAGGTTCCAGCTGGATTATTAATGCATGCAAAGTGCTTTTTCAGCTTGTAGCCTATCATAACTATTCCTTCTCTTTCAGGTATAATGGGGTCATGTATATTAAGAGAAATATAAACAATGCTTTTGCCTGCAGCAAGAAGTCTGGGGCTTACAATTACTTTTATTCAATACCTTAAGAATTCCTATAGGTTTACAGAGGCAACAACTTTTGGTCCAACATATTTTTTTATCTGTTTATCCTGGAACATAGTTGTACCTAGTCTATGACAATTTAAAAATATTATTAAAAAGTGGATGTGGCTCATGGCAAGATCTGCATTATTTTTCTGCAATGTGAATGAATACAGTACCTGAGCGAAAGCTAATAGTAGGCTAAGGCTACATTCACACAGCCATTGTCCCCGATCTAGATTTTGTCCATTATTGCCTCCTAAATGGACCATTCTATTATTGGGTGCAAATTGATGCAAAGGGATGCTATTTAGTGGCATTCGTTTGCATCAATTTTTCATCCGTTAGTATCAGCTGTCTACAGACTCCAGCAGCTGGGACTACTACTACTCCCATCATGGAACAAACTTCTTTTCATGATGGTAGTAGTAATTCCTTGGCTGCGGGAATCTGCAGGTGGTTGGGAGGCTAGTTTAGTGTTTGTACTACTACCCCCATCATGGAACAAAGTCTGTTACATGTTGGGGGTAGTAGTACAGGGGCTGAGGGATTGATCGCACCCCGATGCGATCAGAAGTTATTACCAGGGGAGCAGTATCGTGTGTTTTTACTTTCATTTTTAAATCCCCCGCCAGGAGCCCTGAATGGCTAGGACCGAGGGGCCATTCAGGTTTCCCGGCTGGGTTTTTAAGGTCATTAGCGAGGATTGTAATGTTGCACTACACTGGCGGACGGGGAAGCATTGCGCTATATGTCTGGCCCCCCGCTAAGCTAGCTATGTATATTGCCCCCGCTGCGCCTGCTATGTATAATGCCCCCCACTGCGCTAGCTATATATATTGCCCCCGCAGCACTTACATACGTCCCCCCAGTGAGCGCATACATAAGTCCCTCGCAGCGCATCTGTGAAGTATACTATCAGCAGCGCATCATGCTGCTGGCCGGGGAAGGCAGCGCAATACTGCATGCTTCCCGGCCAGCAGATGTGCTGCTGATAGCATACTATTCATAGATGCGCTGCGAGGGACACATGTGTATGGAAGCACTGCAGGGGGACAGATATATATCACTATATATATATATTTGTCCCCCTGCAGCGCTTCTATACACAAATGTCCCTCACAGCGCTATCTGTGAATAGTATGCTATCAGCAGCACATCTGCTGGCCAGAAAGCGGGCAGCATTGCGCTGCCTTCCCTGGCCAGCAACATGATGCGCTGTGGATAGTATACTTCACAGATGCGCTGCGAGGGACTTATGTATGCGCTCGCTGGGGGGGACATATGTAAGTGCTGTGGGGGCAATATACATAGCTAGCGCATCGGGGGCATTATACATAGCTAGCACAGTGGGAGGCAATATACATAGCTAGCTCAGCGGGGGGCCAGACATATAGCGCTATATGTCTGCCCCCCTCCCCCTGCTCTAGCTATGTATATTGCCCACTGCTGCACTACCTATAGATCTTGCCCTCCTGCAGCCGGGGAACACAGCACAATGCTTCCCCGGCCGCCAGTGTAGTGCAAGATTACAATCCTCGCTAATGTCTTGAAAAACCCCGCCGGGAGCCCTGAATGGCCCCTCGGGGCATTTTAAAATGAAAGTAAAACACACACACATGATCTACATCACAGGGTTGCGGAGCATGCCGCCCGCTTCCCTGGTTAATACATTTTGATCGCATTGGGTCTCAGATGTGAGACCCAGTGCAATCAATCCCTCAGCCCCTGTACTACTACCCCCAGCATGGAACATACTCTGTTTCATGATGGGGTAGTAGTACAAGCATTAATCTAGCCTCCCCAGACTCCTGCAACCTGGAAACTACAACTCCCATCAAGGAAACAAGTCTGTTCCATGATGGGAGTAGTAGTAATCCGGCAGCACAGCAAGAGTTTGCTGATTTCACTCCTTCTGAGTATGTTAAGAAGTAATAACGGTTCAAAAATGTATATTAAAAACTGGGTGCAAACGGATGACATATATGCTTATCCATTTGCCATAGACTTCAATGGTAAATTTTTAATATCCATTTCTATTCCATTATTTTTGACGGGAGAAAAAATACTGCATGCAACGTCTTTTCCGCGTAAAAAAAAAAATGGGACGGAAGGCAACGGGAGCAAACAGGTAATAAGGGATTGTAAAAAAATCCCATTGACATCAATGGGATTTTTTTACAGCCGTTTGCAACCCGTTTAAAAATGATCAAACGGATTGCAGAACGGGCATGAATTTATAGGGGCAGACCGCCATGAGAATGAGCCCTAATAGGGTTACGCAAGTTGCTAGAAATATCAAAATGGTGCCTACGGTATACATCACTGCCTATACGTTCCACATTTTTAAGGAACCTGGGCCACTAAGTTAAAGCAGAAGCTCCTTTTTGGCACATCTTTGTGGATACAATGATAACCTTGCTTTGCAGTGCACATGGGTATTGGCCGTGTGTTAGAGATGCCGATATACATAAGCATCAGTAAACAGCCTAGGACTTCCTATAGGTTATTTCGAGGTTGAATAAGGTCACTCCATTGTTTTTATAATTACTTCTAATTAAATTCTGCTTTGTGAAGAAGTTATTCAAGGTCTTCTAGGGATATATCAGGAGTCGGATAGTTGGTATTGATCTAGGAAGACAAATAAGAAAGGCTGTCATGCTTTTTTCTAGACATTTTGGTTTGGAAGAGTGCTCAGATTTAAAGAAAAAACATAATAAAAATGTTGCCAATAGAGAGAGTAGCACACTATATAGCAGGCTGTAAGATTAGACCTCTCAAGACTGCTTCAAAAATAATACTAGTAACCTGACTGGGGGTTACCAGCTGTTTTTCCACTTGCACTATCTATTATAAATCACACCAACCCTCCAGACAAATTTAATACTCATCTAAGAGTACTTCTGCAATTACTATGATTGTAGGTTTAACCCTTTAGTTATCCCTCGCCATACCCAAAGGTTATTTTTCAATCGATACAGCAGCAATTTGAGTCTATTGTGCAAAAATTATATAAGTTCAATAGATGCTTACTACTATGAAAATTGATTCCTGTCCTTGTATAGCCTGAGGGAAGAGAAATCACACATTTTAATGGGAAAAGTCCATTGATTGGGAGCAGTCCCCTTACTGTGCAATCCTACTGAGTGTAGATAAAATTGTATACCTGGAAATACACATGGTTATTATGACCAGTCTGGCTTAAAAGAATCTCTGTACCTATCAGGCTCTACTACTGCAGGATTCTTAGTAGAACTCACTCCAGAGTGGGAGAATCTGGGCTAACATAACCTTCTTACAGAGGTTTCTAAGAATTACAAGCCTCAGTATGCAGTTAAAGGGGTACTCCGTAGGGATCGACCGATATTGATTTTTTAGGGCCGATACCGATAATCTGTGGACTTTCAGGCCGATAGCCGATAAATTATACCGATATTTCGGTATAAGTTATCTGCTATTTCTCCACACCCCCCGGCCCCGAAGAAGCCGCTGCAGATCATTGATTTAAAGCGGGCGCTTTATCAATGAACTGCAGCAGCTTTTACAGGGCCAGAGAGCGCCGTCCGCTTCTCTCCCCCTGCCTGTCCTGGGGTCCTCCTGAGTACAACCACTGCCGCTGCCCCACCCCCTGCCTATCCTCTGGCCAGAGGCCGCCGCCGCCCGCTTCTCTCCCCTGCCGATCCCTAGTTCAACCACCGCCGCTGCCCCATTGCCTTCCCCATCCCTGGTTTTCTAATTACCTGTTCCCGGGGTCCGCGCTACTTCTGGCTCCGGCGGCGGCCCGAGCTGTCACGCTGTGCGCACTGACGGTGATGTCACGTTGAGGACATCACATGTCATTGTGCAACGCAGTGCACAGCAATAACGCAGGACGCCACAGGAGCCAGAAGTAGCGCAGACCCCGGGCTCCGGGAACAAGTAATTATAAAACCGGGGATGGCAATGGAGCAGCGGTGGTGGCAGTCTCTGGCCGGTGCGGTGCGGTGGGGGGAGCGGTGCAGGTGGCGGGGCATTATCGTATTATCGGCAAGGTAATTGCCGATACCGATAACGCCCCAAATCGTGAATATCCGCCGACAATATAGGCCAAACCGATAACCGGTTGATCCCTAGTACTCCGCTGCTCAGCGTTTGGAACAAACTGTTCCGAATGCTGGAGCCGGCGCCGGGAGCTCGTAACGTAATAGGCCAGCCCCTCATGACGTCACACCCCGCCCCCTCAATGCAAGTCTATGGGAGGGGGTGTCACGCCCCCTCCCATAGACTTGCATTGAGGGGGCGGGGTGAGACATCACGAGGGGGCGGGGCAATTATGTTACGAGCTCCCGTCACCAGCTCCAGCGTTCGGAACAGTTTGTTCCAAACGCTGAGCAGCGGCGTACCCCTTTAAGGCTTGTAAGTTAAGTCAAACAACATTTTAAAGTTTTTTTTATTAGTTCACCTTACTGCAGCATAATGTTTGCTATTACTTTGTATTTAGCACCTGCTGGATGTTAAGTTGGCTTCAAACCTTAGTCATGATGTGAGATTCAAATTAAATTATTTTAAATCCACCTAAAGTAGAAAGTTTCAATTGCATTTTTGTCAGCGCTAAGTACAGTGAAGGAAAAAAGTATTTGATCCCTTGCAGATGCTGGAATTCTGCAGCACCTTCAAAGTCCCCCTGCTCAAAAAACTACATTTACGCACCCATCTGAAATTTGCTAATAAACCTCTGAATGATTCAGAGGTTC
This sequence comes from Hyla sarda, assembly GCF_029499605.1. Lineage (NCBI taxonomy): Eukaryota > Metazoa > Chordata > Amphibia > Anura > Hylidae > Hyla > Hyla sarda. The sequence goes on from NC_079192.1 coordinate 228,956,494, forward strand.
ATAAACAAACATGATTCTGAGGTTCATGACAGACCTGCACATGTGCTTTCTTGAGCAGGGGGACAGTAGATAGAGAAGATAGCTGAAGCTCACAGTTTAGGCTTCCCCTCCTTGTGTGATGAACTCTTCAAAGGTCACAGAAAATGATCAGTAACCTTTCCCATTCATGTGAATGGGACAGCTTCAGTCTATTGTTGTCTATGTCCATGGGGCATGCTGTAAAGCCGTTTTCTTAATGCTGTTAAAACAGCTCAGGCATGATTGCAGCCTACATAAAAAATGTACTAACAAAAAAAATAATAATAAAAAAGAAATAAGAAACCGATTACAAATAGAATGGGGGAAATTTTTCATTGAGTTGTTTTGTATGGAATTTTCAGTCAGTTTTGTTGCGTTTTTCAAAAATATATATTTTTTTGCAGACATGCGCATTAGTTATCATACATGTGATGAATAATGCACAATTTTTGCATAGTTTTTAAAAATGACAGATGATTAAATTTATGACCACTGCATGTAAAGGGACCTACATAGATACGTCTTTAGAAATCACTTATATTGTAAGTAAATAACGTGCAAAAATAAGCAAATCATAAAAACATGCAAATTAGACCATAAATCTCCTACAATGTGTTTCAGTATCTGGTACTAATCAGTAAAATTAGCTAGGTGTTACATTCCTTTTAAAGGGTTACTCCCGTGCCCCAGAGTTCTAAACATTTTGTTCAGAACGCTTGGGGCGGGTGGCCGTGATCATGACATCACGCCACACTCCCTCCATTCATGTCTATGGGAGGGGGCATGACGACCGTCGCGCTCCCTCCCATAGACATGAATGGATGGGGTGTGGTGTGACATCATGAGGGGCGTGGCTGTGATGTCACAATCACAGCCGTCCTCTCCAAGCGTTCTGAACAAAATGTTCAGAACTCTGGGGCATGGGACTACCCCTTTAAGAAGCCTTTGCATGGCTTATCTATCCTAGAGGGAGGGCCACACAATGATTGTTGGATCATATATGTGGCCCTTCACTTTCATTACAGGACTTTTTAACCTGCTATGAACAATGTGATAAGCTGACAAACAAGCTGATCGCAGGGCCTATTAATCTATGATCACACACTGGACTTGCAATGCAGTACTGTCTCGCTACAGTCATGGTATGGCACAAACACAGTAAAAACCCTACACAAAAGTACTGCAATGCAACTGCAATGTGTGAACACAGCCTACCACAGGATAATATAGATGTGTTCAGATGACACCTAGGGGCCTAAGGTAAATATATCTTATTGAACAATGGATTGTCAACAATATTTTATTTGATTGCTGCATGCTTTTTATATTGAAAAAATATATGTTGGTAAAAAATACTGTTAATTTACTGCCATATAGAACATTATCAGATATCATCCATTTAAGTAGTGCCATATTTTTCATTTGAATATATAGCTGTGGGCTGTTTTTCCTTATTATTTACCATGTCACAAACACAGGCCTTAAAATAGTAATGAATAATAAAGTGATAAAGTAGATATTACATAGAATGTAGATGGAATAAAAAAGGATAAGATTGGGAACAACCAGGTTAACCACCATAATTGTAGCACATATGTATATTAAAATGCACAGCTGGGTCTCTACACCTCCCACCAGTTCCTGTCATATCCACGAACAGGGAACTTTAATATATTCTACAGGGATTTCTGGCATAATGAAAATTCCTGTTTCTCTCTACACACAACATAGTGGCAATGTTGACCTTAGAGCTCCAAGAATACTCAAGGGTAGGAGGGAGTATTAGCGTATAATCAGCAGAGTTTAATGTGAGAAACTATTATATTAATATTAGTAATAGTTATACATTATGTCCTGCGTATTGTCAATAGTTTATATGTGTAATATACAGTAAATGTATGCTCCTCAACAAGAAGGAAAAGTGGTGGAATTATGGATATCTCAGGATTAATGTTATTGGTTTGTAACTAATGAAAAATGGAAACAAAATATTAATTCTTAATTTATTTAAGTACAAGGGCAATTAGCATACATACACACACTTTCATGCTTTGGCATGCTATCAATGAGGTTATTAATAGTTATCTGAGGAATGTTCTGCCACGCTGAATGCACTTGAACATGCAAATTATCAAGCTCTGCTGCTGGCAACTCCCATTGCAAATGCCGACCAATGATGTCTCAGATGTGCTCAATGGGAGGCAAATCTGGAGATGCTGCAGGGCATGGTAGCACATTTAGGCCATGCAAGCTGCTCACAGTAGCATAAGCCACATTTGGCCTGACACTGTTATGAAAAACAGCTCCTGGGACACTTTGGAGAAATGGCTTTACCATTAGTTCTGGGACACTTTGGAGAAATGGCCTTACCATTAGTTCTGGGACACTTTGGAGAAATGGCTTTACCATTAGTTCTGGGACACTTTGGAGAAATGGCCTTACCATTAGTTCCACAACCAAATAAGTATAATGCTGTGCTGTTAACACACCTGGAATAAAGACTAGAGGAGTCCAGCTACCATACATTACTGCCACCTCGCCAAACAATGACCAAGTAAGGCTGGGTTTACATATACCAGGCGTCCGGCATAGCTTCCCTCTGGTGTACACTGGAGGGAAACTGATTCTAGAACTGATCCTATTCATTTGAACGGGACAGTTCACAATCATCCATCTCAATTTTGATGCCGGATCAGCAAGCTGCATTCCCCTATCTGCCATGCAGAAACAATGGAAACTGGATGCCATACCACTGATGACTAGCGTTGAGCGGCATAGGCCATATTCGAATTCGCGAATATTCGCGAATATATGGACGAATATTCGTCATATATTCGCGAATATTCGTAATATTCCCGTTTTATTTTCGCATATGCAAAGTTTCGCATATGCGAAAATTTGCACACCCGTCTCACACAGTAGTATTAGAGCCTTCTTTACATCACACAAGCTGGAACAGAGAGGGATGATCACTGTGATGTGTACTGTGGAAGAAAAAAAAAAAAAAAAAAAAGAATATTCGTAATTACGAATATATAGCGCTATATTCGCGAATCCTCGCGAATTCGCGAATATGCGATATTCGCAAATAAAATTCGCATTGCGAATATTCGCGAGCAACACTACTGATAACAAATCAGTTGTGGCATCAGTTGTGTTGACATCTAGGCTGAATTCACCTATGCCGGATGCTTGACATATGTGAACCCAGCCTAACATAGATGGGAGGAGGGGGTGGGGGTGAAATCAGTGTATAATGGGTGTAGAACAACAACCCTTTGTAAAACTGTTATAAAGCACTACGAGATGAATGTGCATCCCATTGCCATAGTAATGTGTATTACTATATTATACAGTTTGCTATTTATAATGCAAAGAAAAAATAGAAATAGAAGCACATATGAAAATATATGACATCTTTTTGGTAACCAGAACATGTTACAAAAACTGAAGGACATACAGAACATTCAGTGGGATTCAAAAAGCAGCTCCCCGAGACACTCCACCAAAAATCATCATTCATAGTGGATTTATATGCAAAGCCTATAAATAGTCACTGCAGAGACCATTTTTAGGCTTTGTAAACGTATCTACTATCATCTGGGACTGGGCAATCGTAACATATTTATACATCATTCCCAGCAACAAATGCACTTGCACTTTATATTAGTTTATCAATTGATGTATTGCATGGGAATTTGATCCATTTCACTACAGGATTTGCATATTGCAGTGCATGTTTGTTGTATAGTCTACCATTCTTTTCTATTATATAGAGATTTCTTGTGCTGTATACCTTACTTGTATATACATATATTTTGTCAATGGAATGTCTTGGTGTGCGGCTTTTTGTATCCCACTGAACGTTCTGTATGTCCTCCTGGTTTGTTAGTTTTTTTCAAATTTTTTGTTACAATAAAGAAATTTAGAATTTCCTATTATTTTTGTCATTATTATTCCACCTCACACCATGATATCACATTATGCCACCTCACACCGATCCCTCATTGGTAGCATGCCGAGACGTGTAAGTGTGTATATTTGTGCATGTGGTGCTAATACTTAATACCGAATATGTCTGAATCTTCTGTTTCCATTTTTTTATGATTTGAATACCATTATTTATAATGTTGTGTCTGTCAATCCGTTGATTTCCATATGTCCATGACTTTTCCTGCCTGTCTCAATTCCAACATTGAGGAGTGTATATAATATAAAAAAGAAAAAAATAACCAAAAAGGTTGCCTCTTTTTTTCTAAATATTATAGTACTGCTATGCATTATATGAATATATTCCAGATTGTTACAGGTATGAAATGGATTCTTTTCATTTTGAAAAATAAATGCACATATTTGAGGCGTATTTGCATTTGGCGTGTTGGGCATTGTGCACTCTAGGAGGCATTTTGAAATGCTTTGCTTGTTCTTCACTGTATTTCAAATGGAGAAAAGACAGAGGCAGACAGTTCCTAATGATGAAGGACGTCCCTCAAAGTAGAAATCGCTTTCCGCTCCCGTTTTGTTAGGTTAATTTAGGTTAGCCTTGATGACCTGTAGATGAGGGTTTCATTTTTTTTTTCTTAGAGAAAAATAGAATGTAAATGCATAAACCCATTTAAAATTGTGGAGCTGTATTTCATTTCATCGTTCACTGGAGCTGATCCAAATCTCTCTGTATGGAAGGCTGCCATTTACCACTGTTACTGCTTATACAGATATATTTATATATAAGAGCCTTCATGCTGGAGAAATCACAAGGAAAAGGGAATGTTGGTTTTGACTTAAATTGGAGCCATTGCTCATAGAAAGACACACTTCCATTGTTACATGTGCATCATTAAAATGATGTTTTTATGATTTATGTTTATAAAAATGTATTTATAAAATACCAATATATATATATGAGATACATAAATGGGCTAGGGTTGTCTGCTTTAATAAAATATTTTTTTTTAATACTGAACAAAGTTATCGGAATCAGGATTTTTGTGGCTGAGATTTATATTTTTTGAAGTTCAAACAGAGCTGGAGAGCCTCATATTATTGAGAATCCTTTATGTTTGGCAGGTATCTGATAATCTTGTTTTTCTCTCTGATGAATTAGTTGCTTGTAATTTATCATCAGTCTTTCATACTTGAAAATAAGCTAGATAAATAAGAGCTACCTTCTTGATGAGCGTGTGCTTATACATAGCAGCCAATCCGAACAAGTAATGGAAACTTGTCTGCAAGAAAGCTGAGTCCTCGCAGAAACGGTGCCTTGTCTATACAGGTTTCAATCCAAACTCCGATTCACAATTTTTGAGCCCATGAATGAAATGGTTAATGAACCTGACAAAGTATGTAGTCTACATCAAAGACTTGCTCCAATACACGTTGTTTGTTGTTTTTGTTGCAGTAAATATATTTTTGAAACTTTCTTACAAACTAATATCCATTGATATTTAAACCTCTCCCCTGAGTGGTATTATAGAGAGTGAGCAGCCAGTAGGTCCACCGGTGACATTTATAATCCTTTATAAGGGCTTAAAAATGTGTTGTGCTGGACATAGCACAACAGTAATAAGTGAGTGCATATCCACAGAGGCTTGTATTTGGGATTTCTCTCCTATATTATCTCTGCAGTAATACCACAGGAGAGCCTTCTTATGCTAATCTGAACACATAGAGATTTGGTAAAGCATGGTGAAGATGTAGTTTAGGAGTATTCAGAGTTAGTTACGAGTTCACTGCTTTTTCTTATCATGATAAAAAGTGTAAGACTGAAGGCAATAGTCAAGGAAAGGGGTTTCAAAACTCAGATAGTGGGCATGAATTTAAATTACTGAAAAGTGCCAGGCAGTGATTCATGAGAAACTCGTCTTTGTCGAGAAAACTAGAGCTAAGGAACCATGGAGTTGTGGAAGGTAGATGTGTTGCATTAAAGCAGCAGCAGGATACATGTTTAAATCTCCCCTAACTTCATACCCAGACACTTGCCTGAGACTACAGCCATCAGGATATAGATTTCTTAGACATCCCATAGACCTGCTGGGGACTTGCGGATTTTCAGCAAATCCATATCCTGATCCCTTTAGTCTCAGGCTATGAAGTTGCCTGGAGAAGTAAACCGTTTTCCTGTCACTGGATCAACATCATTATGCTTTAAAGAAGAATCATGAAAAAAAACGTATCCCCTATCCAAAGGACAGGAGATAACTTTTTGATCGCGGAGGGTCAGAGCGCTGGGGCCCCCTGCGATCTCCTATTTGAAGCCCCAGCTCTCCTTCACAGCAGCACGCCACACCCCCTCTATATAGTTCTATGAGAGAGCCGAAGATTGGCAAACGACTCTCCCATAGAGCTATATGGAGGGGGCGTGGGCTTGTGATGCGCCGCTGTGAAGCAAAGTTGGGGCTTCAAACAGGAGATCGTGGGGGGGAGGGGGGGAATGGCGCTTGGGGCTGCCCAGCGCTCAGACCCCCTGGGATCTAAAACTCTAAAACTTATCCCCTATCCTTTGGAGATAAGTTTTCTTCCATGATACTTCTCCTTTAAGTGCTCAGCCTTTTCCATATTAGATGATATCACTAACGTCATGATGCTATACTGTTGTTTATGACCCTGAAGAAGAAGGTTAAACCCACATGACCAATCCACCACATGCGACTTAGACTGAGCTGACATATATTTAACTGTATTAACTAGATTCTGCTTTGAGATAGGTACAGATTCAAACTATCTATTTAATAGTATGTATCCATAGATGTAGAGTTACTGAAGCTGATGGCCCTATGCAGCCAATGCCATTAACATGCAGTCCACATGGCTTTCAATATGTTGTTAATAGCCATACAATTTTTCAGATAAATAGTTCTACTTGCAAAAGCATATGGCCATTAACAATGAATATTAATGACCATGTGTGGTCACAGGTAAAACGGTGTGGCTATTATCATTGATTGTCAATAGACATATAAATACACAGTCCGGGGGGGATTCACGTGTGTCATATTTTGCTGCGCGTTTGGTGCTGCGTGTTTTCCTACTCATTGAAGTCAATAGGTAGCAAAATATGCAGCTGATTTTGCTACTCGTTCACTTCAATTGGGTAGGAAAATACACAACGGCAAATACGCAGTAGCAAATAGGCAACAAAATATGGCATGTGTGCCCCTGCCCTTATAGCTGCAGCTGTTAACAACCTAGTAGAAATCCATGTTCACTGCGTGTGGGCGGGACAGGCAGATCCTTGAAGCTCTAGTACTATTAAATTGTTATTTTAAAACTCTAACATATGTCTTAGCAGAGACTAGTTAACATAGAAATACTGTATTATTAAACACATTATGCAGGTCACTGCCATTACTGGGTTTGTGTTACATTATTTATTTGCTGTAAATCTATAGTGGCTGAATATATGGATTTTATTGTATCCCTCTTACTTGAGTATAGGCGTTATGAATTGAGTAATCACTTTATGATTCTTTTGTTACAATTTAAGAGAGTCTATTATGAACTACTGAGTATAAGGGATTATTATCTTCATGGATTAATTAATTTTTTAAGGATCAAAGTATTTTATATCTTGCCTCTCTTTTGGATATTCAAGTATATTCTGTGTTCTCATATTTTCACAGCTTGTAAGCCTTTTCATTATTATTATAATTTTTTTATTATTCTGTACATTAAATGCTCTCTAGAGAATGATGTTGAGTGATTTTTGAGTGTTTACTTAATGTGATTTGTCTGGGTGTGTATTAAACACTGTCCCATGCTTTAAAGAAAATGGGATGAAATCTGTTAGGGTATATTTACATGGCAGATGCTTCTATGATGCAGTCTATTTAACTTGTTCAAGGCTAAAAAGTGAATATTACCATTCATTGTAACATTATTTTTTATTGCAGATATTTCATGGGAAACATAATTTCCATGTGATATCTGATCATTTTTAATATTATTTTAATAAATAGTTTATGCAGTCTATTGCCTGAAAATTCAGTGGCATATCTACTGCCATGTAGCCAGGATTACATAATGATAGATTGCACTACTGTATATCTGACAATATGTTATTGTGTATTGTATAAGTTCTTATTGTTCTCCCCTGTACTGGTGCCACTTGTTTAGATATGTCCCAACTTTGGCCCATTTAGTATTTAAAGAACATACTAGGTGTCTGTGCTTTATTCTACTATTGTAGCTGCTTTATCATGTACCAAAGTGTACCAAAAGGGCATAATATTCTCATATATATACACTAGCTGAGTACCCGGCGTTGCTTGGTTTTTCCTACCTTATCCTTGTGGAGGAAAAGCAAGAAAGGAGGAAGCTTTTGTCCTCATATCCCGTCCCAAAATCCTGACCCCATATCCTCATTTCTAATCCTCATATCCCGTCCTCAGGTGGGGTTGAGCTGTGGTAAAGAACTTGTAAGATGAAAATAAAAGGTGTGTGGCTTAAATGTGGGTGTGTCTTTGTGAGATGGGGTGTGGCTTACCAAAAAAAAAAAAAAAAAAACTTTATCTTGCTGCTAGAATGGCTAAGCAGCTACTTCCTTGTATCAAGACAAAGATCAGGAAGTGATCAGCAATGAAGACCAGTAAGGGATACAGGGGCAGGGGATTGGGCAGGTAAGAGCGGGTGGCACACCCCCTTCCTGTAAACAAACACAGCTCAGTTGTGCTTAATGCAGGTGCAGATGACCAAAGCTGGTTTGTTCGTGTGGCCCTCACTTACTGTATATAATTTTTGTCTACACATTCCGCCTACACAGGGAGAAATGAAACTCGTTTAGGGTCTATTCACATGTACAGTATTTGCATATTGCATTTGAAGTGCAGGATTTAAAGATGCAGATTTTATGTAAACTAAATGACTGAACACAGCTTCAATTTTGCAGTTTCAAATCCTGCACATCAAATATGCGCAGGATACTGTATATGCGAAAACAACCTAAGGATGACTTGTTGCTGGAGCAGGTCAATATGCATTTGTTGGGTTTTCTACATGTGGCCATAATTGTCCCATTTGGCCTATAATCACCCAATGTACAAGGCCTTTTACAACATCCTTATAGTACATTTTTTATAAGAATTTCAGTAGTCTTTCCCTGTCCTGCACACAATACCCTAAAGATCCTAGCACCAATTTTGTTCACAGTTTTTCCTTAAAGGGGTATTCCGAGCCAAAACATTTCATCCCCTAGCCTGCTGCTGAGACCCCCCGCAATCTCCCTGCAGCACCCGCATTCTATGCGGGTGCTGAATCTCCAATTTCGGAAACCTCCGGGTTTCCGGGACTGGGGATGTGACGTCACGCCACACCCCCTCTATTCATGTCTATGGGAGGGGGCGTGACATCCATGAATGGAGGGGGCGTGGCATGACATCACGTCCCCAGTTCCGGAAACCTTAGGTTTCGAAAATGGACATTCAGCACCCGCATAGAATGCGGGTGCTGCAGGGAGATCACGGGGGGTCCCATCGGCGGGCCCCCAGCGATCAGATATCTTATCCCCTATTCTTTGGATAGGGGATAAAATGTTTTTGCCCGGAATACCCCTTTAATGTAGTTCATTAGCTTGAAGTTTTTATCTGTGACATAAAAGGTTTTAATCCCGATCCGTGTGACAAAAAATACCACAGGACAAAGAAAGAAAAAAAAAGAAAACTGCAACTGGGCCATTTTCTGCTGCTGCTTGATGATAACATTGAATAAACTCCTTGCCAACTAGGTCAGCCAAATGTCGGATTCCTCTGGCAGAAATGATTGTAAGTTTCTATTCTGTGACATTTTACAAAGAAGACAAAATGCATGTTTCCTATAAAGAACACATTTTACAGAACACAACATTTTTTTGATGGAGATGAATTATCAAATGGCCAACGATCAATAAACAATTTCCATGGCGGACAGATTAAAAACACACAAAAAAAAAGGAACTAACAATATAGATATAGTATATTCAAATATAAAGTCAAACCCATTGACTATCAACCTAAGTGGCTGTACTCGAGATAAAAAGTGGATTTTGTATACCTTGTCATTTTATGCTAATAATGTGCTGGAGGTGGTTTTTGACACTCAAACAATGTCATTTTTGTGAATAGCCTCTTACTTTGGAATTGCAGCTAAATACTTTATGTAGATTCTGTAATGATTTGCGTTTTCTAGCATTTTGATTAACTTTGATTGCAGCTATTAAGAATTGTGATTATCTACGGTATTTAGCATATATTGGCACCTGCTCCTTCACATGTAAATGGATTTGTTTAATCGATGCTGGAAATCTTATGATTAGTGTTTATTAACACAGCAATACTATGTGAATAGTTCAAATTTCAGCTATCGGGCAGCATGCTAGTTTGGAGGTGAAAAAAAAGTAATTATAGGAACTAACAGTTGTTTTCTTAAGTGTTTTATTTTTTTTATTTATTAGATATAAAATATAAGAACCTTACCTTGGCAGAAATTTATTTTCCAAAAGATATACATAGGATTACAGTTGTATACAGTGCATTTGCAGCCAGCATTGTTTCATGATTCATATAATTACTTGAGCTATTTTAGAAGAATACCTAGCAATTTAAATATTTTGGTAAATGCACACTCTGTTGTAGATAAGAATATGCAGAATCAGGTTTATTAGCAGTCTACTTATTCTCCAAACCAATCCTACTGTATAAAGCTTCTGTGCGGCTATATCTGGAATATTTACAAAAAGATATTGATACAATAGAACAGATGCAAAAGATGGGTTACAAGAATGGTGGACTTGCCTGAGCACAAATTTTAAAAATACATACTTAAGCATAAAACAAAGAAAAGACTTAAAGGGCGGAAAGGAAGGAAGGAAAGGCAGGACATAATCGAAACCTTTAAATATGTTAAGAGGTTAAAGGGATACTCCAGGGAAGGTTATATATTTAAAAAAAACTCCAAAGCCACCACTCTACCTGGATATGTTTTCCGTAAACCATTCTGACTGATATGCATGGCTCCTGTGGCCCTTGTTGTCTTCTCTGGCTGCTTGATATTTTTTGCCATCCTTCCCTCCCCTTGCCTACATCTTCCAGCAATCATTGCAGCTCTGCCAACCAGCTCCCTCTCTGAGAGCAGCCCCCACTCTCCTGAGCAGCAGAGAGATACAGTGTGCGATTGGCTGAGACCACACACACCTCCCAGTTTTCAGCACTAAAGGAAGCATGAGTCATCAGGGCAGGGCAGAAACCATGTGATTTGTGTCTCTCAGGAGGGTAGGGGCTGATTTCAGAAAGGGAGAGTGGATGGCTATATGATGTCATTCCCTCATTTCATCCATGTTAGTGACAACCAAACAATGGAAACTGTTCTATATAGCTAATGAATGATATGTAGACAATTAGATAGGTTGATGAGAGGGAAAGGATGGGCTATGGGTTTTGTTCACTGATTAACATCTTTAACCCCTTAACGACGAAGGACGTAAATGTACGTCCTGGTGACGTGGTACTTAACGCACCAGGACATACATTTACGTCCTAAGCATAACCGCGGGCATCGGAGCAATGCCCGGATCATGCGGGACTATTAACCCCTTAAGGACGCAGGACATAAATGTACGTCCTGGTGAGGTGGTACTTGACGCACCAGGACGTACATTTACGTCCTAAGCATAACCGCGGGCATCGGAGCGATGCCCGTGTCATGCGCGGCTGATCCCGGCTGCTGATCGCAGCCAGGGACCCGCCGGCAATGGCCGACGCCCGCGATCTCGCGGGCGTCCGCCATTAACCCCTCAGGTGCCGGGATCAATACAGATCCCGGCATCTGCGGCAGTGCGCGATTTGAATGAATGATCGGATCGCCCGCAGCGCTGCTGCGGGGATCCGATCATTCATAACGCCGCACGGAGGTCCCCTCTCCTTCCTCCGTGCGGCTCCCGGCGTCTCCTGCTCTGGTCTGTGATCGAGCAGACCAGAGCAGAAGATCACCGAAAACACTGATCTGTTCTATGTCCTATACAAAGAACAGATCAGTATTAGCAATCATGGTATTGCTATGAATAGTCCCCTATGGGGACTATTCAAGTGTAAAAAAAAAATGTAAAAAAATGTAAAAGTAAAAGTTAAAAAAATGTGAAAAATCCCCTCCCTCAATAAAAAAGTAAAACGTCCGTTTTTTCCTATTTTACCCCCAAAAAGCGTAAAAAAAATTTTTTATAGACATATTTGGTATCGCCGCGTGCGTAAATGTCCGAACTATTAAAATAAAATGTTAATGATCCCGTACGGTTAACGGCGTGAACGAAAAAAAAAAAAAAAGTCCAAAATTCCTACTTTTTTAATACATTTTATAAAAAAAAATTATAAAAAATTTATAAAAATTTTTTTATATGCATATGTGGTATCAAAAAAAAGCACAGATCATGGCGCAAAAAATGAGCCCCCATACCGCGGCTTATACGGAAAAATAAAAAAGTTATAGGTCATCAAAATAAAGGGATTATAAACGTACTAATTTGGTTAAAAAGTTTGTGATTTTTTTTAAGCGCAACAATAATATAAAAGTATGTGATAATGGGTATCATTTTAATCATATTGACCCTCAGAATAAAGAACACATGTCATTTTTACCATAAATTGTACGGCGTGAAAATTAGCAAAATTGCGTTTTTCGTTTTAATTTCCCCACAAAAATAGTGTTTTTTGGTTGCGCCATACATTTTATGATATAATGAGTGATGTCATTACAAAGGACAACTGGTTGCGCAAAAAACAAGCCCTCATACTAGTCTGTGGATGAAAATATAAAAGAGTTATGATTTTTAGAAGGCGAGGAGGAAAAAATGAAAACGTAAAAATTAAATTGTCTGAGTCCTTAAGGCCAAAATGGGCTGAGTCCTTAAGGGGTTAAAGTGTAAAAATAAAAGTAAAAAAATTAAGTAAAAAAAAAGTGAAAAACCCCCTCCCCCAATAAAAATGTAAATTGTCCCATTTTCCCTATTTAACCCCCAAAAAGTGTTAAAACATTTTTTTATATACATATTTGGTATCACCGTGTGCGTAAATATCTGAACTGTTAAAATAAAATGTTAATGATACTGTACGGTGAACGGCGTGAACGTTAAAAAAAAAAAGTCCAAAATAGCTGCTTTTTTATAACATTTTATTCTCCCAAAAATTTATAAAAATATATTAAAAGTTTTATATCAGCAAATATGGTATCAATTAAAAGTACAGATCATGGCGCAAAAAATTAGCCCTCATACTGCCGCTTATACGCAAAAATGAAAAAGTTATAGGTCTTCAAAATAGGGGGATTTTAAACGCACTAATTTGGTTAAAAAGTTTGTGATTTTTTTAAGCGCAACAGTAATAGAAAAGTATGATATCATGGGTATCGTTTTAATCATATTGATTCAAAGAATAAATAACACATGTCATTTTTGTACGGAGTGAAAATGAAACCTTCCAAAATTAGCAAAATTGCGGTTTTCTTTTCAATTTCCCCACACAAATAGTATTTTTTTGGTTGCGCCATACATTTAATGGTAAAGTGAGTGATGGCATTACAACGGAAAACTGGTCGCGCAAAATACAAGCCCTCATACTAGTCTGTGGATGAAAATATAAAAGAGCTATGATTTTTTGAAGGCGAGGAGGAAAAAACGAAAACGTAAAAATAAAATTGTCTGAGTCCTTAAGGCCCAAATAAGCTGCATCCTTAAGGGGTTAAATAAGGTTCAGTATTTTTATTAAGAAGCTAGGCACAAGGACAAGGGGGCACAATCTAAAGCATTGAAGAAAATTGTATTTTACTGAAAGAGTAGTAGATGCTTCCAGCAGATGTGGTTGGTAAATCTAAGTTAATAGAAACATGTCTAGGATTAGCATTTATCAATCCCAAAATAAAAATTAGTTTCCTATGTTTTTATTTCTTGTTGCTTTATTTGTCAATTGATCGTCAAGGCCATTTTTATTACATTCTATGTCTCATGAAACAAAAGTTGTAGTGCCCTAAAGAGGCACCATATACTAACTCAGTTATAACAGGTCACGGTAGGTGGTGGATCCTCTGGGCCTGTGTGGATGATGATATGAGCCACGCCAAGGAGCAGAGTCTAAGGTGCAGCTGGTTTTCACCAGATCCCGCCGCAAAGTGGGATGGTCTTGCTGTGGCAGGTGGCATACAAGTCACTACCTCTGGCATGACTCATCCACACAGGTTGCTGGGATGTGGCGTGGCACAAAAGGAAACTGGCAAGACGTGATCAAGGTAGCAGAAGGTCAGGGCAGGTCAGGTAATGGAACAAGGATCAGGAACACGGATATCAGGAACACAAAAACACAGTATGCTTTCTCTAGGGCACAAAGGCAACAAAGATCCGGCAGGGATTCAAGGGAGGAGCAAGTACTTATAACAAGAGCACATAAGTGAATACACTTAATTAAATGAGTACTGGCCCTTTAAATGTAAGAGCTCCAGCGCGCGTGCCCTAGGAGGCAGGGGCACACACGCCAGGGCTGCGGGAACAGAAAGACCAGGGAGGTGAGTGATGGGCCGGGATTCGCATGCGGGCATGAGCAAAATAGCGCTTATGGCCGGTGTGTGTGGCCGGAGCGCAGATGTTACACCAGTAAGGGCTCCATGTGCTGAGAAACGCTTTTTGGGCATACATCGCGCCATGTGCGTGGTGCACTAACATAGACAGTATATATTAGTTTATATGAAACCTACGTACAGTAAATCTGGTCAAGAATTACCAGATAGAAGCTTAGAAGCAAAATGTGCAATAAGTCAATGTTACCTTTATAGTCATCATCAACAAGAATCTGAGAACGTTCAAACTCTTGAGGGGTTTTTATGTCTATCGGTGGAATGTTTTTATTATATCTAGAGATGAGCGAACTTACAGTAAATTTGATTTGTCACGAACTTCTCGGCTCGGCAGTTGATGACTTATCCTGCATAAATTAGTTCAGGTTCAGGTGCTCCGGTGGGCTGGAAAAGGTGGATACAGTCCTAGGAAAGAGTCTCCTAGGACTGTATACACCTTTTCCAGCCCACCGGAGCACCTGAAAGCTGAACTAATTTATGGAGGATAAGGCATCAACTCCCAAGCCGAGAAGTTCATGACGAATCGAATTTACTGTAAGTTCGCTCATCTCTAATTATATCAATGAGATATTTTTTATGTTTTTATCTATCTCCAGATGCCGTAACTGTTGTATCAAATAACTTTTTATTTATATCCTATTCTAGCACCATTTCCATCACATTAAGTCAGAGCAATGTCAACAATATTTAAGCTTTCAAATGAAAATGGTGTCATATCATCCTTCCCTTCCTTTACCCTCTTTTTCTTTCCCTTTTAAATTTTTTAATTTCTTTTGTTATTATCAGTGGTAGTGTAGTTGTCCTACACAAAAAATCACAAAGTAGACAAATAAAAAATGACATTGTAGTACTATCCCTGAGGTAGAATTTGTACTTTGTAGCAGCTGCAACACCTCCATTTGCTTTTTAAAATGTTGCTAAAAGGCATATAATTCAATTAACAATAAAACATGGCTGTCAAGTTAGTCATTGTAAATAGAGTGAAAGCATTGCATGTGAGAGTGATTCTAGTCGGGGAAATAGAACAGTTTCTCACTTACTAGTGTCATTTAAAAGGAATGTATAACATATTTTTTCCTAGATAAAAAAAAACTAGATAAAACTAGATATGGCTACATATTTTTCTTTTCTGTTTTTGATTGATTGTAGATTTTTTTATTCTATTTTCTGAACATGATTATGTGGCCAGCCATCTTTCCTGAGCTGCTGTTAACATCATTCAGATATATGCTTTACAGCAGCCGAACCTGTACAGCTGCTAATTTCACCTACCTCCACTGATTAACAACTTTCTGCCTATAATGTTTGTAGACAGGCAGCTGTCAGTCATTGTCAGGATGGTGGAGGGAGCAGCTCAGCATGCTGTTCATTCTCCTGGATATCGGGAGAACACCTGCATTACAAGATGTAAGTGATACATAATTTTAATCAGCATCAGCATGTTATGCTTCCCTCAGATAGAACAGCATAATCAGAGTGACAGAACCTCTTTAAACAATACAAGGCTAAAAGTGGCATATTTTCCTACATCATAGGATTCTAGAGCCCTTTTTCTTTTTCTGTCATAAAAAAAACAGCATGGAGCTTTATGAATGCCATACTGTAGTTTTCAAAAATGTGTATCAGAAAACTGGTGTTAATACATTGCACTTTATCTTTCAAATCAAAAGAATTTATTAGAATTTCCAGATCAGCATTTTGTGCATTAACCAGTGTGTTGTAGTTTAACCGTGATACTGAAATTAATTAAACACAGATGAATAAAAACCTGATGAATGGATGAAATTGTTATGTAGTGCACACAGCTTCTATTCAGCTACCAAGAAAGCCACAATAGAATTTCCTTTTCCTTGTAATGTGTTTCGCAGTCTTTTCTAGTAGCATCCATCTCATATTTACCTGCTAACACCTGATAATTATACATAGCTTGCTGCAAGCCTCACAATTAATCACATTCTGCCGAGCATGGGACCGTTAATCATCTAGCAGATTAAGTCAGTCAACACTATGGAGATCATTGAGTCTTGTTACAGAAAATGTAGGATTTTCCTGGTGAAGAATAAGAAATATGTCCTTCACTGACTCAACTAGATTAAACGGGTGTTCGGGCACCTAAAAATATAAAACAGTTCACTGTATCTATCTTTAAAGGGTACCTCTCATCAAATACACTTTTGATATATTTTAGATTAATGAATATTGAATAACTTTCCAATAGTATGTTAATGAAAAATATGCTTCTTTCTATTGTATTTTTCCCGATCAGTCCTGTCAGCAAGCATTTCTGACTCATGCTGGAGTCCTAAACACTCAGAGCTGCCAGCCTGCTTTGTTCACAGCCAAACAGGCTGTGAACAAAGCAGGCTGGCAGCTTGAGTGTTCTCCTTTGTGAACAAAGCAGACTGGCAGCTCGTAGTGTTTAGGACTCCAGCATGAGTCTGAAATGCTTGCTGCCAGGACTGGTAGGGAGACCCCTAGTGGTAATTTCTTCAAAGTGGAAAATTAAATAGAAAGAAGCATATTTTTTAATAACATGCAATTGTAAAGTTATTCTGCATACATTAATCTATAATATATCAAAAGTTTTTTTGATGAGAGGTACCCTTTAAAAAGGAAAGGACTTACTAATTTTAAGGGGTATACCTACTGAGAAGAGAGGCGGCAGGGTCAGATCATCACTTGTGGGCAAAATAACTCAACATTGGTAGCTATTGTCATTGTGTACAGGAATGGTCTTTTCATTAGCTCTTGCCCCTTGTCAGCTCATAAGGTATACGTCCCAACTGGACTGGGGACAGAAGTAAGCAGGAAATTGCGTAGATTCTAACATTAGCATCTCCATTTCATAGCACTCTGAGAACTGCTTCCCCTACCTTCTGTAAAGACACATCGGTTCACATGATAAATAGGGCTCCACCTCTGTATGTAAGCCATAATGCCAAGCCCCATTTATACCATGAACAGTTACATATCATCATATGAGGGAGACAGATCAGATTTTCAGAATGCAGCAAGACTGAAGTGCTATTGCTAGGAGATAGACAATTTTTCTGCCATTTTGAGTCTCCAAAGATCTCAGGCAAGCACCGGTTTTATGTAGAAGCCAGTACTGTATTTTTCGTCATATAAGACGCACCTAATTTTATAGGATAAAAATCTAGAAAATAAAGATTCGGAACCAAATACAATGTAAAGTATAGGACAGTGATCTTCAACCTCCGGACCTTCAGATGTTGCAAAACTACAACTCCCAGCATGCCCGGACAGGCGTTGGCTGTCCGGGCATGCTGGGAGTTGTAGTTTTTCAACATCTGGAGGTCCGCAGGTTGAAGACCACTGGTATAGGAGGTACTACTCACGTGTCCCCGCCGCTCCGGACCCATCAACGCTGCCCTGGATGTCGCCCTCCATTGCTGTCGCCGTGTCCCCGGGGAGTCCCCGTCGCTCTGGAACGTCTCTGCTGCCCGATATCCTCGCGCTCCGTTGCCGCCATGATGTCGCTACGCACGCCGCTATGCACGGCGCTCCTATTGGATGACGGGACGGCATGTGCGACGACGTGATGATGACGAAGGAGAGCGCCGGCCATGCAGGGGATCCCGACATGGAGCAGACACCGAGGAGGCAGGTAAGGTCCCTCCTGGTGTCCTGTAAGCTGTTCGGGATGCCGCGATTTCACCGCGGCGGTCCCGAACAGCCGGGTTAGTGTCACTTTCGCTTCAGACGCAGCGGTCAGCTTTGATCGCCGCATCTGAAGGGTTAATACAGGGCATCACAACGATCGGTGATGTCCCTATTAGCCGCGGGTCCTGGCCTTTGATGGCCGCAGGGACCGCTGCGATAGGTGTGTATTCGCCTTATAAGACGCACCAACTTCCCCCCCAGTTTTGGGGAAGAAAAAGTGCGTCTTATACAGCGAAAAATACGGTAAGTGCTTTTTCTTAAAACTGTGTTCCTATATGTTTTCTAGTGGATGGAATTCCCTTAAATAATTATTGAGAAACGTGGCTTTCAACTTTGGAGTATTTAATGCATTAAAAACTCAAGTCTTCCTCATTGACAACTTCAAGAACTGACTAATAATTTACTGCCTATTATATCCCACCCCTTGACAGGTGCCATTGTCATAATGAGATAAAGAATGTTATTCCGGTCCCCCTTCAGTAGTGTGGCTGATCGGTATATTTCTAACACATTTCACACTTTTGATCCTATTCTAATTTCTGCTATAGACAAGCTTTTGTTAGGGTGATTTCTCAAGTGCCATTTTGATGCAGTTTTTGAAGCCAATGCCAGGAATAGATTGCATAGGGAGGAGAATTATATAGCAGAGATTCTGTTTCTTCTCTTTGAATTATTTTCTGGTTGTGGCTTCAAACACTGCATAAAAACTGCCTCAAAATGGCACATGAGAAAAGAAACATATTCAGCAGTTATTAATTAGTGTTGAGCACGAATATTCGTAATGCAAATTTTCATTGCAAATATCGGCATTTTGCGAATATTTCGAATATAGTGCTATATATTCCTATTTTTTCACATGCAAATTTTTATGCAAATTTTCCATGCGAATAGGGGTCTATCACGTGGGTCTGTTTTTTTTTTTTTTTTGTTTCACATGCGAATTTTCAATGCAAATTTTCGTGTAGAAAAAAAGTTATTGAACATAGCGAATATGCACATTTTGTGAACATCGGACAAATAATCGACAATATATTTGCAAAATATCGTGAATTCGAATATGGCCCCTGCTGATCATCACTACTATTAATGTATGAGTGGCTACTAGGCAGCATAGTAGATTGCCGGTAAATGCCAAGTAATATCATTCCAATATGTCTCTATCTTTGAACATCATTTGACAGAATAATATTTGTGCATATACATTGCATTAATCATCTTCTGCTGATTGTAGGTAACAACCTGATGTATATTCGGGAAACATATAGGAAAGACAGGTTCAAACTGTTCATTTTTTCTATTTCCACAGTTGGCAGAATAATGTATTGTGGCGTGTGATTCTGCTTGTTAGAAATGGAATGATGACAGAACCTTTGTAAGCCCATGGGATCCATCAGGATCTGTTATAAAAAGAGTCAAAACAGATCCATCATATCAATCATGGATCCTATAAAAACAACAGCCATGATGCCTGTGGGAATAGAGCCATAAATTGAGTTTTTACAGTATCTTGACAGGAGAGAAAAAGTAAAGTTGATGATGATGTTGAATTCTGGATACAAAGAGCACTATATATTCATAGGGTAACTATGTAAACTATGAAACCTGAAAATCAGACAGTATATACTGTATGCATATACAATGTCAACAGTACCAATATTGTTTATTATGGAAGAGAGCAGGTGTTCTGCCTTAGTAAACCAACAAGTGGGTATAACCCATTCTATTGGATATAAGGCCTATATATGGTAAATTGAAAGAAAATCTTATTGACTGGTATACAACTCTTTAGTCATTCACTTTGGACCCATTTTGTGCCTCCAGCTGTTGCCACCCCCGTTCCCCCTCCTCACTCCGCCCCTGGCCTGCATTGCACATTACTTTGTTATGACATGTACACTGCACATGGCCTCAACTCAGACATTGTGGAGCAGCTGTTATGTCTGAGTACACTGCACCGTGATGTCAGAGTGCACTCGCCGACTCGCAGGCCCCTTGTGTGGCTGCACGTAGCGGTGGATTGCCACTGCGAGCAGGCCAGGGGTGGAGCGAGGCGGGGGGAACAGGGGTGGCAACTGCTGGAGGCACAAAATGGGTCGGGTCACCGGCGGATCTGCAGCGTAAAATATGCTTCGAATCCGTTACGTGTGACTCTACCCTTAAGGGAAACAGACAGCCGTTCACCCACACTAAATCCAGTACGCATTGCTAATAGGGATCGACCGATATAGTTTTTTAGGGCCGATACCGATACTCTGTGGAGATTAGGGCCGATAGCCAATAACTTATACCGATATTCCAGTATAAATAATCGGCTAGTTATCTCCCCCCCACCCCGGCGACAGCCGCCGCTGCCCCATTGCCTCCCCCATTCCCGGTTTTATAATTACCTGGGCCCAGGGTCCGCTCTACTTCTGTCTCCGGCTCCCTCCTCCTGAGCTGTCACTGTGCGCAATGACGTTGACGTCGCGTTGAGGACGTCACTCGTCATTGCGCTGCACAGCGTAACACAGGATGCGCAGCAGCCAGAAATAGCGTGCGGCCCGGGAACAGGTAATTATAAAACCGGGGATGGGGGAGGCAATGGGGCAGCGGCCGGGGCGGTGCGTTGGGGGGTGCGGCGCGGTGGTGAGGTGGGTGGGGTCCTGCGGAGCGGTGGGGGGGAGGTGCGCTGCGGTGGGTGCGGGGGGCGTGGCATTATCAGATTATCGGCAAGGTAATTGCCGATACCGATAACGTCCAAAATCGTGAATATCGGCCGATAATATCGACCAAACCTAATTGCTAATATATACGTTTCTGAAAGAAGAAGGGATGCAGCAAACCCAGTATTATTGCCTCCTTCCCTTCTGCTCCTATATGCCCACCAACCATATGAATATTCATGAGACCCCCTTCACCCATGTGAACTCGAGGTGGGAGGGCATATAGGAGCAGAAGGTAAGGCAGCAGGGATGCTGGGTATTCCAGATCCCGCCTCCATTGTGCAAAGAAGGCGATTAAATACTAACAATGCCAGCTTATACATTTTATAATTCATTAGTAATACAGGATTTTAACCCCTTAAGGACTCAGCCCATTTGGACCTTAAGGACGCTTTAGTTTTTTCCTCCTCCCCTTCAAAAAATCATAACTCTTTTATATTTTCATCCACAGACTAGTATGAGGGCTTGTTTTTTGCGCGACCAGTTGTCCGTTGTAATGCCATCACTCACTTTACCATAAAATGTATTGCGCTACCAAAAAATGCTATTTGTGTGGGGAAATTAAAAAGAAAACCGCAATTATGCTAATTTTGGAAGATTTTGTTTTCACGCCGTACAATTTATGGTAAAAATGACATGTGTTGTTTATTCTCTGGGTCGATACAATTAAAATGATACCCATGATTATACACTTTTCTATTACTGTTGCGCTTAAACAAAATCGCAAACTTTTTAACCAAATTAGTTCGTTTAAAATCCCCCTATTTTGAAGACCTATAACTTTTTCATTTTTCCGTATAAGCGGTGGTATGAGGGCTCATTTTTTGCGCCGTGATCTGTACTTTTTATAAATATCATATTTGCTTATACAAAACTTTTATTACATTTTTCTTAATTTTTGGGGGAATAAAATGTTATAAAAATGCAGCTATTTTGGACTTTTTATTTTTTTAAGTTCACGCCGTTCACCGTACGGGATCATTTACATTTTATTTTAATAGTTCAGATATTTACACACACGGCGATACCAAATATGTATATAAAATATTTTTTTTTACACTTTTTGGTGTAAAATAGGGAAAATGGGACAATTTACATTTTTATTGGGGGGAGGGGGTTTTTCAATTTTTTTTTACTTATTTTTTTTTACTTTTTTAACTTTTATTTTTACACTCTTATAGTCCCCATAGGGGACTATTTATAGCAATCATTCGATTGCTAATCCTGTTCAGTGCTATGTATAGGACATAGCACTGATCAGGGTTATCGGTCATCCTCTGCTCTGGTCTGCGGGAAGGCAGATCAGAGCAGAAGACTCCCGGAAGACAGCGGAGGCAGGTGAGGGGACCTCCGTCTGCTGTGCAGGATGATCGGATCACCGCGGCTGCGCTGCCGGCCATCCGATCATCCTGTTAAGTGATCGCGATGCTGCAGATGCCGTGATCTGTATTGATCATGGCATCTGAGGGGTTAATGGCGGACATCCGGGGGATCGCGGGTGTCCGCCATTACCGGTGGGTCCTTGGCTGCGATCCACAGCTGGGACCTGCCGCGCATGATGCCGGCAACGCTCCGATGCCCGCGGTTAAGCTCAGGACGTAAATGTACGTCCTGGTGCGTTAAGTACCACATCACCAGGACGTACATTTACATCCTGCGTCCTTAAGGGGTTAATCAATTTCACCCACACCTTAACCCTGTATATTGGGTTTAGTGCAAGTGAACCGGCTGTCAGTTTCCCTTTAAGACTTGCAAAATATATTATATAAACTATCCAACAAAAGAAAAACTGCGATTTTAGAAATTTCTCTATCATATTTAAATGAGTTAAGAAGAAAAACAGCCTCTAACTATTATGTTAAATTACATTTTGTGCAAATAAAATGTATGAAACTCGATATCTCTGCTAAAACATAATAAGTGTCAAGATTACACAGAGAATATCTAAGTTTGTTAATAGATTTTTTTTTGTTTAATTTGTTATAGGATTGCTGTTATCCGCCAGTATTCTCTGAGACAAGTCACGCTTTCACATAGTTGCATTACAGAAGAAATCCAATTTTACCTATTTTTTTCTCCATTCGTAACAGGGCACTCATTAACTTGCATAATGCATCTTCAAAGCTTATTTGATGTTAAAGTAGTCCAAAGAGAAAAAATAATAATAATACTATCTTAACTGCCTCAAAGTGCAGTAATTCTCTGTCCCTATAACGTAATTCCGCTCAATAAAGATGACTAAGGCCCAAAAGTTCTGCTGCCATGAATTACTTTTTATTTTGCTGTCTGTTTAAATACACATGATCAGATGTACAATAATCTTCTTGCATTATTGATTTGTTTTAGTATTTGCAATTCTGACTTTTCTCCCATACAGTATTGATTTTTACTGTTTATTCCCAGGGGCCAACCTCTCAAGTATACTATTAAAGTCCTCTTAAAGCAAAGATTTCATGTGTCTCAAAGTAAATGCATGCAGTACTTCTTGTACGAAAGTGTTCTAAGTGCTCTAATGACGCAGGATGTATTTTCAGTGTCAATGATCTTTGTCTAACATTTTTGGTGAATGATGACCCTTGTAAGGGGAATGAAGTGTGTGGCAATGGTAGAGCAGATAAAGAAGTAGAAGTAATTTATATACTGTGAATCACCAACAGAATGACTCCTCTTTAAATTTGACTTATCTTCCTAGAATTTCATGCTTCTAGAGCTAACTATTGCGTTGTAAAAGAGATTATGGGAGCATCCAGATGATAAATGCCTCAAAGATCATTTTTTAAACGAATAAAATAAAAAAGAGACAAAACAAAGACTAATTACTGAGAAATTATATATATAAATATATATATATATATATATATATATATATATATATATATATATATATATATACAGTACAGACCAAAAGTTTGGACGCACCTTCTGATTCAGAGTTTTCTTTATTTTCATGACTTTGAAAATTGTAGATTCACATTGAAGGCATCAAAACTATGAATTAACACATGTGGAATTATATACATAACAAATAAGTGTGAAACAACTTAAAATATGTCATATTCTAGGTTTTTCAAAGTAGCCACCTTTTGCTTTGATTACTGCTTTCCACACTATTGGCATTCTCTTGTTGAGCTTCAAGAGGTATTCACCTGAAATGGTTTTCACTTCACAGGTGTGCTGGTGTGGAGGAGGAGTTGTGATGGTGTGTGTGGGGGGGGGGGGGGGGCTTTGCTGGTGACACTGTTGGGGATTTATTCAAAATTGAAGGCATACTGAACCAGCATGGTTACCACAGCATCTTGCAGCGGCATGCTATTCCATCCGGTTTGCGTATAGTTGGACCATCATTTATTTTTCAACAGGACAATGACCCCAAACACACCTACAGGCTGTGTAAGGGCTATTTGACCAAAAAGGAGAGTGATGGGGTGCTGCGCCAGATGACCTGGCCTCCACAGTCACCGGACCTGAACCAAATCGAGATGGTTCTTTGGGATCTCTTTCAAGACTGTTGGAAGACCATTTCAGGTGACTACCTCTTGAAGCTCATCAAGAGAATGCCAAGAGTGTTCAAAGCAGTAATCAAAGCAAAAGGTGGCTAGAACCTAGAATACAACATATTTTCACACTTTTTTGTTTTGTCTATAATTCCACATGTGTTAATTCATAGTTTTGATGCCTTCAGTGTGAATCTACAATTTTCATAGTCATGAAAATTAAGAAAACTCTTTGAATGAGAAGGTGTGTCCAAACTTTTGGTCTGTACTGTATATATATATATATATATATATATATATATATATATATATATATAAATAATACAGTTAGGTTCTCAGAAGTGACTGTAAGTGGCAGAAGTAGATCACAAGTCTACTGGTAAAAACAATATATTTGACATGACCTTTGTGTTTTTTTAAAGTTTTCTAGGTCAGAATCTATATTTTGAAAAATCCTGAAACCTGGCAGTTTTCTCACTAACTCTTAAGCCTCAAAATAGTCTGACACTTCCTGATCTATAGAGATCACTACTTTGAATTCCTCATCACCAGCACAGATAGGATTAAATGAAAGGTAAGGGCGCTGTCACACATGTGAGGCAATCCAGGTCAGCTTTAGCGCTGTAGAAAACCGGGAAACTGATGATTAAACTGATGCCATTCATTTGAAATGGACTGTATAGATTTATCAGGCACCGGAGTCGGGTCGTAGGACATACCAAACGGGGAAATGCAGTGTTTCCCTGTCTGACCTTCAGAAATAACTGGCCGCTAGTGGGCAAAGGACACTATTTTGCCTGCAGAATTATGTAAGCTGAGATAGTACTGCATTTCCTTCTTTCTCCCTCTCGTGTGAGTCATGCTGAAGCTTTCCTAGTCACTCAGGCACTAAGCGATAAGACCAGGGACTTGCAGATAGAGAAACCAGTCAGAAAAATACATGGCTGCTTGGCTGGGTAATTAAAAGACAAAGTGTAAGATAAAAAAAGAGTATTGACTGAGTGTCTCTTTTGTGACAGTAATGAGGTTGATATTCTGGGTTACTCCTCTAGTTTTCCACAGAATCAATAATATTGTAAACTGTAATTACTTATAATTTCATGTTTCTAGAAGCTGTGAATTTCTGCTATGCTCCTTTCTAATGGATTACCCCATCATCCTGGTTATGCTTTTTCTTAGTTTATATGTAACTGTTCCATTACAGTCCCTAGCAAAAATGTCAAAATCGGCAAACTACAAAGCAGATATAAAAAAAAAAAACACAGAAAACTATGATGTTTGTGCAGTACCTAAACATTCTAGCTTCTTGAAACATACCTCAAAGCAATAGATATTTGGCATATGTTTCTAGATCCAATATATGCTCGATATGCAGAAAAAATTGGAAACACAAAAGGGAAGCGCAACAATGTGACGTAAAAGTTTTCAGATATAACGAAGACAAAGAGGTGAAAAAAACTTGCTCACCTTCTGGTGTTGTGCAGTGGGCACAACACCATATCGCGCTTGTATCCAGTTGCAAAGGGAATAGTGAAATCAGGGGGTGCAGCTCACACCGTGGCATCCTGGGATTCCTGGACATCTGGAGAATGCAAGAGGTGAAGATCCCCGGGGCTCCGGTTCACGTGGAAAAAAGGTGTGTTCGAGTGCTCACTACAGGAGTGAGCGCTCGAACACACCTTTTTTCCACGTGAACCGGAGCCCCGGGGATATTCACCTCTTAGATCCAATATATGGGATGATATAATGTCAACATTAAAGTTTTGACAACAGAAAATTCTCAGTTCTTTGTTGTTTCTTCTAAACCTTTTATGACACCTGAATTATCGAAGTCCTGAATGTCAGCATTGATAAACAATATTCTAGATCAGGCTTGTACCACCTTTCTTAACCCGTTCAGGACCCATGACGTAACGTTATGTCCCGACACCCTGGGTCTTAAGGACCCATGACGTACAGTTACGTCATGGGCAGTTCCGGTCCCTGCCGTGCGCTGGGCGGAGATCGGACCAATCATTCAGCAGGCACCCCGTGCAAATGCCCAGGGGGGTCATCAGACCCCCCCATGTCGGCGATCGCGGCAAATCGAAAGTGAATTCACTCTTGCGATTTGCACGATTCCGGGTCATTACGGGTCTATAGCGACCCGGTGACCCGGAATGTAAGGGGGATCGCGGGTGTCTAAGACACCCAGGATCCCCCTGAAGCGATAGGAGTGAGGTGGCACGGGTGCCACCCCTCCTATCCCTGCTATTGGTGGTCTAGATGCGACCACCAATAGCAAATCGGGGGCGGGGGGTTTACTTTCATTTTCCCCGTCCTGCCCTCCCACAATAGGCTGGGCAGGATGGGGAAATGACGGGGACCGGCGCCGAAGATCCACTTACCGATCCGGGCGGGTGACGTCGGCTGGATCCGACGGAAGCCGGTGAGTTGCCTAGCAACATCTGCAGGGTACAGTTTGAGACCATTATACAGTAGTCTCTAACTGTAGCCCTCCAGATGTTGCAAAACTACAACTCCCAGCATGCCCAGACAGCTGTTTGGGCATGCTGGAATATGTAGTTTTGCAACAGCTGGAGGGCTACAGTTTGAGACCACTATATAGTGGTCCCTAAACTGTAGCCCTCCAGATCTTGCAAAACTACAACTCCTAGCATGCCTAAACAACTGTTTGCTGTCAGGGCATGCTGGGAATTGTAGTTTTGCAACAGCTGGAGGACCACAGTTTGGAGATCACTTTGCAGTGTTCTCTAAAACTGTAGCCCTCCAGATGTTGCAAAACTGCCAATCCCAGCATGTCCAAACAGCAATCAGCTGTCTTGGAATGCTGGGAGTTGTAGTTGCGTACCTCCAGCTATTGCATAACTACTTCTCCCAGCATGCCCGTCGGCGATCAGTACATGCTGGGAGTTGTAGTTTTGCAACAGCTGGAGGCACACTGGTTAGAAAATACTGAGTTAGGTAACAGAACCTAACTGAAGGTTTTCCAAACAGTGTGCCTCCAGCTGTTGCAAAAGTACAACTCCCTGCATGCACGGTCTGTCAGTACATGCTGGGAGTTGTAGTTTTGAAACAGCTGGAGGTTTGCCCCCCCATGTGAACGTACAGGGTACATTCACACGGGCAGGCTTACAGTAAGCTTCCTGCTTCAAGTTTGGGCTGCGGCAAATTTTTCGCCGCAGCTCAAACTCCTAGCGGGAAACTCACCGTAACACGTCAGTGCGAATGTACCCTAAAAACACTACACTAACACATAATAAAGAGTAAACCACAACATATACACCCCTTACACTGTCCCCCCCAATAAAAATTAAAACCATATTGTATGGCAGTGTTTCCAAAACGGAGCCTCCAGCTGTTGCAAAACAACAACTCCCAGCATTTCTGGACAGCCACTGACTGTCCAGGCATGCTGGGAATTTAGCAACAGCTGGAGGCACCCTGTTTGGGAATCACTGGCGTAGAATACCTCTATGTCCACCCCTATGCCATCCCTAATTTAGTTCTCAAATGCGCATGGCGCACTCTCACTTCAGAGCCCTGTCGTATTTCAAGGAAACAGTTTAGGGCCACATATGGGGTATCTCCGAACTCGGGAGAAATTGCACTACAAATATTGGGGGGCTTTTTCTCCTTTTACCCCTTATGAAAAGGAAAAGTTGGGGCTACACCAA
This sequence comes from Hyla sarda, assembly GCF_029499605.1. Lineage (NCBI taxonomy): Eukaryota > Metazoa > Chordata > Amphibia > Anura > Hylidae > Hyla > Hyla sarda. The sequence goes on from NC_079192.1 coordinate 228,984,652, forward strand.
CTTGTTAGTGTAAAAAAATAAACAATTTTTACACTAACATGCTGGTGTTGCCCTATACTTTTTATTTTCACAAGCGTTAAAAGGAAAAAAAGACCCCCAAAATTTGTAATACAATTTCTCCTGAGTACAGAAATACCCCATATCTAGGCGTAAAATGCTCTGTGGGCGCACAACAAGGCTCAGGAGTGAGAGTGCACCATGTACATTTGAGGCCTAAATTGGTGATTTGCACAGGGGTGGAGTGAACAGTGAAAATGAAAAATTAAATTTTTCATTTGCACAGCCCACTGTTCCAAAGATCAGTCAAACGCCAGTGGGGTGTAAATACTCACTGCACCCCTTATTAAATTCTGTGAGGGGTGTAATTTCCAAAATAGGGTCACATGTGGGGGGTCCACTGTTCTGGCACCACGGGGGGGCTTTGTAAACGCACATGGCCCCTGACTTCCATTCCAAATTTTTTTTTCCCAAAAGCCCAATGGCGCTCCTTCTCTTCTGAGCATTGTAGTGCGCCAGCAGAGCACTTGACGTCCACACATGGGGTATTTCCATACTCAGAAGAGATGGGGTTACAAATTTTGGGGGGTCTTTTCTGCTATTAACCCTTGCAAAAATGTGAAATTTGGGGGGGAAGCACACATTTTAGTGAATTATTATTATTTTTTTTACATATGCAAAAGTTGTGAAACCCCTGTGGGGTATTAAGGCTCACTTTATTCCTTGTTATGTTCCTCAAGGGGTCTAGTTTCCAAAATGGTATGCCATTTGTTTTTGTTTTTTTGCTGTTCTGGCACCATAGGGGCTTCCTAAAGCGACATGCCCCCCGAGCAAAATTTGCTTTCAAAAAGCCAAATATGACTCCTTCTCTTCTGAGCATTGTAGTTCGCCCGTAGTGCACTTCAGGTCAACTTATGGGGTACCTCCATACTCAGAAGAGATGGGGTTACAAATTTTGGGGGGTCTTTTCTGCTATTAACCCTTGCAAAAATGTGAAATTTGGGGGGAAGCGCACATTTTAGTGAATTATTATTATTTTTTTTACATATGCAAAAGTTGTGAAACCCCTATGGTGTATTAAGGCTCACTTTATTCCTTGTTATGTTCCTCAAGGGGTCTAGTTTCCAAAATAGTATGCCATTTGTTTTATTTTATTTTTTGCTGTTCTGGCACCATAGGGGCTTCCTAAATGCGACATGCCCCCCGAGCAAAATTTGCTCTCAAAAAGCCAAATATGACTCCTTCTCTTCTGAGCATTGTAGTTCGCCCGTAGTGCACTTCAGGTCAACTTATGGGGTACCTCCATACTCAGAAGAGTTGGGTTACAAATTTTGGGGGGTCTTTTCTGCTATTAACCCTTGCAAAAATTTGAAATTTGGGGGAAACACACATTTTTGTGAAATTTTTTTTTTTTTACATATGCAAAAGTCGTGAAACACCTGTGGGGTATTAAGGCTCACTTTATTCCTTATTACGTTCCTCAAGGGGTCTAGTTTACAAAATGATACGGCATGTGTTTTTTGTTTGTTTGTTTTTTTGCTGTTCTGGCACCATAGGGGCTTCCTAAAGGCAACATGCCCCCCAAAAACCATTTCAGAAAAATGTACTCTCCAAAATCTCCTTGTCGCTCCTTAGCTTCTGAGCCCTCTACTGCGCCCGCCGAACAATTTACATAGACATATGAGGTATGTGCTTACTCGAGAGAAATTGGGCTACAAACATAAGTATAAATTTTCTCCTTTTACCCCTTGTAAAAATTAAAAAATTGGGTCTACAAGAACATGCGAGTGTAAAAAATGAAAATTGTGAATTTTCTCCTTCACTTTGCTGCTATTCCTGTGAAATACCTAAAGGGTTAAAATGCTGACTGAATGTCATTATGAATACTTTAGGGGGTTCAGTTTTTATAATGGGGTCATTTGTGGGGTATTTCTAATATGAAGACCCTTCAAATCCACTTCAAACCTGAACTGGTCCCTTAAAAATAGTGAGTTTGAAAATTTTGTGAAAAATTGGAAAATTGCTGCTGAACTTTGAAGCCCTCTGGTGTCTTCCAAAAGTAAAAACTTGTCAGTTTCATGATGCAAACATAAAGTAGACATATTGTATATGTGAATCAAATTTTTATTTGGAATATCCATTTTCCTTACAAGCAGAGAGCTTCAAAGTTAGAAAAATGCAAAATTTTCAAATTTTTCATCAAATTTAATGATCACAAAATTTTACCACTTTGTTAAAGTAGAATATGTCACGAAAAAACAATTTCGAAATCAGAATGATAACTAAAAGCATTCCAGAGTTATTAATGTTTAAAGTGACAGTGGTCAGATGTTCAAAAAATGGCCGGGTCCTACAGTGAAAATTGGCTGGGTCCTTAAAGGGTTAAAGAGTGGATGACAAATCAACTTTGTGGGATGGGACCTTGTCATGGACTAATTTCCACCACAAATTTTCAGGCATAACAATATCTTGACTGTTTGATGGCCATATCACTGAGCTGGCATGTCATTTCTGAAGAGCTTTAATATTACTTGCTCTGTGTCATCATCCTGGAATATGATTTTATCATCAGACTTATTGATTGAGAAAAGGGCCCAAATGTTTTTATATACCCGAGCATTGACTGTTAAAGGGGTATTCCAGGAAAAAACTTTGTTTTATATATCAACTGGCTCCATAAAGTTAAACAGATTTGTAAATTACTTCTATTAAAAAATCTTAATCCTTTCAGTACTTATGAGCTTCTGAAGTTAAGGTTGTTCTTTTCTGTGTAAGTGCTCTATGATGACACGTGTCTCGGGATGCGCCCAGTTTAGAAGCAAATCCCCATAGCAAACCTCTTCTAAACTGGGCGGTTCCCGAGACACGTGTCATCTTAGAGCACTTAGACAGAAAAGAACAATCTTAACTTCAGAAGCTCATAAGTACTGAAAGGATTAAGATTTTTTAATAGAAGTAGTTTATAAATCTGTTTAACTTTCTGGAGCCAGTTGATATATAAAAAAAAGTTTTTTCCTGGATAACCCCTTTAAGGTAATTGTTCTCATCTGAAAAGTACAATATATCATAAATAGGGGCGGAAATGTGATGTTTTATTCAGGCAGCCATCTTTATCATTTTTGTTAGAGCGCCACCTAACAAAAGTTCCCACATCATCACCTTAGCTGTTGCAGATCCGTGATTCTTTGATGAATATCACTTTCATCCACCTCTACTTGATCTGGAAAAACCTATGCTATAAATTTAAATTATTTTCTTTTATTGGTAGAGGGATATTTCCTAACGCTGAAAGGGGTTCTACCTTGCTTATACTGTTTGTTGTTATTATGTTTGTGTGTTATGTGTGTATAAGTATGTGTTTTTTTATGTGTGTTGTGATTATGTATATATGTATTTTCTTACCTTTTGTGAAAATCCGGAAACTGGCCCCTTTTCTTCCAGTGGGTTGCTGTGCACCTCGGCCTCCGCCATGTTGTATTCGGTAAGTGGGATCTTCTGACGTCCGAGGTGAATCTTTTCTTCCTGTTTCTTCCGTGGCTCAGCGACAAATCTGCGGCTTCTTCCGGCGCATGTGCAGGTAGTTATTTTTTTTTTACCAATAAAGTTTTTTTTGTCTAATTGACAAACTGTCTGCGCTTGCACGAAGCTACGCTATTAGCGTAGACCTAACGTACGCTACGCTGTTAGTGTAGCACTTGCATACTCACGCATGCGCAGACAGTTTGTCAATTAGACAAAAAAACTTTATTGGAAAAAAAAAAAAAAAAAACTACCTGCACATGCACCGGAAGAGGCCGCAGATTCCTCGCTGAGCCACGGAAGACACAGGAAGAAAAGATTTGCCTCGGACGTCAGAAGATAGGAAGGACAGAAGCAAAAACACACACCCCGACATCCCACTTACCGAACACAACATGGCGGAGGCCGAGGTGCACAGCAACCCACTGGAAGAAAAAGGGGCCAGCTTCCGGATCTTCACAAAAGGTAAGAAAATACATATATACATAATAACAACACACATAAAAATACATACTTATACAAACATAACACACAAACATAATAACAAAAAACAGTATAAACAAGGGAGAACCCCTTTAAGCATTGCTTTGTGTCATTTATGTTATTTATGTTACACCTACAAAGTAAAAAGAAGGTTGATCTAGTAAGTGTGCAGGAAAAAGTGAAAAAAGTGATGCGCGTCATGTGAAGCCCGTAACAAACGATTTGCAACGGTGAAGGATGATTTGCTTCTTACCAGAGGGGTTTGTGCTGAAGACACAACACCTCTGGCATATAGAAATATCGTGGGGAAGCAGCCTCTTGGTCCGTCCAGTTTTCATGTCCATGAGCCAGTAGCACGATACACAAAGCAGATCACCCACGAAACAGCAGACCTTTTTTAAACACTTCTTCCAAAGGACAAATTAAGTCACAAATGAAAGTATTACATATGGTTTTAGTGGTAAATACAATTTGTTTCATTTACAGACCAGAATCTTCATTGGACATCTAAGTGTGGGTATTCCATACATTTTGCAAGGGGTTTTACATATTGGCCATCTAGGATGAAATACTGTAAATTGCAAGCATTCGGCATTGTTCATCAGTCAAGACATGGATCTTGAGATAAGAAAATGACTTGATATACTAAGATATTCAATTCTCTTGGAAGATAATTAAATGGTTACTAAATATCAAAGATCACTGAGGTAATGGGACTATGCAAAGTCACTGTACAGTGAAAGTCAATTGGGAATATTTATTAAGATCAGTGCTCTAATCTCAGATGCATCACACCTAACCCACCAATTTTTTAAATGTGCTGCAAAACTGGAATTTTGAGGGCATAATAGTGTCATTAGAAATTATTTAAACTATTAAGTCAATTTTTTCTTAAAATTCTCCTATTTAGTCTCCATGTTACTTACCATATATTCCGGCGTATAAGACGACTTTTTAACCCCGACTTTTTTTTTGAAAAGTCGGTGGTGGTCTTATACGCCGGGTATTGGGGTCTGGGATAGGAAAACTTATGACTATCTGCCCGGGCCGGCTCCCGTATGCGAGGGCTGGCCAGAGCAGATAAAAACTAATTACTGATACTAAAAACCAGGGTGTCTCCAGCTGTTGTGAAACTACAACTCCCAGCATGCCCGGACAGCCTTTGCCGGTCCGGGCATGCTGGTAGTTGTAGTTACACAACAGCTGGAGGCACCCTGGTTTTTAGTATCACGGGAGCAGATAATCATAGCTTTTCCTATGCCGGACATCCCTGTGTCCCGAAAGATCTTTTCGGGACATAGGGATGTCTGCCGGTCACTCACCATTCCCCGACCGGTGCTCTTCCTCCTGCGGTCCTCCTCCGCTTCTCCGCCTCTATGGTTGTACGCACGGGATGTCAGTGACATCCTCCTGCGACCATAGAGACGCAGGAGGACCGCAGGACCATCGCAGGAGGACGCACGCCGGCCAGGGCCTGGTGAGTGACCGGCGGCGCGTCATCTTCCTCAGTGATCCGGTCACCGTTCCTAAAGGCCCGGGACTGCTGCTATGGTCCATAGGAGTAGATGGTGACCCCGGGCTGGAGGAGCGGTAATCTGAACACTGTGGGGGCAGTACAGACATACAGCCACCAGCCATACATTGTATATGGCTGGAGGCTGTATGTCTGTGAGGGGGGGGGCTGTCTACTAATGTGGGGGAGCTGACTACTAATGTGGGGTAACTCCCGACCTAATGTGGGGTAACTCCCGACCTAATGTGGGGGAAGCTGCCTACTTTTGTGGGGGAACTGTCAACCTAATGTGGGGGAACTGCTGACCTAATGTGGGGGGAGCTGCCTACTATTGTGGGGGAACTGCTGACCTAATGTGGGGGGGAACTGCTGACCTAATGTGGGGGGAACTGCTGACCTAATGTGGGGGGAGCTGCCTACTATTGTGGGGGAACTGCTGACCTAATGTGGGGGAGCTGCCTACTATTGTGGGGGAACTGCTGACCTAATGTGGGGGAGCTGCCTACTAATGTGGGGGAACTGCTGACCTAATGTGGGGGAGCTGCCTACTATTGTGGGGGAACTGCCGACCTAATGTGGGGGAACTACAACCTAATGTGGGGGAACTGTAACCTAATGTGGGGGAACTGCCTGCTAATGTGAGGGAACTGCCTACCTAATATGGGGGAACTGCAACCTAATGTGGGGGAACATTCTGCCTGCCTAATGTGGGGGGAACTATACTGCCTACCGGATGTGGGGGGAACTACAAGGACTGTACATAACGGTAGAAGGGGTAGTCTTATACGGCGAGTATATCCCAAACTCTATATTTTAACTGTAAAAGTTGGGGGTCGTCTTATACGCCCAGTCGTCTTATACGCCGGCATATACGGTATTTACGAGCTTAAAAGGTGATGACAATCTTTCTAAATCTACTGAAATGGACCTATATTAATAAGTGCTTTACTCAAATGTCCATTATTTTTTAACTTTTCTATACAGCTGTATAATACTACATTTAGTCTTAATATAAGTCATTTTTACCCAACACAGTCCTTATACATGTTGTCTCACCTTTCTGTCACTGACAAAATGTTCCATGTTTGTTACTGCGTTCTACTATCAACACCATCAAGAAAAAAAAACTTAAATGTGTCAAACTAAAAACACCTTGAGCACATTTACCGAGCTGAGAAGGAAAGGTATATGGGATAATGACGCGATTTGTAAAAATAGCTTCCGAATGTGATAGTGAGAAAGTTAAGGAAGAAATTAAGTGCAAGAGGCGTTAATACCGTATATACTCGAGTATAGGCCGAGTTTTTCAGCACGATTTTTCGTGCTGAAAACACCCCCCTCGGCTTATACTCGAGTGAACTCTCCACCCGCAGTGGTCTTCAACCTGCGGACCTCCGGAGGTTTCAAAACTACAACTCCCAGCAAGCCCGGGCATCGGCTGTCCGGGCTTGCTGGGAGTTGTAGTTTTGAAACCTCCGGAGGTCCGCAGGTTGAAGACCACTGCGGCCTTCGACATCATTCAGCCCCCTCTCACCCCCCTTTAGTTCTGTACAGTACTCAACTCCGCTCGGCGCTGGTCCGGTGCTGCAGGACTGTCCGGAGAGGAGGTGGTCCGGTGGGATAGTGGTTCCGGGCTGCTATCTTCACCGGGGAGGCCTCTTCTAAGCGCTTCGGGCCCGGCCCCAGAATAGTCACGTTGCCTTGACAACGACGCAGAGGTACGTTCATTGCCAGCGTACCTCTGCGTCATTGTCAAGGCAACGCCTCTATTCCGGGCTGGAAGCGCGGAGAAGAGGCGCCCCAGTGAAGATAGCAGCCCGGAACCACTATCCCACCGGACGACCTCCTCACCGGACAGCCCTGCAGCACCGGACCAGCGCCGAGCGGAGGTGAGTACTGTACTGAACTAAAGGGGGGTGAGAGGGGGCTGGATGATGTCGAAGGCCGCAGTGGTCTTCAACCTGCGGACCTCCGGAGGTTTCAAAACTACAACTCCCAGCAAGCCCGGACAGCCGATGGCTGCCCGGGCTTGCTGGGAGTTGTAGTTTTGAAACCTCTGGAGGTCCGCAGGTTGAAGACCACTGAGGGAGGATGATGACAAGAGGATGATGAAGGGGGGGTGTGGGATGATGACAAGAGGATGATGAAGGGGGGGTGTGGGATGATGAAGGGGGGTGGGGATGATGACAAGGGGATGATGAAGGGGGTGTGTGTGGGATGATTACAAGGAGATGATGGGGGGGTGTGGGATGATTACAAGGGGATGATGAAGGTGGGTGGGGATGATGAAGGGGGGTGGGGATGATGACAAGGGGATGATGAAGGGGGGATGTGTGGGATGATGACAAGGGGATGATGACAGATGATGATGATGAGGGTCTGGATGATGACAGGCGGTGATGATGATGAGGATGTTAATGACGGGGTCTGGATGATGACAGGGGGGGATGATGTATTTCCCACCCTAGGCTTATACTCGAGTCAATAACTTTTCCTGGGATTTTGGGTTGAAATTAGGGTTCTCGGCTTATACTCGGGACGGCTTATACTCGAGTATATACGGTATGTGAGTGCTTTGGCATTTCTATTATGAGAGTGTGTAAAATTGCACCCTTGTCAATTTTATTTATTTTTATTTAAAGCTTACAAAACTTAGAGTAAGACTATGACACTCATGTCATAGTCTTACTCTAAGTTTTGTTAGCTTTAAAGAGGAGCCCTGCTCTGGTTTTTCCATCATCTTTGTTAATGGGGTGGGGAAACCTGTGATGTACTCCATTCTGTTGTGAAATTGCATTGTTAACTGGAGCTATGCGACATTGGTGGGAAAAAAAAAAGGTCGTTCTAAAAGGATAGTTGTAAAGTTCGGCAGCAATCCACACTGGGTGGTTGGGTTGGTAAGATTTTAAATAATAGTAAGTTACAAATCTGTATAACTTTCTAGCACCAGTTCATTTAATGTTTTTTGTTCTCCAGGATACACCTTTAAAACAAGTTGGCATATAGAAACTTACCCTGCTTATCATTATGTATAATGTATTAAAAGACAAAAATGCTCTCTTAACATGAAATCACCTTTATTGTTCAAATTGTCTGAATGAGTAAAAAATGTATTTGCTATCTGTTAGGAAGAGGAAACATGGAGAATGCATTCAGTCTATTTTGATTCAATAGTCGATGCGAACAGGATTCTTCACAATGGCTATATGTGATAATAAGGAAATATAGTTGCATATCTAAATTAAGGTCACACAGGGTTTAATTCGGGAAGAGAATGGTCCATATCTGAAGGTAATATGAAGCATGGAGTAAGTATCTTTTCCAATAATTTCGATAGCAATGTAAAGCAATGACCCTTCCACAGTCAATACAAGCTTGTGGATTCTGGGTACCTCTCCCTTCCAGGAAAGATTATTGCTTGGCATAGAATACCTAGTTAAGTTTTAAGGCTCTTTCATGGTGGAACATTTGAAGGGACCCACCTCCAATAGGTGGCACTGAAGAACAGGTTTTGTTCCTTCTGGAGGAGAGCTACTTTGCATTCTTTAACTAGAGTCATAGAGAAAAACTTATGCATATAAGAAGACTTATGCATATAAGAAGTCCATTGACCTGACTGACCTTTTAGTTGGATGACTTAGTTAAAAAGTTGAATATGTTCATGGTTTTTCAGAAAGTGCTATTAATAATGGACTGTGATATTCAGACACATGTTGCATTTTTTATAACCATGTAATTATAGCATATGCTTGAACTGATGACCATTAACTTCAAGGCATTTTTATATCCTAACAATAACTGGAATCGAAACTCCATGTAATTTGCTTCAGGTTGTTTCATTCACTTCAGCAATAATATAAGTACTGCATTCACGTTTGGTTTAATAGATATAAGAATAAAATATCTGTTCTATTTATTTTACCAATAAAACTGAAATGTAGATGTGAAATCACAATTTTTAAAAGGTAGTAAGACATTTGGGTCAGTACACCAGGCCAGATACAGAGTCATTATATGGGCAATGTCATATAAAACAACTGGAGTATTTTGACCCTGACCGATCGCTAGATAGAGCCTGGAGAAGTGTGCGCTGCACATGTTCTCTTGTGTCTCTAAACCAAATGACAGAGACATAATGAAAGTCTGTGAAACTTTCTTGGTCCCATAGACAGAGAGCTAGGAGAGAAACACTTAGCCACATGTTTCTCTCCTTGCTTGTTCTATTGACTGATCAAACTTTTCTCTAGGACATGTCAAAAGGCTTTTTCTTAGTAACAGGTTCATTGTAAGGGTAGAATAGGTTTCTCACCGGGGGTATATAGCAGATAACTTCTTAAGGGGAGGGTGACATAAAGTGCATCCGCAGTGTATTTTACGCTGCGACTGCACCTACGGCAGTCACAAGACCAAGCTCCCTGCCAGGTAGCTCTGTATGTCCACTCTTAGAGGCAGATTTCCCATATTCTTTGTGTATATTTCTATGTATTGCCATACAGATCCCCTGGTGAAAAAATTATTGCAAATTGTCCCAGCTGTAATCTTTGGGAAAACTAGCCAGTAGGTATCTAATTCCCTGCAGCAACACCACTGGGGAAGTGAACATTTACACCGTTACTGGTAAAAATCAATTTGTCATTCACAGACAATCCCCAGATGCCCAAGAATGATGGGTGCTCTTTGTAGTTGCTTTCCCCTTGTACAAATATTTGTTGGATCTTGAATGAGATTCCTCTCTGTTAACTCACAATGCCCGAATAGGATACTTAAGCATGGGATTTCTAACACTGAAAATCCCTTATGGGCAAGTTCATTTACAAATGTGAAAGGGGCACTCCAGCATTTGTAAATATATCCCCTATCTACAGCATAGAAAATAGGGGTCTGGACCCGGGGGGGGGGGGGGGGGGTCCAATCTCTGGGACATTCAGTCTCTATGGGAGTGCCAGAGATACACTATTACTGGATTAGGGTATCTTGTGCCAACCTCATGCTCCATGTAGCAGGGACATTTTCTGAAGATTGTGGGGGGGGGGGGGGGGTCCCAGAGGTCAGATTTCATTGGCATGTCCAGGCATGCTGGAAGTTGTAGTTTTGTAACAGGAGGTCCACAGTTTGGAGACCACTCCTTTAGGGTATCTAGCACTGCTAAAGAGCATGGTGGGTTTTTGGGGTATATAGAAAGTAAACAAACTGATACATTAAAGGTATTAGAAGCAATATGTGTTAAACAAGAAAACTAACTCAATTCTGTGTTTTAATAACAGATATCCAGGAGGCAGGAATTATAGGAATGATTCATTATTTATCCATTAGTACATAATATGCTGTGTACTACTGTAGTTATATTAATTGTTGGTTATGTTTGTTTATATTTCAGTTATGTTCTGCTCTGGTTTTCACTTTAACCATAGTTTTTGCGGGTTGTATCTGAATCTTTGAAGGGTCCTTGGGGTTTTAAGTGACATCCATGTAGCATTAGCGTTCATGCTTTGATCAAGAACTGAAGCGTTGGAACCATGAGGGTGCTATTATGGGTTATTAGGGACGTGTTTTCAATGCTGTACCAAAAAACAAAAGATTTTAGAGACTCAGTGTCCTGACTGTGAAAGCTTTTATGTACATTAAAACAAAGAGATTGGATTAACATATACCTAGAAATCACCTATTTAATAAAGGCATCTGCTCTTTCACAACTGGAGCTTCCCAGTAGGAAATGTAAACATGTGACCCTGGAGTGCAGCATAAAATCTAATAGCTTTTTTCAGTGAATCAGTTTCAGTGCAAGATTTGAATCGAGTGATCTGAGTAAATTTGACTTTGATATGTGTCTTGGGGCACCCTTGGCTCTTTGCTACCTAAAAATGTATGTTTGGTTAGTAGGGCTTATTTAAGCATCATGGCTAACCAAGTTCATGGCAGCTGTGCAAGACAATGCACCATGCCACAAGGGTCAAATCGTCATGAATTCAGGGATTTCTGAGTCTTCCTTGGCATCTCTGGGACAAGGTATAATAAGTTTAGGTCAATGGAATGGGGGGGGGGCATTACAAGGAAGAGCTGGGCGGTACAGTGGCAACAAGCTCCGTTTCGCACACTTAAGTGCTTCGTCCGGCCAAATGGCCGGACGAAGCACTTAAGTGTGCGAAACGGAGCTTGTTGCCACTGTACTCCCCTGCTCTTCCTTGTCATGTCCCCGTTTGTATATATGAGTATATCATTGGCATGAATAAAGCCTGAAGAAAGAATCTACTGGTGAGTGACCGGCTTCTATTCTTTTCTCTTTTTCATTGATGTGATACTGCTGAATACACCTTTAGCCTGAGCCCTACCAACACATTCTCAGCAAGGACCAATGCATTAAAAGCCCCTATCCAGGTACCTCCAGCAGTGGAGGACTCGCAGTGGCGAACGGACATTCTCTTCATTACTTGTAATAATACGTTTAGGGCATGTCAGTTCCACCAAGCTACTGTGGAAACTTCTAGAAGCTATCCTGTCCACATGGGACAAAATTCCAGCTGAATGATTTCACTGACAAATTCTATGTCTGCTGCCAAAAGATGCTTCTAGATGGGTTGATCTAATAAACTGGCCTTTCAGTGTACTTGCATTGATATTATACATGCATTTTCTTGTTGTCAATGTTTTTTGGTCCTGTTAGAGACTGTTAGTATCCAGGTGGTACGCAGCTCTAATGCACAGATAATGAATTATGTTGTTTTCCAATTCCCAGTTGTAAATATTGCTACAATAAAAAGCCAAATTAACAAGGACAATAACCAGATTAACTAGCTGCTCATGTTTCAAGAGATTTCTGGAATTCTAATATTTTTTAAAGCATTTGGAAGATATCCAAACTGTAATAGCACAGATTTGGAAACTGTCAACTGTAAAAAGAGTCTGTGAATCTAAATGCATTTGGTTCTGTAGGCTGCTTCATTTTAACAACTCTTTAAACTTTATAGAATGATTATTTACATTTATACCTTTGTAGTTCTGGGACACATGCTTACATTTATTGGACATTTTACTGAAATGAAATAGGATTGGTTGTATTCTTGAGACATAGCAAGTGTAGCAGAAAGCGGCAAGTAGTACAGCCACGGTTTACTATGTACTTCTTTTTTATACATAGTTTTGTTGTTGTTTTCATTTTATATTCCCAATGCCCTTGTGTAAACTGATATTTAAAATATATGTGAATGTTTTTATTGACAGTGAGATGGCTTGTTATTTGTCAACAGTACTTATCAATTTTGAATCATATATAGCCAATAAGGCATTGCTATATATGGCTTTTGACCATGAATCTGTACATACTACTTATTAGTTAATTGATCTCACCAGAACCAGAGATATTAGAGTTTAAAGCACAACTGTCACTTAAAAATACCCCATAAGCAGCTCTTATCTTGAAGGTCTCGGTGTAATCATGTATTATGTGGCCACCACATTGATTTTAAAGATTGACATATGCAATGTCACTTTCCACTTCTTTAGCAATAACAGTTCATCACTGGTGGTTTCAATCGCAGTTCACTAGTGGGTCCTCATTGACAGAATAATTGTTCACATGGGATAGTGTTGAGCGGCATAGGCCATATTCGAATTCGCAATATTTTGCGAATATATGGACGAATATTCATCATATATTCGCTAAATTCGCAAATTCGTAATATTTGCGTTTTATTTTCGAAAATTCGCATATGCGAAAATTTGCATGTGTAAAAATTAGCATAATAAAAATTTGCATTTGTGGAAAATTTGCATATGTGAAAATTAGCATATGCGAAAATTAGCATGTGCAAAAATTCGTACGCCAGTCTCACACAGTAGTATTAGAGCCTTCTTTACACCACACAAGCTGGAAGCAGAGAAGGATGATCACTGTGATGTGTTCTGTGAAAAAAAAATACAAAAAAAATAAACGAATATTCATAATTGCAAATATATAATGCTATATTCGAGAATATTCGCGAATATGCGATATTCGCGAATAAAATTCGCACTGCGAATATTCGCGAGCAACACTACATGGGACAACTTTTTTAACACTAATCTTCAAGGTCCCTATACACTTTTTTCATGACTCCAAACGTCACGATGCCAAACCTCCCACACTATTTGACCTTAAACATGAGTTCTTTAATTTGCTGACACTATTATATTCTGACTTCTCTGTTTCATGAAGTATTGGTATTGGGTACACTGCCACCTGAGATGCTTGCCCAAGCCAAGCAAGATAAACTGTCCACAAATCCTGCAAACTTCAGGCCAATCTGATTATTAGTCCTGGATCTTAAGTTACATGCTAAGGTGCTTGCCTTGTGTTTGTCTATTATCATTTCCTCAGTTATTCACCCAGATCAGGTGGGTTTTGTATGGAGCCATCAAACATCAGACAGAAGTCAATATTTTTTGAATGTAATGGCTTATGTTGTGTGAGTCAAATGCCTTCTCTTCTCCTATGTTTAGATGTGGAGAAGCCATTCAACCGAGTGCATTGGGGGTATAATTAGGTGTCATTACACTGACAGATAGTTACAGTGGTGTCCTACTCCCATTTACACATATGCTCACAGTATTATGTTTCGGTAAAGGATTTCTATAAAAATTTACAACTAAGACATCTTTTAGTTCTTTAAATTAGGGAACTTCACAACCACCAACACCTTATGAGAGCTTGTTTCTGAATCCCAGTATGAATAAGAGAGACATTTGTGTTGCGTATAACCAGCTTGTAACACAACAGACCACAACTCTAACCCTTACAAGAAAGCTGGGAAAGAGACTTGGGGCACACATTTTCTATGGATGAATGAAAGTTTGTATTAAAACTTCCTTCTAATATCCCTTGTTGTGTAAACCGTTTGGAAGTCTCTTGGAGGTGGCTGTACCGATCGTACTAGACCCCATACAGTTTGAATTGAATTCCACCTGAGTTATCGAACCAATGTTGGAGGTGTAAACAAGGAGTAGGGACCCTTTACCATCTATGGTGGGAGTGCTCAGAGATTTAAAAATGTTGGAAGATTTAAAAATGTTGTTTGTGCTATAATTATTGCTTTTGTAGATGCCCCTATACCAGGGGTTCTCAACCTGTGGTCCGTGTACAGGGTACGCTACGGGTTGTGTGGGGTTACAACAATGCGCTGACAAATAATGGCCATGCATTGCTACCTTAAGTGAGCTGCGTGGTTGTGGGCCTGACATGTAACGTCACTGATGTTGCACGGAGGTGCCGCACAGCGCAGGAGGACCTCACCCTTCAGTGCAGCCCCGTCAAATGGGACTCCCGCCAAACGGGATATACAGAGAGAGACACAGGCCGGCTAATAATGTTAAAAACAAAGTGTAAAAACTTTGTGTATAGGAGGGAGGAATGCTATTGTATGTATATATATATATATATATATATATATATATATATATATATATATATACATATATATATATATATATATATACATATATATATATATATATATATATATATATAGATAGATAGATAGATAGATAGATATATGCCCAGGGGGATCAGAGGGGGGATGGGGGGGGGGAGAATTGGCATAATGGCATTAAGATGGAGGGATGATGGCAAAAGGGGATTAAGATGGGGGTAGGGGATAATGGCAAAAGGAGATCAGAGGGAGGGAGGAATAATGGCACAAGGGGATTAATATCTCCTCCATCTTAATCCCCTTGTGCCATTATTGCCCCCTCCCTCTGATCCCATTGTGCCATTATCCCCCCCCCCTCCATCTTAATACCCTTGTGCCATTATTCCCACCCTCCCCCTGATCCCCTTGCGTCATTATTTTCCCCCTCCCCTTCTGATCCCCTTTTGCCATATCGGATAATTGTGGCACAAGGGGGTCAAAATGGAGGGGGGAATAATGAAATATAAAAATAAGTAATTTTATTACTTATTTTGTCCATGGGTACCTCTCGCGCGTAAAGTGTACTTTACGCTTCCGCTGGCAGGTATCACGGAGGTGTGGTAAGCCACCTACACTCTCCTCTCCCAAGCTATGCAGTGCACTCAGCAGCTCAGCGCACATCATAGCCGGGACCCACATTAACCCTTTAGAGGCTGTGATCAAAGTTGATTGCGGCATCTAAAATTCCTGAGACTTACTGCCGATTAGCTCAGGGATGCTGATGGGGATCACCTTGGTTTAATTGCATTGTCCCGATCAGCTGTGAGGAGAGATGGAGGTCCCTTACCCTGCTCTGTGCGTCCAATCGTCACTCCTTTACTGCTGCCAGCCATGGCAGGCAGTGGTAAAGGAGCGCTGATAACACTGATCACTGCTATGCAATAGCATAGCATTGATCAGTGGATGCAATCTACAGTGTGAATTAACCCCCTCCCAATAAAAAAATGGAGTCACCCCCCTTTACGCTGCGGATCTGCCGCTGAAGGACTGCTACATTCTGACTTTAGATGTGACACACTGAAGCAATGTACGAGTTGCCGCGCATGCGTGGTGTACTTACACACATCGCGGCTGCTCCCCCTGCTCCATGAGCTAGGCCAAGAGCGGCGGCGATGTGCGAGTACACTGCGAGGGCGCACTGCGACTCACATATCGCAGTGTGTCTGCTCGTAGCAGCGTATTGCTCCGAGCAGGCATATCTAAAGGCACCACGTAGCAGTCCTTCAGCGGTGGATCCGCAGCATAAGCTACGCTGTGGATCCACCCATGTGAACGTATCCTTAAAGGGGTACTCCGGTGGAAAACTTTTTTTTTTAAATCAACTGGTGCCAGAAAGTTAAACAGATTGGAAAATTACTTCTATTAAAAAATCTTAATCCTTCCAGTACTTATTAGCTGCTGAATACTACAGAGGGAATTCTTTTCTTTTTGGAACAAAGTGCTCTCTGCTGACATCATGGCCACAGTGCTCTCTGCTGACATCTCTGTCCATTTTAGGAACTGACCAGAGAAGCATATGTTTTCTATGGTGATTTTCTCTTACTCTGGACAGTTCTTAAAATAGACAGAGGTGTGAGCATAGAGCACTGTGGTCATGATGTCAGCAGAGAGCTCTGTGTTCCAAAAAGTAAAAAAATTCCTCTGTAGTATTCACCAGCTAATAAGTACTGGAAGGATTAAGATTTTTGAATAGAAGTAATTTACAAATCTGTTTAACTTTCTGGCACCAGTTGATAAAAAAAAAAAAAGTTTTCCACCCGAGTACCCCTTTAAGGAAAAAAAAAACAAAAACCCTGTCACAGGACGTTAAAAAAGTATAGGTAATTGGTATCGACAAGTACTTAAGAAAAAGTATCGGTACTCGTACTTGGTCTTAAATATATGGTATGGGGACATAATTGCTATAATTTTAATGATTTCAGAATTCTAAATTAGAAGGTATTGTGGCTTGTAAATTATCTACAGCTGCCTTTTTGTATATAAATGGCATGGCATAGATTTAATAATAATGTATTAGAAATTTAACTTATCCTCAGAAGGTAAAATTATTAGAGAGAGCTAAATTATTATGGAAAAGTCCACAGTGGTTTATATTTCTCTCTGGTGACCATTTTGTACCTGTTATGGTTTTCTGTTTGTTTTCTGTTTTGTTTAGTTGCCTGGTTCTGTTTTTACTTGTATGTTGTTTGTTTATGTGGAGTTATTGTTTATTATATATTGTACGGATGATATGACACATGGAAATTTAGATTTAATTACTGCTTATTGTTATTTTGTTGTTTATGATAAAACCTTAAAGAAAAAAGACAAGTCATCAAAACCCACTGATTGTTCAAAGTGTAGGGGGGCCTACCAACTTTTCCCTGGGATATAATGTTCTACTGCCCGGCCCTTTCCTTCTCAGAGAGAGAAACTTCCCCAGAGATATCTGGCAGAGGCTTAACCCTTCTTTCTCCTTTGAGAATGAAGAGTTAGCTATTGGAAGTGTATGGCTACCTTTAGATGCAGAATGTTCTGCCATAGTTTTGGCCTCTTATGCTTTAAGTGCCATTCTAGCTTTGAGCTGTATAGTAGGATCTTGTCTTTTCAATGGAGTTTCCATACAAGAATATCCCTAAAAATTACCACTGACCTGAGGGCAAAGAATAAGCAAGAAAGCTTGACTTAGAGACTTCTTTTTTCTCATCATGAGACATATTTGTTTGACAATAAATTTATGATTAGATACATAGTTTTCTTAAAAGGCATTTCTATTTTCTTGAAAATCTTTGCTTATTTTTATATCATCCATGATAAAAAATAAATAAAAATACAATGTATTATTGATGTAGATTCAGTAAGGGAACTTCTTAATAAAAGACAAATCCTACAGAGTATTTTACAAGAATTATTGAGAATAGCAGGTAGTAAACAACAAAAGATGCAGGTATATTTTTCCTGGGTTTAAATAACTTTTAAATTATTTACATCAAATCTTGTACCATTTCTCCTCCGAGGGCTAAAAAAAAAATATAAGATGTTGGCTAAAGACCTCCATCTGAAGCTGTCCCTTAGAGTATAGTGCTTTTAGCTTGCCATTGGATGAATCAGGAAGATTACATTGAACCTGAGCTAGAAATAGTATAGCAATTTTGAAGAAATTAAATGAGTTCAAAGCCAAAACACATCCTGCCGCTGGCTATGAGGAAGGAGGAAAATGTATCCAGTGTTGTGCAAAAACTGGCACACAGAAGTAGACAATGAGCTGTCATCAGAACAGCAATACACATAGATGATATACCCACTGTCTACACAGAAAAAAATGAAATGATGTGTGTCTCTTTTGTTCAGTACAAGAATTTAGGTGTTCAGTAGGATATTATAGTTCTCTAGATAACTTCCACGTTGTAAAATACAAATATGCACTTATAGATGATAGTTACAAATACTTTATTGTATGTCTTTCAACCCCACATTAATGCTCCACCACAGAAAAGCTTGAAATAGTTAAAACATGCAGATATATAGCAAAATAACAGGAATGCAAGAAATCCATTTCAGGGATATAAAACAATCATAGTACCAGCTATATGACTGTTTGTTGTAGAGCTATATCACAATAGACTATCACATTGTGACATCACATTCAGTGGACTATCATTATTTTCCATTGAGAGAAATAGATGATTTATTTAAAAAAAATACAAGGCTACAGGACAGTAAACTTTGAGCTAGCCGCCATGAGTTCCTGCCAGAAGGGATTCGTAAAGAAAAATGGAGGAGTTTTCGCTCAGTGCCGGAGGCTCGTAATATCACGGCCACGCCCTCTTGTAACGTCACAGTCATGCTCCCTCAATGCAAGTCTATGGGAGGAGGCGTGACGGCATGATCTGATTTACCTTAACACAGGAATATGTCCATCTTATCCTAATGGCAGTCTTGTTAGATCAATATTAAGCTAAGCATTTTTTTTTATGAATTATGTAACCCTTTATATAACATTTTAAAGAACCATATTGACAATAGGCAAATGATTTGTTCATTCTCCAGCCTTAAAGAGGTCATCCAGTGATCTTGGGGGGTAGCGGGGAATTATGGCCGATGAATGTTACCCTGGCTCTCTGAGAGAAGTGTGCTGGAGATACCCAAGAACAGCATTTGGGTTTCTTCAATGCCCCCTGAATGGAGCACGTGCCATCTGCAGCCCACGTTCTTCTCTGCCATGTTCGTTTTCAAGAGATCCCCTTTGGATAGGGAATAAGTTGTCTTTCACTGGATAGCATGTTATACTATGTTTTTAAGTCCCGCAACAAGAGTTACTTACATAGAGGGACATTTATCAATGTTTGCTTATGTATTCTTTTTTTTAGTAATTGTTTCCTTACTTTTTTTTTGCTTATGTGTGACTTATTTATCAACTGGTTTCAGCCTGTTGATCATTTTCTTTCCCGTAAGCAATTTTTCCTTCTTACTTTGGTAGTAGCTTTTTCTGCTCCATGTTTGAGCTGGAGTAAATTTAGTAAATTTTTAACCCTGTTGCGACTTTTTTTTTGCACAGTTGCAGTTAATAAATACCTGACTACCCATAGTCCAATTTAAAATTATTACTACGTAGTTAATTTTTGGAAAACTTGCTTTTCTCGCTTTCCAGTCAAAATGTCGCACGAAAAATCGCGTAGTCACAGTTGCGACAATTTTGCGACAATTATAGTAAAGAAAACCTGACTAAACCCATTGATAAATGTCCATATACCGTATTTATCGGGGTATACCACGCACCGGCCTATAACACGCACCCTCATTTTACCAAGGATATTTGGGTAAAAAAAGTTTTTTACCCAAATATCCATGGTAAAATGAGGGTGCGTGTGTGCGCGTGTATACCCCGATATACCCCCAGGAAAGGCAGGGGGAGAGAGGCCATCGCTGCCCGCTTCTCTCCCCCTGCCTTTCCTGGGGTCTAGAGCGCTGCTGACGGCCCTTCTCTCCCCCTAGCTATCGGTGCCGCTGCCCCTTCTCTCCCCCTGGCTATCGGCGCCGGCAATGGGGCGCCGGCACCGATAGCCAGGGGGAGAGAAGGGGCAGCGGCACCGATTGCCGGTGCCGCTGCCCCGTTGCCTCCCCCCATCCCCGGTGACATAATTACCTGGTTCGGGACCGCGCTGCTGCAGGCCTCCGGCGTGCGTCCCCGGCGTCGTTGCTATGCACTGCACGGCGCATGATGTCAGTGCGCCGCGCCGTGCATAGCAACAACGCAGGGGACGCACGCCGGAGGCCTGCAGCAGCGCGGATCCGACCCAGGTAATTATGCCACCGGGGATGGGGGGAGGGAACGTGGCTATCGGTGCCGGCAATGGGGCGTCGGTACCGATAGTCAGGGGGACAGAACGGGCAGCGGCGCCGATAGCTAGGGGGAGAGAAGGGCCGGCAGCAGCGCTCTAGACCCCAGGGAAGGCAGGGGGAGAGAAGCGGGCAGCGACGGCCTCTCTCCCCCTGCCTTTCCTTGGAGTGTATCGGCGTATAACATGCACATAGACTTTAGGCTAAAAATTTTAGCCTAAAAAGTGCGTGTTATACGCCGATAAATACGGTAAGTGTATTTGAGGCAATCTCAAAGTAAATAATATATGGGCCCTACTATATGGGCCATAGAATTGAACTCAGATTATTTTCTTAATAAATATGTGTTTATAGTTTTGTCTTTTTAAAATTGTGGTTTATGAAGAATTGAATCTATAAGAGTAGCTCTTTCCATGGCAGTTTAGCGTATCCATATACTACATGCAATGCTCTAATTCATTGAGCTTGCTAGACTGCATCTACTAATGATAACAGTGCTCTGGCCATTCGTAAAGCCAATACGCAGCTTTTGTTTAAAAAGAGTTTTTTAGAAAATGGCTGCTTTATTACATTTTGTATTCATGCATCATTTCAGCAATTGCCTGCCTTCATGTATATTTTATTTGTATATTTTTTAATCATTGTAACAATATTATATAATTATATATGTAGGGAATTTGACTGTTGGAATAAAATCAAACTCTAAAGATTACTATGCTTGTTTGCAACTTATTGAAGAAAGTAGACAGTTTTGGCCTTACGTATGCATTATTTTCCTGAAATGTATTGTATTGCCACAGTCATAGATTTTTTATTTTTCTTTAGACATAGCCATATCAAGGCTTACTATTTTGATAGTCAACTTGTTTCTTTTAATGGCTCCATTTTGGTAT
Organism: Hyla sarda; assembly: GCF_029499605.1. Classification (NCBI taxonomy): domain Eukaryota; kingdom Metazoa; phylum Chordata; class Amphibia; order Anura; family Hylidae; genus Hyla; species Hyla sarda. Next base: position 229,005,816 of record NC_079192.1, read on the forward strand.
CTATGTTTGATGTTTTTGATAAAATTTTTCCATTTGGGGGTACATACTATAGTGCTTTTTGAGCATTTTTTTGGGTTGCAGATTATGAAAAACAATGTTTTTATTTTTATGTTGTCATATTTCACTACCCTGCAATATTATTTCTTAGGGGTGCTGATGGGTGGAGGGAGCTCTCTCTTTCTGTCTAATCACTTAGATGCATTGACCAGGAATCACAGTAGCATCTAAGGGGTTCAATAGCCAGTATCAATGTTAGCTCGGATTATCACCTTTACTACAGGGTACCTTCTGTATGTTAGTCAACTTCTACACTTGCATCATTCGTGCTGTGAATATGCTTTGCTGTGTATTAAAGGGGTACTCCGGTGGAAATTTTTTTATTTTTTTTATTTTTTTATCAACTGGTGCCAGAAAGATAAACAGATTTGTAAATGACTTCTATCAAAAAAATCTTTACCCTTACAGTACTTTTTAGCAGCTGTGTGCTACAGCGGAATTTCTTTTCTTTTTGAATAAATTTTTTGTCTTGTCCACAGTGCTCTCTGCTGACACCTGATGCCCATATCAGGAACTGTCCAGAGCAGGAGAAAATCCCCATTTCAAACCTATGCTGCTCTGGACAGTTCCTGACACAGACAGAGGTGTCAGCAGAGAGCACTGTGGACAAGACAAAAAACCAGTTGATTTAAAAGAAAATGTTTTCTAGTGAAGTACCCCTTTAACCCGTTAAGGACCCATGACGTACCGGTACGTCATGAGTCTGCTCCCATTCTATAATGCGGGGCCACAATTTAAAATAAATGTTTCCACCGGAATACCCCTTTAAGTACCACCTGCTAGTGCTATACATTTAAAACACAGTAGGAGTTTGAACTAGTAAAATGTATTAGAATTAGTTTTAATTTCTATCAATATCATTTTGGCACATTCCCAAACCTTACACTTTTCATTTTCTGTTGTATTAAAAAAAAAAGATCAATGTCTGTCACAAAGTAAATGCATGGTTCAAGTATTATGTCAACATTATGGTCAGCTACATTTATATAACTCTTAGAACAGCAACAACATATCCTGTAACAAAACACAAGGTCATATTAACATTGCCACTTGCTATCCACATGGTTTTGAAATATTGAGCTTTCAGGAGCTCATTCCTCATAATTTTCTCTGTAAAGCATTCGGGGAGAGGATTTTTCTTGTGCTGATAATGCATTACTGAAAGAAATAACAAATATTAAATCCTGTTGAGACAAAACATATTTATAACTCAATAGCTATTGCAATCAATATGTTCTTCATGAATATATATATATATATATATATATATATATATTACAGTTGTTAAAGGGGACACACTTTAATTAACTAATATGCCAGTGCTCCAGACTTCAACACCTCTCCCTACTCATTTCCACCACCCTTTCCTCCCCTCTCAATCTAAAATTGACAGCCAGGACTCTCAGAGCCCTTGAAAAATCCCTTGTATATGCCATTCATCCTTATTGCAGCACTAACATGGGATGTGCCTGCTGGCTGAAGCTGTGGCATCATTGTCTCACCACATGTATGTCAGTGCTCTGAGATTCTTGCCTGTCAATCGTAGCAGGATAGGGCAGTGGAAGCAAGCAGAGTGCAACCTGGGACACTGAAATATTTCTTTTATACAGAAGGGCACATAAAGTAATGTTTTTTTTTTTTTGGGGGGGGGAAGGTTTTGGTAATTTTTTTTTTTTTTACAATTATTAAGAAAAATAGAACAAAAATATATGTAGATAGTTTATAAAATAGTTCAGTGCGGTAAGTTCAGGCTGGTCCCCCCCCCCCCCCTTTATGGATATGGAGTAACTGGATTGCTAAATTATATGGCAAGCTTAGCTATATGTAATAAAGGTTATATGTAGCCCAGCCATAAGTTACCCATATATTTTCAAGTACTATTTTATTCCATGTTTTTTGGGATATGAGGTAGCCAATAATGCTCATGGACTTTGCCATGTGGGATCAATAATATTGGCCCTGATTTACTATTGTAAGCCCGACATGTTTTGTCAGGCTCTGCGCCAGATTCGAAAAAAAAACCTGACTAACTCTCCATTTTACCCCATTGACCCGAAAAAGGGGCGTGGTAATCTGGGAAAGTGGGCATGGTCGACCAAAAGGGTGCGTGTCCCCTACATTTTAACAAAAAAACAACATATTTACTAAGGTTTTCACGGAAAATGTAGTGGATTTGAGCTGAATAAAACCCAACAGATCAAAGCATGTGTAAAAAAAATAAAAAAAATTAAAATAAAACCTAAGGAAAAGTGCAAAATGTAGGGAAACCTTAGTAAATACCTTGGACAAAAATAAAATGTAGGGAATTAAAACCCACAAAGAAAACTACACAACACTCAGGGCCATTATTTTTTAATAGTTTGGACATTTCTGCATGTGGTTATACAATTTAGTTTTTACTTTTTAGTCCTCCTAGGAAATGTTTTTATACAGTACACTGCAATACTAGTATTCAGCATTCTCCTGTTACACTTTGCCAGGCAGGCTGTAATAGATTTGACATGCAGCTATTGAGGGCTCTACAAGGTCCTTGGCTGCCATGACAACTAATTGACATCATTGCTATTGTGCCATAAGGGTGCTGATAAGAACCTTGACAGGACTGACACCTGTCAGATGACTTTCTAGATGCCACAGTCATTATGGACTGCTGCATGTAGGAAGTTAAATAACTGGTTTCAAAGTGATCGCTAGTGCCTGCCTGTGACTTACAGTGGGTGTCAGCAGCAGATAGCAGCCGGTCCCTGCTAGGTATAGATTGGTTTCAACTCCTGATCCCATTCCAAACTTCCCCACCTGACATATGTCATACTTGTACATCATACAGTATATCAAGATGGGATTGAGATTTATTAAGTTATAGACATGAAAGAAATTGCTCTGATGAAATGTCTTCTTTAGGCACAAAAAGCCTGCATGTGTACCAGAGCCTATAAATTGTGAAACAATCTAAATTTAGCAATAAAAAGACCTGACTTGTTGTAAAGAGCTGCCTACCTCCACACATCCTGGGCCCAAACAGGACAGGACTCTCCCCTTTGAACACCTTCCCTTCCCCTTCCAGGACTGTAGACTATAGAAAGTGACACTTACCTATGCCCATGTGGTGAGGGAGATAACGTTGAAGAAACTGGGTACTGTAATTTCCTTAGTGTCATGGCTGAGTCTGTGTTGTGCCTCCTGATTGGTGAAGCAGCAGCCAGGAGCCTTTACTGGCTGCTCCTCTACCAATCACCATTCACTTTACATGGCAGTGACCTGCAGCTAGTGTTTTCACCACCTCGGTGCCCCAACACTAGCTATTGAATGTTTTATTTATTGACATTCATTATTAACAATCTATAAAAGGAAAAAATATTTTTTGGGAGCAGCTCTCTCGGTTCTCAAGCGGTGGTAACAAACAAATATACTTTAACTTGCGTTCTTTTACTTACAATCTGTGAGTGGTAACAATGTACCACTCACATTCAATCACTGGCCGCACAGTAAATATCCCAGGTATCGTCTGGACCAAGTGCTATCCTCGGGTATAATGATTCATCTCCCGATATTCATGCAGCAAACAGAAAAAAGAAGAAAAAATGGTGGAGATTGGGTCTCTGTACTCTCTTACAAACACATTCACATTGCCACGGACTCATATGTAGTTTTACTTACTTCACAAAGGGGAGTATAGCTTCCACTACTCCCCTCTCGCCCATGTAGCCTCAAACCAGAATCCATCAGTCTGTGTTTCTAGTAGTGATTCCCTCCTTGGTCTCTTAGTTTCAGCCATGAGCAGGCGCGACCATTCAGGTATTTAGATGAAATGTTATTTCTATATGTTATGTATAGTAAAAAGTCTTCATCTAAATACCTGAATGGTCGCGCCTGCTCGTGGTTGAAACGAAGAGACCAAGGAGGGAATTACTACTAGAAACAGACTGACGGATACTGGTTTGAGGCTACATGGGTGAGAGGGGAGTAGTGGAAGCTATACTCCCCTCTGTGAAGTAAGTAAAACTACATATGAGTCCGTGGCAATGTGAATGTGTTTGTAAGAGAGTACAGAGACCCAATCTCCGCCATTTTTTTTTCTTTTTTCGGTTTGCTGCTTATTAACAATGTATAATGGTTACCACCTAGTAGATATATAGCCTTTAAAGCCATGTATTTTAAATGGTAGGTTTAACATATACTCCTGATTGCATTAACTCCTGATATGCAGGGTCGGTTTGCGAAAACATTTGAGTTTGTATTATGTATAGTTACCTAATGCTAATATTATATTCCATTCATTGTAACCGTTTTAAATGGTTTCCACAGCAATGCCTGATTATGACTAGTGTTGACTCTAATGCCTCCTACCTAAGAAACTGTACTTCACCTGCAGGATATCTTGAGAACATTTCCAAGAGCAGTATTGCTGGTAAATCACTGGAGGTTTTTGTTTTTTGTACATTTAGCGCTCAGCCTTATTACATTTCATACCAGAACACTGCAGAGACTCTTGGCTTATCCTGTGGGTTGTTCATTATGCAAGAGATGCTAATTCCATAACATCAGAAAATGTTATCGCAACTCCGGTCCAACTTCACTTCAGGTGTGTTCCAGATATGTGGCTCATTTTCTAAAACCATTAGTCTTTGTCTGTGATGAAGGGTTTTATGCACAGAGAACAATTACACCTGCATAAACTACCATCCCCAGATCGTGGTATGCATCATTTACCAGTTCACTCCATTTACATCAGTAGGCAATGGTTTATTTTAATGTGTCTGTATGCATGTACAACTGGGAATAAAGAGCCTTGAGTGTTTTAACCCCAAAGAGCAGTAGATTATTCTGTTTGTACAATTAATTTTTATTTCTAGCACATTTAAATACACTAACCTATATATTGTACAGAGTTGAGATGAGTAATAGAAACTTTTGTTCTTGTTACGCTTATTACAATCTTTTTAAAATGATGCCTGTGCATTCTCAGAATTGTTAGCCTACACATTGTAATGTGGTTCACCTTACTTTACAGAAATCTCTTAATACTCATACATAAAAGGATGCTCTGATGTAAGGCACTAGTGCTAATATCCCTCAAGCGCCCAGAAATTCAATTACTATATGCTCATACTATAACATTCTATTAGTTCTGTGTTGACACCTCTGGTGACCCTGCCCACCAACCCTAGGTACTTCCTTAGACACAAAAAAACAGTAACATCTTCTTTTTTTGACTAAAATCTGTACAAACTGCGATGTTACATACTAAATGTATTTATTATTGATGCACAGCATTTCCTGTTACTTCTGTAGTGCCAGAATATACTGCAGCTATCTAGTGAGCTTTTCATTGCTCACACCAGTCTCTGTCCTCAGCAGATCTCAGACACAATCACAAAGGTTAAGTACTAGATAAGATATTAGACTTCATAAAGGATCTTTTGGTTTTCATCCTCAACTTGCTGCCAGCCCATGGTCCTTTGATTAGTCCCAGATTGTTGGCAGTAGTGCTGCTGGAGTATAAATGTGGTCAGTAACAGAGCTGGGGGTAATGTGGACTAGGAATTCAGCCATGGGTATCATTTTAATCATATTGACCCACAGAATAAAAAACATGTAAAGTGTATAGTGTGAAAACAAAACCCTCCAAAATGTGCAAAATTGTGGTTTTCATTTAAATGTCATCCCTAAATTTTTTTTTTTAGGTTCTCCATACATTTTATGGTAAAATGAGAGGTTTCATTACAAAGTACAATTGGTCACGCAAACAGCAAGCCCTTATATGGGTCTGTACATGGAAATATAAAGGAGTTAGGGATTTTAGAAGGCGAGGAGGAAAAAAAGAAAATGCAAAAAAAAAAATTGGCCTGGTCCTTAAAGGGGTTGTGCGCTGCCCTGCAGTTCGGAGCTCCACTTACAGCGTCCGGTAGTTCATTACTCCGAACGCTGTGTGCAGGCTTCTGTGTTCGCGGCCGCCGGTCACGACATCACGCCCAGCCCCTCGTGACGTCTCGCCCGCCCCCTCGTGACGTCACGCCCGCCCCCTCTACCAGAGTCTATGGGAAGGGGGCGTGACAGCAGTCCCGCCCCCTTCCCATAGACTTTCATTGACGGGGCGGGCGAGACGTCATAAGGGGGCGGGCGTGATGTCATGCCCTGCGGCCGCGAACACGGAAGCCCGCACACAGCGTTCGGAGTAATGAACTTCCGGACGCTGTGAGTGGAGCTCCGAACTGCAGGGCAGCGCACAACCCCTTTAAGGTTAAAATGGGCTTGGTCCTTAAAGGGGTATTCCAGTGGTCAACGTGTTTTTCTGTTTTTGACTTACCCTATTTGTTTTGTTTCATTTCTATTCTTGTTGTTTAGCCTACTCTATTTCCATTCTTTGTTGTCTTTTTATCCCCCACTTTGCATTTGTATCTTTGCTTCCATTTCCTGTTTCTTGCTGTGCTGAAAACTACAAATCCCAGCATGCCACATGCCTTGCTGGTTTGGAGCGGCTCCTTTTTTTTTTTGTTCCCCTCTTTACCCATCCTACTATTTTACCGGGTCGGCCCCCTTATACACAGCACACTAATATAATCAGCCCTGGTTGGGATACACTGTCATACACACACACAAAAGGGACTACAACTCCCAGCTTGTGTCATTCAGGAGTCTTCAGTCTGTGGTATAACACCAGCATGCTGCCTCTGTAGTCTCCTGGGGGTTGTAGTTCACCACACCTCTGTAGGGCATACACCAGTGTTTCCCAACCAGGGTGGCTCCAGGTGTTGCAAAACTACAACTCCCAGCATGCCCTGACAGCCTTTGAGCATGCTAGGAGTTGTAGTTTTGCAACAGCTGGAGGCACACTGGTTAGGAAACACTGGTGTAACATGATGTGTATGCTGAATAAGCTAGAACAGTGTTTCTCAACCAGTGTGCCTCCAGCTGTTGCAAAGCTATAACTCCCAGCATGCCCAAAGTCTGTCAGGGCATGCTGGGAGTTGTAGTTTTGCAACAGCTGGAGGCACCCTGGTTTGTAAACACTAGCATACATACACACACACAACAGGGACTACAACTCCCAGCATGTGTCATTCAGGAGCCCCCCCCCCCCTCCTCCTTCACATATAGGGGGAGATTTATCAAAACCTGTGCAGAGGAAAACTTGCCCAGTTGCCCATAGCAACCAATCAGCTTGCTGCTTTCAGTTTTATGAAGGCCTGTGAAAAATGAAAGAAGCAATCTGATTGGTTTCTATGGGCAACTGGAAAGGTTTTCCTCTGCACAGGTTTAGATAAATCTCCCCCATAGAGATCATTCCCAGTAAGAGATTTATTCCCCTGCAGTCCATACATCCCCAGCCCGTGCACCTTCTCATCCTCCCCTTCAGATAACACTTATCTTCTCTGTGTTCTTTCTCCTGTGCAGACCTGTGACCTTAGAATACAGAGCAGGGGGGAGGGGAGGTGAGGAGCTGTGTACTCAGCTGGATGAGATGAGGGGGCGTGGCTTATTTCTCATGCAGACAGAGAAAAACAAAAGCTGTGACATCTTGTCCACAACAGACTCAGAACTGTGGACAACAGTAAAAGAAAACCCTCTGAACTACAGAACTTCCTGCCCAACAAACAGGTAAGAAAAACACATACATGCTGCCAAAACATATAACACATGTATAGTGCAAAAAAACTAAACTTACAAAGAAGACGCCATATAGTCAAAAAAATTAACCACCGCAGTACCCCTTTAAGGGATTAATGAACTGATTAAAATGCTCTTAACCTAGAGCAATTCCTTCCATTGGTTGTTGAGGGATCTTCAGCATTAATAATTTGCTAATTTCTATCTCTGCACAATGGAGAAAGGATCCAGAGGTTTTAGCGATCCATCCTCTGTCCCTGTGGCCAGATATGTCCTCCTGCTTCATGCATCTTCATTACAGCTTCTCTCTCATCTCATCTAGATGGTGTTGGAGTCTTTTCCTACAAAAGGGTCTAGATATAGATAGGAGCTCCACTTTCTACAGGAGACATGTGACCTCTACTCCAGCTCGACCCCACCTAATCCAAACCATTATCACAGGTCCTTCAGTCACAATCTTCTCTAAACTGCTCTGCCAATCTCTGCCCCCACATGTGACCTCCTATTATATTTGTTTTCATGCACTGCTGATCTCCAAGTTATAATGAATATGCATTAAACAGGAGGGGAAATCTAGCCACAGGGAATGGGGGTTTGCTAGGACCTCTCGATCCTCCATAGCGCAAAGACAAAAATGTACATATTAGCAACTCTGAAAATGACTCAGTAACCAATGAACGGATTTTCTTCAGGTAAATAGTTCTTTTATTAGGATCACCTATACTATTAACCAGTATGTAAACAGGTGCACAAGGGTGATCCTGGTGTCAGATTCCCTTTAAACGGGTACTCCGCTGGAAAAATTTAATCAACTGGTGCCAGAAAGTTAAACAGATTTGTAAATTATTTCTATTTAAAAATCTTAATCCTGACAGTATTTATCAGCTGCTGTATGCTACAGAGGAAGTTCTTTTCTTTTTGAATTTCCTTTATGTGTGACCACAGTGCTCTCTGCTGACACCTCTGTCCATTCTATTAACTTTCCAGAGTAGGAGCAAATCCCCATGGCAAACCTATCCTGCTCCAGACAGTTCCTGACATGAACAGAGGTGTCAGCAGAGAGCACTTGTGGTCACACATAAAGGAAATTCAAAAAGAAAAGAACTTCCTCTGTAGTTTACAGCAGCTGATACTGGAAGGATTAAGATTTCATTTACAAATCTGTTTAACTTTCTGGCACCAGTTGATTTGAAAGAAAATATTTTACAGCAGAGTACCGCTTTGAAGATTCAGGAGCAGTACTGGAGGCATCTTGATCTTTGTAAGAATTCAGATAATACAAAAGGGAAATGTGTAAAGTATTAGAAATCTGCAGAAACGGTCCTGGAAGCCAGTGGCTTCATTCTTTGTGTAGTCCTGGGACTGTGTTACTGCAAATCAGCTGTCATTGGAGGGAATGGGATCTAAGCTGCAGTAACCCAGCATAACCACTAAACAAATGAATTTAGACAAAAAACTAATTTTAAGGCTGAATCATAAGCACCATAAGTCTTTACCGAGCCTAACAAGATTTAAGTCTCAATAGGCCTTTTTCTAGCCTGTTACAACTCACCAGGATGACTAGTAAAGAATGCTGATGGGGGATAAATGTTTACTTTCCTATCTTCATAGAGTGACCAGGAAGCTTCCATTTCACATCAGTCTCTAGTCATTTCTCTTTAATAGCTGATTCTAGCTGTGTATGCATTATGTACTGTATTTAGTGGGGGATGACCACTGATACAGATGTAACATTGTTGCACCTACCTTCAATGCTTTGCCTTGAGGGCATCTGTTTACGCTTGTATAGCGAGATATTGCTATAACATAAATATTAGATTATTATTTTCAATTAGAGTTGATCGGGGTCTAAGAAAGTAGAATTGCAGTTCTGCATTTTTATGCTTTATACTTATTTGTCGCATCACAAAAGCTTTATGCCTTTAGGTTAAATAACTTTTCAACCAAAAGTATCTGCAAATATATCATAAGTGGCATTTTATTTTTCTAAACCACCTCTAAATTTATTTTCATGGTTTCTGAATCTGTGTTCATCATGGTGTTCCATGCCAGCTAGAGCTCCATTCCCCCTCACTGCCTTGTGTGTGAAAGGAAGTGACAATTCACACTCACAGTAGTAGTTCCTTTTTTCAGCCCCCAAGCTGTATATAAATTATTCCTCTTTTCTCATTTTCACATGGGAATATCATATTTAAGACATAATATAACATATGCTGTTTGTCTAACTTAATTGTTTAGTCATATTTCTGTATATATGTCTGAATTCTTACTAAGGGGTCCACTTGCAATCCTATAGTGCTATATGTTTATATTTGGAAATTACAAATGTATTATTAAATTGTATACATTGGCCCAGAATATTCAGTCTGTCTGAGGACAAACTGAGGAAAAAACTGAGCTGTGATTGGTCGCTATAAGTAAATGAAACATATTGATAATTTGGGGCCGTTCTGTGTAAATGAAGTAGTAGATGAAGCATACTGTCCGTCTCTCTTTCTATTAGGAAGCACACATGTCACCAGTTTATTAAGGTCAGTTATAAAAAAAAAAGAGAGAGAAGTAGACAGTGTTACTTTTTGTGTTAGGGCAGCGCTAGGACCAGACGGACTTGTGCCGTCTGTATTGTCAGCAGTGCAGCCTGCACAGAATTCCGCCAAAAAATGAACATGCTAATTTTTTTCATTGGAAATTCTGCAGCGGAAATTCTTTAGCACAATTTCTATAGCAGAAATTCCACTGCAGAATTCTATTGACAGCAAATGGAGGCTGCGGCAAAGTGGAAATTCTGGGGGGAAATTATTAGCTTGAACAAGCCCTAATGGTAAGTGATATCCATATTTTAGAACATATTGTTCACGCAATGGCATACATAGAAGAAAGGGGCCCCATAGCAAATATTTAAATTGGCTTCCTAATATGGCATCTTATTTTGCCAATGCCGGATACAATTGGCTTATCCTGCTGAAACAGCTGGACAGAAGGGGCTGGAAGTGCTGATAGAATGAGAGACAGACATACCTGTTACATAAGATTCTGTAAAAAAAAATTATGTTTGGGAACTGTAAGTAAAAAAATTGCAGCAAATGTCAACAATAAAGCAGGTATGTGACTGTCCAACATTGATCACCGATTCTTTAATTCAGCCCTCAAGGGTAGACATTTCTTTGTAGAATCCATCAGATAACAGATGATTTAATCCCACTAGACTTATCTGTTCTAGAGTGTGATACACGACTGATCTGATGGCTAAGGCAGGCCATGTTCATAAGATGAGATTTAACTTAACTAATGGTGTTAGAGGGATCAGCAGATCATCCTTTTTGTATAATGCTTCTTTATTCCATCACCAGATGTTGGGGGGGAGGGGACAGAAAGATGAGGGCATTAAGACTTCAACATGCTCAATCCTTTCTTCTTACAGGAACTCAACCTCTGGCAATGATTTATTCCCTCTTTGAATTGAAATGATCATAAACATATCATATGCAGAGGCCATTGAATTCACTCATATGACTGAATAATATAGAAAATAGGCAATGGTTAAACGCGACAGAGCTTTATTCTCATCTTCATAAAAACCCTGATACCAGTTACATTTCCAGTCTTTAGGACCTGGGATGACTGTATAAAAATTCAGGAACCAGATTTATTGGAATCCTTACTTAGACCAGCTAGGTTATATGGGTTTGTCTATATTTTTGTCTATATTCCAATTTTCCTTTTATGTATGATTTAGTATGTTTATGTAGCTAAATATGTACAGTGGAGGGATATTTTTTTCCCCGTCTGTTCTTTATTTGGAGTGGAGGTTCCTGTTAGAATCATACATTATTCTACATAATTATTTACTAATATTTTACCCTTCCCTTTTACTTTTTTGCAGTTCACCTCCTTCCTTACTATAATTTTACTTACCTAAAATTTAAATAGAAAGGAAATATAGATGCACAAAATTGTGCCGCTCAATTACGAGGGTTTTAACCATGGTTCTAGTACTGACATGATCTCCATTTTTCTTCTAAACACTTTATTGTTCAAATGGTTCTAATAAATTAATTTAACCTTTAGCAGGCGTCGGTAAGATCAGTTTGAGGCCCACATTAGAATTAGATAATGTTTAATTATTCTGGGACAAGGTTTATTTTCAGCAGCTCACGCTGCGTACAGTAACTTATGGTTGTAAATCATACTAGAGCTTAAAATATGTAATGATATTGCAGAGCAAAGGCAATGATTTATGGATTATGGTATAGTACTCTATCAGCATCACATCGAGTACAGCAAGGAGTACACGGAAAATGAGGAGACAAATAGATGTTCTTTAATTCACAGCCATTTTCTTCTTTCATTTATCCTTTAGCTAAAGCTTTAAAACTAAAAGAAATGATTTTAACTATATCCAGGCATTTCTTGGGCACATCTAAAGGAGATCAATGGTCAAAAACCACTTTAACTTATATGCACATATAGTTCTGGACGGAGCTCATCTCATGTGTCCTTTACAGACACAGAAGTCCTTTTAATGCCCAATTTGCCTTTGGAAAGCTGTTCTTTTGTTGTACAGATACCAAACAGAACTGAAAACTCTTACCCTTCTTTTATCTTTTCTTTTCAAGGTCATTTTTAAACTTGAGGATGTTAGGTTGTTTTCTGCAGTGGGAGCCGGTTTAATTCCCAATGGATAATCAGAAATTTGATGTGCAGTAGTAGCAGTCCGACTCACTTTATAGGTTGTGTCCTTGCACAGTGTGACACTGTCCATCCAGTGCTGACAGTGGCAAAGTGTCCAATGACTAGTCCCATTTAGAAGAGAATGGTAACTCCAAGCTGTCATTTCCAGGAGGAACAGCACAATGCAGAGTTTTCAGATCGGATGCCCTATTCGAATAAACATGTCAGGAGAGTCAGCAGATGTGTCATCCTATTATGAGGCCTAGTGGCCAAAATAAAAGCTGGAAGATCTCAGGATTATTTTAACAAAGTATGACAAAATCGGAAAAAAAAAAAAACATCACCAAAAAAGAAAAAAAAAGTTTAACATAAAAACTTGATTTAAAAAAATAGATCATTTTTATCTTACACATTCCCTTTAAAGAGGGCCAGTCAGGTCCTCTTTAAAGGGAATGTGTAAGATAAAAATGATCTATTTTTTAAAATCAAGTTTTTATGTTAAACTTTTTTTTCTTTTTTGGTCATGTTTTTTATTCCGATACTTTGTTAAAATAATCCTGAGATCTTCCAGCTTTTATTTTGGCTACTAGGCCTCATAATAGGATGACACGTCGGCATATGCATAAATCTTCACTTTCAGGTTCCAATGATGTAAGAGCCTGTGCCCCCCAGAACACTCTGCTAGAATCCTCATGACTCCTCAAGTCTTAGTGATGTGGAATCTATTCCCATGTGATGATTCTGCTATTCTAGTCATTAGGACGTGACAGTGAAGATTTATGCATATGCAGAAGCTGGGTGGGTATATGAGAGCATGGAGGAAAGAGGCAGGGAAGTTCAGAAAGCCAGCTCCCGTCTTCATTGCGCAAAGGGACATATATGCATACCAGCAACGGAGTCGGTAACTCAGAAACGGCTGGACTGATTTTTGTAAGTAATACATCATTTTACTTAGATTCACCCACACTATAATCCAATGGTTTTAGTGTGAGTAAACGGTCTGTCAGTTTTCCTTTAAAGGGCAGAAAATCTGTAAAATTATCCCCCTTAGGCTAGGTTTCCACACTGTTTTTTTCTGGCATTTTTTGTAAAACTGCGACTGCAGTTTTTGTGCCAAAGTCAGAAGTGTATAGAGTAAGAAAGGAGAAGTGTAAGTCTTTCTTTTATATTTCCCATTCCTTTTTAATCCACTTCTGGCTTTGACTCAAAAACAGTAGTAGCAGTTTTTTAAGAATTGCTCAAAAAAACCTGTATGGAAACCTAGCCTTACCCACCCCAGGTATTGTGTTAAGATATACATTTTATTAGTTGAGGAGCTTTCATTGCAATTATAGGGAGCCTGAGGACAGGGAAAGGGGAACGATAGTGACAGAGAGTGAAAATTACTTTCCCCCAAGAAAATGTATTACACAGTTTTGTACGCTGACATGTGCTACTAAAAATAAAAGAACCTATGAGCGGAAGTCCTACTTACCTGAACATTTCAGATTTTAATATGGCATCTTTAAATGGCACATTGCCATGAACACTAGCTGTTGTTAGCAAGAAGGGTCTGGTCCCGTTGGCAATGTAATAAGAAATAGAGGAGCAACTCCTTATTTAAAACTATTGGTTCTGGTTCTTCTATGATTGTGTCAGTAAGAAGGGTCATGTAAAAGGTCTTCTATGGGCAGGTCAGCTGGTACAAACACACCCTCCTCCATTCATCTCTATGAGAGAGGCGGATACACAGCGTTCCAAAGATGAATGGAGGGGGTGTGTTTCAACTAGCTGACCTGCTGGATACAAAACACGCTCTAGCAGCGCAGAGCCAGAGCCCAGTATGGGAGATCACGGGGGGTCCCAGTGGCCCCCTATCCCAGTGGATAGGGGATAAATCTCTTAGCATTGAACATCTTCTTTAACTGAACTCTTTTCATGGGAGATGTTTTATACAAAGACGTACAGTGAACTGAGCGATTTTACTATGGTATGAATGTGCTGCACAGAATATGATTTCCTGCTTATCTTCTCATTTCTGAACATTATTCTGATTCACCACTTTAACAACATGATACATGGCAATCAGGATAGATGTAGACGGCATCTATCAAACTCATTTCTAGCTTTTTATTATGGTTGAACATTTGTATCGAAGCTTGATAGAATGAAGTTCTTGGGTATTAATATTCACAATTTATCCACTATACATTAGTATTCCTGTAAGTACACACAACTGCAATATTCATACAGCATGAAAAATATTGAATGTAGTTACTTTTTCTGGAGGAAACTGCATTTTAATATGAAATATCTCAGAATATTCAATTATGCTGTAACATTGGGGTATATTTACCAATACTACTGTAAATCTTTAGTTAATGGAAAATTTAAGTCAGAAGAAGTGATAAGGCCCTTAATAAATATGGAATTCAGCTTAAGCACCATTCTTTTCAATACAATTACACTGGTAAAATTACATAATTGAATGAATAAATATGTCCAGTTGTGGCTATGATTTCCTCTTTTACCTTTCTGGCACGCATGTGTTACATTTGGGCTTCTGTTTCCCTCATTTTGCATCTTAAAGGCAATAAACACATGAATTATACGCTTACAAAATAACAGTTGAAAGGGGATGACTGGCAAAAAAAATAACTTAAAGGGGCACTCCACTGCCTCAGCGTTTGGAACCTTTTGTTCCCAACACTGAGTGCATGCGCCGGGGCTTGTGACGTCACAACCACCTCCCCTCGTGATGTCACGCCCCCTCTATGCAAGTCTATGGAAGCGGGCGTAGCGACCATCACGCCCCCTCCCATAGACTTGCATTGATAATTTACATTGTTTTGATGCTAACATTTTCCATATTTTGTTAATTAACTGTCATTTATTTTGTTATTGTTACGGTATTATAACGGTATTATAAAATAGTTATTGCATAAGTTATCGAAGGAGTGGATCCCACTATGCAGAAGTACCAGTTGAACCATAAACACTTGGCAAAGGTTTGACTGCATTCCCCTGATGAGATCCAATCCAGTGTTTGTCAAAAATATTCAGACTCCCCAATGCTATAAGGGAGAATAGCTCTGTGATGGTTTCTACCATAATGTTTTCCTGTCGATTTCCCTAAAATATACAAGGGGAAAAAAAAAAAATAAAATGGAGAAAGATGGAGACACAATATAGGCCGAAACTATATGCACAATACTATTGATCTGAAACAAAGTGATCATTATTAGCTCTTGTGTGTACAAAGCCTTTGTCTTGCTACTTGCTACTGACCCCATACATGTAAAGCTGGCTATTGTTGAGAAACCACTTCATAGGGGGTACTAATGCCAATATGAGGTGAGGTGCATTTGAAAACAGTGCACCAACTTTTAATGCAGCCTTTATTTTTTCTAGTTTGGAGATGATTGAGGATATAACAATGATAAAAATTAAATAAAGTAAACTTTTTGCAAGCCCTAAAATCCTGTAGTAAATGGAAATGTTATTAGACTGTGTTGAATAATCCAAGCATATAAGACATCTGGCTTGATGCAGCCATATTTTGTTAATATCATTGTGATGAAATGTGCTACTTAGAAGATTAACATTTGAAAAATAGAACATTGTTTTTATTGATCATAGAAACTAAACAATGCCTTTTATAATATTAAAAACCATCACGTTGACAATGAAAATGAGACATTGAGCTGGTAGCTAGAGAAAGCAAATCTGTGCAAATGCAAGTGCAGCCTCAACGTGGCAAAGCAAATCCTGCAATAATGAGCCTTTCAGACTGCAAACGTAACAGCATAAGCCATTTCCTTATGATTGCAGTACAAAGGAGCTTGCAAGGAAAGCTATTTAAGGAAGCTGCTTCTGCTATTAAACCTGGAAATTCCACTTTTTAAGGCTCTACTTTATTGAATAGTTTTGTCTTTTGGAGAAAAAAAAGGCCATGACAGTTATGCATAATTTCACTTATTGGACAGGTACACCATTTAAGCAATATACTATATTTAACATTTCTTTCATAATAACCTCTGATGGACAAACTGTGTATGAAACAGCATGATAAGATTCACAGATGATATCAGATATGAAACAGTTATAAACTATGCACATAGTGTTGAGTATGTATGGTTTATTAGTGGTTCTGTAATGTCTGTTTTTGTAAAGGAGATTGGTTTTGTAATATTCTTGTATTGTATCCTGACCTGTATTTCTCCATGTTTTGGAGTTTGGCTTTTGTGAAGTCTGTTCAGACTCATCTCATTCTAGTGTTCTGTGTATCATATTTCTGTCTCCTTCTAGGCCAGTATCCTGATCACACGGTGGAGTGTGCCCACTGGCTAGAAGTTTATTTGGCTTTAGTATTGATGTCCCTCAATGTTTGGAGTTGGGAGTCTGTTTGTGTTCTTTGTTCAGTGTCCAGTGAGAACAGTGTTCTATGTTTCCTGAATAGTTTAGTGATTTACATTCAGTTCATCTGTTCATCCCCTAAATCTCCTGGTTTCTGCTGTATACTTATTCCATATCTAGTCTTGTTTATTTATTCATATCTGCCGTTTATCTTGATTCCGGTTTCTAAACTGTATGTTAGCATGCTATATCCTTCCCGGTTTGTATATTTATATCCTGTCCAGTTTATCTGGTTGTTTTCCCGTTATGTTTCTGACCTGTTCCCAACTATATTTAGTATTATTTGTGTACCTTTACGCCCAATGCACGTTAGCGCAGGAAGGGACCTGCACATTGGTTGTTGATCCGCCGTTTAGAGCATATGGGCAAGTAGGCAGGGAGAGTGTTTCTAGGGACTGCTTAGGGCTCACTCTCCCAGCCCACCCCGACGGTCATAACAGTTTCTTCATCTATCACATTTATTTATGTGTTCTTTAACTCTACAGGGTGATTGAAAAAGGATAGTTTAAAATGATAGCCTTAGTATTCATAACCGAAAGAACATAACACAAATATTAATCCGAGTTTTATCTAACACAACAAAAGTTCAAAGGGAGTTCCATGGTTACATGGGAGATGTCTAGGTGGTAGTTTAATTACCGTATTTATCGGCGTATAACACACTTTTTAGGCTAAAATTTTTAGCCTAAAGTCTACCTGCCTGGTATACGCCGATAAGCCGCTGCAGTTCAATGATTTAAAGCGGGCACTTTAAATCAATGAACTGCAGCGGCTTTGCAGAGACCTGCCGTCACTGCCGGCTTCTCTGCCCCTGCCTGTCCTGGGGTCTAGAGCCCTGCTGCTGGCCCTTCTCTCCCCCTGGCTATCGGTGCCGCTGCCCGTTCTCTCCCCCTGGCTATCGGTGCCGCTGCCCCATTGCCGGCGTCGATAGCCAGGGGAAGAGAAGCGGCGCTGACAGACGGGGAGAGAAGGGGCAGCGGCACCCATTGCCGGTGCCACTGCCCCGTTGCCGCCCCCATCCCCGGTTGTATAATTACCTGTTGCCGAGGTCGGGTCCGCGCTGCTTCAGGCCTCCGGCGTCGTTGCTATGCGCTGCGAGACGCAATGACGTCACTCGTCATTGCGCAGCTCCGTGCAGTGCATAGTAACGACGCAGGGGATGCACACCGGAGGCCTGAAGCAGCGCGGAACTGACCCCGGCAACAGGCAATTATACAACCGGGGATGGGGGAGGCAACGGGGCAGCGGCGCCGGCAATGGGTGCCACTGCCCCTTTTCTCCCGCTGGCTATCGGCGCAGCTGCCCCATTGCCGGTGCCGCTTCTCTCCCCCTGGCTATCGGCGCCGGCAATGGGGTGCTGGCACCGATAGTCAGGGGGAGAGAACGGCCAGCGGCGCAGATAGCTAGTTGGAGAGAAGCGGCGGCAGCAGGGCTCTAGACCCCAGGAAAGGCAGGTGGAGAGAAGTGGGCAGCGACGGCCTCTCTCCCCCTGCCTTTCCTGGGGGCTTCTGCGGGGTCAGAAACAGTGTATCGGGGTATACGCATGCACACACACGCACCCTCATTTTACCAAGGATATTTGGGTAAAAATCTGTTTTTTACCCAAATATCCTTGGTAAAATGAAGGTGCGTGTTATAGGCTGGTGCGTGGTATACCCCGATAAATACGGTATGTCCAGACACGTGCCAACATATCCTCGGTTATGGACTCCACTGTTTCAGTGATGTGTTGTCTTGGGTCATTCAGATCCGGTGGCTGGGGGGGCAGGGCAGATACATCAAGTCATTGATGTAGCCCCATGGAAAGAGTCACAAGGTGTCAGATCTGGTGATCCTGGAAGCCAGCACTAAATTGTGGTTACTGGCATAGCTGATCCAGCATGCAAAAAGTGTTTTCTTGCTTAAATTTTGCCATCTTATGACACATTATATAAGCTGAAAACCATGTTCTGGAATTGGTTTGTAGAAGTAACTTAGTAATATTTACTTTGATGTTTAAGCCACTGGCTATTTGTTGTTGATATTACTCTAACTTCAGGCCTTTACTTTTGCACCATCCATTTTGAATCACCATTATTCTCTCTCTCTCTCTCTCTCTCTCTCTCTCTCTCTCTCTCTCTCTCTCTCTCTCTCTCTCTCTCTCTATATATATATATATATATATATATATTATAAAGCCAAGCAGAGAGAGCCACTGCAAAATGTTGCTCTCTTTCTATGTAGGCCCTCTTATGCACTACTAGATATTAGTATATACTTTCATGTTATTTGCTCCTTAAGATAAAGTCCAGCTTAATTTAGCTAAAAAGTGGACCAGTCCTTTGGTAAATGAACTGTATGTGACTGAGGCTCTTATTAATAGCAGAAAATCCAGGGGCTAATGAGATGATCACATCAATAAACATTTCATTTCTATTAGCGTCGGGAACTTTGTATAATGTTACAGAGGCCTTGGTCCTATAAATGTAATGAGGTTCCCTTATTATACTATTCCATCAATCATTTACAATATTTTAGTTTAGATTTCAGAATCAATTACAGTATATGTAGTATATTACAGATGCATGTGTATCCAAGTCCGTTTCTTGGCGTAAAAGTGCTTCATCTTGGGTTAAAACAGCAAATTATGTGATATTTAGAACAAGAAGTCATGTTCAATTTTAGCAACTTAGTATTTATTGATAGGAAATTAAAATGTTATGGCATCCTTTGAGTTTGGTATACTCATGCTTTCTCTCTAGCATAGTCTGTATACAGTGAGCAGAGCAAGACGCAAACAGTTCCATACACTGTGTAGTGGCTGCGCGTAGATACTGCAGTTCAGCTCTAATTGAAATATACTGGAGCTGAAGTGCAGTAACATCATGGCCACTACACATGTACATACATACATACATACATGTATGGAGCTGTTTGCTTCCAGTTGTTTCTCTGTATGTCAGAGCTGAGGCTTGAAAAAGCAGATGATTGGCAGAATGATGGGTATCAGCACCCTTCCAGTCTGATATAGATGACTTATCCTTGTGGCTGGAAAACCTCTTTAATACCAAATTGTATTAATAATTGCCCTGAACTCACACCAATGTGTATATGGTGTGGTGAGTTCTTAAAAAACATGACATTTATTTTTAACCCCCTTAAGGACCAGGCACATTTTGGCCTTAAGGACCAGACCAATTTTATTTTAGCATTTTCGTTTTTTCCTCCTTGCCTTCTAAAAAATCATAACTCTTTTAAATTCCCATCCACAGACCCACATGAGGGCTTGATTTTTGCGTCATCAATTGTACTTTGTAAGTACATCACTTATTTTACCATAAAATGTACGGCGCAACCAAACAAATATTATTAATGTGGCCTGAGGAAGTGCTGAGCACGCAATGGTCCGTCACCACTCTCCCCCCCCCCCCCCGCTTGTTTGCTAACCCGCTCTCCCGCTGTACCTGCTGGCGTGTTTTATCTTTGATGAATAAAGAATAAAGAAGACACTACTGTTGGAAACTTGGTGAGTGCAGCGTATTTTCTCTTTATGATTCAGTGTGTGTATATATATATATATATATATATATAATTTTTAATAATGTTACCTGTCAAATTCTTTTGTATTTCCATGCCACTCATTATTTGGAATCCAGCATGATGACATGTCATCCATAATGATGTCACATCACCTACTCACTGTCATATCACAATGAATAGAGCAAATTGACATTTCTTTGTTCTCACATCATAATCACACATTGGCTTCTAAACAACAAGCATCAGGATCCATGGAGATTTATGGGTGGAGAGACAAGTCCAAAAACACAGTAAACTGATTGTCATGTCTAGCAGGGATAAATGCAGCTCTGAGCTTACCCACAGCAACTTTCCCTTCCTACTTGAGTATCCACCCTAAACCAAAGATCCTCAACTAGATGGTGGTCCCTGTTCTCAACAAGTTCAGGGGCATAACAAGGTCCAAAAAAATTATGCAGTGCAGATGTCAGGGAAGCAGGTCAGGGTACAATAGGTTAACAGACAAGTTAAACAGAGAGTACTTTAACAAGCCATCTCACTAAGCAGAGAATAAACATGTAACAACCGAGGTCAGAATACACAGAAGAGAACCAGCTAGGAGCAGCATAACAGTTAGTGCAGACAGATTCAAACACAAGCAAGGAATGGCAGGCCAGCTGGGAAATTATATATAGAAAGGCATGAAGTCTGTGACAATATGTGATAGACCCATCACAACATGGCATGATGCTTCCCACCAACACCAGAAAACATAACCCTTCTACCATAACCCGATTGCGTCATGACACATGTATTATTCTGGTTTTTAAATAATTTTGTATCCTAGAAAATGATTTGAAGTACGTTAACTAATGCATCTGAATGGTACACTATGCTTGTGTGTGTACTTATGTTTAATGACCCAAAAAGTGTGTAGTTCCTAATATCCCTGGTAGATTTTTTTATATAAGCTGAGAACCTGGCATTACCCGGTCTTTCTACCTAAACCTTGTAGAGAGGGAAAGCAACAATGACACTCCTGTCCTCCTATCCCGCCCTCATATCCCATCCTCATATCCCGTCCTCATATCCCCATCTCATATCCTGACCTCATATCACTACCTCATATAACGTCCTCATATTCCATCCTCATATCCCAAATTTATATCCTGTTCTCATATCCAGTCTACATATCCCAGACTCATATGTCCTCCTCATATCCCATCCTCATCTCGTCTTCATATCTTGTCCTTATACTCTGACCTCACATCCTGTCCTCATATCCCATCCTCATGTCCCAACCTCATATCCTGTCCTCTGCACTAACTGTTCTCTGCACACTTTCTGCTGGACTGTCAGCAGGATGTATAAAAGTCCTAGACAATCTTTGCAGTACGAGAGTAACACAATCTGGAGATGTGCTGGTAGTTCCATAGACTTGCATGGGGCTTCAGACAGAAACCTTGACCCTCACAAATGGGGGTCGGTAAGGGTTAATTTAACTCTACTATATCTTTAGTTAACATATAATTTATTAATGTCTGTAGCCATGGGACATGCATATATATGTACACACACACACACACACACACACACACACATTGAGTTATATAGACATATTTATGCATATATTTATTTTAATATGTTGTTTGCTACAGGTGTGGGATAAGCTATGAGCTGTAGTTAGGAAGGTCACCTTTACTATATTGTCTAAATAACATGGATACTTTTTATTTTTTCAAAAAGTTGTATTACATTTTACATTGAGTAATAGTTTAGCTGTTGCCACATAAACTTTATGGATGGTGTCTTGTCTTTTGCTATCTCACATCTCATAGTTGTCTTTGTGTACACAAGTGGTGATGGTATAATGCATCTTTGTTTTACCAAGTGATGCAATTGTATGCCTTCAGCTAATATACTTCTTGGCAAGACATCATCTGCAGAACTGTGATATGCCAGATAGCCATTCACAACATGTCAAATGTTGTGAGAAAGCGAGCTACATCTATATCTGAAGATGGTTGAAAGGAAAGTGTTGTTAGTCATATTTTACTTGGTATCATGAATTGTTTGTATTTTTCAGTAGAACAAGAAGCGTGCGTTTTGCTATTATTTTTATCTGTCTTTATAAGAGGCTGCCATTCGTGCCTCTGTTTTGATCAGTTTGCTCATGCAGGAAAAATACTTTAATATGTCTATTTTTAGAACTGTGAGTAACTGGGGATTTTTTTGTTTATAAGAAACCAGCTAGGTACGGTTTTAGAAATCAATAGCCAGATGTAAATAAAGTATGTAGCATAATTTTTTTTTGTTTTCCCATATTCACTGCTGAGGGCTTACCACTTATAAGCACGCCAATGAAAGGTAGTTAATGATACAACCTCTTTTAAAGTTATCCTGTCGACAGGAAAATGGTGCCTGTGTATAGCTGTGTAAATGTTTGATAGTATTAGGCTTCCCTATGTCAGAATTGGGTTTCACTCTTTTCTTCTGCAGTGCTGTATTGTATAGTACTGTGCTAGTGATGGGGGTTTCATGAGATGCTACAGTAAAAAAAGATAAATGGCACTCACCGGATCAGGATGCGGGTACAAGTTTTTTTTAAATTTATTAGTAAAGTACAATGTGAACACACATCCAAGCAGGGGAGTTATTTGGACACTCATTGTTATACTTATGGCATCCAAATAACTCACCTGCTTTGATGTATGTTCACATTATACTTAATAGAAGAAACTTGTACCCGCATCCTGATCCGGTGAGTGCCATTTATCTTTCTCTATTATTGTTTGATTATGGCCCTGCATCTTTGGATTGAGCACCCCAGAGGATATGGGACAGATCACTGAGCTAGTAGAATGTTAATGCAACATTAGTGGCATTTGGGCTATGATGAAAGACTTGTTGTTGTGCCGAACGCTGTTTCTTTTAAAGTTTACTGCTCGTGAGAAGCGTTTTTTTTCACCTCCCTTTCACTTCCTCAGAATCAGAAGATCAGAATCTTATTCAGATCTCCAGCACAACGTCCAGTTCCGTGCAGTAGATTAAAGAAATCCCGATATGACACAAGAAAGCCTAATATTATCATTCTAATTCCAGTCTCTCTAGTGCTATCAGGCCGTGTTCTCAGATCAGGCATTTCCTGCTGACAGGTTTCCTTTAAGGGATTTCATCTGCATTGTGTTTTGGCCTGTTGTTATCCCTGGTTCATTGTTCAAACATTGCACAATCCACCTTGTAATGGGAGTGATGCATCATTACATACACACAGACAGATCTGAAAGAGGGGCCTTTAGTCGACTTATTAGTAAGATGGTTCTGATATCAGGAATCCGTACTCTGCGTCTAGATATGCATAGCAAATTATAGCCAGAAGTAAAATGGATATAGCAGAAGCACAGCCGAGCTAATTTTAGATGTGCTTCTTATAAAAACATAGCTAAGGGAAACAAGTGGCATTTAGTCATTTTGACTAATAGTTGGAAATGTTTATCAAAAATGTAGCATGGTTGTTCTTATTCTGTAGGATTTATTCTTTTTCAGTCATTTTTACCTGCTATTATAATCTAATGTATTGCTGTAATAGCTTTTACGTTGCCTTTAAAGGGGTACTCCAGCGCTAAGACATCTTATCCCCTATCCAAATGATAGGGATAAGATGCCTGATCGCGGGAGTCCTGCCGCTGAGGACCCCCGTGATCTTGCACGCAGCACCCCGTTAGAATCAGTCCCTGGAGCGAACATGCTCCGGGGATTGATTATAACGGGGTGCTGCGTGGAAGATCATGGGGGGGACCCCAGCGGGGGGACCCCCGCGATCAGGCATCTTATCCCCTATCCTTTGGAGTACCCCTTTAAGGTAGGAGTGATGCTTGCTTTACATGGGCCTCCACATTGAGATGGGCAGGACCCGTGGCTAATAGCGTGCGGCATTGATCGCTGTGCCGTGCGCTATTAACCCTTTAGACGCGGCGTTCAAAGTTGAACGCCGCGTCTAAAGCGAAACTGAAAGCATGCCGGTTAGCTCAGTGGGCTGTTCGGGATAGCCGCGGCAAAATCGCGGCATCCCGAACAGCTTACAGGACAGCGGGAGGGCCCCTACCTGCCTCCTCGCTGTCCGATCGCCGAATGACTGCTCAGTGCCTGAGATCCAGGCATGAACAGTCAAGCGGCAGAATTATCGATCACTGGTTTCTTATGAGAAATCAGTGATCAATGATAAAGATCAGTGTGTGTTGTGTTATAGGTCCCTATGGGAGCTATAACACTGCAAAAAAAAGTGAAAAAAAAGTGAATAAAGATCATTTAACCCCTCCCCTATTAAAAGTTTGAATCACCCCCCTTTTCCCATAAAAAAAAGTGTAAATAAAAATAAACATATGTGGCCGCGTGTGGAAATGTCCGAATTATAAAAATATATAGTTAATTAAACCGCACGGTCAATGGCGTGCACGCAAAAAAATTCCAAAGTCCAAAATAGTGCATTTTTGGTCACTTTTTATATAATGAAAAAATGAATAAAAAGCGATCAATAAGTCCTATCAATGCAAAAATGGTACCGTTAAAAACTTCAGATCACGGCTCAAAAAATGAGCTCTCATACCGCCCCATACACAGAAAAATAAAAAAGTTATAGGGGTCAGAAATGACAATTTTAAACGTATTCATTTTCCTGCATGTAGTTATGATTTTTTTTCCAGAAGTACGACAAAATCAAACCTATATAACTAGGGTATCATTTTAACTGTATGGACCTACAGAATAAATAGCAGGTGTCATTTTTACCGAAAAATTTACTACATAGAAACGAAAGTCCCCAAAAGTTACAAAACAGGGGGTTTTTTTTTCAATTTTGTCTCACAATGATTTTTTTTTCCGTTTCACCGTAGATTTTTGGGCACAATGACTGACGTCATTACAAAGTAGTATTGGTGTCACAAAAAATAAGCCATAATATGGATTTTTAGGTGCAAAATTTTAAGAGTTATGATTTTTTAAAGGCAAGGAGCAAAAAACGAAAATGCAAAAACGGAAAACCCCCATCCCTTAATGGGTTAAAAAAGAAAAAAAAACTGTACAAAATGACAGGTCAGTGCTTTGGGCCTTTTTTTTTTTTTTTTTTAAAGAAAAAAAAAACGCCCCCAATAAAACAGTTGGAAACCTAGCTTTAAACTTTATAGCAATGCATGAAAAGCAACATAAGCCAAAAATATAATATAATATGATGGAAAAAAAAATATATGACCATAATTTTACAAAACAACAGAATTATGACTTGTGCCACAAAAATACACCATGAAAAGTGCTGCAAAAAATTGCCTTGGATTTGGATTTAAAATAAAAACATAATGATAATAATAATAATAATCATATCTACAAATATTTTTTTAGCATCGGAAATTCAGTGATTTTTCCTGAAAAAGCCGGCCAGCCAGCCAACAAAACATGACTCATTTACTGGCTGCCAGGATAAATAGGTCATTTGTAGAAATTGTGAGCAAAACACACAGATTTCAATCTCCTTTTTTCTCCTATCCATATCCAGTGTGCATTACAAATAAGTTAGAACTGAGTTAGATTGGATCTTATTAATTATCTTGTTAGTGCATTTTAAGAATTTCAGTTTAAACAGCAACTTCTAGAGTTCTTCTGCTTGCATCAGTCCATAATTCTGAAAATTATGTTAGACAGGTAATCTGTTGTTATTTTTTTCCTGTTTGAAGTTCTTGTTTCACACAGGTAGATTGGATTGCAAACTCACAGGGGGAGGATTTATCAAAACCTGTCCAGAGGAAAAGTTGCTGAGTTGCCCATAGTAACCAATCAGATCACTTCTTTCATTTTACAGACGCCTTTTCAAAAATGAAATAAGCTATCTAATTGGTTGCTAGGGCCAACTCAGCAACTTTTTCTCTGGACAGGTTTTGATAAATCTCCCACACAGTGTGTTTCCTGTTATGAATTTGAAAGGGGGTCGGTTCTCTGTGAGTAGTCTGCAGCAGATTTTCGGCAGCAGAATTTGAGATCACAGTCCAATCTTGCTTAAACAAGCTCATAGATCTGAAACATTGTAAGGCTGGGTACACACATGTCTGGCATCCGGCATAGATGAATTCAGCCTAGATCCCGACGCAACTGATGCCATAACTGATGACAACAGGCATCAGTTGTAATAAGTTGTATGTCATCCGGCATCCGTTGTTTCTGGACACCTGACAGGAGAAAGCAGCAAGCTGTGATCCCCTGTCCGATGCCATCTGGCGAATCCAACCATCTGGCGTCAAAATTGAGATGCTGGATGATTGTGAACTGTCCCATTCATATGAATGGGATCAGTTCTAGCATCAGTTTCCCTTCGGTGTACGCCGGAGGGAACATGTGCCGGATGGCGGATTAGTGTGAACCCAGCCTTATACTGCTTCAAGCCTCTAAAAGAAAACTATCATGCAGAAAAACATATCCCTATCCAATCCCCTGCATGGGACCCCAGCTCTCCTCAGGAATGTAGAAGTGGCGACCGACTCAGTATCTCTGGCTCTCCCATAGAAATACATGGAGGGGGCCGTGTCGGCCGCCGCTTCATGCAGGGGTTAACACACTGTTCACACGGAGAGCCAGATTCCCGTGCATGAGTCCCAGCAGTTGGACCCCTCCACGTGATCTAAAACATATCCCCTATACTTTGGATAGAGGATAAGGTTTTCTACATGATAGTTCTCCTTTAAAAGCTGAGAACACAATTGTATTTTTTAAAGGGGTACTCCACTGGCCAGCGTTCAGAACATTTAGTTCCGAACGTTGTGTGTGCGCTGCGAGGGTCTGCCACACCCCCTCATGACATCAGGCCATGCTCCTCAATGCAAGTTTATGGGAGGGGGTGTGGTGGCTGTCCGCCTTCCCATTGCATTATAGGGGCATGGCCTGACAACACGAGGTAGCGTAGTCGACCCCCGCAGCGCACACAGCATTCGGAACTAAATGTTCCGAACACTGGCCAGTGGAGTACCCCTTTAATGTAATTGTTTGTTTAACTCTTGGGAGAATATATCATTATCCCAGATATTTATGTGTGGTTTTCCCAGTTTCTGTGCAAAGCGTACTATAAGACAGAAAGAAAAATGACAAAGCCAATGGAGACAAAATAAAAATAGAGCTAAATTAGAAGATAACTTTGACGCAAGTCAATAATTAAAATAAAAAAAAACCATGGTGCACACAATTTTGTAGGCACATGCCAGTCGCTAAATTCAGCTTTTCTATGCAGTATATGTAAAAGAAGCCTTTGCGGGTTGACAAGGAAAAGTATGTGATTTTCCAGAAAATACGTCTGAAAAGAGTTTAGTAAAAACGATAACACACCGGAGTTCTGTGTTACCAAATACAGAACACACTCCAGTAGCTCTTTAGACTGGTGTACTGCTGACTTAAAAACAGTATGGGATCTAAACAAGGCAATTTTTTTTTTCATTTTTGCATTCTAAGAACTGTAACTTTATATTTCTGTCTTAACATTTCCCAACAGATTAACTTTTGTGTGCACGTTTGTAATTGGCAAAAAAAACGGGCATGTGTAAAAAAAATGCACGTGTAAAAAAAATACATGCTAATTTTATAAAAACATGGCAAACTAGCCTAAAGCTCTTTGGCGACTGCCATAAGACAGCATATTTTCTGTGGAATGTTAAGTTGAAAATTTCCGGCAGACATTCTGCAGACAACGGGTGCCAGCAGAAAATTATGGAACTAGGATTGCTTGGAAATGCGCCATCTCCATAGGTGGCAAGGCATTTTCGAGCTGATTCTACAGAAATGCCAATTCTTTCTATGGTGGCCGGGATAGGAATTTCCGCAGTATATGTTTACGCTGAAGAAATTCCAGCATGTGCACAGTGCAACAGAATCCAATGTTATGGAATTTCCAAGCTGAATGTTTCCTCCGGATTCCGCTCAGAAATTCTGCTAAGTGAACAAGACCTAACGTATTTTCCGCCCTATAGAACACACCAGCATATAAGACGCACCCAATTTTAAAGGTGCAAAATCTAGAAAAAAAAGATTCTGAACCCAACAGTGATCTTCAACCTGCGGACCTCCAGATGTTGCAAAACTACAACTCCCAGCATGCACGGACAGCCGTTGGCTGTCCGGGCATGCTGGGAGTTGTAGTTTTGCAACATCTGGAGGTCCGCAGGTTGAAGACCCCTGGTATAGGAGGTAATACTCATGTGTCCCCGCCGTTCCAGATCCCGTCACCGCTCGTCACCGCTGCCCTGGATGTCGCTCCATCGGTGTCGCCGTGTCCCCAACGCTCCGGACGTCTTCTTCCCCGGGATCCACGCTCTCCGTCGCCATCATCACGTCGCCGTCATCACGTCGCTACGCACACCGCTCCTATTGGATGACGGGACGGCGTGCGCGACGACGTGATGATTTCGAAGGAGAGCGCCGGCCATGCAGGGGATCCCGGCACGGAGCAGACACCGAGGAGGCAGGTAAGGTCCTTCCCGGTGTCCTGTAAGCTGTTCAGGATGCTGCGATTTCACCGTGGCAGTCCCGAACAGCCCGACTGAACAGCCAGGTTAGTGTTTTTTTCGCAGGGACCCCCGCGATAGGTGTGTGTATTCGCCGTATAAGACGCACCAACTTTCCCCCCCCCCCCCCAGTTTTGGGGAAGAAAAATTGTGTCTTATACGGCAAAAAATACGGTAATAAAGATCTTTTTTTTCCTCCCTATGATATACATGGACTAGAATTTTTTTATGCCATCACATCATCAGATATGGCATTTCTATTTCTTGTCATCTATTTCTTGCGGTAATATTGTCTGTTCATTTGCTCGTTCTCTTACAGTTTAACCAGCCAGACAAGGTTTTATGTATTAGACATTTCATTTTTTGAAGTTAAATCAGTTGACAGCAGTTCTAAGAAAGATGAATGAGAATTTGGTACAGGATATGTTCCTCTTGATGAAATTAGTTATTGCAGACGTCCTTGTTATGGCCTTTTTACACTAGAATGCTGAATATGAAGTTTAAATAAAATTTCATTAAGGATACTGTATATTCAGCCTACTAAAGTGTTATGGAATACACGAATACCTAGGATGCATATTAATGAAGAACTAGAAACCCGCAACATATTGGGAAATAAATATCAAGCATCTTTTATATAAAATGCATTTTGCTTTAAATGTTTAATTTGGCGCAAAACATCTTATCCCCTATCAAAAGGATGGGGGATAAGATGTTAGAGAGCGGGAATCCCACCGCTGGGGACCCCCGCAATCGCCGGCTTGGCACCCCGGTCATCCGTGCACAGAGCCAACTTCGCTCTGTGCGGGATGACTGGTGACTACAGCCACCGTGCCCCCTCCATTCAGCCATTCAGGTCTATGGGAGGCGTGACGGCTACATGCTAGCTGTCACACCCCCTCCCATAGACATGAATGGAGGGGGTGTGAAGTGACGCCCGCTTTTGATAGGGGATAAGATGTTTAGCACCGGAGTACCCCTTTAAGTAACAAACCAATCAATATCATCTTTAGAAGAAAATCGTGCCTAAAAATGTTGGAAATATTTTCAGTATTTTCATTTTTTTCCCTAACATTTGTTTTACATTTGATCTCCTGTCCTGATGGTACCCTTGTCATTTTAGCTCAGAACTAAGTAGTAGTCGCTATTTGCTAAATACAGGTGTGTCCACCCTTATCTTTCCTATTTGTTATTATAAAAATGTAATGTTATTGTGACAAGATAGCAAAACCCTCAACAAGCTGCACTAGGGCTTCACAAGCATATTCTAGGCATTACCTTTAGTGGTATGCTAGGCTTTATACTTACAGGATTAAGCTTTATAATACCCTCGGGAG
Source organism: Hyla sarda (assembly GCF_029499605.1). Taxonomy (NCBI): domain Eukaryota; kingdom Metazoa; phylum Chordata; class Amphibia; order Anura; family Hylidae; genus Hyla; species Hyla sarda. The sequence goes on from NC_079192.1 coordinate 229,035,916, forward strand.
TCAGACTGACAGTCAGGTAGGTGGAGTCTGGGGTCCGCTCTGCTTCTGGCTACACAGCCTATTTCTGCCAACGTCGCTCAATTGATTGACAGGCAGGGCTCGCCTGCTGACAGCGGCCCTGTGTAACTCTGATGCCCACGTGCCCTAGCTGTCAATTAACTGTGCAACGTAGGCGGAAACAGGTGGTACGGCCCAAAGCAGAACGGACCCCGGGCTCCTCCTCCCCGACTGTAAGCCTGACTCTCGAGGGTAATATAAAGCTTAATTCTGTAAGTATAAAGCAGCCTAGTGTACCACTGAAGATATGCCTAGAATACGCTTGTGAAGCCCTAGTGCATGGTGTCTGCAGCTTCACAAGTATATTCTTTATGACAGTTCCGCTTTAAATATAGATACATCTCTTCACAGTATATTACAAAATCATGGGGTTTTGTTCTTAAGGGCCTTGTCACATATATCTGGGGATCCGACTCAGTGACTGGCTCTATGGGTCCGGCATCAAGTTATTTCTGCTGACCGACAGTACATGTTCCCCATCCATTGTGTTAGGCAATCCAGTGTCCTGATTGAGGTGCCAGATAAATCTTTGTCCTAGTTATCTTGTGACACTTTGGATATGTTCACACGATGGAATTTCCGAATTGGAATTCCACACAGAGATTCCGCAGCAGCAGAGTCCCATTGATTTCAATGGGATTCTGCTGCAATGCTCACATTCAAATTCCGTTGTCTGCAGAAAGAATAGACATGTTTATGCCGTCGCATATCTGTGCATTCCTAGCGCCGACATGTTCTGCTGGTGCTCTGCTTTCAGGGGAGTGTCCCCCATGTGAACATAGCCCTATGGGTTGTATTGAGTGATTAGTTAAAGGTGAGGAAGAACACATCTGTGTAGTTGATTCTATTGTACAGTTAGCTGTCTTTTCTGCTTTTCTTTGCCTTTTTAAGTTATGCATATTGAACTGCTTGTGAGTTAGCATTCATTCTTGGCATGTGACTGAGTTCATCGACTTGCAGGATTAAAGAGAGGAATAAACTATGGGCAACATAAACCACTGACTGACTTCCCTATCACAGTGATAGCAAGTTTTAACTGTTTGCTTATTAGAAAGAAATGCTTGAACTCCCCATGTATGTAGAGGTATTTCAATTATATTTCCCCAGTAGGGGCAAAGGACGCCTGAAACACTAAGGGGCTTCCTTGTGTGGGATTCACTTTGAACAGCTGTGTTGTTTTGGAGAAAATATAGTTGTAACTTCAGCCTGGAATGGGGCTCTGAGTCATTTGGTCCCGATTGACAGATCTCTCCCTATGTGCAAATATGGAATCTGTCAATTAGTGGTGGCGGACTTCCCCGATGATTTGGAGCCCCGTTTCTGGTGGAAGTAACAACTATGATTTCTCCAACACAGTACAGCCGTTCTAAGTAAATCATAGATCATTGTGATAGGGAAATCTGTCAGTGTTTCATTCTGCATATTGCTTGGGCAGCACAAAACTAGTGGAAGTTTCTCTTTTAAAAATACATGCACTGGGGGATAATTTCAGTACCTTTACATACTGGGAGGAGGGGGGGGGGGGCTTTTTCCTTATAAACCTAGAGTTACTACTTTCTGTGCTTTACTCTAAACTTTACTTTACAATAACAAATTTGGAGTTTAATAAGAAATGTCTCCGAGCGGATTTCTCTACACAGTAACACTATCAGTATGGAATCCAAAATGTGTTCAACGTGACAAGATGTAAACATTTTATTTCTTCACATTTTATTTAGCACTTTGGACAAGACTCCTTGTCAATTATCACTTCACATAACACTCATGATGTACTTTTCTTGTTGTGCTGTCACTGTCATAGTATTTAGATTTTCCGTGTGCAGTCAGTGTATAGTAAGTACATGATCACGTCTTCTGATATTAGAAGTATATATTCAAACAATTAGTAAAAAATGCTTATACACCTAGTATGAATCCTGTATAACAATGTTGTAAAAATATTAAGATATATTTAACATATTAACATTCATGAACCACCTAGGAACCTATGTAGTAAATGACTTGGATCATTTCTTATTTGGCTTCCAAGAGTTATTAGATTCACTGACTTAGCCTTCAATTTTATCACCCCAATAACAGTAAGAGAAACATTCCTGTTAGGTTCTATGACTTAAAAAGTTCTTTCTATCAGTAGGGTTAAGGTTACATCAGGGTCAGGTAGCATTGCCGGCCAAAAGATATGCTGATGCGTACCAAAGTGTACCCATTGCATGCATGTTATTATTATTATTATTATTATTATTGACCCAACATAGTCTGCTAGTGACTACATTCAGTCCATTTCCTGAAAGTATACCTTTATTGTGTGGGATTCAGTAGCACCGCACATCATGTTTCTGAGTCCCACTAAATATCCATATATGTTCAGTACATGGGCCAAAGGTAGTCAAAATACAGTCATGGACATTAATGTTGGTACCCCTGAAATTTTTTGAGAAAATTAAGTATTTCTCACAGAAAGAGATTGCAGTAACACTTGTTTTGCTATACACATGTTTATTACCTTTATGTATATTGGAACTTAACCAAAAAAGGGAGGAAAAATGTGATTGTTTCATGTATGTGATGCTCCTTTAAACTCACCTGGGGCAAGTAACAGGTGTGGGCAATATAAAAAGCATACTTGAAAGCAGATAAAAAGGAGAAAAGTTCACTTAGTCTTTGCATTGTGTGTGTTTGCCACCCTAAGCATAGACAACAGAAAGTCGAGAAGAGAACTGAGGACTTGAGAACCAAAATTGTGGAGAAATATCAACATATCAAACATATCAAAATATCAAGATCTAGATTTGCCTTTGTCCACAGTGCGCAACATTATTAAGAAGTTTGCAATTCATGGCACTGTAGCTAATCTCCCTGGGCGTGAATGGAAGAGAAGAGAAAATGAAAAAAGGTGTAAACGCAGGATTGTCCGGATGGTGGATAATCAGCCCCAAACAAGTTCCAAATATATTCAAGCTGTCTTGCAGGCTCAGGGAGCATCAGTGTCAGTGTGAACTATCCATTGACATTTAAATTAAATGAAATGCTATGGCAGGAGGCCCAGGAGGACCCCACTGCTGACACAGAGACATAAAGAAGCAAGACTACATTTTGCCAATATGAACTTGAGTAAGCCACAATCCTTCTGGGAAAACGTATTTTGGACAGATAGAGCTTTTTGGTAAAGTACATCATTCTACTGTTTACCAAAAACGGAATGAGGCCTACAAAGAAAAGAACACAGTACCTACAGTGAAATATGGTGGAGATTCAATGATGTTTTGGGGTTGTTTTGCTGCCTCTGGCACTGGGTGCCTTGAATGTGTGTTAGGCATCATGATATCTGAGGATTACCAACAGATTTTGGGTCGTACTGTACAGCCCAGTGTTAGAAAGGACAATGTTAGCAGGACAATGACCCCAAACATACATCAAAAAGCACCCAGAAAAGTATGGCAACAAAGCGCTGGAGAGTTCTGAAGTTGCCAGCAATGAGTCCAGATCTAAATATCATTGAACACCTGTGGAGATATCTGAAAATTGCTTTTGAGAAAAGGTGCCCTTCCAATAAGAGAGACCTGGAGCAGTTTGCAAAGGAAGAGTGGTCCAACATTCCAGCAGAGAGGTGTAAGAAGCTTATTGATGGTTATAGGAAGCAACTGATTTCAGTTATTTTTTCCAAAGGGTGTGCATTCAAATATTAAGTTAAGGGTGCCAATAATTTTGTCCAGCCCATTTTTGGAGTTTGGTGTGACATTTTGTCCAATTTGCTTTTTTTTCCTCCCTTTTTTTGTTTAGTTCCAATACACACAAAGGAAATAAACATGTTTGTAGCAAAATGTGTTACTGTAATCCTTTTCTGTGAGAAATACTTCATTTTCTAGAAAAATGTCAGGGGTGCAAACATTTACAGCCATGACTGTACATTCTGTCAATAAGAATCAATGAAATTCAAAGTATACATGGGCATGTTCCAATGTATACCAAAACATGGTATGAATCTGACCTAACTTTTCTAAACTGTTCCTAAAAGTATAGTCTTATGCCTTTGATCATAATGTATTGTCTGCATGACTCTTCAGGGAGAATAGAACAAAGAGTAAAGTTGGCCATGCACACAAGATGAAAGTTTGACAGATTTCATGATTCCATAGGGGAACTAAAAAATAATAATAATAATACAATGATTTTAAAAATATAAATAAAAAGCTATCACAAAGTACCATCTACTTCTAAATGGTAATGCTCAAAAGATCATGGCACAAAAAATTAGCCCTATCACAGTTCCATAGACATAAAACTAGAAAAGTTATAGAGGTCAGAATATGGCTCTATAACCCCTTCTCGATCCATGACGAGCATGGATATCATGAGGTGGGTAAGGGAGTATGGCATGGGATCGAGAGTTGGATTCATGCCATAGCCAGCAGATGCCCATTGGACAAATGAAATAAAAAGTGTTGAAGTCAGAACAGTGGTACTGTTAAAAGCTATAGCTGATGGCACAAAGGCACAAAGACCCATAGGTGGAAAAATGAAAATGTTATAGGGGTCAGTCAGAACATGACAATATACAAGTTTATTTTTCAAGTTTATTTTTTACCATTAAAAAAAACTATAATTATCAAAGTTTAAAAAAATTATGATACGAAAAAAAAGTTATCCAAGTTTGTTATTGGAATCATTTTGACTCGTATAATAAATATACCATGTCAGTTTAGGCGTATGCTGAACTCCCAAAAAAATGATTGCCCCACAAAATTGTGCATTTTCATTTTGTTTCCAATTATCCACCTTCAAATATTTTTTTTTCTTTGTTGATAATACATTATATGATAAAGTAAAGGGTACCAGTGAAAAATATGCCCTAATAAAAATTTGTCAGTGGAAAAAGAAAAAAGTTATGGGTCTTAGAGAGTCTTAGAACATAAGCCAGTAATCAAAATCGGGGGGTTGGGAAAGAGTAAATGCAACTTTTCTTTTAATTTAAAATTTTTTCAAAAGTAGTATTGGGTATCATTGCGATTGTACAGAAGGAGAGAAGGAAAAACAAGAAAATGCAAAAACTAAGTAATATAAATCATGACGGGGTTAATTATCTTGTCACGATGCCGGCTGGCAGGAGGTGGATCCGCTGTGTCAACGAGGGATTGGCGTGGACCGTGCTAGTGGACCGGTTCTAAGAGGCTACTGGTTTTCACCAGAGCCCGCCGCAAAGCGGGATGGTCTTGCTGCGGCAGTAGCAACCAGGTCGTATCCACTAGCAACGGCTCTACCTCGCTGACTGCTGAGAAGGCGTGGGACAGAAGGGCAAGGCAGAGGCAAGGTCAGACGTAGCAGAAGGTCGGGGGCAGGCGGCAAGGTTCGTAGTCAGGGTGGATAGCAGAAGTTCAGGTACACAGGCTTTGGACACACTAAACGCTTTCACTGGCACAAGGCAACAAGATCCGGCAAGGGAGTGCATGGGAGGAGATCAGATATAGTCTGGGAGCAGGTGGAAGCCAATTAAGCTAATTGGGCCAGGCACCAATCATTGGTGCACTGGCCCTTTAAGTCTCAGAGAGCTGGCGCGCGCGCGCCCTAGAGAGCGGAGCCGCGCGCGCCAGCACATGACAGCAGGGGACCGGGACGGGTAAGTGACCTGGGATGCGATTCGCGAGCGGGCGCGTCCCGCTGTGCGAATCGCATCCCCAACGGCCATGACAGTGCAGCGCTCCCGGTCAGCGGGACTGACCGGGGAGCTGCAGGGAGAAAGACGCCGTGAGCGCTCCGGGGAGGAGCGGGGACCCGGAGCGCTAGGCGTAACAGTACCCCCCCCCCTTAGGTCTCCCCTTTTTTTTGTCCGGTGACTGCCTCCCCTGGGATGAGGACACCGGGAAAGAATGGATGGTTTCCTCAATGGCAGGCAGTACAGCAGGAGTGGGAATGGGGAGGGAGGGCAGAGGGTGAAGCTTGGCACGGGGTAGGGAGACACAAGGACGGGAGCCATGAGGAGACACAGAGGCTTGCCTGATGGGACTGGGAGGGGGGGAGAGGCACTTCCTGTGGCAGGCAGAGTCCCAGTTCTTTATCTCCCCGGTGGTCCAATCAAGGGTGGGGGAATGAAGCCGGAGCCATGGCAGACCGAGGAGGACCTCAGAGGTACAGTTGGGGAGAATGAAGAACTCAATCCTTTCGTGGTGGGGTCCGATAGACATCAGGAGGGGTTCTGTGCGGTAACGCACGGTGCAGTCCAATCTGGCTCCGTTGACCGCGGAAATGTAGAGCGGTTTGACGAGACGGGTCACCGGGATGCTGAATTTATTAACAAAGGACTCCAAAATAAAATTCCCGGAGGCACCAGAGTCCAAGCAGGCCACGGCTGAGAGGGAGGAGTTGGCTGTAGGAGAAATCCGCACGGGCACCGTGAGACGTGGAGAAGAAGACTTAGAACCAAAAGATGCAACACCCACGTGAGCTGGGTGCGTGCGTGCGTTTCCCAGGCGTGGAGGACGGATAGGGCAATCCACCAAGAAATGTTCAGTACTGGCACAGTACAGACAGAGATTTTCTTCTCTACGGCGATTCCTCTCTTCCTGGGTCAGGCGAGACCGATCCACTTGCATGGCCTCCTCGGCGGGAGGCCCAGACGAAGACTGCAAAGGATGCTGTGGGAGAGGTGCCCAGAGATCTAAGTCTTTTTCCTGGCGGAGCTCTTGGTGTCGTTCAGAAAAACGCATGTCAATGCGGGTAGCCAAATGGATGAGTTCTTGGAGGTTGGCAGGAATCTCTCGTGCGGCCAGCACATCCTTGATGCGACTGGATAGGCCTTTTTTGAAGGTCGCGCAGAGAGCCTCATTATTCCAGGATAGTTCAGAAGCAAGAGTACGGAATTGTATGGCGTACTCGCCAACGGAAGAATTACCCTGGACCAGGTTCAGCAGGGCAGTCTCAGCAGAAGAGGCTCGGGCTGGTTCCTCGAAGACACTTCGGACTTCAGCGAAGAAGGACTGGACTGTGGCTGTGGCAGGATCATTGCGGTCCCAGAGCGGTGTGGCCCAAGACAAGGCCTTTCCTGAAAGAAGGCTTACTACGAACGCCACCTTAGACCGTTCTGTAGGAAACAAGTCCGACAACATCTCCATGTGCAGGGAACACTGAGACAAAAATCCACGGCAGAGTTTAGAGTCCCCATCAAATTTGTCCGGCAGGGACAAGCGGAGGCTAGGAGCGGCCACTCGCTGCGGAGGAGGTGCAGGAGCTGGCGGAGGAGATGGTTGCTGCTGTAGCAGAGGCAGAAGTTGCTGTAACATGGCGGTCAACTGCGACAGCTGCTGTCCTTGTTGGGCAATCTGCTGCGATTGCTGAGCGACCACCGTGGGAAGATCAGCGAGACTTGGCAGCGGCACCTCAGCGGGATCCATGGCCGGATCTACTGTCACGATGCCGGCTGGCAGGAGGTGGATCCGCTGTGTCAGCGAGGGATTGGCGTGTACCGTGCTAGTGGACCGGTTCTAAGAGGCTACTGGTTTTCACCAGAGCCCGCCGCAAAGCGGGATGGTCTTGCTGCGGCAGTAGCAACCAGGTCGTATCCACTAGCAACGGCTCTACCTCGCTGACTGCTGAGAAGGCGTGGGACAGAAGGACAAGGCAGAGGCAAGGTCAGACGTAGCAGAAGGTCGGGGGCAGGCGGCAAGGTTCGTAGTCAGGGTGGATAGCAGAAGTTCAGGTACACAGGCTTTGGACACACTAAACGCTTTCACTGGCACAAGGCAACAAGATCCGGCAAGGGAGTGCATGGGAGGAGATCAGATATAGTCTGGGAGCAGGTGGAAGCCAATTAAGCTAATTGGGCCAGGCACCAATCATTGGTGCACTGGCCCTTTAAGTCTCAGAGAGCTGGCGCGCGCGCGCCCTAGAGAGCGGAGCCGCGCGCGCCAGCACATGACAGCAGGGGACCGGGACGGGTAAGTGACCTGGGATGCGATTCGCGAGCGGGCGCGTCCCGCTGTGCGAATCGCATCCCCAACGGCCATGACAGTGCAGCGCTCCCGGTCAGCGGGACTGACCGGGGAGCTGCAGGGAGAAAGACGCCGTGAGCGCTCCGGGGAGGAGCGGGGACCCGGAGCGCTAGGCGTAACATATCTATACACCAATGCATGTACTAAAGGCAGATTTATCCACTGCTAGCATCTGCAAAAAGGCTGAATATAAGTACTAGATACAGTGCAGCTGCCAGTATACAAGGGAGCCATATAGCATTCCATAATCCATTTGCAGGTATCTCTTTTATTATAGTAAAATTTGCATTAATGTTTCACTGATAAGGTGCTAGCAGCCTTAAAGGGGTTATCCAGGAAAAAAACTTTTTTTTATATATATATATCCACTGGCTCCAGAAAGTAAAACAGATTTGTAAATTACTTCTATTAAAAAATCTTAATCCTTTAAGTACTTATGAGCTTCTGAAGTTAAGATTGTTCTTTTCTGTCTAAGTCCTCTCTGATGACACGTGTCTCGGGAACCGCCCAGTTTAGAAGCAAATCCCCATAGCAAACCTCTTCTAAACTGGGCGTTTCCAGAGACAGGTGTCATCAGAGAGCACTTAGACAGAAAAGAACAACCTTAACTTCAGAAGCTCATAAGTACTGAAAGGATTACGATTTTTTAATAGAAGTAATTTACAAATCTGTTTAACTTTCTGGAGCCAGTTGATATATATAAAAAAGTTTTTTCCTGGAATACCCCTTTAAGGAAGAGCAGAGGAAAAATATCCAAATACTCCATTGACCCCATTAAATATAAACATAATAGATCCCTGGTAGCTATTTGTTGGCATCTGGCTTTGTGGTATGTGGGGGAGACCAAGTCCTCTGATACTGTCTCTGACCTATCTTATTTGTTATGTTTCCCTTCAGGTCATTGCTTTACTAACACGTAATAAAAAGGGATGTTGGGGAGGAAGGATCCTTCTCCTGATCAGAAAGCCTGTTCTGGTCTGAGATCTCAATAACATATCTCAGAAACATAGAAAAGCATATACACCTCTGCCGTAACTACTGTGTGCTGTAAATATCTGTTCATACAGCAAAACATAAATCCGTACAATTTATAATTCTGTATATGCAACTCTATTTGCAAGAATTTTAGTTCCAAGTTATAATTGTATGGATATTATTATATCAACTTTCCTTTATTTGCTGCTTTTTTAAATCTCTCTTTTTAAAGCTTTGTTTAGGTCAGAAAGGTTATCCAGATGTCCCTTCAGGTCTCCTTCTAAGGAAAAGAAGCATATTGTATGACTATTACTATTGTTACACCGACTTTTAAATACCTGAGTGGTGTATTTATAGACGAGCTAATAAAAGAAATGCCAGCAGGAAAGGTCAGGTACTAATGCGTAAATGATTTAACACAGGAGAGTATTTCTTTCCGGGTCCATAAAATATAGATGAGCATTGCAGTGTTCAGTGATACTTTTTTTTTTGTTTAGATCACAGTATTTTAGAGGAAACCGCTTCCTTCATCAGATCTAAAGAAACCCAGATCCCACTATTCAAAATGACAACATGCTGACATTTAAAGTGGCCATTCTACCAGAAAGTTTCAATTGCGGTTTTATAGGGTTTAAATATATATTGTATGTCATTAAACCTACGCTCGCTCTGTACACTTTAAATCCACATTCATGTGGCAGAAAACCACTTATGGGAAGTAAGCATTGTAGTTAAAGTACAAATCTTTACTAAGTAAACATAGATTCCGAAAGCTTTCATACGGCATTGGGAATACTTTTAATGATTTTTATGGCCATTAAATTCATGAATCATAATATTATTTAACCCTGCTATTCATAAAGCAGACACACAGAATTGCATGACTGCTACGCCGCTTTGTTTTCTTTTGTAACTAAATGTCATTTATCATGATATATTTTCCTCATTCTATGACAGATATCACCCAGAATAATATACACTTTACAAGGAAAAGTCCTTGGGGCCTAGGCTCTAACACGATAATGGGGGCCAAAAATCCAGTGGAAGACTAATCCATTAAAAACTGGAGGCCTTCTTATATACTAGGGCAGGTTGATTCACAAATAACCCATTTGATCTTAACATGTTCTATGAGTAAAATGAGAACAACAAATAGAGGTACAGAGATCAGAATCACGTCCTCTGATGGGGTCAAGGAATCACAGTCAGCACTGCTTGAAGATGTCATTCATTATTAATATTATTATTATCTAATCAGAGTATTTTGATACATATTGAACATTTTTATACTCTTCAAGCATAGATTGCAAAATTGTCATTATATATATATATATATATCCAAATCTTAAGAGTGGCACATGATGTCCACCTCTGAATAAAAACCTGATTTTACTATACACTGTCAGGAATTGTTTATGCTATATGTGTCTACTTAGTGGTTTTAATGTGAACTGCAGTCTCTTAAGAGTTTTCTAGCAGGTTGTGGTAATATATTAAATTTGTAACATAGGAAGGTGTAAAGGGGTATTCTAGCTCTTTAAAACTTAGGCGTGCATTGTCTATAGGAGCACCAGAGAGATGGGCACTGACATAGATAATGCATGAAGTGTGTGCTGACCCAGGGAGAATCAGGGCCCTATTCTGTAAATCAGACACTAAGACAACAAGTTTAAAGGGATTGGGATACCCCTTTAACAAAATGTATGGACAGGTAAGAGTGGACACATCTGTACAACTACTTAAATGGGCACCGCCAGATTCAAAAACTTTTTGTATGTTGTACATCTTGGCATAACCTTAACCTTTCTAATATACTTCATAAAAAAATGTCATTTCCTTTTTGTAGAAATCATGGTTTATAAAATCATGGCTTTTTCAAAGCTGAAGCACAGGCATGGATAAGGTCCAATAAGTGAGGGTGGGCTAGCAATCCTCTGTGTCTGATAGGACAGGGAGAGCACAGAGGAGTACTATCAGACAGGAGAGAGCACAGAAGAGTCCTATCAGACAGGGGAGACAGCGGAGTCCTATCAGACAGGGGACATCACAGAGGAGTGCCATCAGACAGGAGGGAGCACAGAGGAATCCTATCAGACAGGAGAGTACAGAGGAGTGCTATCAGACAGGAGAGAGCACAGAAGAGTACTATCAGACAGAAGAGAGCACAGAGGAATGCTTTCAGACAGGAGAGAGCACAGAGGAGTACTATCAGACAGGAGAGAGCACAGCGGAGTCCTATCAGACAGGAGAGAGCACAAAGGAGTACTATCAAACAGGAGACAGCATAGAGGAGTGGTATCAGACAGGAGAGAGCACAGAGGAGTACTATCAGACAGGAGAGAGCGCAGAGGAGTGCTATCAGACAGGAGAGAGCACAGAGGAGCCCTATCAGACAGAGGAGAGCACAGAAAAGTGCTATCAGACAGGAGAGAGCACAGAGGAGTACTATCAGACAGGATTGAGCACAGAGGAGTATTATCAGACAGGAGAGAGCACAGAGGAGTACTGTTAGACAGGAGAGAGCACAGAGGAGTGCTATCAGACAGGAGAGAGCAGAGAGGAGTGCTATCAGACAGGAGAGAGCACAGAGGAGCCCTATCAGACAGGGGAGAGCATAGAGGAGTACTATCAGACAGGGGAGAGCATAGAGGAGTACTATCAGACAGGGGAGAGTACAGAGGAGTACTATCAGACAGGGGAGAGCACAGAGGAGTACCATATTTTTGGCATATACAAATATTTGTCACTTGCGCCAAGGGAGAAGGAAGAAGCCTAGGTCTTGCCCTCCTCACATGCAACCTTAGGGCCAGTATGCATCACCAAAAGTCACAGAAATATATGCCAGCTAATAGCTGGTATAGATTTCTGCAATGTTCGCAACTATAGCCACAGACCTATGAGGTATGCATCTCCAGTGGACCTAAAATGGGTAGAGCTTTACTTTTGTGGGGTGCTCCAAACCACTGCACATAGAAAATGACCCCTATAATCTTTATGTAATTTTAACAGAAATTGTAAAACTGTAAATATCAGAATAATTAGAAATGGTAAAAGACTAATATAAAGAAATAATTAACAAAAGTAAATACAAAAGAAATGTAATAATTTAGTAAATATTATAATGACACACGTACATTACCTTTGCTCTATAGCTTTATAAAATATAAAAGGGTGCATTTCTATATGGAATTTTCTTTAACATACTGTACAGTGTAGTTCATTCAGTGGTTACAAGCACTTGTCTCACCTATAGATGTCACATTGTTCTTATTAGTTCATTCTGGCATCTTATGATGATATAATGATTACAAAGAATCTCTTGGCAGAACATTTTTCTCTTACCGCTCAGAATGTCTCTTTCCAGCTCTTCTTGGCAAGGTAGTGTTAGCTATAGAAGAAAATTATTTTAAAAATGCAGCAGGACACCCCACCAAGCTTACCTGCCCCTTCATTTTTGTAATCTGAACATCTCAACACTCCGCTGATCAGCTCTGTGCAGTGCTAAACATTGCATTGATCCTTTATAGATAATCTTGACTAGGGTATTAGGCTGGGTTCACACTACAGAATTTCCTAGCCAAATTCCCTCTACTTCTCCATGCAAAAACCATGACACAAAAATAATTTGAGGTAGAGCCACACAGATTTTGCATGTGAAAATTCTGTCTGGAATCCAAGCCCCTTTGGTGTCATTGGAAGTTCCTGATGAGGATTATTTTCTGCTGCAAGAATGGTCATCAGGACCTTCCATTAATATCAGTGGGGCTTTGATTACCTACTTGACTCTGCTTCAAATTACTCATGTGTCATGGTTTTTGCATGGAGAAGTAGAGGAAAGTGAGGAAATTCTGTAATGTGAACTGAGCCTAAGATATGGTAGGCAATACAGATAAGAGAAATGAAATGGTAGTGAATAGTGACCTACTACAACAAGTAACATCTTGTAATTTCTCCAAAATCTTACATAGAGGTCCTTGTCCAACAAAATCACTGAAGACTGGGTATCCATTTTAGCTAAAGAAACATAGAAACATAGAACGTGTCGACAGATAAGAACCATTTGGCCTATCTAGTCTGCCCAATATCCTAGCAATAGTCCTTGGCCCTATCTTATATGAAGGATAGCCTTATGCTTATCCCATACATGTTTAATCTCCTTCACTGTATTTGCAGCGACCACTTCTGCAGGAAGGCTATTCCATGCATCCACTACTCTCTCAGTAAAGTAATACTTCCTGATATTACTTCAAAAACCTTTGCCCCTCTAATTTGAAACGATGTCCTCTTGTGGTAGTTTTTCTTCTTTTAAATATGCTCTCCTCCTTTACCGTGTTGATTCCCTTTATATATTTAAAAGTTTCAGCTATTGCAATGCACTGTATTACACTAGGGCTGCAACAAATAATTATTTGTAAAAATTGATTAGTTAGTAAATTATTGGTTCAGTTAATTGATTACTGGGATACAAAAAAACAAAACAGGATTAGGGGACCAGGCAAAGGTTAACGGGAGGAAGTGGGGACCGCGTTGTGAAAAGTTAAATTGGGAAAAAATGAGGGGACGGCACCTGAAGGGTTAACAGGGAAAAAAAAAGGGGAAAGCATCTAAAGGGTTAAACTATGAGCCCTGCTGCAGGGAAGAATGAGCAGTTCACAGACCTTAGAGATGGCCGTCCTTCCTGCACCAGAAAGATCTATCACTGCATGGAGGATGAAGAACGCTGCTTCTGGTAGGCTCTCACTGAGGCACCTAGGACCGGTAGGCCATGCTGGATTTCGGACTGCACTCCAGGCCATGGTCTCAGTGCTGGAGGCTAAAAGGCAGGGAAAGGAGTAACAATAGTAGGTATACTATGTTACTATGTCACACCCCTAACAACCGAGACCACTCCCTCTAAAAAACAATTAATTAATGATGGAAATTGTTGATAACAATTTCCATTAGCGATTTTTATCATTGATTAATTGCTGCAGCCCTGTATTACCCCATTTGTTGCTGCAGAAAGAGTTAACCCATTGGCTATAGTGAAAATAGTGTATTTATTGTGTTGTTGATATATTTTCTATGTGGATTGTGTTCTGTGTTCCAGTCCTCGGGTTCCTCCGACCAACAAACAGAGCTTTATCCCTGGTTACACACTATGCCAAGTAATGTGTTAATTAATTAGTTGTCAGGCAAATAGTCTTGTAATTAATAATGAAGCCTGGCTTACCAGCAGTCATGAAATGTTCCAATGAAGCAGAGCCGGGTGGGGGCAGGGTTCTTTTTTAATTACCAAAATGGGTTACTATAAGAGATAACCCTGAGTAGTCTGATTAAAGATTCACGGCTGCTTCCCCTGTGACATTTTAAATGCATTCATTATTCGAAGTGCATCACATATATTGGTAAATGTACTGTACCTTTTGATTTTCTCTTGTTATTTTCTATGAATGGCTGTGTGTGCTTTGATCCATGTGTCATAAATTGAGTAGTGCTTATAAAGTGTGGAATCGTGAATGGTCCCCGGAGAAATGGCATTTTTTTAACGTGTGAATCGGAAGGCTCATAACTGTATGTGACATTAAGTTAGTGTCATTAATTTGTATTTCACCGCATTAGCTTTCATTTTTACTGTTTTAGACAAAGTTTGACTATATTAGTAGACTGAGAGAACATAGATAATTTTGTGATTAGATGAGATGCGTTATACTCATGGAAATTATTTTATCAGTTTTTTTTTCGTGTTTACGGTCTTCGTATTGTCCACCTATAAAACCTTCAGGGAACCTCTCTATAAGCATCACCCAATTCTCTAATATTGTCCCACATCTGGTAAAATAAACAGATTATGGCACTTTCCATTCAGAGAGGAGAGAGGTACGGGGAGTTCAGTAGACAAGACCGAAACGGTCGTTGTCTACTGAACTCCCCTGCACCTCCCTCCACTGTTACCTTCACTGCTTGTGATGTACTGCCGTTAACTTTGAAGTGTCTAGTAAAGAAGAAATTACTGTCATCTTAATGGTGTCACGATCTGTTTGTTTTACTAGATGTTATGCATGTGGGACAACATTTCTGTCTCTAATATTGTTGAGCACCAATGAGGTCTTCACAGCTGCCACTGACTGCTACTCCAAGCAGGATAGAAGTAAGTATCGCTATAGCAGTGCCAGAGATATCTCTTGTTGGACATTGTTGTCCACATGTATCTTCTTCCTTGTGCAGTGTTACTGGTTGGCATGAAGCGTGTGTAAAAAGCCATATAGCCTCTAAGTCTCTGTTGGTTCCATATGTACAAATAACGTCTGTACTTCTGTCTATACTTCCATTCTACATATGGGGTCCAATGGAACATGCCCCAATTTGTTTTCTCTGTTGGATTTGTACAAAATCTGAACTATAGAGCAGAACTATGATATAATCAAGTGCATGAGCCAATACTTTCATTTATAATTTTTATCTTTACAAACTTTATTTTGCGCACCCTCCATATCTACTTTCCATTACTGAAGGTTACCATTAGTTTTCCACAATAATAGATGGTGGCTTTATATCTGTGGGTCTTTCTGTTATATTTCATTGTATGGAAGATCATAACAGGTGATCAACTCATCACTGAAATGACTTAGTTAATGGTTAGTTTTAATATAAAGAGATGCCCCAGAAATGGAAATTTATACCATTGCATATTGTTGTTAACAGAGGAATTTGTCTTTAACAATCAAAATTGGTATTTTAACTATCGTTTTGCAAAGGAGTAACATGAGGTTGTGGGCCCCAATGCAACATCTGGTACCAGCCCCCAAATATAGTGCTTCATTTATAGTATTGGTCTCCTCATATTAGAAACAAAGACTTCATGGGATCCATCAGACTCCTGGGCCTGGTGTTATTGTGTCTTCTTTTGTTATGTCTCTGTCTACACAAAAAATGTGAAAGATATTAGGATTTATTTTAATGGTTAGCTACTTAAAGGGGAACTCCAGCAACAATTTAGGTATGCCTTATTTACAGGAAAGGGGAACCCCGCAATGTGCTGTGTGCTGTGTTCCACATGCGCTCCTTATGTAGAGCCAGGTCCCGTTCTGCAGAACGTGGGGATCAGGTACTTATCCCCTATATATGTGGTTCATATGAGACACCATGCCCCCTTCATGTGAAACTCTACCCACTTGGAGAGCAAGACACAAACTGTCAAAAAAAATTTTCCTTACAAATATGCCAGGTGCAGTGATGATAAATCCCTCCAGTGCCCCTATTATGTTGTTATGATCAGTCTTTACCAAAAAGGGCAGCATGTGTCTTCTTTTATGACACACTATACCATAGTTCTTCTCCTATCTTGTTAATGCTGTAGGACTGGTATAATTATGTAGTAAAAAATGTTTGTTGGAAGATAATGAGAAAGCAATTCAACAATATGAAAGGAAATGTGCTGGCATGACTCTAACTGAGATAAAAATATAAGAATATCCCTTAATGTTGTAACATATTTTGTCAGTTTCAGTTGCATAAACTGAAAATACAGCTACCAAAATAAAGTGATGCAAATTATAGCTGGATTAATCGTAAATCAATCACATTTTTACAGTTTGAATGGATGTACAGTAGATGTTCTAACATTTCCATTGAATTCCCCATACAAAATAATAACCTTCAGTACATCCTGATTCCCATAATCAATTGCTTTATAAATTTATGGTAATTTGGAAATACTGTAACCTGAGGCTAGGTTCGCAGGTAGGAATTTCCGTGCGGAATTCTGCTTGGAATGTCCGTACGGAGATTCTGCTGTAGCAGAGTCCCGTTGAAATGAAATGGTATTCTGCTGCTCTGTGCACATGGTAGAATTTCCGTGCCAGATGTTTCCGGCATGGCAATTCCATTTTCTGTGTCCACATAAAGAATAAACACGTTCATTCCTTGTGCGGAGCTTATGCCAGCGCCGCACAGTATCTGGAATGTCCGCACAGGCATAGCCTAAAACTGCTTAACCAGTTGGTTGATGTCCTCAACATGTTTAGTAAAAGAATTGGATCATTTGGTTAGACAGTCTCATGTATAAATGAACACCGACATAATGTATTATGCCTAGTGCAATTCTTGAGCAGCTGGTGCATGATACAGGAGCTATTTCTTGCTCTCTTAATCCATGTGTCAGCCATCATCCCCTCAACCACTGCACTAAGCATAACACAGTGTGTCGCAATTTGTCACTGTAGGTACCATATTGACCTGTTATCATTTCTTTTCTTCACGCACAAAAAAGAACAAAGGTATACTGACTATGTCCAATGAGTAAGGCCGGGTACAAACTATAGAATTTCTTATCAGAATTCCGTTTTGAAATTCAGCTAAAAAAATTCTGGTGCATTGGCAATGGGATTCCGCTGCTCAGCGCACACTCAGGAATTTTTGGGGCGGACTTTCAGACAGGAAAATCAGCTTGAAAAAATTTGCCCGAACATTGAACTTATTCTGGTGGGTTTTTGCTCAGCAGACTTTACGAACGCTTACTGCACTCGGAATCTCCGGACAGATTTTTGGCTGGAAATTTCAAAGTGTAAACCCGGCCTAAGGGTATATGGATGTTTTTGGTAATGGATAGACATTGTTTGGTAATGCAAAATAGGAATTAGCAGTAGGTTGATGGATAAATGACTGATGACGACAGATGGTATGGTGGATGATCATTGCATAGACATGAGTTATACACATTGTAGGCCATGCTGTTTGTTACAGTTCTTCTGTACAGTTGTGAGCTGCACAAGTATTTTTAGTTGCTCAAATTGGCCATTCATGATAAAGTTATTCAGATACCATACATGATCAACGGACACCGAGCGAAGATGAACAATCTTTTACTATGAAATGTTGCTTCATTAAAGGACCATTTCTGTTACAGCCAACTACACTATATAATGTACTGTCAAGCAGTATGTTAACACTATGATCTTTAGTATTATTTCTATGTGGGTTGCATCGCCTATGTGCATGTAATTATCTCTAATGGCTGTGTGTCAGTTTATCCTTAGCAATAAGCAGCATTGTTCTAATTGTTGGCACAGTTGTTGATTATAGTGTCAGATGTTAGCTTATTATTTTCCCAGAATGTAACCATAAGCAAAGTTACAGTATACAGTAAAATCTCCCTTAGCGGACACCTCCCAATAGTGAAAAGTTTTTTATTCCCTGGCAGAGTCCCAAAAGACTTGATGTATTCACACCTTTTGAATAGGGGACATTCCCCATAGTGGATGCAGACACACCCAATAGGGGACGAAACACTCCCAATGGGGACAAAAAACTCCCAATAGGGGACAAAACACCCCCAATATGGGACAACCAGGGTTATGTGCCAGCACTACCTTGTACACAGGGCCGCTGTCAGGGGGGTGCAGCCAGTAGCCCGATAAGGGGCCCTGACCCCTGTAGCAGCCCCAACACAGAAGCAGGAGACCGCTGTGTGAACAGTGGTCTCCTGCTTCTGTACATCATTTGCCCCACCTCTCTCATCCCCCCACTCCACTTTATTACCCCTGTGCCAAATCACCCCCCTTCATTACACCCTGTGCCAAATAATTTCTCCTCAATCCCCCCTGTGCTTTTTCATTCCCCCCTTTGTTACCCTCTGTGCAAATGTATCACCCCCTCATTTCCCAATCTCTCAATAGTGGACATTTTTTTCTCCGAGTGTCCACTATTGGGAGGTTTTACTTTATATGGGTTAGTATCTTTAACTAGAAACCAGGGATGCCAATCTTGTTTAACAAGCCAGAAAGTTATTATTAAAAGCAAAAGTTCTCATAACACTCAGGTTATAAAGTAAAATCTGGAAAGGGACGGGCTGAAAGAGACAGCTACTCCACTCTTTGGGCCAGGGACTATGCGTCATATAAGATAGGGCCAGGGACTATTGATAGTATTCAGCCTGTTATAGAATATCAGACATAAGACTATGCGTCATATAAGATAGGGCCAGGGACTATTGATAGTATTACGAATACTGGCCAGTCAAGATAGGCTGATTGGTTCTTATCTGCCAACACATTCTATGTTTCTCCGTTAAGGTGAGCTTTTGCTGAAAATTTGTCCTGCAGAAACTGCAGCATTGAAAACCGAATGTACAAAATGTGACCAATCAGAACTGTGTGTGATTGAATGTGATTGATAGCTATGGACAACACCACTAGTCTACGCATCTAGTTGTTTAATGGTTCCTATATGTTCCTTCTGCTCTTAAACCTTAGTCAACATCAATCTCCATCAGTTATATCTTAATCAGTTTTCTTTACAGGATTTGCAATGATCTGTAGGGTCAATGGTTGATGGATTGAAAGATTGATGGAATCTGATGGACGCTGGTGTAAATTTGTCATGAGTTTTGCAATCAGTCTAAATCCGCTGCAACGAGAAAAAAATACTAAAAAGAATTTGTATGGTATGTTCACACAGCATTTTGAAATGTTTTTTTTTGCACATATTACACACCAAAATAAGCACCAAAATCATGCAGTGCAAGAATACACTTTCTACATTTTAAATTGCAGTGCATAGTTTTTTTTCCAGGTAATTCAAATACTGCTTGTAGTCTGTGTGGTTTTTCACTAATAAATCCAGAATGTGGATTATGGTGAAAATACACTTAAGACTTCTGAAAACTTTGATAACAGGAGAATGACACATGTTTACTGCTTAATATATATTAAAGGTTCCTTATATATGTTTTTACTTCTGATATATGCAAAGTTTGTTCAAATAACAGTGTAAGTATCTTATTTCTCACGACCCAAAATGTTATAGGCAGCAGCACCTTGTGTAAATGCCAGTGATTCTACAAATGTATGTATAAGGTGCTGCCTCCTGAATATAACCCTCCTTTATAGTCTGCAAGCTTGCCATCAGCAGCATGTCATTAAATATTGTAACCACTACCTTGCTGTAATGTTGCTGCAGTTTCTTTTATTTCTGCTCATATACCATTTCCCAATGCATCAATAACCCCCTTCTCCCCCACTTGTGTAAATTATCCCCAAGCACAGTACCAGCCTGTTTAGTCAAGTGCATTTTTACCAGCACAAAAATGTTGTCCTGTGATTGGAAATGGAGTCTAGGTGTGTGTGTGCTTGCACCAAAAAAGTCCAGCTTAGGTCAGCCCCTCTGAAATAGAGAGAATGAGAAATAGCTGTATGTCATGGAAGGCATTCTCAGGGGCTCAATACCAGCAGTGAGAGCCCCAAAATCACTTTGTCACTACTCTGAAGGGGTAATGTAACAAAACTAGGCAGGTTTTGAAAAAATATTTAAAAAGTACAGATACACTATAACACAAACCCCATGTGGCAGTGATGAATTTACTCTCTAAAGCAAAGATTTTCAAGAAGAAATATACATGCCCCTAATTTTGTATTCTTCAGCGACCCCCGCGTCATCTTTCAATAATGTTTTCATGCTGCGTCTTTACCTATAACACTTTTATTGAAAAGCCTCAGCCATTGTCTTCTCTAATTTACCAATGCAAAGTACCCTTATTACGTTACAGATTGATTTCATTTGCGGATTCGCTTTGATTTAACCCTGCTGCACGCTCGGTTTTTATTTGGTAGCGGAGGAAATATTTAAACAGTACAGCGAGACTTAGAATTTCAAACAGCGATCCATCTGCACTAATGTTTTTGCACAGCACAGCTTGATAGTTTTATTACATATGTAGTCCCATTTAAAATAAGTAACCTCATGCTGCAGAGCTTACTATTTCTATTTTCCATGGGGCAGGCTGAGATTGAAATGTAATTTGCTGAAAATGATGCATTCTTGCCCTTTGATTGAACGGTTTGTATTGTTTCTAAAACACATCAATGATATTGCGCGTTCTTATATGTCGAAATATATTCAATATATTTATATTCATGTAACTGAACTCTATTCCGGTCTGATAGCTACTATAGCAAAGGTACAGTGAACAAGAGCATTTCTTCTCCAGAGAAGCCTTTGTATGAAGCACACAGACTGTCAGAGTATGTTGCTCTACATTACTGATGGTTCACTTAGTTGCCTAATCAGTCCTAACTGACAGCCGGCAAGATAAAATCACTTCTCTCTTAGCATAGTAACATTTGGTAGTCGGTTGCCATCTTGTTTCTTCCGGCAAATTACAGTACATAGAAAAATACACAACATCCAACTCATATGTTTCCCCTGCAATTTTTTATTTTCTGTGTAACACACTGAAAGAAGAAGCATATTCATTACAGACATATAACATTGAGACAAATGAATATCAATATCATGGCTGCCAACATTTTGTACTAATTTCCGGGGGCATTTTCCTGCTGAGTTGGCGTATCTAAGCCTCTCATGCATGATAATGTCTCACATGCTATATATCACCCATCAAGACAAATCTTTCCTTCTTTCTGTTCAGAACATAATACAGTGTGGGGAAACATAAAGTGATAGTAGGCAGTGAATCTAATAGGAATTAACACTCTTTATCAGCTGTTGTAGGTGGTTAATACTAAAGACAATTTCAGAGACTGATATTCCCAGGGACAAAATCTGTCCCTGGGAATCAAGTACATGAATATTTGCAATGGATATGTAATATCTAATTGTGTTCTGTTTTAGAGCATTTTTTAGTTGCATAAATCGGTAGTACAGATAAAAATAGAACAGAGGAATGTAGAGCGCAATCACGGATAAATACTTTTTATTGAAGGATCAACCAGCCATCATAGATGCAAAAATGGTGCATTTTTATGGCCACGATCTGCAGCCTTAGTCAGTTAGTTAGGACTAAGCCGCAGATTGTGGCCGATATCCGTCACTTTTGCATCTATGATGTCTGGTTGATTCTTCAATAAACAGTATTTATCTGGCATTGCGCTGGGCATTCCTCTGTTCTATTAGGTTATACTATGTATTTGGGTCTGTCCCGGTCTGTGACGCAAGAGGGCAACTGGGTGAGCTGATTACAGTGTTTCTGTACAAATAAGAATGTTAAAAAGTATAGGTCACTATTCCTGAGTGGCACTGAGTTCACCTTTCAGCTTCCTGTAGTTATTCCTTTTCCAGGATTGAAGGTGGTTAGTATGGAGATGAAGCTGTAGTGTTTAGTGGAGTCAGAATACAGGGAAGAAGGAAGAGCAGTAGGAAGTAGCACACAGCTGAGCTCTTACATCAGAGTAAAATAAAATGGGCATTTACATAGATTTTATAGCACCCCCATATTCCACAGCGCTGTACATAGCTTGGCATCACTCACATTGGTCAGTGTCCCCATTGGCGCTCACAATCTGGATTACCATCTGTAATGTCCGTTTATTTGTTTTTGCATTTTTCCGTTTTAGGCCCTGTTTAGACCTTGTTTTTCATGCATTGTCTGTTTTCTGTGCTTTCCTTTTCAAGAGTTAAGCCTTTCACCCATGTGACAGGTGGGTGTGGCTATATAACTCCAGCTCAGTCTGCATTCTAGTTGCTGGTTATTTAGTGCAATACACTTTGTCTGCTTGTGCAATAATGCTTCTATGATGTCTGTGCATTATACTTCTATTTCCTCTTGAACATTTACCTTGTATTTTGTGATTTGATCTGAGTTTTTAGCCATGGTAAATAGTCTTTTATTGTAGATTTTAGTCTGTGTTTCATGAATCGATTTTAGGATGGGTATGTCTGTTCTGCTTTGTTGCTTAGTTCACACTGTGAGTTTTCTTGTATCCATTTTCTTAGTTTTTGTAAAAAGACATCCATGTGACCTTTTAACCCCTTAAGGAAAGCAGGGTTTTTCCGTTTTTGCATTTTCATGTTTTCCTCATCATCTTCTAAAAATCATAACACTTTCAATTTTGCACCAAAATTCCACATTATGGCTTATATTTTGCACCACCAATTCTACTTTGCAGTGACATTAGTCATTTTACCAAAATATCCACGGCGAAGTGGAAAAAAATTCATTGTGCGACAAAATTGAAGAAAAAATGCCATTTTGCAAATTTTGGGGAATTCCGTTTCTACACAGTACATTTTTCAATAAAAATGACATCTTTCTTTATTCTGTAGGTCCATACGGTTAAAATGATACCCTACTTATATGTTTGATTTTGTCATGCTTCTAATAAAAATCATAATTACATGCAGGAAAATGTATACGTTTAAAATTGTCATCTTCTGACCCCTATACATTTTTTATTTTTCCATGTGCGGGCCAGTATAAGGGCTAATTTTGTGCGCTGTGATTGGAAGTTTTTATCAGTACAATTTTTATATTGATCGGACTTTTTGATCGCTTTTTATTAATTTTTTCATGATGTAAAAAGTGACCAAAAATGCGCTATTTTGGACTTTTGAATTTTTTGGCCATTGATCGTGTGGTTTAATTAACAATATATTTTTATTGTTTGGACATTTCCGCATGCAGAGATACCACATTTGCTTGTTTTTATTTTTATTTACAGTTTTTTTTTTAATGGAAAACGGGGGGTGATTCTTACTTTTCTTAGGGAAGGTGTTAAATGATCCTTATTAACTTTTTTTTACACTTTTTTGCAGTGTTATAGCCCCCCCTGATGGCTATTTCAATGGACATACCGATCTCATACACAGATCATTGCCGTGCATTGACACTGCAAAGATCAGTGTAATCAGCGGTCGATTGCTCAAGCCTGGATTTCAGGCCTGGAGCAATCAATCGCCGATCGGACATGATGGAGGCAGGTGAGGGGATCTCCGGTCACGTTCTAGCTGATCGGGACATCGCGATTTCACCGCGATGGTACCGATCAGCCCGACTGAGCTGCCGGGAAGCTTTTACTTTAATTTTAGATGTGGCGATCAAATTTGAATGTTGCATTTAAAGGGTTAATAGCACGCTGCACAATGATCGGTGCAGCACCCCATTAGCCTAGGGTCCCAGCTGTCATTAGCTGCCGGGACCGACCCAGTATGACGCGGGGTCACGTCGTGACCCCGCATTTTATACCAGGACCAGGCGGCAGGCGTACAGGTACACCCTACATCCTTAAGTGGTTAATGGGACTCTAGGGCATTGGGTTTTAGTACAAGAGATCTCAGTGCTCCATGGTGGACTCTGGGAGATTGAGTTCTAGTATCAAGACATTCTGTGTTTCCTGGAGGTTTTCTAGGGGATTGAGTTTTTATTTCTGTTTGTTCCTGGAGTCTATGCTGACTCATCCGTTTCCTAGTCTTGTGTTCTGGACCTAATCTGTTTGTTCGTAATCTGTGTCCAGTGTGAACAGTGTTCTATATTTATATCCTGTTTGGTTGATATGATCTTTGTCCTGTTGTATCTGTTTGTGAACAGTGTCCAATGTTCCTGATCAGTTTGCCTGTTTATATTCTCCCCTGTTAGTATTTGTATCCTATCTGGTTGTCTAGTCCTTTTTTGTTTCTGTTCTGGCCAGTGACCGACTATGTATATTATTTGTTTTTACGCCACTGAACAGTAGCGCAGGGAGAGACTGGCTCCAAGCTGTCAATCTATCGCTTATGATGGATGGGCAAGTAGACAGAGAGAGTGTTTTTAGAGTCAGTTTAGGGATCACTCTCCCTGTCCCACCGGTCTGTCATGACACCATCAGAATGTTTTGGAGAGTGGAAGATAACTGGTTGACCTAGAGGAAGCCCACGCACACACTTGAAGATCATAAGAAAAAGACCAAAAAGTATGCAGGCTAGATTTCATAGTTCTGGCTACAATATATATAAAACATATTTATTCGGGCTGGAGATTCCAATGGCGGCCAGCAACTGAATTAGGAAATAGGCTCACACAGACATTGCTGTCCCCATAGACGCAATGTATTCTGTTCATATTCTGCCAAAAGAATGAACGCAATGAGCCTAAGGAAGAATTGTAATTTTTTTTTCATTGTTGCTATGCATTAATAGAACATACAGTATAAATATAGATCCAGATCATACATTTCTCTAAAGGGGTTGTACAGTTTAGAAACTCTGTTTTCATTTACCATATTATAGTTAATAGACTTAGGTTTTTGCCCAGCATTCTCATTTTTTAACTGGAGTTGTGAGTGTCTACAAAAGGAGTTTTGTTGTCCACTGCATGGGCAGTGCACTGATTTAAATGTTAAAATATGTGGAATACATAGCTTCTTCTGTGGTGGTGCTGCAGGAAAAATGAACACATTCTGGCAGATTTCCCGCAGCTGATCATTAGTGGTCCTAGTAGGGGAGACATTTTGTGACCTACTGATTTCAAAGAGACCTTTTGGACAGCTATTGAACCCCTTCAATTAGATCTTAAATTGTTGACCCGGCTTTGTGTTATACTATGTTATGATATATTATTATGTTATATTATATTAGTTTTTAGCCCAACAAGGGACTCTGATGTTATGTGCCTCATGTGCTAAATTGCATTCAGCCTATATAACCTATAAACTCCCATATAAACAAAGAATTATATATGGCAGGCTATTGGAATCTAACCAATAAGCTCATAGCTAGCTATAGTAATAGACCTAACAAGGGTAAACGACAGCATTCATGCACAAATACAGTGATGCTAAAAAGAATCATTGTATGTGATTAGTTTGTGTAAATTGAATTTACAATAATTTGAAAATGTTGGCGCTAATTGACGACAATTATTGTAATAATCAGAATTGCTATTCTTCGTTATTTGGTACTTCTTCCTTACTGCATGAATCTTTATGATACAAAAGGATTTCTATATTTAATATATTCAGTGACAATTTGTGTTTTAACTTGATGCCAGTTGCTAGGCAACATTGTATTAGAAGGGAATCACAAATAGCAACTGATCTACACCCCACTTAAAATGCTATAGAAATTGATCTTTTGGGAGACAAAACAGTATGCTGTTACTAATATATACAAATAACCTTACCTTTGTATCTGCATATAAGTGTAATAGAGATGAAGATGTAAGGGTTAAATGGGTACTCTGGTGGAAAACTTTTTTTTTAAATGAACTGGTGCCAGAAAATTATACAGATTTGTAAATTGTTTCTATTTAAAAATCTTAATCCATCCAGTATTTACCAGCTGCTGTATGTTCCACAGGAAGTTCTTTTCTTTTTGAATTTCCTTTCTGTCTGACCACAGTGCACACCTCTGTCCATTTTAGGAACAGTTCCTAAAATGGAAAGAGGTGTCAGCAGAGAGCACTGTGGTCAGACAGAAAGGAAATTTAAAAAGACAATAACTCCCTCTGAAGTATATAGCAGCTGATAAGTATTGGAAGGATTAAGATTTTTAAATAGAAGTAATATACAAATCTGTTTAACTTTCTGGCACCAGTTGATTTAAAAAATGAGGACGGACCCATTTTTTACCTCAATGACTAGGCTCTTTTTTTTTATTTGACATGTATCTCTTTAAATGGTAATAACTTTAGAAAGCTTTTTCTGAGCAGAGCAATTCTGAGATAGTTTTTTTGTGACATATTGTACTTTATATAAATGGTGCATTTTTGTTGATACATGTAGCATTTTTTGTGAAAAACTTCAAAATATTGTGAAAAATTGGAAAATTTTTAAATAATTTTTTTATGGTGTACACTGTGCGGCAAAAGTGATGTTATATTTATTCTATGGGTCTGTACGATAATGACGATCCCCATTTTATATAGCTTTCTATGTTTTTTTTTCTGTCATTGACTTTCTAACAGCCGTAACTTTTTTATTTTTCATCTGACGCCATTAAGGGCTTATTTTTTTGCGGGATGAACTGTACTTTTTATTGGTATCTTATTTGGGTTACTCGCTCCCTTTTTATATTTTTTTATTCCGCTATTTGTACCAAATTTGGCAAATTTTGCGGATTTTTTTTTTTTTTTACGGCATTCATTGTGCGGGATAATTTACATTATAGTTTTATAGTACACGTCATTATGGACGTGGCAATACCTTTCATGTATATGATTTGTGTTTTTGATATTTTTTGGTGATTGTACAGGGCTTTTATTGGGAAAGGGATTTTTTTAATTTTTTTTACACTTCATACTTCTTTATTGAAGAACTTTTGATTTTATTTTTTACACTTTTTACAGGTTATACTTTGCTGCAATACATTTGTACTGCAGGACAGTATGACCCGATAAACTGCACACAGTACAGCCTGTGCGATACACAGGCTACCGTAGCAGGCAGACAGGAGGTCATAATCTGACCTCCTGCTGCCATAGCAACCAACGGTGACCCGCGATCGTATCGTGGCACCGCCGTTGGTGAACAGGAGGAGAGCGCTCCCCCTGTCAACACCATAGATGCCATGATCAGGATTGATCACGGCATCTAGGGGGTTAATGCTGCCAGGACGGGCACGATCGCAGCTCCGGCAGCTGCAGAGGGACTCCGGCTGTGATTAACAGCCGGGTCCCAAAGCTGATCTCCTGTGCTGCCCACAGCAGTGCCGGAGATCGCTAACACGTATGCCTACGTCCAATTGCACGAACATGTCGGGTGCTTGGACCTATGCATATGTCCTATAGCGGGAAGGGGTTAAGGACTGAGCATTTTTCCGTTTTTGCTCTTTCATTTTTTCCTCCTTATCTTTTAAAAATCATAGCCCTTTCAATTTTGCACCTAAAAATCCATATGATGGCTTATTTTTTGCGCCGCCAATTCTACTTTGTAATTACATCAGTCATTTTACCCAAAAGTCGAAACAAAAAAAAAATCATTGTGTGACAATATTGAAGAAAAAATGCCATTTTGTAACTTTTGGGGGCTTCTGTTTCTACGCAGTACATTTTTCGGTAAAAATGACATGTTATCTTTATTCTGTAGGTCCATACAATTAAAATGATACCCTACTTATATAGGTTTGATTGAAAAATCATAACTACATGCAGGAAAATTTATTTGTTTAAAATTGTCATTTTCTGAACCCTATAACGTTAAAATTTTTCTGCGTACGGGGCGGTATGAGGGCTAATTTTTTTGCGCCGTGATCTGGTTTTTAGCGATACCATTTTTTTTATTGATCGGACTTTTTGATCGCATTTTACTCATTTTTTTCATGATATAAAAAGAGACCAAAAATATGCTAATTTGGACTTTCTTTGCACATATGCCATTGACTGTATGGTTTAATTAACTATATATTTTTATAGTTTGGACATTTATGTACGCGACGACACCACATATGTTTATATTTATTTTTATTTACATCTTATTTTTTTATGGGAAAAGGGGGTGATTCAAACTTTTATAAGGGAAGGGGTTAAAGATCTTTATTAACTTTTTTTTTTCCTTTTTTTTTTTACAATGTTATAGTCCCCATAGGGGACTATAACATGCATTACATTGATCTCTCATACTGTTCAATGCTATGCCATAGAATAGCATTGATCAGTGTTTCTGCCACTTGACTGCTCCTGCCTGGATCTCAGGCACGGAGCAGTCATTCAGCAATCGGACAGCGAGGAGGCAGGTAGGGATCTTCCTCGTGTCCTGCAAGCTGTTCGAGATGCCGCAATTTCACCGCAGCAGCATCACTGAGCTAACCGGCAATGTTTACTTTTGTTTTAGATGCAGCGATCAAGTTTGATCGCTGTGTATAAAGGGTTAATGCCAGACATCAGCCCGATCGGCGATGTCCGGCATTAGCCGTGGGTCCCTGTTGCTTATAGCATATATAGGCATAGTATATATAGGCAAAGTATATATACATATATGCATAGTGGGTATGCTATCAGTGCTGGGGCCCAGATACACAGGTTAAAGTACAGTGGGGCAAAAAAATATTTAGTCAGCCACCAATTGTGCAAATTCTCCCACTTAAAAAGCTGAGAGAGGCCTGTAATTTTCATCATATGTATACCTCAACTATGAGAGACATAATGAGGAAAAAAAATCACATTGTCTGATTTTTAAAGAATTTATTTGCAAATTATGGTGGAAAATAGGTAATTGGACAATAACAAAAGTTCATCTTAATACTATGTTATATACCCTTTGTTGGCAATGGCAGAGGTCAAACGTGTTCTGTAAGTCTTCACAAAGTTTTCACACACTGTTGCTGGTATTTTGGCCCATTCCTCCATGCAGATCTCCTTTAGACCAGTCATGTTTTGGGGCTGTCACTGGGCAACATGGACTTTCAACTCCTTCCAAAGGTTTATATGTAGTTGAGATCTGGAGAATGGCTAGGCCACTCCAGGACCTTGAAATGCTTCTTACGAAGCCACTCCTTTGTTGCCCAGGCGGTGTGTTTGCTGATAGAAGTAGGTTTTCACTCAAAATCTCATGATACATGGCCCCATTCATTATTTCCTTTACATGGATCAGTCACCCTGGTCCCTTAGCAGAAAAACAGCCCCAAAGCATGATGTTTTCACCCCCATGCTTCACAATAGGTATGGTTTTCTTTGGATGCAACTCAGCATTCTTTTTCCTCCAAATGCGACAAGTTGAGTTTTTACCAAAAATTTCTACTTTGGTTTAATCTGGCCATATAACATTCTCCCAATGCTCTTCTGGATCATCCAAATGCTCTCAGCAAACTTCAGATGAGCCAGGACATGTACTGGTTTAAGCATGGGGACATGTCTGGCACTGCATGATTTGAGTCCTTGGCGGCGTAGTGTGTTACTGATGGAAGCCTTTGTTACTTTGGTCCCAGCTCTCTGCAGATCATTCACTAAGTCCCTCCGTGTGGTTTTTGCTCACCGTTCTTGTGATCATTTTGACACCACGTGGTGAGATCTTGTGTGGAGCCCCAGTTTGAGGGAGATTATCAGTGGTTTTGTATGTCTTCCATTTTATAATAATTGCTACCACAGTTGATTTCTTCACAACAAGCTGCTTGCCTATTGCAGATTCAGTCTTCCTAGCCTGGTGCAGGTCTACAATTTTGTTTCTGGTGTCCTTCAACAGCTCTTTGGTCTTGGCCATTGTGGAGTTTGGAGTGTGACTGTTTGAGGTTGTGGACAGTTTTTTTTTTATACTGATAACAAGTTCAAACATGTGCCATTAATACAGGTAACAAGTGGAGGACAAAGGAGACTCTGAAAGAAGAAGTTACAGGTCTGTGAGAGCCAGAAATCTTGCTTGTTTTTAGGTGACCAAAAACTTATTTCCCACCATAATTTGCAAATAAATTCTTTTAAATCAGACAATGTGATTTTATGGATTTTTTTTTCTTATTATGTCTCTCATAGTTGAGGTATACCTATGATGAAAATTACAGGCCTATTTCATCTTTTTAAGTGAGAGAACTTGCACAATTGGTGGCTGACTAAATACTTGCTTTGCCCCACTGTAGATGTTTTATGATTGTTGTATCCACAAGCTCCTTTATATGACACAGGGCTCTTTTTTTTCTCCCCCTAAACTTTATAATTGAAGTTTGAATACAACAAACATCTGTATAATGCTATTGAGCTTAAATGGGTGTCCTTACATCAGATAAATAAATTAAAATGCTTCAGATGTATATAGAATACCTTACCTGTCTCCCCAGTTCTAAAACCACCAAAAATGTTTTAGAGGTATGTAACATTCCTTAGCTGTCTGCTCTTGTTCAGAAATTAACAAAAAAACATTTGCTTTGTATATCTGTAGTCCTCTCCCCTACCATGTCTGAAGCACTACTTTCTTGTTGTGCAGCTGTTCTGTATTACAATTCCCAGACTGCATTGTTTTCCTTCAACTGTTCATCACCGTTTTACAATCCTACCTACTCCTCTCCCACCTCACTTCTACCTGTTTCCTGCCCAGAGCTGTTGCAGAACATTGCCTTACAGTGTAGATCTTTCTGCAGAATCAGCTGCACTCATTTCCTGTCTGCTCCTCTGCCTGTGGTCTAATTTTTTTCTTAATGTCCCAATAAAGATGTATACAGTGCCTTGTGAAAGTATTCGGCCCCCTTGAACTTTTCGACCTTTTGCCACATTTCAGGCTTCAAACATAAAGATATAAAACTGTAATTTTTTGTGAAGAATCAACAACAAATGGGACACAATCATGAAGTGGAACAAAATGTATTGGATATTTCAAAGTTTTTTAACAAATAAAAATCAGAAAAATTGGACGTGCAAAATTATTCAGCCCCCTTAAGTTAATACTTTGTAGCACCATCTTTTGCTGTGATTACAGCTGTAAGTCGCTTGGGGTATGTCTCTATCAGTTTTGCACATCGAGAGCCTGAAATTTTTGCCCATTCCTCCTTGCAAAACAGCTCGAGCTCAGTGAGGTTGGATGAAGAGCATTTGTGAACAGCAGTTTTCAGTTCTTTCCACAGATTCTCAATTGAATTCAGATCTGGACTTTGACTTGGCCATTCTAACACCTGGATATGTTTATTTGTGAACCATTCCATTGTAGATTTTGCTTCATGTTTTGGATCATTGTCTTGTTGGAAGACAAATCTCCGTCCCAGTCTCAGGTCTTTTGCAGACTCCATCAGGTTTTCTTCCAGAATGGTCCTGTATTTGGCCCCATCCATATTCCCATCAATTTTAACCATCTTCCCTGTCCCTGCTGAAGTAAAGCAGGCCCAAACCATGATGCTGCCACCACCATGTTTGACAGTGGGGATGGTGTGTTCAGGGTGATGAGCTGTGTTGCTTTTACGCCAAACATAACATTTTCCATTGTTGCCAAAAAGTTCGATTTTGGTTTCATCTGACCAGAGCACCTTCTTCCACATGTTTGATGTGTCTCCCAGGTGGCTTGTGGCAAATTTTAAACAACACTTTTTCTGGATATCTTTAAGAAATGGCTTTCTTCTTGCCACTCTTCCATAAAGGCCAGATTTGTGCAGTATACTACTGATTGTTGTCCTATGGACAGAGTCTCCCACCTCAGCTGTAGATCTCTGCAGTTCATCCAGAGTGATCATGGGCTTCTTGGCTGCATCTCTGATCAGTCTTCTCCTTATATGAGCTGAAAATTTAGAGGGACGGCCAGGTCTTCGTAGATTTGCAGTGGTCTGATACTCCTTCCATTTCAATATTATCACTTGCACAGTGCTCCTTGGGATGTTTAAAGCTTGGGAAATCTTTTTGTATCCAAATCCAGCTTTAAACTTCTCCACAACAGTATCTCCGACCTGCCTGGTGTGTTCCTTGTTCTTCATGATGCTCTCTGCGCTTTAAACGGACCTCTGAGACTATCACAGTGCAGGTGCATTTATATGGAGACTTGATTACACACAGGTGGATTCTAGTTATCATCATTAGTCATTTAGGTCAGCATTGGATCATTCAGAGATCCTCACTGAACTTCTGGAGAGAGTTTGCTGCACTGAAAGTAAAGGGGCTGAACAATTTTGCACGCCCAATTTTTCATTCCACTTCATGATTGTGTCCCACTTGTTGTTGATTCTTCACAAAAAACTACAGTTTTATATCTTTATGTTTGAAGCCTGAAATATGGCAAAAGGTCGAAAAGTTCAAAGGGGCCGAATATTTTCACAAGGCACTGTATGTGTATATGTTGAGATGGAGGGGCTGGTCAGAGGTGGCTATGTGTTTGTATTAAAGCACCAAATGGTTGTGTTTTGAGGGCTTCACTAGCATGTCATAATTATGTATTCAGGAAATAATGTACTCAGGAAAAACATGCATTGAAATTGAGTTGTTCTTTTCTTTCTGACAACAGTGCTCTCTGCTGACACATCTGTCTGTCTCAGGAACTGTTGGAAGCATGAGAGAATGGCTATGGGGATTTGCTCCTACTCTGGACAGTTCCTGAGGCAAGCAGAGGTGTCAGCAGAGACCACTGTTGTCAGAAAGAAAAGAACAACTTAACTTTAGCAGCTTATGAGTACTGGAAGGATTAAGCGTTTTCATAGAAGTAATTTACAAATCTGTCTAACTTTCAGGAGCCAGTTGATATAAAAAGAAAAGTTTCTTCCTGTAATACTCCTTTAAATGTCAGTATGTTATACAAGACGAAGTACAGAATAGAAATAGGCTTCGTTTTGAGAGTAGACTACATGAGCTGAGCAAATCTTCATAGAAATTACAAAGGGACATAGTCAAAGAAATTTAATTTAACTTAAAGAAAACGTAAAATAAGGTGTAAGTGATACATGAGTAAACAAACAAGTCTCCAAGCAAAGATGTAAATGAATATAAACACAATCAAGTATGACGACAATATTAATCAAAACAAAATCTGTCTGAGAAAAAATGAGCAGTCAAGGGAGATATAGACATAATGACAGCAAAAAAAAAATGATGAACAGTTATAAATAAATTACATAGTACACAAAGGAAGCCATTGTATAGTTTATTTACATATCCTGCCTGGAGTCTTATTGTTTCCAAAGACTAAGTAACTTTTTGTCTTTCTCTACTGGTATGATATGTCATAATAGATTTTCTATGATGTAGAGACTGAAATATGTATTACTATATAAATAAAAAGATTAAAGTCCAAGCCTGGTAATACATTGAATGAGCCGATAAGATGGTGTATAAATAGAAAAAAAACTTTATGTTGGTGCATATACTTTATGTAGTTGTACAGACAGAATTGTGACTTCCATAGTTCCTTAAAGGAGTTTAGTGGAGGGGAACCAGCAATACATCCCAAGCCCCTGCTGTAAAGCAGAGATACAGCCTATAAACACATAGGAAGGAAATACGTAGCCTGGCACCGCTCAGTAAAAAAGTTGTACATTTTTGTACTAAGCAGGTGATTTGATTACAATTTTATGTATTTTTCTAATTTGGCCTGTGCTGGTTAAGTGGGTGGGTGTAATAGTAGAGGGGTTGTAGCTTCATGTGAAGGGGGAGTGTCCGTTCCTGTGTACCCAATTTCTATCAGGCATAAATTGTAGTGGAAATCTATCTGAGCTCTGATTTGGAATATATTACTGATGCTTTCACATGGGCAATCCCATATGCGCCTGGTATAGGTCCTTTTTTTTATCTTTTTTTTTCTTATGCTTTAACAGCAATGTCTTTCATTTTTGCTGCTATATGTTAGATTAAAGTCTAAAATCAAGTAAAAAGGCACTTTATTTAAAGACTTTTGATTTGGGATTCTTCAGCGTCAGTGGCATTTTGGTAGGCACCTGAATTTCACCTATGTACTTAACCTCTCCTTTTATCCAAATGAATGGAGTTTTTGTGAGCTGCCCACTCACTTTAATCTAAAATATACATATCTAATATTGGCATATAACATGTAACACAATGAAGAAAAGTGCTAAAATATCATTTATACAGTATAGATATATGTATTCTATTTTAAAAATGTGGCTGAATTGGTGTTTTTCCTTTCTATCCCCGTGAGCTATGGGTACCCAGAAATATTGATATTGAAAACTTTAACATGTTTCATGAAAAGTAGCCCTTATACAGCTTACATGGATGGAAACATAAAGGTTATGGCCCCTGTAATGAAAAAAAAAAAAAAAGCAAAGACCAAAATAAGTCATTTGCTGAAGGTTTTAATTCAATATTGCTATGAGAAAATAAGTATATTTATTGATATTACTAAATAAAAATTCTCATTTTGACGTTGCTGTCTTCTCCATTTCTGGTTGCTGTTAGATGGTATAATCTTAAACTGCATATGCAGTATTTTGTTCTTGATTTTGGGGATATAAAGGATGATGTATCTAGCACCGATCCTACTGGACTTAGCAGGATTGTGGCTCCACAGATCCATTTACTGTAGCACAACATACTGTATATTACCCCTGACAACTGCAGAGACAAGATTTTAACATGCCTGAAGAAACCTTTTAGGAATGACACAATACGTTCTTTGTTGTTGTGCGATCTTATTAGAAGTGTAGAATATGATTTACAGAACATGATCCCAATCCTTTTTGTGATGCTAATTTTATTTGATGTCGTGATATAAATCAACACAGGTATAAATCATCTCCCACTGTATCTATAAAACATAGCTCTCTGTGCATTAATCTGTGGAAATAAATGTTCTGGATTTAATGGAGATCACATTTTCCTTGTTATCATTCACATATTATGTATTCAGAAAGTCTTCAGGCGCTTTTAATTTTTGCACTTATTATTATGTTGTGACCTTGTGCTAAATTCAAGTCCCTCTATAGTATTCAGACCCTTTACTCAATACTTATTGGAAGGACCTTTGGCAGCCACTACAGCCTTCGGTCTTCTTGGGTATAATGCCTTAAAGGACCACTGTAGTGGAACACTATTATATATGCCCATGCCCGGGCCTCAAAAATAAACAAAATAAACTCATACATACCTTCCTACGAGCCCCCGTTGGTCCGGCACATGCCTCACGGTCCGGAAGTGCTGATGTCATTTTACTTCTACTGATGTCCCGCCCTGGTCAGTGATAGGCTGAGCCCACTGTCATGTAAGGAGCTCTGGCCGGCTTCTTACATAACAGTGGGCTCAGCCTATCACCGGCCGGGGCGGGACATCGCTACGGCCAGTGATACGCCGACGGCTCTGCGGCGTCTCCGTCCCCAGGAAGTGGAATGACGTCAGCACTGCCGGACTATGAGGCCTGTGCCGGACCATCGGGGGCTCGTAGGAAGGTATGTATGAGTTAATTTTGTTTATTTTTGAGGCCCGGGCATGGGCATATATAAAAGTGTTCCACTACAGTTGTCCTTTAAGGTTTACACACCTGGATTTGGGGATTTTCTGCCATTCTTCTGTGCAGATCCTCTCATGCTCTGTTGGAGACTGTAATTGGAAGCCGTTCTTGGATCTGTTCAGAGATGTTTTATTGGGTTCAGAGTTTTCCCTAAGCCACTCCTGTGTTGTTTTGGCTGTTTGCTTGGGGTCATTGTCATGTTGGAAGTTAAACTTTTGGCCCACACTGAAGTCCAGAGGATTCTGGATCAGGTTTACATTAAGAATTTCTATGTACTTTGCTCCATTCAGCTTTCTCTCAACCTTGACCAGTCTCCCTTTAGCATACTTTAGCATACAACACAACAAAATATGAAAAAAATTAAGAATGCAATGTTTTTCTTTTGCATTGTTCTAACCTATGTACTTCCTTAACTAAGAATGAAAAATACTAATGCAGAGCACTTCCATTTACAATGCCTGGCACATCTCTTGTATTAAATATAGCCTTGCATTCACAAATCTAACAGCAAAACATCCCACATAGGACTGTAATTATGCGGCAAAATGTATGCTAAAAATGATCCTTCTGTAGGTAAGCAAACCTGTCTTACGTCCTTGCACCTCATCTCCACTAATTCCCATCATGACACCTGTCTCTGGATTGTGAGAAATTGTTGTGTGTCTTAGTTGCTTAGCAACAACTTCCAACATTAACATTATTTTCATTTTTTCCTTTCCATTGGCTGGTGAGTTTCTGCAGTGTCTGTATAGTTATACTAATGGGGTTGTTTTCTGTTTCTTAGTTAGTTCTCATAGAAGACAATGCATAGCAAAGAAGAAAAATTACTTGTGCAACATTTAGGAAAAATAATAGATATAGTATAAATTCATATAGTCAAATAGTACAAATTATGCATCAATGCAGATCACATTGAAGGCCATGTAACATTCAATCATGTCTCCAATCCAAACCCAGTCTCGTATATGGGCTAAGCCAGCCATTTAGCTATAAGAATAAGGAAAATAAATTAATTTTTGTTATGTTTGTTAGTTAGGTGAATATATTCATTGGTGACTGCCCATTTCTTTTCCACTCTGCATCTCAGACAGAGCTGATAGTCTATATACTGAAATAGCGTACCTGAGCATACTGCATTTAGAAAACAGTGGAAAAAACCTAAGTGAATTGCAATGTGTGTGAAGATATCCCAATGGACATGTGGCAGAAAGCAGTATCTTTTGAATCAGTATTTATGAGGCACAACAGGTAGTAGGTCCACAACACGGACTAGATATTATTTAAATATGTTTTCTCTGTTTTTGTTCCTGGTTTTGCTTGCAAATATGGTTAAAAAATTCTGACTGAATTTTTTAACCTGCTAAGGAACAAGTATAATAGGGGACCTGTGTAATAATGGTAGTGCTGCCAACGAATGATAGAAAAAATAGGCCACAAGAATGATCCAGCAATCATTTGTGTGTCCATCCCTACGTGATCCTTGAGTCCTGTTATAGCCTCTTTGAACAAGCACTGATCTACAAGATTGGGGATGATTTAAACTACCGTATTTTTCGCCATATAAGATGCTCCGGCATATAAGACGCACCCAATTTTAAAGGATGAAAATCTAGAAAAAAAAGATTCTGAACCTTCAACCTGCAGACCTCCAGATGTTGCAAAACTACAACTCCCAGCATGCCAGGAGTTGCAGTTTTGCAACATCTGGAGGTCTGCAGGTTGAAGACCACTGGTATAGGAGGTAATACTCACGTGTCCCCGCCGCTCCGGACCCGTCACCGCTGCCCTGGATGTCGCCCTCCATCGCTGTCGCCACGTCCCCGGGTGTCCCCGTTGCTCCAGAATGTCTCTGCTGCCCGGTATCCTCGCTCTCCGTCACTGCCATCACATCGCTACGCACACCGCTACGCATGCCGCTGCGCACGCCGCTACCCACGCCGCTACGCACGCCGCTCCTATTGGATGACGGGACGTGTGCGCAAAGACATGATGACGACGAAGGAGAACGCCAGCCATGCAGGGGATCCCGGCACGGAGCAGACACCAAGGAGGCAGGTAAGGTCCCTCCCGGTGTCCTGTAAGCTGTTCAGAATGCCGCGATTTCACCGTACAACCATCAAGTCTTCCATGTCTCAATGGGAAAGGCTTATTGTAATGGCTGTTTCGTCCAGTGGGTGACCCAATCTCCCTCCAAGTGTAACAATGGGTGCAGGAGAGTCATAAATACTCTGAATTAAGGCTGCTATGTGGATGCACAATGCAGTCTTGAAGCTGTGGTGCTAATAGCTAATCTTTAAGAGTTTATTTTAATGCATTTATATAATTATGTTGACAAATAATGCTATGTTGGGAAGATAAATCTCATTTCTTGTAACTATAGGACCCCTTTTAATATATACATTGCACTCCTGCAGGCAAGCTCCTATGATTAACAAGCACCAAGGAAATAATGTAAAAATTATGCCTGGTTTAGCGCCTTCCATTTTAGTCATTCTCATTCAGCATTTGTACTTATTCCCTACTTTCACAGTTCTTTTGATAATCATTTTGTATGGTTTTGTACCCAAATCCATGATTGATGGGGAAATACTGCCATTCCACACAATGTTTTCCATGCCTAGAATGCGCAGTGCGAGCATTTCTTTGTAGACTTCATAAATTTATAGAATATTTTCCTAGCACATTGAAAAGTGAAATTAGGATTATTTGTGTTCTAGCTGTGGCATGTTTGACATATTCTGAATTATTTTAGACCATGAAAA
This sequence comes from Hyla sarda, assembly GCF_029499605.1. Classification (NCBI taxonomy): domain Eukaryota; kingdom Metazoa; phylum Chordata; class Amphibia; order Anura; family Hylidae; genus Hyla; species Hyla sarda. The sequence continues at coordinate 229,074,235 of NC_079192.1, forward strand.
GATGCCTTTGGGATACTATTAACTTTTCACATGCTCCCAAGTGAGGCAAGCAGCCGTGTTCCTTGAGATATACAGTCCTGAGAAATAGTGCTATAAATTATGAAATGTAATCAATTGGTTTTGAGCTGTGTCAACAAATGCTGTAAAAATGCCTTAGTTTTACAATTAAATAGTGAAATGTTACTAGATTGGACAAATTATGTGGTATCATCCCACGGGTTTTGCCACATTGATGTTGCCAAATATGATCCATGTTGCAGTATGTCTTTGGCATGTAAATGATTTTCAATGCTACTCTGTGACATGCTGGTTTAATGGTAGATCAAATGGGGCTTATAATAAAATAATGAAGATGTTCTTCTTCATATATATTGTAAACAAAATATATCAGTGATAATGTAGGGATAGATACATAGAAGAAACAATTAAAAGCTTTAGGCCCCTTTTAAAAGGAGCATGCCATAAATTAATAGATGTAAAGCCTATATTGCGGAGAAAAAAGGAATAAGTAAATCTATTCCAAATCCTGATAAGATCTTTAACAGTGTACATCTAAATACTCTGCTTCATAGCTCTGAAAGGTCAGTCCTCAAGGGCAAGCAATAGATGATATTTAGATATTTTTAATCTATGTTTTACATTATGGGAACTGCAATTACTCCAGTAAAAGGCTTTCATTGGAAAGTTTAGATTTTCCGTTAACCTCATAGGTTAGAAAAGTTCTTATATCTAATGTAGCAACATTTTCGTTTTATACAGACAGTTTGGAGATCACAAAATAATCTTACTCCATAAGCACTATACTAGAGATATTTAACTAGAAAGAGTTGGATGTTATAAAGTAGGGAAGGACAATTGGTTTGTTTTTCTTTTGAATTTCCAAAAGAGTATAGACACATTTAATGGATTATCGAGAGTTAGAGCAGTGGCCTCATAACTGCAACCTTCCAGATGTTACAACATCTAGAGGGCCAACGTTTGGAGACCACTGGATTTAAAGAACATGGTTACTTTCTTCTAAAAACAGCACCACACCTGTCCTTAGGTTGTATATGGCTCCATTCACAGCAATGCAACCGAGCTGCAATATTGCCTAAAACAAGAGGACAAGAGTCCTCAAGAGGACAAGAATGGTGCTGTTTCATGAAAAGACAGCAAGGTTATTTAATCCTAAAGAAAACTTTAAATATGCGTACTTTGAAGAGATGAGTCATGCGATGTATTTGTTCCTATTAAATTGTCCCAATATTAGAATTGTCAGGATCGACAGGCTGGAGGTGGATCCTCTGTGTCAGAGAGGGATTGGCGTGGACAGTGTTGGTGGACTGGTTCTAAGTTGCTACTGGTTTTCACCAGAGCCCGCCGCAAAGCGGGATGGTCTTGCAGCGGCGGTAGCAACCAGGTCGTATCCACCGGCAACGGCTCAACCACTCTGACTGCTGAGATAGGCGCGGTACAAGGGATTAGACAAGAGCAAGGTCGGACGTAGCAGAAGGTCAGGGCAGGCAGCAAGGATTGTAGTCAGGGGCAATGGCAAGAGGTCTGGAACACTGGCTAAGGATACACAAGGAACGCTTTCACTGGCACAATGGCAACAAGATCCGGCAAGGAAGTGCAGGGGAAGTGAGGTAATATAGGGAAGTGCACAGGTGAACATACTAATTAAAACCCATGCGCCAATCAGTGGCGCACCGGCCCTTTAAATCGCAAAGAGCCGGCGCGCGCACGCCCTAGGGAGCGGGGACGCGCGCCGGGACAGCACAGACGGGGAGCGAGTCTGGTAAGCGTGTCGGGATGCGCATCGCGAGCAGGCGCGTCCCGCATCGCGAATCGCATCCCGGCTAGGGACATTATCGCAGAACCCTTCAATATTGATAGTATTTCTCACATTTCACTTCTTTGATCAGCTTTCATTTAATGGATGGAAATGTACAAATCTTTGACTATTCTATGGATATAATTAGATTTGTGGTCATCGCAACTAAACGTAGAGAACCACGTGAAGCTTACCCTATGTATAGAACTGAGCAAGGTTACCCTATGTATAGAGCATAGCCACTCTGATAAATATGCCTTAAAGGGGTTCTCCGGTGGTTACACATCTTTTCCCCTATCCAAAGGATAGGGGATAAGATGCCTGATCGCGGGAGTCCTATCACGCCCCCTCCCGTAGGCTTGCATTGAGGGGCAGAGGTGTGATGTCACACGGGGGCGGAGGCGTGACGTCACACGCCGCTGGCCCGGTGGTCGCCTGTAATCAGACACGGAGCGAACACGCTCCGGGGACTTATTACAAACGGGGTGCCGCGTGCATGATCCTGGGGGTCCCCAGCGGCGGGACTCCCGTGATCAGGCATCTTATCCCCTATCCTTTGGATAGGGGAAAAGAAGTGTAAGCACCGGAGAACCCCTTTAAGGGGAAATACCATCTGAAATGGTAAGTAAAATAGAATGTAAGGAAGGAATAAAACAAGGTGGGTTTGTAGAGGAACACCACAATGATATCGCATTTGAGTGAGGCCCCGCAGCCTTAAAGAGCATAGTTAACCCTCCTAAAAATACAGGCTGATAAATCAGCCTTCATACTTATGCTACAGGCCATTAAAAAAAGTGACTGTAACACCTTTACGCTGAGGTATTCTTGTATAATAATCAAAAATATTAATAATGAATAAAATGTCTTAAATACTGTTACTTATCAGCATTCCCCACTTGATAGCTCAATGGGAATTCACTAAAATGCCTGAAAGACCTGTATTGTTTGGTGCAAAGTCTCAATATACTTCTTTAGTGATGTGCAGAACACATAATAATCATAGGAAAGATGATCATCTTACCATACTGGGGGCAGTTAGAGGTTACAGAGGGTGATACCTGATGTCCATTAGAGGGGTTATGTTCAATAATGACCCATGTGCTGAGATTTTACTTGTCTCTTTTAGGCGATTCATTATATGAATATCTAAAGAACTGTGACACCTTCTAGGTAACATAAAGCCCCTAGACAAATCTAACAGTATTAACTGACTTTATTAGTAAAGAACCTAAAAGACAACTATATCATATGGTGGTGGTTCTCTACCAGACAAGCAGAATAATTACTTCCTCATTGTACCTGCTATAATAAGCTTCTGTTTCCATAATTGAGCTGCATGTTCTCAATGAATTCATCTGGAGTATGTTAATAATAGGAAGAATTATAATAATTATATTATACATCTGTGTGTTTGGTTCAGTACTATGTTCTTTTATGTCTTTTAGATAACAGACCCATTTCTTCTAATTAGACTTGACCAACATAATACTTCTTTTTTCTGATGCAGAAGACAAAACCCATGTATTACTATCTATCGTATGTACTTCTCTGTGTAAACATTTCACATTGCTAGATTGGCTACACATTTACAAAGTAACTATGTACTCTTAATTTGTTACATTAAAAGGGTTTTCCAAGACTTTTCTTACAATAGGCTTTTAATATTAGAGACACATCCAGCTCATTGAAGGAGCCATGGTTTTTCAGCGAATGCTGCAGACTTTTATATGTTATCTGGCACAGCTCTGTACATTTTGTAGCAGCTATGCCTATTACTGCAAATCTCTGCAGGTCAGTCCTATTCATGTACATCTGTCTGGGCTGTAATATAATATGTTGGTGCTGTATTAGCAACACAAAAAAAATATTTCAATTTATCAGATATTATTTATTTATAGTATTGGATTCTTTAAAGGGGTTGTAAAGAATACTTACAATATCTCACATAAGCGAGTACACCCCTCACATTTTTTAAAATATTTTATTATATCTTTTTATGTGACAACACTGAAGAAATGACTCTCTGCTACAATGTAAAGTAGTGTGTGTACAACCTATATAACAGTGCAAGAAAGCTCACAGTTTGCTGAAGACAAACAGACTATGAACATGGATAACAAGAATCATGTCCTGTGGTCCAATAAACCCAAGATAAACTTATTTGGTTCAGATGGTGTCTAATGTGTGTGTGGTAGTAACCAGGTGAGGAGTAAAAAGACAAGTGTGTATTAAATACAGTCAAGCATGGTGGTGGGAGTGCTATAGTCTGGGCTGCATGAGTGCTGCTGACACTTGAGAGCTACGGTTCATTGAGGGAACCATGAATGCCAACATGTATTGTGACATACTGAAACAGAGCATGATCCCCTTCCTTTGGAGACTAGGCCACACGGCAGTATTCCAATATGATAACGACCCCAAACATCACTCCAAGACCACCACTGCCTTGCTAAAGAATCTTAGGATAAAAAATATGGACTGGCCAAGCATGTCTCTAGACCTAAACCCTATTGAGCATCAGTGGGGCATCCTCAAACACAAGTTGGGGAAGCAATCTATGAAGCTTTAGTGAACTACATTCCCAAGAGACTTAAATGGGCACTGTCAGATATAAAAACCTTTGATATGTTGTAAAGCATGCAAAACCAATAGGTTTTGCAAGTGCTTTCATTAGGAAATTTTCAGTATTTCATACTGAAAATCCGGTCAAGTAACTGCCCCCCCCCTCCCCGCCTCCTGGGATGCATTCCAGTCCTGCTGTGTCCACTGCTGTGTCACTACATCATGGACCCACTTCATGATTGACAGCAAGCTGCTCTGCTATCAGCTCCATCCCTGCCTGTGTTTACTTGTCTGCTGTGTGAAGAAAGGGAGGGGGCAGGAACACACTGCAGCTGAGCTTTCACTGACTGTCTGCTCATGTGAAGAGAAGGGGGAGAGGGGCAGAAACACACTGCAGCCGGTGAATAGAGGATTTATTTGTTCAAAAAGTAAGTGTCCCTGCATGTATGTGTGTGTGTGGATATGTATGTATGTTTGTATATTACTGAATATATTAAGTGAATGTGTGCGTGTGTGTGGTACAGCGGGACTACAATCATATGCCTCCAGCTTTTGCAAAATTACAACTTAAAAGGATGTGTGGGCATGCTCTGAGCTGTAGTTTTGCAAGCGTGGTAGGCACACATCTTGTGTGTGTGTGTATGTGTGTTTATGAATAGCATAAAACCAGAAAGAAAAGGGATACTGCTCCCAGAGCAGTTAGGGAGGGGGAGTGGTTATCACAGAAAGCCCCCCCCCCCACCTGTAAATGAGAAGTACTTTCACTTTGCAATCACTCCAAGTAAATAAAGTGAATTCTAAGAGAAATGTTGGGCATAGACACATAAAGATTATATATGTACATGATCAGGATGAGATGCTGAGCCACATATAACAGTTTCTTTTTTTTTTGGGTGATCTGACAGGTACAATTTAGCATTAATTGCTATGTGTTGAGTTACTTTGAGGGGACACAACATTAAACACTGTTATACAGGCTGTGCACTCACTTTTTTTGTAACTTAGTGTCATTTCTTAAACACTGCCAAATATAAGGGGTGTTCTCACCTATGTGAGATAATGTATATAGACTTTCTTGCAGTTGTGCCCTTTTAGTTACATATATAAAGTCAATGTGGTCTAGACTACACTCCTGTCCATAAGATGGCTACACATGGTAAAGCATGCAACTATACATTACTCACTCACCTGTGTGTACTGTATTGCTATGGAAGGTACCAAGTGACGTGTGGTGACATGCTTCTCTATGTGTAGCAAACTCATAGATGGGAGTGCCATCAGAACCATGTGGTGTAAGGGGTGGGACTTAACATATATAGATAATAGGACACAGCTACAAAAGAGTCAATACATGTAAGTGATAAAACATCAGCATTAAAATGCTCTTCTTTGCAATAAAAAGCAAAAGCCCAACCCCTTTATGGTCGGGTCACACATAGTGCATCCGCATTTTATTTCACACTGTGGATGCACTGACACCAGTCACTAGAGCGAGCTGCCTGCTGTGGCCGGGTAGCATTGTGTGTATACTCGTAGCAGCAGATTTCCTGCTTCAGATCTGCTATGAGCAGACACACAGGGCTACCAGTCCAAAAAACACTGAGGAAGCACTATGTTTAACCTTATCCTTAAAGCTTCTTTACTGGAGATATATCATGCACAAAAATGTATCCCTATCCGCTTGATCGAGGATAAGTTTTAGACCTCAAGGGGTCTAACCTCTGGGACTCCCTGTAATTTCCTGTATGTGGTCCTGGCTATCTCTTGGAATGGGGCGCGTCGACCTCTGCAAGAAGCGGCAGCTGACACGGTTTGGCTTTGTGCAGTTGTCGAGCACTCCTTTTCAATGGAGATCCAGGGCCACGTACAGGAGATCGGGGGGTTTCATTTTTGATCATGATACAACTTTAAATAATTTTCTCGGGTACTGAAGTCCAACTGGTTGATCTGCACATACATCTAAAATAGCATGTACGTGAATTGATTAACCGAAATGTCTATACTGAATTGACTACATTTATACCCATGAAGAAAACTGTAAAGAAAACTCTACTTACCATGAGCGATAGGTTGAGCCATTAGTTTCTACTAGCCTTTACAAATTGCTCCAGTTCTTCGACTATTTAGATACTTTATCTATTTGTTTTTATTTTTCACTACAGCTCTCTAGACGTATTAATATGCTCCGTAGTTGCCAGATGAATATGTATCATTTTGCAAGAATAAGGCCTCAGTGATTTGATTTGAAGAGAAACAATTACATCTGTGTTACAATGGAACCTATGTTGCTTGATTTGTAAGAAGGCAATATAGGAATATAAACAGTAATAAAACAGAACAGTTAGAATCCTGGTGGAAATGGAGTTTAATAAACAGTGAACTGTTATCTGATTATTTATTTGTTACAGCAGTATTTTATGTGCAATTATGGAAAGCAATTAGAATTCTTGTGAAATCATAAACTTCTATTTTCCATTAATGAGAATGATGGCCCTTCTGGAATCTGAATTCAATTAATTGGGCATCAGCCTTTTTTTTTGGTAATTTTCTTTATTACTGACGCTACAGACAGTAGACGGCTATGATTGTTTCCGTAGACAAATAGGCTGTGTCTGCGTGTATAAATCCTGACATAACAAAGTCATCTTTTAGGTGGAGAGAGAACTCCTACTTTGTATCATTGCTTTGAAGAATAGAATTTATTTCCTCACTCCATACTTTTAAATAAACGTATTAACAGTACATAAAGGTTTATTCATTTGGATGTAGTGTGGTCATTTTAGCACATTACTTTAAAATGAACATTGAGGTTTTAGAGTGGTGTTTCCCCACCAGTCCAGCTGTTGCAAAACTACAACTCCCAACATGCCCGGACAGCTTTTGGCTGTCCGGGCATGCTGGGGGTTGTAGTTGTGCAACAGCCCTGAGGCACACTGGTTGGGAAACACTGTTTTAGAGAACAATATCTTTTTTCATAACCATTTAGAAGTAGCCTATAATTATGAGACAAAATGTGACTATCTAAGTCATGGGATAAATCAAGAGAGGCATAGAGGCTTGTGACAGTGACATAATTTTACCTCTGTAGATCATTAGTCAGACCACATATGGGGGGAGATTTATCAAAACCTGTACAGAGGAAAACGTGCTTGCTTCTTTCATTTTTAGGAAGGCCTGTGAAAAATAAAATAAAGAAGCTATCTGATTGGATGCAATGAGCAACTGGACATATTTTGATAAATCTCCTCCATGGAGTATTGTGTTTAATTTTGGGCCCCTGTATATAAGAAGGACATTGCTGAACTGGAGAGGGTACAGAGGAGGGAGACAAAGATAATCAATGGTATGGGAGGATTACGGGACCAAGACGGGTCATCAAGTTGGGTTTTTTTAGTTTAGAGAAAAGACATCTTGGGGCGATCTGATTACAATGTACAAATATATGAATGGACAGTACAGAGATCTTTCTAGTGATCTTTTTATACCTAGGTCGGAAACCATGACAAGGGGGCATCCTCTACGTCTAGATAAAAGAAGATTTCATCACCATCACAGACAGAGATTCTTTACTGTAAGAGCAGTGAGACTATGAAACTCTCAGGCACATGATGTTGTGATGTCTTACTTAATAAACAAGTTCAACGGCGGCCTGGATGTTTTTCTGGAAAAATATAATATTACAGGTTATGGATACTGGATTTATGGGGATAGAACGTTGGTCCAGGGATTTATTCTGATTGCCAAATTGGGGTCAGGAAGGAATTTTTCCTCTGTCATGGGATAATAGGGAGCCTCATGTTTTTTTTTTTTTTTGTTTGTTTTTTTTTCCTCTGGATCAACAGATTAGGGTTATAGGTTCAACTTTTTTTTAACCTTACAAATTATGTTACTATGATACTGTCTTTTTTATATTGGCTGATTACAGATTTGTCTTGCTGTCAGGATTTATTCAGTAACTTGGGTTGAGAGAGCTTCAGTGATCAACCTGTACTTGCTTACTAAAAAACATTCCTTACCCCTATATATTGACCTTATGCTCATAAAAAGAGATTTGGACATGAAACAGTTTCCTGTGTTGCTTTCAGAGATGGCAGAAATGTATGGAACATCTTGATGGTTGATGGTTTTACGAGGCAGGGTAATTTGTTCTAGATTTTAAAGTAAATGCTTTCAGGAGGTTGTGGAATTACCAATTATGCTATTCCCCATGTGTGCTTGATTCCCCATCTCAGCTGTGCCTGAAATGTGGTTCCACAAGTTGCTGCGGCAACCTAGACAATTTGGTGCACATACGAGTTGTGCAAAATCAGGGGTCAAGTGAGTTACATGTTGCCTGTGCAAGTCTATGGAGAAGGGAGGGGTAGATTAAGGTGCAGTGAGGGATAAAAAGCTGTAGACAGAGATGCTGCAGTAAAGTATTTTACTGTTTCAACCCAGTGTTGGATTCACCCCCAGAAGCAGCAGCATACATGACATTATATAGCAGTAATAATCAGTGTAATTTGGAATCCAACCATAAACTAAACAATAAAATACTTTACCAGAGCCTGTAGGATTTTGTCAGTGTCTCTTTCTCAGTCTAATAGTCTATCTTTTCCCCCCTTCCTCTCCTTATTCTTCCATAGGTGGCATGACCCTCAGCAAGCTAGCATTCCATCTTATCTATTAAGATTAATTTTAGCAGTGAAATGAGAGCACACGATCAGTTCAGGAGACGGGGGCATAGAAGTGGTGGCTTTTAAGTGGAGGCAAATTCATTTTTTTCTAATAAGATTTATATAAGCGTTTTTTTATTTAATTGACCTTTGATTTATGCTAAAATTGCTAAAAGGTCAGTGCCCATTTAAAGAAGGTTTTGTCAGAAGTGTCACATGTTATCTTCTAGATAATAAATTGCATACTGCCTGAACCAGGTGTTTTCTGGGCTGTCCATAGTGGCTTCTGCCTGCCCCATCAGCTGTGATTGATAGATCTCTTCCTATAACCAAACATGTAGCGATCTATCAATAAGAGCCAATAGGCAGTGGAGGAGCTTCAGGGGAATGACCTGATTACTCATGGTCCAGGCAGCATGAAAGGGATGTCAGGTTCAACTTAATATGCAATGGAAAACAATATGGACACTGTCACTTTAAAAAAAAAAAAAAAGTTTGACAAGTTGTAAAGACAAATCAAAAGTTTTGATTGGTTGGGGTCTGAGTGTTCAGATATTTACTAATCTCTAGAATGAGCCAAGAGTATGCTAAGCGAGGCACAATTACAATAGAAGTCTATGGGAGTTCCTGAGTGAGCAGCCTGAGCTGTGTCTAAAAACACTTTAAAGCTACACTATGATTGGTTGTTACAAATGACATGGCCAGTTCTCTGTTGCTAAATTACGTCCACTATCATGTTCAATGTATATATTCTGTTAGCCTTCAGGTTTGCTTAACTGAACAAATATATGTTATACCACTAAAATATTTAAAACCAAGCTTTAGATTATTTGAACAAAGCAATTCATACTATAATTTCCAAAGCTATGACACATGTGGCTGTGTTTGTAAGTCCTAAAGCATAATATGAAAATCATTTATTTTTAATGAAATTCATACTGTATCACTATCTGCAAGTGCAGTGAAAAAGGTTTGGACTCAAAGCAACTTGACAATTAAAGATGTATCACATCTGTTTAATCCTTCAGTGCTGAGGGGAGTTGCTGCATATTGCCAAGCAATAAACTATAGCCCCAGCAGCACTGAAAGGCTTAATAAAAGAATGCACATCCTTTGCTGAAGCCTTGCCTGCCATGGCGGCAACAGACACACTGAGTCCTTTTGGATTTTTAGAAAGACAGGCCTATAGGTTTAGATGTCTATTTCCCTTTACGACAAAAACTTTTAAGAATAACACCATTAAAGTTCATCTTTTGACTTTGCTCAGAATGTAAATCTTTTGCTTCTAAGAGTGCCCATTGCCAACTTTTTCACAATAAAAGACTTCAGAGTGTTTTATTTTATTCTTGCCCTTCAAACACCCCATCGGGAATTGTGACCTGACCGAAATGCTGTAGTTGTGGTACTTGTTACAGTTCAAACACAGAGGGTCAAACCGAACATTTCAGCAGCAGAGGGAGTTTTAAGCTCTTTTCTTTTCAATACATCTGATGTTTAATTCTACATTAAATTCAATAACCTTAACTGTGTCAACATCCCTGCACATTCCTGTCCACATTACTTTTAAATGTCTTTAAGAATTGAGTCGAATTTCTCAAAAAGAGAAGGCAGTGCACTAATACATTTTATGACTTGTTTTTAAGATGTTTAAAAACATGGTGTTGTAAATGTCTTCATATGCATGTTAAAGGGCTGGCCAAATTATTTAAAGGGAACCTGTCATCAAGTTCATGCTGCCTAAACGACATGTCATGATGGTAGCTTCTTCCCACTAGCCTTGATTAATAGATAGCTGTGTTTAGTTATAAGGAGAGAGCTATCAATCAAGGCAGGTGGGGCAAGCAGAAGCCCCCAGGGACCACCCCAATGTTTCAGGCAGCATGACATTGATGACAAGTTTGGGATCTAACTAAATGGCAAGAGCAAAAGTAAAAATCCATTTGTAGGTCAAGCAGCCAAAGCAGGCGGTAGTTCAATAAAAAGCCCTCATTTCTAACAACCCATGTGTGAGTCACCACACGTTCGTTGTCTTGAAACAATTGTGTGGGTGTAAATGAAAAGCATGCACAGTACATTACCTAAAACATCTCTCAATGTGGATATCATGAATCATGGGCACATGTTAGTAAAAGTCATCAAAAAAGAGGAAAAAGAATATTGTACATGATCATAATATCTATATATTTTGTCACCCACTATTATTACCACTTAGCTAGGAATAGACTAATAATACATTGTGTTAAAACACAGTATTCAATAGTTCTATCATATATTGTATATTGAAATGTTTATAGGTAATAGGCAATAGTGTTGCTCGCGAATATTCTCTGCTTCCAGCTTGTGTGGTGTAAAGAAGGCTCTAATACTACCGTGTTAGACTGGCGTGCGAATTTTCGCATATGTGAAAATAAGCATATGCACATTTTCGCATATTCAAATTTTCGTATATGCTAATTTTTGTATATGCTAATTTTCCCATATGTGAATTCAGCGAATATTACGAATATGCAAATTTAGTGAATATATGATGAATATTCGTCCATATATTTGCGAAGTATCGCAAATTCGAATATGGCCTATGCTGCTCAACACTAATAGGCAAGCATCTTGAATCATTCCCTCAAATCCAAAATATACATTTTATGTGTGACTCACTGGTGCAATAAATGTTTCCAAAACTCCAAATTTGTTGACTATTGAGTAGTTTGGTTGTTAGAACCTTAGAAGAAATTCTGTCAGGTAGACTGAGAGAATGATACGCCATATGTCTGAATGAACTGACCAAAATGTGTAACATTTAATAACTACAGTTGGAGAAACTATGTGTACTTTGCTGTCGTTCACTTGTGGAGACAGCCATGTCCTATGTGATTAGATATACATCCCCTGACCAACAGATTACATATTGTCTATTAGTTGTAGTTGTTTATAATTTTGAATAATTATGCCTATTAACTAATGTAATGTAACAATGTAAGCAATTATCATTATACTATTTATTAGGACTACAAACACCAATAAGAAAAACTGGAGTCACTTCAAAAAATTCCATAAAAAATTTAATGTTTATTTCATCAGTTAAAAACACCAAATTATGTTAAAAAAGGAGAAATACATACATCACACACAAAGACAGCTTGCACTGGGACCTGCACTGTCAATCAGTGATTACTTATATAAATGACAGTAAGAATGGCAATCACAATGAATTATTGTATCTATCATGAGCCATGCATAAGGCACGAGGGAAAAAGACCTTATCTCACATAGTCCACCACACAACAAAATGTAGTGCCAAAAGTAGTGCTAGCAGCCTAAAGCAATGACTATAACATGATGTAAAATCAATATAAAAAATAAAAAAAACACAGTTGTTATGCCGTACTAACCACATAAAGTGCAAGTGCAACAATTAGAGATGGGCACATTTTTCATTAATTTGATTTGCCCAATTCTCAGAATTTTCCAGAAAAATTCAGTTCGATCCAAATATATTTGCAGTGAATCACTATTAAAAATGGCTATTTCTGGGCTGCCGAGAGCCTCAATAGGGGGGGGGGGGGGGGGGGGCAGAACACTTTGCCTTGCTATAACACGCATAGGGAGTGTGCTGGGGCAGTGAAATCATACTGTTATTCAGTATGACGTGCAGATTAAAGGCATTGCTATTAGAATCACTGCCACAGAGCGGTACAATGACAGAGTCTGGATGTGGTATCACCAAGGTTGCTTGCAGTCTTTGAATGGGGAGTGCTTCCTGTGATGATCTCTATTGACAGACTGCAGTGATGTGGGCTTGAGGTCAATGGATTTCCCCTGTGCTGATCTGTATTGTCAGTAACGCTGATTAGTGACCACACAATGTCTGCTCTCTCTCTAGCCAGAACGAATGCGAGCTTGAGGTGAATGGCTTTGCCGCTGGAAAGATCTGTATTGTCAATAATGGTGATTAGTGCACACACACAGTCTCTGCTCTCTCAGCAAAATGGGAAGTGCCCGTCTTTGGCAATAGCTGCCGAATATATAGGGCTGTGACATCATATGGCTTGATGGCTGCTGATAGGCTGCATGCCGCCATGTGATTTAGTGTGATCCCTCCTACCTGCCTTCCCAGACTTCCTTGCCCTATGTCCTCACACGTGTAGCCGCCATTTTAGCCCCCTGGCCTGCACAAAATGTAGTGAATGAAGTGATTAGTTACCACGAGGCGTGAGGAAATTCAGATTCGTTCAGATTCAAATTTTTCATGAAATTCAGAACGAATTCAACTTTGTCAGCTTTCATTCGCCCATCTCTAGCAACAATGACAACCACTGGGACCGGAATATTGTCAATCCATTCTCTATATTTATTAGAACTAATAATACAGTATACAACACACACTTTTAGATGGTTTCATGGCTTTTGTTTGTTTGTCTAGTCATACTCTTTAAAACTGGGAAGCCAACCTTTCCAATCCAAGCTAACATTACACACCCTTACAAAAAGCTTAAAGGGGTACTACCACCATAGACATCTTATGCCCTATCCAAAGGATAGGGGATAAGATGTCTGATCACGGGGGTCCCACCGCTGAGGACCCCCGCATTATTGCATGCACCTGTTTATTCACCAGAACCGCTGGAGGGTCTGAGTCGCGACTCCGGGAACAGAAGTCCGTGACGTCAGGACTCCGCCCCTGTGTGACGTCACGCTGTCCCCTCAATGCAAGTCATACCTTTACAACAACAGTACATCCCTCCTCTGTTTTTTTTCTTCAGTAGTTTTATTATTTTAATACTGAAAAACAGATCAGATATCTGCTGCATTCTTTGAACAAAAAGTGAACACTGCTTTTTTATCTAAGCATTCTGTAATGCAGAACTGAAATTGTGAATTGTTTGTAATACTGGTATTTATGGACACTTCTAATATATGTATACCCCTGATAAATCTGTTGTGTATATCCTCACTGATGATCACATTATCTCCTCCATAGAAGAGAAAACTATTGTTCATTTACTGGTAGCCTTGGCGGACTCTGATGTTATATGGCCCATATTTACCATTCTTTTGCCTGATATGTCTCCTTCATCTTTATTATTGGATGTTGATCTGAGTAGTTGCCTGTATAATGATAGGTATAAGTTGAGGTGCCTTTTCCTTAGAGAACCCACATTTTTCACAAATGTACACTAGTTTGTAGGAATTTTTTTTTTGTCTTTTTACTGATGTTAGTTAAAGTCTGGAGATGTGCCCTTACAATCTTTTACTGGTGTATATTACAATTTACGGGCTCTCTATACAATCATCTCCACAGCAAAGATATAAAATGATTCCCTACTGTACTGGTATAAATGTAACTACACTGAAAACCTTACTTTTCTTATAGAGAATCAGCAGGAAGGTAGAGAGACTTTAGATAATACTCTGTGGAAATATATGCAAATCGTTCTTTTCCAAGAGAAAAACTGTCTCTAAAGTGCTATTTACATGGCTGTCTTGTACGCCGGTGCTCTGCAGCCTGTGGATCAACTGCCAGCATGTTTTTCAGAGGCATGCTGGGAGGTTTAGCTTCACCATGGCTGTGTGCAGACCAGTGCTGTAAATCCATGTTTTACTCCAGTTACAAATTGTTCTTCAGAAAAAGCTTTTTCTCCTTGTAGGAGAGTTATTTGCATCTTTTCCCCAGGGAATGTTGGCTGAAGTTGTACTACCTTGGTGTGGATCCTCCCTATGAAAGTCTTTATTCCAGTAAACCATACTGTATATATAGATCTCTGCTCTGTACTGATGAGGCTCAAGAGACCAAAGAGATATCTCTATCGATGGGTGTTTGTGGTAAGGTAGTACCTTCATGTATGAAAACCCTTTTCTGTGAAAAGACTTTTTATGCCTTGTTTAGCCATAAAAAAGGCAATTTAAAAGTATTTTTCATTTCTTGTGTAAATTCAACAATAAGATGTCTGTAGAGGATCCAAATTTTAGTTGACCTATAATTCGCTGCTATTACCTATGTGGAACATTGCTCTAACAAGATTGTCTGATGGAATATTGTGCTGTTCCAACAGTTCCAAATCCTGACTGATCTGGTTTTCTCTGGACCCAGAAAATGGTCACAGTGATCTGCCGCAGTCAGCGAAGTGAAGACTAGCATGGATATGGGCACCATTAGAAAAACAATGGTGGGGGGATGGGGGTCAATATGCTGAGTACAGATAAAAATAAAAATAAACATTTTTAACCGTGTGTCCCCTGCCTCGGATAATCCTTGTAAAGACCATGGGGAAATGTATAATTGTTTGCACCAAAGAACAATAGAACAGTTTCTTGCACAAATAAATAATATTTTATTCTACTCTGAAATAGCATAGAGAGTGATGAATATCCCCCTATGTATTGCCATAATTGGCTAACAAAGTATTGTGCCCTCCCTAAATAATAAAGAATTATAATGAAATATCACATTGAATTTCCTTGTATTATACTTCTTTATCTATGTTATAAGGGTCATACCAGCATCTGAGATCAGAGCACGTGCTTCTATGAGAGCCTCTTGACAATTTCTCTGCCCTGTATCCAGAGGATGGAACCACTAATTGTGATAAATTGCCTTTTTATAATTCTCTATATATTCTTCTGTCAGCATCTAGCATAGTTTTATAAAGATGGGTTATTTTAAGACATTAAGTTCTTTTCTTTGTAACATGTTAATTTTAGGGCTCACAGGCCTCATATGTTAATGGAGAAATGTGACTAAGAGCATTTTGCTCTGTCTTTAGCAGTGATTACATGCAACAAGACCATTTGCTTTCCTCTATTACACAAATTAAACTACAAACATGGTGGTGGCATCTGTTTCGTTCAGACATCCTCTTATATTTTTACAGCAAATAAAACATGACAGTCAGGTTCTCCAAGTCAGAATTTTCCTAAAGCTGTTTGATAAAGTCTTAATTATGCCGTTTGATTAGGGGAATGCCAAGCAAGCATTGCATTCAATGTTATGTTATAATGGAGATTGAAATATTTCCAGCACTATCTGTAGCTCAAGATGTGTCTTGAATATGGTCAGGTAGAAATCTTACATCTAAGTAGTGATGGTTAGCCAAGTAACAAATCACTACAAGGTTTTCTACATTTAGAGAGCCATTACTTTTTGTTCCTGCCAATGTAGCAGTATAAAGCTGTGTCTTTTTTTCAATGGCACCCTTTTGAGGTACATATAACAGGAATTGTGCCATTATTCTTTCCAGTACCAATTTTTAAGGGAAAAAAATGGTTACATTTTTCTTTTACTGTGAATACTTTTTATGAAGAAATAAACCGTATTAAATGTTATTCAATAATTTTTAGTGCCACCAGGGAGCTTTATAATATCACCTGTTGATTATTTATATAAATGAATACTAAGAAAATCAAAACATTATTGTTTATCAGTAAAATACAGAAAAGAAATGGACATAGAGCAATGCCAGCCATCATGCCAGATGGTGCCCATGAGGTAACCACTATGGACTGCCTTGTTGAAGGGCCAGGAATGGCATTGTCTCTGATCCCAGTGATTGTAGTGGGACATTGGCTATATGTGCATGTGCATTATAAACACCTATATTTGGATGTGCACTTATGTAGTTTTACTGGAAAATAGTTAAAGGGGTTCTCCACCATAAAGTGATTTTAGTACTTACCTGCCAGACAGTAATGGACATGCTTAGGAAGGATCCATACTTTTCTTGGGGCTAAATGGTTGTGTTGTAAGTCCACCATAATGCTGCTTATTTATTTTTGTGAAATGGCTATTTCCTGTTGGAGTTCTCTTCCTCCAACTACAAGTCCCAGAATCTCTTGTTTGTAAGTGTGAGGTCACTTTTCTCCCTCCCACACATCAGCCACCCCACCCATTGAAGCACACCTGGGGCAATTCCCTTCAGCCCTGTGGAGAATAATCTCCCCCCCAATCCAGCAGTCACTCCACCCATTGAAGCATACAGGCTCCCTTTGAACACCTGACTAGTGATGTAATGTCTCGGGCAAACACTGAAACCTGGGAAAACCTGAGGTGACAGTCATTTTGTATGCTGTTAAAAATAAACATTGGGTCAAAGATCACACAAGAATAGCAAGACCAGCCATAAAATCCAGGTACAGACACTATAATATCAGCTTTACTAACTTTACAACCCCTGTAGCATAGTCAATGAAAAGAAATTCCAGAAATACCCATTTCATTTGTTAAATCTACAGAACAAACTATAACAAAACAATGAATTCTGTTTCTATCACTTTTTGGAGTATAAAATATAAACAAGTACAAGTAGTAGTAGCAATTCTAATGTCAAATATTGTATCAAACATTCACAGTGCAAGCCAGTGACATGAGGCTGCTCTTACAATTCCCATTGATGATTATATATATGTGAACCTGTTAGGATTCAGCATACTACTGATCTGCCTGCCCTCGGCACTTTCACGTTGTTGAATCTCACCACTAATCCTTCAAATTCAATTCAACTCTGTCGCTATTGAATCCTTTATCCAAAGGATCAATTCTACTATCTCTAGTGATCACTTTAGAATTTAAGCAACCATGGCCATTCAAGCAGTGCAGGAAATGTATAGTTTTACAATAGCTAAGGGGTGAATACAGTATGAGTTTGCATGTTAAGTACTGTCTGAAATAGTTCATCTATTAGAACCATCTTGATGAAGATTGTTGTTTATCATTAGTTAAATTTATGGAATTCTGGTTATCCTAAAAGAATGAGCGGGGCAAAAAATACTAATCTGAATTTGTTGGTTGACGATTCCATAATTATTCAGCTCATAATTTATTGACTCCATCATGGTTTCCTCCTCTTAATCTAGAAAAAAGAAGTCACAAAAGTAAGTCACTTTCACTTATCGAGGTATGGCTCATGAATCCAAAAGGTTCAGCTATTAAACAAGTAGCTCAGATTTATTTAAAAGAAAAAAAAAGGATTCTCAGAGGTAAATACACTAGTTGCTAAAGCAATTTGAGAAAAATCCTGTGTTCTTAGACGGTCTGGTATAAATACCAAATACCAGACCAACTATTGATTGGCTTAAATTGTGCCTGGATTTTACACCAGAATTTTTGGGATACAGTGGTGCATCATAAGCCATGTTGCCTTTTTACAGAACACTTACCCCTTTTACAGAGGCCAAGCCGCTTTCCAGACAGAAATCGAAAAAGTGCATAACAAAACTCAATGCTAATTTAATGCAAATCATGTAAGGCAGTTTTTTGGTGCAAATTGCACCACAATTATGTTAGTTGTACAAATCATGTCATATCTGGGTTTTGTGTAGTTGCTACAAAGTAAAAGTCCTGGATGACCATCTGCTGCCAACATTTGTAGCAATGCAAATTGTAGTATTAAAAGCCTGTTATAGATGCCTGACCCTGGAGCTAAATGCCAGCAATAAGATTTTTGGACTGGTATCAACAGCAAGAGACACACCGTATATACCGATTTGAATATAAGCCGAGGCCCCAAATTTCACCTCAAAAACCCAGGAAAAGTTATTGACTCGACTATAAGCCTAGGGTGGGAAATACATCATCCCCCATGTCATCATCCCCCCCTGTCATCATCCAGATCCCCGTCATTAATACCCCCTCATCATCATCCTGTCATTATCACCCCCGTCGTCATCACCCTGTCATTTTCACCCCGTCATCATCACCCCATCATCATCACCCTGTCATCATCCCCCCTGTCATCATCCAGACCCCCGTCATCATCACCCCCGTCATCATTTCCCCCCCCTTCATCATCATCACCTGTCAATCCCTTCATCAGTGATCTTCAACCTGCGGACCTCCAGATGTTGCAAAACTACAACTTCCAGCATGCCCGGACAGCCATCGGCTGTCCGGGCATGCTGGGAGTGGTAGTTTTTAAACCTCGAGGTCAGCACGTTGAAGACCACTGCTGCCTTCGTCATCATCCAGACCCCCCTTTAGTTTTCTACTCACCTCCCCTCGGTGGGAAGGAAGGGTGAGCTGGTCCGGGCCATCTATGCTGCAGGGACCGTCCGGTGGGGAGGGTTAGTCGTTCTGGGCTGTCCATTTTCACCGGGAGGCCCTCTTCTCCGCTAACTCCGGGCCGGCCCCGGATTAGTGACGTTGCTTTGATGACAACGCACAGGGACGTTCATGTGGACGTCCCTGTGCGTCGTCGTCAAGGCAATGCCACTAGTCCGGGGCCGTCCCGGAACGGAGAAGAGGGCCTCCCGGTGAAAATGGACCGCCCGCAACAACTATCCCTCCCCACCGGACGGTCCTGCAGCATAGATGGCCCGGACCAGCTCACCCTTCCTTCCCACCGAGGTGAGTAGAAAACTAAAGGGGGTCTGGATGATGATGAAGGCCGCAGTGGTCTGGATTGCTGTCCGGGCATGCTGGGAGTTGTAGTTTTGAAACATCTGGAGGTCCGCAGGTTGAAGACCACTGAGAAGGGATTGACAGGTGGAGAGTTCACTTGAGTATAAGCCGAGGGGGGCATTTTCAGCACGAAAAATCGTGCTGAAAAACTCGGCTTATACTCGAGTGTATACGGTATATCTGACCAGGATACCAAGTTTTACAAACAGTTTTGACATTCATACTTCTGAGGTTACGAATTGTCTCCACAAATAGGGATGAGCATATCGAATCTGACGAATTCGAATTCGTTACAAATTTCAGGAAAAATTTGATTCACAATGAATGCGAATATCGTTACGATTCTATTGCGCAAATTGCTTCATTAAACTCCATGTAGTGCGGTCCAGGCTCCAGCGCATCTAAAAT
This sequence comes from Hyla sarda, assembly GCF_029499605.1. NCBI lineage: Eukaryota > Metazoa > Chordata > Amphibia > Anura > Hylidae > Hyla > Hyla sarda. The sequence goes on from NC_079192.1 coordinate 229,094,066, forward strand.
GGCAGATCCACATGTGAGGACATGGGGCAAGGAATCCTGGGAAGGCGGGAACAAGGGTAGGCAGAATGACCCTGAATCACATGCAGGATGCAGCCTATCAGCAGCCAGTCACCCCTGTGATGTCACAGCCCTATATAATCGGCAGCCATATTCTGGCCAGTCACTTCAGCCTTTCATTGCAGAGAGATATATAGGGACAGACAGCGCTGTGTTTTGGCCAGAAAAGCTTTTTTCCAGCAGCCATTCACCTCCCAGTCACTACAGCGTTCTATTACAGAGAGGGACAGAGAGCAGTGTTTTGCACAGAACAGCAGCAATTCAGCTCAAGCACAAATGTGCCCTATGTGTGTTAAAGAAAGGCAAAGTGTTCTAGACTCCTATTGAGGCTCTCTGTAGGCCAGAAATAGCCATTTTTAATAGCAATTCATCACTAATAAATATGATGACCGAACCACATTTTCTATTCGAATCGGCCGAATCGGCCGAATAGAATTTTTCAAAAATTTGCTCATCTCTACCCACAGTCACTATTTAAGTCTTCAAAAGTTGCTTTAGTTTTACTGCAGTCTTGTCCTTCTTGAGTATTAGTACTACCTTCAATAAAAGCTTATGAAGTTGTTCGTGTTTTTTTATGACCATGAGGGCAAAACAAAATATAAATAATTACCTTCAATTTTTTTCTTTGAAATACGTAATAGATTTATTTATTTATTCATTTATCTTAAATATTGATGGTAAACTGAAAAGCTTGATATCTTTAAACAATGTTCTGCAAGTCATGTCATTCAGTGGTCTTTCAGCCAACTTTATTAGTAGACAAATCTTCACCAGTGTTGGCTTGTGTGCCAAGTGTTTCTAAAATAAAAACTGATCATCTATAAAGGATCAAATTGGGATGTCAATGCTGATTTGTCGCTTTAGATGTATTAATAAGTCTCAAATGTAACTGCATTTTGTGCTCCAATAGCTGAATTCACTGGTGCGCACAGGCAAATTGCAATGATCTAATGAATCTTCTGTGCAAGTTGAAGTAGTTTATCACTTTATTGAGTTGCTTAGATGGATATTTGAAAAGACATCTGCAGTGTTGTGCTATTTGGAAATAAATTGGTAATCTTAATGCATTGTATCTTTCTGACAGGCTGGATTATTTGAAGGTAGAGTGTATGGATGGCTGGTCGGCTATGTCAATTAGTGAGGTGCGATTTTTCACAGCAGTAGTTGCTTAAACAACTAATTGTCACAAAAAATAAGTCACCTATACCTACAAAAAAAATCTCCAAAGATACTTTATCAACTTATTATGTAGAATTGTGACCATCTTATGAAGAAAAATGCAAAATTAAGTAAAATAATTACATAAGTTTAAAGGATAATTAGCCTGTATTTGTAGGAGCAGAAGTATACCGTCACACCCGCCCAAATTACTTCACTCTTTATCAAGGTATTCCCTATTTTAGGTGTGCTCCCATGCAGTGGCAATGGCACACCTTAAGCTGCTTGATTTAGGTAGTTGGCGTTTAGGATAACTTAGGTAGAAACTCAAGCTGGTTAGTATAGGTAGTTGGTGTTTAGGATACAACAAACACATTGATGTAGCCCCGGCCACAAATATATATAAGGATTCTTGTGGCACTAAATCATCATTTAAAACTTCAATAAAAAATATAAAACTAATCTGAAGAGCATTTTTCTGTATTCCATTTGCTCCAGTGGTAGATGCACTGCAGTAACTCAGCCCCTACACCACACAATGATTGGCGCCAAGGTTTCTGGCATTTATTGTGTATGTGCCAGAGCCACAGTACTACCAAACTGATGGGAATAGGTCATCAATAATAAATGCCTGGAAAGCACCTTTAGGTTAGAGTCACAAGGAACTGATCCTCAGTGTAATTTACGCTGACGGACCCTACAGTGTGCCTCCAGCTGTGCCTGCCTGCATGTAGCGGCAATCCACCTCTACGAGCAGACACATAGCGATCTGCAAGCATGCCCAGTGTACTTGCAGACATTTCAACCGCTCCCTCTGCTCCCTGAGCTAGGCCAAAAGCAGCCATGATGTGTGCAAGTACACTGTGCATGTGTGCGGCTACACACAGAACACTGTGGGGGAGATTTATCAAAACCCATAGCAACAAATCAGATCGCTTCTTTTATTTTTGAAAAGGCCTCTGAAAAATGAAAGAAGCAATCTGATTTGTTGTTGCTATGGGCAACTCAGCAACTTTTCATCTGGACAGGTTTTTATAAATCTCCCCCATGTGTCTGCGGATTGCTGCTACGAGCAGACACAGCAGAAGTCACACTGTAGGGTCTGTCATCAGATCTGTTCCGTGTCACCCTAACCTTAGGTGATAATTTATTTCTATATGACATAGAGCATAATTTAAGATATAATGTCCTTTAAGGTTGTGTTCACACAGTGATTTTTGTTGCTTTTTTTAACATGGGTTTGCAGGTATAATTGGTAAACTCCCATGTCTCTCAATTAGCTTACCAGTCAAAAGTATGACTATAGCCTTACAACCATGCATTATTACACATAAAGTATTTACAATTTTCTGTTATTTATATTTATTGCGTTTTTCTGAATATTATATGTACAGCCATTTTTCTACAGTATCTATGCCATGTTCAGATTTGTGATGTCTATTAAATATATTGGGAATGCAAGCGTTCTATCTTTAGCATTCCAGTATGCTGGGTTAGTTGGTATCTTGGAAGATGTTATAGAACATGTTGGCTATGACATATCTGCTCTTTTGTTAAATGTTATAACTTCTGCTTCACTGACTCTATTCTTGTCTCTAGTTCAGTGCCTTACCCGCAGCCAGTACTGTATTTTCTCAGTATCCTTATATCAGTGTTCCCACATTGTAACAGTTTAGCACTCTGAATTGCTCAATTTACACTGTATGTAATCTTACATTCTCCCCAACTATTTTACTGTTCCTTCCCACAATGCATTCAGGATACCAGTGAAATGATAACTTTGTTGTAAATTTAAGTCTTTAAACCCATCACTTTAATGGAATCCATTTCCAGAATCAGTAAAAGAACATATACACTTTAGTAAATAACTATGTCATTATTGTAGCCAACCACATTCTTCCAGTCAACTAGATGTGTTGAAAAGCAAGACAAAGTATTATTATCTATGTGTACTATATGTGATCATACTCTGTAAGATATGAAGGTGACAGAATTTGGAGTAAGAACGTACCAGATGATAGGTGATATATCAAGTAACTTACCCATCTAATAGTTTATAATGGACACATTGCAAATTATCTTTGGATAACTGCATGAATAAAGATGGTAGACCGGGTTAGAATTGTGATATTACTTCAAGTGATTCCCATTATGATGGCTCTATGGAGTAAATATTTTTTTTTTTAGAGATTTTTTTCCTCTTTTAGTTGGACTGATATTTCTTGTAATGAAGTTTAATGCAACTTTACCATTGGAAATGTTTTTCCAGATTATGTGGCAGAATGCAGAAATTGCATACATGATAATGCTCTTCTATATTGTTATCAAAACGTCCAGAATGAATAAGCCTGTGTCTGATGGGTTAAGTGGGCAACTATTGTCATTTAGTGTTGCCTATTGGCCCTAAAGTTCTAACATTATAAAATGACGATCCCGTAACATAGACGCGTGTTTGTGTCCCACAGCCAGTAAGTTGCTTTCCATCATCTTTTGTTACTTAGGTTGTAACACACAGTGGATAATGAATGAATGATCATAATAGTATTACTGTTGGTTTGAGATAAGCATGCTGCTTACATTTCTAGTATTGTTCAGATGTTTCCGCTAATAATGATTTTAATGTTCATTGACTGTTGACAAAACATTTCTCCCCCTAGACGGTTGAATGCCATTGTAAAATGAAAGCATTCTTATGTATTAAGTCTTAAGAAGCTCATCTAATCTCACTTCAATTTGGTTATTTGACAGATATGCTATAGCAAGGGTAGGCAACCTTGGTGAGGTAGAGACCTAATGTAATAATACTGAATTTCTTAAAGCATTACTGTCATTTATATTAACTTTTGACATGTGACACAACAAACAGCATGGCCTGCAGTCCCACTGTTTACAGGAGATGGGCTCCATTGTTGTCTATGAAGCCCAGTCCTGCATCGAGCGCCTACCTGTGGAGTAAAGCACCCTGCCGTGCACTTGACTCCCCTATAACTAATGATCGGATAACCTTAACTTTAGACAAGTCAGTGTGATATGTAAAAAGTTAATTTTAATGACAGTAATGCTTAAGGATTTACTGTGGTAAACATATTTGTGTTTAAGTCAAAACCTGCCTGGGGAAATCTCTGACTGGAATTTGGGCTAGAGATCCCAATTATGGCCAGTGTCTACAGCAGTTGGCGCTAGGACTGCACAGACTACACTGCCATCTGCAATACATTTTTTGAGGGGATCCGCCAAAATATTTCTTAGGGGATTCACACAGAAACAACAAAGACATGGCCTCAAATGGCAGGAGGTGCTCAACCCCTAATGCAGTTGTGCATATATATTGGGGGAGCAGATCCTACACTTGTGGTTCGTTGCTAAGGGCGATCTCCAGCATAAATTGCATACAATGGAGGATTCCTGCAGCAGACCACAAGTACCACAATGGCATCCTACACCAGATAAAAAGGTGTGGATGTATAACAATTAGAATAATACAAAACAGGAATTTAAATGCACTACTGTGGTAGATGTAAACAATGACATTGGCTAACCCTCAACACTGATGTTAAAATTGAGACATTAGCCAGTATATGCTTAGATGATGGACATACCTGAGCCCGCACACCAACGCCAAGGTTTCTCAAGTGGCGCGGGACCTAACACTAAACCTATCTGTACATCATAAGCAAAACCAGGGGCCAGTGGGCAATTACGGCAGCATAAAGTCCAGCTTACAGACTGCTCCCTGGTTACCTCCAGTGTGGCTATGCACACATACAATGGGAGGTTGGAGAAAGGCTATAAGCCCCATCCGATTCACACAGAAATGCATTGCTGTCTATGGGGACAGCAATGCAGTCCACACATTACTAGCACAAACTGCTGTCGGTACTGACCGCCCTCACGCCCTCCTGCTGGAATTCCAGATGAAGATTCAATTAGTGTAAACCCTGCCTTATTATATATTACTATTTGAATGGCATTTCAAGCAGTTTTTCTAAGCAAGCCATATTTTTAGATAATGGTTTTGATTTTTCATGCTAGTAAATAATCAGACATTGTAAACAGTAATGGAGCAAAGAGATAAAGGCCCTAATTTACTACTGGATTTTCATGTCAATTTTGCAGAAAAAAAGTCAGGGGAAATGCATTTCACTATATGTATAAATGTCATGCTCTAAACATGCACCAAAGGTCACCTATTTTTACAATATGAGTGTGGTGGTAACTTTTTTTTATTAATCCCAGCCATTTCTGAAATGTTTTACTGAAATGTTTTGGTGTCTTTTCATGCTAGGATCTTTTACTTTTGACATGGATATTAAAAACTTTGGCGCAATTTGGTGTTTTTTGATGCTTCACCGATGCACCAACATTTTGCCCACAATCATACATATATAATGGTTAAAAAAGAACATAATGTTCATTAAGAAAATAAAATTTCAAAAAATAGAACAATAAATGACCCCATGAATGTTTGCAGAATATTCCCATCTTATCATAATGTAATCCAGTTGAGCAGGACAAAGTAGGATGTGTCAAGCAGTATGGTCACAGACACAATGACATGACCTCTTTGTGGATTTTGGTCCTGACTTATCAGTGTTTCAGCCCAACATTTCCTTCTGATGAGAGGATTTTAGACTTTATCATTACTGATAAGGGGAGGGGGAATAAGGGAGCCCAAGGTTAACGGGAACCTGGAGTTTTCTAATGTACTTATATACCTTACAACAAGAGTATTTCTTAAGGCAATGTGCTGGACAGCAGGTTGGCGGAGTCAGGGACCTTGAAGAACAGCTGGCGGTGGTAAGGTGTTTCTGTTCTCTAGCTGCATGCTGCTTAGCACACTTCTCTTCTTACCAGTCAGAGAAGGAGGAACTCTGCCACTATTTAGTTCAGTTAAACTATTTTCTTACTGTAAAGTGTAGACATGTACAGTACAGATGGGTCTACAGCTTGCATTATATATCAGCAGGCTATTTCCTAGCTACCGATAATATTCTGTGTGACTAGATGAAATATAAAGTACAGTTCAGTCCCAGAACCTATGCCCAGGGGTTTTTACACATTTGGACAGTTCCAAAGCAGCTACTATGGTTTCTACAATGATTGCTATGCCCCTTGGTCAATTACATTATACAGGTACTATTATGTTGTTATTTAGGAAGTATATGATATCAATATATTGATACTGTATGGTACCTTTTGCATTGATTGGACATGTTATCGTTGCATTAACACAAGTTTAGAACTATTACTTGGGTGCTGAATGGCACTATTACTAGTTTAGGCAGTTTAGGGTGGTATTATTATTTAGCAACAGCTTACTACAGTTATTTAAATAGTGGGGAATATTTATCTAACTTTGTTCAGAGGAACAGCGAAGGAGTTGCCCATAGCAACCGATCAGATTCCAGCTTTCTGATTGGATGTTAGACAACTGCTACACTACTCCTTTACTCAAGATTTGATAAATTACCTTACATTGTGAAGCACTTTTATTTGCGATTCGACCTTCTGGCCATTACATCTATACATCTATTTTTTCTGTGTTGTGTTGGCTGTAATTATAGATACAAACATTTTTTTCTACTTGTTCTGCTTGTGTACTTGACTGGTGACACATGCGGAAGTTGTGCATTTTAAATTTAGATGGTCTTGGGATCTTTTAGGATATTTTTTAATACATTATCTATTAAAAGTGAAATTTTAGTGCTTCAGTGATTTATTGTTTAGTTTGTACACTAAGTGGCTATCTATTTTTTGGGGACTTTTTGATATGCGGTTGGAACAATGATAAAAATGATAGTACAAGTAGACATAAAGCAATCATTATGCTAGAATAGCATTGGTTATGTCTAATTTAACCCCTTAAGGACCAAGCACGTATGAGTACGTCCCTGCACCCTGGGTCTTAAGGACCAGGCACGTACTCATACGTCCGTGGGAATTTCGGTCCCCGCCGCACGCCGGGCGGGGACCGGGCCGGGGTGACTGCTGATATCGATCAGCAGTCACCCCGCGCAAATGCCCAGGGGGGTCATCAGACCCCCCATGTCGGCGATCGGCGCAAATCGCAAGTGAATTCACACTTGCGATTTGCGCGATTCCGGGTCATTACGGGTCTATGGTGACCTGGTGACCCGGAATATAAGGGGGATCGCGGGTGTCTAAGACACCCACAATCCCCCTGAAGAGATAGGAGTGAGGTGGCAGGGGTGCCACCCCTCCTATCCCTGCTATTGGTGGTCTAGACGCGACCACCAATAGCAGATTGGGGCGTGGGGGTTAACTTTAGTTTTCCCCGTCCTGTCCATCCACAATAGGTGGGGCAGAATGGGGAAACGACAGAGGACCAACGCCGGAGTCCACTTACCGATCTAAAGAGGCTGTGGGCGATGATCCGTGTCGGTGAGATCGGCGGGCGGCGATGTCGTGCAGCAGGCTCCCCTGATCCGACGGAAGCCGGTAAGTTGCCTAGCAACATCTGGAGGGCTGCAGTCCGAGACCATTGTTTGGGCATGCTGGGAGTTGTAGTTTTGCAACAGCTGGAGGGCTACAGTTTGAGACCACTATATGGTAGTCTCTGAACTATAGCCCTCCAGAGCTTGCAAAACTACAACTCCTAGCATGCCCACACAACTGTTTGCTGTCTGGGAAAGATGGGATTTGTAGTTTTGCAGCATCTGGAGGGCCACAGTTTGCAGTGGTCTCTATACTGTAGCTCTCCAGATGTTGCAAAACTGCGAATCCCAGCATGCTGGGAGTTGTAATTGCGATCCCTCCAGCTGTTGCATAACTACATCTCCCAGCATGCCCTTCGGTGATCAGTATATGCTGGGAGTTGTAGTTTTGCAACAGCTGGAGGAACACTGGTTGGAAAATATTGAGTTAGATAACAGAACCTAACTGAAGGTTTTCCAACCAGTGTGCCTCCAGCTGTTGCAAAAGTACAACTCCCAGCCTGCATGGTCTGTCAGTACATGCAAGGATTTGTAGTTTTGAAACAGCTGGAGGTTTGCCCCGCCCATGTGAACATACAGGGTACATTCACATGGGCAGGCTTACAGTAAGTTTTCTGCAAATTTTTAGCCGCAGCGTAAACCTCCGCCAGTATGAATGTACCCTAAAAACACTACACTACACTACACTAACACATAATAAAGGGTAAAACACTACATATACACCCCCTTACACTGCCCCCTCCCCCAATAAAAATTAAAAACGTATTGTACGGCAGTGTTTCCAAAACGGAGCCTCCAGCTGTTGCAAAACAACAACTCCCAGCATTTCCGGACAGCCACTGACTGTCCAGGCATGCTGGGAGTTTAGCAAAAGCTGGAGGCACCCTGTTTGGGAATCACTGGCGTAGAATACCCCTATGCAATCCCTAATTCAGTCATCAAATGCGCATGGTGCTCTCTCACTTCGGAGCCCTGTCGTATTTCAAGGAAACAGTATAGGGCCACATATGGGGTATCTCTGTAATTGGGAGAAATTACACTACAAATTTTGGGGGGCTTTTTCTCCTTTTACCCCTTATGAAAAGGAAAAGTTGTGGTCTACACCAGCCTGTTAGTGTAAAAAAAAAATTTTTTTACACTAACATGCTGGTGTTGCCCTTTACTTTTTATTTTCACAAGAGGTAAAAGGAAAAAAAGACCCCCAAAATTTGTAACGCAATTTCTCCTGAGTGCGGAAATACCCCAGATGTGGGCGCAAAATGATCTGCGGGCGCATAACAAGGCTCAAGAGTGAGAGCGCACTATGTACATTTGAAGCCTAAATTGGTGATTTACACAGGGGTGGCTAATTTTACAGCGGTTCTGACATAAATGGAAAAAAAAGAAAAATACCGACATGTGACCCCATTTTGGAAACTACACCCCTCACGGAATGTAGCAAGGGGTATAGTGAGCCTTAACACCCCACAGGTGTTTGACAAATTTTTGTTAAAGTTGGATGGGAAAATTTTTCATTTTCACAAGGGAAAATAGGAAAAAAGACCCCAAAATTTGTAACCCCATTTCTTCTGAGTAAGAAAATACCCCAAATGTGGATGTAAACTGCTCGGCGGGCGAACTGCTATGCTCAGAAGAGAGGGAGCACCATTGGGATTTTGAAGAGAAAATGTGTCCAGAATTGAAGGCCACGTGTGTTTACAAAGCCCCCATAGTGCCAGAACAATGCCCCCCCCCCCTCACATGTGACCCCATTTTGGAAACTACACCCCTCATGTAATGTAATAAGGGGTACAGTGAGCATTTACACCCCACAGGTGTCTGATATATTTTTGGAACAGTGGTCCGTGAAAATGAAAAATTTAATTTTTCATTTGTTCAGCCCACTGTTCCAAAGATCTGTCAAATGCAATTGGGGTGTAAATACTCACTGCACCCCTTATTAAATTCTGTGAGGGGTGTAGATTCCAAAATGGGGTCACATGTGGGCGGGTCCACTGTTCTGGCATTACAGGGGGCTTTGTAAACGCACATGGCCCCTGACTACCATTCCAAACAAATTCACTCTTCAAAAGCTCAATAGCGCTCCTCCTCTTCTGACCATTGTAGTTCGACCGCAGGGCACTTGACGTCCACACATGGGGTATTTCCATACTCAGAAGAAATGGGTTAAAAATTTTGGGGGGTATTTTCTGCTATTAACACTTGCAAAAATGTGAAATTTGTGAACACACATTTTTGTGAACATTTTACATATGCAAAAGTCGTGAAACCCCTGTGGGGTATTAAGGCTCACTTTATTCCTTATTACATTCCTCAAGGGGTCTAGTTTCCAAAAAGGTATGCCATGTGTTTTTTTTTTTTTTTGCTGTTCTGGCACCATAGGGGCTTCCTAAATGCGACATGCCCCCCGACCAAAATTTGCTCTCAAAAAGCCAAATAGGACTCTTTCTCTTCTGAGCATTGTAGTTTGCCCGTAGTGCACTTCAGGTCAACTTATGGGGTACCTCCATACTCAGAAGAGATGGGGTTACAAATTTTGGGGGTTATTTTCTGCTATTAACCCTTGCAAAAATTTGAAATTTGGGGGGGAAACACACATTTTTGTGAAATATATTTTTTTTTACATATGCAAAAGTCGTGAAACACCTGTGGGGTGTTAAGGCTCACTTAATTCCTTGTTGCATTCCTCAAGGGGTCTAGTTTCCAAAATGGTATGCTATGTGTTTTTTTTTTGCTTTTCTGGCACCATAGGGGCTTCCTAAATGCAACATGCCCCCAAAAACCATTTCAGAAAAATGTACTCTCCAAAATCCCCTTGTAGCTCCTTCCCTTCTGAGCCCTCTACTGCGCCCGCCGAACACTTTACATAGACATATGAGGTATGTGCTTACTCAAGAGAAATTGGGCTACAAAAACAAGTATACATTTTCTCCTTTTACCCCTTGTAAAAATTCAAAAATTGGGTCTACAAGAACATGCAAGTGTAAAAAATGAAGATTGTGAATTTTTTCCTTCACTTTGCTGCTATTCCTGTGAAACACCTAAAGGGTTAAAACGCTTATTGAATGTCATTTTGAATACTTTGGGGGGTGCAATTTTTATAATGGGGTCTTTTATGGGGTATTTCTAATATGAAGACCCTTCAAATCCACTTCAAACCTGAACTGGTCCCTGAAAAATAGTGAGTTTGAAAATTTTGTGAAAAATTGGAAAATTGCTGCTGAACTTTGAAGCCCTCTGGTGTCTTCCAAAAGTAAAAACTTGTCAATTTTATGATGCAAATATAAAGTAGACATATTGTATATGTGAATCAAAAAAAACATTTATTTGGAATATCCATTTTCCTTACAAGCAGAGAGCTTCAAAGTTAGAAAATTGCAACATTTTCAATTTTTTATTCAAATTTTGGGATTTTTCACCAAGAAAGGATGCAAGTTACCACAAAAATTTACCACCATGTTAAAGTAGAATATGTCACGAAAAAACATTCTCGGAATCAGAATGATAACTAAAAGCATTCTAGAGTTATTAATGTTTAAATTGACAGTGGTCAGATGTTCAAAAAACGCTCTGGTCCTAAGGTGTAAATGGCCTGGTCCTTAAGGGGTTAATGGAGGGATTTGTACAGCTCACATCAGTGTCTGGACCAGTAATACGTACATGCAATACAAAGGCAGATTGTTGTTTTGACCATACTTACCTTTTAATACCCTAATAATCCTAATACCCCTAATATGGTACTATATAACTGTGTACTAATGCTTTAGATCAGCAGCTTTAAACCTTGTATGTAGACAAGATCCTTTTTAATCTGCCGCTTCATGTTAAGTGCCCTGTAAACATCAGGCTCTACCCGTTTAATGGCTTTTTGCATGATGTACTGTGTCTATCATAGGGGCAATTATTTGTTCTTTTCTGTATAAATCAATGCTTCTAAGAAGTGATGTTTAGCAGGTTTGCACAGGTTATTTATGAGATAATCCTTGAGTATGGCTTTATGCCATAATTATTGAAATAGATTGAACTATATATTCCTATATTCTGCAATAAAGCCGGTACAAGGTGAGATGTTATTACCTGCAAATTGGAGTCAGAAAGCAAAGTTAGTTTGTGAAAGTTTAGTATCATTTATTTAGCTAGGACTCTATTCTAGATACCATTATCGGTTAATAATAAATATTACTGGATATTCATATTTTATTAAGCAAGGTAATTGCGTCCTGTAAATGCACACTAAAACCTGCATCCGTAAATGGAAGCGTTCTCTGTGCTTATTGAACTCAATTTTCTCTAGGGTTCTGGGTGTTCTTTGTGTGGCTGAATATTTTGCTTTGTGTTTTATGTAAATCAAGCACTAAGGTGACATATTAACTCAATATAATATACATTATTGCCCTCAAGTTTTTATACTGCAAAGATTCGGGGACCTTGTAATCACAGTGGCCTGTAATATTCATCTCTTAAATACATAGCAAATTAACTTGCTATAGTGCTGTCAAAATGAGCATGACGCGTGCTAAAAATAAATTTACTGCTTGCTGGAAGACAAGCAACAATATTGCAGGTATTACATAGGAATACATTGTACTTTTGCGCACATAATAAAATCAGGTGTCAGCTCTGACTATGCTTTATTTTTCACTTTTACTATATGAGACTCTAGTTGAGCTGGAATTATACATACATTTTTGTATTAAGAACTTTATCCTATCAGTGTAATGCCCTTCCAGCTACTAGTCTATGTTTAAAGCATCAGCCCTATAAAATATATCTTTCCAAACATTTCATTAAGATAATTCAGTTGTATTATTAACCATGTTCATTTTTAGTATTAAACTAGCTTTTGCCCGTGGCTTCGCTTGCGTTAAATTTGGGGTAACATAGACCTACTTTTTACAATCCTATAGTAATGAGGCCACTCTGGGTAAAGTCTACGGGCATCCAAACAACCCGAGTTATTTCAACTTTAATCACCGCATCTAAAGAGTTAATGCCTGCATTAGCCACGGGTCCTGGCTGCTGATAGCAGCTGGGACCGTGCGGGTATGATGCAAGCTCAGCTCTTGAGTTTGCTTCATAACCCTCCCGTGCCGCAGCGCTGGGTATACCCGGCATTCTGTGGCAAGGGGTTAATTTATTCAAACTTTGAACCCCCGTTTCACCCCTTCAGGGTTGGAATTTTAGAAAACTTTAAAACACGTGTTTCTTTATCTCTAATTGTTAGCCTAAAAACAAAGTTTCATGCTTCTAGCTTCAAAAATGACAGACTTCCACACAAACTTTCAACCCCCTTTTCACCCCCCTAAGGGTTGAATTTCAAAAAATCCTTTCTTATTCCTCATCTACGTCTTAAAAACTACACCTGTGAAAAAATTCAGCTTTCTAGGTCCAAGGGTTTAGGCTGGGCGTTAATGAGTCAGTAAGTCAGGCCTTCTCTTTTTATATATGTAGATTGACAAGCCATTCATTTTAATAGTCTCCATAAGCTCCATTGGATGAGCGTGTGAGTGACATTTAGTCCCCATACCCAGAAGGGCTGAACAGCTAGGAATGGAGCTCCATTGCATTTAATTTTGGGAGGCTCCAGCAGTTGGACACCCTTCAGTTTAGCAGTTTGTTGTTGCGAAACTCAGAACTCTTTTAAAAAACAAGTCAGTTTAAAAATATTAGAACCTAATAGAACCATAGTTGATTTTCAGTTTTTTGTACAGGAAGAAGAAGAGTAGAAGCCCCCCAAAAATAAATAAATAATAATTTAAAAAAAATAATTATAGTCCCTCTCATACTCTTTTATAATTGTAATTAATAAGTGACTATACTGAATGCTGGATGTCCATGTGTACACCACCATTTCTGCACCCACTGCTATGACTTTGCAAAGCATCTGCACTTATAAAGGGGGAGAGCATATCTGAAGTCTGAACATATGTATTATACACTTTTTGAAATGGCAAATTCTCTCCGACCAAGAAAATGTGTTTACGATTCTATACTTCTGCTTTTCTTATTACAAATACTGGAAGTGTTAAATCTTGTGGTGTGTGACCTTGGAACAGAAAATAAAATTTACCATAGATCCAGATGGCACCTACCCTATTCACTAAGCCTGTTCAGACGGATCATGCATTTGTATCATGTTTTTCAAATATGCTACCGGTATACATCGGTGGGACTAATGATCACAGTGGGACTATTCTCTCATCATATACTTTTTTTTTCTTGTTTTTGAGTTTAAAACATATCCGAATTACATTTGGGAAATAGACTGAAAATAGTTACTACTAGACTACATTTGGTCTATTAATTTAAGGTCAAATGACCATTGTGGGTATGCCATGTATTTCTCTTTAACTTTTTAAGGCTTACTGCTGAAATGAAATAATCTTTAAATGAATTAACATTCGTCTATTTATAAGAGTGGATTGAAAGATTCTGTTTATAGTATATGGTAACTAAGACAAATTATCGTCAGGTGATAGAAAACAAAATGGAAATAATTAGTGGAAGTAATTAGGAAAAGTTACTGCAAAATGTATCTTGCCTGAAGATTTTTCTGATTACATTTATTCTTCTGTGTACTATTACCACTCCAATTTTATAGTTTTTTTTCTCTGTGATCATAACTTCAAAGTTTAGTCAGGGTCACAGAGCAGGAGCGAAGTCTGGGCAGAAATGATTAATTAAAGTGATCATGACTGTACACAATCTACGGATGAAGATAACAATGTATCAAGCTGGGCCTAAAAACATTTTATGTCCCTCAGAAGTCTCTTTAAAGTTTGTCTTTTACTTCTGGTTATTCTACTAAAAAGCATGGATGATGATTTATTTTCCTAGCAACGCAAGGTGTAAGGCTCTGGCCACCCATGGGGTAATGGATTAAAAATAATTTTTTGGACCTCGACAGGAATTCCAAAATTAAGTTATGCAGAAAAGACATCACATAAGATGACTCCTCCAAGATTGATATACATTTATATAAAACAAATATGAATTTAAAAGAAAATAGCACAGTTATTATAATTCTGATATGAATATTTATAATGTTCTTTTTAATTTTGTGTGCAGAATGGCTTACCTAAAGGTTTCCATACATCTTTTATAGCTGTTGGCTGAACGCTTGTTTTGCCAACAGCCATCTGTTACATTCATCCCATACATATAAATATTCTACTTTGTTGAATGTTCATGTGACATGAATGGGGAGACAGGAGGTAAACTGATGTCAGACAGCTCTGGCGGCAGCTTATTTACCGGAAGAGTCAGGTAGAAAAAATCCAGCATGCCCAACCTTTTTCCTGATATCTTCTGTCAGGGGAGAGTTGGGAGGCCCCCATAAATATTTGAGAGTTGGTTTTTTTCACTGAAATCTGCAGGGTCAGGTGACTTTTCATAAAGAGTATGGAGACTTCCCAAGGCTCAAATGAGCGACTGTAGTTTTTGTATGGAATAGAACACTCGTTAACCAACCTAAAAATACCATGGAATAGTGGTCTCATACTGTGGCCCTCTAAATGTTGCAAAACGTCAACTCCCAGGATGCCTGGAAAACCGTTGGCTACAGTCAACGGCTGTCCAGGCATGCTGGGAGTTGAAGTTTTGCAACATTTAGAGGGCCACAGTATGAGACCACAGTTCTATGGTATTTCAAGGTTGGTTATCACACCAATTGAAGATAACAATACAGTTTTCCTAATGTTCTACAACATTAACAATATAGGTTTAGAAGACCTATGTTGCAGTTTGAGTGATTATATGTTTACATGAAACTGATAACTTCATCATTTTTTTAAGCAGGTCTAATATTGAGGAGACCCCTCATTAGTACCTTGCTCTTTTATTTCTAAACTTCCTACTTTTTTTCCAAGACCGTGTGACTAATTTTTAAACTAGAAGCAGTAATAAATTAGACAAATTATGATTAGTTCCTTGGAGACTGCTAAATAAAATATGCAACATACAGAAACCAAATGTTGCAAAATGAATTTTAAGACTGCTATATATTAGATGCTGTTACACAGCAGTGCACATTAAGTTCCATTGGTTTTCTTGTGTTTTCTAATTAGATCATTTTAATTATTTAATATACACAACCAACTGCTCACTTCAGGAAAGCAGCAAGGGTAACAACAATCAATTTAATTTAGCCTTATGGTAGACATTTTTTTTAATTTTAATTTCATACATTTACACATTTAATTGGGAGATTTATCCACTTTAACAACTTATGCTCTGTTCACATTATGTTTAGAGCCTATGTTGGAAGTAAACATCAAGTGGATTTCTCAATTTATACCTCCGAAGGAAAGGCTAATCCCTTTGTATGGGTAGGCAGTAGGATTTGTTAAATATAGGCTGCTATTGTAAGCACAATGTGCATCACATTGTACACGTGTCATGACTGACTAGGGGGACAGGGAGAGTAAGCCCTACTCTGTCCCTAATAACACTCTCCCTTCCTACTTGCCCATCAACCACCACAATACCGATCCCTACCTGCACTAAAGTGCAGTGGGTGTAAAAAACAAAGAATAATATAGATAGTCGGTCACAGGCCAGAAACATAATGGGAAAACCACCAAACAAGCAAATATACCAGACAGAATATAAACAGACAAACAGGGCAGGATGAAGTGTACTAACATACAGTTCAGAAACCAGAACCAAGATAAACAGAACAAGCATACAGCAGAAACCAGAAGATGCAGGGGATGAACAGAAGAACTGAATATTAAACACTAAACTGATCAGGAAAATAGAACACTGTTCACACTGGACACAGTTAACTAATATAAGCAGATAATAGGTCAGAGGACACAGATCAGTGTTGAAGTACAGAGGTCACTATAGACCAATGGTAAGGCACAGAGGAAACACTAGATCAGTGATCTTGTACTCTATGATCAGTGCATGTACTAAAAAAAATGATACCAGAAAAAATCAAACTCCACAACATGGAGGAACACGGGTCAGGATACTAGACAAGAAATATTCAAAACCAAACTCCACAACATGGAGGAATCAGGATACCAGAACAGGAATTATACAAGCAAGACTCACAGTGTGAACACAGACTAAGATACAAGGCAAAAGCAGAATGGACATACAATAATCCAAAAAAAAAAACGACAAATGTACCACAGACTAAAATCTATAATAAACAGGACTATTAACCATGGCTAAAACTCAGATAATATGACAAGATAAATACATGGTGTATGATAAAACAGACATGGACAGAATTGCAAATCACAAGCCCAGAATACAGGCTGAGCTGGGGTTTTAAAGCCACACCCCAACTGCAATAGGGTGAAAGCATTAACTCTTCCATGCCTAGGAACAAATAGCACAGAAACTGCTCAGATATTAGAACTAATGTCTGAACAGACCGAAAGCACATTACAACGCGTTTCTTTACTATATACTGACCTTTTTTTATGGAATAGCATAGTTTACTACTTTATTACATGCTTCAAAATAAAGGGTATACTTTTGTATGCCAACTGCTCTGCTGTTTTGAACTGTGCCAAATCTATCTTATATGAAGACTGCCTACTATAAGCTTAGACCAACTATTAGTTGGCTTGCTTCAAACCAGAGTTGTATGATAAAACCTTGGCACATATTTGGCACATTTAGGCCACATCCCCTTTTACTGAAGCTACACTCTCTTTTTCTAAGGCCACACCCCTATGTATGACAAGTATGGCAAGGTCACCTCTGACAGTTAGCAAACTCTATGCTGCTACATGTATATCATAGTTGCACATATTCTGGACCTATCACACTTGCATTCTGAGAGGATTTGTAGTGTAGGTCTAAGTGGCAGCTCCATGAGAGCTCATTCACCGATCGGCATCACCTTCTGTAAATGCGAGTAGGAAACGCAACTTACATCCCTTAGGTTCCCTGTTTGGGGGATTCGAGATAATGGTATTTTATACTCACTTGTTTGCTTTAAAAAAAAAGCATCTAAAAGATAACCTCATTGCACATTGCAACCTGGTATAGTGATAGGACCAATTGAAATATTATGTGAACATGGGGTAAACATATTTTTAGGTTATGCCCAATACTTTATAATGAACTGGTTTATTTGGCTCCTATGCAAGTTATATTGAGCACTATTTATTTGCCTGGAGTAGCTCATACAGAATACATGCAATCTCTGTGATGATTCAATAGTAGCATAAGCATTGGCATCTGTTTTTTAATGAAATTACATTGATTCACAATTGAGGCTTCTTTAAATAATCACTGTAGCACCATGAATGATTGCTTTAAACCATCTTAGTAGAGAATCAGATTACAATTCTATTGTATGAAAATTGAAATATTACTTCTTGAAGAATATCTAATCTGAGCTACAATATTTGCTGTGTATTTCCTTGGCTCAGATGGTAATGACAATGCACAGCTTAATTAACATATCCATTCTTTGTTTTATTGAAGAAGGATTTCTGTTGTTAAGAATAATTGGTTTGGAGAAATACTTAATAAGTAGCGGTGTTTACTACATAGACGGGGCTTATGAAAAATATGTTGTCATTAGATTTGATAGTCTCGGATATATTGCTGCTGCACTCATATTTATTTAACAATATGCAGCTAATAAAAGTTTTATGCATTAGAGTTTCCTTGTATAGTAAAAGTGGAAAGGCTTTATAATTTTAAAAATAGCCTGGCATATTATATGAGACAACTAGAAAAGTCATAAAAAGCATCAGTATACAAGTATAATTAAAAACTGTAAGCACTATGATAAAAAGGGAACATTAAAATGGGGAAGTGATTAGATATACATTTATATATATGTATATATACACACACACACACACACACACACATTAGATTCTTCAAAAGACTTAACAGACTGAAGAATCCTGGAATCTAGATAATAGGCATTCTTGATGATATCTCTGCTTTATTTATATTAAGATCCATCAACTTGATTAAGGAAAACGATTTTAGCGGAATTGCAGAACTGGTAAGTATAGTACATCAGTCATGCCTTCTTCCTTAGAGGATAATGTAAAGATTACAGGGAACACTATGGCTCAGATTTACTAACCTCAAAACTGATACTTTTTAGATGGGTTTTTGCTCTTATAAGCATGAGTGCAGAGCTTTTCCGATAGATTTATCTTGTGTTTCCATATTTATTTTTCCTTGACCTTATACATACGATTATGATTATTCAGCCTAGAAACCCTAAAGAGCGTGTGGCCTTTATGCCATTTGTCCTGATACATTAACTATGGGTTTCCCTACAGATTGTGGCCCATGTGGATTCCATTTAGTTAGTATGCTTTCACATTAGTAACATGATTGGTGTGAAATTGCTCAAACTGAGCAGAGTGTAGCACCTCAAAAACCAAGTATACTTAGCAGCAAGCAATAATAGTCTAAGCAGCAAGCAACACCATGAGATCCCAAAAACCTAATGTTTCTGCATTTTTTTGAAAACCAGAATATATTATTAAATCATAATAGTAAATATGTGTAGTAGTATCAAACTAGATCAAGGCTTTTTCTAAGGGAACTGATGATCAATCTGATTCCAGACATCAGATCACTGGGTACACTGGATGAGGGAATATATCTTAAAGCACATCAACCAAACCAACCAAATAGACTAAACAGTAAGCAGACTAATAGTCTAGTGGCATGAGAACCCAATAGCCTAATGCGCTGGCATTTTTACTATAGTAGTAAATTTAATCCTATTTTTAATATGGTGCCAGATCAAGACCTTTTCTAAGGGTGCCATCACATATATATATCCAGTGATTCGGCTGAGTGTCCCTCAAGTACTGTAGAAAAGCACTGGTGTTAGGATTCGGCAGGCTGGATGTGGATCCTCTGTGTCAGCGAGGGATTGGCGTGGACCGTGTCGGTGGACCGGTTCTAGGTTGCTACTGGTATTCACCAGAGCCCGCCACAAAGCGGGATGGTCTTGCTGCGGCGGTAGCAACCAGGTCGTATCCACCGTCAACGGCTCAACCTCGCTGACTGCTGAGAAGGCGTGGGACAGAAGGACTAGACAGAGGCAAGGTCAAACGTAGCAGAAGGTCGGGGCAGGCGGCAAGGTTCGTAGTCAATGGCGATAGCAAGAGATCAGGAACACTGGTAAGGCAAACACTATAAACGCTTTCTCTGGCACAAGGCAACAAGATCCGGCAAGTAAGTGAAGGGGAAGTGAGGTTATACGAGCAGGGAGCAGGTGGAGGCTAATTAGACTGATTGGGCCAGGCACCAATCATTGGTGCACTGGCCCTTTAAATCTTAGAGAGCTGGCGTGCGCGCGCCCTAAGGAGAGGAGCCGCGCGCGCCAGGACGTGACAGCCGGGGACCGGGACAGGTGAGTGACTTGGGATGCGATTCGCGAGTGGGCGCGTCCCGCTATGCGAATCGCATCCCCGCCGGCAGTGCCAGTGCAGCGCTCCCGGTCAGCGGGTCTGACCGGGGCGCTGCAGAGAGAGGAACGCCGCGAGCGCTCCGGGGAGGAGCAGGGACCCGGAGCGCTCGGCGTAACAACTGGGAGAAAACCAATGATCAAACTGATCCTATTGAATGAGACAGTTCAGATATATCCAAGGCCTCAATTGGGATTCTTTATCACCGCACAGGCTGGAAGGGGATATACAACTTTCAGCATTCCCTCGTCCAGCCTGAAGAGATTATGGGCACTTAACCATAGACAACTGATGCATTTTGCCATCAGTTATGGCATCATTTGTTGACAGTGCCCTGATGCAACTTTTTTATGCTATTGAGTGACAGCTGTAGTCTTTAAGAGTTCACCAAGTAGCATGTAACGTAAAACTATTGCTTTTTACTATGTTTAAAGGAGTGTAGTTAACATTGGAAAGTTGTGATACTAAATGACCTAAAAATGCCTTTATGTAGCCCTAGCCTAACAGAAAAGAATCATGACCATACTGAATCATTTCTGTCCTGATCTTCCATTCTCTATGTTTCATTATAAGTCAATGAAATGAAATTAAATTGTTTTTCCAGGCTTTCTTCTTTTTAACCCCTGAAGGACCTAGCGTTTTTCAGTTTTTGCACTTTCATTTTTTCCTCCTTACATTTTAAAAATCATAACCCTTTCAATTTTGCACCAAAAAATCCATATGATGGCCTTTTTTTGCACCACCAAGTCTACTTTTTATGAAATCAGTCATTTTACCCAAAAATCTAAGTCGAAACGGAAAAAAAATCATTTTGCAAGATGTAATGCCATTTTGTAGCTTTTGGGGGCTTCTGTTTCTACTCAGTAAAATTTTCAGCAAAAATGACACCTTATTTTTATTCTCTAGGTCCATACAATTAAAATGATACCCTACTTATGTAGGTTTGATTTTGTCATACTTTTTTTTTTCCACAAACAGGGCAGTATGAGGGCTCATTTTGTGTGCCATGATCTGATGTTTTTAATGGTACCATTTTTGTTTAGATCAGACTTTTTGAGAACTTTTTATTAATTTCTTTATAGTATAAAAAATGACCAAAAATACACTATTTTGGACTTTGAAATATTTTTGCGGTGCGGTTTAATTAACAATATATTTTTATGATTTGGACATTTACGCATGCGGCGATACCACATATGTTTGTTTTTATTTTTATTTACACACTTTTCCTTTTAAATGGGAAAGGAGGGGGTGATTCAGATTTTTTTTAGAGAAGGGGTTAAATCACATTTTAACTTTTTTTTAAACTTTTTTTATGCAGTGTTATAGCCCCCTCTAGTGGCTATAAAACTGCATGCACCGATCTCTTACACTGTTCAATGCATTGCCATAGGAATGCATTGATCAGTGTTTTCTGCACTTGATTGCTCAAGCCTGGATTTAAGGCTTGGAGCAATCAAACGTCAATCAGACAGCTGGGAGCAAGGTAAGACACCTCCCGCTGCCCTGTCAGCTGTTCAGGACAGCGCAATTTCACTGCAGCAATCCCGAACAGCTCCGCTGAGCTAACTGGCAGTGTATTCTCCCGTTTTAGAGAATAAAGGGTTAATCCCGGACATAAGCCCGATCAGCGATGTCCGGTATTAGCCGCGGATCCCCGCAGATAGGAAGCGCGCTCAGCTTTTGAACGCGCATCACAGATTGGAAGCCGGCTTCAGGACGTAAATATACGTCCGTGGTCGTTAAGGGGTTAAGAACCACCCTTGTCTATGAGCTGTATCTGACATGAATGGGGCAGGTCTGCAATACCAGACAAAGCCTATGCACGAGAGAAACTATTTTTATGAAAATGAAAATGCAGAACCTTTGTATTTCTGAACAACCCCTACAAAACCAATTTAATGAAATCTCTTTTCTTCCGTTTTCTCTGTGTCATTTTTGTTATTTTGTATTTTACAAATTTTTTTGCAATACAAAATAAAGTATAAATATTCCAATATTGTTTTTTTCATTGATTTTCCAGGTAACTAATCTTCTCTGTTTACTAGAAATGTTATTACTAGTAGATCAATTCCATATCTTGTTTAGATGAGCAAATATTTGAAAAGTTACCTCCTTACTGACATGAATCGGCCTAATTCACTGTAAATGACAAACCTGGAATTGATCCTGTCAACTCTAATAGATGGTCTAAAATAAATTTAAAGTAAAAAAAAAATCCATAGGCTAGCCGTTTAGAGCCGCTAAGATCCTCTATCATGGTATATTGTATATTGGCTGTTAGCAACTGGAGGACTTTAGGAGGATTATGGTATTTTAGTTTTCTACAAGAGGTTACCAGCTGAGTACTCTGTGGATTTACTTTAGAAACTAGCACTGTGTCGGCCAGGCTATTATATCTTTTGTAAAGCCTTTTAAACTCTTGATTTTTGAATGTAAATTCTATATTCCCAAAATATTTGTTCTTTAGGACTTTTCTCACCACTGTATTCCAGCTCATATACCATGTACAGTAATCTCTGGTACTTGTGATAAACTACTATGTAAGCCTGTTACTTTCGTGTAAATCAGAAGTATTTTCAAGAGTTGGAATTAGCTAAAGTGAGCCATATTCCACAAGTTTGATTACAGGTCAAGGACTTCATTTCACCAAGGACTATAATATTTTCTGGCAGCCCACAAGTTCTTTTGTTCCAGTCTAAAGATACAAAGATTTGAAATAATTCTGAGAACTACTCTGAAAACAATTTGAGATGTTATTTTACAATATCCAGCTGTCAGAACTGTGCAACATGCAGATTCCTTACATAGAAAACCTTTTTGAGGTCGGAAATCTGAAGAGTGACTAAATTAATAACCTAAAAGAAACACAGAATAAAAGAGAACTTTCTTGCCAAGTATTATCTCTTTGTAATTGGGGAGAATAAGTCTTTTTGTTAATTTCAAATGTTATTATGAAAAATAGTGGAGAAATAAATAGGCGCCTAAAAGATTTCAATTTTATCATTGCTAGTGTAGGTGAACAATTTGTGTATACCTTTATTTTGTGTGGCACTAATGTGTATGTGCACCAGATTTTTGTAAATGGTCACAGGGCCTTTGATAAATTTTGTGTAGTTACGCATTTAATGACATTTCGCAAAGTTTAGCAATTTTTTTTGACTTGTTACACAATATTTAGCAAATATGCGATTTGCTACCACCAAAAGGCGATAATTTTCCCACTATATACCTAATTTGATGTCTGGATAGTTGGATGGATAGATGTAAGGCTAGAGAGAGATAAATAGATAGATAATAAAACCATTGAGAGCTGAAGTGAATAACATTGATTATCTCCTTATAATGGCTCCTGTCAAGGTGTGGGATATATTAGGCAGGAAGTGAACTTTCAGTTAACGTGTTAAAAGCTGGAAAATGGACAAGCAAAAAGGGATTTTACTGTAATCGCAAACTATTATAGCTAGATAACAGAGCATCTCTAATCTTGTGGGAGATGCCTGGTATGTCCTGGATAGTATCCAATAAAATTCTCATGGAAGAACAACCAGTGAACTGACAACAGGCTTATAGTCATGTGGAGGAGTAAAGGCTAGCCTTTCTGGCCCCATCCCAAGAAGAGATTCTGAGACACAAATTGCTGAGAATTGAAAGGTGTCAGAGCACACAATGCATGTTTGGATGTGCTTTTTATTCTTTTTGTTTTGGTTTTTGGTATCCCAAGAGGTGTTTTGGCAGCACAAGGAGGACTTTGTTTCACAGTAATAGAAAGCTTGGTACTAACACATCTAAATAGTGCATCCCACTACATAAAAGTGCCTAGTAACTGATCCCTACTTAGAAAAAAGTGTCCCCCTTTGCCTTGCCCACACAGAGAAAATGCTCCCTTAATATTTGGCAAGCTTTAGCTATAAAGTTAGTTACACACTACAGTAAATGTAAGCCAACACCAGGACTGGATCTTAAAAAAAATGTCTTCCCTGCATTTATTTCTTATTTTGTGCTTCAAAATACTGATGCAAAATGCTGATAGTAAATATGGGCCGGGGTGGCAATAGCTTCATACCAATAAAGTATTTATTAGGTTTGCTATTAATAATTTTTAAAGGCCATGTACAGTTGTTAAATGAGTTATCAAGCCAGAAATTGTAAAAGCAAAAACTGAAATAGTTTTTTATATACAAAGTATCTCAGCTGATTTATTTTAAAATTGGATTTTTTTGTGCAGGTTGCCGAAAGCTGCAAAAAAAAAAAAAAAAAACTATACAAACCTTCAACCACTGAGCTTGTTTTCTGTGTGAGCTGCGGAAGGGCCCGCCTTCAGATGGCTGAGCTGGTCACATGGTTAGAGAAGCAGTGAATATAGATGAGGGTGTTTTGTTCATGTCTCAGCCAATCAGGGACAGTCACACATTGCACACTGAGGAGAAGGGAGTGTGACCTTACAATGTAATGTGTTGGGCAACATGCAAACTGGTATGGGCGAAACATGGTATGTAAAGGTATATTACTTGTGCATATATATACATACAGAACAAAATGATCCTTGCAGCACACCCTTAAGTGATCTGTACAAATTAAAGAGTAAAGGCATGTAATGTTTTGTTGATTGACGTTTGTAGATAGTAATGCACAAAATGAAGAACTTAACCTACTGTTCCATAAAAATATACTGAGATTTCAGACAAATGATGTTACATATGTTTTCAGTGGTTGTTTCCACACGAGTAAAACAGGTCTTTCATAAACTGGCCCTTTGAGGCCTTTGTTATAAACAGGTACTCCTCCAGGATAGCTGAACATATGCTCTTTTGTGACTGTATTTATCATTACTTATACATTAGAACACCTCAGCCATTTATCATTTCTAGAGCAACCTACTATATTTTACTGATCTAATAGAATTGAATGCTCAGTGTAGATTTTTATTATTTACGACATTTTTGTAGAAATTATTGGCATCCTATATCAATTACTTTTTTTTCACTGTAACATTAGTGAAATCACTGAAAAACTATATAAAATTATATTGTTTTGTGTGTACTGCTTATAATGTATTATAGATTTTCTAATTAATAGAAAACAAAAAAAGTGCAAATTGTGCTATGAATCAACCACATTGTTGCAACACATATGTGAATCCCCCCCACCCCCCACTTGATGTAAGTAAAGTCCCAGGATGAACCAAGTATATTCAGACATAAGGAGCTTTATTACATATCCTTCAAATCATACAGGACGTGTTTCGACGGTAGAGGAAGGCTACCGCCAAAACGTGTCCTGTTTGATTTGAAGGATATGCAATAAAAGTCCTTATTTCTGAATATACTTGGTGAGTGCTAGGACGTTATTTACACTGTTTCTGGACCTGACTAACCACGTGCCCCAACCCCAATGGTAGTGCTCACCAACTTATATACTAATAAAATTTTGATGTCATTAACCTAGCTTGCTTTGCTCGGTCCATGACTTCCATAGACTTCACAGGAGAGAGACACTCATATATGACTACCTTCCTGTAGAGTTAATGAGGCCATGGAAAGATAAAGGTTTCCGAGGTGGGATGCCATTTATCAAATCCTGTAGATATGCCATAAATAAAGGAATCGTTGGTGTTGATTGTGCCTCCACCGGCATCCTTGATAGTTGTGTTCTTATTAAAACACTAGAAAGTGGTCAGAGTGTTGATTTATTCTCATATAACTTCATTCAGTTTTATTGTTGTAACCATGAAAGATATTCTGGCACTCCGGTGATCAATAAAACTTGAAGTTTATATGATTTTTATCTTCTGATAATAAATTTGGGGCTTTTATTGATCACCAGAGGGCTGGAATTGTCTTCATCTTTCCTTTCTGTTGCATTTAGGTCTGCAGTTTCCATGCACCTATGACCGGTTTCCTCCAGGTGATTTTCTGCAATTTTCCCCCAAATATTCCTTCATTTAAACCCAATGCACAAAATAAAGTTATACAGAGCTGAGAACAATGCGTTCATTTGTGGAGCATATTCTGACTGGATACATGCTTGTTCCCAGGAAAACAAAACATTTCCATAAACTGTTCTGGGTTAATATACACATCTTATCAAATATGTATTTGTCTTTGTTCTCTGTACATCCATAAGTACTTCATAATATGTTTGTGTGATCAACATGTACATGCATTCGTGAGAAGCAGTACAAAAGCCGACAAGAAAGAAGGTTGAAATGTTTATCATACAGCTGTGCCAAAAGTAAAAGCTGAATGAATGAGATGGAGATTAAAGCCAGTAGTCTGAGCCTGTATTCAATCATTGCAGTCACTCTGTTTGCACACTGCATGCTGATGAAGTGTCATGAATGGTTCCATGTACTTTCCTTCCCATAGATTTCAGGCAATAGTGATTATTACTTGTAGTTCACTAACACTTGAGAGAAATAGCTGACGGACTAAATATCTCTTTGTAGGCCTCTGGGGGTTACTACAAGACGTATGTAGTCAGTTAGACAATACACATGTGTAAGTTGCTTTGGCAAGTTTTCTTTTCATTTTTTTTTTTTTTTTTGCAGTGACTTTCATACAGTGTTGCTCAGTAAAGTTCAGAATTTAAACTGAAGTAAGTCTTTACCTGTGCTTGGAAAATATTTGAGCCCTTAAATTTTGACATGAAGCAAAAATCTTCCACAAAGCTGCCATTTTATAAATTCCCATGAGAAATGTTCAGTTAGTCTTAAAAAAAAAAGTAATGAAGTACTCAGAATAAAGCTGACTATACACATTACTTTCATGTTGGTTGAACCTGCCAGTTGAATTTGCCAAACCTTTAATGTGTATGGGGACAGGGAGATGGAAGGGTCAGGCTGAATACCAACATGCTTGATCTTTTGTCATGGGGAAAATAAGCCACCACCAGAGTAGCAGCTTTCTCACTTAACCATTTTGATGGCATGATCAATACTGATCACGGCACTTTAATCAGTTGCAAGCTTTATGAAACCCATCGGACCATATTCAGCACGATTGTGGGGTTAGATGAGTCAATATGGGGGCTGGAGCTCTTCTGTCCAGACGGTAATGGAGGTAAAAGGTGATCTGCAGTGGCGCTGCCTTTCGGAGACCAAATTCAATTCCAGTCCAGTTTAAAACAAAGTATTCACATGTATTAGTGCATACATATGTTGGACAGTCATGCAAGACGTGTTTTGTGGTGAGGTTCCCCCTTTCTCAATTGCAGAATAAAAATCCCTAGACATTTTTATTCTGCAGCTGAGAAAGGGGGAACCTTACCCCGAAATGCATGTTGCCTGACTGTCCACCATATGTATGCACTAATAAATGTGAATACTTTGTTTTAAACCGGACTGGAATTGAATTTGGTCTCCGAAAGGCAGCACCACTGTAGATCACCTTTAACCTCCATTACCTTCTTATCCTTCGGCCAACCTCTGCCTGAGTGTTTCGGCCAGACTCAGCAGCCTGCAGCCCGAGATCACTCGTCTGAGGGGATGAGACGCTTTAACCAAGACTTACCCCAGCTGAGCACATATCACACCCCATGGTCGAATGGGACATAATACCCACAGAATTACACGAGGCGCTGTCTTTTCTATTCTGCAGATGGCCGTGAAGGCTGCTCCAGGGATCTTTTAGTATGGTCTGCCGTCTGGTTAGTAATCTAAAAGTTGTTAAAAAAATAGTCCCCTGCAGGGACTTCAAAATGTAAAGAAAGTCATAAAAAGTTTTATAAACTATAAATAACTCCCTCCCTCAATAAAAATGAAATCACTCTCTTCTCATTTTACAACTGACATAAATAAATAAATAAATAAACATATTGCCGCAGGCAGAAATATCTGTACTATTTAAATATACATTCCAGCTGATAAAACCTAGAGCCATGCCCCCAAAATCTGTCAAAATGGAAAACTAGCAGGCAAGGAGCAAATGTTTCCAGAGGTGGTGCAAATGTAAATTAAATATAGTAATATAGTATAGTAAACATAATTAAAAAAAATGGCACAAATGAAGCCAAAATATTGGCACACAATTATTGCATTTATAAATTATACCTGGCCACCACATTTAGAAACCAAACATTTTGCTGCCATGCATTTTCATTTTTTAGAGACAGAAAAAAGAAGATGTTTTGCATGTTATACAGAGCATATGCAAAGAAATCATTTCCAATACCTAACCGCGATATCCTGACAAAAGGCGTAAGTGACTGAAATTGCCGGTCTAATCAAGTCAGTGTCAGGCAGCACCGTGAGCCACAAAGGGCAGAAAATCTCTCTAATTGATCTTCTATTATACAATCTTATTTTCTGGCCAGTGTTATTTTATTTTGACTTCCTGACATGATTTATGGGGATCAATCTGTAGCCTGACAATCAGTAACAATGTTCTAATTATCAATTCTCTCCCCGGGGGGGGGGATCATCTCCTTCTCTTTAGACAGCAAGACAAATGAGTTTAAACCACAGGCCATTCTATGGATAACTGCTGCATAGGCAGGAGAACAATCTGAGATATTTACATTGTTTTGTCGTTCCATTTTCCTCTCCTTTTGTCTTACTCTGATATGTAAGATGTTTGAGTAGGTCAGTTGCCATTGATGGAAAAATTGGCCAATTTGTGAGATGGAAGCCTTTAAAGTTTTACTATGAGATTTGTATTTTATTGTTTTATTGAAAATATCAATTATGTATAAAAATGTGTTCCTACATTGGTGAACTGTGTATAGATACGTTTGAGATAGATTTATGTGTTTTGTGTCACTATGAGCCATGTACAGTATGTTCTGTTCTGGGTGGTTGGGGATGCAATATCTTAGTGATTTTTACTGTTTTCTAAAAATCTGATTTTTTTACTGGAATCTAAGAAAAGAAGATGCAGTTTTAAATAGACAGTTACATTCCCCCTGACACGTCAGTGCCTAAAGGTATAACACCAGCTTCTATAAGAGAGGAACCATTTTAATCAGTGTGACCCGCACTACCAGCCAGTACAGCTGGTAAGTGCAGGTGAAACTTGTGACAAATTTACTTTAAGAATATAATAATAGTCACTTATATAGATCAATAAATGGACAAAGAAAAAAAATTCACTGATTAGCACACCAAAATTGATCAATTCAATTTTTATTCAGAAAAAAATGAACACACAGAAAAGACCAATTTACACACATAATGGCCAATCAGTGCATGACACAAACAAGTTAAAAACACTTAAAATTCTGGCTTACACATGCCAGTGCACAACTAAGGGGAGGGGCCATGAACCCCCTCACCTATACTGACGCCCGTCCTCCTTTACAATAAGCACAATCAGTAATCCATAGCCCTAATATCAACAGAGTCTGGGTAAAATATACAATATATTATTGAGAGATACAACCCATAAAATGTAGGATAGTAGTGCAAAAAATATATTTAAATTGACCAGTGCCTGTGCAAAATAATGCAAATAGCAATATAATGGTAATACCAAAGTAAATGCAACAGGTAAATAGAAAATAAGTCACAATAGCAAATGATTCTAGCTAGTGGGTGTAGTCTGATACTTAGCAGAAATGATCCGTGACCAGAAGCAAGCGTCCCAGACTGAGATGGGGTTGATGTAAAGGATAATGGATAGAGGAGGACGGGGTCACCCGAAACCCCACACGTTCCGTTGCCTGGAGTGGCAACTTCCTCAGGGGTGTTGTGCTGTTGTGGATTGTGAGCATTATATACGTACAGTGTCCCTAATTAGCCATCCCTTACAGGTGCAGATCAGCGTGTACCCATGTGCCTGTGAGTGGCCGGACGCCGATGTTACTTCCCGCCAGCCCACGTCACTTCCGTGCGCCCGCATGTGATGTAATCGTCTCCGTTCCACTGGTATTCTAGTGGTACGCAAGATGACACACATTTCTGTAAGCGAGTTGTGCATGCAGACATGCGTACAGTGCTGCACATGCGTAAATACTAAAAGGTGCTACAAGACGTTACCACACTGAACACCTAGTGGTACACACTGCACAGTAAGCAGCGCACAGGTAAGTAAGTGTTTACACTTACGTGCATATATACTATTGGTTGTGAAATACTTTATGTTAAATACATGTCTCATATCTGTTAGATAACATTTCATTATCAATGCACGTGCACACTGCTTACTGTTCAGTGTGGTAACGTCTTGTAGCACCTTTGAGTATTTACACATGTGCAGCACTGTACGCTTGTGTGCATACACAACGGAGACGATTACATCACATACAGGCGCATGGAAGTGACGTGGGCTGGCCGGAAGTAACAGCGGCGTCCGGCCACTCACAGGCACATGGGTACACGCTGACCTGCACCTGTAAGGTATGGCTAATTAGGGACACTGTACGTATATAATGCTCACAATCCACAACAGCACAATACCCCTGAGGAAGTTGCCACTCCAGGCAACGGAACGTGTGGTTTCGGGTGACCCCGTCCTCCTCTATCCATTATCCTTTACATCAGCCCCATCTCAATCTGGGACGCTCGCTTCTGGTGACGGATCATTTCTGCTAAGTATCAGACTACACCCACTAGCTAGAATCGTTTGCTATTGTGACTTATTTTCTATTTACCTGTTGCATTTACTTTGGTATTACCATTATATTGCTATAAGCATAATTTTGCACAGGCACTGGTCCCTTTAAATATATTTTTTGCACTACTATCCTGCATTTTATGGGTTGTATCTCTCAATAATATATTGTATATTTTACCCAGACTGTGTTGATATTACGGCTATGGATTACTGATTGTGCTTATTGTAAAGGAGGACGGGCATCAGTATAGGTGAGGGGGTTCATGGCCCCTCCCCTTAGTTGTGCACTGGCATGTGTAAGCCAGAATTTTAAGTGTTTTTAACTTGTTTGTATCATGCACTGATTAGCCCTTATGTGTGTAAATTGGTCTTTTTTGTGTGTTCATTTTTTTCTGAATAAAAATTGAATTAAATAATTTTGGTGTGCTACTCTATTAGTGAATTCTTTTTCTTTGTCAATTTATTGTTATGGTTTCTTTCGCTGAGTAGCACCCTCTAATAATATTAGGTTGAGCCCCCCTAGTTTTTTCTCTTGTGACTTATATAGATCAGTCACCTCAATCACACTGGACATTTGCAGGGCAACCCACATACACTTCAAGAATTATATGTCCTGGACTTATTGAATGTTTTGTCTACCTTTTGACAAGCTGAAAAACAATCCACCATTCCCTGCATATACAGTGAAGCCTATATGAAGCTGTTTTCCAAACAGAATGAAGTTATGGAGCCAAGAGATTCCTGGAAACCAGTTTAGGATCCTTTAAAAGGAATCTGTCAGATGATTACCTGCTAAAGGCTGAAATGCTTTGTCTCTCCCAACTGTCATCGCTGTCCCTGACCACCAGTTGGAAGCTGAGGTCTGTTTCCAAATCTCATACCTGCACACAATTTGTATGGAATGAGATTTAGAAACAGGGCTTGGCTTCCAGTTGACTGCCAATCAAGCATGGGTAGGCATATGAAAGTAAGCCAGGAGTCATTCCAGCCCTCAGTACTTCAGACTTGGAAACGCCTATTTGCACAAGAGAATAAAAGCATTGTTCTACATTATGGAAGCACAGGCATATATATGAAAGGGACCATGTGTTTCTTTGACCTAACAGCTAGCTGTTTGGAATGTGAATTGCAGCTGACCCTTTAAAGCTGCTAAGGAATCATTTACTAGTTTTCATCCCTGGGTCCATAGCCTAATTCTGCCTGGGAAATACCTTATAGCAAGCAGCCGGTTCTACTCTTTAATATTTTTACTTGTGTTAAAGTAATGTAGCGACAACTGGATTTTTGTACATCTTACTAGAACATCTGAATGTCAAATCTGACAATTTATGTAAAATCCCTGCTACCATATTAATACTTTACAAAACAGATATGCAGTTCAGGACCCTAGAAAACTGGATTACAACCCCAAGGGGGCTCTTAAAGCCACTTAGAAACAGCCAAATAGACTTTTTTGTACTTTTTAGTACATTTTTGATCAAAATATATACTAACAACCTGTTAGTTTTTTTAAATTATGCTGAGAAGCAAGTAGATTCTCAAGTAGATAGTGTTTCTCTCTTTGTGTTGTAGACTTTTTAACAACTTGGCAACTCATTGATTCATATTTACTGGTGATTTTCTATTTCATAAGGAAATGTTCTTTCTATTTGAAACAAGGAAGGTAAAAGGCTGCCGTACAGCTGTAATACAAAATTGAGATCCGCAGAGCCTGCGCTTACATCTCTGGATGATGGTACTTTTTACGACTGATTCCTCATTTCCAGCTGATATCATATAATAGTAAGCACACACCTGTGCTACTGAACATCTTAAGTGCACTTAATTCATGATTTGTTGTATTTTATGGCCTTGACACGACAATAGTGAAATTAGAGTAGGCGGCATACATTTCAGGATTTTATAAGCAATATGATAACATCAAAGCTCAGCAGGAGATATATAGTGCATTCAGAAAGTCTTCAGATCCTTTCGTGTTTTCCCATATTGTTATTTTGCGACCTTGTGCTGAAATAACATAAAAACAAGTTGTCAATACCCCATAATGACAAAGGGAAAACATGTTAGAAATCTCTGGTGATTTATTGAGAAGAAAAAAAAATAATATTGCATTGACGTAAGAATTCATACTCTTTACAGACATGTTTGATTGGGTTAAAATGGAGGTTCTAGCTGGGCAACTGAAGGACATTCACAGAGTTGTCCCTAAGCCACCTCTGTGTTGTCTTGGCAGTGGGCTGAGGGTCCTTGTCTAGTTGGAAGGTGAACCTTTGACCCAGTCTAAGGTCCAGTACTGTGCTCTATATAGCTTCCCCTCAACCCTGACCAGTCTCCCTATCTCAGCTACTGAAAAATACCCTCTCAGCATGATGCTTATATAACCACCGTGCTTCACTGTAGGAATGGTAATGGACAGTTGATGTACAGTGTCTAGATTCCTCCAGATGTCTAGAATTGATGTCTAAAAGTTTAATATTGGTTTTGTCAGACAAAGAATCTTGTCACTCAGAATCTGGGAGACCTTTAAGTGTTTTTTTGTAAACTCCAGGCAGCTTCTTTCAGGCCACTCTACCAAAATGCCCAGATTGGTGGAGTGCTGTGGTGATTGTTGACCTTCTAAAAATATTTTACAACTGTACACAGGCTTATTGGGGCTCAGTCAGAGGGACCATTGGGGTTTTGGTCGCCTTTCTTACCAAGGTCCTTCTCCCCAATTACTTAGTGTGATGGGGTAGGCAGCTCTAAGAAAACGTATTCCTGGTTGTTTCAAACTTCTTCCATTTAAGAATTATGCAGGCCACTTTACTTTTGGGAATTTTTTGTGCAACAGAATTAGAATGTTGTTCCTTTACAGGCTTTGCATGCTGTTCCTTTCACCCCTGGCTTGGTTTTTGCATTGCCATCTGTTAGACCTTATTTGGACAGGGCTGTTTCTTTCCAAATCATGTCTAATAAACTGAATCTGAACTGGTGACTCCAATCAAGATGTAGAAACATCTCAGAGATGATCAAGAGAAATGGGAGTGTCACGTCTGGGCAGGGAAGGAGTGCACAATATTCTCGCTCACTCCCTTGTCCCTGCCTACTTACGTACCTGCCTTAGATGACATTTCTGTAACCATGGTGACAGTCCCTTCCTAAATAAGTGAGGGATAGTCAAAAAGTCAAAACAATAAACTACAAAACTGACAAAATGTCGTGAAAGGCTGGAGGTACACGACTAACAGAAAACAAACCTAAACACACACACCTATAAAAATATATAGTCAGAGGGCCGAGTATAAACCAGGAGATCACAAAGTACAGTAACAGCGTATCAAAGGGAAGTCAAAAGCCAAGCCAAAAGTCAAAAAAACAGTATAAACAGAATGAGCATAGAGATAGCAAGTAAGTTACTAAGAACTATCACAAGCAGAGAATGACTGAAAAGGGCCTCCTTATATATGTCTGAGCTGCAACCAGGAGGACTCTAATTGGCTCTGCAAGCTTAACAACACCCAGGAGCACAGAGGCGTCATCCTAGCAACCAAAACAAACAACAGGGCTGGAAATCATTAACTCTATGGGTTCTGGCAGAACCAGTCATCACAGGGAGGTCCCCAGAGTTAAATTTTAAATGTCATAGCAAAGGGTTTAAATACTTATGTCCAATTGCTAAATTTCAGTTTATACTTTTTAATAATGTCCATGCTAAATTTCAGTTCATACTTTTTAATAAAATTTCGGTTTTCACATTCTTATTACAGGGTATTGAGCGTACATTTATAGGGAAAACTATTATTTATTTTAGCACAAGTGAAAAAGAGTCTGCAGACTTTCCAAATGCATCGTAATCCAGAAAACACTTTAAGAGATTGCTTGAGTGATGCTAATTAGTGTTGAGCGGCATAGGCCATATTCGAATTTGCGAATATTCGCGAATATATGGACGAATATTCGTCATATATTCGCGAATATTCGCATATTCGTTATATTCCCGTTTTATTTTCGCATATGCGTAAATTCGCGTATGCGAAAATTAACATATGTGAATATTAGCATATGCGAAAATTATCATATGCGAGAATTCACATATGCGAAAATTCGCATATGCTAATTTTCGCATATGTGAATTTCCACACCCCAGTCTCACACAGTAGTATTATAGCCTTCTTTACACCACACAAGCTGGAAGCAGAGAGGGATGATCACTGTGATGTGTACTGTGAAAAAAAAAAAAAAAAAAAAAGCGAATATTCGTAATTACGAATATATAGCGCTATATTCGCGAAATTCGCGAATTCGCGAATATGCGATATTCGCGAATAATATTCGAATTGCGAATATTCGTGAGCAACACTAATGCTAATGATATAACTAGACTGTCCCTGACATGTGGACTAGAATGTTTACATACCTCATGTTTTATAGCTGGTGCCCTTTACCATTATTTTTCTTTAAGCCTCTTTTATATAGGGAATGGAATCTTTCCTGGATAATTATGCCTCGAGGTGAATGAGCTATCTGCAGAAATGACACAAGAAAAGTAACAACTAGACCTGATTAAATAAAAAACATCCAATGTATGCTAATTTTCTCCTTATACCGCAATCTGCAGCCATCAGTCAAGCGTCCCAGGGGGCTGTTTAGATGTAAACATAATGAAATCTTTCCCATGTTATTGTACCTGATCCTAGTGATTGCTTTGAAGGATCCTAACACATCTTGGGGGACATTTGGTGAACTTTCACCTTTACTGCACGCTAATTAAAAATTGGCATTGCATCTGTCATCCCATTGTAGATTAGCAATGTGGTGTCATTTACCTTTAAGCAAATGGTATTTTCCTGCCTTTTGATATATACATCTGTCCATACCACATGGAAATCTAATTTGCCAGTTCTGCAGATGATGGAATACAGTGTTTATAGACGAGAATGGACATGATATATAGATTCCGATAGCTCTGTCTGAGAGCATCGAGAATGTTGTTTATGTACCTGTATCGTTTTATCCAAGGCTTTGCACTGAGTATTTAAATAACATAGGATGAGATAGAAAGGACAGGAGTAAATATGGATTTTTGTGATATGTTTAATGTCACACTGCTCTTTTCAATGCGGTGGCTTTGCTGCTGTAAATCCATTCAGTGGGAAATGCTGTCATTCAAGATGTGTCACCTGTAAATCGTGTCTGCTGCACAAAGCACAGTCCAGTGATAATAGAAATGTTAGCTTTCTTCACTTTCTATTTGAAAACTGGTAAATTACATTTTCTTTAACATGCATCAGGTCTCACCTATATGTGATCCTCTTCTTCAGTCAAACTGGTGCGCCAAAAATTGGGATATTTAGAGGGAAAGATTTAGCTATTTTTTGGTTAACCCGAAAAGCTCAGCATGAGGCTGGGTTCACACTAGCCTGCAGGTATCATGGACGGAACTGATAGCTGTCGGGCCAGGATTTGTGGCTTTGATATGGATAAGAAAATATGTTAAGGTTGGGCTTGTGTGAACCCAGCCTCGGGGGGGGGGGGGGGGGGGGGATTTAGCATTGTGTAAATCAAGTCATTTTTACCCCTGTTTGCCTGGGTGTATGTCATGTGTATTTCCCCCATATTTATCAAAGAGGACCACATTTTTAATAAATAGCAATGTAGCTTAGATGTGGAGTAAAGTAGCTCAGATGTGGAGTAAGTTAGTTTGTAAGTGTGGTCAGTAAAGTAAAAAAAAAATTCTAAAAAGTCACAATCAATAAATCACCGAACAATGCAAAAAGCTAACCATGTCACACCATGGTCAAGATGTTTACTTAAAAAAGTCTAATTGATTTGTGCAAACATTTTTGAATTTTTAACTACCTACCATCATGGTGAAAAATAATTGCTGCTGCATTTGACTTTGCAACTAAAATTCCTGTTTATTAATAAATCTTTGTCTCTTATATGAATGACTGCAGACATATGGCAGCTATCAGTTATCAAACTCTAAATGATATCCTTAATGCAAACAGCTATTGTACCAACTATAAGAGTCTTTTCTTTTGTCAAATAAGCTGCATTGAAATAGATTTTCAGGATTCCACACAGTGGAAATGTATTTACATGCTTGACCTCTTTTCACTTTAAATTAACTACACCCCCACTAAAGAATAAAAATAGATGCAAATGCTTTACAATTGATTGATATTAAAAGGGTTGGTACCTGGGTAGTCTACTGATACTGAGAACAGGGTGCCCAGATGCCAGTTTTGAAAGAGAACTCAAATCACATGCATGGTTTCTCTTAATTATCCCCATAGACTTTTATATAAAATGCAAAAACAGCTTAATGACCATATAAAATTAGAATGTGTCAGCAGATAAGAACCATTCGCCCATCTAGTCTGCCCAATATTCTAAACACTATCAATAGTCTCTGGCTCTATCTTATATGAAGGTTAGCCTTATGCATATCCTATGCATGCTTAAATTAATTCACTGTATTTGCAGCATAGATAGCCAATATTAGCTATTACTGCATTTCTAAATGCATTCAATGTGAGTAATTGTGAATGTGTTTCTTTTCCACAAGGGACAGATATCAGACTCCCTTGTTCTCAGGACCAGTGTTGAATCGATAAGAATGTGACCAGTCACGCTTTTATACTGCAGAAGTAACTAACTTTGATCTGTTATACCAAGGATGAACAATGGTTAATATACACATTTTCCACACACACATTGATCAGCTATATCATTAAAATCATGCCCTTACTATTAGGTAGGCCCCCCTTGTGCTACCAAAAAATTTATGATTGGTTAAGGAGTGGACCCCACAAGACCTTTAACAGTGTTTTGGGGTATCTGGCTAAGACATTAGCTGCAGATATAAGGGGGTGGGGGCTCAATAGATTGGACTTGTTGTCAGGGAAAGTCACAGCCAGCAGGGAGAATGTAGTGTTATATGGTGGTCATTTATATAAATTTTCTCACCATACTAGCTCATAGAGGATTGGTCTGAGATAGGACCCCTTTATGATGTCCCTTTGTCATATGATGTCTTTAACTGTTCTATATTAGGAAAAGCAAATCAATACGTCAATAAGCTTGATAGATGTAGTGTTACATGGTGGCCATTCAGATATTTCTTGTGTATAGAGGAGTGTTATCTTAGGAATATTGCATGCTTAATGATATGTCATGATATATCTCTTTACTGTACCCAATAGCAATGTCTTAGTTACATTATTTTGTTAGTGAAACTCATGAGTGCATTTTCCATTCAGTGCTGTGTAATACGTCAGCATGTCTAAAAATATGACCATGAGAAGAATGCACTGTGCGTAAACCATAAAAATGTATTCAGATCAGTAGGTACGGTCTGTTGTCTGTCAGAAAGATGTGGAAATAACAGAAAGACCTTTGCAATCACATACATTCCATAGAAAGTTGTATCAATCCGATTAATTGAAGCTGATTGCCATTTAGGCAATGGGAACTGTAATCAATTTAGGACCAATAAATAGGTCAACATAATGTTTGGTTGAATTACTGAACCCATGACCTTTCTTAAATTAATCAAGGAATGATTTACAGTCTACAATGCGGCTAAATCTCCAAGGTTCTTGGGAACCACTGACTGCTTGCCTTTAGCAATTTGTGCACGAAAGCAGAAAAACCGAAGGTCCAGGTGAGAAAACTACATATGTTTTATTCCCTTGACATTCATTAAGATTACTGGTTCAGGATGCCTAGCTACCCTTCTAAAACAATATATCACTGAATATATCTCATCCACTGATATATATATATATATATATATATATATATAGAGAGAGAGAGAGAGAGAGAGAGAGAGAGAGAGAGAGAGAGAGAGAGAGAGAGAGAGAGAGAGAGAGAGAGGGAGGGGCGGTTATGTGTCAGCTTTAACATGCAAGCATACTCTAAACATTTAAGATGATGGCTTGCAGTTAAGGGAAAGTGCGGCATAGTATGCATGGTAGTTATTACATTGAAAGCACACTGAACTGATTTTCTACATGTTTATTCAAATGTATTCTTGCATAAAGTTATGTAAAATGTTTTGTCTTGCCTTGTCTGCACTGGGGTCAGGAGGAGGATAAGTATTCACCAACAGGAGTGGACAGGGAACATACCATTGCATTTTGAATATGTACAGCAGCAGTGCTAAGCTCACAGATATTTTACATATTTGTTAGTCTGTGTGCAAGACCACCTGCCCCATCAGATCTGAGTATGTAGATGTAGTAATGTGATCATTGTTACTGTATAGTACATCCACTGTGTCAGGTGGTAGAGTGTCTGGCCTGGCTAGAATGCCTGCGGCTTAGCACATCCACAGGTTCTGCCACAACTAAAGGCTAGGAGCATCCCTTCCTCTTGGAATATATATAGGGAGCTAACTAACTTTTAGGGAGGTCCTAACTACAGGGTGCAAGATACTCTAAGGGGGTCCTTCTTACAGTTGGAAAACTACCTTAATTGGGCACTGTCAGATACAAAAACTTTTGATATGTTGTAAAGCATGCAAAACCAATAGGTTTTGCAATTGCTTTTATTAGAAAATGTTCAGTATTTCATACTGAAAAAGCCAGTCCCACCGCCTGCTTGGACACATACTAGTCCTGGTAGTGGAATTCAGACTAGTGAACTAAATCAAAAGTGTAATAAAAAAAAAAAAATAAAGGTGCTATATATTATTTTTGTCACCCAGTCAAAAAAATATATCAATAAGATTAGTTTGACATGATCTCCCTGAAGTAAACCCATGTTGTTTTTCATCTTGCAATCCATGGGATTTTAGATGTTCCACAATCCTATCCTTTAGTGGGGTTTCCATTAATTTCCCCACTATTGATGTCAGACTTACTGGCCTATAGTTGCTTGATTCCTCCCTACAACCTTTCTTGTGAATGGGCACGACATTTGCTCATTTCCAATTTTCCGGGACGACTTCTGTTACCAGTGATTGGTTTAATAAATCTGTTAACGGTTTTGCTAGCTCACCACTAAGCTCTTTTAATCATTTTGGGTGTATCCCATCAGGCCCCTGTGACTTATTTGTCTTCACTTTAGACAGCAAATGTAGAACCTCTTCCTCTGTAAAGACACATGCATCAAACAATTCATTAGTCTTCCTCCCTAATCGAGGTCCTTTTCCTTCTTTTTTTCTTCTGTAAAAACTGAACAGAAGTATTCATTAAGGCAGTCTGTTAGCCCTTTATTCTCTTCTACATACCTTCCTTCCTCTATTTTTAATTTAGTTATACCTTGTTTTAATTTCCTTTTTTCATTTATATATCTGAAGAATGTCTTATCCCCCCCCCCCTTTTTTTTAAGGGGATCCTACATACATGGAATAAACTACATACAGTGTCCTACCTACAGGGGGGAAACTTTGTACAGGGGGTTCTACATACAGGATGGAAACGTCCTACAAGGGTTCCTACATAGAGTGGACAAACTTCATAAAGGGGGGAAAACTACCTAGAGGGGAAAAACTACATAAGGGGAGCAGCTACAAAGGGACAAACTACATACAGGGAGAAAACTATCTACATAGGGGCAAATTACCTACAGGTAAGAACTACATACAGGGGATTCTACCTACAGGGAGCAGACTACATACCAGAGGAGCCTACCTACAGGGGAAAACCCACCTACTGGAGAAAACTATAAACTGGGGAAACAACCTACATGTTGGGGTGCCAGATTACAATGGGAAACCACATAAGGGGCATCTAATGAGCAAACCTACCTACCTGAGCAACCTATTTACCTAACGGGGGAACCTACCCACTCCTCCCAAATCAACCTACCTCTTCCCACCAACCAACTTTCCTATGTACTTTACTTTCCAAGACACCAAACAGCAGAACTATTTTACATCCCTATAGGTAGGGAGAAGAAAAAGAGGGTGCTGCAAAAGTGTGGAGCCTGAGATGTTTGTCTGTGTCACGATGCCGGCTGGCAGGTAGTGGATCCTCTGTGCCAGAGAGGGATTGGCGTGGACCGTGCTAGTGGACCGGTTCTAAGCCACTACTGGTTTTCACCAGAGCCCGCCGCAAAGCGGGATGGTCTTGCTGCGGCGGTAGTGACCAGGTCGTATCCACTAGCAACGGCTCACCTCTCTGGCTGCTGAAGATAGGCGCGGTACAAGGGAGTAGGCAAAAGCAAGGTCGGACGTAGCAGAAGGTCGGGGCAGGCAGCAAGGATCGTAGTCAGGGGCAACGGCAGAAGGTCTGGAAACACAGGCAAGGAACACACAAGGAACGCTTTCACTGGCACTAAGGCAACAAGATCCGGCAAGGGAGTGCAGGGGAAGTGAGGTGATATAGGGAAGTGCACAGGTGAACACACTAATTGGGACCACTGCGCCAATCAGCGGCGCAGTGGCCCTTTAAATCGCAGAGACCCGGCGCGCGCGCGCCCTAGGGAGCGGGGCCGCGCGCGCCGGGACAGAACAGACGGAGAGCGAGTCAGGTAGGGGAGCCGGGGTGCGCATCGCGAGCGGGCGCTACCCGCATCGCGAATCGCATCCCGGCTGGCAGCGGAATCGCAGTGCCCCGGGTCAGAGGACGTGACCGGAGCGCTGCCGCGGGGAGAGTGAAGCGAGCGCTCCGGGGAGGAGCGGGGACCCGGAGCGCTCGGCGTAACAGTACCCCCCCCCCTTGGGTCTCCCCCTCTTCTTAGAGCCTGAGAACCTGAGGAGCAGACTTTTGTCTAGGATGTTGTCCTCAGGTTCCCAGGATCTCTCTTCAGGACCACAACCCTCCCAGTCCACTAAAAAAAAATTTTTCCCTCTGACCTTTTTGGCAGCTAAAATTTCTTTGACCGAGAAGATGTCCGAGGAGCCAGAAACAGGAGTGGGAGGAACAGATTTGGGAGAAAAACGGTTGAGGATGAGTGGTTTGAGAAGAGAGACGTGAAAGGCATTAGGGATACGAAGAGAGGGAGGAAGAAGAAGTTTATAAGAGACAGGATTAATTTGACACAAAATTTTGAAAGGACCAAGATAGCGTGGTCCCAACTTGTAGCTAGGGACACGGAAGCGGACATATTTAGCGGAGAGCCATACCTTGTCTCCAGGGGAAAAAACGGGGGGAGCTCTTCTTTTCTTATCCGCGAACTTCTTCATGCGTGATGAAGCCTGTAAGAGAGAATTTTGGGTCTCTCTCCATATGATGGAAAGGTCACGAGAAATTTCATCCACAGCGGGCAGACCAGAGGGCAAGGGAGTAGGGAGGGGGGGAAGAGGGTGACGGCCGTACACCACGAAAAATGGGGATTTGGAGGAAGACTCAGAGACCCTGAAGTTATACGAGAATTCGGCCCATGGGAGGAGATCTGCCCAGTCATCCTGGCGGGAGGAAACAAAATGTCGCAAATAATCACCCAAGATCTGGTTAATCCTTTCTACTTGTCCATTGGACTGGGGATGATATGCAGAAGAAAAATTTAATTTAATCTTGAGTTGTTTACAGAGAGCCCTCCAGAATTTAGACACGAATTGGACGTCTCTATCCGAGACAATCTGCGTAGGCAACCCGTGAAGACGAAAAATGTGTACAAAAAATTGTTTAGCCAACTGAGGCGCAGAAGGAAGACCAGGAAGAGGGATGAAATGTGCCATTTTGGAGAATCGATCAACGACCACCCAAATAACAGTGTTGCCACGGGAAGGGGGTAAATCAGTAATAAAATCCATACCAATCAGAGACCAAGGCTGTTCGGGGACAGGCAGAGGATGAAGAAAACCAGCGGGCTTCTGGCGAGGAGTCTTATCCCGGGCACAGATAGTGCAGGCTCGCACAAAGTCCACAACATCCGTCTCCAGAGTCGGCCACCAATAGAAGCGGGAGATGAGTTGCACAGATTTCTTGATACCCGCATGACCTGCGAGATGGGAGGAGTGACCCCATTTGAGGATTCCGAGGCGTTGGCGAGGAGAAACAAAGGTCTTTCCTGGAGGAGTCTGCCTGATGGAGGCAGGAGAAGTGGAGATCAGGCAGTCAGGTGGAATGATGTGTTGCGGAGAGAGTTCAACTTCTGAGGCATCCGAGGAACGAGAGAGAGCATCGGCCCTAATGTTCTTATCGGCAGGACGAAAGTGAATCTCAAAATTAAATCGGGCAAAGAACAGAGACCACCGGGCCTGGCGAGGATTCAGCCGTTGGGCAGACTGGAGGTAGGAGAGGTTCTTGTGGTCGGTGTAGATAATAACAGGAGAACTTGATCCCTCCAGCAGATGCCTCCATTCCTCAAGTGCTAATTTAATGGCTAGAAGCTCTCGATCCCCGATGGAGTAGTTCCTCTCCGCTGGAGAGAAGGTCCTAGAGAAAAAACCACAAGTGACAGCATGCCCGGAAGAATTTTTTTGTAGAAGAACAGCTCCAGCTCCCACTGAGGAGGCATCAACCTCCAATAGGAAGGGTTTGGAAGGGTCAGGTCTGGAGAGGACGGGAGCCGAAGAAAAGGCAGACTTGAGTCGTTTAAAGGCGTCTTCTGCTTGAGGAGGCCAGGACTTGGGATCAGCATTTTTTTTGGTTAAAGCCACGATAGGAGCCACAATGGTAGAAAAATGTGGAATAAATTGCCTGTAATAATTGGCGAACCCCAAAAAGCGTTGGATAGCACGGAGTCCGGAGGGGCGTGGCCAATCTAAGACGGCAGAGAGTTTGTCTGGATCCATCTGTAGTCCCTGGCCAGAGACCAAATATCCTAGAAAAGGAAGAGATTGGCATTCAAACAGACATTTCTCAATTTTGGCATAGAGTTGGTTGTCACGAAGTCTCTGAAGAACCATACGGACATGCTGGCGGTGTTCTTCTAGATTGGCAGAAAAAATTAGGATATCGTCCAGATATACAACAACACAGGAGTATAACAGATCACGAAAAATTTCATTGACAAAGTCTTGGAAGACGGCAGGGGCGTTGCACAGTCCAAAGGGCATGACCAGATACTCAAAGTGTCCATCTCTGGTGTTAAATGCCGTTTTCCACTCGTCCCCCTCTCTGATGCGGATGAGGTTATAGGCGCCTCTTAAGTCCAATTTAGTGAAGATGTGGGCACCTTGGAGGCGATCAAAGAGTTCAGAGATGAGGGGTAAGGGGTAGCGATTCTTAACCGTGATTTTATTAAGACCGCGGTAGTCAATGCAAGGACGTAGGGAGCCATCTTTTTTGGACACAAAGAAAAATCCGGCTCCGGCAGGAGAGGAGGATTTACGGATAAAGCCCTTTTTTAGATTCTCCTGGACGTATTCGGACATGGCAAGAGTCTCTGGGGCAGAGAGAGGATAAATTCTGCCCCGGGGTGGAGTAGTGCCCGGGAGGGGCCGGATCTACTGTCACGATGCCGGCTGGCAGGTAGTGGATCCTCTGTGCCAGAGAGGGATTGGCGTGGACCGTGCTAGTGGACCGGTTCTAAGCCACTACTGGTTTTCACCAGAGCCCGCCGCAAAGCGGGATGGTCTTGCTGCGGCGGTAGTGACCAGGTCGTATCCACTAGCAACGGCTCACCTCTCTGGCTGCTGAAGATAGGCGCGGTACAAGGGAGTAGGCAAAAGCAAGGTCGGACGTAGCAGAAGGTCGGGGCAGGCAGCAAGGATCGTAGTCAGGGGCAACGGCAGAAGGTCTGGAAACACAGGCAAGGAACACACAAGGAACGCTTTCACTGGCACTAAGGCAACAAGATCTGGCAAGGGAGTGCAGGGGAAGTGAGGTGATATAGGGAAGTGCACAGGTGAACACACTAATTGGGACCACTGCGCCAATCAGCGGCGCAGTGGCCCTTTAAATCGCAGAGACCCGGCGCGCGCGCGCCCTAGGGAGCGGGGCCGCGCGCGCCGGGACAGAACAGACGGAGAGCGAGTCAGGTAGGGGAGCCGGGGTGCGCATCGCGAGCGGGCGCTACCCGCATCGCGAATCGCATCCCGGCTGGCAGCGGAATCGCAGCGCCCCGGGTCAGAGGACGTGACCGGAGCGCTGCCGCGGGGAGAGTGAAGCGAGCGCTCCGGGGAGGAGCGGGGACCCGGAGCGCTCGGCGTAACAGTCTGACAGGTTCTGCAGAGATG
The DNA here is from genome assembly GCF_029499605.1 of Hyla sarda. Classification (NCBI taxonomy): domain Eukaryota; kingdom Metazoa; phylum Chordata; class Amphibia; order Anura; family Hylidae; genus Hyla; species Hyla sarda. Next base: position 229,138,758 of record NC_079192.1, read on the forward strand.
AGTTGTGGCTGGAAGAAACTGTCATGACAGTCTGGGCTAGGTGAAGTAACAAAAAGATAAAGTTAATCACTCAGATCAGATAAAATGATTTGGTAGGGATGCCCAAAGGTAAAATAGGTTTCCAAGGGGTGCCCCATGGTGGAAAAGGATGGAAAATACTTTGTAAGAAGAATAAAGTCTGGGATTGCTGAATGAATGATGAGAGCTTCAGATTATTTTCTACCTGGTGTATTTACATTTTATAGGGTTATATTATGATATATTTAAGAATCAGATGATTTTCACCCAATGTCTGATTTTTTTACAGTTATCAGCAATTTTTTTTCTAAAAAGATGTAAGCTTCCCATAGATTAGTTCTACAGTGTGTGCACATGAGTAAAAGGTAAAGCCACAGGAGTAGCACTGCTAATAAGCCACAATGGAATTTATTTAATAACTTTGCCGTATTCCCACTGTACCATAGGAAAGTCTAATCATTTAATACGTAGGCAATCTGTAAGTACTGCACAGAGCAACAATGGGGTAAATGTAATTATGTGTTTATGGCTGCTTTGGAACATTGTGTAAAGACATTTAAACTATAATGTGACAGAACCAGCGTGAATAATACTATGTGGAGATAAACTAATTGTATTGGATATAGAATATGGGTATCTCTGGATCAGTGATAGAAATACTGCACTCCTAAAACTACTGATTTTATTATATTGTACCTAATACTTGCTGTGACTTCACTTTATCAGAAGGAAAAATAATTTAGAGAATGTCATTGTGACCAAAGAATGGAACTCCCAGTGATCCTCTTCTTCAATGTTAGTAGCGGAGGGAATGTACCGGTAACATAATACAAGCAAGCATTATGTAGACGTTTGCGAGCAACTCTTCTTGGGTTCACTTTTCTAGTCAAAACATGTATTATCAATCAGCTTTCAGTGATATTATGACTTTGCAAATGTACTGTGTGATAAGCATAGCAGTCACATACCTAGATGAATGCACACTGAGTACCAAATTATAATTGCACCTATCACAATCAAAATGTATTTTTCAGCAAAGTCTTTATGTAATTGTTCCATGTTTTGCAGAGAGTAGAAACTACGTGTTATGTTAACTCCTTTGGTGTCATCAGAGTTGTGTTCCTTTTCTTGTTTTAGATGGGCTAGTTTCCTTGTGTCATTTAGTTTTATATTCAGTATGTACTGAATTACAAAAAAAGCAATGTACCTTCAACTTATTCTATTCTCTAAAACAATGTGTATTTTCTTTTTAAACTGTTCACACTGTTAAACTAATTCTTCAGGTTATTACTGATATTCAATATGTGTAAGGACGCCATCACATATGTCCAGCGATTCGATAAAGTTCCTTCCGGCTCTGTAGAAAAGAGCCAGAGGGAAACTGATCATTGAACTGATCCCAGTTCAGATTAATCCAGTGTCTTAATTGGGATGATGGATTGACGGACATGCTGGATGGGGGAACAAATCTTGCAGCGTTCAATGATTGACTGTAGAGACAACTGGGTGCCAGACCATGCCACAACTGATGCACTTTGGCATTAGTTGTGGCATCAGTTATGGTCGGTGATTTGGCTCAAAACTGAGCCTGATTGCTGGACATATGTGGCAAAGCCTTAACGAAGATGTCCAGCGATAAGAAACGTATCCCCTATCCACAGGATAGGGGATAAGTGCCTGATTATGGGGGGGAAACCACTGGGACCCCCGTGATCTCCAATATGGGGCCCCCGGTTCGGCCCCAGCTCTCTGCTAGTGCGTGTTTCATACCCAGCACGTCAGCTGGTGGAAACATGCTGGTATTAGAGGTGATAGAGGTGAATAGAGGGGGCGTGCTTGGATAGAAGATGAGTTTCTTACCGCTGGACATCTTCTTTCAGTATATTTATTTATTTATGTATTTAGTTATATTGTTTTAAAACTTTACTATGCTAATACATTATATTAATACCAATAACACAAACAAACGGCCCTACCTATAGGGGAGGAGGAGAGGTAAAAAAAAACTAACACCATTGAGTACTCCCAGGGCATAAGTAATTAGACCATGTAATGTCCGCTATAACAGCAAAACTGTGCAAAAACCAATATAGAAAGAAAGGACTGTAGCAGACTACTGTAACAATCAATATCAACTTTATTTGTTAAAAAAAAGGGGAGACATGATAAAAAAAACATGTAAACAAAGAGGAATGGCAGCTAAAACAGAGGACCTCTCCTGAATAGAGTGCATGCTGACTGCTACACTGGCATGTGCCACATATTATGCTGCTATATCATGAGGTGGGTATTTACAGGTTGCACACAATACATAATATCTAAGCACCAGTGCGTGTAAATCTAGACATTACTAAACAACACATGTAAGAGTAATGAAAAGTGCATAATTAGCAAGGTGCAAACAGCAGAGATACCCACACATACAATGTAAAGTGCACATACAGGAGACGTCCACCCCTACGACCGTTTTGGACACAAGTCCTTCTTCCGGGAGACCACTCCCAAAAGAAAGACTTCTGTACATTCACATGAGGGGGGGGGGGGGGGGCAAAACTACAACTCCCAGCATGCACTGTCAGATCGTGCTTGCTGGGAGTTGCAGTTATTCAACAGCTGGAGGCACACTGGTTGGGATTGGGAAATACTGAGTTAGGTATCAGACTACTGCAGTGTTTCCACACCACTGTCTGTTTCCTAACTCAGTGTTTCCGAACCCATGTGCATCCAGCTGTTGCAAAACTACAACCCCCAGCATGCATGGTCTGTCAGTGCATGCTGGAAGTTATAGTTTTGCAACAGCATGAGGCACAGGGGTTGGGAAACACTGAGTTAGGAAACAGACAATGTTTCCCAACCAGTGTGCCAATACTACAACTCCCAGCATGCCCAGACAGCCGAAGGGCATTTTGGGAGTCGTAGTTATGCAACAACTGGAGGAAAACAGTTTGGAGACCACTATGTAGTGGTCTCCAAACTGTAGCCCTCCAGAGGTTGCAATACTTCAACTCCAAGCATGCCCAATCTGAAGGGCCAGATGTTGCAGAACTACAACTCCCAGCATGCCTGGACAGTCTGGGCATGCTGAGAATTGTAGTCTTGCAACATCTGGAAGGACAGTGGTCTCCAAACTGTGGCCCTCCAGATGTTGCAAAACTAAAACTCCCAGCATGCCCAGACAGCCTTTGGCTGTCTGGGCATGCTGAGAGTTGTAATTTTGAAACTCCTAGATACAGCAGTGAAGATCACTTTACGGCAATCTTCGCCCCTGCTACCTCGCTCCTATTCTTTAGGATGATCGGGGCTGTCTCTGACAGCTCTGATCATCCCTATTTTCCGGGCTGTCATGTCATCAGAGACCCGATCAGCCCGGAATCGCCGTGAATCGCCAATCTCAGGACCCCTCAGGCATTTGCACAGGATGCCTGCTGAACGATTTCAGCAGGCATCCCGTTCCGATCCCCGTCCGGCTAGCGGCAGGGATCGAAATTCCCATGGGCGTACAGGTATGCCCTTGGTCCTTAAGTACCAGGACGCAAGGTTAAGGATGCAAGGTTTTTTCATTTTTGCACTTTCAAATTTTTCACCTCACCTTCTAAAAATCAGAACACTTTCAATTTTGCACCTACAGACCCATATGAGGGCTTGTTTTTTTGCGCCACCAATTGTACTTTGTAATGACATCAATCATTTCACCACCAAATTTATTGCAAAACCAGAAAAAAAATATTTGTGGGGCTTCCAATTCTACGCAATGATTTTTTCGGTAAAAATGACACCATATCGTTATTCTGTAGGTCCATACAGTTACAAGGATACCAAATTTACATAGGTTTTATTTTATTTTACTACAAAAAAAATTATAACTGCATGCACCAAAATTAGCATGTGTCAAATTGTCATCTTCTGATCCCTATAACTTTTTTATTTTTCTGTATACGGGGCAGTATGATGGCTAATTTTTTTGCACTGTGATCTGAAGTTTATATTGGTATCATTTTTGTTTTGATGGGACTTTTTGATTGCTTTTTATAAATTTTTTTAGGGTATACAAGGTGACCAAAAGTATGTAATTTTGGACTTTGGAATTTATTTACATGTATGCCATTGACAGTGCGGTTTAATTAACATTATGTTTTTATAGTTTGGACATTTATGCACCCGGCGATACCACATATTTTTATTTTTGTTTACATACATATATATATATATATATATATATATATATATATATATGCATGTGTGTGTATTTTTTATTTATTTTTATTAATTTTTTTTATGGGAAAAAGGTGATTCAAACTTTTATTACTGAAGGGGTTAAATCACATTTATTAAGTTCTGATTATAACACGTAATTCTTAGATTGCATACACTAAACAATGCTATACCATAGCATAGCATTGATCAGTGTTATCTGTGCTCGATTGCTCCAGCCTGGATCTTAAGCTTGGAGCAATGGAGCGACGATCGGATGGCGGGAAGGAAGGTAAGCACCCTCCTGCTGTCCTCTCAGCTGTTCGGGACCCTGCGATTTCACCACAGCTCTGCAGAGCTTACCGGCAGTGTTTTCTCCCGTTTTAGACTCCATGATCAACTTTGGTGGTGGCATCTAAAAGATTAATCCCATACATCAGCCCGATCAGCGATGTCCGGTATTAGCCGCAGGTCCTTGTTGCTGACAGCAACCGGAACCCATCAGGTATGAAGCTCGCTCTGCTCCTGACCACGCTTCACATAACGGGAGCTGACACAGGACGTAAATATACATCCGTGGTTGTTAAGGGGTTAAGGAGCTAAAACAGCAGATAGGTAAAATGAATAACATTGATTATCTTAAAGGGGTACTCCGGCACTTAGAAATCTTATCCCCTACCCAAAGGATAGGAGATAAGATGCCTGATCGCTGGGGTCCCGCCGCTGGGGACCCCCGTGATCTTGCACGCGGCACCCCATTAAAATCAGTCCCCGGAGCGTGTTCGGTCTGGGTCTGATTACTGTCGATCACGGGGCCGGAGCATTGTGACGTCAAGGCTCTGCCCCATGTGACGTCACGCTCCGCCCCCTCAATGCAAGCCTATGGGAGGGGGCATGACAGCTGACTGATTTTAACGGGGTGCGGCGTGCAAGATCAGAGGGGTCCCCAGCAGCGGGACCCCTGTGATCAGGCATCTTATCCCCTATCCTTTGGATAGGGGATAAGATGTCTAAGCGCCGGAGTACCCCTTTAAAGGCTAAATGGTGATGCATAGATGCCTGTGCCAATGCGTGATTAGTACCTCCTAAAAGTGGTTCTTTGAAGGACAACCATGAACCAGCAACATAATCATTGATGCATGTGAGAAGCAATGGCTAGTCAGCCCAGCCCAGAGTAACTGAAAACCTTATAGCTGGCGGTGATAGAAAGGTGTATGCCATGCATCACAGTTTGCATCGCATGTTGCTGCAGAATATTCAGAGCTGACACCTATCAAGTTTTCTTGTACATCTTGGGGCCCATGTGTTGCTAATCTGCAGCAGAAAATGTAAGCCAGTAGAGGCTATGTTATACTCTGAGCAATGTTCTGCTGTGAAACCTTTGGTCCTCCTAGCATTCATGTGCATGTCCCTTTCACATGTACCACCTACCTAATCATTGTTTAAACCAAGTACCTCCCTTCATAACAAAAGTGTTCCCTATTAGAAATGTCCGTTTCCAGCAGGATGTTGCAATGGTCACACTGCAAAGTTGTTTTAAAATGGTTCAGAATTGTTTAAAATTGAATCATTTGAGCAATATAGAAAGTGGTTTAAGGTGTTAACTTGACCAAAAATGCACAAGTCTCATTCCAATTGAGTCTCCATCTTGCTACGTATTGGACTTAAATAAGCAATATCAGAACCAAAAACTTTTTATATTATTTACATTTTGGTAAAACATTAACCTTTCTAATATATTTCATTCACAATTGTTCTTCATACATACTTCCTGCATACTCCTGTCTGAAAACAGAGAGGAAGGGTTACAGAGCAGCTTGCAGTGATTGGATAAACACAGCACAGCAGACTCAGGGAGGAAGTAAATGCACGGTGAGTGAGGGAAATCTTGAGTTGAGGGTTTATGAAATAACCAATCATATCAGCCATATGTCATACATGGATTGCCCAATACTAAACATATTTTTTTTTCTAAAATGTTTCTATTTTCTGATTGAATTTTATTTTTTGTTTTTAGTGTATTGTTATTAGAGCAGTCATCTTGACTGAGCAGTTTTGAACAGTAATTAGAGACATGCTTTATGCAGGACCCATGGACATAGACTAGCCCAAATCCTATTGACATGAATGGTGTAGTTTACCAGGTATCCTATATGACCTGTGCCGAACTAATTTAACATGAAGGGGTAGATTGAGCTCTGAGCTTCTGCTTTTACAAATGGTGTTATCTATGTATATATTGGAGTCACCTTTCACTGTACTCCTGTGATGATAAGAGGGAGACTGCTGGAAAGGGATTTCTACAAAACAAGAAGTTTTTATATTAAAGGGTACTTCACTGGAAAACATTTACTTTTAAATCAACTGGTGCCAGAAAGTTAAACAGATTTGTAAATTACTTGTATTAAAAAATCCCAATCCTTCCAGTACTTTTCAGATGCTGTATAATACACAGGTTATTTTGTTTTTTAATTTCCTTTCTGCCTGACCACAAGTGCTCTCTGCTGACACCTCTGTCCATGTCAGGAACTCTCAAGAGCAAGAGAGGTTTGCTATGGGGATTTGCTCCTACTCTGGACAGTTCCTAAAATGGACATATGTGTCAGCAGAGAGCACTTGTGGTCAGGCAGAAAGGAAATTCAAAAAGTAAATAACTTCCTGTGTATTATACAGTAGCTGATAAGTACTGTGAGGATTGGGATTTTTTAACAGAAGTAATTTGCAAATCTGTTTAATTTTCTGGCACCAGTTGATTTAAAAGAAAATGTTTTCCAGTGGAGTACCCCTTTAACCCCTTAAGGACACATGACGTACTGGAACGTCATGTGTCCGCTCCCGATCTATAACGCGGGGCCACGGCGTGGCTAATAGCGCGTGGCATTGATTGCGGTGTCGCGCGCTATTAACCCTTTAGTCTAAAGTGTCTAAAGTGAAAGTGAAAGTATGCGGGTTAGCTCAGTGGGCTGTTCGGGATAGCCACGGTGAAATCGTGGCATCCGAACAGCTTACAGGACAACCGGAGGGTCCCTACCTGCCTCCTCGCTGTCCGATCGCCGAATGACTGCTCAGTGCCTGAGATCCAGACATGAGCAGTCAAGCAGCAGAATCATCGATCACTGGTTTCTTATGAGAAACCAGTGATCAATGTGAAAGATCAGTGTGTGCAGTGTTATTGGTCCCTATGGGAGCTATAACATTGCAAAAGAAAAGTGGAAAAAAAAAGTGAATGAATATCATTTAACCCCTCCCCTATTAAAAGTTTGAATCACCCCCCTTTTCCCATAAAAAAAAAAAACTGTGTAAATAAAAATAAACATATATGGTATCGCCGCATGCGGAAATGTCCGAATTATAAAAAATATATAGTTAATTAAACCACACGGTCAATGGCGTACGCGGAAAAAAAATCCAAAGTCCAAAATAGTGCATTTTTGGTCACTTTTTCTATCATGAAAAAATGAATAAAAAGCGATCAATAAGTCCCATCAATGCAAAAATGTTACTGTTAAAGACTTCAGATCACGGCATAAAAAATGAGCCCTCATACCTCCCCATACGCAGAAAAATAAAAAAGTTATAGAGGTCAGAAATGACAATTTTAAACGTATTAATTTTTCTGCATGAAGTTATGATTTTTGCCAGAAGTACAACAAAATCAAAACTATATAAGTAGGGTATCATTTTAACCGTATGGACCTACAGAATAAAGATAAGGTGTCCTTTTTACTGAAAAATGTACTACGTATTAACGGAAGCTCCCAAAAGTTACAACGGCATTTTTTTTTCAATTTTGTCTCACAATGATTTATTTTTTTCAGTTTCACCGTCGATTTTTGGGCAAAATGACTGACGTCATTACAAAGTAGAATTGGTGGCGCAAAAAATAAGCAATCATATGGATTTTTAGGTGCAAAATTGAAAGAGTTATGATTTTTTAAAGGCAATGAGCAAAAAACGAAAATGCAAAAACGGAAAAACCCCTGGTCCTTAAGGGGTTAAGCATAGTGGCCAGAATAAAAATTTTCAGGACTATTTTATGATATAGATAGAAATATGGAAAATTAGAAACAACATAACAGAACATCCATAACAAATATGTTTAACCTTAAAAAATTTTAAACAATAGGTAATTTTGTGACAACATATTACTTTGAACTACCACATTTTTGAATGTATTATAAGGCTAAATTTTTTTTCCCTGGCTTTTTCATCTGTGCATCTTCAACAGTGTCATGACTTACATAAATAAGTGTTTGTAGTGTGTGAACAGCACCATAGATGTTTTGCTTGACTATTTTGTCTATAGTTGGTAGTTGAACTTGAATATATGGTCTGATGAGATCAATGGATGAGAAAGAAGACATGTTGGCCTTGCATCAGAATTGGGTCTTTCTCAAATATTTCAGATACAGATTTTCAACCACTAAATGAGCAACTTCAGTCCTTCAGGTCATGGTCTCAGGAGTCTTATTCAGTTTCAGGATTGGCAGGTGCTGCCTTCTTGACCCTTTTTCTCACAGTAGCATATATCTAGGTATAGGATCTTTGATTAGAAGACATTTTACTTAAAATATAAATTTATTTTTCAACCTATTTTAGTATGTTTGCTTTTTAAATACCAAATACCATACTGTTTAGGCTTTTGAAGTTATGATTCTTTAGGTTAAATACAATACATACTGTATAAAAACATATTTGATGTTTCCAAATTCACAGGACAAACCATAAAGCACAGCACCGTATTTTCTATACATAACCCCAAATGGCTTTATTAGTTTCTGTATCCTCATTTTGTCTGTATATTTTACACAAGGTCACCAAAGCACAAAGACCCAAGGGCATATTCTAACAGCTTTGTTTCATAAGCTAAAAAATCCCTATTGTTATCGTGTATTGTCACCTGAAGCTTCTGTTCTGGAGACCCGATGGCATAAAGGATATGTCTTTCTGTAGAAAAACACAGTGCAATTGGTCAGGTTGACAGTTCATGATTTATGTCCTATCTCTTTATAATCTTTATATCCATGGGTTTCCTACACAGAATTTCTAGCCAGTATTCAGTCAGCCACTTGCTTTAACTTCTAAGTTTCATACATCCTCAGAATTTTTTATCTTTAATGAATAAAAAGCAGAAAGAAAAAAAATTAGACCATAATCTATTATTCTGTCGAAGAAACTGTAAGAGGCAATAAAGCCATGTAGAATTTATTTATGTAACAATACGCATTGAGTGTCTACCTTTTGCTAAGGTTAGTCTTTTTCATCTTTCTGACTCTCTTTCTACCCATTCGGGGCTCATGCACAGTACAATAAAACGCTCAGTGCAACCTACTGAACTTCGGCATACCATTAATTTCATACAAAAGACACTTTTTTTCCATTGGGTAACTACAAAATAAAAATAGATTATAATAGTAGCTTTTTTTAAAATATAATTAGGGTAAACAACTTAAAGGAGTACTCCCGTGGAAAACTTTTTTTTAAATCAACTGGTGCAAAAAAGTTTTACAGATTTGTACATTTATTCTATCAAAAAAATCTTAATCTTTCCAGTACTTTTTAAGGGTGGTATACTACAGAGGAAATGCTTTTCTTTTTGGATTTCTCTTCTGTCACGACCACAGTGCTCTCTGCTGATCTCTGCTGTCCATTTTAGGAACTGTCCAGAGCAGGAGAAAATCCCCATAGCAAACATATGCTGCTCTGGACAGTTCCTAAAATGGACAGCAGAGGTCAGCAGAGAGCACTGTGGTCGTGACAGAAGAGAAATCCAAAAAGAAAAGTATTTCCTCTATACAGCCCCTAAAAAGTACTGGAAGGATTAAGATTTTTTAATAGAAGTAATAAGTAATTAACTTTCTGGCACCAGTTGATAAAAAAAAAAAAAAAAAAAAAGTTTTCCACGGGCGTACCTCTTTAACATTGAATGTTTCTTAGTTTGGCCAACTTTATTGTTGACAGAATCTGATAAATCTTATATTAACCGGTTTCCGACTAAGGAGACGGCAAGCAATGTATAACGTGGGCTCCCGACTCGAGCCCGCATCATACTGGCCAGCCCCCAGCTGTCAACATACGGCAATTGCCACGGCTGGCTATTAACCATTTAGATCGCTGCTGTAAAAGTTGACAGCGGCTTCTAAAGAGACATTTAAACCATCCCTGGTGGTCCAGTGCGGTTGATTCCCCCCCCCCACCCGCAGCGCGATCACGGGGGGATGATCCACTGCTGAGGTAGACGGAGGGCTTACCTCTCCTTCTGTGCTGCCTGCTGCGTTGTGAATGATAAAGCCTGGCAGGAACTGGCGTGGAAAACACAGATCAATGTGGTTCTATGAAACCACATTGATCTGTATGAGGAATCTACTGATTCCTCCTAAAAGTTCCCTAAGGGGAATAAAAGTGTAAAAAAAAAGTTGAATAAAAAGTTTAAAAAAACACCCATTATTAAATCACCTGCCTTTTCCCAAATTTTATATAAAAAATATGCAACCATAATAAAAATAAACATATGTGGTATCACCACATGCGTAAATATCCGAACTTTAAAAATATGTTAATTAAACTGCACAGTCAATGGGGTACATGTAAAAAAAAATCCAAAATTGCATATTTTTGGTCACTTTGTATACCCTAAAAAAATATATAAAAGGCGATGAAAAAGTCCCATCCAAACAAAAATGGTACAGATTAAAACTCCGTATACGGAAAAAGAAAAAAGTGATAGGGGTCAGAAGATGACAATTTAACACATACTAAATTTTGTGTCTAAATTAGGTATTCTTGTAACCGTATGGACCTACATAATAAAGATATCATGTCATATTGACCTGCATAGATTCGGAAGCCCCCAAAAGTTACAAAATGACGTTTTTTGTTTTTTTCAATTTTGCCCAACAATTTTTTTTTCTGGTTTTGCTGTAAATTTTGTGGTGAAATGATTGATATCATTATAAAGTACAATTGGTGGTATAAAAAATAAGCCCTCATATGAGTTTGTAGGTGCAAAATTGAAAGTGTTATGATTTTTAGAAGGTGATGAGGAAAAAACTAAAATGCAAAAATGGAAAAACCCTGCGTCCTTAAGGGGTAAATGTGGTATAATGGTGTATAATTGTGTGTATGTATATATATATATATATATATATATATATATATATATATATATATATATATATATTTTTTTTTTTTTTTTTTTTTTTTACAATAGTAATGTTATTATTATTTTCTTCTTTTCAGTGATGTTGAAAAAATATACCATATTAATTTAAATAAAATATTGCTGCGACCATATGCTGTGTGCTTCGCTGTATATACACGAATGGCTACATTGCATTTAAGCTTCATTCAATTTATTATCTTGTGTTTGTGTTTTCCTTTTCCTTTTTGTTGCTGTAAAATGTTACATCTGAGACAGCAATGCAGATCTTGTTTTCTATTCTCAAGCTGGATAAGCAGTTATATGCCAAGAGTTCATACTGCAATTTTGTCCTTATGACTAAGGCCAAGTGAATGCCAACTGAATTGCCATTTCATAGCTCCGATAATGGTTAGTTTTTAATGCTTTGCTGCCATGAGCTGTCTCCTGAGAGTATGAACCAATAGTAGCATGTGTTTTATTATTTGTGCACAATTACATAATAAACAATTGTCTTGGCCTGCTATTTTTCAAAAGCTAAGTCACTTGCCATTAGCAATGAAAAGCTATTTCAGGTTCATTATTTCACACTGGATCCATTATTGTAATATGCTGTAATATTTATTTTTTTCACAATAGGTAAGGTAATGGGAGGGCAAAACTAATAACTTTGAGATGATAAAACATGTTCTCTGTGGCATCAAAACAACATATACAAACTGCCCTTGCCAGTGTATGCAATGATGGCAAGAATACAACAGGAAAGCAATTTGTCATCAATGACAGAATTTAGTATATTTTCAGAGGATTTTTGTTACACCTCTGGGTTCTTAAACACTCCTCTAAGAGTGGATGTACATTTGTGGAATCCCTTCTTGCTACTTCTCATTCATGTTTTGTAGCTTAAATTAAACTCTGTGCAGAACGTACATCAAGGGACTTGTTGAAATGACTAAGCGTAGAGATGGTTTATTGAGGAGTAAAGTAAAATACCAATAACAATTTTGAAGAGTTACTTATATGGGCATAATGTGGCTTTTTTATCAGAACTTTGCTACACTCCTCAAAAAAATAAAGGGAACACTTAAACAACACAATGTAACTCCAGGTCACACTTCTGTGAAATCACACTGTCCACTCAGGAAGCAACACTGATTGACAATCAATTTCACATGCTGTTGTGCAAATGGAACAGACAACAGGTGGAAATTATAGGCAATTAACAAGACACCCCCACAGGTGCAACTCTGTGCAGGATGTTTTGAATTTGCCAGAGAACACCAAGATTGGCAAATTCGCCACTGGTGCCCTGTGCTCTTCACAAATGAAAGCAGTCACACATTGAGCACATGTAACAGACGTGACAGAGTCTGAAGATGCCGTGGAGAATGTTCTGCTGCCTGCACCATCCTCCAACATGACTGGTCTGGCGGTGGGTCAGTAATGGTGTGGGGTGGCATTTCTTTGGGGGGCCGCACAACCCTCCATGTGCTTGACAGAAGTAGCCTGACTGCCATTTTGTACTGAGATGAGATCCTCAGACCCCTTGTGAGACCATATGCTGGTGGGGTTGGCCCTGGGTTCCTCCTAATGCAAGACAATTCTAGACCTCATGTGGCTGGAGTGTGCCAGCAGTTCCTGCAAGAGGAAGGCATTGAGGATATGGACTGGCCCGGCTGTTCCAAAGACCTGAAATCAATTGAGCACTTCTGGGAAATCATGTCTCTCTCCATCTACCAATGCCACGTTAAAAAACAGACTGTCCATGAGTTCGGAGATTCTTTAGTCCAGGTCTGGGAGGACATCCCTCAGGAGACCATCTGCCACCTCATCAGGAGAGTGCCCAGGTGTTGTAGGGAGGTCATACAGGCACATGGAGGCCACACACACTACTGAGCCTTATTTTGACTTGTTTTTAAGACATTACATCAAAGTTGGATCAGCCTGTAGTGTGGTTTCCCACTTTGATTTTGAGTGTGACTCCATATCCAGACCTCCATGGGTTGATAATTTTGATTTCCATTGATAATTTTTGCGTGATTTTGTTGTTAGCACATTCAACTATGTAAAGACGAAAGTATTTCATATGATTAGTTCATTCATTCAGATCTAGGATGTGTTATCTTAGTGTTCCCTTTATTTTTTTGATTAGCTAGGAGATAGACCATGGGAGTAGGAGATGTCGGCGCTGGATGATGAAGCCAGGAGAGGTAGTAGCATAAAATCAAGGTAGATTTATTGGATGCAACACATTTTGCTGCACATGCGCAGCTTCCTCAGGCATACATAGCATGCCTGAGGAAGCTGTGCATGCGCAGCGAAACGCGTTGCATCCAATAAATCTACCTTGATTTTATGCTACTACCTCTCCTGGCTTCTTCATCCAGCGCCGACATCTCCTACTCCTATGGTCTATCTCCTAGCTAATCGGTCTCAAGGAGGGCTGCGGATGAGGACACACAATTTTTCAGGTGCTTCCCGTTGTGTGTGTGCACACAACCAACTCTGGTAAGCAGCGTGGGATAGATCTCTCCCCCCCCCCATGGGCCTGATCTGCTGATCCCGCACATGGAGCGCCTTCTGCTTTCCTTTTAGATTGCTTTATTTTTTGGGGGAAGTGTATATTTAGGCTCATCTTCTATGGATAATTAAATCAACCTGTCCTAAATTGGGATTCTTAAGAGCTTATTGAGATACAAACTATCAGACTGGTCTGCAAATCAATGCTACTTAGTGCATATCTGGTAAATAATCAAAAATGAGAAAAGGGTCATAAAGGCTAAACTTAAGCTTATGATTTTTCTCTTAAAAATAAACTAATGGAATGCAACAAAACCTTGTAAAAGTACATTGTAGCCAGATCTTATGGTGAAAAAGTCTGGTATAAAGGACCTTTTACATGGGCCAAATATACAGGATTGACTTGTATAAAAGGGCCAGTGATCAGCTGATGAATAAACAAAAAAACGCTTGGTGGTTGGCTAATCATATTTGCAGACCAATGAGAAAACAACAATTATGACCAATAATAATGAAATTATTATTTCAGGACTTGTGAAAGCTCCTTAAATATTGGACTTTTATTTAACACCCATTCGAGTAAGTAGGGAACAATACAGCACATAATGACACCAAGGAGCATATGTAGAAAACAGGTTGGGTATTGTAACAATGTTCTTTCTCTTCAAATGATAAAGGTATGTTCACACTGAGGAATTGGAGAAGAATTTACTCGCGTGAATCTGCTTGCTTATTCCGCTCCAAATCATCCAACAAAGAAAGTTCTATTGAATTCCGAAGCTGAATTTGGTTCGGTTTGAAGAAAGAACATTCTTCTGGCGGAATTTGCATGGAATTCTAGGGAGAAAATGGTAAAAAAAAATTATTATTCCTCTTCAATTCTGCTCCAATTCTTCAGTGTGAACAAAAAGCAGTTTCTGGATTTAAGACCAAGAATAAAGTATAATGGGAAAAAAAAAAAGAAAAGTTAAACATGTTGTCATTAAAAATGCGAATTGAATTAATAGATGGCACCATGAAATGCTGAGTACATGGCAGTGATGTAAAGCAGGACCTGAATGAATAGCTGAAGCAGGAAATTGGGAATGATAAAAGGAAATTTCAGTGGAAGTTGTCCATAGCATCCAATCAGATTCCAGCTTTTAGTTTTCAGAGGCCTTTTTCAAACGTATTGGTTGCTAAGGGCAACTGCTCCACTGATCCTGTGCACAAGCTTTAATAGATCTCCCCATAATGATTCAATGCTGGAAAGAAACCAACCAGATAGGTATACAAAATAGTTTCTAGTTATTTTTCTTATTATTCTTGTGAAATGGATAAACAACTCTACAGATTCTTGATAAGTGTACTGGTAAAATATGATAACTATACAAATATCTCTTGAGTTATTCATAAATACCAAACTATCTTGTAATTCTTCTCATGCTAATATAAGGATATCATCTTAAAGGGATACTCTGCCTCTAGACATCTTATCCCCTATCCAAAGGATAGGGGATAAGATATCAGATCGCTGGGGTCCCGCTGCTGGGGACCTCCGGGATCTTCGCTGCGGCACCCCGCTATCATTACTGTACAGAGCACGCTCGCTCTGTGCGTAATGACCGGCGATACAGGCCATGATGTCACGAGGGGGCGGAGCCGTGATGTAACGATGCTCCGGCCCCTGTATTGCCCGTCATTACGCACAGAGCGATCTGACATCTTATCCCCTATCGGAGTAACCCTTGAACTTATATAGCAGTTTCCTCACTCTATTACACCTATGTTTTCATGGCAGTACTGTATTTTTTAAAAACTACTATACTGCTCAACATTGTTTTGTCATTATGTTTCCTTTCTTTATTGTACTGTTTAAAGGGGAAATAAAAAAATATATATATCAAAGAAATAAAAAAGCAATATAGTAAAAGTAGTAAAACATAACGAAATCTATACAAATTGAGACCTTATGAATATGGATAACATGTTAATTTTACTGCACAGCAAATGCCATAAAAACAAATCCCCTCCTAAATCGCCTCACCTCCTGTTCCTTAGTATATTTTATGGTACAATGAAGGTGTCATCATAGAGTAAAATTGGTCCTAAAAATTAAGCCCTCATTTGGCTCTGTACATTAAAAAAATAAAAGGCTTATTATGGCTCTCAAAAATGGGAAAATGATAATGCAAAGATGTTAATTTCTTGGCTCATTAAGGGGTTAAACATATATAGGATAAACACATATCTATCCTAAGATAAAAATAAAAAGGGAATAATATAAGAAAATACTCGTTGGTACATGTGATCTTTATGTGCTGTCAGTCTTCAATGTTTCTATCCAGGGACCACTTACTGAAGAGTCATTCTTGTTCCTGTAGAACCAATAGAGAGGAAGTTAAAGAATTTCTTTACCTGATAACTCAAAGAGGCTTTGTAGGGTCAATTAATTTCTCTCTATTCACTAGTTTTTATTGTTGTTTTTTTTTTTTACTTCCACACCACCACCTATGTCTAGCAATACACATTAGATAGCTGACAGCTGAATTCTCATTCAGAAGACAGCTTTCCTCCCAACCGCCTTATACACGTGTACTCTCAGATTGGCATTTTTGAGAACAAGAATGCTCTTTTCTGCAGCCCTTTTTTTTTGCTGACAAATAAACAACAAAACTAACTGAAACCTAAAGTCTTGTGTTATCAGTCAATGAGATCAGTCAAGGATTATTGGTAATTATTTTAAAATTGATATGTAATATCTGTCATGTTTCTGTTAAACATGAAACTCATGACACTATTTTGAAATAGACAGAAACTATTCTATTAGTAGGCAAATCTCTACTTCCTGGGTATCATATTGTGTAGGGAGATGATAAGCTTAAAGGGACTTACCATATCAATCCCAAAAAACCATGATACTGCTCCATTGAAGCAGCTCATTGCTACAGGTCTGGGGGGCTACTTATAATATGAAATGATGTCCTAATAGGGCATATACAGTAAATTGGAATGTGTTGGTGAAACAGCCCCTTTAATCCCAGGACAATTTTTTTTTTTCAAATAAAGTCTGTGTGTCATATTATTGTTGTATATTTAACATGATTATGTCATTAGAAAATGACCTAATATAGCTTTTATGTAAAACTTATTTTTTAAGAATTGTTGGCCTTTGTTTTATCATTTATACTATATTTGGTAAAATCTAGCATTTTCACCACTAAGCCTAAAACTAAGCTAAGACTTCCTGTTCTGTTTATGATGATAAGTAGGAGGCTGCTGGAAAGTGATTTATAAGGGATCTGATACCAGTTTTAATAACACAATAGAACCCCCCCTCCACCTCCCTGTAAATTGACATCTGCACAGGTTATAGAGCATGATTAGAAGCTAGAGTAAATTCTTATATTCTTTAACCCCTTAAGGACACATGACGTACTGGAACGTCATGTGTCCACTCCCGATCTATAATGCAGGGCCACGGCTAATAGCGCGCGGCATTGATCGCTGTGTCGCACGCTATTAACCCTTTAGACGCGGCGTTCAAAGTTGAACGCCGCGTCTAAAGTGAAACTGAAAGCATGCCGGTTAGCTCAGTGGGCTGTTCGGGATAGGCGCGGCGAAATCGCGGCATCCCGAACAGCTTACAGGACAGTGGGAGGGCCCCTACCTGCCTCCTCGCTGTCCGATCGCCGAATGACTGCTCAGTGTCTGAGATCCAGGCATGAGCAGTCAAGCGGCAGAATCATCGATCACTGGTTTCTTATGAGAAACCAGTGATCAATGATAAAGATCAGTGTGTGCAGTGTTATAGGTCCCTATGGGAGCTATGACACTGCAAAAAAAAAGTGAAAAAAAAAGTGAATAAATATCATTTAACCCCTTCCCTATTAAAAGTTTGAATCACCCCCCTTTTCCCATAAAAATAAAATAAAAATAAAAATAAACATATATGGTATTGCCGCGTGCAGAAATGTCCGAATTATAAAAATATATCGTGAATTAAACCGCACGGTCAATGGCGTGCGCACAAAAAAATTCAAAAGTCCAAAATAGTGCATTTTTGGTCACCTTTTATATCATGAAAAAATGATCAATAAGTCCTATCAATGCAAAAATGGTACCGTTAATAACTTCAGATCACGGCGCAAAAAATGAGCCCTCATACCGCATCATACACGGAAAAATAAAAAAGTTATAGGGGTCAGAAATGACAATTTTAAACGTATTCATTTTCCTGCATGAAGTTATGATTTTTTCCAGAAGTATGAAAAAATCAAACCTATATAAGTAGGGTATCATTTTAACAGCATGGACAAACAGAATAAATATCAGGTGTCATTTTTACCGAAAAATGTACTACGTAGAAACGGAAGCCCCCAAATTTACAAAACGTTTTTTTTTTTTTTTTAATTTTGTCTCACAATAATTTTTTTTCCCGTTTCACCGTAGATTTTTGGGCATAATGACTGACGTCATTACAAAGTAGAATTGGTGGCCCAAAAAATAAGCCATAATATGGATTTTTAGGTGCAAAATTGAAAGAGTTATGATTTTTTAAAGGCAAGGAGCAAAAAACGAAAATGCAAAAACGGAAAAAACCCTGGTCCTTAAGGGGTTAACATTTCTTAGAGTAAGTTTTAATGATGTTTTAAACAGCTCAAAAGATATTTTAGCTCTTATAATAATATACTGAAATAAAATAAAAATTACATATTTCATTATCCAGCTCTAATCAGTAAAAAAACAACAACAAATAAACAAACCATATAGGCAACACATTCACTTTTAAGGAAAACAGTCATCCAGTTCCCCCACACTGAAAGCAATACACTGGGTTATAGTATGGGTGAACATGAGACCCATGCAGGGTCAGTGAGTTAAATACGTACCTTCAGTCCAGTGCGGTGTCCTTCCGAAGGTCTGCTTCTATCTTCGGTAAATTGCGCACTGAAGGTGGGCCCCCAGTGAATTTGAATATCCATGAGTGCTGGTCACATGAGCGCTTGCACCTTCTGAGCACTCATGTGACCAGCGACCATCAGTATTCAAATTCACCCAGCAAGCTTGCCTTCAGTGTGGAATTCACCGAAGATAGCGGACCCATGCCAGACTGAAGGTATGTATTTAACTCACTGACCTCACATGGGTCTCCTGTTCAGAAACACTATAACCCAGTGTATTGGATTTAGTGTGGATGAACAGGATGACCATTTTCTGTGAAACCACCCCAAAGTTTGCAGTAAAATTGTTATGTTCCGTGTGTAAAATTGTTATGTTACCTGGAAAAGAGTGAAATATTATGTGACCATGAGAACAAGAAGGATTATCGGAAATGAGCATAAATATTAGTAGTCTGTGGATATCAAATCTCAAGAAGAATCATTACTTACAATATTATTTTGCCAGGCAGTAAAAAGAGGCTAAAACTAAATTACTTTTTTAGAAAATTACACTGAAAGTAGATAATTGAGGCTAGCACAAAAGAGACCAGACAATCCAAATCCTAAAATAATGCTAAGTATTTTTGTAATCCAGAATAAATAACCTTCAAAACCCAATTGAATTATGCACATATTTCAGCAGAATCTAAATACAGCATTCAGAACCCCACATATGTTGTTCCTTGGGTGCTGTTACATTGTCATTTGTCACCGTACAGTTTTATTTATTGGTGTAGCCAGAAGAGATTTTTATCCATTTTTAATGGGTTGTGCAGCTTTTATTCCAATCAAAGCCCCATATAAAAGGTAATAGTGTAAGGAACTAAAACATGTTTTTATAAAAAAAATATGTAATCCCTTAAGGACTCAGCAAATTTTATTTTTGCATTTTCGTTTTTTCCTCCTCTCCTTCTAAAAATCATAACTCTTTATCCACAGACAAGTATGAGGGCTTGTTTTTTGTGCAATCAGTTGACCTTTGTAATGACATCACTCATTTTACCATAAAATGTATGGTGCAACCAAAAAAATACTATTTGTGAGGAGAAATTGATAAGAAAACAGCAATGTTGCTAATTTTGGAAGGTTCGTTTTCATGCTGTACACTTTACATTATAAATGACATGTGTTCTTTATTCTATGGGTCAATACGATTAAAATAATACCCATGATAACATACTTTTCTATTACTGTACCGCTTTAAAAAAAACTCAAACTTTTTAATCAAATTAGTACATTTAAAATCCCTCTATTTTGACGACCTATAACTTTTTCATTTTACCGTATAAGCAGTGGTATGAGGGCTAATTTTTTGCACCGTGATCTGTAAAAAATTAAATATTATGTGACAATTTTTGACTTTTTTTTCTTTTTACGTTTACACCATTCCCCATATGGGATCATTAACATTATATTTTGATAGTTCGGACATTTATGCATGCGGTGATACCAAATATGTTTATTAATTATTTGTTAATACTTTTTGGGGGTAGAATGTGAAAAACTGACAATTTCCATTTTTATTGGGGGAGGGGATATTTTCCAATTTTTAAAACTTTTTTTTTTTTTACTTTAATAGTCCACATATGGGACTATTTATGACAATCACTTGATTGCTAATACTGTTCACTGATCAGTATTATTGGTGATCTTCTGCTCTGGTCTGCTCGATCTCAGTCCAGAGCAGGAGAGCCTGGGAGACGGACGGAGGCAGGTGAGGGGACCTCCATCCACCATTACAGATGATCGGATCCCCGCTGCAGAACTGCGGGCGATCCGATCATCCAGTTTTCTGACCGCATTGCGGCAGATGGTGTGATCTGCATTGATCACGGCATCTGAGGAGTTAATGGCAGACATAAGCGCGATTGCTCATGTCTGCCATTACTGGTGGGTCCTTGGCTGCTGATAGCAGCTGGGACCTGCTGTGCATGACGGGAGCACCCCCCATTGCTCGGTCATGTACAGGACATAAATGTACGTCCTGGTGTGTTAAGTACCACCACACCTGGATGTACATTTATGTCCTGCGTCGTTAAGGGGTTAAAGTCCCTGATGTTATAGAGTTAGACATTTTTTAAATTAAAAATACAACTGTAATTGGTAGTAAATAAAAGCGAGAGTTCAAAATCATTGAAATACAACATAATGTAAAAACTCTACGGCCCACATTTATCATTGTCTTTAGACTGTTTTGTGTGTCTAAAAAAAGGGGCAAAAAAAGCGCAAGCAGGATTTTTTGCGCCTTTTTTTGCTCCTTTTTGTTTACACATTTCTGCTGATTTCGAGTTGCAATCCACTGATTTTGGCAATAGAAATGATAAGGGATTTATCATTGCCCCTTTTTGTAAAAAGGAGTAAAAAAAGGCGCAAAGCCACTGAAAAGTCTCTAACACTACACCAGCCCAGACATGGTGTAGCTTTTTGGTGTATGTGTAGACAGAAATTACTGAAAATGTGGACCTGCACAAAATTTATCAAAGCTCTTTTACCTTTTAATAAATTTGGTGCTCCTACACATTATCAGCACACAAAAAAAAAGGTGTAAAAAAATGCTTCACTTGCACTGCAATGATAAATGTGGGCCTACATGTTTGGGACCATTTAGCTGCCAAACAGCTGTATTTTCTTCTGGATTGTTGGATTACGAAAACCCAGAAATGTAAAGATTTTAGATCTGTGTTTGAACACATGTCTGAATAGACCATGGGGGAGATTTATCAAAAACCTGTGTAGGGGAAGAGTGGTGTAGTTGCCTGTAGCAACCAATCAGATTACTGCTTTAATTTTTAAAGAGGCCTCTAAAAAAATTAAAGAATCAGTCTGATTGGTTGTTATGGGAAACTGCGCCACTATCCTCCCACACGATGTTGATAAACTACCCCAATGGTTAAGTAAAGCTGAGTCTACATATATCCAGCGTCCGGCACAGTTTCCCTCTGGCGTGCAGTGGAGGGAAACTGATGCTAGAACTGATATCATTCATTTGAATGGGACAGTTTACAAGCATCCAGCATCTCAATTTTGACGCTGGATGGTTGGATTCACCGGAGGGCACCGGACAGAGGGAAGCAGCTTGCTGTGTTACGCTATCCACTGTCCAGATACTATGGATGCCGGATGTCATACAACTGATGACAAATTGTCATCAGATGTGGCATCAGTTGCGTCGAGATCTAGGCTGAGTTCACATATGTTGGATGCCGGACATATGTGAACCTAGCAAGATAGATGTTTAGAATCTTAATGCCTTGAATGGAAAACACAGATAAAAGTATACACATTTTTGTCTACACCTTTTTGTCAGGAATGCAATAATTTTGTTTAGTTTCCTAAGACCAAGACCCCCTGTGGCCCTTAAATGGGAAAATGCAGGTAGCTTCTCTTTTTAATAGTTCCTGTTAGTAATAGTTTTCTCCTACTAGTAATATTAAAGTTAAGCCAAACATATTCAATATCAAAGAATTGCAATCTTGTAAACAGGCTCCTAATGTGGCGGGAGATTTGAGAATATTTTGGAAACCAGGTGAATAACTTGGGGTAACTCCCAAATATCAAAGATCAAATGGAACTCTGGGCATGAGTGGAAGAAAGAAGCAGTGTGAAGGTTAGGAAGGGAGGTGTGTGAATAAAAGGGAAGAGATGGAATTGTTTTATTTAGTTTTATTTATTTTTATTTTTGTTTTTTTTTGTTGTTTTTTTGTTTTGTTTTTTAGAATGTCTAAGTAAGCATATGTGTGATATGTATGAGCAATAATTGTATTTGGAAAATAACAATAAAAATATATTAAAATCAGTAATAGTTTTCTCCTACTAGTAATATTAAAGTTAAACCAAACATATTCAATATCAAAGAATTGCAATCTTGTAAACAGGCTCCTAATGTTTAAACCGATCTAAAAACTAAGGCATTGGCACATGATACAATAGATCACAAAATCAGACCTACACGTAATAAGCTGACTTACTGTAACTAATACCCCCCCCCCACACACACACAGAACACTGTTTCCCACTCACCTGCTCTTTGCTGTAACTACAACTTTGACATTTATAATTATCTATAGGAGCATTGGTTTAGGGGTTGTCATGCTATTTTTACTATTTGTGTATATATTTCCCTGCTTTCAATTCAGAAGCAGTTTTACATATGGCAATAAGGTATTAGGTAGACAATTGTCTGCACTTATATCCTGTGGTCTTTTTAAAAATCACATCCACAATTGATCATTGATGCACAGCAATGTCCTACATCCTAGATTTATTTCATGATTCAGCAACACTTATCAAACCAGATTCAAGTCAGTCGATTTGAAACGCTAATTTCCTGAGAACTCATGGACAGGATATATGGTTCTAATTCCTAAAAGCTAAAACTAGAGAGAAACACTATGTCCTTTCTACCCATTATAGGCAACTTACAATGCACTTGTCTTGCTTCTTTTCTAAAAGGATTTAATATTTTGTGAAAATCCTAAAATATTTGTATTATACATTTTTATATAGACAGAATACAGTAGACTATTCACATGAATGCAGCAAAACACATTCAGAGTAAGTTTAATTATAATAGTTAATCTGCAGGATAAAAGAAGAGAAAAAAACATATTCACTCATTAGATAAGAAATAAATAAGACAAAATAGGATGATGGTAAGTTCCCAAAGAGCTTCCAGTATATTGCACAATATCTATAGTAAGTCCTAAAAGAGTCAGGATAGTTCCAAGGTTAAACTCATAAGAATCTCTATAATCAGAAAGGAGGGATGGTAAATTGGTAATTATCATCAGATCGAGCAGTAGAGTTCCGCTGTATACCCCAAGTACATTTTAATGTAATGTGCATATTGTATACATATTGTAACACGTGTTTAAATGATCAGAAAGGTTATAACCCAAAAATCCATCTAATAGTCTGAACGGATACATTTATCAAATGTGAAACTAGGTTGCCTTGTGCACATTTTTTTAGGCACACCTGTCACTATAGCTGTTTGGGGTGTTCAGTGAAAAGTGTACCCTTTATACTCATTCACTTTATAACTATTCTATCACAAGACTTCTTCCCCAAGACCCTGACATTCATTCATAACTGGCCTTAAAAATAACCTGACTTATAGACTGTTTTCTTCAAACCTAACATGCATTTTGTAGTGACCTGAAAAAAGAAATTGGTTTTGTCATCTCCAGGTCAACTATTCTGCAACCTCACAACTCTCCGCAGATGATCCTTGAAAGAAACTGTGAGCTTGATGAATGTTTTGGTAAAGATGTCACAGAAAGGCAAAGGGCATTGAAAAGAACTTATCTGGCTCTCTCAGTATATGCATTACTGCTTTTAGTAAGTCAATTATTTTCCTCAGTCGTTTAAAGAGAACCTGCCTGCACTTTCATGCTGCCTGAGCTATGAGTTGTCTGGATGGCCCCCAGTGATATATTTCTTCACCATCAGCCTTGATGGATATATTTCTCCTTATACCCAAACAAGCAGAGATTTATCAATGAAGGCTGGTGGGGTGGGGAAAAACCACTAAGGATGACCCCAATGACTCATGGTTCAGGCAGCATGAGAGTGATGGCAGGTTCCCTTTAAACACAGAGGAAATATAGTAGACTTACTAAAAGCAGTAAGGTTTATAAGAAGAGCGCGAGGGAAGATGCCTTTTAAAATTTGTAGCAATTTTTTTTTTTTTTGGGTGTGTTTATCTTTCCGGAACTTGTTGAATGCCAAGCAATTAAATCTTCAAACCAAATCTAGATTGTCTTCAAATCAAAAACAAATTCAGCATTTGTCTCTGTTATAAATAGCTTGCTGCAGAAAACAAAATATGATTTGCAAATGCACATGTTGATTTGATGAAACAATTATGTCCTTTCTCAGGAAAACTAGCATGTTGTCATTTTTCTCTACTGGAGCAGAAACAAACCTGAATTTGAATCAGTCATTTCTTCCTCTCTTTTTATCTCTCACATTCATCTTTCGCACAAAGAACCATTTCTTTTCCTACCTACATACCAATTATTATAACAAGCTCGGCTTTTGTCTCCTTTCCCTTTTCCCTCTAGAGAAACATAATAGACAAAGTAACTCTCTGTAGCTTTTATGTACCATATTCAATTTGGTAAAGAGGCAGTTTTTGAATTTTTAATTTATAGTAGTGCATTGGGTGAAGACCTTTACACATAGCAATAACTATGTGACACATTCCATAAATTTGCACAGCTATCCCCAACATTAGTTTTTACTGGATAATGATGTTGTACAGATAGCTTAGTCTGTTTGTTAAATTGTACTCACTTAACTTTTTAATCATGAACTTCTGTTGCCTTTGGTACGAAGAAACAGTGCCTCTGTAGTCGAATGTCACCCGGGCAGTGATTGGCTCAGGCACGCACACACCCTCCATACACTCTTGGCTACAGGGAAACAGTTTTCTTCTTTACAATGGGACTCAGTTATCAGTATCCCCACTCTTACATTTCTGCATTGTCCTAAGAAAGAGCACTCACCAGGTGTTGGCTTCAAGTAGCTTTATTCCGTACTTCAGGAAGCGGCATAACAGAGACGTAAAGGACCTTCTCCACATTGCCTTCTCCATTTCCCCTTCTCTGTTCTTTACCTCTCCGATATGCCGCTTCCTGATGTAGGGAATAAAGCTACCTGAAGCCAATACCTGGTGAGTGCTCCATCTTTTTCTTTATTCTCTGAGATTAATTGAGCACCTCCATTTATTGGCCTGTGGCATTTATTAGCTCTATAAACAACTCCATATGAACTGTAGCACCCATGATCTGCATGCAGTAGCATTGTGCCAGGTGATTCCTACGCTGGAAAAAGTGCATGGATGTCTCAGGTGAAAACAACAAACTACACACTATACAGAAAGGGTCATGGAGAAACAGTGGTCAGCAAGCTGCATACAAAAGCCAAGAGAACAAAAGAAGTACCGAATCGAAAAGCAAAGTGTTAATCAATATCAGAGCCAAAGTCACAGAACCAGAACACAGAATCAAATGCAGGATATATTAGAGTAAAAGCTCTTTCACAAGCAGTGTTTAAGAGGACATTGCAAACTTAAATAGCCAGAACTAGCAGGGTGGGAACATAAAAACGACACAAGAATAGGCCAAGGCGTCGCCAGAGCAACCGCAAGCTTTGTTAACAAACGAGAAATCAAACAGATACATCTCTTACAGTGGCTTTATCCTTCAGTGGGGTCTTTGTGTCCCCCAGACATCAGGAACTGGGTGTATCAGATACATTTGCACCCAAATAGCTATGCCCCCTATTATACTTATGTTTTTGTACTTTTGTTAGTTTATTTTTCATGTAAACTTTTTTTCCTTACTTTTATACACTAGCTCAATCCTACATAAAATGTTGACAGCTCCTGTATATGCCTTCGACACCTGTATATGAATATGTGAATGCTAGATACAATTTAAAGTTCAATGTATTTAAATCTGTGCAAATGCATTCAAAACTTACAGATATACTGATGAAGAAAAATCTGTAAATAGAGAAAATGTCTGAATCCCATACTTCTCGAAATATCCCTGATTTATGTGCATGTGCAGACGCCTTCCAATCCTTTCAGATAATGAAGTAGAGATGGTGATGTTCAAGTATACTATATATATTGTACAAAGTGTAAAAGTAGAACTGAGGCATTAATTGGATAACAGTGGAGAGATTAACTCAGTTATAGTGTCTTATGACACTGATACAACATGTTTGAGAGGAAAGAACGCAGTAGTGATTCATTGCTTTACTAACCCTGAAAAGCATCTTTGATTTTCATGTACTCCAGCAGAGACAGCTGCCCTTTTCATTGCTGATCTTGTTTAATTCGGTAGACTTACCATGCTCTGTACAGCACAGATAAATTTTCTGGAAAAAGCCTTTTATAGATATAACTCAAATTAATTTCTTTGTATCTGCTGGAATAATTTGAATTTCCCAGCGTTCTTAAGCTGTGAGAGTGGATATTGAACTGTTCCATTATAGTGAACTGTAATAGTGATAAAGTTTGGTCTCTTGTTCAGAAATTGGATTACCATGATGTACTGTACCTTCAAGGTTATTTCTAGGTGCAGGGCTTGCAATTCATTGGATTTAACATCATATGGAGCAGGCACAGGGCTCGAGTCCTGCAGGAACACACAGGAATGGCGTTCCTTTGCTTTTTCCAGAGGAGGAACGCTGTCCTTGTTACATTAGTCCTGCAGGTCCGATCTCTGTTCTTACCCTTCCTCCGTCTCCTCCCCTAGCCCGGACTGCTAGATGCTGGAGATGTAGGACCCATGATGATGTCACCATCACATGTTGGGGGCGGAGCTTAGCTGTGGAGGAGAGGAAAGATCGTGGCTGAAGGACCTGTTTGATGCTGTGGAGGAGGCGGGGCTGAGCTGGAAGAGAGGTCACATGTCACTCCAGTAAGGTAATTACATGGAAGGAGATCTGTTACAGTGTGTCACCACAGTAGTAAGTAAATTCTATAAGGAGGTTTGTTACAGTGTCTGACCACAGTAGTAAGGAGTAGTGTTGAGCGGCATAGGCCATATTCGAATTTGTGATATTTTGCAAATATATGGACTAATATTCGTCATATATTTGCTAAATCCACATATTTGTAATATTCGCGTTTTATTTTCGCATATGCGAAAATTAGCAAATGCGAAAATTAGCACATGCAAAAATTAGCATAAGCGAAAATTAGCATATGCAAAAATTATATGGTCACCATATGTGGGAATATTTGTATAAGTGGGGGTAGGGGGCAGTAGTTACATCTGTTCTCTCCTTCTCTGGCTACTATATATGGTCCTATATCAGTGTTTCCCAACCAGGGTGCCTCCAGATATTGCAAAACTACAACTCCCAGCATGCCTGGACAGCCTTTGGCAGCCTTTGGCTGTCCAGACATTCTGGGAATTGTAGTTTTGCAACACCTGGAGGATCCCTGGTTGGGAAACACTGTCCTATATATTCACATCATGATTTAACCTTACACTTAGGATATATATTCTGTCAAACAGATATACTGTGGTGCAGTGGCAATGCCCCCATTTACTTTAGTGGCCTAAGCATTATTAATAGTGAAGAAAATGACCTTTGGAATAGTTGCCCAGGTGTCCAAGGAAATCTCACAATCAAGTCAGGGATGTTAAATAAAAGTAGCTTGTTTATTAACACATAAATATAATAATACATAAAACAATAACGTGTTTCAGAAGGGGTTGCTGCACCCTGAAATGTGTTATTGTTTTCTTTATTTAATAAACAACCTACTTTTATTTCATATCCCTGACTTGGTTGTGGGATTTCCTTGGACACCTCGGCGCCTATTCCAAAGGTCATTTTCTTCACTTTCTATTGAGCTCCACTGCAGGATTTCCATTGGATACTTCCTAGGACCTCTGAGATTGCAC
Source organism: Hyla sarda (assembly GCF_029499605.1). Classification (NCBI taxonomy): domain Eukaryota; kingdom Metazoa; phylum Chordata; class Amphibia; order Anura; family Hylidae; genus Hyla; species Hyla sarda. The sequence goes on from NC_079192.1 coordinate 229,166,978, forward strand.
TCCATTATACCTTTGCATGAGGTTATATGCGTATTTGAAATACGCTCAAGGTGAGCAACCATTTTATAGGGTCTCCGACTCTCTCCCACTAGTGGGGTCCATCTCCCCCTCCTCCTTTTTTAGGGCCTTTCTTCTTCTACTTCTACACAGGTTAAACATAGTCAATAGTATATTAGAAATCTTTGGTGAGTTCCCACACTTTTTTTCCAGGACTTGACCCCTGAGCAGACAGATGACTGTAAATACAACATAAAGAAATGTTATCATTTTACTTTCTCATGTATTGGTTACTTAGTGTTTCCTGCTGTGTCTGTGGTTTGGCAAATGCCCCTAGTGGCTTAATACAGGTTATCTGGGGATATTTTGCTGTACTTATAATTTGATAGCTGTACAATGTGTGCATTGCACTTTTCTCTTCTTTGTATGTATTGGAACTGTTCTTAGTGACAAAGTTGCTTCATTCATTGTCTGAGGGCATCTACCAATTTTCCAGCTGATAACAGGCTATGTAACTTTTTGTTGCTGCACTGAATTCTGCACCCAAATAGCAGTAGAATAGGGTTACCTCAGATCGTCTTGATGCTGTATCATTTATTACAACCAAGTGTTTAATAGTGACCCAGGTTTCAGTGCTGCATCCAAGTGACCATCTGTGCCTCTGGCTGAAGGCTGTATGCACTTACTAGGCAACCACTGGTTCTCTGGCTTCTGTTTCCTGTTGTGACCCTGCTATATCAGGCTGTGGCTTTCCTGTTCTGGCTGTGTGTTGGCATCAGGTTGCCAAAACAAATAGTGTGAGTAAATTCTATCAGGTTTGGCAGTCTATTTAATGTCTTGTCTGCCAATTGAGCTTTATATCCTGTGCTGGCTCTCAATTATTGTTCCATTTTCCCTGATTCTAACTCCTACTTGACCCTCACCCTTGCTCCTGTCCGGATATTTTCTCTGCTTTGCTCTTGAGATTATTCATCTAGTTCCTGTTGGTCTACTCCTGGTTCTGACCCCTTGTACTCTAAGCTGTCACACCTTGCCTGTACTGCTGGTACGACCCTTGGCTTTGTTCCATCCTAACCATGCTTCAACAGTACTGTCACCAATCTGTGACTGTTCTGAAGAATTCAACCAGGGAGTTTTTTCTTCTTTTGTGGGGGTTTAGGGCTGAAGGCCAGGATATCCCTTGCACTTCACATCTCTGTATACCCAGCTCTAAACCAATTATTGCTTAGAGACTCCACATACATTAATGGTTTAAACAGGTTTTCTGAGTTTTTTTTATTGATGGCCTATCATCAGGATAAGCCAATAACATCTAATCGTTTGGTTTTCGATCAGCTGAGTGGCACAAGGCCTACAGTGAATTGACAGTGAACTGACATTAAACTGATCCGGTAGTAGACAGTTCCCTACATTGGGTAACAGCCATGCTTGGTTATGGTAGCATAGCTCCTGATGTTTAAAGATTGAACAGCACCATCTACTTCCAACTCTGTTCACTTTGTATTGTGGGCTCCATGGCTCTGACAAGTAGCTGATCCATGTGATGTTACTGTCATTGGATTAAACTTTTTACATGTTGTCCAGACATGAGTCCCACTCTTGAGATCTACTGTGATCACAAGCTATAACCCTGTGAAGTGCACCTGGCCGACCAGCAGATCCAACCTTTTCACTCCACAGATTTGGATTTCATTGAGAGCTGGGGATAAGTCTTCACTGGCTTATAACTTGTGATCACACAACATGTCAAAGGTATTAGTAAATTACATTAATGCTTTTAATGCCCTATTCTGACAATAGACCATAAAAAAAAAAACAGTCCCACAAACCCAGGGCTCAAGTCCTGCAGAAACACATGAGAAAGGAGTTCGTCCACTTTTTCCACAACAGGAGGAACACTATTCCCATTTGCAGGAGTCCTGCAGGACCAGCCCTTGAGGAGAAATCTTGGGTGAGTTTCCAGACTTTTCCCCCAGGACTTGACCCCTTCACAAACCCCTTTAAGCTTACTTTATGACTAGTACAATTATTCTAAAGAGGAGCTCATACTCTTTAGACTACCTCTAGAATGTACTAAAATGCTATATAAAGTCACAAAGGAAAATTACATTAGCTCAACATATTTATGTTTCTTATCTGCACACAACACAATAAAAATCCTCTGTATTAGCTGCCACAGTGTAATTCCTACATTGTATCGACACGTAACATCTGTTTTCCAATGTCAACAAATCCATAATCCCAATTTCTCTGTAGTCTTCCTTTCACTATATATATATATATATATATATATATATATATATATATATATATTCCAACCAGTGATGGCGCAGCACTCCAAAGTTGAAAAAAACGTGAATTCACCACATGTAACAGACAGCAACGTTTCAGCTCAACACGTTTTTTTCAACTTTGGAGTGCTGCGCCATCACTGGTTGGACTATCTAAACGGGTCAAGATCAGACCCAGACCCATGCTTTATTTGGTGGTGCTGCAACTACTTTGGTATATATATAGATATATATATATATATATATATATATATATATATATAATATATTTACATTTTTTGTCAACCCCTTAAGGACGCAGGGCGTATGGGTATGCCCCCTTCCCCGAGTCCTTAAGGACTCCGGGCATAGCTGTGTCCCGCTAACGGGGTGTAAACTGTTCTCACAAGCGGAGAATGGGTTAAACCTTGTGGGCACCACCGATCGGGCCGTCTAAACTGAAACTGATTGCGGTGTCTAAACCGAAAGTTAAACTAAACCGGCCGCTCAGCAGAGCTGATCGGGACTATTTCAACAGAATTGCAATGTCCCAATCAGCTTACTGGACGACAGAAGTGTTTTCCTCGTCGTCCGATAGGTGATCTGCTGCCCCATGCCTCCGCAGCAGGCTAGAGCAACAAAGCGCTGGTAACACTGATCAATGCTGTGCAATGGCATAGCATTAAACAGTGTATGCAATCAGAAGATTGGATAGTATAGCCCCCCAAGGGGGCTAAAAAAAAAAAAGTAAAAAGTGGTAGAAATAAATAAATAAGAGAATACATGTGAATAAGCTTCCCCCCTAATAAATGTTTAAATCACCCCCCCCTTCCTATTGTTTAAATAAAATAATGTAATAAAAAAAAAATCATATGTGGTACCGGTCGATGGCGTACACGTAAAAAAAAATACCAAAGTCCAAAATAGTGAATTTTTGGTCACTTTATGTTCCATAAAAATATTTATAAAAGTGATCAAAAATTTCCATCAAAACAATAATGGTACTGATAAAAACTACAGATCACTGTGCAAAAAATATGCCCTCATATAGCTCCATAAGTTATAGTGCTCAGAAGATGACAATTTTAAACATTCTAATTTTGGTGACGCAAAAAAACAAGCCCTTAAATGGATATGTAGGTGCAAAATTGAACGCCTTATGATTTTTTAGATGAGGAGGATAAAATGAAAATGCAAAAACGAAGATTGTTTTGAGTCCTTAAGCTGAAAAGGGGCTGAGTCCTTAAGGGATAATATATTTATTTATATCTTTTAGCATATGTGCATTAGAAAATGTCATTTGCACCCTGAAATCTAAATAATATCAATCCATCCAGTGTAACAATAAATTCTGTAGATACAACCATGGCAGTAACATGAGCTAATATAGACTGTGGATTTTTTTTTCTTTATCAGCTGAGTATCTTTACTGTGTTGTTCCATTTTCACAGTCTACCAAGTTCTGTGACCCTTGCAGATGTGCAAAGCACTTATCTATATGCTGCTACATATCTTTTGAGAGGGAACATTTACAATAAATCAGAAAAAATATATAGAAATATTGTTAATAGAAATGATTTCATGGAAGAAATATCATTTTGCAAAGCACATTGGCATGAAATGACTTAAAAGCTTTCAGTGAATGAAGGAACTGCTCTATTTTTATTGCAACAGGCATGGCAAATTCTTTTATGTTTTATCTTAGTGTTACTGTAGTTATCTATTAGCCTTTGTTTGACAATCTACTATAGCAAAATTATTAGGCAGCAACCGCTTTTCACTGTGCAATTTGGCCTTCTGATTTCTCCATTTTTCAAAGCCGTGCATCAGCCAGTGAGTGATTATCCTTTTCTTGTTGTGAAGATTATAATTTTCTGCATGTCTGGTGTAGCTAGTAAGGATAAAAGGATGTTTTCAAATCCATTTAAATGGAAAAAAAAAATCACAGGAAAGCCGATTGTATGGAAATAAACAATGAGAAGATACATCTTCGTTTTTTTCTCACAACTATGAATAGATGACAAAATATCTCTTTTGTGCCACTGTGAATTAGCAAGTGGGGATTTTTTAAATGGTGATTCCTTCATCATTAAATAGTCTTAGGGCTGGGAATGTAGACCGTCTTTGTCAGTCACTTAAGTCATGTACGTAAATGGGAATTTTTACGAAGCTCGAGTAGACTTTTAGCATTTAGTTTTTATTTGCAGTGTTAATGAGGTGTTTCTTTCTTAAAGCTCTTATTTAAAGAATGATGGTAATTGTTTTGCCATCCGTACAGGGTGTTTAAGGAACACTTTCTAGACAAGACACAAAGAAAACAATTATTGGTGGTAATAAGAGGTCCATCCTGTATTCCGAAGACATCCCGCAAATGTCATGCTTTAAAACTCTTTTTTACAGCAATTCCTTAAGCGAGAACATTACGGCCTTTGTTTAATTAGTAGGAGTATGACCTTCCAGTTTTCAGGAGTATAAAATAGCAACCGTAATAACATGTTCAATGAATAGAGAACTGGGGTGGCTAAGTCAAGGAAATCAAACTATACTTACCATCTACTCATTTGTGATTTCTTGTATGAGACTTTAGATGTTTTGGTTAATAGAATATTGTGGTACATTACTCACAATATGATTAAAAAACAGGGACATTTCCAACATCATAATCAAGTATTATAACAAATCAAGTGTACCATTGGGAATAAGCAGCTAATTTGTAGTGTTTATAAGTGACCCCCCCCCCCCCCCCATACTCCATATCCTACCAGCTGCCATTGAGTACCTGCAGGGTTAGAGTAGCCAGCCAGAGTCACAGGGGATTGCCTGGGAGGCCTATGGTGTGACCACAACATAAATTCCCCTAATGTAGGGCTCCAAAGGTTTAAAAAAGAACCTTATTTGAAGCCGACCTTAAGACCAGAAATTAGGATGGGCCCCCAGAATAACTTCCTCTAGAGGGCCCAAGGGACTTTAGTCTTAAATGCTTCTATAATTCAGTTTCAGGCAGAACAAGTGTGTGTATAACATTTAAATAATGTAATACATGGCATAGAATAATGACATGTGCGCAATACATGCAGTGAGCCCGGGCAGTTGAGTGGGTTATCTATGTGAAAATATTGCATGATGTGATATGGCGAAAAGCTTTCAGTATACTGACGTACTGTGAGTGTTCTGGTCTTAAAGTTTGGCCTGGATGAGCTACGGTCTGCCTGCACTGATCGAAAGCTTTCTTCCTATAGTATGAGCATCGGGAAAAGCTCAAGCACAACTTAAGGTGTAACAGTCCTGCTGAAGAATGGTCTGAGCCTGCAGAAAAGGATCTCAGTGTAAAAACCATTATCCTGATTTTCACCAATATCCCAGTGAGGGTGGAACCTTGTGTTACCCTAGAGGACAGGTCGCTGGCTTCTCAGCACTGGAAACAAGTGATTGGCATATGTCAACAACAAAGAGAACAACTGGAAATGTATCTAATAGGATAACAGGTAGTCACATGGTATTTGTGATGATAGTAGATAGATAGATAGATAGATAGATAGATAGGTAGAGGGAATGTGAACAATATTAGAAGCCCAAAAATCACCTTATTCTGGCTGGTGTGCTTTAAGTAGAAAATGGTTAATAAGAAGAATTCTAAGGACCTATGCACATTGGCATGATCTGGACCTATGTGCAGTACTGTGTTGTGACTTTTTCTGAGCCTCAGGAAGTGCAGGGGAGATGTCCTGAAGCTCCCATTGTCTTCAATTGACCTTCAGTGTGCAGCCACATGGAAAGGAAGTGACAAGTCACTTCTTTGTTATTGAAGTTAATGGGAGCAGGATTTCAGACACTGACACCCCATTTTCTGCCATGAAATCAGCTTGGCCTCCTCTGCAAAAAATTGCTATGTGAACATGTTCAAAAACGGAATTAAAGGATGTACCTTACATACAATGTATTACTATTAACAATTCTAATTTCTTCAGCATATCTATGTTGTCACTGTTCTGTTTTAACCTAACATAGATAGGTTTTGTATTTTCCCTATATACCATTTGCTGATATTAACTGTCATCCACTGAGACTTATTCCAGAAAGTGTATGTTCAATGGGATTGCTATTGGTCTACTATTATGATGAGAACATTCTCTGCACCGAGCTGCTTAATATATTGCTGCAATAAGATAGAAATATGTGGAGTACAAATTTATTGTATCTGGCTTTGGAGTCTTCATGCACTTTAACAATCATAATAACATTAAAAAAAATACAAAAAAAAGGTAAATATGTAATTTTTTGTTTAATTTTATAATTTTTGTAATATATTGTCTCAACCACAAGTCCCAGTGGTTCTAATTACATTTTCACTCGATTTTGAAGATTAAATCCAATCAGCTTTTCCTTCTGAAGCCAGTCTGTCGTCATGCATATGCAAAACTGGTCATATAATTTAATTACTTTTCTATCTAAATGAAAGATTCTTGTTTCAATTTAGAAATTCATTCTATTTTCTTTTCATCAAAACATTTCATTTGCATGGTAGATACTTATCAAACCAGACTTTATAAAGTATTACAGAAATAGAAGGAAATGGACATTGACTGTTACAGTATCAATACTGGAAAAAGCTATTTGACTTTTATGTGATATCTTTTTTTTTTTCATTACTTAAAAATACAGTGTTTTAACCCCCGTACTTTTTATAAATAATATTTTTCTTTCTGTAAAAGAATATTTATATGTTTACTTCTACTCCACTTACTTCTAGTCCTTCCTCTTTTCCCTTTTGGTCCCTGAATTCTAGTGTAAAAGATGCCGGATTACTTTTCTCTTCCACCTTTACCACCATTTTCTATTGTTCTTAAGGTTCTCATACACCTTAGTAAAAAGTTGGTCAACTTTAATGTGTATGAGGACCTACTGGAACTCCCTTAACTGATAAGGCAAGGGGACAGAAGGGTCGAGCATGATGGATTTTAGCTGTCTGACCCTTTTTTGGGGGGAGATAAGCACTGCAGAACTGTCTGGCAGCAGCTTACCTCTCCTCTTCCCAATTAGTACATATGAATCTTTGACCAAGCCAAACATTCATGGGTATAGGCTGAAAAGGAGACAAATATTTTGCCAATGTCTATTGAAGGTGTATGGGCACCTTTACATATACAGGGGAAAAATAACTGGTCAAAAGCCAGACCAGATTTTCCTAAGCAAATGTTTTCCTAAGCAAATGCCTACATTACCTACCTATTCATCAGTGCTTACATTTGCAATCCTAGAACCTGCATAGAAATTACCCCTATATTTCCATGAAAACTATTTCTATCTGTGCTATTATCTTGTTCAGACTTTTCATATGAGTAGTTTGGAATTAAGACCACTATCCATATCAATGTTCACAATACATACATCTTTTTCTAATAAATATTTAAGGTTATATACCTTTTGCTTGGTTCTTGGATGATTCCAGTAGTTGATCATGTCACACTTTAATGTTTAATTTGCAGTTTAACAGTTTCACAAATGCGGGTGTAAATCCTTAACTCTAAAGCACAACAACAAGGATAATGACATGTAAAACATATGCAGCTTTATTTTATGACCTACTTAAAACTGATTCCAAAGTTTCAGTGACAAGTGCTGAATTTCACATAATGTAAAAGCCAGGCCTGGAACGATGCTGTAATGTAGTTTATAGCATTCTGTATGATGTATAGCCTAATAGAAATATATTGGTGAGCCTTCGTCCAGAACGTTTGCATTCTAAAAAGATGTTCCTCCACTTAGTCACTATATTTTTTCATTTGTCCTGTACATTCCCATCTGCTCATTCACTGGTAGCATAGGAACCCCTTAAGAAATTGTAAAATATATTAAAAAGTTTTTGGTTCTATGAACATATGGAAGTTTGCAGAACAAATCGAAGGTCTCCGCTGCCATGTAAACTGGTCTGTGCCTAAAGCTTTTTATCCCCATGTGGTAACATACTTTCTCTTCTTGTTTCTCTTCTATCTGTACATAGGGGACATGTTTATTTGTTGTGTTTTTTTTTTAGACTGTTACAAATCTGTACACTTCTGTGCATAGCTTATTCAGCTTGATTTCCTACCTTCACACTGTCACTGTGTACTTTATTCCCTCGCCCTATTGGACACATTTTGATCAAAAAGTGCGCTGAGAGCCTCCATTTTTTGACCTAGAGTGCTGTTGCAACTTTCTTGTTTGTACATTATATATATATATATATATATATATATATATATATATATATAGTATATAGTTGCTGTTGCTTCTGTTTCGAATTATGAGGTCTTAGTTTTTCGATTGTCTTTTGATATTATCGTGATATAGAGATTGAATGCCTCTTTGTATTGTCCAACATTTGTCTTCCTATTTTTATTGTTATACATACATTGTTACACATACAACCCTAATGTGGAATCAACTAATGTTGAGAAAAATGTATTCTATCATCTTGTAATTTGCATTTATAAAACAATTTGGACAGCACGGTAGCTCAGTGGTTAGCACTCTGGCCTTGCAGTGCTTAGATCCTCCTCCATTCTTATCCAACCAAGGGCAGCATTTGCATGGAGTTTAAAGATTCTTCTTGTGTTTGTGTGGGTTTCCTCCTTCTACTTTACTTTCCTCCCATACTCCAAAACATACTAATAGGTTAATGTGGAATTGTAAACCTCAGTTGTTGACACTGACAAGCTTTGTAAAGCGCTGCAGAATAAGTTGGCGCTATATAAAGAAATTATTATTTAATACGGGCACAAGACCAAGATGAGAATTAGCCTGTAGCTTGAACAATACTTACCCAATTCTTGCCATTTTTACTATGTTCTACATGCTTACTAGTTTATTCTGATTAGTACAACAATATGCAGTAGTGTTTCCTAACCTTGCAACTGCTATAACGTATCCTAAGATGTTCTACTGTGAGTATTTGACACAGGATAATGCTCTTTGAATGGCTAGTTACACGTGACCTTAAGATAAGGAGAGAAAAGTGTGGGGCTTGGAGAAGAGGATATTATCTTAAGGTGGACAAATATATTCAACAGCTGTCTATCCTGATCTATCCACTCACATAAACACTCAGCACAGCTAGGCACTAAGTGGAGCAATGAAGTGAAGGGGTAAGCTGTGACCAGGCTCTTTTGGTATCAGTCTGTCTCCCAAAGAACAAAAGGCTTATTGGAAAAGGGATATGGTATTGGAAGAAAACGGAGTGGCAATGACATGCACCATAAATGTGAGTTGGTCTAAAGCAGTGGTCTCCAAATGATAGTCCTGCAAATGTTGAAAAGCTGTAACTCCCAGCATGCCTGGACAGGCAACGGCTGTCCAGGCATGCTGGGAGTCGCAGTTTTGCAAGATTTTGAGTGCCACTATTTGGAAACACTGGTCTAAAGTAAGCCAAAACAAAATAAAAAAAGTCTTAAAATATGCAACATTTATCAAACAACCTCCACTGCTTTGATAAACCGGCACTGTCTTAGCGTTACATAGTTTTACTAAATCTTTAAAGGGGTACTCCAGGGAACTAAACCCATAGTCCATCATTTCCCTCTTATCAACCTATTTAAATGTCTAAATATTATTCATTAGCAATATAGAGCAGTTTACCCTCTTTGGTTGTCACTTACATGCATGAAGTAAGGGAATTACATCATCCAGGCATCCACTCTGTTGCTGTCCAAATCCCTCTCTTAAAGCAGCTCCCACCCTCCTGAGAGACACAGACCATGTGGTTTCTGCTCTGCACTGATGAGTCATGCTCTCTTAAGTGCTGAGAACTGGAAGGTGTGTGCAGCCTCATCCAATCAGACACTAATTCTCTCTTTGCTGCTCCGAGCAGGAGGGTGGGGGCTGACAGAGAAGAGCTGCAATGATTGCAGGCAGATGGCAAGGAGAGAGAAGGATGGCAAAAATATTCATTAGAGAAGACAACAGAGGCTACAGGAACCATTCATCTCAGGGAACATATCCAGGAAATAATTTCAAGGGTGTCATTATTTATGGCCATGACTGTGTATAACACTAAGGTTACAAAAATAAATCAGAAAGAGTAATTTGAAGCTGAAATAAAATGCACTCTGAAATCCCCCTGTCCCGAGTCTTCACGTGATAAAAGAATGATCTTCATTGTTTATACAAACAGAAGAAGCAGAATTAAGTCAACAGTGTTTTACAAGTTCTAAGCATCTGAAGAAAGTTGTATTCTATCTCCAGCGGAGGTTGGAAATAAGAGCAGTTGCCTCATTAACAACAGTTTTTCACCTCCATTAGATACTGCATAATTTATACATTTCACACCTGGGAAGATAATAATTCACAATTACAATAGCATTTCAGGATATAGGCAGTGCATGCTAATTCAGGCAAACAAAGAATAGTCCCAATATAAACTACAGCCCGTTACTTTGTTCTTTACTATACTATTGGTCTTGATCTACATACAGTATTTATATTTTACCTGTGTTGAAAAGTAACTCTGGCCAGACTGACCCAACTCACCTTCTGTAGGCCAATAACAATTTTCTTGACAGCATCATCTTGCTGGGTTTTGACACGTCTGTCTCAAAGAAAAATTATATGTCATCTCAGTTTGATTACATCCTCCAGCTTATTTCCCATTTGTCGGGAAGGGGCTTCTGCTGCATGGGGCCTGACTCTGTTTACCTATAATTGATTGCTTATAGTACCTTGGCTGACATTGGTACCTGTTGCTGGCTCTTTTCCAGGTCAACTGGCTGCAGGTACGTGTGAGGTTGTTACATATGACAGAGACAGCAGTCAGCCCCGAAGGACCATAGCCCGACAAACTGCTCGCTGTGCATGTAGAAAAGGACAGATTGCCGGCACAACAAGAGCAAGGCCAGCCTGCGTAGATGGTAAGAATGCTGAATTATTATTATTGACATTATCAATGCATTACCTGTATGTGTGGAAAGGTTCCTAGACGATAACACCAGCTCCTTTCTTTAAAGCATCTGCTATGCATACATGCCGAAGACTTTGTGCAACACGTATGCATCTCAAAACATGTTTATGTTTCTCAGTGGTGTGTATCAAAGCGTTGTTTTATAGCCATACAGCTGAGGATAAAGATGCATAAGAACGAGCCAGACATTTAATGGAGCGTTCTAATATTCTTTGAATTCTGAATAACTGGATTCAAAACATTTTTGAATAATGCAATGAAAATGTAGCTGATGAGATGTACCCACCGCTACCCGATTAGTAGCTTAAAAAATGCATTTTGCTCCAATTCAGATTCAGAGTTTTAATGCCACCCTTAGGCTAATGTGGCTTCTTCTGCGTGAAAGCTAATGTTGTTGGGAAAAAAGCACTTGCAGCATTGTTAGAATAGAATTTTTTTTTCTTTATTTCTAGTATTTTGTCTCATTAAAATTATCACTGTATATGACTCACTGCCAAATACTAGCAGCCTGGAGCTTCCTCACATACTTATCCTGAGAAGAAAATGTTTGTCTTTACAAAAAAATAAATAAATAGCAATTTTGTGTGGCAAGCTAGACTTGTCTTGCAGGTACTGTCATATTTACGGAAGGTTCATATTTTATCCTTGTAAACAAAAGTATTCCTGAGGACTGTGAGCAGACGGGGACCTGTCATGACAGAAACCTGTTTTTTTGTCTCTGATTTACCTTCATGGTCACATTGATACAATTGGTTTTCATGTAAAAAGCAGCATAAATCATATGGAATATTGTTGTAATACGCTCAGTTTATTGGGGGAGATTTCTCAAAACCTGTGCAAAGGAAAAGTTGCCCTGTTGCCCATAGCAACCAATCAGATCCCTTCTTTCATTTTACAGAGGCCTTGTTAAAAATGAAAGAAGCGAGCTGAATGGTTGTTATGGGCAACTGGGCAACTTTTCCTCTGCACAGGTTTTGATAAATCTGCCCCATTGTGTTTGTTTCTTGAGTACACAGTACTGTTCTATTGTTATACTTCATGTTAAAATATTGTACATATCAAAGGCCGGTCTGTTTGTAAATAACACTCTGATCAATCAGACCCATATACAGCTGTACAAAGAATTCACTATAAGGCCATGTTCACACAGCAAAATTTGTGTGCAGGATTCCACATTGGAATCCAGCACAGAGATTCTGCTGAAGTGGAATCCAGTTGAATTCAATAGGATTCTGCTGCACTGTGCACACGCCAGAATTTCCGCATCAGATGTTTCTGGCACGGAAATTCCATTTTCCGTGTTCGCACAGAGAATGAACATGATTATTCTATGTGTGGAGTATGCATGGAATGCATGTCTGTCTATGAGATTGCATTCCTGTGCGATTTATGCCAGCACCCGCAGTATGCGGAATGTCTGCACCGAGATTCTCCATGCAGACGTTCTGTCGTGAAAACATAGCCTAATGGTGGCAAAAAGAAGATGAAGGGAAGATATATCAAAACCTATGTAGAGGAAGAGCAGTGCAGTTGCCTGTAGCAACCAATCAGATTGCTTATTTAATGTTTCATAAAGGACTCTAAAAAAAAATAAAAGAAGCAATATGACTGGTTGATGTGGGCAAATGTATTATTGTTTCTCTGCACAGGTTTAGATGAATCTTCTAGATCAGTGGTCTTCAACCTGGGGACCTCCAGATGTTGCAAAACTACAACTCCCAGCATGCCCGGACAGCCAACGGCTGTCCGGGCATGCTGGGAGTTGTAGTTTTGCAACATCTGGAGGTCCGCAGGTTGGAGACCACTGTTCTAGGTGTTTAGTATACATGTGAGGAAAAAGAGAGATGGTATAAAAAGGAGCTCTGTAGTCTTATATATCAGAAACATAATCCCCATAATTTTGCTGCCTATGTCTTTGATGTAATTTCTAATGGTTGATACACTTAAAACCATGGATATAAGCACACAATGAACATTACTTAGGGAGTGTAGAGAAATGCCTCAGATTGGATGAGGTTGCCCTGCCCCCTCAATAAAGATTAGTAAAATTGCTCCAACCTTTGCTGTATGGGAAAAAAAAGTCTGTGAAAGAATATTTCAATTTAATAGAATTAGAAAATATGGAGGCTTTCTTCCAGAAACAGCACTACTGATTCTTTGCTTGGATCTGGCATTGCAACTCGGCCCCAGCTCCACTGAAATAAAAGGGTCTGAACTACAATGCTACATACTGCCTGTGGACAGGGGGATATGTTTATAGGAGAAAGCTGCTATGTTTTCCTAATTCTGGACAGCTCTTTTAAGTAACAAGAGATTAGTTGTGTATTCTGTAACCTTGTGAAATAATTGATTTATTTTCAACTAGCTGAGTACCCGGCATTGACTTTTTTTTCCTTCCTAATTCTTGTTGGGGAGGAAAAGCAGGGAGGAAGCTTTTGACCTCATATCCCATCCTCATTTATTGTCCTCATATCCCGTCCTCATATCTCTTCCTCATATCCAGTCCTCATATCCCATCCTCATGTCCTGACCTTACATCCCGTCCTCATATCCCGTCCTCATATCCCATCCTTATATCCTGACCTCATATCCCATCCGAGTTGGGATGAAGATATTGTAAGCCAAAAAGAGAAGAGGGCGTGGCATTGTAGGAGTGGGCGTGATTTGCAAGCCAGACTGATTCACAAAAAGGGTAGAAAATAAAAGTGGTGTGGTTTAAATGATGGGAATGTCTTTGCGAGAGGGGGAATGGCATGCAGGGAGGGTGTAGCTTGCAAGCCGGACTGACACACTCACCAGGAGATGCAGTGTGGAGCTTGTGGAGCAAGCTAACGGAAGTCCCATATACTTGCATGGGACTTGAAACGAAAACCGCATCCTTCACAAAACAGGGTGAGTTAAGGTTAATTTAACTATCATATATTTTTATTTGACTTATAAGTAATATGTGTACCAAGTATTATAAAAATATCTCCAGCAGTTTGGAAGTTATGCTGAAATATACATTTCCCATAGACTTGCATGGGACTTTAAACAAAAAACCTGACCCTCGCAAATGGGAGTAGGTTAGGGTTAATTTATCTATCCTATATTTGTAGTTGACAATTAAGTAACACGTGCATCAAGTTTTATCGAAATATCTTCAGCCATTTGGAAGTGATGCTGGAATACACATATACATACACACATTGAGGGGAATTTATCAAGCAATGTAGACAGCTTTTTTTTGTCTAAATTTGTCGCAGTCTGGTTCCATGCAATTTATCATGTGCGACTTTTCTGCTAAAAATTTGCACTGACCATATTTAGAAGAAATCCCATGGCAATTAAACCCTGCCCTATATGTCTCTATGTTACAATTGTATTAACGTCTGTGCGACTTTTAATACAATTGTTGCACGGCCAGCTACTGCTCTGTGACATTTCAACAGAGCAGTTCAGCGGGCATTCATCAACATCCATGTGCCATTTGATAAATTTGACACCACTTTGCCCGCAACTTTTTTATCTAAAGTGAACAAATACCAAGTTCACTTTTGATAAATGGCCCTCATTGAGTTATATATATAGATAAATACCAATGGCAGTTTGGTTACGCTGTATCCTGTATGAACTGACATTCATTTTTTATGATAGATTTTTTTGTTAACATGAATGGATTACAGAACCAGTGATGTTAATAATGCAGTCCAGTGCATGTTTTAGAGCAGGAAGAGCCAAGTCAATGATATATAGATTTGTAGGTAAAGATATAGTATAGTGAATGTATTACTCTTAACCTTTGCACCCTTAACCTTTGGAGTCAAGTAGACTGACGGTTATCTCTGTAGACATACTCATACAGGGAAGGCTGTCAGTCACTAAATAGAACTGTGCATTTGACTCCTATGCATAGGCTTATATGAATAATATACAAGTAATACTATGTATTTAACCACAAAGCTACAAATCGATCTGCTTAGCTCTCCAACTCTATAACATACATTGGACTGCATTATTAATGTGACATGTTCCCTTTTATGGCATTAGGTGAATTTGATTATTGTGCCTGAAGCACTGGGTACAGCATGGTAGGATATACTGTTACAATAAAACCCATTGGGCTTTCTCTATAAAACAGTCAGCCATAATACAACGTGTTCCAAAACGAATGACCCAATTTAAACCATTAATTTTATTAAAACCTTAAGCATTCAGCACCTTACAGGTGTGTAGATGAAATGGGTGTGGCCTAAAGTTTTAGATAATTGCCCTCAGATGTCAGTCCGAGTGTTGAACATGAATGTACAGGATAAAAACAGGATATCAGCAGAAGTAGCTTCAATTGAACAGGACACATTGCATGAAGTTTGGGATGAATCCAGCTATTGTCTAGATGTCATCCGTGCGGATAGTGGAGGGCACATAGAACATTTGTAATCTATCTTAAACTCCATGATTTTATTAGTATTTTGTGCTATTCTTTTGTGTACTACATTTCCTTTATCAAAAATAGCTGTTTGAAATTGGGTCATTCTTTTTCAAACATGCTGTATTAAAACTTTCTGAAAAAAAATAGGAGAAAAATTCTCGGGATGTGCACATAAAACGTAACTTTTACAATTATATATATATATATATATATATATATATATATATATATATATATATATATTAAAAGGTATATTTTTCTTAGTGTAGGTTAATTATATTTGCACGGTGGCAAAGCAAAAATAATAGAGTATACGCTGACTCGGTGTGGCTGGGCCCAGCCACAAACGGTACCGCAAATTACTGTTAAAAGAAAACAGTATCAAAGCTCATAGAGTTATACCACCAACGCGTTTCTACCACCAGTCTCGGTAGTGTCATCAGGGAGGTATATATAATGTAAACAGTCGTAACTCACCAAGTAGCCCAAATATCATGCAATGGAACCACAAAATATGCAAATAAGCAACTGCACTACAAACATATTATTTAACAATGTAGGGAAGCCTGATTAATATCACTTCCAATAGTTGCTTTATAAATCATTGCCCAAGGAACTAAAAAAACAGAAACATATATCATGCCAGTGGTAAGGATAGGTCTGCACTGTAGCGATCCTGTAGAGAAATAAAGAGAAGCACATGGGCATTTTCTCCCTGGGCTGATTTATTCAGATGCCACTGGTATAAGTAACCTAAAAAAAGGGAAATAAAGAAAGTCCACTCACAATGTATCCTGTGGAAAGAAGACATCTTTAGGTCTGTACAGCGACAGTCCTTGTACTCACGGTTACTGTGGTAATACAGCAGAGCGACATGAGACACTTGCATCCAGCAGGGAGTCGGGGATTACCTGCTCTTTCGCGGGTTCCAGCGAGCGTGTGGCGTCTGACGTCACATCCGCTTCTAGTCGCGACTAAATATGCCCTTGGCCCCGTCCCCCGGTCGACGCAAACACAGAGGGCGTGTGTAGTTTTGCACGTCAGAGCCCACGCTGGTTAGAATCGCAGTCCGGAGCGCTAATGTGACAGGAATAAGAGTAATAGACAGGTAGGTGTAAAGCTAAGGCACAATAATAACACAAGCCACGGTGCGACGTGCACCGGGTTCAATTCTTTCTCATTCACAAACATAAACTCTTGATTATTTGATAGAATAATAAAGTAAGATAAGTTTAAATAAGGTATACAGGCAGTTTAACAACACAGGGGATATCCAATGATACTGAAGCATATGTGACATTTACAAAAATAAGATAATTATCTGTATTTATTGGATTTTTTGGATTTTAGAAAAGGCAGGGACGACAAATATATAAATTATAGGAGTATGGAAAGAATAAATTGGGGAAGGTAGGTAAAAATTGTTATGCGGTGGGTTATAATACATTTTGAATTTTATAATGAGTGTCTAGGGGGAACAGGGTTCCATGTGGCTTCCGCCTGTAAGGGGGATGTTCACTATTTAAAGTGGGGGAGGGATATAGATATAGCTCTAAGGGATACTAAATTAGCCCTGTAAGAACCTATAGAGGGCCCTAAAGCCTAGGTGGGGTGGCTGCCCTAAAAAGGGTGGTCCCGCACGGGAACCTCCTGTAGCCTCCTACACTAATACCTGGATAAAGGTAATGACCACTAGCTCCTGCCGGCTGACTACAGACATCCCTTAATGCCTGATTGGTCATCATAAGGTGAGGCCACACGGAAACCCTATTTTACAGAAAGCACCCAAATTGTATGTGCTCATTCAGGCCCCTAGGGGCTACTGTGTTTAGTCTGTGTATCCACCGACATTCCTTCTGTAATAGAATGCGGTCCACGTTTCCCCTTCTTTCTGAAGTAATAACTCTCTCGATACCTATAAAGGATAACTGTCCTATATCTCCTCCGTGCATGTTGTTGATATGATTTGCGACAGAGGTATCACAATGATTTCTAATATCCCCAACATGTTCTAGAACCCTTTTCTTGAATTATCTGCTTGTTTTCCCTACATATGAAAGGGCAAGAGCAGACAGCAAGATAACTAACCGCCCTGGTTGAACAGTTAATAAAATGTTGAATTACTATGGATTCAGTTTGATGGGGTAAGATGTTTGTTTTATTAACATGTTGACAAGCCCGGCAGTGTCCACATTTTTAGCACCCTTTGGTGGGTGCTAGGCGACCCAGCCAGTTATGTGTACTACAGCTGGTTTGTTGAAGATGACTGTGGACAAGCAAGTCGCCAAGACTACGGCCTCGTCTATATGTAATCTGCGGAGTATTGCCAATGACTTCTTGTAGATCGGGGTCTATCTTTAGAATGTCCCAGTGTTTCAAAATTATGTTGCGTATGGGGTTCGCTAATTTTGTCGTACGTGCCTATGATTCTAGATACTGGTTGAGCTCTGGAAGTGTCAGTGCTTCGTTTTGGAATCAAAAGTTCACTCCTAGATGTCATAGAGGCTTCCCTAATGGCTTTATTAAAGATATACTGCGGATATCCCCTGTCTTGGAAACGCCATTTTATGTTCTGTGCTTCTTTCTGATAGTCCTTGGGGCATGAGCAGTTCCTCCTGATGCGTAAAAACTGTCCCTTGGGGATACCCCTTTTAAGGGGTCCCGGGTGACAGCTTTCCCACCTCCATCTTTCCCAGGCTGTTGGTAGAGGTAGTTTTTCGATAGATAGTACTCTGGAGTGTGCCGTCACGATCCCTCATGATGCTTATATCCAAGAAATTAAGTGTTTGTTGCTGTGTTTTAAATGTAAATAAAATACCTATATCATTTGTGTTAATGGCGCGGACCAGTTGCTCAAATGTGTCCCTAGTACCCTTCCAGAGGACAAACACGTCGTCAATGAAATGTAACCACATTAACGCACAATCACTGAAGTGTTCTCTGGTGTCCGAAAAAAGGAAGGTGGCCTCCCACCAACCCAGGGTGAGTTTCGCATGGCTGGGGGCACAGGGGCACCCCATGGCGGTCCCCCTGAGCTGGTGGTAAAATCGGCCTTGAAACAAAAAGTAATTATGTGTAAGCACAAACCTGAGCAACTGGAGCACGAATAAATTATGTTCGTGAAATTGAGCTCCTCGAGAGTTTAAAAAATGCTCGACCGCTCGTAAGCCAATGTGGTGATGGATAGAAGAGTAGAGGGCTTCAACATTATACTGGCTAGGATGGTATCATTGTCGATAGTAATGCCCTCCACCCGCTGAAGCAGGTCCATAGTATCTCTTAAATAAGAGGGTAAAGTAAATACAAATTCGCGAAGTATTTGTTCAATATATATTCCCACGTTCTGCGTTACACCACCTATCCCTGATACGATGGGATGCCCTTTCAGGGGGATGAGCCCCTTATGCACTTTGGGTAACGAATAGAACGTGGGAATCACCGGGGAGGATGGTGATAAAAAATCTAATTCCTTTTTATCTATCAATTTCTTGCATAATGCGCCTGAAGAATATCAGATAGTTCATTACAGTACTGTATTGTGGGATCATGCGGAAAGATTTCATATGTTTCCTGATCATCAAGGAGTCTTTTGGACATTCTAATGTACTTGGATCTATCCAACAAAACGATGTTAACCCCCTTATCTGCAGATTTAATGACTAGTTGGTCATTACATTGTAGTTGATGGAGGGCATGTTTTTCTGATCGTGTAAGATTTTCCCTGAGACCCCTACAGTCAGGAGGGATTGCCTCAAGATCTTGGAGATCGAGTTTGAGAAAGACATCAATACACAAAGTATCACCAATCGGAGGAAAGAGCTTACTATTTAGTCTTAGATCTGTAAATGGGCCTTCGCCCGGGATACGTTCATTATCATCCAGTAGCCCCATCAGTTGTCTAATAGTTACCAGGTCCTCCTCTGTCAAACCCAAGATCAGGCCTTCTCTTTTGTCTTTAAGTTTGAAAAATGTATGCCATTTTAGACGTCTGGAAAAAGATGCAAGTCCGTAATCCATTCGAACCAATCATGTTTGACAGAGGGGACAAAGGATAGGCCCTTTTGAAGAACTTGTAATTGTGTATTAGAAAGAACATGATTTGACAAATTAACCACCTGTAGTTGGTTGGTATTGTTTACTGTCGATATTGAGGTCTGCGAGGGGGCGGACCCCAAAGTTGATAGGGGTCTCTGGGGTTCCCAGAGCTCAATTTCACGAACATAATTTATTCGTGCTCCAGTTGCTCAGGTTTGTGCTTACACATAATTACTTTTTGTTTCAAGGCCGATTTTACCACCAACTCAGGGGGACCACCATGGGGAGCCCCTGTGCCCTCAGCTATGCGAATCTCACCCTGGGTTGGTGGGAGGCCACCGTCCTTTTTTCGGACACCAGAGAACACTTCAGTGATTGTGCGTTAATGTGGTTATGTTTCATTGACGACATGTTTGTCCTCTGGAAGGGTACTAGGGACACATTTGAGCAACTGGTCCGCACCATTAACACAAACGATATAGGTCTTTTATTTACATTTGAAACACAGCAACAAACACTTAATTTCTTGGATATAAGCATCATGAGGGATCGTGACGGCACACTCCAGAGTACTATCTATCGAAAAACTACCTCTACCAACAGCCTGGGAAAGGTGGAGGTGGGAAAGCTGTCACCCGGGACCCCTTAAAAGGGGTATCCCCAAGGGACAGTTTTTACGCCTCAGGAGGAACTGCTCATGCCCCAAGGACTATCAGAAAGAAGCACAGAACATGAAATGGTGTTTCCAAGACAGGGGATATCCGCAGTATATCTTGAATAAAGCCATTAGGGAAGCCTCTATGACAGCTAGGAGTGAACTTTTGATTCCAAAACGAAGCACTGACACTTCCAGAGCTCAACCAGTAGCTAGAATCATAGGCACGTACGACAAAATTAGCGAACCCCATACGCAACATAATTTTGAAACACTGGGACATTCTAAAGATAGACCCTGATCTACAAGAAATCATTGGCAATACTCCGCAGATTAAATATAGACGAGGCCGTAGTCTTGGCGACTTGCTTGTCCACAGTCATCTTCAACAAACCAGCTGTAGTACACATAACTGGCTGGGTCGCCTAGCACCCACCAAAGGGTGCTAAAAATGTGGACACTGCCAGGCTTGTCAACATGTTAATAAAACAAACATCTTACCCCATCAAACTGAATCCATAGTAATTCAACATTATATTAACTGTTCAACCAGGGCGGTTATTTATCTTGCTGTCTGCTCTTGCCCTCTTTCATATGTAGGGAAAACAAGCAGATAATTCAAGAAAAGGGTTCTAGAACATGTTGGGGATATTAGAAATCATTGTGATACCTCTGTCGCAAATCATATCAACAACAAGCACGGAGGAGATATAGGACAGTTATCCTTTATAGGTATCGAGAGAGTTATTACTTCAGAAAGAAGGGGAAACGTGGACCGCATTCTATTACAGAAGGAATGTCTGTGGATACACAGACTAAACACAGTAGCCCCTAGGGGCCTGAATGAGCACATACAATTTGGGTGCTTTCTGTAAAATAGGATTTCCGTGTGGCCTCACCTTATAATGACTGATCAGGCAGTAAGGTACGGCTGTAGTCGGCCGGCAGGAGCTAGTGGTCATTACCTTTATCCAGGTATTAGTGTAGGAGGCTACAGGAGGTTCCCGTGCGGGACCGCCCTTTTTAGGGTGGCCACCCCGCCTACGCTTTAGGGCCCTCTATAGGGACTTACAGGGCTAATTTAGTATCCCTTAGAGCCATATCTATATCCCTCCCCCACTTTAAATAGTGAACATCCCCCTTACAGGCGGAAGCCATATGGAACCCCGTTCACCCTAGACACTCATTATAAAATTCAAAATTTATTATAACCCACCGCATAACCATTTTTACCTACCTTCCCCAATTTATTCTTTCCATACTTCTTTAATTTATATATTTGTCGTCCCTGCCTTTTCTAAAATCCAAAAAATCCAATAAATACAGATAATTATCTTATTTTTGTAAATGTCACATATGCTTCAGTATCATTAGATATCCCCTGTGTTGTTAAACTGCCTGTTTACCTTATTTAAACTTATCTTACTTTATTATTCTATCAAATAATCAAGAGTTTATATTTGGGAATAATTGAACCCAGTGCACGTCGCACCGTGACTTGTGTTGTTATTGTGCCTTAGCTTTAGACCTACCTGTCTATTACTCTTATTCCTGTCACATTAGCGCTCCGGACTGCGATTCTAACCAGCGCGGGCTCGGACGTGCAAAACTACACAAGCCCTCTGTGTTTGCGTCGACCGGGGCCAAGTGCATATTTAGTCGCGACTAGGAGCGGATGTGACGTCAGACGCCACACGCTCGCTGGAACCCGCGAAATAGCTGGTAATCCCCGGCTCCCTGCTGGATGCAGATGTCTCATGTCGCTCTGCTGTATTACCACAGTAACCGTGAGTACAAGGACTGTCGCTGTACAGATCTATAGATGTCTTCTTTCCACAGGAAATATTGTGAGTGGATTTTCTTTATTTCCCTTTTTTTAGGTGACCTATACCAGTGGCATCTGAATAAATCAGCCCAGGGAGAAAATGCCCATGTGCTTCTCTTTATTTCTCTGCAGACCTAGCCTTACCACTGGCATGATATATGTTTCTGTTTTTTAATATATATACATATATATATATATATATATAGTAAAAGTTACGTTTTATGTGCACATCCTGAGAATTTTTCTCCTATTTTTTTTTCATTAATATTGCTGGATAACATTGGCATTGAATCTGTTGGCCCACGTAAGACTACCTTACCTATTCTTACGTCATTGATGTATTAAAACTTTCTACCTAATATTGTGCTGTTCACCCTCATGACACCAGGTTTTGACCCCTTGAGACATGACTTCTGACAGTGTCCTATAGTATATAGCATCAGGACTTTAGCAAGCAGATCCTTTAAGTGCTGCACATTTTTTAGGTGGGGCTATGGATCTGTCTGATTCAACAACTTGAACTCTTTCTCATGTTCCTCCCACTATTCTCATTCAATTTTTGCAGTGTTGCAGGGGACATAACTGAAAGAGACCTCTGCCATAAGGAAATACCGCTGCCATAAGGAAATACCACTTGTTCTTTATTTAAATTATTTATTTTATTGTTTTAGTTTTCTACCATATATATAGAGTAAACAACTGAAGATCACATATTACGTGTCATCATATGAAACTGTTCACAATAACACCGAAAAGTCCATACAAAATTTAGCATATTTCCTTTACAATGACCTTCCAGTCCCACCTCTTACCCACCCCAGAGAGAGAGGCAAGAGAAAAAAAATTGATGAAAATGAACTATTTAAGCCAAAGCAATTTTTCTTTTGGTGAAATGGAACAATGTACAATTGTTTTAGCTGACTGATGACAAACCGGTAAACTGGTATAAAATATCAGGAGTGTTGAATTTTTGTCCAGTTGAGTCACATAAGAAGAAATGAGGTCTGACCCGAAAGAATATATTTATTAGGCTGAGGAAAGTATATAACACTTGGCCCTAGGGACCTGAATATGTACTCTATGCCTTCCCTAACTACCTATATGATAGGTCACCTAAAATTAAGGGACAGATCTTGCAGATTGCGCAGGGAACACATAGGAAATGCTTAAACCAAGCTAGAAAAGGGGGAGCCCACAGTTCTTCATACACCTTTAATGCATATATTTAAATCTAAAAAAAAAATCTGTTTACACCGTTCCCAATGTGTTTACCTCCAAAAGTAAACCTAGGGTTTGTGAGGAGACCACTTTTAATGAAAGTAACCCCAGTAAAGCAATAGATTAGGTTCAACCAAAGAATTCTGCTTTGCATAAAGATACACCAGTTTGGTTGTTATCCAGCTGTAAACAGATATGACAGACATTGAGAATAGAAACAAGCAGGCACACATGATACTCCTGTCACAATGAAATACTGGTATGATGTGAAAAGAATGCAATGTTAAAAATTTTCAGACTACGGTAAGACAAAAGAGCGTTAATAAACAATAGATTTTTTTGTCCTTTCCCCAATGTCAATGATCATGCATAACCAGTTTAAAAAACATTAATGACCCATACGGACCAACATGTGTATGGCTGTGTCTGTGAAATGATCATTGATCATTGTTTGTTTGATGGTGGTTTAACCATGACCCTACTTGTATCTCATGTATATGGCCACATTTACACTTGCCCGTTTTTCCTGCTTACAGAGCATCAGTTCAGGTGATGCTGTAACAAGATAGCCATTGATATTTAGCTCATGTTATTGGTTTTAGTGTTATGGCTGATTGTTGTATATAGACAGCTGTGTGCTATAAGACAACAAGGTTATAAGCCCTCTGTTTGTTCAGACATTAACAGCTGTGATTTACGACCTCTTTCACACCAATCATTAGCTTACTGGTCGTTGGTGCAAACACAAGGCTCTAACACCCTACTACCTTACTTGAATATTATTTTATAGAATCTTCCTGATTTCTTAGCCACTGGTTACATAAGAATCTTTAGAACATTTCCTATGATAGATTGTTGTCAGATTAGAGTCCTTTCCTAGTCTCTAGTGAACTGTCCTGTATAAATGAATTAATGTGTTAAACTTTAATGTTATCCATTACGATCAGTCAGATTTCTACCTAAATTTATGTCATCAGAGAGACCTTTGGTTCCCCTCAGTTTTTACTGTGCCCCCTTTAAACTTCCACATTGCAGCTAATATAAGTGTAAAGGCCAGGTTATTTTGGTGTAAGCTTTGTTACTTCTTATTAGCGAATAACAAGTAGATATAGGTGGTGATTTATCAAGACTGGTCTTGAGTAAAAAGCTGTGTACAATCACACATCTCTTGATAAATTCTAGCACTCTCTATGGCTCCCTCAGAAATCTATGCCAGCCCCAGCTGATGTGGATTTCCCCTTTACACATAACCATGCCTCCTCTATGCCAAGCCCCATCCACTTGGAGGGATAGTGAACATTGGCCAAAAGGTAGCAAATTTTTGCACAAACCAAGTGTTTGCACAAAAAGATGTGACTTTTCAATTGCCTACCACACTGTTTAACTGTTTCTTTTTGTAGGATAAAAAAAAAGTGTGAACTTGACATTAATCTATTCATAATGAATATTGAGAAATTAGAAATGCATATTGAGGTCCCTCCAAGGGCAGTTGCTTAATAGAAAGTGAATGTAGAAAAACATTTATCTATGTACATGCACCACTGATTGACCAGGAAATCTACTATTTATTGATACTATCATAAACTCTCAAGGAGTTTTACCCTTTATTGCCACTACCTCCCCGTGCACTCAAAGACTACAAAACTACTCAGTAGGAGGAGAATGGGGCAGTAGCATTATATTTCAATAACATATATGCGTTTTACATTTTTTATTTTTATGGACAATTAGTAAGTCTAAAAAAAAGTTCTATCACTGATATTTAGCATGTACGTTTGAGAGTGCGGTATAGTTTTGTTTGGATAAGCTACATTACATTGTTCATAGTACATAGTACTCTAAGTATCCATCCTGCTTGAAAAGCTAACGTCTTAAACATTATTGTACAGCATTTTATGGCTCCCGTTTCATCACTTTATATGTGTTGTTGTACATGAATCTGTTTAATCACTCACAATTAGAAAATATGAGCCCCGAGAGTCACTTTGCTAATTTACTCTGTACACCCAGGACTCAATTCCACTATTTTCTTCTGTGACCTATTGGGTAAATAATATATGCTTTATTGATCACTGCTGTCACTTCTAAAGGAAGGCAGGGCATAGCGGCCATGGAAGAAACTAATAGAAAACATTCAGCTGGTTCTGCAAAATCAGACAGCTGCTAAAAACATTGATATGTACCTGATCACGCTTCCATTCCACCTACAGAGTGCAGAGCTATTTTCATTGGATTTAATAGTAATGTGAGGGCAATTGCATCTTATTAGCAATGCTCAATAAATGCTTCTGTCATTTACTCATTAAGTGTAAGGGAAATGTTAGGGTCAAATATTGATTTATTCAAAGAAAAACACGTTTCCGAACCTATTTGGCCGCTACAAATGTTATTCTGTTGTGTGTATATATTTGTAGCTGCAAATTACTCCAAACAAAAAGTAGTTTATTCAGGACAGATTTATGGTGATAAAGTAAGTCCAGTATACATTGCCATAATAAAAAGGAGAAAAAATCTGTATTCGATCTTAAGTGATATACTGCAAACCAAGTAAAAATAAATACATTTATAGAACCCATTCAACACAACCATTCTAATATAAATGAATAAAATGTCATTTACTATATGAAAATACTATGAAGAGATACCCAATGCTAAGGATGAGGGCCTTAGATCACTGATGATCCCATCACTGGTCAGTCCCCAACTATGTTAGTAAGTTATATGTCTCAGGGTAAAAAAAATACAGTCTACTGAAACCGTAATACTCCTTTAAACCTAGCAATAGGGGGGGGGGGGGGTGTAAAATTAAACAAGCCATGTAAGCCAGTTTATAAATATGGTGCATTCTCAGACTGCCCTCTCTGTACAACTATTAGACAGATCTTCTCCAAAGAATGTTTTTGTTTTGCAAAATATTGATATTGTCAACTTTTTAGCATGTCTCCTTTAGAAAAAAAAATATAACAAAAATATAAAATAAAATGACATTTCAAAATGCTTGTTTGCATTCTAAATCATGGAACCCCATTGTCACATACATATGGCTTGCTATATTCACTCACTCAATGATTTTGCTAGTTTGCTCTGATCTGCGTAGTATTTTTGTATCTGTCTTTTGTATTTCTTTGCATCTGTCATTTATTACCCACTGAATGATTTCAAGGAATGATATTATACAATATATCTGCTGAAAGCTGATAATATTCTCTAAAGCATACTGTATGTTGAAGAATAATGTATTAAAGTTGATTGGTGATTCAATGAATAATAAGCCCATAAGTCTTTTCCAGTTTATTAATAGCAAGGCATTACTGCCAAGAGAACATTTGCATAAATGGAACTTTCTGCAATAACATTATTTAAGTGACAAATGCAAGTCTTAATTGCAAATTATTTAATACCACCTGCCGAGACATTCATCTTTATCTGTGTCATTTGTTTATATTTTCAGCATTTGCATGAAAATTCATCTATTATAAACAATCTTAGAGGAGATTACAACACTTTGAGCTTTATACAATACAATGATTAGCTCAAGTCATTGACATGTTTAGAGTAAGTTCACACAACTTAAAATATGATGGCATATTTTATTTTACACATGGCAGATTTTGCGCATGTGTATTATCTATTTTCTTCTGAATTGTTATAACAGTGGCAGGGATCAGACTCTTTGATACCAACATTTACAAGAAACAAAATCACCAGGAATTAAAGGGGTACTCCACTGGCCAGTGTTTGGAGTACCCCCCATAGACGTGTCGCATGTCCGACCCCTGCAACACGCTTACAACGGTCGGAACTAAATGTTCCGAATTCTGGCCAGTGGAGTACCCCTTTAAGTCATTCTGGTATCTGACATCAGGAACTGATCTAACAATTATCATGTATTGGATGATCAATGGGCTATTGGGAATAAGGGTTGCTACTTGGGAGTAGATGCTAGCTATTTTACCAACAAAAAAACTACACATTAAATAAACCAAAGATTTAAAGCCTATATTCTATATACTACTGACCATTACTAAGCATTAAAAAAATTATATATATATATATATATATATATATATATATATATATATATATATACAGTATTCCCCTCATACAGTGACCATATGACCAAATAGTGTTAGATACCAGCTCTATGCCGGCTTTGCAGACCATATAAGTGATTACATACAGTTACAAGTGATGTCTTCTCTAATTGGTGTAGTTAACTTTCCTTTTTCTCCTCCATCCAGCCGAAACTGTCATGATGATTTCTTCTAGTCACAACTTGTCTCCACAGAACCTGCCAGACACACATTTTAGGCTCTTTAGACTTTTTCAGCACCTTTAACTCTCCATACAGTAATAATAACTCCTTGTTGGGTAGATAAGTAGGTTGGGGAAGAGTAGGTAGGTCCCCCCTGTTAAGTAGATAGGTCATTCTAATAGGTGACATGGCCCTTCACATGGTTTCCCCCATTATTTGGCTGGCAGCATAGTTCCTCCCACATTAGGTTGGCAGCATAGTTCCCCCACATTAGGTTGGCAGCATAGTTCCCCCACATTAGGTTGGCAGCATAGTTTTGCCTACGTTAGGTTGGCAATACAGTTCCCCCACATTAGGTTGGCAGTATAGTTCCCCAACATTAGGTTGGCAGTATAGTTCCCCCACATTAGGTTGGCAGTATTGTTCACCCACATTATGTTGGTAGTGTAGTTCCCCCACATTAGGTAGGCAGTAGCCCCCACAGACACACATCCTCCAGCCATATACAGTGTATGGCTGGAGGCTGTATGTCCTGTGTGGCTGTGTGTACTGCCCCACCTCAGTGCTTCGACCAGCTGATGTGCCGCTGCTAACTTACCATGCTGGCCAGCACGCGCCCTTCTGCTCGATGCTAGACTGCTACGCTCCTGTGGGCCATCAGGGATATCCCTGCGTGCAATACCTCCCGGCGGCCCCTGCATTTTTTAAGTTAATGCAGGACCACAGAGAGTTAACCGGGGTATCCTTGTGTCCCGGAAAGATCTTTTGGGAAACAGGGATGTCCTTAATACTGATGGGGGAAATTAATCTGGGGGGAGGCAATTTCCCCATTGCCCCCCCCCCCTTGATCCACCACTGGTATCAGGCTGACTGATAAAGCTGATGCATATGCAATAGTATACAGCCATGGTTGTAAATGTTGACACCCCTGACATGTTTCAAGAAAAGTAAGTATTTCTCACAGAAAAAGGATTGCAGTAACACATGTTTTGCTATACACATGTTTATTTCCTTTGTGTGTATTGGAACTAAACCAAAAAAGGGAGGGAAAAAGCAAATTGGACATAATGTCGAACCAAACTCCAAAAATGGGCTGGACAAAATTATTGGCACCCTTAATTCAATATTTCGTTGCACACCCTTTTGAAAAAATAACTAACTAAAAAATTAATCAGTTGCTTCCTATAACCATCAATAAGCTTCTTACACCTCTCAGCCGGAATGTTGGACCACTCTTCCTTTGAAAACTGCTCCAGGTCACTCTTATTGGATGGGCGACTTTTGCCAACAGCTATTTTAAGATCTCTACACAGGTGTTCAATGAGATTTAGATCTCGACTCATTGCTGGCCACTTCAGAACTCTCCAGCGCTTTGTTGCCATCCATTTCTGGGTGCTTTTGACTTATGTTTGGGGTCATTGTCCTGCTGGAAGACCCAAGATCTCGTATGCAACCCCAGCTTTCGGACACTGCGACCCAAAATCCGTTGGTAATCCTTAGATTTCATGATGCGTTGCACACATTCAAGGCACCCAGTGCCAGAGGCAGCAGAACAACCCCCAAAATATCATTGAACCGCCACCATATTTCACTATAGGTATTGTGTTCTTTTTCTTTGTAGGCCTCATTCTGTTTTCAGTAAACAGTAGAATGATGTGCTTTACCAATAGCTCTATCTTGGTCTCATCTGTCCACGAGACATTTTCCCAAAAGGATTTTGGCTTACTCAAGTTAAAATGGCAAAATGTAGTCTTGCTTTTTTATGTCTCTGTGTCAGCAGTGGGGTCCTCTTGGGTCTCCTGCGATTGCGTTTCATTTCATTTAAATGTCGTAGGATAGTTTGCGCTGACACTGATGCTCCCTGAGCCTGCAGGACAGCTTAAATATCCTTGAAACTTGTTTGGGGCTGCTTTTCCACCTTCCGGACTATCCTGCGTTGACACCTTTCATCAATTTTTCTCTTCCGTCCACGCCCAGGGAGATTAGCTACAGTTCCATGGGTTGCAAACTTCTTGATAATGTTGCGGAGATGGACTTGAAACCTTGCGATTGTTGACATTTTTCCACAATTTTTGTTCTCAAGTCCCCCTACTGTTCTTTTCTCCTGGTTACTTGCCCCAGGTGAGTTTAAAGAAGTATAAAATGCTTGAATCAATCTTATTTTTCCACAATTTTGAAAGGGTGACAATAATTTTGTCCAGCCCATTTTTGGAGTTTGGTTTGAATTATGTCCAATTTACTTTTTTTCCTCCCTTTTTTTGTTTAATTCCAATACATACAGTAACATGTGTTACTGCAATCCTTTTCTGTGAGAAATACTTCATTTTCTAGAAAAATTTCAGGGGTGCCAACATTTACTTCCATGACTGTATTTGTCCTTGTATTCTTATTTATACTTTATTTACATTACAGTAACTGCAAAGTATGTGACACTACTTTAAATAAACAAGACAATTGAAAAGATTTGCATCAGAGTTATTAACTCGTTAAAGAGGTACTCGGGCCCTAAGACATCTTATCCCCTATCCAAAGGATAGGGGATAAGATGCCTGATCGCTGGGGTCCCGCCGCTGGGGACCTCCGCAATCTTTCATGCAGCACCCCACTATCATCAGCCTCCAGAGTGAACATCGGCAGGACCCCCGCGATCAGGCATTTTATCCCATATTCTTTGGATAGGGGATAAGATATCTTAGGGCCGGAGTACCCCTTTAAGGACACAGCCCTTTTTGGACTTAAGAACACAGCCAATTTCCTTTTTGCATGATTGTTTTTGCCTTGCTCTCTTAGAGTCATAACTCTTTTTATTTTTCCATTCATAGACTCTTATCAGGGCATGTTTTTTTTTTTTTTGCCTGACCAATTAAATGCAAGCTCTTCAACTGCTTTAAATGACGTGACCAGCACTGTTATGGCATCTGAAGGGTTAAGGGTGGGCATTAGTGTTATAGCTTAGGACCCTAATTAAGGGTGAGGTACTGGCTGCCTGACCAACCCCCCCCCCCCCCCGTTCATGACACAAGCCACATCCCTTACATGTGAATAGGTTTTGCGCAAACCCATTGCAGACAATACAGACAATTTCTGTTCTAAAAATTAGGGATCGACCGAAATCGTTTTTTTAGGGCCGATACCGATAATCGGTGCAGGTTAGGGCCAATAGTCGATAACTTATACCGATATTCCGGTATAAGTTATCGGCTATTTAACCCCCTGCGACACCGCTGCAGATCATTGATTTAAAGCGGGCGCTTTAAATCAATGATCTGCAGTGGCTTTTGCAGGGCCATAGACCGCTGCCACCACCCGCTTCTCTCCCCCTACCTGTCAGGGTGGTCCGGGCCATCCATCCATCGTTCATGTAGTGTCCGGGGGCGTTCCGGGTGGAGGGTGGTCCGGTCCGGGCTGTCCTTCTTCTCCGGCGGTCATCTTCTCCACTCCAGGCAGGCTCCGGCCTAGTACGCTGCATAGACACCGCTGCGCAGTGACGCCCGTGCGCAGCGACGTACCTGACGTCACTGCGTAGCGGCGTCTATGCAGTGTATTAGGCCGGAGCCTGCCCGGAGTGGAGAAGACCGTGGGAGAAGAAGGACAGCCCGGACCGGACCACCCTCCATCTGGAACGCCCCCGGACACTACATGAAGGAAGAATGGCCTGGACCACCCCCATTACGGGTAAGTTAAATTTTTTTATTGACTCGGAGGGTGGGGGAGGGGCCCGACCGGTATAGCGGTATGGGAAAAAATCCATAACGGTATACCGCCTAGCATCACGGTGGGGGGTGCGACGCGGTGCGGCGGGTCGAGGGGGTGGCGGTCACGGTACGGTGGGGGCGGTGCGGGGGGCGGGGCATTACCGGCTTATCGGAAAGATAATTGCCGATATCGATGATGCCCAAAATCGTGATTATCGGCCGATAATATCGGCCATACCGATAATCGGTCGATCCCTACTAAAAATAGTGCCACCCCTGTCCACAGGTTGTGTGTGTATTGCACCTCAGTTGTATTTAAGTGAATGGAGTCAAGTTGTATTACCACACACAACCAGAGCGGGCGGGGCTTTTTTTGGAAGGAATTAGCTTTGTTTATTTTTTATTTCTGTATAACACCTTCAAACGTTTTTAGTGGGATGGAATTGTTTGGCTTGGTGGTTTATTAAATATATGCTAGATATAAGATGTATGACTGGAGAATACTTGGGGTTATTACACATATGCAATGATCATCAGTCCCTCCGAATGATTAGTGAAGATCTACATAGTGAAGATCAAGATGTATTTAAGCTACATTTTGATAAGAGGTTAAAATGAATGTCTGGGAATTACCTGTTAGATGAAAGTAAGTAGTGATCTACATGCTGCCAATATCATTAGTACAAATTACAGGAAAATGACTTTCATTATTGTATCAAATTGTAATCTGTCTCTTAGGTATGAGCAACAACCGTTCTCTTAATTGCATTTTAAACCAGATAACTTACATTAAAGTATAGCCTAAAGCTGAGACATATTTGTCTATGTATGCATAGGAAATATTGTGGGTTTAATTCAGTATGTCAGCCCATTCTTTCTGATCCACCAACTAACCTTTGACAAAACATAGTGGTCAATTTGGATTTGAATGTACACATTACATAGTATCCATTACATAGTATAATTTTTACCTTCAACAAATGTTAATTTTAATATAATTATAATTTACAAGATATTTATGGGGTTATTACAACAATTATGCATTTTTAACATTTGACCACTTGTGACCTTTTTGACCACAAAGAGTTTTTTTTTCACAGACGTAAATCATTAGAAAAGTGTCTGTTTTTAACTAAGTATAGCGAAGAGAAGATGGCCTCCATGAAGGCGCCCAGGTATCCAAGGAAACGTCACAAGCAGGTCATGAGAGGGAATTCAAACTTCAGGTTTATTGAGTTGCAGCACAATGACGCGTTTCAGGGTATACAAACCCCTTCATCAGATTATACAATAACACAAACACACTGGCTTTATATTTGCAGACTAATAAAACCAAAATGGTGGCAGGGTCAGGGGTCATAATGGCAAACACAAATCATTTTGCATAGGTCTGTTACATAAACCGCCTATATGCACTGCTTTATAACAAAGATGATGTTCCTTTTATATTCCCTCTAGTAAGTGCGGTCCAAAGCCAGCTCCACTGTCATACACTGTCACAATCCACTCCTACTATTCAGTAACCTATATATTATAGTCTTTTAGGTTATTCCCATTAGAATTACTGCTTGATTTTCTGCTTACTTTTTTGATACTGCATTTCCTTATTAGATGCGCAGACCGCGCGTTCTGAATAAGCTCCAACACTAGGAAGTGCTCCTTAGCAACGTGTCTCTAGCAACCTGCTCACCGCTTCGCTCTGTTTACATCAGAGTGGCGGCGTGCTTCTGTGTTTACATCAGAGTGGCGGCGTGCTTCTCTGTTTACACCAGAGCGGTGGCGTGCTTCTCTGTTTACATCAGAGCAGCGGCATGCTTTTTTCTCTCTCTACAGTATTTACAAGCCATGAAGCGCACGACAGAAAGTACATCACATACTGTGGACCAAGCCTCGTCTCTATCCTAAACCGGGCCGAGTACAGACCCACTACACAATATATTGTTCCTTGAATACATTATGACTATCATTTAAAAATGTTAACATTTTGCTAAGCTTGAGATATTTATTATAGCTGGCCAATCTACTTAAATCTATGAATGTATTTTATATGAAGTCCTATGCAAAATGATTTGTCTTTGCCATTCTGACCCCTGACCCTGCTACCATTTTGTTTTTATTAGTGTGCATATATAAAGCCAGTGTGTTTGTGTTATTGTATTAATCTGCCAATTTGATGAAGGATTTTTTATACCCTGAAACGTGTCATTGTGCTGCAACTCAATAAACTTGAAGCTTGAATTCACTCCCATGACCTGGTTGTGACGTTTCCTTGGATACATGGGCGCCTTTATGGAGGTCATTTTCTCTTCGCTATACCCAGTTCTACTTTAGGATTTCCATTTGGTTTCATACTGAGACCTGCAGGCTTGCACGGGATCACCTATATACTGTACCTCTGCATGAGGTTATATGTGTATATACTATATGCTCCAGGTGAGCAGCAAATTTATAGACTCTGCATCTGCCCCCACATCTGTGGGGCTTTTTTACTGTGTTTTTTAGGGTATCGCACAAGGCGACTGCTTAGGGCCCTTTCTTTTTTCTACTTCTATACATGTTTTTAACTAAATCAATTTTAATAATGAATTGCTTCACCCAAAAGGGTGTTGAAAGGGGCAGAAGGGATTTGAGCCTTGACTTTACAGTTATGTGGGCATAACTAAATAGGTGTATGCATAATAAAAAAAAAATGCCCCTAAAATTTAACACAATTGATAAAAGGTAACATAAACCAAAAATAGTCACGTCAATTAGAAATGTGTTTAACCTGTATATATATATATATATATATATATATATATATATATATATATATATATGATACGTTTACAGTACATTAGGATTATTTTACACCACCAAAATATGCTACGAAAAACCTCTGAGTGAACATATCCTGAAAGACTGTAATAAACTTATATTACTGCTAGTGAATAATTCCTTTTTAACAATGTCTCTTAGAAAAATTTTACTTTCCTAACTGCTCTCACCCCCTACTATTAAGTGACCCTTGTGTTTCATGTTATTTTTAATAATAGCATATTATATTGTTTTATACATTTCCATTTTTTTAATAAAGCAAAAAAAAA
Organism: Hyla sarda; assembly: GCF_029499605.1. Taxonomy (NCBI): domain Eukaryota; kingdom Metazoa; phylum Chordata; class Amphibia; order Anura; family Hylidae; genus Hyla; species Hyla sarda. The sequence goes on from NC_079192.1 coordinate 229,201,357, forward strand.
TAAAAAATAGCAGATTTTTTTTCCTGCTGCCTCTAGCTTATTTAAAGGAGTATTTTAGTGCACAAATACCTATGTCCTATCCAAAGGATAGAGGATCAGTGTCTAATTTTAGGAGGTTTGAGACTGTTGGAACCCCAGCAGTCCCTAGGAATGGGGCATGTTGCCCCTGCATGCTCCCTCCGTGTACCTCTATGGGAGAGCCTGATATACAGCATTCGTGTATCTCTGACTCTCTCATAGAGATACATGTCGGCTGCCGCTCCGTGCAAATGTCAAAATGCTTTCTTCCTGGGGAGTGCCGGGGTGCGGTGCAAGAGATCGCGGTGGGTCCCAACGGTCAAGCCCCCCTCAATCCCTTACCCTTTGGATACAATGGAGTGCTCCTTTATACTCAGCATAAATCCACAGCATAAAATCTGCATTGTCTAAGTTATTTATGAACATGCTATGCAAGTATTCATTTCCTTCTTATATTGAAGTACAAATTCATTGGTAACAAAAACCTGAAGTTGACAAAGAAACAAAATAATGAAAGAAGTGTTGTTTATGGAACTGGATGCATGCACTCTATAACCTGTATAACAATGGATAGAAGAGACAGCAACGTTCTGATAGATTGAAGAAATATTTTAAATAAATGCATGTCAAGGATGCTTATTCTAGGACAGAATTTATTGTTATCCTTGTTATCTGAATGTCCAAGACCTTTTTTCTAATGAGCTGACTTTGCTCAGCAAATTCAAGAATAAGGTTATATACATCTTTAGTGTGAAAATGCGTGTCACACAAGTGGTTATTGTATGACAAACACCTTCTGCCTTGTTTCTGAGCTTCGTTGCCTCAAAAGACATGAAAGACCAAGGACCAGATGGCTTTATACAATGAACAAGGACTCAGGAGAGGAGAACCATAATGTTGTGAGGATGAAACATCTGGCATTCAGCCGGAAGATGATTAGACAGGTGAAGCATAGTGAAAACTGTAGAAAGGAGAGCGATAGGAAATGGTAGAAAGTTAACTGGCAAGTGGAAATGTATTGAATCTTAGAAAAAAAGATATTTCTTGTATCACAAGCATTTTATAAAGTTTTCCTGACAGTCGATTCATTTCATACTGCGCGTGTTTGAGAACTCTATCAAATTAATGAGGACCATCATACCAAGTAATATTTTAATCTGTATAAAAATAGTGAGACTTGTTAATGTTTCCGAGAATCCCAAAATTAATACTTTAATGATAGACTATTTTAGTCTGGAAGTGTGACATATATGATGATAGTATATTTGGAACACTATAGATATGTTGGTGTAGGTTTGGATTAACCCCTTAGGGTACCATAGGGGTCCTGGCACCATAATTGCCCTGCTTGAAGCCGACTTTGGAGTCTGTTCTTCTGTGTTTATTCATAGATAATCAATTTGACTTTACTGATATGTTCTTATGTGTGCATTGATGAATGAAAGTGGAAATGTGTGTTCACCCATGTTTACCTCAGTGTTTTAGCCCAGCATTAGTGATTTATTCAATAAATAGTGCTGTATATGGTAGATAGATACACAAGCACATACACTGATAATCCATAACATTAGAACCACCTGCCTAATACTGTGTAGGTCCCCCTTGAGCTGCTTAAACAACTTTGGCATGAACTCCAAAGGACCAAGACATTAGCAGCAGATTTTTTTATGTTGTTTTTGAAGTGAAGCCGCCATGGATCAGACTTGTTTTTTGCACACAACACAGATTCTTGTTGGATAGAGATCTAGGGATGTTGAAGGCCAAGTTAACACCTTAAACTGTTTGTCAAGCTCCTCAGTAATCCTTAACAATCCTTGCAGTTTAGCTGTGTGCAATATCCCTTTGAATGAGGCTGAAGCCATGAGGGAATGCCACATTGCCCTTTTCTTGGTGTTTTGTAGTGATGTGTCAAAGGAACGTTCACAAAAGAACGTTGCCCAGAGTATCACACTGCCTTTGCCAGCTTGTCTGACTCTCATATTGCATCCAGGTATTTTTTCTTCCCCATGTGAGCAATACACACACCTGACCATTCACCAAATGTAAAAGTATATGTGATTCATCAGTTAAAGCTACATTGTTCAATTCCACTGCAGTCAAGTGCTCATTGTTAGCACTTTCCTCAGTGGACAGGGTCAGCATAGGCACTATGACTGGTCTAGGGATGTTCAGCCACATATTCAGAAGTCTGAAATGCCCTGTGTATTCTGATAGCTTTCTATCATGGCTAGCATTAACCTTTTCAGCAATTTCTGCTTCATGGGATTGGACAAGAAGGGTTAGCCTTCTTTACCTATGACCCAGGTGACAATTCTCCAGTTTTCATTTCTTAGACACTTTTTGAAAGTACTAAGGAGTTCCATATTTTTGGTTTGGCTTTACCTTTGATTTTCCTGACACTGTTTCTGACTGTTTTTGTACTGTCCCTGTTTTGTCTGCCCTGTGTCATTAAGGTAGGATTAAAAACTTTGGTACTACACCTCTTACAACAAAGTCCTCATACAGCTGCATTGAGAATTAAACTGACTATTAAAAACAGAGTAAAAAAAGGAAGCAATGCATGTAGTTCTAAAGGCCAAAGAAGTCCGTCTGTCTTCAAGGGGTTAATTGAGTTTTTCTCTATAGATTAGCAATATGATATCATTAGCATTCACTTGTTTACAGGTCATTTGTTTATAGGATTTGCGCATCAGTGTACTATGAACATTTGGGGCCAAATTGATTTCCAGCCAGAAGTGCCTCAATAAACTCATAATACATGCATAAGAACGTTATATGCAGCTATAATACACATACAATGCTAAAAGCAGAATCAATAAATTTTATGGCCAAATATTTAAATGGATTAATATGGAAAAATGATTTTGACCTTAAAATGAACCTTTTGGACTTCTGGTTCCGGCGTGGGCCATGTAGGAAGCAGGAGCAGTGAGCTCCCTCTCCCCTGGCAATTACCTGCTCAGTACCTGCTCCGCGCTGCCTGTCAGGTGTCCCAGCAGCTCTCCCGTGCCTCTGCAGACGACCGCTTCCTCCAGTGCGGTGGCCTGACAGCCTCCCAGCAGGCTGTTGAAGACTCCTCAGTGGTGTGCGGTGGGCTCAAGATGGCGACCGCAGCATCCCCACACACTGCTACCACAGCCCAGCCTCAGCCAGTCTCTCCTACTTTACCTTCAGAAATGGATGTGGGTCTGCCAGCTGGCTCCACAGGGGACACAGCCAGCTCCTCACAGGGCACAGATAAGCCCGCAGCTTCACAGGACCAGCTTCTCCCTGCTACCTCTGGGTCTTATTTGCATGTGGACTATCAGCTATTAGCAGAGGCAGTAGCTCAATGCATTGCCCCTTATGTGAAACATATAGTAGAGCAGGTTCTTAAAGCGACACTGCAGAATTTACGACTGGAGGTGAATATGCATTTGAGCCATTTATCTGATGTTGAAACACGTTTATCTACTTTGTAAGATGGCGACACAGCAATGCCGTAGAGCCTCCGTGCCACAGAATCTGAACTGGCCAGAGTATGTGAGAAGCTGGAGTACCTGGAAAACAGATCCAGACAAAATAAGCTCTGCATAGTAGGGGTTAAAGAATCGGTGGCTTCTCCTGATCTACAGCACTTCTATGAGCGTGACCTTCCCAAGACTCTAGGCCTCTCTCAGCCATGCCATGAGGAGAGGGTCAATCGTATTGGCTCCGCTCCTGCCTCCTCACATGGAATGCTCACTGCCTTAGCTAACCGCCCACGCGAAGTTATCTTCCGTTTCCTGGATTTTAATGATAAGGTGGAGGTTCTGCAAGCCTCCAGACGCCTTTCACAACCACTAGTAATTCATGGCATTCGTTTTTTGCTCTTTGAGGACTACTCCGTGGAAGTGGCAAAACACAGGAGAGCCTTCAGTTCCAATTGCACTTCACTGCACAAAGCCAGTTACTATCTCCAGCTGCAGTATCCAGCGGTTCTATGAGTATTCCATCCTGATGGTACTATCTCCATCTACAAGACCCTGAACCACATATTGGTCGCTTCTTCACAATGTTCCTCTCGATGCCTAGGCCGCAGATTCCACTCTTCAATGGAAGATTGACGCTCCAGATCCACTATCAGAGATGCTACTTCATATCCTGCTCCGAGAGACCGTTGCAAGCATCTTCTCTCTCTTCGCCACGACTATGGTGGTAGTCGCAAACTTCTCCTGATTAAGGACCCTCCTGTCCTACTCCGAGATATATCATCGGATCCTGATCCTCTTCCATGTTGTTCCTGCACAAGGATACTCCTCTCGGGTCTAATTGTACTGTACTGTGTCATTTTTTTCTTTAATTTATTCTCGAGCTGCAGATGATTATTGATGGCTCCCTTGGGTGTGGGAGCTTAACACCTGTGGACACGGCCGGAGAGGAGGGGATGGCCACCGTAATTATTTTTTTCTATTTTTATTGGTCCATTTTTTTTCTCTTTCTCTATTTGTTTTCCCTCACCCTATATTGCCTGAAAAAAAGGATGTCCCCTAGCCAAAGTGGGCATGGCCATTATTGTTCGTGTCTCCTGGGATTATTGTTTTTCTGGAGGCTTACATCTAACTTGTCCTAATATGTTTGCATTTTTCCCTCTGTTTTGGGTGTTGTTTATTATACTTTGTTTTGTGAGTGTGCCGCCTTCATCTATTTGATCCTTTGGTCCACGACAGATATTATAGCTAACAGTGTCCTTCTCCTTGCTGCTACTCCTCCCTCCCCACTTTATTCTGTGGATCTGCAGGTTTTATTTTTGCCCAGTGTCTCTTTTTTTTTTTGTTGGTGTGACCATGGCCACGATTAGTACGTGGAACGTTAAAGGTCTTCACTCCCCAAACAAAAGAAGGCTGCTTTTACATTATTTGAAACGGTCCCACCCAGATATAGTGTTATTGCAAGAGACACATCTCGCTGACATTGATTTTTTAGGATGCAGCAGCAATGGGTAGGGCCTGTTCTATGGCTCCTCGGCTAAAGTGGGCAAAGCAGGGGTTCTCACTCTTATTAATAAATTGTTTCCATTTAACTTCATTTTCCATGATACAGACACTGAGGGTAGGGTATCTCACATACAGATAGAGCACAATGGAGAGCCTTTAGGCATTTATAATGTCTATGCACCCAATTGGCAGAATAGGCCTTTCTTCAGGGATCTGACTGATAGAAATCATGCTGACAACACTTTTGGTAAACTAATAGGGGGTGAATTAAATACAGTGTTTGACCCTTTAGTTGACCGGGAAGGCCCATTGCCACTCCCACTGACAGTGCGATCCAGGGATTGTGTACTCCCCTTGTTCCTAGAGGAATTGGGTTTGCAGGATGCTTGGCGCCTCACTGATCCAGACTCCCATGAGTTCACCCATTTCTTCAATGCTCATGGATCAGGGTCTCGGATTGATTACTTCTTCCTTAGTGCTGGCCTCGGCCAAAGATTACACTCCGTGGACATTGGGGAACTGGCACTTTCAGACCAAACCCCACTAACATTGACCTTCAATCTCTCCTATACCAAGGAGACTTATATTCTCTGGTGATTTCCTTCATTGTTTGCTAAAGATGTGACTTTTGTAGAACAGCTACAAGCCTGGTGGCTAGACTTTACTGTGAATAATGAGGAGCACCGCTCGAATCCGCATTTATATTGCGAGACGGGCAAAGCGATTCATAGAAGAAGGTTGATGGCTTATGTGGCAGCTTTTAAACACACTTCCCTAACTCAATTTAATGCTGCTACCGTCCGCTTCAGGGAGGCGTATGCCCTTTTTCTCAGCTCCCCCACTGATGCACACAGAGATGACTGGAAGGCAGCTAGGTCCCACTTTGAGTCATGGCTCGATCAGAAGGAATGCCTTAAACAACCCCAGTTTGAGGTTGATATTTTCCGACACGGCAATAAAGCTAGGCATCTACTGGCCTGTCTTGCTAAAGGACGGTACCAACTGTCTCACATAACGACCTTGAAGGACACCTCTGGAGTATCTTGGTCCAACCCCCATCCGATAAATAAAATCATTGCCAACGTCTATACCAATTTGTACAAGGATTCTCCTGCTGATCTATCAGCTAGCAAAGCCTTTCTTAGGGATCTTGACCTCCCTTCGCTATCTAACGACCAGCAGGATGTCCTCAACGTTCCAATAACAAAGGAGGAAATCCAGTATGTCATGAAACACTTACATAATGACAAAGCGCCTGGCCCGAATGCATACTTGGGGGAATTCTATAAGGCTCTCTTACTTCAGCTCTCCCCAGTCCTGGTTGATGTCTTTGCTGACTATATGTCCTCTGCCTCTCTCTCTCTAAGGAGGCCTCTCTAGCCTATATCAAAATCCTTCCGAAGCCAGGCAAGGACCGCAGAGACCCCGGCTGTTACCGCGCTATTTCTCTTATAAACCAGGATATCAAAATTCTCTCTAAAATCTTGTCCGACCATCTTTCCCAATTTCTCCCTGCCCTGATCGGCCCTCACCAGGTGGGGTTTTTTAGGAACCGGTCAGGTACCATGAACTTGCGGACTTTCCTGGCAGTTCTGGACAGACTGCAGCACCGGCCCATTCCGGGGTAGTGTCCAGCCTTGTTGGCATTGGATGCCGAGAAGGCTTTTGACAACATCTGCTGGGATTTGCTTGTATTGTTGTTAGATAAAATAGGTCTCCATGGTTCCTTCCGTACATATCTGACAGGCATTTATGCAACACCAATGGTGAGGATTTATATGCCAGGGATCCTATCTACCCCTTTCCCTCTGTATAAGGGAACCAGGTCTCTACTGACCTCTAATATTTATATGGCATTAACTTACCATGTTTGCTGATGATATTCTACTTTTTCTAGATCAGCCAGGCTCCTCCTTACAGACTATCTTGGATCATTTGGACCATTTTAAGAGATATCCGGGCTACAAAATTACTCCTCATCTCTCATGTACTTGGGTATTAAAGTAGGCAAAACCTCTGACAAAATGTATACTTTAAGCGTTCCTCCGCTGTTTGCAAAGATTAAAGCAGAATTACTGAAGTGGGGGGTCTCCCTCTCATCTATATAGGCAGGTGTCACCTGATAAAAATGGTTAGCTTCTCCCATCTCCGCTACCCCTTGCAAACTTTGCCTCTCTTACTGAAACATACTGATAAGCGCCCCCGTATTGCATTACAGAAATTGATGCTGAGCAAACTAAATTTCCTAAATGTAAGGGGCTACAATCTTGTCTGTCTGTTTCAATTTGTGGTGGACTGGATCCATGGATCCTCCTTCCATGCCAGCCACAGCTTGGAAACTGAGTTGGCTGCTCCATGGAACCTGATGGCACTCCTTCACACTGCTAATGCCAAGCTGCCTCCCTTGGTGAAGCGTTTGGTCCTCCTGAGACACACGGTGGTGGCATGGAAGGAGGCTCGGAAACTGTTCTGCCTTCCCCACCTCGGGGAGCTGTACGCCACTCTGCCAGCTCAGAATCTGCCGTGTGACAACCACAGGGCCGGAGTGATGTCACACGGGGACGGAGTTGTGACGTCACGATACTCCGGCCCCGTGGTTGTCACGTGGCAGATTCTGAGCTGGCAACGCGGTGTGCAGCTCCCCGAGGTGGGTGCTGAATGCAAGATTGCGGTTGTCCCCAACGGCGGGACCCCCCGCGGTCAGACATCTTACACCCTATCCTTTGCTTAGGGGATAGGATGCCTTAGGGCTGGAGTACCCCTTTAAAATAGACCCAACCTCCCTCTTTTCCTCCTGGCCCATGTGGATAACGAGAGATGATATCTCTGAGCGCATCTTAAGGGGTTGGAATATAATCATACTCTGCATTATAAATGAACGGTGGCGTGAGACATATTACAAGCTGGCACATAAGGCACAATACGGGTTTAATATCCTTCAGTCCCCCGACTTCCCTGACAGAATTACAGCTTGCCCTAAATGCTCTACCCATCTGATCAACTTGTGGCATGGGGTCTGGACGTGTACTTATACTGCTGACTATTGACACCTGAGTCTTACCTATATTAAGGATACCTGGGATCTTGAGTTGCCCTATTCTCTGAGAGCTCTACTCTTTCATTAGTTCAGGCCTCCTGATCAGACCCAACTAGCTCTTCCTAAGGTACCTCAAATGGTCCATATTGTTTTATTAGTTGTGCCGAGATGCTTGTTTGCTTCCTGGCTTTCCGCTGATACCCCGACACTGGCAATGGTAAAGGCACAACTCAAATTGCTCTGTTGGATTGACAGAATTGACACAGAATGCCATAAAACCACACACAAAAAAGTTTTTGGACAAAGAGGAGACTTTTATTCTTTCGCATTACACTACTGATGAAATAGCACACATAGCTTATAAGGCCCTTCAGTTTTACCGAATGGTACTGCTTGGGAGCTATTGATGGCAAGCTGGGAGCACTTCAACTTCCTCCCTCGTAGATACCCTAGTGTCTTCCCCCGCCTTCTCGCGAGGGTTGGGGCCATCTATTTACTCGTTTCTTTTCTATACTCTTTTATATTGCCTATCTGTTGTCACTATGTCAGACCAAGGTTATGTAACTGGGATGTTTTGCTCTTCTTGAAAGTCGATAGAATGTGGCCAACTGCTGATACTCTCCTGCTTCATTACCCTGATGGACTTTCTGAACTATCTTCCTGGTTTCTATGTATTCCCAATTATTGGTACACGCTGCTTATACTGTTATTCTTTTTGTAATATGAAAATTACAATAAAATGTGTTATAAAAAAATGAACCTTTGCCTATACAAAATTAAATGTTACTTATCTTGTTTTGCAATAAACTTTTGTGCGACAACTTTTTTTTTTAAGAATCCAGGAATCCAATATAGCGTTTTGAGTCAAAAACTTAATCATTAAGTTCTTACACATCCAGAAATGTTCTTTTGCTCCAGGCTATTTTAGGGAACAAAAATACTCAGTAGCAATTTTAATATGGAAAGGCTACCCTAAGTACAGCTGTGTAGTAAGTTAATTGCTTCTGTATATATTATTCATTGATTTATAATTGCGCAACTGAATCTCACTGTGATAAGCTTATACAACTGGGAACATGCATTATCCCAAAGGTCTCATACATTAGGATGAAGTCCCAGTCCCAACCATTTTGCATAATCTATGATTCATTTGAATTAAATGCTATTTTATTGCCATTGTGAAGTTTATAACAGACCAAACTTTGCAAAATTTTTTATTCACAAGGGTTATGTTTTTTTTGTGTTTGTGTGTTACTCTAATTTTACGCAACCACTTGTCAAAACTTAATTTAATTATTTATTTATTCATTCACAAAACTGATATTTTTAACTGTTGTAAATTGTAAACTTTTCCATGGTATAATTAGTATGTTTTCTTTATTTACAAACCTTTTGATTTTTATTCCGGACAAAGTCATGGCAAATGGATAAGGAAGCAGGACGGGTACAGATAGGTCTGAAGAACTTCTGTGAATAAATGATTGTTCCTATTGAATAGAATATCAATAATTAATTTTCATTTCACATTAAACTTTCACTGAGAAACCTTGAAATGCTTGCTGCCTAATAAGTCACTGCAGTACAGTGATAGAAAAATAAAGCAACATGTAGAAATGAAAGGTAGATACCTCTGGAGGATTTGTAGATTTAAAAGTTCCAAGGAAAATGGAGAAATAAAAAGAATAATAAAATCAAGTACAGCCCAAAGGACGTATCCATCGCACATGTGCACTCTTGTGAGTTTATGGTATGATGAAGAATAACTAAATGTCATGCCGGGCATGGCTGCCAGTGTCCTCCGCAAATCCTTTTATGTTGTTCTTTTAAAAAAGGAATGCCTTGGTAGGAGGAAAGAAAAGTTTAAACTTTTGTTGATTTGTGAAATACTAAGATTTTCAGGTGTGCTCATTTAATATGGTTATTGCATACAATTATTATTTTAAGGTGCTGCTCTTTTTTTTTCTCGGCATACTGACTGCAAGATTTGTATTCAGTTGAAGAAGAGGTTATGCTAAGGAGTTGGGGCTTTTGTTTAATTGAATTGCTATATTCATTGCATGATAGCCACCATTAGGCAAGGTTTCTCACTGCATGTGGTGTTATGTATCCTATTAAATATGATGAAATCTGCAATGGAAACTCTGCTCGAAGCCTCTGAACATGACTGTTGAGTGCTGACTAAACATAGCCAAACTGATGTAAATGTAACAAAAGTTAGGGAAGATTTTTGGATCAGACATTAGATTGTACAGAACAGAAACAGTGGTCCTAAAAGCATCTATATATATATATATATATATATATATATATATATATCTATATATTTATAGTGAGACAGTTAAAGAAATCATTGGGGATCACTGTATTTCTCCAATATACCTGGTATATATGGATACCAGGTTTAAAGGGGTACTCCACTGGAAACAAAGGATAGGGGATAAGATGTGTAATTGTGAGGGTCCCACCACTGAGGACACATGCAATCTCCGCTGCGGCACACCTGTCATTCAGTGCACGGAGCGAACTCCACTTTGTGCTTGATGACTGGTGATGCCAGCCGCCATGCCCCCTCAATTCACGTCTATGGCAAGAGGCATGATGGCTATGTACTAGCCATCCCCCCTCTCCCATAGACATGAATAAAAAGGGGCATGGCGTGACGTCACGAATGTGTAAGCCCCAAGCTTCCGTGTTCTGGATGCCGTCGCTGCCAGCCCGGAGATCACGGGGGTCTCCAGTGGCGGATAGGGGATAATATGTTTTCAACTGAGTACCCCTTTAAGAAAGCTTTTTTGTCACCCAGGCATAGAGATATGGAAGATCCAGGAAATGGTTCAAATATCTGTCAAAATTAAGCTGTCTAGGGAATTTGGGAACTCCTGTTATCAGGCCTGGATTTTTATGAGCTTAAAGGCAGGTGTAATGTCTGTCTTGGTTATGTTCAGACACGGCCATTGGATTTAGGTTGTGTCTGAACCGTTTCCTGGCTAGGAAATAGTTAATGCTTTTATCATTTCACCCAATGGCTGTGCGGGTGTGTCTAGAAGTCTCCAGCTCAGTCTAGGTTCTGAGCTGGTGATTGACAGGCTGCTATGAAGTTGTTAGTGCAACACTCTTTATATGTGCTTTGATGCTACTATTTCTGCCTTAGCATGCACTTTGTATTTATCTTTGAGATGTTCTGGGTTTTTATCCATGGTTATATAGCATGCTCATAGTAGATTTTTATCTTTGTTTGATTAGTCAGTTTTTAGAATTAGTAGGTCCTTTCTGCTAAATAGCTGTTCACACTGTGTGTTTTCTTGTATCCGTTTTCTGAGTTTTTGTACAAGACATCCCTGTTACCCTTCATGCGGACTCTGGGGAATTGAGATTTAGTACAAGATATCTCTGTGTTCCATGCTGGACTCTGGGAGATTGAGTTTTAGTATCAAGAAATTCCTGTGTCCAATGGAGGTTTTCTGGGGTATTGAGTTTATTCCAGTTTGTTCCTGGAGTTTATTCTGACTCATCCAGTTCTAGTCTAGTGTTACCTGTGCTCTGTATGTTATAATTCCTGTTTGTTCATGGAGTCTATGCTGACTCATCCGTTTCCCAGTCTTGAGTTCTGGACCTAAACTGTTTGTTAGTTATTTGTGTCCAGTGTGAACAGTGTACTATATTTATATCTTATGATCTATATTATATGGTTGATCTGATCTTTAGAGTTTGTTAGCACATGCACTGATCATAGCGTTCATGATCACTGAATTAGGGTTTTCTCTGTGCTTTACCATTGGTCTATAATGTCCCCTGTGCTTACGTACTGATCTGTATCCTCTGAACTTTATCTATTTATGTCAGTTATCTGAGTCCAGTATTTAGTGCTCTATCTTCCTGTAATGTTTCTGGCTCATGACCAACTTTGTATTATTATTATTTTACACCACTGCACTTTAGCGCAGGGAGGGACCGGCGCTCAGTTAGGATGGATGGGCAAGTAGGAAGGGACAGTGTTTTAAGAGTAAGTTTAGGGCTCACTCTCCCTGTCTCCGCCAGTCGGTCCTGACAGCATGTTTGGTAGTGGGGTCTTTTATCCCCTTTCTGGCCAGTCCAGATTTTCAGGTTGGCCCCAAGTCAGCATAGGTGCAGATTAATACTTTACAAAAGGTGTAACTAAGTTTGCACTAAAAGGCTGTGAGATAACTCTGATCAGAGTTGCAATCTTGAAGGGGACATTTACCTTGTGTAAGTAACACATTTCTGGTGACTATTTAGCTGGATAGCTGGCAGTAAGCTACCTGATAAGAGAGGAAACATTTTGTTTAATTATTGTTCTGGACAAGCAGGTTTTACTTTGTATTTGTCTTATGATGAAGGTATTTGTTTTGTTACTGAAAAATAAAAACAGGAGAAGCCCTGTTAAAATGTTACTACTCTGCCCCCGCCAGCTATTTTGCTGCTATGTGACCGGTTCTACAGTGCTAATCTCTCTCTCTCTCTCTCTCTCTCTCTCTCTCTCTCTCTCTCTCTCTCTCTAACTCTCTGTCTCTATGTCTATTCCAAATATATATATATACATACATATATATATATATATATATATATATATATATATACATACATATATATATATATATATATATATATATATATATATATATATACACATGTATATACAGTCATGGCCGACCCCTGGAATTTTTCAAGAGAATTAAGTATTTTTCAAAGGAAAGGATTGCAGTAACACATGTTTTGCTATACACATGTTTATTACCCTTGTGTGTATTGGAACTAAACCAAAAAAGGGAGGAAAAAAAAGAAAATTGGACATAATGTCACACCAAACTGGTCAAAATTATTGGCACCCTTTTAAAATTGTGAAAAATAAGATTGTTTCAAGCATGTTAAGCTCCTTAAAACTCACCTGGGGCAAGCAACAGGTGTGGGCAATATAAAAGTCACACCTAAAAGCAGATAAAAAGGAGAGAAGTTCACTTAGTCTTTGCATTGTGTGTCTGTGTGTGCCACACAAAGCATGGGCAATAGGAATAGAAAAAGAGAACTGTCTGAGGACTTGAGAACCAAAATTGTTGAAAATATCAACAATCTCAAGGTTACAAGTTCATCTCCAGATATCTAGATTTGCCTTTCTCCACAGTGCGCAACATTATCAAGAAGTTTGCAACCCAAGGCACTGTAGCAAATCTCCCTGGGCGTGGACAGAAGAGAAAAATTGATGAAAGGTGTCAACACAGGATAGTCCGGATGGTGGATAAACAGCCCCAAACAAGCTCCAAAGATATTTAAGCTGTCCTGCAGGCTCAGGGAGCATCAGTGACAGCGCAAACTATCCATCAACATTTAAATGAAATGAAACGCTATGGCAGACCCAGGAGGACCCCACTGCAAGACTACATTTTGCCAAAATTAACTTGAGTAAGCCAAAATCCTTCTGGGAAAACGTCTTGTGGACAGATGAGACCAAGAAAGAACTTTTTGGTAAAGCACATCATTCTACTGTTTACCGAAAACAGAATGAGGCCTACAAAGAAAATAGCACAGTACCTACAGTGAAACATGGTGGAGGTTCAATGATGCTTTGGGGTTGCCTGGAATGTCTGCATCTGAGATCTTGGGTCTTCCAGCAGGACAACCCCAAACATACATCAAAAAGCACCCAGAAATGGATGGCAACAAAGTGCTGGAGAGTTCAGAAGTGGCCAGCAATGAGTCCAAATCTAAATCCCGCTGAACATCTGTGGAGAGATCTTAAATTTGCTGTTAGGAAAAGGTGCCCTTCTAATAAGAGAGACCTGGAGCAGTTTGCAAAGGAAGAGTGGTCCACGATTCTGTGTAAGAAGCTTATTGATGGTTATAGGAAGCAACTGATTTCAGTTATTTTTTCCAAAGGGTGTGCAACCAAATCTTAAGTTAACAGTGCCAATAATTTTGTCCAGACCATTTTTGGAGTTTGGTGTGACATTATGTCCAATTTGCTTTTTTTCCCTGCCTTTTTTGGTTTAGTTCCAATACACACAAAGTGAATAAACATGTGTATAGCAAAACATGTGTTACTGCAATCCTTTTCTGTGAGAAATACAAAATTTTCTTGAAAAATTTCAGGGGTGCCAACATTTACGACCATGACTGTATATATTTACAGAGAGAGAGAGAGAGAGAGATGTGTGTATGTGTGTGTGACGTGTGTATGTGTGTGTGTGTGTGTGTGTATGTGTTTTCTGATTAGGTGTTTTCTTCTTTCCGATTTCCTTTTTATGTGCTGCTTTCTTTCTTTTGCACACAAATAATTTTATGTTCATTATTCTTATCTCTCTCTGTACCACTTACATTTGTTAAACCAGCTACAGATGCAAGTTGCCATATGAGGTCTATGAATCCTGCTGGGAAAATACATAAAAATGACACTTTTAGCAAAACTACAGCCTTGCCACATATTGTATATGCTTTTTTTTCTACAAATGTACTTTTCATAAAACAAATAAATAAAAGCAAATAAATAACTCTGAAGTTGAAGTGAAAATTACAGACTGACTGTGCAGCGCATCTGCTGCATAGATTCATATTCTATATACAAAAATGTATTTTCAAAAATTTCTCAAATTGATATCTGGCATATCAGCAAACATAACTATAACAGAAGCATACAACATAGAAGAACTTAAGAGATTTTTTTCAAAATTTTATATTCCATATACAATTGTTGTTCAAGTGAAAATTTGTACAGTATATACCTGCGCAAGGGATACCATGGATGCAGCTTCCACATGATACAGTACTTTGTATGACAGCAGCATGTTACAAATTCAACAAGAAAAGCCCAACCTGAGCAAGTGGCATACCTTGCAAAGTGAACAACTTCATTGATTTAAAGGGGTTCTCCGGTGGAAAACAATTGTTTTTTAAATCAACTGGTGCCATAAAGTTAAACAGATTTGTAAATTACTTCTATTTAAAAATATTAATCTTTCCAGTACTTATCAGCTGTTGTATACTACAGAGGAAGTTCTTTTCTTTTTTAATGTATTTTCTGTCTAACCACAGTGCTCTCTCCAAGGCAGGAGAGGTTTGCTATGGAGATTTGTTCCTGTTCTGGACAGTACCTGACATGGACAGAAGTGTCAGCACGAAGCACCGTGGTCAGACAGAAAGAAACAATACAACTTCCTCTATTGTATACAGTAGATGATAAGTACTGTAAGGATTAAGATTCTTAAATAGAAGTCATTTACAAATCTGTTTAACTTTCTGGCATCAGTGGATTTTTAAAAAATGTTATTCCACCAGAGTACCGTATATACTCGAGTATAAGCCGACCCGAGTATAAGCCGAGACCCCTAATTTCAACCCAAAATCCCAGGAAAAGTTATTGACTCGAGTATAAGCCTAGGGTGGGAAATACATCATCCCCCCCTGTCATCATCCAGACCCCCGTCATTAACATCCTCATCATCATCACCGCCTGTCATCATCCAGACCCTCATCATCATCACCTGTCATCATCCCACACATCACCCCTTCATCATCCCCTTGTCATCATCCCCACCCCCCTTCATCATCCCCACCCCCCTTCATCATCCCCTTGTAATCATCCCACACCCCCCCCCTTCATCATCCCCTTGTCATCATCCCCACCCCCCTTCATCATCCCACACCCCCCTTCATCATCCTCTTGTCATCATCCCACACCCCCCCTTCATCATCCTCTTCTCATCATCCGCCCTCAGTGGTCTTCAACCTGCGGACCTCCAGAGGTTTCAAAACTACAACTCCCAGCAAGCCCGGGCAGCCATCGGCTGTCCGGGCTTGCTGGGAGTTGTAGTTTTGAAACCTCCGGAGGTCCGCAGGTTGAAGACCACTGCGGCCTTCGACATCACCCAGCCTCCTCTCACCCCCCTTTAGTTCTGTACAGTACTCATCTCCGCTCGGCGCTGGTCCGGTGCTGCAGGACTGTCCGGAGAGGAGGTGGTCCGGTGGGATAGTGGTTCCGGGCTGCTATCTTCACCGGGGGCGCCTCTTCTCCGCGCTTCCGGCCCGGAATAGAGGCGTTGCCTTGACAATGACGCAGAAGTACGTTGGCAATTAACGTACCTCTGCGTCGTTGTCAAGGCAACGTGACTATTCTGGGGCCGGGCCCGAAGCGCTTAGAAGAGGCCTCCCCGGTGAAGATAGCAGCCCGGAACCACTATCCCACCGGACCCCCTCCTCTCCGGACAGTCCTGCAGCACCGGACCAGCGCCGAGCGGAGGTGAGTACTGCCCGGGCTTGCTGAGAGTTGTAGTTTTGAAACCTCTGGAGGTCCGCAGGTTGAAGACCACTGCGGGTGGGGGAGTTCACTCGAGTATAAGCCGAGGGGGGGTGTTTTCAGCACGAAAAATCGTGCTGAAAAACTCGGCTTATACTCGAGTATATACGATACTCCTTTACCAGTGTTATCTAAAGACCTTATCTTATTATCTATCAGACTCTATAGAACATCCAAACAAAGCCAAGCACAATGCTCAGAAAAGAAGAGCAGCACATTCAAAATTAAATCTGGTTGGTTTAAGCAGATATGTGAGCCTAGGTCACAGAATTTCCTAATAGACATCAAAAAATAGTTTCACTGCACCACTCCAAAATTGTGAAAAATTCAAGTTCCCTTATGTCCTAACCAGCAGCACAAGTGGGGTGTTCTGCCCCTGTGAAGCTGGCAGGACGGTGGAATTTTTAATTCCACCCAAGCAATCAACCTTTTAATTAAACCCCCCATAAAAGGCCTCCTGCCACATTGCTTTTTTTCTGTCCTGTGGGACAGCAGGACGGTGCAGGCTCTGTGTATCACTGAGGCTGCATGGAGTGTTCCCCCTCCTTTGTGGGGGTATCTTTTTATATTTTAGTATGTTTTCCTGCAGCCTTGCTGCCTTCCTTTTATTTTTATTTATTTTTGCTGAGCAGCGTTGGTCTTAGTTGTGTTGTGGCTCCAGTTGTTGATGCTCTCAGACTAAAAGGTCTAGAGATCATCCCTTACCTGGACGACTGGCTTCTAAAAGCCACCACTCCAGAGGTTTTGCAATCCCATCTTCACCTGGCTCTAGAATTTCTCCAGCGTCTAGGCTGGATTATAAATTGGGAAAAGTCCGAGATCATTCCTTCCACCACCAGGAAGTTTCTGGGCTTCATAATCGATTCTTCCCAAATGACCTTATCTCTGACTCCAGAGAGAAAAGGTCAAGTAGTAAGAGCCGCGGAGTTCTTGAGAAGCCCTCGCAGGGTCTCCATTCGAACTCTGATGAAGATGTTGGGTCACATGTCAGCATCTGTAGAGGCAGTTCCTTGGTCCCTTTGGCATCTCCGGCCACTTCAAGAGCAAGTGTTGGCTGTCTGGAATCGCAACCCCAGGGGGTTGGACAAAAAGTGCTCCCTGTCTCCCGAAGTCCAAGCATCCCTCAGTTGGTGGAGGGATCTGACGAATGGGAAGTCCTTGATTCAACCTCGTTGGATGATTATGACCACGGATGCCTCCCTTCTGGACGAAAATCCGGTTCAGGGTATTTGGACCCCTCAGGAGAGACTTCTCTCCTCCAATATGAGAGAGCTGAGAGCAGTTCGGCTAGCTCTACTCCATTTCGCTCCACTCATTCTAGGGAAAGCAATAAGAGTCCAGTCAGACAACACCACAGTGGTGTCTTACATCAACAGACAGGGGGGCACAAGGTCACAAACTCTCCTCAGAGAGTCAGGACTAATTCTTTCCTGGGCAGAGTCCAACCTAACCCACCTTTCAGCGATCCACATTAAGGGGGATCTCAACACAGTTGCAGATCGTCTAAGTCGACGTCTTCCAGTCCAGGGCGAATGGTCCCTCAACAAGGATATTTTCAATGAAATAACCAGTCAGTTAAGTTTTGCTCTCTTTACAAAGAGGACAATCCTGTGGTGATAGATGCTCTGTCCATTCCATGGAGGTTCAGGCCGCCTACATATTCCCTCCACTTTCCATGATACCGAGGGTATTGATGAAAGTCAGGCAAGACCAGGCCTCTGTCATAGCCATCATACCTTTCTGGCCCCAGAGGTCCTGGTTCACCCAGCTCATGAGGATGAGTCAAGGGTGTTATTGGAGGCTTCCCAATATGCAGACCATAGTGTCTCACAACACAGGCTCCTGCCTAGATCTGAGGAGACTCAATCTGACAGCCTGGAGATTGACAGGACCCTACTTGGTAGTGGGATTCCTGCAGAGGTTTTGACAACCATTGCTCATTCCAGAGCACAATCAACAAACAAAGTTTATTCCCAGATAAAACGGATCTTTCATCAGTGGTGTACTATGAAAGAGGTAGTAGCCTCCTCTTTCTGCAATACTACGCTTTCTCCAGGATGGCCTTGACAAGGGTCTAAGCCCATCTACTCTAAAGGTTCAGGTTTCAGTACTCTCTGCCTCTTTAGGCAGACCTTTGTCACAAGAACCCCTAATCAAAAGATTTCTCATGGGAGCTGAAAGACTTAAACCTAGAGTTCTCAGGCCTATCCCCAGATGGGATTTACCCACTGTTCTTAAGGGGTTATACACTCTCCCCTTTGAAACTCTGGAAGAAGTTGACTTTAGGTATTTATCCCTTAAAGTTACCTTGTTATTGGCCATAACCTCAGCCAAAAGACTTGGTGAGCTTCAGGTCCTTTTGGCTTTTGAGCCTTACACACTCTTTCTTCAGGACCGAGTCCTGTTGAGATATCTGCCTACCTTTGTTCCTAAGGTCCCAACTTTCTCTAACATCATCCAGGTCATATTTCTCCCAGTTCTGTGTCCTAACCCATCTTCTCCTGAGGAAGCTGCAGATCACACTCTGGACATTTTAAGAATTCTGAAAATCTACATTGCAAGAACTGGCGAATTCAGAAGATCAGAACACCTTCTTGTTTCTTTTGCAGGGCAGAACAAAGGTTTTAAAGCCTCTAAACCCTCTCTGAGTAGATGGATTAAAGAGGCAATCTGAGAGGCCTTTGTAGCCCAGGAGTTGACTCCTCCGGCCTTTGTTACTGCCCATTCTACCCGGGCAGTTTCTACCTCCTTTGCTGAGAGGAAATCTGTTCCTCTGGAACAAATCTGTGCTGCTGCCTCTTGGGGCACCCATAACACTTTTATCAGTCATTACAGGGTTGATGCCAAATATTCGGAAGAGTTGGCTTTGGGCAATCAATCCTAAGTGCCACTCTGCCGTAGTCCCTCCCTATTTGTGTTGTTACTTGCTAAGTCCCCACTTGTGTTGCTGGTTAGGACGTAAGGAAAGCGTTAATTTTTTACGTAAATTAGTTTTCCCTTAGTCCTAACAGCAGCACATAAATTTCCCACCCTTATTGTTTTAGTTGTTACTTGTTAAATAAGCAATGTGGCCTGTGGGAGGAGGCCTTTTATGGGGGGTTTAATTAAAAGGTTAATTGCTTGGGCGGAATTAAAAATTCCACAATCCTGCCAGCTTCAAAGGGGCAGGACACCCCACTTGTGCTGCTGTTAGGACTAAGGGAAAACAAATTTACGTTAAAAATTAATTTTTCATCAAAAGCTTAAATGTACAGAACTTAGCTATGTTCGAAAGTCCCATAAAAAATGAAAGGAGCTGTGGGGTAAAATGGACACTGCCCCTTCATTTGTTCAAGGGGACTAAGAACGTTCTTGTGATTGGTGGGGTCCCTGCAGTTTAACCCCCACACAACAGATTCTTATCACCTAACCTGTGGAAAGGCAACTTGCTTAAATATTGTCAGAATCCCTTTAATAATTAAAGGGGTACTCCAGTGCTATCACGCCCCCTCCCATAGGCTTGCATTGAGGGGCGGAGCGTGACATTACATGGGGGCGGGAGCGTGACGTCACAGGCCGCCCGCCCTGTAGTCGCCTGTAATCAGTCCCGGAGCGAACACGCTCCGGGGACTGATTACAAACGGGATGCCGCGTGCAAGATCACGGGGGTCCCCAGCGGCGGGACTCCCGCGATCAGGCATCTTATACCCTATCCTTTGGATAGGGGATAACATGTCTAAGCACCTGAGTACCCCTTTAAATATTCCAGCCTTAAAACCATGCTCTACATACAAATAATCATACTTTAACATCTATTCTAATTTATTTTTACTTTACTTTTAGAGAGGGTTCACATTTTATGTCCAATATTGATGCTAGGTTTTCTTTTAGAGAGGGTTCACATCATATGTCCAATATTGATGCTAGGTTTTCTTTTAGAGAGGGTTCACATTATATGTCCAATATTGATGCTAGGTTTTCTTTTAGAGAGGGTTCACATTATATGTCCAATATTGATGCTAGGTTTTCTTTTAGAGAGGGTTCACATTATATGTCCAATATTGATGCTATGTTTTCTTTTAGAGAGGGTTCACATTATATGTCCAATATTGATGCTAGGTTTTCTTTTAGAGAGGGTTCACATTATATGTCCAATATTGATGCTAGGTTTTTCTTAAATTCTTCTTTTTTTACTTTTTATTTCTTTCTTCTTTGCCTAACTGTCCATTTACCTCCACTGCAGTTCTCAACTGTCATCTTATACTGTCCATACCAGGTCTCATATTCCATTTCTGTTCTGTTGGTTAGGTAGATGCTGTTTGGAAAATATTCATGTGTATTATGTTTTCACTTCTTGTGTGTGCAGCTTGTTCACACTAAAATTTCTGTTCTTATCTGCAGTTCTGTATTGTCTTGATTTCTTATACAGGTTGCACAAGTTATCTCAAAGAAAAAATATGCTAGATAAGATTGACAGCTACTATAGTGGGAAAGGCAGAGTTGGAATAGATGTAAAAAAAACATTGTAAAGTGTAAACATTGTAAAGAGTTATGAAGGAAAGTTTCAGATATCCTGAGAAGTCCTCCTAGCATTTTTCCTTCCTGCATGAGAAAACTCATGAATTATGCAGGAGAAAAAAGGCCATCACTCGCTGCTCAGATAATCTCGTGTAATTTATGACTAAAATAATGGGTGTAATATGGCAATAAGACAAAACAGGTTTTTGAGCTTCACTTTCACCAGTCATTCAAGACTGATGGCCGAGAATGGGGATGTATGAAGTCACACACACTTTACTGTAATGCATTTAAAGGCCATTTATTAATATGTTTGGTAATTAACAATAACCATACTAGAATTCTTGTGATAAAACTAGGTTGTGAAATGTCTTGACCATAACTCAAATATTTGCAGCTGTAATAATGCTCTAAACAATTGCGTACATATTTGGAAATTATATTAGCATCTCTGTATATTTGATACATTGATATTAGCAGCTTTTGTTACATATAGCTCTGAATGCTCCATTTGTCTAAGGCTGGGTTCACATATATCAGGCGTCCTACATAGTTTCCCTCCGGCATGCATCGGAGGGAAACTGATGCCAGAACTGATCCCATTCATTTGAATGGGACAGATCACAATCATCCAGCGTCTCAATCTTAACGCTGAATGGTTAGACACGCCAGACGAGAATGCAGCTAGCTGCGTTCCCCTGTCCACCATGCAGAAACAATGGATGTTAGATGCCATACAACTGATGACAACTTGTGATCAGTTTTGGCATCAGTTGTGCCAGATGCTGGACATATGTGAACATAGCCTAACAAAATTAAACATTCTTTGACTGACCACTCAATTTTCCCTGTTTTTTAACCTGATAAGGACGGTGGGCGTATCCATATGCCCCCGTTTTAAAGTTCTTAAGGACTGAGGGCGTATGGATACCCCCATGGGAATTCCGGTCCCACCACTAGCTGGTTGGGGACAGGATCGAGATGCCTGCTGAAATCATTCAGCAGGCATCCCGGGACACATCGCCGAGGGGAGTCCTGAGATCCCCCATTTCGGCGATTGGAGAAAATTGCATGTCAATTCAGACATGCTATTTTCTCCAATTCCGGGCTGATCGGGTCTCTGGGAGTTGGGAGTTGTAGTTTTTCAACATCTGGAGGGTCACAGTTTGGAGACCACTGTTACAGTGGTGCCCAAACGGTAGCCCTCCAGATGTTGCCAAACTACAACTCTCAGCATGCCTAGACCGCCCAGGCATGCTGGGAGTTGTAGTTCTGTAACATCTGTCCCTTCAGATTTTGCAATTTTCATGACATTTTTGAAAATTGCTGCTCTACTTTGAAGCCCTCTAATTTTTCCAAAATGTAAAGATATGTCCATTTTATGATGCCGACATAAAGTGGACATATTGTATTTGTGAATAAAAATAACATTTATTTGGAATATCCATTTTCCTTACAAGCAGAGAGCCTCAAAGATAGAAAAATGCTAAATGTTCATGAAATTTTGGGATTTTTCATCAAGAAAGGATGCAAGTAACGCCGAAAATTTACCACCAAAATAAAGTAGAATATGTCACGAAAAAACTGTCTCAGAATCAGAATATTCGGTAAAAGCGTTTTAGAGTTATTAACGCTTAAAGTGACGGTGGTCAGAATTGCGAAAAAGAGCTCAGTCCTTAAGGTGAAAAAGGCTCAGTCCTTAAGGTGAAAAAGGGCTCAGTCCTTAAGGTGAAAAAGGGCTCAGTCCTTAAGGGGTTAAGTACAGCTTTGATTTAGGTCCCTTTTGCAAATTTGCAGCAGGTACCACCTATCTTCATAAGACTCTTCAGAAGCATGCATTGTCATGTCAGACTCCTTCTCTAAATCAGTGTTTTCCAAGCAGTGCACCTCCAGCTGCTGCAAAACTACAACTCCTAGCATTCCCGGACATGCTGGTAGTTGTAATTTTGCAACAGTTGGAGACAGACTACTTGGGAAACTCGGCTCCAGAGAATAAACAGAAAAGAAACCATTAACAGATCTTATTTAAAACCCTGTCAGAATGTATACAGAGAAAATAAAGATTTCTAGTCAGGTCTTTTAAGCCTGCTTTATTCATTCTTCTATACAAAAATACGGAGGTTTACCGTTTGTACCTTATTGTATTTGCAAATATCAAGTTTCTAACAACAGAGTTCTTGTAGTGGCAAACCTGATACTATGTGAATGGAGTTTTCTTAACATCAATTGTTTTGAATAAGAAATATTATTTTAGGTTATAAAATGTGTATACTACATAATCATACATTGATACACAGCAGTGCTCCAGTCAAGAAATGTTTCCTGCTGAGCTCTTCATTTGATAGACTCATACTGGTATAGGTATCAAGATTTATAAGATTAACACAATTCAGAATCCAACATTTTCTTCGTATTTCTTTTCTTAAAAAATAATGTATTTACTTTTTACATTTGTTATCTATCTACCTGTCTCTTTATCTATCTATCTATCTATCTCATATCTATCTATCCATCTATATCAATCTATCTCATATTTATCTATCTCATATCTATCTATCTCATATCTATCTATCACATATCTATCTATTTATCTATCTATTTATCTCATATCTATCTATCTATCTCATATCTATCTATCTCGTATCTATCTATCTATCTATCTATTTTTCTATCTATCTCATATCTATCTATTTATCTATCCATCCATCCGTCTAATTATCATATAAATCCTTTTTAGATTCTTAACTATTTCTACAATAACAGTTAGAAAAAACAATGTTTGATATATATGCTTATTATTTTATTACTGTTTTTTTTTTTTTTAAACACTTTAGAAAATTTATACTATATTTATTTTGGACATATAGACAGGCATTTATCAAGCGATTTAGTTAATTTTTTTTAACTACAAATGTCACACAAATGTCGCACCTGCGACTACGCGATTTTTCGTGTGACATTTTAACTGGAAAGCGAGAAAAGCAAGTTTTCCAAAACTTATCTACATAGTAATAATTTTAAAATGAACTACGGGTAGTCTGGCATTTATTAACTGCGACAGTCGCAATTGCGCAAAAAAGGTAAAAAATTTACAAAATTTACTCCAGCTCAAACATGGAGCAGAAAAAGCTACTACCAAAGTAAAAAAAAAAAAAATTGCTTATGTGAAAGAAAATTATCAACAGGCTGAAACCAGTTGATAAATAAGTCACACATAAGCAAAAAAAAAACAAAAAAAAAAACAGTAAAGAAAAAGGTACTAAAAAAAGGAATACATAAGCAAACATTGATAAATGTCCCTCATTGACATTAAGCAATGACGTGCATAATGTGTAGATTTGTGTAGATGAGGTGTAGATTTGCTAAGCTACTGAATGTCATAGATCATAATGGTGGTTTGTTGGAGAGAAGGGGGACAACATATTGTTTCTTGCACATGGCTCTCCGCTGTTTGTATTAGTCCCTGGGCCAGTTACCCTCTTAAGGACATAGCTAGTTTTGGCCTTCATAATGCAGCCCCATTTTTTGACCTGTTACTTTTTTTTGGTAATTACTTTGGAATGCTTTGCTAAAGCTATTTTACTACTTTTCTGTGGTCTTTCATGTTTTTCTTCTGCTTCTGATGCAAACTGCTGGCTCTGTTTTCTTCATTGTCCCACTTTCTGAATGGTTTACATTCTGTAATGGGTTTGACTGTATATCTGTACATTCTAGCTGGGATTTCAGCCAACTCTATATTCCAACCTACTAGACCTTTTTGATTATAACACGCTCGTTCCTCCCACAATAGTCTCTAATCTACTGTTAAGTTGTTCTCTGCAATGCCTGACCCTGATGCTTTTGTCTATTTTTTCACAGTCTGTGGACTTATAATTAGGGGTCAGGTTAAGAGTCTGATTGTTTATTTGTCAGGTCAGGCTTATAATTTAAAAATCTGATCTGAAATATGATAATTTAGAGGTCTGTTCTGAGGTCTTATAATTGAAAGGTCTTGTCTAGGAGTCTTGTAATTTAGGGCTCTGGTTTGTGGTCCAATAATTTAAGGATCTCTTGTGAGGACTTATAATATAGGCATCAAATTTGGGAAAGTACAGATTAATGCTCCTAGATCCATCCATTGTAAGTAGTTATTCAAATTCCAGACTATATGTTATATTTGAATTATTGTAATTGTTTAATATTAGAATAGGAATCATGTTCCACAGCACAGTACACTGTAGGCATCCAGTACAGTTCCAGTAGGGAACCTGCTGTTTAAATAGTAATCCTACACCAGAACATAATAATATAGCAGCCCTCATTTCAGTAGATCATGCAGCATTTTAGAGATGCAGAAGCCTGGTAATGTGTCTGGCTATGTGACATCATCTGCTGCCTATCATTACCTTACCTTTACCGGTTTTCAAGGAGAGTCTGTAGAAGGCAACAAGTGAAGCATTAACTTTAATGGATTAATCAAGATGAGAGAGAAGAAGAGAATGATCTGTTCAAATGTTCATTGATTCATCTCCAAAACACTTTAAAATGAGAATTCTATGTAAAGCCCAGGCGATGCAGATATATCAGAAAGTTAAACCCAAATCTAATCCATTCTTAAAAGGGGGAAAACAGTACAGCTTGATTAGTGTCTCAGACCCTATTTTCAAACCAATTTGATGTTCCTTCAAGCTATAGAAAGTCACAGCGCTAAGGGCAGATGTTATCAAATCCTCTACAATTGCTTCCAGATTAGTACTTAGAACTAAGTAGATTCATTACATCATTAACATATCAATATCAAATGTACATACAATGCCGAAAATAATTGACATTCGGTGTCATTGTCTTTCTGACTCTGCTTGCAGCTTCAGGGAATGCTGAAATTTAACCAATTGTCTTATTTATTCAATATCAAGAATAAAATATGTTGAAAAAGAAAATGCGTATGTTATTGACTATTGTTACGTATTTAATAAATTATGCTTTTATGTTAAACAACAATATTAACACATTGCTGGTGAAGTACTTTCTTTATTACAGCTGTATGACACGATCTAGAGTTTATGGATTGTGTAGGCCTGAAGGACTTATGAAATATATTGTGACAGGTTGTATCTATGATAATCAAAGAGTAAACCAGTCACCAGTATAGTATATCAATCAGATATGACATGAGAGACAGAAAGGGGAGTCAGCTGTCAGACCACCATCTAGCTGACCTTTCTGTTGTGTCTTACTCAAAGATTAGGACCGTTCAGTTTAAATGAAAAGACTGACTTACATTTGCAGTCACTCAGTAATGAAGTTGAACAAAAAGAAAAAAACTAAACAAAAAACAAAAGAAAACAGGGCACTCATATGTTTCTAAAACTACCATCCATTTCAAACAATGGCCAAAACCATGGTTTGGTCTATTTTCCAATTATTCAAAAATGAATCTTTTATGGCATGAATAATTGACCCTGGTGGGATTTAACAGGGACCAGTGTGTGGCAAGGTAACAATACTGACCGATTAGTCACTGTGCCACCCGTGGAGCTCAGTGATGCTGGCAAGGTCTGGTGACACTGTTGTGTGCAGTGGTCTGCCAGCCTATTTCAACCCAAGATCTAGTGCACAAACATGTGGAACACAATACAACTTATAGTTTTCTTAGTGATGTAAATGCTATTTGCTTCACTTCTGTCAGTTCAGAAGTTAATGAATCTCTTCCCTATGTGTCTAAATGTTCAGCCTGTTACATTAATGATGAAATTACTTTACCCTTGCAGAAATTCCAGGCACAATGATAAAAAAAGGGCAGGCAACTGAGTTCATGATATCTGAAGTCTCGAGCTAGTGACGGGAGCTATTTAAGAGAGCAGCACAGCACCAGCTTCAGATTATAGCGGACCTTTCCTTCATAATGACAGTTATTATCACCCTGATGTAATAAATGATATTAACATTTATTAATATGAATAGCACTGTGGTTCCTCTATACTGTTTAACCACATTTGCCTCAGACACTTTCCTCATTTCCACATGACACGCTGCAATCTTTGTATTTTCACATTAACATTTTTATGTTAGATAGAACTTTACATGGATTCAAATCATCGTTGAGTTTTACAAGATTCCAGGCAAGCTTTATTTCTTGTCTCCTTGGCGATAATTACACTTGTGAGGAAATGCAGTAACCTCTCAATGTGGCTCTATCCTTCCTTCCCTCCTAAAGAGGGGCTAGGGAACATGCGTTGGGTTCAAAAAGGGGTGTCCAAGTCACTCTGCCTTGGCCAAAATTTTACTTAGAGAGCTAGGGCCGTCATTTGAAGTTCTTCCCTGAAACAAAGCCTAGCTACAAATTTCTCTCTATCTATCTATCTTGCATTCATCAAGTTTTCAGACACTTTCACTTTTCCACATTTTGTGGCATTGTGCTAAAATATTTACTAAAAAGGAAAAACTTTAACTTTGCATGGACATAATTATTCAAACCCTTTGAGATGACACTTGAAATTTAGCCTCCCATTTCTCTTGATCATCTTGGAGCTTTTTTTTACACCTTGATTGGAGTCACCTGTGGTAAATTCAGTTAATTGGAAATGATTTGGAAAAGACAGGGCCCTAGTAGAGGTGACCAAGAATCCAATGGTCACTCTGGGTGAGTTTGAAAGATCATGTGTGCAGAAGGGAGAAACTTCCAGAAAGTCAACTGTCACTGTCTCTCCTTGGTAAAAAAAAAAAAAAAATGCATGAAACATGAAAACCCACCTGAAGTTTGCAAACAATCTACTAAAGGACTTTCAGATTGTGAGAAACAAGATTTTCGGGTCTAGTAAAACCAACATTGTATTTTCTGGTGTCAATTTTAAGTGTCATATCTAGCCAAGACCAGGCACTGCTCATCATCTGCCCAATACCATCCCTACAGTGAAGCATGGTGGTGACAGCATTATGCTGTGGGGTGTTTTTTAGCAGCAGGGATAAGGAGACTGGTTAAGGAAAAACTGAATGGAACTAAGAGCAGATATATTCTTAATGAAAACCCGACGCAGAGTGCTCTGGACCTCAGACTGGCCTAAGGGTTCACCTTCCAACATGACAGTGACCCTGAGCACACAGCCAAGACAACACACGAGTGGCTAAGGGACAACTCTGTGGATGTCTTACGTGGCCCAGCCAGAGTTCTTATCAAAAATCTATTTTTTTTTAGGTGGGGGTGCAATTTTGTTAATTTTTTGCACATATAACAAAATGTGAAAAAGTGAAAGTGGCTGAAGACTTTCTAAATTCACTGTGTCTCATATCAAAAGGTTAGATGAGTCGTAAGAGGTGTAGGTAGTTGCCTAGGGTGAGAAGGTTCATATTTATAAAAAGACTTTAATTACTGATAATTTATTTGTCCTGAGCAGAGGCTTTCAGACTCTCTGCTCTATATTACAACATATGAAAAAAGGGATTGAGTAATCCCTCCCTTGGACATACAATCATGTCAGGTCCTAGGATGACCAAATATACTCTTTGAGTCATTTGCTCATCCTTGCATACCCCTAACCCAATTGCATGTATACAGTTCGGTAAACAAAGTATATTATTTTAAATTGGAGGTTCTAATAATAGTATTGATTTAATATTTTTGATAAAGAAGTACAAAAAAATGTTCTAATAATGTTATTTATCTCAAGTAGAGTGAGTTTTCCTTCTACAAGACCAGCTTGGCTCGCTGCATGCTCACAATAATTATAAGGAATGTAGAACTAGCGTTATCAGTAATTACCATTAGAAAGGCTGCATTTTTTTTCCTCCAGTCATTCTGAATAAAAGCTTGTTTATCCACCCCCTTACTACAATAAATAGTATTTTCTACTCTATTGTTGGGCAGGGTTAACAGCTAACTAGGCATCACTGCGGGGGTGAGATTGATTTGTTTTTACTTGCACAAATCCATAAAATGCATTTATTTCCTTTTGATCATGTGTGCTCATTGTAAGAACACACATCGTTCTCGATTTACTTGCATGTTACATTATATATTCTTACCAGTGTATTGATTCAAACACCATGGCTTTCTAGATTAGACACCATATACACCTGATTAGCACAATACATATCTTCTTAACCCAATGCCACTTCTCTCTACTAACCTGTTTTTATTTATAATATGATTGTTTAACTCCTTAACGACAATGGACGTAAATGTACATCATGTGCCGTGGTACTTAACGCACCATGATGTACATTTACACGCCGCCATGACCGCGAGCACCAGACCACAATCACGTGGATGTCTGCCATTAACCCCTCAGATGCCGTGATCAATACAGATCATGGCATGTGCGGTACTTTTAATGGATGATCGGATCGCCTGCAGCGCTGCCGCGGGGATTCGATCATCCAGCATGGCAGCCAGAGGTCCCCTCACCTGGCTCCGGCTGTCTCCCGGGGTCCTCTGCTCTGGTTTGAGATCGAGCAGACAAGAGCAGAAGATCACCGATAACACTGATCAGTGCTATGCTTTATGCATAGCACTGAACAGTATTAGCAATCAAATGATTTCTCTAAATAGTCCCCTATGGGGATTATCACAGTGTAAAAAAAGTTAAAATATTTTAAATAAAAAAGTAAAAAAATTGAAAAATCCCCTCCCCCAATAAAAAGTAAAACGTCCGTTTTTCCCAATTTACCCCCAAAAAAGCATAAAAATAATTATTGCGTAAAAGTCTGAACTATTAAAATAAATTGTTAATTATCCCATACAGTTTACGGCATAAACGTAAAAAAAAAAAATAAAACTGGAAAAATTGCTGCTTTTTTGTCACATTTTATTCCCAAAAAAATTTATAAAAAATTTATAAAAAGTAAAACCTGAGCAAAATTGGTACTGATAAAAACTACAGCTCATGGCGCAAAAAAATTAGCCCTCATACCACCCAATATACGGAAAAATGAGAAAGTTATAGGTGGTCAAAATAGGGCATTTCAAACATACTAATTTTGTTAAAATGGTTTGAGATTTTTTTTTAAGTGGTACAATTATAGAAAAGCATATAACATGGATATCATTTTAATCATATTGACCCACAGAATAAAGTGTATAGCGTGAAAACAAAGCCTTCCAAAATTTGCTAAATTGTGGTTTTCTTTTCAATTTTCCCACATAAATAGTATTTGTTTGGTATGGTAAAATAAGTGATGTAATTACAAAGTAAAATTGGTGATGCAAAAAACAAGCCCGCATATGAGTCTGTGGATGGAAATATAAAAGAGTTATGATTTTTAGAAGGCGAGAAAGAAAAAACTAAAATGCAAAAATAAAATTGGTCTTGTACTTAAGGCTAAAATGGTCCTGGTCCTTAAGGGGTTAATAATGTTATTACAAATAGTTTTTTTTTTTTTCATGCGTAAATTATTTTGGGTTGTACTTTCAACCAGATGGAGACATTCCAAAACAGGTACAACTGACACAGAATAGATTAAACAATATGTTCTTTCTACGTGTGAATACTACATATACCGTACATGATGTAAAATGTAGTAATGCAAATGTTAGCTGAACCTCATCATTTTTAACAGAATTGGTTTATGTTTAAGGGTGGTCTCTCCTAGAACCTCTCAATTGGCAGAACTTAGAAGGATCGGTCATTTTGGGTTTCAACATTCATAATTCTTTGTTCCTGTAAAGAGAAACATCTGCCAGAAAAATAAAAAGGGCTTATTTTCCCTTTTGCAATTAAAGAATCATTTACTTTTTGTTGAGCATGAAATTTTATAGTAAGGTCAGCTTTTAGCTGCATAAACAGATACAGTATGTAAAAGCGGAACTGTGGGCAGAAAACACATGGGTTTAAGTACAATAGACACAATAGTAGATAGGGCTAGTCATCTTTATTTTGGGGCATTCATTTTTATCTTGATTTTTCTTACTTCTAGCTCATAATATAAGTCTTTTGTTATTATGTAAAAATGCAAATCAGGCTCAAAAGCCCAAGGACATATCCCAGTATGTCAAGAGCCCAAGTATGTCCTGTCCATGTTCTCTTTATTAGCGCCCACTGGTCCACTTGCATTCACCTAACCCATTTGACTGACAGACACTAGATAAAGAGGACATGGGGTGGGCTTACATGGGCTCTTGACATGCTGGGAAATGCCCCTGGCCATTGGAAAGAACTTTACAGATGAAGAAGGAATGCTTGGAATCAAGATGATGAGTCCTATCTAGTCATATGATTATATACACCCTTGTTTATCTTCTGACAGGTCTTTTTTAAGTATATGGCCTCATTAAATGTCCCTATACACTTAAGTAAAAAATAAAAGTTTGTGGGTTTGGTTGACTATCTAAAGCATATGTGGGCCTTTTGACTTTTCCCCAACAGATGATGTCAGGGAAGAGAAGGGTTGGGCATACTGTATTTCATATGGCTGATCCTTTTGATCATCTCCAGTTTGATCTGAAATAAACAGCAGTTTACCCCTTCTGTCTGCACTTAAATGTCATGGATCATAGTTGTGTCCCAATAAAGCCAACAAATGGATTATGTATTTAATTTGGATTCTCTACAGCCTTACAGTATTTCCCATTTTGAAAAGATCGATTTTGATCATTTTATTTGGAATGTGATAGCTATTTGATCTAATAATAGGATGTTTACAGAGCAGAAGGGTTCATGTACATAGCCGTATTTTTGTATCTGTGCGTATAACTTGTTAAGTTGGAGGTTTAATACCATGCCCATACAAGTGTATGGACCATAACTAAGCTCCTGTATGCTCACAATTTCGAACTGACTTTTTCTAATGGACTCCCCTAGAGTATTCTCATTAGAGTTACTTCTAGGGCATAAAGTTCCATATACATGGCATTAAAGAAAGCCTTTCACAGTAGCATTGTACAGGATCTATGCACTGGGCCCTGCTGTGTGATTAAGGCTAAAATGTGTCTTTCCATTATTATATAAAGCTGAAATATCCACATGAAGAGCCTTCAGTAACTAGCCAAAGACCTTTTTGGCTAATTTATTGAATGATCAAACATGAACAGCAGGAGACAATTCACCTGCACCTGTTTCACTGTGAGGTTTTAATATTTCAGTCTGTTCAGCTTTGGTGAGCATGCTTGTAGGTTGTATGGGCACATATAATGAAATGCATACAGTTCTATTTTTCCATTAAAATTTGTCTTTGCTTAAGGCAGCACTACTTCAGTCAATGAAAAGAAACGGTAATATACGTTGTTATTTTGGAAGCGAATATCTAAATATTGCAGTTGTTTGGCTTGGAAATACTTTCTCTGTAGAATACCAATTGTAGACTTAAACACTACCGCTTTTTTACATCTCTGATTGAAAATAAATTGGTCATCTGCATAGTTAAATTATTTCTGGAACATTGGATTAGGTTCACAGAATTACAGGAGCATATTGCACAATACTCAGTATGAACCACAAAATGACATTGCTGGAAAAACTCAAAATACATGTTATGAATATGAATTTTGAATGTGCCAAGTGTTGCTTTTTATTCAAACAAAACCAAACATCTATTTTGAGCTTGTAGAACAAATAGTGAGGGACTTATCAAGGCATGTGAAGTGTGATCGTCCTTGACCAATTAAGAGCTGTTTAACTTCTTCTATGCATGCTCCAAATACATTATGATAAATGTGTGTTTCCTCTAGAAACATATTAATGGGACATGAGGGAGATAAATGCTCAAAGCTGCAACTGTGATGGATCATCAACACACCCTTACCTATTACCCTAGCGTTCACTTTGGGAGAAGGCAACTCTGTTTTCTTATATTTACCTCTGAGAATGAACCTTTAGAAATTCATGAAAATTCACAACAATGCCAACATGTGCCACACATTGATGTCACTGTGTGGCACATGTCTGGTAAAACATGTGCAGCAGGCCCTTTCTTTTCTACATTATGTCTGGACCCTGATCAGGCCCTTGAACTGCTGGGACCTACATCTATTTTTCCTTGCTATAATGTTTTTTTGTTTTTGTTTTTTTTTCATTGTTACTTGTGTTTCGATGTGATATTAAATAAAAAAAAAATAGGACAATAAAAAGGAGAAGGACAATGCAAATGATATACATTTCCTAGTTAGAGGGCTCCTTATCCCCCTCCTGCCTGTTTGTGGCTACTAGAGTTGGTAGTGAAGATGAAAAAACCAAGGTGCCTGCTTTACACAATTTGTTTAACTGCTATTAATGCTAATAAGAATTGCGTGAGTAGTGAAGAACCATAACCTAAGCATTTACTTAAAGGGGTTATCCAGGAAAAGAAAAACAGAGCTACTTTCTTTTAAAAACCTGCTTCTCATCTTTCTCCAGGTTGGGTGTGGTTCTGCAGCTCAGTTCCATTGAAGTGGATTGAGCCAAGTTGTAAAACCACCCCCAACCTGGAGACAGATGTGGAGCTGTTTTTGAAAGACATTAACTGTGTTTTTCCATTCCAGGATAACCCCTTTAAAGGGGTACTCCGGTGAAAAACAATTTTCTTTAAATCAACTGGTGCCAGAACGTTAAACAGATTTGTAAATGACTTCCATTTAAAAATCTTAATCCTTCCAGTACTTATCATCTGCTGTTTACTACAGAGGAAGTTATTTTCTTTTGAAATGTCTTATCAGTCTGACCACAGTGCTCTCTGCTGACACCTCTGTCCATGTTAGGAACTGTCCAGAGCAGGATAGGTTTTCTATGGGGATCTGCTCCTGCTCAGGACAATTCCTGAGACAGACAGATGTGTCAGCAGAGAGCACTGTTGTCAGACAGTAAAGAAATTTCTAAAAAAAAATAACTTCCTCTGTAATATACAGGAGCTGATAGTACTGGAAGGGTTAAGATTTTTAAATAGAAGTAATTTAAAAATCTGTCTAACGTTCTGGCACCAGTTGATTTAAAAAAATGTTTTTCACCGGAGTACCCCTTTAACTCCAGGAGATTTAGCAGTTTGCAGTGCTACCCTGTTTATGCAACTTCTATGAATAAGAGTCAATGGGAGTTAGGAAAATTGCATGCAATAACTAGTTTTTCATGGCTTGGATATTTGTGGGATCCAATCCTAAAGATCACATCTTTAGGGATCTAGAAGTAGTACGTATAGTGAAGCTAGCCTTTTCCCTAAACAGTTGTGGAAACCTCATTGAATTTATGATCATTAGGACTAAAAGGCGGATTGCAACAGTAACAACTGAAAGAACAACAAGATGGAATGTAGAAATGACAATTAAGTAGTATCTGATGAAAAGAAACCTAAGTGTATGATGACCTGGGACAAGGGTTAGGTTTTAATGTACAATCAAGCCTGACTAATAATCCTAAAACGTTTTAGTCTGAGGATGTGTTTTATTCTTTTCTACTATATTGAGATCTAAGAAAGTAAGACATATCATGTGATGTAAGTTAGATTATTTAACATAATATGAGAAGTAAAGAATTCAGTAACTGTAAAAAAAAAAACTCTTTCTTTTCAATATCCTATTTAAATCCTGGCCGTAATAACAGCTCATTACATGACATTTAGAACAATTTAGTGATGACTTCATTAACAAGGATAGGAATAGTAGATAGAGGTGACCCTGCAAGCATGTTATCTCCTTTCTACTTTATGCAGCTCTTTCACAGACAACTTATTCAAGTTATTATTATTATTATTGTTGTTAATAATAATTTTATAAGTAAGATATATATATATATATATATATATATATATATATATATATATATATGTATATATAGTGATGACTCACTCTTGCAGACAGTTGCGGTTGCAGTGTAGAGGCACGGATACAGGACTTTTCAACTCAAAGGTCAGTGTTTTATTCACACTTGGCAAACAGAAAACAGTCTTTCAATGCAGAACAAAGGAAAACATAACAAAAGTACACCTGTATTCCTTAGGAATTTGTTCACACCTCAAGCAAGTCTTTTCCAAGTCCCCAGGCAGGCTGTTCACCAGCTTCCAAACTCTCAGGGAAGAACTCCATACTCAGCTCTCTATGGCAGTGTGAGCTGCAACTAGCAAATCCCCCTCAGCTGGTGAGGCAGCTTAGCTTTAAGGCCAACAAAAGACGGCCTGGATTGTGGGGAATGGCCCCCACCCTACACTTGACCATTCCCAGTAAGAGTCTTCCAGCCATACTACGGCCACAGCGACAGTCTGCAACGCAGCACAGACACTGAATAAATACTGTCTCATACTTCACCAAGGCCAGGAGCCTTGGTGACACATATCGACCGTCCACTATTATCCCTTTCACCTTCTCACAATATATATATATATATATATATATATATATATATTATTTATTTCTTTTCTATTTAAAAGAAATGGATTGACCTATTTGATTGTCTGCAAAGGCTTCTATATGCTCATGAATTACGAAAATATGAATGAGAAAAAGATGTGTATTACTCTTAGTTGCTTCATAGTCATGTTGGCTGTTTTAAGGGGCTGATACTTGACATGAGTAGAGATGAGTGAAGGCTCAGAACTTTTAGGGTAAATTTGGCTCACGGAGCTTTCCGCTTGCACAGGCCTGACATGAGGAACACCTGGGGGTGAATTATCAAAACCTGTCTAGAGGCAAAGTTGCTTCATTGCCCATAGAAACCAATCAGATCATTTCTTTCACTTTTGAAAAGGCCGCTATAAAATGAAAGTAGCAATCTGATTGTTTGCTACGGGCAACTCAGCAACTTTTCATCTGGACAGGTTTTGATAAATTTCCCCCACAGTGTTTTGGCACTTGGATGAATGAAAGAAGTACTAGGGACACTGTAATTATGTTAGGATAGCTCAGTATACCTTGTAGCTAGCAGAAAGATCACATAACCCCAGGTCTCCCTACTTTTTGCCAGAACTACCATTGAAAGAAGCAGAAGCAGCAGCACATGATGAGTACATGATGACAAAGTTTTTTACATCAGGTTTTTTAACCTGACATTGTTCATCACCAAATGAATGTCATGAATCGGCCAGGCCTACACATACACAACTCGCCATGATCACAAAAAAAAAGGAATCCTGTTTTTTTACTTTGTAATGTTTACAAAAACTATTTCTTCATCACTATCTTGAGGCACTTGATGTTTTTTTCAACTTTTCAAAATGTCAGTGTTTACAAAAGCAATTTCTTAACTATTTTGAGACACCAATCCTGTTGCAACTCCCAAAAAAGGGAATGCTCTGAAAAAGCCAATGAGTCTTCGATATTTCCATGTACATTTTAATACCAGCAGGCATCTGCTAACTAAAAGAGAAATTTTATGCACCTTTATTTTTGCATACAAAATCTGCTAGTGTGCTGTGTTTTTAAACAAGCTATTAGTTACCATGGGTTACTGCATGTCACTGTAACTGACAAAACCATTTTAAAACTACTTGAATTGATATGAAGTAGTTGTGGAGTGTATTTAATGCAGCATGGTTCAGCCCCGGAGTGGTAAAAAGAGACATAATAAACTGCTAAATTCATTTATTCTACAGTTTGAACTACAATTGTGAACTTTAATTTTAGATGTAGTGATGGCACAAAAGCTTAAGTTTATGCTTCTGATATTGTTTATTCTTAGTTTTTTTTTTTTTAGATAGTTTAATTATTGGAAATGTGTCATTATTCTGGTTGTAATTTACATAAAAATCTTTGTTACATGACTTGTATTTCAATTATATGGGGAGATATTTAAAAACTAATTCTTAGAAAGTGTGAATATAGGCTGGACGGTTTAAGATTGCACCAGGTTTGAAACAGTGACTCAGTAGTTTTAGAATCTGGCACATTTTTATTTTTTATCTAACCTGTTTTTATTTAACAATGGAAAAAACTAAATCTTGTGCATCCTACACTGTCTACTCCTATCTGCACCATCTATTAGATAGTTTACTTTAAGCTTAAGATTTTTTGCCTAAAAAGTGAAAAATGAACATGTGAATGAAGTGAAATTTGTGCCTTTTTAAAATTAAAGTGGTGCCACTTTTTTAATGTACTGTGTGGTAAAATACAGAAAAAAGGTGCAAAATCCTTATCCCCCATTCTGTGTTTTGGGCACTTTCGCTTCTACAGAAGCAGGCTTTGGTAAATGGTATGTGGCTACAGTAAAGGAGGTCATGGTTCAACTAGTGAGGACATATAGGTGCATTTATTATTTGTGATGTTTTAAAACATAACAATATTTTTCTGAAATACCACTCCACTCAATGGGTTCTCTAGAAATTGAAAGGCAAAAAAGTGCATTAAAAATGCACCATATTCATAATAAAATTATACATTTGTGCCATTTTTTTATTGACATAAGGTGAAAAGTGCAGGTTAAAGAAGTGCACATGATACATTTTCAGTGTTTTAAGTCATCTAAAACAATTATGTATATTGTAAGAAGGCATAGCAGCAAACAGGCTAGGCCAGGTTTACATAAATTCATCTAAAACATTACAAACTAGAAAACATTTCCCAAAGTTATAGAAAGTTGTCAGCAAGCATTTAATGTATCCTAATGTCCTTGTACATTCTCCTCCTCCCTTTCAGATCACTTAAAGGTTTTTGACCTCTGTGTAAGCCTCATGTGGATGGCTGCTGTAAAGTCTTTCAATCACTCTTGTCAATCTATTCTGTGGTAGCTGAATACATGTTAATTGTAATCATAATCAATACTATGTCATCTTTGAAAGTCAATTTTCTTGGGAGTCCTGAATGCTGTTTTTCTTAATACATTCACAGTATTGATGTTCTCTGCTGAGATACACTTATGGAAAAAAATAAAAGTGTTGTCTTTATATGTTGTTTTGATGTATCAATTTGAGTAGTACAACCATAGCATTGCTTAACAGTTAATCCAGCCAAAAAAATCTTTTTATTTGTTTATTCTTGTATCTGTGTAGCGATTTAAGTTGTTGACCAGCCATGTAGAATTTGAAGAACCACATACTGTATAACGTTAATGTGTTAATGTGACTTGCTCAAAATTCAATCTCTTTCACTGAAAATAATCTTATTTAATATTTTACTAATGGCATTGTTATAGAAGGATAACTCTACAGCCCCTTATGTGTTTCCACAGATGTCACTTACAGGACTTACTCCTGTCCAAACTCCTCCTAAGGAGGAAGAGCCCAGCATGGCTCTCCCATTGGAGAAACCTTCAATCTTGGTAGTTTAACCCTATCGGTGGCTTGGTCAGATATTTACCAGGACATCTAAGTGGTAACTGGGGTAACTGCCTCCCCATCGGCATCTCTGTGACATTTTATTTCTGAGTGTCAATAGGTTTTTATGGCAACCAGTGGCCTTATGAAGTCCCCTAGGTCTGCCATATATGTGCATCTATCCAGCCATCATGAATAGATTTTGTGTTTATGTTTGATTGACAGTAAAAGTAATAAAAATCAGCACTCAGGAAACAAATAATTGCTAAAAGTGACAATATTTATTGTCCTTGTCTTAGCATAAATCACTGTGTATAAATTTGGGGCAATAACTTTGATGATAGGAGGTAGTGAAAGGCACATAATAGAATGAGACAGGTAGCTGTCCGTAGGTATGAAGAATGTCTATTCTGCAGACTGATATCTGCAGCAATATGGCCTGATGTACACTGGTATTCCACTGTGCTAAATCGTGGTGATTTTGTTGTTTATAGAGTTATATCATTAGTATAGTTTATTCCTTATTACCAATAAAAATTGTTCCAACTAGCAAGTGATAGACTCCAAATCAACTTTAAATGGAGTTCTTCTTCAACTAAACCTTTAGAACCATTATTGTGTCAGAACATAGGCCATAAAAACATGCCCATGTGGGTCAGTCTGACTCTGGCTGTAGGAAACGTTAGTAAAATATCCTTTATATAAAAAAAAAAAAAAAAAAAATTCTTTGAAGGTATTTTAACAATTATTTTAGAATATCTATGAACACTAATACTCTCACATAATCTAATTATTGAAATGCTCCTATTATGAGTGGCTAAATTTATTTTACAGATTATTAAGAAACCAAGGTCACCATTGATGGAAATGGACAGTATTCACAGCCACAGAGGCTGTTATTATAGAATATATTTATCACAAGAAAAGAAAACAATATGACTACTACATTTTATTGTGATATAAGACACATAGACTTTATTGGTGAGTTGGTTTATGTTTCGGCCCATAATACACCATACCTGAAAGCATAATTGGGAGGTTTTTTATATTCCAAGTCCTCTGCCTTGAGTAAAACATACATTATTGCAGATACATTGTGTGAGAAATTACAGAATGTAAATTTGCTATGCCTATAAGGGTTCTTTGGTGACTTGTTGAAGTACAAAACATCAATGAATCAGGTAGCATAAACAATAAAAAATTTGAGGACTATGCTTTACTGTACAGGAGATGTCCATATACTTTACGCAAAGGGAGAAAATGCTGTCTTAATATTTTAATAAGTACTAAATCAAGGCACACAGATGACAAACATCTGGAGGAATATGCTTCACCATGCAGTGGACTTCTATAGATACCGCTCAAGAGAAAACAATATTTGAAAATGGAGACTTATTGGAAACAAAGTGCGTGTCATGTGCTTGCTGACAGTAAAACATTAGAGCAGTATGATGTACGATGCATTTGGACATGTTAAATCAGCTTTATTTTTCATATTCAAAGTTTTATTGAGTTTTGAAATGTAAGGCATATCAAAAAAGGCAGACAGAAAGAAAAGAAATAATACAATTCTGAGATTGTAGCAGAATATATATTTGAGTACAATAAGGGAAAAGTATCAATCTTACCCTTCAACTGAGTCTTCAAGGAGTCGAGTAGAACTTGTCAAAGTTACATGGTGATGATGAAATGCCTTCTGCACACTGAAGTTCATGTACATAAGTGAGAGGTGATCCCCATATTTTCATGTACATGTATGCTGGGTTTATTGTTCTGTCGAGCAGGGATCAGAGCAGAATTAGGATGGGTTCATATTAGAAGTGAGCTGTAGATTTGTAGTAAAATTCTGCACACTGCGGTGTACCTATGACATGCCTATTCACTGTAATGTAGTCTACTGGTTTCCTAAACATAGGATTTTTTTTTTCAGTATTCAAAATGTCTACTATTCAGTCCTGCAAAATAAAAGTATGCATTTTGAAATAGAACATAATCACTAGTAGAATACTGTTGGTCCATTACAGTGAAGGAGCCCACCATTTGTATACTGTGGTATATGTCGACATACCTTCTTGCCAATATACCAACATATATCAGAGATGTACACTTTTTTTTTAAATGAGTACTCGTCCTAAAAATCATGCTATTAGGTAAATATTTCCCTTCTTCTCCTTCTAACACCTTCAAACTTGCAAAAGATAAATATTTACCCAGGAATTTATGTTCAACTGTTCCAGGGACATGCATAATTATTGTTTATTTATTTTTAGGGTTTCTTATTACTTTTAATACCTTATCTCCCAAAAAAATGCAATAATGCTATCCTGTTATTAGCTGATAAACGGAAAAAATATTTTCCAGTGACTAATTTTAAACGTTTTGGTCAAAATAAAACATAAATAATGCTCTCGGATAAGAATGTAAAAACTTATTACCATAAAGGTTATCAAAATGTCCCTATGGTTCTTGCATTAATCCAAGAGTGTCTTTAATTGGATGACACTGTTTATTTCTTAAAAGTTTTATACTGAGGATATGTTATGATGAGAGATGAGCAAATCAATCAAGTCAAATTCATTCAGAATTTCATGAAAAATTAGATTTGGACCGAATCCGAACTTTGACCTGATTCTAAATAACGAATCATCCTGTATAAAGTATAGATGTGAGCAGCTTTCTCCTGCGATCGCACCTGCAATAGATGATCGCAGCAGGTGTCAGGAGGGACACTTGCTGTGATCTGTCCTCAACTCCTGTATAATGTAAACGTCCACTCTTCTTTGGTCCCACTGTAGTATGAGTATATTCCATATATATACCTATTATTCATATTTCCCGCAGAGAGCTGTGAATGGCTGCAACCATCTGGCCAATCGCAACTCTCTGCGGGAAATATGAATAGGTGTATATATACGTCAGTGCAGGGGACCATAGAAGAGCGGCCAGCCACATCTATACTTTATACAGGAGGATCACAACAGGTGTCAGAAGTGACACGGACGATCTGTCAATTAGTAAAGATACTACTACTCCCATCATGGAACAGTGAACAGTATATTTAAAAAAGTGAAAAACACACACACACCCTACATTTTTATTTTTGAAGTCTAAATTTTTTGTGGTCTGCCTGCCTGTATAAATTGATATCTGTTTAAAAATGTATTAAGATTTCATTATAATAAAGATACATTTTGTTAAATAAATTTTTTTCCATCACTACTGTATCTTTTTTAAATATTTTTTTTAATGGTACCCTATGAAATTTTATGAAAAAAGGTATCTCTATCACTTTTTGGGATTGCTAAAGTTCATATTTTCTCCGTTATTGCCTCCTAAATGGACCATTCTAATAACGGATGCAAACTGATACAAAGGGATACCATTTAGTGGCATCCATTTGCATCAGTTTTTTATCCGTTAGTATCAGCCGTCGGCAGACTCCCGCAGCCGGGAATACTACTACTCTCGTCATGGAACATACTTCTTTCCAAGATGGGAGTAGTAGTTCCCTGGCTGTGGGAGTCTACTGGTGGCTGGGGAGGCTACATTAGTGTTTGTAATACTCCCCCATCATGGAACAGAGTTTGTTCCATGTTGGGGATAGTAGTACAGGGGATGTGGATTGATCGCACTGGGTCTCACTTCTGAGACCCGATGTGATCAGCAGTTATAAAGCAGGGGAGTGAGCGGCATGCACCGCTCCCCTGTGATGTATATGCTAGTGTGTAAACTTTCATTCTTAAATCCCTTGCCGGGAGCCCTGATTGGCTGGCACCAAGGAGCCATTCAGGGCTCCCGGAGGGATTTTTAAACTACTAGTTTGTCTCCCAAATTTATGTCCCCAGGCATATTTATAATAATTAATCGGCCCCAGTGTGCTTATAATTATTCATTGGCCCCAGTGAGCTTATAATTATGCATTGGCCCCAGTGTGCTTATTCCCCCTCCCGCTGCCTGCTCCTCATCTTCTTGGAGCAGGGCAGCAGGATATGTCGGGAAACGGTGGCGGTGAATGAATGAAGCCGACATGTCCGCATGTAGGCTTCATTCATTCATGGGCTGCCACCGACATGTGAATGAATGAATGAATCCTACATGCAGGACATGTCGGCTTCATTCATTCACTGGCACCGGTTCCCAGCATGTCCCGTTGCAGCCCTGCTCCAAGAAGATGAGGAGCAGTCAGTGGGAGGGGGAATAAGCACACTGGGGCCAATGCATTATTATAAGCACACTGGGGCCAATGAATTATTAAAAAAAACACTTGTGCCAATGAATTATTATAAACGCACTGGGGCCAATGAATTGTTATAAACATGCATGGGGGCATACATTTGGGGGACAAAGTAGTAGTTTAAAAACCCAGTCGGGAGCCCTGAATGGCTCCTCAGGGGCAGCCATTTAGGGCTCCCGGCAAGAGATTTAAAAATGAAAGTTTACACAGTAGTATATACATTGCAGGGGAGGGGAGCATACCGCTCACTCCCTTGCTGTATAACTGCTGATCGCATCGGGTCAAGTGATACCCAGTGCGATCAATCCCTTATCCCCTGTACTACTACCCCCAACATGGAACAGACTCTGTTTCATGATGGGGTAGTACTACAAACACTAGGGTAGCCTCCCTAGCCACCTGCAGACTCCTGCAGCCGGGGAACTACTACTCCCATCATGGAAAGAAGTCTGTTCCATGATGGGAGTAGTAGTGGTCCCGGCTGTGGGAGTCTGATGACGGCTAATACTAAAGGATGAAAGACTGATGCAAATGGATGCCACTAAATGGCATCCCTTTGCATCAGTTTGCATCCATTATTAGAATGGTACATTAAGGAGGCAATAACGGAGAAAATATGAACTTCAGTGATCCAAAAAAGTGGTGATACCTTTTGAAATAAAATTTCAAAGGGTATCATTAAAAAAATATTTAAAAGGATACAGTAGTGAGGGAAAACATTGTATTTAACAAAATGTATCTTTATTATAACAAAATTTTAATAAATGTTTAAACAGGGATCAATTTATGTGGGCAGGCAGGGCACTCTTCTATGGTCCCCAGCACTGCCGTATATATGCACCTATTAATTTTTCCTGCAGAGAGCTGTGATTGGCCAGATGGTTCCAGCTAATCACAACTCTCTGTGGGAAATATGAATAGATGTATATATACGTCAGTGCAGGGGACCATAGAAGAGTGGCCGCGCGCCCGCATCTATACATTATACAGGAGGATCACAGTGGGTGCCAGGAGTGACATTAATGCAGGTACTACAGCTCCCAGCATGGAGCAGAGTGTGCTCCATGTTGGGAGCAGTAGTACTTGCAGTTAAGGACAGATCACAGCGGATATCACTCCTGACACCCGCTGCAATCATCCTTTATCCCTGAGAGGCAGAGCGGCTTTCTCCTGCGCCCACATCTCTGCTCTGTACTCCGGCCGGTCCACTCACCATTCATATTTCCTGCTGAGAGCGGGGATTTTCTGCCACCATCTGGCCAATCCCCACTCTGGGTGGAAAATATGAATGAGTGATGTGAATTTATGTTCACATCACTGGCTGGCCCGGAGTATAGTGCAGAGATGTGAGTGCTGTATAGAGCTATATTATAGATGATTGCATCAGGTGTAAGAAGTGTAAGAGTAGTAGTACTACTAAAAAATGAAAAAAAAAATTATAATTGAGAAAAAAAAGTGAAACACACACTTTATTAAACACATTGTTAAAATACATCACCTATACAAATTCAGATCGAATTCAATATATTTGGATCAAGTCGATCTTTTTTGAAAAATTTGGCAGATCGGCCGAATCAAATTTTTCAAAAATCCGCTCATCTCTAGTTATGACAAACTGTATTTGTTTTTGGCTTGATATTTAACTTATCCATATGCATGCAATTATATAAATCCAAATGC
This sequence comes from Hyla sarda, assembly GCF_029499605.1. Lineage (NCBI taxonomy): Eukaryota > Metazoa > Chordata > Amphibia > Anura > Hylidae > Hyla > Hyla sarda. The sequence goes on from NC_079192.1 coordinate 229,245,204, forward strand.
AACATGATTATTTAATAAGTGGGAGAGATGCCTTGAAAATATACTTTTAACCTCCTTACAAGTAATGCCAAAGCATATTAATGGAGTTAGCATCATATTAGTAATGATTGCTGTATAGAATATCCTGAACTTATAGAGAAACAGCAATCCACTAATGCTCTCCCTTCACATTTGGAATACATTCTGTATCACTATCATACTGCTATGTATTCTGCAATTCAATGAGAAAAAAAGTGCTTGTTTAGCATTAATTTTGTATAGTGAGGTTTTGAAAGCAACATATTCAGCTGAGTACATAGAAAATGTCTATTGTTATGCCAACATTTTAATGTTATTTATTTTCTAGAACAATGATAGTATTTATTGCCTGTAATGTTAAAGTAAGCAATAATTAGTAAATGTAATGAATGTGGTGCATTTTTCCAAGATAACTACTGCTTTAAGCACAAATATAACAAGAACATAGAGGTACACAATTAAAAATATACAACAAAATGTCGGGTAAGCGGAATAGCTAAAAATGCCACAGAAGACCTAAGGTATTAAAAAGTGATACCTATTTATTCTAGCCTAGGAAACCTTATCTCCTTCTTTTTGTGTGTTTTGTGCTGAAATCAAGTTCTGAAGGATTGATGCATCATGAAATGGCCACTCAGCATATTTCTATTTGTAGCAATATAATGATGATCACCATTAACCCCTTCAGGACGGAGCCCATTTTGGCCTTAAGGACCGGAGCGTTTTTTGCACATCTGACCACTGTCATTAAAACATTAATAACTCTGGAATGCTTTTAGTTATCGTTCTGATTCCGAGATAGTTTTTTCGTGACATATTCTACTTTAACATAGTGGTAAATTTTTGTCGATACTTGCATCCTTTCTTGGTGAAAAATCCGTAAATTTGATGAAAAATTTGAAAATTTTGCATTTTTCTAACTTTGAAGCTCTCTGCTTGTAAGGAAAATGGATATTACGAATACATTTTTTTTTGGTTCACATATACAATATGTTTACTTTATGTTGGCATCATAAAATTGATGTGTTTTTACTTTTGGAAGATACCAGAGGGCTTCAACGGTCAGCAGCAATTTTCCGATTTTTCACAAAATTTTCAAACTCAGTATTTGTCAGGGACCAGTTCAGGTTTGAAGTGGATTTGAAGGGTCTTCATATTAGAAATACCCCATAAATGACCCCATTATAAAAACTACACCCCCCAAAGTATTCAAAATGACATTCAGTCAGCGTTTTAACCCTTTAGGTGTTTCACACGAATAGCAGCAAAGTGAAGGAGAAAATTCATAATCTTCATTTTTTACACTCACATGTTCTTGTAGACCCAATTTTTGAATTTTTACAAGGGGTAAAAGGACAAAATTTTTACTTGTATTTGTAGCCCAATTTCTCTCGAGTAAGGACATACCTCATATGTCTATGTAAAGTGTTCGGCGGGCGCAGTAGAGGGCTCAGAAAGGAAGGAGCGACAAGGGGATTTTGGAGAGTACGTTTTTCTGAAATGGTTTTTGGGGGGCATGTTACCTTTAGGAAGCCCTTATGGTGCCAGAACAGCAAAAAAAAAACACATGGCATACCATTTTGGAAACTAGACCCCTCGGGGAATGTAACATGGGATAAAGTGAACCTTAATACCCCACAGGTGTTTCACGACTTTTGCAAATGTAAAAAAAAAATAAAAAATGTTACCTAAAATGCTTGTTTTCCCAAAAAATTTTTATTTTTAAAAAGGGTAATAGCAGAAAATACCCCTAAAAATTTTAAGCCCAATTTCTCCCGATTCAGAAAACACCCCATATGGGGGTGAAAAGTGCTCTGCTGGCGCACTACAGGTCTCGGAAGAGAAGGAGTCACATTTGGCTTTTTGAACGCAAATTTTTCTCTGGGAGCATGCCGCATTTAGGAAGCCCCTATGGTGCCAGGACAGCAAAAAAAAAAAACACATGGCATACCATTTTGGAAACTAGACCCCTCGGGGAACGTAACAAGGGGTTAAGTGAACCTTTATACCCCACAGGTGTTTCACGACTTTTGCATATGTAAAAAAAAATTTTTTTTTTACCTAAAATGCTTGTTTTCCCAAAAAATTTACATTTTTAAAAAGGGTAAAAGCAGAAAATACCCCCAGAAATTTGTAACACAATTTCTCCCGAGTACAGCGATACCCCATATGTGACCCTAAACTGTTGCCTTGAAATACGACAGGGCTCCAAAGTGAGAGCGCCATGCGCATTTCAGGCCTAAATTAGGGATTGCATAGGGGTGGACATAGGGGTATTCTACACCAGTGATTCCCAAACAGGGTGCCTCCAGCTGTTGCAAAACTCCCAGCATGCCTGGACAGTCAACGGCTGTCCGACAATACTGGGAGTTGTTTTGCAACAGCTGGAGGCTCCGTTCAGGAAACAGTGGCGTACCAGACGTTTTTCATTTTTATTGGGGAGGGGAGGGGGGCTGTGTAGGGGTATGTGTATATGTAGTGTTTTTTACTTTTTATTTTATTTTTTGTGTTAGTGTAGTGTAGTGTTTTTAGGATACAGTCGCACGGGCGGGGGTTCACAGTAGTTTCTCGCTGGCAATTTGAGCTGCAGCAGAAAGTTTGCGGCAGCTCAAATTTGCAGCCAGATACTTACTGTAATCCTCCGCCCATGTGAGTGTACCCTGTACGTTCACATTGGGGGGGACATCCAGCTGTTGCATAACTACAACTCCCAGCATGCCCGTTGGCTGTCGGTGACTGCTGAGAGTTGCAGTTTTGCAACAACTGTAGGCACACTGGTTATGTATCACTGAGTTTGTGACCTAACTCAGTGTTTCACAACCAGTGTGCCTCCAGCTGTTGCAAAACTACAACTCCCAGCATGTACGGTGCATGGTGTACGGTGACTGCTGAGAGTTGTAGTTTGCAACAGCTGGAGGCACACCGGTCGTGAAACACTGAGTTAGTTAAAAAAAACTCTGAGTTTCACAACCAGTGTGCCTTCAGCTGTTGCAAAACTACAACTCTCAGCAGTCACCGACAGCCAACGGGCATGCTGAGAGATGCAGATGCACCACTACAACTCCCAGCATGCACTTTAGCCGTTTGTGCAAGCTGGGAGTTGTAGTTATACAACAGCTGAAGGTACACTTTTCCATAGAAAGAATGTGCCTCCAGCTGTTGCAAAACCATAAGTCCCAGCATGCCCATAAGGGAATGCTGGGAGTTGTGGTGGTCTGCCTCCTGCTGTTGCATAACTACAGCTCCCAGCATGCCCTTTTTGCATGCTGGGAGCTGTTGCTAAGCAACAGCAGGAGGCTGTCACTCACCTCCAACGATCCAGACGCTGCAGGTCAGTCCCGCCGCCGCAGCTGCTCCTGGGGCCCCGATCCCAACAGGGGCGCCGGGGATCGGGGTCCCCAGCACCCGGGGTGCACGTCCCGCACCCGCTCACGTCCTCCAGAAGAGGGGCGGAGCGGGTGCGGGAGTGACACCCGCAGCAGGCTCCCTGATTGGTCGGCCGGTAATCCGGCCGACGAATCAGGGCGATCGTGAGGTGGCACCAGTGCCACCTCACCCCTGCAGGCTCTGGCTGTTCGGGGCCCCGAACAGCCAGTAATTCCGGGTCATCGGGTCACTGGAGACCCGATTGACCCGGAATCGCCGCAGATCGCTGGACTGAATTGTCCAGCGATCTGCGGCGATCGCCGACATGGGGGGGCATAATGACCCCCCTGGGCGATATGCCGGGATGCCTGCTGAACGATTTCAGCAGGCATCCGGCTCCGGTCCCCAACCGGCTAGCGGTGGGGGCCGAAATTCCCACGGGCGTATGGATACGCCCTCGGTCCTTAAGGACTCGGGATGCAGGGCGTATCCATACGCCCTATGTCCTGAAGAGGTTAAATATACTAAATCCTATGGTAGAGGATAAAGGAACTTTACATTTGTTTTTGTAGAGTTCATCTTCACACTTTTAACTCTTCATCTATATGCTAGTCAGTTTTTCCCCACACATTAAAATAGTGGTACCGTATATACTCGAGTATAAGCCGACCCGAGTATAAGCCGAGACCCCTAATTTCAACCCAAAATCCCAGGAAAAGTTATTGACTCGAGTATAAGCCTAGGGTGGGAAATACATCATCCCCCCCTGTCATCATCCAGACCCGTCATTAACATCCTCATCATCATCACCGCCTGTCATCATCCAGACCCTCATTATCATCACCTGTCATCATCCCCTTGTCATCATCCCACACATCCCCCCTTCATCATCCCCTTGTCATCATCCCCACCCCCTTCATCATCCCCTTGTCATCATCCCCACCCCCTTCATCATCCCCTTGTCATCATCCCCACCCCCCTTCATCATCCCCTTGTAATCATCCCACACACACACCCTTCATCATCCCCTTGTCATCATCCCCACCCCCCTTCATCATCCCACACCCCCCCTTCATCATCCTCTTGTCATCATCCCACACCCCCCCTTCATCATCCTCTTCTCATCATCCGCCCTCAGTGGTCTTCAACCTGCGGACCTCCAGAGGTTTCAAAACTACAACTCCCAGCAAGCCCGGGCAGCCATCGGCTGTCCGGGCTTGCTGGGAGTTGTAGTTTTGAAACCTCCGGAGGTCCGCAGGTTGAAGACCACTGCGGCCTTCGACATCATCCAGCCCCCTCTCACCCCCTTTAGTTCTGTACAGTACTCACCTTCGCTCGGCGCTGGTCCGGTGCTGCAGGGCTGTCCGGAGAGGAGGTGGTCCGGTGGGATAGTGGTTCCGGGCTGCTATCTTCACCGGGGGTGCCTCTTTTCCGCGCTTCCGGCCCGAAATAGAGGCGTTGCCTTGACAATGACGCAGAAGTACGTTGGCAATGAACGTACCTCTGCGTCGTTGTCAAGGCAACGTGACTATTCTGGGGCCGAGTCCGAAGCGCTTTGAAGAGGCCTCCCCGGTGAAGATAGCAGCCCGGAACCACTATCCCACCGGACCACCTCCTCTCCGGACAGTCCTGCAGCACCGGACCAGCACCGAGCGGAGGTGAGTACTGTACAGAACTAAAGGGGGGTGAGAGGGGCTGGATGATGTCGAAGGCCGCAGTGGTCTTCAACCTGCGGACCTCCGGAGGTTTCAAAACTACAACGCCCAGCAAGCCCGGACAGCCGATGGCTGCCCGGGCTTGCTGGGAGTTGTAGTTTTGAAACCTCTGGAGGTCCGCAGGTTGAAGACCACTGCGGGTGGAGAGTTCACTCGAGTATAAGCCGAGGGGGGTGTTTTCAGCACGAAAAATCATGCAGAAAAACTCGGCTTATACTCGAGTATATACGGTAAGTCATATTTTGAAAGTATCATACTTTGAAAGGCTGGAAAACAAAAAACTATACTATTCTATCTAGTTCAGCCTGTTCTCCTACAGATCCAGATGAAGAAAAAAAAAATCTTTTAGGTAGGAGCCAAATTTTCTCATCATGGGGACCTAAAACTTTATTACCAAATCTGGCAAAAAATAAATCTATGAACCTACAAACTATCTCATGTTATTGCAGATATCTGTATTTACTATTCACCATGCCCAATAATCTAACAAAGAATCTCTCTATGAAGGTATAAAAACGTTATTAATCTCTAGATATAGTCTATTTCCCTTATTATAGTTGCAGTCAATGGTTTAAGCAGAGAAGGAACAGAAATCTTATTACAGTGTAAAAATATATCTGAGGTCAATACCTCTGATATATTTTTACAGTCAATAGGTAACCTAAATAACCATAATTTTGATCATTTTTCTTTACTTTTTTTTTTACTAATTTGTATTTGAGCTTATTTATGACCTACATGTGCTCTGGGGTCTATGTGTGATCTGACTAGTGATGTAAGGTGGTAGTACTATATCTTTTTTCTATGCACCTATGCCCCTTTTAAGACACCCCATGAACTAATTTGCCTTGGCATCAGCTGCCTGACTCTAATTCTTGCAATTAAAGGGGCATTTTCTCCTATTACCGCTTGTAAAAATGTAAAATTTGGGTAAAACAGCATTTTAGTGAAAAGAAAATTAATTTACACATCCGACTTTAACGAAACGTCGTCAAACACCTGTGGGGTGTTAAGGCTCACTGTACCCCTTGTTATGTTCCTTAAGGGGTGTAGTTTCCAAAACATTATGCCATGTAGGTTTTTTTTTTGTTTTTGTTTTTTTTTTTTTGCTGTTCTGGGGCTTCCTAAATGTGACATGCCTCCCCCAAAAAACCATTTCAGCAAAATTCATTCTCCAAAATCCCATTGTTGCTCCTTCCCTTCTGAGCCCTCTAGTGCACCCACAGAGCACTTTATATCTACATATGAGGTATTTCCTTACTCGAGAGAAATTGGGTTACAAATTTTGGGGGGAGTTCTCTCCTTTTACCCCTTTAAAAAATCATAAAATGCTCTACAAGAACATGCAAGTGTAAAAAATGAAGAATTTTATTTGATTCTCCTTCACTTTGCTTCTATTCCTGTGAAACACCTAAAGGGTTAACAAACTTTCTGAATGTCATTTTGTATACTTTGAGGGGTGCAGTTTCTATAGCGGGGTCATTTATCAGGTATTTCTCACAGAAAAGCCCCTCAAAGCCACTTCAAACTTAACTGGTCCCTGAAAAATTGCTGCTATTCTTTGAAGCCCTCTGATGTCTTCAAAAAGTAAAAACATGACAACTTTATGATGGCAACATAAAGAAGACATACTGTATTTGTGAATCAATATATCATTTATTTGGAATGTCCATTTGTTAGTTTCAAAGTTAGAAAAATGCTAAATTTTCATGAAATTTTTGACTTTTTCACCAAGAAAGGATGCAAGTAACAACGAATATTTACCACTATGTTAAAATAGAATATGTCACAAAAGAAACATTCTCAGAATCAGAATAAAAGGTAAAAGCATCTCAGAGTTATTAATGCATAAAGTGAGAGTGGTCAGAATTGCATAAAAGGGCTGAGTCCTTAAGGTAAAAATTGGCTGAGTCCCTAAGGGGTTAAAAAATGTTTTTCAGGTGAGTGCCCCTTTAAGGTTAAAAGAAGCCAGAATGTATGCACAAGATTAATTCATATGGATGCCTTTGGAAGGAATTTGGCATTTATTCTTAAAGAGTTAAACTACTAGATGTAGGTACAAATGGTACAATTGATTTGTTAGGTTGACAATTCACAGAGATACAGTGTCATTTCCAGTTTAGGATCATTAAAGTAAAAAACATTTTTAAGATATGGTTATATAAACATCCAGAGTCACCAGTTTGAGGGGTTACATGTAGCAATGCTTTCATTCACTGAAACACTTGGTCACGTAAGCAGTAAAGTGTGCAGGAATCCCTGTCTATCTTCCCCGTCTCAGTGACTTAGGAATGAATCAGGAATGCCAAGAGGGTAACACATGAATGATGATTTGTAGAGGGCAGGATGATGGACAGGCTATGTTTTTTTGTTTCATATTCTAAAATATTTGACTGTCCACATAACCTGCCCTGTGTATAAGCAGAAAAGCTGGATTCAACACCTACTGAATTAATCCTTTAAAGAGACAGTACTTTTAGAGGCATTTTTTAATTGCACACATATTTGATGCCTTGTTCAATGTATAGTGATTCTTACATTATAATATTTTTACTCTGTCATTGAGGCCTATTTGTTTATCTTAAATGTACCCTGGGTGTGAAATATAATGCCTGGCCATATGACTTATTGGCCAGAAGACTAAGCTACATCTTTCCTTCTAGAGGAAAACACTCTGTATATATTTTAATAGACACCTTGTTAAGCCTCATTTCTTCTGCCGCAGCTTTAGAAGCTTTCTAGTTTATTTTCCAGTTTGCCATCATTAATGTATTAAAAAAATCCAATAATATTCAGTAATTATTATTATTTTTGTTATAACTATTATAATATCCACAGGATATGTAAAACATTTCTAATATAATGTCGGTACACCTCTAGGACCTGCACCTATCTCTAGAACATTGTATAGTGGCTCGAGATTAGGGATCGACCGATTATCGGTTTGGCCGATATTATCAGACGATATTCACGATTTTGGACGTTATCGGTATCGGCAATGACCTTGCCGATTATCCGATAATGGCCTGCCCCTGCACCGCCACACCCCCACGCACCGCAGCGCACACCGCACCCCCCCACCGCACCGCCACCCCAGCCAGAGACCGCCGCCGCTGCTGCCCCATTGCCTCCCCCATCCCCGGTTTTATAATTACCTGTTCCCGGGGCCCGCGCTACTTCTGGCTCCTGCGGCGTCCTGCGTTATGCTGTGCGCTGCGCAATGACGAGTGGCGTCCTCAACATGACATAACCGTCAGTGCGCACAGTGACAGCTCAGGACACCGTGGAGCCAGAAGTGGCGCGGACCCCGGGCCCGGGAACAGGTAATTATAAAACCAGGAATGGGAGAGGCAATGGGGCAGCGGCAGTGGTTGGACTAACGACCGGCAGGGGGAGAGAAGCAGCCGGCGGCGGTCTCTGGGCAGAGAATAGGTATGGGGGCAGCGGCGGTGGTAGGACTCAGGACCCCAGGACAGGCAGGGGGAGAGAAGTGGGTGGCGGCGGCAGTCTCTGGCACCGCAAAAGCCGCTGCAGTTCATTGATTTTAAGCGACCGCTTTAAATCAATGATCTGTAGCGGCGTCGCCGGGGGGGGGGGGGGGTGGTGGTGCTGGTGGTCGGAATAAATAGCTGATAACTTATACCGGTATATTGGTATAAGTTATCGTCTATCGGCCTTAACCTCCACAGATTATTAGTATCAGACCTAAAAATTCGATATCAGTCGATCCCTACTAGAGATGACCAGAATGGCCAAAACATCCTAGTAGAAAGTTTTATGTAAAGTAGGTTGTGTAACTCCCATTGAATTTAATGGAGGGTGAATAAACAGCATTGCTTTGTAACCCAAGACTAATGGGAAAAGCGTAGCTCCCAGTGCTATGCTGTTAATACAACTCCCAATAAAGTCAGTAGGAGTTGAGAAAACATAAAGCAAACTGCTCAGCTGTTTCTGCCATGCTGTACTTCTCCAACCAACACAACCAGGCAGGACAGGGAGAGAGGCGGGTTTGGTTCTTGAGATAGATGTGGGTCTCAGGTGTGGGATCTAAATCAATCAGACATATATAGCATATCCTGTGTAATGTGGATTACTTTATAATTAACTAAGTCTAAAGCTATGTTCTCACACAGTTTTTTGAGTATTATTTTAAAGGAAAATGGTCATCTGTTCACCCACACTAAACCCAATACACTGGTTTATAGTGTGGGTAAACAGGAGACCGATGAGGGGTTAATGGGTTAAATATGTACCTGCACTCCAGAGATCTGTCCCTCATATGATCTTCATCCATCTTCAGTGAATTGCGCACTGTAGACGGCCCGCCGGCTCAATATGAATATTCATTGTTGCAGGTCATGTGAACGCTGCGCCGAGTACCCTGAGGTCACGGCCCCACCATCTAGTGATGTCACACCCCACCCCCTGAATGCAAGTCCATGAGAGGTGGCGTGACGGCTGTCACGCCCTTTCCCATAGACTTATATTGAGGGGGCGGGCTGTGACATCACGAGATGGTGGGGCCGTGACATCACAATTCTCTGGCCCCTGTATCGCCCATCATCAGGCACGGAATGAAGTTCGCTCCGTGCAGCAGATGACACTGGGTGCCGCAGGAGAGATTGTGGGTGTTCCCAGCGGTGGGACCCCCAGCGATCAGACATCTTATCCCCTATCCTTTGGATAGGAGATGAGATGTCTAGGGGCGGAGTACCTCTTTACAGTGTGACCCAAGCAGAAATAAGGCTTGGTTTACACACCATAAAGTAATATGAAAAATATGGCTGTAAAAATAGGAATAAAAATGCAGTTTTTTAAATGTGAAAATGTGCACTATGATAGTCTCTTGTTGTGGAAGCTGGAAACACATTGAAAACTTTTGGCAACTCTATAGCCTGCTGCTAAAGAAAGACTTCTACAAATTGTACTGGCAGCAGGCTGTAGAGTTGCTGGGAGTTTAAAAAATGTATCCTGCCCTCGCAACAACATTGAAGCTGCAGTTCAAAAATATACAGCGCACACTGCAAATATCGTCTGTGCTACCAAAATCTGCAAAATTTAGATAATGCACTCTGAATACAAAATGCATAATTTATGCACACAACCAGCTTCTTGCAACTTTGCATCAAACAGTAATTTTAGCAAAAATTTTTTGTAAATCCAGCTTTGCAAATAAAACAGAAGAACCACAGAACCAAAGAAATGGCAACAAATAATGCTAGTTACTAGTAATAATAGTTAATTACTAATCTCTAAAGATAATCGAGCGCATTTTTGTTTTGTGGTACTAGTGTAAAAATATTTGTTATGGCAACATCCTGTAGATAAAAATGTACTTTGAAGGAAATCTGTTCCATCCTATCCCTCATAAATGTAGGTATGACTGTAGCATGTTATCAGAATCCGAAGAGAGACAATCAGTTTATTTCACCTTTAAAGGGGTACTCCGGCGCTAAGACATCTGATCCCCTATCCAAAGGATAGGGGATAAGATGCCTGATTGCGGGGGTCCCGCCGCTGGGGACCCCTGTGATCTTTCACGCAGCACCGTTACCATCACCTCCCGGAGCATGTTCGCTCTGGGTCTGATGACTGCCGATCATGGGGCCGGAGTATTGTGATGTCATGGCCCCGCCCCCATGTGATGTCACGCTCTGCCCCCTTAATGAAAGCCTATGGGAGGGAACGTGACAGCTGTCATGCCCTCTCCCATAGGCATGCATTGAGGGGGCAGATCATGATGCCACATGGGGGTGGAGCCGTGATGCCAAAATACTCCGGCCCCTTGATCGGCAGTCATCAGATCCGGAGCGAACATGCTCTGGGGGCTGATGGTAACGGGGTGCTGCGTGAAAGATCACGGGGTCCCCAGCGGCGGGGATAAGATGTCTTAGCGCCGATGTACCTCTTTAAAGTTGGGTGCTAACAAAGTAGCGACAATGTAAAATGTATAATTGCTAAATTCTTTTTTTGATGTTTATATGTTTATGTGAGCTCGTGGTGCCAGTGTTTAGTGTGACTTACAGTATTGATACCATAAAAAGGATATTAGTAAATATTCATGTTACAAACTCGACAATTCGATTAAAAAGGTGCAAGTGCTTTTTGGCTTATTCCTTTTCTGGATATAAAACATGCATGCATACAAAAGAAGTATTTCCTCTGACTGATAAGAAAGAGTTACAACATGCGGTAAACATAAGTCCAAAGGTCTGTTTTATCCCTCACTCTGGGATCATGTGGTGCCATATATAAGAGATCCGACTTTTCGCCCTGTACAATGCCAACATATGCCCCTGCCGCCCCTCCTCTGCCCTTTACATAGACAGAAGTGGAAGCTGTAAGTATGTATATATATATATATATATATATATATATATATATATATATATATATATATATATATAAAATGTATTATTGGAGTATAAAAAAAGATATAAAAAAGATTAAGGAGCCTTAAAGCTTTCTCAAGTAGGTTATAGAGTCTTAAATGTATAGTGTGTGAATTTATTAACCAGTCAGCATAGATATATGCTATGCTCCATTAACCAAATTCTAATGATCTGTTAGAAAAGCTATTTTTGAACACTCTTATTAGTCAACATTGAGTTACCACAGGGAAAATAATGACCGTTCCTTTGTCGGTTAATGGAGTGCTCAGTGATTTCTTCCTGCCTCTGTGTTGTTGTAACCCTTTACATTTATGATTTGTATTTTTACAGCTATGCAAATTATATATATCATCATGATAGACAGATAGAAAGAGATAGATAGACAGAGGCATTAACTTCAAAATGTTTTATCAATGAACAAAATAATACATTTAATCAAATGGATGAATGAGCATATATACATATATATATATATATATATATATATATATATATATTTATTTTTATTTATTTCAACAACTTCAAACAGAGATAAATTGTTGCATAGTTTTACATTAGAGGGGCAAAGATTTATGCATTAATATCAGGAAGGATTACTTTACTGAGAGAGTAGTGGATGCATGGAATAGCCTTCCTGTAGAAGTGGTAGCTATGCTTTGAGGAGTTTAAAGTGTAACTTTTAATATATTGTAGAAAAAAATTTTTGTAACATACATTAGTAATATAATGGTAAAAAAAAAATGTGTATATTTTTGGGTGACAAAATGGTGTCCCTGCAGATATTGCATGTGTGGGTCTGTCAGGAGACTAAATACAGGAAGTGAGGGCAGGACAAGTAGGGCTCTGTACATCCTGTATTTGGACTCCTCATAGAGACTTAGAATGTTGGGCAGATGGTTCCTATCTGCACTATGTTTCTAATTTATAGATTCCAGTGCAGATTTAGAAGTTCAAAGGCTCTTTTCCAAAGTTCTGGTCTTGGAATATATCCAAGCACAATAATGCCTCTATATGTAGCATACCAGAATCAGTTACACATGATCAGCTCTTACAATATCTCACAGATTTAATGCCATTGGTCCTGCCTTTTGACAGGATTCATTGCTTTTAAAACGTTGTCATCTTGTTCAGCATCTCCCTAGGGATACTTTTGCTCATACACATTTTTACCATGTCAAAGATGAGTTCCTACAAGCTTTAAAAATTCCACTAAAATGTATTGAGAGATAAAAGGACCTTTACCATCTTACCAGTCTATCAGCTGCTACTATCCTTCATAGGCATGAATTTGCCCTATTTACAAAGTGGCTCAGAGACAAGGGTATCCCATACGATTTGGGATTTTAAGTCAAAAATGCCCCTCAGCATGTCCATCTTCAACCAAAGGTTATCAAAGAATTGCTTCAATCTTGAAATCTCCTGCCTTCCTCAGATCATACTCCACCATAATAAAGGTTCCAGATTATCCTCCACTGTATGGCGGCCTAACCTACTATGGCTTTCTTGTTTTTTCACTACTTCTACTACTTCCACTGAGAGAGGGAATAACAGTGGTTGCTATAATATTTTGCCTACTATTTTGTTGTATCTTATTTTAACTGGATCTTTTTTTATTTGTCCAGTGAACCAGAGATAATTTATATTTCTTCATTCATACTTCTTTTGTGTCTATTATTGGTATTAAGGTCAAGTCAATGTGCGAAGGTTAAACTCTGCCTTTAAGTGCCTTTTTTTTGGAGAGAGATACTATCACCTAACTGTAATATGCTCTGTATACAAGAAGCCCATGTAATACGTTGGATACTCAAAGACAGCATGAATTCCCTGACAGCTAGTCTTACCACAAAATATGCTGGTGTTGCTATTATTCTTATTAGTGGTACTGATGCTTTTACCTATGTAGTTTCTTATGTTGCTCTTGGTGGTTGTTTTATTTTTGTGTGAGCTTTACTCTGTTCCTTACATGATGTTACTGTGATTTAACATATATCTTTAGACCGTAAGGTTATTTCTAAGTTTTTTTTATGCAGAAGGGTCACGTGGTGATATATGTAGATTTTAATATAGTGGTTAACAACTCTACTGACTGCTCCCAGTCGCCTATTAGACTGCATCAAGACCTTCTTTTAGTTTTGCTAGAAGATGTTCAGAACACTTGGCAAAATCGCTATCCCGCTCACTGAGGTTATACATTTTACTCAGCAACCCATAATGCATTTATGTGTATTGATTCCTTCTTGGTGGATAAGCAGTTTTTGCATACAGTTACGGATGCCAAGATGGGCGCGATAACCTGGTCAGGTCATGTACCTATTTCTTTAAGTATTTCTTTAAGGTTTAACCTAAAACTTACTATTCCATGGAGGTTGATCACTTTCTTGCTTAAATCACCTGAAAATGGGAAATATATATCTTTAATGCTAACCATTTTTTTTTCTTTTAACACTACTTTTGTTCCTTCATTCAAAACATGTAGTGTTTTTTATAAGGCCTCTATTTTTCATTATTTTCTCTGATCTAGCTTCTAAAACCAAGAAAGCTCAGATGAAGGAAAAAGGCACAAATTAATGTATGTAGTGATTCTTATAGATTCCTATTGCTATATTAAAATAAAGATATTCTAAAAGTGAATTTTTTACCTGAGTGGGGAGGGAGTGGTTACATTTTTAGCATAGAAGGCTAACGTCCTTTAGAGTACAGAAAATTGCTTATATTTGGTCCTAGAAAAAGGACTTAATGATCTTTACCCTTAACTGTTAGCAGATGAGTTTGTGGATCTTGCTACATCTTCCCCTAGTGACAGTGACATAAGAATAGTCCTGTCCGTCATTACCTACCCTTTCTAGGTCCCAATTTAATACTCCTATAACTGAATCTGAAATCTGTCTTACTGTTCGGTCATGAAAATCAAATAAATCTCCAGAACCAGATGATTTATTCAATGAGTATTATGAGACATTTCTGAATATTTTCTCCCCTATCCTACTTATACCTTTAATTATTATATTTCCCATAAATCCATGCATCAGAGATGTTGAAAGCCATTATAAATACCTTCCCTGAATTGGGTATATACCCTGACCATCCTAATAATTTTTGGATAATTTCTCTCTGTAATTATGACATAAACATGGATTTTAAAATCTTTGTGGCCTGACTTAAAGTATTATCTTCACTATTTTACATCATCAATGTGGCTTTATTCTGGGTTGTCAAGTCAGCTATTGCACTAGAAGATAGTTTGTCTCTCGATGCTGAAAAATAATTTATATTAGAATTACATAAATGTGTGACCCTGCGCAAATTTTGCTTTAGACATTATATCAAAGACATGATTTTAGCCATCTACGCCCAAGGTGACATTATTTACATCAAGTTACTTATCTCGAGCATATGCTTTTATGCCAAGAATGTTTTGCTTATTTGCCATTCTCCTTTATCTTCTATTGCTGCAAGTATGGGTATTATTTTAGTATACTCCAGGGTATCTAACTATACACTCGAAAAGTTTTTAAATTGTCTTTAATACCTATTCACATGCCTCAGTCTCTACTGCCTTCTTTATTCAGCAGGGACCTGGTATCCTCTTGCAGCAGAAGTCCAGCTTCCACATTCTGGAGTAGGATGAAACATTAAAAAGCTAGAGGATACTTGGACTTTGTACTTGGCTTAAGGTGGCTGTATACCTTAGTTGTAAGGCTGGGTTCACATATGTCCGGCATAAGTAAACTCAGCCTAGATCTCGACACAACTGATGCCATAACTGATAACAACATGCATCAGGTGTCATCAGTTGGTAAACTCAGCTGTGTTCCCCTGTCTGGTGCCATCCTGCATGTCCAACCATTTAGCGTCAAAATTGAGACACTGAAAGATTGTGAACTGTCCCATTCAAATGAATGGGATCAGTTCTAGCATCATTTTCCCTCTGGTGCACGCTGGAGGGAAACTATCCCGGATGCCGGACATATGTGAACCCAGCCTAAAAAGGACACATTTTTTTCTCCTGATTCCTCCCTAAACATACATGTTTGGCTCAGCTGAGAGTAAATGTGTTCTAAATGGGGAAAGAGGAATAAGCAGCTCCCAGAAACATCTTTAGTTCTTATCTCCCATAACATGATGAGATATAACATTTACAATCATTGTTCCCTGAGGCATCTGTTGTTGGGGAAATTGGGGCACTCCCATATACATTAAATATTTGACCTGGCTTGTTCCATCAGTTATGCTGACATTCATCTAATGTGCATGGGCACATTTAAAATAAGCAATATGTAATTTTTTTTAGCACCTTTTCTATTCAAGTTATAGAGGACAACCATGTGCTAAACATATATCTCTATTATCTATCCATCTGTTATTTTCTTGGAAGTGTTAAAAAAAATAAAAAAATAAAAAACTTATTATGATGGTAATTTAATTAATGAGACTCCTTTACTAATATTTACCAAAACCTGGATCTTAATAGTTTTCTGCACTTTGAAAATTGACGAATGCACAGAAATCTGATAATTAATTTAAATTCTATTGTCACTGAAATGGAGTCAGGTCGGCTCCATGTTTCTTGAGAGAAACTTTCAATAGTTCTCAGAAACTTCTTGTAGAATCCTGAACTGTCTGTTCCATATCCAGAGACCTATAAAGTGTCAGATTTCTGTGACATTACACTCTTTTTGCAATGCTTTAGTATAAAATTGGGCTCTCAGCACTTTATATTGCTATACTGCTGTATTATAAAACCTCACTGACCAAGCTCCTATCAGTGGTGAGGGGGGCCCCATCGGCGGAGGCCACCGTGTCACTGATCAGCGCTCTGCAAAGTGAAACCAGAGTGCCGATGGTTGCCATGGCAAATGGAGGACTGACAGTGGCCTCCGTTGTCATGCAACATGAGTGATCAGTCCCTACCTAAGGTAGGGACTGATCTATCCATGCCTGTCAGTACTGACAGACATAGGCATAATTCAATGGAGTACAGATGTGTACTCCATTGAATTATGTGTCTAATAGTAAAAAATAAATAATAAAGTGTGAAAAAAAAGTTTGAAAAAAGTGGAAACAATAAAAAAAAGTGAACAATTTTTGGAAAATAAAAAATAAAAAAAAATGTGAAAAATAAAATTAAAAAATGTGAAAAAAATATAAAAAATAATAAAATAAATTATGTGAGTATATAATACACCCCCAAAAATTGTCCCCCCAAATACATATCCTGCAAAAAAAGAGTCCTCACACAATTGAGTCAGTGAAAAAATAAAAATGTTACAGCTCACAGAATGCGGCGACTTGCAATCATGATTTAAAAAAATATATATATAGTTTTTATGTCATAAATGAACTAAAATATATATTTTTAAATATATAAATTTGGTATCTCCGTAATCGTATCAACCTCCAGTGTAATGTTAACATGTCATTTATACCGCATTATGAACGACCTAAAAAATTAAAATAAAAAACAACCACAGAATCAATTTTTTTATGTATACCACCTCATAAAAAGTTAAATAAAAAACGATCAGTGTCACATGAACTCCAGAATGGTACCAATGAAAGCGTCCCCTGTAATTTTATATGATGCCAACAAAATGTCCTAAACTAAAAGGATGCCCCCAAATCCACACAGCACGCCTTCATGTCTGAGGCCTGTGTGAGAGACACGTAGCGCACATTGGCTACATATGGGATATTTCTAAGTATGTCAGAATTCAGGGAATACATCTTGAGTTTTATTTCTTTGTCAACACCTACTGTGTTACAGAAAAAAATGGATTAAAATAAAAAATCTACAAAAAAATCAAAATGTTAAATTTTTCCTCCACTTTGCTTTTATTTCTGTGAAACACCTAAATGGTTAATAAACTTCTTTAATGTCATTCTGACTACTTTAGGGGTGCAGTATATAAAATGGGGTGATTTATTGGGATATCCAATAGATCCCTCAATTCCACTTCAGAGCTAAACTGGTCCCTGAATTTTTTCTTGAAATCTGGAAAATTGCTGCTAAACTTATAAACCTTCTAACATTCTAAAAAAGTAAAAGAATGTTTATCAAATAATGGGAACATAAAGTAGACATATTGTAGATGTGAATTAATCATTAATTTGTGGCATGACTATATATCGTACAAGCAGAAAATATCAAATCTAAAAAAAGCTAATTTATCAATCAAAATGTACCACTAATGTAAAGTACAATATGTCATGAAAAAACAATCTCAAAATTACTTTCATAATTAAGAGTGTTCCAAAGTTATTACCAAATAAGTGGACGCATGTCAGAGTTTGAAAATTTGCCTTGATCATTAAGGTCAAAACAGGTCAATAGGCATTTGATCAACTAAGTCTGGTATCTAAATAATTATATAGAATGGAACATAGTGAAGAACTGGACAAAACATCCTCAGAAGGGAAGCTTCATTGATAGATATGACGTGGAAGTAAATCCAGCAAGAAAAAGTCTGATGTTCACAAGACCATGAGACTGGAGCAAGTCACAATACTCTGGCACTGTTTGGACTTTCATGTGGTCTGAATTAGGCCAAAACAAGAAGCAAGAATGACTTCCTGTAGCCAAAACTTGGCTAAAGGCAAAGTTAAAGTCAAGTATAATAGAGAAACAGATATTTTCACAGTGAAACAGCAGTCACTAGTGGTCATTTCAGAGAAGTGCAACTTAATCATGATAGCTGTATAAACACACTGTAATGTGTATTATAAGCTTACTATTTATTTTTATTCAAGCCTTTAGAAAACCTGTTATTAAGAAATATATATATATATATATATATATATATATATATATATATATATATATTTTTTTTTTTTTTTTTTTTTCAGAAACGTTCTTTCAACATTGGCTTTTTCCAGCTTGTATGTTAATAGGATGAATGACAACGCACATTTTAATAAAAGAAAATAATCTGAAAAAAAGTGTAGAAAAATAGGTTGGCGTAAAAAGGGCTAAGGTAACTTTCACCGGTAAAATGCTCTAAGTGTCCTGTTCTCTGAGGGGTAGGGTCAGCTACATTTATCTTCCTTAGTTCAGTACATAAGGGCAAGGATGACCAGAGACCATATGGGAGTATTGCGACTAACAGCAGGAAATTACTGACACATTTTCTAGTGTTGTTAACTGTTTATTGGCTAAAATTGTTACCTTGCATATTGTCCCTTCCCTCTCGGTTCTAACTAGATGAAAGAAAAAAGTCATTTTGTAGGTTTGATTATATCATATTATCAGGATGGTCAATTTTAGCCTTAGCATTTTCAGAGCCTCCAAGTGTGCTCTATTTGAAATGCATTAGATTAGCTGAATAAAAGCTTTCCACTGAAAGCCAAAATAAAATCAGCTAGAAGCCTTACATGGAAATTCAGTCCAATTCAAACACCAGGTATATACTATCATATATACTCATGATAATGAAAAAAATAATTATTATATATATATATATACTGTCAATATATACTTTTTTAATTATTTATTTTGCCAGCTTATCTATGTTGCATGGCCACTGTTGAATGGCTAAATGGTTCCTTTTCATGATGAAGGGTAATTACCAATCCTACTGTCCCAATGTACCAAAATCCCAGTAACAGTAATTATGGACATGTTACAGGAGATTATTGTCCTTTTCAAATTATTTATTACTACAAAAAATATCACATTTCCAGTGTTCAACAAGCAAATAAACTTGAGCTTCTACAGCTTCATGACATTATAAGCTCAAGGGTACAACTGTACTGTGAACATGTGGAACAGCAATATAAAGTGTCAACTATAAGAACTGCCAGTCTAGTACAGTTTATAGAATTATTATATGGAGCAGGCAGTAACAACAGATACCGCATATAGTGTAATAAACTGCTGTACTTGATTACATAAATCTCTTGTGATTTGCATTGTTCATTTGGATCTGTGTTCATGCATGCTGACTACATTCTTCAGTTAAGCATATTTATGATGTTTGACAGGAAGGTGATAAATCAATGTAATTGCTATGGTCATAGAAAAATAAATAAAAATAGAATAAATAGCCATAAAATCCATGCACCATACTATCTATCTATTTATCTCTGCCTCTATCTCTTATTTATATTTTCATCTTTCATCTATACAAATGATAATGCTTGGATGACATTTTGTGTTTTCTTACAGTAGGTATGGTGGAAAAAAAGATCATATCCATCTCTGGTGGAATGTAAAGATATCTTATAAGGTCACTATTATATGACCATAATGTGACGTACACAGAATGTTGAGCCTCTGATGGTCATGGGCTTAGATATATATATCATACAAATTGACAGCAGCACTCCCATTAGGTATACAAGTGTAGGACTTTATTCACACAATGTGCAAGGCAACGTTTTTCCTGGCTCACTCAGCCATTATTAGCTTGAAATTGACTGGTTGAGCCAGCTGAAGCGTCACATTGCACTTTGTGTGAATAAAGACCTACACTTTTTTACCTTAATTGGAGTGCTGCTGACAATTCGTATTTTGTCTATCTAAGGTATCCCTGACCAAAATCCGGCACAGATTGCACCTGTATGTTATTTCTGTGAGTGCTGCTCTCCTTGGAGTCAACACTTTGAACTCTATGTCATATTCCTATTGCTACTCCTGAATAATTTATAACTTGTGACACAATGCATTATCCTGGGTCTCAACAGGAAAGAACTTTATCCTGGTCTGTGACGTCCGGGTCGTGTACCCTATTTCTGTGATGTTTTGCTAACCCAAGAATAAAGAAGGATTTATCGTATCTCCGGTGAATGCCTCCTGGTCACTTCTTAAAAGACTTTTTATTGCATCTGCACAAAAAGTTTAAAAGGATTAAGCACCACATAGACTGGATCTAGCCCCACACATGGGTGCCCACATGGCTCTTTGTACTGACTTTGCGGTTTCTAAGTGCTAAAGAGTAAGGTGGTTGTGCTGACCATTGTGTCTTCCTAAGGATTATCCTAGGTTTTGCTTGGTCTCCACAAATGTGTAGGAGGTAATGTAGCATTCCTATGAATGCCAGCACTAAAGCTTTCCTGGTACAACATTGCCCATGGCATCACACAACTACTTTCCATAGTGCATGCTGGTGCCAAATATACTCTAGATAGGTGACGGACATGCACCATGTCAAAACTTGATTAATCAGACAGGCCATCTTCTTTCATCGCTTATGGTCCAGTTCTGATGCTCACTAAGTAATGAATTCGACAATAAGACTTAAATCCGCTTCATGGAAAGTCTGTATACCACTCTGTCTACGGAGTTCCACCGTATGCCTCCGGAGCAAGTACTTCTATTCAAAGCAACAGAGGGTTCAGAAATACATATAATAAATAAGAGGAATTCACAGACCTGTTTCAGCAGTTTTTCATTCTTTTTATTCTTGCATATTGTAGGCCTACAGCATGTTAAAATCGTAAGAAAAACTGCTGAAACGGGTCTGTGAATTCCTTTTACTTATTATATGTATTGCTGAACCCTCTGTTGCTTTGGATAGAAGTACCAGTTCTGATGCTCACATGCATATTGTAAGTGCTTTGGTCAGTCATTTTTTAAAACCTTCCAGTCATAGCCAGGATCACCTTTTCCAGAAATTTGTACTACAGTAGCTTCTCTGTTGGATCAGACCAGATGATTTGGTCTTTAACCCCCCCATTAATGAGGACTGAGCTCTCATAAAACTGGCTCTGGTTTGGCTCACTAGTTGTTCTTCCTTGAACCTATGGTAGATGCTAATCGGTGAAACCTTCAAACACACAAAAAGACCTACCATTTTGGAGATGCTCTGACCCATCATGTAGCCAACACTATGACCATCACCGTTCTTCAGCAATTGGGACCTGTAAACCTGTCCTTTGACAAAGACTGATGTGAGTGATGCCAATTTCAGTACATTGCTTTGTTGGGGGACAGCTAAAACCTATTGGGTCACATTGCAAGCTGTGAAGCATCTGTGATGTACTGATCTCATATGGGGAAAAATGTCCTTTTGTGTCTTCTCAGGTTGAAGGGTTCTGTGCACTCACAAATGCTGTACCACTATATCTATGATCTTGGTGATGTGAAACATAAATCTGCTCTATAAGCAACAAGAAAAAAAATAATGCTTTATATATATTTTTTATGACAACCATCTGTAAATATGGTAACAATCGATGATGGGTTTAACACTCATGAATATCCTGCACCTATGGTTTCCATTAAAATAGTTCTATGAACATTTTTTAGAACAGTTTCTAAGATAAATTAGAAATGCAATGGTGCTACTGGTAACCACGAAGAAATAGATGGTCCAGCGCAGGATAACGTGCAATAAAAAACAAAATTTATTAGTCCAGGCCACTACCATTACTATTACTATTATATTAACTTTTATAGTTATATTCTAAAAAATGTTTTTGTAACTATGTTGGTATTTTATATTGTGTCTATTTTTGAATGTGTGTGATTACACCAGGTGTTCACCTGGGTGTTTCCTTCCACCACTTCCCATAAAGGAATGGCCATTTCTTTTGTATCTTTGTATGAGTAAGGCTGGTTTTTCCGGCCCTGTGTCCTGCTATCCTATGGCTTGAATCTACAATACATTTTGGTTTTTATTGCACGTTATCCTGCGCTGGACCATCTATTTCTTCATTGCTACCTTGGTGTCGGTTCACACGGTGCCGTGCGGCAAGCGTCTGGCTGGAAGGGTGAGCTGAGTTAACTTATACTCTCTTACTGGTAACCACCCACCGAATCGAGGCTTAACTTGCTGTTTGGAAAAATCCCATAAATGATATTAGTAAATGTAGTCAATGAATATGTTATCAAAGCCTCTAGAGTTATTGCTAAAATTACAAAGACTTTGGTTGAGCCTTTCTTTCTCATACTTTCTTTTTATTATTTTTAATCAAACGCTCAATCAATAGTATTGTTTTAAAATGCATATAACGGACGACTATTAACACGCAGGGAGCATGGGCACCTCCGAATACATAGAGTGTTAAATGGCAGTTAAATCCTGAGTGTTTCCTTTTATTGATTGGCTCATGTTGCTGCAATAAGACAAGAAAGAATCTAAAATATATTACAAAAAAGGTTATGGGTGGTACATTGCTTTTATGTCACATATGAAAACTGGAAAGGAATTTTGCACATTTCTGCTCACATTTTTTGTCTATTTAACTGGGGGGAAAAGGAAAGAAAAAATTAGGTCCCTGCAGTTGAAATTATTATTTTTTTTTTATAGAAGCTGTTTTGTTCTGATGTTTTGGACCTTTGTGTTCATTGCTGTATGAAACATCTATCAGTTTGTTTTAATGTTCACAACAGCAACTGTCCAGCAGTGATGTGATGATTGACAGTAATGATAACTACCACTGCAGTGGATCCTCTGCTAGCTCCAGATAAGCGCTCACTTGTAAAACAATGGAAAATCTTAGTTTAAAATGAACATATGGGCACAGCCAAACAGGTAGCATTCCATGAAATAGAGGAAAAGAAATACAATTATATTATGTGTCAGGGTAATAAAACAGCCCATCCAGTCTGTAAAAAAAAAAAAAAAAAAAATCCTGTTTATGGTATGGAAAAAAGAGGAAAATACCAAATGCAGTCAAGTGAGAACAAAAAATGCAGAATCAACTATTTACTAATGATATCATTCACTTTTCTGAGCTTTAGTTTATGGCCTTGGGGTTCTGTTAGTTATTATAAGATCCATTACTTTTTGTTTTGTCTTCTCTTCTGCCAGGGTCTTTCAGGATCCTTGGGACTATTACACTGTCTATTTCATGATCCCCGTTTTGCCATGGGCTGCATTTGTTTAATGCAATTGTGCTTCAGAAGATAGAATAAGAATGGAATGAGATATCTTTTTAGACAAGAAAAGTAGCTACAATGCTTATTATGACTGTGTAGCTTTATGCATTTCTATGGTCATGTAGAACATTCGATGACAGTTTTATCCAGACAGGATAATTTTTTTCTGTTTCTGATACAAATATCATAGGACGGA
Organism: Hyla sarda; assembly: GCF_029499605.1. Classification (NCBI taxonomy): domain Eukaryota; kingdom Metazoa; phylum Chordata; class Amphibia; order Anura; family Hylidae; genus Hyla; species Hyla sarda. Next base: position 229,268,709 of record NC_079192.1, read on the forward strand.
TATAGCCATTAACTGTTAATAAAGGAAAACAATATGAAGCTCAAACATGAGGAAGCTGATAGACCACAACAGCGTTTGAAAACCTAAGAACTTGTATCCCCAGGAGTACTCCTCATAGATACTAGGAATACTCTAATGTCACTTTAGCTTAATGTAGTTGTAACAACAGTTCACCACATTTATCTTTAACTCGGTTATTTGGAAAGAAAAATAAAGGCTTAGGATCTATATTCTTTGCTTCATACACTGGCTGAAAAAAATGGTTTAAAAGCAAAAATTGGATTAAGGAGCTGTGTGTGAACCGCAAAATGGCAGAAAATAAGGATTAAAAACTGTGTTTGAACATAGCCTTAAAGGAGTAGTCCAGTGCAGGAACACTTATTCCCTTTCCAAAGTATAAGGGATAAGTGTCTGATCACAGGGGTCCAACTGCTGGACTGCCCCCCCCCCCCCAAGTCTCCTGCACAGCACTCCAGGAAGGGCACATGTCGACTACTGCATGTAGAGGTGCCCAACACGTTCCCTCCATGTATCTCTATGCGAGAACCGGAAATACCCAAACCCTATATCGCAGTCTTTCCCATAGAGATACAAGGAGGGGGTGTTTCGGACACCGCTTCATGCGGGGGTCAACAACACCCCCCCCCCCTCCTGGGAAATGCAGGGGTATTGTGCAGTAGATCGCTGAAGGTCCCAGTGATCGGACCTGCCGCAATCACACTTATCCCTTATTCTTTGGATACGGGATAAGTGTTCCTGCACTGGAATTCTCCTTTAATATTAACTCCTGCTTTCTATGACATGCACTGGAATCAGTTGGACATAGTTTATGAATCCTGGTCCCGGACTAAGTCTATAGTCTCTGCAATGCTTTATTCTACAATTCATATTTAAAATCTTACAACCGAACTCATATTCCCTACTTAGCCAATAAAAAAATAAAAAGTCCTTTCTGATCTGAATCCTCACTCCTGTCTTTAACACTTTTTGGGGGGTTGCACCTTAAGAATGTGTTCTCACATTGTTTTTCCTTCATATTTTGCACCATAAAATGACTGTTATTTGGCCAACTCATGGTACTAAAAACCATCCATCTTATTCCAGTTATTGAGTGGAATAGAACTTGAAAATGGTAATACACACATTATATTATTTACTGGTTACTATGTTAAAAAATAGCTCTTTTTCAGCAAAAGATTGTTTCTAAAGACTGCTGGTTTTTTTCTGCAGGTAACATGGTTGTATTTTGGAATGCTTTTCCTTATACTAAGTCTTGAAAATCAAACTTTCAGGTGTGCCTTGGAAACCCATCTTTTTTTTATGAATGTATCTTTCTCTGTACCTGCAATGCAAGTGTGTGTCACAACCCACTATCCACGGTCACATAACATATTCATTTTAACCCATAGCTACAGCTAAATACTGCACAGGCAATCCTATAGTATTTTAGCATATTGTATATTTTGTATATTTTGTACTTTGTTTTTAACAGCTTTTATAAAAGGGCCCGAAATGCTGTAAAATAAAGCAATGGTTATTCAGCAATCTGGTCCAGCAGAGATCCCACAGATAAGCTCTTGTGCCTTGGTCTTTATAGACAAGTGGGAGACACATTAACATTGCAGCCCTTTAATAATAAATAGCAATATCAGCATATATTTATATCCATGGAATTGCCCCTCCCGTCTCCCTTGATCTCCTATTGTCATAAGAATGAAACTAGATTCACATTGCAACAGTAGAAAATTCATATTTCTGCCAGCTATTTTTTGCACCATTAAAGTGGTTGATACTTATGAAGAACTTATTAGGAACTATTATGTAATTGGATTCATATTCTACTCTAAAGCAAGACTTTTATCTTACTGTTCAACCTATACTTTAACCTGGTATGAGCATAGTATAGACTTTGCAGTAAGATTTAATTATATCTTGCTGTGTGACTTTTCTGGACTATTTTAAAGCATGCTCAGTTAAAATAGAATATATTATATAACAAGATGTGCTAATCTTTTTTGTGACCACATTGTATAAATCTTACACAGGTATGGCTCCAGAGCTAAAAAAAAAAAAAAAAAAAAATGAACGAAACAGGTAACATCAGAGTTTAGCAAACAGTCATGGCCATAAATGTTGACACCCCTGAATTTTTTCTAGAAGTATTTCTCACAGAAAAGGATTGCAGTAACACATGTTTTGCTATACACATGTTATTCCCTTTGTGTGTTTTGGAACTAAACCAAAAAAGGGAGGAAAAAAAAGCAAATTGGACATAATGTTACACCAAACTCCAAAAATGGGCTGGACAAAATTATTCGCAACCGTAACTTAATATTTGGTTGCACACCCTTTGGAAAAAATAACTGAAATCAATCGCTTCCTATAAGGAAGGGCGCCTTTTCCCAACAGCAATTTTAAGATCTCTCCACAGGTGTTCAATGGGATTTAGATCCGGATTCATTGCTGGCTACTTCAGAACTCTCAAGTGCTTTGTTGCCATCTATTTCTGGGTGCTTTTTGACACATGTTTGGGGTCATTGTCCTGCTGGAAGACCCAAGATCTCGGACGCGAACCCAGCTTTCTGACACTGGGCTGTACAGTGTGAACCAAAATCCGTTGGTAATCCTCAGATTTCATGATGCCTTGCACACATGTAAGGCACCCAGTGCCAGAGGCAGCAAAACAACCCCAAAACATCATTGAACCTCCACCATATTTCACTGTATGTACTGTGTTTGTCACGATGCCGGCTGGCAGGTAGTGGATCCTCTGTGCCAGAGAGGGATTGGCGTGGACCGTGCTAGTGGATCGGTTCTAAGTCACTACTGGTTTTCACCAGAGCCCGCCACAAAGCGGGATGGTCTTGCTGCGGCGGTAGTGACCAGGTCGTATCCACTAGCAACGGCTCAACCTCTCTGACTGCTGAAGATAGGCGCGGTACAAGGGAGTAGACAGAAGCAAGGTCGGACGTAGCAGAAGGTCGGGGCAGGCAGCAAGGATCGTAGTCAGGGGCAACGGCAGGAGGTCTGGAACACAGGCTAGGAACACACAAGGAAACGCTTTCACTGGCACAATGGCAACAAGATCCGGCAAGGAAGTGCAGGGGAAGTAAGGTATTAATAGGGAAGTGCACAGGTGAAGATACTGATTGGAACCACTGCGCCAATCAGCGGCGCAGTGGCCCTTTAAATCGCAAAGACCCGGCGCGCGCGCGCCCTAGGGAGCGGGGCCGCGCGCGCCGGGACAGGACCGACGGAGAGCGAGTCAGGTACGGGAGCCGGGGTGCGCATCGCGAGCGGGCGCCACCCGCATCGCGAATCGCATCCCGGCTGGATGCGGTATCGCAGCGCCCCGGGTCAGTGGATCTGACCGGAGCGCTGCAGTGAGGAGAGTGTAGCGAGCGCTCCGGGGAGGAGCGGGGACCCGGAGCGCTCGGCGTAACAGTGTTCTTTTCTTTGTAGGCCTCATTACGTTTTCAGTAAACAGTAGAATGATGTGCTTGACCAAAAAGCTCTATCTTGGTCTCATCTGTCCACAAGACGTTTTCCCAGAAGGATTTTGGTTTACTCAAGTTTATTTTGGTAGAATGTAGTCTTGCTTTTTTTATGTCTCTGTGTCAGCAGTGTAGTCCTCCTAGGTCTCCTGGCATAGCATTTCATTTCATTTAAATGTTGACGGATAATTCGCGCTGACACTGATGCTCCCTGAGCCTGCAGGACAGCTTGAATATCTTTGGAACTTGTTTCGGGCTGCTTATCCACCATCTGGACTATCCTGTGTTGGCACCTTTCATCAATTTTTCTTTTCTGTCCACGCCCAGGGAGATTAGCTACAGTGCCATGGGTTGCAAACTTCTTGATAATGTCGTGCACTGTGGACAAAGGCAAATCTAGATCTCTGGAGATGGACTTGTAACCTTGAAATTGTTGATATTTTGTTGATATAGTTCTCTTCTCATCATTCTGTTGTCCATGCTTAGTGTGGCACACACAGACACACAATGCAAAGACTAAGTGAACTTCTGTCCTTTTTATCTGCTTTCAGGTGCGATTTTTATATTGCCCACACCTGTTACTTGCCCAGGTGAGTTTAAAGGAGCATCATAGGCTTGAAACAATCTTATTTTTCCACAATTTTGAAAGCATGCCAATAATTTTGTCCAGACCATTTTTGGAGTTTGGTGTGACATTATGTCCAATTAGCTTTTTTCCACCTTTTTTTTGGTTTAGTTCCAACACACACAAATGGAATAAACATGGGTATAGCAAAACATGTGTTACTGCAATCTTTTTCTGTGAGAAATACTTAATTTTCTCGAAAAATTTCAGGGGTGCCAACATTTACGACCATGACTGTATCTTAATACATTGACCAGTTACTTTTAGTACTGAAACTGGTGCTAGATCTGTGCTCTCACTCACTGAGAAACCTATAAATAGTGGCTTATTTGTTTGTTTATTTTTTTTTTTTATCACTCAACTAGGTAAGGACGCAAAGCATACAGGTACGCCCCGTTTCCGAATCATTATGTACTCAAGACGTACCTGTGTGTCCTGAGTCCCATTACTGGGGTTTAAAGTGCTCTCAGGAGCGGAGAATGCTTCAAACCCTGTGGGTCCCAACTGCTATCAGCAGCCAGGACCTAGGGTTAATCCCAGGCATCACCAATCGTTCCAATGCCCAACATTAACTCTTTAGACGCCACGATCAAAGTTGATCGAGGTGTCTAAAGTGAAAGTAAATAATAAAATAGCAAAAGGGCATATTTTTTTCATTACACCCCGCAAATATATATATATATATATATATATATATATATATATATATTGTTTTGTCGCAGATTATGTTATAAAATAAGTAATGTCATTACAAAGTACATAAAAAAGCAAGCCCTTATATGGGTCTGTAGGTGCAAAATTGAACGTGTTATGATTTTCAGAAGGTGAGGAGTAAAAAACGAAAGTGCAAAACTGAAAAAAGTTTTGAGTCCTTAAGGTGAAAATGGCCTCAGTCCTTAAAGGGGTACTCCGGTACTAAGACATCTTATCCGCTTTCCAAAGGATAGGGGATAAGATGTCTGACCACGGGGGTCCCGCCACTTAGGACCCCCGCAATCTTGCATTCGGCACCCACCTCTTTGAGTTGCATGCCCCACCGGCGGGACCCCGGTAGTCAGACATCTTATCCCCTATCCTTTAGATAGGGGATAAGATGTCTTAGGGCCAGAGTACCCCTTTAAGGGGTTAAGGCACAGGCCAATTTTATTTTTGTGTTTTTGTTTTTTCCTCCTTGCCCTCTAAAATCCATTATTCTTTTAAATTTCCATCCACAGATCCATATGAGGGTTTGTTTTTTGTGTAACTAATTTTACTATGTAATGACACCTCTCATTTTACCATAAAATGTACGGCGAACCCAAAAAATTATTATTTGTGTGAGGAAATTTCATTGTAAACCACAATTTTACAATTTTAGAGGGTTTTGTTTTCACGCTGTAAACTTTACGGTAAAAATTAAAAGTTTTATTTATTCTGTGTCGATATGATTAAAATCATACCCATCTCTAGATACTTTTCCTTTATTGTACTGCTTTTAAAAAATCACAAACTTTTTTTTTACAAAATCAGTGTTTAAAATTGCCCTTTTTTGACCACCTATTTTTCCTATATGGGGCTGTATGGGGGCACATTTTTTTGCGCCATGACCTGTAGTTTTCTTTGGTATTGTGTATATGTGACCTTTTAATTGCTTTTAATAATTTTTTTTGTAAATGTGATGTCACCAAAAAGCAGCAATTCTTTTTTTTTTTTTTTTTTTACGTCTATCCTGTTCGAAGTACGGGATCATTAACATTATATTTTGATAGATCTGACATTTACATATGTGGCATTGCCAAATATATTTAATAATTATAATTTTTACACTTTTTTGAGTAAAATGGGGAAAAGAGGGATTTCAATTTTTATTGGGGGATGGGATTTTTCTAATTTTTTAAACTTTTTTTAACTTTTATTTTTAGTTCATTGTATCCCCATAGGGACTATCTACAGCAATTATTAGATTGCCAATACTGTTCAGTGCTATGTATAGGCATAGCACTGATCAGTATTATCGGCTATCTTCTGCTCTGGTCTGCTGGAAGGCAGATCAGAGCAGAAGGCCCCAGGAGAGTGGCAGAGACAGGTGAGGGGACCTCCGTCTACCATCTTGGCTGATCTAATCCCTGCGCTTGGCCCGCTTTCGATCAGATCAGCCATTACAATAGCAGCACTGCCACAGATGCCATGATCTGTATTGATCACGGTATTAGAGGGGTTAATTGCAGACATCAGTGTGATCGCTGATATGTCTGCCATTACCGGCGGGTCCCCAGCTGCTGAAAGCTGCCGGGGCCTGCGGTACATGATGCAAGCATTGCTCCAGTACTTGGGTCACGTACAGGATGTAAATGTACGTCCTGGTGAGTGAAGTACCAGTGCATCATGATGTACATTTACATCCAATGTCCATAAAGGATTAAGACGAATACCCTCAGAAATGTTCTTTTTATCTAAAGATGAAACTGTTTTGTAGTTTCTGTGCTTCCATTTCTAATCTCCCTGGAGAAAGCTTGAACTCTGGTTGTAAATAGTGTTTTACTTGAAGTGAAAATGGAAATTGTACTTTTAAGTTCTATTAGTGGCAAATAAGTTATTATGTAAGGGGTCGTAAGAGGTATTTTCACTGGAGAGTAGGCAGAATTATATATATATATATATATATATATATATATATATATATATATATATATATACACATGTATAGGCATAAGGATTATTTTGGAGTAGATAGGCTTTTATATCTCACCAAGCTCTGATAAAATTGAAGGAGAACTGTTTTCAAACTGTTTTTTTCACAGCTTCATAAATCTGGGCCAATGACTCAACAGGTTTAACTAATCTTGGTACATAACATTTTGGAAAATCATATGAGAGTAAATGAAAGAAAAAAAATACTTGCTTTATGTCCCTAAATGATGGAGATATAATAGAAAAATACTACAAGCCATTTTCCTAATATCCTTCTTTTTAATAAAACATTTAAACACTTGCCCTGCTAAAACCATCTTAATATTGTGTACCATGTCTTAGCAATCTAAAGCCAAAACACACACATTTCCAGACATTTAATGTAATGCTTCTGTATAGCTTTATGAGCTGCCAGATTGGTACTAATTGTCCTGTCTTGTCACTGCCAAGTTCTAATATAGTTTTAGTCTTCTATCCTTCATATTCTGGTTTTATTTGGGTGGATTAAATGTTTATGCATGTTTTTAAAGTATAAAATATATTAGTTTAGTGTATTGCGGTCATGCATTAATTGTATTACTGCTATGGTGATATGATGCATTTTGACAGCAGTTTACACAGGCACCACACGTTCACAATCTATTCTCTTTAGTTGAACAGGGTAAAGTACTTTATATCTATACTTCTAAAAGTGAGTTTTAACAGTCAGCATTTCTGCTGAGTTCTAAAATCTAGATGACCTATAAATGTGTTTTTTTCTGTTGCATTTCTATGTAAGATAACATGGGGAATTGAATATATTAATATAAAACAGTTACTGTACTAAATTTATGTACAACTGTAGCTTCAGAAACCATAAAGGAAAAGTAATTGCAAATGCCTGTTTAAAAATAGTTTCCATAATCTTTAAATATAGATAGCTATATATACAGAGATAGACAGACAGACAGAAACAGAGACGGACGAATATGTTAGGAGATTTCTTAAATAGCAATTCCCTATTGTAATCTTATTAAAAGGATAGCTCATTGTTGCAGTATAAACATTCACATTTGCAAACATTACCCTTTGTATCTGTCACCAGAATTCAGACTGTTGTTAATAAGACTGTAATCTTCTGCAAGTTCATAGGGAATCCACAGAGATTATGAATCCTGTTAGCTACAGTGCTGTTACTAAGCATCGAGACATTAGCAATGGTTCTTACAAGTCCAGTAAGTAGTGAGGTGGAGCCTTCATGGATTTTTTATTCATCACTTCCCACAGATGTTTGAGTGGATTGAGATCTGAGGACTTTGGAGGTCAAGTCATCACCTTGAACTATTTGTTCTTAAAGGGGTATTCCACCCCTAGACATCTTATATCCTATCCAAAGGATAGGGGATAAAATGTCTGATTGCAGGGGTCCCGCTGCTGGGATCCTCCACAATCTCTCCTGAAACACCCCTGTCATCTGGTGCCTGATGACTGGCGATTCAAGGGGCTGGAGGATATTGATGCCATGGCCTCGCCCCCTCATGACATCCTGCCTCGCCCCCTTAATTCAAGTCTATGGGAGGGGGCATGGTGGCCGTCACGCCTCCTCCCATAGACTTGCATTGAGACTGCGGGCCGTGACGTCACGATGGGGCGAGGCTGTGACATCACGATCCTCCAGCCCCGGAATTGGCAGTCATCAGGCATGAGTACCCCTTTAAACCATTTTTGAAAGGAAGTAAATGACCTTCTGAAAGAAGCCACTGCCATTAGGAAATACGTTTACCACAAAGCGGTGGTCCTGGTCTGCAGAACATCCACATGATTGGCAGACCCCAGTCCTCTTCCCCCAATGTATTTTGGTGCCATCTTTGGACTCCCTTTTGTCATTGCTCTATGGTCCAGTTAATGGTCCATACCCATTGTAGGGACTTTTGGCAATGGACAAGGGTCAGCATGGGCACTCTGACCCATCTGTAGCTATGTAGCTGTATACTCAGGAATCTGTGATAATCCATTGTGTATTTTGATCCCTGTTATCATATTTAGCATTAAAGGCGTACTCCAGTGAAAACCTTTTTTCTTTTAAATCCACTGGTGACAGAAAGTTAAACATATTTGTAAATTACTTCTATTAAAAAATCTTAATCCTTCCAGTACTTATTAGCTGCTGAATGCTACAGAGGGAATTCCTTTCTTTTTGGAACACTGATGACATCACGAGCACAGTACTCTCTGCTGACATCTCTATCCATTTTAGCAACCATGCATAGCAGATGTATGCTAAGGGCAGCATGGTGGCTCAGTGGTTAGCACTGCTGCCTTGCAGTGCTGGGGAATTGGGTTCAAATCCCACTAAGGACAACAATAAATAAAGCGTTATTTTTATTATAATAACGTCAGCAGAGAGAACTGTGAACTAGCTCTTCTGTGGGATTTGACAAGTGAAGTTACTCTTGAAGTCCATAGCCCTATGTTCGATTCACCCTGTCTTCCTGGAACCACTTTTGGTAGGTACTAACCTCTGAATACCAGAAACATTGCACAAGACTTGCACAAAACATCTAGCCATCACTGTTTGGCACCTGTGAAAGTTGCTCAAATCCTTATGTTTGTCCATTTTTCCTGCTGCCAAGCCATTCTATTCTGGAACTGACTGTTCCCTTGGTGTGTAATAAATCGCACCTCTTGACAGGCGCCACTGATAATCAATGTTAATCCCTTCACTACTGAAATTTATTCCAAAGAGCCACAGGACTATAGGCTCCACAAATATATACAGTATAGACACGCACTTGTGGTCAGTAATTTCTTCCTGCTGTCACTGGGAAATACTGACAAGTGAATTGAAAGATTGGTGCAATAGAAAAGACTTGGAAAACAGTCTCATGGACGGAATTTACAGCTCACAACATTCTGCTGAGTAAGATAAATTACAAACATTGGTGAAGACCCAGGCAGTCACATTTTAGTACTGTAGCTTAATTTACACCCTCTGACATCCATGCTGCCAGAGTACAGAGAGCGCTGCAGGCAATCTGAATTTTCTTCTTTCTTAGCAGTATGAATGCAGTATGTCCACTTTATGATCGACCAATAAAAGAGGGAAGAATATGTAAAATATGTAGTACTAAAACCTAACTCCAGCCAAAATTTTGGCTTCAGTATACTGTAATTCCCTGAAAAATGTATGCAGTTAATCTGCCACATTTAAATTTAGGGTGTGTTTAACGTGTGTTAGTAATATACGGTAGGAAAAGACCCCAAGCATATCCATAGGGCTTCACTTTTCTGACAGAAACCAAGAGAGTGTCCATCAGATCAATATACCATACATTGGTATGCCACAAAAAAAAAGGATGGTAAGTAACAGCATAGTAGACTTCAGTATTCCATAGAAAGGTATGAAGTTATAAACTCATACGGTAGGGTATATATATATATATATATATATATATATATATATATATATATATATCTTGTATATCAATGTGGCCCACATTTATAATGCCTGATGCACATGAATGTTGTCTCCACAAACATAAAAATATGTGCACAGCAGTTGAGACACATATATCATTATGTGTGCGCCGAAGAATAAGAACGTGTGCCTCATTCAACAAGGAGGCGTGGCCTGCTGGAAAAGGGTGTGGCATAAGAAGAATGGGGACAGCCTGGGAAATCTGTCCTAATTCCCATTGTCTAACAATTAGAAAGGTTTTGTAAATCCCCTAACCATGAAATAGACACACGTGCAGATAGATAAGGAATGTCCCATTGCTCCTATAAGGACATGCATGTACGGATTGTTGTTGTAAAGAATGCAAATGTCTTTGATCTGTCTGTTGATCACACTTAAAGGGGTACTCCGGCCCTGAGACATCTTATCCCCTATTCAAAGGATAGGGGATACGATGTCTCACCCTGGGGTCCCGCCGCTGGTCCCACCCTGTTTGGGCTGCACGCCGCGGTGCCAGCTCACAAACAGCCGGGTGGCGACCACGGGGCCGGAGTATCGTGACATCCTGACTGCGCCCCTTGTGATGTCACCCCCGCTATGCAAGTCTATGGGAGGGGGCGTGACGACCGTCACGCCTCCTCCCATAGACTTGCATAGCGGGGGCTAAGATGTCTCAGGGTCTAAGGATGATTTTAGAGCCAGGAATGAGAAATATCATAGAATGACTTTTTTCTCCTTGCTGCTGGGTCCCCTTCTAAAACTAAAATGGTATGTTTTCCATAAAAGGGGGAGATTTATCAAAACCTGTCCAGAGGGAAAGTTGTCCAGTTGCCCATAGCAACCAACCAGATCGCTTCTTTCATTTTTCAGAGACTTTTTCAAAAAAAATGAAAGAAGCGATCTGATTGGTTGCTATGGGCAACTGGGGAACGTTTCCTCTCCACAAGTTTTGATAAATCTCCCCCTATGTGTGTAACCACCCTTAACAGAACATTTAACTCTCTACGTTCATCATGTGGTCACATTTATTGTATCACCAGATATACAAAAGAATAATCTGCCTTTTACCCAAATTCCTATATGAGCAGGACAGACACATTAAGGTCCAGGCTGTTACACTGCCCTTTCTTGTAGAACAGCCGGCATTCACTTATGTTAATTGGAATTTATCTGATGGAAGTTCACTTTCTGACATTTTCCTCACTCACTTTAGTACACAAAATAGGAAATGAAGAATAACATAAATTTGATTTTACACTTGTATAGTTATGTAATATTCATTCTGCATATCCATGCATCATTTTATTAAGTTGCTGGCATTCTGCTGAGTCTGCCACAGTTCATCCTAATTGATGCATGCTTCCATTAGAAGCATTTCACAGCATATGTATTTTGCATTAATGATACATGTAAATGATTGGGTTAATGTGCCAAAAGGACCAAATACTGCAGGCTCCTGGAATAATGACTTAATTATTTATGTAATTGAAATGTCTCGGCTTTTTTTTTTAAAGACAGGAAGCTTTATCATGAAAATTGCTTGACATTCCTTATTGTCATCTATTTGTCATTGTTTGCTAATTGCATAATCTGCCGCATTAGGAACTAATGTTTACTAAGGGCCACGGCGTCATTTCTTAGGCCACAGTTTAATGGTTGTCTGAATCTCCAGCCCCTTTTAGAGTCTTTTTTTTTTTTTTTACCTGATTGTATCCCAGTAGGGTAAATTTTTATTTTTGTCAAAGACTTATGATGAGTAATATAAAGCTAAAATATGCTGGAATCTGTATGCATGTCCATGTACATGACAGTAAGTCTTCAATTCATCATGGAACCAGCTTTTATTAATAAAAGGAAAAAGGAAATTTGTTTAGTTAAGTGTAGCAGGGTTATTAAAGGGGTACTCCGGTGAAAACCTTTTTTCTTTTAAATCAACTGGTGCCAGAAAGTTAAACAGGTTTGTAAATTACTTCTCTTAAAAAAGCTTAATCCTTCCTGTACTTATTAGCTGCTGAATACTACAGAGGAAATTCTTTTCTTTTTGGAATTCTCTCTGATGACATCACGAGCACAGTGCTCTTTGCTGATGTCATTATAATAATAACTCTTTATTTATTGTTGTCCTTAGTGGGATTTGAACCTAAGTCCCTAGCACTGCAAGGCAGCAGTGCTAACCACTGAGCCACCATGCTGCCCTTAGCATACATCTGTTATGCATCTGTTATGCATGGTTGCTAAAATGGACAGAGATGTCAGCAGAGAGCACTGTGCTCGTGATGTCATCAGTGTTCCAAAAAGAAAGGAATTTCCTCTGTAGTATTCAGCAGCTAATAAGTAATGTTTAACTTTCTGGCACCAGTTGATTTAAAAGAAAAAAAGGTTTTCACCGGAGTACCCCTTTAAAGGGATTTCTTTTTAGACATTATATAATCAGAGGTTATTGCTGTTGTAATTCCTCTTCTCTGATATATTTGCTAAATTTTCCTTCTTGCAAAATAGGAATTTATTGTTTCTTATAAACACAAGAAGATGAGGTTTGCAGAAAAAAGCATTATCTATCTATATATCTATCTAATATCTATCTATTTATCTATCTATCTCATATATATCTATTTATGTATCTATCTATCTCATATCTATCTATCTAATATCTATCGATCAATCTATCTATCTATCTATCTATCTATCTATCTATCTATCTATCTGTATATCTATCTATCTCATATCTATCTATTTATCTAATATCTATCGATCGATCTATCTATCTATCTATCTATCTGTATATCTATCTATCTATCTCATATCTATCTATTTTTCTAATATCTATCTATCTCATATCTATCTATCTATCTATCTATCTATCTAATATATATCATCTATATATCTATCTCATATCTATCTCATATCTATCTATCTATCTATCTATCTATCTATCTATCTCACATCTATCTATCTCATATCTATATATCTATCTATCCATCTCCTATCTATCCATCTATCTATATATCTATCCATCTCCTTTTTATCTATCTATCTAGTTAACTATCTATCTATAAAAGAGAAAAAACTGCAGCAAAAAAGTGCAATTTATTCCATCTTAGCAATGTATAAAAAATGCAATGTTTCAGTAGTCTCACACCACCATCTTCAGGCATGGTGGTATGAGACTACCGAAATGTTGCATTTTTTATACCTTGCACATTGCATTTTTTATACCTTGCTAAACGATGGAATACACTTTTTTTGCACTTGAGACACTTCTTGTGTGCTGCGTTTTTTTCTCTTTTATATTGACGTTGGAGTCCCTAACCAAGCCTCCTATGACTGCGTGCACCGATATATTCTTCGTTTATTCTGGGTGGATTGTGCTGCTTCTTTGGACTTTTTTTAAATCTATGTATCTATCTATCTCATTTCTTTTTATCTATCTATCTATCTATCTATCTCATATCTATCTATATATCTCATATCTATCTATCTATCTGGTGAGGAAACCTGCCTATGGCAGGGGTCCATACACCATTATACACCATACACCATTATACTGCATAGGGCACTCTCCAAGTTCATTCTGGGAGAGTGATCCTGTGTACACCCGTGACCCACGTACCATCCTGTAATACTAGGGGAGCCATGCCAGCTCATTCCTGCTTATGCCCACGCCTATGAACGTAAGACATCCGCCATTATTATATTACAACTTGTGTATACACAATATGGGCAAGTTTGCCCTCTTCTAAGATGGCCCTCACTTACCTTTGATCAGTTGTGCGCACGCGCACACTATTTACAGAGTCCTATACCTCATTGGCTGCTCATCTCTGGTGAACGGCGCTTCCGATTGGCTGGCAGGCTGCAGCCGCGCAGTTCCGGAGACCCACGCTGTAGTACACACACGTGTAGTCCCAGTAAGCTCTGCCGGGTAAGCGCCCAATTGTATATATTATATTTTACATGAATGCATTACTGTTTTCAGGCAGTTCGCCACACTATCTGCACGTGCACTATGTATGGCACTTTAATCACAGCACTAGCATTGAATGTATATCGCATTTATGTATGATGCCTTATTACCACTGGATATATCGCAAGCACATGTCTTTGTTTACTTTGTATTTGATTGGTTAATGATGTAACACTGATGTGTATTTAAACACCCACATGTGATTCTGCACTTGAGCTTAATAACGGTGAAGTGAGGTCACAGAAACGTTGCTCGCACTTTGTTCACTGGATTAATGGAATAAACTTCTACCTTTTTTGACACAAATACCTTTGTGTGCTGCTGTTTCCTGGATTTTTATCTATCTATCTCATATCTATCTATCTATCTCATATCTATCTATCTATCTATCTCATATATGTCTATCTCATATCTATCTATCTATCTCCTATCTATCTATCTATCTCCTATCTATCAATATATCTAGAAAACAAAAAGCGGCTGCAGCACACAAAATAGGTGAAAACATAGTGGTAGCTTTAATCCATTAAAAATACAGATGCAACGTTTCAGCTGCCAATGCAGCCTTTTTCAAGCATGTTTTTTTTTCTCCTTTTTTTTCTCTATCAATATATCTAGCTATTTATCTATCTATCCATCTCCTATATCTATTTATTTATCTATCTATCTCATATTTATCTATCTATCTCATATATATCTGTCTATCTATCTATCTATCTATCTATCTATCTATCTATCTAATATCTATCTATCTCCTATCTATCAATATATCAGGCTATTTATCTATCTATCCATCTCCTATATCTATTTATTTATCTATCTATCTCATATTTATCTATCTATCTCATATATATCTGTCTATCTATCTATCTAATACCTATCTATCTCCTATCTATCAATATATCAGGCTATTTATCTATCTATCCATCCATCTCCTATATCTATATATCTATCTATCTATCTCATATCTATCTATCTCCTATCTATCAATATATCTGGCTATTTATCTATCTATCCATCTCCTATATGTATCTATCTATCTATCCATCTCCTATATCTATCTATCTATCTATCTATCTATCTATCTTATATGTATCTATCTATCTCCTATCTATCAATATATCTGGCTATTTATCTATCTATCCATCTCCTATATGTATATATCTATCTATCCATCTCCTATATCTATCTATCTATCTAAACTATCAATCTATCATCTCAATAATTACTTCCAAGGAGCAGAAAATCTTTTGTATTTCTAATAAGTCACTTTGCTTTATTCTGTATTCTCTATTGTCATAGTAACAAGTTACTTACATATTGACCCCTGTATGAGATATAACATTGGAAAGGCTGACTTACATCTCACTATATCACAGTATATATTTCCTTCCTTGAAGATATTTATTCTGAAAAGTGCCAAATTGTTATTTCAGTCCGAATGTTCATATACATCTTTGTAAAACAATGTAGATAATATCGTCAGCTTTCCGTTCCTATTCTTATAGCACATTGCATTCTTTAACCAAAATATGGTTCTTTTGTTGCTAAGCAACAAACATGTTGCTAAGCAGTATGCAGAAATTCAAATTGCATAACCAAATGAAGTAATTTTAATGTATAACTGCATAACAGAGCCAGAAAATGCAGAAACAGATAAGAATGTATGAGTGGTTGAATATTACATATTTTAATTATGGATTTTTCAAATATAAATCTTTGATTGATAGGTCCATATTATATATATTTTCTATTTATGGCTATTGTTTCTTCATTTTATATATCATTTACATATATTATATCTTAACATTAAAGTTGATAACTATGTGCCTGTTCTCATGTTTATCTGTGATACAGAAAGGAATGATACAGAGCCATACTATAATATCACCTTAGGCAAGTCTCTGACCGCTTATAAAATGTGTTCAATGTGCTGCCCATTGTGTTGGATTGTCAATGCAACCCTCTTCTCCCACTCTTCACACACTGATAGCAACACCATAGGAGAAATGCTAGCACAGGCTTCCAGTATCCGTATACACTGCTATATACACCGCAGGAGAAATGCTAGCACAGGCTTCCAGTATCCGTAGTTTCATCTCGTATCTTCACAGCATAGACAATTGCCTTCAGATGACCCCAAAGATAAAAGTCTAACGGGTCCTTGCGGGGCCTTGGCAGGCATTCAACTGGCCCACGACGACCAATCCCCTTTCCAGGAAACTGTTCATCTAGGAATGCTCGGACCTGACACCCATAATGTGGTGGTGCACCATCTTGCTGGAAAAACTCAGGGAACGTGCCAGCTTCAGTGCATAAAGAGGGAAACACATCAACTGGATTGGTCGTCGTGGGCCAGTTGAATGGCCCCCAAGGTCTCCCGATCTGACCCCCTTAGACTTTTATCTTTGGTGTCATCTGAAAGCAATTGTCCATTTTTTTTATTTATTTTTTTAAATGTGAATAGCTTTTATTTCATCATGTGAACAAGGTTTTTTTTTTTTCCTTTAATACATAATCATAAAAGGTAAACATACAACAAATCCTTATTTAAATTATTATTCTCCTCTCCCTCCCTCCCCCCAGCTCCTCCACAGGCAGCACAAACCTTCTTTTCTAGATAATGGGAAACTGGGGGGATCTGACCAATAACTATTTCCGATTCTCTAATAATATATATTAAAGTTAAATATAACCCCTCAATGTGCTACAAAAGCCACTAAGACAGTAAATACTACAGTTAATCCTAAACTATATACTACACATAAATTTAAAAGTGGCCCATACCCCAGTTTCCCAGAACCTATTACAATATAAAAAAAAAAAAATTAATTTAATAGTTTGCCTCTCTCCTAATATATGACTCAAATTTACACATGTTCCTATACCACTCTATGCTACTGGGATGTTTTGGGAATTTCCAATTCCTAACAATCATTAATCTAGCATAGAAAAGCATTCTCATACACACTTTCTTTTTTTCCCCGAGGTCCTCCTTAATGGCCCCCAATATGGCTATTTTTGGTAAAAAATCAATTAGGACCCCCGTCTCTCTGTCAATCAACTCATAAACTTCTCTCCCAAATGTGGACAGTTCAGGGCAATCCCATAACATATGAAGCTGTCCGGCCCCACTCTGTTTACACCGACTGCAGTTACTATGATTTCTTAGTCCTATTTTTTCTAATAATAAGGGTGTATAATATAGTCTGTGAACTATGTTAAATTGTATTATACAATTGTCTATGCTGTGAAGATACGAGATGTGCAGCACCTGAAACTACGAATACTGGAAGCCTGTGCTAGCATTTCTCCTGCGGTGTTGCTATCAGTGTGTGAAGAGTTGGAGAAGAGGGTTACATTGACAATCCAACACAATGGGCAGCACAATGAACACATTTTATAAGTGGTCAGAAACTTGTAAATAACTCATGAAAGAATAAGGTTACGTTAAAACCAAGCACATCATTCCCAATAAGTTTGATGTGTCACATGACCCTCTTCCTATTGGAAAAACAAAAGTTGGATTCAAAATGGCTGACTTCAAAATGGCCGCCATGGTCACCACCCATCTTGAAAAATTCCCCCCCTCACATATACTAATATGCAACAAACAGGAAGTTAATATCAACAACCATTCCCATTTTATTTAAGTGTATCCATATAAATGGCCAACCCTGTATATTACTGTGTAATGATGGGGCAGTGTATATCCTGAACTATCACCAATTATAGCACTGAACTAATACTCGGTTGCTACAGCTTGGATCAAGCGGGCTTCAATTCCTGATGTTTACTTAGATGTCTCTGTCAAAGCAGACACCAGCATCTAAGAGGTCAAAGGAAGGGGTGAGGTTACCATGGGTTTCCACAGCAGCTTAGGGTCCTCCAGGCCCCCAGGTCTGTCATGTACAGGGACGTGCATACATAGACTAAAAAGTGGGTTTGGGCCCCTTGGCTTTTTATCTTAAGGTGCCCTTTTTTGATCATTATGTGGGATATTTTACTAAACCATGTTAATGCTGGTCTGTAACAGGGCCCTGCAGCCTCGTATTACTGGGGGGAAGGATGGCGTATGTAAGAATGGGTGGACTGAGCAGCTTCTGAGTCCTGTCCTCTGTCGCTCTTTAACCCCTTAATGACGCAGGACGTAAATGCACATCCTGGTGAGGTGGTACTTAATTCACCAGGACGTACATTTACATCCTATACATAACCGCGAGTATCGGAGCGATGCTTGGGTCATGCGTGGTAGGTCCAGCTTCTGATAGCAGCCAGGAACCCGCCGGTAATACTTGACCTAAGCGCGTTTTGTACCTGGTGGGTCCCGGTTGCTATTAGCAGCCGGGACCCATGGCTAATGCCAAACATCTACATTCAGGCCGGTGTCTGGCATTGCAGGAAGCCATGACAAATTAAAGCAATAGAGTGCTAATAACAATGATAAAAGCTGTTCAAACTATTAAAATATATGTTAATTAAACCGCACGGTCAATAACATACACGTAAAAAATTTCAAAGGCTAGAATTGCATATTTTTGGTAACTTCATATACAAAAAAAATGTGATCAAGAAGTCCCATGAAAACGAAAATTATGATATGATATTGATAAAAACTACAGATTATGGTGCAAAAAAAACTCAGCCCTTATTCATCACTGTATACAGAAAAATCAAGAAGTCAGAGGGGTCAGAAAGGGCACCGCATACAAATGAAAGCACCCAAAAGTTGCAAGATGGTGTTTTTTTTTTGTTTTTTCCCCTTGCAAGTAATATTTTTTGTTCAGCTGTAGATCTTGTGTTAAAATTAGTAATGTCATTACAAAAAGCAACTGGTGGCACAAAAAAAAAAACAAGCCTTCCTATGGGTCTGGAGGTCGACAATTGATAGGGTTATGGCTTTTAGAAGGCAAGGAAGAAAAAACTATGTCCTTAACCCCTTGCCGCATATGGATATTTATAAATGTCCAAACGCGGCTACCGAAGTATAACACGCGCTCGGCAGGCGCAACCAGGACCCACGACTAATGCTGGACATCGATCCTGGGATTAACTCTTTAGATGCTGCGATCAAAATTGATTGCCGTGTCTGAAGTGAAAGTAAAAGCTTCCTGGCAGCTCAGTCGGGCTGATCGGGACCATCACAGTAAAATTGCGATATCCCGATCTGCTAGAATGCAACAGGAGGGTGCCTTACCTGCCTCTTGTGCATTCCGATCGACGATTGATTGCTCCAAGCCTAAAATCAAGGCTTGAGCAATCAATCGCCAATAACACTGATCCCTGCCATTGCAATGCAATGACAGTGATCAGTGTATTGAATCAATGTACTGCATGTTATAGTCCCCTATAGGGGCTATAACATTGAAAAAAAATGGAAAAAAAAGTTAATAAAGATGATTTAACCCCTTCCCTGATAAAAGTTTGAATCACCCTCCCATAAAAAAAACTGTGCAAATAAAAATAAATATAAACATATGTGATATTGCCACATGGGTAAATGTCCAAACAATAAAAACATATTGTTAATTAAACCACACATTCAATGGCGTATGCGCAAAAAAAATCAAAAATGCAAAATCGCGTATTTTTGGTCACTTTTTATACCATAAAAAAATGAATAAAAAGCGATAACAAAAAGTCTGATCAAAAGAAAAGTGGTACCGATCAAAACTTCAGATCACGGCGCAAAAAATTAGCCCCCATACCACCCCATACATGGAAAAATAAAAAGCTTATAGGGGTCAGAAGAGGACAATTTTAAACGTATACATTTTCCTGCATATACTTATGATTTGTTTTCAGAAGTACGACAAAATCAAACCTACATAAGTAGGGTATAATTTTAATTGTATGAATAAAGATAAGGTGTCTGTTTTTACCGAAAAATGTACTACATAGAAACAAGCCCCCAAAATTGACAAAATGGCATTTTTTCTTTCATTTTGTTGCACAATGTTTTTTTTTATCCATTTCGCCGTCGATTTTTGAGTATAATAACTGATGTCTTTACAAAGTACAATTGGTGGTGCAAAAAATAAGCCATCATATGGATTTTTAGGTGCAAAATTGAAAGGATTATGATTTTTAAAAGGTAAGGAGGAAAAAACAAAAGTGCAAAAATGAAAAATCGCCAAAGAGGGAAGGGGTTAAGAGGTTAAGTATCAAACTGATCAGTTGTGCTGCAGTTCTTTTCCCAGCATGGTGGTCAGAGTCTGCTGTGCAGGGGGCAGCTCTATATCCTCTCCATTCTCATGATTCATGGTGGTGTCAAAATTCAGACTCGATCCTAGAGATACTTCTCTGAGGAGTTTGTAATAACATTTTATGTGACTAAACATTTAATACTAGAATCTTTTTTTTTTTCAACAACAAAATCACAGTTCTAATGTAATCTTTCATTTGGCTGCTAGAACAAAAAATGTGATCATGGAAATATGTATATTTTTTTAGTTAAAAAGATAACTGAGTGTACTGAGTGTAGCATAGCACACTCCATATTGTTTCTGTAGCCACCCATAGACGTGGCATCCTATCTCTAGTATTGGTCAGTGTTATCCTTGCCTCTACCTTAGATACAGAAATAGAAAATCAGATCATTATCATTCTGAACTGCAGCTTCTTTCCAAGTGGCTTCCCATTGCTTAGAAAGTTATAATTAAAGAATTAGAAGAGTTTACCTCTAATGGACCTCATGCAGTTTCCCGCTTCTTATACATATTCCCTTTTTTTCCTTTTTTTTTCTTCTAGCTTCCTTGATGGTCTATTAGACTCATTAAATACTGAGGGAAATGCTTATTTACACATAACTTGGTGAGGTCCAATGTGATGATTCCAGTAAATGGAAATGAAGAGTCACACATGGCATGCTGCTCTTTCCCATTTAGTCTATGCATCACTTTGTAAATGATCATTTGACTTGTTTCTGTGCAGGTCTTAACTATCTTAAGCCACGCTTCACACAGCAGTTGGCAGGTCAGGGGTACATGCCAGCGTGCAAGAAGTACAACATCTTTAACAGCAAAAGTACAACAATTAGTTCAGCCTTTTAGTCAATGCTTTGTACCATAACCCAGCTTGACATTGGAGAGTCTACTGTTTCCTGGAATGTTTTCTGAGTGACTTATTTCTGTGCCCCTGAGACATATATTCCTCTTCTCTGCCCGCTAAATATTTATATGCAAGTACAGTTGCTCACTTTTGGCTAATTCCTCATTTAACAGCTTCCAGGCTGTTGACCTTATCTCAGTACATTTCCATTTAAGTATCCCCTGATTTTTTGTAAAGTATGCAAAAAAGTTATGGATCCATATCATAGATTGCTGTTTATGGTCATAATGCTTCACAATAAAGTATTTTTTTTCCTGACAAGTATGTCTTTTAGGTTTACCACAAATGCCTTCACTAGCATTTGAATTACTGAAGAAATGTCTTAGTCAAAGAAGTCAAAGGGGATATTGTATAATAGCTATGAGTAATTATACAATTGTACTTATCATTGCACTGTTCACACATCATTTATTGAGCCTCATTTTGAGCCATACATAGTTGAAAACATAAACTAAAAGCAACAAATGGGGATTTTACTGGGTGTAAACATGGCCCGATTTTTTTATTTGTAAAACTTAATTATACTGCAAAGTTCAATACAAATAATATATATATATATATATATATATATATATATATATATATATATATATATATATATATATATATTATAGTTCAGCCCATTTCAGCCCTCTTTTAAGGGCGATGCAACATTGCCGAGGAGGCAGAGGCATAGCTTGTAGCTTCTGGGCCCCGATGTAAAATCTGAAACTGGGAACACCCAATAAACCCATATCTGCTGACTCTAATACCCATTAGACTTAAGATTCTGTGTGCCAGCTTTACCATCATTACCACAGTTTAATAAATATACGGTGATGGGGAAAATTCAAGAGGGGTGAATAAAATGAAAGTGGTGCTCCCTGACCTCCGGACCTCTTACTCCCCAATTGATTAATGCACTTGCGGCAGGCGGGAGGGGGGTGGGACAGGGTGGGAGGTTAGGGGTTCTTTTTATATATTGATATAAATGGGATTTTGGAAAAGTGTATTTGGTCTTATTACCACAGTTTATGTTAAAATTTATACTCAACTCAACATTTTCCAATATATATGGTGTTATATAACCCGCTTTTCACAACAACATGCCTTAGTGACACTCTGCCACTAAGGATATATACTGTGTTTGCCTGTGTGTGGACACACATAGATTGTTATGTAAATAAAGCTGTTTGAGTGTTCTGCTGTGATATTGGTTAAATTGTTTTCATAGGAATTTGGGGTCCTTAACTAAGTTGTATTTTTATTGGTAATTTTAATGTGAAGATGTCACTAAGAAGAAAACTAAACTAAACTACATTAAAATATATTTTACTTTAAAAAAAATATTTTGTCCTCTTTTATTAAAATCAAAATTAATGCATTCCTTCATCATTTACAGTATAAGAGATCACTCTGACTGTTCAAAAACCCTGGAGTAGACTGTTGTGAAGTAGACTGTACAGTATGTATTTTAACATGGATTATGTGCTTTGAGTTCCTCATGCAAAGAACAAGTCATTTTTTGCCCTAGGAGAATGTTGCAATTTATCAGATATGCGCCATTTTGTGAGAGATTGCATATCTCTGTGAACTTATTATAATGTTTAAATGAGATGTGTAATGTATTCATCTAAAGTTGTAAATGGAGTTATGGTAATCCATCCTGCACTAATATGCTAAGAAGATTCCTAAAGCATTTCATTGTTTGGGTTCATTAGTAGCACAGAGAATAGACGGCATTTACAAAGCTATGCTGCCTAAGCTTGTGTTAAGTCACACAAAGGACATCCTATTAAAAAGGGGCATTGTTTAGCAGACAGCAGCATAGATGTTATTTATTTAGAAATCTGAATATGTGCCACATTTATGTTACACAATTCATTCATAAGTATCGCAGATTTGATGTGAAAAGCTGCACTGACAAAGGTTAACACTCAAAGTAAGAAAACAAAAATAAGCAGTATACAGCATTAGAAGTCAATAAAATGTGTGTAGCATTGTCCTATAATGTTTTTATATCCTTATATCAAAAACAGATGTGCCCTTTTGTTTTTTTCATCCCCCCCCATGCCCTGCATCCCCTGCCCAATCTCCCCCTTCCAACTCGATACCTCCCCCATCCCCTTTCCTCTCTCCCCTTCCTACCTTATATGTGTGCAGGTTCCCCATTTCTGTACGACAATATTGAAGGTGCCTACCTTCTGTCATTGAGCGGTCATACTTGTTTGCGGTCTGCGTGGTGCCATGTGTAATTTTACCCTTACACATGTTGCTTATCTTGCACTGTAAGATTCAGTTACCTTGCATATGTTTGTTATATAAAATGTTAAAAGTGTATTTTGATGGAATTGGCCAACTATCTCAAATAAGTAGATGGATCTGGATTGTGTAATTTTAACTGTCATATCCTTTTGTTCTTGGATCGATAAACCTCCACCAGAGGAGTTTGCTGATACCTTTCTCCCGTTTCATCATTTAAGAACATAGAGGGGCATTTACTAATCTTTTACTATGTAGTCTGGTTTTTACCCTGTTTTTTTCTACTTCATTTTTGACTATGTGCGACAAATTTACTAAATTGTTGCACGGCATTAATAAATTTGGCACACATAGGCAAAAGTGGGAAATTTACTTCATGTAGTAGAAAAAATAGTCTGTTCCTTTTTCCTGCTGTCTGAATAGGTTTGGCTGCTGGTTTCCTTCTGGATCTTTTGTTTTTGAGTTTTAGCTTTTTCACCACATCTAAATAATTCAATAACTACAGTGGTCCCTCAAGTTACAATATTAATTGGTTCCAGGAAAACCATTGTAAGTTGAAACCATTGTATGTTGAGACCATAACTCTATGGAAACGTGGTAATTGGTTCTAAAGGCACCAAAATGTCATCCAAAATAGGAAAAAGTGACAAAGAAAAATAAGTAGATAACTAACATAGATAAAGCAAAGCCTTACATATAAAAGTAATAAAGATCTGCTGGGAGCTGTAAATTACTGTCTATGTCAGTGTTTCCCAAGCAGGGAGCCTCCAGCTGTTGCAAAACTATAACTCCCAGCATGCCTGGACAGCCAAAGGCTGTCCGGGCATGCTGGGAGTTGTAGTTTTGCAAAAGATGGGGCCACCCTGATTGGGAAACACTGGTCTATGTAGAGGACAGGAGCTTCTTCAGGGGTCCTGTACAGTACAGGCAATGTCCAAAACAAGTAATGGAGTCACCCTCACCTGGTGTCCAAAAGAGCAGCTAACCCTGATACAGGTAAAGTGTACAGAACATGTAATACCAGACACCAGTCAGTGCATACACTTCAGTAATACAGGGGTTTTACCAGTGAATGCCCATTTTCATTGGTTGGTTCTTCCAGCCATTGACACGTTTCACAGATCTGGACTGTCTGTAGCATTGTATGTTGAGTCTGGTTTCAACTTACGATGGTCCAGAAAAGACCATTGTATGTTGAAACTATTGTATGTTGAGGCCATTGTAAGTTGAGGGATCACTGTAAATTGTAGTCATGGCTCAGAAGTGGTAAACGGTGTTTAGTGTGTGTGTGTGTTTATTACATTTTTTTAACACAGTTTTTTTCTCCCTAAATGTACTTACACTTTTTTTCTTTTGGTTACTTCTTCTACAGATCTGTGTATCCTGTGGACTCCTTCGGATTCGGTGGACTACTTCGACGACCAGCATTTTTCTTTGCTTGATGTTAATAAAATGGTTAACGAGGGCTTGTGGGGGAGTGTTTTTTTTGTAATAAATTTTTTTTTAAACCTGTTGTGTTTTTTTTATTTTACTTTACTAGACAGGCTTAGTAGTGGAAGCTGTCTTATAGACTGAGTCCATTACTAATCCGGGCTTAGCGTTAGCCACAAAAACAGCTAGCGCTAACCCCCAATTATTACCCCGGTACCCAACACCACAGGGGTGCCGGGAAGAGCTGGTACCAACAGGCCCGGAGCGTCAAAAATGGCGCTCCTGGGCCTAGTCGGTAACAGGCTGGCGTTATTTAGGTTGGGGAGGGCCAGTAACAATGGTCCTCGCCCACCCTGGTAACGTCAGGCTGTTACTGTTTGGTTGGTATTTGGCTGAGAATAAAAATAGGGGGGACCCTATGCGTTTTTTAAATATATTTAATTATTTATTTTAAAAAAAAAACGCATAGGGTCCCCCCTATTTTCATTCTCAGCCAAATACCAACCAAACAGTAACAGCCTGACGTTCCCAGGGTGGGCGAGGACCATTGTTACTGGCCCTCCCCAGCCTAAATAACGCCAGCCTGTTACCGCCTAGGCCCAAGAGCGCCATTTTTGACGCTCCAGGCCTGTTGGTACCGGCTCTTCCCGGGACACCCCTGTGGCGTTGGGTACCGGGGTAATAATAGGGGGTTAGCACTAGCTGTTTTTGTGGCTAGCGCTAAGCCCAGGTTAGTAATGGACTCTGTCTATAAGACAGCTTCCACTACTAAGCCTGTCTAGTAAAGTAAGAAAAAAACACAACAGGTTTTAAAAAAATTTTATTACAAAAAACACTCCCCCACAAGCCCTCGTTAACCATTTTATTAAAATCAAACAAAGAAAAACGCTGGTCATCGAAGTAGTCCACCGAATCCGAAGGAGTCCACAGGATACACGGATCTGAAATGAGAAGAAAACAAAAAAAATGGGTTAGTACATTTATTATCACCTGCTCACACATCTCCCGCCCCGCACGACTACAACTGCCAGCATGCCCTTACAGTAAGGACATGCTGGGAGTTGCAGTTGTGTGGTGCAGGAGATGTGTGGGCAAGTGACAAGCTTGTCCCCTGCCCCCAGCTGCAGGACTACAACTCCCAGCATGCCCTTACAGTAAGGTGGGGCGGAGGCCGGGCACAGTGTTTCCCAACCTGGGACTTGTAGTTTTGCAACATCTGGAGGCACCCTGGTTGGGAAACACTGTTTTAGGCCAGTGTTTCCCAACCAGGGTGCCTCCAGATGTTGCAAAACTACAAGCCCCAGCATGCCTGGACAGTCAAAGGCTGTCCAGGCATGCTGGGAGTTGTAGTCTTGCAACATCTGTAGGCAACCTGGTTGTGAAACACTGGCCTAAAACAGTGTTTCCCAACCAAGGTGCCTCCAGATGTTGCAAAACTACAAGTCCCAGCATGCCTGGACAGTCAAAGGCTGTCTAGGCATGCTGGGAGTTGTAGTTTTGCAACATCTGGAGACAACCTGGCTGGGAAACACTGGCCTAAAACAGTGTTTCCCAACCAGGGTGCCTCTAGATGTTGCAAGACTACAACTTCCAGCATGCCTAGATAGCCTTTGGCTGTCCAGGCATGCTGGGAGTTGTAGTCTTGCAACATCTGGAGGCACCCTGGTTGGAAAACACTGGCCTAAAACAGCGTTTCCCAACCAGGGTGCCTCCAGATGTTGCAAAACTACAACTCCCAGCATGCCTGGACAGCCAAAGGCTGGAGTAAATTTAGTCAATTTTTACGGCCGTTGCGACAGTTTATTGCGCAACTGCGACTGTCTCAGTTAATAAATTCCTGACCACTGCAAGTAAAAACTGAAAACTTGCGTAAATTAAGCGGGGAAAAAAAATTTGACTTTCTAGCTCTTGCTAGAGAAAGTCGCACAATTTATAGGGTAGGCGCAATTGCAACAATTTTGCGCCAAAAATAGTCAGAAAAAAATGACTAAACCCCTTAGTAAATGCCCCTCATAGTTATCTTACCAGCAACTTAAAGCCATTTCAATAAATCTAATACATGTTTTTAATTTGGAAACCCTATAATAAGGATGGCTGCTAGATCTAAAAATGATTAAAATGTCAAGCATAGCAGTAAGCAGCTCCGATTTGAACATATTAAAAGTTTAAGATATAGTAAACATTGATGCCATACCAATGGGCGTAAATTGTAGTAAATTTGGCTTGAGGGGATTAAACTATCCCAATCCATTTGTCGAGCACAGATCAGATCAGCAAAAAAGGCAATAAATTGTGACTTTTTGCCAATCTCCACCATGTTAAGACTTTATTAGGTTCCCCCAATGTGTCACGCGAGTGGGTTTTAACTGCTAGCCACAGGCTGCTTTAGTTGGTGCCCAATGGCACCACAGGGCCACTTCTATGCAGTTCAGCAGTGTAGTACAGAAGTGTACACCAAAAAGATGCAATAAATAGAAACTACAGCATCTAGATCAAAAGACAAGGCTTTAGTTCTCTATCACCCCATCTAAATGTTTTCTAAAACATGGCCCTTGGATAAGGCAATGCAAAATCTAATTTTTTTTTTTTTGCATGACATGTGCTATTATTGTGTATAGCATAACTAAATAAAAACTATACATATTTGGTATTCCCATAAAATGTATCTAGAGAATAAAGGTAATTTTTTTATACAGCATGGTAAACGGCTTACATTTTAAAAAGGCAAAAATTTTTTTTTTTTAATGGCAAAATTGTTGTTTTCCTCCATTCCTCACATAAAAAAAGTTAGTAAAAGTTAATTTATAAGTTGTATGTACTCCAAAATTGAGTCGATAAAGATGCAACACTTACCACAAAAACACAAGGATTGACTAAAAAGTTCCAAAATGTTCCTTTATTATCAAGTAAGTTGTGTGTCTTACTTTATTTTTCACAATAAATTGGAAAAGGTAGTCCCAAGACTGAAATCAGTGACTTAGATTGTTTTGTTATTCTTAAATAATAAAGCACACAAAGCACAAATAGCATCAAAAGAATTACTTTGTGTAAATTAACTTTGAAATGTGAACAAAAGAATACAATTAATGTTGTTTAGAACAGAAACCTTAAAAAGTATGTACCAGAAGCAAGATAAAAAGAGCTAGCGACCAACCATGTCATCCACTGAATGGATTTTTAGTTTTAGATTATTTTAAGTTCTTGCCATTGTTCATATTTATAGAAGTTATATGTATGAGCACACTAGGAATGAAACTTGCTACATCTCAAAATGCAGTAGAAATGTTTTTTTTCGGAATCCAGACTATTTTAATTTAACCCTATAAAGTGGACCTGTGCGCATGTTTTTTTTACTCTAAACCAATGACTTGTTTCTAAAGAGCTGCTCACACTGAATCCATCAGTACCTTTCTTATGTAATGTGACTCCTCCATGGGCACTGCTTCTGTGTCTGCACGGTCCCCCCCTTTTTTTTTAACTCTAATCAAAGGTCAAGGGCAGTATTTCTAAATTGTAGTCCTCAAGAAGCCTGAACAGATCATGTGTTAATCCACATGTGGTCATAACTGACGGTAACCAAATTAGGCTGGGTTCACATATACCAGCCATCCGGCATAGCTTCCCTCCAGCGTGCACCATAGGGAAACTGATGCTAGAACTGATCCCATTCATTTCAATGGGGCAGTTCACAATCATCCAGCATCTCAATGTTGATGGCGGATGGTTCGACACCTTGGAGAGCACCGGACAGGGGAACGCCGGATTCCAAACAATGGACGTTGGATGGTCAACTTGTGGCATCAGTTGTGTAGAGATTCAGGCTTACAGGGGTTCTCCACCATAAGGTGATTTTAGTACGTACCTGCAAGACAGTAATGAACATGCTTAGGAAGGATCTGCGCTTGTCTTGGGGCTAATGGCTATTTTGCAAAATTACCATAACACTGTGGCTAGCTTTTTGTGAACTGGTATTTCCTGGAGTTTTTCTTTTTTGCCTACAAATCCCAAAATTAAATTTTTCTCCCCCCCCCCCCACGCATGAGTTACCCCACCCATTCAAACATAAATGAGTTGCATCCATTCAAAATACCTGTGGTTTTCAATCAGGGTGCCTACAGCTGTTGCATTAGTTGCAGATTGATGTCTCTCCCACCAAGCGATCCCTCCACCCATTGAAGCAGACAGGCTCCCTGTCATCAGCTGACTAGTGAGTCAGGTCTCGGCCACATGCAACCTGGGAAAAATCTGAGACAACAGTCATTTTGAATGCTGTTAAAAATAAATATTGGAGTGAAAATCACAGAAGAATTGTGAGAAAACAATCTCACACAGGTACTTACACTATATTATGAACTACACTAACTTTACAGCCCCTGTAGCATAGTCAAATAAAAAGAATCCTGGAATACCCCTTTAAAAGGCTGTTCGAAAGGCTCTTGTCAGGCTAGTAACCAATAGACCCGAGCTAACCAAATGACACCTATACCCATGGTGTCGGACAAAGGCTAAGTAGAAATAGAAATAGGGGCTCAGGGTCGTGAATATTGAATCAAATTAGATTTATTATTAAAATATTATATTATAACAATAGTGTTTGTTATGTCCTGTGACTTACAGGGCCCTTGTGGGTCAACAGGAACACCAGATGAACTAAAATAAATAAAATGTCAAAAAATTGCATAAAATATAGTAAAAAATGTGACCACACACTTATAATAGGTTTGTCCTGGATAAGATATTAAACATTATACTGTGTTGTGGCTTTCTTCTATTCAGTGATCACTCTTTAAATATTAGATGGTATACAGCTCAGTTCAATATTCTAATATTGTCCGGGTATGGAAAAATGTCAAGTTTGGGGCTTTCCCGATCCGGGGACGTGAGATACAGCAGAGTCTCTGTTAGGCTTTTTCCCAGTGTGCGCTGTGATAATACACATCATTATAAGGGTGGGTGAATGGTACCTTACAGTGAGCTTTGGTCTTTGTCCACGTCCCGGCTCTCTTGGCAGAGAGAGCGCTGCTGGAGACTTGGCCGTCTCTCCAATTTGTAGCGCAGATGATGGTGGGCTCCGGTTAGGTCTACTGCAGAGCTTCTCCTGTACTTGGCGGTTACAGATCCCGGTGGTGTCCTCGTGCTAGGATAGCGCAAGCTGTCATATGTTGATTGACAGATCGGGTGATGCCGATGTATTAGACAGACGTGTTCCAAACTTGTGCTGTATCTCAATAATAAGGTTAGTGGTGGTCGCAAATATATTGTTCGGCTGGACTTGTTTCAGGACCCCTGTAGGTCCTTTCCTCAGCAGCTTAATATACATGCTTTTGGGGGTCATTCACTGGCTATATATATCTTAAACCCCTCCTATTTGTGGATGACATCACATCCAGTTTAAAAAAGAGCAACAATGTGTCAGTTTGGAATAGTACTGATATCATATGGTTATATAAATGGGATAACTGTGAATTCGAGAGGCAGCCGAGTCTCCAGCAACACTCTCTCTGCCAAGAGAGCCGGGATGTGGACAAAGACCATTGCTCACTGTAAGGTACCATTCACCAACCCTTTTAATTAATGTGTATCATCACAGCGCACACAGGGAAAAAGCCTAACAGAGACTCCGCTGTATCTCACTTCCCCGGATCAGGGGAGCCCCAGACTTGACATTTTTCCATACCCGGACAATATTAGCATATTGAACTGAGCTGTATACCATCTAATATTTAACCTGTGTGGGACGGTGGGCGTACCTGCGTCATAGCGGGTCATGCCCGGCCTCTAACATCAGCCGAGACCCGTGGCTAATAGCGCGTGGCACCGCGCTATTGAACAATGATTCTGCCCCTTGAATGCTCATGCCTGAGATCCAGGCATGAGCATTCAAGCGGTAGAATCATTATTCAATGGTTCAATGCAAAAAAAGTGAAAAAAAAAAGTTAATAAAGATCATTTAACCCATTCCCTAATAAAAGTTTGAATCACACCACTTTTCCCATTTAAAAAGAAAAAAAACTGTGTAAATAAAAATAAACATATGTTATATCGCCATGTGCGGAAATGTCCGAATTATAAGAATATATCAGTATACCGCACGGTCAATGGCGTAGATGTAAAAAAATGCCGAAGTCCAAAATAGCGTATTTTTGGTCACTTTTTATATAATGAAAAAATGAGTAAAAAGCGATCAAAAAGTCCGATCAATACAAAAATGGTACCGCTAAAAACTTCAGATTACGGCGCAAAAAATGTCGCCCCAAATGCGGAAAAATAAAAAAGTAATAGGGGTCAGAAGATGAAAATTTTAAACGTATGCATTTTCCTGCATGATTTTTTCCAGAAGTACGACAAAATCAAACCTATATAAGTAGGGTATCATTTTAATCATATGGACCTATAGAATAAAGAGAAGCTGTAATTTTTACCAAAAAATTTACTGTGTAGAAACGGGAGCCCCAAAAGTTACAATATGGTGTTTTTCATAAATTTTGTCACACAATGATTTTTTTTTCCATTTCATTGTATTTTATGCTTTTTTGTCATTTTATTTATTTTAATTCATCTGGTGTTCCTGTTGATCCACAAGGGCCCTGTGAATCAAAGGACACAATATTTTAATAATAAATCTAATTTGATTCAATATTCACATCCCTGAGCCCCGAGATACCGGCTCAGTTCACTTTTACCGGATGCAGGACATATGTGAACCCAGCCTTATAAGGAAACCTTGTATTCAGAATTAAAAACATTTGTTTAGAAAACCCTGTTGGGACATGCTGAAGCATTATAAATAGATGAGTCCCTCAAAAAGTAAAACTGACAGCATATGCATTTTTCATAGAAACATAGAATGTGTTGGCAGATAAGAACCATTTGGCTCATCTAGTCTGCCCAATAATATGAATCCTATCAATAGTCCCTGGCCCTATCTTATATGAAGGATAGCCTTATACCTATCCCTATCTTATATGAAGGATAGCCTTATACCTATCCCTTTCTTATATGAAGGAAAGCCTTATGCTTATCCCATTCATGTTTAAACTCCTTCACTGTATTTGCAGCGACCACTTCTGCAGGAAGGCTATTCCATGCATCCACTACTCTCTTAGTAAAGTAATACTTCCTGATATTACTTTTAAACCTTTGCCCCTCTAATTTAAAACTATGTCCTCTTGTGGTAGTTTTTCTTCTTTTAAATATCTTCTCCTCCTTTACCGCATTGATTCCCTTTATGTATTTAAAAGTATCTATCATATCATCTCTGTCTCTTCTTTCTTCCAAGCTATACATGGTTCATGGTTTTTCTCAGACAGTATCAATAGGATGGCACAATCACATCTACGAAGCTTCTTCAACATTGTCCACACTCATTGAACAATGTCATAGCAGCTCAGGTTTAGGTCCCATTTGACTGAATAATCATGGGTGTCTGGGTATGTTTGAAGATTAAGAGCTTTGGTTCCCACCCAGATAGGTAAATAGAAAAAAGTTGTGTACACACAAAACTTGTTCTCAAAGTTCAGTATAATGTGCTTCTTTTTGTATAGTTCCATCAGATAAGAATGATGCCAAACATTTTCAATCTGCTTGACCTTCATCAGACCTTTATCTACATCTGATTTAAATGGACTCAAAGTAGAATGTAGCAGCACTTGTGGAAATGCAAGTACTGTTCTTGTGTATGGTTTGCCATAGACCGCTGCGTTCGTCTTGGAGTCTGTGTTAATCCGTTTTATATTTGTGAACCCTTTGAACTCCTGTATGCTAAAAAATACCATGTTTGATGCTGGAGAGTAAGGTATCTTAACAGCAAGAGATGGCAACCAGGTTTTGGGTTTATTCAAATTTTCAGTCTAGTATAAAAGATGTATTTCAAAGTGACTATCTATCTATCATAGCATTTTTTCTCAAAATGGTGTCCAATAGAAATTTCTTCACTATGCGATATTACCTTTAAAATCTGCCTATCGGACCCACAAGTCAGAAAGAGAGTATTTCATGGCCTCCATGCAAATGATCCTACATTTATTTTATGAAAGATGTAGATAATTTCTTAATAGGTTGTATAGATGTTTTATGAATACAGAAAATCTTTAGGTTAATTTTACCTAAAAAAAAATCCTTTCAATGTAATGGCATATCTCAGAGCAGTTAGTATTCTTCATTTTTAATTAAAGTTTTATGGAGCATAAAGACTTGAACTCAGCAGTACTAAAAATTGCCTTATTCTGCTTTGCATAGCATTGAGTCAATGAATTTTTTAAGCTATTGTTTCCCTCAACTAGATCGTAATACTTGTTAAGACATTTAAGATTTGATATTTTCTCAGCTAGAGGTCTTTAGAAGCTACTCGGATCAGACACAAAACCTCTGGAGGTGTCCTATGGTATCTGGCACCAAGTTATTAGCAGCAGATCCTTTAAGCCCTTTTAGTTGCAAGACAGGGCCTTTAAATGAATTAGTTTTGTTTTTTTCCAGCATATCTAACAGTTGTTTGCTAGCATTTGAGGAGTTTGAGCATTACTGTCATTAATTTTTTTTTTTCAACCTTTCATGAAGACATGTCAATGTTTTGATTAATCAGGGTTTCAATGCTGATGCCACTGATCTTTAAATATAGCCTGGTTAAAGCAATCAGCAGCTCTGACAGGACATGCACTTCATTTTAGTCTATGGACCAAGTCTTCAATGAGTTGGAGAGAGCACCGAGCTGGGTTATACTTCACCCAGCTATATCCAGGGGTCACTCAGCATCTCAGCATCATTTACAAGTTTTGTTTGGCAGGTGTCCTGTTCAGTTGTGACACTTATGTGCCAATTGTATGCAGTATTGGTGTGGACAGGGTGGAGAATGGCAGTCTTAACCCCTTAAGGACTGAGCCCTTTTTTGCAATTCTGGCCACTGTCGCTTTATGCATAAATAACTCTGGAATGCGTTTACTGATTATTCTGATTCCGAGATAGTTTTTTCGTGACATATTCTACTTTAACATAGTGGTACATGCATTGTCGTCGTTACATGCATCCTTTCTTGGTGAAAAATCCCCAAATTTCATGAAAATGTAGAAAATGTTGCATTTTTCTAACTTTGAAACTCTCTGCTTGTAAGGAAAAAGGATATTCCAAATAAATGTTATATTGATTCACAAATACAATGGGGGACATTTATCAATGTTTGCTTATGTATTCCTTTTTTTAGTTATTTTTTTCTTATTATTTTTTTGCTTATGTGCGACTTATTTATTAACTGCTTTCAGCCTGTTGATAAATTTCGTTCACTTAAGCACTTTTTCTTTTTTTGCTTTGGTAGTGGCTTTTTCTGCTCCATTTCGGAGCTGGAGTAAATTTGGTAGGTTTTTTTCATGCGATGCGACTTTTTTGCGACTTTCGCACTTGATAAATCTCTGACCACTGCAAGTCAAAAGTCCCTTTTTGCTTTGGTAAGCAAGCTTTTTATTTTTTGCTTAGGACACTAAACATGCAAAAAGTCGCAGAAAAAAGAGTGTAGTCGCACGTATAACTTTTTTGCGACAATTTTAAGCAAAAAAAAACCTACTAAATGCTTTGATAAATGTCCCCCAATATGTCTACTTCATGTTGGCATCAGAAAGTTGACATGTTTTTACTTTTTGAAGACTTTAGAAGGCTTCAAAGTATAACAGCAATTTTTAAATTAAAAAAAAAAAATCAGAATTTTTCAGGTACCAGTTAAGTTTGAAGTGGATTTGAGGAGCCTTTCTGTGAAAAAATACCCATAAATGACCCCATTATAGAAACTAAACCCCTGAAAGTATTCAAAATGACATTCAAAAAGTTTGTTAATCCTTTAGGTGTTTCACAACAATAGCAGCAAGGTGGAGGAGAAAAATCAAAATCTGCTTTTTTTACACTAACATGTTCTTGTAGCCCCATTTTTTTCATTTTTAAAAGTGGTATAAGGTGGAAAAAAAATTTGTAGCCCAATTTCTCTCGAGTTTGGATATACCTCATATGTTGACATAAAGTGCTCTGTGGGCTCACAACATGGCTCAAGAGGGAAAGAGCAATGTGGGATTTTTGAAAACCAATTTTGCTGTCATGGTTTTTGGGGGCCATGTTACTGTTCTGGTGCAAGAACAGCAAAATGGAAACTACACCCCTCAAGGAGCGTAACAAGGGGTATAGTGAGCCTTAACACCTCACAGGTGTTTGACCACTTTGCGTTGAAGTCGAACGTGAAAATGGAAAATTTTATTTTTAACCCCAAATTTTTCTCCTGATTAAGAAAATGCCCCATATGTGGACATTAAGTCCTATGTTGGCGCACTACAGGTCTCAGAACAGAAGAAGCACCCTAGGACTTTTGGAGAGATAATTTTGCTGAAATTGAATTTGGGGGCCATGTGCATTTACAAATGTGCCAGGATGCCAGAACAACAGAAACTCCCTCATATAACACCATTTTCGAAACTAGACCCCTCCAGGAATGTAACAAGGGTTACAGTAAGTACTTACACTTCACAAGTTTTTTTTTAACAGAAGGCCGAAAAAGTAAAAAATTAGATTTTTAACATTAAAATGATGGGGTTACTCCAAATTTTACATTTTCACATGGTCTACTAGAAGAAAATGGACCCCAAATTTGAAGCCCAAGAAAATGCCCCATATGTGGACGTTAAGTGTTCTGCTGGCGCACTACAGGTCTCAGAACAGAAGGAGCGCCATTGGACTTTTGGAGAGAGAATTTTGCTGAAATTGAATTTGGGGGCCATGTGCATTTACAAATGTGCCATGATGCCAGAACAACAGAAACTCCCTCATATAACACCATTTTCGAAACTAGACCCCTCCAGGAATGTAACAGGGGTTACAGTAAGTACTTACACTTCACAGGTTTTTTTTAACAGAAGGCCGAAAAAGTAAAAAATTAGATTTTTAACATTAAAATGATGGGGTTACTCCAAATTTTAAATTTTCACATGGTGTAATAGAAGAAAATGGACCCCAAAATTTGAAGCCCAAGAAAATGCCCCATATGTGGACGTTAAGTGCTCTGCTGGCGCACTACAGGTCTCAGAACAGAAGGAGCGCCATTGGACTTTTGGAGAGAGAATTTTGCTGAAATTGAAGTCGGGGGCCATGTGGAATTTCAAACCTCCCATAGTGCCAGAACAGCAGAAACCCCCCACAGGTGACCCCATTTTGGAAACTACACCCCTCACAGAATTTAATAAGGGGTGCAGTGAGCATTTACACCCCGCTTGCTTTGACAGATCTTTGGAACATTGGGCTGGGCAAATGAAAAATAACATTTTTCATTTTCATGGACCATTGTTCCAAAAATCTGTCAGACACCTGTGTAAATGCTCACTGTACCCCTTATTACATTCCTTGAGAGGTGTAGTTTCCAAAATGGGGTCACATGTGGGGGGTCCACTGTTCAGGCACCATGGGGGCTTTGTAAATGCACATGGCCTACAATTCCAGACACATTCTCTCTCCAAAAGCCAAATGGCGCTGTAGCGAGCCCGAAGAGCACTTTACATCCACATATGGGGTATGGTCTTACTCCATTACTCTACAAATTTTGGGGGGCTTTTTTCCTATTACCCCTTGTGA
The DNA here is from genome assembly GCF_029499605.1 of Hyla sarda. Lineage (NCBI taxonomy): Eukaryota > Metazoa > Chordata > Amphibia > Anura > Hylidae > Hyla > Hyla sarda. The sequence continues at coordinate 229,305,275 of NC_079192.1, forward strand.
AAATGAAAAATTTGGGATAACACCAGGATTTAAGTGAAAAAAATTTAAAACATTCATTTTCCCGTCCAACTTTAACGAAAATTCTTCAAACACCTGTGGGGTGTTAAGGCTCACTATACCCCTTGTTATGTTCCGTGAAGGGTGTAGTTTCCAAAATGGGGCCGCTGTAACGATCAGCCACCCCTGTGCAAATCACCTCAAATGTACATGGCGCTTTCTCTCACGAGCCTTGTTGTGTGTCCGCAGAGCCTTTTACATCCACATATGGGGTATTTCCATACTCAGAAGAAATTGTGTTACAAATTTTGGGAGTCTTTTTTTCCTTTTACTTCTTGTGAAAATCATAACTATGGGGCAACACCAGCATGTTTGTGTAAAAAATAAAAATAAAAAAATTACAATAACATGCCGGTGTAGAGGTATGTATGTGTAGTGTTTTACCCTTTATTTAGTGTAGTGTAGTATTTTTAGGGTACATTCACATGGGCGGGGGTTCACAGCATGTTTCCCACTGGGAGTTTGAGCTGCATCTCAAACTTGTAGCGAGAAAATCACTGTAAACCCCCGCCCGTGTCAATGTACCTTGTACATTCACATGGGGGGCACAACTCCAGCTGTTGCAAAACTACAACTCCCAGCATGCCCTTTGGCTGTCCTTGCATGCCGGGGGTTGCAGTTATGTAACAGCTGGAGGCACACTGGTTGCAAAACACTGAGTTAGGTAACAAACTCTCAGCCAGTGTGCCTTCAGCTGTTGCAAAAACTACAGCTCCCAGCATGCCCAGACAGCCAGAGGGCATGCTGGGAGTTGTAGTTGGGCAACATCTGAAGGGCCAAAGGTTGCCGAACTACAACTCTCAGCATGTCCGGGCAGCCTGAGCATGCTTGGAGTTGTAGTTTTGCAACATCTGAAGAGCCAGATGTTACAGTACTACAACTCCCAGCATACCTGGGCAGTCTGGGCATGCTTGGAGTTATAGTTTTGCAACATCTGTAGTGCTACAGCTTGGGCACCACTGTATAGTGGTCTCCAAACTTTGGCCCTCCAGATGTGGCAAATCTACAACTCCCAGCATGCCCAGAAAGCTTTGGCTTCTGATCACATGGGGTCTCACAAGTGAGACCTGGTGTGATCAATCCCTCAGCCCCTGTACAACAACCTCCATCATGGAACAGACTATGTTCAATGATGGGGGTAGTAGTACAAACACTAATTACCGCAGTCTGTTCCATGATGGGAATAGAAGTAGTCCCTACTGTTGGAGTCTGTCGGCAGAGGTCTTAAAACGGCTGTACATGATGGATGTTTATAATGGGTCTTAACAAATGAACATGCCCGTTATTTTGATGGACATTAGTCAACCGTTAGCACCCATTATTTCATCCGTTATTATACATCAGTTTTTACACAGAAAACGGATGTTTAATAACGGATGAGTACTCATAGTGTGAAAGGAGCCTAACACATTTTAAGATTTTTTTGCATTAATGAAAAATACTTTAGCTCACACTTAGCATACCCTTACAAGTGGTACTTTAGTCTTAGTATAGAGTTTTATGCTTATACACGTAAATTATGATAAACACTGTGATCACGCTATGTCATGACCTGCTATGGCTAAATAATTAGGGCTTGTTCACACTGTTGCTAGGTTTCCTCCTGTTTAGGGTTTATTTGATGCCAAACAAGGAAGCAGAATGGACCCTTTGCACAACGAACACCACTGGGTGCTGCCAAACCTCGCCGGATCCCATTGACTTAAATAGGGTCCATTGACTGACTGTTATAGAGTTAAGTGGAGAAAAAAAAATGATATCTAGTATTTTCTTTATATTCCTCTACTTTTGTCCTTGAATAGAGTTCAGTGGTGAAGCTCGCTTTACTAGAGCTCAGAGTCAATATGAACCTTGTCTAAACATTGGGAGGTTATCATAGCCAGTTCTCTGCACCAGTGGCGTGCACTGCTCTAAAGTTATTGTTTAGCGGCATCAGATTAGACAGAGTTTCTTGTCATGTTTTTAATTCTTTCTTCACTAAATCATATGATTACCTGAGTTTTAATTTTGCCTTAACCCTTTGGTGACACATGTACAATTTCAGTGCTGGTGCAAAGTATTTAGTTTAAAATAGTGCAGTGATAATGCAAGTGTATGAGCCGTATCCACACCAACTGCAGCAGGTGTCAGAGATAACTCTGATCTTGTCATTTTAGGAATATCTTCCCCATCTCTCCCCAAGGCCTTCCTTGAAGCCTTGAAACCTTGAGTATGGTTTATTTACCCAATCCTGCAGAGTGTGAAATGTGATCTGGTATCGGGCTGTTATGGATAGACCAGAACCCTTATCCACATTTATTTATCTCTGACATTTGAAATACATTTGTGTCAATAAATCAGAGAGGCGAGTATGGAGAGGACTGCATTCGAGTCATTTACCTCAACTGACACCTAGCTGCAAATGTTGCAACACTATCAGGGGTGCCAATTAGTTAACATAGCATCTGAGGGGGCTTAATGAAGGTGCGTAGGCCTCTGTTTTATTATTGCTCTGCTCGTGTCTTTCTTTTGTTTAATAAAAAACTGATTTGATAAAAAAAAATTAAGTAAAGGTAAAGCATGGTCTCTTTAACAACAGTGCAGCAGTTTAAACTCATACAAACTCAATAGAGGTCTTGTTAAGGAAATTTGTTTCAGACATTTCTGTGACTGTATCATTCATCTGAATTAAATTGAAATTTGCTGCCAAACGCCCCTGTCAGATAAATGATACTGATTTTCATCACTAGAAATTTCTGCAACAAAATCTGCCATTCTGCTGTTCAAATAAATGAATAAAATAAATAAAATAAATACTAAAATAGTGTGTAAATATTGGCCACCATGAGAATAAGGACAGATTTGAAATGAAGACAGCCAAGATGTCTTCTTTATTTATTAAATATATTAGCAAAATGAATAATCAAATCTGTTATTTAATTTTAGAGCATCGGATAAAACAAATATTTGTTACTGGCATAGTTACATTTGCAAGGGGAAGTCAATTACATACTGAGACTATATACATAACATTTCACAGGAAGTCTGGGGAACTACATCTCATTTGAATAAAGGGCAGTAGATTAATGGAATTGCTTCCAGGAAAGGTGAGAGGCTAATACAATAAGAAAAAAACAAAATGCTTGGGTTAGGCATAAGACTGTTTTGAATATTCAGAGGAGTAAAGGGTCAGGCTGCAAACTGACTGTGAAGTTATGAAGTTGGTAGGGTAGGAGAGCAATAGGTGAGCCATATAACACTTTTGCAAGGAAAAATCTATCAAACTGTGGAATTTGGAAGATTTTTTTTCCTACTAGCATTTGCTAGAATATTAGTGCTGTGAAATCTTTGAAAGCAAGCGGCAGCTAGTCACTTTCTAGGCTCATAATACATGTAGCAGACCATTCCCATAGACACAATGGGGGAGATTTATTAAATGAGTTAGACAGTTTTTTCCCATCTAAATTTGTCGCACAGAATGTCACAGTCTAAATATGTGCGACTTTTTTGCAACTTTTGCTTTAGAGGATTTTCAGAAAATGATGCATCCTAGTCTATTTTAGACAGAAAAATGCATTGGTGCTGAATTTATCAAAAGTGACTTTTCAGTGACAAGTCGCATCGGCTGAAAGTACGCCGAAATGTCAGACCATGCTGGAGCAGGTTTAAATATAGACTAAAGCGTAGATCCCGAAGTCTATGCACAGAATTTATCAAGAGCCGTGCGACTTTTGATAAATTAGGCGCGCAATAGACCAACCTAACCCTCTGTAGTTTGGTCTATATTGATACGGGACATAGACAGCTTTTATAAATCTCCCCCAATATTTGTATTTTATGCATTATGGAAATAAAAATAGGAACAGAGCTAATAAATATTAAGTGGAGGCAGATAGAATAAGTTGCTTTAAAATTTTAGGGGATTTTAGGGGACATGTCCCTTTGTTAAGTAACAAAGGAAATGTGCCCCCAGAAACAAAGGGAGTGTGTCTTCTGAACTGTGCTATATTTACTGTACATGTGCAAGCTGCCTATTTCTGGGCTGAACTAGATCTATAGGATATATTCTATTGGATAATTACACCTCATACACCCTGGAAACATCACCCACATATAAGTGGTAAGAAGCAAATGTTCAAAGGCTATATTTCATGTATATTGAACAAAGTGTATGCAAAATAATATTTGCTGAAAAAGTTTACTGTATGGTATGAACAGTTTAATAAAAGTGTTAAAAATCAATTGTGTTGTTTAAAGTAAATACTGTACATCTTAATAAAACATGTTTTTTAATTAGAAATTATGCTACTATCTGGTCCACATAAAATACATCAATAAATAAACTTCCTGTATAAGCGGAGAGATGACTGGCCTGTCATGGGATCTCATTTTCACACATTCTCTACTGGGTAAATTAAAGCATAAAAAAATATAAAAAATCAACCCTTATTACTTGAAGGATTTCCCTGTTTCTGAACTGAAATTATATCTTTTGATGTATCTGTCAAACTCACCTTTCAAAACAGGCAAATTCCATGTACCATCTAAGTAACATTTCCTAAACATTATTATTATTTTTTTATTAAATATCTAAAATGTATGCCTTTTTTGACATGGATGCCTGCCAGTTTCTATTTGCACACAGAGGTTTTAGAATAAGCAACATCTTTTTCCAAACTATCCCATTTCTGAAGTAGCAGTAAGTTTTGTGTCTAAAAAGTGAAGAAGCATTTTGGGATGTAGCAGCAGGATTGACATACTAGAAAGTGCACAAAAGAGACACAAATCACTCTATGCTGCTTTTTTACTATTGGTGTAAAACAAAACAAAAACGTGCACACTTTATTTCCAACTATCTTAATACCCGGCGTTGGCCCGTTTTTCCTTTCTAATCCTTGTTGGGGAGGAAAATAAACAAAGGAGGAAGCTTTTGACTTCATATCCCGTCCTAATATATTGTTGTCATATCCCGACCCAATATCCTGTCCTCATATCTCGTCCTCCTATCCCAACCCCATATCCTGTCCTCATATCCCGACCTCCTATCCCGTCCTCATATCCCGTCCTCATATCCCGTCCTCATATTCCGACCTCCTATACCATCCTCCTATCCCGTCCTCCTATCCCGACCTCCTATCTCGACCTCCTATCCCGATCTCCTATCCCGTCCTCCTATCTCCACCTCCTATCCCGACCTCCTATCCCATCCTTCTATCTCGACCTCCTATCCCGACCTCCTATCCCGACCTCCTATCCTGACCTCCTATCCCGACCTCCTATCCTGTCCTCCTATCCCATCCTCCTATCTCATCCTCCTATCTCGACCTCCTATCCTGACCTCCTATCCCGACCTCCTGTCCCGACCTCCTTTTCCCGACCTCCTATCCTGACCTCCTCTCCCGTCCTCCTATCCCGGTCCTCCTATCCCGTCCTCCTTTCCAGTCCATCTATCCCAACCTCCTATCTCAACCTCCTATCCCGACCTCCTATCCCGTCCTCCTATACCGTCCTCCTATCCTGTCCTCCTATCCCGACCTCCTATCCCGACCCGTAATATGTGTACCAGGTATTGAAATATCTCCAGCCGTACGGAAGTTATGTGAGAACATACATTTCCCATTGATTTGCATGGGACTTTAAACAAAAACCCTGACACTCACAAATGGGGGTAGTTAAGGGTTAAATTAACTATCCTATATTTTAGGTTGACATATAAGTAACATGTGACCAAGTATTATCGAAATATCTCTAGCCGTTTGGAAGTTATGCAGTAACATATATTTCCCATTGACTTGTATGGGACTTTAAACATAAACCCAGACTCTCACAAATGGGGGTGAGTAAGGGTTAAATCACCTATCCTATGTTTGTTGTTGACATATAAGTAACATGCGTGCCAAGTTTCATGTTAATATCTTTAGCCGTTTGAACGTTTTTGTGGAACATACATACATACATACATACACACACACACATTGGGGGAGATTTATGAAAAACTGTGCGGAGGAAAATTGCCCAGTTGCCCATAGCAACCAATCGGATTGCTTCTTTCATTTTTCAGAGGTCTTTTTAAAAATGAAAGAAGCAAGCTGATTGGTTGCTATGGGCAACTGAGCAACTTTTCTCTGCACAGGTTTTGATAAATCTCCCCCATTGAGTTTTATATATATATATATATATATATATATATATATATATACATATATATATATACATATATATATATATATATATATATATATATATATATATATTAAAACAGATTTTGCACTAACAGAACAGATGCAGAACATTCTCGGCAGTGATGCCTTACTTCAACTATATGTGTGACACTTTTTTTGAAAGGCATTATGGAATTCTGTGAGGTCATGGGACCCTCCCTCCCTTCTCCTTCTGGCTATGTGGCAAGTTATGCTGAACTGAACTTTTGAAGTTCGAGTTCTAGCCAAACCAAAATGTTAGCAAAGTTCTGACCGAACTTGTGTTCTATGGGTTCACTCCTCTCTGCTCTGCTCTTAATACTAAAGGATTGTCAATCATATTGCTAATTGATTTTCAAAGATGATGTATAATTAAAGATAACATAGCAGTTCTCAGCAGTTAATACATCATTGGGGAAGTGGGGGGGGGTGCTTACGGCTGCAGGAACCCCTTTTATCAGCTACAGTAAGAGGTACCCACAACTCGACATTGTACTGTCAACATTGAACAATTTGTATATTAGCTATGTTAAATACTGACTTATTTTTTGTGCTTTAGATAAGAGAAGAGGAGGTACTTGCATTGCTGCTAACGGAAAGTTTATTCCATGTGGTCAGAGATACAACATCGGCCGAAGGGCTATTTCTCGCTCACATGCGCTTAATCATGGCCATTAAGCGCATGTGAGTGAGAAACGGCTGATGTTGTATCTCTGACCGCATGGAATAATCTTCACATTGGCAGCAATGCAAGTGCCTCCTCTTCTCTTCTTTAAAGCATGAACATGAGGATTGAGCACTGTAACCAGCCAAGTTTCACATGCCTAGGTGTAGGACCGTATTCACAGTACCTCCCGCTTAACCAGGTACGCGGCAGTTCCATACTTACTTTCTTCTACCCACGAACTTTATTTTTTGTATAATTTAAATGAAACCTTACAATATGTATTAGTTCCATGAAGACGACCATTTTAAGCAAAAAGGAAGAGGATCTCATGGTGAGAAAATGCAAACATATATAATAGACCAGTTAAAAATCTATCTTTAGTACAATGGCTTATGAGAACTGTAATATAGCCGCCTCTTGTGAGTTTCTTCTGTACAAGTACAAATTTAGAATCTATAAAGCTTTTTGTAACCAAGGAGATGTAAGTAGAAATAAAAGATAAATAACAAACAACACATTTCTATAAGCACAAACCCATAGCAGAAGCTACCAGAAATTCTTCTTAGGCTTGTTGTCTCTGTAGAAGATAAATCCGCTTTTTCAATGCTAAACATCTTGTTTTTATATCATGTTGTTGATGCAGAGGAAATATAATGGGTGTGCATTTTGTTTTCTGTATATTGATATTCCACAAATGTTATTTTTTTCTGTAGCTTTTTATACACCTAGTTAACTTTTGACACTTGTGTAGACATGACATCCAACAGTTGCTTCAGGGCTTAAACTTAGCTTAACACATCCAAGATAACTATTTTTAGCTGTCTTTAATAAAAGGGGACTCTAGGACAATTTTTTATTCATATATATGAGTCCTGGTGCTGCGAAAGTAAAAAATTACTTATATTTTCCTGCCCCGATCCCCTGCCACTGCTGTTTTAATGACACCAGATCTTTATTGCGCTCTGTTTCTTCCTGTGACATCCTGTTCATGTAGTAGCTGCAGTGATTGGCTGAACAGGCAGTTCCTGCATGAACAGAACATCACAGGAAGCAAGAAGAAGTGTAGAGCACCAGAAACGGGACACCATCAGGATAGCAGTGACGGGGGTTCAGGGCAGTTTAGTATGTTTTTGTTTTGTTTTGTTTTTGTAGCATCTGGACTTATTTCTAAGAATAAAATGCCCCTGGAAGGCCCTTTGAGGTTGTGTAAATCCTACACAATGTACTGGAGGCCTAACATGTTACAGAAGGCAATCAGATCTTCAACTGAACAGCAGTAATAGGTAGTAGTACTCATGAAAGTATTTCCCACAGACATTTTTCTTAAAAATTGATGCTGTATAACTGGTAATATACACCTTCATATTTCTTCCCTTTTCACTTAATAGCGTGCACATAACAGAGGACTAGTACTTTCTCAAAATATTCCTTGAACATGTGAAGAGAGAAGAAAAGGAGATGGATTCTACCTAGATAAAGTATTCCTATTTGCCTTATGGGCAAAATTGATCTCTTTTGGGACTCTCTTTTTTCTAAACTGTACATCATAGGGCTTTATCATATTAACTATAACATGACTTGTACAGTCAATGTCAATAGCACAGTAGCTTAAAGTGTTTCCACATCAGTTATGTTACCTTCCTTCCTTACCACACACAATTGTTTTTTTTATTTTTTAACCCCTTAAGGACTCAGGGTTTTTCCGTTTTTGCATTTTCGTTTTTTCCTCCTTACCTTTTAAAAATCATAACCCTTTCAATTTTCCACCTAAAAATCCATATTATGGCTTATTTTTTGCGTCGCCAATTCTACTTTGCAGTGACATTAGTCATTTTACCCAAAAATGCACGGCGAAACGGAAAAAAAAATCATTGTGCGACAAAATCGAAAAAAAAACGCCATTTTGTAACTTTTGGGGGCTTCCGTTTCTACGCAGTGCATATTTCGGTAAAAATTACACCTTATCATTATTCTGTAGGTCCATACGGTTAAAATGATACCCTACTTATATAGGTTTGATTTTGTCGCACTTCTGGAAAAAATCATAACTACATGCAGGAAAATTTTTACGTTTAAAAATGTCATCTTCTGACCCCTATAACTTTTTTATTTTTCCACGTACGGGGCGGTATGAGGACTCATTTTTTTCACCGTGATCTGAAGTTTTTATCAATATGATATTTGTTTTGATCGGACTTTTTGATCACTTTTTATTCATTTTTTAATGTTATAAAAAGTTACCAAAATACGCTTTTTTGGACTTTGGAATTTTTTTGCGCGTACGCCATTAACCGTACGGCTTAATTAATGATATATTTTTATAGTTCGGACATTTACGCATGCGGCGATACCACATATGTTTATTTTTATTTTTTTTACACTGTTTTATTTTATTTATGGGAAAAGGGGGGTGATTCAAACTTTTATTAGGGAAGGGGTTAAATGACCTTTATTAACACTTTTTTTTTACTTTTTTTTTGCAGTGTTATAGGTCCCATAGGGACCTATAACACTGCACACACTGATCTCCTATGCTGATCACTGGCGTGCATTAACACGCCTGTGATCAGCATTATCGGCGCTTGACTGCTCCTGCCTGGATCTCAGGCACGAAGCAGTCATTCGTCGATCGGACACAGAGGAGGCAGGTAAGAGCCCTCCCGGTGTCCGATCAGCTGTTCGGGACGCCGCGATTTCACCGCGGCGGTCCCGAACAGCCCGACTGAGCAGCCGGGTCACTTTCAGTTTCACTTTAGAAGCGGCGGTCAGCTTTGACCGCCGCTTCTAAAGGGTTAATACCGCACATCGCCGCGATCGGCGATGTGTGGTATTAGCCGCGGGTCCCGGCCGTTGATTAGCGCCGGGACCCACGCGATATGATGCGGGATCGCGGCGCGATCCCGCTTCATATCGCGGGAGCCGGCGCAGGACGTAAATATACGTCCTGCGTCGTTAAGGGGTTAAGCTGCATGCAGATTTGAAAACTATCAAGTTTCCTCTTATTCAGTTATTTAAAAAAATTTTGTACCATTTTTTTCTGTGATGCATTGCGATTGTTTTTTGTGATTTGTTTATGTGGAAAAGAGTGATTGTTCCATTTTCCTTTAGCTTCTGAAATATAAAGAAACAAGTGAAAGCATTATTTGAAATACAGGGATAGGCATCTTACTTGATGTTTAATCCTACAATAGACCCATATATTAATAAAACACCAGAGGACAAAAAGCAAGAATAATATAGTCATGTACCAAACAAGAAATGGCTGATTTTAGAAGCTTTTGGCGACCAACCACTAAATATGTTGTATCTGTGATGAGCAGTTTCATCCTTAAAAGATGAAGCTAATCCTAGAACCTGATCTTTGTCTATATATGCAGACATTAAGCTATCCTGTAAGGTGTGATTATATTTATTTATATGTTTTCTTACATGTTCGACATCTTTTAACAAATTATGGAATTGAGTAAAGGAGGGGGGAGTTATGTTTACAAGTATAAACAAGCGTATATCATTTTCAAACAAAAAAAGTCTAATTTTTCCATTGCAATACATGAATACCTGATATGCACTGTTACGCCTAGCGCTCCGGGTCCCCGCTCCTCCCCGGAGCGCTTACGGCGCCTCTCTCTCCGCAGCGCCCCGGTCGGTCCCGCTGACCGGGAGCGCTGCACTGTCATGGCCGTCGGGGATGCGATTCGCACAGCGGGACGCGCCCGCTCGCGAATCGCATCCCAGGTCACTTACCCGTCCCGGTCCCCTGCTGTCATGTGCTGGCGCGCGCGGCTCCGCTCTCTAGGGCGCGCGCGCGCCAGCTCTCTGAGACTTAAAGGGCCAGTGCACCAATGATTGGTGCCTGGCCCAATTAGCTTAATTGGCTTCCACCTGCTCCCTGGCTATATCTGATCTCCTCCCTTGCACTCCCTTGCCGGATCTTGTTGCCTTAGAGCCTAGTGAAAGCGTTACTGTGTTTGTCCTTACCGTGTACTTGACCTCCTGCTATTACCTTATTGACTACGATCCTTGCTGCCTGCCCCGACCTTCTGCTACGTCCGACCTTGCTTCTGTCTACTCCCTTGTACCACGACTATCTTCAGCAGTCAGAGAGGTAGAGCCGTTGCTAGTGGATACGACCTGGTCACTACCGCCGCAGCAAGACCATCCCGCTTTGCGGCGGGCTCTGGTGAACACCAGTAGTGACTTAGAACCGGTCCACTAGCACGGTCCACGCCAATCCCTCTCTGGCACAGAGGATCCACCTCCTGCCAGCCGGCATCGTGACAGTAGATCCGGCCATGGATCCCGCTGAGGTTCCTCTGCCTTATATCTCTGATATCACCACGGTGGTCGCCCAGCAATCCCGACAGATCGCCCATCTAACCCACCAGCTGTCGGAAGTGTCCACCATGGTGCAGCAATTTCAGTCGCAACTTCTGCCTCTGCTACAGCAGCAACCATCTCCTCCGCCAGCTCCTGCACCCCTTCCGCAGCGAGTGGCCACTCCTAGCCTCCGCTTGTCCTTGCCGGACAAATTTAATGGGGACTCTAAGTTTTGCCGTGGCTTTCTTTCGCAATGTTCCCTGCACTTGGAGATGATGTCGGACCAGTTTCCTACTGAAAGGTCTAAGGTGGCTTTCGTAGTCAGCCTTCTGTCTGGAAAAGCCCTGTCATGGGCCACACCGCTCTGGGACCGCAATGACCCCGTCACTGCCTCTGTACACTCCTTCTTCTCGGAAATTCGAAGTGTCTTTGAGGAACCTGCCCGAGCCTCTTCTGCTGAGACTGCCCTGCTGAACCTGGTCCAGGGTAATTCTTCCGTTGGCGAGTACGCCATACAATTCCGTACTCTTGCTTCTGAACTATCCTGGAATAATGAGGCCCTCTGCGCGACCTTTAAAAAAGGCCTATCCAGCAACATTAAAGATGTTCTGGCCGCACGAGAAACTCCTGCTAACCTGCATGAACTCATTCATCTAGCCACTCGCATTGACATGCGTTTTTCTGAGAGGCATCAAGAGCTCCGCCAGGAAAAAGACTTAGATCTCTGGACACCTCTCCCACAGTCTCCATTGCAATCTGCGCCTAGGCCTCCCGCCGAGGAGGCCATGCAAGTGGATCGGTCTCGCCTGACCCTGGAAGAGAGGAATCGCCGTAGGGAAGAGAATCTTTGTCTGTACTGTGCCAGTACCGAACATTTTTTGGTGGATTGCCCTATCCGTCCTCCACGTCTGGGAAACGCACGCTCGCACCCAGCTCTCGTGGGTGTGGCGTCTCTTGATGCTAAGTCGGCTTCTCCACGTCTCACGGTGCCTGTACGGATTTCTCCTTCAGCCAACTCTTCCCTCTCAGCTGTGGCCTGCCTGGACTCTGGTGCCTCTGGGAATTTTATTCGGGAGTCCTTGGTGAATAAATTCCGCATCCCGGTGACCCGTCTCGTCAAGCCACTCCACATTTCCGCGGTCAACGGAGCCAGGTTGGATTGCACCGTGCGTTACCGCACGGAGCCCCTCCTAATGTGCATCGGAACTCATCACGAAAAAATTGAGTTTTTGGTCCTCTCCAATTGCACTTCCGAAATTCTCCTTGGACTACCCTGGCTTCAACACCATTCCCCAACCCTGGATTGGTCCACAGGGGAGATCAAGAGCTGGGGTACCTCTTGTTTCAAGGACTGCCTTAAACCGGTTCCCAGTACTCCCTGCCGTGACCCTGTGTGTTCCCCTGTATCCGGTCTCCCTAAAGTCTTTATGGACTCTGCCTGCCATAAGAAGTGCCTCTCCCCCCCTCCCAGTCCAGTCAGGCAAGCCTCGGTGCCTCCTCATGGCCCCCGTCCTGGTGTCACACTGCCCCGTGCCAGGCCTCGCCCTCTGCCCTCCCTCCCCATTCCCACTCCTGCTGTACTGCCTGTTGTTGAGGAATCCCTCCATTCTTTCCCGGTGTCCTCATCCCAGGGGAGGCAGTTACCGGACAAAGAGAAGGGGAGACCTAAGGGGGGGGGGTACTGTTACGCCTAGCGCTCCGGGTCCCCGCTCCTCCCCGGAGCGCTTACGGCGCCTCTCTCTCCGCAGCGCCCCGGTCGGTCCCGCTGACCGGGAGCGCTGCACTGTCATGGCCGTCGGGGATGCGATTCGCACAGCGGGACGCGCCCGCTCGCGAATCGCATCCCAGGTCACTTACCCGTCCCGGTCCCCTGCTGTCATGTGCTGGCGCGCGCGGCTCCGCTCTCTAGGGCGCGCGCGCGCCAGCTCTCTGAGACTTAAAGGGCCAGTGCACCAATGATTGGTGCCTGGCCCAATTAGCTTAATTGGCTTCCACCTGCTCCCTGGCTATATCTGATCTCCTCCCTTGCACTCCCTTGCCGGATCTTGTTGCCTTAGAGCCTAGTGAAAGCGTTACTGTGTTTGTCCTTACCGTGTACTTGACCTCCTGCTATTACCTTATTGACTACGATCCTTGCTGCCTGCCCCGACCTTCTGCTACGTCCGACCTTGCTTCTGTCTACTCCCTTGTACCACGACTATCTTCAGCAGTCAGAGAGGTAGAGCCGTTGCTAGTGGATACGACCTGGTCACTACCGCCGCAGCAAGACCATCCCGCTTTGCGGCGGGCTCTGGTGAACACCAGTAGTGACTTAGAACCGGTCCACTAGCACGGTCCACGCCAATCCCTCTCTGGCACAGAGGATCCACCTCCTGCCAGCCGGCATCGTGACATGCACCCTGAGAAGGGAGCAGTAAGATTAAGGGGTATGAGAGTTTCATTATCATTACTGACCAAACACACTTGTCGAGGACCTACCTCAATAAAATGATTCCCCACAGTGACCAAGTTCTGTAGAACTTACATATGTTACCTTCATGTTGTAACAGACAAGGTTCATATACATCAGTTCCTTCACCACAAACTCTACCCATCATTGCACAAGGCTAAATCATGTGTCTTGTTCTTTCCATCCAAATATTTACCCAGAATTTTGGGTTATCAGAATTCTGGAGGATTGTCTACTGTAGTGACAAGTAGAGGTTTGGTAATCAATCTACACATTAAAGTTGTTTTTCCAGGCTTTACATGGTAAGCCTCAAAGTGTCCTGCACACCACTTATCCTCACATCTGACATCTTTAGCATGTGTTTCAAACCAGATATCTGATTTACTCAAATGTGGAAAGTATTTAGCCCATTCATTATAATTTCCAGACATTAAAGCCATTTGAGCTTTTGTCTTTTGTGTAAGATATTCAGAGAACATATAGTTTGAGTAATAAAGTAAGCTAAATTATTCCATAAATCCAAAGCAGTAATCACAGACATATTAAACTTTGTTAACCCATGATATTCTATTTTAGCAGCTGCTGATGTGCATTAATGCTTGTTGGATACCATTTACTTGATATTACTAATGCATCACTTATGTGACCGCCCACCCTCATCCACTTATTCTGTATAGTCTCCATCTGTATACCATTCATTATTGCCATCCCAGTTCCTGCCCCTCCTAGTAGAGTGTCATAACATTCTCTTTTTACCCTGGGGCACTTTGGAATGTCAGGGAAAGAAAGATTAAAAGGTAGTAAGAACTTTTTGTTGACTTATAGAGACATTAATACAGGTGCGAGAAGAGGGTATAAGTACAGAAGTGTTAAAATTGGGAGGCTTTCTTTTCACTATATTTAAGTTGAATACAAACCAAGTACGGTTAACAATGTTACTCTGGTTCGTGCAACTATACATTCCTAGCCCAGTTATTTCTGTGAAATTGGCTATGCGATTGCATTGTATACTAGCATTTACCATTGTGGGAGGATCCTTGTCATCATCCCACCTACAACACTTCATTGGGGTCATATTCGTTGTCCAATTAAAAGTTATAGTGACATTTGATTTAGTCGTTATCATGTATGTTCCCATTTTTATCCTATATACCCCATCATGCCCTTGTATTGTGCCATTACCTACATTACATGTCTGATTGGGTGAACATGAGTAATTTCTCTCAGTTCGGGACTATTTTTCTACCACAACACCACTTTTGTTGCCCTGCCCCCCGTCTCCTCTTTGACTGGGACTGCTGGTGTCCATAAAGTGGACAGTGAGACTAGCCATATTATGAATACTATACAGATGACTATGTTAATTTCTCCTCAGGCTTCAAAACTTTTTTGCAATGTGACATGTGAATCCAGGTGGGCTTTCCTTTGAGCTTCACTGAAATGGCAGTATTCAGCAGGACTTGAAATTGACCATCAAACAGAGGATCAAGAGATTTCCAGATACAACGCTTTAGGCAGACAGACTCGGTATGCCATCCAGATGCCATTCTGCTCGGAGACACCCTGCTTTACCCACTGGTCTTTCTCACCTTTTGAGGCTTGTTTCATCAGCTGTTTCAGCGTATCTGTCTCCAGATCTTCTAAACTTACCACATATGCAGGCTAGGCTACTGGTTTCAAGGGTTTCAGGGCCACCAGTTTTGTGGTGCTCTCCGCGAGGTTGTTACCCTTGCCCTCTGGAGTGCCTGCCTTAGTGTGTGCTTTTACTTTAACCACTGCAACCTTTTCAGGCAGCAGTAGTGCATCCATGAGTTCTTTGACAACCTGACCATTTTTTGATTGGCTGACCGGCCGACGTAAGGAAGTTCCTCGCCTTCCATATTGGCCCATAGTCATGAGCTATGCCAAATGAATATCTAGAGTCAATTTAAATGTTGGCTTTGGTCCCTTGTGCCACTCTACTGGCCTCAGTAAGTGCCCTCGGCCTCTTGGGCTGACATGTGAGGTGGTAAAGCCTGCGCTTTTATGACTTTGTGTGCACTTACCACAGCGTATCCGAAATGAAACCATGCATATTCCCCTTGTAACCTTGAACCATCTACAAATAACTCAAATTCAGGATTAGTTAAAGGGGTTTCTTGCACATTTGCAAAACCTACTGTCTCTTGTTGCATTAAAGCTACACAATCATGATGGCGATGTGCATCAAATAAATCTTCAGTAAGAGAATTTTCAAAAAGTGAGTACTCATTATCCCCCTCCCCTCCCCCGTTAGAATCCTGAAAATCGACATGGAGGAGAGTGCCAGGATTCAATGTTGTACAGCATTGAAATGAAATGTTTGGTGACATCAATAAGGCACATTGTAGTCTGATTTGCCTAGCTAAAGACAAATATTTTGGTTGTACCTGTGTCAGTATGCCTTGAATGTCATGTGGTGTGAGTACTACCAACAGATAATTAAGTACAATTTCTGAGGCTTCGTCTACCATGGCCAGGACTACTGTGACTGCCCTGACACATGAGGGCGCTCCTATGGCAACAGAATCAAGTCTAGCAGAGTAATAGCCCAGGGGGTGGGGCTTCCCACCATGTTTTTGAGTGAGAACCACAGTGGCGTGTCCAGCAATTTTAGTACAGAAAAGTGAGAATGGTAGATCATAATTTGGAATTCCTAAACGACAAGAAGAAAGAATAGCAAGTTTCAGTGAGTGGAAATTGTTGCATTAGAGAGGTTGCATTAGTAAGAAAGCTGAACGTATCCAAGGTCTACAATAGGACACCAGACCTAGAAAAGTGTGTAAGCCAGAAACAGAGGTAGGTGGTTTTAGTTTACTGACAGCCTGTGTTCTTTCTTCTGTGAGGTGCTTAGCACCATGACTAATATAATGTCCCAGGAAGATGACCTTATCCTGTTGAAATTGTAGCTTTTCCTTGGAAGCCTTGCACCCTAAGTCTTCTAGAAAATTAAGAAGACTCAAGGTGGCAGTTTTGCATTGCTCCTCTATGGGTGCACAGACAAGCAAGTCATCCACACCTTCTGGCACTCCCAAGCTCTCAAGCACAGTGTTACGCCGAGCGCTCCGGGTCCCCGCTCCTCCCCGGAGCGCTCGCTACACTTCCCTCACTGCAGCGCCCCGGTCGGTTCCACGGACCCGGGGCGCTGCGTTACCACCTCCGGCCGGGATGCGATTCGCGATGCGGGTAGCGCCCGCTCGCGATGCGCACCCCGGCTCCCGTACCTTACTCGCTCCCCGTCAGTTCTGTCCCGGCGCGCGCGGCCCCGCTCCCTAGGGCGCGCGCGCGCCGGGTCTTGGCGATTTAAAGGGCCACTGCACCGCTGATTGGTGCAGTGGTTCCAATTAGTGTTTACACCTGTGCACTTCCCTATATCACCTCACTTCCCCTTCACTCCCTCGCCGGATCTTGTTGCCCTAGTGCCAGTGAAAGCGTTCCTTGTGTGTTCCTTGCCTGTGATTCCAGACCTTCTGCCGTTGCCCCTGACTACGATCCTTGCTGCCTGCCCCGACCTTCTGCTACGTCCGACCTTGCTTCTGTCTACTCCCTTGTACCGCGCCTATCTTCAGCAGCCAGAGAGGTTGAGCCGTTGCTAGGGGATACGACCTGGTCACTACCGCCGCAGCAAGACCATCCCGCTTTGCGGCGGGCTCTGGTGAAAACCAGTAGTGACTTAGAACCGATCCTCTAGCACGGTCCACGCCAATCCCTCTCTGGCACAGAGGATCCACCACCTGCCAGCCGGCACCGTGACAGTAGATCCGGCCATGGATCCCGCTGAAGTTCCTCTGCCAGTTGTCGCTGACCTCACCACGGTGGTCGCCCAGCAGTCACAACAGATTGCGCAACAAGGCCAACAGCTGTCTCAACTGACTGTTATGCTACAACAGTTACTACCACAGCTCCAGCAATCATCTCCTCCGCCAGCTCCTGTACCTCCTCCGCAGCGAGTGGCCGCTTCTGGAATACGACTATCCTTGCCGGATAAATTTGATGGGGACTCTAAGTTTTGCCGTGGCTTTCTTTCCCAATGTTCATTACACTTGGAGATGATGTCGGACCAGTTCCCCACTGAAAGGTCTAAGGTGGCTTTCGTAGTCAGCCTGCTGTCTGGAAAAGCCCTGGCTTGGGCCACACCGCTCTGGGACCGCAATGACCCCGTCACTGCCTCTGTACACTCCTTCTTCTCGGAAATTCGAAGTGTCTTTGAGGAACCTGCCCGAGCCTCTTCTGCTGAGACTGCCCTGTTGAACCTGGTCCAGGGTAATTCTTCCGTTGGCGAGTATGCCGTACAGTTCCGTACCCTTGCTTCAGAATTATCCTGGAATAATGAGGCACTCTGCGCGACCTTTAAAAAAGGCCTATCCAGCAACATTAAAGATGTTCTGGCCGCACGAGAAATCCCTGCTAACCTACATGAACTCATCCATCTTGCCACTCGCATTGACATGCGTTTTTCCGAACGGCGTCAGGAGCTCCGCCAGGATATGGACTCTGTTCGCACGAGGCGTTTCTTCTCCCCGGCTCCTCTCTCCTCTGGTCCCCTGCAATCTGTTCCTGTGCCTCCCGCCGTGGAGGCTATGCAGGTCGACCGGTCTCGCCTGACACCCCAAGAGAGGACACGACGCCGCATGGAGAATCTCTGCCTGTACTGTGCTAGTACCGAACACTTCCTGAAGGATTGTCCTATCCGTCCTCCCCGCCTGGAAAGACGTCCGCTGACTCCGCACAAAAGTGAGACAGTCCTTGATGTCTACTCTGC
The DNA here is from genome assembly GCF_029499605.1 of Hyla sarda. NCBI lineage: Eukaryota > Metazoa > Chordata > Amphibia > Anura > Hylidae > Hyla > Hyla sarda. Next base: position 229,323,724 of record NC_079192.1, read on the forward strand.
TTCTCCACGTCTTACTGTACCTGTGCGGATGTCTGCCTCTGCCTTCTCCTTCTCTGCTGTGGCCTTCTTGGACTCTGGATCTGCAGGAAATTTTATCTTAGCCTCTCTCGTCAACAGGTTCAACATCCCGGTGACCAGTCTCGCCAGACCCCTCTACATCAATTGTGTAAACAATGAAAGATTGGACTGTACTATACGTTTCCGCACGGAGCCCCTTCTAATGTGCATCGGATCTCATCACGAGAGGATTGAACTGTTGGTCCTCCCCAATTGCACTTCTGAAATCCTTCTTGGACTTCCCTGGCTTCAACTCCATTCCCCAATCCTGGATTGGTCCACTGGGGAGATCAAGAGTTGGGGGCCCTCTTGTTCCAAGGACTGCTTAAAACCGGTTCCCAGTAAACCTTGCCGTGTCCCTGTGCTTCCTCATGTAACCGGTCTCCCTAAGGCCTATATGGACTTTGCGGACGTTTTTTGCAAAAAACAAGCTGAGACTCTACCTCCTCACAGGCCTTATGATTGTCCCATTGACCTCCTCCCGGGCACTACTCCACCCCGGGGCAGAATCTATCCTCTGTCCGTCCCAGAGACTCTTGCCATGTCTGAATACGTCCAAGAAAATTTAAAAAAGGGCTTTATCCGTAAATCCTCCTCTCCTGCCGGAGCCGGATTTTTCTTTGTGTCCAAAAAAGATGGCTCTCTACGTCCTTGCATTGACTACCGCGGTCTTAATAAAATCACGGTTAAGAACCGCTACCCCCTACCCCTCATCTCTGAACTCTTTGATCGTCTCCAAGGTGCCCATATTTTTACCAAACTGGACTTAAGAGGTGCTTATAATCTCATCCGCATCAGAGAGGGGGATGAATGGAAAACGGCATTTAACACCAGAGATGGACACTTTGAGTATCTGGTCATGCCCTTTGGTCTATGCAACGCCCCTGCCGTCTTCCAAGACTTTGTTAATGAAATTTTTCGTGATCTCCTATACTCCTGTGTTGTTGTATATCTGGACGATATCCTGATTTTTTCTGCCAATCTTGAAGAACACCGCCAGCATGTCCGTATGGTTCTTCAGAGACTTCGTGATAATCAACTCTATGCCAAAATAGAGAAATGTCTGTTTGAATGCCAATCTCTTCCTTTTCTAGGATACTTGGTCTCTGGCCAGGGACTACAAATGGACCCAGATAAACTCTCTGCCGTCTTAGATTGGCCACGCCCCTCCGGACTCCGTGCCATCCAACGTTTTTTGGGGTTCGCCAATTATTACAGGCAATTTATTCCACATTTTTCTACCATTGTGGCTCCTATTGTGGCTTTAACAAAAAAAAATGCCGATCCCAAGTCTTGGCCTCCTCAAGCGGAAGACGCCTTTAAACGACTCAAGTCTGCCTTTTCTTCGGCTCCCGTGCTCTCCAGACCTGACCCATCTAAACCCTTCCTATTGGAGGTTGATGCCTCCTCAGTGGGAGCTGGAGCTGTCCTTCTACAAAAAAACTCTTCCGGGCATGCTGTTACTTGTGGTTTTTTTTCCAGGACCTTCTCTCCGGCGGAGAGGAACTACTCCATCGGGGATCGAGAGCTTCTAGCCATTAAATTAGCACTTGAGGAATGGAGGCATCTGCTGGAGGGATCAAGATTTCCAGTTATTATTTACACCGATCACAAGAACCTCTCCTACCTCCAGTCTGCCCAACGGCTGAATCCTCGTCAGGCCAGGTGGTCTCTGTTCTTTGCCCGATTTAATTTTGAAATTCACTTTCGGCCTGCTGATAAGAACATTAGGGCCGATGCTCTCTCTCGTTCCTCAGATGCCTCTGAAATTGAACTCTCTCCTCAACACATCATTCCTCCTGACTGCCTGATTTCCACTTCTCCAGCCTCCATCAGGCAAACTCCTCCAGGAAAGACCTTTGTTTCTCCACGCCAACGCCTTGGGATCCTCAAATGGGGTCACTCCTCCCATCTCGCAGGTCATGCGGGCATCAAGAAATCTGTGCAACTCATCTCTCGCTTCTATTGGTGGCCGACTCTAGAGACTGATGTGGTGGACTTTGTGCGAGCCTGCACTATCTGTGCCCGGGATAAGACTCCTCGCCAGAAGCCCGCTGGTTTTCTTCATCCTCTACCTGTCCCCGAACAACCTTGGTCTCTGATTGGTATGGATTTTATTACTGACTTACCCCCATCCCATGGCAACACTGTTATTTGGGTGGTCGTTGATCGATTCTCCAAAATGGCACATTTCATCCCTCTTCCTGGTCTTCCTTCAGCGCCTCAGTTGGCTAAACAATTTTTTGTACACATTTTTCGTCTTCACGGGTTGCCTACACAGATCGTCTCGGATAGAGGCGTCCAATTTGTGTCTAAATTCTGGAGGGCTCTCTGTAAACAACTCAAGATTAAATTAAATTTTTCTTCTGCATACCATCCTCAATCCAATGGACAAGTAGAGAGAATTAACCAGATCTTGGGTGACTATTTACGACATTTTGTTTCCTCCCGCCAGGATGACTGGGCAGATCTTCTACCTTGGGCCGAATTCTCGTATAATTTCAGAATCTCTGAATCTTCCTCCAAATCTCCGTTTTTCGTGGTGTACGGCCGTCACCCTCTTCCCCCCCTCCCTACCCCCTTGCCCTCTGGTCTGCCCGCTGTGGATGAAATTTCTCGTGATCTTTCCACCATATGGAAAGAGACCCAAAATTCTCTCTTACAGGCTTCTTCTCGCATGAAGAGATTCGCAGATAAGAAAAGAAGAGCTCCTCCCATTTTTTCCCCTGGAGACAAGGTATGGCTCTCCGCTAAATATGTCCGTTTCCGTGTCCCGAGCTATAAGTTGGGACCACGCTATCTTGGTCCTTTTAAAGTTTTGTGTCAAATTAATCCTGTCTCTTACAAACTTCTTCTTCCTCCTTCTCTTCGTATCCCTAATGCCTTTCACGTCTCTCTTCTTAAACCTCTCATCCTCAACCGTTTTTCTCCTAAATCTGTTCCTCCCACTCCTGTTTCCGGCTCCTCGGACATCTTCTCTGTCAAAGAGATTTTGGCCTCTAAAAAGGTCAGGGGAAGAACTTTTTTTTTAGTGGATTGGGAGGGTTGTGGTCCAGAAGAGAGGTCCTGGGAACCTGAGGACAATATCCTGGACAAAAGTCTGATCCTCAGGTTCTCAGGCCCCAAGAAGAGGGGGAGACCCAAGGGGGGGGGTACTGTTACGCCGAGCGCTCCGGGTCCCCGCTCCTCCCCGGAGCGCTCGCTACACTTCCCTCACTGCAGCGCCCCGGTCGGTTCCACGGACCCGGGGCGCTGCGTTACCACCTCCGGCCGGGATGCGATTCGCGATGCGGGTAGCGCCCGCTCGCGATGCGCACCCCGGCTCCCGTACCTTACTCGCTCCCCGTCAGTTCTGTCCCGGCGCGCGCGGCCCCGCTCCCTAGGGCGCGCGCGCGCCGGGTCTTGGCGATTTAAAGGGCCACTGCACCGCTGATTGGTGCAGTGGTTCCAATTAGTGTTTACACCTGTGCACTTCCCTATATCACCTCACTTCCCCTTCACTCCCTCGCCGGATCTTGTTGCCCTAGTGCCAGTGAAAGCGTTCCTTGTGTGTTCCTTGCCTGTGATTCCAGACCTTCTGCCGTTGCCCCTGACTACGATCCTTGCTGCCTGCCCCGACCTTCTGCTACGTCCGACCTTGCTTCTGTCTACTCCCTTGTACCGCGCCTATCTTCAGCAGCCAGAGAGGTTGAGCCGTTGCTAGGGGATACGACCTGGTCACTACCGCCGCAGCAAGACCATCCCGCTTTGCGGCGGGCTCTGGTGAAAACCAGTAGTGACTTAGAACCGATCCTCTAGCACGGTCCACGCCAATCCCTCTCTGGCACAGAGGATCCACCACCTGCCAGCCGGCACCGTGACACACAGACTTAAGAGCTTGAGAATACATGTTAGGTGAATGTTGTGCTCCCTGCGACAAAACAGTCCAAGCATTCTGTTTGCCTTTGTAGGTGAAGGCAAAGACATACTGGCAATCAAAGTGGAGTCCAATGCTAAAGAAGGCATTGGAGAGGTCCACAACAGAAAAGCAGGTTGCATCAACAAATACTTGTGACAACAGAGTATGTGGAGCAACAGGAGTGTCAAGCACTGTCACCGCATTGATTAGACGAAGATCATGAACCATGCGGTAGCTAGTGAGTTGACCTGGCTGTGTTTTCTTTTTGACTGGGAACAAAGGTGTGTTTGCAGGTAATGTAATTTACACTAGTGCCCCAGCTTCCAGGTAGTCTTTAATTTGCTGTTCAATCGACGATTCTTGTGCCATATTCAAAGAATACTGCCTTACCCTCGGAAGTGATGCGCCTGGTTTTAGGTGCACCATCATTGGGGGTACATTAATTCTTCCTATGTCTGTCTTGGAGGTGGCCAACAAAGTTTCGGGGGCCCCCTCCAGACAAGACACAAGGTCTTCCCTAACCATAAAGGTAGGTACTGGGTCTATGAGAGAGGCAGTCATGGCACAGAAAACCTCACTATGTGTTGCACTGAAATTCACTGAGGGTGTTCCGTCAGTATTGTATGTTAGTACTGTATGTTAGTGCCCATTGCTTGTAGGAGGTCAGTGCCTAGTATGTTGACAGGTATGTCCATGCTCAATAGAAGTTTTGTGACAAGTTGTTGGTCTCTGAATGTTTGTTTTTTGTGGGGAGTGTTTCAAGGAGGTGTGTAGGTCTTCCCTCTACCCCCATTATTGTTTGAGTGTTTTGTGACAAGGCATGCTGTGGAACATGTTTTGTCTGAATAATAGTTGCGGCTGCCCCGTGTCCACTAGAAAAGAGGGATTGCCAACAAAGATATTTCCCTCTATCTGGACTGAGGTACCCTCCCCCACTGAAGACGTTATGGGGTTGCCTGCTTCCTATTGGCAATTTACAATTTGTTGTCGTGCAGCCTGCGAGTTCTGCTGATTCTGCACTGTCCAATTCTGCTTGTCCTTCTGCAGCTTTCTACATTCCTTTTTAAAATGTCCTGGTTTTTCCACAATAGTGGCACTTGAAGTTATGCTTAAGTTGAGTACCAGTATTTTGACTAGCATACAATACTTCCTTTGTGCCTTTCTTTATCATTTTTGGATTCTGTTCCAACCCTCTTGCTGCTCGGAGCAGATCCATTGGAGAGACAGATCTCCATTCGGGCTTGCAATCCTGCAGTCTTGCATTTATGGAGGGCTTTAGTCCCTCCACAAAAGCCATTGTGAGCATTGTTTCTCCTATAGTTCTAGTTCTGTCATAACCCAGATCGTCCATCTCTGTTGGAGTTTGTAGAAAAATTGTTCTACTCCCTCTGCCTTTTCCTGGATTATATTAGCAAGTGTCAGGGAGCCTACTATTTACACTATTGCTTGTAAAAGCATTTGTCCCGTAGCTTCTACCGCTTTTAAAATTAAAAGAGGTTGCAGATCCTTCCCTTGGCCGAATAAGTTACCTGGATCTGCTTCCTTGTCCTTGCAAATGACATAGGGCATTCTAGGGGGTCAGGGAGCTGTTTCACTATGGACAGATGTTCTTGAGGTGTCCAAGGTTTATACATTTCTTGAGTGGTAAAATTCCCAGGGGTTTGTCTGATTGGGGACATTTGTGGGGGAGACATTGTGGCATTAGTATCAACTCCAGTGTCTTCTTCCCCATGTAAATTTAGTTGTGGCATTGATTGTATTTGCCCTGGTACATAAGTCTCTCTCCGTAACACAGATAAATTCTCTTTGCACGTGGGCACGGTGCTCCACAGTTGGAGCAAGTATCTCTCCAGTCTGGATTCTGTTAGTCACAGACCGCACAGATCCATTCTTGGGTGTGATACTGAACGCTTGGTGCAGAGGAAGTATGTCCTGAGGCTGTTTACTCCCTTCTTTGGGGACTGCATAGTAAACTACATGCTTCCCCTTTCTGACTTCATATCTTCATTCCTTTACATCCCTACTTACATCTTCCCATGCTATTGACATATCTGTTAAGCTTTCATATTTTCACCATCCCTCATACTGCTGGCTGAACTTGGACCAGAGGTCCAGGTCCAGGACCCCATTTTTTTTTTATCACATCCCACTTTCTCCAGTAACTTTTTACAAGCTTTCCCACCTTACTCCTTTCCTTTCCTGTACTATCTGCTTGGCTGTCTTCCACTTAACTGGTATCTATTTGCTGAAGAAGTTACCCATTTTCTTCTGCTTCTATCTCCGTAGTGTTGCTCGCGAATATTCACAATTCGAATTTTATTCGCGAATAACACATATTCGCGAATTCGGGAATATTCGAGAATATAGCACTACATATTCGAAATTACGAATATTAGTTTTTTTGTTTTTTTTTCACAGTACACATCACAGTGATCACCCCTCTCTGCTTCCAGCTTGTGTGGTCCAAAGAAGGCTCTAATACTACTGTGTGAGACCGCCGGGTGAATATTCACATATGCGATTATTCGCATGTGTGAATATTCGCGAATATTGATCCCTCCCTTCTGCTGCTTCTATCAAGTTACACTGGTATATTTGCTATAAAGTTCATAAATTTTCACATATGCGAATTTTCGCACATGCAAATTTTCGCATATGCGAAAAAATGCCAATATTACGAATATGCGAATTTAGCCAATATATGACGAATATTCGTCCATATATTCGCGAAATATCGTGAATTCGAATATGGCCTATGCCGCTCAACATTATATCTCCGCTTACTTCACTGTCTCTTTTTTTCCTGACTGCACTTGTGCTAATTCCGACCTGTGAGTCCTAATATTCCTTACTTAACCCAAAATCCCGAGTAAATTTAATTCATTTATCAGAGATCAGTTAGGGGGTTCAGGGGTTTAATTTCCCTTTTTCTAGCTCTCTGTGCAATTTTCCAGATAGGGTAAACCATTAACAGAAATAACAATCCCAGACAGATACAAGCAGCTACAATGTCTAGCTCATATGACATAGCTCTTTCTCAATGTGTGTTCTTACAGGCCAGAAGCATATATATATCAAGAAGGCATGCACACACCTACCCATCTGGACAGAAAGCAAAGGCTAACTCAGGAAACACAGATAAGATTGGTAAGATAAGGTCTTACCTTGACAAGTGCTGGTTCCTTCAGATCTGTGGTTCCGGGGGTCTCCTGCTTTCCGCTCGGTTCAGGGGGATGATGCTGCTGCTCTGCTCTTGATGTTGGCTTCTGGCCCCACGTTGGGTGCCAGATTGTCAGGGAAGTCTTCAAGGGGACTTCAATGAGATGTCAAAGAGTTTCAAATTAATATACACAAGCTCGTCAAGAAAGGACTTTGACACAGACACAAGCAGTGTTCAGAATCAGTTCTATTGAGTAGGGGGAAAGACCACTCCTTATATATGTTACAAGCAGAAAAACAAGTAGGGTGTTGTCATACCATATGGTACAATACTTAATCTATACAGGATGTTTTTCCTGAATCTGAAGGGGGCCACTTTGTGTGAACATCCTGTTAGAACACTTATCAAACCCTGTGAGCCCCCTGCATTCCTTCCAGAAAAATCTTAGTTTTCTAAGAAAGGTAGTACATATTTCAATCATGGTTGGAAATGGACAACATGGCCTCTTGAACCAACACTTATTGTCTGACACACCGGGGTACTCCATTAATGTCTGGGGAGAGCTTTAGCCAGCTCTTCGTAAACAGGATCTACCATCTCTCAAGATCTTACTGTCTAAGCACTGGCTAGAGCTAACTATACACCTCAGCAATTAAGTCTAAACATCCCCCTTATTGTCAAAAGTACAGAAAACACAGTCCAATGCTGTTCTACTCATCTGACAAAGAAGCCAGACAATCAGAGGGTATACTGAGCCCTATACCTCAAGAACAAGGGGAAAGGGGTTAATCACCATTCTGTAAAAAGATATGTGATCAACCCCCCCCCCCCCCCTTTATTCATAGATGCCTATATTTCACTTTTTAAGGAGAGGCCACAGGTCTAATATATATTGCTCCGGTCACTTTTATGAGAGTTTTGCTGTTCCAATTATGTTGTCATTGTGTGCTTCCTTTGGGGATTGCAATCTGGGGTAGTAGAAAAGAGGGAGTACCTTTGAATAATATGTAAACCCCATGTGAGGTCTTATTTACACTAGTGTTTTAGATTGACACCTTGTATGGGTAATAGACAACCCTTTTATACAATAAGCTGCTGCACTAGTCTTTGATTTGGGTTCTAACTTCCTGATTTTGTTTGAATAAAATGCAGTATGTATTTTAGCTTATGAATCCCCATATGGGAATGGGTTGACTAAATAAAACAACCCCTTTAAAGATGCCTTCATAGTACATAAATATATAGGAACTTGGAATAGTATTGTATCTATCTAGCATTTCATTAAAAGCAAAACATGCTACACATCATCTGTATCCTGTATGTGTTAATATGTTAATAGTAAACAATTATCTGTTGACAGGACCTAGTTGGATGATGGTCACCAGTGCTCCCCAAATCAAGGAGCATTTCCAGTGTTGACATAAAATCATGCCATCGCTCATAACATTGTTCATAGGTTCCATTTATAATTTCAGCATAATATGCATATTATTCTGTCTGCATTGTGTTTATATTACTCACTTGAGTCAATATAAATTACTTACTGGTAAGCTGGTGTATGAAAACTATATTAATGTGTAAGAACAAGGAAGGGTTACCTAAAATGATGACTACAAACTTCAGTGAGAGTGTCCTTGAGGTCTTGTCGGTAATCAAAGTGATGCCTGCATATGTTAGTAGAAAGAAGGCAGAACATATATCATTAACCCTCATCATCCATCTTACCATAAAGACTGTTTAAGCATACTAAAAGTGTTCAGCCTTCCTCATTGTTTCCAAGTGCAATTCTTATTAAGCACCATCACAGGGCATCCACAAGCCAGAGAAATTCATTTTGCTGTCAAACAGCATGTGTAAGTGAAGTTGCATTTTCTTCCAAAGATTACTGCAAATTGATATAAATTAAGGTCTGGTTTATGTGGAGGGGGAAGTTAATCGAAGCAGGATTAAAGCTATGGGTTGCTTTCATTCTGTGGAGGTGCTTCACTGATTTGTTAAATAATGGATTATTTGATGTACTGTACTGGGACTTATGTAGGTCACTTTCAGATGAAAGTGCTTTATACATAACAAGAAAGATAAAATATTGATACATTACTTAGTCTGGGTGATTATATACTCTGGACCACATATATCAAGACTACATTATTATTTTTAGGCTAGAATAATTTTTCAATTTTGGAGCAATTTAGTATTGTAAATTGTATTCAAATCACAATGTAGACACTTTATTGACTGTTGAAAAAAAATGTAATTGGTTTTAAAGTTTTGAACTAGTTTCTTGTTTCCCTGACTTTTTCAGACTGGTATAGACTTATAGAATTCAAAGTTTATACTATGAGTTTGTAACATTCATCAATATCTTGGCACATATGCCTAAATGTACTGTATATGCTAATACAAGAAGAAAAAAAGGCTTAGAGAAAGCGGACAGAACGACGAAACTGACGTCAGCCTCTCCGCCATTCGGCCTCATTCTGACTCTCTGTATCTGCATCAGGGTAAGAATTTTTAGGATGAATCAATACAGAAGACAATTTTACTTTCTCTGGTGAGTGCGGCCTACTCTTTTCTTTTTGTATTAGTATTTACTATTTCTTAGTTTTTCTTAGCTTTGCACCCACAGCCAGTCTGTTTGGCCAATCTGCCGCTCCAGTGCTTGTATAATTCAGTGATGCAATAGTACCCGTCCATGCTTCTCTTTGCTTCGCCTAAACATACTTTATTATACTTATTGTCCACAGATGTAATTTAAATTGAAATTAAAGAGGTTGTCCAACTCAACATCATTTTTTGATATAGCCCCAGAGTGAGTAAATCCTGCATATCAATTTAAAAGCAAGAACAGCTGCTCAGCCACGACTGGGTTCTGCTAGGACAGGAGAAGTGGCGAGTTTGGGAAAATTAGTGTAACTTATTTTTCTTTCATTTTGGGCTTTGGAATGATGCTTTGTTAATTTGCTAGGAAGGAGAGAAAAGAGAGAAAAAGGTGCGCACCTTGTGCGGATTACCAGATAGACAAGTAGGGCAATAAGCTGATGGTTAGTGAGGATGGACTCTTACCTAAAAGTTTTATGCTAAGAGCATAACACCTCGATGGGCATATAGTATAGAGAACGCTGCCTCTGGGTCCCTCCGAAGTTCCTGGAAATGGAAGCCGGTGTATGCAATAGGTAGGAGGAAGAAAACTTCCCAAAAAATTGGGACGTCAGACAGGGTGCAGTACTCATGCATAAGGTGCTACGAATCTTTATTCTAATTTCTAATAAAGATTCGTAGCACCTTATGCATGAGTACTGCACCCTCTCTGACGTCCCAATTTTTTCGGAAGTTTTCTTCCTCCGACCTATTTTGTTAATTTGCTGTGATACTTTGTTGAAAAGTTGTGGCTGGCATAAATGACAAGTTCTTTTATTTATTTTCTTCTACATTTTACATGTTTTACAAAAAAAATCAATCAGTCAGCTAATAGCGACAATTATCATCATGTCAGGATGGTTTGTAAAATTTACAGAAAATAGACAACTGTATATAAAACTTAGAAAAATCAATGTTCAAACTAATTAAACAAATATAATATTCTGTAACTTTTTGTGCCTTCAATATAGTAATCATTGTAAAACAGTATAGCAATAAAATCATTAGGGATTTCCAGTTGAGACACTTCATAAATCATTTTGATATTAATTGCATCTTTAAGAAACACCATTTTGTTCTTCCTATTCCTGTTTTTTTAAATCTTTACACAGATTACTTTATTTGAATGCATTGTAGTCAATAATATTTTCCCAGCACAGATTGTAGTGAGGCAAAAAATATAGCTGTAATTTAGTATATCAAACCTGAATATTTAGAAGATATTCAAAAGATAAAAGTAAACCACCAAGAGACCAGTAAAAAAAAAAAAAAATAATAATATATATATATATATATATATATATATATAATATTAGTATCTAAAAAAACTAATTAACATATTCACTTATTTTGTGCTTTTATCACCTTAGCATCTGCCAATGCTCCGGCACATGCACAACTAGGGGTAAGTACCAATCTAGTAGAGGATCCAACGCTGTGCGGTCAGCACCTGCTCTGATTGCGGAGGTACTCTGTCCATCAAGACAGATAAACCAAGCAAGGAAAGAGGTGACAGTAGACGGCACTCACCATTCAGAGGTCTTGCTTTATTGTGACAAGCGGTGCATACAGTACTTCAGCAGGCAGAAACAGAAATGGCAGAGGTTTTCGGGACAAACTGTTTTGCGCGACACATGTGTTTCCACTATCGTGAGTGTCGTGCAAAACAGTCTGTCCTGATAACCTCTGCAATTTTTTCCTCTGCCTGCGGAAGTACTGTATGCACAGCTTATGGCAATAAAGCAAGACCTCTGAATGGTGAGTGCTGTCTACTGTTGCTTCTTTCCTTGCATGGCTAATACATTTATTTTTAAAATAATTAATCAACCTGATTCCAGACTACAATGCCAGCAATGAACATGAGAGACACAGTAGACTGAAACCTTCCACCAAGTGACCGCAGGTCTCTAATATTAACCCCTTAAGGACTCAGCCCATTTTGGCCTTAAGGACTCAGACAATTTAATTTTTACGTTTTCATTTTTTCCTCCTCGCCTTCTAAAAATCATAACTCTTTTATATTTTCATCCACAGACTAGTATGAGAGCTTGTTTTTTGCGTGACCAGTTGTCCTTTGTAATGACATCACTCATTATATCATAAAATGTATGGCGCAACCAAAAAACACTATTTTTGTGGGGAAATTAAAACGAAAAACGCAATTTTGCTAATTTTGGAAGGTTTTGTTTTCACGCCGTACAATTTATGGAAAAAATTACATGTGTTCTTTATTCTGAGGGTCAATACAATTAAAATGATACTCATTATTATTATATACTTTTATATTATTGTTGCGCTTAAAAAAAATCACAAACTTTTTAACCAAATTAGTACGTTTATAATCCCATTATTTTGATGACCTCTAACTTTTTTATTTTTCCGTATAAGTGGCGGTATGGGGGCTCATTTTTTGTGCCATGATCTGTACTTTTTTTTGATACCACATTTGCATATAAAAAACTTTTAATACATTTTTTATAATTTTTTTTAATAAAATGTATTAAAAAAGTAGGAATTTTGGATTTTTTTATTTTTTTTTGTTCACGCCGTTCACCGTACAGGATCATTAACATTTTATTTTAATAGTTCGGACATTTACGCACGCGGCGATACCAAATATGTCTATATTTGGGGGTAAAATAGGAAAAAACGGACGTTTTACTTTTTTATTGGGGGAGGGGATTTTTCACTTTTTTTTTACTTTTACTTTTACATTTTTTTACATTTTTTTTTACACTTGAATAGTCCCCATAGGGGACTATTCATAGCAATACCATGATTGCTAATACTGAACTGTTCTATGTATAGGACATAGAACAGATCAGTATTATCGGTCATCTCCTGCTCTGGTCTGCTCAATCACAGACCAAGCAGGAGACGCCGGGAGCCGGACTGAGGCAGGAGAGGGGACCTCCGTGCGGCGTTATGAATGATCGGATCCCCGCAGCAGCACTGCGGGCGATCCGATCGTTCATTTAAATCGCGAACTGCCGCAGATGCCGGGATCTGTATTGATCCCGGCACCTGAGGGGTTAATGGCGGACGCCCGCGAGATCGCGGGCGTCGGCCATTGCCGGCGGGTCCCTGGCTGCGATTAGCAGCCGGGATCAGCCGCGCATGACACGGGCATCGCTCCGATGCCCGTGGTTATGCTTAGGACGTAAATGTACGTCCTGGTGCGTTAAGTACCACCTCACCAGGACGTACATTTACGTCCTGCGTCCTTAAGGGGTTAAAGGACATTAGTATGGAAATCATGTGACAGACATGTGTGATGTTAAATACATACAGAGCAGCTCAGAGTGTAGTGGATTGGGAGAGCATACATGGAGGGCAGCTCACAGAGACTGTAGATTGGGAGGAGAGCACACAAAAGGCAGTCAGCAGGTGAGAATCACATGGACTATGGACAAGTGTGGAGAGAAAACAGAGCAATCATAGCAAACTCTAGACTCCTGAATCCAGCATGCATTACTGAGATGACAACGCCCTGTGAGAAAAAAATGATCACAAAAATTATCAGTAAGTCTGAAAAGAATGAAGGAAAATTGGTTGCAGAGAATAAAATACAAACATACAATATGCAAATAAATGTTTCCTTGTCAAAGATGTCTATAGCCTTTAATGTATTCATGAGTTAAATCACCTTCTTACGCAATATAGTCTATAAATGGAACAAAAAACAATCAGATACAACAGCAGCAGCTATTCTGCTAAATAGCAGTTTCCATTTACAAATGGATTTCTATGATAGATATATATATATATATATATATATATATATATATAATTTTTATATATTTATATTGTAGATTATGAAGAAATATTAAAATATTTTAGACTTTCTAGACTTTGTGGAAAACTTTAGTCAATGGACAGAAATCACTTTTAGCAGTTTTCTAATACCTTTTAAAAAGTTGACTCAAGTAGAACTGTTCATTCAAGATTCATTCTAAAACCCATGCACACAGTTTATCCTTCTCCAGAGGTCACATGTCTCAGGCTGTAAAGTTACTTTAACATTGTTTTTTCTACTTTTGATTTTATACTTTTCTCTTAGCTGGGCCAATTTAGCTGAGCTCACTGTTATGCCATTGCCGATTTCCCTTAGTAATCCTTTCTGTCAGCATTCATCACAACACATTGCACTATAAGGTAGGTTTTAACCTCACCACCTCCTATCATATATTTTTATTTCACTATTGATATTTAGCAAACTGGCACAGGCCACTCCTGTATGACTGACAATGTCATTTGTGGTTATTCAGTAAAAGGACAAATGAATACTGTGGCATAGTTTGGAGACTGGAATTCTGCAAAATCTGTTTCAACAGCATATGTATTTGCCAACGCAGATTTGTACATAAAAAAAATTGATACATTTAGTAATTCTTTATGTTTTTTTTTTTTTACCAGTTTGCCACTCATGACGGTTGTAATTCGTCATGGTGCCACTAAGGGTGTATAGAGCAGTCTCCTGACTCGAGCCCGCTCCATACCCGGTAACTATGGCTAATAGCCCCCATGGGACGATTACCATGGGTGGCTATTAACACTTATAATACTACTGCTGAACTCATACAAGAATATAATTTATATATATCTATATATATATAAAACTCAACGTGTGTGTTTGTATGTATGTGTGTATGTTCCAGCATCATGTTCAAACTGCTAAAGATATTATGTACCTTGGCACACATGTTACTAATATGTCAACAACAAACATAGGATAGGTGATTTAACCCTTACTCACTCCCATTTGCCAGGGGCGGGGTTTATGTTTAAAGTCCCATACAATTCAATGGGAAATATATGTTACTGCATAACTTCCAAACGGCTGGAGATATTTCGATAATACTTGGTCACATGTTACTTATATGTCCACTTAAAATATAGGATAGTTATTTAACCCTTACTCACCCCCATTTGCCAGGGGTGGGGTTTATGTTTAAAGTCCCATACAAGTCAATGGGAAATATATGTGACTGCATAACTTCCAAACGGCTTGAGATATTTTGATAATACTTGGTCACATGTTACTTATATGTCCACTTAAAATATAGGATAGTTATTTAACCCTTAACTACCCCCATTTGTGAGGGTCGGGGTTTTTGTTTAAAGTCCCATGCAAATCAATGGGAAATGTATGTTCCCACATAACTTCCGTACGGCTGGAGATATTTCAATACCTGGTACTAGAGATGAGCGAACTTACAGTAAATTTGATTTGTCACAAACTTCTTGGCTCGGCAGTTGATGACTTTAGTCTGCATAAATTAGTTCAGCTTTCAGGTGCTCCCGTGGGCTGGAAAAGGTGGATACAGTCCTAGGAGACTCTTTCCTAGGACTGTATCCACCTTTTCCAGCCCACCGGAACACCTGAAACCTGAACTAATTCAAGCAAGATAAGTCAGCAACTGTCGAGCCGAGAAGTTTGTGACAAATCAAATTTACTGTAAGTTCGCTTATCTCTACCTGGTACACATATTACAGGTCTGGATAGGAGGTCGGGATAGGAGGTTGGGATAGGAGGATGGGATAGGAGGACGGGATACGAGGACGGGATACGAGGACGGGATAGGAGGTCATGATAGGAGGTCGAGATAGGAGGACGAGATGGGAGGATGGGATAGGAGGTCGAGATAGGAGGCCAGGATAGGAGGTCGAGATAGGAGGATGAGATAGGAAGTCGAGATATGAGGACGGGATAGGAGGTCGGGATAGGAGGTCGGGATAAGAGGTCGAGAAAGGAGGTCGGGATAAATGGACTGGATAGTAGGACAGGATAGGAGGTCGAGATAGGAGGATGGGATAGGAGGTCGAGATAGGAGGTCGAGATAGGAGGATGGGATAGGAGCTCGGGATAGGAGCTCGGGATAGGAGCTCGGGATAGGAGCTCGGAATAGGAGGTCAAGATAGGAGGAAGGGATAGGAGGTCAGGATAGATGGACTGGATAGGAGGACAGGATAGGAGGACGGGATAGGAGGTCGAGATAGGAGTTTGAGATAGGAGGTTGAGATATTAGGACGGGATAGGAGGATGGGATAGGAGGACGGGATAGGAGGTCGAGATAGGAGGTCGAGATAGGAGGACGAGAAAGGAGGACAGGATAGGAGGTTGTGATAGGAGGTCGAGATAGGAGGACGGGATAGGAGGACAGGATAGGAGGACGGGATAGGAGGTCGAGATAGGAGGTCGAGATAGGAAGACGAGATAGGAGGACAGGATAGGAGGTCGAGATAGTAGGTCGAGATAGGAGGTCAGGATAGGATGACGGGATAGAAGGGTCGGGATAGGAGGTTGGGATAGGAGGTCGGGATAGGAGGTCGGGATAGGAGGATGGGATAGGAGGATGGGCTATGAGGATGGGATAAGAGGTCAGGATATGAGGACAAGATGTGAGGATGGCATATGAGGTTGAGATAGGATGACGGGATAGGAGGTCGGGATAGGTGGTCGGGATACGACAACAATATGAAGGACGGGATGTGAAGTCAAAAGCTTCCTCCTTTGTTTATTTTCCTCCCCAACAAGGATTAGGAAGTAAAAACCGGGCAACGCCGGGTACTCAGTAGTGTTGAGCGGCATAGGCCATATTCGAATTCGCGAATATTCGCGAATATATGGACGAATATTCGTCATATATTCGCGAATATTCGCATATTCGTAATATTCTCGTTTTATTTTCGTAAATGCGAAAAATTCGCGTATGCGAATATTTACATATGCGAAAATTAGTATATACTAAAATTAACATAAACGAAAATTCGTATATGCGAAAATTAACATATGCAAATGTTCGCATATGCGAAAATTCGCACGCCAGTCTCACACAGTAGTATTAGAGCTTTCTTTACACCACACAAGCTGGAAGCAGAGAGGGATGATCACTGTGATGTGTACTGTGAAAAAAAAAAAAAACGAATATCCGTATTACGAATAAATAGCGCTATATTCGAGAAATTCGTGAATTCACGAATATGCGATATTCGCGAATAATATTCGAATTGCGAATATTCGCGAGCAACACTAGTACTCAGCTAGTATATATATATATATATATATATATATATATATATATAGTGTCCATGCATGTATATACTATATGCAAGATAATACCACTCTAAACATGTATAGTCCGTTTTATTTATATACATGACTTATCAAGTTACTAGCCAAAAGCTTATTAATTTCTTCTATCATTTCAAAATTCATCCTAAAGAGTAGCTACATGATTTTTGAGTGTTGTAGCAACTGCTAAATTATTAGATGCAGAATTAGATGCGATGAGTCACCATACATATTTTCACACTATTGAATTGCAATATATACTGCAAACAGTCAACTACAACACAGAAATTAGCAGTACATCTGTAAACCTGACAAATATGTAATATTCTGTAACCCTGCATTAACCCATTAACTCTAGCTCTATAGAAGAATCAAAATCCTGCATAATAAAATGGTAGCACACCAATTAGATTTCTAAATTTAATAGACTTTTCTAGGCTTTGTGTTGTTGTATGAAATGTTCTCATGTGCTGTAAAAGATCATTAAGATTATTGAGATGTAAAAATACTTAACAGAGGTAAATCTCCCAACTATATTTTAACCCCTTAAGGACCGAGGGTTTTTCCGTTTTTGCATTTTCGTTTTTTCCTCTTTGCCTTTAAAAAAATCATAACTCTTTCAATTTTGCACCTAAAAATCCATATTATTGCTTATTTTTTGCGCCACCAATTCTACTTTGTAATGATGTCAGTCATTTTGCCCAAAAATCTACGGTGAAACGTAAAAAAAAAAATTAATGTGAGACAAAATTGAAGAAAAAAAAAAATGGCATCTGCCATTGACCGTGCGGTTTAATTAACGATATATTTTTATAACTCGGACATTTCCGCACGCGGCGATACCATATATGTTTATTTTTATTTACACTGTGTTTTTTTTATGGGAAAAGGGGGGGTGATTCAAACGTTTAATAGGGAAGGGGTTAAATGATCTTTATTCACTTTTTTTTTCACTTTTTTTTTGCAGTGTTATAGCTCCCATAGGGACCTATAACACTGCACACACTGATCTTCATCATTGATCACTGGTTTCTCATAGGAAAACAGTGATTGATGATTCTGCCGCTTGACTGCTCATGCCTGGATCTCAGACACTGAGCAGTCATTCGGCGATCGGACAGCGAGGAGGCAGGTAGGGGCCCTCCCGCTGTCCTGTAAGCTGTTCAGGATGTTCCTCGATTTCGCCCCGGCTATCCTGAACAGCCCACTGAGCCAACCAGCATACTTTCACTTTCACTTTAGACGCGGCGTTCAACTTTGAACGCCACGTCTAAAGGGTTAATAGCACGCGGCACCGCGATCAATGCCACACTCTATTAGCCACGGGTCCCGGCCGTGGCCCTGCGTTATAGATCGGGAGCGGACACATGACGTTCCAGTACGTCATGTGTCCTTAAGGAGTTAATGACATAAGATAACAAATCGATGCAGGAAATAAACATAAGATAATGTGTAATCAGAGAGAATTGTATTATATGTTAATATATGATTTGTTAATGGTAGCCTGTTATAGAGCAGAAGATGCTGAGAAGACTTATACATAGTTTTGTGAGAAAAATTTCACCACAACTTGTCATTTATCCTTGAAATCTCTGCTCATTCTGGGCTTAGTAGTCAAGTAGGCGGTCCTAATCAGTGATTGACAACTATCTGTGTATAAGTGCTCATAAAGACAGCCTACTTGACTACTTAGCTTAGAATGAGCTGAGATTTGCAGTACATGAATGACAGATCATTCTAAATCTTTTCCTATAAATTGTGCTTTGCCCCTCCTGTATCAACTTAAAAATTTTCGACTAAAAAGGGGGTTACATTTTCCTATTAAAATATGCTTTATATTTGAGGGATATTATTTATGCACATCAGACTACCTCAGATTCTCTGTAAGCACTGCAGCTAACCTGAAGGCACAGGTCACATCTCCAGAATTGTACATGCTTTTGGAATGGAATTAATTTATGTGATGTACAAAAGACATTGTTTACAGAAAAATAAATATTTTGTGTTATGGCATTGAATTAGAGTAACATTTTGTGTTTTGTTACTTAAAACAGGGCATTATGTACTGTTTTTTGCTGCTGTCTTTCCCAGTTGTTTATTGTATTATCATCTTCATTGTTTGTGTATGTGTATGTAGAGTTTAAAATGCTACCGTGCATTCAGAAAGCCCTTAGACCCTTTTACTTTGTCCTCATTTTGTAATGTTACGACTTTGTGCTAAAATAAAAAATAATGGTGTTCCTCTTTTTTTCTCATTTTTTTTTATTGAAAAGAAAAAAATAAAATTCTGCAATAACCCTTGAGGACACAACCAATTTAAATGTTTTGCTTTTCCCTTTTTCCTCATCACCTTTTCAAGAACCATAACTTTTATATAACAACAGACTCATATAAGGACTTGTTTTTCGTACGACCAATTTTACTTTGTAATAACACCATTCATTTTACCATAAAATGTATACTGCAACCAAAAATATATAATATGGGGTGGGGGAATTAAAAAGAAACCCTGCAATTTTGCAACTTCTGGAGGGTTACCTTTTTAGGCTGGGTTCACATAAGTCCGGCATCCGGACCCTAAATCTCGTTGCAACTTGTCATCAGTTGTATGGCATGCGGCGTCCATTGTTTCTGGGCAACGGACAGGGGAATGCAGCAAGCTTGAGACGTCAAAATTGAGATGCTGGATGATTGTGAACTGTCCCATTCAAATGAATGGGATCAGTTCTAGCATCAGTTTCCCTCCGGTGCACGCCAGAGGGAAACTGTGCCGGACGACTGATATATGTGAACCCAGCCTTAAAGAGTACACTACACAGTACAAATGGTGCGTTATATTTGTTCTGTGAGTCAATGTGATTAAAACAACACCTATGTTTACACAATTTTCTATTATTGTACTACTTTTAGAAAAAGTAAAGTGCCGTCTCACAGGAGAGGTGAGAGGTGCAGCGCACCGGACTCTATCTATACTATACTGGCCTTAGTTAACGTGGAGTGAGTGTGTTTAGTTACCTATTAGGCTGGGTTCACATATGTCCGGCATCCGTCATAGATGAACTCAGCCTAAATCTCGACGCAACTGATGCCACAACTGCTGACAACTTGTCATCAGTTGTATGGCATGCGTCATCCATTGTTTCTGGGCAACGGACAGGGGAACGCAGCAAGCTGCGTTCCCCTGTCTGGTGCCCTCCGGCATGTCCAACCACCGGGCGTCAAAATTGAGACGCTGGAGGATTGTGAACTGTCCCATTCAAATGAATGAGATCAGTTCTAGCATCAGTTTTCCTCCGGTGCACGCCAGAGGGAAACTTTGCCGGATGACTGATATATGTGAACCCAGCCTTACTAACTCTTTGTGGAAAGGAGGGCACGCTTGTAATACTTAGATATAATATCATTGTTGGGACCTTGACTTGAGCAATTTCTGTGCTTGGGCAAATACTGCTTATTATTGTCATCATCCATTGCATGGGACAATTGAATATTATGTTTGGAGGACTACAAGTCCCATACTGCCTTTTGGATTTCTATGGACACTATATTCACTTTATTCATCTGCATTGCAGTTATACTGTGTTTTTAGAGCATCATTTATAAGGTTGTATACTTTTATGATAAAGTAATTTTTTGTTGTTGTTCTTATAAGGATCTTTGGCCCAAAGTGAGTCACAAGGGCTCTGTGACACACAAATAGGCAATTTATACTCCTGTATATCATATTATTAAATATAAACACTTTCTAAATAAGATTTTCATTCCATGTAACTTTGAGCGCCATATCACTTTATTTTCTTTACTTTCGGAAAAAGTCAAACTTTTATAAAAAAAAAGTTTGTATGTTTAAAATTGTCTTACTTTGACACCTATAACTTTTTCCACCTACAGCACTGTATGAGGGCAATTTTTTTTGCACTGTCTGTAGTTTCTATCAATATCACTTTTGTTATTCCATTTTTTTCTGGTATAACGTGCGACCAAAATCAGCAATTTTGGACTTTTTTTTTCTGTTTCGGCCAGTGATCATATGGGATCATAAACATTATGTTTTAACCCCTTCCCGCAGACTGCCGTTTATAAAAGGCATACAGTTAACCCGGCGCTGCGCAGCATTGCACGGGTTAACCAGCAGAAGTCCCGCTGTTTCCAGCAGGAGACAACTTCTGCTTCACCCCCCAGGACCATCCATTGATGGTCCTTGTCAGCGATCACTGTGATTGGTCCCTGTGGACCATTCACAGTGACCTGGGGTGAAAGTTCAGATCCCCCGCACTGCCTGCCCCTGGAAGTCGTGCAGAACGGGGGAAGATGGCTGCGGTGGCTCGCGGGGACCTTCGGCATAGGGGGGGGACCGCGGGAATCGGCAGTCTTACCTGGAGCAGCGGCGGGACCGAGAAGCATCGGGAGACCGGCCACGTGGAGGAGCAGCGACGGGACCGGCAGGTATGTACATGGTCCTCAGAGGCAGCAGTGAAGATCTTCACTGCTGCTTCTAGGAGTCTGAAAACTACAACTTCCAGTTGTAGTTTTGCAACTTCTGGAGGGCCCCAGTTTGGAGACCATTGTATAATGGTCTCCAATCTGTGCTCTTCCAGCTGTTGCAAAACTACAACTTCCAGCATGCACTGACTGTCCAGGCATGCTGGGAATTTTAGTTTAGCAACATCTGGCCCTTCAAATGTTGCCGAACTACAACTCCCAGCATGCCTGGACAGTCAGTTCATGTTGAGAGTTGTAGTTTTGCAACAACTGGAGACACACTGGTTGGGAAACATTGTCTGTTTCTAACTCAGTGTTTCCTAACCTGTGTGCCTCCAGCTGTTGCAAAACTATAACTACCAGCATGCACTAACAGACCATGCATGCTGGGAGTTGTGGTTTTGCAACAGCTGGTGCACCCCCCCCCCCCTGTGAATGTACAGGGTACATTCACATGGGCGAGAGTTTTACAGTGGGTTTCTCGCTGCAAGTTTGAGATGCAGCAAATGCAAATTTTACGCCGGGAAACTCGCTGTAATCCCCCGCCCGTGTGACTGTACCCTAAAAACACTATGCTACACTACCCCAAAATAAAATAAAAAGTTAAAAACACTACATATACACATACCCCTACACAGTACCCCCCCCCCCCCCCCAATAAGGACGTCCGGTACGCCACTGTCTCCAAAGCAGAGCCTCCAGTTGTTGCAAAACAGCAACTCCCAGTATTGCCAGACAGCCATTGAAAGTCCAAGCATGCTGGGAGTTTTGCAACAGCTGGAGGCACCCTGTTTGGGAATCACTGGCGTAGAATACCCCTATGTCCACCCCTATGCAAGTCCCTAATTTAGGCCTCAAATGTGCATGGTGCTCTCTCACTTCGGAGCCCTGTCGTATTTCTAGTCAACAGTTTAAGGCCACATATGGGGTATCGCCGTACTCGGAAGAAATTGTGTTACAAGGTTTGGGGGGGCTATTTCTCCTTTAACCCTTCATGAAAATGAAATGTCTGGGTCTACACCAGAATGTTAGTGTAAAAATTTTTTATTTTTTACACTAATATGCCGGTGTTGCCCCATACTTTACATTTTCACAAGAGGTAAAAGGGAAAAAAGTCCCCCAAAATTTGTAATGCAATTTCTCCTGAGTACGGAGATACCCCATATGTGGGCACAAAGTGCTCTGGGGGCACACAACAAGGCCCAGAAGGGATAGTGCACCATGTACATTTGAGGTGATTTGCACAGGGGTGGCTGATTATTACAGCGGTTTTGACAAACGCAAAAAAAAGAAAAAAAAAAACACATGTGACTCCATTTCGGAAACTAGACCCCTCACAGAATGTAATGAGGGGTGCAGTGAAAATTTAACCCCCACAGGTGTCTGACAGATCTTTGGAACAGTGGTCCATGAAAATGAAAACTTTTATACAGCCCACTGTTCCAAAGATCTGTCAGAAACCAGTGGGGGGGTAAATGCTCACTGTACCGCTTGTTCCTCAAGTGGTCTAGTTTCCAAGATAGTATGCCATGTGTTTTTTTTTTTTGCTGTCCTGGCACCATAGGGGCTTCCTAAATGCGACATGCCCCCCGAGCAAAATTTGCTCTCAAAAAGCCAAATATGACTCCTTCTCTTCTGAGGATTGTAGTTCGCCCATAGTGCACTTCAGGTCAACTTATGGGGTACCTCCATACTCAGAAGAGATGGGGTTACAAATTTGGGGGGGTATTTTCTGCTATTAACCCTTGAAAAAATGTAAAATTTGGGGGGGAAACACACATTTTAGGGAAAATGTTTTTTTTACATATGCAAAAGTCGTGAAACACCTGTGGGGTATTAAGGCTTACTTAATTCCTTGTTACGTTCCTCAAGGGGTCTAGTTTCCAAAATGGTATGCCATGTATGTTTTTTTTTTGCTGTCCTGGCACCATAGGGGCTTTCTAAATGCAACATGCCCCCCGAGAAAAATTTGCTCTCAAAAAGCCAAATATGACTCCTTCTCTTCTGAGCATTATAGTTCGCCCGTAGTGCACTTCAGGTCAACTTATGGGGTACCTCCATACTCAGAAGAGATCGGGTTACAAATTTTGGGGGGTATTTTCTGCTATTAACCCTTGCAAAAATGTGAAAATTGGGGGGAACTAGGGGTCTAGTTTGGAAAATGGTATGCTATGTGATTTTCTGGCTGTTCTGGCACCATAGGGGCTTCCTAAATGCAACATGCCCCCCAAAAACCATTTCAGAAAAATGTACTCTCCAAAATCCCCTTGTCGCTCCTTCGCTTCTGAGCCCTCTACTGCGCCCGCCGAACACTTTACATAGACATATGAGGTATGTGCCTACTCGAGAGAAATTGCGCTACAAACATAAGTATAATTTTTTTCCTTTTACCCCTTGTAAAAATAAAAAAATTGGGTCTACAAGAACATGCGAGTGAAAAAAATGAAGATTGCTAATTTTCTCCTTCACTTTCTGCTATTCCTGTGAAACACCTAAAGGGTTAAAATGCTGACTGAGTGTCATTTTGAATACTTTGGGGGGTGCAGTTTTTATAATGGGGTCATTTGTGGGCTATTTCTAATATGAAGACCCTTCAAATCCACTTCAAACCTGAACTGGTCCCTGAAAAATAGTGAGTTTGAAAATTTTGTGAAAAATTGGAAAATTGCTGCTGAACTTTGAAGCCCTCTGATGTCTTCCAAAAGTAAAAACTCATTACATTTCCCTTACAAGCAGTAAGCTTCAAAGTTAGAAAAATGCAAAATTTTCAAATTTGTCGTCAAATTTTGGGATTTTTCACCAAGAAAGGATGCAAGTTACCACAAAAATTTACTACTATGTTAAAGTAGAATATGTCACAAAAAACAATCTTAGAATCAGAATGATAATTAAAAGCATTCCAGAGTTATTAATGTTTAAAGTGACAGTGGTCAGATGTGCAAAAAACGCTCTGGTCCTTAAGGCCAAAATGGTCTGGGTCCTTAGGGGTTAATAGCTTGGACATTTTCCCCTGGGGCAACACCAAATATATGTCGTTATTTTTTTTTATAAAATAAAAAAAGTGAACAGTTTAAATTTTTATTCGGGGAGGGGCTTATTTGTATAAAAGCAGCAACATTGTTTGAATGTTTTACCTTTTTTTTCTTTTTTTTTTACATAGGTGACTTTTACAGAATTCTTACACTTATTAATGCTATGTTTTTGCATAGCATTACTCAGTGTTATCGGCTATCTGCTGAGTGTTATTGGTCAATCTGCTGAGTGTTACCGGCCAATCTGCAGCAGAGCCTGCCTAAGCGGGCTCTACAGCAGATTGGACCTGGGTCTCATAAAGAGCAAGTAAGTGTACCTCCAGCGGGATTCAAACTGTATGGACCCCACATACATGTTATAGACACTGTCATTACAGCACTTCAGAGCCTTGATTTCTTTTAATCATGCTATTGATCTATCAATGTATCAGATTTTTTTGTACCCTTCTTCAGATCTGTGCCTCCACACAATCCAAGTCTAAATTTTTTTTCCCTCCTTATAGCTTGACTGGTGCCATGATGTGTCTTTCTTAATCATTAAATCATTTCTAGTCATAAACTATATTTACCACAGGAGGATACCAATAAAAGCATAGAAACATCTCAATGATGAACAAAGAGAAATGGGAGGCTCCCAGAGCTAAAAGCAAAGGGTCTGAATACTTATGTTCAAATGAAATATTTCCTTTTTTAATACATTTGTAAACATTTATTAAATTCTTGTTTTTTCCTTTCTCATTGTTGGATAATAAGTGCAGATTAATGGGTATAACTTGACTTAATATTGAATTTTTTTTCAATAGTACAGTTTTATTAAGTTTGAAACAAACAGATAAAAAGAGTAGAAGACATCAAATATCACGTTGGCAGCATCCCTCAGGCAAGGAGAAGGCCCAGTAAATTCTCTCTCCAAAAACCCAATGATACTCCTTCTCTTCTGAGACCTGTAGTGCACCAGCAGGGCACTTTACGACCACATATGGGGTATTTCCTTCCTTGGGAGAAATGGAGTTTAACCCCTTAAGGACCAAGGACATACTGGTACGTCCTTGGTCCTGCTCCCCTGATATAACGCAGGGTTACACAGTAACCTCGCATCATATCACGGCGGGCCCGGCGTCATAGTGAAGCCGGGATCCTCCACTAATAGCGCGCAGCGCCGATCGCGGCGCCGCACGCTATTAACCCTTTAGCCGAACGCTCAGAGCTGAGCCGCGCGGCTAAAACCGAAAGTGAAAGCTGCCGGTTAACTCAGTGGGCTGTTCTGGATAGCCGCTGCGAAATCGCGGCATCCCGAACAGCTTACAGGACAGCGGGAGGGCCCCTACCGGCCCCCTTGCTGTCCGATCGCCGAATTACTGCTCAGTGCCTGAGATCCGGGCATGATCATGCGGCAGAATCATCGATCACCTATGAGAAACCAGTGATCAATGATGAAGATCAGGTCCCTATGGGACCTATAACACGGCAAAAAAAAAAGTGGGGAAAAAAAGTGAATGAATATCATTTAACCCCTCCCCTATTAAAAGTTTGAATCACCCCCCTTTTCCCATAAAAAAACACAGTGTAAATAAAAATAAAAATAAACATATATGGTATCACCGTGTGCGGAAATGTCCGAATTATAAAAATATATCATTAATTAAACTGCTCGGTCAATGGCGTGCGCGCAAAAAAAATTCCAAAGTCCAAAAGAGTGCATTTTTGGTCACTTTTTATATCATTTAAAAATGAATAAAAAGCAATCAATAAGTCCTATTAATGCAAAAATTGTACCGTTAAAAATTTCAGATCACGGCGCAAAAAATGAGCCCTCAAACCGCCCAATACACGGAAAAATAAAAAAGTTATAGGGGTCAGAAGATGAAAATTTTAAACGTATACATTTTCCTGCATGATTTTTTCCTGAAGTACGACAAAATCAAACCTATATAAGTAGGGTATCATTTTAATCGTATGGACCTACAGAATAAAGATAAGGTGTCATTTTTACCAAAAAATGTACTACGTAGAAACGGAAGCCCCCAAAATTACAAAACAGCATTTTTTTTTTCAATTTTGTCGCACAATGATTTTTTTTCCATTTCACCGTATATTTTTGGGCAAAATGATGTCATTACAAAGTAGAATTGGTGGCGCAAAAAATAAGCCATCATATGGATTTTTAGGTGCAAAATTGAAAGAGTTATGATTTTTTAAAGGCAAGGAGCAAAAAAAGAAAATGCAAAAACGGAAAAAACCCCGGTCCTTAAGTGGTTAAAATGTTGGGGGCATTTTCTCCTATTACCCCATGTGAAAATGAAACATTTGGGGTAACACCAGCATTTTAGTGTTAAAAATAACATTTGTGAAAAGTCGTCAATCACCTGTGAGGTGTTAAGGTTCACTGTACCCCTTGTTACATTCCTTGAGGGGTGTAGTTTTCCAAATAGTGTGCAATATGGGTTTCTTTTGCTGTTCTGGCACCCTGGGGACTTCCTAAATGTGAAATGCCCCCAGAAAAAAATAAAGTGCAATATTCGTTCTCCAAAATCCCAAAGTTGCTCCTGAGTCATGTTGTGAGCCTACAGAGTACTTTACATGCACATATGAGGTATTGCCATACTCGAGAGAAATTGGGTTACAAATTTATGATTTTTCTCCTTTTACCCCATGTAAAAAAAAAAAATAAATTGGGCTACAAGAACATGTTAGTATAAAAATTGGAGATTTGGAGTTTTCTCCTTCACATTGCTGCTATTCCTGTGAAACACCTAAAGGGTTAACAAACTTTCTGAATGTCATATTGAATACTATCAGGGGTGCTGTTTTCATAATGGGGTCCATTATGGGGGATTTCTTACAGAAAGGTCCCTCAAATCAGATTTAGAATTTTTCATGAAAAATTGGAAAATTGCTGCTTTACTTTGAAGCCCTCTAATGTCTTCAAAAAATAAAAACATGTCAACTTTATGATGCCAACATAAAGTAGACATATTGTATATGTGACTCAATATATAATTTATTTGGAATGTCTATTTTCCTCAAAAGCAGAGATTTTCCTAATTAGAAAAAATGCTACATTTTCAAATTTTTGTTGACATTTTTGACTTTTTCACCAAGAAATGATGCAAGTATCGACAAAAATTTACCACTAACATAAAATACAATTTGTAATGAAAAAACTATCTCAGAATCAAATTCATAAGTAAAAGCATCTCAGAGTTATTAATGCTTAAAGGGTCACAAAATGGGCTCCATCCCCAAGGGGTTAAGACGTAACTTGTGAGTAAGGCTGGGTTCACATATATCAGGTGTCCCACATAATTTCCCTCCGGCGTGCACCGCAGGGAAACCGATGCTAGAACTGATCCCATTCATTTAAATGGGACAGTTCACAATCATCCAGCATCTCAATTTTAACGCCAGATGGTTGAACACGCAGGAGGCCGCCGGAAAGGGGAACCCAGCTTGCTGAGTTCCCCTGTCTGTCATGCAGAAACAATGGACACCGGATGCCATACAACTGGTGACAATTTGTCATCAGTTGTGACATCAGTTGCGCCGAGATCTAGGCTGAGTTCACATATGCTGGATGCCGGACATATGTGAACACAGCCTTAGAGACTCCAAACCTCCATGACGCCTGGGTGTATTGTGCCTAAATAGAACCTTTTTTTTTAGCACAATGTGTTAACAGAACAAAATGTAAAAAAAAAAAGGTGAAAGTTCTAAAGACCTTCCGAATGAATTATATGTGCAGCACAAAGTAAAAACACATACATCATGTGTTTGTAAAAGTGATTTTCACAGTGATCTTTCAAGACACACAAGCAATTCTAACAGGTCCCTTGATGATCTGAAATTGATGTCATATCCTAGTGATACATGTATGCCATTAATGCCTCTCCCGAGACAACTCCTTTAAATATAACAATTTGCAGTTTCAGCAGTGAATGCAATAGTAAATGCTAACAAAATATATGACCAAATAACATGGAAGTTAAAATATAACATGGAAAATGACTTTTTCATTTTGTCCTCTCTGTATTTATCAGGGGAAAGTACAAAACCTTTCATTCTGTCCTACTCCAACCAATGTATATAACTACAGATAGGCAACATTGTTACTTCTGTCTCAGGATATATGCTAAAACTGTTTGTTTTGCATAAAAAATGATGGAATTAAAAAAGGAAATTCGAAATTATGTGTATGTTGATCTTTAAAAATAAATATAGATATATTTTCAAGAAAGAAACTTTGGGGAAACCTATGCTTCACATTGTAAGGGTGCTGGACATTATGGTGCAGTGTAGTCTCATGATGCATGGGGGGGGGGGAAGGGGAGGTAATTATTATCTGCATTGCGTTCCAGACATTTGCATGATGAATTGTTGTGCATTCTAGGGAGAAATTTGGGTCATGTATTTTGTTGTAACCTGTTTGTTAGATAAAATTCTCTTAGTTTCTTAATCCAATATAATATTGTTTCAAAGCTCTAAACTCTGACTGTGGCTGACCCAGAATCTTGCACTGTCCAAAATTGGTTGTTTTTAACCCCTTGGGCATGGAGGGTTTTTCCGTTTTTGCACTTTCGTTTTTTCCTCCTTACATTTTAAAAATCATAACCCTTTCAATTTTACACCTAAAAATCCATATGATGGCTTATTTTTTGGGCCACTAATTCTACTTTGTAATGACATCAGTCATTTTACCCAAAAATCTACGGCTAAACAGAACAAAATAATAATTGTGCAACAAAGTTGAAGAAAAAATGCCATTTTGTAAGTTTTGGGAGCTTCTGTTTCTATGCAGTAAATTTTTTGGTAAAAATTATATCTTCTCGTTATTCTGTAGGTCCATACAAATAAAATGATATCCTACTTATACAGGTTTGATTTTTTGTACTTCTAGAAAAAATCATAACTACATGCAGGAAAATGTATACGTTTAAAATTGTCATTTTCTGACCCCTATAACTTTTTTATTATTACGTGTTCGGGGCAGTATGAGGGCAAATATTTTGCGATGTAATCTGAAGTTTTTAGCGGTACCATCTGTTTTGATCTGACTTTTTGATTGATTTTTAGAAATTTATTCATGACACAAAAAGTGACCAAAAATACGCTATTTTGGACTTTGGAATTTTTTTGTGTGTGCGCCATTGACCATGCGGTTTAATTAACTATATATTTCTATAATTCGGACATTTATGCACACGGCAATATCACATACTTTTTTTATGGGAAAAGGGGGGTGATTCAAACTTTTATTAGGGAAGGAGTTAAATAATATTTTTAACTTTTTTTTTTCCACTTTTTTTTTTGGAATGTTATAGCTCCCATAGGGGACTATAACACTGCACACACTGATCTTCTACATTGATCAATGGTTTCTCATAGGAAACCATTGATCAATGATTCTGCTGCTTGACTGCTCATGCCTGGATCTCAGGCACTGAGCAGTCATTCGGCAATCGGACAGTGAGGAGGAAGGTAGGGGACCCTTCTGCTGTCCTACAGCTGTACGGGATGCCACGATTTCGCTGCTGCGATCCCGAACAGCCCCCTGAGCTTACCGGCATTCGTTTACTTTCACTTTGGACGCGGTGTTCAACTTTGAACGCTGCGTCCAAAGGGTTATCAGTGCCACTATTAGCCACGGGTACGCCCTCCGTCCTAACAGGTTAATGGATGTTTTAACCCCTTAAGGACATAGCACCATTTGCCCTTAGGCCATAGCCAATTCCTTTTTGGTGTTTTTCTTTTTTACTCCCCACCTTTTGAAAGACGTAAATATTTTATTTAATCTACACACTCATATGAGGGCTTGTTTTTTGCATGATCCATTGTCATTTTGTAATGATATATTGCATTTTACCATTACATTTAAATCAATTTTATTATTGATATCGACGATCTGCTTGTATAGTCTTCCTCTGCCTCTCCCAGAGTGGCATGGAGCATTTAAGAAGAGCTCTGCAAGGGCTTTTTAGAATGTAAATGTACATGTCTGATGTTGTTAAGGGATTAAATAGGTGATAAGGGTCTGATCAGTAGACATCTGACCTTCAGGACCTCAAGAGATCACATGAACGGTGGTCACCTGTATCTTCATTTAAATAAAGGAATGGTCAAGCATGTAAGGGTTTTCTTTGCAGATTTTTGGTTATTTTTAACATTTTGTTCACAAGTGCTCATTTTATTTCCTAATTGAAATTTAAATGATATTTTAACCCCTTAAGGACCGGGGTTTTTTCCGTTTTTGCATTTTCGTTTTTTGCTCCTTGCCTTTAAAAAATCATAACTCTTTCAATTTTGCACCTAAAAATCCATATGTTTGGCTTATTTTTTGCGCCACCAAATCTACTTTGTAATGACATCAGTCATTAAGCCCAAAAATCTACGGTGAAACAGAAAATAAAATCATTGTGAGACAAAATTGAAAAAAAAAATAAGCCGTTTTGTAACTTTTGGGGGCTTCCGTTTCTACGTAGTACATATTTCGGTAAAAATTACACCTGATCTTTATTCTGTAGGTCCATACGGTTAAAATGATACCCTACTTATATAGGTTTGATTTTGTCGTACTTCTGGAGAAAATCATAACTTCATGCAGGAAAATTAATACGTTTAAAATTGTCATTTCTGACCCCTATAACTTTTTTATTTTTCCCTCTATGGGGCGGTTTGAGGGCTAATTTTTTGCGCCGTGATCTGAAGTTTTTAACGGTATCATTTTTGCATTGATAGGACTTATTGATCGCTTTTTATTCATTTTTTCATGATATAAAAAGTAACCAAAAATGCACTATTTTGGACTTTGGAATTTTTTTGCGTGCACGCCATTGACCGTGCAGTTTAATTAATGATATATTTTTATAATTCAGACATTTCCGCACGCAGCGATACCATATATGTTTATTTTTATTTTTATTTACACTGTGTTTTTTTTTTTATGGGAAAAGGGGGGTGATTCAAACTTTTAATAGGGAAGGGGTTAAATGATATTTATTCCCTTTTTTTCACTTTTTTTTTTGCAGTGTTATAGGTCCCATAGGGACCTATAACACTGCACACACTGATCTTTCACATTAATCACTGGATACTCATAAGAAACCAGTGATCGATGATTCTGCCGCTTGACTGCTCATGCCTGGATCTCCGGCACTGAGCAGTCATTCGGCGATCGGACAGCGAGGAGGCAGGTAGGGGCCCTCCCGCTG
The DNA here is from genome assembly GCF_029499605.1 of Hyla sarda. NCBI lineage: Eukaryota > Metazoa > Chordata > Amphibia > Anura > Hylidae > Hyla > Hyla sarda. Next base: position 229,355,270 of record NC_079192.1, read on the forward strand.
TCCTGTAAGCTGTTCAGGATGTTCCTCGATTTCGCCCCGGCTATCCTGAACAGCCCACTGAGCCAACCAGCATACTTTCACTTTAGACGCGGCGTTCAACTTTGAACGCCACGTCTAAAGGGTTAATAGCACGCGGCACCGCGATCAATGCCACACTCTATTAGCCACGGGTCCCGGCCGTGGCCCTGCGTTATAGATCGGGAGCGGACACATGACGTTCCAGTACGTCATGTGTCCTTAAGGAGTTAATGACATAAGATAACAAATCGATGCAGGAAATAAACATAAGATAATGTGTAATCAGAGAGAATTGTATTATATGTTAATATATGATTTGTTAATGGTAGCCTGTTATAGAGCAGAAGATGCTGAGAAGACTTATACATAGTTTTGTGAGAAAAATTTCACCACAACTTGTCATTTATCCTTGAAATCTCTGCTCATTCTGGGCTTAGTAGTCAAGTAGGCGGTCCTAATCAGTGATTGACAACTATCTGTGTATAAGTGCTCATAAAGACAGCCTACTTGACTACTTAGCTTAGAATGAGCTGAGATTTGCAGTACATGAATGACAGATCATTCTAAATCTTTTCCTATAAATTGTGCTTTGCCCCTCCTGTATCAACTTAAAAATTTTCGACTAAAAAGGGGGTTACATTTTCCTATTAAAATATGCTTTATATTTGAGGGATATTATTTATGCACATCAGACTACCTCAGATTCTCTGTAAGCACTGCAGCTAACCTGAAGGCACAGGTCACATCTCCAGAATTGTACATGCTTTTGGAATGGAATTAATTTATGTGATGTACAAAAGACATTGTTTACAGAAAAATAAATATTTTGTGTTATGGCATTGAATTAGAGTAACATTTTGTGTTTTGTTACTTAAAACAGGGCATTATGTACTGTTTTTTGCTGCTGTCTTTCCCAGTTGTTTATTGTATTATCATCTTCATTGTTTGTGTATGTGTATGTAGAGTTTAAAATGCTACCGTGCATTCAGAAAGCCCTTAGACCCTTTTACTTTGTCCTCATTTTGTAATGTTACGACTTTGTGCTAAAATAAAAAATAATGGTGTTCCTCTTTTTTTCTCATTTTTTTTTATTGAAAAGAAAAAAATAAAATTCTGCAATAACCCTTGAGGACACAACCAATTTAAATGTTTTGCTTTTCCCTTTTTCCTCATCACCTTTTCAAGAACCATAACTTTTATATAACAACAGACTCATATAAGGACTTGTTTTTCGTACGACCAATTTTACTTTGTAATAACACCATTCATTTTACCATAAAATGTATACTGCAACCAAAAATATATAATATGGGGTGGGGGAATTAAAAAGAAACCCTGCAATTTTGCAACTTCTGGAGGGTTACCTTTTTAGGCTGGGTTCACATAAGTCCGGCATCCGGACCCTAAATCTCGTTGCAACTTGTCATCAGTTGTATGGCATGCGGCGTCCATTGTTTCTGGGCAACGGACAGGGGAATGCAGCAAGCTTGAGACGTCAAAATTGAGATGCTGGATGATTGTGAACTGTCCCATTCAAATGAATGGGATCAGTTCTAGCATCAGTTTCCCTCCGGTGCACGCCAGAGGGAAACTGTGCCGGACGACTGATATATGTGAACCCAGCCTTAAAGAGTACACTACACAGTACAAATGGTGCGTTATATTTGTTCTGTGAGTCAATGTGATTAAAACAACACCTATGTTTACACAATTTTCTATTATTGTACTACTTTTAGAAAAAGTAAAGTGCCGTCTCACAGGAGAGGTGAGAGGTGCAGCGCACCGGACTCTATCTATACTATACTGGCCTTAGTTAACGTGGAGTGAGTGTGTTTAGTTACCTATTAGGCTGGGTTCACATATGTCCGGCATCCGTCATAGATGAACTCAGCCTAAATCTCGACGCAACTGATGCCACAACTGCTGACAACTTGTCATCAGTTGTATGGCATGCGTCATCCATTGTTTCTGGGCAACGGACAGGGGAACGCAGCAAGCTGCGTTCCCCTGTCTGGTGCCCTCCGGCATGTCCAACCACCGGGCGTCAAAATTGAGACGCTGGAGGATTGTGAACTGTCCCATTCAAATGAATGAGATCAGTTCTAGCATCAGTTTTCCTCCGGTGCACGCCAGAGGGAAACTTTGCCGGATGACTGATATATGTGAACCCAGCCTTACTAACTCTTTGTGGAAAGGAGGGCACGCTTGTAATACTTAGATATAATATCATTGTTGGGACCTTGACTTGAGCAATTTCTGTGCTTGGGCAAATACTGCTTATTATTGTCATCATCCATTGCATGGGACAATTGAATATTATGTTTGGAGGACTACAAGTCCCATACTGCCTTTTGGATTTCTATGGACACTATATTCACTTTATTCATCTGCATTGCAGTTATACTGTGTTTTTAGAGCATCATTTATAAGGTTGTATACTTTTATGATAAAGTAATTTTTTGTTGTTGTTCTTATAAGGATCTTTGGCCCAAAGTGAGTCACAAGGGCTCTGTGACACACAAATAGGCAATTTATACTCCTGTATATCATATTATTAAATATAAACACTTTCTAAATAAGATTTTCATTCCATGTAACTTTGAGCGCCATATCACTTTATTTTCTTTACTTTCGGAAAAAGTCAAACTTTTATAAAAAAAAAGTTTGTATGTTTAAAATTGTCTTACTTTGACACCTATAACTTTTTCCACCTACAGCACTGTATGAGGGCAATTTTTTTTGCACTGTCTGTAGTTTCTATCAATATCACTTTTGTTATTCCATTTTTTTCTGGTATAACGTGCGACCAAAATCAGCAATTTTGGACTTTTTTTTTCTGTTTCGGCCAGTGATCATATGGGATCATAAACATTATGTTTTAACCCCTTCCCGCAGACTGCCGTTTATAAAAGGCATACAGTTAACCCGGCGCTGCGCAGCATTGCACGGGTTAACCAGCAGAAGTCCCGCTGTTTCCAGCAGGAGACAACTTCTGCTTCACCCCCCAGGACCATCCATTGATGGTCCTTGTCAGCGATCACTGTGATTGGTCCCTGTGGACCATTCACAGTGACCTGGGGTGAAAGTTCAGATCCCCCGCACTGCCTGCCCCTGGAAGTCGTGCAGAACGGGGGAAGATGGCTGCGGTGGCTCGCGGGGACCTTCGGCATAGGGGGGGGACCGCGGGAATCGGCAGTCTTACCTGGAGCAGCGGCGGGACCGAGAAGCATCGGGAGACCGGCCACGTGGAGGAGCAGCGACGGGACCGGCAGGTATGTACATGGTCCTCAGAGGCAGCAGTGAAGATCTTCACTGCTGCTTCTAGGAGTCTGAAAACTACAACTTCCAGTTGTAGTTTTGCAACTTCTGGAGGGCCCCAGTTTGGAGACCATTGTATAATGGTCTCCAATCTGTGCTCTTCCAGCTGTTGCAAAACTACAACTTCCAGCATGCACTGACTGTCCAGGCATGCTGGGAATTTTAGTTTAGCAACATCTGGCCCTTCAAATGTTGCCGAACTACAACTCCCAGCATGCCTGGACAGTCAGTTCATGTTGAGAGTTGTAGTTTTGCAACAACTGGAGACACACTGGTTGGGAAACATTGTCTGTTTCTAACTCAGTGTTTCCTAACCTGTGTGCCTCCAGCTGTTGCAAAACTATAACTACCAGCATGCACTAACAGACCATGCATGCTGGGAGTTGTGGTTTTGCAACAGCTGGTGCACCCCCCCCCCCCTGTGAATGTACAGGGTACATTCACATGGGCGAGAGTTTTACAGTGGGTTTCTCGCTGCAAGTTTGAGATGCAGCAAATGCAAATTTTACGCCGGGAAACTCGCTGTAATCCCCCGCCCGTGTGACTGTACCCTAAAAACACTATGCTACACTACCCCAAAATAAAATAAAAAGTTAAAAACACTACATATACACATACCCCTACACAGTACCCCCCCCCCCCCCCCAATAAGGACGTCCGGTACGCCACTGTCTCCAAAGCAGAGCCTCCAGTTGTTGCAAAACAGCAACTCCCAGTATTGCCAGACAGCCATTGAAAGTCCAAGCATGCTGGGAGTTTTGCAACAGCTGGAGGCACCCTGTTTGGGAATCACTGGCGTAGAATACCCCTATGTCCACCCCTATGCAAGTCCCTAATTTAGGCCTCAAATGTGCATGGTGCTCTCTCACTTCGGAGCCCTGTCGTATTTCTAGTCAACAGTTTAAGGCCACATATGGGGTATCGCCGTACTCGGAAGAAATTGTGTTACAAGGTTTGGGGGGGCTATTTCTCCTTTAACCCTTCATGAAAATGAAATGTCTGGGTCTACACCAGAATGTTAGTGTAAAAATTTTTTATTTTTTACACTAATATGCCGGTGTTGCCCCATACTTTACATTTTCACAAGAGGTAAAAGGGAAAAAAGTCCCCCAAAATTTGTAATGCAATTTCTCCTGAGTACGGAGATACCCCATATGTGGGCACAAAGTGCTCTGGGGGCACACAACAAGGCCCAGAAGGGATAGTGCACCATGTACATTTGAGGTGATTTGCACAGGGGTGGCTGATTATTACAGCGGTTTTGACAAACGCAAAAAAAAGAAAAAAAAAAACACATGTGACTCCATTTCGGAAACTAGACCCCTCACAGAATGTAATGAGGGGTGCAGTGAAAATTTAACCCCCACAGGTGTCTGACAGATCTTTGGAACAGTGGTCCATGAAAATGAAAACTTTTATACAGCCCACTGTTCCAAAGATCTGTCAGAAACCAGTGGGGGGGTAAATGCTCACTGTACCGCTTGTTCCTCAAGTGGTCTAGTTTCCAAGATAGTATGCCATGTGTTTTTTTTTTTTGCTGTCCTGGCACCATAGGGGCTTCCTAAATGCGACATGCCCCCCGAGCAAAATTTGCTCTCAAAAAGCCAAATATGACTCCTTCTCTTCTGAGGATTGTAGTTCGCCCATAGTGCACTTCAGGTCAACTTATGGGGTACCTCCATACTCAGAAGAGATGGGGTTACAAATTTGGGGGGGTATTTTCTGCTATTAACCCTTGAAAAAATGTAAAATTTGGGGGGGAAACACACATTTTAGGGAAAATGTTTTTTTTACATATGCAAAAGTCGTGAAACACCTGTGGGGTATTAAGGCTTACTTAATTCCTTGTTACGTTCCTCAAGGGGTCTAGTTTCCAAAATGGTATGCCATGTATGTTTTTTTTTTGCTGTCCTGGCACCATAGGGGCTTTCTAAATGCAACATGCCCCCCGAGAAAAATTTGCTCTCAAAAAGCCAAATATGACTCCTTCTCTTCTGAGCATTATAGTTCGCCCGTAGTGCACTTCAGGTCAACTTATGGGGTACCTCCATACTCAGAAGAGATCGGGTTACAAATTTTGGGGGGTATTTTCTGCTATTAACCCTTGCAAAAATGTGAAAATTGGGGGGAACTAGGGGTCTAGTTTGGAAAATGGTATGCTATGTGATTTTCTGGCTGTTCTGGCACCATAGGGGCTTCCTAAATGCAACATGCCCCCCAAAAACCATTTCAGAAAAATGTACTCTCCAAAATCCCCTTGTCGCTCCTTCGCTTCTGAGCCCTCTACTGCGCCCGCCGAACACTTTACATAGACATATGAGGTATGTGCCTACTCGAGAGAAATTGCGCTACAAACATAAGTATAATTTTTTTCCTTTTACCCCTTGTAAAAATAAAAAAATTGGGTCTACAAGAACATGCGAGTGAAAAAAATGAAGATTGCTAATTTTCTCCTTCACTTTCTGCTATTCCTGTGAAACACCTAAAGGGTTAAAATGCTGACTGAGTGTCATTTTGAATACTTTGGGGGGTGCAGTTTTTATAATGGGGTCATTTGTGGGCTATTTCTAATATGAAGACCCTTCAAATCCACTTCAAACCTGAACTGGTCCCTGAAAAATAGTGAGTTTGAAAATTTTGTGAAAAATTGGAAAATTGCTGCTGAACTTTGAAGCCCTCTGATGTCTTCCAAAAGTAAAAACTCATTACATTTCCCTTACAAGCAGTAAGCTTCAAAGTTAGAAAAATGCAAAATTTTCAAATTTGTCGTCAAATTTTGGGATTTTTCACCAAGAAAGGATGCAAGTTACCACAAAAATTTACTACTATGTTAAAGTAGAATATGTCACAAAAAACAATCTTAGAATCAGAATGATAATTAAAAGCATTCCAGAGTTATTAATGTTTAAAGTGACAGTGGTCAGATGTGCAAAAAACGCTCTGGTCCTTAAGGCCAAAATGGGCTGGGTCCTTAGGGGTTAATAGCTTGGACATTTTCCCCTGGGGCAACACCAAATATATGTCGTTATTTTTTTTTATAAAATAAAAAAAGTGAACAGTTTAAATTTTTATTCGGGGAGGGGCTTATTTGTATAAAAGCAGCAACATTGTTTGAATGTTTTACCTTTTTTTTCTTTTTTTTTTACATAGGTGACTTTTACAGAATTCTTACACTTATTAATGCTATGTTTTTGCATAGCATTACTCAGTGTTATCGGCTATCTGCTGAGTGTTATTGGCCAATCTGCTGAGTGTTACCGGCCAATCTGCAGCAGAGCCTGCCTAAGCGGGCTCTACAGCAGATTGGACCTGGGTCTCATAAAGAGCAAGTAAGTGTACCTCCAGCGGGATTCAAACTGTATGGACCCCACATACATGTTATAGACACTGTCATTACAGCACTTCAGAGCCTTGATTTCTTTTAATCATGCTATTGATCTATCAATGTATCAGATTTTTTTGTACCCTTCTTCAGATCTGTGCCTCCACACAATCCAAGTCTAAATTTTTTTTCCCTCCTTATAGCTTGACTGGTGCCATGATGTGTCTTTCTTAATCATTAAATCATTTCTAGTCATAAACTATATTTACCACAGGAGGATACCAATAAAAGCATAGAAACATCTCAATGATGAACAAAGAGAAATGGGAGGCTCCCAGAGCTAAAAGCAAAGGGTCTGAATACTTATGTTCAAATGAAATATTTCCTTTTTTAATACATTTGTAAACATTTATTAAATTCTTGTTTTTTCCTTTCTCATTGTTGGATAATAAGTGCAGATTAATGGGTATAACTTGACTTAATATTGAATTTTTTTTCAATAGTACAGTTTTATTAAGTTTGAAACAAACAGATAAAAAGAGTAGAAGACATCAAATATCACGTTGGCAGCATCCCTCAGGCAAGGAGAAGGCCCAGTAAATTCTCTCTCCAAAAACCCAATGATACTCCTTCTCTTCTGAGACCTGTAGTGCACCAGCAGGGCACTTTACGACCACATATGGGGTATTTCCTTCCTTGGGAGAAATGGAGTTTAACCCCTTAAGGACCAAGGACATACTGGTACGTCCTTGGTCCTGCTCCCCTGATATAACGCAGGGTTACACAGTAACCTCGCATCATATCACGGCGGGCCCGGCGTCATAGTGAAGCCGGGATCCTCCACTAATAGCGCGCAGCGCCGATCGCGGCGCCGCACGCTATTAACCCTTTAGCCGAACGCTCAGAGCTGAGCCGCGCGGCTAAAACCGAAAGTGAAAGCTGCCGGTTAACTCAGTGGGCTGTTCTGGATAGCCGCTGCGAAATCGCGGCATCCCGAACAGCTTACAGGACAGCGGGAGGGCCCCTACCGGCCCCCTTGCTGTCCGATCGCCGAATTACTGCTCAGTGCCTGAGATCCGGGCATGATCATGCGGCAGAATCATCGATCACCTATGAGAAACCAGTGATCAATGATGAAGATCAGGTCCCTATGGGACCTATAACACGGCAAAAAAAAAAGTGGGGAAAAAAAGTGAATGAATATCATTTAACCCCTCCCCTATTAAAAGTTTGAATCACCCCCCTTTTCCCATAAAAAAACACAGTGTAAATAAAAATAAAAATAAACATATATGGTATCACCGTGTGCGGAAATGTCCGAATTATAAAAATATATCATTAATTAAACTGCTCGGTCAATGGCGTGCGCGCAAAAAAAATTCCAAAGTCCAAAAGAGTGCATTTTTGGTCACTTTTTATATCATTTAAAAATGAATAAAAAGCAATCAATAAGTCCTATTAATGCAAAAATTGTACCGTTAAAAATTTCAGATCACGGCGCAAAAAATGAGCCCTCAAACCGCCCAATACACGGAAAAATAAAAAAGTTATAGGGGTCAGAAGATGAAAATTTTAAACGTATACATTTTCCTGCATGATTTTTTCCTGAAGTACGACAAAATCAAACCTATATAAGTAGGGTATCATTTTAATCGTATGGACCTACAGAATAAAGATAAGGTGTCATTTTTACCAAAAAATGTACTACGTAGAAACGGAAGCCCCCAAAATTACAAAACAGCATTTTTTTTTTCAATTTTGTCGCACAATGATTTTTTTTCCATTTCACCGTATATTTTTGGGCAAAATGATGTCATTACAAAGTAGAATTGGTGGCGCAAAAAATAAGCCATCATATGGATTTTTAGGTGCAAAATTGAAAGAGTTATGATTTTTTAAAGGCAAGGAGCAAAAAAAGAAAATGCAAAAACGGAAAAAACCCCGGTCCTTAAGTGGTTAAAATGTTGGGGGCATTTTCTCCTATTACCCCATGTGAAAATGAAACATTTGGGGTAACACCAGCATTTTAGTGTTAAAAATAACATTTGTGAAAAGTCGTCAATCACCTGTGAGGTGTTAAGGTTCACTGTACCCCTTGTTACATTCCTTGAGGGGTGTAGTTTTCCAAATAGTGTGCAATATGGGTTTCTTTTGCTGTTCTGGCACCCTGGGGACTTCCTAAATGTGAAATGCCCCCAGAAAAAAATAAAGTGCAATATTCGTTCTCCAAAATCCCAAAGTTGCTCCTGAGTCATGTTGTGAGCCTACAGAGTACTTTACATGCACATATGAGGTATTGCCATACTCGAGAGAAATTGGGTTACAAATTTATGATTTTTCTCCTTTTACCCCATGTAAAAAAAATAAATAAATTGGGCTACAAGAACATGTTAGTATAAAAATTGGAGATTTGGAGTTTTCTCCTTCACATTGCTGCTATTCCTGTGAAACACCTAAAGGGTTAACAAACTTTCTGAATGTCATATTGAATACTATCAGGGGTGCTGTTTTCATAATGGGGTCCATTATGGGGGATTTCTTACAGAAAGGTCCCTCAAATCAGATTTAGAATTTTTCATGAAAAATTGGAAAATTGCTGCTTTACTTTGAAGCCCTCTAATGTCTTCAAAAAATAAAAACATGTCAACTTTATGATGCCAACATAAAGTAGACATATTGTATATGTGACTCAATATATAATTTATTTGGAATGTCTATTTTCCTCAAAAGCAGAGATTTTCCTAATTAGAAAAAATGCTACATTTTCAAATTTTTGTTGACATTTTTGACTTTTTCACCAAGAAATGATGCAAGTATCGACAAAAATTTACCACTAACATAAAATACAATTTGTAATGAAAAAACTATCTCAGAATCAAATTCATAAGTAAAAGCATCTCAGAGTTATTAATGCTTAAAGGGTCACAAAATGGGCTCCATCCCCAAGGGGTTAAGACGTAACTTGTGAGTAAGGCTGGGTTCACATATATCAGGTGTCCCACATAATTTCCCTCCGGCGTGCACCGCAGGGAAACCGATGCTAGAACTGATCCCATTCATTTAAATGGGACAGTTCACAATCATCCAGCATCTCAATTTTAACGCCAGATGGTTGAACACGCAGGAGGCCGCCGGAAAGGGGAACCCAGCTTGCTGAGTTCCCCTGTCTGTCATGCAGAAACAATGGACACCGGATGCCATACAACTGGTGACAATTTGTCATCAGTTGTGACATCAGTTGCGCCGAGATCTAGGCTGAGTTCACATATGCTGGATGCCGGACATATGTGAACACAGCCTTAGAGACTCCAAACCTCCATGACGCCTGGGTGTATTGTGCCTAAATAGAACCTTTTTTTTTAGCACAATGTGTTAACAGAACAAAATGTAAAAAAAAAAAGGTGAAAGTTCTAAAGACCTTCCGAATGAATTATATGTGCAGCACAAAGTAAAAACACATACATCATGTGTTTGTAAAAGTGATTTTCACAGTGATCTTTCAAGACACACAAGCAATTCTAACAGGTCCCTTGATGATCTGAAATTGATGTCATATCCTAGTGATACATGTATGCCATTAATGCCTCTCCCGAGACAACTCCTTTAAATATAACAATTTGCAGTTTCAGCAGTGAATGCAATAGTAAATGCTAACAAAATATATGACCAAATAACATGGAAGTTAAAATATAACATGGAAAATGACTTTTTCATTTTGTCCTCTCTGTATTTATCAGGGGAAAGTACAAAACCTTTCATTCTGTCCTACTCCAACCAATGTATATAACTACAGATAGGCAACATTGTTACTTCTGTCTCAGGATATATGCTAAAACTGTTTGTTTTGCATAAAAAATGATGGAATTAAAAAAGGAAATTCGAAATTATGTGTATGTTGATCTTTAAAAATAAATATAGATATATTTTCAAGAAAGAAACTTTGGGGAAACCTATGCTTCACATTGTAAGGGTGCTGGACATTATGGTGCAGTGTAGTCTCATGATGCATGGGGGGGGGGGGGAAGGGGAGGTAATTATTATCTGCATTGCGTTCCAGACATTTGCATGATGAATTGTTGTGCATTCTAGGGAGAAATTTGGGTCATGTATTTTGTTGTAACCTGTTTGTTAGATAAAATTCTCTTAGTTTCTTAATCCAATATAATATTGTTTCAAAGCTCTAAACTCTGACTGTGGCTGACCCAGAATCTTGCACTGTCCAAAATTGGTTGTTTTTAACCCCTTGGGCATGGAGGGTTTTTCCGTTTTTGCACTTTCGTTTTTTCCTCCTTACATTTTAAAAATCATAACCCTTTCAATTTTACACCTAAAAATCCATATGATGGCTTATTTTTTGGGCCACTAATTCTACTTTGTAATGACATCAGTCATTTTACCCAAAAATCTACGGCTAAACAGAACAAAATAATAATTGTGCAACAAAGTTGAAGAAAAAATGCCATTTTGTAAGTTTTGGGAGCTTCTGTTTCTATGCAGTAAATTTTTTGGTAAAAATTATATCTTCTCGTTATTCTGTAGGTCCATACAAATAAAATGATATCCTACTTATACAGGTTTGATTTTTTGTACTTCTAGAAAAAATCATAACTACATGCAGGAAAATGTATACGTTTAAAATTGTCATTTTCTGACCCCTATAACTTTTTTATTATTACGTGTTCGGGGCAGTATGAGGGCAAATATTTTGCGATGTAATCTGAAGTTTTTAGCGGTACCATCTGTTTTGATCTGACTTTTTGATTGATTTTTAGAAATTTATTCATGACACAAAAAGTGACCAAAAATACGCTATTTTGGACTTTGGAATTTTTTTGTGTGTGCGCCATTGACCATGCGGTTTAATTAACTATATATTTCTATAATTCGGACATTTATGCACACGGCAATATCACATACTTTTTTTATGGGAAAAGGGGGGTGATTCAAACTTTTATTAGGGAAGGAGTTAAATAATATTTTTAACTTTTTTTTTTCCACTTTTTTTTTTGGAATGTTATAGCTCCCATAGGGGACTATAACACTGCACACACTGATCTTCTACATTGATCAATGGTTTCTCATAGGAAACCATTGATCAATGATTCTGCTGCTTGACTGCTCATGCCTGGATCTCAGGCACTGAGCAGTCATTCGGCAATCGGACAGTGAGGAGGAAGGTAGGGGACCCTTCTGCTGTCCTACAGCTGTACGGGATGCCACGATTTCGCTGCTGCGATCCCGAACAGCCCCCTGAGCTTACCGGCATTCGTTTACTTTCACTTTGGACGCGGTGTTCAACTTTGAACGCTGCGTCCAAAGGGTTATCAGTGCCACTATTAGCCACGGGTACGCCCTCCGTCCTAACAGGTTAATGGATGTTTTAACCCCTTAAGGACATAGCACCATTTGCCCTTAGGCCATAGCCAATTCCTTTTTGGTGTTTTTCTTTTTTACTCCCCACCTTTTGAAAGACGTAAATATTTTATTTAATCTACACACTCATATGAGGGCTTGTTTTTTGCATGATCCATTGTCATTTTGTAATGATATATTGCATTTTACCATTACATTTAAATCAATTTTATTATTGATATCGACGATCTGCTTGTATAGTCTTCCTCTGCCTCTCCCAGAGTGGCATGGAGCATTTAAGAAGAGCTCTGCAAGGGCTTTTTAGAATGTAAATGTACATGTCTGATGTTGTTAAGGGATTAAATAGGTGATAAGGGTCTGATCAGTAGACATCTGACCTTCAGGACCTCAAGAGATCACATGAACGGTGGTCACCTGTATCTTCATTTAAATAAAGGAATGGTCAAGCATGTAAGGGTTTTCTTTGCAGATTTTTGGTTATTTTTAACATTTTGTTCACAAGTGCTCATTTTATTTCCTAATTGAAATTTAAATGATATTTTAACCCCTTAAGGACCGGGGTTTTTTCCGTTTTTGCATTTTCGTTTTTTGCTCCTTGCCTTTAAAAAATCATAACTCTTTCAATTTTGCACCTAAAAATCCATATGTTTGGCTTATTTTTTGCGCCACCAAATCTACTTTGTAATGACATCAGTCATTAAGCCCAAAAATCTACGGTGAAACAGAAAATAAAATCATTGTGAGACAAAATTGAAAAAAAAAATAAGCCGTTTTGTAACTTTTGGGGGCTTCCGTTTCTACGTAGTACATATTTCGGTAAAAATTACACCTGATCTTTATTCTGTAGGTCCATACGGTTAAAATGATACCCTACTTATATAGGTTTGATTTTGTCGTACTTCTGGAGAAAATCATAACTTCATGCAGGAAAATTAATACGTTTAAAATTGTCATTTCTGACCCCTATAACTTTTTTATTTTTCCCTCTATGGGGCGGTTTGAGGGCTAATTTTTTGCGCCGTGATCTGAAGTTTTTAACGGTATCATTTTTGCATTGATAGGACTTATTGATCGCTTTTTATTCATTTTTTCATGATATAAAAAGTAACCAAAAATGCACTATTTTGGACTTTGGAATTTTTTTGCGTGCACGCCATTGACCGTGCAGTTTAATTAATGATATATTTTTATAATTCAGACATTTCCGCACGCAGCGATACCATATATGTTTATTTTTATTTTTATTTACACTGTGTTTTTTTTTTTATGGGAAAAGGGGGGTGATTCAAACTTTTAATAGGGAAGGGGTTAAATGATATTTATTCCCTTTTTTTCACTTTTTTTTTTGCAGTGTTATAGGTCCCATAGGGACCTATAACACTGCACACACTGATCTTTCACATTAATCACTGGATACTCATAAGAAACCAGTGATCGATGATTCTGCCGCTTGACTGCTCATGCCTGGATCTCCGACACTGAGCAGTCATTCGGCGATCGGACAGCGAGGAGGCAGGTAGGGACCCTCGTGCTGTCCTGTAAGCTGTTCGGGATGCCGCGATTTCGCCGCGGCTATTCCGAACAGCCCACTGAGCTAACCGGCATGGTTTCAGTTTCACTTTAGACGCGGAGTTCAACTTTGAATGCCGCGTCTAAAGGGTTAATAGTGCGCGGCACAGCGATCAATGCTGCGCGCTATTAGCCACGGGTCCCGGCCGTTGTTAGAGACCGGGCCCGACCCGCTATTACGCGGGGCCACGCCGTGGCCCCGCGTTATAGATCGGGAGCGGACACATGACGTTCCAGTACGTCATGTGTCCTTAAGGGGTTAAAGGAAGAATGTCTGGTAAAATTAGTTATTTTGAAACAGTGAGTTGCAATGTAAAAACGCATGTGGGAGCTTGTTAAAATTAAAATAAAATTATTTTCTTAGGAACCATACATTTGTTTTCTCACTAGTATTCTCTTCACCCAATGCCAAAAAGATCACTATCAAATGTATTTTGTAGATTTCAGAACTGGATAGAATAAACTTCTAAACTTCTATATGAAAAGCACACCAATCAGTACATCATAACAGACTCCAGTCACTAGGTACATTATAGATTTATAAAAAAAAAATTACCAGCCCATTATATAAGACATATATGTGTACACCATACACTATACAGAAACAGAAGTCACACATAACATCATATGACTGATTGGAGAGGTTGTGTGACTCCTCAGAATCGGGAAATGCTTTCTTTCAGAGTTTGGCAATTTGGAAAAAGGCTGTTTCCTATTACTAGGTGTCAATATATTCATCCTACTAATGTTCTAATTTTGATCGGTATGTCATGGTGACAAGTTATTTTTAATGTTTCACATTGTTTGTCATTGTACATATGTTGAAGGATACTGAAATAACTTAAATATATGTATACAGTTTGTTCTACAATTTTCTCTTTTAAATGAAACAGTGTAAAATGACATGCTGTTCTTGGTGATTGCTGTAGTAAAATTGAATATTTTAAGGGGACTTTGGAATAGTTCTTTTTAAGTGTCATTTGATATTGTATGCCTATTTATGTGATTATTTTTTCTTTACTTGATTTGGTAACTTGTAGGTTTTAATAATTTTATTCCTAGAGTCAAAGCAGAGCCTTATGCACTGACTTCATTAGGAACGTGTGCTTTTTACACTTTAGCAGTACTGAAGATTAAAGTGGGGGAGACACAGAGCTGCAGGATGTAAGCTGTCAGCGTGCATCTGACTCATATTAGACAAAGCAGCAAATCCAACGATTCATCCACAAAAGAAGCTAATAAGCCAACATTGAAGCAAATAACTGGCATGTAACACCTTCTACATTCATTGAGACTGAACATTTTATGAGCTTTATCAATTCACTTTCAAGTGGTATTCCTATCTTGCAATATTGTGGTATTTCATCAGGATATGCCATAGCATGTTGACTGGTTTGAACACTTTTGACTCCAATACAAACATAAGATTGATCCTAGTGATCACCGATGAATTGAAGTCCCCTTTTAATATTTTGTTAAGCTCCTTTTGCACCAACACTAGCTTTAAAAAGTGTGCTCCACAAAATATGCTATAAATCTCTCATAGATGCTGTCCCCACCTCTGTGACCCGCACCAAACTTTATAGCAAGGGCTATTTGCAGCTGCTGGAGGTGGTCGGGAGCTGAATTCCGCTGAGATGGCTGTAATTCATAATTTGCTTAACTCAAATTCCCTTTATTGATAATTGTATAAAGACTGTCTTTACATTTTTCTATATCTCAGGATTTATATAAACTTTTTACAATGCTACCCTGTTTACACAACCTCCAAGAGAAAGACATTTATGATATATCTTGTCCCAGATAGGAATACCCCTTGAAGTCATTTGATACAGGGACCAGATTGTGCGTTGAGTAGGACTTATTAGGTCCATTCTCCAAGGCCAAATGTGCCAGGTAGCTGAATAAGCCACATGTATAAATAATTATACTGTTATTACTCACTTCTAAGCTACAATCACACATCTCAAATGTACTTGCAATAATCCTTGTGACAATTTGGCTGCCAGTCAAAAGGTGTTAACATTTTCCGCCGCACACATATCAGCAATAACACATTAGCCGTACTGAATATTTATGTTTTCACAGGATTGCGTGTGTGAATCTTGGTTTTAGTAATAGGTTTATCTTTTTTGATGACTGAAAACAATTTGCCCCTTAGATAGATGCCGATAAAATGCCATTTATTAGCAATCTTCTTAAATTTCATTACACCGAAATCTGACTCATTTTACTGCTCGCGTGTTGTATCTACTATTTACTAACTAGCCTGTAATGAAGAATATAAATGTGCTCTCTGTGTGAGCTATAAGTGGGCGATGTTTACTAGAAATGTTCCATGCACACTGTTGCTGTAACCAACTACATTGTCCTTTACAATACAACAAGATGTGAGACAAGAAAGGCACTTACATAATTATTGTACAGCACCTAATATTTGTCACAAACACAAAAACCAAGATGATGTTTGTCACCGTTAACAATATAACCCTACATAATCCTAACAAGCTGCCATGCATATTCATATTGCTTTCATTTCTGTAAAGTCACCTTTCATGTAGCAGAATAACATTCTTGTCTTTACTTTCAGATTGAAATAATACTGCGATAGCTGAGGTGCTAACAAAAAACCCTCAGCCTCCAACAGAGCATTTCTGGCATGTTATTTAAAGTAAATATAACAATAAAAGATAGAAACACATTTATTAGTCAAAGATTAACGTGAAAAAAAGTAAGGAATTCAAACAAACATGGGAATGGTTAAAGGGGCTCTCCAGAACTTTTATACTGATGGCCATATTGGCTTGTCCCTACAGGCAGCTGTACCTAGCTGTTCACCTGAATGGGGTCAGCTGCAGTAATAGTATCTATACAGATAAAATGTTGATGTGAACTCAGACCCCACTGATCAAACATTGATGGCTTTTCCTTAAGATAGATCATCAATGTTTATGTTCCAGAGCACATGTTTAATTCATATTCTGAGATATCATTGAGTTACATTATAACACAGTCTTTGAGCTTGGATCACCAGGTCCAAAATGATAAACCCCAGGTTCACTTGTAATGTCAGACATAATGCTCTTTATAGAGTGCCATCGATAAAAAAAAAGAAAAAACATAATGAATTATATGAAAGGATTAGGGACACTTTATTCTATATGTTCTGTATTGAAGAATGTTGCAAAAGACAGTAAAACAGATGTGTCAATTTGAGAAAAATGAGCACATATATGGAAACATTAGAGGCCTCACAAAAAGACCCCATGTGATAAATATTGAACTAATGAAGTGACAATGAAACAATACAGTCATAAAGAAAAAGGAAATACCCAAATACTTCATAAAAGGTTTGTGTATGTGTATGAGTGTCTGTGTTAGCGGGAATGTACTATAGGCCAATTGAGTACTTTTAACTAAAAAAAATAAATGTGAAGGGGGTTGAGGACTGTTTGGGAATAGAAGACTTTCTACAAAGTCAAATAGGGCCTGTGGTATAATCTTAGGATAGATAAGTGTAATAAGGAAGGAGAAATAATATTAAGGTTCCTAAAATACAAGATAGTCATTAGATTTTCATTCATTTAAAATCTGTCAAAGAATCAATAATGATGAAAAGATTTCCTTCTTATTGTCTTATATTTCCTATTCCTGGATGAGTAAACAAGGTAAGATATATACAACATGCAAAGGTGGTGGTGTAGGGGGGATTAAAAAAGTGGGGGCAGTAAAATCAGCTCATCGTAAATGAATGGATAAACTATGGGACATACAGTTGCTGCTTTTAGGGAAATGCATACAATAAAAAGGAGCTATGCAGCTCTACTGTTGGAGTAAGTCTTTAGAATTGAAATAAATCTTCAGATCAATTCATATTGCTACTTGGACAGTGCAGGAAATGTGCTTGATGGAGAAACATTTCTGCTTCACCGGTCATTCTGGATGCTTTATTCCAAGTGTCTGCATGAATGACCTTTGTGATCTTCATAATAATGATCTCTTTTCAAAGTCTGTCTTAATATCATTAGTCTGGAGTCCATGAACCAGACAGGAAAAGAGTCCATCTAAATGTACTCTTCAAGTGTTTCCAACCTTCTGCTTCATAAAATAACCTACCGGCTCATTGAGTATTCAGATGGCTTGGTTTTGGTAAAGGTTCCTAAAGCGTTTTGCATGTTGGATGTATTTGAACTTGATAAAGTGTTCATGTGTCGTCATATTTCTAGTCATATATTTCATAATGCTATATGCAAATCGTAATTACACAGAAATACATACAATTGAGATTATCTACAGTACTATACATATACACCAGTTCATGTGTATATTTTAAGTCATTAAACAACACTAAGGTCTAAATATTAAGATATTCATCTTTTAAAAGTCAATTTATATATTTTCCTTAAAGTGAAACTCTTGGCAACTTGCTTTGCCTCTTAAATGGAGGAACTATAATCATAACATGCCATAATAAGCTTCCAGACTTACAGGTCACTAACACCACATAAATGAACAAAATGGTTGCATGGTATGAGGCTATAAAGCAGATATTTTCTATATGAGTCCAAAACATTGTACCCCAATGAAAGGCAGAGGTATGACACCCATCTGTACACATGTAGCAAAACTAAGTATGTCGAGTATTGAAAAACATGTATACAATGTTGTATCCAATACGAGGGCTGCACCACCAGATAGAAAAAAGTGAGTATGTCAGAGCAAATTTAAGATGGTAGGAATAGGATTGTAGCACTAGAAATCCTTCATCTGTGTCTAAACACTTTTCTATAGTGCATTGGGGAGATAGAGAACAATTTATGTTGCCAAAGGCAGGGGCTAATAGGCTGCCTGTCAGTCTTACAGTGACAGGAATAATACATTGCAATATAGATGTCCTGTATTGCAGTGTATAATGTAGAATTGCAATGCTATAAACTAACTGACCTTGATTTAACATAAACCCAAGGTCACAAAATATTCATATTAAAAACTGTCAGTATTGCTGTTTTTTGTTTATTCAGTCTCCTAAAACATATTTTTTTTTTTATTATTTTTTTTATTGTATATGGGTAAAAATGAAAAAATAGAAAACTTTAACAGCCGTTTTATTGTGTAATGTTAATAAAACAAAAAAATAAAAAAGTCAATTTAGTACAGCTGTAAAATCATACTAACTCGCAGAATGTAGATAATATGACATTTACATCATTAGTTAAATTTTGTAGCAATAAAACCTCAAAATCAGTGGTGGAATTGCAGATTTTTTTCTTTATTTTCATGTAAAAAAAAAAACTATTATTACATTTTTTATACATTTATAGAACAAATAGAATGTCAGACAGTATGAAAATGTCAGTATAACAATTTTCGAAAAAGAGATCTATGAAGACTGTACCTCTGTATATGAATTCAAAAATGTATATATTTTACAGAAAATGATTTATTTAATTTACAGATTTCAAGAATTCATAACTTTATTGCAGTAGCACATCTGTAGACAAGTATGTTCAATATTTAAATGGGCACTGTCAGATACAAATACTTTTTATATGTTATACATATTGGCACAAGAAAAGTTTTTCTAATATACTTCTTTACAAAATTCTATAAAAGAAAACTATGAGTCCCACAGCAGCATGAGTGTGGGGTAATGGACACAATTGACAAGGCTGAAGGGGAAACACAGCTTGCAGCAACACAGCTGTAACACAGAGTTTTACTAGACATGTGCCTCCAGATGTTGCAAAACTACAAAGGATGTCTGGGCATGCTGGGAGTTATAGTTTTGCAATAGATGTAGGCACACAGCTGAAGGCAACACAGCTGCAAAAAAGAGTTATCACTGTACCTCCAACTATTTCAAAACTACAAGTCCCAGCATTACAGGCCTGACAAAGGATGATACACATGAATGACATAGGAAACCACTGTACTTTTAGCACTAAACCTTTGCACTAATTTAGGAAGATCTAGGTTATACACTCAGCATATTGTCTTTGGTGGTAGAGTACAGGCAATCTCCAATAATCTTGTGTATGTGTGTGTGTGTGTGTGTGTGTAAAGCATAAAAGCAGAGATGAAAGGGTTACAGTGAAGGGCTGCCAGGTTAGCTCTGAGAGCAGTGAATCAGCAGAGTGAGGGAAGGGAGGAACCATCACAGTGCAGGCATGAGAAGGGCACACCCTCTCCCTCTGGAAAGACGAAAAAGACATTGAGCATCTGTAATATGGTATTTTTCGGTAAAATATTGTCGATAGAGACATATATAAATATAAATACCTCTAATTGATCAGGATGAGGTACTGATTAACATATGACAGTTTTTTTTGTGTGTGGGATAGGACAGGCATTCTTTAAATACATTTAAAAAGCTTCAACCAGTCCCTGACAACCATCTTATAGAAGGAGGTATTTGTTTAAAGGGGTACTCCGGTGGAAAAAAAAATTTTTAAAATCAACTGGGGCCTAAAATTTAAACAGATTTGTAAATAATTTCTATTTAAAAATATTAATCCTTCCAGTACTTATCAGCTGCTGTACACTACAAAGGAAGTTGTGTAGTTCTTTTCAGTCTTACCACTGTACCCTCTGTTGACACCTCTGCCCATGTCAGGAACTGTCCATACCACACCTCTGCTGCGCCGGACAGTTCCTGACATGGACAAAGGCGTCAGCAGAGAGAAGTGTGGTCAGACAGTAAAGAACTACTCAACTTTCTCTGTAGTATACAGTAGCTGATAAGTAATGGAAGAATTAACATTTTTAAATTGAAGTAATTTACAAATCTGTTTAACTTTCTGGCACCAGTTGATAAGAAAAAAATAGTTTTCCACCAGATTACCCCTTTAACCCCTTAAGGACTCAGCCCATTTTGGCCTTAAGGACTCAGACAATTTAATTTTTACGTTTTCATTTTTTCCTCCTCGCCTTCTAAAAATCATAACTCTTTTATATTTTCATCCACAGACTAGTATGAGGGCTTGTTTTTTGCGCGACCAGTTGTCCTTTGTAATGACATAACTCATTATATCATAAAATGTATGGCGCAACCAAAAAACACTATTTTTGTGGGGAAATTAAAACGAAAAACGCAATTTTGCTAATTTTGGAAGGTTTTGTTTTCACGCCGTACAATTTATGGTAAAAATGATGTGTGTTCTTTATTCTGAGGGTCAATACGATTAAAATGATACCCATTATTACATACTTTTATATTATTGTTGCGCATAAAAAAAATCACAAACTTTTTAACCAAATTAGTACGTTTATAATCCCTTTATTTTGATGACCCCTAACTTTTTTATTTTTCCATATAAGCGGCGGTATGGGGGCTCATTTTTTGCGCCATGAACTGTACTTTTTTTTGATACCACATTTGCATATAAAAAACTTTTAATACATTTTTTATAATTTTTTTTTAAATAAAATGTATTAAAAAAGTAGGAATTTTGGACTTTTTTTTTTCCGTTCACGCCGTTAACCGTACGGGATCATTAACATTTTATTTTAATAGTTGGGACATTTACGCACGCGGCGATACCAAATATGTCTAAAAAAAAATTTTTTACGCTTTTTGGGGTTAAAATAGGAAAAAACGGACGTTTTACTTTTTTATTGGGGGAGGGGATTTTTCACATTTTTTTTACTTTTACTTTTACATTTTTTAACATTTTTTTTTACACTTGAATAGTCCCCATAGGGGACTATTCATAGCAATACCATGATTGCTAATACTGATCTGTTCTATGTATAGGACATAGAACAGATCAGTATTATCGGTCATCTTCTGCTCTGGTCTGCTCGATCACAGACCAGAGCAGGAGACGCCGGGAGCCGCACAGAGGAAGGAGAGGGGACCTCCGTGCGGCGTTATGAATGATCGGATCCCCGCAGCAGCGCTGCGGGCGATCCGATCATTCATTCAAATCGCGCACTGCCGCAGATGCCGGGATCTGTATTGATCCCGGCACCTGAGGGGTTAATGGCGGACGCCCGCGAAATCGCGGGCGTCGGCCATTGCCGGCGGGTCCCTGACTGCGATCAGCAGCCGGGATCAGCCGCGCATGACACGTGCATCGCTCCGATGCCCGCGGTTATGCTTAGGACGTAAATGTACGTCTTGGTGCGTTAAGTACCACCGCACCAGGACGTACATTTACGTCCTGCGTCCTTAAGGGGTTAAGGGATAAGAACACCATTGCACTATATTATTATATATTCAATATGTTTCCAAAATGCAACATTTAAAAAACTATCTAAATAGTCTTCATTCGAAATGTCTTTCGATTTAGCTGCTAGATGAAAGATGTCCTGACTTTCTGCTCTTTCAGTGTTGGAGATAACAGCCAGGGGTGGATGCAGACCAGGTGAAATAGTAGATAAGGGAGGGGGAGAAACATTGAAGGGCAGCTCACACATGCTGAAGAGAATGAGGATAGCACAGAAAAGGCTGTCTGCAGGAGAGAATCATATAGGCTATGTAGAGGTATAGAGGGAAACTAGAGCTTATGTAGTATACTGTAGAGGCTGTAGAAGGAAAATCAAGAACATATTAACCTCTTAAGGACACAGCCAGGTTAAATTTTTTGTGTTTTTGTTTTTGCTACTCACCTTTTAACAGCTATAACTCTTTTATTTTTCCATCCACTGGGCCATATGAGGGCTTTTTTTTTCATTTTTACAAATCAATTGTATTTTGCAATGATACCTTTCATTTTACCATAGAATGTATGTGTTACGCCGAGCGCTCCGGGTCCCCGCTCCTCCCCGGAGCGCTCGCTACACTTCCCTCACTGCAGCGCCCCGGTCGGTTCCACGGACCCGGGGCGCTGCGTTACTACCTCCGGCCGGGATGCGATTCGCGATGCGGGTAGCGCCCGCTCGCGATGCGCACCCCGGCTCCCGTACCTTACTCGCTCCCCGTCAGTTCTGTCCCGGCGCGCGCGGCCCCGCTCCCTAGGGCGCGCGCGCGCCGGGTCTTTGCGATTTAAAGGGCCACTGCACCGCTGATTGGTGCAGTGGTTCCAATTAGTGTTTACACCTGTGCACTTCCCTATATCACCTCACTTCCCCTTCACTCCCTCGCCGGATCTTGTTGCCCTAGTGCCAGTGAAAGCGTTCCTTGTGTGTTCCTTGCCTGTGATTCCAGACCTTCTGCCGTTGCCCCTGACTACGATCCTTGCTGCCTGCCCCGACCTTCTGCTACGTCCGACCTTGCTTCTGTCTACTCCCTTGTACCGCGCCTATCTTCAGCAGCCAGAGAGGTTGAGCCGTTGCTAGGGGATACGACCTGGTCACTACCGCCGCAGCAAGACCATCCCGCTTTGCGGCGGGCTCTGGTGAAAACCAGTAGTGACTTAGAACCGATCCTCTAGCACGGTCCACGCCAATCCCTCTCTGGCACAGAGGATCCACTACCTGCCAGCCGGCATCGTGACAGTAGATCCGGCCATGGATCCCGCTGAAGTTCCTCTGCCAGTTGTCGCTGACCTCACCACGGTGGTCGCCCAGCAGTCACAACAGATTGCGCAACAAGGCCAACAGCTGTCTCAACTGACTGTTATGCTACAACAGTTACTACCACAGCTCCAGCAATCATCTCCTCCGCCAGCTCCTGTACCTCCTCCGCAGCGAGTGGCCGCTTCTGGAATACGACTATCCTTGCCGGATAAATTTGATGGGGACTCTAAGTTTTGCCGTGGCTTTCTTTCCCAATGTTCATTACACTTGGAGATGATGTCGGACCAGTTCCCCACTGAAAGGTCTAAGGTGGCTTTCGTAGTCAGCCTGCTGTCTGGAAAAGCCCTGGCTTGGGCCACACCGCTCTGGGACCGCAATGACCCCGTCACTGCCTCTGTACACTCCTTCTTCTCGGAAATTCGAAGTGTCTTTGAGGAACCTGCCCGAGCCTCTTCTGCTGAGACTGCCCTGTTGAACCTGGTCCAGGGTAATTCTTCCGTTGGCGAGTATGCCGTACAGTTCCGTACCCTTGCTTCAGAATTATCCTGGAATAATGAGGCACTCTGCGCGACCTTTAAAAAAGGCCTATCCAGCAACATTAAAGATGTTCTGGCCGCACGAGAAATCCCTGCTAACCTACATGAACTCATCCATCTTGCCACTCGCATTGACATGCGTTTTTCCGAACGGCGTCAGGAGCTCCGCCAGGATATGGACTCTGTTCGCACGAGGCGTTTCTTCTCCCCGGCTCCTCTCTCCTCTGGTCCCCTGCAATCTGTTCCTGTGCCTCCCGCCGTGGAGGCTATGCAGGTCGACCGGTCTCGCCTGACACCCCAAGAGAGGACACGACGCCGCATGGAGAATCTCTGCCTGTACTGTGCTAGTACCGAACACTTCCTGAAGGATTGTCCTATCCGTCCTCCCCGCCTGGAAAGACGTCCGCTGACTCCGCACAAAGGTGAGACAGTCCTTGATGTCTACTCTGCTTCTCCACGTCTTACTGTGCCTGTGCGGATGTCTGCCTCTGCCTTCTCCTTCTCTGCTGTGGCCTTCCTGGACTCTGGATCTGCAGGAAATTTCATCTTAGCCTCTCTAGTCAACAGGTTCAACATCCCGGTGACCAGTCTCGCCAGACCCCTCTACATCAATTGTGTAAACAATGAAAGATTGGACTGTACTATACGTTTCCGCACGGAGCCCCTTCTAATGTGCATCGGATCTCATCACGAGAGGATTGAACTGTTGGTCCTCCCCAATTGCACTTCTGAAATCCTTCTTGGACTTCCCTGGCTTCAACTCCATTCCCCAATCCTGGATTGGTCCACTGGGGAGATCAAGAGTTGGGGGCCCTCTTGTTCCAAGGACTGCTTAAAACCGGTTCCCAGTAAACCTTGCCGTGTCCCTGTGCTTCCTCATGTAACCGGTCTCCCTAAGGCCTATATGGACTTTGCGGACGTTTTTTGCAAAAAACAAGCTGAGACTCTACCTCCTCACAGGCCTTATGATTGTCCCATTGACCTCCTCCCGGGCACTACTCCACCCCGGGGCAGAATCTATCCTCTGTCCGTCCCAGAGACTCTTGCCATGTCTGAATACGTCCAAGAAAATTTAAAAAAGGGCTTTATCCGTAAATCCTCCTCTCCTGCCGGAGCCGGATTTTTCTTTGTGTCCAAAAAAGATGGCTCTCTACGTCCTTGCATTGACTACCGCGGTCTTAATAAAATCACGGTTAAGAACCGCTACCCCCTACCCCTCATCTCTGAACTCTTTGATCGTCTCCAAGGTGCCCATATTTTTACCAAACTGGACTTAAGAGGTGCTTATAATCTCATCCGCATCAGAGAGGGGGATGAATGGAAAACGGCATTTAACACCAGAGATGGACACTTTGAGTATCTGGTCATGCCCTTTGGTCTATGCAACGCCCCTGCCGTCTTCCAAGACTTTGTTAATGAAATTTTTCGTGATCTACTATACTCCTGTGTTGTTGTATATCTGGACGATATCCTGATTTTTTCTGCCAATCTTGAAGAACACCGCCAGCATGTCCGTATGGTTCTTCAGAGACTTCGTGATAATCAACTCTATGCCAAAATAGAGAAATGTCTGTTTGAATGCCAATCTCTTCCTTTTCTAGGATACTTGGTCTCTGGCCAGGGACTACAAATGGACCCAGATAAACTCTCTGCCGTCTTAGATTGGCCACGCCCCTCCGGACTCCGTGCCATCCAACGTTTTTTGGGGTTCGCCAATTATTACAGGCAATTTATTCCACATTTTTCTACCATTGTGGCTCCTATTGTGGCTTTAACAAAAAAAAATGCCGATCCCAAGTCTTGGCCTCCTCAAGCGGAAGACGCCTTTAAACGACTCAAGTCTGCCTTTTCTTCGGCTCCCGTGCTCTCCAGACCTGACCCATCTAAACCCTTCCTATTGGAGGTTGATGCCTCCTCAGTGGGAGCTGGAGCTGTCCTTCTACAAAAAAACTCTTCCGGGCATGCTGTTACTTGTGGTTTTTTTTCCAGGACCTTCTCTCCGGCGGAGAGGAACTACTCCATCGGGGATCGAGAGCTTCTAGCCATTAAATTAGCACTTGAGGAATGGAGGCATCTGCTGGAGGGATCAAGATTTCCAGTTATTATTTACACCGATCACAAGAACCTCTCCTACCTCCAGTCTGCCCAACGGCTGAATCCTCGTCAGGCCAGGTGGTCTCTGTTCTTTGCCCGATTTAATTTTGAAATTCACTTTCGGCCTGCTGATAAAAACATTAGGGCCGATGCTCTCTCTCGTTCCTCAGATGCCTCTGAAATTGAACTCTCTCCTCAACACATCATTCCTCCTGACTGCCTGATTTCCACTTCTCCAGCCTCCATCAGGCAAACTCCTCCAGGAAAGACCTTTGTTTCTCCACGCCAACGCCTTGGGATCCTCAAATGGGGTCACTCCTCCCATCTCGCAGGTCATGCGGGCATCAAGAAATCTGTGCAACTCATCTCTCGCTTCTATTGGTGGCCGACTCTAGAGACTGATGTGGTGGACTTTGTGCGAGCCTGCACTATCTGTGCCCGGGATAAGACTCCTCGCCAGAAGCCCGCTGGTTTTCTTCATCCTCTACCTGTCCCCGAACAACCTTGGTCTCTGATTGGTATGGATTTTATTACTGACTTACCCCCATCCCATGGCAACACTGTTATTTGGGTGGTCGTTGATCGATTCTCCAAAATGGCACATTTCATCCCTCTTCCTGGTCTTCCTTCAGCGCCTCAGTTGGCTAAACAATTTTTTGTACACATTTTTCGTCTTCACGGGTTGCCTACACAGATCGTCTCGGATAGAGGCGTCCAATTTGTGTCTAAATTCTGGAGGGCTCTCTGTAAACAACTCAAGATTAAATTAAATTTTTCTTCTGCATACCATCCTCAATCCAATGGACAAGTAGAGAGAATTAACCAGATCTTGGGTGACTATTTACGACATTTTGTTTCCTCCCGCCAGGATGACTGGGCAGATCTTCTACCTTGGGCCGAATTCTCGTATAATTTCAGAATCTCTGAATCTTCCTCCAAATCTCCGTTTTTCGTGGTGTACGGCCGTCACCCTCTTCCCCCCCTCCCTACCCCCTTGCCCTCTGGTCTGCCCGCTGTGGATGAAATTTCTCGTGATCTTTCCACCATATGGAAAGAGACCCAAAATTCTCTCTTACAGGCTTCTTCTCGCATGAAGAGATTCGCAGATAAGAAAAGAAGAGCTCCTCCCATTTTTTCCCCTGGAGACAAGGTATGGCTCTCCGCTAAATATGTCCGTTTCCGTGTCCCGAGCTATAAGTTGGGACCACGCTATCTTGGTCCTTTTAAAGTTTTGTGTCAAATTAATCCTGTCTCTTACAAACTTCTTCTTCCTCCTTCTCTTCGTATCCCTAATGCCTTTCACGTCTCTCTTCTTAAACCTCTCATCCTCAACCGTTTTTCTCCTAAATCTGTTCCTCCCACTCCTGTTTCCGGCTCCTCGGACATCTTCTCTGTCAAAGAGATTTTGGCCTCTAAAAAGGTCAGGGGAAGAACTTTTTTTTTAGTGGATTGGGAGGGTTGTGGTCCAGAAGAGAGGTCCTGGGAACCTGAGGACAATATCCTGGACAAAAGTCTGATCCTCAGGTTCTCAGGCCCCAAGAAGAGGGGGAGACCCAAGGGGGGGGGTACTGTTACGCCGAGCGCTCCGGGTCCCCGCTCCTCCCCGGAGCGCTCGCTACACTTCCCTCACTGCAGCGCCCCGGTCGGTTCCACGGACCCGGGGCGCTGCGTTACTACCTCCGGCCGGGATGCGATTCGCGATGCGGGTAGCGCCCGCTCGCGATGCGCACCCCGGCTCCCGTACCTTACTCGCTCCCCGTCAGTTCTGTCCCGGCGCGCGCGGCCCCGCTCCCTAGGGCGCGCGCGCGCCGGGTCTTTGCGATTTAAAGGGCCACTGCACCGCTGATTGGTGCAGTGGTTCCAATTAGTGTTTACACCTGTGCACTTCCCTATATCACCTCACTTCCCCTTCACTCCCTCGCCGGATCTTGTTGCCCTAGTGCCAGTGAAAGCGTTCCTTGTGTGTTCCTTGCCTGTGATTCCAGACCTTCTGCCGTTGCCCCTGACTACGATCCTTGCTGCCTGCCCCGACCTTCTGCTACGTCCGACCTTGCTTCTGTCTACTCCCTTGTACCGCGCCTATCTTCAGCAGCCAGAGAGGTTGAGCCGTTGCTAGGGGATACGACCTGGTCACTACCGCCGCAGCAAGACCATCCCGCTTTGCGGCGGGCTCTGGTGAAAACCAGTAGTGACTTAGAACCGATCCTCTAGCACGGTCCACGCCAATCCCTCTCTGGCACAGAGGATCCACTACCTGCCAGCCGGCATCGTGACAGTATGGTGGATGAAAACATTTTATTTGTTGGAAAATAGTTTTTTTGCAATTTAGAAAATTTTTGGAAGTAAAATTTTTACGCATTGCACTGTAAAACTGGCACATTCTCTTTATTTTGTGGGTGAATACAATTAAAAAGATATCCATATTAAAACTGTTCTATTCTGACCCCCATAGCTTCATTGTTTTTCGGTATATGCAGTACTCATTTTTTTTAATACTTTTAATCAGTCAGACTTTTGCAGATATGTGACCTTTTTTTATCACTTTTTATTCCTTTTTTTCTGAAATGTGATGTGGCCAAAGTCAGCAATTTTGAACTTTAGTATTTTTTATACTTTGCATCGTTCACCATATGGAATTCTTAAAGGGGTTATCCACCATAAGGTGATTTTAGTATGTAACTGGCAGGCAGTAATGGACATGCTTACGAAGGATCTGCGCATGTCTTGGGGCTAAATGGCTATGTTGTGAGATTACCATAACACTGTGGCTAGCTGTTTGTGAACTGGTATTTCCTGTTTGACTTTTCTTTTTTTTACTACAAATCCCACAATTCCATCTTTCCATCTTCCTCCCTTCCACACATCAGCCACCCCACCCATTGAAACATAAATGAGCTGCATCCATTCAAATCAGTGTGGTTTTCAATCAGGGTGCCTACAGCTTTTTCATTAGTTGCAGATTGATCTCTCTCCCACCAAGCGATCGCTCCACCCAATGAAGCAGACAGGCTCTCTTTCATCAGCTGACTAGTGAGTCAGGTCTCGGCCGCATTGCAACCTTGGAAAAATCTGAGACAACAGTCATTTTGTATGCTGTTAAAAATTAATATTGAGTGAAAATCCCATAAGAATTGTGAGAAAACCGTCACACACAGGTACAGACACTATATTATGAAC
Organism: Hyla sarda; assembly: GCF_029499605.1. Lineage (NCBI taxonomy): Eukaryota > Metazoa > Chordata > Amphibia > Anura > Hylidae > Hyla > Hyla sarda. The sequence continues at coordinate 229,384,136 of NC_079192.1, forward strand.
TACACTAACTTCACAGCCCATGTAGCATAGTCAAATAAAAATAAATTCCTGGAATACCCCTTTAATATTATATTAAAATAGTTCAGACATTTCTGCATACAGCAATACAAAACATGTTTGTTTGTTTATTTATTTATTTTTACTTTTACTTTTTTTTTGCAAAATGGGAAAAATGGGGTGATTTCATTTGTATATTTGTAAGTTTTTACAACCTTTTCTCATATTTTTCTAATCTACACAGAGTACTATTTATATAATTTTTGTTGATGACTTTAACTGTTTAGTGCAATGCATAGGCATACCTCTGATCAGTAATAAAAAAAGCACAAACGGATGCGCTCCGTAGTGTAACACCAAAGGTGAGTTGGTAACGCTAAGTGTGAATTGCGCTTACCACATGAAGTTGTACTCCAACCAAGTACAACAATGGAACAGGGTGTATCATCAAAGGGTCTCTGCAGCTTCGTCCCGCTGAAATATAATCACGATAAAAACAAGCAATCTCCAGGTAGCAGAGCGGGATCAATGGAAGCGCTGAGACCAGATAAGAAGTTAAAAGGATTTATTTCCCATAATGCAACGCGTTTCACGGTCACCCGCTTCCTCAGATGCCTGAGGAAGCGGGTGACCGTGAAACGCGTTGCATTATGGGAAATAAATTCTTTTAACTTCTTATCTGGTCTCAGCGCTTCCATTGATCCCGCTCTGCTACCTGGAGATTGCTTGTTTTTATTCTGATCAGTAATATCAGTGATTCACTTACTGTACATGTCATATTAGAAAAATGGTGCTGTGCCTGAAGGGGCAAAGCTGGTTGTTTCATAACATTTTCCAAGCTGGAAGACCTGTAAGGAATTTTAATGAAGGAATAAAAAATGCTTTGTATTTTAAACCCCCACTGATCCATTGATTTAGATATAAGTCCTATTTTTAATTTTCCCTACACAGATATGCACCCAACCACCTGACTGTGCAGGGGCCTACAGCACAACCCCATGTACTTGATTGGGGATTTGGTGCAGGTATGTGGCTGGTACGCAATTATGCATGGAAAAACAGAGTAAAGGGATATCTTTCTAAACCAGCACCCATTGTCCCTTTATTCCCAGGATGGCTGGGGTCTCAAGGGTTGAACTCCACATTCTTTAAAAAAAAAAAATACTCCATTAATTTATGAAATGGAAATAACCTTTTAAGTTAAAATTCATGGAACAAACTAAAGCCAAAGAGGAACTATATATAATAATTTTAATATTCCCAGCACAACATTCATTTATTATGGATAATTAACAATGCATATTGTTTGCTTAAGAACATATACTTTATGTTAATAATTATTATTTAATATGAGTCAGTTTGTCTGTTAACTCTGATTTATCACATCTGATTTCCAAACATTAAAATGAATGGGGTTTAGGAGGATAAAACAGGGACGCAGCATATGAAATCATTATATTAGCTCTTCAGAAACAAATATTAGCAGGTGTGGACTGTGAATAAATACATATTAATGCGCATCATTTGCATTGTATTAAACATACATAAAATGACCTTATTTCTAAGATGGATTTGTAGTTTGAGGAACGGAAACAGCAATAAGAAATTGCTTTTTAATCTTAATAAATTTTGCATGGAAAAAAAATGCTGTGATGAATGAAACAATTATCTTGGTTAGGAATTTCCTAAACTAAATAGATGGCATTTTGGGGGGTTTAAATAAACTCCTATGGAAAAACAAAAGATATTATTGAGTGTGTGCATGATTTAATGAATTTTTAAATATATTCAAGAATTAAAAGCATAGTGTAATAGAAGAAGCAAAATGGAACAAATTAATAATTGAAACAATTATGGTATTTAGCACTGCTGCTTTGCGGCTGTGTGCCATAAGTTCAAATTGCAGGAAGGTTAAAGAGGATATTGTCCCCCAAATGAAGGCGCTGGTCCCGCAGATTGGATATAAGTACTTTATTGCAACGCGTATCGGCCCACAACTGGGGTCTCCTTCACCATGCCTGATAAAGACCCCGGTTCGAGGCTGAAACGTGTTGCAATAAAGTACATATATTCAATCTGCATGCCTGCTCCTTCATTGAGGGGACAGTCTCCTCTTTAACCTTCCTGCAATTTTACCCGACTGACTGATGTCACCCCGGGAGTTCCCCCAGGCGGCTCACCTGCACTTTCATTTAAACAAGCTACTTAAGGTGTTGTGCTCTTAGCACAACACCTAAGGGTAAAGACCCTACATTATTTTCTATATCTTCCTCACCCAAGCGATCTTCACTAGGAGTGCACCCTGATGTTTTTTTCTTTCTCTCTAATCTCCTATGAGTGCAAATTGTAATTCCTGTCCACAAAATTGTTCCTGATGTATGTTCTTAAAACAGAAAAATAAAACTGTGATCACAGTGTGTACAGTACTGATAAGATGTGGTAAATAACATATGGTGTAAAAAAGGGATAGGTCCTTAATGAAAATTGTGCAAAATTCCAGCTCCCAAAATGATATCATATAAAAGTCCAAAATTTATTTCACATAATTAAAAAAATGAAAACCAAATTGAGGTGGTTTTAAAAGCAGAGCAGAAACGCTGACGCGTTTCGAACCATCATGGTCATGGCACAGCACTGAACCGTCATGGAACAGCACTGTTTACCACATGCATCCTTTTATACTCTGAACAAGACAAGAAATGAGCACACATGCCTAGATGTGGGAACGCCTCTCATTGTCGAAAGTTTCGGAGATGAAAACTTGACGTGGACAACCAGGTGAGTATTGATTTAAGGCATTCTAGATATTGCTTTAGTTTCATATATTCAAATCATTAGAATTACTTCAATATTCGTCCATCATCAGACACATATTCTATGTATAATCATTGTACTATGTTTCTTTCACATATAGCACACTCCGGAACTTGCATAATGATATGGTGTTGATTGTAAAAATAACCACAATTGTCACTACATATAATGCACATAAATATCATATCTATCATGGTTACCAAATGAGTTATAATTAAATAAACAGAAGTTAACCCATTATATTCATCATGTGTTCTAAAAGGGTGATCAACCATTGTTCATACATTGCGATATTTTCACTATATTGTAGGTGTATATACCACCCAATATATTCATCATGTGTTCTGAAAGGAAATCAACAATTGCTCATATTTTCACTATATTGCAGGTGTGTGTACATACAGACATTCATGTGCATATGTAAATGGTAATTTCATACAGTTGTTTTAAATGAAGTTTATGTATTCTACGTTGTTTATAGGTGAATAAACCACTGTTTTCCTATTTGATGTAATTATAGTTTCATGAAATGCGCTAAAATCACATGACATATTGTTCATGCATTGCAAATTTTATTTATATTACTAAAGGATGAATATAATAACTAAATACCAACATAGATGAACAAAAACAAATTTGCAATGTCAAATGAACCCATTCCAGTGGACATAATGCAACTTATAACGATTACCCGAGCTTCAGAAAACATGTGACTTTGTTCACATTTGTGTTATTGGCAAATGCTTTATAAATAAATAAATGAATGAATAAACAAATGATATCCCAATAAAAATGTTTTTTTGTTCTTTGTCGAATGCACTTAGAAATGAGTAAACTGTTGTTCATATATAATGGTATTTTCACTGCATTATGATGATTTACAGATGGCAATTATGCATACCTTTCTAAAAGCAAATAATATAAGTTTACAATTGTTTGCAGGGTCATAATTTATATTATGACCAAATGTATAATGATTAATATTTCCCTTACATTTTATCAAAAACCACAGAAAAAAGGGATAAACCATTGTTCAAAGCTCGCGGTTTTTCACTATATTTTGGGTAAATGAATTGACTAGAATATCAGTGTGAATATACAAGTTGAAACAATATCAAGTGTATGAACACAATTAACAATAAAAAAAAAACATTGCAATGTATGAACAATGGTTGATTTCCTTTAAGAACACATGATGAATATAATGGGTTAACTGCTATTTATTTAATTATAACTTATTTGGTAACCATGATAGCTATGATATTTATGTGCATTATATAGTGATAATTGTGGTTATTTTTTACAATCAACACCATATCATTATGCAAGTTCCGGAGTCTGCAATATGGAAAGAAACATAGTACAATGAATATACATAGAATATGTTTCCGAAGATGGACGAATATTGAAGTAATTCTAATGATTTGAATATACGAAACTAAAGCAATATCTAGAATGTATTAAATCAATATTCACCTGGTTGTCCACGTCACGTTTTCATCTCTGAAACTTTCGTCAATGAGAGGCGTTCCCACATCTAGGCATGTGTGCTCATTTCTTGTCTTGTTCAGAGTATAAAAGGATGCATGTGGCTAACAGTGCTGTGCCATGACTAAGAACCATGATGGTTCGAAACGCCTCAGAATTTCTGCTATGTTTTTAAAACCACCTTATTTTGATTTTCATTTTTTAATTATGTGAAATAAATTTTGGACTTTTATATGATATAATTTTGGGAGCTGGAATTTTGCACATTTTTCGTTAAGGGTCTGTTCACACCAAGTATGCGGCTTGGACACTTGTTCGGTGCTTCCTAGATACAACTGAAGTCCCTCCATCTCAAAGAATCTACAGGGCGGTGAGCTGGTCTTTATTTCTATATATAAAATTGATAATTTTTCACAATTTAAACAAAGTCATCTGCAGTAAAATGGTCATAGAGGCTTGGATTAATGGTTGATAAGAACTCCCCACTTTGTAGTTTCGCATTTAGGAGCTTTATGCCTGGCATCTATCTGAAAAGAACATAAGGAGAGGCATTTAAAAAAGACTTCTGTTAGTCAACCAGGATTGCTAAAAATATTCCCTGCAATGTTGTTTGGCCAAGCGTGGGTAATGGGTAGACATACACCTTCTATAGTTACATAGTTTGTAAGGCTAAAAGGGATCCATCCAGTTAAGCCCGCTACTCTATAGAATTCCATTTAGTACCCTATAGTGTTGATCCACAGGATGTAAAAAGAATCCGGTGGAAACCAATTTTCCTAAATTTAGGCATAACAATTAATTTCTGTCTCCAAGTCTGGCAATCGGAATAAATCCCTGGATCAATGCCCCACCTTCATAATCTAGGGACTATTATCCTGTATAATATTAATCTCCATAAATGTATCCAGTCCCCTTTTTAACTCTTTTATTGAGTTCACCATGACCATTTCATCTGGCAGAGAGTTCCATATTATTGCTGCTCTTACAGAAAACAAAACCTGTGCAGAGAAAAGTGGGCCAGTTGCCCATAGTAGCCAATCAAAGGGCTTCTTTTACTTTCACATGGATTTAAAAATAAATAAATAAAAGAAGCAATCTGATTGGTTGCAACAGGAAACTTGTCAACCTTTCCTCAACACAAATTTAAATACATTTTTACCAGTTGTTTTACTTTAGACGTATATGATGCCTCTTTGTTATAGATATAGTCCTGGTTACGAATAGATTGTAGTAGATGACTTTCCCTATTTTCTCTCTACTATATAGAAGCCATAAAAGTACCTGCCTGCAGATGATATAGCGGATAGCATTTTCAAATTTCTTTTTTGCTGATTGGCTAAAGACAAAAAGCAAAAGTCCAGGCGTGATCACAACTGTCAAACAGTCCTACATTGGACTCAACAGAATGGAATGGTGAGAAATAGTTGTGCACCACGGTGGGGAACATAGGGGCACAATAACAGCAGTGAGGGCACCAAAATCACCTTTTATAGCCTTATGGCTATGCTCAGCCTATAGTGTGCACCAGGGAATTTTTGGCACATATGCTAATAACAAATGAAATATGAAGAAAGCATTAGATGACATAATGCATAACCCAGAATTATTGCTAATACATTGTTTATTTAAATGTACAGCAACAGCATCATCTTTTTTTTTGCAAAAAGAGTAATTTCCTGCATTATAGCAGTCAGTATTTACAATGTGTAAAATTCATTATATCTCTAGTGAGAAGAAAGAATCATCATTTTTTGGGGGTTCTCCACATTAAAGAAAGATGTTTAATGTATTTTTAGATCGGTGTCTGAATAAGGGATGGGACTGAACCAAAAATCTAGGAATGTGCACTATTCGTATTGTGGCATGCCTTTTCCCTTGTTTATATCAATTGTCATTCTGCAAATGAAATCTGAAAAGACATCATTCACCCTGTTGGCTTTGTTAGTAAAACAGATTTTCTGTACTAGAGAGGTTAAGAAAGCAGAGGGGCTCTGATAAGTAGTGCAAGCTTTGACATTGGATCATTTATGTTATCTCAGTTCTTAGTACATATAATACCAATTATTAGCTGTGCTGGTAGCCAAGGTTTTTTTTTTTATTGTATAGTGAAACATTTTACACTAAACTCTGTATAGTCAAGATGTCTTAAGAACATTAAAGGGGTACTCCGCCCCTAGACATCTTATCCCATATCCAAAGGATAGGGAATAAGATACCAGATCATGGGGTTCTCGCCGCTGGGGACCCCCGCAATCTCAGCTGTGGTACCCCAGACATTTGGTGCATAGAGAAAACTTTGCTCTGTGCCGGATGACTGGTAATACGGGGCGGAGGCTTGTGACATCATGGTCATGCCCTGCTCGTGACATCACAGCCATACCCCCTCAATGCAAGTCTATGTGAGGGGGCAAGACGGCCATCATGCCCCCTCCCATAAACTTGCATTGAGGGGGCATGGCTGTGATGTAACAAACGGGGTGTGACCATGATGTCAAAAGCCTCCAGCGCGGCTCCCAATGTTCTAAACGAATGCCGGGTGTAGCATAGAAATCATGGGGGTTTTATTAAGTGACAATGACACTTTAAAAGGCGTATTTCAATTATTTTCAATGACAAACTAAGTTGTGCTGCTTAAGTATAATACCAAACTAGATCATGCTCACCTCGCCCAGCATTGGTGCATCAGTCTGCTGAGATGTCTGTGTTTACTTCCCATGATAATGTGCTCTCCCTGCTCTGCTGATGATGTTCTGACCACGGTGCAGCCTCAGTGGTTGACTTCGGTGTGTGCAGAACATCACCAGGAAGGGGAAGGAGAGCATGTTATCATAGAAAGTAAACACAGGCACTGGCAGACTGGAGCACCAGTGCTCGATCGGGTGAAGTGAGTATGATCAAGTTTGTTTTACACAAGCAGCACTTTAGTTTGTTATTAGAACAAATTGGCATACCCCTTTAAGGGTTTTCTTGAAGACATAGCCTGTTGGGGTTCCATAAGGGCTAGATTGGGAATATTGACGTAGAGATTTCTAGACCTTGAATTTCTTAGGTAGTTATATGGAGTTAGGAAGAGGTTGTTCAGCCTTTTCTTAAGAATCCTTTATCAGAATCCTTTGTAAATCCAAATAACACATTCACTTAATATAAAGAGATAATTCCGTGCTGTTTTACCTTCTGAGTAACTATTTTTATGACATGATAAGAAGGTCAAGTGATATATGTACAGGAAACATATAAAGTACTAAGCAATTTTAACATTTTATTTTAGTGGTACAATCCAAGTTTGATCCATGAACTTATTCCTGCTCCCCACTGTGCATATTTTAAAGTGAAGCATGAAGGATCTATGAATTCTCAGCGGGATAAAGCACTCTGAATCATGCTTTCCAAGACATAAAATAAAGACCCCCCACTAGTCAGCATAGTCCAAAATAAGTATTCATAGTCTCCCCCATGGATTCAGGCTCATAAAAGTATAAAATTAATGTGTTTTCCAAATGAGATTCTCATACTGTATGTCGAAATCAATGTTAAAAGGATGTCACTGAGATTTGGTGTGCAGTGGTCATATGAGTTTCATGTTTAGGTCAATTTCATGTTACAATCTAACTTTCTCTTGAGTACTTCATATACTTTTTATGAGGTGTGTTTCTCTATGTATTTTTATTTATGAGATTACATCTATGTTTAAAATAGGGGTGACCTCTACAGTCACAGCCAGTGGACTAAAGCACTCTCAGTGACGAGGTCATCTGTCAAGGGGGGGAGATAAATTTTGTATCAATAGAACCACTACTGATATGTCACATTTGATTTATATAGCACTTGGCATTGTGTGTGAATGTAATATATCAAGATTATTAGATTATAGATAATTTAAGAAAAGCTGAAAGGACATTTAGAAAATTTACTATAAGTATAGTTATGAACCGCACCATTGCTTGTGATGACAATGTTGTAGGTGAAAAGTAGAATAACACAGAAAGAGTGGGAGGTTTTGCTAAGTAAATGAAATACAATGGGGGAACTTGTCAGCAGGAAAAAGGTGCCCGATCTGAGGACACTTAAGTGTAGGGAATGTATATGTTTGAGAATATGAGGCTTACTTGTGTCAGGTGGGAGTTTCATTGATATGCAGCGCTGTACTGTACTATTAAATCATATCCTCAGATCAGGCTTCACAATGTTATGTACCATAGCAATTTCTATCACAAACCCATCAACAGGCAAGGAGAAAACTTTGGGGTATTTTAACCCCTTAACGACGCAGGACATAAATGTACGTCCTGGTAAGCTGGTACTTAACGCACCAGGAGGTACATTTACGTCCTATGCATAATCGCGCGCATTGGAGCGATGCTCGCGTCATGCGCTGCAGGTCAGAGGGATGTCCGCCATTAACCCCTCAGATGCCATGATCAATACAGATTACGGCATCTGCAGCATCGCGGTACTTTGAATGGATGATCGGATCGCCCGCAGCGCTGCCGCGGCGATCCGCTCATCCAGCATGGCAGCTGGAGGTTCCCTCACCTGCCTCCGCTGCCTTCCACGGGTCTTCTGCTCTGGTCTGTGATCGAGCAGACCAGAGCAGAAGATGACCGATAATACTGATCAGTGCTATGTCCTATGCATAGCACTGAAAAGTATTAGCAATCAAATGATTGCTATAAATAGTCCCCTATGGGGACTATTAAAGTGTAAAAATAAAAGTTAAAAAAAAAGTTTAAAAAAATGTGAAAACCCCCTTCCCCAATGAAAACATTAATTGTCCCATTTTCCCTATTTCACCCCCAAAAAGTGTAAAAAAATATTTTATATAAATATTTGGTATTGCCGCGTGCATAAATATCCCAACTATTAAAATAAAATGTTAATGATACCGTACAGTGAACGGCGTGAACGTAAAAAAAAAAAGTCCAAAATAGCAGCTTTTTTATAACATTTTATTCCCAAAAAATTTGATAAAAAAAGGATTAAAAGTTTTATACAAGCCAATATGGTATCAATAAAAAGTACAGATCATGGCACAAAAAATTAACCCTCATACCGCCGCTTATACGGAAAAATTAAAAAGTTATAGGTCTTAAAAATAGGGGGATTTTAAACGTACTAATTTGTTTGCGATTTTTTTTTAGAGCAACAGTAATAGAACAGTATGTTATCATGGGTATCATTTTAATTGTATTGACCCAAAGAATAAAGAACACATGTCATTTTTACCGTAAATTGTACATCGTGAAAACGAAACCTTCCAAAATTAGCAAAATTGCGGTTTTCTTTTTAATTTCCCCACACAAATAGTATTTTTTTGGTTGCGCCATACATTTTATGGTAGAGTGAGTGATGGCATTACAACGGACAACTGGTCATGCAAAAAACAAGCCCCATACTAGTCTGTGGATGAAAATATAAAAGAGTTATAATTTTTGAAGGCGAGGAGGAAAAAACGAAAACGTAATAATAAAATTGTCTGAGCCCTTAAAGGGGTACACCGGCGCTAAGACATCTTATCCCCTATCCAAAGCATAGGGGATAAGATGCCTGATTGTGGGGGTCCCGCCGCTGGGTACCCCCGTGATCTGGCATGCAGCTCCCCTTTAGAATCAGTCCCTGGAGCGTGCTCGCCCCGTTTCTGATTACTGGCGATCACAGGGACGGAGGGTTGTGATGTCCTGGCTCCACCCCCGTGTGACATCACAACCCTCCGTCCCCGTGATCGCCAGTAATCAGAACCGGAGGGAGCACGCTCCGGGGACTGATTCTAATGGGGTGCTGCGTGCAAGATCACAGGGGTCCCCAGCGGCGGGACCCCCATGTTCAGGCATCTTATCCCCTATGCTTTGGATAGGGGATAAGATGTCTTAGCACCAGAGTACCCCTTTAAGGCCCAAATGGGCTGAATCCTTAAGGGGTTAAAGGGCCAATACAGCAAAACTTGTCTTTTCACTGTAACATAAGGGTAAACAGCCACCCTTCTGCCCTTCTTACCAAGTGGATCAGTTTGTCCCAATACAATGTAATTTCTGGTCCCTGCTGCTCTCCAGCTTGACCAGTGAATACAAACTGGGTGTCGCTTTAGCAATGTTGAGACTTACAAAACAAAGCATAGAATAACATTTAGAAAGTTGCTTCCAGTCTACACAGCAAGTACTGTGTACATCAGCTATTTCCTAGCATAAGGTTGGGTTCACACTACCGAATTTCCAACTGGAATTCCACCTCTGAATTCCAATTGAAAATTCTGCTGCTTGAGGGTTTAATGCGAGTGAAGATGTTTTCTGGTAATCCATTCACACTGCAGAATTTTCTGGGAGAAATTTCTGTCCGAAAATTCAGATCTAAATATTCAGTCAGAACATTGAACTTGCTGAATGTTCTGGCAGAACTCACACTGCAGACATTGCCGTCTATTGGGACGACAATGTCCGAGTGGTCCTGGTCACACTTAGAATCTCCTCTTTAGTATGGAGCTGGGCAGACTCTCTATGCTGCAAACCCAATCAAAGGTGCGGCATGTAAATTCTTCTATAAGGGAATAAAATGTTTTTGCCCAGAATACTCCTTTAAGAGTCTATTCACATGTACAGTATCATGCGCATATTTAAGGGGCAGGATTTGAAGCTGTGTTCAGTCATTTCGTTTTTCATTGAACTCTGCAGCATAACATCTGCAGCTTCAAATCCCGAGCATAAAATATGTGTAGGATACTGTATGTGTAAATACACCTTAAAGTGGTTATCCAGGAATAGAAAAACAGAGCTAATTTCTTCCTAAAACAGCTCCACGTTTGTCTTCAGGTTGTGTGTGATTTTATAACTTGACTCAATTTACTTCCATGGAACTGAGCTGCAATACCACATACAACCTAAGAACAGGGGTGGCACTGTTTTTAGAAGACTCTGCTCTGTTTTTCTATTCCTGGAGAACCCCTTATAATAGTTTAAGTGCCTAGACAATAAACCTTTTTGTTTGTTATTTTACCAAGTCAGTTTCCTGTTGGTTACTTGCCAATAGCCCTAGACATCTGAAATGTTGAGCATTGAGAGGAGAGCGCCGCTTATAGCACTTCTTTTTGGGGGAGAATTTTTCTTTCCCTTTTCCACATTGTGAAGACCATTCTCCACCAGCTGATATGGGATCAGTGTGGGCTGCACTCCTTTGGCATACCACAGCCTGTGAGAATAAGTGATCAATGGTGTTGTGTTCCTTGTACAACATCACAAGGTGAACAAACCTTCCTTCCATATCATCCAAAATCTTTTAAGAGGACAACAGCGCTTAGATGCGCATTGGTCTACTCTGTTTTGCTTATATGCCACAGAGCCATTCTGAGATATATTAGAAGACTAACACATCTCTATGGCAATTTTACTAAGGGTTCGTATAGTACAAAACAATAGAGACCATTTTGGGTGCTAAAAACTACAATATATAGTGGATCCAATAGCAGAGTTATGGTAAGGGTAACACATCAATATTGATTACACAGGTGGTTAGGACATATTTCTTTACAGTAACAGGATGAATAAGGAAGATCTTTTTTTATGGTTTGTTTCTTTACATATTGTTCAGTTTATTTTCCTTTCTCTTGTTCCCAGAAGGTCCTTGTTAGTTTCTACATCTTCTCCAAATAAGACAAAGAGGTCAAATGTCTAATTCATGCTAATGCAAACTTCGTATGGACCATTTGTTCTTTCCCGCTGCAGAAGTCTAAAAATATTTCTTGCAAAGTTTTATTAGAATACTTTTCAATTTTGAGACATAAACAGCTTGCTTGCCATACAAAGATATTACATATCCAAGCTGTTTTATGATGTTCGGTGCTAAGTGTCATTTAGTTTATCTGTACATGTAACAAATTCAGCTCGCTGTATGTGTAGTGATCGGGTAGTTTTATATTCTGTGTTGTAGCTTATTGGATTAGTAGACTGCAAAACATTGGGCTTCTCTTTAAAGTCGTGAAGCAGAGAAGGGTTTAGTAGAACATTATGGTAAACAGTCCCTGTAGGCAGGCATGAGTGTCTTTTGAAGCATGTACTGTGTCTTGTGGTTAGATAGTATATGTGTGAGGCAGTAAGATATGGCCATTAGGTGGTCCCTACAAAGGATTCTGCGGCCATAGAGTAAGCTCTTGGTGTGCTGATTTGCATGCACGTGGCAAGATTCCATTGTGTCTCTGGTGTTCAGCAGCACTGTGGGATATTGAGCCTGCTTGAACAAACTATAAAAGTCGGAATTCAGTGTCATGAATATATGGAAACAATTTTCTTTTTTTGCAACGCTGGGTGTTTCCTTTGCGATGCAAAATTAATACGAGGAAGATGTGCTTGTGGTAACATGCAGACTACGGAAATAATTAAATCCTGGCTGCGGTTGTTAAAATATGTGAATTGATAGTTTATATGTCAGTGTGACAGGTCCCCAAACAATGTAATGATACAATAAAAACATAAAAGATAACATAAGTACTCTGAGAGCAAAATGGTATAAAATAATATTTCTTTGTTGTCTAGTAAAGTAAATGAATCCTTGGGGCTCAAGGGCTATCACGGTATAATTACTGCTCTCAATTTGCTGCTTACAAAAGACATCGATTCATTTGTGTTGTTTTAGAATTCCCTCTAGAAGTAGCATAGCCAAGGTAATATATATTTAGACTGGGAAGAATTATATTTTTAATTTCTTCTTCAAAAAGCCCACCACTGCCATGCTGGTTTTAATATTCACCGTTTCAGCTGTCACCAATAAAACACAATCTTCCTAATACCTTGCTTAGATATTGCAAGTAGGATTTGCGGAAGATTTCCCTGTATATTTTAATCAGCCGTATCTTACTAGACGGATAAGACTGTTCAAATTTATGGCTGACAGACAAGGTTTATCTCACTTTTTCTTGTCAAAAAAAAATATGCTTCCTCCCACACGTGGGATTTACCATGGCTTTGGCAGTTGACTGTATGAATGAATGATCAGCAAATGCAGTGTTCAAACGTATCCAAACACACATATTTGGAAAACAGTAGTTTAAGTAGAAAACAGGATGGTTAAAGGAGCCAAAGTGTCACCATATGGAGCATTATTTGGCTTTACAGCTGCTATTAATTGCTAATATTCCAGTATGGATGTCAATGTCTGTTGAATACAATGTATTTGACATCTGTAAATGATTAGAATGTTACGGGCATATTTGTAATTTAAGATATTAATGGTATTTAAAATAATGGAATGAATATTTGAATAGGTATATAATCATTGTATACCATCAAGTTTTTTTTAATGAGGTCTCAACCTTTATATTGCTGTAAGGTTCTTTGGGTTGCATTTTGTAATTCATGTGTATAACTTATTAAAGGGATAATTTAACAGGTAGGACTGGATTTTCAGCCTCATGTCAATGGGCAGCCCTCAGCCGAAGCTTTTCATGCTGCTTAGGGTCAGTAATAGATTATATGCTATGCTTTTAGAGGTGATCGTAGTATCTTTCATGCAATGCCTATAGTATAGTAAGTATATAGTTATGTTTGCAATAACAGCTAAAAAGGTTAAGGTTGTAGCTCAATAATATGTAGTGTGTTTTTGTGGGTTTATTAAAGGGTGGGGTTTGAGAAAGAATACAGTTTATGACAACAGTCCTTAGAAGTTTACATGCTGCACTGATGGCACGTGTCAGTAGAATCTATTATTTTCTGCTGACTTTATATATTGTATATGAGGCAACACACATGATAATAAGGCAAAACCTACTTTACACAGTGGCAAACAATAATAGTGGGGCAAGGGTCATAATAACACTATAAAAACAAAAGCCCCCTCACTAACTGGAAGATGGGATATAGTATGAACATTTTATAATACTATAAGGAATAAGGAATGTGATCAGTAGCAATGACACTTAAGTAAGAATTTCCAGTAGCACAAATCTCTGAGCAGTTTCTGGAAACAGTGATATAAGGATCAGTATTAGTTTACACCTTTCCATCCCATTACATACTATCATGTGATGGGTTGGAGTCTGCTTACAATTCATGACATTATAGTGGCTAAGGCATATATGGTCTGTGTCCACATTATCATTTGCAGGCTGCATCCTACTGTAATGGCCAGGATAATTCAAGCTGACTATTTAACATTTTAGATATTTCGGCCAAGACTGACTGTGGCATCTAAGTAGTAAGAAGTGGTTCTCCCTGTCACCCAATTGCTGCACTTGTGATGTAATCATGGACTGCAGATGCAGGTTGTCATGGTTGCTGGAAGACTAACAAGAAGCCTAAAAAAAGAATAGGTTGGTCATTCAATTGTTGATAGGTCATAATACATTGCAAGGATATGCCCACACAATGCAGGTCCGCTGCAAATAAGATACAGATCAGATGCAGAATTTGCAGCATTTCTGCACCAAATCTGCAGTGTTTCTGCACCAAAACTAAAGAAATCTAATTATTTAACCCTTAAGGTCACAGCCTTTAACCCCTTAAGGACCAAGCCCATTTTCATCTTAAAGGGGTACTCCGCCCCTAGACATCTTATCCCATATCCAAAGGATAGGGGATAAGATGTCAGATCGCCACGGTCCTGCTGCAGGGGACCCCTGGGATCGCCGCAGCAGCACTGCGCTATCATTGCTGCACAGAGCGAGTTCGCTCTGTGCGTAATGACGGGCGATACAGGGGACGGAGCAGTGTGCAAAAGTGCAAAAAAAAACACGTGGCATAATATTTTTGAAACTACACCCCTCAAGGAATGTAACAAGTGGTGCAGTGGGCCTTGAAACCCAACAGGTGTATGACGACTTTTCGTTAAATTTGGACGTGCAAATTAATTTTTATTTTTTTCACGAAAATGCTGGTTTTCCCCAAAATTTTTAGTTTTTACTAGGGGTAATAGGACAAAATATCCCCCCAAAATTTGCAACCCCATCTATTCTGAAAAGGAAATACCCCATGTGTGGATGTCAAGTGCACTGCAGGGGCAGTTCAATGCTCAGAAGAGGAGGAGTCACATTTGGCTTTTGGAATGCAAATTTTGCTGAAATGTTTTTTTGGGGGCATGTCTCATTTAGGAAACCCCTATGGTGCCAGAACAGCAAAAAAAATACTATTACTATTTTGGAAACTACAGCCCACAAGGAACGTAACAAGGGGTACAGTGAGCCTTAACACCCCACAGGTGTTTGATGACTTATCATTAAAGTTGGATGTGTAAATTTTGTTTTCAATAAAATGCTGGTTTTCCTCCAAATGTAACATTTTTACAAGGGGTAATAGAAGAAAATGCCCCCCACCCCCCAAAAACAAATTGTAACCCCATCTCTTATGAGTATGGAAATACCCCATATGTGGATGTCAAGTGCATTGCGTGCGCATTACAGTGCTCAAAAGAGAAGGGGTCACATTTGCTAATTTTGCTGAAATGGGGTGGGGGGCATGTCTCATTTAGGAAGCCCCTATGGTGCTAGGACAGCAAAAAAAAAAAAAAAACACATGGCATACTAATTTGGAAACTACACCCCTCAAGGAATGTAACAAGCAGTACAGTGAGCCTTAACAGGTGTTTGATGCACCCACAGGTGTTTGATAAATATTAATTAAAGTGGGATGTGAAGAGGAAAATTTTGATTTTTTTACACATAAATCCTGGGGTTAGCCCAAATTTTTCATTTTCACAAGTGGTAACAGGAAAAAATGCCCCTCACAATTTGTAAATACATATCTTTGGAGTAAGAATATACCTTATATTTGGATGAAACCAGCTCTGCGGGTGCACACCAAGTCTTGGAAGAGCAGGAGCGCAGTCAGGGGCCTTGAGCATTTACATGGAGCCAGAACAGTGGGACCCCCCTCAAGGAGCATTGCATGGGGTGCACTGAGTTAATAAAGTGGGGTACAGTGGGCCTTAAAATGATAAAATATGTTATGCTCCCAGAATGATGACCCAGAGCATATTCAAAACTAAAATAATATGCCCCTCCCCCCCAAACCCTCTGCATAATTGTTCTGGGAATGTGTTGTGCGTGGCCATCCCTAACCTGTTGCCTCAAATGCGCATTTGAGGCAACATAAACCCCCCCTGATGATAGTGATAAAATACCGCCAGAAGTCTTATCGAGGGACATTTATCAATGTTTGCTTATGTTTTCCTTTTTTTAGTACTTTTTTCTTTTTTTTTTGTTGCTTATGTGTGACTTATTTATCAACTGGTTTCAGCCTGTTGATAATTTTCTTTCACGTAAGCAATTTTTTCTTTTTTACTTTGGTAGTAGCTTTTTCTGCTCCATGTTTAGTCAATTTTTAACCTTGTTGTTTTTTTTGCGCAGTTGCAACTGTCGCAGTTAATAAATACCAGACTACCCGTAGTCCATTTTAAAATTATTACTTCGTAGTTAAGTTTTGGAAAACTTGCTTTTCTCACTTTCCGGTCAAAATGTCCCACAAAAAATCACGTAGTCGCAGGTGCGACATTTTTAGTTAAAATTTTTTTACTAAATTGCTTGATAAATGCCTGTCATCATGGTTTTTTTTTTTTCCGGGTTTTTTGGGCAATATAGTGGTTTATGGGGTTAAAATTTGGAATGTACTCTAGTCTTGGTACATTGGGTCCCAAACAATTTTCCCGCTAACACCCAGAGTTGGGGGACATTCTCGGGGTTCAGTACAGGAATCTCATCCCTCATATACTTGTAAGTGGTACTCTCACAAAGTTTGTAGAGTTTCACGCCATACCATGCCCGCTTCGAGGGAATATACTGGCGGAAGATGAGTCTCCCCTTAAAGATGATAAGAGACTCATCTACTGAGAGCTCCCTGAGGGGTACGTAGGCCTCCAAAGATTTGTCCCCAAAGTGATCTATGACCGGCCTCACTTTTTAAAGCCGGTCATAGGCAGGATCACTTCAGGGGGGATATGTCGCATTATCAGTGTAATGCAGGCATTTCCAAATGGCCTCGAATCGCCTCCGTGTCATGGCCATACTGTAAAGCAGGGTCTGGTAGCGGACATCCCCGCTCCAGTACTGCCTGACATTTGTTTTTTTGACTAGGCCCATATGCCGCAAGAGGCCCCAAAATGTCCTCATTTTGGCTGCATTAACGGTGTACCATTCATTGGGCCTAGCCAAAAACAAATCAAGGTGGTGGGCAATGAGCTGTTGGGTGTACAAGTTTGTTTGCTCCACCATTAGTCGTCACTGAAATAGAAACTAAAAAAGTCCATTTCAGTGTAGCCAACTATGTCAATCTGGATTCCTGAGTCGCCAACAAACTCAGGAATCCGAGGCTGATATCCCTCTGGGGGTCTCCAGACAGGTTCACCAGAAGGGGGCTCCGGTACGCTTGTCTGGAGGGTCGGACTCCTATTACTAGTGGCATGGCCACTCATACTAGTGTCAGCCACTGGGTCACTGTCATGGGGGGGGGGCCTAGCCTGGGGGCATCTCCGCCGCCATGTAGGGGTCTCATCATCAGGAGGTGGATGAGGAAGAACACAGGAATGTAGGATCTTCCTCGTCCTCACTGGCAGATTCGGAGTCGGAGGCACATAAAGCATATTCCTCCTCGACCGAATAGGTGGCGGGAGGGGGGATGTGTGCGGGGGGGAAGTGTATATGAGTGTGTGCTTGGGTGCAAACTATATAACGGTTTGTGATTGTAAGTCACACACCGTCATATTATAACATTAAAAAAATGCTGTGGACCCCCCAAAATAAGGTGGCAAATCGCTGAGCCCTGAACCCGTAATAGGGCCCGGGTCACACAAAAAAAATGGATAGCGGACATTTGGGGACCTATTAGAGGGTCAGGTTATTTTTAAACTTTTTTTTACTCTTTCACCTACCTTTCCCTCACTTTAAGGGTGGCAGGAGGCCACTTTCTCTGCACAGATCTTGACAGAGGGGGGTCCCTGGCTTCTTTTCTCAACTTTGCCCGCTGACTCAGATCGTGTGCGAGCAGAGCTGAGGGAAGGGGACATTAACAGACCAATTGTCCGACCAATAGCAGCACTCCTGAGGAGGTGACGGGATCGCCACCTCCCCCTAGCTACAGGAGGTGATTGCCGGTGTATAGTACACCGCTGATCATCTTTTTCTGGGTCATCGGGTCACATGTGACCCTTATGACCGGAATCGTTGCAGATCGCCGGTGTGAATTCACCGCCTACATGGGGGGGGGGGGGGGGGGGGGTGTCTCAGGACCCTGCCAGATGTTGTTAATTTCAGCAGGCTTCCCGGTGCCTACCCAGTGAGCGTCGGGGACCAGAATTCCCATGGGCATACAGGTACGCCTTGGGTCATTAAGTACAAAGTAGCTGAACTCCCTGTGTCCCTAAGTGGTTAAAGGAGAATTCCAGTCTCTGATGTCCGCCATTACCGACTGATCCCCGTCTGGTATGGGAAGTACCAGGGCATCAGGACATACATTTATGTCCATTGTTCTTAAGGGGTTAAAATCCATTAAAGATTATTTGCAGGAAAAATTGCAGCAGAATCACAAATGGAAACGTATCCAAATATGTTACAATAAAATTTGCATTAGTAATAATAAAATCAAAATGTTATTTATACCCAGGGCACGCAGGAAACAATAAATCTTACTAAAGAGTGGTGGAAATACTGTTTGTTTACTTTCTGTTTTTCAATGTACCCCTCTACAAAATGATTAAAGCTAATAATGTTCATTTTTAGAAAGTTGTAAATGAGAAAACAAATACTGCAAACTGAAGGCAAAATATGACATGTCCATATGGGTTTGCTACCGGGCCATAACTGATCAGATGGAAGGTAGCAGGAAGGTAGCATCCTCCCCTAGCATCAGGTATGTCATGGGTTTGGCTGCATCAAAACTAACATGGCATTTTACACAAATGTGATTAAAATCCTAAAAGTTGCTGACAGCCATAAATGGAGGTCAGTAATATTATATGGCTACTGTTCACATATATGGTTGGCCCAGATCAGCAAGCACTGCACCCACTGATACTAAGACCCTCCAACATCTCCTTGCCATGGATAGGATAAATGTCCTACACACTAGAGAACTCTCCACCAAACAGTTTTTTCACAAATAGAAATCTTTTATTTCTACTGCTCTGAAAGCAGGAAAGGGAGAAATATTGTAACCTTTTCAATATACCACCTGGTATTCGATGGAGGCATTAAAGGGCACATTGGGTAATCTCTCAGTCTTACATTTTATTTTATGTTAACTAACCATTAGATTTTAGATGCTGGATGACATATGTCTACAAGTGAATACTTCAACACCATAGGAAGCAATTTGGGTGGTCCCCTGGCGTCCGCTGTGGTGATTTCTTGTCTCTTTTGGTCTAAAGAGACATGAGAAGAACCCATTGTTAGAAGTTTTTCCTCTCATTCTACACAAGCAGCTCTTATCATTGGTTATCCTGGTTTCTGTTCTATTACCTACCTATTCTTGTAAACAAAACTGGAGCGGGGACTCTTTTGTTTTAAGTCTTGTATGTCAAGACTATTTTCTAATTTGTTGTATGATGTATGCCAATGCGATTGTATTATTGCTTAAATCCTTATTTTAAGCAAACAACTAAACAAAAACAAAACTGATGCCAACTAATGCACTTTAGTTATGGAATCAATTGTGTCCAGTTATAGGCTGTGTTCACATATGTCCTGCATCCAGCATAGGTGAACTCAGCCTAGATCTCAACGAAACTGATGTCCCAACTGATGACAAATTGTCATCAGTTGTATGGCATCCAGCGTCCACTGCGTTCAACCATCCTGCGTCAAAATTGAGATGCTGGATGATTGTGAACTGTCCTATTCAAATGACTGGGATCAGTTCTAGCATCAGTTTCCCTTCCAGTGCACGCCGGAGGGAAACTATGCCGGACACCTGATAAATGTGGACCCAGCCTTACTGGATAGATGGAAACCCAGCCTTAGTGACTCTTTATACTGGCCCTTTGGAGAGAATACCTCACTCGAGATTTTAGACAAGAAGATAACTATAAAAATGGAATGTAACTGCTACAGAGGTCATCGATTTGTTCTGTTTAACATTTTCCATATGCCATTCCAAAGAATAATACAAGCCATGAAATGTTGTACTCTCCAAATGTTTGTCATAAACATCAGTATTGTCTCTGACTGCTTTAGCATAGCATGGGAAATGTATAAAATCTGTATCTGTCCTGATACTTTTCTGACTTTGTCAAGCACTGCTGTAACATTGAGCTGATGCTATATATATCCTATAATAAAACAGTCAGGTAACAAAATGTGAATGAGTGATTTAGCATTATCATGCCACAATAGTTCTTCATGTGTTAATTGTTATTTAACTAGGACAAGTCGCTGACCCATTTTCATTGAACTAGTTGTTATAAAGGATGATAAATACACGGACAAGTAAAATCTCAAAAAATATTAATCACTATGGTTTTTCTTTTTGTTGCAGCACGTATTATAAGAACGAAACAGTGGTGTGATATGCTTCCATGTTTAGAAGGGGAAGGCTGCGATTTATTAATCAATAAGTCAGGTTGGACCTGTACACAGCCAGGAGGGCGAATAAAGACCACTACGGTAAGAAGAGAAAGCATCAATCTAAATATTATACCTTATAAATTATCATTATTATATATGGGAATTATTAATTATTATATGTGAATATAATTAAAAAAAAAAGTGAAACCATGAATATATTTTGTAAAAAGATATATAAAATGTTTGTGTGTAATCTTCACTTTTTTCATTGTTCTTGTTTTGCCTTTCAGATAGATTGCTTTTTCTGATCCTTTTCATGCATAATTTAGTCATGTGGGGGGAGATTTAGCAAAACCTGTGCAGAGGAAGAGTGGTGCAGTTGCCCATAGCAACCAATCAGATTGCTTCTTTCATTTTCCACAGGCCTCTAAAGATTATAAAAATTATAAACATTTTAATAAATATATTACATTATTATTGAAGCACGACCCAGTAATCTATTTTATAATTATAAACTCAAATATAGTATACCTATACTCACCTAGAAGGTCCGGGCAAAAGTTTTTGTTTCAGATTTGTAAATTATTTCTAATAAAAAATATTAATCCTTACTACCTCTCCCCCCCCCCCCCTCATTTCCCTTCCATGTGAGTGGATTCTCGATTGTTCGTATTGTTAACGCCAAGGTTACTAGGTTTCAGTGCCAGCTGATCCGATTCATGCTACTTATATCATTTGATTGCCACTCAAATGTCATGTTGCATTCTCATTGCAAAGTCTTGTTTTGTACTGTGTTTATCTGAGTGAAAATACAATAAACATGTTACGCCTAGCGCTCCGGGTCCCCGCTCCTCCCCGGAGCGCTCACGGCGTCTCTCTCCCTGCAGCGCCCCGGTCAGTCCTGCTGACTGGGAGCGCTGCACTGTCATGGCCGTCGGGGATGCGATTCGCACAGCGGGACGCGCCCGCTCGCGAATCGCATCCCAGGTCACTTACCCGTCCCGGTCCCCTGCTGTCATGTGCTGGCGCGCGCGGCTCCGCTCTCTAGGGCGCGCGCGCGCCAGCTCTCTGAGACTTAAAGGGCCAGTGCACCAATGATTGGTGCCTGGCCCAATTAGCTTAATTGGCTCCCACCTGCTCCCAGACTATATCTGATCACTGCCCCTGCACTCCCCTGCCGGATCTTGTTGCCTTGTGCCAGTGAAAGCGTTTAGTGTGTCCAAAGCCTGTGTTACCTGAACCCTTGCTATCCATCTTGACTACGAACCTTGCCGCCTGCCCCCGACCTTCTGCTACGTCTGACCTTGCCTCTGCCTAGTCCTTCTGTCCCACGCCTTCTCAGCAGTCAGCGAGGTAGAGCCGTTGCTAGTGGATA
The DNA here is from genome assembly GCF_029499605.1 of Hyla sarda. NCBI lineage: Eukaryota > Metazoa > Chordata > Amphibia > Anura > Hylidae > Hyla > Hyla sarda. The sequence goes on from NC_079192.1 coordinate 229,406,275, forward strand.
CGACCTGGTTGCTACTGCCGCAGCAAGACCATCCCGCTTTGCGGCGGGCTCTGGTGAACACCAGTAGCCTCTTAGAACCGGTCCACTAGCACGGTCCACGCCAATCCCTCGCTGACACAGAGGATCCACTACCTGGAAGCCGAATCGTGACGAAACATTTACTTAGGAAAAAAAAAAATATATATATTAATCCTTTCAGTACTTATGAGCTGCTGAAGTTGAGTTGTTCTTTTCTGTCTAAGTGCTCTCTGATGACAGCTGTCTTGGGAACCGCCCATTTTAGAAGTAAATCCCTATAGCAAACCTATTCTACTCTGTGCAGTTCCCGAGACAAGCAGAGATGTCAGCAGAGAGCACTGTTGCCAGACAAAAAACAACTCAACTTCAGCAGCTGATAATTATTGAAAGGATTAAGATTTTTTAATAGAAGTAATTTACAAATCTGTTTAACTTTCTGGAGCAAGTTGATATAAAAAAAAAAAGTTTTTCCCTTGAATACCCCTTTAAGGACTCAGCGTTTTTCAGTTTTTGCATTTTCATTTTTTCCTCCTTACCTCTTAAAAATCATAACCATTTACATTTTCCACCTAAAAATCCAAATTATGGCTTAATTTTTGCGCCACCAATTCTACTTTGCAGTGACATTAGTCATTTTACCCAAAAATCCACAGCAAAACTAAAAAAAAAATGTGTAAGTATTGGGGCTTCCATTTCTATGCAGTGCATTTTTCGATAAAAATGAAACCTTATCTTTATTCTGTAGGTCCATACGGTTAAAATGATACCCTACTTATATAGGTTTGATTTTGTTGTACTTCTGGAAAAAATCGTAATTACATGCAGGAAAATGTATATGCTTAAAAGTGTCCTCTTCTGACCCCTATAACTTTTTTTATTTTTCCGCGTACAGGGTGGTTTAAGGGCTCATTTTTTGCACCATGATCAGAAGTTTTTATCGGTACCTTTTTTTTGTTTTGATCAGACTTTTTGATCACTTTTTATAAATTTTTTAAATGACGCTATTTTGGAGTTTGGAATTATTTTACGTGTACGCCATTGACCATACGGTTTGATTAACAATATATTTTTATAGTTCGGACATTTATGCACGCGCGATACCACATATGTTTATATTTATTTTTATTTACACAGTTTTTTTTATGGGAAAAGGGGGGTGATTCAAACTTTTATTTGGGAAGGGGTTTTATTACATTTATTAACACTTTTTTTTCACTTTTTTTTTGCAGTGTTATAGCTCCCATAGGGGGCTATAACAGTGCACACACTGATCTTTTACACTGATCACTGGCATGTATTAACATACCATTGATCAGTGTTATCGGCACTTGAGAGCTCCTGCTTGGATCTCAGGCACGGAGCATTTGTTCGCCGATTGGACACCGAGGAAGTGGGTAGGGATCCTCCCGGTGTCCTGTAAGCTGTTCGGGACGCCACAATTTCATTGCCATGGTCCCGAACAGCCCTACTGAGCTGCCGGGATACTTTCACTTCAGACGTGGCGGTCAACTTTAATCGCCGCGTCTGAAGGGTTAATACAGGGCATCACCGCGATTGGTGATGTCCTTTATTAGCCGTGGGCTCCGGCCGTTGATGGCCGCCGGTACCGACCCGATATAACGCGGGGTCACCGCTGGTGTTGTACACAAATACTGTTTTAAGCGTACTGGAGTGCATTTTTCTCCCCTCATAAGTGCATACCACATACGTAAATCGAAGTGTTGTACTATTCTGTTCATGTTAATGTCTTAAAGGCCTAGATACTGTGAAAGATCAGCCAAAAGTACACACCGACTGGTGTTGTACACAAATACTGTTTTAAGCATAGTGGAGCATATTGTACTCCCCTCATATACGCATTATGTCAGACAGAGTGCCAGGATGTGCAAGAGGCCTTAATTCATCAGGCAGAGGTCGCAGCAGACTAGGGGCGAGTGGCAGCAGGAGTCACAGAGAGAAGACTGAGCTCCCAGTATCAGCTAGCAGTCGTGTCTTGACCAGCTACCCAAATGCCGTCCCGCCATCGATTGGTTAACACGGTCATCCACTTCATCACAAGTGACATCTGACACCCCTAGTCAACAGTCGGTGGGTCCCTCAGACACAACCCTCAGTTGGCATGGCCCGGGAGCAGTCCCTGTCCTCTCATTGTCTCTGTCCTATGCTGTTTCCTCCCCCACAGAAGTATCATATGCTGTGGGTTCAGTTCCACTGTTTAGTGAGGACGATCTAGAGGACAGTCAGCAGCTACTGCCCAGCTTAGAAATGGAGGAGACATCCGCCGCTTCCTCCACTAGGCAGGCAAGTAGTGATGAGGAGAGTGGCATGGGAGGTTGTATTGCGAGCGTTCAGGCTCCTGAAGCAGACACTGTTGAGGAACCTCAGGAGGACATCAGTGACGTGCAGACACAACTCGATGATGATGAAGCCGATCGCACTTGGGAGCCGGGTGCAGAAGGGACTTCATCATCTTTAGGAGAAAAGGGTTGCAGGTTGCCCGTGAGGCAGCAGCTGAGCCAGCAAGGTGGTAGCATGGTTGGCAGTCAGCATGGTGGCAGAAGGGGAAACCTGCTTCGCGGCAGCCTTCCTTCCGGGGAGGTAGTGAGACAGGGGTTTCTGAAGTTGGCAGCAGTAGCAGTCAATTAGTGCGGACTGTTGGTTGGAAAATCAGCTACTCGGCGGTGTGGCAGTCTTTCATTAAGGATCCGGAAGAGGTTAACATAGCCACATGCAAGATGTGTCAGCAGAAGGTGAAGCGTGGCCAGGGTCCCAATGTTGACACCATGGCCCTGTGTCAACATATGCTGCGTCACCATAAAGCAGCCTGGGAGAATCGTGGCTCCGATGTGGTGGTCCAGCCTGCTGCATCACCAAGTGGCATGCCATTCCCTCTTTCAGCCAGCCAAGGCTCCACCATCTCCCGAAGGGGGCTGTGTGTAAAACCCATCTTCTGTTGCTCCAGATACTCCTGCTCCTACAACTTCGAATCAGTCATTCTGCCAGCAACCCATTGGCAAAGCCATGTCCAAGAGACAGCAGTATCCACTTATCCAACGGCACAGAAGCTGAATGTGCTCCTGTCCATGTTGCTGTCCCTCCCTTTTTAGTGGTGGACTCTGCGACTTTCAGAGAACTCATGGCTTGTGCCGAGCCGAGGTCTAGAGTCCCAAGCCGTCATTTCTTTTTAAAGAAGGCAGTATACCAGCCCTGCACAATTTTGTGGAACAGAAGGTGGGCCAGTCCTTTAGCCTGTTGGTGTGTATCAAGGTGCACAGCAGCGCAGACATGTGGACTAGTAAATATGGTCAGGGACAGTACATGTCCTTTACGGCCCACTGGGTAAATGTGGTTCCTGCACAGCCACAACAGCAACTTGGACATGGCACACTCGCCTCCACACTCTCAGGCAGTTGGTCCTGTGACAGTGTGACTCCGCCTCCTCATCCTCCACCATGTCATCAGCCTCCACTCCATGCACAAGTCTCAGTGCCCCTCCAGCATACCATGTGTGCAGGGCACGGCAGTGTCACGCTGTTCTTCATATGGTTTGCCTTGGCGAGTCACACGGGAGGAGCTGCTAAAAGTCATTCATGAAGAAATCAAATCAGGGCTTACTCCATGAAAACTGGAAATGGGAACCATGGTGACTGACAACGGGAAAGAACATCTTGTCTGCGATGCGAAAAGGAAGCCTGAGACATGCACACTGCATGGCACACGTGTTCAATCTGTTTTTCAAGCGGTTCCTGAAGTATTCCCCCCATCTGCAAGACATGCTAGCAATGGGAAGGAAACTTTGCATTCACTTCAGCCACTTATACACCACAAAGCATACCCTCCTTGGGCTGCAGCGTCAGAACGGCATCCCCCAACATAGTCTGATTTGCAACGTATCCACACCTTGGAATTCCACCCTCCATATGTTGGACCAACTATACGAACAGAGAAAAACCATCACTGATTTCTTGATGATCCAAGTGGATAGGGGGACTCCCCTGTGTAACTTCAATGTCAACCAGTGGCAGCTCATACGTGACACCTGCCGTTTGCTCAGGTCCTTTGAGGAAGCCACATTATTAGTCAGTTGCCAGGATTACAGGATGAACAATGTTGTGTTGGAAACAATGTCTGGTCAGGGCACTGGAGATGTGGCACCTACATCTCATGGCCACATGAGCCCTGTGGGGGCTGAACTGGAGGAGGAGGGGGAGGGGCACAGTGGAGCACAGTTTAGGTTTCACGAGATGGGTGATTTTTCTAGTCATCTTACAGGAGAGGAGGAGCAGGAGAAGCTGAAGGAGCTAGAGGGTTATGAGGAAGGCGGGACAGAGGACCGAGACACTGTGGCAGTATGCAGTGGAGATGGAGGCAGGAAGTCCCTCCGAGTCACTTGCACAAATGGCATGATGCATGCTCACTTTCTTGCATAATGACCGCCGAATTGTCACCAATTGGCAGCGGGATGACTTCTGGCTCTCCACCTTATTGGACCCTCGCTACCAGCACAAAATGGGGGCCTTTTTTACACCCACTGAGAGGGAGGACAGACTGACCTACCACAGAGACATCCTACGCAGTCAATTTGCCGATGCCTATCTGGGCCATCTTCCATCCTCTCGCAGGTCTAACTCGGGGGGTGCTCTAGGCTCACCTTTCACTGCCATGGCTGCTGGGGAGGGGTGAGGTTGTAGGAGCAGTACCAGCTCCATCAGCAGCAGCCTGAGTCTACAGTAGCTGATGAGTAGCTTTCTTCACCCACATAGTGAAGCAACTCATCAGCAGCAGGTAGACCTGGAGCAGGACCTGTACCAGCAGGTGGTGGCATACCTTGACATGACAATACCAACGCACTTTAAAGATCCGCTGAACTTCTGGGCAGCCAAACTTTATTTGTGGCCACAACTAGCAGAGTTTGCCCTGGAAAAGCTGTCCAGCCCGGCCAGTAGTGTGCCATCATAGCGGGTGTTTAGTGCTGCAGGGGTAACAGTAACCCCAAGGAGAACTCGTCTGTCCAAGAAAAATGTGGAGAGACTGACCTTTGTGAAGAGGAATCAGGCATGGATCAGCCAGGATTTCAACCCACCAATGCCTGATGCATCACCCACCTTCCTTCGCCACTCTATCCCCGGGTCACTTTCAGGACTCCTGATGCTGCTACTGCCACCTCCAGGCTGTCTTATTCTTCCCCCATATGTTCTCATCATGCTGATGCCAGCTCCAAGCTGTCTCAAACTGCCACCATATGTTCTCTTCATTCTGCTGCCACCTCCAGGCTGTGTCATTCAGCCACTATATGATTTCCTAATGCAGCCGCCAACTCAAGGCTGTGTCATTAAGCCCCTATATGGTCTCCTCATGCTGCCGCCAACTCCAGGCTGTGTCTTCAGCCACTATATGTTCTCCTCATGCTGCCACCAACACCAGGCTGTGCCATTAAGCCACTATATGATCTCCTCATGCTGCCACCAACTCCAGGCTGTGTCATTCAGGCACTATTTGTTCTCCTCGTGCTGCCGCCAACTCCAGACTGTGTCATTCAGCCACTATATGGTCTCCTCATGCTTCTTCCACCTCCAGGCTGTGTCATTCAGCCACTATATGTTCTCCTCATGCTGCCACCAACACCAGGCTGTGCCATTAAGCCACTATATGATCTCCTCATTCTGCCACCAACTCCAGGCTGTGTCATTCAGCCACTATATGTTCTCCTCATGCTGCCACCAACTCCAGGCTGTGTCATTCAGCCACTATATGGTCTCCTCATGCTTCTGCCACTTCCAGGCTGTGTCATTCAGCCACTATATGTTCTCCTCATGCAGCCGCCACCTCCTTGCTGTGTCATTAAGCTGCTATATGTTCTCCCCATGCTGCCGCCAACTCCTGGCTGTGTCATTCAGCCACTATATGGTCTCCTCATTCTTCTGCCACCTCCTTGCTGTGTCATTCAGCCACTATATGTTCTCCTCATGCTGCCTCCAACTCCAGGCTGTGTCATTCAGCCACTATATGGTCTCCACATGCTTCTGTCACCGTCAGGCTGTGTCATTCAGCCACTATATGTTCTCCTCATGCTGCCGCCAACTCCAGGCGGTGTCATTAAGCCACTATGTGTTCTCCTCATGCTCCCGCCAAATCCAGGCTGTGTCATTCAGCCCCTATATGGTCTTCTCATGCTGCCGCCAACTCCAGGCTGTGTAATTCGGACAATATATGTTCTCATGCTGTCGACACCTCCAGGCTTGGTCATTCAGCCACTATATGGTCTCCTCATGCTGCCGCTAGTGTTGCTCGTGAATATTCGCAATGCAAATTTTATTCACAAATATCGCATATTCGCGAATTCACGAATATTCGTGAATATAGCACTATATATTCGTAATTATGAATATTAGTTTTTTTTTTCACAGTACACATCACAGTGATCACCCCTCTCTGCTTCCAGCTTGTGTGGTGTAAAGAAGGTTCTAATACTACTGTGTGAGACTGGCGTGCAAATTTTCGCATATGCAAATTTGCGCCTATGCAAATTTGCGCATATGCGAAAATAATACGTGAATATTACGAATATGCGAATTTAGCGCATATATGACGAATATTCGTCCATATATTCGCGAAATATCGCAAATTCGAATATGGCCTATGCCGCTCAACACTAGCTGCCGCCACCTATACACTGTGTCATTCAGCCACTATATAGTCTCCTCATACTGATGCCACCTCCAGGTTACGTCATTGTGCTGCTCTGCGACAGTGATTCTAATTGTGACGCCTCGGATCTGCATGTCATACTGAATAACAGTATTATTTCACTAACCCAGCATGCACCCTATGTGTATTACAGCAAGGCAAAGAGTTCTACACCCCTATTGAGGCTCTCTGTAGGCCAGAAATAGCCATTTTTAATAGTGATTTGTGTCACGATGCCGGCTGGCAGGTAGTGGACCCTCTGTGCCAGAGAGGGATTGGCGTGGACCGTGCTAGTGGACCGGTTCTAAGCCACTACTGGTTTTCACCAGAGCCCGCCGCAAAGCGGGATGGTCTTGCTGCGGCGGTAGTGACCAGGTCGTATCCACTAGCAACGGCTCACCTCTCTGGCTGCTGAAGATAGGCGCGGTACAAGGGAGTAGGCAGAAGCAAGGTCGGACGTAGCAGAAGGTCGGGGCAGGCAGCAAGGATCGTAGTCAGGGGCAACGGCAGAAGGTCTGGAAACACAGGCAAGGAACACACAAGGAACGCTTTCACTGGCACTAAGGCAACAAGATCCGGCAAGGGAGTGCAAGGGAAGTGAGGTAATATAGGGAAGTGCACAGGTGAAAACCCTAATTGGAACCACTGCGCCAATCAGCGGCGCAGTGGCCCTTTAAATCGCAGAGACCCGGCGCGCGCGCGCCCTAGGGAGCGGGGCCGCGCGCGCCGGGACAGAACAGACGGGGAGCGAGTCAGGTAGGGGAGCCGGGGTGCGCATCGCGAGCGGGCGCTACCCGCATCGCGAATCGCATCCCGGCTGGCAGCAGGATCGCAGCGCCCCGGGTCAGAGGACGTGACCGGAGCGCTGCAGCGGAGGGAGTGAAGCGAGCGCTCCGGGGAGGAGCGGGGACCCGGAGCGCTCGGCGTAACAGTACCCCCCCCCTTGGGTCTCCCCCTCTTCTTGGAGCCTGAGAACCTGAGGAGCAGACTTTTGTCAAGGATGTTGTCCTCAGGTTCCCAGGATCTCTCTTCAGGACCACAACCCTCCCAGTCTACTAAAAAAAAATTTTTCCCTCTGACCTTTTTGGCAGCCAAAATTTCCTTGACCGAGAAGACGTCCGAGGAGCCGGAAACAGGAGTGGGAGGAACAGATTTGGGAGAAAAACGGTTGAGGATGAGTGGTTTGAGAAGAGAGACGTGAAAGGCATTAGGGATACGAAGAGAAGGAGGAAGAAGAAGTTTATAAGAGACAGGATTAATTTGACACAAAATTTTGAAAGGACCAAGATAGCGTGGTCCCAACTTGTAGCTAGGGACACGGAAGCGGACATATTTAGCGGAGAGCCATACCTTGTCTCCAGGGGAAAAAACGGGGGGAGCTCTTCTTTTCTTATCCGCGAACCTCTTCATGCGTGAAGAAGCCTGTAAGAGAGAATTTTGGGTCTCTCTCCATATAATGGAAAGGTCACGAGAAATTTCATCCACAGCGGGCAGACCAGAGGGCAAGGGGGTAGGGAGGGGGGGAAGAGGGTGACGGCCGTACACCACGAAAAATGGGGATTTGGAGGAAGATTCAGAGACCCTGAAGTTATACGAGAATTCGGCCCATGGAAGGAGATCTGCCCAGTCATCCTGGCGGGAGGAAACAAAATGTCGCAAATAATCACCCAGGATCTGGTTAATTCTTTCTACTTGTCCATTGGACTGGGGATGATATGCAGAGGAAAAATTTAATTTAATCTTGAGTTGTTTACAGAGAGCTCTCCAGAATTTAGACACGAATTGGACCCCTCTATCCGAGACAATCTGCGTAGGCAACCCGTGAAGACGAAAAATGTGTACAAAAAATTGTTTAGCCAACTGAGGCGCAGAAGGAAGACCAGGAAGAGGGATGAAATGTGCCATTTTGGAGAATCGATCAACGACCACCCAAATAACGGTGTTGCCACGGGAAGGGGGTAAATCAGTAATAAAATCCATACCAATCAGAGACCAAGGCTGTTCGGGGACAGGCAGAGGATGAAGAAAACCAGCGGGCTTCTGGCGAGGAGTCTTATCCCGGGCACAGATAGTGCAGGCTCGCACAAAGTCCCCAACATCCGTCTCCAGAGTCGGCCACCAATAGAAGCGGGAGATGAGTTGCACAGATTTCTTGATGCCCGCATGACCTGCGAGATGGGAGGAGTGACCCCATTTGAGGATTCCGAGGCGTTGGCGTGGAGAAACAAAGGTCTTTCCTGGAGGAGTCTGCCTGATGGAGGCAGGAGAAGTGGAGATCAGGCAGTCAGGTGGAATGATGTGTTGCGGAGGGAGATCAACTTCTGAGGCATCCGAGGAACGAGAGAGAGCATCGGCCCTAATGTTCTTATCGGCAGGACGAAAGTGAATCTCAAAATTAAATCGGGCAAAGAACAGAGACCACCGGGCCTGGCGAGGATTCAGCCGTTGGGCCGACTGGAGGTAGGAGAGGTTCTTGTGGTCGGTGTAGATAATAACAGGAAATCTTGATCCCTCCAGCAGATGCCTCCATTCCTCAAGTGCTAATTTAATGGCTAGAAGCTCTCGATCCCCGATGGAGTAGTTCCTCTCCGCTGGAGAGAAGGTCCTAGAGAAAAAACCACAAGTGACAGCATGCCCGGAAGAATTTTTTTGTAGAAGAACAGCTCCAGCTCCTACTGAGGAGGCATCAACCTCCAATAGGAAGGGTTTGGAAGGGTCAGGTCTGGAGAGCACGGGAGCCAAAGAAAAGGCAGACTTGAGTCGTTTAAAGGAGTCTTCTGCTTGAGGAGGCCAGGACTTGGGATCAGCATTTTTTTGGTTAAAGCCACGATAGGAGCCACAATGGTAGAAAAATGTGGAATAAATTGCCTGTAATAATTGGCGAACCCCAAAAAGCGTTGGATAGCACGGAGTCCGGAGGGGCGTGGCCAATTTAAGACGGCAGAGAGTTTGTCTGGATCCATCTGTAGTCCCTGGCCAGAGACCAAATATCCTAGAAAAGGAAGAGATTGGCATTCAAACAGACATTTCTCAATTTTGGCATAGAGTTGGTTGTCACGAAGTCTCTGAAGAACCATACGGACATGCTGGCGGTGTTCTTCTAGATTGGCAGAAAAAATTAGGATATCGTCCAGATATACCACAACACAGGAGTATAACAGATCACGAAAAATTTCATTGACAAAGTCTTGGAAGACGGCAGGGGCATTGCACAGTCCAAAGGGCATGACCAGATACTCAAAGTGTCCATCTCTGGTGTTAAATGCCGTTTTCCACTCGTCCCCCTCTCTGATGCGGATGAGGTTATAGGCGCCTCTTAAGTCCAATTTAGTGAAGATGTGGGCACCTTGGAGGCGATCAAAGAGTTCAGAGATGAGGGGTAAGGGGTAGCGGTTCTTAACCGTGATTTTATTAAGACCGCGGTAGTCAATGCAAGGACGTAGGGAGCCATCTTTTTTGGACACAAAGAAAAATCCGGCTCCGGCAGGAGAGGAGGATTTACGGATAAAGCCCTTTTTTAGATTCTCCTGGACGTATTCGGACATGGCAAGAGTCTCTGGGGCAGAGAGAGGATAAATTCTGCCCCGGGGTGGAGTAGTACCCGGGAGGAGGTCGATAGGGCAATCATAAGGCCTGTGAGGAGGTAGAGTCTCAGCTTGTTTTTTGCAGAAAACATCCGCGAAGTCCATATAGGCCTTAGGGAGACCGGTTACTGGAGGAACCACAGAGTTACGGCAAGGGTTACTGGGAACCGGTTTTAGACAGTTCTTGGAACAAGAGGACCCCCAACTCTTGATCTCCCCAGTGGACCAATCCAGGGTTGGGGAATGAAGTTGAAGCCAGGGAAGTCCAAGGAGAATCTCCGAGGTGCAATTGGGGAGGACCAAAAGTTCAATCCTCTCATGATGAGATCCGATGCTCATAAGAAGGGACTCCGTGCGGAAACGTATGGTACAGTCCAATCTTTCATTATTTACACAATTGATGTAGAGGGGTCTGGCGAGACTGGTCACTGGGATGTTGAACCTGTTGACGAGAGAGGCCAAAATAAAATTTCCTGCAGATCCAGAGTCCAAGAAGGCCACTGTAGAGAAGGAGAAGGCAGAGGCAGACATCCGCACAGGCACAGTAAGACGTGGAGAAGCAGAGTAGACATCAAGGACTGTCTCACCTTTGTGCGGAGTCAGCGTACGTCTTTCCAGGCGGGGAGGACGGATAGGACAATCCCTCAGGAAGTGTTCGGTACTAGCACAGTACAGGCAGAGGTTCTCCATACGGCGTCGTGTCCTCTCTTGAGGTGTCAGGCGAGACCGGTCGACCTGCATAGCCTCCACGGCGGGAGGCACAGGAACAGATTGCAGGGGACCAGAGGAGAGAGGAGCCGAGGAGACGAAACGCCTCGTGCGAACAGAGTCCATATCTTGGCGGAGTTCCTGACGCCTTTCAGAAAAACGCATGTCAATGCGAGTGGCTAGGTGAATAAGTTCATGTAGATTAGCAGGAATTTCTCGTGCGGCCAGAACATCTTTAATGTTGCTGGATAGGCCTTTTTTGAAGGTCGCGCAGAGGGCCTCATTATTCCAGGACAATTCTGAAGCAAGTGTACGGAATTGTACGGCATACTCGCCAACGGAAGAATTACCCTGGACCAGGTTCAACAGGGCAGTCTCAGCAGAAGAGGCTCGGGCAGGTTCCTCAAAGACACTTCGGATTTCCGAGAAGAAGGAGTGTACAGAGGCAGTGACGGGGTCATTGCGGTCCCAGAGCGGTGTGGCCCATGACAGGGCTTTTCCGGACAGAAGACTGACTACGAAAGCCACCTTAGACCTTTCAGTGGGAAACAGGTCCGACATCATCTCCAGATGCAGGGAACATTGGGAAAGAAAGCCACGGCAAAACTTAGAGTCCCCATCAAATTTATCCGGCAAGGATAAGCGTATCCCAGGAGCGGCCACTCGCTGCGGAGGAGGTGCAGGAGCTGGCGGAGGAGATGACTGCTGAAGCTGTGGTAGCAACTGTTGTAGCATAACGGTCAGTTGAGACAGCTGTTGGCCTTGTTGCGCTATCTGTTGTGACTGCTGGGCGACCACCGTGGTGAGGTCAGCGACAACTGGCAGAGGAACTTCAGCGGGATCCATGGCCGGATCTACTGTCACGATGCCGGCTGGCAGGTAGTGGACCCTCTGTGCCAGAGAGGGATTGGCGTGGACCGTGCTAGTGGACCGGTTCTAAGCCACTACTGGTTTTCACCAGAGCCCGCCGCAAAGCGGGATGGTCTTGCTGCGGCGGTAGTGACCAGGTCGTATCCACTAGCAACGGCTCACCTCTCTGGCTGCTGAAGATAGGCGCGGTACAAGGGAGTAGGCAGAAGCAAGGTCGGACGTAGCAGAAGGTCGGGGCAGGCAGCAAGGATCGTAGTCAGGGGCAACGGCAGAAGGTCTGGAAACACAGGCAAGGAACACACAAGGAACGCTTTCACTGGCACTAAGGCAACAAGATCCGGCAAGGGAGTGCAAGGGAAGTGAGGTAATATAGGGAAGTGCACAGGTGAAAACCCTAATTGGAACCACTGCGCCAATCAGCGGCGCAGTGGCCCTTTAAATCGCAGAGACCCGGCGCGCGCGCGCCCTAGGGAGCGGGGCCGCGCGCGCCGGGACAGAACAGACGGGGAGCGAGTCAGGTAGGGGAGCCGGGGTGCGCATCGCGAGCGGGCGCTACCCGCATCGCGAATCGCATCCCGGCTGGCAGCAGGATCGCAGCGCCCCGGGTCAGAGGACGTGACCGGAGCGCTGCAGCGGAGGGAGTGAAGCGAGCGCTCCGGGGAGGAGCGGGGACCCGGAGCGCTCGGCGTAACAATTTGCCACAAATAAATTGTGACCGAAACTAATTTTGGGGGAAAATTCGGCGAATTGGCCGAATCAAATTCTTCAAAAATTCCCTCATCTCTAGTTGTAAAGTTCTGTAAAAGGGCACCACAGACTTTCATGGAGCCCTGTTGTACCTCCATATATGTCCAATTTTATACATCTTCAAACAGTATTCAAAAAATATGTTCTCTCAAATGCTATGTTATAGAAGTACTGTATACATTTCTGACATACAAAACCACAGAAAGCACCATGTGAAGGGGCACAGAGTCACTGTATCTTCATAGGCCTATGTATGAAATATATGTTATTTTTTTGTCATTGCATACACAATGCATTGTTAGCAAATAAAGTTTGAACACCATGTTTTGTTTTGGGTTTTGTTTTGTTTGTATTTTAGTCTTCCCCTTACCACCCATGTAATGTGGCAGTTTTTCACTTCCTTCAGGGTACCACTTTGTTGGTCAGATACAGTGCGTCCATACGGCAGAGTGTAAGGCTGGGTTCACATATATTTAGGGTCCGGCATAGTTTCCTTCCAGTGTGCATCGGAGGGAGACTGATGCTAGAACTAATCCCATTTATTTGAATGGGACAGTTCACAATCATCCAGCGTCTCAATTGTGACGCTGGATGGTTGGACACATTAGAGGGCACCGGACAGGGGAATGCAGCTTGCTGCATTCCCCTATCCGCTGTCCAGAAACAATGGATGCCAGATGCCATAAACCGATGACAGCTTGTCATCAGTTATGGCATCAGTTTAATCGAGATATAGGCTGAGTTCACATATGCCAGATGTCGGAATCTGTGAACCCAGCCCTAGGAGGTAAGTAATGATGCATAGCATCACTACTTACCTCAGCCGGCCGTATTGCTGTGCAGCACAATTTAACTCTTATGTCGACAAACCCGAATGCCAAACCTAAAAATGAAAAGTGGATTCAGCATTTCATAATTCCCTATTGACTCTCTGCCAACATCTGGCTGCAGGGTTTTTCAGATCAAAATACTGATTTAAGTACTGCCCAAAATACTGTGTGAGAACCCATCATAATGGGGGAGATTTATCCAAACCTGTCCAGAGGAAAAGTTGCTGAGTTGCCCATAGCAACCAGATCGCTTATTTCATTTTTGAAAAGGCCTCTAAAAAATGAAAGAAGCAATCTGATTGGTTGTTATGGGCATCTCAACAACTTTTCTTCTGAACAGGTTTTGATAAATCTCCCCCAATGTCTCCAAATCCCAAATGCAGTGTAGAATCCTGGCATGTAACAGAGGTTAACATTACGTATCACATTTTTTTCTTTAGTAATCATTCACAAATGGTCATACAGTGCACTAAAAATTGAAACATGAATTCTACAATAGGTTTTTCTCCTGCACCACTGTATTGCTTCTGATCAGTAACCAAAGCAAAAAGCTAACTTTTTTACTATTTTTTCTGTAGAAAAAAAGAAAAAAAAAAGAACATTAACACCTACTGTATTACTTATTTTAGGCTTAGTCAGCACTAAAACTTAGATAGCAAAATGTCTGCCAACTCAGTGGCAGTGGTTTTACGATCAATCATTTTCTTTCTTTAACTCAATGAACGCATATTAAATGAACCTTAAGAATCTAATCTTATTTGTTGCATTACCAAATGTTCTATACTGTTGAGAAAATAAATTAATTTTACTATCAAACTGTATATATTTTGTCAATGATCCATTTCTGCCTAATTGTTATTTAATGAATTCTTTCTTTTAGATTATGTGATTTCATTGAATTGAACTTAAAAGAACATTCATGCTCCACTTCCTTAGTAGCTAACCTCCCTAAACCTCTGTAATTTTATTGCTAAATTAGCTGAAGTGGGAAATTAAAGAGTATCAGGAACCTAAAAAGAGAACTCACAGTGGATAAAAGGTGTAATCACTCTAACACAGATTTCCATGCTTTGCCAGTAAAATAAACCAAAGATCCTCTTTCAAATAGGGAAGAGGATTTCTTAATAGACTTTATTTACAGATAAAGCAACAAAACACTCCTCTCTATTAGCACAATTACATGCTATCAGAGCTAGAAATTAAATTAGTTTTTCTTGTAGATTAAACTGTTTTTATATTGCATTCAGTTTAACACCGATGCAACCTAAAAGTTGTTGCTGTGTATTCTAGACTCCTTTATTATTTCCACAATGTTATATCACCATATTAGTAAATATTTTTTACATTTTGTAACTAGTCCGAGTCAATGGCTACTATACCTAAAACTGGCCACAATTGTAGACCTGAAAATTTTAATGTGTGTGTGTTCAATTATGGTGCAAAAATATTTAATATCAGAAAATCTAAAGAGAACATTTCTCTTTCTTTTTAAAATGAGCTATTTTGTATGATTTCAGGGGAAAAAAATGTTCAAACATGTTGTAAAAGATCCTTGTGCTTTTGTTATATATAAAGGACAGATCAGAATCCTACTACGCCAGTCAATCCATCAGTACAATGGAGGTCTTAAGATCAGCTGTCAATGAGACATTTTACCCACTTTGTTATGATTTATAAGGGCTTCTTCACGCATAGTTTTATAACACATAAGCCTTGGATTTATAATTTAGTTTATACATGTGTTTCGGTGGCATTTTGTATTTTGTGACTTTTTGCACAAGCCTTTTTTTTTGTATCTTTGAAGCCCTATAGAAGAAAAAACACCTGACAGAGTATATTTTTTTTTTTGAAAAATAAGTCCAAAATGCAACAAAAATGTAAATATTCAAAATGCTGTGTAATAGAATTGACCTTGTTTTACTATAGCCTGATTAGCAACATTTGTCCATAGAGGTTTTGAACATACAAAGAAAGTGAAAAATCAAATGCACCTAAAAATGTGTCAAAATGATGTGTGTGTGTGTCATTGGCTTTCTGCTGGTAGGGCCCCCTCCATAATTCAGTGAACTCTTGTTCACTGAAACAAAATGGGAACCTGGTGAAAACCTTATGGACCCCAAAAAACAAATGCTGTCAGTATAGACTTCTACTTTTGAAAATTAAAATAAAAATACCTATGTCATACACACTCATCATCACTAGTCCCACATAGTCATATGTTTTGTTACAGCACAACTGCATCCATGTGTTTCATTAATGTACCTGGGTCATGTGACTAGCATTCAGAAAATGACAGGGCTTTATGTGTCTGAAAAAAAGGTCTTTCCTGTGTCAGCTGACTTTCTGTGAACTCAAGGAATGTAACAAGCAGTATAGTGAGCCTTAACACCCCACAGGTCTTTGACGTATTTTTGTTAAAGTTGCATTTGAAAATTAAATATTAGGTTTTTTTTCCCTTGAGATGCTGTTGTTACCCCAAATTTTTCATTTTCACAAGGGGTAAGAGGAAAAAACCCTCCCAAAATGTGTAGCCCCATTCCTTCTAAGTAAGAAAATACCCCAAATATGGATGTAAAGTAGTCTGCGGGCGAACTACAGGACTCAGAATTGAAGAGAGCTATTGGGCTTTTGGAGAGACAATTAGGCTGGAATTGAAGGCCGTGTGCATTTACAAAGCCCCCATGGTGCCAGAACAGTGAACCCCCCAAATGTGACCTCATTTTGGAAATTACACCCCTCACAGAATGTAACAAGGGGCACAGTGAGCATTTACACCCCACAGGTGTCTGACAGATTTTTTGAACAGTCGTCTTTAAAAATGAAAAAAAAAATGTTTTCATTTGCACAGCCCACTGTTCCAAAGATCTGTCAAACGCCAGTGGGGTGTAAATGCTCACTGTACCCCTTGTAACATTCCATGAGAGGTGTAGGTTTCAAACTGGGGTGAATGTGGGTGGGGGTCCACTGTTCTGGCACCATGGGGGCTTTGTAAACCCACATGGCCCCCAACTTCCTTCCAACCAAATTCTCTCTCCAAAAGCCCAATGGCGCTTCTTTTCTTCTGAGGTATTACTATACTCAGAAGAAATGGGGTTACACATTTTTGGGGGCTTTTTCTCCTGTTACACCTTGTGAAAATGAAAAATTTGGGGTAACATCAGCATTTTATTTAATTCTTTTTTTCATGTCCCACTTTAACGAAAGTTCGTCAATCCCCTGTGGGGTGTTAAGGCACACTTTACCCCTTTTTATGTTCCTTGAGGGGTGTAGTTTCCAAAATAGTGTGCCGTGTGTTGTTTTTTTTTTTACTGTTCTGGCATCATGGGGGCTTCCTAAATGTGACATGCCCTCCAAAAACCATTTCAGCAAAATTCGCTCTCCAAAAGCCCAATGTTGCTCCTTCCCTTCTGAGCCCTCTAGTGCACCCACAGAGCACTTTACATCCACATATGAAGTATTTCCTTACTTGAGAGAAATGGGGTTACTAATTTTTTGGGGCATTTTCTCCAATTACTTATTGTGAAAATGAAAAGTTTGGGGTAACACAAGCATTTTAGTGTTAAAAAAACTAATTTTTCATTTTCACATCCCACGTTAATGAAAGTTTGTCAATCACCTGTGGGGTATAAAGACTCAATTTACTCCTTGTTACGTTCTTTGAGGGGTGTAATTTCCAAAATAGTGTGCCATGTGTTTTTTTTTTTACTGTTCTGGCATCATGGGGGCTTCCTAAATGCAACATTCCCCCCAAAAACCATTTCTGCAAAATTCACTCTCCAAAATGCCATTGTCACTCCTTCCCTTCTGAGCCCTATAGTGCACCCACAGAGCACTTTACATCCACATTTGAGATATTTCCTTACTCGAGAGAAAATTAATTGCAAGTTTTGGGGGGCCTTTTTTTACCTTTTAACCCTTGCAAAAAGGAAAAAAATGGGGCTACAATAACATGCTAGTGTAAAAAATTTTGATTTTGATTTTTCTCCTCCATTTTGCTGCTATTACTGTGAAAGACCTAAAGGGTAAACAGACTTTTTGAATGTCATTTTGAATACTTTGAGGGGTGCAGTTTTCACAATGGGGTCAATTATAGGGGATTTCCAACATAAAGACCCTCATATTCACTTCAAAACTTAACTGGTCCCTGAAAAATTCTGATTTTGAAATTTTTGTGAAAAATTTGAAAATTCCTGCTATACTTTGAAGCCCTCTGATGTCTTCAAAAAGTAAAAACATGTCAACTTTATGATGCCAACATAAAGTTAACATATTGTATATGTGAATAAATATGTAATTTATTTGACATGTCCCTTTTCCTTACAAGCAGAGTGCTTCAAATTTAGAAAAATGCTAAATTTAAAAAAAATTCCAGAAATTTTGGAATTTTTCACAAACAAATGATGCAAGTATCGACAAAAATCTACCACTAACATAAAGTAGAATATGTCCTGAAAAAACTATCTCGGAATCAAATTTATAAGGAAAAGCATCCCAGAGTTATTAAAGGGGTTATCCAGGAAAAAACTTTTTTTTATATATCAACTGGCTCCAGAAAGTTAAACAGATTTGTAAATTACTTCTATTAAAAAATCTTAATCCTTTCAGTACTTTTGAGCTTCTGAAGCTAAGGTTGTTCTTTTCTGTCTAAGTCCTCTCTGATGACACCTGTCTCGGGAAACGCCCAGTTTAGAAGCAAATCCACATAGCAAACCTCTTCTAAACTGGGCATTTCCCAAGACAGGTGTCATCAGAGAGCATTTAGACAGAAAAGAACAACCTTAACTTCAGAAGCTCATAAGTACTGAAAGGATTAAGATTTTTTAATAGAAGTAATATACAAATCTGTTTAACTTTCTGGAGCCAGTTGATATATATAAAAAGTTTTTGCCTGGATAACCCCTTTAATGCATAAAGTGATAGAGGTCAGATTTGAAAAAAATGCTCCTGTCCTTAGGGTCATGATGGTCTCTGTCCCCAAGGGCTTAATATTAGGAGGCGCGGTGTAACTAGTGCTTAGAAACGGGAGTTTTAATCATGGAATTATATGTCTTACTATGTAAATGTGTTTTTTGTATTGTATGCCTTAACCAGGTTCTAGTTTTGATACAGGTTCAGTAAAGATTGACAGTGCTATAAGAGGTATTGGTTCTTTCTGCTATTTACTGGGTCATCATTGTACGTACAGCAGAGCAATAACTCATATGAATGTAGAAAAAATAATAATAATAATATTTAAAAAGTTTACTATGTATTATTTACTATTGTTCTTCCCACTGTCTAGCCACTATTTGACTCTTTGTAAACTGTTATCAGTGTAATATTCCTCAAGATGATAATGGCTAAAACATTGTTCTTCATTAGCACACTTCTTTGTAAAAATGGTGAAACATTTTTATCTATGAGTGTTTTCAACCTGTACTTTTACATAGTATCTTTAAATTTACCTTTAAAAGATGAGCAAACCATTGTGTAATACTGACCTTGTAGATGACCAGCCTGTTCACAAACCTGTGAGTTTGCATTACTAGATTACTGCCAATTCAGTAATGGTCTGAAGGAGGTGATTTGTGTGTTCAGCCTTCCTTAGCTGGACCAGAACTGTTCTAATATAACTGGTTACATTTATATAATTGAGCCACATGCCATTAATATTTTCAACTTTATCTACTACCACAATATTCTTTATTCATACTTGTGTGTACAAAGGTGTGCAAAGTTATTAAACAATACATTATTATTCTTGTTATTATTATTTACCTTTTACTCCTTTATCCCCATTAAGGACGCAGGGTTTGTCAGTTTTTGCACTTTAGTTTTTTACTCAACAACTTCTAAAAATCATAACGCTTTCAATTTTGCACATACGAACCCATATGAGGGCTATATTTTTGCACAACCAATTGTACTTTGATGTCATTATAATCATTGTGGGGCAAAATTGAAGAAAAAAGTGCTATTTTTTAACTTTTGAGGGATTCCGATTCTTTGCAGTGCACTTTTCAAAAAAAAAATTACACCATATCTTTATTATGTAGGTTCATACGGTTACAAAGATACCTAATTTATACAAGTTTTATTTTATTTTACTACTTCACCAAAATTAGTATGTGTAAAATTGTCATCTTCTGACCCCTATAACTTAAAAAAAAAATTTATACAGGGATGTATGAGGGCAAATTTTTTGCACCGTGAAGTTTTTATCGGTACCATTTTTGTTTTGATGGGACTTTTTGATCGCTTTTTATACTTTTTTTAGAGTATGGATTTTTTTTTTATGCATACGCCATTGACCATTCGGTTTAATTAACATTATATTTTTATAGTTTGGACATTTATGCACGCAGCGATTACACATATGTTTATTTTTATTACATTTACATATTTTTTATATTGAATTTGGGAAAAGGTGGTGATTGAAACTTTTAATATGGAAGGGGTTAATGTGTGTCTTTTTAAACTTTCTATTCAACTTTTTTTTTACACTTTTAGTCCCCTTAGGGAACTTTTAGGAGGAATCAGTAGATGCCTTATACAGATCAATGTAGTTCCATAGAACCCCATTGATCTGTGTGCTCTGCGCCCGATTGATAAAGCCTTGTCCTGACAGGCTTTATCATTGTCAGAGCCACAGCAGCCACAGGACATGAGGTAAGCCTGGCTACCTCAGCAGTGGATCATCCCTCCCCCCCTCCCCGAGATCACCCTGCGAGGGGGTGATCCACCCCACTGGACCACCAGAAATGGTTTAAATGTCCCTTTAGATGCCGCTGTCAACTTTGACAGCAACCATCCGCATGTCATCGGCTATTAACGGTGGCCCCCAACTACAGGAATCAGCTGAGGGCCGGCTGGTATGATGCTGGCTTGTTCTTAGACGCCAACCGGTTAATAAACTTGGCATATATAATGTGATCATGGGACCATTTCTTTTGACAAAACCTTAGGAAAGTAGTAAAATTATAGTATTTAAATTCTTATGAGTCATTTTGGTCAAAATAGAGGCCAAGAAAAAAATGTGTCAGGCACCACAAACAGAATACATATACTGTTTAAGAAAGCCTAAAATTTCCATAGCAAAACCATCTCTACAACTAAAGTACAATGGTACAATTGAGCATTTCTTTGAGAGACCCTGAAGGATCTAAGCTGTCCTTTGATCCAGGCAAATGATCTAACCAAAAACTACACTCCTATATTGGAACCACATTTCAATCTGGTATAGCAAAAGACCTCCGATTATTATACACTTTCAAATTTAGTAGCAGATAAGAGTACACTGCAATATAAATTCATAAATTTCATTAGATAACAAAACATATACTATTTACACCATAAAGACAAGAACAAACACCCTTACCCCATAAAGAACATATATATTTAAAATAGATGGAAGTGTGCCACACATATAAATCACTGTTGTAAGTATTATATCATATATAACCGTTGTACCACTAAACTTCTATACAAACGGATCAACACATATTTCACTTATCTCAATAGTTTTCATAAATGCAAGTGCCAGTGGATATCAATATAATGCAATATTTGATCTCCCTGTTGTTCTTCAACAACTGAAGATTCACTGGTGGGAGAAAAGACTTCCTCAGCCATCAGTCTCCTTGTCCCAGTACCCCGGCACTGCTCTGCTGCTCTTGTCTCTTCTAGTCAGGCTACTCGCGCTGCCTGCATCACTGAAGCACTGTCCTCCAGCTGGGCATGGAAAAGAGTGTTCCCCCTCTTCGGTGGTGCTCGTCTATTCGTTTGTATCAGTATCTTAAAGACAATAAATGAATGAAGGGAGAGCTGGCTGGCAGTCCGGATGACGGTTCTGATTTGGACTGCGGTCAGCCAGTTGTGTACCACTATCCTGGGGGAAAGGAAATGTATGGACAGAGGGGAGAAAAAAGAAAATAAGAAAGAATGAGGGAAGATAGAAGGAAAGAGTAAAGGGGAAAGAAAAGGTGTTTTGTTAAAAAAAAAACTGAGGACTATTTGTGTGTAGACACAGTTATTTTACACTTTTGGTATGCGGCTGACATAGGGTCATTAATAAAAGTGCATTCAATCTTATCTAGAAAAAAGAAAGCTAGAAATATGTTAAGCAGTGTTTCTATAATATCTTGGATTGCATCCCAACATCTGCTCCTTTCCTCGCCTCCTGTCATGCTTGATTATTCATATACACAACATATGTTAAAAGAAGCTTTTCTGACTTATGAAAAAAATAGATACATTTTCTTCAAAAACAACAGAACAAACTTCAGGACTTCAGAATATTCCACCTTTTAAAAATGCTGCATATTTCTAGATTTAATAATGTAAGAACCTTGGATACACACTTGTTCTGACTCTGAGCATACACTTACAGTGACAGCTGCATTATCATGATGTCTTTGAGAAAAATAACA
Source organism: Hyla sarda (assembly GCF_029499605.1). NCBI lineage: Eukaryota > Metazoa > Chordata > Amphibia > Anura > Hylidae > Hyla > Hyla sarda. Next base: position 229,428,127 of record NC_079192.1, read on the forward strand.
TGCAAGCCCGAAGTCACTAAATCTTTCTTCTTACTGGAAATAATCTTTGTGTTAGTCAAGTTCCTTACTAATTGTAAGCTCTTTGTATTCTGTTGTCAAGGACAAGGATTTAATAAAACACAAGACACACAAAAAGTTATTCTATTGTTAGGTTATTTACGTTAAATAGCAAATAACAAACAGATCCCTGTATCCCCTGTATTAGGTGGAAAGAGATTATTAAAGGGGCTATCCAGGAATAGAAAAACACAGTTACTTTCTATCAAAAATCACTCCCTGTCTGTCTCTAGATTGGGTGTGGTTCTGCAGCTCAGTACCATTAAAGTGACATGGAGCTGTTTTTGAAAGAAATTAGCTGTTTTTTCTATTCCTGGATAAACCCTTTAACTATTAATGGGAAACTAACAACTCCTTCACATTCAGTCCTTCAGTGCTCCCAGGGTGCCAACTACCACCATGTTTCAACATGTGTACTTTTTTGTGGAACACTCTACTGTCCGACAAAAATATATTGCTTTGTACATAAATAGCTTTCTGTCACATAGAGCAGTATGGCCATACAGGACAGCAGAATGCTATCCTCTAGATAGTCCATCAATATAAAGTAAGCAGGAGTCCAACCTCTGACAACCCCACCGATCAGCTCTGGGCCACATTGCTTGTGTAAGCACCTTATCCTTTCTGTTGCTATACTGTTAGTAGCAGAAGTACAAGGTCCTTCAACATTGTGGCGTTCCCTTGATAGGGACAATGACGCAGTTGCTGCAGCAACTTTACAACAAAAAATAAGTTCTGTGCACAAGCTTATATTTAACTAATAGGACTCGTACATGGAACTCACTATGTGTCCTACAGTTACTTCGGCAACTCTACTGATCAACATAAACTGTATCGCTTTACGCCATCCAGATTGAAGAACAGGCAGGAATTAAACTTTGGAGATATGCTTTTAAGCCAAATTAACCTGTAGCCAGCAACACGCTATGTATTATTATTACTGATAACTAATTAGTTAACTTATTTTTGGTAATTTTACTTGATAACTATAGTTACGTACACACTGAAATACAATCTAATATAAGCAGTTTTGGTCTATTTCTGTAAGACTGAGTTCAGATATGTGTTATAATTTCCAATTTTCTGTTTTGTCATAGAAACAGAAAAATAAAAAATGACCAATGGTGCCCAATTGACCCTATTACCTACCTTAGATATACCTGTGATAATAAGAACAGCTTGTTTTTAGTTAAAGAATTGAGTAATATCGAAAAATACGGTTTTCTAATGTGTTTTCAAATTGTAGACACAGGTGAAAGTTCTGTCAAAAATATTCCTAATGTCATAGTGAATTTTAGGTAGGTACATACACTTGACATGTTTCCTTTCAATGCTTATTTAAACAAAAGTCTTACCTGAAAAAATATGTTTGAAAGTAATAGAGAAATTAAGGGCACTTCATGCTGTTGTGTGCCAGACATGCACCCACACACCTCATCCTGCTTTTCAGCTATTCATTCAATGCAAGTGGAATTCATAGTTTTTAGCACATTAACTTGGTGGAGAGAAATAACACTTGTAATAAAACATTTAGAAGTTTAGGAAAACCTTACATTTTTCTGGTGTGATATCAGTACATAATGAGATGCTAATAGGCAAATCTCTACATATACATTTACAAATGCTTTGGAACTTAAGATTCTTTTAGAAGCCTAGATGTATCTCAAGACTTACCCTCTTTGTCGTGAAGAAATCCCATTCATCACCATGGCCCTCATTTACTATTCTAAACCCGACTTGTTTTGTCGTTTTTTTTTTTTGGTGCATCTTTGTCTGCGACATGTTGGAGACATCATGCGCCAGTCTGCGACACGATGCAACATTTTTTCCCGACGGACCCGATGTGGATTCTCCCAAACCCGAAAAAGGGGCGTAAGCCGACATTTCTGAGCTTTCCCACATATTTATAAAGGTTTCCAACCCAAATTTGTTGAATTGTTGTGGATTTTTTTTCCCGACAACTCAGAGGAGTTGGAAACCAAAACCTACAAAACCCACGTGTGACAAACAGGATGCGACATAATAATAAATACCAGGGGAAAAAAGCAGTCGGGGAAAAAAGCAACATAGACTTACAACCCGATTTTCTAAGTAAATGAGGGCCCATGTGTTTTACTCCTGAAATATTTAGCGACTCGCTGTTGGCATTAACCCAATAGTATAATATTACATCTCTTCCATATACATGAAAAACAATCCATAATTAAGGATAGGTCAGTATTCTTAAAGTGGAAGTTATTAGTATTTCATAGCTCTTTGCTATGGCTCATATTTCTATATTTTGCTTAAAGGGGTACTCCCACCCTAGACATCTTATCCCCTATCCAAAGGATAGATGATAAGATGTCTGACCGCGGGCGTCCCGCCGCTAAGGACCCCCGCAATGTTGCATGCGGCACCCACCTGTTTCTTGTCCGGAAGCGCTGTAGGGTCTCGGTCACGACCACTGTAACGGAAGTCCGTGACATCAGGACTCCGCCTTGGTGTCACGTCACGCCCCGTCCCCTCAATGCAAGTTGATGGAAGGGGGCGTGACGGCCGTAACGGCCCCTCCCATAGACTTGCATTGAGGGGATAAGATGTCTAGGGTGGAAGTACCCCTTTAATAACAGTGTTGAGTATTATTTACAGCATTAATGTTTTTTTCATGAAGTTCAATTCATTTTTTTAAACAGATTTTTTTCAGTAAATGCATTTGTGTAACATATTGGCCCTTCTTTATTATTTTCTCTCATATGTATGAATGTGCTCTTCACTTTTGTTGCACCCAAATAACCTGATTTTGTTTTTATTAAAAAATTTTATAAGTGAAAAATTGCAGTGTAAAAAGTTGCCAAAAGTGGGAAATTTTATAAATGACTGAAAAAGTTGCAGGGTGGGAAATGTAATAAATGACTAGTATTGTGTAAAAGTAGAAAGCCATGCCCACATTTCAGATAAATAACTAAAGGGTCAACTAAAGCAAAAAATAAGGATAAATAAATAAATACATTGAAATGCGTGTCCCCCATCCTTTTTTTTTACCTCAATTAAAACGAAGCTCCCAAAGTAAATGAGGGTCAGTATCTTATCAGTATAACATGCGCCAGATTTTTAAACAATCATCTTAATATCTGGTGCAATCTTAGACTGTTTGGCAAGTTTTTGAATATGTCACCCTTTTGTGCATTGGGGCACTACATGACTTATTGGATTCCATACCTCTCTAATAATGAAACGTTTAACCACTGGATGTTAAAGGGATTTTCCAGGGAAAAACTTTTATGTAGATATATATATATATATATATATATATATATATATATATGTATATATATATATATATATATATATATATATATATATATATATATATATATATATATCTCAACTGGCTCCAGAAAGTTAAACAGATTTGTAAATTACTTCTATTAAAATATCTTAATCCTTTCAGTACTTATGAGCTGCTGAAGTTGAGTTATTTTCTGTCTAAGTGCTCTCTGATGACACGTGTCTCAGGAACTGTCCAGAGTAGAAGCAAATCCCCATATCAAACCTCTTCTACTCTGTGCAGTTCCTGAGACAAGCAGAGATGTCAGCAGAGAGCACTGTTGTCAGACAGAAAAGAACAACTCAACTTCAGCCGCTGATAATTATTGGAAGGATTAAGATTTTTTAATAGAAGTAATTTACAAATCTGTTTAACGTTCTGGAGCCAGTTGATATATAAAAAAGAGTTTTTTTCCTGGATAACCCCTTTAATAACTCTGGGATGCTTTTACTTATAAATTTGATTCCGAGATAGTTTTTTCAGGACATATTCTACTTTATGTTAGTGGTAAATTTTTGTCCATACTTGCATCATTTGTTTGTGAAAAATTCCAAAATTTCGGGAATTTTTTTTTAATTTAGCATTTTTCTAAATGTGAAGCACTCTGCTTGTAAGGAAAAGGGACATGTCAAATAAATTACATATTGATTCACATATACAATATGTTAACTTTATGCTGGCATCATAAAGTTGACATGTTTTTACTTTTTGAAGACATCAGAGGGCTTCAAAGTATAGCAGGAATTTTCCAATTTTTCACAAAAATTTCAGAATCAGAATTTTTCAGGGACCAGTTAAGTTTTGAAGTGAATATGAGGGTCTTTATGTTGGAAATCCCCTATAATTGACCCCATTGTGAAAACTGTACCCCTCAAAGTATTCAAAATGATATTCAAAAAGTTTGTTTACCCTTTAGGTCTTTCACAGTAATAGCAGCAAAATGGAGGAGAAAAATCAAAATCTCAATTTTTTACACTAACATGTTATTGTAGCCCCATTTTTTTTCATTTTTGCAAGGGTTAAAAGGTAAAAGGCCCCCCAAAACTTGCAATTCCTTTTCTCTCGAGTAAGGAAATATCTCAAATGTGGATGTAAAGTGCTCTGTGGGTGCACTATAGGGCTCAGAAGGGAAGGAGTGACAATGGCATTTTGGAGAGGGAATTTTGCAGAAATGGTTTTTGGGGGGAATGTCGCATTAGGAAGCCCCCATGATGCCAGAACAGTAAAAAAAAAACACATGGCACGCTATTTTGGAAATGACACCCCTCAATGAACGTAACAAGGAGTAAATTGAGTCTTTATACCCCACAGGTGATTGACAAACTTTCGTTAACGTGGGACGTGAAAATGAAAAATTTGTTTTTTAACACTAAAATGCTTGTGTTACCCCAAACTGCCCTACAAAATTGCCCCACAAAATTTGTAACCCCATTTCTCTCAAGTAAGGAAATACCTCATATGTAGATGTAAAGTGCTCTGTGAGTGCACTAGAGGGCTCAGAAGGGAAGGAGCGACATTGAGCTTTTGGAGAGCGAATTTTGCTGAAATGGTTTTTGGAGGGCATGTCACATTTAGGAAGCCCCCATGATGCCAGAACAGTAAAAAAAAAAAAAAAAACCTTTAACCTACCAAGGAGGACAAATCTTATGTACATAGACTTTCTATGCACATGGCACAAATGTCAAAATACAAATACATTTTCCAACTGTTCTTGAGATGCAATTGTACATAAAAAAAAATAGAAACATAATATTTTCACTATTTTCGCTACATGGATTACTTCCACAGCAAATTTGCTAAGATTTTAGTGTGGATTTTGTTGTAGGTTTTCTGCTGATTTGTTGCAGAACTGTTGCAGAACTGCTGCAGATATGCTGTGGCTTTGGTGCAGATTTTCCCTTCCCTATTGATTTCGATGGGGGAATCCAGGACAAATCTGCAACATAAATTGACATTGTATCTACTATACTAATTCTGTATTTTGCTGCAAATTTGCCATACAAAAGTACAGTAGTTGTTGTGTAAGTAAAAGTTTGATTTCATAAAGACCCTTGAATACGGAGAGAACATGTAAAATAATGATATTGTCCTTCCTATATATTGTGGCCTGTGGTCTGAAGATTAGGTGAGGATCCAAGAGAGGGAAGCCGGTATCCATCAATCATTTCTGCCATGAGGATAGATGATATGATGGGCATATCCCTTTAGTTATGAAGTCAAGTATCACTAAATGTTCCAACCCACAACATATTACATGGAGATTGTAGTTTAATATCTATCATACTGTATGTATACTCCTGTCTCTTTTCAGATACAAAACGGAATATTTCACTCGGGTATAGACACACTGTTCTGCATGGCATTAAACTGTGCCTCTACAGCCACACACAGCAGATCAGAAGGGATCCCTGTAGGGAACTGGCATATCATACAGATTTTTAATCAGTTTTAGAATTGCTTCACCATTTTCTCTCAAAAAGTAACAACTGAAGAATAAATCTTGATCCATAATCTCCACTTCTGCTATATATAGCCAGTGAAATCACTATTTATCGCAGCATCTAAGAAACTTGGCTCCGAAATTACCAACTCAACAGATGATTATTGCACCTTCCTGATAAACATGAAAAGGTTGCAGCTGAGGGGTTTCTGTGCCAAATGTGCCACACTTGTGTCGCTGTCTGATACAAATATATCTAAAAATAATTTATTGGATGATATGACATATATATTCACTGTACTTTTTAAAGGGAACCCGTTACCAGTTTTATGCCACATAAAACTGGTGCATCCAGCGCCATCCCAACACACTATTATGTACTCTTAAATACTCAAGCATTTTAGAGAAATCATAGTTTGGAAATACCACCAGGATCTGGGAAGTAGTCACAAGAGGTGGTGCCTGAAGCCGCTCTAACCCAACAACACTGAGTGATGCGTATCTCCCTGTCAGTGTATAAGTAGAGATGCGTCACTGACCTGAAAAAAATTAAGTCAGGTAGTTGATTGATATCTATATATGGGGATCAACCATAGCAATATCATTACACCAGGATTCAATGGTTAGTGTATACCAAGTGGCCCAAGATAGAATGACTGGTTAAATGGCTATAGGGTCATGGAGGCCAAGTATCATTGATGTGAGCATAGATAGTGAAAGCTAGGTCTTATCCAACAGAAGATACAGTGTGGCATGAACTGTTAAAAACTTAATGCTGGCTATGATAGAAGGATATCAGAACAAATGGAGCATCCCAACTTACTGGAAAAGGGCCATGTAGATGTAAAATGGTCAGAGTGCCCATGCTGACCCTGTTCACCACATAAGTGGATGTTCAGCCCCCGGTCCATCACAATTATGAAATGGATGGGAGGGGCCTGGGTGCTGGAAACCCCCTTAAATCACCCGATTTTAAAAACTGCCACCCGAAAAGTATTCAAATTGACATTTAGGAAATGCATAAGATCTTTTGATGCTTCACAGAAATTAAAGCAAAGTTGAGGCAGAATTTACAATTTTATAGTTTTTGGCAGATATTTCATTTAAATCCATTTTTTCTCTGTAACATAGCATATGTGGCCCTAGTTTGATACATCCTTTTATTAAGTATATTGTGTATGCAGTTTATGAAGTCGCAGGGGCCTTTAGCTGCCAAAACATTTTTGCAAGACAAGTAGACATCTTTATTGGTACCATTCTGGGGGACATATAACACACACTATTGTTATGTCCATTTGCAGGAAAAGGTTAATGCACCCACTACCATTTAGGACCCTGTTAAGTGAGACAAACAGCTGATGTAAAGACTGACTGCAGTTCAGGTATTCTCATTGCAAGAGCATGATTGCCCGTTTATTTGAATGGGTGCCATGCATTGCTCTTCCCCTGCAGAGGCTCCATGGAGAATCCCTCAGCATAAAAACCAATTGAATGGGGTTGGAGAAGCCAGATCTGCAAAGATGAGTTACTTTGCCAGAGAGGCTTCATTCTAAAAGGGGTTATTCTAACAAAAAAAAATAAAAAACATACCGTATATACTCGAGTATAAGCCGAGTTTTTCAGCACGATTTTTCGTGCTGAAAACCCCCCCCTCGGCTTATACTCGAGTGAACTCTCCACCCTCAGTGGTCTTAAACCTGCGGACCTCCAGATGTTTCAAATCTACAACTCCCAGCATGCCCGGACAGCTGATGGCTGTCCGGGCATGCTGGGAGTTGTAGTTTTGAAACATCTGGAGGTCCGCAGGTTGAAGACCACTGCAGCCTTCATCAGACCCTCCCCCCACCCCCTTTAATTTTGTACTCACCTCCGCTCGGCAGGAAGGAAGGGTGAGCTGTTCTGGGCCATCTGTGGTGCAGGGACCGTCCGGTGGGGAGGGATAGTCCTTCCGGGCTGTCCATCTTCACCGGGGGGGCCTCTTCTCTGCACTTTGGGCCCGGAATAGTGACGTTGCCTTGACGACGACGCACAGGGACGTTGCGCATGAACGTCCCTGTGCGTCATCGTCAAGGCAACGCCACTATTCCGGGGCCGGGCCCGAAGCGTGGAGAAGAGGCCTCCCCGGTGAAGATGGACAGCCCGGAACGACTAATCATCCCCACTGGACGGTCCCTGTAGCACAGATGGCCGGAACAGCTCACCCTTCCTTTCCGCCGAGCGGAGGTGAGTACAAAACTAAAGGGGGTGGGAGTGGGGTCTGGATGATGACGAAGGCAGCAGTGGTCTTCAACCTGCAGACCTCCAGATGTTTCAAAACTACAACTCCCAGCATGCCTGGACAGCCATGCTGGGAGTTGTAGTTTTGAAACATCTGGAGGTCTGCAGGTTGAAGACCACTGTTGACAGGCGGTGATGATGAAGGGGGGGATGATGACAGGTCGTGATGATGAAGGGGGGTGTGGGATGATGACAGGGGGATGATGACAGACGGTGATGATGAAGGGGGGTGTGGGATGATGACAGGGGGATGATGACAGGCGGTGATGATGAGGGGGGTGGTATGATGACAGGGGGATGATAACAGGCGGTGATGATGAAGGGGGGTGTAGGATGATGACAGGGGGATGATGACAGGCGGTGATGATAAAGGGGGGGTGGGATGATGACAGGGTAATGATGACAGGCGGTGATGATGAAGGGGGGGTGTGGGATGATGACAGGCGGTGATGATGAAGGGGGGATGATGACAGGGGGGATGATGACAGGGTAATGATGAAGGGGGATGTGGGATGATAACAGGGGGATGATGACAGGCAGTGATGATGAAGGGGGGATGATGACAGGGTAATGATGAAGGGGGGATGATGACAGGCGGTGATGATGAAGGGGGGGATGATGACAGGCGGTGATGATGAAGGGGGGGATGATGACAGGGTAATGATGATGAAGGGGGGATGATGACAGGCGGTGATGATGAAGGGGGATGATGACAGGGTGATGATGATGAGGGTGTTAATGACAGGGGTCTGGATGAAAACAGGGGGGGGTTGATGTATTTCCCACCCTAGGCTTATAGTCGACTCAATAACTTTTCCTGGGTTTTTGGGGTGAAATTAGGGGACTCGGCTTATATTCGGGTCGGCTTATACTCAAGTATATACAGTAAAAGTGACATCTTGTGACATCTTCTGCTCTTGTGGTATGACAACCATGGAGAACAGTCATAGTTTTGTATTTCCTTTATTAAATAACCCTGAATGTGTGAGATTTGTATGGATCTGTTCCTTCTGCAGCGGAAGGTAATAAACAACTTGCTTTAGCTGCCACTTGCTTACTGCAGTAAAAGACAGCTTTTTCCCCAGTTCATTTTATCTGGCATCAGAGGCTATATAAAATGGGCTGTGCACATATCTTGTTTTTTACATCACAACTTTTCATGGCATTGTCCCTCTAAGCTGCATGCATGGAAGCTGTATATTTCTATTCCTATTGTGCCATGACAGAGCTTCATAAATCACAACTGCGCTTCTCTTATTCTTCTTTTACTAAGTTTTATTTATTTTTTAAACAGTAAAAACATTTAGAAGAGAACAATTTCTGTGTAACCTGTAATGACAAATTCCCTGCAGCATCACAGCGTTTTATATGCATTGCTGCTTCAATATAAAGTGCAGCCAAGAAGATTATAAACTCTAATCCCAATAATTATCTTTTCACTAAGGTTTCTCTTCATTAACATGAGGCAAACACTCGGCATGTGCCATGTAATCCGATAAAATAATAAAATGGAGGATTTCCTTCAAGCTTCACATTCAGAGATATATTTCACATTCATTTACCACTTTTTTAATTGACTTATAGTGACAATAGCAACTGTCACTTATCAGAACAGGAGTTTGTATGAGGCATAAGCCAAGGTCCATGACTTTCTGCTATATATCATTTCATTTTGCTGCAATAAAACATTGGACTTACTTGGAGTTTTTTTTTCCATTACGCTAATTTATTGTAAATTGGTTTCAACACAGGTCTATGAGAACATCAAGCTGAGTTTATCTTTGTTTGTACTATCACTTATCATTAAACATGAGTGAGCCGAACCCATAGAACATGAGTTCAGTCAGTTAGTTACTTCAGGGTGGGCCATTTATATGGATACACCTTAATAATATGGGAATGGTTGGTGATATTAACTTCCTGTTTGTGGCACATTAGTATATGTGAGGGGGGGAACTTTTAAAGATGGGTGGTGACCATGGCGGACATTTTGAAGTCGGCCATTTTGAATCCAACTTTTGTTTTTTTAATAGGAAGAGGGTCATGTGACACATCAAACTTATTGGGAATTTCACAAGAAAAACAATGATGTGCTTGGTTTTAACGTAACTTTATTCTTTCATGAGTTATTTACAAGTTTCTGACCACTTATAACATGTGTTCAATGTGCTGCCCATTGTGTTGGATTGTCAATGCAACCCTCTTCTCCCACTCTTCACACACTGATAGCAACACCGCAGGAGAAATGCTAGCACTGGCTTCCAGTATCCGTAGTTTCAGGTGCTGCACATCTCGTATCTTCACAGCATAGACAATTGCCTTCAGATGACCCCAAAGATAAAAATCTAAGGGGTCAGATCGGGAGACCTTTGGGGCCATTCAACTGGCCCACGATGACCAATCCATTTTCCAGGAAACTGTTCATCTAGGAATGCTCGGACCTGACACCCATAATTTGGTGGTGCTCCATCTTGCTGGAAAAACTCAGGGAACGTGCCGGCTTCAGTGCATAAAGAGGGAAACACATCATCATGTAGCAATTTCGCATATCAAGTGGCCCTGAGGTTTCCATTGATGAAGAATGGCCCCACTATCTTTGTACCCCATTTACCACGCCATACTATCAATTTTTGTGTTCCAACAGTCTTGGAGGGATCTATCCAATGTGGGTTAGTGTCAGACCAATAGTGGTGGTTTTGTTTGTTAACTTCACCATTCACATAAAAGTTTGACTTATCACTGAACAAAATCTTCTGCATAAACTGTTCCAATTTTTGTTTTGCCCATTCTGCAGCACCTGAAACTACGGATACTGGAAGCCTGTGCTAGCATTTCTCCTGCGGTGCTGCTAGCAGTGTCTGAAGAGTGGGAGAAGAGGGTTGCATTGACAATCCAACACAATGGGCAGCACATTGAACACATTTTATAAGTGGTCAGAAACTTGTAAATAACTCATGAAAGAATAAAGTTACGTTAAAACCAAGCACGTCATTGTTTTTCTTGTGAAATTCCCAATAAGTTTGATGTGTCACATGACCCTCTTCCTATATTGAAAAACAAAAGTTGGATTCAAAATGGCCGACTTCAAAATGGCCACCATGGTCACCACCCATCTTGAAAGTGTCCCCCTCACATATACTAATGTGCCATAAACAGGAAGTTAATATCACCAACCATTCCCATTTTATTAAGATGTATCTGTATAAATGGCCCACCCTGTATATATATATATATATATATATATATATATATATATACACTCCTAGGTGACCTAACAGTGTTACATGGGGTTTTAAGGGCTCTTGGAGTTATACACACATTTTTGGGCCAGTTAAGTTAGAACCAGAACTTTCTGCCAGAGTTTGGTAAATCAGCCAAATTTGACTTCTGAAAAATTTGCTAATCTCCACATATCACTTACTATTATCAATTACAATAGATTTATGTTACTGAATGTACACTTCAAGGGAAGTCATTTGCTACTATAATGCTGTTATTTCTAGTTATGCTTTTGGCATCTAGTAAACCTTTTAGGCAGAGCCGTGTGCACAGAGACCAAGTGATGTTCTTATGACTTCATTCTGGAGGACATTGTTCTACTCTCTTATACAAAGGTATTCTTCTTTAAAAGAGCTGACTTAACTAGATGATACTTCTGCAGTGCCATGTCCAATGGAACATTGCACTTTTTTTTTTTCACATTCAACCCAAAAAAAGACTCTGTAAAAAACAAATGTACAAAGATGTACCACCGATATATGTGCATAAACCCTTACTGGTAAAAAATTAAGAGCTGTACATAGTCTCAAATTCCCTGTAATTGACCTGCAGACTTATAAGGCTTCTGTTATATACACTTGTGACCTTTTTGAGTTTGAAAAAGCCCAGAACACTAGAGTGCATCATGTTTTTTTTTTGTTTTTTGCAGGCTTTTTGTAGATGTTCCAAAATAATAAAACAGATTAATAAAAAATGTCTAATAAGATAATTTTTTACTTTCATTTCTCAGACTGCTGTAGTAAAATGAAAACTGATCTCTGATGTGCATTACAAAGACAGTTCTTCAGTACTGCCACTGATCTAAATAATGGAACTGAATAAAAATGCCAACAAATGCAGATAAAAAAGGCAGTTTTCTTGCTTACAAAATTTTTTTTTTGTGACTTTTTTTTTAATGTGCAGCATTTAGTGCACTATTATGAAAAGTTGTCATGGCTTAGTATTTGCCTATCTATTTGCTATAATTCACATAAAAAATGATATAAATTAGAGAAGTAATCAACTTTAGCTAAAAGGCATATGCAACCTAAAAATTCTGCAACAAATGTGCCATATAGGAAAAGACCCTAAGGTAACCAAAGTTTATTAGTATTGATCTCCAGCCCTTCATGGTGTTCGGAGAGAACCAATAAAAACAATAACATTGTAGTAGGGAATTGATATTTATGTGTTCCCTTTATGTATACATAGGCACGATACTAAGATGGAGCTTCACAAGTATTACATTTCCCATAGTCTTTTCTCTGGTTAACAAACAAAACTAGAAAAATACATAAAAACATAAGAACTAACATAAGAACTACTAGTGATTTTTATTAAATCCTGCACAGCCCGTAGACTTCCCTGTTCAATTAGGGAAGCTGATATTGTTTTTATACAAAAGAAAAATGGAGATCCCATGAGAATAAAATCATACTGGCTGATCACCCTCCTGATCAAAATTTTGGCAAAGATGTTGGCTGGGAGACTGCCCGAGGTTATTAACGCAAGTTAAACTAGCTTTATTCTCAAAAGATTTATTTTTGAAAATATAGGTTTTTTGCATATCTGCAGATCAAAGATCGAGCTTCTGGCCCTATCCTGTCTCTAGATGCTATGAAGGTCTTTCACAGGGGGGAGTAGGGATTCCTGTGGCAGACTGTGAGTACATTTGGACTGGGGGTTTATAGATTTGCCAAGTTGCTCAATTTAGATCCAACTGCCCAATTCATGATAATTGGAGCATCCTTTTAATCCTTTAGACCAGTGTTTCCCAAACGCGGTCCTCAAGCACCCCCAACAGGTCATGTTTTCTGTATTTCCTTAGTCTTTCACAGGTGATATAATTATGGTCAGTGAATCAGGCATCACCACAGTTATATCACCTGTGAAAGACTAAGGAAATCCAGAAAACATGACCTGTTGGGAGTGCTTGAGGACCACTATTGGGAAACACTTCTTTAGACTCTCATGAGGGACAAGATGAACCATGTGACTTATCCCATTTAGAACTTAAGATTGTAGATAAGGATATATATATTTTTTTTATTCATGGGAGTCAAAGCGGCAGCAAACCCATATTGGTTTACTGCATTGAATTTCAATAAAATTAAAAAGATCAACGCTTGGTTCTAGCTTTCCCTTTCTATGACATACAGGGTTGCATTAGTTAAAATTGTGTTTATTCTATATTCTGCACCAGTTTGGATCCCCGGTAGACTGTTCCGCAGCCCTAAGGCACAGCCTAATACCCTTATCTGGGGGAGGAAAAAGGTTAGGATGAAAAATGAGTACTTGATCTTTCCAAAAGATAGAGGAGGTTTCTCCTCTCCAAATTTTAAACTTTACTTCAAATTATCAAATTACAAAATGTATTAAAATGGAACAAAAAATCTGGTTATTAAATTTATTATGAGTTTAAGGTTATGGGGAGTGCAACTTTTTTTTAAATTGGAAGTGAAAACCAAAAAAAAATAAAAAATAAAATAAAATCAATAGTATTGTTTCTTTATGAATTTATATTCTAATTGGAAGGGAATAAAAAAGAAATGTAAAATGAATAAAAGCTTGATATGTATACCATTGTGACAAAATGAAAATTTATATAAATTTTGAAAATTCAGGACCATAAATTCTGGAGGTAGAAAGGAATTTGTTATGTAGGGGAATTATTTGTTCATGGAAAGCTAATTTAATTTGAGGAGCTCAGAGACCTAAATGGAATTTCTAATAGACAAAAATTTCAATATTTACAAATTTACAATGCAGTGAAATACAAACACTGAAAATATTTTTCTTACTGACTCACATGAAGTGATTACATATACTAGGAAAGGACATTTATTAGTTCAGGAGATTTCTAGGAATATATAGTTAAATATTAGGAAGAGTCGGATGAAGAAATGTGAGGAGAGTTCAGATGAGGTATGGGACAGATGTTTATCAAATGTGTATTACTTGCTCTTATTGTTGTACAGAATGGGCTATAAACCTAATTCGGATTGCCCGAAATACAAACAGATTTTTAGAATTTATTACAGACATGCCCTGAAATTGTAAACAATTGGACATCACTCATCTATACATTCTTGTAAAGATGCACCTGAATTGTGGGAAAGCTAACATCTAGTGTTTTTAAAGTCAGTTCCTGAGGTCTTCATACAGAGCACACTACAGGATTATCTACACTATACAAGAATGACAAAAATAAAAGACAAAAATGTATCTGCATTAAATCCTTAAAGGAGAACTCCAGCCATGATTAACTTATCCTCTATTCACAGGATAGGGGATAAGTAGCTGATCCCAGGAGGTCCCACGGCTGGGACCCCCATGATCTCCGGAACAGGAACCCAGCTCTCTCATGTGTTGTCTACCAGTAGGTGGAATGCACTCCATTAATTTCCATGGGGTGTCAATGATGCCCGAGTGCTGCGACCATAGAAATGAATGGAGCACGTGCAGAGATTTTTGGGGGTCCCGGCGATCGGTCCCACCATTCCCCCCCCCCCCCCCCCTGTTCAGCTTCTAATCCCCTAGCCTGTGGATAGGGGATAAGTTGATTATGACAGGATTTCTCCTTTAAGGCCCCTTATGCATTAAACGTTAATTACAGGAACTATTATACAGTTCTAATAAGAAATATATGTTGTATGTAATAGGAAGTTATAGTTAAGGGTTTATACCCTGTAATCCTTTAGAGAACTTACAGGGTTTAGATATTATTGGCATTGTACCCTATTTCCCAACCTCAGGGTGATTTGACATATGAAGGACAGGGATAAGGTCCTCACAATGGCTCTAAACAGGAATAACAAACACTTTGGTTTGGCAATTTTTGCCTGTTCTCTGGGATTGGTGGAGGCACCAGCTGTCGTATCCCCACCGATGAGCTTGTTATCCCCTTGTAATATACTCCTCCACTCAGATGCTATGGTGACCAGCACTGGCGTCCCACATTGCCTGAATGCAAGATTTAAACAAGGATTGCTGGCCACATTACACCCCTGTGGATAGGGAATAAACCCTTGAATATCCCTTTAAGTGATCCTTTGTTTTATAAGAGGACTTTCATGTTGAGTAAATTAGATCCACAGATTATATTGCTTTACCTATCAATTAAAAAACAAAAAGTGTAGAAGAAATTTTAGTGCCTTACCCAAACTGAAATCCTAAGGAACAGCTATGGTAATTTTTTATTGTCCAAAAAGTAACTGAAGCACCACACAATTAAAAAATGCAAATTGTTTATTTCTTCATGTGAAAACCTTAAGGGTATCACGCTAGGCTAAATAGGAAAATTGTCAAGGACATATAATTTTAATATGAAGGAAGAAATAAAGAGTCTTAATTGTAACTGTTTCGTGCTCGACCTTTAACCTGTTTGTTGGACATCATTCATGGCTTGTCAGTTGACACCTTTCAAGCCAATACATGGGAAGACATCTCATCAATAGGTCATTTGTATTGAATTTATTTTGCTACTTTGACAAAGCATATTATTAAACACCTGCATTGTCACACTGGAAATGGGATTGTAACTTTACATTTAATGTACGGTAGATGTTAAGTACACAGTTGTGTTTATTTCTCTTCTTAAACACAAATATGGAACTAAAGTAATGGAAGTAATAGACCCCCTCTCCAGATACTATTTCCTTTAATGTTTTCACATAAAATGGAACGGTAATTGTGCCATCATTGCAAATTTCCATGTGAAGCATTTAAAATAATCTGCCAAAATCTCTTCTCGGAACAATACAATTGAGTTGCACAGTAAAAATGTTTATCCCATTACTATTTACAGTCTATCATCACTATTTGTGTCCATATTCTGTTTGTTACATTAAGTCAGTTTGATAATTGTTGAATTTCCTGAAGCTTTCGATAATACTTATTTATTTTTGGACACAGTACGTAACTAGCTCAACACAAAAGCTTAAATCTATTGACCATAAACGCAACTTAAAATTTGGCAAGAATGTTGGATAAGCAGCAACAGGAAACTTTGCCAGGGACTGTTTACAGTAATTATAGTACATAAGCCTCAAATTCCTTTTATTGAACATTTTATAAATATATACACCTTTAATAATGGAAATAAATACAGAGATCATTCATTTGCAGTTTCTTCATTCTAAAACAGTTTTTTTTTAAATGATATCGTCCAGCAGCCCCTACTTATATTTTATTTCATTCCAGTTAAGCTTATAGAAGCACTCCATGTTTTTTTTTTTCTTTTTTTGCCTGGAAGTAAGGCTATATATAAACTTATATACGCAGGCTGGTCCTTCTTTCACAGGTTGGTATTATTTGCCTGTTTCAATGCAGTTCTCATCATACTGAATGCCCACATGACCTGATCCTTGACTCTTTGAATCTACAGCTTCTTTGCTGTGAACTAGAAGTCACTGCCACCTTTGAGACACTTTACATAAGGTCTACTAAATTCTGTTCTACAATAAAGAAGTTGTAGATTACAGAGAGTCAGGGACCAGGTCATGTGGGCCTTTAACAGAACAGAAACTGCATCAAAACCGGCAACTAATTCTGAACTGTGATAGAAGGATCAGCCCATGTAAGTAAGCCTACAGCTTTACTTCTGGGCAGGGAAAAACAAGGAGTGCTTATTTAAGTTGTTCCTTCTGTAAAGTAGTTAAAGAGTTAATCAGGGCCAAATAATCAATGCATGATAGGTATCTTTGAATAACTATTTAGATATTAATAGAAATGCTCAGACTTCAGCCTAGGTTTCCAGATATTTATTTAATTAATTCTCAAGATCTAATAGAATAAGGCAGGGATTTCCATTATTCCCTTTAACTTTTACCTTGGCTATTGAACCCCTGATAGAGCATATAGTATTAAGGTTGGTAATATGGATCATATGGCTAGGTTCACACAGTCTTTTGAAAATTGGCATATTTCATTTGTAAAAATAAATCCACAAAATCATGGGCAACTTGGGTCCTCATCCTTGCATGTCAATTATTTAGGCAGCTTTAAAAATAAGTGTTAGTATTTATACATATTGGCCCTGATTTACTATTGTAAACACAACCTTGTGACGGGTTGTCAGGTGTGTGCCAAAACTGTGGCTGAGCATGCCAGAATTTGGTGCATTGTGCCACAAATTGTGTCTGTGCCACAATTTGCGACCCAAAAAAAAAAAAAGTCTGACTCTCCATTTTCTCCGAAAAGGGCAGTGGCCACAAGGAAAATTGGCATGGCTACCAAAAGGGGGAGTGTCGCTGACATTTTGGAAGAATCCCAACATGTTTACTAATTTCCACTTAAAATGTGGTGGATTTGAGTTCTGGAAAACCCCACAGCTCAGAGCAGTTATATATATATATATATATATATATAAAAAAAAAAAAGCAGAATGTAAGGAAGAGTGAAAATGTATTTGTTACGCCGAGCGCTCCGGGTCCCCGCTCCTCCCCGGAGCGCTCGCTACACTCTCCTCACTGCAGCGCTCCGGTCAGATCCACTGACCCGGGGCGCTGCGATACTGCCTCCAGCCGGGATGCGATTCGCGATGCGGGTAGCGCCCGCTCGCGATGCGCACCCCGGCTCCCGTACCTGACTCGCTCTCCGTCGGTCCTGTCCCGGCGCGCGCGGCCCCGCTCCTTAGGGCGCGCGCGCGCCGGGTCTTTGCGATTTAAAGGGCCACTGCGCCGCTGATTGGCGCAGTGGTTCCAATTAGTCTGATCACCTGTGCACTTCCCTATATCACCTCACTTCCCTTGCACTTCCTTGCCGGATCTTGTTGCCATCGTGCCAGTGAAAGCGTTTCCTTGTGTGTTCCTAGCCTGTGTTCCAGACCTCCTGCCGTTGCCCCTGACTACGATCCTTGCTGCCTGCCCCGACCTTCTGCTACGTCCGACCTTGCTTCTGTCTACTCCCTTGTACCGCGCCTATCTTCAGCAGCCAGAGAGGTGAGCCGTTGCTAGTGGATACGACCTGGTCACTACCGCCGCAGCAAGACCATCCCGCTTTGCGGCGGGCTCTGGTGAAAACCAGTAGTGACTTAGAACCGATCCACTAGCACGGTCCACGCCAATCCCTCTCCGGCACAGAGGATCCACTACCTGCCAGCCGGCATCGTGACAGTAGATCCGGCCATGGATCCCGCTGAAGTTCCTCTGCCAGTTGTCGCTGACCTCACCACGGTGGTCGCCCAGCAGTCACAACAGATAGCGCAACAAGGCCAACAGCTGTCTCAACTGACCGTTATGCTACAGCAGTTACTACCACAGCTTCAGCAATCATCTCCGCCGCCAGCTCCTGCACCTCCTCCGCAGCGAGTGGCCGCTCCTGGTCTACGCCTATCCTTGCCGGATAAATTTGATGGGGACTCTAAGTTTTGCCGTGGCTTTCTTTCCCAATGTTCCCTGCATCTGGAGATGATGTCGGACCAGTTTCCCACTGAAAGGTCTAAGGTGGCTTTCGTAGTCAGCCTTCTGTCTGGAAAAGCCCTGTCTTGGGCCACACCGCTCTGGGACCGCAATGACCCCGTCACTGCCTCTGTACACTCCTTCTTCTCGGAAATCCGAAGTGTCTTTGAGGAACCTGCCCGAGCCTCTTCTGCTGAGACTGCCCTGTTGAACCTGGTCCAGGGTAATTCTTCGGTTGGCGAGTATGCCGTACAATTCCGTACTCTTGCTTCAGAATTATCCTGGAATAATGAGGCCCTCTGCGCGACCTTTAAAAAAGGCCTATCCAGCAACATCAAAGATGTTCTGGCCGCACGAGAAATCCCTGCTAATCTACATGAACTCATTCACCTAGCCACTCGCATTGACATGCGTTTTTCCGAAAGGCGTCAGGAGCTCCGCCAAGATATGGACTCTGTTCGCACGAGGCGTTTCTTCTCCTCGGCTCCTCTCTCCTCTGGTACCCTGCAATCCGTTCCTGTGCCTCCCGCCGTGGAGGCTATGCAGGTCGACCGGTCTCGCCTGACACCTCAAGAGAGGACACGACGCCGCATGGAGAACCTCTGCCTGTACTGTGCTAGTACCGAACACTTCCTGAGGGATTGTCCTATCCGTCCTCCCCGCCTGGAAAGACGTACGCTGACTCCGCACAAAGGTGAGACAGTCCTTGATGTCTACTCTGCTTCTCCACGTCTTACTGTGCCTGTGCGGATGTCTGCCTCTGCCTTCTCCTTCTCTACTATGGCCTTCTTGGACTCTGGATCTGCAGGAAATTTTATTTTGGCCTCTCTCGTCAACAGGTTCAACATCCCAGTGACCAGTCTCGCCAGACCCCTTTACATCAATTGTGTAAACAATGAAAGATTGGACTGTACCATACGTTTCCGCACGGAGCCCCTTCTAATGAGCATCGGATCTCATCACGAGAGGATTGAACTTTTGGTCCTCCCCAATTGCACTTCTGAAATTCTCCTTGGACTTCCCTGGCTTCAACTTCATTCCCCAACCCTGGATTGGTCCACTGGGGAGATCAAGAGTTGGGGGCCCTCTTGTTCCAAGGACTGTCTAAAACCGGTTCCCAGTAACCCTTGCCGTGACTCTGTGGTTCCTCCAGTAACCGGTCTCCCTAAGGCCTATATGGACTTTGCGGATGTTTTTTGCAAAAAACAAGCTGAGACTCTACCTCCTCACAGGCCTTATGATTGTCCTATCGACCTCCTCCCGGGCACTACTCCACCCCGGGGCAGAATTTATCCTCTGTCCGCCCCAGAGACTCTTGCCATGTCTGAATACGTCCAGGAAAATTTGAAAAAGGGCTTTATCCGTAAATCCTCCTCTCCTGCCGGAGCCGGATTTTTCTTTGTGTCCAAAAAAGATGGCTCCCTACGTCCTTGCATTGACTACCGCGGTCTTAATAAAATCACGGTTAAGAACCGCTACCCCCTACCCCTCATCTCTGAACTCTTTGATCGCCTCCAAGGTGCCCACATCTTTACTAAACTGGACTTAAGAGGTGCTTATAATCTCATCCGCATCAGAGAGGGGGATGAATGGAAAACGGCATTTAACACCAGAGATGGACACTTTGAGTATCTGGTCATGCCCTTTGGCCTGTGCAACGCCCCTGCCGTCTTCCAAGACTTTGTTAATGAAATTTTTCGTGATCTTTTATACTCCTGTGTTGTTGTATATCTGGACGATATCCTGATTTTTTCTGCCAATCTAGAAGAACACCGCCAGCATGTCCGTATGGTTCTTCAGAGACTTCGTGACAATCAACTCTATGCCAAAATTGAGAAATGTCTGTTTGAATGCCAATCTCTTCCTTTTCTAGGATACTTGGTCTCTGGCCAGGGACTACAAATGGATCCAGACAAACTCTCTGCCGTCTTAGATTGGCCACGCCCCTCCGGACTCCGTGCTATCCAACGCTTTTTGGGGTTCGCCAATTATTACAGGCAATTTATTCCACATTTTTCTACCGTTGTGGTCCCTATCGTGGCTTTAACCAAAAAAAATGCCGATCCCAAGTCTTGGCCTCCTCAAGCGGAAGACGCCTTTAAACGACTCAAGTCTGCCTTTTCTTCGGCTCCCGTACTCTCCAGACCTGACCCTTCCAAACCCTTCCTATTGGAGGTTGTTGCCTCCTCAGTGGGAGCTGGAGCTGTTCTTCTACAAAAAAATTCTTCCGGGCATGCTGTCACTTGTGGTTTTTTTTCTAGGACCTTCTCTCCGGCGGAGAGGAACTACTCCATCGGGGATCGAGAGCTTCTAGCCATCAAATTAGCACTTGAGGAATGGAGGCATCTGCTGGAGGGATCAAGATTTCCAGTTATTATTTACACCGATCACAAGAACCTCTCCTACCTCCAGTCTGCCCAACGGCTGAATCCTCGCCAGGCCCGGTGGTCTCTGTTCTTTGCCCGATTTAATTTTGAAATTCACTTTCGGCCTGCCGATAAGAACATTAGGGCCGATGCTCTCTCTCGTTCCTCGGATGCTTCGGAAGTTGAACTCTCTCCGCAACACATCATTCCTCCTGACTGCCTGATTTCCACTTCTCCAGCCTCCATCAGGCAAACTCCTCCAGGAAAGACCTTTGTTTCTCCACGCCAACGCCTCGGAATCCTCAAATGGGGTCACTCCTCCCATCTCGCAGGTCATGTGGGCATCAAGAAATCTGTGCAACTCATCTCCCGCTTCTATTGGTGGCCGACTCTGGAGAACGGATGTTGTGGACTTTGTGCGAGCCTGCACTATCTGTGCCCGGGATAAGACTCCTCGCCAGAAGCCCGCTGGTTTTCTTCATCCCCTGCCTGTCCCCGAACAGCCTTGGTCTCTGATTGGTATGGATTTTATTACTGATTTACCCCCTTCCCGTGGCAACACTGTTATTTGGGTGGTCGTTGATCGATTCTCCAAAATGGCACATTTCATCCCTCTTCCTGGTCTTCCTTCAGCGCCTCAGTTGGCTAAACAATTTTTTGTACACATTTTTCGTCTTCACGGGTTGCCTACGCAGATCGTCTCGGATAGAGGCGTCCAATTCGTGTCTAAATTCTGGAGGGCTCTCTGTAAACAACTCAAGATTAAATTAAATTTTTCTTCTGCATATCATCCCCAATCCAATGGACAAGTAGAAAGAATTAACCAGGTCTTGGGTGATTATTTACGACATTTTGTTTCCTCCCGCCAGGATGACTGGGCAGATCTCCTTCCATGGGCCGAATTCTCGTATAACTTCAGAGTCTCTGAATCTTCCTCCAAATCCCCATTTTTCGTGGTGTACGGCCGTCACCCTCTTCCCCCCCTCCCTACCCCCTTGCCCTCTGGTCTGCCCGCTGTGGATGAAATTTCTCGTGACCTTTCCATCATATGGAGAGAGACCCAAAATTCTCTCTTACAGGCTTCATCACGCATGAAGAAGTTCGCGGATAAGAAAAGAAGAGCTCCTCCCATTTTTTCCCCTGGAGACAAGGTATGGCTCTCCGCTAAATATGTCCGCTTCCGTGTCCCTAGCTACAAGTTGGGACCACGCTATCTTGGTCCTTTCAAAATTTTGTGCCAGATTAATCCTGTCTCTTACAAACTTCTTCTTCCTCCTTCTCTTCGTATTCCTAATGCCTTTCACGTTTCTCTTCTTAAACCACTCATCATCAACCGTTTCTCTCCCAAATCTGTTCCTCCCACTCCTGTTTCCGGCTCCTCAGACATCTTCTCCGTCAAAGAGATTCTGGCATCAAAAAAGGTCAGAGGGAAAACCTTTTTTTTAGTGGATTGGGAGGGTTGTGGTCCAGAAGAGAGATCCTGGGAACCTGAGGACAATATCCTAGACAAAAGTCTGCTCCTCAGGTTCTCAGGCTCTAAGAAGAGGGGGAGACCCAAGGGGGGGGGTACTGTTACGCCGAGCGCTCCGGGTCCCCGCTCCTCCCCGGAGCGCTCGCTACACTCTCCTCACTGCAGCGCTCCGGTCAGATCCACTGACCCGGGGCGCTGCGATACTGCCTCCAGCCGGGATGCGATTCGCGATGCGGGTAGCGCCCGCTCGCGATGCGCACCCCGGCTCCCGTACCTGACTCGCTCTCCGTCGGTCCTGTCCCGGCGCGCGCGGCCCCGCTCCTTAGGGCGCGCGCGCGCCGGGTCTTTGCGATTTAAAGGGCCACTGCGCCGCTGATTGGCGCAGTGGTTCCAATTAGTCTGATCACCTGTGCACTTCCCTATATCACCTCACTTCCCTTGCACTTCCTTGCCGGATCTTGTTGCCATCGTGCCAGTGAAAGCGTTTCCTTGTGTGTTCCTAGCCTGTGTTCCAGACCTCCTGCCGTTGCCCCTGACTACGATCCTTGCTGCCTGCCCCGACCTTCTGCTACGTCCGACCTTGCTTCTGTCTACTCCCTTGTACCGCGCCTATCTTCAGCAGCCAGAGAGGTGAGCCGTTGCTAGTGGATACGACCTGGTCACTACCGCCGCAGCAAGACCATCCCGCTTTGCGGCGGGCTCTGGTGAAAACCAGTAGTGACTTAGAACCGATCCACTAGCACGGTCCACGCCAATCCCTCTCCGGCACAGAGGATCCACTACCTGCCAGCCGGCATCGTGACAGTATTGAAACCTGAGTAAATACTGTGGAAAAATATCTGTCAGGAATCAAAACCCACTAAGAAAACCACACTCTACACTTAGTAAATCAGAGACAATGTGTGCACAGACGACCACTTACCCACAGACTCACTTAGAGCATACTAATGTTAATTAAACAGACATTTGTCCATGATTTTGCTAACTCATTTTTATAAATAAAAAAAATGCCCAGTAGGACTTTTTATGGGCAATATATCATTATTAATTTCTCAACAGTCCCCAACAGTTTATGCATATTCGATAAAATATTGTCAGTATTGTCAATGCCAAATCTTTCACTTAAGTTTATACTTACTGTATATGACAATCTCAACAATAAATCAAAAATGCCCGCCTTCCCTAATTTGGTAAAACCTCTATGACATATTAAGTAATTTAGATGACCTACCTCATAAAGGACCCATTGAGAATCAAGTATAAAAAAAAACTATTTTCAATATTTTCAAATCTGTCATGTAATGGCTTGCTGGGAACTACCTCAGCACAATCAATTGCCCAAGCTACCAAATAGTTTAGCATCACCAAGTAATTGAACATTTTATTTAATGTCAAATATTTTTCCCATTTTCAGTATAGCAAATTTGGAAATTGAATACAATAATATAATACCAGAAAATAGTTGATATGAAGATTTCTCTATCATCCTAGGATACTCAAAATGTACTAGCTGTTGATGAAGGGACAGATGCCTTTTGTTGGAGATGCCACCGGAATAATGTATATCTGAAATGCACATGGTGCACTTCACAATAATTCAATCCTTGTAGAAAGTAGTTGAAAACGTATTTTCTGTGCTCTGTAGACGGACTCTAACTCATCTTCAATGTTTTTAATATCTGAATTTTAATGTATTTGCCTTTGAATACAAATGCAATAATTATTAATATTCTCTTCAAAACTGGGTTTAAAATAGTCAAACTTTGGAGCAGGCTTGTAAAAGTTGTTCTGGAGCCTAACATTAGTGTCTGTTCTGTCTTATTTTCTTTATAGTAGCCAGCACAATGTTAATTGGACAGCATAACATAGGGACAGATGCAATTTTTCCTTATGCCAATATATTCAAGCAATCTACCCCAACTAGCTGGAAGCACACAGCTTAAAAAGAGTCCCAGCTGCCCCACGTCCAATCAAGATGATTGACAGGTTTCTCACTGTTCATAGGAAAAAGTCTGTCAACCATTGGCAAGTGGGTGGGCAAGAGGCAGAGATTACAATTTTGATGAACTGCGAGTTAGCGGGTTTAAATACTGAAAAGAGTGTCTGTCCCTATGCTATGCACCTCTCAGCGAGGACAGCATAACATAGCTGATTATTTCCCTTTATTGTAATTTTCCTATTTTATAAAACCACAAAAAAAGCAACATAAGAATCCAGCCTAGAAGAAAACAAATCCTATTGACTCCTAGCAACAACCAGACTAAATTTAGAGTTGATAATGCTACTAGATAACAACTCAACAATAGAATCATTTCATCTGTTAATCTTTCTTTTGTAATTTTTCACATCATTTTAATACATGATCGTGTAGCAAGTAATTATGACTGAACAATGCAATGTTAAAGTTGTATACTGTGTATCAGATCACTATTGTGGACGCATTACAGAGGTTAGATCTTCTATTTGATATTACTGAAACTAGGCTTCTTACATGCAAATGTAAATGACTTCTACTGTCTAATAATATTCTTGGAATTCTAGCTCTTAGAATAGTTTATTTATACACATACCTAAAGATGATTCTTTTTTCGTGCTACAGCTTCTGCATGAATAGCTGCTGTTCCTGTAGGATCCAGAGTAGTCTAGCATGCAAATTATTGATCTGCAGATTTTCAGCATGGGAGAATGATTTTGTCAGAATGCATCCTTATAGCCTAATGGGGTCTGAAGGTTATTAATAAAATTGTGGTATACTCATCTTGGTCATTGATGTAGCAAAAGGAGAATTGTTTGGATGATTATGTAATCCATAATGGAGAGCTTTAAACAAAATATGGGAAAATATTTGGAAAAAAGCCTTTTTTGTAAAGACACAAGCTAGATATTAAATCATTGTTCATTTGCTATACATAATCACGCCAGTTTCCCTGCGTATAAAAAGTCAAATCATGTTCTGCAAGCCTTGAGACTTTTCCTGTGGTCTGCGCAAAAAATAAAATTGAACGTTTCTACAAAAAATTGCTGCAAGTATTAATACATTTTAGAATGGCAGATACCTGTCTGTTATTGGCCTTGATCTGTGAGGCACTATCAAGTACATACAATATACAGTGTTGATCATACTTGTAGCAGTTGCACAATATGTAGCAGTTGCACTTTTTAAAGGGAATCAGCACACTGAGGACAGGGGTGTTTGGTATAACCTGGAAGCTGTGCATGTGCAGTACTCGTCGAAAGGATGGAAAAAGGGAATTTTCGGCTTTCAAAAGTGAGATTTCACTGGAGGAAAGCATTATTAACCCCTTAAGGACCAGGCCATTTTACACCTTAGGACCAGAGCGTTTTTTGCACATCTGACCACTGTCACTTTAAGCATTAATAACTCTAAGACGCTTTTACCTATCATTCTGATTCCGAGATTGTTTTTTCGTGACATATTCTACTTTATGTTATTGGTAAAATTTTGTCGATACTTGCATAATTTCTTGGCGAAAAATTCCAAAATTTGATGAAAAAATTGAAAATTTTGCATTTTTCGAACTTTGAAGCTATCTGCTTGTAAGGAAAATGGATATTCCAAATAATTTTTTTTTATTCACATATACAATATGTCCACTTTATGTTTGCATCATAAAATTTTCGAGTTTTTACTTTTGGAAGACACCAGAGGGCTTCAAAGTTCAGCAGCAATTTTCCAATTTTTCACAAAATTTCCAAAATCACAATTTTTCAGGGACCAGTTCAGGTTTGAAGGGGATTTGAAGGGTCTTCATCTTAGAAATACCCCATAAATGACCCCATTATAAAAACTGCACCCCCCAAAGTATTCAAAATGACATTCAGTCAGCGTTTTAACCCTTTAGGTGTTTCACAGGAATAGCAGCAAAGTGAAGGAGAAAATTCACAATCTTCATTTTTTACACTTGCATGTTCTTGTAGACCCAATTTTTGAATTTTTATAAGGGGTGAAAGGAGAAAATGTATACTTATATTTGTAGCCCAATTTCTCTTGAGTAAGCACATACCTCATATGTATATGTAAATTGTTCGGCGGGCGCAGTAGAGGGCTCAGAAGCGAAGGAGCGATGAGGGGATTTTCGAGAGTACGTTTTTCTGAAATGGTTTTTGGGGGGCATGTTGCATTTAGGAAGCCCCTATGGTGCCAGAACAGGAAAAAATGCCCACATGGCATACCATTTTGGAAACTAGACCCATTGAGGAACGTAACAAGGAATAAAGTGAGCCTTAATACCCCACAGGTGTTTCACGACTTTTGCATATGTAAAAAAATGTTTAAAAAATGTCACTAAAATGTGTGCTTCCCCCCAAATTTCACATTTATTCAAGGGTTAATAGCAGAAAATACCCCCCAAAATGTGTAACCCCATCTCTTCTGAGTATGGAGGTACCCCATAAGTTGACCTGAAGTGCACTACGGGCGAACTACAATGCTCAGAAGAGAAGGAGTCATATTTGGCTTTTTGAGAGCAAATTTTGCTCGGGGGCATGTCGCATTTAGGAAGCCCCTATGGTGCCAGGACAGCAAAAAATACCCACATGGCATACCATTTTGGAAACTAGACCCCTTGAGGAACGTAACAAGGAATAAAGTGAGCCTTAATACCCCACAGGGGTTTCACAACTTTTGCATACATAAACAAAAAAAATATAATTTTCACTAAAATGTGTGTTTCCCCCCCAAATTTCACCTTTTTGCAAGGATTAATAGCAGAAAATACCCCCCAAAATTTGTAACCCCATCTCTTCTGAGTATGGAGGTACCCCATAAGTTGACCTGAAGCGCACTACGGGCGAACCACAATGCTCAGAAGAGAAGGAGTCATATTTGGCTTTTTGAGAGCAAATTTTGCTCGGGGGCATGTCGCATTTAGGAAGCCCCTATGGTGCCAGGACAGCAAAATAACCCCCACATGGCATTTTTAATTTGCACAGCCCACTGTTCCAAAGATCTGTCAGACACCAGTGGGGTGTAAATTCTCACTGCACCCTTCATTACATTGCGTGAGGGGTGTAGTTTCCGAAATGGGGTCACATGTGGGGTTTTGTTTTTTTTGCGTTTGTCAAAACCGCTGTAACAATCAGCCAGCCCTGTGCAAATCACCTCAAATGTACATGGCACACTCTCCCTTCTGAGCCTTGTTGTGCGCCCCCAGAGCACTTTGCGCCCACTTATGGGGTATCTCCGTAGTCGGGAAAAATTGCATTACAAATTCTGGGGGGCGTTTTTCCCTTTTACCTCTTGTCAAAATGAAAAGTACCAGCATGTTAGTGTAAAAAAAAATTTCTTTTACACTAACATGTTGGTGTAGACCCCAACTTCACCTTTTCATAAGGGGTGAAAGGAGAAAAAGCCCCCCAAAATTTGTTAGGCAATTTCTCCCGAGTACGGCAATACCCCATATGTGACCCTAAACTGTTGCCTTGAAATACGACAGGGCTCCAAAGTGAGAGCGCCATGCGCATTTGAGGCCTGAATTAGGGATTTGCATAGGGGTGGACATAGGGGTATTCTACGTCAGTGATTCCCAAACAGGGTGCCTCCAGCTGTTGCAAAATTCCCAGCATGCCTGGACAGTAAACGGCTGTCCGGCAATACTGGGAGTTGTTGTTTTGCAACAGCTGGAGGCTCCATTTTGGAAACAGTGGCGTATCAGACGCTTTCATTTTTATTGGGGAGGGGAGGGGGGCTGTGTAGGGGTATGTGTTTTTTTTACTTTTTATTTTATTTTGTGGTAGTGTAGTGTAGTGTTTTTAGGGTACAGTCACACGGGCGGGGGGTTACAGCGAGTTTTAGCTGCCGCGCAAAATTTGCTGCATCGCAAACTTGCAGCCTGTTACTCACTGTAAGCCCCCTGCCCATGTGAATGTACCCTGTACATTCACAGGGGGGGGACCTCCAGCTGTTGCAAAACCACAACTCCCAGCATGCACAGTCCATCAGTGCATGCTGGTAGTTCTAGTTTTGCAACAGCTGGAGGCACACGGGTTGGGAAACACTGAGTTAGGAAACAGACAATGTTTCCCAACCAGTGTGCCTCCAGATGTTGCAAAACCACAACTCCCAAACATTCTCAGGCATGCTGGGAGTAGTAGTTCGGCAACATCTTTAGAGCCAGATGTTGCCGAACTACAACTCCCAGCATGCTTGGAGTTGTAGTTTTGCAACATCTGGAGGACTACAGTTTGCAGACCACTAATACAGTGGTTCCCAATCTGTGCCCTTCCAGATGTTGCAAAACTACAACTCCCAGTATGCCAAAACTGTCCAGGCATGCTGGGAGTTGTAGTTCTACAACATCTGAAGGGCCAGATGTTACAGAACTACAACTCCCAGCATGCCTGGACATTAAGGGCATGCTGAGGATGTGTAGTTTTGCAACATCTGGAAGGGCACAGTGGTCTCCAAACTGTGGACCTCCAGATGTTGCAAAACTACAACTCCCAGCATGCCCAGACGCCAAGGGCTGTCTGGGCATGCTGGGAGTTATAGTATACAGGGTCCCATTACAGCAATGCATGTCGCTTTACGGCGACGTGCATTGCTGTAAAGGGCCCGACCGCGGCTGAAGATCAACTCACCTGTCGCCGCCGCCGCCGTCTTCACCGCCGGGAGACGGGTCTTCAGGGACGAGGTAAGTACCGGGGCCGGTCCCCAGCACTCCCCCGTCCCCCGCCGCGTCCTCCGGTCTTCCTCCCGTCCTCTCCGGACTTCAAGGGGCCGGGCAGGACGGGAGGAAGTAACCGCCCCCCCTCCTGCGATTGGTCGGTTAGTTAACCGACGGATCGCAGGGGATCGGAGGAGGTGGCAGGCTTGCCACCTCGCTCCTAGGCTCCAGCATGGTCCTGGCTGTCTGTGACAGCCGGGATCATGCAAAATTACCGGGCGGTCGGGTCCCAGAGACCCGATCAGCCCGGTATCGCCGCAGATCGCAAGGGCGATTTCCCTTGCGATTTGCGGCGATCGCCGACATTGGGGGCCTACATGGCCCCCCTCGGCGTTTGCCCTGGATGCCTGTTGAAGGATTTCAGCAGGCACCCGGTTCCGATCTCTGCCCGGCGAGCGGCAGAGACCGGAAAAGGCCATGACGTTGTGGAACGTCATTGGTCCTTAAAGCCCAGGGTGCCATGACGTTCCACAACGTCATTGGTCCTTAAGAGGTTAATATTTATAGATAGAGGAGGAAGTTGAATGAACATCAGGGTGCACCAAGTCAGCTTATTGGCATATTAAAAAAAATGTGGGTGATGCTGATCCAAGGAGCTTTATTCTTTCTAGAAACTATGCAAAATGTTGTGGTTTTAACACAAAGCACTGTTTTGAAAAATGTCACTGCAGTGCAATTTTTCGAGACTGGTATAGCAAGAAAAAGTAGAAGACTTCCTTTAAAAACCTGCAGTTTCTTATAGCCAAGTGTGTTTGAATCCCCCCCACCCCCCCTCCCCAACATATCATGCAATGGACTATGCCAATATTACATTATTGTTAAGATAACATGTTATATCTTAAATATTTGATCCTTCCCTTCTGGAGCACAGAAAAATAGTTTCTCCTTAATGTCATGCTGTACACATTGGATACAATTTATTGAATCCAAAGTATACAGCAAGCGTGTAAAATTGTCTGGAGGTTCTATTTGGTATTACAGCTTGGCTCCACTTATGTTCAAAATGGCTGAGCTGAAATGCCAAGTACAGGCCAGTTTAACACTGTTTCTCTAAAGAAAAGTCAAAATCTATTTTTTGTTTCTTTTACAATCTATTTAAGAATGTGGTGTTTGAATTGTTGTAGTACCTGTGCATATATGTGTATATGGTGATTTGCTCATATAAAGGAACGACAGTACTAGCTGGAGTGCTATGGCCAGTTCGTACTGTTGATTGACACATGTGCTACCAATACAACATATATAGCCTAAGATCTGGAGAACCCTTTTAACTGTTATTGACATGAATAGCAGTTAACACATTTTTGATACAACTGAAAAGTAAATGTGTGTTTCCTTTTTATGTTGATGAATATTGGAGACAGTGAGATAACTCATGACTGGTACTGTATTCAGAATCAGAAAGCACCCTGACTAGAATCTTAATCTGCTTTTTCGAGTTTATATTATATATTGGAAAATGGACTTGTCTTAAACAACTGAGGCGTGCTTAGAACAAAGTTATAAAAACAATATTAAAATAGTAAATTTCTTTTTTATGTTGCTGGAGCCATAAAATGATTCAAGTATGTCAAATACAGTCCTTCAAATCGATTACAGAAATAATGGTAAAATGTTTCAATTGAGACCCAGAATACTGTTTCTTTTATCTGAAGCCTTAAAATCTAGTTACTAGACTTTTCCATATTGGGGAAAAAAATTTAATTATGTTTCAATATATGCAATTACATTACATTGAATTATAAGAAATCAAATTACATTTTAAAATGTGTCATTGCTCGATAGAAACATTTTTTTGGGGGGAAAAACTATAAATGAAGAAACTTTTCAAGATAAGAGGATAAATCCACACGAGCTGAAAAGTGAATTTCCATTGAATTTTCAGCCACTGACAACACCCCACAGGTTCCAATTTTGTTGAAGACCAGATAGATGGTCTTTGTTTCTTTCTGCTTCTCATTTTCTAGGAAGGCATTGTTGTCCATTGGCTACTGCATTTCAGTTTGATAACTTTGAGAATACACCGCTGTCATTTACTGCTGTCAAATAAACTTCCCACTGCTGTTCTCTGGGGTCTTCAAATCTTTTATTGCTTTGTAACTTACATTGTCTTGTAGGCCTCATCTCTTTCTAATATTTCAACAAGATGCATTTTTCTCTCATGTTACATAAAATAAAGTATTAAGATATTTTAGAATGACACTTTCCAATAAGCTGGTCCTAGAAAATAGTAAAACAGGTGCACAATAATATACTATATCTGATCTGCCATAATGAGGATAATAGTCTTATTAATACAGGATATACAACAATATACAGGAGACTGATAATTTGTTTTATTTACTAGACTGTTGAATATTACCTATGAAGATCTGGTATATAAAAAAAATATATATACATTTTGTCGTAGAAGACATGGACAAAAGCATGGTATTAATAGTAAACATCAGCAAGTCACATCCTTCATATACATTTATACCAACAGGTATTCTATGAATTTGAATGCTTTACCTATCATTTTAACTGTTATACATATATCAATAATATATATAGCTACACATTTATAATATATATTATTAGTGGAAAGTGGCAGAGATCGTAACGGCATGCCTGCTGAAATCGTTCAGCAGGCATGCCGTGCATATGCCGAGGGGGGTCCCGGGACCCCCACATGTCGGCGATCGCAGCAGAGCACTCGCGAATTCACGCGAGCGATCTGCTGCGATTCCGGTCATTCGGGTCAATTGTGACCCAATGACCCGGAAAAAGAAGGTGATCGGTGGTGTACAATACACCGCCAATCACCTCCAGTTGCTGGGGAGCGGTGACGGTACTGTCACCGCCCCAGCAACGCTGCTATTGGCCGGGATCGTCCGGCCAATAGTAGTCCAGCAGAGGAGGGGTTAACGGTCCCCTCACGCAGCTCTGCGCGCTTGCTGAGTTCAGTCGGCGGGCAGAGCTTCCACGAGAGGACCGGGACCCCCCCTCAGGAGCCCCTAGATCAGGGAGAGCCTTATTCAGGGCAAGGTAGGCATTCTGTGTCCCAAAAAAGTAAAAAAAGGTTGATAAATAAAGTTTAAAAAAAATCCCTCCCTGACCCCCTAATAGGTCCCCAAGGGTCCACTGTCACCTGATCCATGTGACCCCGGGCCCTATTAGGGGTCCAGGGTGCTGCGAGTGCCACCCTTTTTTTTTTTTGGCCGCAGCTTTTTTTTTTTTCCTGTAAGTTTACACCAAGCACCACACAATACATACTTCCCTGCCCCCCCCCCGCACACAAACCCTTCCCCCCCGCCACCACCCCACCCCCACCACCGTAAAAAAAAGGCGATGGCCCGCCGGGCATTTTCAGCAGCGGAGGCTTACGCTTTTTTAGCCTCCGACTCCGAATCTGCCATTGAGGACGAGGAAGATCGGACTTTTTTGTGTTCTTCCTCGCCCTCCTCATCATCTAGTAGTGATGATGAGTCCCCTGTACGGCGGCGGAGACGCCGCCAGGCGAGGCCACGCACCCCCCATGAAAGTGACCCAGTGGCCAACACTAGTACTGGTGGCAATGCCACTCGTAATAGGAGTCCGGCCCCCCAGACAAGTGCACCGGAGCCCCCTTCCGGTGACCCTGTCTGGAGCCCCCCATAGGGTTATCAGCCACGGATTCCTGGGTTTGTTGGCGACTCAGGAATCCGGATTAACCATGCTGGATTCACTGATCTGGACTTTTTAAAGTTTTTTTTCAGTGACAGCCTGGTCAATCTAATGGTGGAGCAAACGAACTTGTATGCCCAGCAGTTCATTGCCCACCACCCAGATTCGCTTTTGGCCAGGTCCAATGAATGGCGCGCCATTGATGCAGCGTAAATGAGGACATTTTGGGGCCTCACGCTGCATATGGGCCTGAACAAAAAACCAAGTGCTCGTCATTACTGGAGTGGGGACGTCCTCTACCAGACCCCGCTTTACAGTATGGCGATTACACAGAGGCGGTACGAGGCGATTCGGAAATGCCTGCATTATGCAGATAATGCGGCATGTCCGCCCCGAGGTGATCCCGCCTATGACCGGCTTTACAAAGTGAGGCCGGTCATCGATCACTTTAGGGCCAAATTTTTGGAGGCCTACGTACCCCTCAGGGACCTCTGGGTAGATGAGTCTCTCATCAGTTTTAAGGGGAGACTCCTCTTCCGCCAGTATATTCCCTCAAAGCGGGCGCGGTATGGCGTGAAACTCTACAAACTTTGCGAGAGTACCTCCGGGTACACTTGCAAGTTTAGAGTAAATGAGGGACGAGATTCCCGTATTGAACCCCCAGAATGTCCCCCCACTCTGGGTGTTAGCGGGAAACTCGTTTGGGACCTTGTGCACCCATTGCTGGATAAGGGTTTCCACGTGTACGTGGATAACTTTTATACCAGCATCCCTCTGTTCAAATCCCTTTCCGCCAGATCCACGTCCGCTTGTGGGACCGTGCGGAAGAACCAGAGAGGCCTCCCTCTAAATTTGGTAAAGACGCCTATCCCCAAGGGTGAGTCCCGGGCCCTGACCCATGATAACCTGTTGTTGGTGAAGTATAAGGATAAGAGGGATGTCCTTATACTCACCACTATTCATGGGAATTGCAGCACCCCTGTCCCTGTGTGAGGTACCGTGGGACCGGTTCACAAGCCCGATTGTATTCTGGACTACAATCGGTATATGGGGGAGTTGATCTCTCAGATCAAGTCCTCAAGCCATACAATGCCATGCGGAAAACACAGGCATGGTACAAAAAAGTTGCGGTCTACATGGTACAGGTTGCCATGTACAATGCTTTTGTACTATCCCAGTACGCTGGCAACACAGGGACATTCCTCCAGTACCAAGAAGAAGTCCTAAGGTTCCTGATCTTTGGCGACCGGGAAAGATCAGGCCGGACTTCCCAAGGGTCTGGAGTTATAGGCGCCAGGATCGTCCCCGGCCAGCACTTTCCAGGTGAGGTCCCCCACATTGGAAAGAAGGGGCGATCCCAGAAAAAATGCAGAGTGTGTCGCAGGAAGGGGATTCGGAAGGACACCATCTATCAGTGCGACACTTGCCCAGATATTCTGGGCCTCTACATAGGCTGCTTCTGAGAGTAACATACTTCCATGGAGCCCTAAATTTTCCCTTTACATTTCGAATTGTCCTTAATTTGACCAATATACCAAGTCCAGAGTACATTCCAAATTTTAACCCCATGAATCACTAAATTGCCCAAAAAACTGAAAAAAATAAAAACCTGATGAGTCACTCTCATCGGGGACTTTTTATGTTGCCTCAAATGCTCAGCGCTCTCTCTCCACCTGAGCGGATGCACATTTGAGGCAACAGGTTAGGGACGTCCACACACATCACATTCCCAGAATGATGATTCAGAGCATAGGGTTTGGGGGGTGCATATTTTTTTTGGTTTTGGCTATGCTCTGGGTCATCATTCTGGGAACATATCCTGTTTTATTATTGTTTATAATTTTCTGACCAACTGTACCCCATATTACGGGCCTCTGTACCCCACCTGTCTACCCCAGTTATGGCCCGTAGTCCCCCATAGTGTTCCCCTATTTTAGGGCTCAGTGAACCCCCCATTAATGCTCCTTGAGGGGGGGGGGTCCCACATGCTGGCTCCATATGAAGCTCAAGGCCCCTGACTGACCTCACACTATACCAAGACCCGATGTGCCTCCGCCAAGCTATAATCATTCAAAAATAAGGTATGTCCTTACTCCAAAGAAATGTATTTACAGATTGTGGGGGGTCTTTTCTGCTATTAACCCTTGTAAAAATGTAAAATGTTGGTTAAAACATCCATTTTTAGTGACATTTTTTTTTTTACATATGCAAAAGTCGTGAAACCCCTGTGGGGTATTAAGGCTCACTTAATTCCTTGTTACGTTCCCCAAGGGGTCTAGTTTCCAAAATGTTATGCCATGTGGGGGGGTTTTCTGCTGTCCTGGAACCATGTTGCCCCTGCTTCCTAAATGCAACATGTCCCCCCCATTTCAGCAAAGTTTGCAAATGTGACTCCTTCTCTTCTGAGCATTGTAGTTCGCCAGCAGTGCACTTCAGCTCCACTTATGGGGTACTGCCATACTCAGAAGAGATGGGGTTACAAATTTTGGGGGGTATTTACTGCTATTAACCCTTGCAAAAATGTGAAATTTGGGGGGAAACACACATTTTAGTGACATTTTTTTTTTTTACATATGCAAAAGTCGTGAAACCCCTGTGGGGTATTCAGGCTCACTTAATTCCTTATTACGTTCCCCAAGGGGTCTAGTTTCCAAAATGGTATGGCATGTAGGTTTTTTTTGCTGTCCTGGCACCATAGGGGCTTTCTAAATGTGACATGCCCCCCCGAGCAAAATTTGCTCTCAAAAAGCCAAATGTTACTCCTTCTCTTCTGAGCATTGTAGTTCGCCCGCAGTACACTTCAGCTCCACTTATGGGGTACTCCCATACTCAGAAGAGATGGGGTTACACATTTTGGGGGGTATTTTCTGCTATTAACCCTTGCAAAAATGTGAAATTTGGGGGGAAACACACATTCTAGTGAATTTTTTTTTTTTTTACATATGCAAAAGTCGTGAAACCCCTGTGGTGTATTAAGGCTCACTTAATTCCTTGTTATGTTCATCAAGGGGTCTAGTTTCCAAAATGGTATGCCATGTGTTTTTTTTTTTTTTGCTGTTCTGGCACCATAGGAGCTTCCCAAATGTGACATGCCCTTCAAAAACCATTTCAGAAAAAGGTTCTCTCCAAAATCCCCATGTCGCTCCTTCCCTTCTGAGCCCTCTACTGCGCCTGTCGAACAATTTACATAGACATATGAGGTATGTGCTTACTCAAGAGAAATTGGGCTACAAATATAAGTATACATTTTCTCCTTTTACCCCTTGTAAAAATTCAAAAATTGGGTCTACAAGAACATGCGAGTGCAAAAAATGAAGATTGTGAATTTTCTCCTTCCCTTTGCTGCTATTCCTGTGAAACATCTAAAGGGTTAAAATGCTGACTGAATGTCATTTTGAATACTTTGGGGGTGCAGTTTTTATAATGGGGTCATTTGTGGGGTATTTCTAATATGAAGACCCTTCAAATCCACTTCAAACCTGAACTGGTCCCTGAAAAATAGTGAGTTTGAAAATTTTGTGAAAAATTGGAAAATTGCTGCTGAATTTTGAAGCCCCCGGGTGTCTTCCTAAAGTAAAAACTTGTCAATTTTATGATGTGATCATAAAGTAGACATATTGTATATGTGAATTAAAAAATATATTTTGGAATATCACTTTTCCTTACAAGCAGAGAGCTTCAAAGTTAGAAAAATGCAAAATATTTTAATTTTTCATCAAATTTTGGGATTTTTCACCAAGAAAGGATGCAAGTTACCACAACAATTTACCACTATGTTAAAGTAGAATATGTCACAAAAAAACAATCTCGGAATCAGAATGATAAGTAAAAGCATTCCAGAGGTATTAATGTTTAAAGTGACAGTGGTCAGAATTGCAAAAAACTCTCTGGTCCTAAGGTGTAAAATGGCCTGGTCCTTAAGGGGTTAAGGTGCTTTGCAAGGCCTTTTTATGCAACAGCCTTCAAATGATGTGAGTCTGTGGGCTTTCAGTTATTTTTCCACTAAATGAGAAGCAAGATGAGGTCAGAGAACCTATCCAGTTGCCCAAAAATGTTTTATTTTAGTGCATGAAGAAACCATTGAGTTGCTTTTATGACATGTTTTGGATCATTATCCATCTATTTAATGAAACTATGTCTTATTATTATTGCAACATTGACTGAATTCTAGCTGAGTCAAACTATACCAGTGGTGTCATATTGTCATAGCGATCAATTCCCATTATGCACCATGGTCACTTTATATTTTTGGTTCAAACATTGTTGGTCTGACACCGGATTGTTCTTTGTGTTTATGCTATTTGGGAGCTATTTTATTTTTCAGTTTGTTGGCAAATATATTTTAATGTACTTGGTAACATTTATCATGTTATCTTTCTTATTGTTTCAAAGACAATGTAGTCTTGATTTCATCTGTACAAAGAATCTTGTTAAAGAATTGGGCAGCTTTTTCTTTTCCAACAATTTTTTTTTCACATTTTTGCCCTTGGGTGTAACCAGTAGAAGGCACCTTTTAAATATAGACTTTCACAATGATATGTCTACCTCAATAAGAGTTTAACTAGGATTTGATCGTACATTGGCTGGGCTGGATTGGCTCAGTATATCAATAAATATGCTCAGCAGTCATGTGTACTTGTCATGGCTAGTTATGAGCTTCAGCCTCATGTGCACAATATGTGGGTTTTATTATTAGGCCAATTCTTGGGGCTCTAGACTGATAGCTCTTGAGCTCTAGTGTTTTGAAAGCTAGTGGAGAGGTATGTATTTTTTTTCTATTTCCTTAACCAATTTTACAAACCTGTAAAGCCCCTTTTTAAAAAAAATACACATCTTTTTAGTAACCTTGATAACAGATGGACTAACTGTGAAGCTTTCTTTAATGACACAGAGAAGTCCCTATGAATAAAATATTTATGAACTAAATTGTTTACTAATCATTCCTCATCTGCATATCTGAAAAGCTTGTGAAGGAAACATTAAAAATAACATTACATCAAGAAGAATTTAGCACATTTAAAGAACACAATTAACATATTTAATCCCATTATCTGGCCAAAAATAATTGACCTATCTCAGATGTTAAATATTTATTCCAGTATACAGCAAACGATCAGCAGTATTTATATGGGGGTCACCTTTCATATATGTAATACTGCTAAGGAAATAGAAAAACATATTTTGGGTGAGTTTAAACAATACTATTTCAACCTGTAGTTAGTAAGAAAAAAAATCAGCTTTGATAGATGAGTCTACCAAGCTTTCATGAGCATCCAGCATCCGTTTTGAAAATTTAAATTAAACGCCACATTGAAGGCTGCCAAGAAATGATTTTTTTCAGATTTGGTTTCGTAGGAAACCCGAACAACAGAAACAATTACAGATGTGTTTCTAAAATGTTGACATTATTATGGTCTATGAAAGAAATATATTAAAAAAAAAGAAAACCTTGAAGATTTTGTTTTGCATATGATGAAGCCAGTGTCATGTACTTTGGTGAAACAGAAGTAGACAGCTACACATTGGCTTGCATTGAGAAAGAACTCACTTTACTGAATTTGGAATAAACAGAAACTTCAACAGCATCTGTTTTGATTATTTATATTAAATGCCACATTGAAGGATGCCAAGAAATATTTTTTTTCACATTTAGTTCCTTTGGAAATCCAAAGTGCGGAAACAATTATGGATGTACTTATAAAATGAAAAAAAAAAAAAAAGGTTTTGTTTTGCATCTGATGGAGCCACTGTCATGTAATGGGATAAAACAGGAATAGACAACCAAGTTTGCTTGCATCAAAGAGCAACAGACTCTGCTGAACTTCAAATAAACAGAAAATGTTTTACAAAAAATGTCTTGTTATTATCATTTTGACCTAATGTTTCCCCACTGAGACACCAAAAGTGGTAAATCTGAGACTGATTAACCCATCAACTTCAAATACGCATTTATTTTTGTGGGTTGTGTTGACTGTGACTTACTACCGCACATCTTTCAATGATATTGCCTTACGGGGTTATCCAGCATTTTGAAGAGATTCATATTCTGCTGAGACTTGGGGAAAAAAATTGAAAAAAAGCTATATTTACCTAGCCACGGTCCTTCACAACTCATGTTCAGTTCAGTCCGATCACCTATCTTCTGTCTTCTTCCTTCTTCAGAGAAAAATGTTTGGTGCGGGACTGTCACGATGCCGGCTGGCAGGTAGTGGATCCTCTGTGCCAGAGAGGGATTGGCGTGGACCGTGCTAGTGGATCGGTTCTAAGTCACTACTGGTTTTCACCAGAGCCCGCCGCAAAGCGGGATGGTCTTGCTGCGGCGGTAGTGACCAGGTCGTATCCACTAGCAACGGCTCAACCTCTCTGACTGCTGAAGATAGGCGCGGTACAAGGGAGTAGACAGAAGCAAGGTCGGACGTAGCAGAAGGTCGGGGCAGGCAGCAAGGATCGTAGTCGGGGGCAACGGCAGGAGGTCTGGAACACAGGCTAGGAACACACAAGGAAACGCTTTCACTGGCACAATGGCAACAAGATCCGGCGAGGGAGTGAAGGGGAAGTGAGGTATAAATAGGGAGTGCACAGGTGAACACACTAATTGGAACCACTGCGCCAATCAGCGGCGCAGTGGCCCTTTAAATCGCAGAGACCCGGCGCGCGCGCGCCCTAGGGAGCGGGGCCGCGCGCGCCGGGACAGGACAGACGGAGAGCGAGTCAGGTACGGGAGCCGGGATGCGCATCGCGAGCGGGCGCTACCCGCATCGCGAATCGCGTCCCGGCTGGAGACGGTATCGCAGCGCACCGGGTCAGTGGAGCTGCCCGGAGCGCTGCGGTAGCGAGAGAGAAGCGAGCGCTCCGGGGAGGAGCGGGGACCCGGAGCGCTCGGCGTAACAGGGACCTGCACAAAATGCAAATCACTGGCCACAATAGTGCTCCCATCTTAGAAAAATAAAGAAGTAAAAAAATTGGTTAAAGTCACAGTGAACATCTTTATTAATATTCAATTTAGCAGCATGAAGTCAAGTGGCAGAATGGCTCTGGCATTCATGAACTCAACTAAACCTTAGTGGCAATTTCTTCTTTAAGGATTCTACATTGGGACCTTTTCTTGGGGAGGCTTGATTTTCAGGTTAAGCAGGCTCTGATGACACCTAACATGGCTCACACTACACACAAACGCATTCCTCCGATCTCCTTTTCTATTTATCTCTTTCTCTAAGTCACTCTAATCTTCTTTAATGTGTGCATGCAGTGACACAGTCTATTGCCGCTCCATGTGGCACTGACCCTTCCTACATTGATGAAGACTTCCCTCCCCCTCCAGTGTGGAGTACTGTCATCAAGGTGCATAGCTCTTCTTCAACAATGATTCCATGGCAACAAAAACTCTTCTGCCTATCTTGTGGGTAAACTTTATCATCCCATTGCCTTCTGGCTTCCCAGCTTTAGTATACCACACTAAGGACAAAAGATTGTATTGTAATCTGACATTGTTTATATTACACAGTTGAATTTTCAGTCCATGACAATATGGTATTTTAAAGGGGTATTCCAGGAAAAAAACTTTATATATATATATATATATATATATATATATATATATATATATATATATATATATATATATATATCAACTGGCTCCAGAAAGTTAAACAAATTTGTAAATTACTTCTATTAAAAAATCTTAATCCTTTCAGTACTGATGAGCTTCTGAAGTTAAGGTTGTTCTTTTCTGTTTATCTCTCCCTGATGACATCTGTCTCGGGAAACGCCCAGTTTAGAAGAGGCTTGCTATGGGGATTTGCTTCTAAACTGGGCGTTTCCCGAGACAGGTGTAATCAGAGAGGACAACCTTAACTTCAGAAGCTCATAAGTACTGAAAGGATTAAGATTTATTAATAGAAGTAATTTACAAATCTGTTTAACTTTCTGGAGCCAGTTGATATATGAAAAAAAAGTTTTTACTGGATAACCCCTTTAAGTGCTATAAACAATTTAAAGGCTTTTATAGAAAGTATCTATATTTCCCTGAAAAAATAATGAGTTAAACAATTGATACTTCTTTGAATGTTTTGTTGACTAGCAGTACTGGTCTCTGTGTATATGCTGCTTTGATAAAGAGCGAGATAAAAGTGTAGAAAATCATGCTATACCTTACAGTAGTTCCTATTTACATAAACACACTCTTTATATTCAGAAACATTCCTACAAGCATGACACTAAATCAGTAGTTCCACCTGCACTACTATCTGCAAGCAGGCATAAAATTGTAGTAAAAATACGCCAGTTCAGTATGGGCATATACAGTATTTCTCAGTCTGCCTCATGGTGAGAGTGAGAGGGACAGCACTTTACCTAAGATCAGTGTATGGCCATGCCAGTCTTGGTAACCTGTGTATGAAGTGTAGTGTATAATAAAGTTAATAAAGAAAAATGCATCCATAATGCAGAACATCACCAGTAAATATAATGCAAGGCATCCTTCATTTAGCCCAGTGGATGGTAACTAATGAAAAAGAAAAAAAAAATCTGTTCAAACCATAGAGGCGCCTTAGAATGATATATGACTGGATTATCTAAATAACAGAAGCTTTTTCACCAGAGGGTTCAATGTCTGCAATGAACAATACTTTAGTATAGTAAGTGTTTTCCTTTGAAGTCAGCTATGCCACAGGTCCTATTATTGTAACTGTTGGTATTGTCTCTCAGCTTATATTTTTATCCAGGTTTTCTTTTCAATGTACCCTTTGGACAGTATGATGTATTATTGATTAGTTTCCATACTAAAAGTGTGAAAAGAATATAGTGGCAAATGTATATATATATATATATATATATATATATATATATATATATGCTACACTTTCAGCAGTGAAGCTAATTAGTAAAACATTATACTGGATAAAGGAAACATTGAAACATTTTTTCAATCAGATATTTAATCAGAAACTGGATTAAATATGTATATAAACAATAATAATAAAATATACATCTAAACACCTAAAAGGCTACTAAAATTGGTTAAAAAAAGTTGGCAAATATTGACTGTAGTGTATGCAGAATTAACTGTACATCTTCTGTGTCTTATGAATTTTGTATTCTCTTATAAATAATTGTCCTTCACTTTAAATTGCCATATTGCATTGTATGTGGTGTAGGTCTAACAGGGATAACAATTTCTTGCAAAAGGAATAGAGAGTCGCGTCACTCGTCATTGCGCCTCGCAGCGCATAGCAATGACGCATAGACGCCACACCGGAGCCAGAAGCTGCGTGGACCCCGGCAACAGGTAATCACAAAACCGGGGATGGGGGAGGCAATGGGGCAGCGGCGCTGATAGCCAGGGGGGGGAGAAGTGGCGGCAACAGGGCTCTAGACCCCAGGAAAGGCAGGGGG
The DNA here is from genome assembly GCF_029499605.1 of Hyla sarda. Classification (NCBI taxonomy): domain Eukaryota; kingdom Metazoa; phylum Chordata; class Amphibia; order Anura; family Hylidae; genus Hyla; species Hyla sarda. The sequence continues at coordinate 229,470,430 of NC_079192.1, forward strand.
AGAGAAGCGAGCAGCGACAGCCTCTCTCCCCCTGCCTTTCCTGGGGGCTTCTGCGGGCTTAGAAAAACCGGAGGGGATGGGGAGGCAATGGTGCAGGGGCGCCGGCAGTCTCTGGACCCCAGGATAGGCAGGTGCAGAGAATCGGGCAGCGACGGCAGGTCTCTGGACCTGCAAAAGCCGCTGCAGTTCATTGATTTAAAGCGCCCGCTTTAAATCATTGAACTGCAGTGGCTTTTCGCGAATAACACGCAGATAGACTTTAGGCAAAAAAAATTAGCCTAAAAAGTGCGTGTTATATGCCGATAAATACGGTAGTGGCATTGCAGGTCTGATGAGAGTTAGACCTGTACCACTGGACTTCTAGATTGTGGTGCTTGGGTACTCAACTTGGGTGGGATAGTCCTTGAAGGCCCTTGGCCTGGGCCCAGTAGATTTAAAGGTTGGGTAAAGAGCCCTTGTAAGATGTATTTGATATAATTAGTTGCTGGTTAGATGGTGTGTATTACGCCGAGCGCTCCGGGTCCCCGCTCCTCCCCGGAGCGCTCGCTACACTTCCCTCACTGCAGCGCCCCGGTCGGTTCCACGGACCCGGGGCGCTGCGTTACCACCTCCGGCCGGGATGCGATTCGCGATGCGGGTAGCGCCCGCTCGCGATGCGCACCCCGGCTCCCGTACCTTACTCGCTCCCCGTCAGTTCTGTCCCGGCGCGCGCGGCCCCGCTCCCTAGGGCGCGCGCGCGCCGGGTCTTTGCGATTTAAAGGGCCACTGCACCGCTGATTGGTGCAGTGGTTCCAATTAGTGTTTACACCTGTGCACTTCCCTATATCACCTCACTTCCCCTTCACTCCCTCGCCGGATCTTGTTGCCCTAGTGCCAGTGAAAGCGTTCCTTGTGTGTTCCTTGCCTGTGATTCCAGACCTTCTGCCGTTGCCCCTGACTACGATCCTTGCTGCCTGCCCCGACCTTCTGCTACGTCCGACCTTGCTTCTGTCTACTCCCTTGTACCGCGCCTATCTTCAGCAGCCAGAGAGGTTGAGCCGTTGCTAGGGGATACGACCTGGTCACTACCGCCGCAGCAAGACCATCCCGCTTTGCGGCGGGCTCTGGTGAAAACCAGTAGTGACTTAGAACCGATCCTCTAGCACGGTCCACGCCAATCCCTCTCTGGCACAGAGGATCCACTACCTGCCAGCCGGCATCGTGACAGTAGATCCGGCCATGGATCCCGCTGAAGTTCCTCTGCCAGTTGTCGCTGACCTCACCACGGTGGTCGCCCAGCAGTCACAACAGATTGCGCAACAAGGCCAACAGCTGTCTCAACTGACTGTTATGCTACAACAGTTACTACCACAGCTCCAGCAATCATCTCCTCCGCCAGCTCCTGTACCTCCTCCGCAGCGAGTGGCCGCTTCTGGAATACGACTATCCTTGCCGGATAAATTTGATGGGGACTCTAAGTTTTGCCGTGGCTTTCTTTCCCAATGTTCATTACACTTGGAGATGATGTCGGACCAGTTCCCCACTGAAAGGTCTAAGGTGGCTTTCGTAGTCAGCCTGCTGTCTGGAAAAGCCCTGGCTTGGGCCACACCGCTCTGGGACCGCAATGACCCCGTCACTGCCTCTGTACACTCCTTCCTCTCGGAAATTCGAAGTGTCTTTGAGGAACCTGCCCGAGCCTCTTCTGCTGAGACTGCCCTGTTGAACCTGGTCCAGGGTAATTCTTCCGTTGGCGAGTATGCCGTACAGTTCCGTACCCTTGCTTCAGAATTATCCTGGAATAATGAGGCACTCTGCGCGACCTTTAAAAAAGGCCTATCCAGCAACATTAAAGATGTTCTGGCCGCACGAGAAATCCCTGCTAACCTACATGAACTCATCCATCTTGCCACTCGCATTGACATGCGTTTTTCCGAACGGCGTCAGGAGCTCCGCCAGGATATGGACTCTGTTCGCACGAGGCGTTTCTTCTCCCCGGCTCCTCTCTCCTCTGGTCCCCTGCAATCTGTTCCTGTGCCTCCCGCCGTGGAGGCTATGCAGGTCGACCGGTCTCGCCTGACACCCCAAGAGAGGACACGACGCCGCATGGAGAATCTCTGCCTGTACTGTGCTAGTACCGAACACTTCCTGAAGGATTGTCCTATCCGTCCTCCCCGCCTGGAAAGTCGTCCGCTGACTCCGCACAATGGTGAGACAGTCCTTGATGTCTACTCTGCTTCTCCACGTCTTACTGTGCCTGTGCGGATGTCTGCCTCTGCCTTCTCCTTCTCTGCTGTGGCCTTCTTGGACTCTGGATCTGCAGGAAATTTCATCTTAGCCTCTCTCGTCAACAGGTTCAACATCCCGGTGACCAGTCTCGCCAGACCCCTCTACATCAATTGTGTAAACAATGAAAGATTGGACTGTACTATACGTTTCCGCACGGAGCCCCTTCTAATGTGCATCGGATCTCATCACGAGAGGATTGAACTGTTGGTCCTCCCCAATTGCACTTCTGAAATCCTTCTTGGACTTCCCTGGCTTCAACTCCATTCCCCAATCCTGGATTGGTCCACTGGGGAGATCAAGAGTTGGGGGCCCTCTTGTTCCAAGGACTGCTTAAAACCGGTTCCCAGTAAACCTTGCCGTGTCCCTGTGCTTCCTCATGTAACCGGTCTCCCTAAGGCCTATATGGACTTTGCGGACGTTTTTTGCAAAAAACAAGCTGAGACTCTACCTCCTCACAGGCCTTATGATTGTCCCATTGACCTCCTCCCGGGCACTACTCCACCCCGGGGCAGAATCTATCCTCTGTCCGTCCCAGAGACTCTTGCCATGTCTGAATACGTCCAAGAAAATTTAAAAAAGGGCTTTATCCGTAAATCCTCCTCTCCTGCCGGAGCCGGATTTTTCTTTGTGTCCAAAAAAGATGGCTCTCTACGTCCTTGCATTGACTACCGCGGTCTTAATAAAATCACGGTTAAGAACCGCTACCCCCTACCCCTCATCTCTGAACTCTTTGATCGTCTCCAAGGTGCCCATATTTTTACCAAACTGGACTTAAGAGGTGCTTATAATCTCATCCGCATCAGAGAGGGGGATGAATGGAAAACGGCATTTAACACCAGAGATGGACACTTTGAGTATCTGGTCATGCCCTTTGGTCTATGCAACGCCCCTGCCGTCTTCCAAGACTTTGTTAATGAAATTTTTCGTGATCTACTATACTCCTGTGTTGTTGTATATCTGGACGATATCCTGATTTTTTCTGCCAATCTTGAAGAACACCGCCAGCATGTCCGTATGGTTCTTCAGAGACTTCGTGATAATCAACTCTATGCCAAAATAGAGAAATGTCTGTTTGAATGCCAATCTCTTCCTTTTCTAGGATACTTGGTCTCTGGCCAGGGACTACAAATGGACCCAGATAAACTCTCTGCCGTCTTAGATTGGCCACGCCCCTCCGGACTCCGTGCCATCCAACGTTTTTTGGGGTTCGCCAATTATTACAGGCAATTTATTCCACATTTTTCTACCATTGTGGCTCCTATTGTGGCTTTAACAAAAAAAAATGCCGATCCCAAGTCTTGGCCTCCTCAAGCGGAAGACGCCTTTAAACGACTCAAGTTTGCCTTTTCTTCGGCTCCCGTGCTCTCCAGACCTGACCCATCTAAACCCTTCCTATTGGAGGTTGATGCCTCCTCAGTGGGAGCTGGAGCTGTCCTTCTACAAAAAAACTCTTCCGGGCATGCTGTTACTTGTGGTTTTTTTTCCAGGACCTTCTCTCCGGCGGAGAGGAACTACTCCATCGGGGATCGAGAGCTTCTAGCCATTAAATTAGCACTTGAGGAATGGAGGCATCTGCTGGAGGGATCAAGATTTCCAGTTATTATTTACACCGATCACAAGAACCTCTCCTACCTCCAGTCTGCCCAACGGCTGAATCCTCGTCAGGCCAGGTGGTCTCTGTTCTTTGCCCGATTTAATTTTGAAATTCACTTTCGGCCTGCTGATAAAAACATTAGGGCCGATGCTCTCTCTCGTTCCTCAGATGCCTCTGAAATTGAACTCTCTCCTCAACACATCATTCCTCCTGACTGCCTGATTTCCACTTCTCCAGCCTCCATCAGGCAAACTCCTCCAGGAAAGACCTTTGTTTCTCCACGCCAACGCCTTGGGATCCTCAAATGGGGTCACTCCTCCCATCTCGCAGGTCATGCGGGCATCAAGAAATCTGTGCAACTCATCTCTCGCTTCTATTGGTGGCCGACTCTAGAGACTGATGTGGTGGACTTTGTGCGAGCCTGCACTATCTGTGCCCGGGATAAGACTCCTCGCCAGAAGCCCGCTGGTTTTCTTCATCCTCTACCTGTCCCCGAACAACCTTGGTCTCTGATTGGTATGGATTTTATTACTGACTTACCCCCATCCCATGGCAACACGGTTATTTGGGTGGTCGTTGATCGATTCTCCAAAATGGCACATTTCATCCCTCTTCCTGGTCTTCCTTCAGCGCCTCAGTTGGCTAAACAATTTTTTGTACACATTTTTCGTCTTCACGGGTTGCCTACACAGATCGTCTCGGATAGAGGCGTCCAATTTGTGTCTAAATTCTGGAGGGCTCTCTGTAAACAACTCAAGATTAAATTAAATTTTTCTTCTGCATACCATCCTCAATCCAATGGACAAGTAGAGAGAATTAACCAGATCTTGGGTGACTATTTACGACATTTTGTTTCCTCCCGCCAGGATGACTGGGCAGATCTTCTACCTTGGGCCGAATTCTCGTATAATTTCAGAATCTCTGAATCTTCCTCCAAATCTCCGTTTTTCGTGGTGTACGGCCGTCACCCTCTTCCCCCCCTCCCTACCCCCTTGCCCTCTGGTCTGCCCGCTGTGGATGAAATTTCTCGTGATCTTTCCACCATATGGAAAGAGACCCAAAATTCTCTCTTACAGGCTTCTTCTCGCATGAAGAGATTCGCAGATAAGAAAAGAAGAGCTCCTCCCATTTTTTCCCCTGGAGACAAGGTATGGCTCTCCGCTAAATATGTCCGTTTCCGTGTCCCGAGCTATAAGTTGGGACCACGCTATCTTGGTCCTTTTAAAGTTTTGTGTCAAATTAATCCTGTCTCTTACAAACTTCTTCTTCCTCCTTCTCTTCGTATCCCTAATGCCTTTCACGTCTCTCTTCTTAAACCTCTCATCCTCAACCGTTTTTCTCCTAAATCTGTTCCTCCCACTCCTGTTTCCGGCTCCTCGGACATCTTCTCTGTCAAAGAGATTTTGGCCTCTAAAAAGGTCAGGGGAAGAACTTTTTTTTTAGTGGATTGGGAGGGTTGTGGTCCAGAAGAGAGGTCCTGGGAACCTGAGGACAATATCCTGGACAAAAGTCTGATCCTCAGGTTCTCAGGCCCCAAGAAGAGGGGGAGACCCAAGGGGGGGGGTACTATTACGCCGAGCGCTCCGGGTCCCCGCTCCTCCCCGGAGCGCTCGCTACACTTCCCTCACTGCAGCGCCCCGGTCGGTTCCACGGACCCGGGGCGCTGCGTTACCACCTCCGGCCGGGATGCGATTCGCGATGCGGGTAGCGCCCGCTCGCGATGCGCACCCCGGCTCCCGTACCTTACTCGCTCCCCGTCAGTTCTGTCCCGGCGCGCGCGGCCCCGCTCCCTAGGGCGCGCGCGCGCCGGGTCTTTGCGATTTAAAGGGCCACTGCACCGCTGATTGGTGCAGTGGTTCCAATTAGTGTTTACACCTGTGCACTTCCCTATATCACCTCACTTCCCCTTCACTCCCTCGCCGGATCTTGTTGCCCTAGTGCCAGTGAAAGCGTTCCTTGTGTGTTCCTTGCCTGTGATTCCAGACCTTCTGCCGTTGCCCCTGACTACGATCCTTGCTGCCTGCCCCGACCTTCTGCTACGTCCGACCTTGCTTCTGTCTACTCCCTTGTACCGCGCCTATCTTCAGCAGCCAGAGAGGTTGAGCCGTTGCTAGGGGATACGACCTGGTCACTACCGCCGCAGCAAGACCATCCCGCTTTGCGGCGGGCTCTGGTGAAAACCAGTAGTGACTTAGAACCGATCCTCTAGCACGGTCCACGCCAATCCCTCTCTGGCACAGAGGATCCACTACCTGCCAGCCGGCATCGTGACAGTGTGAACTGAAAAGCAGGTATGCTCCTCCCTGAAGTAACACAGGCCAGAAAAGGGTTCTGATGTAAAGGACAGAAACCTGAGACCAATTTCTACTATTGAATATTGTTATTTTTATTTCACATTGTATTACCTGAAATATTCAGGTAATTATATGCTATAATAAGTGAAAGTGCAATATACAGCAATTGTAACCACTAAGCTTTTCTGGCTCAGTAGAGCACTTTGAAAGGGAACTTCATTGGAGGGGGAAAAAAATAAATAAATTCCATGTTACAAATCTGATCAAACGTCAATGTTTATTTTTAGTAAGTTTTGAACAATCTATTAAGTGATAGACTTTTTAGTGAATTTGTAATTGTTCTCAGTGACATTAAACATGCCCCGTTTTAGATTTGACATTTCACCAAGTGCCATGTTTTCCCTTATGTATATCTGTATGCTAATTATGAAATTAAGATGATTAGAAGAGTTAGTGTGATTTCTATCTCTAAACCTCATTACATAAAATTAATATTTGGGTAGTAATTGTTAATTGGCGACCAGTGACCTACTCTGAGCTTTGTAGCACCTTTGCAGAGATATTGGTAAGTTTTAGGTTCTGTTTATATGTCTGCCCTTTTAGCAGATATAATGATGGTGACCTCCGAACATTTTGACATCAAATCAATTGCAAACGACACCAATTATAATTTTCTATCTCACTCACCACTCACGGTTGACATCTCTTTTGGTAAAAAGGTTGAAATAGAGAGTGTTTTAGTTTCATTGTCTCGATGGTATTTGAAATGACTCAATTTGATTGTGATTATTAAATCACTGAGGCATTATAAAATAACTTTTGAGTAATTTGAATGTAATTTTTGCAGGAAGCTGCCTGATAAAACCTGCAGCAGCAATTTACAGACTTATTCCTACACTTCATGAATGGAAATAACATTTGCATTCATTTAGGACAAGTATGCAGGTGTTGCATAGTTAATATTTATGAAATTAATTTTAATTGTAATGCTCCTGCAAAAAAAAAAAAAAATATATATATATATATATATATATATATATATATATTTGGGGTAAGTTACCTCACATGGTAAAATGTTGGTTTGGTGTTTGATATATGAAAACAATCTCACTTCAACACACATAGACCGTGGCACTTCAGCTCTCATAGACCTTGCTACAACGTTTCCTTGCCACGCTAGGAGCACTGTTTGAGAGGCTCATGTCTCATAAGGGAGCTCTCTAAGGTGACACTTAATGAGTTCAAAGAACCTAATACATGAATGGTGTGGATGGAATAGGAGCCTACCCTTCTCTTTCCCAACTCCAATAACTAGGCCCTATGCATTTTAGAATCAACACAACCCTTGGACAAATGTATTTTTTCTGCTTCACATATTCTGGTTGCCATTAAACCACCTGCCTAACATATGCCTCATTGAGACAAGGACTTTATCAAACTTCAGAATATAGCCAAAAAATTTGTAGCATATACATTAAGCCCTATAAGTTGTAAGGTGAGGCCTCCAAACGATTTGTTTTTGTAACACACCCTACAGATTCTCAATTGGATTAAAGGGGTATTCCAGGAATTTCTTTATTTGACTATTCTACAGGTGTTGTAGAGTTAGTGTAGTTAATGATATAGTGTCTTTACCTGTGTGTGACGGTTTTCTCACAATTCTTATGTGATTTTCACTCCAATATTTATTTTTAACAGCATACAAAATGACTGTTGTCTCAGATTTTTCCCAGCTTGCAATGCGGCTGAGACCTGACTCACTAGTCAGCTGATGACAGGGAGCCTGTCTGCTTCAATAGGTGGAGCGATCACTTGTTGGGAGAGAGATCAATCTGCAACAGCTGTAGGCACCCTGATTGCAAACCACATTGATTTGAATGGATGCAGTTCATTTATGTTTCAATGGGTGGGGTGGCTGATGTGTGGGAGGGAGGAAGAATCTGTAGTAAAAAAAAAAAAGAAAAGTGAAACAGGAAATACCAGTTCACAAAAAGCTAGCCACAGTGTTATGGTAATCTCACACCATAGCCATTTAGCCCCAAGACAAGCGCAGATCCTTCCTAAGCATGTCCATTAATGTCTGCAAGGTACGTACTAAAATCACCTTATGGTGGATAATCCCTTTAAGAGCTTTGTACTGTAGGAGGTCAAATCAATACCTTAAACTCTTTGGGGGAGATTTTTTAAAACCTGTGCAAAGGAAAAGTTGCCCAGTTGTCCATAGCAACCAATCAGATTGTTCCTTTCATTTCTCAGAGGCCTTATTAAAAGTGACAAAAGTGAGCCCTGTCCTCAGGTTGTCTGTGGTATTACAACTTGGCACCATTTACCTCAATGAAACAGAACTGCAATGCCACACATAATCTGAACCGAGGTAGTGCTGTTTTTTTTTTTTTCAATGTCTCTGTTTTTATCCCTGGATAAACTATTTAACTTCAAAATCTCCCAAGCCCTGCCAATTTGGAAAGGATATGACCCAGTCATTATCACAATTTGTTTCATTTTAAAGTCACACTGATTCTTAGGCTTTCGTATTTTCCCTTTCCTGACACTTTAACTTCACCTGACTGTTAATATACCATGTAATATATCCTACCTCTTGACAGTTGCCATTGTCACAAAATAATCTGTTTTTCACTGTACCTGTCAGTTGTTTTAGTGTGGCTGCACAATATATACAGTAAATGAGAAAGTGTCTTAGAAATCTGTGAATTCTCATAGAATTTTAAAATTTAATTGAAGGAAAGCTTCTACTATTGTGTGGGGACATACTTATTGTAGTGGAAAGGCTGGAGAATAAATAAATGTCAACATTTAGTAAATTGATATACAAGCTATCACCTTTCCCATGTGTTTAAGGTAATAAACCTGATAGTTAGAAATCTATAGAACTTCCATTACAGTATACAAACTTTCAATATACACAATATACACAGTATTGACATGGGGCTGTAGGCCAATGCTTTTAGCAGCAAACAGAATAAACATCCTTTTAGTCTATAACTCATGATTCTTGTAAAACTTTTCAGTTTTAAAAAAATTTTCATCATAATTCTTCCTTAAAATTTTATCTGGATCCTTTACAAGGGAAATACACTTATGAAAACACTTTACACTCGTGGTTGCTCCATAGTCCTGGCAGAACGTTTTATAGGCGGAGCCTCCTTAATCCCGCACATGATAAAGGAGGCTCTTCCTCTGAAACGTTCCTCTGGGAGATTTCCTAGCATGTATGCCAGATGTATGGATCAGAAGAAATGTGCACAGAGCTTTACGATACCTAATGCAAAGATACATTCAATTTCCTTTCTAAAAGTTTAAGATCCTTAGCAAATAAAATGGGCTTTACCTAAGATTATTGTGGGTAATGCTATTTACAGTGAAATGACAAAAGTAGCATCCAAATGAACTGCTCAATTTGTGACATGCATGACTATCCTCTTACTGCTCTTAAAATTATTACCTATATTGCAACCTCTTAAAAAGAAATATTTGGCATTTATGGCCATAATAGTTACATAACTCGAAAGAAATAATAAAAAGAACAAAAATGTACTTTGAGATATCTCAACACATTTCCAAGCAAATTTCAGTGAAGGAGAAATCCATAAATCGGAAAACTAACAGTAGTATAAACATATCAGCAAAAGCCACCCTTAATACAAATGGATATAAATTTAGAGTTTTGTGATTACAACATAATATTGTTTTGCAGTGTTTAATTTACATTGTAAGTACTTAGAGGTGAATCCTATTTTATTGTTATTTATTTGACAAGGAGAACACAAGCAATGAATCTCTGTTGACAGTTTAACTAATATTTTTCGAGAGTTAGGTGCTGTTTAGTTTGTAGCAAACTGCATGCTATTGTGCTATTCATAAATAAGAAAAACAGTGTTGTACTATACATTAAATTGGAGGGTGACCCCTGATTTATATTTAAAACATCTTTATGGCTTTGCTCACAGCAGAGCCAATATAGCTATTATAGAGACCAATTAATCTTAAGGGATCCCATAGACTTCTATTGGGCCCTAAATATTGCATTGGGTTGCAGTATTTATAATGACATGAATAGTGGTGCTGACTGTCTTATAGTTTTCATAAAAATATGTCAAGCTGTGATAGAAATAAAAAAATGCAAATAAATACTATTACTGAAAAGGGAGACTTGTGTTTATCTGTATGTCACTCCTTTAATGACAAAGCAATACACATTACATTATGATGAGACAGATAACATAGAGGACACAACCAAACACTGCAGCCACCTTTTACTGCCCTCCTGGGAGATCAAGTACATGTGGCAGTAATGTTCATGTGCATATTACATGTATCCAGATCCCAACACTCCACCATCTCAATAAGTTACAGGGGCTCTCCGGGGAAGAAACATTTTTCAAATTAACTGGTGCTAGAAAGCTAAATATATTTGTGAATTACTTCTATTAAAACATCTTAATCCTTCCAGTACTGATCAGCTGTTGGATGCTGCAGAGAACGTTGTGTAGTTGTTTCACGTATGACCATAATAAGCAGCAGGGAATACTGGATAACTCTGGTTAAAATAGACACACCAGAGATCTCATTGGTTCTGAGCATTAACCATTCCCAATCCTGGGAGAATAGCAAACTGCTCAGAACAAACTAGTGTGTGAATACACACCTAAACAGAAAAATACAAAAACAAATAAACGGACATTACAGTTTCATTGGATTATAACCAGACAAAAAATGTATGCATGGTGTATTTTTTGTCCAGTGATTCTATAACACAGACCTCTAATGCAGATGTATTGTGCCAAAATGTTCCACTCCACTTCATAAACAAATTTTGCTCTGTTATATTAGCTCTATCTAATTAGGCACTGGTTCAATTGTTTTTTCTGTTTTTTAGTTTCTGTTCTGTAAGTATGGGTTTTTATTTATAATAACATTAATCATATATTTTTTCTTTTAGTATTACATTAATCATATTTTTCAGAGCATATAGAAAAATATGTTGATAAATGAGGCAAATAAACAGTATCATGCATTATTAGAGATTAAGGCTTTGCTTCTATTGTATACTATATTCTATAGTATTATTTAAAAGTGTTGTTTTGTTTGGCCAAACTTGCTTGAACTGTTGTGTTCATAATGTAGTCTGTGAGAGCATAATCTTGGCTGTTGTCCCAGATAACTACATACTTGGTAGTGTATGAGGCATTGCCCCTTGGGGACCAGGGGCTGAATCACAGCATTTAATTCTTAATGATTGTTCTGCTTGGTCAAGAGGATACCAAGGCAGGAGTGTTCTTTATTACTTACTGCTGTATCACTTGGCAACAAGCCCTTTTAATTTAGTCATCACTATGCAATGCTTTTAATCTATTACTTTCAGGATTTTATGAAATGCACAATCTCAAAGACAACAATACTAACTAGGATTAAACAAAACAAAAAAGCAATATAAAATGCATGAATAATTAATAAAATATTCTTTTAGTAATTAGCAACTATAAATATTTACTAAGTTAATAGTCCTAGAAAGTTAAATATTTAACAATAGTTGTGTTTCCCTTTAACCAAATTGTTCATTTGAAATGCAGAAAACATAGAAATACAGTATTTTAATATTTTAATGAGATATTGATTTTATATGCAGAAGATACAATAATTATCATCATATGCTGGAGATGACTGAAGTGCTAATTGCAGTGTTATGTTGCTACATTGTTATTGTTAATACAGTGCAAATTCGAAAATACAGCAGAATTTAAATAATAATAAGAAACCTAAATCAAACATAGAAAAAAAAAACATCCATATGAATATCTGGGCATGTTTTAACACAGACGTGACACTCTGCAACGGAATTTTGCAATCATACAGCATAACCATAAAAACATGCAGCATTTAAAGCATGCAGAATATGCAATGGATTTGCAGTCGTTTCTGCTATGGCATCTTTCCACTATGCCTGTCCCCAATTTGTTCATAGAAGGCATGTTTATCCACTGGAGGATTTGTTTCAAAACTACCTGGCAAAAATTGAGGAATCACTAAGAATCACCCTTTAAGTTGTCATTTATTTTATTGACTCATTGCACATTCAGTTTTCTATCCTGACACTTTGACATATATGTCCACTTAAAATATAGGATAGTTAATTTAACCCTTAACTACCCCCATTTGTGAGGGTCGGGGTTTTTGTTTAAAGTCCCATGCAAATCAATGGGAAATGTATCTTCCCATATAACTTCCGTACGGCTGGAGATATTTTAATAATACTGTTACGCCTAGCGCTCCGGGTCCCCGCTCCTCCCCGGAGCGCTTACGGCGTCTCTCTCTCCGCAGCGCCCCGGTCGGTCCCGCTGACCGGGAGCGCTGCACTGTCATGGCCGTCGGGGATGCGATTCGCACAGCGGGACGCGCCCGCTCGCGAATCGCATCCCAGGTCACTTACCCGTCCCGGTCCCCTGCTGTCATGTGCTGGCGCGCGCGGCTCCGCTCTCTAGGGCGCGCGCGCGCCAGCTCCCTGAGACTTAAAGGGCCAGTGCACCAATGATTGGTGCCTGGCCCAATTAGCTTAATTGGCTCCCACCTGCTCCCAGACTATATCTGATCTCTGTCCCTGCTCTCCCCTGCCGGATCTTGTTGCCTTAGAGCCTAGTGAAAGCGTTACTGTGTTTGTCCATACTGTGTACTTGACCTCCTGCTATTGCCTTATTGACTACGATTCTTGCTGCCTGCCCCGACCTTCTGCTACGTCCGACCTTGCTTCTGCCTACTCCCTTGTACTGCGCCTATCTTCAGCAGTCAGCGAGGTTGAGCCGTTGCTAGTGGATACGACCTGGTCACTACCGCCGCAGCAAGACCATCCTGCTTTGCGGCGGGCTCTGGTGAACACCAGTAGTGACTTAGAACCGGTCCACTAGCACGGTCCACGCCAATCCCTCTCTGGCACAGAGGATCCACCTCCTGCCAGCCGGCATCGTGACAAATACCTGGTACACATATTACTTATATGTCAAATAAAAACATATGATAGTTAAATTAACCCCTACCTACACCCTTATATAAAAGATGGGTTTTTGTTTCAAGTCCCGTGCAAGTATATGGGACTTCCAGTACCTTACTCCACAAGCTCCGCTCTGCATCTCCTGGTTAATGTGTCAATCCAGCTTGCAAGCCACACCCCGTCTCACAAAGACCGCCCACATTTTAAGCTCTACCCCTTTTATTATCTACCCTTTATGAGCATCGGTCTGGCATGCAAATCATGCCAAGTCCCACAAAGCCACGTCCCCTTCTATTTTCAGCTTACAATATCTTCTGAGGACAGGATATGAGGTCGGGATATGAGGATGGGATATAAGGGCGGTATATGAGGTTGGGATATGGAGACGGGATGTGAGGACGGGATATGAGGACGGGACATGAGGTCGGGATATGAGGTCGGGATATCAGGTCAAGATAGGAGGATGGGATAAGAGGTCAGGATATGAGGACAGGATAGGAGGTCGGGATAGGAGGTTGAGATATGAGGTCGGGATATGAGGACAGGATATGAGGTCGGGATTTGAGGACGGAATATGAGGTTGAGATATGAGGACAGGATATGGGGTTGGGATATGACAACAATATATGAGGACGGGATATGAAGTCAAAAGCTGCCTCCTTTGTTGATTTTCCTCCCCAACAAGGATTAGCAAGGAAAAACCGGGCAACGCCGGGTACTCAGCTAGTATTATAATAAAACTGTATATTGTATTACAGCCTTATAAGGCTTAGTGTTGAGACTAAACTCTACAAAAAACAGTGACATGGAAAATAAAAAAAGGTCATTTCCCAATGACACATTTCTATAAATAGTCATAAGTGTGATGATTAGAGAAGTAAAATGTGCTGAACTACATATAAAATCACTTTTACAACATTAACACTAGTCATTCAATGTCTTATATTGAACTCTGTTTTTGCATTTCTATTAAAAAGGTTATGATATAAATGTCATACATGTTTATCCTTTGTATTCCACCTTGCGATTTTTAACCCCTTAAGGACGCAGGACGTAAATGTACGTCCTGGTGAGGTGGTACTTAACGCACCAGGACGTACATTTACGTCCTATGCATAACCGCGGGCATCGGAGCGATCCCCGTGTCATGCGCGGCTGATCCCGGCTGCTGATCGCAGCCAGGGACCCGCCGGCAATGGCCGACGCCTGCGATCTCGCGGGCGTCCGCCATTAACCCCTCAGGTGCCGGGATCAATACAGATCCCGGCATCTGCGGCAGTTCGCGATTTGAATGAATGATCGGATCGCCCGCAGCGCTGCTGCGGGGATCCGATCATTCATAACGCCGCACGGAGGTCCCCTCTCCTTCCTCCGTGCGGCTCCCGGCGTCTCCTGCTCTGGTCTGTGATCGAGCAGACCAGAGCAGGAGATGACCGATAATACTGATCTGTTCTATGTCCTATACATAGAACAGATCAGTATTAGCAATCATGGTATTGCTATGAATAGTCCCCTATGGGGACTATTCAAGTGTAAAAAAAAATGTAAAAAAATGTAAAAGTAAAAGTAAAAAAAAAGTGAAAAATCCCCTCCCCCAATAAAAAAGTAAAACGTCCGTTTTTTCCTATTTTACCCCCAAAAAGCGTAAAAAACATTTTTTATAGACATATTTGGTATCACCGCGTGCGTAAATGTCCGAACTATTAAAATAAAATGTTAATGATCCCGTACGGTGAACGGCGTGAACGAAAAAAATAAAATAAAAGTCCAAAATTCCTACTTTTGTAATGCATTTTATTAAAAAAAAAATTATACAAAATTAATTAAAAGTTTTTCATATGCAAATGTGGTATCAAAAAAAAGTACAGATCATGGCGCAAAAAATGAGCCCCCATACCGCCGCTTATACGGAAAAATAAAAAAGTTAGATGTCATCAAAATAAAGGGATTATAAACGTACTAATTTGGTTAAAAAGTTTGTGATTTTTTTTAAGCGCAACAATAATATAAAAGTATGTAATAATGGGTATCATTTTAATCGTATTGACCCTCAGAATAAAGAACACACGTAATTTTTACCATTAATTGTACGGCGTGAAAACGAAACCTTTCAAAATTAGCAAAATTGCGTTTTTCGTTTTAATTTCCCCACAAAAATAGTGTTTTTTGATTGCGCCATACATTTTATGATATAATGAGTGATGTCATTACAAAGGACAACTGGTCGCGCAAAAAACAAGCCCTCATACTAGTCTGTGGATGAAAATATAAAAGAGTTATGATTTTTAGAAGGCGAGGAGGAAAAAATGAAAACGTAAAAATTAAATTGTCTGAGTCCTTAAGGCCAAAATGGGCTGAGTCCTTAAGGGGTTAAACTGTAGTTTGCACTAATATATTTGTTTAAGAGTTACAAACTGTGGGAAATGTATAAAACTCTGTGCCTGGCACAGATCAGTAAAAGGTCACACATTTAAATTTCACAACTTTTTACAGATCTTTGCAGTGCTCACGAAGTGGGCAGGGCTAACTGTGGAGGAAGTGGGGTTTTGCATGAAAAGGGACATGGTTGCCCCCGAAAGCTGCATTTTTTTTTTTTTATAATTTAAGCCTGCTGGCAGGCATTAATTGTAGTGGAAATCTATGCCAGCTTAAAGCTGGCATGAATTTCTGAGGCTGTGGCATGGGCAGTATTAAGTGTGCCTTTTGATAAACCCACTGATGGAGATATGTTTAAACTGGTCTACGAAACACTGGTCTTGGTAAATTCCCCTCCCCCTTTGTCAATGATGAGATATGGAAAGTTTTATGAATGTTTCTACCTACTGCTCCATAGTACGGGGTAACATCATGAATATGTAAACAATGTAAGCATGGCACTTTGTAGATATACCCTAAATTTCAGAGCGCTTTTGATATTTCATATTTCACCGTGACATTCTGGCACATTTCATCTGGTGTGTTCTTGGAGATAAATATCAATGTGATATCCTAGTAATGAAATATTTTACCACGCAGAAATAACACGTACAATAATGGCAGTCTCAATTACTGTCATGAGTAATGTAATACATAAATGGGAGCTGGAATGAGCATTACTTTGGGAGGAAAATTGGAAAGAAGTCACAGTTACTATAGTGAATGACCTTTATTGTGTAGCTTGATTCAATATTTGGCCCATGAGAGACACTGTCTTTTAGAAACACTGGCAGCAACATTCACAATAGCTTTACTAATAATGTACTTTGAATATTCAAATATTTTGAATATTCTGCATACAATGCTTCTGTTGGTGGGTCAGCACTTATCTTTACAAAAATAATTTATTGAAATACTCAAATGGTAAGGGACACATTATTTCACCTTTTAACAATGGGCTTTTATTTGTCATTTAAATCTTTTAACACATGGTGTTCCTTTGTCGCATTTTTAACCCCTTAAGGACTGAGCGATTTCACGTTTTTGCATTTTCGTTTTTTCCTCCTTGCCTTTAAAAAATCATAACCCTTTCAATTTTGCACCTAAAAATCTGTATTATGGCTTATTTTTTGCCCCACCAATTGTACTTTACAGTGACATTAGTCATTTTACTGAATAATCCATGGCGAAATGAAAAAAAAATTAATTGTGCAACAAACTTGAAGAAAAAATGCCATTTTGTAAATTTTGGGGGCTTCCGTTTCTACACAGTACATTTTTCGGTAAAAGTTACACCTTATCTTTATTCTGTAGGTCCATACAATTAAAATGATATCCTACTTGTATAGGTTTGATTTTGTATTACTTCAGAAAAAAATCATAAATACATGCAGGAAAATGTATACGTTTAAAATTGTCATTTTCTGAGCCCTTTAACTTTTTTATTTTTCTTTGTTCAGGGAGCTATGAGGGCTCATTTTTTGCACCGTGATCTGAAGTTTTTTACCAATATCATTTTTGTTCTGATCAGACTTTTTGATCACTTTTTATTCCCTTTTATGTGGTATAAAAAGTGATCAAAAATGTGCTATTTTGGACTTTGGAATTTTTTTGCTCGTACGCCATTGAACGTGCGGTTTTAAAAGTAGTATATTTTTATAATTCAGACATTTCCGCACGCGGTGATACCACATATGTTTATTTTTATTTTTATTTACACTGTTTTATTTTGTTAATAGGAAATGCCGGATGATTTAAACTTTTAGTTCAGAAGGGAATACCTGAAAGGGTTAACTTTTTTTTTACACTTTTTTTTGCGAGCTCATAGCTCCTATAGGGACCTATGAGCTTGCAATGGCTGATTGCATACACAGATTGTTGCCTTGCTGTTGCATGGCAACAAGCTGTGTAATCGGCAGTTGATTGCTCCAGCCTGTAACTCAGGCATGGAGCAATCAATCAGAGCCGGGATTTCGACGGAAGAAGGTAGGGACCTTCTTCTCTCCGGGTAGCTGATCGGGGCATCGCGATTTTATCGCGATGACCCCAATCAGCCCGACTGAGCAGCTGGTAAGCATTTACTTTCACTTTCGATGCGGCGCTCAGCTTTGAGCACCGCATCGGAAGGGTTAATAGCGTGTGGCCGAACGATCGCAGCCGCACGCTATTAGCCGCGGGTCCCGGCTGTGAATAGGTGCCGGGACCATCCCGCTATGACGCGGGGTCCCGCTGGGACCCCGCGTTATAGACAGGGACCGGACTTAGGACGTACTCATACGTCCTAAGTCCTTAAGGAGTTAAATACATCAAAAATATATGTATTTTAAATACAAGCATTTTTATATGAGAGTTAAGTGGAGTTTTTTTTATGAGTCATTTTGTACTTGTCCTACATTAGGTACAACATTGCAATGTTATAAAAAGCCTATGAGAAAACGCTAAAAAAAAAAATCCTTTCATGGAACAAGTTTAATTTAAAAAATGCCATCAAAATTTCATAAACCAAAATGCATTATATGTAGGGTGTTTGCCATGTAACACTTCAAGTGTTGCATGGCAAATAAAGAATTTGTATTTATGAACCAGCTAGAGAAAATAGATGATATGTCATTGAAGACAGTTCACATATTTTTTTTATTTTACAGAGAGAAACTGCCCTCTGCAGTTATCATAATAGAAATTGTGATGTGTAACAGGAGTGCGTACAGTAAGTGCATAAGTCAAACTTGGGCACAATGACGTGACCTAATCTAAATATGAATTTGTCACAAGATTGGATACATACAAATGTCTTGAGCATTCTTATCCTTCATCAAGTGGGCTCAAAAGAATATCCCCTAATAATTCCTTGTGGCTTCCTACATGTTTCTGTCACTGGTACTGGTGTCATCATCTGGGAGATATAGTTCACAAGAGACATAGGGGAAGAATAGCGCTGATATAACAAAAAGAGAAGTGACAGAATAAGTGCAATGTATAAATTGTGAACCTTATCTTTAGATATTTCTAGGCCAATAATAAATACACTTGTCAATTCTCTGCACTAAAAATCTAAACTTGTGATCAAAATTACAGTTCTATACCCATGCTTCAATGGATGACATATGTTATTTTACACTCTGTGATGGTTTACATTAGTGTTGCTCGCGAATATTCGCAATTCGAATTTTATTCGCGAATATTGCATATTCGAGAATTCGCGAATATTGCAAATATAGCACTATATATTCATAATTACGAATATTCATGTTTTTTTTCCCATATGCGAAAATATATGTGCATATTCGCGAATATTGAGTCCTCCCTTATTTAATGGTATAAGGATCTGTGACTAGTGATTTTTTGCCCATTGAAATCAATAGGCCCATTGTGGTCTATGGGCATCTCACAGCATGTAAAACAGAAAGCTAAGCAGGAATGTCTTGGCAGCACAGTGGATGGGAGACCACTACGGGTTCGAGTCCCGGGGTGGGACTGAGCTTTACAGTGTTGTAGTTTAACTTTACTTTCCTGGAAAAGCTGCTGAGTTGCCCATAGCAAACAGATTGCTACCTCCATTTTTCAGAGGCATTTTCAAAAATGAAAGAAGCAATCTGATTGGTTGCTATGGGCAACTGCACAACTCTTCCTTCACACTGGTTTTGATGAATCTCCCCCATAGAGGGAGATTCATCAAAACCTGTTCAGAGGAAAAGTTTCTGAGTTGCCCATAGCAACCAATCAGATCGCTTCTTTCATTTTTCACAAGGCCTCTGCAAAATGAAAGAAGCGATCTGATTGGTTGCTATGGGCAACTCAGCAGCTTTTCCTGGAAGTTTCTGAGTTGCCCATAGCAACCAGATGGCTTCCTTCATTTTTCAGAGGCCTTTCCAAAAATGAAAGAAGCAATCTGATTGGTTGCTATGGGCAACTGCACAACTCTTCCTCTACACTGGTTTTGATGAATCTCCCCCATAGACGGAGATTAATCAAAACCTGTCCAGAGGAAAAGTTTCTGAGTTGCCCATAGCAACCAATCAGATTGCTTCTTTCATTTTTCACAAGGCCTCTGCAAAATGAAAGAAGCGATCTGATTGGTTGCTATGGGCAACTCAGCAGCTTTTCCTGGAAGTTTCTGAGTTGCCCATAGCAACCAGATTGTTTCCTTCATTTTTCAGAGGCCTTTTCAAAAATGAAAGAAGCAATCTGATTGGTTGCTATGGGCAACTGCACAGCTCTTCCTCTACACTGGTTTTGATGAATCTCCCCCATAGAGGAAGATTTATCAAAACCTGTCCAGAGGAAAAGTTTCTGAGTTGCCCATAGCAACCAATCAGATCGCTTCTTTCATTTTGCAGAGGCCTTGTGAAAAATGAAAGAAGCAATCTGGTTGGTTGCTATGGAAAACTCAGCAGCATTTCCAGGAAAGTAAAGTTAAACCACAACACTGTAAAACTCTGTGTCACCCCTGGTGGTCTCCCATCTACTGTGCTGCAAAGAGAGTCCTGCTTATCTTACTGTTTTAAATGCTATGAGATCCCCATAGACCACAATGGGCCTATCTGTTTCCATGGGTGAAAAATCATGCACTCAATAATGCACTAGTCACAGTTCCCTATACCATTAAAGAAGGGAGGGCTCAATATTCGCGAATATGCGAATATATTTTCGCATATGCGAAAAAACAAATACATTGAATATGGGAATTTCGCGAATATATGACGAATATTCGTCCATATATTCGCAAAATATCGCAAATTCGAATATGGCCTATGCCAATCATCACTAGTTTACATGTATCATCCTGATAGGGATTATGTGATGTTGTTCTGTGTTGGTACATAGGGCAATGCATAGATGCACACACAGTTAAAAGGAAGACAAGGGTTTTCAGCTGTGTTTAACAAAAACCGGTGCAAAATAAATGCCATATGGGATGTATTAGGATATTACCATAGGTTGGGCAATATTAGTAAAATATAGCCCAGCAAGTACAAACAGTATGGAATGTATATACATTAGGAGAAAATACCAGGTTAAGCACATAACCACGTGGGAAGGACTTTCACTGTAAAGGGACCCTATAATATCAAAAGTCACCAGGCTCATAAATAGAGCAACCAAAGATCTACAAGAAGAGATAAGAATCACATCAGGCAATAAGACATTGGGGTAATATGCAAAGGGACATGGGGAATAATTGTCCACTAGGGGCAATGAGGGCAGCCCTAATAGTGGAATGGGGGAATATAGCAGGGCCCTAAGAGGCCCTATTGTGGAGCCCTCTACCTAGTAAGAAATACCCTAATAAGAAAACCCTCATTACAGAACCTCTTTTTGAGTCATAATGTCTTGTATTTCTGAGCATTTCATATCTATTAAAGTTACTTAATTCCTTCCTGTCACAACTCTTCAAATCCAAGTTTTTATTTTAAAATAAAAATGTTTAAAAAAATAAATTCCTCCATAATAAAATACTTCGAAAACAGTTGGATTGGTTTATTACTGTTGGCTGTGCTTTGGGTGGCCTAGATATTATTGTATAGTCTTATGATATAGCTGCAGTGAACACTGGACATGATTTTCCAATGAACTATTGTTTGCCACAATTCGTCATGCAGTGATATGAACTGTAATCGATCTGTAAAGTCAACCTAGTCTATTCAGTGTGGTGCAAACTATGGAAGAAGAATAGAAATTATGTATTTCCTTTGGCATGTTTGCAAATGCATCACTAAAAATAATTTTGCCACAGAAAGGGTGTGTATGCACTCACCGCTCAATATAGGTCATTACGTTCCGGGGTCCGGGTGACGGGAAGCTGGATATCAGCGTGGACACATCAGGATAACACTTAGAGGCAAAGCTGGCAGTTTTGCACGACAGACGTGCAAAACTGCCGGTATTGCCTCTGAGTGCTACCCTGATGCGTCCACGCTGATATCCAGCTTCCCGTGACTGGACACCGGAACGTAATGACCTATATTGAGCGTTGAGTGCATACACACACTTTCTGTGCCATACTTATTGATACTTCATCTTTAGTATATGCACCCCGTAGGAGGCTTTTACATAGATCGCCGAGGTTGAACTGCATACTCCATACAGGTGAAGTTGCCGTCCAGTGTGCCCTCCCCTTTCTGTCTTATATTCCAGTTACTAAAAATAATTTCCTATACTGTTAATTGTCTGAGATGATGTAGGTTCGTGTCACACACTCTTAAAATGTAACATAGATAACTCACTAGACAAATCTAGACAGTCAAAAGTGATTTCACGTGGTATTCCAGACAGAGTACAACATGTACAACCTGCTCTGAACAGCTTGCTGGCATCAGGATAATTGATTTTGGTCTTTGCCCTTATCTACTGTTTGGACAAAAATGATTTCAACGGAAAGAAAAGATCAACACTAAAGAAGTGAGCTGCATAATAGCATTGTGTTTGGTGCTTCTCATGCTGCTCATGTAAACAGCAGCAGAATGCGGACACGAGTATCAATGATCCCGAGGTGCTTGTGATATTTAAAGAGCCTTGTTCCTGCTGTGTCCTAGACCATAGCCACCAGGGTGCAAGCGCATATGCTCATGAAATGATGGTTTGCATTAATCCCAAGAAAGAAACATATAGCTAAAACAGTTCTTTCAATGTGGCTTCTATGTAATGCTAAATATGAGTTATGTTGGTTGATCCAATTAAATGGAAGGTGAGCCATGCAGAACATAGTATGACGATTCCTCAGCTCATGTAATAAGAATCATTGTGCCAGTCTGCAGATTGTGTAGACGGTCAGAAGGAGAATGCCAATGATAAGCTGAGGGCAAAGACAGACTTGAATAACAAAACACACTGCTGCTCCTCCTCCATAAATTGTGATTGTTACACAATTACTTTCTAAATGTACACTTGGAATATTTTCTGTAAATGACAATAACAGGTATAGAATATTCTCATGCAGGGGTAAAGCCAGTAAAAATTTAATTAGAAGGTCTACAGTATATTATTGAAAGACAAGTGGCCCCTATAGCTGTATGAATGATACATAGTGTGTATTTTAATTTCTACTTTTATTTAACTATGTCCATCATTTTACTACTTAATTATATAATCCCATGATTTATTTCTGTTTTCAGTCTGTATGTACCCCTTGTACAGTGGGGATCAAAAGTTTGGGCACCCCAGGTAAAAATTTTTATTAACCTCCTGAGCGGTATTCCCGAGCGTGACTCGGGGTTAATTTTCCCTGCCAGGATCGGTAACCCCGAGTCACGCTCGGGGTAGAATTGCAGAGTTCCCGGCCGGGCTGCACGACATATCGCAAAAGCAATGCGATATAGCGATTCGGCCCCCGGGAAAACATGCGATTATCTGCTCTGGTCGGCTCCCGTTGCAGGGGCCGGCCAGAGCAGTTAAAGAAAAATACTAAAAGTCAGTGTTTCCCTACCAGGGGGCCTCCAGCTGTTGCAAAACTACAACTCTCAGCATGCCCGAACAGCCAAAGGCTGTCCGGGCATGCTGGGAGTAGTAGTTTCACAACAGCTGGAGGCCCCCTGTTAGAAAAACACTGAGCTAAATGTAAAAGGAAGAAGTAGTAAAATCAAAAAACCTTTTGCTCACCTAGTCCCGGTCCCTGCAGATGCCGTTCCCCTCTGTGCGGTCCGGGGTGTCCTCTATTCACTATTCATCTTCTAGGACCTTTCACTTTTCAGCCAATCACAGGCCGCAGTGGTGTCAAGCCTGTGATTGGCTGAAGGGGAAAGGACATGTTCTGCAGCAAATACACTAGGTTTGAAATCTGCCGGCAAACCCAGTGTATTCTGCTGCAGGACAAGGTGACAAGGGGGGATGAATGTGACAAAGGGGGGAATGTGACAGGAGGGGGGGATGTGACAAGGGGGGGGAATGTGACATGAAGGGGGGAAATGTGACAGGGGGGGGGAATGTGACAAGGGGGGGAATGTGACAGGGGGGGGATGTGACAAGGGGGGGGGAATGTGACAGGGGGGAATATGACAGGGGGGGATGTGACAGGGGGAGGGGAATGTGACATGAAGGATGGATGTGACAAGGGGGGGGATGTGACAGGGGGAGGGGAATGTAACATGAAGGGGGAGAATGTGACAAGGGTGGGAATGTGACAAGGGGGGAAGAATGTGACAAGGAGGGGGGAGAATGTGACAAGGAGGGGGGAGAATGTGACGGGGGATGTGACATGGCAGAGGGGGAATGTGACAAGGGAGGGGGAATGTGACAAGGGAGGGGGAATGTGACAGGGGAGATGTGAAATGGGCGGAGGGAGATGTGAAATTCAGTTAAAAAAATTGTACCGCTTTTGGTACAAATTTCCAGACAGAATCATACCGCCAGAGAGGTTAATGTGCATAAAGAAGCCAAGGAAAGATGGAAAAATCTCCAAAAGGCATCGAATTACAGATTAGACATTCTTATAATATGTCAACAAAAGTTAGATTTTATTTCCATCATTTACACTTTCAAAATAACAGAAAACAAAAAAAAAGTTTGGTCACCCTGCAGAATTTATAGCATGCACTGCCCCCTTTGCAAAGCTGAGACCTGCCAATGTCATGGATTGTTCTTAATCATCATCTGGGAAAACCAGGTGATGTCAATCTCAAAGGTTTTAAATGCCTAGACTCACCTGACCTTGCCCCAACAATCAGCACCATGGGTTCTTCTAAGCAGTTGTCTAGGAATCTGAAATTGAAAATAGTTGACACTCACAAAGCTGGAGAAGGCTATAAGAAGATAACAAAACGTTTTCAGATGTCAATATCCTCTGTCCGGAATGTAATTAAGAAATGGCAGTCATCAGGAACAGTGAAAGTTAAAGCAAGATCTGGAAGACCAAGAAAAATATCAGACAGAACAGCTCGCAGAATTGTGAGAAAAACAATTCAAAACCCACGTTTGACTGCACAATCCCTCCAGAAAGATCTGTCAGACACTGGAGTTGTGGTACACTATTCCATTATAAAGAGATACTTGTACAAATATTGTCTTCATGGAAGAGTCATCAGAAGAAAACCTCTTCTACGTCCTCACCACAAAAATCAGCATTTGATCTTTGCAAATGAACATATAGACAAGCCTGATGCATTTTGGAAACAAGTTCTGTGGACCGATGAGGTTAAAATTGAACTTTTTGGCCGGAATGAGCCAAGGTACGTTTGGAGAAGAAGGGGAACAGAATTTAATGAAAAGAACCTCTGTCCAACTGTTAAGCATGGGGGTGGATCAGTCATGCTTTGGGGTTGTATTGCAGCCAGTGGCACAGGGAACATCTCACGAGTAGAAGGAAAAATGGATTTAATAAAATTTCAGCAAATTTTGGATGCTAACTTGATGCCATCTGTGAAAAAGCTGAAGTTAAAGAGAGGATGGCTTCTACAAATGGATAATGATCCTAAACACACCTCGAAATCCACAGGGGATTACATCAAGAGGTGTAAACTGAAGGTTTTGCCATGGCCTTCACAATCTCCTGACCTCAACATAATTGAAAATCTATGGATAGACCATAAAAGACAGACAGCCCAGAAATCTCAAAGAACTGGAAGACTTTTGTAAGGAAGAATGGGCAAAGATACCTCAAACAAGAAGTGAAAGACTCTTGGCTGGCTACAAAAAGCGTTTACAAGCTGTGATACTTGCCAAAGGGGGCAGTACAAGTACAAGGCCCAAACTTTTGCAGACACCATATTTTTGTTTTCTGTTATTTTGAAAGTGTAAATGATGAAAATAAAATCTAACTTTTGTTGAAATATTATAAGAATGTCTAATCTGTAATTTTATGCCTTTTGGAGATTTTTCCATCTTTCCTTGGCTTCTTTATGCACTTTAATACAAATGTTATACCTTGGGTGCCCAAACTTTTGATCCCCACTGTATATTGATTTTTGTTTGTGGTGCTGTACATATAACCCCCCCCCCCACCTTTCTTTTTCCCTGTTTCTATCTTTCTCTCTCTTTTTATATAAATTATCCTTAGGTTAGGTTTACATTAGCATTCAGAGCTCTGTTATGAAGCTACATTTGCTGATTCAGTCATTATGATGGGACTTTAGCTTACAAAAAAAAACAACTGCATCCACAACGCTCATGTGAACCTAGCCTTAAAGTGTCCCTGTTTTTAAAAATTGACATGTCATAGAGACACATCAAAAGTTTTGCTCTCTTAAAGTCTGTGTATTGAAACCCCCATCAGCTGCTAGACCAAGTAGGATGAACTTCCCAGTTCTTTCTCTCCCTAGTGTCTCATAGATGCAGGAGATGGGGCCCATACACTCTCTATAGAATCCATCTTCTACAGAAAGGAGAAGTGCTTAGCTGAGCCCTTCTCTCCACTCATTCTAGAAAGCAATGATAATCTCAGCACCCAAACCTTGTCCGATGAAAATGTTTAACCTGTTTCCATATGACATGTCTAAACTTTTCTTAAAGTGCAACTCCGATGATGGCCCAGAAGAAGCATTTATTTTTAAATCTTCCAGTAATTTAGTATCATTAGACTTGACTGAGACTAAAACCATTGGTTGTAAGTCTATAGGACTTCTGGCAAATGCACTTGTAGTTGTCAGGAGATTTAGAAAGATGTCCTGACATTGGACCATCATCAGAGTTACATTATTGAAAGTAACACTTTAAAAGGGTACTGCACTGCAAAACATTATTTTTTTAATCAACTGATGCTAGAAAGTTAAACAGATTTGTAAATTACTTCTATTAAAGATCATAACCCTTCCAGTACTTATCAGCTGCTGTTATGATCCAGAGGAAGCTCTTTTCTTTTTGAATTTCATTTTTGCCTGACCACAGTGCTCTCTGCTGACACCTCTGTCAGTTTTAGGAACTGTCCAGAGCATAGATGTGTTTTCTATGGGGATTTGCTCCTACTCTGGACAGTTCTTAAAATGGACAGAGGTGTCAGCATAGAACACTGGGGTCAGACAGAAAGAAAATTCAAAAAGAAAAGAACTTCCTGTGGATCATAACAGCAACTCATAAGTACTGGAAAGATTAAGATTTTTTAATAGAAGTAATTTACAAATCTGTTAAACTTTCTGGCACCAGTTGATTTAAAAAAAAAAAAAAAATGTTTTCCACCGGAGTACCCCTTTGAAGACTGTTTGCAGCAATACTGATACCCTTGTAGTGAGGGGTTAAGGGGGTACTCCACCCCTGGCATCTTATCCCCTATCCAAAGGATAGGAGATAAGATGTTAAATCGCCGCGGTCCCACTGCTGGGGACCCTGGGGATCGCCGCTGCGGCACCCCGCCATCATTACTGCACAGAGCGAGTTCGCTCTGTGCGTAATGACGGGCGATACAGGGGCCAGAGCAGTGTGACGTCATGACTCCGCCCCTCATGACATCACGGCCCGTCCCCTTAATGCAAGTCTATGGCAGGGGGTGTGACGACCGCCACGCCCCCTTCCCATAAACTTGTATTGAAGGGGGCAGGCTGTGACGTCACGAGGGGAGGAGTCGTGATGTAACGATGCTCCGGCCCCTGTATTGCCCGTCATTACGTGCAGAGCGATCTCGCTCTACGCAGTAATGATAGCGGGGTGCTGCAGCAGCGATCCCCGGGGTCCCCAGCAGCGGGGTCGGGCAATCTGACATCTTATCCCCTATCCTTTGGATAGGGGATAAGATGTCAAGGGTGGAGTACCCCTTTAATGATTGCTTACAGCTGTATTGGTACCAGGGTAGTGAGGGGTTAATGATTATTTGCAGTCATACTGGTAAGCTTGTAGTGAAGGGTTTATTATTGTTTTCAGCTATACTGGTACCCTTGTAGTGAGGGGTTAAAGAATGTTTGCAGCTATACTGGTACCCTTGTAGTGAGGGGTTAAAGAGTATTTGCAGCTATATTGGTTTAACACATGAATCCTTGCAGTAAGTAATACATTTAATCAATGAAACCAGTAGAGAAACATTTAAGACAATAGTATAAGACAATGGTGTAAGGCAAAAATACAACACATATAACACGTAAAAGCAAATATTACATGATATAATACTAACTTGTAGAACATTGATTATTGAAGGAAATACTTTTAATTTATGACATTAAAATACTTTTATGTTTACAATCATCTTGTGCACTTTCCCCATTTTTACAACAATATATGACGATACTTTAAGGGTATATCTGATCAGGTCTACTCTAAATCCCCCCATAAAAACATCACTATATATATGATTGCAGAAAAACATCTATTTAAAAACTGGGTTGCTGCAATTTCTACTTTGGCCAGCAGAGGTCTCCTTTGTCTGTGCTCTGAATCATTGTGAATGTGCAGCAAATACCTTTAGAGAAATGCAAGTGGTTTTGGAAATAACCCAGAAACATTTTTGATGTCCTCCATCTACGTTGCCTCTTTTTCATAGACATTTTTCAGCTAGTCACATTCCATTGATTTCATGTCACGCCAAAACTCTTATCAAATTTTTTTTCAGGAAAGCTCAAGTTCTTAAGTACAAGAAAATCTATACAACATTTTCTTAAAAAATGATGTCTGATTGCATGTCAAGGATATGTTTTTTAAGACATGTTTTTTTTAGCAGGTTAAATTAAGTCTTTTATCTAAGTCAGGATAGTTGAGGAGAGAATGATACAGATACACAAAACAATTATTATTGTGTGACAGGGTACAGTTTTCATAGGGTTATTATTGTCTTACTTATGAAAGTGAATAAAAAAGAAAATATAGACATTATGAAACCTCTCACTAAAATAGAAGATAGTGTTGCATACTTGAAAAATCACAACCATCCTGTAAGAACTCTATAGGCAAGGACACTAGCGTTCACTGCTCACATGACATCTGCATTTTTCCTCACCATTGGGGATTTATTTTTTATTTTTTTGGTCTTTGGTGTTTTTTTTTTATTTTTTATTAAATAGGCCCCATCAAAATGAAAAACTTTTTATATGTTGTACATCGTGGCAAATCATTATCCTTTCTAATATAATTCATAAAAAATGTTTTCTGCTTTTTTATAGATATCATTGCTTATAAAAAAAAAGACCACTAGGTGTCCCAATATCACCCAGAACATAATCCTGTCCGGCTGCAGCATCATCTTTGTCCCAGCTGAAGCCCAGGCTGGGACAAAGTCCAATAAGTCAGGGTTGAACTAGCATTCCTCTGTGCTCACTCCTCTCCTATTTATCAGACTCCTGTCTGAAAACAGAGAGGAAGGAGTTATAGAGCAGCCTGCAATGATTGGATGTAGAGATTTAGCACAGCAAAGCAGACTCAGGAAGGAAGTGAATGCATAATGAGTAAGGGCGAGCTTAGTGCTTGCCTCAAACACTCCCCTTCCTGAGCAGTGGATGTCAGAAAGAGTGAGCAGCAGAACAGAGCAAAATATACAGAAGCTAAACACAGGAAAATAAATAAAGGGGCAAATAATTCCAAAAAGATCAGAAATTTATTACTACAGCCCTTTTCCTTGCAAAAGTGACAATGGAGCAAGATGCGCTAAATGTATTATTCATCTTAAAGGGGTACTCTGGTGGAAAACTTTTTTTTAATCCACTGGTGCCAGAAAGTGAAACAGATTTGTAAATTACTTCTATTAAAACATCTTAATCCTTCCAGTACTTATTAGCTTCTGAATACTACATTGAAAATTATTTTCTTTCTGGAACACAGAGCTCTCTGCTGACATCACAACCACAGTGCTCTCTGCTGACATCTCTGTCCATTTTAGGAACTGTCCAGAGCAGCATATGTTTGCTATGGGGATTTTCTCCTACTCTGGACAGTTCCTAAAATGGACAGAGGTGTCAGCAGAGAGCACTGTGCTCATGATGTCAGCAGACAGCTCTGTGTTCCAAAAAGAAAATAATTTCCTCTGTAGTATTCAGCAGCTAATAAGTACTGGAAATATTAAGATTTTTTAATAGAAGTAATTTGAAAATCTGTTTAACCCCTTAAGGACGCAGGGTTTTTCCGTTTTTGCATTTTCATTTTTTCCTCAACACATTCTAAAAATCATAACGCTTTAAATTTTGCACATAAAATTCCATATGATGGCTTATTTTTTGCGCCCCTAATTCTACTTTGCAGTGACATTAGTCATTTTACCCGGGCTTCCGTTTCTACGCAGTGCATTTTTCAGTACAAAAGACACCTCATCTTTATTCTGTAGGTCCATACGGTGAAAATGATATCCTACTTTTATAGGTTGGATATTGTCGTACTTCGGAAAAAATCATAACTACATGCAGGAAAATTTTTATGTTAAAAATTCTCATCTTCTAACCCCTATAACTTGTTTATTTTTCCGCGTACGGGCCGGTATGAGGACTCATTTTTTTTGCGCCGTGTTCTGTAGTTTGATTGATCAGACACTTTGATCGCTTTTTATTCATTTTTTCATTATAGAAAAAGGTGACCAAAAATACACTATTTTGGACTTTGGAATTTTTTTGCACGTACGCCATTGACCGTGCGATTTAATTAATTATATATTTTTATAGTTCGGACATTTCCGCAAGCAGCGATACCACATATGTTTATTTTTATATACACAGTTTTTTTTTGTTTTTTTTTATGGGAAAAGGGGGGTGATTCAAACTTTTATTACGGAAGAGGTTAACTTTTTTTTTTCAATTTTTTTTTTTTGCAGTGCTATAGCTCCCATAGGGAGCTATAGCACTGCACATACTGATCTCTTATGCTGATCCCTGCAAAGCCATAGCTTTGCATGGATCAGCGAAATAGGGGCTCGATTGCTCAAGCCTGTAGCTTAGGCTTGGAGCAATCAAACCCCGATCGGACACGGCGGAAACAGGTAAAGGGACCTCCGATCGCGTCCTAGCTGATCGGAACATTGCGATTTTATTGCAATGTCACGATCAGCCCGACTGAGCTGCCGGGAATGCGTTTACTTTCACTTTCAGACACGGCGGTAGACTTTGATCGCCACGTCTGAAAGGTTAACAGCACCAATCTGTGCCGCTCGCTGTTAGCCCAGGGTCCCAGCTATGAATAGCAGCCGGGACCGACCCGGTGTGATGCGGGGTCACGATGTGACCCCATTTTAAACACCGGGACCGGGCGTAGGGCATTCAGATACGCCCTACGTCCTTAAGAGGTTACTTTCTGGTACCAGTTGATTATAAAAAATAAGTTTTCCACCTGAGTACCCCTTTAAGTCTATTTATAAATTCAGCACATTGTTTTATTGCCCATGTGTGCAACGCTTTGAAATCCTTTTATGCTAATTTGTGGCATAAATTGTGGTATATCATAGGTTGCGATATATCATAGGTCTCATCATCTCCTGCTTATCCCTGCCAACTTTTTGCAATTGTGGTGAAAGAGGTATAAGGGTGCATTCACATATTGGATTGCATATTCAATAGCTTAACCCCTTAACGACCATGGAGGTATATTTACGTCCGTGGCCAGCTCCCGATCTGTGAAGCACGCTCAGCTTTGTATCTTGTATCTCCGATCGGGCTGATGTCTGGTATTAACCCTTTAGATGCCACGATCAAAGTTTATCGTGGCGTCTAAAACGGGAGAACATCCTGTCAGTTAGCTCAGCGGAGCAGTTCGGGACTGCTGCAGGGAAATTTCCCCACGGCCTCCCGAACAGCTGAGTGGACAGCGGGAGGCTCCCTACCTGGATCCACGCTGTCCGATCAGCGTTTGATTGCTCCAAGCCTTAGATCCAGGCTTGAGCAATCAAGCACAGATAGTACTGATCAATTCAATGCTATAACAATAATATTGCAAAAAATATATATATTTTAAATAGTTAATAAATGTGATTTAACCCCTTCCCTAATAAAAGTCTGAATCCCCCCCCCCTTTTCCCATAAAAAAAAAAAAAATGTGCAAAAAAATATAAAGATACATATGTGAAATCACCACATGCATAAATGTCCGAACTATAAAACTATATTGTTAATTAATCAATGGCGTACGCGCCCAAAAATTCAAAAGTCCAAAATAGATATACCATAACAAATTAATAAAAAGCACTCAAAAAGTCCGATCAAAACAAAAATGCTTCAGATCACGGTGCATAAAATGAGCCCTCATACCGGCCCATATGCAGAAAAATAAAAAAGCTATAGGGGTTATAAGTTGACAATTTTAAACGTATACATTTTTCTGCATGTAGTTATGTTTTTTTTCAGAAGTACGACAAAATCAAACCTATATAAGTAGGGTATCATTTTAATCGTATGGACCTGTGGAATGAAGATTAAGTGTCATTTTTACTGCAAAATGTACTGTGTAGAAACGGAAGCCTCCAAAATTAACAAAATGGTGTTTTTTCTTCAATTTTGTCGCACAATTATTTTTTTTCTTCCAATTTGTCGTAGGTTTTTTGGTAAAATGACTAATCTCATTACAAAGTAGAATTGATAGCACAAACAAAAAGCCATCATATGGATTTTAAGGTGCAACATTGAAAGGGTTATGATTTTTAAAATGTAAGGAGGAAAAAATGAAAAGTGCAAAAATGGAAAAAAAAGCTTGGTCGTTAAAGGGGTACTCCGGTATATTTTTTTTAAATCAACTGTTGCTAGAAAGTTAAACAGATTTGTAAATTACTTCTATTAAAAAATCTTTATCCTTCCAGTACTTTTTAGCAGCTGTATGCTACAGAGAAAATGATTTTCCTTTTGAATTTCTTTTCTGTTTTGTCCACAGTGCTCTCTGCTGACACCTGATGCCCATATCAGGAACTGTCCAGAGCAGGAGAAAATCCTCATATCAAACCTATGCTACCCTGGACAGTTCTGATACAGACAGAGGTGTCAGCAGAGAGCACTGTGGACAAGACAAATAAGAAATTCAAAAAGAAAAGAATTTCCTCTGTAGCATACAGCTGCTAATAAATACTGGAAGGATAAAGACTTTTTGATAGAAGTAATTTACAAATCTGTTTAACTTTCTGGCACCAGTTCATTTAAAAAAAAAAGTTTCCACCGGAGTACCCCTTTAAGGGGCTAATACAGCAGGAGAATTTCAAAGTGCCTTCTGCCGTAGCCCTGCCAGATTTGCGCCATACCCCACTGATTTCAATGAGGTGACTGACTCCAATGGACTAATTTTCCTACAGTATCTGGCTTTTTCAGTCCAGTTCTAAAACTGAATATGGTCAGAGAATGAGCTGACCGGAGACACGACCTGACTCTATTGAAATCAAAGGGGTACAGTGCAGATCTGGCTGGAATATGGCAGGAAACGTTTTGAAATGTTCCCACTGTATGTGTGTGTGTGTGTGTGTGTGTGTATATATATATATATATATATATATATATATATATATACAATTTATTTTATTCTTTTTCTTAGAAAACTGATACCGATTCACAAACTTGGAAAACACTGCAGTTTTTGAGGACAGCATTTTGAGCCAAAGCCAGGAGTTTATTCAAAAGAAATGTAAGTTTAAAGAAAAAATGTTATCTTTGGCTAAGAAACAACATCTAAGACTGCAGTGGCTTTTTTGCCACACAAAATGCGCTGTTGTGAAATCGGCCTAAGTAGAATTCTATTTGATTCCCACCATAACTGGGGGATACTTGTATAGTATCAATTTTAAATATTCTTACATACCCGGTGTATAGGAAGAAATAGGGGAGAGCTAGGATAGATCTAGGTTTGCCAATCACACATGTATAATATTAGCCATTATTTTAAGGAAATTTGTCATCAGTGTCACCTGCACTAGCCTGTCAGTACAGTACTGTCAGTACTCTAATTTTCCTGCAATCTTCCACCGTATCTTCTGTTCCAGGGTAGAGTTTGAGCATGGTTAGAGCTAAGTGCTCTCCCCACTGCTCCGCCCATGCCCCAAGTTGGCCCTGGAGCAGAAGATAAAGTGGAAGATTGCAGGAGAACCAGAGCATGGAACATGACAAGGTAAGTATCACTGTCATCAGTGTCACCTGTACTTCCTGTCTATATCCACAGGTTAGTGCCAGTGGCACTGATGATAGATTTCCATTTAAAACGATGCATCACTGGAACAGACTGATGAAATGTGCTAGAAAATATGGGTGCAGTATTTTAAGGACAGCAAACCATAGGTACTACAGCAATGAAAGAGAAAAGTAACAGCACTAACCACATTTTATGCCTTCTTAATATTCATCTTGCCAAGCGCAGTAGTGGGTCGGCGCGTAGAGATTGTGTCTCTCCACGCCGACCCGCTACTCTGCTTTCCAAGATGAATATTAGGAAGACATAAAATGTGGTTAGTGCTCTTCCTTTTCTCTTTTATTGCTTTAAATATTCTTAGTGCATCATTTCTTGTAACTACTAGTGTCTGCATAACTTTAGAATGTCCAAATGTGTTTGTAAACAAACTAACTAGGTTATACTTCATCTGGACATTTCTTTAGAAAATGCTTATCACTGAGAGGTCAGTATTTATCACATTCCTTGAAGCCATGGGAATAAATTAAGGGGGTCACTGCACAATCCGAAACACAGTGGGCTCCAAAAGAAGATTAGGAACCATAAATTGTCCAGGGACTTTATAATGAGCGAATCATTTAATCAATTGATAGTAAACAAAGTGAAGAATCGTAATTACATTTTACTGGATGCTGAAAGCTTCTTAGTGACAGTCAAGGAGAATAATTAGTTTGTTTTCATTTGCTCATTCATTTATAATCTGTATATTGCATTTCATATTGTATTTAAAGTTAATATCACTGAAAAAGACATCTAGAAATGCTTCAATAGTGGAGTTCTATCTTATGGCAAGAACTTGAATGGACACTCATTTTTGCAAAAACTTTTTATTAAATGTAGAAAATAACATTATATGTATATTTGCAATACACATTGGTTAAAAATGTGTATAGTTTTATATATTTTATCCCGGCTTCTATTGCCTGTGTCTCTCTGTGCAGAGACAAAATGCAGGAAGTGTTGGCAGGACAACAAGGACTCTGTGCACTGAAAACAAGCAGGGTTTTTTGCAGTGAGGACAAGCAGGGGTCTGTGCATTGAGGACAAGCAGGGCTCTGTGCAGTGAAGAGAAGAAGGGCTCTGTGCAGTGAGGACAAGCAGGGCTCTGTGCAGTGAGGACAAGCAAGGCTCTTTGCAGAGAGGACAAGCAGGGCTCTGTACACTGAGGACAAGCAGAGCGCTGTGCACTGAGGACAAGCAGGGCTCTGTACACTGAGGACAAGCAGGGCTCTGTACACTGAGGACAAGCAGGGCTCTGTGCTCTGAGGACAAGCAGGGCTCTGTACACTGAGGATAAGCAGGGTTCTGTGCAGTGAGGACAAGCAGGGCTCTATGCAGTGAGGACAAGCAGGGCTCTCTGCAGTGAGGACAAGCAGGGCTCTGTGCAGTGAGGGCTAGCAGGGCTCTGTGCAGTGAGGACAAGCAGGGCTCTGTACACTGAGAACAAGCAGGGCTCTGTACACTGAGGACAAGCAGGTCTCTGTACACTGTGAACAAGCAGGGCTCTGTGCAGTGAGGACAAGCAGGGCTCTGTACACTGAGAACAAGCAGGGCTCTGTACACTGAGGACAAGCAGGGCTCTGTACACTGTGGACAAGCAGGGCTCTGTGCAGTGAGGACAAGCAGGGCTCTGTGTAGTGAGGACAAGCAGGGCTCTATGCAGTGAGGACAAGCAGGGCTCTGTGCAGTGAGGACAAGCAGGGCTCTGTACACTGTGGACAAGCAGGGCTCTGTGCAGTGAGGGCAAGCAGGGCTCTGTGCAGTGGGGACAAGCAGGGCTCTGTACACTGAGGACAAGTAGGGCTCTGTACAGTGAGGGCCAGCAGGGCTCTGTACACTGAGGACAAGCAGGGCTCTGTGCAGTGAGGACAAGCAGGGCTCTGTGCAGTGAGGACAAGCAGGGCTCTGTGCAGTGACCACAATCAGGGCTCTAAAATTTTCGCAATAGTTGCACTTGCAACTACTCTCTTTTTTTCTGTGACTTTTTGATTGTGCAGTGTCCTAAGCAAAAAATAAAAATCTTGCTTACCAAAGCAAAAAGTGATATTTGACTTGCAGTTGTCAGAGATTTATCAAGTGAGAAAGTCGCATTGCATGAAAAAAACTACTACATTTACTCCAGCTCAGACATAGAGCAGAAAAAGCCACTACCAAAGCAAAAAAAAGAAAAATTGCATACATGAAAGCAATTTATCAACAGGCTAAAAGCAGTTGATAAATAAGTCACACTTAAGCAAAACATTGATAAATGTCCCCCTTTAAGTTTAACCCCTTTTTTCACCTTAAGGACTGAGCCCTTTTTCGCAATTCTGACCACCGTCGCATTACGAATTACCGTATTTATCGGCGTATAACACGCACTTTTTAGGCTAAAATTTTTAGACTAAAGTCTATGTGCGTGTTATACGCCAATACACTCCCAGGAAAGGCAGGGGGAGAGAGGCCATTGCTGCCCGCTTCTCTCCCCCTGCCTTCCCTGGGGTCTAGAGCCCTGCTGCCGGCCCTTCTCTCCCCCTAGCTATCGGTGCCGCTGCCCATTCTGTCCCCCTGACTATCGGTACCGGCGCCCCATTGCCGGCACCGATAGCCAGGGGGAGAGAAGCGGCGCCGACAGCCAGGGGGAGAGAAGGGGCAGCGGCACCCATTGCCGGCGCCGCTGCCCCGTTGCCTCCCCCCATCCCCGGTGGCATAATTACCTGTTGCCGGGGTCGGGTCCGGCTGCTGCAGGCCTCCGGTGTGCATCCCCTGCGTCGTTGCTATGCACGGCGCAGCGCACTGACGTCATGCGCCGCGCCGTGCAGCGCATAGCAACGACGCCGGGGACGCACGCCGGAGGCCTGCAGCAGCGCGGACCCGAACCAGGTAATTATGCCACCGGGGATGGGGGGAGGCAACGGGGCAGCGGCGCCGGCAATGGGTGCCGCTGCCCCTTCTCTCCCCCTGGCTGTCGGCGCCGCTTCTCTCCCCCTGGCTATCGGTGCCAGCAATGGGGCGCCGGCACCGATAGTCAGGGGGACAGAACGGGCAGCGGCGCCGATAACCAGGGGGAGAGAAGGGCCGGCAGCAGCGCTCTAGACCCCAGGAAAGGCAGGGGGAGAGAAGCAGGCAGTGACGGCCTCTCTCCCCCTGCCTTTCCTGGGGGTATATCGGGGTATACACGCGCACACACGCACCCTCATTTTACCATGGATATTTGGGTAAAAAAATTTTTTTACCCAAATATCCTTGGTAAAATGAGGGTGCCCTGCGTGGTATACCCCGATAAATACGGTAATAACTCGAAAAATGCTTTTACCGAATATTCTAAGATTGTTTTTTCGTGACATATTCTATTTTATTTTGGTGGTAAATTTTCGCCGTTACCTGCATCCTTTTTTTGGTGAAAAATCCCAAAATTTCTTGAAAATTTAGCATTTTTCTAACTTTGAAGCTCTCTATTTGTAAGGAAAATTGATATTCCCAATAAATTTTATTTTTATTCACAAATGCAATATGTCCACTTTATGTTGGCATCATAAAATGGACATATTTTTGTTTTTTGAAAAAATTAGAGGGCTTCAAAGTAGAGCAGCAATTTTTAAAAATTTTAAGAAAAGTGCAAACTCTGAAGGGACAGATGTTACAGAACTACAACTCCCAGCATGCCTGGGCAGTCTAGGCATGCGGAGAGTTGTAGTTTTGCAACATCTGGAGGGCTACCGTTTGGGCACCACTGTAACAGGGGTCCAGATGTTGCAAAACTACAACTCCCAGCATGCCTTTGGCTGTCTGGGCATGCTGGAAGTTGCAGTTTGGCCTTCCTAGTGGTTGCCACAGTAAAGATCACTTTACTTTCACTTTCATTCCCCAACCCCCCCCCCCCCAACGTGGTTTCCCTACCTGAGCCAGGATCCAGCAGTCTCCAGCGACAATCGTGGGTCCCCAGGCATCTTCTCCTCCAGGTACCAGCCTCCATCTTCTCCCCATGTTCCCCTCGACATCCAGGGGTGGTCAGAACGGGGGGTTGCCATGGCAACCCACTATCCTGCCCTGCCATTGGTCAGAATCAGTTCTGACCAATGGCAGGGGATAGGAGGAGATCGCAGCACTGCGACCTCGCTCCTAGCCCTCAGGATGATCGGGCTGTCACTGACAGCTCTGACCATCCGTATTTTCCGGGTTTTCGGGTCACCAGAGACCCGATCAGCCCGGAATAGCAGAAAATCGCATGTCTGAATTGACATGCGATTTTCTGCGATCGCCAACATGGGGGGGTCTCAGGACCCCCCTCGGCAATGTGCCGGGATGCCTTCTGAATGATTTCAGCAGGCATTCTGGTCCGGTCCCCAACCGGCTAGCGGCGGGGACCGGAATTCCCACTGGCGTATGCATACGCCCCTCGTCCTTAAGGACTCGGGATGCAGGGTGTATGCATATGCCCGGCGTCCTTAAAAGGTTAAATAGAATAATGGCTTACACTTCACCAGACAACCCCCATTTTCGCACATTATTTTTCACGCACAGACTGTCAAATTGTGGTTCCTTTAGTCAATATGGGGGTAATAGCTGAACATGTGTACATATATTTTTAATTTGTTTATGATCATTGTTGTTATGTTTGTGCCAGTAACAGATTGTAAAGGTTAGTAACAGCCTTCAAAGTCTGGCTTGTCTTCTTCTTCACATTGTAGCCTGTTACTGTGTCAGTGCTTGATGATCTTTTAGCTCTTTGGTGGTCATTTCATGGCCACTCAACTGCATGACCGGCAAGACCTCTCACTCTAGTTCACACACTTTCTACTATATCTAGATCCAAAATGCTGCATATCTTTTATCTGCAAATAGCATAACATTTATTTGTGTCATAGCTTTTACGGATGGCCACATTTATTTAGTGTGAGAAGGGTAATACATTCAGATTAAATAATTCCAACAAAATTGATCTGCAATGAGAGTATTTAATTCATACAGCATACATATATTAAAACTCACTCTGGTCTTGACTTTTATGATTTTTTAAGTTTCTGTAAGGTCCACAACGCATAAAGGGTTATTTAGCAGAGGAATACTGTTTGGTAAACACAGTGCCTTGAGGACATTTGTCCTTATCACAGAATCTCTATAAAATTTGGCATCTTTCAACACAAATGTCAGTTTTTGATCAAGGAATCTGTAGAGTGGAACAGTATTATTAATGTAGGTCAGATCTGAGAAGCACTGCCAGAGCTGTGGAAAGAAGTTAAACCATACAAGGAATGCTTGTTTAATCTCATTGGAGATATATACTGGAAATTATATTTCAGTATTAACTATAAAGAAAGCAATATGTTCACAATACCTGGAACAATGACTATTGTGTTAGCAATATCTGTAACACTACCCTAAACAATGATTACTACCGCTACATATTGTGCATTTATTTCTATGACAATTAATTATACATAGTCATTTAAAAATGTTATAAATGTTTTACCAGTTGGAATCTATGTATATTGGGGGGATTCTAAAGACAGGAAAGTGCAGCTACTGACCATCAGTGGAAAGAACTAAGAGGTTTCCATAACTTCTATTTTTACTTATAAGAAGAGTAACTGCATATTAGTAATATTATGTATTTTGGGCTACAAGATAGATATAGATAGACAGAAAGATGTGATGTATCAACCTGATTTACATGCATAGATGATTTCACATTCTTTTCAATTAAGTTTTATTGAAAATGTAACAAATGTACATACACTGTAAACATTTTGAAGTAGCAATTTAGTCAAGGATGACAGCAATAATGAAGAAAAAGAAAACATGGTTGCAAGTACTGTATAATATTTTTGAAAGGCTCGACATTGTGATATACGGGAAGAAGATGAGCCGTCCATGAAGTTATTTAGTCTTCAAGTGTGGGCCAGGGTATTTGGACCCCCTCGTCATTAGTCCACGAAAAATTCCAGAAGAACAGGAGTAGTCGAGCAAAGGTTATGGTGTGTTTATTACTCAAAGGGGGGTTTATCATTGTCTACACTAGGCCCAGACTGTGAAAAGTTACAAAACTTTAGTGCAAGCCTCAGTTTTCCACAAAAATTAAATGACTTTCTAAACTTTACACCTTACTCACCAATGGGGTGAAGCTTAGCATAAAGTGGCTGTGAGAGAAAACTTAGCCTCCTGCTATGCTGACATTTCGCTGTCAGATTTATTAAAAGGTGTTTACCCCTGCCGAAAGCAGCACACTTTTATATTAAGACATTCTTGTAAAATGCCTTTCCTGATAAAATCCCCCTAAATTGTTTATTGTCATCATAATGTAGTAGACAAGTGTTTTTTTTTTTTTTTTTTAAGGTTTCAAATGATCTTTTCTGCAAGCAGTTTATATTGCGGTTTGGCACTGTCATATCCACTCTTTCCTGTATTTACACCTTTGACATTGCATTCAATTACCTTTTCATCCAGCATTTTAATCATCTTCTTAGGAAAAAAAGAAATATATATATATATATATATATATATATATATATATATATATATATATATTTGTATATGTATAAATAATTATACAGTATATATATATATATATATATATATATATATATATATATATATGTCCACACCCTCCCAGAGGCGTACTCAGCATTCTATTATGGGGGTTTGGGAGGGGGATGGGTTTAAAAAAAAAAGTAAAAGATACCAGTATCTTGCATTTTGCTGATGAGCAAACTTGATCGGTAGCTGGGTCATTGCCCAATAACCTCTGAGGATGTCACTTGGGTGATGAAACATGTCGGGGGGCCCTGTGAAGTGTTTTTAAACATCAGCAAGATACACTACTGATCTCCGGACACACACTGCAGGTGTATCTAGGGGATAGGTGTATATATAACGTATGGTTGAACAGCGACAATGAATATGAGTATACAATAGTACAACAGTGCTGAGTTTTTAACCCTTCCTTCAAGTCTTGCTCATATTTGTTAGAAAATTCTATTAAAAGTTACATTGTATCACTATTTTGGAGGGGGATACAAAGTGGATTAGTAACTCTGACTATGACAGAGTTGGTATAATAATATAACAGATTTTACATCCACCCTCCCATTTGGGTCTATTGTTTTGAGCTTTTATACTTCAGCTACCTCATTGCCCCTAGGAGCACTCTCAGCACAGATTAGGGTATGCCATTTTGGAATTTCACTAAAATTATGTTTCAGTGGGAAAAAATATCAGTCTTTTCATCTATTCAGATTTAAAAGTATCTGTCTTCAGTATAGTATTGTTTTATAATACTCCAAAGTGTACATTCACATTTTGTTATAGTGAAAAATTCAGTAGCTGACTTAGCATGTACATTGATCAAAAACACTTATGCAGGTGCACAACAAATATAATTCTGGGAAAGAAGACAATATTTCTGGCATACACCATGAATCATCCAGTGCATGAAATATAGTAATGTCCTTGTCTGTTGTCAGCTGCAGTGTTGTAAACATATATGCCAACCGGAATCATTTACAGGATTTTGAATTGACTTCACATATTGGTGCTTCAAGAAAAAAAAAGAAAAAAAAAAAGAATATATATACGGTATATATATATATATATATATATATATATATATATATATATATATCTGTATAAAACATATGCAATATGTCCAAAACAATAAATGGATCAATTAGTTATAAAAGTTACACATATCTATAAAGAAGACTGAATCAACTTTAGTGCTGTAAACTTATACAGTATGCCAATAGGAATCATCGACAAGATTTTCACTTGGTTTTACGAATTGGTGCTTCAACGAATATGTGCAAAGTTTTACAAAACATATGCCAAAACAATCAATTGAATAATTAATAATAAACTCTACATATCTATGACAAATACTGAATAGGGCTGCAAAATATTCACTGCATGCTAAACATCTGTAGAAATACCAATGTTTTTTTTTCATTTTGGATGATGCATCTCTCTTCTTAGTTAATTTGCAATGTTCATGAGTTTCTTTAGTAAGAATACTGCCAAATATAAATGCAAGTTTCATCATAACATCCTGTCAGTCATCTGTCATTCTACAAATGTTCCTGTACCGCTCTGTTCTTTAATTAGAATGTGGATGTACTTCTCTCCGTTCTCTGGTAAAACATTGAAATGATTGTTCCTTCAAAGTCAATGGTAAATTGTTCATTTGCATGTTTGTTTAATTCAAACAATATGTTCTTATAACAATATGCACTTGCATTCAAATCAGCTGCTTGTCAGCTATAAATACATGCCTTGCACCAAATATTATGACTTTGCGTGCTACGCCTTTTAAAAAAGCAAAACGGTATGCTTAAAAAAATATTCCTTCTTCAGCATTGTAATAGACTACAAAGAATGGATTATGGCACAGTGGACATGTGGGACAAGACTTTCTTCAGGGAATCAAGTTGGTCAGCTGGAGCTCAAGTTTTGTGTTCATTTTGGCCTTAACCCCTTAACGACATTGAACATAAATGTATGTCCTGCTGCCCTGGTGCATAACTCTCCAGGACGTACATTTACATCCTGTACATGAAGGGAGCGCAGAAGCTGCACTCGCTTCATGCACGACAGGTCCACCATGATCAATATGATATATGATCAAAATGTACAGCGTGAAAACAAAACCCTCTAGAATTTGCAAAATGACGGTTTTCTTTTCAATTTACCAACACAAATATCTTTCTTTTGTTTTGCTGTATATTTTATGGGAAAATAAGTGATACAATTAGAAAATACAATTGTATATTTTATAGTAAAATAAGTGATACAATTAGAAAATACAATTTGTCTCGCAAAAAAACAAAGACTCATGTGGGTCTGTGGATAATAATATAAAAGAGTTATGGTTCTTAGAATACATGGAGGAAAAACTAAAATGCTAAATAAAATTTGCTTTTGCCTCAAGGCCGGTGTCCTTAAGGGGTTAAGGCATAAATATTTTTATCTTAATATAAAATGTATGGTGCAATGAAAAAAATGCAACTTGGTAAGAGTATCTATATTCTATGGGTTGAAATGATTAAAATTATATTTTAATCATATTAAATATACTCATGTTTACATACCTTTCCAATTATTGTACTACTTAAAAAAACTTCAACTTTTTTTATCTTTCCAAACAGAGAAGACAATGGAGCTCCTGTACGGGAGGTCCTGGGGTGTCCCAGCAGTCAGACCCCCCGCGATCAGACATTTATCTCCTATCCAGCCGATACTTATCACTGAACATTTTCTTTAGCCAAAATAAATCATGGTTGAAACTTTAAAAAAGCGTGAATGAGGCATGCATGTGTGTTATGAGCTGCACAAATGTGTGTTATGAGGCATGCATGTGTGTTATGAGCTGCACAAATTTTAAGCTATCAAGGCATTGTCCTATTAAGGCCTCTGTATCCTGATTGTATTCAATTGAACTGAGATCTCAGGAATTTTAAGGCCAAGTCAACACCTAACCTCAATCCCTGAATAATTTCAACACCCAACCTCAATCCCTGAATAATTTCAACACCCAACCTCAATCCCTGAATAATTTCAACACCTAACCTCAATCCCTGAATAATTTCAACACCTAACCTCAATCCCTGAATAATTTCGACACCTAACATCAATCCCGGAATACATTTTGCAGCACCAAAAGTTCCTCAATGGAACATTCCCCTGAGCATCATGTTGCTTGTCATTGTGCATTTACCATTCCCATAGGTAACATGTGAACACACCTGGCCATCTACATAATGGAAATGTGATTTAACCAAACAGGCCACCTTCTCCAATTGCCCCATGGTCCAGTTCTGTTCATTTCAGGCAAGTTTGGCTAGAACTGAACTTAGTATGGTCTCTGGTTTCTCAGCCTCATACACTGTAAACTGTGAAGCACTGTGTATTTTGACACCTTTCTATCATAGCCCACATAAACTTTTTCTGCAATTTGTGCTACAATGGCTCTTTTGTAGGATCAGACCACACAGTATAGCTTTTCTAATATCAGGTCAAGCAG
Source organism: Hyla sarda (assembly GCF_029499605.1). Lineage (NCBI taxonomy): Eukaryota > Metazoa > Chordata > Amphibia > Anura > Hylidae > Hyla > Hyla sarda. The sequence goes on from NC_079192.1 coordinate 229,513,956, forward strand.
GCTAGCATCTCCATGATCCTATTGGCCCAACAGTTATGATGTCTTTTCTTGCACCTGAAAAGACCTGTTTTTTTTTTTTTTTATAAATGTTCTGACTTTGTTACTTTTCCATCTCAACTTGGTCATTGGCAAAGTTGCTTAGATACTTAGGCTTGCCCATTTTCTCTGCTTCCAATATAGGAACAGATCATTTACTCACTGTTGAATATTTCCCACCTCTTGACAACTGAAATTATCATTAATAATTTGTGTTATTACATTTGTTATGTTTACATTTCCTGATTATCAATATTATTGGTTACAGAAGTACATTATTTATGTATATATGTGAAAAAAATGTTTAAACACTGTGAATGACATGGTAACTATAGAATTTGTACCACACAGGCTTTACAAAGATTTCTTTCACACAGTTTCTAAACCGTACTTAATCTTTTCAAGTGGTCCCGAATGATCTTTAAAGCTTGTGAGCAATATCTATGTACACTGCTTTTCCTGTCCTTACAAATGTAATCTTTCTCAATGTCACTGTCTGTCTGCTATTTCATTGCCATTTTCATGCAGTCGTGAAAGCTGTCAGTCACAGGCCTCCTTATTTATTTTGTCTCTATCTTACCAAGAGTACTCCTGTGTTTTCTTATTTCAGGTTAACGCTGTCTATGTGAAACACCTATTAAAATATGAATAAGAAGATAATAATCTGAAATATGTAATCAAGTTTGTAATTGTATTTTTGCAAACTGTGCATGTCGACACAATTGTAGATTGCAGTATAGCTTGTACATAGTGAACATGGTGGGACAAGGCTTGTGTGAAGAATTCATAAATCACACAGTGGTTATTTCATGCCTATTTTATTTGCAAAAATGCTTCCGCAAAATTTTTTACAAATTGGTGGAGATTAATCACAACCTGTGCAAAGGAAAAGTTGCCCAGTTGCAACCAATCAGATTGCTTCTTTCATTTTTTAAAAATCCTTTGAGAAATAGAAGATGCAATCTGATTGGTTAATATGGGCAACTTTTCCTCTGCACAGGTTTTGATAAATCTCCCCCAATGCATCCACAAGTCGATGTGAATGTGGTTGTCTGTGCAAAAAGTAAGTGAAAAATCACAGCATGAACCTAGTTTTAAATGGCTGTAAAAAGGGACCAAAAAATAAATAAAAAAAATGGCTAGGAAAAATGTGTGTACAGAAAAAATGGCTGGAAATAAGGCTGAAAATTAGACAAAAAATGTGTGAACACAGCTTAACCCCTTAAGGACGCAGCCCATTTTCACCTCTAGGACGAAGCCCTTTTTTGCAAATCTGACCACTGTCACTTAAACACCCCTGATCCCCGACACCCCCGATCCATCTTATTTTCCGGGTCATCAGTGACTCGTGTGACCCGGATAACAGCAGTCATCCCGGCCCGATCACCGCTACCGTTGACGCGGCACTCCCGGAACCCCAAGTGACACTTTGCGGCGCCGTACATGTACGTCGCTCGTCGTGAAGGGGTTAAAATATTTTTTGCACCCTTTTTTCAGCTGTATATGTAGTTTTTGTTTGGTCTACAGCAAAGGATAAAGCCACAACACAGCCAGAAAAATAAACAGGTGAATTAGGAAAAAAAAAAGAGCTGTGGCAGAGGAACAGGGAGCCTCTAGAACTGTATTTCCCAATTACTCGGGGAGATTTACCAAAACCTGTGCAGAGAACAAGTTGCCCAGTTGCCCAGTTGCCCATAGCAACCAAACAGCTCGCTTCTTTCATTTTTAGCAAGGCCTCTGCAAAATTAAAGAAGCTATTTTATTGGTTGCTATGGGCAACTGGGCAACTTTTCCTTTGCACAGGTTTTGATAAATCTCCCACTGTGTTTCCAATTGTTGCAAAACTACAACTCCCAGCATGCCCGGACAAAAGGCTGGAAATGCTTGAATTTGTAATTTTACAGCAGCTGCTGGCACACTGGTTGGAAAATGCTGCTATAGAGTAATAAAGGAATACTGTCTTTGGACCTCTGGAGGGTTACTACCAGGCTGGGGGTTGTAGATAAGGTTTCATACTCCTATCCCCGATAACATAACAATAACACAGACCTGGCAAATATAGTCTGGGTTCACACATAGCATGATATTTTATCAGTATTTTTACCAAAACCATGAGTGGAACTGAATTAGCAATAAAATATATATATATATATATATATATATATATATATATATATATATATATATATAAAATATACTGGAAAGTTTTGCATTATTTTCTGTGTTTTGGACCTAATCCTGATTTTGGTAAAATACTGACCAATATATTGACCAAAAATGGACCAATATAGGGCTAGTTTCTCATGTGTGTTGGGGCTCTGTTCTGGTATCTGTCACATGGTTGTTTTTATACCACATTTTACAGCATCCAGCAGGGTATCCGGCATCCAGCAAAGCAATGTGTACACAAGTGAGTGGTGGTATTTTTAACTCAATATTCTTGGAGAACATTTTTTACAGGGGGCTGTATTTTTCAATTCCAAACTAAATAAGGAAGTATCAAAAAAATGAAAATTACCTTTAATATATCTCACTTTTGTCTTAAAAAAAGAGTAAAGACATTAAAAATACTCTATAGTAAGTTGAAACAGCAAATAACACAATTGCAGTTATTCGATATATATATATATATATATATATATATATATATATATATATATATACACATACAGTACAGACCAAAAGTTTGGACATACCTCATTCAGAGTTTTCTTTATTTTCATGACTATAAAAATTGTAGATTCACACTGAAGGCATCAAAACTATGAATTAACACAAGTGGAATTATATACATAACAAAAAAGTGTGAAAATATGTAATATTCTAGGTTCTAGCCACCTTTAGCTTTGATTACTGCTTTGCACACTCTTGGCATTCTCTTGATGAGCTTCAAGAGGTAGTCACCTGAAATGGTCTTCCAACAGTCTTGAAGGAGTTCCCAGAGATGCTTAGCACTTGTTGGCCCTTTTGCCTTCACTCTGCAGTCCAGCTCACCCCAAACCATCTCGATTGGGTTCAGGTCCGGTGACTGTGGAGGCCAGGTCATCTGGCGCAGCACCCCATCACTCTCCTTCTTGGTCAAATAGCCCTTACACAGCCTGGAGGTGTGTTTGGGGTCATTGTCCTGTTGAAAAATAAATGATGGTCCAACTAAACGCAAACCGGATGGAATAGCATGCCGCTGCAAGATGCTATGGAAGACATGCTGGTTCAGTATGCCTTCAATTTTGAATAAATCCCCAACAGTGTCACCAGCAAAGCAACCCCTTTACCATCACACCTCCTCGTCCACACCAGCACACCTGTGAAGTGAAAACCATTTCAGGTGACTACCTCTTGAATCTTGAATCTCAACAAGAGAATGCCAAGAGTGTGCAAAGCAGTAATCAAAGCAAAAGGTGGCTACTGTGAGGAACCTAGAATAGGACATATTTTCAGTTGTTTGACACTTTTTTGTTATGTATATAATTCCACATGTGTTAATTCATAGTTTTAATGCCTTCAATGTGAATCTACAATTTTCATAGTCATGAAAATAAAGAAAACTCTGAATGAGAAGGTGTGTCCAAACTTTTGGTCTGTACTGTATATATATATATATATATATATATATATATATATATATATATATAGCACAATGTGATGTATGAGTAGGTAGATTTTTATATAGTGATATCAGGATGAGACAAATGATGTCCTTTATTTCAATTCTTTTAGGCAGAGTAATGACGGGTCCTTATCATTTTGTTACTTGTATAGTTTTATACCTTTAGAATGAGCATTGTTTAGTTCATTATAGTTTCCTTTGAGATTTGAGCATGCTTAATAAAGGTTACATTTAAGAGTGAACAATAGAGACTTGAAAGTAAAATATTGACTTACAGTGTGTGTTTATTGATCTACAGGTCTCCTGACAAATGCAACAACCATACCCTGAAAAAGGAGTTCAGGCTTGTGAGAGCTATGTACTTTAGACAAATTCACTGCTGTGGATCCTCATCTTGTTTGTCATCAACTCTGTTCCCTGGTATCTCATAAAAGACGGCCTAACTTCTCTACATTATGAGCTAAACTTTGTCCTTCCATGTAAAGGATCACTGGCAACAAGAACACTGTATGTTGATATGAGATATGCTTGGATATTAGCAATACATATCATGGTTAACATTTCATCTACCATATGTGTAAACTGCTAGACTGGATGATACCAACTTCTCTGAGTATTCTTCCCCTTATCAGCCTTAGAAAGAAGACTGTTTTGTCTACAAGATGACTAATGTGCAAAAGAGAGTGACTCCTTGTGCCCTGGACTATCCGAATCGCTTTTATTTTCTTATATGTTGGATATAAATACAATAGACCAAAGAGTAAAGCCTATGTGAAAAAGGACACCAACCTAATACCATCAAGCATATTGGGTTTTAAATGTAAAGGTTGAACATGAATGCTTCTTATGATTTATCAAAAAGACATGTTTTCAGCCTTTCCAACTCTGGAGTTTTGCTATGTATTGGACATCAGTATGGACAACTGCAGCGAAATGGATGCAGAAATAGCTCTTCACATGAACATCTAAAGAACCCAATGGAGCATGGAGAAAACAGTAACAGCCTATGTTTTAAACCACATTTCACAAAACAGAAACTGTCCTAATGATATCTTTATTCCTCTGTACTTAGAATGACATTCCCATACTAAACTCATTTTCAGTTTTAACCAGTAAAATATGCCTCTTCTACAATTCCATTTTGATAGTTGAAATTGGATAAAACGGTATTTGCAAAAGAGCATGTTTGGTCACCTGTGGCCCCATTCAGTACACCATTTAGCACCAGAAAGAAAATTAAAGAAAAAAAGTGACACTTGTTTGAAAGAGATCATTAAATGTATTTTGAAAAGCCTAAAGTTATATATTTAACAGTTTTTATATGTTGTATATTTGTAGAAAATCCTATTTAACAATTAACGTGGTAACTCTGCAATGGAAACAAATGTCAGAGTTCTGTTGTGTTTATTACTTCAGTTGTCTCTGAAGTCACCAGTGTAGTTTTGCTTTCTTCCATTGGGACGTTTTGGATGTAAAGCATGAGCAGAGAGGACTCTGTAGAAAAAGCAAAGAATTATGTTTATATAATATAAATGCATTCAACCATTGCACTGTTGGAAGGCATTTTTTTTTTGGTCTTTGCGTACTGGTAAAAGTAGTCAAAAATATATCTACATTGCTTTTCCAAGTTACTTTCAACCCTTCTTAAGGATGCACATATGCTACAGTTTATCATGATATGTATGAAGAGTACATATAGTCATATTGTTTATGCAGACATGAATTCTATTTATCATTGTAGACCATGGCTATGTGTACCTTAATTGATATTACCCATGTTCTGTACAAGATTTACCTCATCTTTAGAAATCTATTTTTATTCTTCAGTTTCATGAAGCAGGCAGTTAAAATGAAATTGTGTGGAATTTAAGTCAATTCAATTTACACTCAAATATTTTATTTTTTTTAATTTTATTTTCATTTTTTTTCATCAGAGAAGCTAGCATCTTGCAAATTAGTCTACTGTCTTCCTGGCAGACTTTTTTTTTTTTGCTTTTAGCTATTTACTTTACTTATGTTACAATTGTCTGGACAGAAGCATTGAAAACTACCACATTTAACTCTTTACTTTCATGTTTGTCTAGCTCTAGTGTACTAAACTAAATGCAATGTAAATTGCAGTTTTAAGTCAGAACTTTGCTATGGTCAAAAATGATCTTGGAGGAAATAGAAATGGTAGCGACACAGTTTTGGATATTGAATGGTTTTGGATGGATTAAAGGTTTCCAATTATTTTATTGTAGGGCTGCTGTTACAATTGTTTAAGTTATCATGAGATTAAATATATTTTGGCATAATCACTTTTTGTTCCCTTTCGTTTGACTAATATGAGTTATTTTGGCAGTTTGCCCAGTGTTTTTGACAGACACCATTTCATAATGTTAGGTAAAAGAATGGTCAATAAATGGTGGTCTCCAATTGAACTCACGTGATTCTTTTAATCATGTTTCCAACTCATTGCATTAACTCCTTCACCTCACAGAGTTAGTCATCCGCATTTGTTGAGCTAATATTTTATTTAGAAAAAATCTCATCTCTTTGAATTCATATCCCTCAAGTGATCACATGGTGTCCATACAAAGTAATGGAAATAACCGTTCTGCTAAGTTCTGATACAAATTCTGAAAGTATGAAAGCTCTTGTAACAACAGAGAGCCAGCTTTTATTAAATGTTGAAAAGATCAAAGCATAGGCTTTCCAATTGCTATTCCTTTTCGCACTACATATAATTTTATCTGTTTAATAAAGTTTATTTTACTTTTTGACACTGCTAAATTGTATGTCGGCAAGGACTGCAAGTTGTTTTTCATGTCTTCATCAATTGTGGGATATAAATGTCTAAAATAATATTCCTAGAATACTCCATATAACATATGCAGTATCTAAATTAAATTCACGTGTGACAAACTCCACACATTAATTTTGTAGCTAATATTGAGCCTTTTCTTTTTTTGCTAGACTTTAAACTCAGGGATGAAGGGGTTAATGTAAATACAATGGAGCAAAGTAGTTATATTTTATGCACTCAAAACAGCTGAAGGTGTTCCATTTTTATTGCTTTAAAATATTTGCTGTTGTATTGGTATAGCTAAATTATAAAAAAAAAAAAAATATTAAGATAAGTCTTTTTATGAAGCCTTTTGTTCACTAAAACACCCTGTGAGTAGTGTCATTTATACAGAGAGCTGCTTTTTTCTGAAGATGTGTAGCTGTCTTTCTCGGTGCCATTTGTTTTAAGAAGGGAATTGACAGATGGAACTACAACATTAACAGAATTATGCACCGTTGTGATTTTAAAACATATGTTTTACCACAATTTTATTTTTAGGTCCAAAATTGTAGTCTGATTAATTTTGTTATATATCTTTATAAGGGTCTAAGGTCTTTTTATTATTACAAAGCTGGATTCTGTCACCAGCATCACCTGAACTAACCTGCTTGTACAGGGTAATAGTGCGAGTGATGCTGATTCACATGCTGCTTACCCTTTTTTTCTATGTGGCCTTGTTCCTTAGTTATGTCTGAAGATCCAAATATGCAAATTAAGTGTTCTGGTGCCCTGGGGGTGTTCTCTTTCCCATGGTGCACTCTTCTACCTGCCTGCCTCCTGTCACATGATCATCATCAACATCACAGGCCCTTCAACTTCTATGCTGCACTGCTAAGCTCCACCCCTGCATGTACTAGTCATATGATGTTGACATCATCTCAGGTCCTACACCTCCAGCATGTAGCAGATACAGTGAAGTTCCTGGTCAGTAACTGTGCAACCAAGACCTGCCCCATATCTGCTAAATGCTGGAGGTTTAGAGTGTGTGATGATGTCACAATTATGTGAACCAACCGTACATGTGGGGACAGAGCTCATCAGTGCAGGACAGAAGCAGAAGGACATGTGATGATGATGATGATCATGTGATAGGAGTGAGCAGTGGGCGGAACATAAGCGTTCACCAAGGGGATGGGAATGTCCCTAGTACCACAAAGCACTTCTTTTGCATATTTGGATTTTCAGGCACAACTTGGAACAGCCATGTTGGAAAAAAGGTAAACATGGTTAGCATCAGAGTCACCCTCACCCAGAGTCACCCTAAAGTACTGTTTAAGAAATATTTACGAATCTTCCATGTACTTGCATTTTATTGATAATCTTTCACCCTTAATTGTATCCACCATTTGGAATCCGCTAAGATGGTGACACAAGTTCAGTGCAATCTCCTGGTCTATCCGTAAAGTGCTGGCGGTTTCCACTGAGCATTCTAACAAGGGGGAATATAAGAAAGCATATGTAATGTTGCAGGGCACACAACATAGTCACAAATCAGAGAGGAAATAGGAAGTGATCAGATTAAGTAGGAGACGAACAGTACAAACATTTAAGTTATTTTTCCTAACAAATGGCATTTCATTTTACTCCACTCCATTTTGTTTTATACAGTGTTACTTGTATATCTGATTTTTCCAACATTACTTTGTGGGAAAACCCCTTTAAATGATAAAATACCATCTTCCTCACATTGATACTAGGGGGAACCTAATTTGGACACAATGGCTCAATGATTATAGCTATTCTCTGTGTTAAAACCAAAAAAGCTACTTATGCAATGCATTTGTCTGTTTTACCCATGTTTGTTATAGTTTTCATTGGTAACTGATGGTGAATTTAGATTGTGAGCCCCAATGGACAGTGATTGATAACAATCTCTCTACAGTCACAAAAAAGATAATGGCTAGAACTCTTAGTATCTTTAGCTATATCTTGATATCTATATATTAAAATTGTATTTAGAGGATAAAATAGGACATAATATAAAACAGTAAAGTAGGTGATAATAGTTGACTCTCCAGTACTAATCAGAATCACTAATGATATATAGTAATGATACTAATAATGTGGAACATAAATCATAAATTGTAAACATCTACTTTTTTATATGCTAATAAACAAATATATATTATTAATAAATTATTACACAAATAACACATCTGGAAAAAAAAATCCCTATAGGTTGCAGCCTATGACAATACAAATAAAAAGTAGTAGTAGCAATAAAAAAGTATGTATAAAAATATATCAGCAATTAGAGGAAAAAGTTTCCAATCTTCTGTAGTGATGAACAATATAAATCCACTTTATTAATCTGTACCACAGAACACAAGACAAGTCTTAGAAATATTTGCACAATATTGCTCTGTGCCGACACCACAACTCCCTGACCCTCTGCAAGTTGTAGGATAAAACTTTAGTTGTAAGTTTAGTAATGGTCCTAAATTCTTGTTGTCTTGTGCACTACATGCTTTATACTTACGGTTCCCACTGTCCCATGTCAGTTTGCCGCTGCCTTGAGGTGTATACTGCTGCTTTCAGGAAGTCAGGTAGTCAAGAGGTTACAGACCGACGTGAAGAAGATCGCTACTTACGATCTCTGCCTGCGCTCTACCCATGTGGAGTAAAAAGGATTGCTATGACCTGCAGTACCACAGATGTAGATTAGGAGAGGATGGATGTGACCTGCAGTACCACAGATGTAGATTAGGAGAGGATGGATGTGACCTGCAGTACCACAGATGTAGATTGGGAGAGGATGGATGTAACCTGCAGTACCACAGATGTAGATTGGGAGAGGATGGATGTGACCTGCAGTACCACAGATGTAGATTGGGAGAGGATGATGTGACCTGCAGTACCACAGATGTCGATTGAGAGAGGATGGATGTGACCTGCAGTACCACAGATGTAGATTGGGAGAGGATGGATGTGACCTACAGTATCACAGATGTAGATTGGGAGAGGATGGATGTGACCTGCAGTACCACAGATGTAGATTGGGAGAGGATGATGTGACCTGCAGTACCACAGATGTAGATTGAGAGAGGATGGATGTGACCTGCAGTACCACAGATGTAGATTGGGAGAGGATGGATGTGACCTGCAGTATCACAGATGTAGATTGGGAGAGGAGGGATGTGACCTGCAGTACCACAGATGTAGATTGGGAGTGGATGGATGTGACCTGCAGTATCATAGATGTAGATTGGGAGAGGATCGATGTGACCTGTAGCACCACGGATGTATCTTGGGAGAGGATCGATGTGACCTGCAGTACCACAGATATATATTGGGAGAGGATCGATGTGACCTGCAGTACCACAGGTATACATTGGGAGAGGATTGATGTGACCTACAGTACCACAGATATATATTGGGAGAAGATCGATGTGACCTGCAGTACAACGGATGTTGCATTTCCTCATGCAGATCAGTTCTCCTCTATGTAGGTAGGGTATTTCTAATGTAAAATAGCCAACTTCTTTGTACAGTATGGCTGTAGCAATTCTCCAGTCGTCAGTATTACTGCATCCTAAGATTAACTGATCATAGGTTAATCAGATCCTGAAGAAATCATTTTAGATTCAGATTTTCCTCACTTATGGCATGAAGTGGGACACCTGTTTATCAGATTCAAAGCAATAAGTGGCACTTAGCATAGAAACTGAACACGTTTTTGGATTTCTTAAGCCCTTCCTCAGAAGGAATAGAATGTTGATATACAAATATCAAGATTGCTATATAACCTAGAGTGCTAGCCATTATCTTCTTTGTTGTTTCATTTGAGTGTGTGTATAGGTGTTGCACAGTGTGTATACTCGGCCTTGGGCATTAGGTGAGCCACTAAGTCTAATACTTCTGAATCTGTGAACAGTGCTGATTATATATATATATATATATATATATATATATATATATATATATATATATATATATATCTCAACATGTAGTAAGCTATCCCCAAATATAAATGCCATAATTTATAGTTATTTAATTAATTTCTATTTTGAGCTCTGTTAAATAAAAACTGAACTCAAACCCTCAAGAAAAATATGTTATAAAGTTTATCAGACTATCATTTTGGACCTATTTAGTAAAAAAAAATGGTTTGCAAAGGTTGACATTTAATTTTGCATTTAATTATTATGCGAAAAAAGTTTATATGCTATAATGCTTATATTAGTTTTAGGGATTTTGGAGCCTTCACTAAAGTGTTGGCCCACAATGAATTAAAGCTTAGGATTGTTATCTATTTTGTTTGTTCTTTGTTTTTACTACCTGTCTTTGTTGTCCTGTCCTGTACAAAAAAAAAAAAACTCTGGAACTCTGGCGTAGCACTTATGATATTCCTTTTTGTATATTTCAGTTAGATACACATTGCAGAGTTTAATGAACTTCTAAAAGCGCTATAATGTAATAAAGTGTGTACAAAATATAAAAAATAAGATGTGCAAGCAGTCAGGATCAGAAGCTTTAAACTAAGTAGCCATCTCAAGTGAAACAAGTTTAAATGAGTCTTCAGGAAGCAACCAAGTCAACAATCCTTGAAGAATTATTTACAGAAATTTGAAGTGGAGGCAATACAGTGTTCAACAACAACAATACACATGTAAGTAATAAGGTAAGTAAAATTGTAATTGTAATTCAATGGTAAATATCAAAAGCATAAACTAAATAAGGTTTATACATTTACATAGTAGCATTAATACAGTGTAGCTCAACCAATACTTTAATACAGAAAAAATGTTTATTCAATTAAAATCATTATGCATTCCCTGCCCCACACGCTGTGACACACTCTCCTCTAGAAATAAGGGCTCCAAAACCCCTGAAAAGTTTAAATTGTGCCACACACAGTGACCCTAAATAAAACTGATACAAACAATGGTCTCTTAAAATATGGGCATACAATTGACATTCCAACAAAAATGAGTGGAAATATTTTACTTTACTTAGTCCTTTTATACAGTCAAACATTTAAACATTATTAAATAATCAAATCTGATGTGTATGTGGCACTTTATATATTGTAACCATAACAATGTAATCATTAAACAAAATAACAGACATAAAGTAAAACTTAGTTTAGGGCCAATTATTGGGTCTTTTGAACTATTCCCGATAGTATTATTTATTACCTATCATATTAATTTTTATAGGACTCAATGCTGAGATTTCTTGACATAGTGTGGTTGCAAAAGCACCTGTAAGAGCCTGCAATAAAGTGAAAACAAGAGCCAATATAACTAAGACAGATATATCCACCTTCACCCTTCCTTTAGTTAAATAATTTAATAATTAATAAAAAAACAATTCAAACCAATACCACAATGTGCTATCTGAAGACTCCCAAGGCTTTATGTCCATAAAAATCACTGGATAAACACATAAGGATTCACAGTAGTCCATGTTTTTATTAATCTGTCTGAGAACAACAACAAAAAAACTATCTAATTTGCCCACAAGAACCAATCACAACTCAGTTTTCATTTTAACAGAGCAATTTGAAAAGGAGAAGCTGAGCTGTGATTGGTTGCTGATCAGGTAGTTTTTGTCTTTGGACAGATAAATCTGGACCAGTGTTTATACTTTGTGACATAGGGGAAGATTTATCAAAACCTGTGGAGAGGAAGAATGGTGCAGTAGTCTATAGCAACCAATCAGATCACTTCTTTCTTCTTCAAAAAGGCCTATGAAAAATAAAAGAATCAATCTGATTGGTTGTTATGGGCAACTGCTCCACTCCTCCACTACATCTGTTTTGATAAATCTCCGCCAAAGTGTCAAGTTGCAGTGAAAGTTTGAAAATCTCACACCATACATTACTGAATACAATAAGGGAGATTTATGAATCTTTTTTTAATAGTTAGTGTTCAATTTTGCATTTTTTTTAAAAACAATTCTGTTTGCATATTTTTTGTGCCTTTCTGAAATCTTTGTAATTGGTCATTAATATATCATTTGCAATTATAACGTATATTTACGTCCTGCGCCGGCTACCGCGATATGAAGCGGGATCGCGCCGCGATCCTGCATCATATCGCGTCGGTCCCGGTGCTCATCAACGGCCAGGACCCACGGCTAATACCACACATCGCCAATCGTGGCGATGTGCGGTATTAACCCTTTAGAAGCGGCGGTCAAAGCTGACCGCCGCTTCTAAAGTGAAAGTCACCCGGCTGCTCAGTCCCGAACAGCTTGCAGGACACCGGGAGGGCCATTATCTGCCTCCTCGGTGTCAGATCGGCGAGCGCCGATAACACTGATCACAGGCGTGTTAATACACGCCTGTGATCTGTGTAAAAGATCAGTGTGTGCAGTGTTATAGGTCCCTATGGGACCTATAACACTACAAAAAAAAAGTTTAAAAAAAGTGTTAATAAAGGTCATTTAACCCCTTCCCTAATAAAAGTTTGAATCACCCCCTTTTCCCATAAAAAAAATAAAACAGTGTAAGAAAAAATAAAAATAAACATATGTGGAATCGCATAAATAAAAATATGCGTAAATGTCCGAACTATAAAAATATATCATTAATTAAACCACACGGTCAATGGCGTACGCGCAAAAAAATTCCAAAGTCAAAAAAAGCTCATTTTTGGTCACTTTTTATACCATTAAAAAATTAATAAAAAGTGATCAAAAAGTCTGATCAAAACAAAAATCATACTGATAAAAACTTAAGATCACGGCGCAAAAAATGAGTCCTCATACCGCCCTGTACGTGGAAAAATAAAAAAGTTATAGGGGTCAGAAGATGACATTTTTAAACGTATACATTTTTCTGCATGTAGTTATGATTTTTTCCAGAAGTGCGACAAAATCAAACCTATATAAATAGGGTATCATTTTAACCGTATGGACCTACAGAATACTGATAAGGTGTCATTTTTACTGAAATATGAACTGCGTAGAAACGGAAGCCCCCAAATTTACAAAATGGCGTTTTTTCTTCGATTTTGTCGCACAATGATTTTTTTTCCGTTTGGCCGTGCATTTTTGGGTCAAATGACTAATGTCACTGCAAAGTAGAATTGGTGACGCAAAAAATAAGCCATAATATGGATTTTTAGGTGGAAAATTGAAAGGGTTATGATTTTTAAAAAGTAAGGAGGAAAAAACGGAAAAACCCTGAGTCCTTAAGGGGTTAAAGATTAGTGTGGACTTGTCTGTAAACTATCACTCAAAATAGATATTTCATAGTCAAATAGAGATTACTTGTCCATTGTCAAGGTGGTTCATGTGGTTATACTGCATATACTGTATCATGAAGGTCGAAATGAAGTGTCAGATTCCTTTAAAAATAACACTAAATAATCTAACCAACTCTTGTAACATGAAAGCAACAGAATATGCATACATGAAATGGATAAATGAACATTTCAAAGAGTTTGTATGTTCTTCACAGTATAGTTAAAGGGATTTTTTTTTTTTATATATCAACTGGCTCCAGAAAGTTAAACAGATTTGTAAATTACTTATTTTAAAAAAACTATTAATCCCTTCAGTACTTATGAGCTGCTGGAGTTGAGTTGTTCTTTTCTGTCTAAGTGCTCTCTGATGACACCTGTCTCGGGAACTGTCCAGAGTAGAAGCAAATCCCCTTAGAAAACCTTTTCTACTCTGTGCAGTTCCCGAGACAAGCAGAGATGTCAGCAGAGATCACTGTTGCCAGACAGAAAAGAACAACTCAACTTCAGCAGCTGATAATTATTGGAAGGATTAAGATTTTTCAATAGAAGTAATTTACAAATCAGTTTAACTTTCTGGAGCCAGTTGATATAAAAAAATAAAGTTTTTTCCTGGAATAGCCCTTTAACCCCTTAAGGACCCATGACGTACGCTTACGTCATGAGTCCCCGTCCTGCGATATAACGCGGGGTCACACGGCAACCCTGCATCATATTGCAGCGGGCCCGGCATCATAGTGAAGCCGGGACCCGCCGATAATAGTGCGCGGCACCGATCATTAACACTTTAGCCACGCGCTCAAAGCTGAGCCGCATGGCTAAAAACGAAAGTGAAAGTGCCCAGCTAGCTCAGGGAGCTGTTCGGGATCGCCGCGGTATAATCGTGGCATCCCGAACAGCTGCAGCACAGGAGGAGGTTTTCTTACCATCTCCTGCGCTGTCCGATTGCCGAATGAATGCTTCAAGCCTGAGATCCAGGCTTGAGCAAACAATCACCGAAAACACTGATTGATCCATTCCTATGGAGATGCATCAATCAGTGTAAAAGATCAGTAAATGCAATGTTATAGCCCCCAATAGGAGCTATAATATTGCCTAAGAAAAGTGTAAAAAAAATCATTAACCCTTTGAATTATCTCTTCCCGAATCACCTGGCATTTCCAAGAATAAAAAAAAAAAAAGTGTAAATAAAAATAAACATATGTGGTATCGCCGCATGCGGAAATTTCCGAAATATAAAAATATACTGCTTTTTAAACCGCACATTCAATGGCGTACGCACTAAAAAATTCCAAAGTACAAAATAGCGCATTTTTGATCACTTTTTATACCACTAAAAAGTGAATCCAAAGTGATCAAAAAGTCTGATCAGAACAAAAATGGTACCGCTAAAAACTTCAGATCACGGTGCAAAAAATGAGCCCTCATAGCGCCCTGAACACAGAAAAATTTATAGGGGTCAGAAGATGACCATTTTAAACGTATACATTTTCCTGCATGTATTCATGATTTTTTTCTGAAGTGATACAAAATCAAACCTATACAAGTAGGTTATCATTTTAACCGTATGGACCTACAGAATAAAGATAAGGTGTCTTTTTTGCTGAAAAATGTACTGCGTAAAAGCGGAAGCCCCCAAAACTTACAAAATAGTGTTTTTTTCATCAATTTTGTCGCACATTGATTTTTTTTCCCATTTCACCGTAGATTTTTGGGTAAAATGACTAATGTCATTACAAAGTAGAATTAGTGATGCAAAAAATAAGCCATCATATAGAATTTTAGGTGAAAATTTTAAAGAGTTATGGTTTTTTAAAGTTAAGGAGGAAAAATTGAAAATGAAAAAACGGAAAAAGCCTGGGTCCTTAAGGGGTTAAGTTTATCTTTGGAAATACTAAAATGATGAATCACAAATACAATTTTGCCCACAAGCTTTTTGAAACTTTTTATTTAGAAATTTTGAACAAGAAAAAGAAATAGTACAGTGGAGATGTTGACATAGCCAGTACATCAATTTTAAGTATCGGTTGCAGACAAACAAGGTATAGGTTACCTTAAGAGTAAGATTTACTCAAAATATAATGAACAAAGAGCAGGTAGTCTACCAATTCATAAACTATAACAAAGCAATCTAAGATCTAATCCTTCCTACACTAACAAGGTTCTTACATTTAGATTGACCCTTTCACATATGACAGAACATATTACAATGAGTTTTTTTGGAATGTTTTAGTTTCTAAATCTAATTTTGAGTTATGAGGTAATCACCACTTGAGTTGGCGGAGGATGCATACTTTGTGCTAGGCTATAAAATTGGTATCATAGACTACTTTAAAAAAAACTAAGGTGGAGATTTATAAAAAATTGTACAGAGGAACCATGGAGCAGTTGTCCGTAGCAATTATTTTTTATTTATTTATTATAAAAAGGTCTCTGAAAAATGAAAGCTGGATTCTGTTTGGTTTCTACGGGCAACTGCTCCACTGTTTCTGTATACAAGTTTTGATAAATCTCCTCCTCAATGTCTATAAAAGAAATAGAGTACTAATTTGAAGTGATCACAATACTTCAATCTACAATAATCATAGCTTTAAGTGAAAGTGACAACGCAAAAACAGACTTTAAAACAAAATCATATAGGGGGAGATTTATCAAAACCGGCCCAGAGGAAAAGTTGCCCAGTTGCCCATAGCAACCAATCAGATCGCTTCTTTCATTTTGAACGAGGCCTGTGAAAAATGAAAGAAGCAATCTGATTGGTTGCTATGGGCAACTGGACAACTTTTTCTTTGGACAGGGTTTGATAAATCTCCCCCATAATGCCTAGAATTGGCCAAATGGATTGTGAAAACTATTAGATAAATGGCAAAAAGGTCTGTAGACTAATTGCTAAATGGTGCACTTTAGCTTATAAAACAAAAAACTCACTGACTCACTGCATGACTCAATGACAAAGTACTTCTTGCACACAATCAGAAGAGCCCATGTGTCTGAAGCATCAGTGATTATATTTACACAGAGATAAGGTTCCTGACAGATCACAGCTCTGTGTCAGGGAAAATGTGTGCTGTCACCTGTGCACTGCTTCCAAAGTAAGGAGAGGTGGTCTGTAGCCTAGACCACCAGCAGTAAAAAAGATGCAGATGTAACATGAAAAGGAGGCAACTTTAAAAAAGTTCTATGGTGAAGATTTATCAAAACCTGTGTAGAGGAAGAGTGGTGTAGTTGTCCATAGAAACCAATCAAATTGTTTCCTTAATTTTGTAAAGGCCTTTAAAAAAAAAATGAAAGAAGCAATCGGATTGGTTACTATTGGCGACTGCTTCACTCTTACTCTACACAGGCTTTCATAAATCTCCCCCTATATGTTTACAAAAGTGTATAACTTTACATGCCCTACAATAAAATAAAATAAAAAAAGATTTTGGAGATGTGAATACACAATAAATATGGATAGAACAAGCAAACCAAAACAAAAACACACAGAGGATATTTCTATTGTTTAGTCTTAAACCATCCAGTACTCCAGGGTTATGTCTGTGTAGTGCACTAGTGTGTACCAGGTCTGCATTTATCAAGATTCCTGTGCCTTTTAATAAATGCTAATGCTTATGTGCAACTTACTGTAGAGAACACTTGTTAGTCAGTCTGGTGCGGCTGCCTGCGCCTGATCCTTGCTGGAGTGGCTGTAGCGCAAAACTGTGCCAATTTTTCAAAAGTCCCAAGTCACAATTAGTTAATAATCATTCATTACATTCAATTAATGATCATTACATTGTACAACATTACTTGTAAGTAATTTAATACGGTCACTACATTAGCAAACTTTATAACGTATGTAATTTTGGTCATGCAGAAGCTTATGGGTTAGGTTCAGGGATCATTTAACCCCTTCAGGACCAAGCCCATTTTGGCCTTAAGGACCAGAGCGTTTTTTGCACATCTGACCACTGTCACTTTAAACATTAATAACTCTGGAATGCTTTTAGTTATCATTCTGATTCCGAGATTGTTTTTTCGTGACATATTCTACTTTAACATGGTGGTAAATTTTTGTGGTAACTTGCATCCTTTCCATGTGAAAAATCCTAAAATTTGATGAAAAATTAGAAAATTTTGCATTTTTCTAACTTTGAAGCTCTCTGCTTGTAAGGAAAATGTATATTACAAATAAAAAAATTTTTAATTCACATATACAATATGTCTACTTTATGTCTGCATCATAAAATTGACGAGTTTTTACTTTTGGAAGACACCAGAGGGCTTCAAAGTTCAGCATCAATTTTCCAATTTTTCACAAAATTTTCAAACTCACTATTTTTCAGGGACCAGTTCAGGTTTGAAGTGGATTTGAAGGGTCTTCATATTAGAAATACCCCATAAATGACCCCAATATAAAAACTGCACGCCCCAAAGTATTCAAAATGACATTCAGTCATCATTTTAACCCTTTAGGTGTTTCACAGGAATAGAAGCAAAGTGAAGGAGAAAATTCACAATCTTCATTTTTTACACTCCCATGTTCTTGTAGACCCAATTTTTGAATTTTTACAAGGGGTAAAAGGAGAAAATGTATATTTATATTTGTAGCCCAATTTCTCTCGAGTAAGCACATATCTCATATGTCTATGTAAATTGTTCGGCGGGTGCAGTAGAGGGCTCAGAAGGGAAAGAGCGACAAGGGGATTTTGGAGAGTACGTTTTTCTGAAATGGTTTTTGGGGGGCATGTTGCATTTAGGAAGCCCCTATGGTGCCAGAACAGCAAAAAACCCTCACATGGCATACCATTTTGGAAACTAGACCCCTTGAGGAACATAACAAGGAATAAAGTGAGCCTTAATACCCCACAGGTGTTTCACGACTTTTGCATATGTAAAAAAAATAAATATTTTTTTTCACTAAAATGTGTGTTTCCCCCCAAATTTCACATTTTTCCAAGGGTTAATAGCAGGAAATACCCCCAATATTTGTAACCCCTTCTCTTCTGAGTATGGAGGTACCCCATAAGTTGACCTGAAGTGCACTATGGGCGAACTACAATGCTCAGAAGAGAAGGAGTCATATTTGGCTTTTTGAGAGCAAATTTTGCTCGGGGGGCATGTTGCATTTAGGAAGCCCCTATGGTGCCAGAACAGCAAAAAAAAACACATGGCATACCATTTTGGAAACTAGACCCCTTGAGGAATGTAACAAGGAATAAAGTGAGCCTTATTACCCCACAGGTGTTTCACGACTTTTGCATATGTAAAAAAAAAAATTCCACTAAAATGTGTGTTTCCCCCCAAATTTCACATTTTTGCAAGGGTTAATAGCAGGAAATACCCCCCAATATTTGTAACCCCTTCTCTTCTGAGTATGGAGGTACCCCATAAGTTGACCTGAAGTGCACTATGGGCGAACTACAATGCTCAGAAGAGAAGGAGTCATATTTGGCTTTTTGAGAGCAAATTTTGCTCGGGGGGCATATCGCATTTAGGAAGCCCCTATGGTGCCACATGGTCACATGCGGGTTTTTTTTTTTTTTTGCGTTTGTCAAAACCGCTGTAACAATCAGCCACCCCTGTGCAAATCACCTCAAATGTACATGGTGCACTCTCCCTTCTGGGCCTTGTTGTGCGCCCCCAGAGGACTTTACGCCCACATATGGGGTATCTCCGTAGTCGGGAGAAATTGCGTTAAAAATGTTGGGGGGGCTTTTTTCCCTTTTACCTCTTGTGAAAATGTAAAGTATAGGGCAACATCAGCATGTTAGTGTAAAAAAATTAATTTTTTTACACTAACATTCTGGTGTAGACCCCAACATTTCCTTTTCATGAAGGGTTAAAGAAGAAAAAGCCCCCCAAACCTTGTAACGCAATTTCTCCCGAGTACAGCGATACCCCATATGTCGCCCTAAACTGTTGCCTTGAAATACGACAGGGCTCCAAAGTGAGAGCGCTGTGCGCATTTGAGGCCTAAATTAGGGATTTGCATAGGGGTGGACATAGGGGTATTCTACGCCAGTGATTCCCAAACAGGGTGCCTCCAGCTGTTGCAAAACTCCCAGCATGCGTGGACAGTCAACGGCTGTCCGGCAATACTGGGAGTTGTTGTTTTTCAACAGCTGGAGGCTCTGCTTTGGAAACAGTGGCGTACCGGACATTCTTATTGGGGGAGGGGGGCTGTGTAAGGGTATGTGTATATGTAGTGTTTTTAACTTTTTATTTTATTTTGTGTTAGTGTAGTGTAGTGTTTTTAGGGTACAGTCACATGGGCGGGGGATTACAGCGAGTTTCCCGGCGCAAAATTTGCTGCATCTCAAGATGCGAGAAACCCACTGTAAAAGCCTCGCCCATGTGAATGTACCCTGTACATTCACAGGGGGGGGGGGGGGGGGGGGGGGGGGGGGTGCACCAGCTGTTGCAAAACCACAACTCCCAGCATGCATGGTCTGTTAGTGCATGCTGGGAGTTATAGTTTTGCAACAGCTGGAGGCACACAGGTTAGGGAACACTGAGTTAGAAACAGACAATGTTTCCCAACCAGTGTGTCTCCAGTTGTTGCAAAACTACAACTCCCAGCATGCCCAGACAGCTGAAGGGCATGCTGGGAGTTGTAGTTCGGCAACATCTGAAGGGCCAGATGTTGCTGAACTAAAACTCCCAGCATGCCTGGACAGTCAGTGCATACTGGGAGTTGTAGTTTTGCAACAGCTGGAAGAGCACAGATTGGAGACCATTATACAATGGTCTCCAAACTGGGGCCCTCCAGATGTTGCAAAACTACAACTCCCAGCATTCATGGTCTGTTAGTGCATGCTGGGAGTTATAGTTTTGCAACAGCTGGAGGCACACAGGTTAGGAAACACTGAGTTAGAAACAATGTTTCCCAACCAGTGTGTCTCCAGTTGTTGCAAAACTACAACTCCCAGCATGCCCAGACAGCTGAAGGGCATGCTGGGAGTTGTAGTTCGGCAACATCTGAAGGGCCAGATGTTGCTGAACTAAAACTCCCAGCATGCCTGGACAGTCAGTGCATGCTGGGAGTTGTAGTTTTGCAACAGCTGGAAGAGCACAGATTGGAGACCATTATAAAATGGTCTCCAAACTGGGGCCCTCCAGATGTTGCAAAACTACAACTCCCAGCATGCCCAGACAGCCAAAGGCTGTCTAGGCATGCTGGGAGTTGTAGTTTTCAGACTCCTAGAAGCAGCAGTGAAGATATTCACTGCATTTGAGGCCTAAATTAGGGATTTGCATAGGGGTGGACATAGGGGTATTCTACGCCAGTGATTCCCAAACAGGGTGCCTCCAGCTGTTGCAAAACTCCCAGCATGCGTGGACAGTCAACGGCTGTCCGGCAATACTGGGAGTTGTTGTTTTTCAACAGCTGGAGGCTCTGCTTTGGAAACAGTGGCGTACCGGACATTCTTATTGGGGGAGGGGGGCTGTGTAAGGGTATGTGTATATGTAGTGTTTTTAACTTTTTATTTTATTTTGTGTTAGTGTAGTGTAGTGTTTTTAGGGTACAGTCACATGGGCGGGGGATTACAGCGAGTTTCCCGGCGCAAAATTTGCTGCATCTCAAGATGCGAGAAACCCACTGTAAAAGCCTCGCCCATGTGAATGTACCCTGTACATTCACAGGGGGGGGGGGGGGGGGGTGCACCAGCTGTTGCAAAACCACAACTCCCAGCATGCATGGTCTCAACAGACAATGTTTCCCAACCAGTGTGTCTCCAGTTGTTGCAAAACTACAACTCCCAGCATGCCCAGACAGCTGAAGGGCATGCTGGGAGTTGTAGTTCGGCAACATCTGAAGGGCCAGATGTTGCTGAACTAAAACTCCCAGCATGCCTGGACAGTCAGTGCATACTGGGAGTTGTAGTTTTGCAACAGCTGGAAGAGCACAGATTGGAGACCATTATACAATGGTCTCCAAACTGGGGCCCTCCAGATGTTGCAAAACTACAACTCCCAGCATTCATGGTCTGTTAGTGCATGCTGGGAGTTATAGTTTTGCAACAGCTGGAGGCACACAGGTTAGGAAACACTGAGTTAGAAACAATGTTTCCCAACCAGTGTGTCTCCAGTTGTTGCAAAACTACAACTCCCAGCATGCCCAGACAGCTGAAGGGCATGCTGGGAGTTGTAGTTCGGCAACATCTGAAGGGCCAGATGTTGCTGAACTAAAACTCCCAGCATGCCTGGACAGTCAGTGCATGCTGGGAGTTGTAGTTTTGCAACAGCTGGAAGAGCACAGATTGGAGACCATTATAAAATGGTCTCCAAACTGGGGCCCTCCAGATGTTGCAAAACTACAACTCCCAGCATGCCCAGACAGCCAAAGGCTGTCTAGGCATGCTGGGAGTTGTAGTTTTCAGACTCCTAGAAGCAGCAGTGAAGATATTCACTGCTGCTTCTGAGGACCATATACTCACCTGCTGGTCCCGTCGCTCCTCGTCCTCGTGGCCGGTCCCGCGCTGCTCCTCGGTCCCGCCGCTGGATCTGGTAAGTCCGCCGTTCCCCTGATGTTCCCCCCCCTATGCTGCAGGTCCCGAGCAAGCCCCCGCAGCCATCGTCCCCCGTTCTGCCCGACTTCCAGGGGCGGGCAGTGCGGGGGATCTGAACTTTCACCCCAGATCACTGTGATTGATCCACAGGGACCAATCACAGTGATCGCTGACCAGGACCATCAATGGATGGTCCTGGGGGTGAAGCAGAAGTTGTCCCCTGCTGGAAACAGCGAGACTTCTGCCAGTTAACCCGTGCGATGCTGCGCATCTCCGGGTTAACTGAATGTCATTTATAAACGCCGGGATGCGCGAACGCACTGCACAACCCGGGGTTTATATATGACATTCTGCGGGAAGGGGTTGAGATTGATAACCACTAGTTATCTCATCTGATAGAACATCAAAAACATGTTCACATCAACTAAACAAGAGGTTCAGCATTTTGCAGGAATCTGGTCGATATGCCATAGTTGGGAAGTAAAAGACAAATAATCTTACTCAGCAAATAAGCTAGGTGGATTATGAAAACAAATGTCATGGACAGGAGTAAACAACTACGTACTCAACGTTTTAAAAAATTTGGCTTCATTACATACGTCTTTTATTCAGCTTTCTAAGGAATTCAGACATGGCAAGGAGGCATGTGCTAATATGTAGATAGGCAGGCTTGACAAAGTAGGAGTTTCACATGAAACAACGGTTGCCTTCTCTAGTGCACATTGTCCTAACCAATTGATGTGTTATCCAAGAGTTATGGAATAAAGAATACATGTTATCATATGTTGTTCTGTAAATGTTGCTTACTTTTCACATAATATTTTTATGATGTTTTTTTTTTTTTTTTTCACCTGCAGGTAGTCAGAGCCTGAACAGTGAGTAGATAAATTTAGGAGGGAGGAAAACAAATTTGTTTAAATTTTATTTAAATTTAGTTTCATATCACAAAATACAATAATAAAACCAAGGGGAATAGAAAAAAGATGATGGGAACTGGGGAAAGGGGGAAGTACTCAGGGGTACAAATATAAAAGTGCTCTCATGCATGCATGACAATCCAACAAAATGATGCAGTGGTAGTACATGTATACATTGTAGACTGTAGACCTATAGTAACACAATAGTTAATAGGACCACTACCTCCTCCTATGTGCAAGAAGGAACAGGAGGAGCACTGCCAGAGCCCTGCAAAATGACCTTCAGCAGGCCACAAATGGGCATGTGTCCACTCAAATGGTCAGAAACAGACTCCATGAGGGTGGTAT
This sequence comes from Hyla sarda, assembly GCF_029499605.1. NCBI lineage: Eukaryota > Metazoa > Chordata > Amphibia > Anura > Hylidae > Hyla > Hyla sarda. The sequence continues at coordinate 229,537,376 of NC_079192.1, forward strand.
GAGGGCCCGACATCCACAGGTGGGGGTTTTGCTTACAGCCCAACACTTTGCAGGACGTTTGCCATTTGCCAGAGAACACCAAGAGTGGCAAATTCACCACTGGTGCCCTGTACTCTTCACAGATGAAAGCAGGTTCATACTAAGCACATGTGACAGACGTGACAGAGTCTGGAGAGGCTGTGGAGAACAATCTGCTGCCTGCAACATCCTCCAGCATGACCGGTTTGGCGTGGGGTGGCATTTGGGGTGGTACCTTGCCAGAGGTAGCCTGACTGCCATTAGGTACCGAGATGAGATCCTCAGACCCCTTGTGAGACTATATTCTGGTGCGGTTGGCCCTGGGTTCCTCCTAATGCAAGACAATGCTAGACCTCATGTGACTGGAGTGTTTCAGCAGTTCCTGCAAGAGGAAGGCATTAATGGTAAGGACTGGCCCGCCCGTTCCCCCGACCTGAATCCGATTGAGCACATCTGGGACAGCATGTCCCGCTCCATCCACCAACGACATGTTGCACCACATACTGTCCAGGAGTTGGCAGATGCTTTAGTGCAGGTCTGGGAGGACATCCCGCAGGAGACAATCCGCCACCTCATCAGGAGCATGCCCAGGCATTGTCGTGAGGTCATACGGGCACGTGGAGGCCACATACTCTACTGAGCCTCATTTTCAATTGTTTTAAGGACATTGCATCAAAGTTGGATCAGTCTGTAGTGTGGTTTTCCACTTTGATTTTGAGTGTGACTCCATATCCAGACCTCCATGTGTTGATAAATTTGACTTCCATTGATAAGTTTTGTGATTTTGTTGTCATCACATTCAACTATGTAAAGACGATAGTATTTCATACGATTAGTTCATTCATTCAGATCTAGGATGTGTTATGTTAGTGTTCCCTTAATTTTTTTGAGCAGTGTATATAAGTAGGGTATCATTGTAATCGTGTGGACCTACAGAATAAAGATAAGGGGGGAGATTTATCAAAACCTGTGCAGAGGAAATGTTGACCAGTTGCCCATAGCAACCAATCAGATTGCTTATTTCATTTTGAAAAGGGCCTCTGAAAAATGAAAGAAGCAATCTGATCGGTTGCTAAGGGCAACTGGAAAACATTTCCTTTACACAGGTTTTGATTAATCTCCCTCAAAGGGTCATTTTTACCGAAAAATGCACTGCAGGGAAGCGATAGCCCCCAAAAGGTATAAAATGGTGTTCTTTTTAAAAAAAAAAAATTTGTCGCACAATGATTTTTTTTGGGTGGTTTTTCTGTAGACTTTCGGGTAAAATGACTGATGTCATTACAAATTAGAAATGGTGGTGCAAAAAAAAGCCATCATATGAGTCTGTAGGTGCAAAATTGATAGGGTTATGATTTTTGTAAGGCGAGGAGGAAAAAACTAAAGTGCAAAACTGAAAAACCCAGTTTTTCAGTCCTTAAGTCCTTAAGGGATTAAAGAATTTATTTGCAAATTATGGTGAAAAATAAGTATTTGATCAATAACAAAAAGTTCATCTCAATACTTTGTTATATACCCTTTGTTGGTAATGACAGAGGTCAAACGTTTTCTGTAAGTCTTCACAAGGTTTTCAAACACTGTTGCTGGTATTTTGGCCCATTCCTCCATGCAGATCTCCTCTAGAGCAGTGATGTTTTGGGGCTGTCGCTGGACAACACAGACTTCCTTCAAAGGTTTTCTATGGGATTGAGATCTCGAGACTGGCTAGTCCACTCCAGGACCTTGAAATGCTTCTTAGGAAGCTATTCCTTCATTGCCCAGGTGGTGTATTTGGGATCATTGTTATGCTGAAAGACCCAGTAACATTTCATCTTCAATGCCTTTGCTGATGGAAGGAGGTTTTCACTCAAAATCTCACGATACATGGCCCCATTCATTCTTTCCTTTCCACAAATCAGTCATCCTGTTAGCATTCTTTCTCCTTCAAACATGACGAGTTGAGTTTTTTTACCAAAAAGTTCTACTTTGGTTTCATCTGACCATACGACATTCTCCCAATCCTCTTCTGGATCATCCAAATGCTTTCTAGCAAACCTCAGACAGGCCCGGACATGTATTGCACTGCATGGTTTGATTCCCGTGGGGTTCTGGGATTTTTGATCACCGTTCTTGTGATAATTTTGACACCATGGTGTGAGATCTTGCGTGGAGCCCCAGATCGAGGGAGATTATCAGTGGTCTTGTATGTCTTCCATTTTCTAATAATTGCTCCCACAATTGATTTCTTCATACCAAGCTGCTTGCCTATTGCAGATTCAGTCTTCCCAGCCTGGTGCAGATCTACAATTTTGTTTCTGGGGTCCTTTGACAGCTCTTTGGTCTTGGCCACAGTGGAGTTTGGAGTGTGACTGTTTGAGATTGTGGACATGTGTCTTTTATACTGATAACAAGTTCAAACAGGTGCCATTAATATAGGTAACAAGTGGAGGACAGAGGAGACTCTTAAAGAAGAAGTTACAGGTCTGTGAGAACCAGAAATCTTGCTTGTTTGTAGGTGACTAAATACTTATCAGACAATGTGATTTTATGGATTTTTTTTCTCATTATGTCTCTCATAGTTTAGGTATACCTATGATGAAAATGACAGGCCTCCCTCATCTTTTTAAGTGGGAGAACTTCCACAATTGATGGCTGACTAAATACTTTTTTGCCTCACTGTATATGTAAGAAAGCCAATGAAATCCTGAAAAATAATAATTACACACCTGCAGGAAATAAGCCAACTACTGCTGTGAACGAGAGCGAGTGAGATGCCACATCTGCACTCCCCAAAATAATGAACGGTAAGCTGGTATATGACCTCTAGTGGTCCAAGCAGGAGTCAGACTCTAACAAAATTGCCCCCTCTACCCAACAGTACATGAGTTGGAAAAGCACATACAGCTACACCAATTTGGCCTTCAGTGTATCACAGGTCTCCCGATTGGGCATGCACTAGATGTTCCAGTGCTATTTAGCGTGCCACACAGATTTATATAGGGCGGTCATTGCGACTGTGATATAGCTATTACTCCAGCACATTGTGGCAGCCATTTTGGTAGTGTTTGCTCTCTCATTGGTACTATATACTATACCTAAGTGCACATCCAGTTGGGTGTGTGTACATTTTCTACGTGTCTCTTTAAGTCATAATACCTTTGAAATTCTTTTACTGAGCAATTCAGAAATGTTTTCTTTTGTACTTTATATGAGCTGTAAAAAAAAATTAAACATGCATCATTGTTTGTGAAAATCTCCAAAATATTTCAGGCGTTTTTTTTTTGTTTTTTTTTAAATATATTTTCTGTGCAGAAAAAATGATGTTCGCATTATTCTGTAGGTTGGTACGATTATGGCAAAACCCAAGTTATATAGCTGTTTATGATATTTTTATTTTTCCCAACAGAATCTTTTTTTTTCTTTTTTTTGTGTTGCTATGTTCCGACGGGCAAAGTTTTTTTTATTTTGTCGACCGCATTGTGTGAGGGCTTATTTGTACCATAACTGGTCAAGACCAGTATATGGAGGGTTGATCTGACAATTTTCCCTGTAGTATCCCTATGGGGTAATCCAAAAGTACCCTATCTTCCCATATACCAATTAATTACTTCCTATGAGCTTTATTTCGTTTATTGTCCTACACACAATTAAAACCATCAGTGCTAGAAACCCTTTTGTTATATTTGTGCACACAGCACTCATAGAGAACACTCTATCCTCGGAGAGTTGTTATTAGGATTGAATGTCTGAATTTCCCTGCAGTACTAATCAGGGCTCAGCACAGTCTATGTTAAAAGCTTCTTACTCTGCCCCCCTCGACATGTTTTGCTATGTCACTAGCTTTTTCAAGAAAATGTGAGTCTTATAACCAGTGGGACTGGTGAAACTTTAACGCATTACTGTACTTTTACTAACTTTTGATAAGTTTAGATGTCATAATTCCGGGGAACTACTGTGATTATAAGTTAAAGCTGGGAGAAGTGTGTGTCAGTATGCTTCACTCTCTGATGGACAATAGCAGTCAGATCACACAGCCGACTGAGGAATGAGCACACTACCATGTGATTCTTCCCATTATAAATAACATTTGTAGTGGGTCTCTGGAGCGATCTAAACATGTCTGAACAACATGTCAAAAGTTTGTATAAAGTTACACTCATTCTGGTGGCCTCCAGTGACTAACATACACACACACATTTTTTTTTTTTTTTAAAGAGGGTGTAAGTTGTGGCAACCTGAGACAATTGAAAAAAATTGGTTTATGTAGTACAGCTTTTTCCCTAAAAATTTAGGTTGCGTGTGAGTCATGATAAGGTCAAGATTTTTCAACATATCAAAGATAATCAATTGACAATGTGGTGCCCTGTCTTACCCCTCTGCCAAAGCTCCACAATGAGTTTATGTTCTACCATTAGCACACTTTTCAAACACGGTAGTTTTGTATTATATCATGCATCACTGCTATGAATATTAATCTATAGGGGTTGCAGGAAGAGTTTAACAACCTTATTGCCACCTGCATCAGCAAGTTTTTAATTGGGTCCCCGGGACCTGTGGAATACCAATCCCTATGCAGGGCTCTAATACAGTGACTTTTCAGTCTAAATTGTCATAGTTTAGTGACAGAAGAAGTAATGGACACCAGTGTACCCTGATATCAGACTGCTTAGAGCACAATAAAGATGTTGTTCATGTATTTTAGGGTGTGATTTTTACAATATCTATATTTCAGCAGTAATCATATTTATTTCTATACTGTGCGAGAGAAAAAATTGAGTGATTTCCCCAAAGCAACCAATCACAGCTCAGCTTTCATTTTACCAGAGCTCGTTAACTAAGCTGTGATGGGTTGTTACGGAAAATTCACTCCATTTTCTCTCACACAGAGTATCTTCTAGGTTTTTATGACTTAGCCACCGATTCACAATAAAGCCATTATCAATAGTTTTTACTATCTATAGCCATTATCAGGACATATTCATCCCTGACATCCTTTCATAAGTAGGTTCCTATATGTGTGGTTCAATTACAAGCATGGTCTTACGTTGGGAAAAAGTGAGGAAAAAAGAGGTAGTGTATAGTAACTAGCTATTGAAGTTGCACGTTCACCTTAAAGGAGATCTGCAGTGTTCCTGTACAGGGCCCCGGTTCTGCATGATGCTGCGGCCAACACGCCCCTCCATGTGTCTCTAAAGGAGAGGCGGAGATGCAGTGTTCGTACATCCCCACCTCTCCCATAGAGCTGTGGGAAGGGGGTGGGTTGTCAACCTCAGTGTGGTCGACAACACGCACATTAGCCATGCAGAGCCACGACAATGCCGAGTCCCTGTACAGATAGGGGATGAGTGTCTAACACTGCAGTACTCCTTTAAATACCAGCAGGATCTTAATGTTCACGCCAACAGACCAATGCCAGGTCCCCGTATGGGAGATTGCAGGGGGTCCCAGCGGTTGGACCCCCCCGTGATCAGACATTTATCCCCTATCCTGCAGATAGGGGATAAGTGACTAACACTGCAGTGCTCCTTTAAATACTAGTGTTGCTCGCGAATATTCGCAATGCGAATTTTATTCGCGAATATCGCATATTCCCGAATTCACGAATATAGCACTATATATTCGTAATTATGAATATTCGGTTTTTTTTTTGTAATTTTTTTTTCACAGTAAACATCACAGTGATCATCCCTCTCTGGTTCCAGCTTGTGTGGTGTAAAGAAGGCTCTAATACTACTGTGTGAGACTGGCGTGCGAATTTTCGCATATGCGTAAATTTGCATATGCAAATTTTAGCATTTGCGAATTTTTGCTTATGCTAATTTGGGTTTATGCTAATTTTCATATATGCTAATTTTTGCATACGCGAGTTTTCGCATATGCGAAAATAAAACGCAAATATTACGAATATGCGAATTTAGTGAATATATGACGAATATTCGTCCATATACTCACGAAATATCGTGAATTCGAATATGGCCTATGAACTCAACACTAATAAATACCAGCACTCACCAGGATCTGAATGCTCACACCAACAGACCGGAAGACTGCCCCAAAGGAAGAGCGGCTAAACGAATATTTTATCAACCTGCATATCCAGAATGTATTCACTGGACTGGACCGTTTCTTAAAGGCATTATATTGAATTGTAAATGTTACTCAATCAGTGACCAAATCTATTTGTAGAAACATGAGTATTCACATGTAGAAAACAAGCATTTTGTTCCTATGGAAACACAGTTTATCACCAAGATGTTCTCTTCACACAATATTAGTTTGTCTTAGTTTGCACAAACACTTTAATTTGACAAAGGTATATAATGTGGCTGAAGAATAGTTAGCTATGAATCATGATTCAGAAGTACTGTACATAAGGAGTATGATTTGGGAAAGAACTAAAGGTTCTTCTATCTGCTGTCTTCTGTATATAAAAGCAGATAGTCAGCTGAATGATTTCCCAAAGTGGCATACACTAATAACCATTTTAGAAAAAGAACCTTCCTTTTTTTAGTTGATGGATAGGGGATAAGATGTGTAAGCACCGGAGTACCCCCTTTAAACCAGTGTATAACACATAAGGCATGTTATTCTATGACTAGTACACTTATTCACCCATCCCTTTGGTTACAAATAATTTCCATAACAACACGTAACTATATGCATGTAAAGCTTTATTACAAGAAAGCTAATGCATATTAACATTTAAAATCAATTGAAAGCTGAGGGAGGGCAGGTGCAATGCAAATAGTATCACGTAAGTGCATACAGTGCAATATTATATTACTACATAAAAACTCAGTATAGAATTCATATGATACAACATAATGTACAGATTAGTGTCACAGTCACTATTTGTCGCTGGACAAGACCAAAATAGTGTTGCGCAAAATAAATGTTTTGCATATATTTTTCTTTCTACCAATGAGAAACAGCATTCAGTATAGCACCGGAAAGAATACACAAAGCACTTATAGGGTTAACAGCCATAACCTCAATGCATACCATGAAGTTTCCTACACAGACAACAGAAATGTCAGAAACGCAAAATGATTAGCAATTTAACTGGATGCTGGTAATGCTAGCAAGGTTACAGCTGTTTCATGCATCAGAGAAGTGCATGTGGCGCACAAAAAAAGCTGTAACCTTAATCGAAATCCGGGCACCACTGCTTTTAATTGACTGTTGTCTGCACTGCTAATAAAAGAAGTATACTGAACAACAAGTTGGCGAGTACTAATCATTTTCCTTTTCTCACATGTATTTTTTCTTTTTTTTATTGCTTTGTATTGTTAGGGTTCATTAAGGTATGCTTTATACTGACAGCCCCCTAAAGAAAATGGGGAGCAGAAATAACTTCCTACATTGTATCTAGAGATGAGCAAATATTTTTTAAAAATTTCATTCGGCCGATTCATTGAATTTTCCGAAAAAATTTGGTTAGCTCTGAATTTACTTGCGGTGAATCGCTATTAAAAACAGCTATTTCTGTCCTACAGAGAGCCTCAATAGGGGTGTAGAACACTTTGTCTTGCTGTAACACGCATAGGGTAAGTGAAATAATGTTATTCAGTATCACATGCAGATCAGAGGCATCACTATTAGAATCACTGTCACAGAGCAGCACAATGACAGAGCCTGGAGGTAGCATCAGTACGAGGAGACCATATAGTGGCTGAATGACACAGCGTGGAGGTGGCGGCAGCATGAGAACATATAGTGGCTGAATGACACAGCCTGGAGGTGGCGGAAGCATGAGGAGACCATATAGTGGCTGAATAACATAGTGTGGCACTGACGGCAGCATAAGGAGACCATATAGTGGCTGAATGACACAGCCTGGAGTTGGCATCAGCATATAGTGGCTGAATGACACAGCCTGGAGTTTGCGGCAGCATGAGGAGACCATATAGTGGCTGAATGACACAGCCTGGAGGTGGCGGAAGCATGATGAGACCATGTAGTGGCTGAATGCCACAGCCTGAAGATGGTGGCAGCATTAGGAGACCACATAGTGGCTGAATGACAAAGCCTGGAGTTGGCGGCAGCATATAGTGGCTGAATGACGCAACGTGGAGGTAATAGCAGCATGAGGAGACCATATAGAGGCTGAATGACACAACCTGGAGTTGGCGGCAGCATGAGGAGACCACATAGTGGCTGAATGACACAGCTTGGAGTTGGTGGCAGTATATAGTGGCTGAATGACACAGCCTGGAGTTTGCAGCAGCATACAGAGACCATGTAGTGGCTGAATGACACAGAATGGAGGGGCCGGGAGAATAAGGAGAACATATTGTGGCTGAATGACACAGTGTGGAGGTGGCGGCAGCATAAGGAGACCATATAGTGGCTGAATTATACAGCCTGGAGTTTGCGGCAGCATATAGTTGCTGAATGACACAGCATGGAGGTTGCAGCAGCATGAGGAGACCATATAGTGGCTGAATGACACAGCCTGGAGGTGGCTGCAGCATGAGGAGACCACATACTTGCTGAATGACACAGCCTGGAGTTGGCGGCAGTATATAGTGGCTGAATGTCACAGCATGGAGTTTGCGGCAGCATGGGGACACCATATAATGACTGAATGACACAGCGTGGAGGTGGCGGCAGCATGAGGAGAACATATAGTGACTAAATGATACAGCGTGGAGGTGCCAGTTGCATGAGGAGACCATATATTGGCTGAATGACACAGCCTGGAGTTGCAGAAAATGTAGAAAGATGCTGCGGTGGCGCTTCCAAGGAATTCACCCAAAGTCGTGGGTATAGGTATAAAGTAAATAATTGATTTTTTACAGCATAAAGAAATGAAAGAAAATAAATAAATAAAGCAAGACATGTTTCTGGAGTCACAGCTCCCTTTTTCAATTGCAGGTTGTTGCTGTGTGGCCAGGTGACAGGTGTGGGAATTTAAATACACAAAAATGGCGCCACACCAGGTGAGCTGGTGACGTCATGTGGGATGGATGCCGGGACCAGGTGTGGACTGGGCAAGAGAGACCAACATAGTACAAAATTTTCAATAAAAGAGCATGAAAACCACGTAAAACATGAAAAAATGCATAGGGATCATCACGAGTACCTGTTGCAAGTATCACTAGCCCCGCCGCTACAATCCAGAACACAAAAAAGAAAAGAAAGAGAGGATGCGGAGGAGGAAAAAGAAAGAAAAAAAACAACATTTCCAATAAAAGACTTTGAACCACCACCCCCATCCTCCACCCACCTGGACACAGTGAAAATCTTCAACCTGTCCAGCAAAACTCTCACCAAACACCATGAGAGTGTCCTCCAGAAAGGTCTGTCTTTTTGCCCATCAGCCAGACCGGATGACTTCACCCTGTTCCTGGACCTCAATGCATACATCAGGAAATTAACCCTAAAAAGACATTTCAACGTACCCAGCCACCACGCCAAGGAGACACCAGCAGCTACACAGACGCTGGTTCCTGCCACACTGATGGTTCCTCCACCATATCACAGTGGACTCAAACCCAAGTCCCATTTCTTTCCAACTCATCACAAAGGAAACTTCATCAATACCTTCGCCGCCGGAGTATCCAGTGAGTTTGAGAGACTGCAAACCTTCCAACAGACCCAAGGGCTCCAGCAACTACAGATCTCTACAGAGAAAAGCCATCAAAGAACTGGCAGATGACCCTGACATCATTATCAAATCGGCAGACAAAGGCGGCGGCATCGTCCTGCTCAACAGAACCGACTACCTGAAAGAATCACTGAGGCTCCTTTCCGACCGCACTTTCTACAGCAAGTTAACACGAAACACCAACTCTAACCAACAAAAAGCTCTTTAAACTGCTCGACCACAGCCTCACAGAAGGCATTATCGTCAAGCAGGAGTACAACTACATTAATAGCACAGAACCGGACACCCCGCTGTTGTACTACCTGCCCAAAATCCACAAAGACCAAAAAAAAAAACATCCGGAAGACCAATCATCGCCGACATTAACTCCCTGACATCAAACCTGTCACAGTATGTGGACATCATCCTACAGCCATATGTCCAAGCACTGCCCTCATACACCAGGGAACACCACAGACTTCATTAACTCTATCCTTGATGTAAGGTGGAAAAATCACTACAGGCTCCTGACTATGGACATTACCTCCCTGTACACCATCATTGACCACCACGTGGGCATTGCTGCAGTATCACATTTCCTCCATAGTGATCCCACTATGCCATTACTCCAGTGCCAATTCATCCAGGACAGCTTCCTCTTCATCCTGCAGAACAATTCGTTCCAATTCAACGGCAGCATTTACCACCAGTGCTGCGGCACAGCCATGGGGAGCCGATTCGCACCAAGCCTCGCTAAACTCTTTATGGGTCATTTTGAAGAGACTGTACTGTACAAACATAAACTGTTAAAACATTGCATAGTGTACTAAAGATACATAGACAACATCTTCATCATCTGGGATAGCTCCAAGGAAAACCTCAACAACTTCCTGACTTCCCTAAATGAAGATTCCTGGAATACTAAATTCACCTCTAACCACTCAGAGGACTCCATCGAATACCTGGATGTTATCGTCTACCACACCTAGGACAATCGGGTCAAAACCAAGACCTATTTCAAGTCAGTGGATGGGAACAGCTACCTCAACTATGACAGCTGCCATTTCAGAAAGTGGACACAGAACATCCCCTTTGGTCAGTACAAAAGAATCAGAAGAAACTGTACCGAACCTTCAGTCTTCGAGAACCAAAGTACAATCCTGGACCAGCGCTTTAAATCCAAAGGCTACCCTACCTCACTCATCAACCAAAGCAAGCTCAAGGCAAGCAAATTCTCACAAAAAGAGTGCTCGAAACCCAAAGTCACCAACAATGACCTACCTGAGCAAACCCAATTTCATCACCACCTATAATGATGATGATCACAAACTCATCAAAAGGATCATCACTGACCATTGGAAAACTCTCCTGCTGGACCCCTTCCTCAAAGACATTCTGACACCAAGACCAAACATCACCTTCAGAAAAAGCAGGTCCCTCAAAAATATGCTGGCACCCAGCAAACTTTAAGCACCAAAGAAGCAAACCACCATGCTGGACACCCCACCTGTCACCGGTTCATAAAAGTGCAACAAACTTCTCTGCAAATGCTGCAACAACATTGCTAACAAATGCAGAAAATTCACCTGCAGGGTGACCAACATTACTTACCCCATCAGGAGTTTCATTAACTGCAGCACCTCCTACGTGATCTACCTCCTCGAGTGCCCCTGTGGTCTTCAGTACGTCGGGCGCACCATCCAACCACTAAATCAGCGCCTTAACAAGCACAGATCCAATGTCACCAAGGGGTACCAACTCCAGTGTCTCCAGGCATGCAGCGGAAAAGCACAGCAGCGACTTCAGGTGCCACACCATCACACCTATTGAACACATCTCCCCTGACACTGCCCACTGATTCGCAGTACTGAGAAAACGGGAACATTTCTGGATCTTCACCCTTAAAACTTTGACACCCTCTGGTTTGAATGAATACATCGAAAATGTTACCTAATCCACCCCTCCACCTACTGCTGCCAGAATACAAGTCCACCCACCTCACCGATGCCAGCTAAAGACAAGCCGATGGGTCCCGATGACATTGTGACAGCAGTAGCAGATGCTTCCTCACTGCGGGACAAGACGACACCAAGCTGCCGCAGAAGCCACCTGTTTCTCTCCCCTCCCCTTTCTCTCTCTATCTTTCTTTGCAGGTCTCACAGCCCTTCCATGAAAAATTCCAAGCGACATCCGGACCCCAACGACCACCAGATCGGATGACAGCCCGACTGGACAAAGTTCAAGCCTGATACCGGCACCCTGACCGCGTCCAAAGACCTCCTTCTTCATGATTGGTCGGCAAAATACCTCCTTTTTCATGATTGGTCACCGCCCGGACCTGCTCAGCAGCGATTGGTCATATTCTTCAAAAAAGAATTGCCGCCGATGCCTCTAGGAATCTCCCGGAGAGAATATACACATATCATCTCCGATTGGCCACCACCCGGATGACCCTAGCAGCGATTGGCTGACGTTTTTGAAAGACACTGTACCGCCACCAGCGGCAGCAACCTGGAACCCGGACTTATACGTCCCCCCTCTGATTGGCTCACTCGATATCATGGACAGCCTATCAGAATCTAGCCCACTATCCCCCATGCCCATCTTTGGACGGCATCTCCCTACACGGACTTTCGCCCATGACAGCGAAACTATACTCAGTCATGTACGGCACGATCCTGATTGGGCGCCTTTACACTATCCCACAGCAAGCGACCATTCAGCCTCAAGAGGCTCGTCTCCATTTATACACCTGCCGCGGCAACCCAGCACAGAGATGACAGCCTCCGCCCACTGCCTCCTGATTGGTCCCACGGACACCGGCAGCTCTCCTATTGGTCGCTACTATGGACATTTCTCGCGGTTCTATTTGAACTTCTAAATACTCCTGTAAAAGACTATACCTATGCATTTTTTCATGTTTTATGTGGTTTTCATGCTCTTTTATTGAAAATGTTGTATTATGTATGTCTCTCTTGCCCAGTCCACACCTGGCCCCGGCATCCACCCCACATGACATCACCAGCTCACCTGGTTTGGTGCCATTTTTGTGTATTTAAATTCCCACACCTGTCACCTGGCCACACAGCAACCACCTGCAATTGAAAAAGGGAGTTGTGACTCCCGAAACACATCTTGATTTATTTATTTATTTTCTTTGATTTCTTTATGCTGTAAAAAATAAATTATTTACTTTATACCTATACCCACGACTTTGGGTGAATTCCTTGGAAGTGCCACCGCAGCATTTTTCTACATTTTCTGCATTCTACATACGGATCCACCTTTGGGCTCCGTCCTCACGCTCCAGGCCTGCATACTAAGCTACCATCACCGGCAAGGAACACACTACCCTCCACCCGGGTACCCACCTACACCGGCTAGAGACCTACACCGCATTCGGAGCTACCTCCGATTTTTTCCACTATGTACAGCCTGGAGTTGGTGGCAGGATGAGGAGACCATATATTGGCTGAATGACACAGCATGGAGTTGGCGGCAGGATGAGGAGACCATATAGTGGCTGAATGACACAGCGTGTAGGTGAAGGCAGCATGAGGAGACCATATAGTGGCTGAATGACACAGCCTGGAGTAGGCGGCAGCATGAGGAGACCATATAGTGGCTGAATGACACAGCCTGGAGGTGGCGAAAGCATTAGGAGACCACATAGTGGCTGAAGGACAAAACCTGGAGTTGGCGGCAGCATATAGTGGCTGAATGACACAATGTGGAGGTAATGGCAGCATGAGGAGACCACATAGTGGCTGAATGACACAGCTTGGAGTTGGTGGCAGTATATAGTGGCTGAATGACACAGCTTGGAGTTTGCAGCAGCATACGGAGACCATATAGTGGCTGAATGACACAGAATGGAGGTGGCGGCAGAATAAGGAGAACATATTGGGGCTGAATGACACAGCGTGGACGTGGCGGCAGCATAAGGAGACCATATAGTGGCTGAATGACACAGCATGGAGTTCGCGGCAGCATATAGTGGCTGAATGACACAGCATGGAGGTTGCAGCAGCATACCGAGACCATATAGTGGCTGAATGACACAGAATGGAGGTGGCGGCAGAATAAGGAGAACATATTGTGGCTGAATGACACAGCGTGGACGTGGCGGCAGCATAAGGAGACCATATAGTGGCTGAATGACACAGCATGGAGTTTGCGGCAGCATATAGTGGCTGAATGACACAGCATGGAGGTTGCTGCAGAATGAGGAGACCACATAGTGGCTGAATGACATAGCCTGGAGGTGGCAACAGCATGAGGAGACCACATACTGGCTGAATGTCACAGCCTGGAGTTGGCGACAGCATATAGTGGCTGAATGACACAGCCTGGAGTTTGCGGCAGCATGAGGACACCATATAGTGGCTGAATGACACAGCGTGGAGGTGGCGGCAGCATGAGGAAAACATATAGTTACTGAATGACACAGCGTGGAGGTACCGGCTGCATGAGGAGACCATATATTGGCTGCATGACACAGCCTGGAGTTGGCGGCAGGATGAGGAGACCATATAGTGGCTGAATGACACAGCCTGGAGTTGGCGGCAGCATGAGGAAAACCACACAGGAAACTCTCTCTATTTCCACCTAAAACCCTGGGAAATGGCAGTGTTTGAAGGAGAAAATAGGGAGAAGTTCCTGTGTGGGGCTGCCCTTTTTAGGGCGACTAACACTTGCAAAGAAGGGAATTAATAATGCTAGCGTAGGGCCTTATAGGGGAAGTTTTTAGCCCCACCGGGTACAATGGACCATACGTTGTTCCCCTCCATCTTTTAGAGGTCTTTGCATCACATCAATACTTGGTGGTGTAGGTGGCACATGATGTTTTTTGCACACCTTTCCTTTTGTTCGATTGAAAAAAAAATTTTAGTACAAATATTTTATGCTAGGAAAAGTTACGTTTTAGCTAATGCATATCCTCAATACTTACTTGTGGTCTGATGCAGAGGAATGTCTGTAACCGGGGATCAGCACCTTAAACATATTTTGCACTATCCATATTTGTGAAGTGTTGGTGTGGCACCATGGTCCATCTACTATGATGCATCAGGAATTGGTGGGTGGAAATCCTGGCTGATCCATGTCTGATTCATCTTCACAAAGGTCAGTCTCTCCACATTTTTCATGGACAGATGAGTTCTCCTTGGGGTGACTATGGCCCCCACCTCATTAAACCCCCATTCTGATAGCACACTACTGGCCGTCAGGACAGCTTTTCCAGGGCAAACTCTGCTAGTCGCGGCCACAAATTAATTTTGGCTCCCCAGAAGTCCAGCGGATCTTCAAGGTGTGTTGGCATGGTCATGTCAAGGTATGCCATCACCTGCTGGTTAAGGTCCTGCTCCAGGTCTACCTGCTGCTGATGAGTTGCTTCACTATGCGGGTAAAGAAAGCTACTCATCAGCGACTGTAGACTCAAGCTGTTACTGCTGGTACTGCTCCTGCTACCCCTGCCCTCTCCAGCAGCCATGGCAGTGAAAGGTGAGCGCAGAGGGCTCCCCAAGTCAGAACTGCGAGAGGATGTACAATGGCGCAGATAGGCATCAGTCAACTGACTACGTAGGATCTCTCTGTAGTAGGTTAGTTTGTCCTCGCTCTCAATGGGTGTGAAAAAGGCCCCCATTTTGTACCGGTAGCGAGAGTCCAATAAGGTGGAGAGCCAGAAGTCATCCCGCTGCTAAATGGTGAAAATTTGGTGGTCACTCCGGAAGAAAGTGAGCACACATCGTGCCATTTGTACAAGTGACTCGGAGGGACTCCCTGCCTTCATCTCCATTGCAAACTGCCACGGTGTGTCTGGGTTCTATGTCACGCCTTCCTCATAAACCTCTAGCTCCTCTGGCTGCTCCGGCTCCTCCTTTCCGGTCAGATGACTAGAAAAACCGCCCATCTCACGAAAACTAAACTGTGCTCGACTGTGCCTGTCCCCCTCCTCCTCCACTTACAGTTCAGCCCCCAGAGGGCTCATGTGACCGTGAGATGTAGGTGCCATGTCTCCAGTGCCCTGACAAGCCATCATTTCCAACACGTGATGTAGTAGATAAAGCAGTGGAATGACGTTGTTCATCCCGTAATCCTGGCGACTAATGTGGCTTTCTTAAAGGGCCTGAGCAAACTGCAGATGTCACTATGAGGTGCCACTGGTTGACATTGAAGTTACACAGGGGCGTACCCCTATTGGTTTGAATCATCAAAAAATCGGTGATGGCTTTTCTCTATTCATATAATCGGTCAAAAATATCGAGGGTGGAATTCTGACGTGTGGAAATGTTGCAAATCATACTATGTTGGGGGATACCGTTCTGACGCTGCATCTCAAGGAGGATGTGCTTTGTGGTGTACAAGTGGCTGTAGTGCATGCAAAGTTTCCTTCCCATTTTTAGGATGTCTTGCAGATGGGGGGAACCCTATATGGTGACACTGCATATGTTGAAGCCATGGTGAACATGTTGGGACCCTGGCCTCACTGATTGACTGTTTCTTCCACCGACTTGAGGAACCCCTGTTCCACTACCTTCCGGGAAGGTAGGCTGCCGCAAAGCAGGCGGTCTACCCTGGGCATGTTTGGCTCCAAACTTTCCATTTCTGCCACCATGCTGACTGCCACCATGCTAACATCTTGCTGGCTCAGCTGCTGCCTCACGGGCAACCTGCAACCCTCTTCTCCTGATGGTGATGAGGCCCCTTCTGCCCCTGCTCCCAAATGCAATCAGCTTCATCATCATCTTGTGTCTGCATGTCACTGATGTCCTCCTCAGCTTCCTCAACAGTGTCTGCTTCAGGAGCCTGAACGCTCGCAACACCACCTCCAACGCCACTCCCCTCATCACTACTTGCCTGCCTAGCGGAGGAAGCGGCGGATGTCACCTTGACTTCTTGGCTGGGCAGTAGCAGCTGACTGTCCTCTAGATCGTCCTCACTAAATAGTGGAGTGGAATCCACAGCATAAAATACATCTGTGAGGGAGAGAACAGCATAGGACAGAGGCAATGGGAGGACAGGGACTGCTCCCGGTCCATGCCAACTGAGGGTTTTGTCTGAGGAACCCACCGACTGTTGACTGGGGGTGTCAGATGTCACTTGTGATGAAGTGGATGACCGTGTTAACCAATCGATGATGGCAGATGGGTTGCTGGTCAAGACACGACCGCTAGCTGATACCATGAGCTCAGACCTCTCACTACGACTCCTGCTGCCACTCGCCCCTAGTCTGCTGCGACCTCTGCCTGATGAATTTAGGCCTCTGACACTCCTTTGTGCCCGTCCTGGCACTTCTCTGCCTGACATACTTAGTGCGTATATGAGGGGTGTACAATACGCTTAACTACGCTTAAAACAGTATTTGTCTACAACACCAGCAGGTGTGTACTTTTGCCGGACATTTCACAGTATATAGGCCCTTGAGAACTTAACAGAAACAAAATAGTACAGCACTTAGATGTACATATGTGGTATGCACTTATCAGGGGAGGACAATGTGTTACAGTAAGCTTAAAAAAGTATTTGTGTACAACAACAGCCGGTGTGTACTTTAGCCTGGATTTTCACAGTATCTAGGCCCTTGAGACTTTAACAGGAACAAAATAGTACACCACTTAGATGAATTTATGTGGTATGCACTTATGAGGGGAGGACAATGCACTCCAGTAGGCTTAAAAAAAGTATTTGTGAACAACACCAGTCGGTGTGTTCTTTTGCCTGGCCTTTCACAGTATCTAGGACCTTTGAACAAAATTGTGCACCACTTAGATGTATGTATGTTGTATGCACTTATGAGAGGAGGACAATGCGCTCCAGTATGCTTAAAAAAGTATTTGTGTACAACACCAGCAGTACACACCAGTGCTGCAACACACAGTCGCTGTGTACTATACCCAAAATTGCACTTTCTCTCTCATTCTCAGTCCCTTCCCTATCAGTGCTTATAGGCAGGATTTGTGCTTGAGCTGAATCGCTGCTGTTCTGTGCAACACACTGCTCCCTGTCCCTCTCTGTAATAGAATGCTGTAGTGACTTGGAGGTGAATCGCTGCCAAAAGAATGCTTTTCTGAGCAACACACACTGCTCTCTGTCCCTCTGTGCAACAGAACATTGATGTGACTAGGAGGTGAATCGCTTTTGGAAGAAAATATTTTCTGGCCAACACATAAGGGGAGATTTATCAAAAGATGTGCAGAGAAAGATTTGCCCAGTTGCCCATAGCAACCAATCAGATCGCTTCTTTTATTTTTCAGAGGCCTTGTTAGGAATGAAAGAAGTGAGCTGATTGGTAGCTGTGGGCAACTGGGCAAATTTTCCTCTGCTCAGGTTTTGATAAATCTTCCCCACAGTGCTGTGTGTCCCTATCTATCTCTCTGCAATGAAAGGCTGAAGTGACTGGCTGGAATATGGCTGCCGATTATATAGGGCTGTGAAATCACTGGGGTGACTGGCTGCTGATAGGCTGCATGCTGCATGTGATTCAGGGTCATTCTGCCTACTTTGTTCCCGCCTTCCCAGGATTCCTTGCCCCATGTCCTCACATGTGGATTCGCCATTTTAGATGCCCTGGAGCCTGGACAGCACTAAATGGAGTTTAACAAAGCAATTCACGCAATCGAATCGCACCAATATTTGCATTCATTGCGAATAGAATTTTTCCTGAAATTCGTAACAAATTCGGATTCGTCAGTTTTGATTCACTCGTCCCTATTCAGTTGTCTGCCAGAGTTTCCCTTCAGTGTGCATCGGAGGGAACCTGATGCTAGAACTGATACCATTCATTTTAATCCGACAGTTCACAACCATCCAGCATCCAGATTGAGGCACCGGATGATTGAACTTGTGGGCGGCACCAGACAGGGGAACGCAGCTTGCTGCATTCCCTTGTCCAGCGTCCAGAAACAAATGTCAAACAATTGATGACAACTGATGCATGTTGTCTTCAGTTGTGGCATTAATTGCATCAAGATTTGGGTTCACCTATGCCGTGTACCAGACATATGTGAACTCAGCCTTACAATGCTCTGATGCTTTCAGCTCAGTTTAAGAGTGATGTAAAACAAATCCTCTTTAGAATCTTATTGTGAATTTGTTCAGCAATTTGCAAAAATACTGTGGATGATAACATAATATTAGCTTATCATTAGTGAAGGTGCACCAGAATTGTGAATATTTAAGGATTTCATTGAAAGACAGGAGGCGAATATTATGCAGTTCTTTCTTCACTGAAATATACCAGCAGCGAAACAGTTAATGAGCAAAAAAAAGAAAAAACTTTGTAGATGAACTACAAACATGCTGTTCATAATGACCAGCCAATCAGTGATATACTAGGATATATAAGGCTCTGCGGTCTTCAAATATCCCTCTTTCTTTGATGCTCCATACAGATAAGTCACAGTATTATTGTTTTAATTCCAGTGACTGTATTTACTCAGAATCTTATATCCTCATATATTCCATTTACTTTATTCATTTATTGTCATATCCTCTTTATTTCTATTCCATTATTTGTCATTATATGCTCTCTTTCATATTTTCTTTAGTATTCCTTTATTGTTTACTCTATACTTCTGATTCGTCTGTCTTGTATTACTAGAGGCGCATATATACGTATATATATATATATATATATATATATATATATATATATACATATATATATATATATATATATATATATATATCTTTTCTTATAACCCTTTTGCTCCGTTTCCTTGTGCTTCCTTCATCTTACCTTTAGTATTGCGGTCACCGCGCATGACGTGACCGGCCTCGGCACCTTGCGTGTCACTCTCATTGATTTTTATCCTGTCAGCGTTCCCGCACAGGATTTTCTCTCACACAGCAGCGTCTCTCCTCAGCACAGCAGTGTGTCTGTGAGCTCCTTAAACTTCGTCTCCTCAGTGTGTGATTCCGGTCCTCCGCGTCTCTCCTGCAGTCCAGCATATATACTTACATTGTCTCCACTTTCATTAGTGGTGCTACTGCCCCCTCTACAATTCCTTTGCAGGTAATACAGGTCTAATTTATGTATTACCTCACTTTAAGTTGCACATACTGAATAAAATATAAATATTAGTTTGGTATTTTCTCCACAGGTTCTCTCTTACCTTTCCCTTGTTCTAATATGTCTTCCCAAGATATGTAAAAAAATAGGGAAAATAACCCATTAACTGAGGACCAAATTAATTCCATTGTCAATGAGTCAGTCAATAAATCTGTGCAATTTGCTGGTCAATCAGCGTTTGTCTCTATGCAAGATACCATAGCGCAGTCTGTGGCCCTTTTTTTGCAGCATCCCACACGGACCAATTTTGGTCTGCAGATGAGGCTAATAACACTCCATCTGATCAACAAATTCCTAGTAAACATTCCTAAAAAAAACGCCATATCGTACCTCCAAAAAAGTGCGTATTTTGCACAATAAGGGAGCAGGTCAGGCACAATTTGAAGGCTCACTATTAACATGCAGCACTGATACAGATGTCATTAAGTCACCTCAAAGACCCTCCGCCTGTGAGGAAGAGCATGGCAATCCTCTAAGAGATTGAAACCTGACTCTTACCAAGAGTCTTTTGATCATTCCTCCTCAGAAGAATATTTATCTGATAATGAGGACTCTGAGGTTTCATTGATGAGGAATCTGAGAACAGTTTTCATGAGACTGAAAATACTGATGATACTATCTTAGATAGTACTGGTACCCTTTCTTACATCCCTCTCAAATTAAGCCCCCCAGATCAGGGGAATGGAGTCTGAATCCTCAGGTTTCCAAGTTTATTGAATTTTGGATTAAGAAGGGATTGGATAAGGCAGAGGGGAATAAATTAAAGGCGGAATGCCCACGTCCTTCCCTCTCTTCTAACTTGGCCATTACCCTGAATATTGACCCCATCCTTGTTAGATATTTATTAAAGAGTGGTAAAAATCCAAAGAAGGGGCTTGATCACTCCTTCAAAATTTGCCAAGACAAATTTTTGGCTATCCTTGGTCCCCTCTCCAAGATATTAGACCTGGCCGAAGAATCCTCATCTTCAGGCTCTCCTATTGTCTTCTCCGTCCTCAAAGGATGGGCCCAAAGAGCAATGTGTATATTTGGCAATGCCAACGCGGCATTCTGTACCGAAAAGAGAAGAACAATCCTTGTGAAGTTAGACTCCCAGCTCTCTCACCTGGTTTCATCTGAAGCTTCCCCTATCACCGATGGCCTTCTTTTTGCAGAATCTCCTCTTTGGATGAGGCCCAGATATACCTACGAAAAGTTTTCCAGTCCAAGGTTTTTGGCAGGGCTGGGAGAGGCAGGGGCCGCTTTCCCAGCCATGTTCAACATAGAACTCCCTCCAGAGGTTCCCATTCCTACTCCTACCCTTACAATCCCTCCTATCCCACCCCTACCTCCCAGCCTGCTCCCTTTTTCCCTTACAGGAGCAGATCCTGGTGTCTCTGAGGTAGAAGAGGATTTACCAGATCCAACCAGACTCCAGGTGAGTTACCCTCTCCATTTTTCCCATCTGCCATTAGGAGGCAGATTAAAACATTTTTTTCCCAAATGGAACACTCTAACTACAGACCCATGGATTCTAAACACGATTAAGTGTTACCAAATAGAGTTTCTATGCACTCCATATCAAACGCAGTTACCACGTCCTATCCAATTTTTCCTAGCAGATCAAAAATTGATAGACCTAGAGATAAAAGAACTCAAATAAAAAATGCCATTTTCCCAATAAACTCATGCCAACCAGTCTTCCTGAGCAACATCTTTCTGGTAAAGAAAAAAGACGGGACTTTCACACCTGTAATCAATCTGAGAAATCTGAACGAATTTATTATCTATCGCCACTTCAAAATGGAGGGCATTCATCTGTTAAGAGATATTCTCCTACAAGGAGACTGGTTGACAAAAATAGAACTAAAGGACACATATTTAACCATTCCTATCCATCCAGAGTCTCAACCATATCTCCAATTCCAATGGCGTCATCAAATTTGGCAATTTACTTGCCTTCCCTTTGGTCTTTCATCCCTTGGTGTTTCACCAAATTACTAAAACCAGTAATGGCTGTTTTACGTTCCCGGGGAGTGCGTCTGATAATATATCTAGTAGATATCCATATCATGGCACAATCCCATTCTCTTATTCTGCTTCACACTCAATGGACATTAGCCCTGTTAGCGGACCTAGGCTTTCTCATCAATATGGAGAAATCCATCCTCTCTCCTTCCAAGGAACTGGAATTCCTAGGTTTTATTCTCATACAAAATCTGCCATTTTAAGTATTCCTTCCAAGAAACTTTCTTTGATTCGGAAAGAGATCCGTACCATTCTCAACAAAGACTTAATTTCCCATTGATCCATTGCTCGGATTATAGGTCTTCCTTCGGCTTCCATTCAAGCCCTTTTTCCTGCTCCACTCCACTACAAAGCGTTACAACGACTGAAAATACAACATTTACATCAGGGTCTTGACTTTTCAGACAAAATGAAAATCTCTTCAGAAGCCAAAGAAGAGCTCCTTTGGTGGCTCCAACATATCCAATCCTGGTATGGAAAGACCATTTTCAATTCCAATCCAGATCTTTGTATAGAATCTGACACAAGTCTCCTAGGATGGGGAGCTTGCTACGGACAGCTCTCCTCGGGAGGGAAATGGTCCACAGCGGAAGCCCATCTTCACATAAATTGTGTAGAGCTTCTCGCATGATTTTTTTGTCTTAAAAAGCTTTGTGAGATCTCATTGTTGCATACTTCTCCGTATGGACAATTTCTCGGCTGTCCAGTATATCAACCGTCTGGGTGGGACAACGTTGAAAACTCTATCCAACATCGCCAAGGACATTTGCCATTTCTGCCTGGACAGGAATGTTACCCTAAAAGCAGAATATCTGCCAGGACTGTCCAATTCAGTAGCAGATTGGCACTCATGTCATTTTACGGACTCCAGCGACTGGAGATTGGACCCCCTCATCTTTCAACAGATTTCCAAAATTCTTCAGCTGGCAGCCAGACCCAGATTCTTCAGAAGTGGATGCTTTTCTTCATCCATGGCCTCCGGGAACCCTTTAGCTCCCCCCCCCCTTTTCTCTGATCCCCAGAACCCTGTCTCAAGTCCTGATTTACAAATAGTCTTAATAATGCCCTGGTGGCCGACTAAGATGTGGTTTCGCCCAATTTTTTAGCATGATTACAGACCTTCCGAGAGTCATTTCATCTCATCACCTCCTCCTTCAAGTTCTTTTGGGGAACCCTCATCCGATAATACTATCAAACCAACTTGTTCTTTTAGCCTGGAAAATCTCAGGTCTTCACAAACAATGTCGGGACTTTCTCAGTCTACTCAGAACATCCTTTTAGAAGCATGGGCCCCAGACACCAAATTGTCTTACCGATCAGCCTGGCAAATTTGGGTTCGTTGGTGCACTCCAAGAAACTTGGATCCCGTGCATTCCTCTATAGTTCATATCCTAAATTTTCTGTCTGAAGCATTCGATTCAGGTAAAGCCTATCGCACCCTCAATTATAGATCAGATATATATTTTCATCATTCTCCTATTGATTCTATCCCAGTAGGTAGACACCCCCTCATTTGCAAACTCCTTAAAGACATTAATTTTAAGAGACCTAAATATCATTCCACATGGGACGTAAACACCCTTCTAGATCTCTTTTTAAGATGGGAAGATAACAATTTCTTACCCTTGAAACTCCTCTCCTTCAAACTTACGGTACTCCTTTGTCTAATTTCCATTAAAAGGGTATCAGATGTTAGAGCTTTAGATATTTCCCGAAGACAATTTCTTCCTAATGGAGTACAATTTTCCATCTTTAGGAGAACAAAAAATCTTCAATTGTTTTTTACCCTGCCTTTCCTCATAACTACAAACTATGTGTTGTTCGTTGTCTTAAAGTCTATGAGTATAAAACTCAACCTCTTCGTTCCATTTCCTCTTCTCAACTTCTCATCTCTTACTGTAAACCTCACCTTCCAGTTTCTTCTCCTATGTTGGCCAGATGGGTTAAACAGTCTATGTCCATGGCTGGCATTGATACCTTCCATTTTTAACACTCATTCCACTAGAGGTTGGATTTCTACAAACATTTTTCAATCTGGAGGTTCTTTGTCAAGACTGCAAATTGGTCTTCCGATTCCACATTTAAAACGTTTTATTTTAAACCCGACTCTCATGTCTCTATGAATGTTTTCTGAATTTCTCTTTTGTATAATTTTTCACATGTATTAATGATATTTTTGTAGTATAAGCTTTAAACTTGCATAATATGAGCCTCCAGTCTTTCAATAAAATTGGAAATTTTGCTAGTCTAGATGACGAAAAATGTAGATTTTATTAAAGACAGGAGGGGAATATTATCCCTCCCGAATACCCATCCCTAAAACTGCTTATATATCTTTTTCTTCTTGTTGTTTAATTTGCTTCAGAACCTTCTGCATGTTGAGAGACCTCAAATGTTCTTCTCGTTCCTCCCAAGATTATTCTCCTCCATGTTAAAATGCCTTATTCTTCATTGGTCTGCGATGTTCCTGTTACATTGTTTTCCTTCTGTATCAAAGAAAGAGGGATATTTTAAGACCGCAGAGACTTATATAACCTAGCACATCACTCATTGGCTGGTCATTATGCACGGCATGTTTGTAGTTAATCTACTACTGTTCATTAACTGTTTTGCTGCTGGTATATTTCAGTAAAGAAAGAACTGCATAATAATCGCCTCCTGTCTTTAATAAAATCTATATTTTCCGTCATCTAGCCTTGGAAATTCTCGACTTACATAGTAACATTTTTGTTAGTACCATTGAAAAAGACACATGTCTTTCAAGTTTAATCAGAGATGTTTCTTTCCGTGGAGCTGTCAAGGGAACTAAAAGGCCTTAACAATAGACTACAGTACATGGCGCTTACACTCAATAACACTGAAAATGTTATATAATTTATAAAATGCTATTCATGCTATTTGGTAGTAGTGTATGGTAGTTGGACTGTTGTCCCCAACAGTTAAAACTAAGAAAAAAAGTATCAATAAACATTTAGTGGATCAGTTGCTCCATTAGTTGTCAATAAAAAGAGTGGGTGATTTACTCCAGACCACCCAGAATCAATACATTATATGATACCAAACCAAGTGTCGTCCCACTTTGTAGTGCAATATTCATTTTCAACTTTTATCACAAAGTGTTTAAACTAACACTTCAACATTTAAGACTTTGATACCTTGCAGTGACTTCCTTTTATTGCTTCACATAAAAGTTCTGCCGACTGCATTAAGAAAAATAGCAATTAAGTAAGCAAAAGTTTGTTTTATGCTTAATATATCCTGAAAGCCAGGATTAGGTGACCTTGTGATTTGTTATGTGGGAATTAAAAGGCATCTTCTGTAATAATTTGAATAAACACATTACAGTTTTAAATGAATATGCAGATCACATTGATTCAATTGTTTTATTTGTGTTTGCCGCACCGCATTAATAAATTATTATACTGAAATGTATGACATAGCAATAAAGCAAAGATTTTCTTACAAAGCCTAGTAATTAAAACAATCTACAATGTATATTTAAGAGTAACCATTCAGATTAAATAGAAATTGCAAACACCTGGTATGCAGATAATAGGGGAGCGGATTGTAACCGCAGACATTGTCTGTAGTCTAAATCTAATTAAAGATGATTCAAGAGTGTGTGAAAAATCAATACTTAATATGTTTTTCACAGCTGCCTTCCTCAGTATTGCTAACATGAAGAGGGAAATGCCAATACTTTGAAGTCATACATGTTCTTTGTTGTGTTTCCAATGATAAAGACAAGGTCAGAGGAGATAAAATAGGCTCCAAATTCACAAGTTCCTCAATTAATAGCTTAGTTATCAGAGAACATAATCAAAGGCGACTATCAATACATGGTGAATGTTAACTGAGGTATCTCTACACACATATCTAAGCTTTGATTTTCACCCCTTGGGCATAAACTGGCAATGGGCTCTATGCAGAACACAGTACAAAAGAAATCATGTTTTGGTTGATACTTGATAACCTATTATGTCATCAGTTCAGTGCACAGGTAGTAGAATTCCTTAAAATTGATCAGCTATAACTTACATTGAATGCCCTTCATTCTGCTAATCTGATAGCTATCTATAGCTATCTATTTATCTATTTATTAATTAATTAATCTATTTATTTATAAAGGTACACATAGCATGATTTTGAAATTTAAATCTTCATTGAGAGGATTTTTGACAAGCTCTCAAGTCAAACAATATGTATAGTAAAAAGAGAAGCTGACATATGGGATATTTATGATCCTATTTTGCTTATTTTTTTTTTTCTCATGCTAATTAGTGTTGGGCGCAAATATTCGCATCTCAAATTTTTATCACAAATTTGCGAATTAGCGAATATTGCAAATTTATTCGCTATATATGTGAAATCATGAATATTCATTTTTTCCGCACATGCACATATTCGCTTGTGGGCCAATTAGAATGATGCAAAAACACTTGTCAGAGGTTATCAACAACATCCCTAGATACCAATAGTAAAGTTGCCCACCCCCTCACTGTTTTCTTCCTCGAATATGCAAATATAACAAATACGCAAAATTCACGAATATAGGATAAATATTCATCTATATATTCGCAAAATATTGCGAATGTGAATATGGCTAATGCCGCGCATCACTATTGCCAGTTATCTATTAGTTTACTAGCGAAGGACTCAACAAACACATATGAACATGGAAATGTTGTGATAACTTCTCCAGTCTTTGGCAAAATAGGTTACTGTCTATAGGAATGGAATAATGGATTAGAGGTTTGAAAGGTTTTCCATTACCTGCCAGTACACTAAAGTTGAGCCCCCTACATCTACATTGGACTTAAAGGGGCTTTCCAGTTACACATCTTGATAGCCTACACTCAGTATCAGCTTTTTGACAGATCCAGGGTGGTAGGATCTACACTATGAATGGAGTTTGAAGCGGATGGCTCCATTCACTCTAAAGTGGCTGTGATGGGTTACTGCAGCTCAGCTATCATTTATTTTAGTGTACGCTGAGTTTCAGTAACCTGGCATGGCCATTACAAGGTAAAGTTTTTTATTTCAGTTCCTTTCAAAGTGTAGATCTGAACCACTCTGGCTTTTTTAAACAGTCCATCAACAGGGTGTTGGGTGTTGTCATTCGACCATATATTATCTTCTCCTTTTATCTTTTCCTTTTAGCCTGATGTTGAAGTCCACACAAAGTTTTATTACCTACCATTTGCATTCTTTTTGTTTCATAAAGAAATCTAATTATTTACTGCAATAATCCGTCTTCTATACATTTTTTATTCATGACTCTGAGATGGTGGTAATCGACTAATCGGCAGGGGTGCCGGGTCCCGCTAAACTTCTACTAACAGCCTATCATGTGGAATTGCTTGACCAATATCTGTGAGGAGTTCAAATAGTCACTTGTGTTCAGGGTAGTGTTCTTATTTCATGAACAGCTTAAGCCAACATGTTTCAGAAATGTATTGTTACATGGTGGCCTTATATTAATGATTTAGTTTGAAATTTTGTGAATAACAGCAGATAGCATTTTCCATATGAAAATGTGATTTGTCAGTATATATTATTTGTCCTGCAAAGTGTGGTATGGATATCTAAAGTGCCAAATAAGTAAAAACATGATTAAATAACAGAAAGTGCTCTTATTTTGCACATGTCTAATAACAAATGTTCTTTCCTTAAATAAGTAAACTTAAAGAGTTAAAAAAATTCTATCGCTCCTTTTATTTTATTTTCCGTTGGTGTATATTACTATATTATATTGTATTGTGCATGTAGTAGAGAATTTCGAACTAAATGTCTTTTGGTTGAGATTATTCAAAAGGCAAGTAGCAATTTATTTTGAGATTATCATGATACATAATAGATGTGGAAGTTAAGTGGTCATTTGAGAAGCATGCCTTTCGACTTTCAAAGTAAGTTTGCATTAAATGTCATCTTGATAGAACATAGTTGGCAAAATAAATACTAAATAGTAGCACAATAATACCAGCAGCAAGGCCAATGGCTTTCGAAATTTATATTTTGCTAAGAGTAGCTGCAGTACAATGCAAAATGTATCCAACCACGCATTCTAGATCTAACAAAAAAAAAAGAGCTCTTATTTTAACAGGGCTATTAAAATAACATTGGTATAATACTCTAATGGAGTGGTACAATTATATCCAACAGATAGGACCAAGCGAGGAATTCAAACAAAAGCCACTCTAAAAAGAATCATGTAATGTAGTCTGTGACTATTAATTCTGAAGAATCCTGGAGTATGCGTCATATGATCCTTTTCAAAACTACTGAATAACTATGATGGATCATATGATACCACCATGAGACTCCACAATATGAAAAGTATTTCTTCTATGTTTAGCACTTGTAGGTTTTCCGAGGATTGAGTTACTCAGTGATGTCTGTAGAGATGTTTTTAAAATAAAATACCTTACAACATGAAAAAATCCCCTCTAATGATATTATCAAGGGATCTGAACTTTTGTATCAGAAAAATTATATTCAGACTTCAGTGTAAATCATAAAATAAATCAATGAAGAATTTAAAAAATGTTTATTTAAGAAAACTTTATTCGGAAGCTTAAATGTGAACTGTAACGCCATGAAAACAAAATAAATAAATACTATGTTTTAAAAGCTAATATGGCACACATTGATCAGCCATAACATTGAAACAACCTGCCGCATACTTTGCAATATGGTCAAAAGGTAGGTTTAAATTTAATTCAGTTCACATATCCTCTAACCTTTCACCGTTTCCTGTTTTCACCGGACCTCGCTTAACTTATATCTCCCCACTCAGTTTCCGGTTGGTTTATTTCTGTTTGTTTGGTCAACCCATCTATTTTAACAAGATCAACAAAAGCAGATCTCTATAATTGTACCAAACATGACAGAAATGATATGGTTAAAAATATAGTGGGTCAATAACCCTAATATCAATTAAAAACAACAAAAGGGAAGTTCAAGATAACAAATGTGGGGGGGGGGAGGCACACAAAGGGGGTGAGAGGGTAAGACAGAATTGTCCGATTAAGTAAGCCAGAATTTCCACAGTGTATAATATTGTGCATATTTTGAGTCATTAACCCCTTGGGGACGGAGCCCATTATGACCCTAAGGACGGGAGCATTTTTTGCAAATCTGACCACTGTTACTTTAAGCATTAATAACTCTGGGATGCTTTTACTAATAAATTTGATTCCGAGATTGTTTTTTCGTGACATATTCTACTTTATGTTAGTGGTAAATTTTCGGCGATACTTGCATCCTTTCTTGGTGAAAAATTCAAAAATTTCATGAAAATTTTGAAAATTTTGCATTTTTCTAACTTTGAAGCTCTATGCTTATAAGGAATATGGATATTCCAAATAAATTATATATTGAATCACATAAACAATATGTCTCCTTTATGTTTGCATCATAAAATTGATGAGTTTTTACTTTTGGAAGACACCAGAGGGCTTCAAAGTTCAGCAACAATTTTCCAATTTTTCGCAAAATTTTCAAAATCAGAATTTTTCAGGGACCAGTTCAGGTTTAAAGTGGATTTGAAGGGTCTTCTGGTTAGAAATACCTGATAAATGACCCCATTATAAAAACTGCACCCCCCAAGGACAGTATTCAAAATGACATTCAGTCAGCGTTTTAACCCTTTAGGTGTTTCACAGGAATAGCAGCAAAGTGAAGGAGAAAATTCAAAATCTTCATTTTTTACACTGGCATGTTTTTGTAGACCAAATTTTTGAATTTTTACAAGGGGTAAAAGGAAAAAAATCCTCTCAAAATTTGTAACCCAATTTCTTCTGAGTAAGAAAATACCTCATATGTGTATGTCAAATGTTCGGCGGGTGCACTAGAGGGCTCAGAAGCGAAGGAGCAACAATGGGATTTAGGAGAGTGAGTTTTTCTGAAATGGTTTTTGGGGGGCATGTCCCATTTAGGAAGCCCCTATGGTGCCAGAACAGCAAAAAAAAAAACCACATTGCACACTATTATGGAAACGACACCCCTCAAGGAACGTAACAAGGGGTACGGTGAGCCTTAACACCCCACAGGTGTTTGACAACTTTTTGTTAAAGTCGGATGTGTAAATGAAAAAAATATATTTTTCCACTAAAATGCTGGTTTTTCCCCAAATTTTACTTTTTTACAAAGGGTAATAGGAGAAAATGACCCCCAAAATTTGTAACCCCATTTCTTCTGAGTATGGAAATACCCCATGTTTGGACGTCAAGTGCACTGCGAGCGAACTACAACGCTCAGATGAGAAGGAGCGCCATTGAGCTTTTAGAGAGATAATTTGTTTGGAATGGAAGTCGGGGGCCATGTGCATTTACAAAGCCCCCCGTGGTGCCAGAACAGTGGACCCCCCCACATGTGACCCCATTTTGGAAACTACACCCCTCACGGAATGTAATAAGGGGTACAGTGAGCATTTACACCCCACTGGTGTTTGACAGATCTTTGGAACAGTGGGCTGTGCAAACAAAAAAATAAAATTTTTCATTTTCACGTACCACTGTTCCAAAAATCTTTCAGACCCCTGTGGGGCGTAAATGCTCACTGTACCCCTTATTACATTCCGTGAGGGGTGTAGTTTCCAAAATGGGGTCACATGTGGGTATTTATTTTTTTGCATTTATGTCAGAACCGCTGTAAAATCAGCCACCCATGTGTAAATCACCAATTTCGGCCTCAAATGTACATGGTGTGCTCTCACTCCTGAGCCTTGTTGTGCGCCCCCAAAGCATTTTACGCCCACATATGGGGTATTTCCGTACTCAGGAGAAATTGTGTTACAAATTTTGGGGGTCTCTTTTTCCTTTTACCTCTTGTGAAAATAAAAAGTAAAGGGCAACACCAGCCTGTTAGTGTAAAATTTTTTTTTTTTTACACTAACAGGCTGGTGTAGACCCCAACTTTTCCTTTTCATAAGGGGTAAAAGGAGAAAAAGCCCCCCAAAATTTGTAGTGCAATTTCTCCCGAGTACGGTGATACCCCATATGTGACACTAAACTGTTTCCTTGAAATACGACAGGGCTCCAAAGTGAGAGAGCGCCATGCGCATTTGAGGACTAAATTAGGGATTGCATAGGGGTGGACATAGGGGTATTCTACGCCAGTGATTCCCAAACAGGGTGCCTCCAGCTGTTGCTAAACTCCCAGCATGCCTGGACAGTCAGTGGCTGTCCGGAAATGCTGGGAGTTGTTGTTTTGCAACAGCTGGAGGCTCTGTTTTGGAAACACTGCTGTACAATACGTTTTTCCTTTTTATTGTGGGGGGGGGGCAGTGTAAGGGGGTGTTTATGTAGTGTTTTACTCTTTATTATGTGGTAGTGTAGTGTTTTTAGGGTACATTCACACTGGCGGGTTACGGTGAGGTTCCCGCTAGGAATTTGCGCTGCGGCGAAAAATTTGCCGCAGCTCATACTTGAAGCAGGAAACTTGCTGTAAACCCGCCTGTGTGAATGTACCCTGTACGTTCACATGGGGGGGGGGGGGGGGGCAAACCTCCAGCTGTTTCAAAACTATAACTCCCAGCATGCACGGTCTGTCAGTACATGCTGGGAGTTGTAGTTTTGCAACAGCTGGAGGCACACTGGTTGGAAAACCTTCAGTTAGGTTCTGTTACCTAACTCAGTATTTTCCAACCAGTGAGCCTCCAGCTGTTGCAAAACTACAACTCCCAGCATGCACGGTCTGTCAGTACATGCTGGGAGTTGTAGTTTTAAAACAGCTGGAGGCACACTGGTTGGAAAATACTGAGTTGGGTTCTGTTACCTAACTCAGTATTTTCCAACCAGTGTGCCTCCAGCTGTTGCAAAACTACAATTCCCAGCATGTCTGATCACAGAAGGGCATGCTGGGAGATGTAGTTATGCAACAGCTGGAGGTACGCAACTACAACTCCCAGCATGCCGAGACAGCTGTTTTTTGTGTGGACATGCTGGAATTTGTAGTTTTGCAACATCTGGAGTGCTACAATTTAGAGACCACTGAACAGTGATCTCCAAACTGTGGACCTCCAGATGTTGCAAAACTACAACTCCCAGCATGCCCAGACAGCAAACAGCTGTGTGGGCATGCTAGGAGTTGTAGTTTTGTAAGATCTAGAGGGCAGTATAGAGATCACTGTGCAGTGGTCTCTAAACTGCAGACCTCCAGCTGTTGCAAAACTACAAATTCCAGCATGCCCACAAAGCAAACAGCTGTCTGGGCATGCTGGGAGTTGTAGTTTTGCAACATCTGGAGGGCTACAGTCTAGAGACTACTATAGTGGTCTCAGACTGTAGCCCTCTAGATGTTGCTAGGCAACTACTCACCGGCTTCCGTTGCATCCGGGAGCAGTCCTCTTCTGCCGCACGCCGCCGCAGATCTCCGTCGCCGCCGCCGATCCCCGTCGCTCCGCTGCCTCCGGAGGGGTAAGTGGACTCCGGCGCCGCTCCTCTTCATTTTCCCCGTTCTGCCCCGCCTATTGTGGGAGGGCAGGACGGGGAAAACGAAAGTAAACCCCTCCGCCCCAGATCTGCTATTGGTGGTCGCGTCTAGACCACCAATAGCAGAGATAGGAGGGGTGGCAACTCTGCCACCTCACTCCTATCGCTTTAGGGGGATCGTGGGTGTCTTAGACACCCGCGATCCCCCTTCTATTCTGGGTCACCGGGTCACCATAGACCCGTAATGACCCGGAATCGGCGCAAATCGCAAGTGTGAATTCACTTGCGATTTGCGCCGATCGCCGACATGGGGGGGTCTAATGCCCCCCCTGGGCATTTGCACGGGGTGCCTGCTGATAGATATCAGCAGTCACCCCGGCCCGGTCCCCGCCCGACACGCGGCGGGGACCGAAATTCCCACGGGCGTATGGATACGCCCTTCGTCCTTAAGTACCAGGACGCAAGGGCGTATGCATACGCCCTTCGTCCCCAACAGGTTAAAAGGGATACTCCGGTGAAAAACAAGTTTTTTTTTTTAAATCAACTGGTGCCAGAAAGTTAAAGAGATTTGTAAATTACTTCTATTTAAAAATCTTTATCCTTCCAGTACTTATCAGCTGCTGTATGCCCCATGGGAAGTTCTTTTCACAGTGCTCTCTGCTGAAACCTCTGTGCATGTCAGGAACTGTCCGGAGTCGGAGCAAATCCCCATAGCAAACCTATCCTGCTCTTGACAATTCCTGAGACAGAAAGAGGTGTATGGACAGAGGTGTCAGCAGAGAGCAGAAAATAAACTTAAAAAGAAAAGAACTTCCTCTGTAGTATACAGCAGCTGATAAGTACTGTAAGGATTAATATTTTTAAATAGACATAATTTACAAATCTCTTTAACTTTCTGGCACCAATTAATAAAAAAAAATGTTTTTCACTGGAGTACTCCTTTAATAATACTTCTTAGCCAGTCATTGGCAATGATGCACTTCATTATATTAGGCCTCAGATTGACTAAGTTTTTGATGCTTTACATTTTTGGGATTGCTCTCTGCCGTTCTATTGAACAGTGGCTCAATCCACTATGGGAGAGGTTCTGGATATTACTATGCCTCTGAAGCCCCTCCACTTCCTTGTGAAAGTCCCACTAAACATTTAGGGAAGAATAGCATCAGGATGCTTCTTCACATTCTAACAGCTACCAAGTGTCTTATCCCTCTTCATTTCCTTCTAGATGAGAAGAAAAAAGAAGGATACAGTGCAGGTATCAGAAGTTGAAACCAGATCGGCACAACCATAAAGTTGTCACGACTATTTCCTGGCCTCTTTCCGATGGAGCCAAGTTCTGCAAGATGTTGAGCCAGTGTGTGTCTTAAAAGACATGTATTTGCCCTGGTCATAGCTACTACTTCAGGTATCTAGCATGGCATGTACTGTGCTGTGCACAGACAATGCGAGCCGTGCCTGACAATCATCCCAAAGTTCTGAGCGGGACTGAGTTTTCAGGACTCAGCTCCCTCATTTCTACTTCTAGCCCATTAACTTGACCTTATTCATTAACATTAATAAGATCTAACTTTTACTTGCTGCCTTATATATTCCACCCCTTGATCGATTACATTGTAGGAAGGTAAATACTTCCTTCTTGTTTTATGCCATGATATGTGATGGAGAATGAAATGCTCAACATTAATAAGTTATCGGTAAAGGCTCTTTTAAATGGGGCAATTACCGTGCAAATGGGCATTTCTGTCTTCCCATGCCACCTCCCCCTCCACTTATAAAACACTTTTCTATTTGGAATTTCCCTCCCTTTCCCCCTCCTACATTTTTATGTTATAGACTAGTGTTGAGCGACATAGGCCATATTCGAATTCGCAAATATTCGCGAATATATGGACGAATATTCGTCATATATTCGCTAAATTTGCATATTTGTAATATTCGCGTTTTATTTGCGCATATGCGAAAAGTTGCGCATGCGAAAGTTAGCATGTGCGTAAATCCGCACGCCAGTCTCACACAGTAGTATTAGAGCCTTCTTTACACCACACCAGCTGGAAGTAGAGAGGGGTGATCACTGTGATGTGTTCTGTGGAAAAAAAAAAAAGAATATTCGTAATTACGAATATATAGTGCTATATTCGCGAATATTCGCAAATTCGCGAATATGCGATATTCGCAAAAAAAATTTGCATTGCGAATATTCGCGAGCAACACAATTATTGACATTAGCCTTAGTGGACTGCATAAATAATCTTTTATAAGAGTACATGGTTACACTGCAGATTTTCTGCACTGATTGTCATCAGCAGAAATTGGCACCAAATTGTGTCTATTTACCACTGATTTTTTTTTTCTTGCAGCTTGTGGATGGGATTTCCTTCACTTTGCTGTTAACTGTAAATGCTACAAATTTTCCACACAGACAATCTGCAGCATACAATGCATTTGGAAAGTATTCAGATCCTTTCACTTTACTTCACATTTCCTCCAGATTTGTAAAATTAGAGTTTTATTTTTTGCAAATGTATCATAAAAAAAATGTCCTTGCTGCCATGTTGCCAAACTTTACGAATACTGCGGCAAAGCACAGTGACATGTAGGGCTCTGTGCAGTAAGGACAAGCAGGGCTCTGTGCAGTGAGGCTCTATCACATGCTATGGGCTCACACATGAGGACGATTGACAAGCCAGGAGTCTGCACAGAGCCCTGCTTGTCCTGTCCTCACTTCCTGTATTCGGTCTCCTCACAGAGACACACAGGCAATAGCTGCAGAAACAGCATTTTTTCACCCAAAAATATGCACATTTTTTAACCAATGTATATTACAAATTTACATATCATGTTATTATCTACATTATATAAAAAGTTTTGGTTGAGGACAGGTACACTTTAAGCGAGGAACATTTATAGCAAAAGCACTACAAGCCGCTCGGGCTTCATCATACTTCTCTTTCACATAAATGGCTAGATGTTATTCAAAAACAGTTTTTAAATGTTTCTTTGTTTTATGAAGGGTAAAGTATAGGTCAAAAAGTTAAATGTGATTCTTATCTTTAAATTAATCGATGGTGAAATGCTTAAAGTTAAAGATTGCATGTCACAACAAAATGATGGAAGTGTTGATACTGTTTCAGGCTTCAGTAGTTTTCTAGATTAATGGTTAGAGACCTTGTGTTTTTATTGCCTTATGCCACTGATATAACACATTTTGTGCTAAATAACAATTACTGTAAATTCTATCCCATATCCATTAAACCTATTTTCAATAGCTGAAAATTGTAACATGTGTTTTAATTAAAAAGAACATGATGCACAATTTATATAGAAAATAGAGTGTTATGAAAATGTAACATTATTTATACATCTGAAACATATATTAATTCATCAGGATAATATTTTGAAGTCATTGTTTACTTATTCCAGCAGTTCCTTGCATTTTGTTAATAAACACATTTTGTTAATCTTATTTTCATAGTCGCATTTCAGTGTCAACTTAAAGCAGGAAAAATATATTAGGAGATTAGACAAAGGCCAACAACATTAAGAATAATAGCAAACCTATTGGTATTTAATATGCATATTTTCATCCTAGCTCCCTACAAGTTTTTCCTATCATGTGTTAACTAATCATGAAAAAACAGATAATCCACCTGCATAAGTAGATTTACTATCCTGGATATTTTTCTTTATATGATTAAATTTGGGGATTTTTTCCTCTTCCCTACATGTATAGGATACTCCGGTGGAAATTTTTTTTTTTTAAATCAACTAGTGTCAGAAAGTTAACAAGATTTGTAAATAATTTCTATAAAAAAATCTTAATCCTTCCAGTACTTATCAGCTGCTGTATACTACAGAGGAAGTTGTGTATTTTTTCCTGTCTGATCAAAGTGCTCTCTGCTGCTTTGTCTGTGTCAGGAACTGTCCGCTGCAGGAGAGGTTTGCTATGGGGATTTGCTGCTACTGGGTACTATAAAATTGGGGATAGGGGATAAGTTTTAGATCGTGGGGGGCGAGCAATGGTGCCCCCCATGATCTCCTGCACAGGCCCTCTGCTCTCCTCCGGAGTGGCACATCATGACCCCCGCCCTAAGCGGAGGCCACCACTCCCCCTCCATATATCTCTATGGGAGAGTCATTCGACTATCTTCGGCTCTCCCATAGAGAGATATGGAGGAGGTGTGGCAGTCCCTGCTTCGGGCGTGAGTCGTGACGCGCCACTCCAGTGGAGAGTAGAGGGCAGGAGATCGAAAGGAGCCCCAGTGCTGGGAACCCCTGCAATCTAAAACATATCCCCTATCCTGCCGATAGAGGATACATTTATTTCCATTAGATAACTCTTTTTAGCTATTTACTACTTATTTATATTTTTACACACGCATGTATTTCCCTCTATATACATTATTTGCTATCTGGGTATACCTGTCTGTATAAGTTCTCCTTTTGCTGCTACATCATTTTTTTTAATGAGGTAGATTTATCAAGGGATTTAGAAGTTTTTTTCTTTTCTTACAAAAGTTGGAGCCCCTGGCCAATCACAGCTGCAAGAGGGAAATATGAAGTTACAGTGTCGTAACTTCATTTTCACCACTGGGAAACCAGGGAACGGAGCGCAATGCCTCCCGCTTCCCTGGCTTCCTTTTCACCCACCTGCGCCGCACGACTACAACTCCCAACATGCCCTCATAGAAGGGACATGGTGGGAGTTGTTTTATTTTATATGCTTTATTTTATAAGCCCCATAGACTATTAATAGTAATCATTCAATTGCTATGTATTGTTTAGTACTATGCAATACCATAGTACTGAATAGTTCAATCAGCAATCTTCTTGTAAAGTCTGGCTTTCCAGACTGCACAAGAATATCAGACATCCTGCAT
Organism: Hyla sarda; assembly: GCF_029499605.1. Classification (NCBI taxonomy): domain Eukaryota; kingdom Metazoa; phylum Chordata; class Amphibia; order Anura; family Hylidae; genus Hyla; species Hyla sarda. Next base: position 229,574,348 of record NC_079192.1, read on the forward strand.
GACAGAAGGAAGGAGACCTTCGGTAGCCATTTTTGCTCATTGGACCGTGATTGCACAGTGGGAGTACAATGAGCCCTGCAGCTGTGCGTAAAGTTACCCACTGTAGCGCAGTACATTTAACCCCTTAAGGATGCAGGGTTTTTCAGTTTTGCACTTTCGTTTTTTCCTCATCACCTTTTAAAAATCATAACCCTTTAAATTTTCCGCCTAAAAATCCATATTATGGCTTATTTTTTGCGTCACCAATTCTACTTTGCAGTGACATTAGTCATTTTACCCAAAAATTCACGGCAAAATGTAAAAATAAATTATTGTGCGACAAAATCGAAGAAAAAAACGCCATTTTGTAAATTTTGGGGGCTTCCGTTTCAACGCAGCTCATATTTCGGTAAAAATTACACCATATCATTATTCTGTAGGTCCATACGGTTAAAATGGTACCCTACTTATATAGGTTTCATTTTGTCGTACTTCTGGAAAAAATCCTAACTACATGCAGGAAAATTTATACGTTTAAAAATGTCCTCTTCTGACCCCTATAACTTTTTTTTTTTCCACATACAGGGTGGTATGAGGACTCATTTTTTGCGCCGTGATCTGAAGTTTTTATTGGTACCATATTTGTTTTGATGGGACTTTTTGATCACTTTTTATTCATTTTTTAATGGTATAAAAAGTGACCAAAAATACGCTTTTTTGGACTTTGGATTTTTTTTTACGTGTACACCATTGACCGTGCGGTTTAATTAACGATATATTTTTATAGTTTGGACATTTACGCACGTGGCAATACCACATATGTTTATTTTTATTTACACTGTTTAATTTTTTTATGGGAAAATGGAGGTGTATCAAACTTTTATTAGGGAAGAGGTTAAATGACCTTTATTAACACTTGTTTTTAACTTTTTTTTGCAGTGTTATAGCTCCCATAGGGACCTATAACACTGCACACACTGATCTTTCATGCTAATCACTGGCGTGTATTAACACGCCTGTGATCAGTGTTATCGGCGCTTGACTGCTCCTGCCTGGATCTCAGGCACGGAGCAGTCATTCGTCGATCGGGCAATGAGGAGGCAGGTAAGGGCCCTCCAGGTGTCCTGTAAGCTGTTCGGGACACCGCAATTTCACCGCAGCAGTCCCAAAGAGCCCGACTGAGCAGCCGGGATACTTTCACTTCAGACGCGGTGGTCAGCTTTGATTGCCGCGTCTGAAGGGTTAACACAGGGCATCACCTCGATCGGTGATGTTCTGTATTAGCCGCGGGTCCCAGCCGTTGATATAGCCGCCGGGACCGACCCGATATGACACGGAGACACCGTGTGATCCCGCGGCATATCGCGGGAGCCGGCGGAGGACGTAAATATACGTCCTTCGTCGTTAAGGGGTTAAAGTGATAAAAAAGCAAGAGGGATATACAGGAGAGTTGATTGTAAAAGTTATTAAAAGTTAACGAAGAAAATACTTTCTAAAAATGGAATGAGTACAGAAAATGTACAAGCCATTGTAGACCACCAAAATTGTCACGATTAACCCCTTAACGACCAATGACGTATATTTACGTCCTTTGCCTGCTCCTGGGTCATATCAGGTCGGTCCCGGCATGTATCTGATGCCGGGACCCAGGGCTAATAGCGCGTGGCAGTGATCGCCGCGTCTAAAACAAAAGTGAAAGCTGCCCGGCTGCTCAGCGGGGCTGATCGGGACTACCGCAGTGAAAATGCGGTGTCCCGATCAGCTGGGACACGAGCGGAGGTCCTCTTACCTGCATGTAGTTATGATTTTTTACAGAAGTACAACAAAATCCAACCTATAAAAGCAGGGTATCATTTTAACTGTGTGGACCTACAGAATAATGATTAGGTGTCATTTTTACCAAAAATGCACTGCGTAGAAACGGAAGCCCCCAAAAGTTACAAAATGGCGTTTTTTCTTCAATTTCGTCTCACAGTGATTTTTTTCTCCGTTTCGCCATAGATTTTTGGGTAAAATGACTGATGTCACTGCAAATAAGAATTGGTGGCACAAAAAATAAGCCATCATATGGATTTTTAGGTGCAAAATTGAAAGGGTTATGATTTTTAAAAGGTGATGGGGAAAATACGAAAGTGCAAAAACGGAAAAACCCGTGGTCCTTAAGGGGTTAAACAGTATTTAAATAGACACTGTCATATACAAAACCTTGTACATCTTGGCAAAACATTAACCTTTCTAATATACTTCATAAGAAAATTGTATTTCCTTTTTATAGAAATCATGGCTTATAAATTCTTGTCAAAGCTGAAGCACAGGCATGGACAAAGTCCAGTAAGTGAGGGTGAGCTAGCATCCTATCTGATAGGACAGGAGAGAGCACAGGGGAGTACTATGAGACAGGAGAGAGCAAAGGGAGTACTATGAGACAGGAGAGTGCACAGGGAGTACTATGAGACAGGAGATAGCACAGAAGAGTGCTATCAGACAGAAGAGAGCACATAGGAGTACTATCAGACAGGAGAGAGCTCAGAGGAGCACTATCAGACAGGAGAGAGCACAGAGGAGTCCTATCAGACAGGAGAGAGCACAGATGAATGCTATCAGACAGGAGAGAGCAAAGAGGAGTCCTACCAGACAGGAGAGAGCACAGAGGAGTCCTATCAGACAGGAGAGAGCACAGAGGAGCACTATCAGACAGGAGAGAGCACAGAGGAGTACTATCAGACAGGAGAGTACAGAGGAGTCCTATCAGACAGGAGAGAGCACAGAGGAGTCCTACCAGACAGGAGAGAGCACAGAGGAGTCCTATCAGACAGGAGAAAGCACAGAGGAGTACTATCAGACAGGAGAGAGCACAGAGGAGTGTGAAAACTTGACAAAAACCTAGGAATTGGTGTGCGGGCTCAGGTATATCCTTCATATAATTATATATTTGCTAATGTCTCAATTTTACATCAGTTTTGAGGGTTAGCCAATGTCATTGTTTACAGCTACCACAGTAGTGTACCTATATTCCTGTTCTTTTGTAAAATTATTAGTGTTACGCATCCACACATTTATCTGATATAGGATGTCATTGTGGTACTTGTGACCGTCTGCAGGCATCCTCATTGTATGCACATTATACTGGGAATCGCCCATAGAGACGGACCACAAGTGCAGGACCTCCACCCCAGCGTAGGTGCACAACTGCATTTGGAGTTAAGACCTCCAGCCATTTAAGACCACTTCAATGTAGTTGTTTAAAGCACAGAAGAGTGCTAGCCCACCCTCACTTATTGGACTTTGTCCATGTCTGTACTTCAGCTTGGACAAAGCCATACTTTTATAAGCCATGATTTTTAATGAAAGCTAATCAAATTTCCCTGTGAAGTATGTTAGAAAGGTTAATGTTTTGCCAAGATGTACAACATATAAAAAGTTTTTGAATCTGACAGTGCCCATTTAAAGCTTTAAAGGGAATCTTTAGACATTGTTGGATAGCTGTTAGGGTATAAAAGTAAATAGTTCCTTTCCTGGTTGATAGTGGTGGCCAAACTGATAACATTTCCATTTTATTTCTCAGCTATGTGTCAAGCAGGTGGGGCCAAGCAGCTCATGTGCCACAGGCTTGAACACTTCCTCACTTCCTCTCACCACCAGGCTCCTCCTTGATTGATGTACAGAGCTCGGCTTACACCATCATCTCCAGGAAAGGTACATTTTGCCTTCATACCCTAACATTTATCTATCAGTGTCTGCAGTTCTTTACAGCATGTAGACCTGACTGATTCCCTTTAGGATATGAGACATTAATTTTTTTTTTTTGTCCATATTTTCACTGGGAGTAGGTCTGAAAAGATCTATAGCTATGAAGAAACATTTATTTACTCCCGACAGTAATCATAAGTGATCGCTGCAAGTGCACTAAAAAATCAATAATAACCAATAATGTTATTGTTCTTGATGGATCTTAATTGATTTTGTGGGAAACCCCTCTATAGGCTATAATAGCATTGAAGGATAATGAGCAGAAACAAATCCCTGACTTTAGCAGTTTTCTATACTACAGGAACCATCATTTTTTGGTGGTTTTAAAACTTGTTCCATTCCAAAGGAATTTAAGTTTTTAGAATAATGAATATAAATATATCTTCAGGAAGTTCCTGAAGGCAGAATATTTACTGAAGACTGCTCAAGCAATGTCTACAACCATCAACTGGTCATGGTGGGAAACCACATTTAAAGGGGAATTTTTTTTTTTTCAAATCAACTGGTCCCAGAAAGTTATACTGATTTGTAAATTACTTCTGATTCTAAAACTTATTTTCTCTCTGACCACAGTACTCTCTGCTGACACCTCTGTTCTTATCAGGAACTGTCCAAAGCAGGAGAGGTTTGCTATGGGGATTTATTCCTGCTCTGGACAGTTCCTGACATGGACAGAGGTGTCAGCAGAGAGGACTGTGGGTAGACTCAAAAGAAATTCAAAAAGAAAAGAACTTCCTCTGGAGCATACAGCAGCTGATAAGTACTGGAAGGATTACAATTTTTAAATAGAAGTAATTTACAAATCTTTATAACTTTGATTTAAAAAAAAAATAATAATTCCACCGGAGTACCCCTTTAAGGTTGACTCTATTTGGAGTCTCTCATATACGCACTAAGTATGTCAGTCAGAAAATTGCCAGGGCATGCACAGAGGAGTGGCAGAGGCCTAAATTCATCAGGCGCAGGTGAAGGTCGCAGCAGACTAGGGGCGAGTGGCAGCAGGAGTCACAGCGAAGGGCCTGATCTCCCAGTATCAGCTAGCGGTTGTTACGCCGAGCGCTCCGGGTCCCCGCTCCTCCCCGGAGCGCTCGCAGCGTTCACCTTGTCGCAGCGCCCCGGTCAGACCAGCTGACCGGGAGCGCTGCGTTAGTGTCTCTGGTGGGGATGCGACCCGCGATGCGGGACGCGCCCGCTCGTGGTTCGCATCCCGGTCTTCTCACCCGATCTGTCCCCCGTCTGTTCAGTCCCGGCGCGCGCGACCCGCTCCCTAGGGCGCGCGCGCCGTCTCTCTGTGATTTCAAGGGCCAGTGTGCCGCTAATTGGCGCCTGGCCCAATTAGTGCTTTCACCTGTGCCCTAGCCTATATTACCTCACTTCCCCTTCCCAGCATCGCCGGATCTTGTTGCCATTGTGCCAGTGTAAGCGTTTCCTTGTATGTCCCAAGACAGTGTTCCAGAACTTCTGCCGTTGCCCCTGACTACGATCCTTGCTGCCTGCCCTGACCTTCTGCTACTTCCGACCTTGCTCTTGCCTAATCCCTTGTACCGCGCCTATCTCAGCCGTCAGTCGGGGTTGAGTCGCTATGGGGTGGAACGACCTGGGGGTTACCTGCCGCAGCAAGTCCATCCCACTTTGCGGCGGGCTCTGGTGAAAACCAGTAACCCCTTAGACTCTGTTCCCCTGGTACGGCCCACGTCATTACCCCACTTACACAGAGGATCCCCACCAGTATCCTCACAGTACCCGGATCCTGACAGCGGTCATGTCTCGAGCAGCAACCCATCTGCCGTCGTCGATTGGTTAACATGGTCATCCACTTCATCACAAGTGACATCTGATACCCCCAGTCAACAGCTGATGGGTTCCTCAGACACAACCCTCAGTAGGCATGGCCTGGGAGCAGTCCCTGTCAGCTCCACTATTCAGTGAGGATGATCTAATAGAGGACAGTAAGCAGCTACTGCCCAGCCAAGAAGTGGAGGAGACATCTGCCGCTTCCTCCGCTAGGCAGGCAAGTAGTGATGAGGAGAATGACGTGGGAGGAGGTGTTGCCAGCATTCAGGGTCCTGAAGCAGACACTGTTGAGGAACCTAAGGAGGACATCGTGACGTGCAGACACTTGTTGATGATGATGAAGCCGATCACAATTGGGATCCGGGTGCAGAAGGGGCTTCATCATCATCAGGAGAAGAGGGTTGCAGGTTGCCCATGAGGCAGCAGCTGAGCCAGCAAGGTGTTAGCATGGTTGGCCGGCAGGGTGGTGGAAGTTGTGGAAATTCTGGAGACAAATGTACCCGGGGGAGACCAATTGCTTCGTGGCAGCCTACCTTCCCAGGAGGTAGTGGAACAGGTATTCCTGGAGACAATTGCAGTCAATTAGTGTGAACTGTTGGTGGGAAAATCAGCTACTCGGTAGTGTGGCAGATTTTTTTTATCAAGCATCCGGAGGAGGTTAACATAGCCACATGCAAGATGTGTCGGCAAAAGGTGAAGCGTGGCCAAGGTACAAATGTTGGCACCACGGCCCTGCCTCAACATATGCTGCGCCACCATAAAATGACCTGGGAGAACTGTGGCTCCGATGTGGTGGTCCAACCTGCTGTATCAGCCAGTGGCACGCCAAGGTTTCAGGCAGCCAAGGCTCCATCACCTCAGCCGAAGGGAGCTGTGTGTCATACCCTTCTTCTGTCGCTCCAGATGCTCCTGCTTCTCCTACTTTATTCCGCCAGCAATCCATCAGCGAAGCCATGTCCAAGAGACAACAGTATGTGCCCACTCATCCAATGGCGCAGAAGCTGAATGTGCTCCTGTCCAAGTTGCTGGTGCTGCAGCCCCTCCCTTTTCAAGTGGTGGACTGTACACCTTTCAGAGAACTGATGGCTTGTGTCGAGCCAAAGTGGAGAGTCCCAAGCCGTCATTTCTTTGCGAAGAAGGCAGTACCAGCCCAGCACCGACGTATGAAGCTGTAACTACGGTCAGGAACAATAAATGTCCTTTATGGCCCACTGGGTGAATGTGCTTCCTGCACAGCCACAACAGCATCTTGGACAGGTCACACCGCTTCCTCCTCCACGCTCTCAGGCCATTGGTCCTGTGACAGTGTGCGACTCTGCCTCCTCATCCTCCAACGTGTCCTCAGCCTCCACTGCATGGACAAGTCTCAGTGGCCCTCCAGCATACTATGTGTGCAGCGCACGGTGGTATCACACTTTTCTTCACATGGTTTGCCTTGGAAAGTCCCACAGCAGAGAAACTGCTAAAAGTCATTCATGAAGAAATCAGAGCATGGTTTACTCCACAAAAACTGGAAAAGGGAACATCTTGTCTGCGCTGTGACAAGGAAGGCTAAGCCATGCACCCTGCATGACACACGTGTTCAATCTGGTTGTCAAGCAGTTCCTGACGTTTTTCCCCCATTTGCAAGACATCCTAACAATGGGAAGAAAACTTTGCATGCACTTCAGCCACTCGTGCACTGCAAACCACACCCTCCTTGAGCTGCAGCGACAGAACGGTATCCCCCAACATAATCAGATTTTCGACATTGCCACATGTTGGAATTCCACCCTCCATATGTTGGACCGACTATACGAACAGAGAAAAGCCATCACCAATTTCTTGATGATCCTAGCGGATAGGGGGACTCCCCTGTGCAACGTCAATGTCAACCAGTTGCAGCTCAGACGTGGCACCTGCCGTTTGCTCAGGCCTTTTGAGGAAGCCACATTATAATTCAGTCGCCAGGATTACAGGATAAACAAAATCAATTCACTGCTTCATTTCCTACAACACGTGGCACCTAAATCTCACAGCCACATGAGCCCTGTGGGAGCTGAATTGGAGGAGGAGGAGGGGAAGGGAAACAGTGGAGCACAGTTTAGGTTTCATGAAATGGGCAGTTTTTCTAGTCATCTGACAGGAGAGGCGGAGCAGGAACAGCCAGAGAAGCTAGAGGGTTATGATGAAGGCAAGACAGGGGACCCAGACACACCGTGGCAGTATGCTGTGGAGATGGAGGCAGGGAGTCCCTCCGAGTCACTTGCACAAATGGCACGCTGCAGGTTCAGTTGCTTGTGTAGTGATCACCAAATTGTTACCATTCGACAGCAGGATCACTTCTGGCTCTCCACCTTATTGGACCGTCACTTCCGGCACAAAATGGGGGCCTTTTTTACACCCACTGAGAGGGAGGACAAACTGTCCTACTACAGAGACATCCTACGTAGTCAGTTGGCCGATGCCTATCTGTGCATTCATCTATCCTCTCGCAGGTCTGACTCGAGGGACTTCTGCGCTCACCTTCCACTGCCATGGCTGCAGTTGAGGGGTGGGGTGGCAGGACCAGTACCAGCTCCATCAGCAGCAGCCTGAGTTTACAGTCGCTGATGAGTACCTTTCTTCACCTACATAGTAAAGCAACTCATCAGCAGCCGGTAGACCTGGAGCAGGACCTGAACCAGCAGGTGGTGGCATACCTTGACATGCCCATGCCAACACACCTTGAAGATCCGCTGGACTTCTGAGCAGCCAAATTTGATTTTTGACCGCAACTAGCAGAGTTTGCCCTGGAAAAGCTGTCTTGCAAGGCCATTAGTGTGCCATCAGAGTGGTTGTTTAGTGCAGCGGGGGGCCATATTTACCCCAAGAAGAACTCGTCTGTCCACGAAAAATGTGGAGAGACTGACCTTTGTGAAGATGATTCAGGCATGGATCAGCCAGAATTTCCACCCACCACTGCCTGATGCATCAGAGTAGATTGACCATGGTTAAAGATGAGCGAATAGAATCAGATGAACCCGAATTCGTTACGAATTTCATTAAATATTCGATTTGCAACTAATGCGAATATCGCTGCGATTCTATCGCGCAAATAACTTCATTAAACTCCATTTACTGTGGTCCAGGCTCCAGGGCATCTAAAATGGCAGATCCACATGTCAGTACATGAGGCAAGGAATGCTGGGAAGGCAGGAAGGCAAGGCGGGAAGGGAAGTAGGCGGGATGACCCTGAATCAAATGCAGGATGCAGCCTGCATCCTGCATCAGAAGCCAGTCACCCCTGTGATGTCTCAGCCCTATATATTCGGCAGCCATTTTGAGGCTTGTCATATCATTCATTACACATCGCTGTGTGTGTTAGTGTGTTACACAGAAAAGCTCATTCCTGCAGCGTTTCACATTCTTGTCACATCAGCGTTCTGGTGGACAAAGAGCAGTGTTATTTTCACAGAAAAGGATTTTACTCCAGCCATTAACCTCCCAGTCACTTTCTTCAGCATTGTATTACAGAGAAGGGCAAAAAGTTGTGTGTTTCCTCATACATTTCAACAAGCTGCCTCAACTTCATAAACCTTAGCAGGGGAGGCAGGAATAATTTTTTCAGCGCAATTCTGTGTCTTTGTTCCACAACAAATCATCTGCTAGTTATAGTAGACGGTATAATACCCAGCAGTCCATTACTAATCGTCTTTGACAGAGTGCAATCTTGCGTTTAGTACACAGCTTTTTTGTGCTGCAGCACTGTTGTGTACTGCTGGTGTTGTGCAAAAAGTCGTTTTTCTTTTAGCGTACTGTACTGCATTTTTCTGCCCTCATAAGTGCATACCACATACGTACATCTAAGTAGTGTACTATTTTGTACTTGTTAATTTGTCAAGGGCCTAGATACTGTGAAAGTCCAGGCAAAAGTAATCACCGGCTGGTGTTTTACAAAAATACATATTTTTAAGTGTACTGTAGCACATGTTTCTGCCCTCATAAGTGCATACCTACATCTAAGTAGTGTACTCTTATGTACCTGTTAATGTGTCAAGGGCCTATATACTGTGAAAGGACAGCTAAAAGTACACACCTGCTGCTTTTCTAGACAAATACTGTTTTAACCGTAGTGAAGCGTATCGTACTCCCCTGATATACGCAATAAGTATGTCAGGCAGAGTATTGCCAGGACGTGCAACGTAGAGTGGCAGAGGCCTAAATTCATCAGGCGCAGGCAGAGGTCGCAGGAGAGTAGGGGTGTGGGGCAGCCGGAGTCGCAGCGAGAGGTTTGAGCTCCCAGTGTCAGCTAGCACTCGTGTCTCAACCAGCGACCCAGCAGCTGTGATTGATCGGTTCACTCGATCATCCACTTCATCTCAAGTGACATCCGACACCCCCAGTCAACAGTCTTTGGGTTCTTCAGACTCAATCCTCACTTGGCATGCCCTTCATGCTGCTGCTGCCGTCTCAATTCTCTGTCATTGTGCAGCTCTAGGGTCTCCTCATGATAACGGTACCTCCTCCATGATCTGTCATTGTGCCCCCATATCCCATATCTGTCATTGTGCCCCCACCTCCAGGCTCTGTCATTGTGTCACCATATGGTCTCCTCATGCTGATGCTGCCACCTCCAAGCTTTCTAATTGTGCTGCTCTATGGTCTCCTCATGCTGATGCTGGCACCTCCAGGCTCTCTCATTGTGCTGCTCTATGGTCTCCTCATGTTGATGCTAAAGCCTCCACGCTCTGTCATTGTGCCACCATATGGTCTTCTCATGCTGATGCTACCACCTCCAAGCACTGTCATTGTGCCGCCATATGGTCTCCTCATGTTGATGCTGCCACATCCAGGTTCTCTAATTGTGCTGCTCTATGATGTCTTCATGCTGATGCTACCACCTCTAGGCTCTCTCATTGTGCTGCCATGGATACTGCAAAACATAATTAAGGTGCTGGTCCCCAGTTTCAGAAATTCCTCTGCATTAGGGTCTCTTTCAGGACTCCTGATGCTGCTGCTGCTACCTCTAGGTTGTCTCATTCAGACACTATATTGTATCCTCATGCTTCAGCCACCTCCAGGCTGTGCCATTCAGCCACTATATGGTCTCTTCATACTGCCACAAACTCCAGGCAGTCATTCATTCAGCCAATATATGGTCTCCTCATACTGATGCCACCTCCAGACTGATGCCACCTCCTTTGTACCCACACATCAGCGTGTGGGTCAAGGACACTAAAACTCGGGAGTTAAATTTCAAAATTCAATTTAAAAATCTTAAATTTACATTTAAAAATCTTAAATTGCAATAGTCTCCTCATGCTTCTGCCAACTCCAGGCTATGCCATTCAGACACTATATGGTCTCCTCATGCTTCAGCCAACTCCAGGTCGTGCCATTCAGCCACTATATGGTCTCTTAAAGATTCAGCCACCTCCAGGCTGTGTCATTCAGCCAATATATGGTGTACTGGTGCTGCTGAGCCTGAGCCTAAAAATGGTAGCACTAGCAAAATTAATATTTTAATCTTAGGGATTGTGAAGCCCTAGTGTCTACTCATGCTTCTGCCAGCTCCAGGCTGTGTCATTCAGCAACTATATTGTCTCCTCATGCTGCCAACACCTCCAGGCTGTGTCATTCATGCAATATTTGGTATATTGATTCTTCAGCCACCTCCAGGCAGTGCCATTCATCCAATATATGTTTACTAATGCTTCAGCCACCTCCAGGCTGTGCCATTCATCCAATATATGGTTTACTGATGCTTCAGCCAGCTCCAGGCAGTGCCATTCAGACACTATATGGTCTCCCCATGCTTCAGATACTTCCAGGCTGTGCCATTCAGACACTATATGGTCTCTTCATGCTGCCACAAACTCCAGGCTGTGCCACTCAGCCACTATATGGTCTCCTCATGCTTCAGCCACCTCCAGGCTGTGCCATTCAGACACCATATGGTCTCTTCATGCTTCAGCTACCTTCAGGCAGTGCCATTCAGACACTATATGGTCTCTTCATGTTGCCACAAACTCCAGGCTGTGCCATTCAGCCACTATATGGTCTGCTCATGCTTCAGCCACCTCCAGGCTGTGCCATTCAGACACTAAATGGTCTCCTCATGCTTCATTTACCTCCAGGCAGTGCCATTCAGCCACTATATAGTCTCCTCATGCTGCCACAAACTCCAGGCTTTGCTGTTCAGCCACTATGTGGTCTCTTCATGCTGCCAAAAACTCCAGGCTGTAACATTCAGCCACTATATGGTTTCCCCATGCTTCAGCCAAATCCAGGCTGTGTCATTTAGATATTATATGGTCTTCCCATGCTGCCACAAACTCCAGGCAGTCATTCAGCCACTATATGATCTCCTCATGCTGATGCCACCTCCAGGCTCTGTCATTGTGCTGCCATGTGACATGTTACTCCTTGTTAGATTTGGTCCTTTGTACCCACATGCCAGGGCCCGGAACACTAAAACTTGGGAGTTAAAATTTCAACTTCAAAATCCTCAATTTCAATTTCAAAATCTTAAATTTGAATGGTCTCCTCAAGCTTCAGCCAACTCTGGGCTGTGTCATTCAGCCAATATATAAAATGTTTATGGTAGCACTAGCAACCCTAAATCTTCAATTTAATTTTCAAAATGAATCTTTTAATCTTAGGGATTCTTAAACCCTAGTGTCTATTCATGCTGCTGCCATCTCCAGGCTGTGCCATTCAGACACTATATGGTCTCATCATGCTTCAACCATCTCCAGGCTGTGTCATTCAGCCAATATATGGTTTACTGATGCTGCTGGGCCTGGGCCTACATTTTTTTTATGGTAGCACTAGCTACCTTAAATCCTCAATTTACATTTAAAAATTCATCTTTTTCATCTTAGGGATTGTGAAGCCCTAGTATCTACTCATGCTGCTGCCAGCTCCAGGCTGTGTAGTTGCTGAATGCTTCAGCCAACTCCAGGCTGTGTCATTCAGCCCCTATATGGTCTCCTCATGCTGCCAACACCTCCACGCTGTGTCATTCAACAATTATATGGTCTCCTCATGCTGCCAACACCTCCACGCTGTGTCGTTCAGCCACTTAATGGTCTCCTCATTTTTCAGCCACATCAAAGCTGTGTCATTCAGCCATTATATGGTCTCCTCATGCAGCCAACACCTCCACGCTGTGTCATTCAGCCACTATATGGTCTCCTCATACTGATGCCACCTCCAGGCTCTGTCATTGTGCCGCTCTGCAGCAGTGATTCTAAAAGCGATGCCTGTAAACTGTGTGTCATTCTGAATAATAGTATTATTTCACTACCTTAGCACACTCCATATGCGTGATAGAACAAAGCAAAGTGCTCTACACCCCTATTGAGGCTCTCTGTAGTCCAGAAATAGCCATTTTTAATATAGATTTTCCACAAATAAATTTGGATCGAAGCAAATGTTTTTTGAAAAATTAGGTGAATCTGCGGAATCAAATTTTTCAAAAGTTCGCTCATCTCTAACCATGGTGCCTCACAAACACTTCACAAATATGGAAAGTGCAAAACATATTTAAGGCACTGCTCCCCAGTTACAAACATTCCTCAGCATCAGACCTTTTTCACCCACCTTCGTCAACAGGTACTGGCATTACCACCCACTGCACCACTCTGTCACTGGGTCACTTTCAGGACTCCTGATGCTGCTGCCACCTCCAGGCTGTCTCATTCTGCCACCATATGTTCTCCTCATGCTGCCGCAAACTCCAGGCTGTTTCATTCAGCAACTAAATGGTCTCCTCATGCTGCTGCAAACTTCAGGCTGTCATTCAGCCACCATAGGGTCTCCTCATGCTGCCGCAAACTCCAGGCTGTGTCATTTAGCAACTATATGGTCTCCTCATGCTGCCGCAAATTTCAGGCTGTGTCATTCAACCACTACATGGTCTCTTCATGCTGCTTGTACATTATTTAAAAGAGTTTAAGGTAGCACTAGCTACCATAAAACTTCAATTCAAAATTGAAAATTCATCTTTTTATCTTAGAGATTGTGAGACTCTATGGTCTTTTCATGCTGACTCCAACTCCAGGCTGTGTCATTCAGCCACTATATGGTCTCATCTTGCTGCAGCCAATTCCAGCCTGTGTCATTCTGCTGAATTATGGTCTCCTCATGCTGCTTGTACATTACTTAAAAATGTTTAAGGTAGCACTAGCTACCATAAAACTTCAATTTAAGTTTGAAAATTCATCTTGTTATCTTAGGGATTTTGAGGTCCTATGCTCTCCTCATGCTGCCACCAACTCTGTGTCATTCAGCAAATATATGGTCTCCTCTTGCTGCCATCAATTACAGGCTGTGTCACTCTGCCAGATTATGGTCTCCTCGTGCTGCTACCACCTCTGGGATCTGTCATTGTGCCGCCATGTGACATGTAATTCCTTGTTGGATTTGATCTTTTGTAACCACACATTTTATTATTAAAACTTAAATTTCAATTTCAATTAAAAAAAATCTATAGAGCGATAACAATAAACCATAACGGATTAAATAAAGCATTCACACTTTCACAGTCAGGGGGGTGCTGAGAGGCAGTGGCTGGAACAGATGACATCTCACCTGGCGGAGGACTGCTAGCTCGATATTCACCATAATGGGTACTCAAAACATTTGAATAAATTCAAATTTAGTAAATTAAAAATTTAATAAAAATTCTCTTTATTCTCTTCAATTTTGATGCCATATGGTCTCCCAGCTGCCACATCCAGACGCTCTGTGGCAGTGATTCTAATTACGATGCCTGTAATCTGCATGTCATACTGAATAACAGTATTATTTCATTAATGCAGCACACACCCTATGCGTGTTAGGACAAGGCAAAGTGTTCTAAACCCCTATTGAGGCTAAAATTGAGGCTATATGGTCTCCTCATGCTTCCACCACCTCCACGCTGTGTCATTCAGCCACTATATGTTCTCCTCATTCTGTTGCCACCTCCATGCTGTGTCATTCAGCCACTATATGGTCTCCTCATACTGATGCCACCTCCAGGCTCTGTTATTGTGCCGCTCTGCGACAGTGATTCTAATAGTAACGCCTCTGATCTGCATATCATACTGAATAACTATCATTTCACTACCCCAGCACACGCCCTATGCGTGTTACAGCAAGGCAAAGTGTTCTACACCCCTATTGAGGCTCTCTGTAGGCCAGAAAGAGTCGTTTTTAATAGCTATTCGCCGGGAATAAATTTAGATGGAACCAAATTTTTTCTGAAAATCAAATAACATTTTTCAAAAATGCACTCATCTCTAGGTGTCAGGAGTGATACCTGCTGTGATCTGTCCTTAACTGCAGGTACTACTGCTCCCAACATGGAGCACACTCTGCTCCATGTTGGGAGCTGTAGTACCTGTATTAATAGACAGATTGCAGAGAGTGTCACTTCGTCCTGTATAATGTATAGATGTGGGCGGCCGGCCTCTCTTCTCTGGTCCCACTGTAGTATATGGCGTATATATATACCAATTAGTGATATTTCCCACAGAGAGCTGTGAGAGGCTGGAACCATCACTGCTCTCTACAGGAAATATGAATACGTGATGTGAATTCCATTCACATCACTGGGCGGCCGGAGTATAGTGCAGAGATGCGAGCGAAGGAGAAAGCCGCTCCATCTCTGCAATAGATAGGACGATTGCATCGGGTGTCAGATGTGATACCTGGTGTGATCTGTCTATTAGTACAGGTACTACAGCTCCCATCATGGAACAGTCTGTTCCATGCTGGGAGTAATAGTACTACCTAAAAAAAAATTAAAAATAGAGAGAAAAAAGTGAAACGCACATACACACACACTTTATTAAACACAATATTAAAATACATTACAAATAAAAAATTAAAAAAAAAAAAAAAAAAAATAAAAAAATAAAAAAAAAATATATATATATATATATATATATATATATATATATATATATATATATATATATATATATAAAACTCAATGTGTGTATGTATGTTCCACAAAAACGTCCAAACGGCTAAAGATATTAACATGAAACTTGGCACACATGTTACTTATATGTCAACGACAAACATGGGATAGGTAATTTAACCTTTACTTACCCCCATTTGCCAGGGTCAGGGTATTTGTTTAAAGTCCCATACAAGTCTATGGGAAATATATGTTACTGCATAACTTCCAAACGGCTGGAGATATTTCGATAATACTTGGTCAAATGTTACTTATATGTCCACTTACAATATAGGATAGTTAATTTCACCCTTAACTACCCCCATTTGGGAGGGTCGGGGTTTTTGTTTAAAGTCCCATGCAAATCAATGGGAAATGTATGTGCTCACATAACTTTCATACGGCTGGAGATATTTCAATACCTGGTACACATATTACGGGTCGGGATATGAGGACGGGATGGGAGGTCGAGATAGGAGGTCAAGATAGGAGGACAGGATGGTCGGGATAGGAGTTCATGATACGAGGTCGAGTTAGGAGGTCAGGATATGAGGACGGGATATGAGGACAGGATAGTAGGTGGAGATAGGAGATGGAGATAGGAGGACGGAATAGGTCGGGAGGTCGGGATAGGAAGTCGGGATAGGAGGACGGGATAGGAGGACGGGATAGGAGGTCGGGATAGGAGGTCGGGATATGAAGTCGGGATAGGAGGACATGATAGGAGGTCGGGATAGGAGGGCGGGATAGGAGGACGGGATAGGCGGTCGGGATAGGAGGACGGGATAGGAGGACGGGATAAGAGGGATAAGAGAACGGGATAGTAGGATGGGATAGGAGGACGGGATAGGAGGACGGGATAAGAGGGATAAGAGGACAGGATAGGAGGATGGGATAGGAGGTCGGGATAGGAAGTCGGGATAGGAGGACGGGATAGGAGGTCGGGATAGGAGGTCGGGATAGGAGGTCGGGATAGGAGTTCGGGATAGGAGGACGGGATAGGAGGTCGGGATAGGAGGTCGGGATAGGAGGTCGGGGTATGAGGACAGGATATGGGGTTGGGATATGACAACAATATATGGGGATGGGATATGAAGTCAAAAGCTTCCTCCTTTGTTGATTTTTCTCCCCAACAAGGATGAGGAAGGAAAAACCGGGCAACATCGGGTACTCAGCTCAGCAAATTCAGCACTCAAATTAAAAATGGGGCTAAAAAAGTAAGGTGAAAAAAAATTGTGATTTAGAATGAAAACTAGAAAAATAAATGTAAATGTTAATGTAAATTTTTAAACAGGGCTCAATTTATGTGGGTGGGCAGGGACCTAAAAATGTAGCCGACAATAATAAAAATTTAGTGTGTTTTTTTTTTCTCTTTTTTTTTTTTTTTTTTTTTTTAGGTAGTACTACTACTACTCCCAGCATGGAACACACTGTTCCATGATGGGGGTGGTAGTTCCTGTACTGATAGACAGATCGCCCTGGGTGTCACTCCTGACACCCGATGTGATCATCCATAATATAGCAGGGATGTGGAGCGGCTCTATACAGTTCTTGCATCTCTGCACTATACTCCGGGTCGGCCAGTGATGTGAATACAAATTCACATCACTCATTCATATTTTCCGCCCAGAGTGGGGATTGGGCAGATGTTGGCAGCCAATCCCCGCTCTCAGCAGGAAATATGAATGTTGAGTGGCCTGCTGGAGTACAGAGCAGAGATGCGAGCGTAGGAGAAAGACAATATGCATCTCAGGCATGAAGGATGATCGCAGCGGGTGTCAGGAGTGACACCCGCTGTGATCTGTCCATAACTGCAGGTACTACTGCTCCCAACATGGAGCACACTCTGCTCCATGCTGGGAGCTGTAGTACCTGCATTAATAGACAGATCGCAGCGAGTGTCACTTATGACACCCGCTGTGATCCTCCTGTATAAAGTATGGATGCGGGCAGGCGGACGCTCTTCTATGGTACCCTGCGCTGATGTATATATACACCTATTCATATTTCCCACAGAGAGTTGTCAGTGGCTGCAACCATCTGTCCCCTCACAGCTCTCTGTGGGAAATATGAATGGGAGTAGTAGTTCCCTTGCTGCGGGAGTCAGCAGGTGGCTGAGGAGGATGCATTAGTGTTTGTACTACTACCCCCATCATTGAACAGAGTATGTTCCATGTTGTGGGTAGTAGTACAGAGGATAGGGATTGATCGCACCGGGTCTCACTTGACCCGATGCAATCAGCAGTTATAAGGCAGGGGAGTGAGCGGCATGCTCAGCTATCCTGCGATGTATATACTACTAAACTTTCATTTTTAAATCCCCCACCGGGATCCCTGAATAGCCGGCACCAAGGACCCATTCAGGGCTCCTGGCGGGTTTTTAAACTACTACTTTGTCCTCCAAATTTATGCCCCCATGCATGTTTACAATAATTCATTGGCTCCAGTGTGTTTATAATAATTAATTTGCCCCACTGTGCTTATAATAATGAATTGGCCCCAGTGTGCTTGTAATAATGCATTTGCCCCAGTGGGCTTATTCCCCCTCTGGCTGCTTGCTCCTTATCTTCTTGGAATAGGACAGCAGCGGGACATGTCGGGAACCGTTGGCGGTGAATGAATGAAGCTGACATGTTTCGGATGTAGGCTTCATTTATTCATTCATTCGCAGCCGCCAGACATGTTCCCGCTGCTGCCCTGCTCCTAGTACAATCAGTGCACCACCGGGACATGTCTATTCTCTGCTGCTCATTTCTGTACCTGACGGTGATGAGCAGGCAGCGGGAGGGGGGAATAAGCACACTGGGGACAATGCATTATTATAAGCACACTGGAGCCAATGAATTATTATAAAAACAGTGGGGCCAATGAATTATTATAAACATGCATGAATGCATAAATTTGGGGGACAAAGTAGTAGTTTAAAAACCCGCCGGGAGCCCTGAATGGCTCCTCGGTGCCAGCCATTCAGGGCTCCCTGCAGTGGATGTAAAAATGAAAGTTTACACAGTAGTATATACATCGCAGGGGAGCCGAGCATGCCACTTGCTCCCCTGCTTTATAACGGCTGATCGCATAGGATCTCAGAAGTGAGACCCAGTGTGATCAGTCCCTATACCTGTACTACTACCCGAACATGGAACAGACTCTGTTCCATGATGGGAGTAGTAGTACAAACACTAATGTAGTCTCCCCAGCTGCCGGCAGACTCCCGCAGCCAGGGAACTACTACTCCCATCTTGGAAATAAGTCTGTCCCATGATGAGAGTAGTAATAGTACCGGCTGCGGGAGTCTGCCGATGGCTGATACTAACGGATTAAAAACTGATGCAAATGGATGCCAATAAATGGCATCCCTTTGCATCCGTTATTAGAATGGTCCATTTAGGAGGCAATAACGGATAAAATAAGAAGGTTAGTGATCAAAAAGTGATGGAGATACCTTTTTTAATAACATTTTGTAGGGTACCAGTAAAAGAAATATTAAAAAAAGATACAGTAGTGATGGAAAAAACTTGTATTTAACAAAATGTATCTTTATTATAACAACATTTTTAATAATTTTTAAACAGGGATCAATTTATGTGGGCAGACAAGACACTATAAATTTATCCGACAACAATAAAAATGTAGTGTGTGTGTGTTTTTCACTTTAATTTTTTTTTTTTTAGGTAGTACTACTACTCCCAGCATGGAACACACTGTTCCATGATGGGAATAGTAGTATCTGTACTAATTGACAGATCGCCTGTGTCACTTCTCACACCTGTTGCAATCCTCCTGTGTAATGTATAGATTTGGCCGGCCACTCTTCTATGGACCGGCCGCATCTAAATATTGCACTGCCGTATATATACACCTATTCATATTTCCTGCAGAGAGCTGTGATTAGCAAGATGGTTCAAGCCACTCACAGCTCTCCACGGGAAATATGAATAATGGAGGGGAATTTATCATTATATATAGAGCTATTTTGCATCAGTTTTTTTGTGCAAAAAAAGTGCAAGTGTTTTTTTGTGTCTTTTTTTTGCGCAAATTTTGATAGAACTTTTCATCCTGTTGTCTATGGTTAATTCTACCATAGAGCATTTTCTACTGTAGAATTAATTTACTAACTGCGTTGTTTTTTTTTTGTGCAAAAAAAATGCCAAACGGCATTTTCTTGCGCAAATATACACCATTTTGGAGGACACGTACCAAAAGTGTCTATTTTGGCACAGTAAGGACTGCTACTCCCATCATGGGACTGACTCTGCCCATGATGGGAGTTGTAGTCCAGGGGCTGAGGTGCAGATCGCAACGGGTCATTCTCTAGAGACCCGCTGCGATCCGCATTTATTAATTGTAAAAGTTGGCGGTACAAATGCTACACTGCGCTGTCACCGGCTCCTGTATACACTGTCATAATTCATAATCCCCGCCGCCAGGAGAGGGGAGCTCTGATTGGTGGATAGCTATTAACCAATTAGAGCTCCCCTCTCCCGGCGAGGATTATGAATTATAAGAGCTGTATATAGGAGTCGGCAGGCAAAGCACTGTAGACGCATGTGCCGCCGGCTTCTATAGTTAATAAATGTGGATCGCAGCAGGTCTCTGGAGAATGATCTGCTGCGATCTGCCCCTCTGCCCTTGGACTACTACTCCCATCATGGGACAGTCTGTCCCATAAGGGGAGTAGTTGTAGTGCCGCAACGCTGAGGGATGGCACTTGTACATCCCCCGGCTGCGGGAAATTTAGAACTACTACTCCCATCATGGACAGACTCTGCCCATGATGGGAGTTGTAGTCCAGGGGCTGAGGTGCAGATCGCACCGGGTCATTCTCCAGAGACCCGCTGCGATCCACATTTATTAACTATAGAAGTCGGCGGTACATGCGGCTACATCGCGCTGTCACCGGCTTCTATACACAGTACACTGTCATAATTCATAATCGCCGTCGGGAGAGGAGAGCTCTGATTGGTCAATAGCTATCCACCAATCAGAGCTCCCGTCTCCCGGCGGGGATTATGAATTATGACAGTGTACTGTATATAGAAGCCGGTGGCAGCGCAATATAGCCGCATGTACCACCAGCCTTTTAATTTAAATGCGGATCGCAGCAAATCATTCTGGAGATCTGCTGCGATCCGCGTTTATAAACGGCATTCAGTTAACCCGGCGATGTGCGGCATCGCACGGGTTAACTGGCAGAAGCCCCGCTGTTTCCAGCAGGGGACAACTTCTGCAACACCCCCCTGGACCATCTGTCGATGGTCCTGGTAAGCGATCACTGTGATTGGTAGGTGTGGACCAATCACAGTGAATGAGCTGACTGGGGGGGTGAAGTTAATTTCTCCTGCTCTGCCCGCCGCTAGAAGTCCGGGCAAAGCAGGGGAAGATGACGCAGAGAGCTGCGGCGGGGACCGCGGCACTTTCCAGAATGCTGGAGGCGGGTTGGCGGCATGGGTAAGTGGAGGCGGCGGCATCTGCATCAGAGGCAGCAGTGAAGCTCTTCACTGCTGCTTCTGGTAGTTTCAAAACTACAACTCCCAGCATGCCCAGACAGCCTTTGGCTGTCTGGGCATGCGGGGAGTTGTAGTTTTGCAAGAACTGGAGGGCCGCAGTTTGGAGACTGTATAGTGGTCTCCAATCTGTGCTCTTCCAGATGTTGCAAAACTACAACTCCCAGCATGCCCAGACAGTCCAGGCATGCTGGGAGTTGTAGTTCTGTAACATTGGTCCTTCAGATGTTGCCGAACTACAATTTCCAGCATGCCTTGGCAGTCTGGACATGCAGAGAGTTGTAGTTTTGCAACATCTGGAGGACTACGGTTTGGACACCACTACACAGTGGTCTCCAAACTGTTCTCCTCCAGTTGTTGCAAAACTACAACTCTCAGCATGTCCTTCGGCTGCCTGGGCATGCTGGGAGTGGTAGTTTTGCAACAACTGGAGGCATACTGGTTGGTAAACATTGTCTGTTTCCTAACTCAGTGTTTCCCTACCTGTGCGCCTCCAACTGTTGCCAAACTATAACTCCCAGCATGCACTGACAAAACGTACATGCTGGGAGTTGTAGTTTTGCAACACCTGGAGGTGCACGGGTTGGGAAACACTGAGTTAAGTAACAAACTCTCTGTGTTTTGCAACCAGTGGGCCTCCAGCTGTTGCTTAACTACATCCCCCCCCCATGATGGGAGTTGTAGTTTAGCAACAATTGGAGACTCCCTTATTATGAACACGCTGCATAAAAAAAATTTACTAACCCATATTTCTTGTTTTTCTTTTCTTCTCATTTCAGATACGTGAATGCGCAGGACTACGTCAGATTTGGTGGACTGCGACGATGACCAGCGTTTTTTTTTCTTTTTATTTCAATAAAATGGTTAACGAGGGCTGTGGGGGAGTGATTTTTTTTAAATACATTTTTTTTTCAATGTGTCCGTGTTTTTTATAATTGAATTTTCAGGATTAGTAGTGGAAGCTGTCTTATAGACAGAATCCATTACTATGCCAGGGCTTAGCGTTAAGCCCCAAAAACAGCTAGCGCTAACCCCCAATTATTACCCCGGTACCCACCGCCACAGGGGTGCCAGGAAGAGCCGATACCAACAGGCCCGGAGTGTCAAAAATGGCGCTCCTGGGCCTAGGCGGTAACAGGCTGGCGTTATTTAAGCTCGAGAGGGCCAGTAACAATGGTCCTCGCCCCCACCCTGGTAACGTCAGGCTGTTGCTGCTTGGTTGGTATCTGGCTGATACTGAAAATAGGGGGAACCCTATGAGCTTTTTTTTTTTTTATAAATAAATAAAAAAAGGGTGTGGTTCCCTAATACCAACCAAGCAGCAACAGCCTGACGTTATGAGGGTGAGCAAGGACCATTGTTACTGGCCCTGCCCAGCCTAAATAACGCCAGCCTGTTACTGCCTAGGCCCAGGAGCGCCATTTTTGGCACTCCGGGCCTGTTGGTACCGGCTCTTCCTGGCACCCCTGTGGCGGTGGGTACCGGGGTAATATTTTCAAGTTAGCGCTAGCTGTTTTGGGTGCTAACGCTAAGCCCCGACTTGGTAATGGATTCTGTCTACTAGACGCCTTCCACTACTAAGCCTGAAAATTCAATTATAAAAGACACAACACATTGAAAAAAAATTATTTAAAAAAACACTCCCCCCCCACAGCCCTCGTTAACCCTTTTATTGATATATATATTTTTTTAAACGCTGTTCATCATCGCAATCCACCAAATCTGACATAGTCCTCCACATTCACGTATCTAAATTTCAAAGAAAAAAAAAAAAGTTTAATAAATTTTTTGGCTTCCACACACCAGCAAAAACGCAAGTAAAAAACACAAGAAAAACTGACAAAACGCAGGAAAAAGCTGGGACAGTTTTTCTGGCGGTTTTTATGATGCATAAAAAACCTCAATGGAATCCTGGCCTCAAAGCAATAGAACAAAATCCCTGTGTCCACTTTTCCTGTGAGGTAGAGAAGGAGTGTACGGTAGAGCGAGGGGGGGGGGGGCGATTCTATATTTGCACAAGATTTATCAAAGGAGTGTACAGCCTTAGTAAATTCTGAGCAAGAGTGTACAATAGACAGCAGTGTAAAGGGGTAGAACTGTGTCTACAATAGACAAATAATGATAAATTCCCCCAATAGGTATATATACAGCATATAATCATACTACAGTGGGACCAGAGAAGAGCGGCCGGCCGCCCGCATCTATACATTATACAGGACAATCACATCATATGTCAGAAGCGATCTGTCTATTAATTCAGGTACTACAGCTTCAAGAATGGAACAGACCTGTATTAATTAGTACAGTACCTGTACTAATAGGCAGATCACAGCAGCTGTCACTCCTGACAGCCAATGCAATTGTCCTTTCTATTGTAGAGATGGAGCAGCTTTCTCCTGCGCTTGCTTAACTGCACTATACTCCGGCGGCCAGTGATGTGAATAGAATTCACATCACTTATTCATATTTCCCGCAGAGAGCTGTGATTGGCCAGATGGTTTCAGCCACTCACAGCTCTCTGCAGGAAATATGAATAATAGGTATTTATACAGCACATACTCATACTACAGTGGGACCAGAGAAGAACCGGCATCTATACATTATATAGGACGATCGCATCAGGTGTCAGAAGCAAACTGTCTATTAATGCAGGTACTACAGCTCCCAGCATGGAGCAGAGTGTGCTCCATGTTGGGAGCAGTAGAACCTGCAGTTGAGGACAGATCCCAGCAAGTGCCACTCCTGACACCCTCTGCAATTGTCCTATCTATTGCAGAGATGTGAGCGCAGGAGAAAGCCGCTCGCATCTATACATTATACAGGACGATCACAGGGGTGTCACTAATGAAGAAATTTGTTATTTAGAATCGAGTCGAAGTTCGGATTTGGTCAGAATTAAATTTTTCATTAAATTCGGAATTAATTTGACTTTGTCAGATTCAATTCGCTCATCTCTAGCCTTCAATATCCCACTTGAACAGAAAAATGCACCATCAGATGTAGCATTGAGGTGATAATGATACTTTTAGAGAATATTTCAATAAGCTGATTTAGGTGGCACTGTATGGAAACACAAACAGGGACTCCAAGTATTAAAGTCTTGTATAAATAATAACCTTGTATATTAAAGTCTATAAAATAACCTATAATAACCTACAGTAGTGAGGAATAGTTTATGCAAGCATTCCTGAAATACAGTTATAAAAAAATCTTTTATCTGATACCTAAGTCAATATGTCAGTTTTTATTATTTGGTAACTATATATTAAATACAGATCTCATTTTATTATATCTACATTTAGTGACACATGAATTGTATCACGGCATCTAAAGTACATTAATGAAATGTGTTATAACAATTTGTTCCTTCTAAATTATGACTGCTAGCGTAAAATATTGTACAATTTAAAAAGTACATGATACAATACATAGGTGTGAAGAACTTTTTATCCACCTTAATGAAGAATGAGTTTGCAAAATCCCTCATAAAATGGAATTTTAATTGCTGAGAAAAATTACAGGACTAGAGAAGAGAGAGAGGAAAATAGATGCAGGGCAGTCGAGGAAAATAGATACAAGGCAGTCGAGGAAGGTGGATACAAAGCAATCGAGGAAAATAGATACAAGGCAGTCATGGAGAATAGATACAAGGCAGTCGAGGGAAGTAGATACAAATCAATTGAGGAAAATAGATACAAAGCAGTCAAGGAGAGAAGATACAAGGCAGTCGAGGAGAATAGATACAAGGCAGTCGAGGAGAATAGATACAAGGCAAGTCGAGAGAAGTAGAAACAAAGCAGTTGAGGAGAATAGATACATGGCAGTTGAGCAGAATAGATACAAGGCAGTCAAGAAGAATAGATACAAGACAGTCAAGGGAAGTAGATACAAAGCAGTGGAGGAGAATAGATACAAGACAGTCAAGGGAAGTAGATACAAAGCAGTAGAGGAAAACAGATACAAGGCAGTCGAGAGGAGTAGATACAAGGAAAAAGAGGGGAGTAGATACAAAGCAGTTGAGGAGAATAGATACAAGGCAGTTGAGGGAAGTAAATACAAAGCAGTTGAGGAAAATAGATACAAGGCAGTTGAGGAGAATATATACAAGGCAGTTGAGGGGAGTAGATACAAGGCAGTCGAGAAGAGTAGATACAAGGCAGTCGGGAAGAGTAGATACAAGGCAGTCGAGGGAAGTAGATCCAAAGCAGTCAAGGGGAATAGATACAAGGTAGTCGAGGAGAGAAGATACAAGGCAGTCGAGAAGAGTAGATACAAGGCAATCAAGAAGAGTAGATACAGGGCATTCGAGGGAAGTAGATACAAGGCAGTCAAAAGTGGAGGAACATATAGTCATGTACAAATATAGAGACAAAATATAGCTCACACAGCACCCTGTAGATACTGTAGAAACAAAGTTAAGCATCATTTCAACAAACACCCATGGAGATAATAAATATTAAGCACTTGCTTTTTGAAAGTGTCCATAGCCCAAGTGTCCACAGTCCTGTATTAGTTTACAAGCCTACATTATTCTACCGTTATTATTTTTTTAAATATTTGATAATTTTATTAAGTTTAACCAAAATATCAATACAGATACAAACGTAGGCAAGCAGAAATAACAGCAGTATGACAGAAGGCAATGAATGAATAACAACTTGAAGCTCGCATTCAGGTAAGTAAAAACACATAGCATCAGCGACATGAGATCACTCATGGGGAACTGTTAGTCAGCGGGGTTAGAGCTTTTTTAAAGGTATCACTTCCCCATCCTGCTTATGATGGGCTTCTAATTCAGTCGAGAGCACGGAGAGAACAGAATGCAAACTGCATGGCCACTGTCAGGTAGCAAATAAAAAAAAAAAAAAATATATATATATATATATATATATATATATATATATATAACATATATGAATGTCAACTAAAGTGGCAGGATGCCAGCGGTGAGAAGAGAGGAAAAAGTGAAGGGGAAAAAAGAGAAAAGAAGCGGGAAGCAGGAAAGGAAAAGGGAGGGGAAGGGAGAAATGAGAAGGAGTAGAGGGTAGACAATAAGATCAATGAGACGTACCTTTTGACACGAGAGGTTATCGGATCAACGTGGTTCCCCGGCTGGGCAGCAGTATGTATAGATCCATGTAAGCTATAGAGACTACTTGATGTATGTGGTCAACAAGAGACACCACACCAGCTCAATTGGAGAGATGGATTTGTGCATAGTCATTCGAGGACGAGAACTGCGTCCAAGGATGCCAAATTTTATGATATGTGTCTAATTGACGGGGAGATTCCGCCCGTAATTTCTCCATTCTGTGTAAGTGTGATATCTCTTGAAACCAGTCCGAGATGGAAGGAGGATGTCTTGCTTTCCATATTCTTGGAACAAGGGTCCTAGCAGCTAGTAGAAGGAAAGGGATCAGTTTGGAGGTGTGTTTGGTCATTCCTTTGGGTAGAATACTCAGAAGTAGGGTTTCGCGGTTATTGTGTAGTTTATAAGTCGTTAAGCGAAGAATAACATCTAGGACTCTGTTCCAAAAAGGAGTCATCAGGGGGCAGCGCAACAAAATGTGAATAACAGTGCCACCAGACGAACCACATCTCCAACAAGCGTCCGAGACCCGGATAAAATTTAGTAAGTAGGTCTGGTACTCTATACCACCTGGAGAGGAGTTTGAAGTTGGTCTCTTGTGCTTTCCAGGAAATGGTTGTGCAGTGACACTGAGATAGGGCCCTGCACCATTCCTCATCTGTAAGAGGGAGGCCTATATCTTTCTCCCAATCCAGCCGGTACAAGGGAGTGGAGGTGGTAGATGCGTCCAGTATGAGGGCGTAAAGGGCATTATTCTACCGTTTACCATTAGTTGGTTAGAAAACTAGTGGAAAACACAAACAAGAAATAAAAAACAAACAAAAAACAATGCATGTGGCGATACCAAATAAGCTGAATAAGCTTTTTTTTTGTAAAATGAGAAAAGAGGGGAATTATATTTTTATTAGGGGAGGGGATTAATTACTTTTATTAAAACTTTTTTTGTGTAATTTTTTTTGGAGAAGGTTTAATTTTTTTTTTACTGCATCCATTACATGGTAAGAAGGACATGTTAACTTTTCTTGCACAAAATAAAACCTGACTAAAAAAAATTGCACAATTGCACATTCTGTTACACAAAAAAAACCTGATAGTGCTTAAGAGGATCTGCAGCGAAGAATGTCAGAAAATTCCCAAATCCAGATGTGCAAACTCTGTAGTCTAACTTTTTACCTCAGCCAAGCTGCTTACAGAGCTCCCCCCTTTTGGCTGCAGGTTCAATTCTTCTTTTGTAATGAGCAGGTGGGACAGATTCTGGCACACCCTGCAGGCATGTTCATGTCCCTGTTTCCACTTCTCCAACCTCAGCTGGGTGCTGCCTAAATAATTTTGCTCTGCCTGAGCAACATTGTAGTTTCGACAAGCAAAGGTACCTGTCAGCATTGTTCCTGTGTTCATGACCTTATTGCCCTGTCATCTACACCTCTGCATTCTGAGCAAGCTAACATCATCTGGCTGCTTCTGATCTACACAGCTTTGCTATTATTACCAGCTCAGCTTTGCTAAAGCAGACTCTGTTTGCTATGCTTTTACTTTGCCTATATCCCTGCTGTTTGCCACCAGAGAGTTCTGGCCTGCCTGATCATTTGCCCCTTTACCAGGACCACTCTTGCGGTAGCAATCTAGTATCTCCCCTTCCAGCTTCCGCATTTATGAGTGGGATTAAGGGTGATAACCAGGGAATTTTCAGGTTTGGACTAAAGCTAAACCGATCAGTGTTTGGGCATTACAGTACCTGCATACTATATGAATAATGTGAAAGAAACCTACCCTCACTGGTTTTTCATAACAATGTGGTTTAAATGCATTTACTGTTGCTTCTCCTTCCCCTAGAATCTCACTATTATGAGGGATCCTCCTAGAAGTGTGCCTCCGGTAAGATTATGCCTCTCTACTGTACACAGACTAGAACGGGCTCTATCCTAACAACAGACGTAGAAACAAAGAAGCATAGAATGTGTCAATAGATAAAAACCATTTGGCCCATCTAGTCTGCCCAATATTCTGATGTCTTTGTGTTATGGGCAGAAGTGTATGAGACGTTTGGGCAGAAGGGTGTGACACTATCTGCAAGGCCGTGTGCTTCACGTTTAAATAGGTAGTTTGTATCCCTCTGTCACCAGGACAACATCCCTGCTCACATGCTAACCAGCCAGTATAGTGTTATGCCCTTTATGTGAACCTGAGATGGAACACTATCTCCCTCATTTAATTGCAGGGGGGCTGTGAGAGAATATTTCTGTTTATCTGATATTCTGTTACTCTGAAGGTCTCTGGTGTTGGTACTTCATGTTATGCTTTATGGATCTTATCATCTTTGTCATTGCACTTTCATGGGCACTTACATACAGTATGTTAACCTTATCAAGGTGCATTACCCAGTGAATTTATGAATAAGCCAGCTCTATATATTGCAGCCACTCATATCTCTATGATATCTCTAACCTTTATTACAAGTGAATAGAGAAGCACCTGGCACTGCTCTGGGGCACTGCTCTTGACAGTCTATGCGTTCAAACAGTAAGCGCTGTTCACATCAGCCAGCTAGTGGTGGTGCTCACGCTAGTTCGTCTCAGCAGATATGTTCATGTAAGAGAGGAAAAAGAAAAGACACAGATCACTCACCAACTTCCAGTGGTGTACTCTTTATTCTTGAATACAAAGGTGGCTACACATAGACAGATGTAACGGCAGGGCAGAAGGTGGTAAGCAGCCCCGTCCGGTGCTCCGGAGGGGGCTCCATACCACCTTCTGCCCTGCCGTTAAATCTGACTATGCGTAGCCACCTTTGTATATTTAAGAATAAAGAGCACAGATGTCATGACCGACTGGGGCACAGGGAGAGTGAGCCCTAAATGACCCTAAAAAGACTCTCCCTGCCTAAGTGCCCATCCATCCTAAACGATGGATTGACAACTGGGTGCCGGTCCCTTCCTGCACTAAAGTGCAGTGGCGTAAAAACACAAAATATACATAGTCGGTCACAGGCCAGAAACGGAAAACTACTAGGCAACCAGATATACTAAAAAGGATACAAATACTAGCAGGGCATAATATAAACAGGCAAACTGATAAGGAAAAATAAGACACTGTTCACACTGGGACACAGAATGTACAAACTGGACTCCCCACTCCACTATAGGAGTAGACATTAATAATAAAGCTAAATAGGCTACTGACCAGGGGACACACATCGTGTGGACAAAATGCTGACCCAGTAGGAAACAGAAATATAATAAATGAAACACTAGACTAGAACCGGATGAGTCTGAATAGACTTCAGAATACCAAACAAGAATATAACATACAGAGCACAGGGTCCAAGCTAGACTCAGACATAGTGTAAACACAGACAGAGCAGAATGAACAAACATAATCCTAAAACCGACTAATGTAACACAGACTAAAATACAAGGAGCGGAAGGATTGTCCGGCACCAGGTATGTTCTAAAAGATCACTTTTATTCATGCCATAGCAAGGAAACAGACATCACAGGACTGTAGTAATCTGACGTGTTTCGCTCTCTCTTGAGCTTAAACGTAGACCAGTCTACGTTTAAGCTCAAGAGAGAGCGAAACGCGTCAGATTACTACAGTCCTGTGATGTCTGTTTCCTTGCTATGGCATGAATAAAAGTGATCTCTTTGAACATACCTGCTGTCGGACAATCCTTCCTTTTCATACGCTGTTGAAGCCGGGGCGGGACCGGCGGGTCCGTGGCAGCACAGGTGTGTCGGGGATCTGCCTCCGGAGGTGAGCGGACACCATTGCATTTGGAAAAATACAAGGAGCATGCTATATAACCATGGCTAAAAACCCAGATAAAATGACAAGGTAAATACAAGGTAAATGCTCAAGCAGACATAGTCAGAATATAGCACAAACAGACATAGTAGTATTGCACTCAATAACCAGCACCAGATTGCAGAAGAACTCTGGCTAAATCACTCCACCCAAGTTCTCATTCATTCAGAGCATTAACTATTCCCTATCCAGCTAGAATAGCAAATTGCTCTGAACAAACTAGTGTGTGAATACACACCTAAACAGAAAAAAAGAAAAACAAATAAACGGACATTACAGTACCCCCCCCTTTAAAGAGGGGCCACCAGACCCTCTAAAAATAAAAACAAGCATAAAAACATACAAGAATTTTTTTTTACAAAAAATACCTGGGCACAGGTGGCTCCATGATTGCCACCTGGATGAAGATGCTTGGTTCAGGAATGGAGGAACGCCATACTGCAGCAGACAGGCCGAAGAGGTCCTTGCATCTGGTCCACTTGAAAACCGAATCAGGAACATAGAAAGTGGCAACAGAGCAAGTGGATTGGCTGGTTATTCTGTCATGACCGACTGGGGACAGGGAGAGTGAGCCCTAAACTGACCCCAAAACCGCTCTCCCTGCCTACTTGCCCATCCACCCTAAATGGTGGATCGGCAACTGGGTGCCGTTCCGTTCCTGCGCTAAAGTGCAGAAGCATAAACACACATAATATACATAGTCGATTACAGATCAGAACAGAAGCAGAAAACTACTAGACAACGACATATACCAGACAGAATACAAATACTAACAGGGCACAATATAAACTCACAAACAGCAGAATATAGTGAATTTACAAACAGTTCATAAACCGGATATCATATAAACGGCAGACATGATAAAATGAACAAGACTAGGCAAGATATGAGTATACAGCAGAATCCAGGAGATGAAGGGGATAAACAGAAGATGTCCACAGAAAGAAATGATGAATCACACTCACTGCTCCGGTATGGATTTGAACCCAAGGCCCCAGAGCTGTAAGGCAGCAGTGCTAACCTCTGAGCCACCATGCTACCCTTAGCATACATCTAATATCCACGGTTGCTAAAATGGACAGAGATGTCAGCAGAGAGTACCAGAAAAATTAGGCATGTACACATGCCTGAAAAATTTGGTATTGTTGCAGCTGCTTCTGTAGCAGTGGCCAGAAAAATTGCAGCACCATAACAAGTGCTGCAGCAGAGGCCAGAAAAATTAGGCATGTACACATGGATGAAAAATTTGGTATTGTCGCAGCCGTATCTGTAGCAGCAGCCAGAAAAATTGCAGCACCAGAAAAAGTGAAGCAGCAGAGGCCAGAAAAATTAGGCATGTACACCTGGCTGGAAAATTTGGTATTGTCACAGCTGTAGCAGTGGCCATAAAAATTGCAGCACCATAAGAAATGCAGCAGCAGAGGCCAGAAAAATTAGGCATGTACACCTGGCTGGAAAATGTGGTATTGTTGCAGCCGCTGCTGTAGCAGCGGGCAGAAAAATTTCTGCCCTAAAACATTGCGGCTTGAACCCTAGTTGGTGGAAGATAAGTCATGCAAGTCATCCGGCATACAGAGTTCAAATACCATTTTTAGCCCAAGGCAGCTCATCTGATCAGGCCTTGTTCAGTCAAATGTGTCGCCCAGTGTCAGTCCCTTCGGGATCCATCCCTCATTCATCTTAAGAAAGGTGAGGTAATCCAGACTTTTTTGACCAAGGCGACTCCTCTTCTCAGTGACAATACCTCCTGCTGCACTGAATCTCCTTTCTGACAGGACACTTGAAGCGGGACAGGCCAGAAGTTTGAGCGCAAATTGGGATAGCTCAGGCCACAGGTCAAGCCGCACACCCAGTAGTCAAGGGGTTCATCGCTCCTCAGAGTGTCAATATCTGCGGTTAAGGCCAGGTAGTCTGCTACGTGTCGGTCAAGACGTTCTCTGATGGTGGACCCCGAAGGGCTGTGGGGATGCGTAGGACTTAAAAAGCTCTGCATTTCCTCCATCAACAGCATGTCTATACAGCATCCTGTCCTTGCCGGCATGTTCGTGGGAGGAGGAGGAGGGTTACTTTCATTTCTTCCCCTGTTAGATCCCTGTTGTGCTGTAATATGACCCTTATATGCTGTGTACAGCATACTTCTTAATTTATTTTGGACCTGCTGAATCCTTTGCGCCTTGCTGTAATGCGGTAACATGTCAGGCACTTTATGTTTATACCGGGGGTCTAGTAGCATGGACACCCAGTACAGGTCGTTCTCCTTCATCCTTTTTATACGAGGGTCCCCCAACAGGCACAACAGCATGAAAGACCCCAAGCTTGCCAGCAAGAGTTCCCCTTTTAAGAAGTGGTCCCCAACCAGGGTGCCTCCAGCTGTTGCAAAACACACGGATTGATATCTTTCAGCCCTTTGAATACTGTAGTAATTAGTTGCTTGAAGGAACTTAAGTTTGACTCTGGAGTACCCCTTTTAACCAGCGGTTCCCTCCCAATCCAGGGTGCCTCCAGCTGTTGCAAGACTCACGGACTGATATCTTTCAGCCCTTTGAATACTGTAGTAGTTAGTTGCTTGAAGGAACTTAAGTTTGATTCTGGAGTACCCCATTTAACCAGCGGTTCCCTCCCAACCAGGGTGCCTCCAGCGGTTGCAAAACACACGGACTGATATCTTTCAGCCCTAAAAAGGGCTTTTTTGGGTGCTGTCCTTAAAGCAGATGTTACACTAGTGCTTTAGAAGTAAACTGGACCCTGAATACACCACCTAGCAGCAACCTAGCTATCGCTTTCCCTATACAGCAGGAGCAGCTTCTCTGACCCTCCACTTCCTAAGCCTGCAGCATGCTGAATGAGGGTAAAATGGCATCCGTGCAAAAGGTAGGAGGGTCTGGAAGGGAGGGACTGCTGCTGATTGGCTGTAATGTGTCTGCTGACTGACTCACAGGGTCAAAGTTTACTGCAATGTTAAAGTATAGGGGGCGGATCGAACTTCACATATGTTCGCCCGGCGATGCGAACGCGAACATGCTAAATTCGCCAGGAACTGTTCGCCGGCGAACAATTCGCAACATCACTAGTCATGACAACAGCATTGGAAGTCGGTGAGTGATCCGTGTCTTTTCTTTTTCCTCTCTTACATGAATATATCTCTTATCTTTATATTCTCTAGGGGAAGGGTCACATGGAATAACATCTGCAGCATATTTGAAGCTGCGGATGCGCTGTTGGTAGTTACAGATCCACGGTAGAGCAAGCACCTTGCTGCTCCTGTGGTAGCATTGCGTGTCCGCTTGTATCTCGGATTTCTCACCGGCAGTGATTAGCAGACACACAGAGCTACAGCAGCAGCAGGGAGCTTACTCTGCCGTGGCTCCAAAAGGCAGGAAAATAGGGCAGGACCAGCATCCCCCCCTCCCCCCATCTACCCCTAGTGCAATTATTGACCTTAGTTTATATGTGTGTATGTTATATGTAGTTGGTATGTTTTAAATAGCTTGCTTTCCTCTGGTACAACATTGTAGGGTAATAGGCATAACTGGACAAATACATGTCTTGAAAGCTATGTATCTATTTAACTATATAATAAAATGGGAAAAAAAGAATTGGGAATTTGTAAAAATTAGTAAAACATGATGGAGCTATACAAATTGGTTATTGATGAAATCACCCCAACCCACAGAATCAAACTAACACGTTAGTTAGACATGGTAAATTATGCAAAATAAATAAATATCCTCGCAAATATTTTTTCTTGTTTTGGAGCATATGTTATGGAAAAATGAAGGAAGAAATTTCAAAGTACAATTGGTCCAGCAAAAAACAAACCCTCATATGGGTGTGTAGATGAAAAAATAAGAGTTATGGCTATTAATTAAGGGGTTCCTTAAGGGGTTTAACAAAATTTGCGCTAAGAACCTCAGTTTCACTTGCATAGTAAATATATCAGTATCACTATTTAAAATAATTCATATATTCAATGTTGCCATATGTCTTAGTAACTACAATGTGCTGTTGTGTTTGTTGTATGTGGGATAATGGGTAAATTATTTGAAATTTTAAACTTATTAAATTCTGTAAAACAAATTTGTTGCCTGCATCATTACAAACTTTAAATGTTTCTGCCCAACCGTGTTGTGAGGTTGCTTTTGAAACCATATTCTTTATTGATTTTCATTCATTTATTTATTTTTATTTCCACTTGATATAATAGCAATTTATTCAGAACAAAATTGAAACCCACTCACAAACTAAAAAGGGAACACATAATGTTAATGGATGGGGAACAAGTCCATCTAAAAATGCTTTCATGGCAAAGGATCACAGAGGACAATAAAAGGTACAAAGGTTGTTAAAAATGCAGCAGTAGAATTTCCTGAAAGATGAAACAACATCTACAAGGAAAGAGCAGATGACAGGTAACAGATGTTCAGTATCAAATGAAAATGTGAAAACTGTTATGAGTACAGACAATGATTTCTGGGCAAAAGCAATTTTTTACAAAGACGTTGCTGAAAGCACTAATAGAAAAAACTCAATATCAAGATCATGGAACACATATATGCTTCTGAATCAAAGTTCAGCACATACATAAATGTACTATGCAGCCAAAAGTATGTGGATAGTATAATTTTTAAGCCACACCCATTGCATACAAGGGAATAAAATCAAGCTTACACCATTGTAGTCTCCATAAGCAAATGGCATTATTACGGGTTGTACTGAAGAGTTAAGTGACTTTTATATAATATATGTATTTACCAATGGATTTGTGCCAGTTTTTAGCATAATGTAAATAGTAAGAGAAAGACATCACTGAAAAGTAGCAGCACACCCAGCAATACCAATTGAAATTAATTTATCAGTACACTTTAGTACAAAAGACAAATTGCACATACAGGGTTAAACAAATATTAGAGACACACATTAAAAAACCATTAAAATCCTGGCTGAAGGCCAGTGCACAACAAAGGAGAGGGGCCATGAACCCCCTCACCTATATAGATACCCGTCCTCTATGGTCAAATAAATAGCAAGTCGGAGCCTAGCATATAACAAATCAATGTCACTGTATGGGCAAGGTGCCCAATGCTAAACAGATAATAAAATAATTTATATATTTAACACACATGACCATACATATAAGAAAAGACATGATGAAAATAATCAATGTGGAAAAACCAAGCCTGGGCAACACCTATACTTGCATGTCCTGAATGAAATGACAGAAGCTAGCGTCCCAGACCAAATGGATAATGGAGGACGGGGTCACAAGAACCCCACGCGTTCCGTTGCCTGAAAATGGCAACTTCCTCAGGAGTAGCTCACATTTTTACCATAAATCATGCCAAATAACTGTCTGAAATCATTCCACGCTTCAAAATTGTGCAAAAATAAAGCTTTCTATACCATGCTCACCAATATTTGAAAATTTGATAAAATTGAGCATGACCACTACGGTGTGGATTTGTTCTCAAAGATTATGACACTTGTTTTTAGGTTATGGAGAATATAAAAAGTGCAAATCTTTTGTGCAATTTTATTGTGGAAAATCTATGCCTGCTTGTGTATTTTGTGGTTTCGAAAAAAAAAAAAAAAAGGAAAAAAACAAGCCAAATTATGCAATTTTTTCATGCTATGTGAGAAACAACCCTGAACATGGCATTGTAAGCTGCAAGTAGGTTTCTGTTGTCACAAGTTAATCTCATGTAAATCCAAGTATGATCTGGATTTGTAAAAGCGGAAACA
Organism: Hyla sarda; assembly: GCF_029499605.1. Classification (NCBI taxonomy): domain Eukaryota; kingdom Metazoa; phylum Chordata; class Amphibia; order Anura; family Hylidae; genus Hyla; species Hyla sarda. The sequence continues at coordinate 229,609,920 of NC_079192.1, forward strand.
TGTTCTCTTGAGTGATGAAATCTGGAAATCTGCTAGAGTAATCTGAGTTTAGTGGATGCCTAAAGAATACGACCTAACAGAATGCATACTGGTGACATCAGGGTATTTGAATGGGGCTGTTTTTAAGTGTTTGGCCTAGGCCCTTATATTTCCATTTTCCTGAAATGCATCTTGGGGAGACCCAGGAGACTAAATGCTTGACACTGAGTCTTAGGTTCGGTTATATTCAATATATTATTATATGTCTATGTATTATTTAAAAAAAAAAATTCAAAATATAATTTTTTATTATTTTAACAATTGATGTGGCAATTTTGTGGGCTGTACAGTTACCTTTACTAATGGCTCAATAAATTCCAAAATATGTGTCACAATTCTATCTTTAAAATAAAAAATAAATTTAAAAAATCGCTATAGTCTATCAAGAGATGTATTTGCTATGTGACCATTGTATTGAGTTTGTATTTTAACAAAATATAAATAAATAATTGAATTCAAGGACAATTTATGTGGACACCCCTTTATATTTGGGTAATAAATAAATATTGAAAACCCTCAGTTCATCAACACAATACAGTCTGTAATCTAAAGATAATATCATACTCCCTCCTAGCCGCAATTTTGATAATGACATTATATATAAGAAAATTGCTATTACTCTTCAAAGTGATAAACGTACTTACGGGAATTTTGAAGCTTCATTTAGTCTGGGAGCTTGGTATTGCTGTGTCCCTCTCTTGATTTACAAATTGTTCCTGAATGTAGTGTATTATACTGTATACTGAAAATTATGAAATAGTCCATGCATTGTACCAATGTAATCTCTCTGTCTATGTGTCCATCTATCTATTAATTTTTGGTACAAAGTATGAGAGTTGGTTAAATAACATCATCAGTCAATACTAGAAGAGATTATAGCAATATTGTAGTTAAAGGGGTAGTCTGGTGAAAAACAAATGGGAAACAAATGTTTTCATATCAACTGGTGCTAGAAAGTGAAACAGATTTGTAAATTACTTCTATTTAATAATCTATAGCGTTTCAGTAATTATCAGCTGCTGTATGCTACAGAGAAAGTGGTATAGTTCTTTCCAATCTGACCACAGTGCTCTCTGCTGACACCTCTGTCTGTGTCAGGAAATATCCAGAGTAGAAGCAAATTCCCATAGCAAACCTGTTCCAGACAGTTCCTGAAACAGACAGAGGTGTCAGCAGAGAGCACTGTGGTCAGATTGGAAAGAACTACACAACTTCCTCAGTAGTATACAGCAGCTGATAAGTACTGGAAGGATTAAGATTTTTCAATAGAAGTAATTTACAAATCTGCTTAACTTTCTGGCATCAAATGATGTGGAAAAAATAATAATAATAATAATAATTTTCTGGAGTACCCCTTTAATGCAATAATATATAACATAGCAATAATAACTTGTTGCTGCAACTTCTGAAAAAAAAATGTTATAAAGTAAATTGCAGTTACTACATAAAGGTGTCTTAACCGATTGGTTAGCTCAATGTAGGACTCATGCATATTTCCTTCAAAATTCGCTGTTTCCTATCCTAATAAAAGCTGACAGAATGTAGATGAGTTTCTAAAGGAACCAGCAAAAGTGGCAATTTTTCTCATTTAATCTTTAGATGAGCTGTCTGTCTCCCAGCTGCTGAGCTTCATTAGAATTCTGAAACTAATTCACCTATCAACACATGATTATTGGGTCGTGTGAGTTTTTTTGGGATACATGAAGAGAAAATCACTCCAAAGTACAGGTTGGTCAATAATAAAACTGGCAGACTTCAGAACAATCTGTTCTAACAGGGGAATGAACCCAAATCTCATTTCTGTCTTTTACTGATATACCAAAGAGATAAATCCCTGTTAAAGATTGAATTGACTTTCTAATATAAGAGTTCGTTGGTGCTGTGACTATAAAGTTCAGCTATAATGAAAAGCCTTCTAGAACTAAAAAGGTATTTAGCCGCATGTTCATTAAGTAAACTTTAGAGGGGATTGTTGGCAAAAGTTCTGGGTCAAGGAGTCAAAGAACAAGGGATTTTTTACATACGGTATTTATAGAAAATGTAAATGATGAAAAGCGAGGCTTGTCTTAGATGTAATCATTAATAATATGGAAAACCTGTACTATGTGATGTTAAGACACGGTAATATAGCCTCTATATATCTTTATTATATACCAAATAAAGTGCGGGTCCATGCTTCCAATGCTGAAGAGTTTTTCTACCAATATATTCCAAGAATTATTAAATGTTATTTCCTGAGCGACTTTATGTTTCTTTGATAGACAACTGTACCTCAGAGAGTACTTTTAAGATGGTCCACCATCTTGAGAAATCCACTCATGCTCCCTGATGGTTGTTTAATAACTTTCATATCAAAAACTGGGGTATAGAAATATTAAAATATAACTTTTATTATAATGCTTCTAAAATATTAGCACCCAAAAATATTAAAATATATAAACAGATAGACACACCAAAAGATCATATATTGCACCTAGCACATGAAGTTGCACAATCAAATAATATCAAGCTCTAGATAATTAGTCACCAAAAGATACAATGTAGATAAATGTGAACTAATATTGATGCCAAGAGCTCATAGGGAGTATGCACATACATACATAGGTGTATACAATGAATATAATAAACCTATGAGGGATAGAAGATACTTTCTAAATAGAGCAGTGGCTCCAGGGAGCCATTAGTAAGGGATGCCGGTAGGTACAATAGCTCTCCCTACACTCCCTATTCCTCCCTATAGTGTAGTGCACAGATTCCCTATATTAACCTGTCCCTAGCTGTGTTTCACGTAGCTGGGGCACTCTCCCTAAAAAGGGCGACCCCCGTGCCTCAGGAACCTGTGTGCTACTCTGCACAATCCCTATAAAACCAGACAGAAAATTGTAAATGATCAAAGTGCAATGTGCCAAGTAAGGTGCGGTCCACTACTGTTGACTTGAAACCTGTCTCCTATGCGGCGTTTCGCTCTGTGGCTCGTGAGGGAGACTCCAAGTAATAATCCAGTCTTGTTTTGCGGAGGTGGCATTAGCAACTAACCTAAAGACCCAGTGGTTTCTTATATGGTTATGCTCCGCCTCGCATCCATTTTTTCTCCCGTCACCACTACATCAGTGCAGAGAGCCGGCACCTGCGCATCAGAAAGCAGGAGGACTCACCCAGGGATGACGTCACGAAAAGCAGTGGCTGCAGATTCATGTGCCATCTCTCAACAGCAGCGTCATCAACAGATACTCCCCTGGATCCAGACCGTGCCTACTCCCCACTGAAAACAGCTAGTGATGTGGGAGAGGGGTAGGAGATAGTTGTCAAGGGGATGATCAGCGCGTCCCAGGGAGAGACTTAAATTCAGCAAGTCTTCCAGTGTGAGCTCCGGAGTACACACACCCAAGTACAAAAGCAACATATGATTAACCCCTTAACGACGCAGGATGTAAATGTACGTCCTGGTGATGTGGTACTTAACGCACCAGAACGTACATTTACATCCTGAGCATAACCGCGGGCATCGGAGCGATGCAGGCATCATGCGCGGCAGGTCCCTGCTGTGGATCGCGATCCCGCGGATGTCCGCCATTAACCCCTCAGATGCCGTGATCAATACAGATCACGGCATCTGCAGCATCGCGGTCACTTAACAGGATGATCGGATAGCCCACAGTGCTGCCGCGGCGATCCGATCATCCTGCACGGCATCCTGCACGATCATCCTCACCTGGCTCCGCTGCCTTCCGGGAGTCTTCTGCTCTGATCTGCCTTCCCGCAGACCAGAGCAGAAGATGACCGATAATGCTGATCAGTGCTGTGTTCTATACATAGCACTGAACAGCATTAGCTATCGAATGGTTGCTATAAATGGTCCCCTATGGGGACTATAAGAGTGTAAAAATAAAAGTAAAAAAATAAAGTAAAAAAATGTGAAAGACACCTCCCCCAATAAAAAACGTAAATTGTCCCATTTTCCCTATTTTACCCCCAAAAAGTGTAAAAAAAAATATTTTATATACATATTTGGTATCGCCGCGTGTGTAAATATCAGAACTATTAAAATAAAATGTAAATGATCCCTTACGTAAAAAAAAAGTCCAAAATAGCTGCTTTTTTTTATAACATTTTAATCCCAAAAAAATTTATTAAAAATGTCATAAAAGTTTTGTATAAGCAAATCTGAAATTAATAAACAGTACAGATCACGGCGCAAAAAATGAGCCCTCATACCACTGCTTATACGGAAAAATGAAAAAGTTATAGGTCTTTAAAATAGGGGGATTTTAAATGTACTAATTTGGTTAAAAAGTTTGCGGTTTTTTTTTAAGCGCAACAGTAATAGAAAAGTATCTAATCATGGGTAACATTTTAATCGTATTGTCCCAGAGAATAAAAAACACATGTCATTTTACCATAAATTGTACGGCGTGAAAACAAAACCTTCCAAAATTTGCAAAATTGCGGTTTTCTTTTTAATTTCCCCACACAAATAGTATTTTTTTGGTTGCGCCATACATTTTATGGTAAAGTGAGTGATGGCATTACAACGGACAACTGGTCGCACAAAAAACAAGCCCTCATACTAGTCTGTGGATGAAAATATAAAAGAGTTATGATTTTTTGAAGGGGAGCAGGAAAAAGCGAAAAAATATAAAAATAAAAATAAAATTGTCTTAGTATTTAAGGTCCAAATGGGCTGAGTCCTTAAGGGGTTAAAGTAGCAGGTGGGGGATTTGCTGACTAGCCAGAATACTATTTGATGCATGTATTAGTTCACTTTAGTAAACTTTGGTAAACTTTTTTTTTTTAAATCAACTGGTGCCAGAAAGTTAAACAGATTTGTAAATTACTTCTATTAAAAAATCTTAATATTTCCAGTACTTTTTATGGTCTGTATACTACAGAGGAAATGATTTTCTTTTTGGAACACAGAGCTCTCTGCTGACATCATGACCACAGTGCTCTCTGCTGACATCTCTGTAAATTTTAGGAACTGTCCAGAGAAGCACATGTTTGCTATGTGGGTTTTCTCCTACTCTGGACAGTTCTTAAAATGGACAGAGATGTCCTGCAGAGAGCACTGTGGTTATGATGTCAGCAGAGAGCTCTGTGTTCCAAAAAGAAAATAATTTCCTCTGTAGTATTCAGCAGCTAATAAGTACTGGAAGATTTTTTTATAGAAGTAATTTACAAATCTGTTTAACTTTCTGGCACCAGTTGATAAAAAAAGTTTTACACAGGAGTACCCCTTTAACCCCTTAATGACAAAGGACGTATATTTACGTGGTGACCCGCGTCATATCGCGGCGGTCCCGGCGGCCATCAACGGCCTGAACCCGCGGCTAATACAGGACATCACCGATCGATGTGGTGCCCTGTATTAACCCTTCAGACGCGGCAATCAAAGCTGACCGCCGCTTCTGAAGCGAAATTGAAACTATCCCGGCTGCTCAGTCGGGCTGTTTGGGACCACGGCGGTGAAATTCCGGCATCCCAAACAGCTTGCAGGACACCGGGAGGGACCCTACCTGCCTCCTCGATGTCCGATCTGCAAATGACTGCTCCGTGCCTGAGATCCAGACAGGAGGTGTCAAGCGCCGATAACACTGATCACAGGTGTGTTAATACATTCCAGTGAACTGTGTAACAGATCAGTGTATGTAATGTTATAGGCCCCTATGGGAGCTATAACATTGCAAAAAAAAAGTTTAAAAAAAAAGTGTTAATAAAGATAATTTAACCCCTTCCCTAATAAAAGTTTGAATCACCCCCCTTTTCTCATTAAAAAAATAAAACAGTGTAAATAAAAATAAACATTGTGTACAGGGCCTAAGGTGTCAAAAGATGGCATCTTTAAGATATGCCATCACTTACTGATTGATGGGATTCTGACTGTCTGGACACAATTGAGCCTTAGAATAATTTTACCTCCATAATGATGGTTGAGGCTACTGTGCAAGTCCAGTTCACTTTAGTGATCTGTATTTCAGTCTACTGCGAAGTGAAGGACAAGTAACATTGTTGTGATGAAAAAATACCAATGTAACGTCAGTCTATTTCTCTCCCAGGTCAGCTGTGGTCCCAGAGGTTGCACCCCCTTCGATTAGACAATTGTTCCTTCTCTTGGCAATATGTCATCATATTCTAAAACAGGAATAACCATTTAATATCAATGACAAATCAATACATTGTATATACTTTCTTGTCATCCAGTTATTACAAAATGATGTGTAACATTCATAATAATGGACTGGTAATATAAATGGCAGGACTAGCATTTATTTTTTAAATAAGCGACAACTATTCTCTTAATATCTACTAGCTTTTGTGTTTTTTTGTAAAGCCATTAATCTGTTTTTCTCTTAGTTGCCTTAGCAACCTACCAATATAAAGTATTGTAATTTTTCTTAAGATCTGTTAATTCCAGTCTAGATCATATTAAAGTTACAATTACGGTTGAATAAGAGAAGTAACATTTCATCTCTAACTTAAATGTATTGGATTCAGTAAAACTGATTAGTGGTATATGTGACAATGCAGATAGGATAGACCCTGAACTTGTATCTGTATCTGCATGAGGTTATATAGACAATTCATACACCTTTGTGAATATATAAGTATATAACTTGCAAATTCCACTTTATATTGTTATGAGCAGTGCTACGGTCATTCATTCTGACCATGAGCGCTTCCCTCCTCCTGTTACTGACATCTCCGGGACTCGCTGTGCGGGACGTGCCCGCATGTGAGTCCCGGGCATCTCCTCACCCAACGCTGTCTCCAGCTTCTCTCTGTCTGTGCATCGCCATTGCACGCATCCCCGTCCCTTAGGGCACGCGCACCAGTGCTATGCAAATTAAAGGGCCAGTACGCTCCCTTAATTGTGGTCACCTGTGCTGACTCTAGAAGAGTCAGCACTTCCCTTTCCCTGTGCCGGATCTTTGTGTGCTCTAGTGCCATTGAGAAAGTGTTTCCCTGTTTTGCCTACCAGTGTTCTGACCCCGTGTCACCTGTCTATTTACCCCCTGCTACGTTCCTGACCACGTACCTTTGCCACTTGCCCTGACCATCTGCTATCCTGACTACGAGTTGCCAGATCCCTCTTGTGCCATGTAACTTCTCAGCAGCCTGTGTGGACCAGTTGTGTCAGTGGTAGTGATCTGGGTGCCGCCTGCAGCAGCAAGTCCATCCCGCTTTGCGGCGGGTTCTGGTGAAAACCAGCAGCACCTTAGACTCTGCTTCCTGACACGGCCCAAGCCATCATCCACACAGGTGCAGTGGATCTACTACCTCCGTGAGTGTTACATATATAGTTAGCTTATGTATCTCTTATAATGCAGGCAATAGAGCAATATTCTACAAGAGTCCATCCAGTAAACTGTTACAGCACAGATTTACAGCATGCTCATATACGCTGTACAATGTTCAGACATCACTCAATTATATATAGCTTTACCACATAGTGTGATGTTTGGATAATGACTCAGTTTCAAATAGATCATACACTGCATTGTACATTACCAAGTACCTTAGAAGGCCCACCCAATGTGTTTCCTGTCTTAAGGCATCAGAGTCATGTAGACCTCTATTTAACTGCCTCTGTAAAATCTCAACTATGCCCCTGATGAATGGCTTATGGCAAAAATGCATTGATATAATGATGTCTGGACACTGGGCTGTGCTACTTAGCAGCATTTTACTGTTTATATGAGCGTGCTATCAATCCATACTGTGTCAGTGTACTGGATGCACTGTTAGCATATTGCTTCATGGCTTGCTCTATCAGACACATCACAACATATTGGAATCACTAAATGGGTCTACAAGTTATGTACTGATATATGGACTTACCGTTGTCGAAATAAGTATTGAACATGTCACCATTTTCTTCACTAAATATAAGCTGTTTGTATGAATTACTTGGGTTGTTTCCAACCTTTGAAAATATATTTATTGAGTAAAATAGTGACATGTTACTTACAATACTTACTTCCCCACTGTAAGTGTATGCAATGTCTATCTTCAGATAGGTGTCTTGGTTGGTCTTAACCTCATAAGGAAACAATTAATTGTTTTGTACATTCAATAAAGCAAATTTATGAACAAGACATTCCTATTTTTCCTTTGTGAATCATTTTGCACAGGAAAACATGATATATACAATATATGCAACTACAGTAAAGTGTCTGCATAAGGTCTTGTTGATGCTTTATTTATTATTATTTATTTTTATAGTGTGGTAAAACTTCATACAGATATTTTTTCAAAAAATATTTCAGGCATAACAACAAAATAGAGTATATCTTTACTTACAATCTACTGTTTACTTTACCACTTAGTGTATCTAGGTGGAAAAAAACTAAACATTTTACATGCAGTATAAAGAACAGATCTACTAACAGGTATCATTACTTTGCTCTAGACTGTGCAATTTTATACCTGTTGAATTGGCCATTCTGAATAGCTGAATGGAAACAAAACATTTGGCTAGATGAAAGCTTCATCTCTAATGATAAATGTGCGTGCCCTGGTTGAAAATACATGTTTTTATTTCACATTCACATGGGTTTTCAGTGTGATATAGTAACAACTTAAAAAGTACCTGTCACCAAATAAACTGTTCTCAACTACCTCAGGCTATGTTCCCTAACAACTCCTAACATCCTCTCCTGCCCTTAAAAACTATTTTAGAACTTTTAAAAGCTGTGTATCATACCTTTCTTCTTTCTTGCAAAGTGCAATTACCCAGCAGGAGAAAGTGGGCGTTTCCCAGCAGGCATGACATCAATGAAGCCTGCTGGGGGACAACTTCTGCCCTCACATTATTGCAGCATTGTGAGGAATAGAAGACCTCAGGCTCTGTGCATGTTTCAGTCTGTGTTGCTATCAGCGAGGCTCTCCTTCTGCTGTCAGTCTGTGTGGCTTTCTGTGAGAATCTGTGGAGCTTTCACTTTCTGTGCAGCTGTCAATCAAGCTCAGTGCAGTTAAACACTTCCTGAGTTTGGACTCCTGCCAGGCCAGGAGGAGACTGAACTCACTGTATTCATTGTGGCTCGGGAACAAAACAAAGCCACCTAGTGGCCGTTTTTTATATTGCATTTTAAACATATTCATGTTGATGATTTTAAAAGCAGGTGAATGGGAAAGTGTCTGCTAATTACACAAGGAACACTATATTAAAAGTTTTATTTGGTGACAGGTATTCTTTAAAGGGGTACTGCGGGATAAAACTGAAGAAAAAAAATGCCCAGAATGCCAGCATTTAAAAAAAATTAAATGGACTGACCACCCGCCGTTCCTCCGCTGCCTCCGGTTTCCTGCACCCATCCTCTATTGTAGTCTTCTTCCTGCTTCTTGTGGTCAACTCATCAGACTGCAATTCAGCTAATCTCCAGTCGCAGCAATGTCTTGCCTCAGCCAGTGATAAGCTGAGAAGCAGCCTGACATATTAAGCCTCGGCAACAGGAAGAAGACCATCTCCCTAGTTTGCTAGCCTGTAAGGCAAATGACAAAACAATGTAATAAAGTGAAGCAGTACAAGGCTAAGGCCTCTCTGGGCATGGATAGGCAAAGGACCAGAATGGAGTAAAGGACCAGAATAGGTATTCTCATCCCATAAACATGTGCCCCCAACAGAACATTACATGTTATTGTGAAATTTGTTAACGTTAGGATGTGCTTGCTAGTTTCTTGTTTTTTTTAATTATTTTAGTGCCTGTCTGTCTTTTTTACCATATTGTGACCATTAGAGGTATAATTTACATTCATAATATACATTCGTAATATTTTATGTGGCTCTACAATACATAGTTGGGTTTTCCCTTTCTGTCTTCTTAGCCAGAGCACGCTCAGAAATGTTTCCCATTCATGTGAGTGGGACAGCTTCTGCCTATGTATCTTTTTAACTGTATCACCATACAACAATATATCTAAATACTGTTAAAAATAGCTTAGGTAAGATGGCAGCTCCAATAATAAGTTACTAAAACATATATATTGCTATATCTGGATCTAAACAGTGAAAAAAGAAAATCCAGGCAATACATCCCTTTTAAAAACTTTTCGGATTTTCATAAATAGTTCAATATTTTCATTTTTTTTGCCACTTAAAACACTTGACAATTCAGATTACTGCAAATATGAGGGATACATGTTGTAAAAGCATAAAAGACTACACAGGCAAGCTGCAAATTCTGGGATCAGAGATAACTTAAAGTGTCCATAAAATAAGTTTTTGTATGGAAACATGCGGCTAAAGTAAAGTGATTTGTTGGAGAAAACTGAATTGATGGTGTGAAGTGCATTTTTTGTATGGGACTATGTTGTGCTGAGAAACCATGGAGACTCAGGTGCACGACACCACACCCAGGTGCTGATTACACCCTCTACTACATTTATATTGAATAACTTAAAGTGTACCTGTCGTCAACAAAAACTTTTTATACAATTTAGAAAATATTTATTATAGGTATATTTGTAATATACATTGGTTAAAATGTTTTATATTTTTGTCCCTGCAGCTATTGCATGTGTGTCTCTATGAGGAGTCCAAATAGAGGATGTGAGGGTGCACAGGCAGGACTGTGTGCGCTGAGGCTCTAACATGCTCCTGGCTCATACATCAGGATGATTGACAAGCCAGATGTCTGCACAGATCCCTGCTTGTGCTACCCTCACTTCCTGTTTTTGGACTCCTCATAGAGACACACAGACAATAGCTGCAGGCACAGAATTTTTTCAACCGCAAAATAAACTAAATTTTAAACCAATGTATATTACAAATAGACATATAATTGTATTATCTACATTATATAAACAGTTTTTGTTGATGACAGGTGCACTTTAATTTTGGGAAATATAAAGTCAATTGCAACAGCATCTAGGGGGTTAGGTAAACACTATAGAATATCTGGAATTCCCTGTTAACTATTCACATATTACACAGAATACTTTCAGGAAGCTTATTATTAGAGATGAGCAAACTTTAAAAAAAATTTGATTCGCCTAATTTTCCCAAAAAATTTGTTTTGATCCAAATTTATTTTAAAAACGGCTATTTCTGGCCTACAGAGAGCCTCAATAGGGGTATAGAAAACTTTGCTGTGTTCTAAAAGGCATATAGAGTGTGCGGGGGTAGTGAAATAATACTGTTTTTCAGAATAACATGCAGATTACCGGCATCACTTTTAGAATTACTGCCACAGAGCGGCACATTGACAGAACCTGGAGGTGGCATCAGTATGAGGAGACCATATAGTGGCTGAATGACACAGCGTGGAAGTTTTGGCAGCATGAGGAGACCATATAGTGGATGAATGGCACAGCCAGGAGTTGGCAACAGCATGAGTAGACAATAGGCCTTCGCAATCCCTAAGATTGAAAGATGAATTGAGAAATTTAAACCGAAGAGTTTGGATAGCTAGTGCTACCTAGCATAACAACATTTTTATTCCCAGACCCAGGCCTAGCAGCAGTATTAGTAAACCATATATTGCCTGAATGACACAGCCTGGAGTTGGCTGAAGCATGAGGAGACCCCAGGGCTTCACAATCCCCAAGAAAACACACAAGAATTTTTGAAATTTAAAATGAAGATTTTGGATAGCTAGTGCTACCTACCATAACAAAATTTTTATTCTCAGGTCCCGCAGCAGTATCAGTAAACCATATATTACCTGAATGACACAGCCTGGAGTTGGCTGAAGCATGAGTACACACCAGGGCTTCACAATCCCCCCCCCAAAAAAACACAAGATTTTTTGAAATTTAAAAAGAAGATTTTGGATAGCTAGTGCTACCTACTGTTATGGACATGAAAATGACATACATTTTATTTGCTATATTTTGTGTTCCTAAACCATAGAGCTGCATGGAGTTTAAACAATGGCAAAATGGAGGATCTGCTAAAAGAGGGTCTCCTAGGCATGTCCACAGGGGCTTTTTGTAACATTAGACAAGGACCACCTGTGGGCTGAGAAGGGGCGGAGACAACATAATAAAAGCCCATTGAAGGGGACCTTTCTTTCTCTTACCTCTGTCAGGGCTGCATACCAACACATCTTTCCATTCAGATTCCATTTTTTTTGCCTTATCCTGAGACAAAGGACTGCAGCCTTTCCCAATATTATATTCTTTGTATGATATATATATAAGTATTTATCTCAGGGAGAGATTACCACTCCTGGTGTGACAGAGCTTCATAAGGCCATTTTGCACTCCACGGGCATTCTGGGTAGGGGAATATGCAAAGCAGCTCATTACACCACCTTATTCAGGGAGTGTTCCCTGGTATCAGCTTAGCTCCTGTTAAGGAATATGAAAAGCTAATCGGGATTTATACAAAGACAGACTGAATAAGGTGGTGTAATGAGGTGCTTTGCATATTCCCCTACCCAGAATGCCCGCGGAGTGCAAAATGGCCTTATGAAGCTCCGTCATACCAGGAGTGGTAATCTCTCCCTGAGATAAATACTCATCCCCTTTAGCTGCTCTCAGGCCTCTTACCCTAGCCAAGCCAGATCACCCTGCTCTGTACTGACGAGTGGCAAAAACCATGAAACAGCATTGTGGTAGAGATTTTGCGTAGTATGATTGCAGTACTTTTCGCTCTTATTAGAACCACAATTCTCGAGAGCATACCACCTGAAGATCATCTCCTGCCTGCCACAGAAAATCTGAAGAAGGAGAAGATCTTGAAGACTGCAGCTCCGGAAGAAGCCCACTAAGAACTTGGAAGAAGGAAATCGGCGGTGAATTCCGGTACTTCAAAGAAGGCGGCGCAGAATCTTTTTGAAGAAACTTGCTGCCTCTGGAGAAGATTTGCATAGCTCCTCCCACCGGGACCGGATCTGCATAGCTCCTCCCACCCGGGAAAGAAGACTTTGCGAAGAATCTCCACAAGCAAGAAAGTGGAAAAGAGCCTGCTGGAAGAAGCCATGGCCTCAACCAGCAAGTCCACCCAGGAGGCTGCAGGGCTGATCACGATCTTGTATAATCGGAAGGGGGAGAGATGTGACCTGAAAAACTGGCGTCCCATCTCTCTCCTGAACGTGGACTACAAGATCATCGCCAAGGTGCTGGCCAACAGGCTGAAATCTGTCATCGGGCAGATCGTCCATCCGGACCAGACCTGCGGCATTCCTGGTCGCAGGATTGCTGACAGCCTTGCCCTTGTGAGAGACACGGTCTAATACCTCCAGGACCGTCGTGGTCGCGCCGCCCTGGTCAGTTTGGATCAGGAGATGCTTTGCATATTCATATATATATATATATATATATATATATATATATATATATATGGATTTTCCTTAAAAGATACAAATATATATATATATGTGTCTTTTAAGGAAAATCCACCCATATAGCCAATTATAGGGTTTCTACTATAATTGTTGTATATGTGTTTCCTTACACTGCAGAGTTAAGTTTCTAGCTATTTATAAAATCTTTTTTCTCTTTTCTCTCTTTTAGTTAGAGTGCGTTTTAGTTAGTTGTGTATTAAAACATCTTTATTTCTGCCAGTATATGGATGTGTAGTGTTAATTTGTGCATTGGATATAAGGATATAACTCTTCCAAAATTCCTAAAATAGGTTGGTCTGTGGGGTGTTTATGAATGCATTTGGTCTCTGGTAATACTGCTCAGCTAAGTGTCTATGCACCTGGTCTGTGAATATATTGTATTCACATGACCGCACGGTGGCAGCCATTTTGTGTCTCAGATGCATGGTCTGCAGGCATTTTAACTGGTCGTATAACCTTTGGAGCCAAGTCCAATTCGACCCCAAAGCCACGAACCACAACAAATGACGATGAGGATGGGATTTTGTAGGAGTTATGAATATTAGTAATCAATTGACCAAATTAACAAATTTTCCAAGCAATTATAATTAATTTATGAAACTTTAGTATCACTAGTTGCACTATACTGTTCATACAGGATATAAGACTGTTGCTTTTGTGTTCCTTGTTTTAAGGGTAACTTGAATTGCATACATGATAGTTATTCAGTGATTGTCACTGGTAATTAATAGCATTGCTTGCTAGGTAATGGTTGGTTGTATTGCAGACATGATAGTTATTAGACACAGATTGTAAAGCATATTGAAAGTCTCCTGTTGTATGTGGTACAAGATCGTGATTGTACCTTAGTTGTGTGTGCTATAACTCTCCACTGTATTATCTAGTGTGGGAGGGCATATACACAATTCCTTGATCACATTCCAACTATATCTGACTGAGAGAATGAGCTTCATTAGAAAGAAGTTGAGTGCATTGATGGGGTTAGAAGGCCCAAATATGGGTCTGTACCACATTGGGCTACCACTATGGGAAAATGGAATGTTACAGCAGAAGAGCTTGTATGCTATGGTGCACCAGAGTTAGGGGAAGAGAAAGGAGGAATGGCTCTGAAGCTTGATTTATGGGTTTTTCCCAAAAATGAGAGCTGAGCTGCGGCTGAGGTTGATTTGATTCTTTTACATGCCCTAAAAAGTGAGTTGCAGAGAAATGAGGAACTTGAGAAAGAGTTGCAGACTAAAACACAGAGTTTCCTTGATAAAGATAGGCAGATTCGCACGTTGGAATCAGAATTACTGGAATGGGAAAACCAATGTATAGATACTAATAACAAACTGGCTCAGTCTTATGCTGAGATCCAGGTGTTGAGGAATGAGATTACTAAAAGCGAGTTCCCCAAAATGGTGTCTGATGTGGCCTCTTCCCATAATTCACAGCCACATTTCACAGCAGATTTACCCTCTGAAAAAGTCTGTGTTTCAAGTGCAAATAAGGGAGCGCTAGAGAGTGAGATTGTAGAAGTTCCCAGTGTTGGTCCTCAATTGCGTAAGAAACAGAAATCGAATAGCAACAAGGGGAAGTACAAAGAAAATTGGAACAGTTTAAAAGTTGTTAGAAGTGTGTCTCTAGCAGGGAAGCGGCATAGAACAGCTATGAAAAATGAGACCCAGATATTAAATACGGCTAAAAGGGTAAAGTCTTGTTTTGCATGTGGTGTTTCAGGCCATATCGCTAGATATTGTAAGGCACATGGTAACAAAACTAAACACTGTTCCTCTAAATGTACTACATGTAGTCATAGTGGCCATATCTCCACAAGTTGTTATTCTACTGGAAACATGACGCAGAGGGAACCAGGTAAATCCAGAAATATACATTCTTCCTCCAAGCAACGCTTTCCAGAGAAACCGCTCAGTTTCCCCAATAAAACCATATAGCCAATTATAGGGTTTCTACTATAATTGTTGTATATGTGTTTCCTTACACTGCAGAGTTAAGTTTCTAGATATGTTTAAAATCTTTTTTCTCTCTTCTCTCTTTTAGTTAGAGTGCGTTTTAGTTAGTTGTGTATTAAAACATCTTTATTTCTGCCAGTGTATGGATGTGTAGTATTAATTTGTGCATTGGATATTGGGATATAACTCTTCCAAAATTCCTAAAATAGGTTGGTCTGTGGGGTGTTTATGAATGCATTTGGTCTCTGGAAATACTGCTCAGCTAAGTGTCTATGCACCTGGTCAGTGAATATATTGTATTCACATGACCGCACGGTGGCAGCCATTTTGTGTCTCAGATGCATGGTCTGCAGACATTTTAGCTGGTCGTATAACCTTTGGAGCCAAGTCCAATTCGACCCCCAAAGCCACGAACCACAACACTTACCATAAAACAATTTTTATTCCCAGACTCAGGCCCAGCAGCAGCATCAGTAAACCATATATTGCCTGAATGACACAGCCTGGAGTTTGCTGAAGCATGAGGAGACCAAGCGCTTCAAAATCCCCAAGAAAAAACACAAGAATTTTTGAAATTTAAAATGAAGATTTTGGATAACTAGTGCTACCTACCATTAAAAAAAAAAAAAAATTCTTCCCAGGCGCAACAGAAGTATCAGTAAACCATATATTGCCTGAATGACACAGCCTGGAGTTGGCTGAAGCATGAGTACACACCAGGGCTTCACAATCCCCCCCAAAAAACACAAGAATTTTTAAAAATGTTAATGAAGATTTTGGATAGCTAGTGCTACCTACCATAACAAAACTTTAATTCCCAGGCCCAGCAGCAGTATCAGTAAACCATATATTGCCTGAATTACACAGCCTGGAGTTGGCTGAAGCGTGAGTACACACCAGGGCTTCACAATCCCCCTCAAACACAAGAATTTTTGAAATTTAAAAAGAAGATTTTGAATAGCTAGTGCTACCTACCATAACACAATTTTTATTCCCAGACCCAGGCTCAGCAGTAACATCAGTAAACCATATATTGCCTGACTGACACAGCCTGGAGTTGGCTGAAGCATGAGGAGACCATTGAAATGTATGATTTTTTTATTTAAATTTAAGATTTTGAAATTTAAATTAATGATTTTGAAATTAAACTTTTAACTCCCAAGTGTCCCGGACCCCGGCGTGTGGGTTCAAAGGGCCAAATTTAACAAGCCCCCACAGGGCTCATGTGGCTGTGAGATGTAGGCGCAACGTCTCCGTTGCCCTCACCAGCCACTGTTTCCAACACTTTTCGCCAAGGCAAACAATGTGAAGAACAGCATGACACCGCAGTGCCTTGCATATGCCATGGTATGCTGAAAGACCATTGAGACTTGTCCGGACAGTGGAGGCTGAGGGCACAGTTGAGAATGAGGAGGTGAAGTCACACACTGTCACAGGACCAACGGGCTGACAGAGTGGAGCAGGAAGCAGCATGAGTACACAAGAGGGGTTCACAACCCCTAAAATTAAAAGGTGAATGTTGAAATCTCTATTGAAAATGCATGCCCAGAAGCATCAGTAAGCCAAGTAGTTCCTGAAAGACACAGTCAGGAAAAGGCATCAGAAGTACCCAAGAGGATTTCATAACCCCTAAGATTGAAAGATCAATATTGAAATCTCAATTAAGCATGTATGTAAGCTAGTGCAAAACATCCAAAAATGTAAGGCCCAAGCCCTGAAGCATCATTAAGCCAAGAAGTTCCTGAAAGACACAGGAGCAGTCAGGAGCAGGCATGAGCAGTACCCAAGAGGGTTTCATAACCCCTTACATTAAAAGATTGATGTTTAAATTTCTATTAAGCATGTATTTAGCTCGTGCTAAACATCCAAAAGTTTAAAGCCCAAGCCCAGAAGCATCAGTAAGCTAAGTAATTCCTGAAAGACACAGGAGCAGTCAGGAGCAGGCATCAGCAGTACCAAAGAGGTTTTTGTAACCCCTTACATTGAAAGATCAATGTTGAACTTTCTATGAAGCATGTATTTAGCTAGTGCTAAACATCCAAAAATGTAAGGCCCAAGCCCAGAAGCATCAATAAGCCAAGTTGTTCCTGAAACACACAGTCAGGAGCAGGCATCAGCAGTACCCAAGTGGGTTTCATAACCCCTTACATTGAAAGATCAAAGTTGAAATTTCTAATAAGCATGTATTTAGCTTGTGCTAAACATCCAAAAATGTAAGGCCCAAGCCCAGAAGCATCAGTAAGCCAAGTATTTCCTGAAAGACACAGGAGCAGTCAGGAGCAGGCATCAGCAGTAGTGTTGCTCGCGAATATTCGCAATTCGAATATTATTCGCGAATATCGCATATTCGCGAATTCGCGAATTTCGCGAATATAGCGCTATATATTCGTAATTACGAATATTCGTTTTTTTTTTTTTTTTTTTCTTCACAGTACACATCACAGTGATCACCCCTCTCTGCTTCCAGCTTGTGTGGTGTAAAGAAGGCTCTAATACCACTGTGTGAGACTGGCGTGCGAAAATTCGCATATGCGAAAATTAGCATATGCTAATTTTCGCATATGCGAATTTCCACACATGCTAATTTTCGCATGCGCGTATTTTCGCGTACGCGAAAATAAAACGCGAATATAACGAATATGCGAATATTCGCGAATATATGACGAATATTCGTCCATATATTCGCGAATATTCGCGAATTCGAATATGGCCTATGCCGCTCAACACTAATCAGCAGTACACCAGAGGGTTTCATAACCCCTTACATTGAAAGATCAATCTTGATATCTCAATTAAGCATTTATGTTAGCTAGTGCTACCCGAACATATTTGGAGTTAATATTCCAGTCCCAGTAGCATCAGAAAACAATATATTGGCTGAATGACACAGCCTGGAGGTGAGGAAGCATGAGGAGCCCATGTAGTGTCTGAATAGTACAGCCTGAAAGTGGCTTAATTGTTAGAATACCACCTGACATGCAAACTAATAAAATGATAGATGCGTTCTCTGAAGAAAAGGATCCTTCATTAGATGACAATATGAGTATTTTGTTTTCCAGTGACATTAGCTCACCGAAGGAACAGGAAGACATGATAAAACTTAATTCTGCAACTGAAGAACTACAAAAAAGACTTAAAGCCTACTGGAACTGAGGAACTTCACAATGGAAATATCTACCACCTGGGATAGACAGCCTAGTGTTGGCGGCAGATGAGGAGACAATTGGGCCTCACAATCTCTCAGAATAAAAGATTAATTTTGAAATTTCCATTGGAGATGTATAGGTACCTAGTGCTACCATAAACATATATTGGTAATGTCCTAGGCCCAGCAGCATCACTAAACCATGTAGTTGCTGAATGACACAGACAGGAGCAGTCAGCAGCTGGAGTGCACAAGAGGGTTTCAGAACCCCTAAGATTGAAAGATCAATGTTAAAATCTCAATTAAGCATTTATGTAACCTAGTGTTAACATACCAAAATGTAAGGCCCAAGCCCAGCAGCATCACTAAGCCAAGTAGTTCCTGAAACACACAGCCTGGAGCAGGCTTCAGCATGAGTTTACAGAAGGGCTTCACCACCCCTAACATTATGTTAATGTTGAAATCTGTATAGAAGATGTATGTTAGCTAGTGCTAACATCAAAAATTTTTAGGCACAGGCCCAGCAGCATCACTAAACCATATAGTTGCTGAAACACACAGCGTGGATCAGGCAGCAGCAGCAGAAGTACACAAGAGGGATTAATAACCCCAAACATTAATAGGTAAATCTTGAAATCTGTATAGAACATGTATGTTAGCTGGTGCTAACATCCAAAAAATTTAGGCACAGGCCCAGCAGCATCAGTAAGCCAAGTACTTCCTGAAACACACAGCCTGTATCAGGCAGCAGGATGTGTACATAAGAGGGCTCCACAACCCCTAACATTAAAAGATCAATGTTGAAATCTTTATTGAGCATGCATGTTTGCTAGTGCTACCATAAATAAATGTAGGTAATATCCAAGACAGTCCCAGCAGCATCAGAAAACAATATATTGGCTGAATGACACAGCCTGGAGGTGGGGAAAGCATAAGGAGCCCATAAAGTGTCTGAATGGCAAGGCCTGGAGGTGGCTGAAGCATGAGGATACCATATAGTGGCTATATGGCACAGCCTGGAGATGGCATCAGGAGTCCTGAAAGTGACCCTAATGCAAGGAATTTCTGAAACTGGGGACCAGCACCTTAATTATGTTTTGCAGTATTTATGGCAGCACAATGAGATAGCCTGGAGGTGGTAGCATCAGAATGTGGAGAACATAGAGCAACACAATTATAAAGCCTGGAGGTCGCAGTATCAGCATGAGAAGACCATAGAACAGCACAATTATAGAGCCTGGAGGTAGCTGCATCAGCAGGAGGAGACCATATTGTGGCACGATGACAGAGCCTGGAGGTGGTAGAAATAGCATGAGGAGACCATAGAGAAGCACAATGGCAGAGCCTGGAGGTGGCAGCAGCAGCATGAGGGCCATGCCAACTGAGTGTTGAGTGTGAGGAACCCACCGACTTTTGACTGGGGGTGTCGAATGTCACTTGAGATGAAGTGGATGACCTAGTGAACCGATCAATCACGGCTGCTGGGTTTCTGGTCGCGACACGACTGCTAGCTGACACCGGGAGCTCAGACCTCTCACAGGAACTCTAGCTGGCACACACCCCTGCTGTGACCTCTGCCGGCGCCTGATGAATTTAGGCCTGTGCCACTCCTCTGTGCACATCCTGGCAATACTCTTCCTGGCATACTTATTGTGTATATGAGGGGAGTACAATACGCTTCACTACACTTACAACAGTATTTATCTAGAACAGCAGCAGGTGTGTACTGTTGGCTGTCCGTTCACAGTTTCTAGGCCTTTGACAGATGAAAAAGTACAAAATAGTACACTACTTAGATGTAGGTATGCGGTATGCACTGATTAGGCCAGAAAAATGCGCTACAATACGCCTAAAAACTCAGTATTTTTGTAAAACACCGGCCTGTGAGTACTAGTGCTTGGACTTTCACAGTATGTAGGCCCCTGACAGATTAACAGGTACAAAATGGTACACTACTTAGATGTATGTATGCGTTATGCACTGATCAGAGCAGAAAAATGCACTACAATGAGCCTAAAAACTCTAAGTTTTGTAAAACACCAGCCGGTGAGTACTATTGCTTGGACTTTCACAGTATGTAGGCCCTAGACAGATTAACAGGTACAAAATGGTACACCCCTTAGATGTACGTATGCAGTATGCACTGATTAGGGCAGAAAATTGCGCTTCAATACGCATTAAAAACTCTATTTTTTTAAAACACCAGCCGATGATATGGTACGTATGCGGTATGTACTGATGAAGGCAGAAAAATGCGCTCCAATACACATTAAAAACTATGTATTTTTGTAAAACACCAGCCGGTGAGTACTATTGCTTGGACTTTCACAGTATGTAGGCCCTTGACAGATTAACAGGTACAATATGGTACACTACTTATATGTAGGTATGTGGTATGCACGTATGAGGGCAAAAGAAATGCGCTACAGTACACTTGGAAAACGTATTTTCGTAAAACACCAGCCGGTGATTACTTTTGCCTGGACTTTCCCAGCATCTAGACTTGTTACAGATTTACAGATACAAAATAGTAGACTGCTTTTATGTAGGTATGTGGAATGCACGTATGAGGGCAGACAAATGCACTACTAGTCCGCTGAAATAAATTATTTTTGCACAGCAGCAGGACACAACAGTGCAGTAACACAAAAAAAATTAAATGCACTCTGTGAAGTTAAGAATGGTGTGTACTGCTGGTTATTATACCACCTACAGATTAGTATAAACAGCAGATAATTTCTTGTGGAAAAAATGCACAGAATTGCGCTGAAAAATCATTCCTGCCTCCTGTGATACGGTTCATGAAGTTAAGGCAGCTTGTTGATATGTATGAGGCAATGAAAAGCTATCTGTCCCTCTCTTATAAAATGCTGAATAAAGTGACTGGGAGGTTTATGGCTAGCATAAAATCCTTCTCCGTGAAAACAAGAAAAGCACTGTACTGCTCTCTGGCCACAATGCTGATGTGACTAGCAGTTGGAAGTGGAACGCTGTGGTATGATCAATTCAGCATGTCTGTGTAACACACTGCAGTGAATGGCATGAAATGAGCAGCCGCAAAATGGCTGCTGATTATATAGGGCTGTGACATCACATGGGTCAATGAATGCTGATAGGCTGCATCCTGCATTTGATTCAGGGTCATCCTGTCTACCTCCCTTCCCGCCTTGCCTTCCCGCCTTCCCAGCATCTCCTGCCCCATGTATAGAATCACAGCGATATTCGCATTCGTTATGAATCGAATAAATCCTGAAATTAGTAACAAATTCGGGATCGTCTGCTTCGATTTGTTCATCTCTACTTATTTTAGAAAAAAATCATTTATATATAAATATAACTACAGGGTGGGCCATTTATATGGATACACCTTAATAAAATGGGAATGGTTGGTGATATTAACTTCCTGTTTGTGGCACATTAGTATATGTGAGGGGGGAAACTTTTCAAGATGGGTGGTGACCATGGCGGCCATTTTGAAGTCAGCCATTTTGAATCCAACTTTAGTTTTTTCAATAGGAAGATGGTCATGTGACACATCAAACTTATTGGGAATTTCACAAGAAAAACAATTATGTGCTTGGTTTTAACATAACTTTATTCTTTCATGAGTTATTTTCAAGTTTCTGACCCCCTATAAAATGTGTTCAATGTGCTGCCCATTGTGTTGGATTCTCAATGCAACCCTCTTCTCCCACTCTTTACACACTGATAGCAACACCGCAGGAGAAATGCTAGCACAGGCTTCCAGTATCCGTAGTTTCAGGTGCTGCATATCTCGTATCTTCACAGCATAGACAATTGCCTTCATATGACCCCAAAGATAAACGTCTAAGGGGGTCAGATGGGGAGACCTTGGGGACCATTCAACTGGCCCACGATGACCAATCCACTTTCCGGGAAACTGTTCATCCAGGAATGCTCGGACCTGACACCCATAATGTGGTGGTGCACCATCTTGCTGGAAAAACTCAGGAAACGTGCCAGCTGCATAAAGAGGGAAACACATCATCATGTAGCAATTTCGCATATCCAGTGGCCTTGAGGTTTCCATTGATGAAGAATGGCCCCACTATCTTAGTACCCCATATACCACACCATACCATCAATTTTTGTGTTCCAGCAGTCTTGGAGGGATCTCTCCAATGTGGGTTAGGGTCAGACCAATAGCGGTGGTTTTGTTTGTTAACTTCACCATTCACATAAAAGTTTGCCTCACTCACTGAACAAAATCTTCTGCGTAAACTGAGGGTCCTGTTCCAATTTTATTTTTTTTGCCCATTCTGCAGCACCTGAAACTACAGATACTGGAAGCCTGTGCTAGCATTTCTCCTGCAGTGTTGCTATCAGTGTGTGAAGAGTGGGAGAGGAGGGTTGCATTGACAATCCAACACAATGGGCAGCACATTGAACACATTTTATAAGTGGTCAGAAACTTTTAAATAACTCATAAAAGAATAAAGTTACTTTAAAACCAAGCACATCATTGTTTTTCTTGTGAAATTCCCAATAAGTTTGATGTGTCACATGACCCTCTTCCTAGTGAAAAAACAAAAGTTGGATTCAAAATGTCCGACTTAAAAATGGCTGCCATGGTCACCACCCATCTTGAAAAGTTTCCCCCCTCACATATACTAATGTGCCACAAACAGGAAGTTAATATCACCAACCATTCCCATTTTATTAAGGTGTATCCATATAAATGGCCCTCCCAGTATATATATATATCACACTGCTACAATGTAAATTAGTGACTGTAACAATGTTTAATGTTGTGTCCACTCAAAATAACTTAACACACAGCCAGTAATATGTAGACCTTGGCAACAAAAGTGAGTATACCCCTGAGTAGAAATGTCCAGATTGGGCCCAAAGTGTCAATATTTTTTTTGTCACTGCCTCTTGGGCATAGGGTTCATTAGAGCTTCACAAGTTGCCACTGGAGTTGGTGAATGTAAAGAACCTTGTACTCCCCCACCTTCCTTTGAGGATGCCCCACAGATGCTTAATATAGGTTTCGGTGTGGAAACATGCTTGATCAGTCTGTCACCTTAATCCCAGCTTCTTTAGCAAGGCAGTGAACCAAATATGTTTATCTTTGTCTCAGTCTCCCTCAGGACATGGTTCCAGTAATCCCTGTCCTCAGCCTGCTTATGTTCTGTAACTGTATGTAGGCTTTCTTGTTCTTCTTCTTTAGAAGAGGTTTCCTTCTGGGAAGACAGGTCAATTTGATGCAGTGTTTGGCGTATGGATTGTGCATTGACAGGCTGATCCCCACCCCTTTAACCCTTGCAGCAATGATAGCAGCACTTATATGTCTATTTGCCAAAGACAATCTTTGGATATGGCATTGAGGATAAGCACTCAACTTCTTAGGTCGATAATGGGAAGACCTGTTCTGAGTGGAACTTGTCATGTGAAACTACTGCATGGTCTTGCCCACCATGCTTCAGCTCAGTTTTAGGGTCTTGGCAATTTTCTTAGTCAAGGGCATTTTTTTTATGCCTTAGACTTTGTAACAATAATAAGTCACATGACACAGAGAAGGGAAAATGTACTCACTTTTGTTGACAAAGTATACATGAGCCATTAATCTATAGGAGAGCAGGAAATACACGAGTACAGCACTCGTGTATATCCAGCTATCCCATAGAGATGCATAAAGGAGACATATCAACCCCTACTCTGATGTGGAGAGCCAGGAGGCTGTGCTGGAGATCACAGTGGTGAGACCCCCAGTGATCAAACACTTATCCCCTATCCTGAAGGGGATAGAAATTAAAATTTGGGACTACCCATTTAGGTAGATTTAATTCATTTTACTTGTTTACTTGCTTATTTATTACACATTATGGATACTGAATATGTTATCATGGTAACAATTATAAAAAAACATTTTGGATTTTTTCACTTGTTTATCGTATTACCTTTGGACATTTCATTTATCAATATTTTTCATAAACACCAAGAGCAGGTCTACAAAGAACGTAAGGTCAAACACTGGCTAATCTTCTTTAAAACAACAGACTTAGTAAAAACATTGAACTTGGATCAATATTTCTAATGGCTTTGTTAATAACAATAAGCTCAATCTATCTAAACAAATAACCAGTTTCTTGATTAATGTATTTACAGTTCTGTTGTTATCAATTACTGTTGGCAAAATCCTGCCTCACTGTATCTTTATGGCTCAAACAGTAGGGGATATTTAAAAATTTGCGACTAAATCTCTTTTTCTTCAGCTGCAAGGACTATTCTCTCATTCTCCGTGGGACCTAAAATAGAGTAAATTGTTGTTTAAGATTTCATTTAGTGGCATCATGCCCTCATTTACTTCTATGGACAACCTTTCATCACAAATTAGACCATTAACCTTTATTAATTTAGTTGGTTTAAATAAGTAGATTGCTCTATAAGCCCCTTGTAATAAATGTTAATGTAAAAAACATTTAAAGACACTTTATCATTTTAAAACAAATGTAAAATAGATGCAAAAATGTCATTTGAAATGTGCATATATTGGCTCTTTCCCTCCCTGAACAGTAGTTTACAGTACATTTTATGTTTCCGTGCATGCTGAGAGATCAGGCCTGATGTAATATCAAAGAGTTTATTGTGTTCTTTAAGCACATTGGATGTCTCCCACTGTTTATTCCTTTTTCCCCAGTGGTGGGATCCATCTTGTCCTCATCATCTCTGCTGAACAGCTATTTTGGGGTAGAAACGGGAACTCATCTTAGTTGCCCTTAACTCAATTATAACTGCATCCTTAGGATACACACACAATTAAAAAATCAGCTACTGGTGGGTACAAGGAGCCCTTGGCTCCATGCACCAATATTTGGCAATCCCAATGAGATACAGATACCATTATCATACCACCTGCATCCTTTACCTGGAGCCAGACCTGTCTAGCAGAGGCCAGATCAGCATCTCTGCCTGACAGAGTATAAACAAGGACAGGTAAGTTAACAATTTACTTGGAGGGAGGGCAATCTTATTCTTAGAGAGCACAGTATAAATTAAAATTTAAGAGGGGGCTATCAAGGTATATATCCTTAGGGGGCAAAGTATATATTAAAATGAATTCAGGGGACACAAGTTCTCGTTAAATAAATTCAGGGGTGCAGTATCTATTGCCATTAATTTAAGGGTTGCAGTGTGTACTAAAATTAATGCAGTGGCGTTTTGATTCATAGTGGCGCTATTATTATGAGTAGAGATGAGCAAATTGATTTAGCAGAAATGACCTTAGGTAGTACCCTTATGGGCTCCCTCATAATGTCTTGCAGTCAACCCTTTATGAGATACTATAGGGGGAATAACAGTTTCACAGTGATGAGTTATAGACATTATAAAACAGCCTGACTGGGAAATCTGCTAATTGTTGGGGGAAAACATACATAAAAAAATCTTCATAGAATTTTCATGGAAATTGTCATATGGTGCAGATATTACATTTCTTTCTATTTTCCACATTGAATTTAATGTATTAGGCTATGTTCACACACTCATCAGCACACTAACCACTAATTTTGGATGTATGATGGCTTATTGGCTCACTCCAGGAAAAAATATAGAATTTCCAGACCATTAACTTATAAAATTGACAGTTTAAGCTAAAGTATATCAAGCTAAAATATACAATTGACCAACAGTCACAGGGCCCTACGGCTGTACATATAGTGTAACACTGACCCCTAATGAGGGAATATAATAAAAATGGTACCCTTATATCATAACCGTAAAACTAAATAACCATATTCTGCGGAACAGAAAAAAAAATATATTCACATATCAACAAATGCCACAGTTAAGCACATATTGTCAGTCCTGAAATAGAAACCAAGTCCTGCAATAAACAGATCCTACAATTTGTGTAATGCCCAGTAAAGGGGAGTCCAGCTGGGCGGCGTAATGCAGCAGAGTCCAGCTGTGTATATTAGTATATCGCTAGAAATGTCAGCATTAAGTTTCCTGCGAACATAAGATGCAGGCACAGCGTGCCACTCACCCCGCCATGCTAGTCTGGTTATCAGTGGCTTCCAGCTCTAGCTGAAGGCGGTCGGAGCGCACAAGGTGCAACTGCTTACTTCAGCAAGCTCCCGGTGGCGTGTGACGTCGATGTTAACGTTCAAAAGAATGATCCAATGATCAATGACCCAAGTGAGGGGTGAGATATAAAGCGAACTTCGGAAGAGATGGGAATACCGGCGCTGACCAAGGAGAAGACAATAGAGCCAGGTGTGTAGCGAACAGATTTAATCCAATGCGACGCGTTTCACCGCGCTTGCGCGGTTTCATCAGGCATGATGCCTGATGAAACTGCGCAAGCGCGGTGAAACGCGTCACATTGGATTAAATCTGTTCCCTACACACCTGGCTCTATTGTCTTCTCCTTGGTCAGCGCCGGTATTCCCATCTCTTCCGAAGTTCGCTTTATATCTCTCCGCTATTTCTGGGAAGGCTGCAGACCGGGATCATTATATCAAACGCACATCTTGGTTGTGTGGGAGTGCACACAACCTGGCAGGGTGAGCCTTCACTTTTTCCCTCCCCTCCCACACACCTGTGATCCCATTGGTTCTTCACAAGGGAGCGCCTGTTTTTCTTTTTGTTTTACCAAGTGAGGGGTGGACTACACGTACGTAAATTTTTGGAGCAACTCAGCCATAAAGACTGAGTAAAAAGTCCACTTGTTATCCCTCACTCAAAATGTTAATGCTTAACTTTTATTAGATAATAATTAATAAATGTGGGCTATGATGTGAACATGATTTAAAAACCCAGCATCACATGCACTGATTTGTAAGCATTGCATTGTCGTCCAACAGGACTGTTTTTATAATTGTAAACAGCACTCCTGAAGTGTGTGCTGTTAACAGTGCTGATGCCATTATTAAAATCTTTCACATAGCCCCCTAACATGTTTCGTCACAGTTGTGAAGTCTTCAGAGGTTATGGGGCAAATGGCCAGCTGGATCCCATCCTCATATCCCGTTCTCATATCCCGACCTCATATAATGACCTCATATCCCGTCCTTATGTGGTATCCGCATACCCTGTCCTCAGGTGGGACTGATTTGTGATGAAGATATTGTAAGCTGAAAATAGAAGCAGACGTGGCTTTGTGAGACTGGATGGGTTTTGCAAGCAAGACTGATGCACAAAAGGGTAGAGGATAAAAAGGGTGGGGCTTAAACAGTGGACATGTCTTTGTGAGATGGGGTATGGCTTGCAAACTGAACTGACACATTCACCAGGAGATACAGAGCTGAGCTTGTGGAGTAAGGTACTCCCATCTTTTATATAAGGGTGTATGTAAGGATTAATTTAACTATCATATATTTTTATTTGCCATGTAAAGAACATGTGTACCAGGTATTATTAACCCCTTAAGGACGCAGGACGTAAATGTACGTCCTGGTGCGGTGGTACTTAACGCACTAGGACGTACATTTACGTCCTGTACATAACCGCGGGCATCGGAGCGATGCCCGTGTCATGCGCGGCTGATCCCGGCTGCTGGTCACAGCCAGGGACCCACCGGCAATGGCCGACGCCCGCGATCTCGCGGGCGTCCGCCATTAACCCCTCAGATGCCGGGATCAATACAGATCCCGGCATCTGCGGCAGTACGCGATTTCAATGAATGATCTGATCGCCCGAAGAGCTGCTTTCTGATCATTCAGAACGCCGCACGGAGGTCCCCTCACCTGCCTCTGTCCGGCTCCCAGCGTCTTCTGCTCTGATCTGAGATCGAACAGACCAGAGCAGAAGATAATCGATAACACTGATCTGTTCTATGTCCTATACATATGTCCTATACATAGAACAGATCAGTATTAGCAATCAGGGTATTGCTATGAATAGTCCCCTATGGGGACTATAGTCCCCTATGGGGACTATTCAAGTGTAAAACATTTTTTTTTTTTTTATGTAAAATTAAAAGTAAAAAAAAAAGTGAAAAATCCCCTCCCCCAATAAAAAAGTAAAACGTGAATTTTTTCCTATTTCACCCCCAAAAAGCGTAAAAAATTTATTTAATAGACATATTTGGTATCACCACGTGCGTAAATGTCCGAACTATTAAAATAAAATGTTAATGATCCCGTACGGTGAACGGCTTGAACGTAAAAAAAAAATTTCCAAAATTGCTATTTTTTTAATACATTTTATTTAAAAAAATTATAAAAAATTTATTAAAAGTTTTTTATATGCAAATGTGGTATCAAAAAAAAGTACAGATCATGGTGCAAAAAATGAGCCCTCATACCGCCGCTTATACGGAAAAATGAAAAAGTTATAGGTCATCATAACAAAGGGATTATAAACGTACAAATTTGGTTAAAAAGTTTGTGATTTTTTTAAGCACAACAATAATATAAAAGTATGTAATAATGGGTATCATTTTAATCGTATTGACCCTCAAAATAAAGAACACATGTCATTTTTATCGTAACTTGTACAGCGTGAAAACGAAACCTTCCAAAATTAGCAAAATTGCGTTTTTCTTTTTAATTTCCCCAGAAAAATTGTGTTTTTTGGTTGCACCATACATTTTATGATATAATGAGTGATGTCATTACAAAGGACAACTGGTCATGCAAAAAACAAGCCCTCATACTAGTCTGACGATGAAAATATAAAAGAGTTATGATTTTAAGAAGGCGAGGAGGAAAAAACGTAAAAATTAAATTGTCTGACTCCTTAAGGCCAAAATGGGCTGAGTCCTTAAGGGGTTAAAATATCTCCAGCTGAACAGAAGTTATGTGGGAACATACATTTCCCATTGATTTGCATGGGACTTTAAACAAAAACCCAGACCCTCACAAATTGGGGTAGTTAGGGGTTAAATGAACTATCCTATATTTTAAGTGGACATATAAGTAACATGTGACCAAGTATTATCGAAATATCTCCAGCCATTTGGAAGTTATGCAGTAACATATATTTCCCATAAACTTGTATGGGACTTTAAACAAAAACCATGACCCTGCCAAATGGAGGTAAGTAAGGGTTAAATGACCTATCCTATGTTTATTGTCGAAATATAAGTAACATGTGTACCAAGTTTCATGTCAATATCTTTAGCCGTTTGGACGTGATGCTGAAACATACACGTATACACACATTGTAGGTTTCTTTGTGGGTTTTAATTCTCTACAATTTATTTTCCACTGTATTTACTAAGGTTTCCCTACATTTTGCACTTTTCCCTACACTCTGCTCTTTTTTTTTTACACATGCTCTGATCTGTAGGGTTTTCCTCAGCTCAAATCCACCACATTTTATGTGGAAACCTTAGTAAATATGTTGCTTTTTTGTGAAAATGTCAGGAACATGCCCCTTTTCAGTGAACACACCCCCTTTTCCGAGCAGCCACGCCCCTTTTTCGAGTTTTCTTAACAAAATAGAGATTTAATCGGGTTTTTTTCAATTCTGGCGCAAATTCTGTCATGTCGGGTTTGCAATAGTAAATGAGGGTCATTGAGTTTTATATATAGACTAGCTGAGTACCCGTCGTTGCCCAGTTTTTCCTTTCTAATCCTGGTTGGGGAGGAAAATCAACAAATAAGGAAGCTTTTGACTTCATATCCCATTCTCATATGTTGTTGTCATATCCCAACCCCATATCCTGTCCTCATATCCCAACCTCATATCCCCTCCTCATATCTCGACCTCTTATCCTGACCTCCTATCCCGTCCTCATATCTTG
Organism: Hyla sarda; assembly: GCF_029499605.1. Lineage (NCBI taxonomy): Eukaryota > Metazoa > Chordata > Amphibia > Anura > Hylidae > Hyla > Hyla sarda. Next base: position 229,640,058 of record NC_079192.1, read on the forward strand.
ACCTCATATCACGTCCTCTTACCCGTCCTCATATCCCGACCTCCTATCTCGACCTCATATCCCGACCTCCTATCTTGACCTCAAATCCTGTCCTCATATCTTGTCCTCATATGCTGTCATCATATCCCGACCTCATATCTCGACCTCCTATTCCGACCTCCTATCTCAACCTTACATCCCATCCTCATATCCCGACCTCATATGCCATCCTCATATCTCGACCTCCTATCCCGTCTTCATATTTCGTCCTCATATCTAAACCTCATATCCCGTCTTCATATCCCAACCTCCTATCTCGACCTAATTTCCCATCCGCCTATCTTGACCTCCTATCCCCTCCTCCTATCTCAACCTCATATCCCGTCCTCCTATCTCGACCTCATATCACAACCTCATATCCCATTCTCATATCCCGTCTTCATATCCTGTCCTCACATCCCGTCTTCATATCCCGACCTCATATACCATCCTTATGTCCCATCCTCATATCCTGTCCTCAGGTGGGACTGATTTGTGATGAAGATATTGTAAGCTGAAAATAGAAGGTGTCGTGGCTTTGTGGGACTGTGCATGATTTGCAAGCTAGACCGACGCACAAAAAGGGTAGATAATAAAAGGGGTGGGGCATAAAATGTGTGCGTGTCTTTGCTAGATGGGTTGTGGCTTCCAAGCCGGATTTTCACATTCACCAGGAGATGCAGAGCGGAGCTTGTGGAGTAAGGTAACAGACGTCCCATATACTTGCATGGGACTTGAAACAAAAACCCATCATTTATATAGGGTGCATGTAAGTGTTAATTTAACTATCTTTGATATATAAGCAATATGTGTACCAGGTATTATTGAAGTAGCTCCAGCCTTACGGAAGTTATGTGGCAACATGCATTTCCCATTGATTTACCATTGATTTGCTTGGGACTTTAAACAAAAACCCAGACCCTCACAAATGGGGGTAGTTAAGTGTTAAATTAACTATCCTATATTTTAAGTGGACATATAAGTAACATATGACCAAGTATTATCGAAATATCTCCAGCTGTTTGGAAGTTATGCAGTAACATATATTTCCCATAGACTTGTATGGGACTTTAAACAAAAACCCCCACCCTGGCAAATGGGGGTGAGTAAGGGTTAAATCACCTACCTATGTTTGTTGTTGACATATATATAACGTGTGTCAAGTTCCATGTTAATGTCTTTAGCCATTTGGACTTGATGCTGGAACATACACACACACATACACACACATTGAGTTTTATATATATATATATATATGGCTAGAAGGGTGGAGGAGTGTTTAAACTAGGGACTTCGGGGGAGGGAACCTACAGCAAAGAGGGGGAAGATAGTGTAGATAGAGAGGTGGGAATTATAAATGTACCTGGGGGTGGAGCGGAGGGAGGGGTTAGAATAGTTAATAGGAATAGGCTTCATAGGAAAATAAAACTTACACCCTTGAATCCCATTAACCCCAATAACATAAAGGATGGAAATGTAAAGTGTATGTTCACAAATGCCAGAAGCCTAGCAAATAAAATGGGGGAGCTTGAGGCCTTGATACTGGAGGAACATATTGATATAGTTGGGGTCACTGAGACATGGCTGGACTCCTCGCATGACTGGACTGTCAATCTGCAGGGGTTTACATTGTTTCGCAAGGATAGAATGAACAGAAAAGGTGGTGGAGTCTGTCTGTATGTAAGAAGTGGTATGAAAGTCAGTGTGAACGATGCCATAGTGTGTTATGATTTTGAGGAGGTGGAATCACTGTGGGTAGAATTACAAAAGGAGGGAAATACTGAAAAAATAATATTTGGGGTAATCTACAGACCCCCTAATATCACTGAAGAGATAGAAGTTCGGCTTCATAAACAAATAGAGAGGGCCGCCCGGACAGGTACAGTGGTAATAATGGGAGATTTTAACTATCCAGATATAGATTGGGGTCCGGGGTTGGCTAAAACTACAAAGGGGCGTCAATTCCTAAATTTATTGCAGGATAATTTTATGGGCCAGTTTGTGGAGGACCCAACAAGAAGTGATGCCTTGTTGGATCTGATCATTTCCAACAACGCAGAGCTGGTTGGTAATGTAACTGTGCGGGAAAACCTTGGTAATAGCGACCACAATATAGTTACTTTTGACTTAAAATGTAGAAAACAAAGACAGGCGGGGAAGGCAAAAACACATAACTTTAAAAAGGCAAACTTCCCTGGGCTGAGTGCTGCACTACAGGACATAGACTGGGGGGTAGTTGTTGTCAAATACTGATACAGAAGGTAAATGGGACATCTTTAAATCAACTCTAAATAACTATACAGCTAAATATATACCAAAGGGGAACAAATATAAACGATTAAAACTAAATCCTACATGGCTGACAAATGATGTTAAAAGAGCAATAAACAACAAAAAAATAGCCTTCAAAAAATACAAATATGATGGGTCAGCGATAACATTTAAACAGTACAAAGAGCTTAATAAAATCTGTAAAAATTTAATAAAAACAGCAAAAATTCAAAACGAGAGACAGGTGGCCAAAGAAAGCAAAACTAATCCTAAATATTTTTTTAGATATATAAATGCAAAAAAACCAAGGACAGAGCATGTAGGACCCCTTAATAATGATAATGGGGAGGTTGTCACAGGCGATCAAGAGAAAGCAGAGCTACTGAATGGGTTCTTTAGTTCTGTATACACTATGGAAAAAGGAGCTGACATTGGCCAGGTCAGTGCTGGTAACACATCATGTAATGTACTGAACTGGCTTAATGTAGAGATGGTACAAGGTAAGTTAAGTGATATAAATGTAAGCAAATCTCCAGGGCCAGATGGATTGCACCCAAGAGTTCTTAGAGAGGTAAGTTCAGTAATATCTGTACCCCTGTTCATGATATTTAGAGATTCTCTGGTGTCTGGTATTGTGCCAAGGGACTGGCGCAAGGCGAATGTGGTGCCAATCTTCAAAAAGGGCTCTAGGTCTTCCCCAGGAAACTATAGACCGGTAAGTTTAACGTGCATTGTGGGTAAATTGTTTGAAGGCCTTATAAGGGATTACATACAGGAATACATAGGGGATAATAGTATTATAAGTGATAGCCAGCATGGGTTTACTAAGGATAGAAGTTGTCAAACCAATCTAATTTGCTTTTATGAAGAGGTGAGTAGAAGCCTTGACAGAGGAATGGCTGTGGATATAGTGTTTCTGGATTTTGGTAAAGCATTTGATACTGTCCCTCATAGACGTCTGACAGGTAAGTTAAGGTCTTTGGGTTTGGAAATTTTAGTTTGTAACTGGATTGGACACTGGCTCATGGATCGTACCCAGAGAGTGGTGGTCAATGATTCGTACTCTGATTGGTCCCCGGTAATTAGTGGTGTACCCCAGGGTTCAGTACTGGGCCCGCTGTTGTTTAATTTATTTATCAATGATATAGAGGATGGTATTAACAGCTCTGTTTCTATCTTTGCAGATGACACCAAGCTTTGTAGCACGGTACAGTCTATAGAGGATGTGCATAAGTTACAGGATGACTTGGATAGACTAAGTGTCTGGGCATCCACTTGGCAAATGAGGTTCAATGTGGATAAATGTAAAGTTATGCATCTGGGTACTAATAACCTGCATGCATCGTATGTCTTAGGGGGGATTAAACTGGCAGAGTCACTGGTAGAGAAGGATCTGGGTGTACTTGTAGATCACAGACTACAGAATAGCATGCAATGTCAGGCTGCTGCTTCCAAAGCCGGCAGGATATTGTCATGTATCAAAAGAGGCATGGACTCAAGGGACAGAGACATAATACTCCCCCTTTATAAAGCATTGGTACGGCCTCACCTGGAATATGCTGTTCAGTTTTGGGCACCTGTCCATAAAAGGGACACTGCGGAGTTGGAAAGGGTGCAGAGACGCGCGACTAAACTAATATGGGGCATGGATCATCTTAGCTATGAGGAGCGATTAAAGGATTTACAATTGTTTAGTCTTGAGAAGAGACGTTTAAGGGGGGATATGATAAACGTATATAAGTATATTAATGGCCCATACAAAAAATATGGAGAAAAACTCTTCCAGGTTAAACCCCCCCCCCCAAAGGACGAGGGGGCACTCCCTCCGTCTGGAGAAGAAAAAGTTTAGTCTCAAGGGGCGACACGCCTTCTTTACCGTGAGGACTGTGAATTTATGGAACGGTCTACCTCAGGAACTGGTCACAGCAGGAACAATTAACAGCTTTAAAACAGGATTAGATTCATTCCTGGAACAAAATAACATTAATGCTTATGAAGAAATATAAAATCCCATGCCTTCCCCAATATCACGCCACACCCCTACCCCTTAATTCCCTGGTTGAACTTGATGGACATATGTCTTTTTTCAACCGTACTAACTATGTAACTATGTAACTATATATATATATATATATATAAAATGTACATACAAGAAAGTTGCAACAGCACTCTAGGTCAAAAAATGGAGGCTCTCAGCGCACTTTTGATCAAAATGTGTCCCTATATATAGTGTTACTATATATAGTAATCACTATGGGAACTCCAGCACAGGATTGCTCAGGTGTGGTGCAGTGTAACCCCCAGTGTGCCACACTGGATCCACATAGATCTTCCTCCACAAGGAAACAGCACCCAACACCGGGTCCAGGTAAAGTGCAAGCTACAGGGTCTTTATTGCATTAAGAGAGACAATGCGACGTTTCGGCTAACAAGCCTTTTTCAAGCATGACAAACATGTACAAAAATCCAATTTAAATGGGTAACAAACTAACATGATTGGTAGAAACACAAGTGTAGTGAATATACATCTATATATATATATATATATATATATATATATATATATATATATATATATATATATATACACACCACTGTTGATGGAGTATTGAACGGTTTGTGTTCATCTACACATCCCGAAACGCGTTTTTTGATTTATTTTACCTATACCCCATTCGCACTATGATTGTTGCCACTGCGGCTTTTCTCTGAATTTAAAGTATTGGAGGAACTTTTATTATTGTACAATCTTTGATACAAAGCCTGCTGAAGCCTGTACAAGCGATCACCAGAAACAACCACTTAAAAAGATTGATAAACCTGCGAGCTTGAAAGAATCATCTACATCATCTAGGACTTGGGTTGCTTCCAAACGGCTGGAGATATTTTGATAATACTTGGTCACATGTTACTTATATGTCCACTTAAAATATAGTATAGTTAATTTAACCCTTAACTACCCCCATTTGTGAGAGTCGGGGTTCTTGTTTAAAGTCCCATGCAAATCCGGCGAGGGAGTGCAGGGGAAGTGAGGTATAAATAGGGAGTGCACAGGTGAACACACTAATTAGAACCACTGCGCCAATCAGCGGCGCAGTGGCCCTTTAAATCGCAGAGACCCGGCGCGCTTGCGCCCTAGGGAGCGGGGCCGCGCGCGCCGGGACAGGACCGACGGAGAGCGAGTCAGGTACGGGAGCCGGGGTGCGCATCGCGAGCGGGCGCCACCCGCATCGCGAATCGCATCCCGGCTGGAGGCGGTATCGCAGCGCACCGGGTCAGTGGATCTGACCGGAGCGCTGCAGTAGCGAGAGTGTAGCGAGCGCTCCGGGGAGGAGCGGGGACCCGGAGCGCTCGGCGTAACAGGTACACATAGGAGGTCGGGATAGGAGGAAGGGATGGGAGGTCAGGATAGGAGGTCGAGATTGGAAGTCGGGATAGGAGGATGGGATATGAGGTCGGGATATGAGGACGAGATATGAGGACGGGATAGGAGGACGGGATAGGAGGACGGGACAGGAGGTCGGGACAGGAGGTCGGGACAGGAGGTCGGAATAGGAGGACGGGATAGGAGGTCGGGATAGGAGAAAAAGCAACTTTGAAAGATACAGCGCAGCATGTGCTCAAGCAGACCTGATCAGCTGACTGTCAGTCAGCTGACCATCCAAGTCACATGCCACCGGGAGCTCGCTTGTGGCAAGTGAGCGGTTGCACATTGTGCGCTCCTACCGCCTTCAGCTAGAGCAGGAAGCCGCTGATAACTGGACTAGCGTGGAGGGGTGAGTGGCACGCTGTGCCTGCATCTTATGTTTGCGGGAAAATTAATGCTGACATTACCCGGGATATACGAATATACCCAGCTTGACTCTGCTGCACTACGCTACCCAGCTGGACTCCGCTTTACTCTGCATTACACAAATTGTAGGATCTGTTTATTGCAGGACTTGGGTTGCTATCGAATATTCTAGCAGGGCTTTGCTATATCCTTTTTTATTTACAGGACTGGTGAGACACAAGTGCAATCCACCATATTGCTGCAATCCATTATTCCATTTTCTTTTTACAGGTTTGGTGGAACTTGTATATCATTTTGAGATTGTGCATATACTTCTATTTCAGGACTGACAATATGTGCTAAACTGTGGCATTTGTTGATATGCAAATATGTTTTTTTCTGTTCCGCAGTATATGGTTATTTAGTATTACCATTGTATGATATAAGGGCACAATTTTTATTATATTCCCTGTGTTACACCATATGCACAGCTGTAGGACCCTGTGGCTGTTGCTCAATTGTATATTTTTGCTTGATATATTTTAGATTAAACTGTCAATTTTATAAGTTAATGGTCTGGAAATTCTATATTTTTTCCTGGAGTGAGCCAATAAGCCATCATACATCCAAAATTATTGGTTGGTGTGCGGAGGACTGAGAAATATATATATATATATATATATATATATATATATATATATATATATATATATATATATATATATATATATAGCAACAGGAGAAAACAGCAGCACACTGCTGGCACAAAGATATAGATAAAACATGAGTATATAGATAAAACATGAGTATATAGATAGAACATGAAAAGCTATACAGCTGTAATGCAATAAATGAAAATATGAAATTATGAAATTATGAGGTACTTAGCTTGCAAAGTTGGCGGCCAAATAGCTTGGACTGTCCCACCACGGTAAGGTGACCTCATTCTGGGACGGACCCTACACTATGAATATGCCTCTGTGTGAACAGCTCAGCAGGCATTGCAAGATCTGAAACATCCAAGGCACCTTATATACACCTAATAGAGGTGGGTGGGGTGTAAGAGCCAACATGGAGGTAGCCACTCCCCTGTATGTGTAATACAACCAAAGAATAAGTTGGCCAGCACTATTGATTCCAAACTATTGTATAGACCTGGCTTACAGGTGCAGGCTGCTGGGCTAAATATACAGCAACAGGAGAATACAGCAGCACACTGCTAGCACAAAGATATAGATAAAACATGAGTATATAGATAAAACATAAGTATATAGATAGAACATGGAAAGCTATACAGCTGTAATGCAATAAATGAAAATATGAAACTATGAAATTATGAGGTGCTTAGCTTGCAAATTTGTCGGCCAAATAGCTTGGACCATCCCACCACGGTAAGGTGACCTCATTCTGGGACGGAATTAGGTCATCTTACCGTGGTGGGACGATCCAAGCTATTTGGCCACCAAATTTGCAAGCTAAGTACCTCATAATTTCATAATTTCATATTTTCATTTATTGAATTACAGCTGTATAGCTTTCCATGTTCTATCTATATACTCATGTTTTATCTATATCTCTGTGCTAGCAGTGTGCTGCTGTATTCTCCTGTTGCTGTATATTTAGCCCAGCAGCCTGCACCTGTAAGCCAGGTCTATACAATAGTCTGGAATAAATAGTGCTGGCCAACTTATTCTTTGGTTTTATATATATATATATATATATATATATATATATTATATATATATATAGTAAGGATTCCTCCTTGGGGATTAGCTCGGGGATCGTCCTGGACCACGCCACAGGATGCGTTTCTTCTCAATAAACCAGCAAGCAAACGGTTCTAATGCAAATCTGGCACCTTGCCAGTTTTATTACACAGGTTGCAGGGAAAGAAATAAACAAAAAGCAGGAACAAACAAAATCCTAGACCGTCTGGTCACTGACTACACAGATCAGCTTGTCCTGACTAACAACCGCTGAGCTACCCTCAGTCGGTTAAATATATGTCCCCTGCAACCTTTTACTCACAATTCATGTCACTCTCTTTGAGCCACTCAGCTCGGGCTGTGTACTCCTCAGCAGCCTTTGTCTCTTCCCTACAGCCCACATGCTGTCTCCTAGGAAGAGCCCCAACTATTCTGTTCCTTTTCCTTTTAAACACACACTTTCCCTTCCCGATACCTCATTAATCAGGCCACAGGTGGAGCATTCTGCAGAGATAGCAAGGGAAATACACCCTTTCCTTGCCACACTGCCACATATCCCCCCCCCCCTCTGCTCAGACCACCGGGAAGGAGCACTTGTATTCAAAAGGCAGAGTCCAACTGCCTTTCCTTTTCCTTGAACAACTACGTCCAACAGATTTTGAGGCACTTGGCTTCCTTCATCAGTAGATTTTATCTGCACCACTTCAATGGTGCACCCTTCTTTCATTCGCACTTTCATCAGCCACCGAGCACAAGACTTTTGGTCACCTTTGACAAATTCCTTGTAAAAAACTCCATTCATGTCACACCTTTCCAACACCAGGTTCTTCATCTTGGTCTGTGCAGTGCTCTGGACTCTAGGTGCGGACAAGGCAGATGCTCTAGGCCATTGTCTTCTTCTGTCACTGGTATGACCATTGCACAAACTTTGCTGGTGGCCAACCGAGCCTGTATCACCCATTTGCAGGTCTTCTAAGTCATCCTCCACAATTTCAGGAGGCTTCCCTTTAATGCACCTGTCCCTCTTCTCCTTGAGACGGACTCTTCTCCAAATTCTACTTCTGCGGACTTTCTTCCAGTGTTTTCTAATCCAGTGCCTCTCAGGGTTTCCACCACGACCCAGTCTTCTATCACAGTGACCTCTTTTTAAGGACTCTGCTTTCTTATTAGCCCTTTCTTTAGGGACACCGACTTTCACAGGCTCATTTTTAGGCTGAAAACTCTTGGCTCCTTTAGCCAGTTTTTCACCTGCACCTTCAGATGTGTCACTGACTTTACTTGCAGCTTCTGCAGTTATCTCTGGTTTAACTTCTACCTCAGAGAACTTCTCTGCCTCAGAATTTTCACCATGCAATGTTAATATCTCTGCAGCTTCAGAGGACTTCCCATATGGTTTCACCTCAGTCTCAGCTTCAGAGGACTTCCCATATGGTTTCACCTCAGTATCAGCTTCAGAGGACCTTTCATATGGCTTCTTCTCATGGTCTTCAGACTCTACTGTTTCTTGCGTCCATTGTTCAGACTCAGCCTTTTTTAGAGAAAGCATCCCTGTCTCCAGTAGCTTTTGCCTCACAAGCAGTTTTTCTTCTTTTACACAGACGGCTGTGGCTTTGGCCTCAATTTCCATCTGAGACACTTTTAACCTCTCGTTAGCCAGTTCTGCTATAACTTGGTCACGGCTTTCTTTTAGGACCTTCATGTCCCCTTCCAGCTTTAAACATTTCTGCTGCTCACTCTTGAGCTTAGAAGAGTTCTTCTTCTCACTTTCCAGCAATTCTGTCAAGTTTTTGACAGTATCCTCCAGGGACAGCAGTTGTTCTCTCATCTGCTCATTGTCTTTATTCAGTTGCGCCATCTTGGACACTTTCTGCTCATAGACTTTTAGCTGAGCCTCTTGTTCAGAGAGCTGAGTACCCAGTGCATCCAAGGCAGCTGCGCAAGACTTAATATGCGTTTCGTTCTGCGCCTCCAGGCTCTGCACCTTATGAGCCATTACCACTTTCTCCTTCTCCAGCTCTTCCATGGCTACCAACCTAGCCTTGTGATCACTTTGTAGAGCCAGATATGCCCCACACAGGACATTCACTTCTTCATCCTTGAATGAGATCTGCTTGGCCAGAATCTCCAATTCTCTCTCCTTGCTGGTCATAAGACCCTGGGAGCGGGACAGTTCATCCTGCAGAGCCGCAAACTCACTTTTGTGGCGCTCCATATCTTTCTGCAGCTGAAGCGTTGCTTCCTGCTCTTTATTCAAGTCTGCAAGCGTTTTTTCTTTCTTCTCTGTCAGGTGATGAACTACTTCTTCCTTTTGAGACAATTTAGCAGAAACCATCTGTAAGGTTTCTTCAAGGTTCTGGATCTGCTCCCTTTTTTTACCAAGACCAGCGCGTTTTTTCCGAGATCTCTTACTTACAGCGGTCTCCTTACTCTCGCTGCTGGACCTTGTGACATTCTCTTGTCCTCTGACAGTCACCCGTGCTTGGCCTGTCTCTTCCTTCAAGCAAACTCGTTCAGACTCTTTTCCACCTTTAGGAGTAGTCTCCCCCTTTTCAAGGGTCTTGGCCACTTGGGCTTCAGGGTAGTTCCTGGAGAGTCTCTCTGGACTGTCTCTCTGCTCACTGGCAGACTTCTCTTTCACTTCAACACTGTCTCTCTGCTGCCCAGCAGAAAGGTCTAGGGCTCCTGGGTCTGCAACAACATCTGGTCCAGTGGTTCGACCTTCCTGGTCACGATCCATCTCTGGTCCAGACATCACATCGCCTTCACTGAGGACTCTGTCTGTGACAGTAAGCGCAGCACCCAGCTCCACATGTACTCTCTTCAGTACTTCTGCATTATCCACAGACATCTCTGTAGCTTCTTTTCCAGTCACCTCTTCCAGATGACCGCGCAACTCTAGCCCCACCTTGGGCTCATCTTCAGCTGGCGGATGGAACCCATGTTCCTGTACCTGATCCGTTTCTGGTTTCACTGAAGATTCTGTTTCAGTCAGAGGCACACTTGTCACTTGAGTCACTGGATCCTCTTGGACTTGACTCACGGTCTGGTCTTCAGCTCCCCCAGCAGTCTGGCAGACCCCTATCTGACCTACATCTAGTAACTGCTGACACTCCCCGTCCTCAGCCTCTGCTGAGTAACTCTCCTCTAATGTGTGATGCAAGTCAAGTGTTGTGGGCCTATCAGGTGTTCCTGCTCTAGTCACCTGACAGTCTTCCCATAATTGCTGAAAAAATTGAAAATCCGTCCCCAGTACTACATCATACTCCAAGGAGGGCTCTATTGCAACCTTATGACCTATAGTACCATAGGGAGTAGAAATACAGACATTAACCGTTTTATAACCCCAAATACCAGCCTGCATAGACACTATAGCGGGGTCTGGCTTTCTCCTGCTGGACTTTACCAGACTTATTACACATCTAGGGTCTAAAAAAACTCATCTTTTTACCTTCTATTTCCAGCTCACACAGGTTTTCTTTTGTCCTGTCAGAGGTGGCAGCAGTTCTCTTTACATCTGAACACAACATAATTTTTTGAACAAAAACATTATCAGATTGCACATGTTCAAAATTTACAGGACAGTTCATAGCACTAGGACCTAACTCAGGCAAAGTGTGTTTTAATACATTTTCTCCCAGTCATGCATTTAACATTTTCTGTTCACCAGATTTTTTCAATCCGATCTGCACAGTGTGAACAGTCTCATCAGTCTTCATGAGGGGTTCCCCACCCTCACATGATTTTGCAACTGGACATAGGTTGGTACCACCTTGAACACTGTTCACACAGTCAACTAGGGAAACACCACCCTCCGACTCAGCTTTTTTATGCACAGTCCCATAGTCATTAAACATGGCCCCCATAACCCCTGGAACAGTCTTACCAGAATCTCTTGCCGTCCAATCAGTTAAAGGCTGGTGCTGGACACCTCTCACCAGCTTCTCTGCTGCAGAACATCGCTCCACTTGCTCTTTAAGTAGCTCTGCAACTTTAAACCCAGCATCACTGTTAGGCTGCAGTGCACACTGTAGTCTTGCAGCTTGGCTTACTCCCACTTTAGTCAGGATCTCTGTCTTGACTTTCTCATAGTCCCGTAAGATCTTTGGATCCAGTTCACAATGAACTTTTTGGGCATCTCCTCCAATGAATCCAAACACCAAGTTTCCCCAGTGTGTCTTGGGCCATGCCTCATGTGTAGCAATCCTTTCAAACTCTGCAAAGCTTGCTTCCTCTTGCGCTGCAGCAGTCTGCAACAAAGCACTTATCAGGACATCCATCTTGCAACACTTCAAACCTTGCAAACACAGTAAAGTCCTCTGCCGAAATGTCAGCCGCTTGCCAACAAAATGTTTCCGTTGCCCCTAGCAACGCCTTTATACACAGTCTCAAAACGTAATCTGCACTCTGCAGGTGGCCCGTCCACCTGTCTCCTTACTTGAGAAAGAGTGCCCACTCGCTTGATGCGATCTGTTGCCCCTAGCAACAACTTCACCACAGGCGCAGTCCTGCTCTTGTACTCCACAGCTGGGCTCGTCCCACTGTCTCCTCTCTGAGAAAGAGTACACCCTTGCACCATGCACGGTAGTTTTCTCTTGGCAACAACTTCACTGCAACTCGACCACTGGTTGCTCCTAGCAACGTGTTTGCCCGCATCCGACACCAATTGTAAGGATTCCTCCTTGGGGATTAGCTCGGGGATCGTCCTGGACCACGCCACAGGATGCGTTTCTTCTCAATAAACCAGCAAGCAAACGGTTCTAATGCAAATCTGGCACCTTGCCAGTTTTATTACACAGGTTGCAGGGAAAGAAATAAACAAAAAGCAGGAACAAACAAAATCCTAGACCGTCTGGTCACTGACTACACAGATCAGCTTGTCCTGACTAACAACCGCTGAGCTACCCTCAGTCGGTTAAATATATGTCCCCTGCAACCTTTTACTCACAATTCATGTCACTCTCTTTGAGCCACTCAGCTCGGGCTGTGTACTCCTCAGCAGCCTCTGTCTCTTCCCTACAGCCCACATGCTGTCTCCTAGGAAGAGCCCCAACTATTCTGTTCCTTTTCCTTTTAAACACACACTTTCCCTTCCCGATACCTCATTAATCAGGCCACAGGTGGAGCATTCTGCAGAGATAGCAAGGGAAATACACCCTTTCCTTGCCACACTGCCACAATATATATATATATATATATATATATATATATATATATATATATATTCCCTTTCCTTTCTCTCTGGGTGTGAGAATATCCCAGTTAACCTCACATTTTACTGCTGTGAGCTGCACATTTCTTCTTTTTAATTATATGTACACATTTTTTCTTTTGCTTTTGGTCCTTTTTTTTTACTGCCATTTATGTCTCAAAATGAGGCTCATAAGCAGTATGTAGGTACAAACACATCTGCAACAAAACAACATTCCACACTAATAAAAACCCAGCACTGTTTCCACACCAATATCTTCAGCAGCAAATCTGAAACAAATCTAAAGTTAACTCTCATAATTTGATGTAGATTTGCTGCAGCAGGTTTACCTGTCGAAAAACTCAGGTGAAAGAATAACACGTCCGCGGCACACGTCATGGATCCCAACTTTATTAACAGCTTAGGCAGAGCACAGGCTGTTAATAAAGCTGTTAATAAAGTTGGGATCCATGACGTGTGCCGCGGACGTATTTTTCTTACACCTGAGTTAATCACCTCTTTTGCTGCATTTCTGTTGTGAGCACCGTCCGAACCCTGTTTGAAGCGAGCTTCCATGTACCTGCTGTACTCTGCATTGTACGGTGAATATGTGGTAGTGCCAGCTATTTTCTCTCTTCGTATTTGTGTTTACCTGTCGAAATGTTGCAGACTTTCTGCATGCAAATCTGCTGCAAAAAATGTCACTGCATTTCTGAGTCACACATAGTATATTTGCTGTGGATTTATTTATTTATAAAGCATTTACAACTACAGTAAAATAAATTAGATTTTTAAAAGTTTATCCTCGGGTTACTAAAAAACATCTGCAGTGATGAAGAAGCATTGCAGATTATATTACAGGAACAGAAACACTACATAATGTGCATCATAAGAGAAACACTTTACCCCTAGTGATCCTAATGGGTAAAGATCAATACAAGTGTGCTTACATATATGTGTGTGTGTGTGTGTGTATGTATGTGTGTATGTTCCAGCATCACGCCCAAATGGCTAAAGATATTAACATGAAACTTGGCACACATGTTACTTATGTCAACAGCAAACATAGGATAGGTGATTTAACCCTTACTCACCCCCATTTGCCAGGGGCGGGGCTTATGTTTAAAGTCCCATACAAGTCAATGGGAAATATATGTTACTGCATAACTTCCAAACGGCTGGAGATATTTTGATAATACTTGGTCACATGTTACTTATATGTCCACTTAAAATATAGTATAGTTAATTTAACCCTTAACTACCCCCATTTGTGAGGGTCGGGGTTCTTGTTTAAAGTCCCATGCAAATCAATGGGAAATGTATGTTCCCACATAACTTCTGTACGGCTGGAGATATTTCAATAACTGGTACACATAGGAGGTCGGGATAGGAGGAAGGGATGGGAGGTCGGGATAGGAGGAAGGGATGGGAGGTCGGGATAGGAGTTCGAGATTGGAAGTCGGGATTGGAGGACGGGATATGAGGTCGGGATATGAGGACGAGATATGAGGTCGGGATAGGAGGTTGGGATAGGAGGACGGGATAGGAGGACGGGACAGGAGGACGGGACAGGAGGACGGGACAGGAGGTCGGGATAGGAGGTCAGGATAGGAGGACGGGATAGGAGGTCGGGATAGGAGGACAGAATAGGAGGTCGGGATAGGAGGACATGTTAGGAGGATGGCATAGGAGGCCGGTATAGGAGGCCGGGATAGGAGGTCGAGATAGGAGGACGGTATAGGAGGTCAAGATTGGAGGACGGGATAGGAGGTCGAGATAGGAGGACGTGATAGGAGGACGCGATAGGAGGACTGGATAGGAGGACGCGATAGGAGGACGCGATAGGAGGACTGGATAGGAGGATGGGATAGTAGGACCGGATAGGAAGTCGGAATAGATGGACTGGATAGGAGGACGAGATAGGAGGACAGGATAGGAGGTCGGGATAGGAGGTCGGGATAGGAGGTCGGGATAGGAGGTCGAGATAGGAGGACGGGATAGGAGGTCGAGATTGGAGGACGGGATAGGAGGACGCGATTGGAGGACGCGATTGGAGGACGCGATTGGAGGACGCGATAGGAGGACTGGATAGGAGGACGCGATAGGAGGACACGATAGGAGGACTGGATAGGAGGATGGGATAGGAGGACCGGATAGGAAGTCGGAATAGATGGACTGGATAGGAGGACGGGATAGGAGGTCGGGATAGGAGGTCGTGATAGGAGGATGGGATAGGAGGTTGGGTTAGATGGACTGGATAGGAGGACGGGATAGGAGGACGGGATAGGAAGACGGGATAGGAGGTCGGGATAGGAGGACGGGATATGAGGTCGGGATAGGAGGTCAAGATAGGAGGACGGGATAGGAGGTCGGGATATGGGGTTGGGATATGACAACAATATATGAGGACAGGATATGAAGTCAAAAGCTTTCTCCTTTGTTTATTTTCCTCCCCAGCAAGGATTAGGAAGGAAAAAACGGGTATTCAGCTAATATATATATATATATATATATATATATATATATATATATATATATCTATATATTACAAGAGGCTAGAACTGGGGTAAAAAATAAAATAAAAAAAAAACATTACCCCTAGATTTACCCTTTCTCCAGTGTGCTATTGTGCCATTGTTTCCCACCAGATATAATGTGATGACATCCCATGCATTATTCATGTCATGTTAAACACTACCTCCATGTATGGCCCATGACAACTGAGGGTAACAACCGTCTGCAGCATTCCGTAAACCACATACATGATGTTATTGCTACACATCTGATAGCAGACACTGGAGTGTTGGTGTTGGAGTAGCAGTAAATTATGGTGTGAGTTAAGTTTTTTTTTTTTCTCCGATTTTCGACCTTCCAGAAAATCTATTTAACATGAAAACTACCACTACCAAAACTATACTTATACTACTATTCTTTGGTCAGAACTTTCCTGAAAATTTAATTTGGTTAGAACTCAAATTTCAGATGGTTGGATATAAAGAACCTGCTAAAATAACATAAGCAGAAAAGAAAGGGAGGAAAGACACATGACTACAGGGAATCCCATAATGCCCCTCAAACAGCCTTCCCAACCAACCAGAAGGTTGGGGGAATGTCAGTACAAAAGTCACATAGCTTTAACAGAAATTGGAGTGGACAGAAGAAAGATGCTCCAGTCGGCGCTTCACCGTAGTATTTATGGCAGGTGCTGGATCGATGGAAGAGATTTGGACCACGAGATGTGTGAAATAAAATATGGTTTATTGGATGCAGCGCTAGGACTACGCGTTTCAAGGAGTAGGACCCCCTCTTTGTCAGCTCCGATAATTGGTTCCTTACACATAGCATAATTTTATACATAAAAAAAAAACTCGAAGTTAAATTAAATAGCATACAAATTGCCATAAAAGCATGTGCAGTAGTACAACAAATTTACAAATCATTATTAAATTGGCAAGCGCTGTATCAGACACATTACAAAATGCTGGCTATATAGTTGAAACTGACCTGTATAGACAGTAAAAGGGAAGAAAGGTCCTGATTAGAGATGAGCGAATTTACAGTAAATTCGATTTGTCACAAACTTCTCGGCTTGGCAGTTGATGACCTATCCTGCATAAATTAGTTCAGCTTTCAGGTGCTCCCGTGGGCTGGAAAAGGTGGATACAGTCTTAGGAGACTCTTTCCTAGGACTGTATCCACCTTTTCCAGCCCACCGGAGCACCTGAAAGCTGAACTAATTTATGCAGGATAAGTCATCAACTGCCGAGCAGAGAAGTTCGTGACAAATTGAATTTACTGTAAATTCGCTCATCTCTAGTCCTGATGATACAGATCGAGCTGTAAATGGTGTGATGGAGAGTTCTCAAAGTGGCTACAATGGAGACAAATAGCTTAGATGTTTAAAATAGTATGTATATCAATAGGAATAGACTGTGTCAAAACTGTGTGATATACCTGTTGAAGGTCAATCGCGATGGTGCATGCAGTGATTAGTAAGGATGTGCAGATTCAGGTGCCAAAACAGCTTCTATAGTAAGCTGAGGGAGTGATGTTCCTGTGGTTTAAGTATTTAAATAGATTAATCAATTTGTATCTAGTACAAAGAACTATTATTAGTTTTGGTCATATCGCTCCTATTAGTACCTGGTAGGGAGCTGTATAATTGTATCGCAGGTCCGTATCGATGTTATAGTGGAGAGTGCTTTGTACTGTGTATCTGCGTGGGCTCTCCCTGGAGGTGCTCCAGAGGTTGAGAGTGCGTACTGAATAGATCTTTTTATAGAGTTCAGATCTGTAACATAGGCAGATACACAGTACAAAGCACTCTCCACTATAACATCGATACGGACCTGCGATACAATTATTTATGGTCAGGACTTTGAACCGTGCATGAGCTTACCTGTTATCTCCTGCCAAGGCCACCTGCAAGAACCTAGATTTACCAAGACCTAACACAAAACTCTACTTATGACATAGAACAGCAGTTGAGGTGTGCCTGAAAACCGCGTCGAGGGTCCGCCTATAGAGGGCATTCCCTTATGTATGGTGATGAAGAAATGGGTGAGGAGGGTGGGTTTCGCCTACCCGGCATACGCCCAGAGGGAGGGGCCGATGGCTGTTAAATAGCCAAAGCCCCTCCCAAAAATTCAGCCTGATAGGCTTCCTACTTGTGGTCAGGACTTTGAACCGTGCATGAGCTTACCTGTTACCTCCTGTCAAGGCCACTTGCAAGAAACTAGATTTACCAAGACCTAACACAAAACTCTACTTATGACATAGAACAGCGGTTGAAGTGTGCCTGAAAACCGCGTCGAGGGTCCGCCTATAGAGGGCAAAAATACACCACCAGTTAGGGTAAATTAAGTATCATTTATTTATAATGCCAAAAATTGAAATGCCTCTGACATTTCCCTTGAGGGATCTGGGACATAAGTGGTATATGCATCAGAACGCCACCTCCCCAACTTCTGGATGACATGTACAGGCACCTTGTGCCTGGAGGCCGCCGATGCTGCTCCTATGCGGAATGAGTGACCTGAGAACTCTCTGGGGTTGTGTCCTAAAGTGCAAAGCAGCGTGTGGACATGCGATGTGAAAAGAGAAGTAGTAAGAGCACCCCCACCGAAAGGCAACAGTGGCGACTCCGGAGGCTTATCATGGAGGAACTCAACCAGTTGTGCCAACACCGCCACCGGGCACCAGTTGTTACCTGAAGGAAAATACTTAACCACCACCCCCCACCTGCAAGTTTTTGTGACGGACAGTGAAACTTCGAACCAAGAACCCTGAAACCTTAAATGAGCCTTCTGTGGATGTGCCTCTCCCCGCCCGGCACATGAAAATTCACCCGGCTGGAGGAAGCCATAGAAGGCTAGATAAATGGCAGATTTAATTATCAGACTGCGCTCAAAGCCAAACGGGTTGTTGGCTAATGCGTCAGACATGGCTCGGAACAGCTCGCCGCTGATCGGTTTCCTGAGAGGTGGCGCTGTGGAGCTGCGAGCCACCACCCCTCTGAGCGCAGCCTTGACAGCCTGAGATGATAGGATAGACAGCCTGTCTGGGTGGGATAAAGAAATGAAATGCGGAATGCCCGAAAGGTAAGATTTAATAGTGCTATGAGACAGGTGCAGAGAAGAGTGGCAGAAACCGATGAAACATAGAATGATAGTGGTGTCGTAAGAAAAGGGGATGCTATGTTGAGACAGATAGGACCTAAAGGTATCGTGTGCTGCTTGATAGGCCTTTCTGGTATTGGGAGCTAAGGCGTCTGACATTAACTCCCGGGCCACCTGTGTATAGTAATTCAGTCCAAGATTAATTGTGCCAGGCAAGGGGGTTGTGTTCCTACTGCGTCTGCCTGCGGAGCCACCTGTGAAAAGAGATGGAAATTAGCCCTGGACAGAGCATCTGCGGCCGTGTTGTCTACCCCCCGTATGTGTCTGGCTACAAAATTGAAGTTGTGTTGTAAGGACACCCAAACTAACCTGCGCATGAATGACATGACAGTGGCATGCCTGGAACTGCCCTTGTTGACTATGGCCACTGTCGCCTGATTGTCACACTGAAACTCCACCGTCTGCCCTGACCACTTGTCGCCCCATGTCACTGCAGCTGCTACAATGGGGAAAACCTCAAAAAGTGCCGAGGTGCTGCTGAAGCCTGCCAGAGCCAATACCTGATTGGACCATTGGCCCGCCATCCACCTGCCGCCCCACACTGCACCAAAACCGGTGGAAGATGACACATCAGTGCAGATCTTGGGGGACAACTCGGAGGCTGGCGGGACAAACATAGCCGTCCCATTCCATTGTGCCATGTACCTATCCCACATGTTCAGGTCAGCCAGGGCTTGGCAATCTAACCAAACCCTACTGTGTTGTTGAGGGACACCATGCAGCAAAGACAATATTCTGGATATGAACGCTCTGCCCTGCGGAATTGCTCGCATCGCAAATGCCAGCATTCCCAGCAAGCTCTGCAACTCGCCCTTGGTCGTGACCTGGGAGACCGTGTACTTGTGGATGGTGTCTCTGATACGGTTGAGTTTGTCAGTGGGCAAGCTGACTTGCATTGTGACTGAATCTAGGATTACTCCCAGAAAGGTGAGACACTTAGTTGGACTGACCGTTTTCTTAGTAGACACTGGCACCCCAATGTCAGTGAACAGTTTCAGCAATCTGACCAACTGGTCTGGCTCTTCCCTCGGGCGACTGAGCAGAAGAAAGTCATCCAAGTAATATCTGCCTTCGCCATCCAAGTCCCTGGGCCGAGCGCCAAGATGACTTGAATAGCCTGGTCTATGGAAGAATAGTGCATACTAAACTCCTCGGATGGAATGAGAGAGTTGATACTGGGGACAAGTGACCCATGAGGAGCCGACAAGTCAAATATCAGTCTCTTTTTCGCATTGAACTTGCCTGTTACCACCCCTACCGGATTGACCCTCCAAGAACTGAATGGAGAAACTAACAAGGGGCCAATCATATAACCTTTCATTAGCTCAGCATTTATTAATTCAGTGACAACAGTGGGATCGTTTACGGCAGACAGCAGATTGTCACATTCAAATGTGGCCTGCGGCAGTGTGACCATGCCGGCGTGGAAGCCTCTGTCAAAACTATTGATCAACCACTGGACCCAGTCTGGGTCCGGGTGATTCACGAGCAGAGCGGCCAGGACTGGGGTGCGTACCACGCCTAGTCATGCTGGCCCTTTCTGCCTACATGCAGAGCCCGGATGTGCCCTGAAGCAGTAGAAGCAGACGTGTAATAACCTGCAATTGCTGAAGTTGCAAGAAGACATATTATAGTTGTTACAAATTTGTGAGCCTCCGAGATAGTGTACTGGATGGCCCAACTTATCCACGGAAGGTGCGGACCTGCTGAAACTGTCCGTGGAAGTGGAAGGTCTGGCAGTGCCCTGCTCGCCCTGTTGAGTCAGCCCTACACACCACGCCGTAGTATGCGTGATTGATTGACAGGAGGCACATGCGGGAAATTTGAGATTCTCGAAGTGGCTGCAGAACATCTGTGAATCTTCGATGCTCCAGTCCGTGAGGTACCCATCTTGGCTGAAGGCCGCTGCTGCCATGGCTGAGAAACTTCTATGATAATCGTAGAAATGGGTACCACCGTATTTGTATGCGTATTCAGTAACCCTCAGCAAATACAGGTCGAGCTCCTCTCTGCGCTCCGGCCTCTGCTGAGCATATCACCTCCCTGTATTTGCTGAAGGCAATCATGAACTCGTGGATATTTAGCTTCCGTTTCAGCCTGGTGTCCTTACTCTTAATGACAACAGATAAGTCAGCGCACGCTACCGTTCTAGTGTCCTCAACGTTGAAGGCAGATAGCAACAGAGACGCCAAATTGATGTCCTTCCCTTCCAGTATGTCCTTTCTCAGGGACGCTGGGACAAAATGAACTGGTGACACCCTTGGTGGCCCAGAGCGCCTACCTGGGTTGCCTTCCAGAACAGGGGCAGACATCTGTGTAGGCGTTGGTGCCTGCTGCTGGAGCTGGGGGCCCCTGAATGCCCCTCCTCTCCAGAGAGTCAAGCCTGCCCAACATGGAAGTCATCATTGCATGCAGTTCAGAGAGGGTGGACTGGCCCGAGGTCCCCTCCTGACTGTCGCTAGCCCCCTGATCCGCCATGAGGAGCTTGTATAATTCTGCTTTCCGGGTGGTTGCTGGAAATGAAATTGCCCTCTTGCGCAACTCCTCCATCAACTTGGGGATCGTCCAAGCCCTGTAAGCTGCAGAGGAGGGCGTCCCTCGCACGGAGCTTCTAGCTGGTGTATCAGGGATGGACATCGGTTCCTCTATGTCTGATATGTGAGACATGACCTGTCCGGGCCGTAACGGGTGCCGGGAAAAAAAACGGTAAGCATGAGTGACCTGATATGAGAAACGTGTACCCCCCTTGCTGAGTACTGACTGACCTTACCACCACTGTAACACAACAGTAAGACTCCTGAAACGAACAGCAAATCGACTGTAACACCTGTGGACAACCGAATACATACTTAATGTTAGCTTACAGCTGCAGGTGACTGCCCGTGCAATGTGGCCGAACCCAAGAGTGCTGACCGTAGTGCCAGTGCGACCCAGAGTACCACCTGAATAGTTTGAAACGAGGCCTGACCGTGAGTCTGACCGAGAACGTGTGCATGACGCGTATAGTCATGAATAACTAAACCGTGAATACCTCCTGACTGCGAGTCAAGATTACAGTGTGCACCGTTTCTAACTAACTAGCGATGGCTCTGAAGACGTGTCAGCAACCACCGCAAGCAAATGGTCACCCTTGAAGAAGAGTCAAGATTGCAGTGACCACTACCCGTGTAACGAAAATGCTCTGTATACGTGACAGTAGCAATGATGCCTTGAACCCTATCTGACGTGTCGAGTCAGATATACAGTGATTCAGGGCCTATGTGTAACAGCAGCAGTGTGTAACATTAACTAGTGTAACAGGAGTATTTAAGCATTTGAAATGAAATGACGTGAACTAGCGTCTGCTAACGGAAGTTATAACCACCGTGAAACGTGAATAGATAACATGAATAACCGCCGTACGGTTGGTACTGACCGTAGCCAAGTTTGCAATGACTGGGAACGTAACGACCACCTAACTGGATACAGACCACCCAATCTGCAAGAGAAACCATCGGTGTTCTAGCCATATGTGTTGCGCCCCACCTGCCACATCTGACAGATAACTGCTGGCACCCACTAGCCCCCCCCCCCCCCTATGTCTGAAACTACCCCAACCCCACTTATTACTTGACTACCCCAAGCATCAGATCCGGTACCCCGATATGCATGACCCCCCCCCCCCCCCAAACCGAAGCCACAGTAATATGGATTATAGTATTGTTAACCTGCAAGCTGCCCCTTGTCTGCGACAGTGCATGTGTCAGGAAACTGTGGCCTGACACCGGTGCACCATAAGCCAGCCCCACATTACTCACTGGTACCAATACACTCTATAAGCCTGACACATTTCCTCACACATTTATTTTTTTTTTTTTGCAGCGCCACCTGCTGACCATCCGTGGAGCTGTGCCGCCGGGCTCACTGGCACGCTGTGACTCCGCCCGTTCAGAGACCAGCGTTACACGTGAGACGTTTGCACAGGGAGACCCACGTGGGTCACGTCTCCCCGCGCCTGCCATGCCGCCAGCTGTTGCTGGACCCAAAGGCCGTGTATCCCGCGGCCAGCCCGGGCACGCGCTGCACCGTCGGATTGCCTCCTGCATAACGCGCTGGGTGCCGGAGCCTGCCCGCCAAACGAGGGGAGCAATTGCAACAGACCAGGGCCCCAGTGAATGAAACCTGCCGGACACCAGGCACTTACCTGCACCACCACACACCTGACCCAGCGTACGCAACGAAAGAACCCCCACAATTTCGCCAACCCAGCATACGCCTAGAGGGAAGGGCCGATGGCTGTTAAATAGCCAAAGCCCCTCCCACAAATTCAGCCTGATAGGCTTCCTACACAGCTCCCTACCAGGTACTAATAGGAGCAATATGACCAAAACTAATAATAGTTCTTTGTACTAGATACAAATTGATTAATCTATTTAAATACTTACACCGCAGGAACATCACTCCCTCAGCATACTGTAGCAGCTGTTTTGGCACCTGAATCTGCACATCCTTACTAATCACTGCATGCACCATCGCGATTGACCTCCAACAGGTATATCCCACAGTTTTGACACAGTCTATTCCTATTGATATACATACTATTTTAAACATCTAAGCTATTTGTCTCCATTGTAGCCACTTTGAGAACTCTCCATCACACCGTTTACAGCTCGATCTGTATCATTAGGACCTTTCTTCCCTCTTACTGTCTATACAGGTCAGTTTCCACTATATAGCCAGCATTTTGTAATGTGTCTGATACAGCACTTGCCAATTTAATAATACTTTTGTTACATATACCATATATTGATGAGCATCAACAGGGGAGCACATCTATTGGCTTAGCAGCAGTTCAGACACAGATCAGATCCAAACCCATCCAGGGCTAGTGAATCTATATATAAATTTACAAATCACTTATAGCATATTTGTTCACAGTAGAAGTAAAACAATTAGAAGTGAATCCTTACACACTTAGTTGATGCAGCCGGGCATGCCAATCGGTCTCGCCTACCCCCTTGAAACGCGTAGTCCTAGTGCTGCATCCAATAAGCCATATTTTATTTCACACATCTCGTGGTCCGAATCTCTTCCATTGATCCGGCACCTGCCACAAATACTACGGTGAAGCACCGACTGGAGCATCTTTCTTCTGTCCACCCTTGTGGATCAATTCCTGTATGCACAACCATCCTGGGACGACTCTCGGACAGGATAGCTCCTGGATGCAGGGTGCACCAGATGATAGGGGTGCTGCAGGAGAGATAGTGGGGGTTCCCAGCGGCGGGACCCATGCGATCAGACATCTTATCCTTTGGATAGGGGATAAAATGTCTAGGGGCGGAGTACCCTTTTAAGCCACAAAATGGGAATTATTTTTCACAGCTTACAAAAACCCACTGTTTCTTCACTTGCCAGGTAAACTTGGAAAAAGTCATTGCTGCTTCTGATACCTCCGTATGCACATAAACACTGGAAGACATATCCCAACAAAGAGGGACAATTTTTCGACCACTTGGATAAAGCTATTGCTTCTTCCGATACCTCTACTTGCAATTAAACAGTGTGTTGTGTGTTTTTTTCCAACATTAACCCCTTAACGACGAAGGATGTAAATGCATGTCCTGGTGCGGTGGTACTTAATGCACTAGGACGTACATTTACATCCTGTACATGGCCACGAGCACCGGGGAGGTATCCTGGGGTCTTTTGCTCTGGTCTGAGATCGAGAACACCAGAGCAGAGAATCAAAGATAACACTTATCAGTGCTATGTATGCCCTATGCATATGTAATGTCCCAGTACAGAACATGGTTCTGTACTTCCCTTAGGCCCTGTCAGGTTGATTCCCTCAGTGACCTGGGGGCTCTCTTGCAGTGTCTCCCCTGCTGTTATTATAAGTGTCATTTATTGTCATAGGATTATAGTCAGTGCATTAATGTATAGATAGTCTAAAGGACCTGTGAGATGTCTGAGGGACCTGTGAAATGTCACATGTTATGTTGTCACATGATGTTACCTAGAGAACACCAGCTTAACCTATGGGCTTTTGCTCAGCCCCCCTCTATATAAAGGGGCGGCCATTACAATTCTCTCTCTTCTCTCTTGTCCCATCAGTCTTTACTGAGACCAGCAAACACCAGATACCTCAGTGTTAGTGACCAGCACCTGGAAGGCAGAAAAGCTATGGTCATTCCAGTAAGTCAAAAGTCTATGTCTGCTGTCACTACCCATAGTAAAGTCCAGTCTAAAGTCAAGCCTCAAGATAATTATCTAAAGTCAATTACAAGTCTAATTGGTCCCAGCAAGCTGCGAGATCCTTCTGTGTTCCTGGCCACCTCTCTGGAAATCTGGCCTAGCTGTGAAGATAATACTATCTATCTAAACTCAGTAAAGCCTCCATTAAACCATAACAGGTTGTGGACTCTCCTTTCACTACCTAGCCAATGGAATAGTGGAGATACCGTTCATGTGGTTCTGGTACCCAAAAAAACACTCTGTGGTTCCGGAACCCAAAAAAACACTCTGCCATACACCGTGGGTCAACACAGATAGCACTAAACAGTATTAGCAATCAAGGGATTGCTATAAATAGTCTCCTATGGGAACATAAAAAGTGTAAAAAAAAAACAAAAAAATAATTAGAAAAATCCCTCCCCAATAAAAATGTAAAATTTCCATTTTTCCCATTTTACCTCCAAAAAGTGTAAAATAAATTAGAAAATTATAAACATATTTGGTATCAACACGTGTGTAATGGGGATCAATAATATGTTTAGATCATGGCGCAAAAAATTAGCCCTCATACCGCCGCTTATACGGAAAAATGAAAAAGTTATAGGTCGTCAAAATAGAGGGATTTTAACCCCTTCCCGCGTGTATACACGTCCATTTTTTCTGTGACTAAATGCAAATGGACGTGTATACACGTCCAATACATTTTCTATCACCATGTCCGTTGGCATGGTGATAGAAACGTCATCTCAGCTGTCCTGGACAGCTGACTGATGACACTATGCAGCAGGGGACCAATCAGACTGGTCCCCTGCTGCAGATCATTCTCATTAGTCAGTCAGTTAGTCACTGACTAATGACAATGACTTGCGGGGTTCCGGGCTGATCGGGTCTCTGGTGACCCGATTGCCTGGAAAATAGGGATGATCGGAGCAGTCAGAGACCGCTCCGATCCATCCTGAGTGATAGCAGCGAGGTGGCAGCTTCCACCTCGCTCCTAAACCCCTGCCATTGGTCATTAGGACTAGCGACCAATGGCAGGAGGGGGGCGGGAGGATAGAGGGGAAATCCCCGCTCTGCCCCACCCCTGGATGTCGGGGCAGAGCGGGGGGAAGATGGCGGATGGTTCCGGGACTAGCGATCGTGTTCCGGGACCAGCGATCTTGTCGGGACCCGCGGCGGTATCCGGACAGACAGCTCGGGACCGGCGGAGGCAGCGGCGGACGCAACAGTGAAGATCAGTGGTAAGGGATCTTCACTGCTGCATTCCAGGAGTTGCCAAACTACAACTCCCAGCAAGCCCAGACAGCCAAAGGCTTTCTGGCCATGCTAGGAGTTGTAGTTTTGCAACATCTGGAGGCCCACAATTTGGAGACCACTGTGCAGTGGTGTCCAAACTGTGCTCTTACAGATGTTGCAAAACTACAACTCCCAGCATGCCCAGACAGTCCAGGCATGCTGGGAGTTGTAGTTCTGTAACACGTGGCCCTTCAGATGTTGCAGAACTACAACTCCAAGCATGCCTGGACAGTCTGGGCATGCTTGGAGTTGAAGTTTTGCAACATCTGGAGGGCTACAGCTTGGAGACCACTGCACAGTGGTCACCAAACTGTGACCCTCCAGATATTGCAAAACTAACTCCCAACATGTCTTTCGGTGGTCTGGGCATGCAGGGAGTTGTAGTTTTTCAACAGCTGGAGGCACCCTTTTTGGGAAACACTGAGTTAAGTAACAAACTCAGTGTTTTGCAACCAGTGTGCCTCCAGCTGTTGCATAACTACAACCCCCAGCATGCACGGACAGCCAAAGGGCATGCTGGGAGTGTTAGTATTATGCCTACAGCTGTTGCATAACTACATGCCCTCAGTTGTCACTGCATGCTGAGAGTAGTAGTTTTTGCAACGGCTGAAGGCACACTGGTTGTGAAGTTTGTTACCTAACACAGTGTTTCACAACCAGGGTGCATCCAGCTGTTGCAAACTACAACTCCCAGCATGCACTGATAGACCGTACATGCAGGGATTTGTAGTTTTGCAACAGCTGGAGGCACACTGGTTGTGAAACACTGAGTTAAGTAACAAACTCTGTGTTTTGCAACCAGTGTGCCTCCAGCTGTTGCATAACTTCAAACCCCAGCATGCACGGACAGCCAAAGGGCATGCTGGTAGTGGTAGTTTTGCAACAGCTGGAGGTTTGCGCCCCTCCCCCCATGTGAATGTACAGGGTAGATTCACATGGCCGGGGTCTACAGCGAACTTCTTGCTACAAGTTTGAGATGCAGCAAGTTTTCCGCCGCAGCTCAAACTCCCAGCGGGAAGCTCACTGTAGACCCCGGCCGTGTGAATGTACCCTAAAAACACCACACTATACTACATTACATAAAATAAAAAGTAAAATTCTACATACACATACCCCTACACAGCCCCCCCCCCCCAAATAAAAAATTTCTCATACGACACTGTTTTTAAAACGGAGCCTCCAGCTGTTGCAAGACAACTCCCAGTATTGCCGGACAGCAATTGACTTTCCAGGCATGCTGGAAGTTTTGCAACAGCTAGAGGCACGCTGTTTGGGAAACACTGCCATAGGGTATTTTTGGTATCGGAGGCAAGTGTCATTCTTGCATCCGGTTCCGTCCTTATGCAGCCCTTATTTAGTCTTCAAATGCGCATGGCGCTCTCTCACTTCAGAGCCCTGTCGTATTTCAAGGCAACAGTTTAGGGCCACATACGGGGTATTTCTGTACTCAGGAGAAATTGCCTAACAAATTTTGGGGGGCTTTTTCTCCTATTACCCCTTGTAAAAAATGTAAAATTTGGGGGGAAACCAGCATTTTAGTGAAAAAAAAAATCATTTACACATCCGACTTTAACGAAAAGCCGTCAAAAACCTGTGGGGTGTTAAGGCTCACTGTACCCCTTGTTACCTTCCTTAAGGGGTGTAGTTTCCATAATAGTATGCCACATGGATTTTTTTTTTGCTGTTCTGGCACCATAGGGGCTTCCTAAATGTGACATGCCCCCCAAAAACATTTCAGAAAAATTCACTCTCCAAAATCCCATTGTCGCTCCTTCCCTTCTGAGCCCTCTACTGCGCCGATCGAACACTTTCCATACACATATGAGGTATTTCCTTACTCGAGAGAAATTGGGTTACAAATTTTGGGGGGATTTCTCTCCTTTTACCCCTTATAAAAATACAAAAACTGGGTCTACAAGAACATGCGAGTGTAAAAAATGCAGATTTTGAATTTTCTCCTTCACTTTCCTCCTATTCCTGTGAAGCACCTAAAGGGTTAACACACTTACTGAATGTCATTTTGAATACGTTGAGGGGTGCAGTTTTTATAATGGGGTCATTTGTGTGGTATTTCTAATAAGAAGGCCCTTCAAATCCACTTCAAACCTGAACTGGTCCCTGAAAAATTCAGATTTACAAAATTTTGCGAAAAATTAGAAAATTGCTGCTGAACTTTGAAGCCCTCTGATGTCTTCCAAAAGTAAAAAATTTCAACTTTATAATGCAAATATAAAGTAGACATGTTGTATATGTGAATCAGTATATAATTTATTTGGTATGTCTATGTTCCTTACAAGCAGAGAGTTTCAAAGTTCGAAAATTGCAAAATTTTCTAAATTTTTATGAAATTTTGGAATTTTTCACCAAGAAATGATGCAAGTATCGTCGAAATTTTACTGCTATGTTAAAGTAGAATATGTCACGAAAAAACAATCTCGGAATCAAATTCATAAGTAAAAGCACCCCAGAGTTATTAATGCTTAAAGTGACAGTGGTCAGATGTGCAAAAAACGCTCTGGTCCTTAAGGTGAAAATGGGCTTGGTCCTTAACCCCTTAAGGACTCAGCCCATTTTGGCCTTAAGGACTCAGACAATTTAATTTTTACGTTTTCATTTTTTCCTCCTCGCCTTCTAAAAATCATAACTCTTTTATATTTTCATCCACAGACTAGTATGAGGGCTTGTTTTTTGCGCGACCAGTTGTCCTTTGTAATGACATCACTCATTATATCATAAAATGTATGGCGCAACCAAAAAAACACTATTTTTGTGGGGAAATTAAAACGAAAAACGCAATTTTGCTAATTTTGGAAGGTTTTGTTTTCACGCCGTACAATTTCTGGTAAAAATGACATGTGTTCTTTATTCTGAGGGTCAATACGATTAAAATGATACCCATTATTACATACTTTTATATTATTGTTGCGCTTAAAAAAAATCACAAACTTTTTAACCAAATTAGTACGTTTATAATCCCTTTATTTTGATGACCTATAACTTTTTTATTTTTCCGTATAAGCGGCGGTATGGGGGCTCATTTTTTGCGCCATGATCTGTACTTTTTTTTTATACCACATTTGTATATAAAAAACTTTTAATACATTTTTTATAATTTTTTTTTTAATAAAATGTATTAAAAAAGTAGGAATTTTGGACTTTTTAAATTTTTTTTCGTTCACGCCGTTCACCGTACGGGATCATTAACATTTTATTTTAATAGTTCGGACATTTACGCACGCGGCGATACCAAATATGTCTATAAAAAATGTTTTTTACGCTTTTTGGGGGTAAAATAGGAAAAAACGGACGTTTTACTTTTTTATTGGGGGAGGGGATTTTTTACATTTTTTTTACACTTGAATAGTCCCCATAGGGGACTATTCATAGCAATACCATGATTGCTAATACTGATCTGTTCTATGTATAGGACATAGAACAGATCAGTATTATCGGTCATCTCCTGCTCTGGTCTGCTCGATCTCAGACCAGAGCAGGAGATGCCGGGAGCCGCACGGAGGAAGGAGAGGGGACCTCCGTGCGGCGTTATGAATGATCGGATCCCCGCAGCAGCGCTGCGGGCAATCCGATCGTTCATTTTAATCGCGAACTGCCGCAGATGCCGGGATCTGTATTGATCCCGGCACCTGAGGGGTTAATGGCGGACGCCCGCGAGATCGCGGGCGTCAGCCATTGCCGGCGGGTCCTTGGCTGCGATCAGCAGCCGGGATCAGCCGCGCATGACACGGGCATCGCTCCGATGCCCGCGGTTATGCTTAGGACGTAAATGTACGTCCTAGTGCATTAAGTACCACCTCACCAGGACGTACATTTACGTCCTGCGTCCTTAAGGGGTTAAGGGGTTAAACGCACTAATTTGGTTAAAAAGTTTTTTTTTTTTGAAGTGGTACAATAATAGAAAAGTATGTATCATGGGTATCATTTTAATCGTATTAACCCACACAATAAAGAAAACATGTCATTCTTATCGTAAATTGTACAGTGTGAAAACGAAACCTTCTAAAATTAGCAAAATTGCTGTTTTCTTTTCAATTTCCTCACACAAATAGTATTTTTTGGTTGTGCCATACATTTTATGGTAAAATGAGTGCTGTCTTTCCAAGCTCTCATACTCGTCTGTGGATCAAAATATAAGAGTTATGATTTTTAGAAGGTGAAAATAAAATCCTTAAGGGCCAAATGGGCTGAGTCCATAAGGGGTTAATAACAGCTCAGAAGTACATAGATACACTCCTAGGTGACCTAACATTTGATAAAGGCCATTAAGGGATCTTAGACAGTGTTATACACACGCTTTTGGGCTATTGGTGACATATGGGTTTGAACAGAGCTAGTTTGGTCAGAACAAGAACTTTTTGCCAGCATTTGGCTAACCGTCAGACCCAACTTAGTATTCTCTACTTTTTATTTTTTCACGATTTTTCACACAGAATAGGTAGATAAGATTGAAGCTAAATGATAAAACATTGGTTGATGTGTTTTATGTTCACAATGTAGGTTCAAAAAGAGACTGTGAGTCTAAATAACATATAGAATAAAGTGTCATCTGAGTTTAATATATTTTCAGTGATTTTTTTAAATTTCAAACCTGTACAAGATGACTACAGTAAAATGGCACTTATTCATACATGAAAACAAGATAAAACAGGACCTTAATTAGCATGTTGTCTTT
Organism: Hyla sarda; assembly: GCF_029499605.1. Classification (NCBI taxonomy): domain Eukaryota; kingdom Metazoa; phylum Chordata; class Amphibia; order Anura; family Hylidae; genus Hyla; species Hyla sarda. Next base: position 229,670,893 of record NC_079192.1, read on the forward strand.
TTCATTTTGCCATTGTTATGTGCCAGGATTTTCCAAGACTGCTCTGACATAAACGTACCACAGTGAAACAGTTTCCAAATAAATAAATAACTCATAACTTATCTCCACATTCTACCATTTAATAACCCTGTAATTTTACACATTTTAGTTTAAGTATAATAATTTGTCTATGAGAACATTATAAGTGAACAAAATGTAAAAAAAACACATGGAAAATATAAAAATGTTCTCTAAGAGTACTTGGTCTCGCTATTTATCGATGAAATGCTATTGAAGTATACTGCTAGAAATTGAAGTAGATTTATCATTCCATGCTATAATAATGTACTTCTGTACTTTTTATATTTCTTCATACCATCTTCAGTTTGTTACCCTCTTTGTAAAGTGTAATTGTAGAGCTAGAGAAATATTTCTTAATGGAATAACTAAAATTGACTTTTCTCATGTCTCTTCTGTCAGTTGTGAAACATTCTTTCTAAACATTGCTCCAACACATAGCACAATAAATGATCACATGTGGTTTTATACATTGTGCTGTTTACCACTGTAGTTTATTATGTATCCAATGCCAAAAGTGGATCCAGCAAGACATTCCTTTATAGTTCTTCTTCCTTTTGACTTCTGGTTTAAAAAACTAAATGTAAAGCTGCCACGGTAGCTCAGATTAACTATTACTGTATAACTCTAAGACAGTGCAAACATATTTGAACAGTCTTCTGCACCTCATTTATTACAGGTTTCGGGCTGATAAGACTGTCTAAACTAGCTTTGTACTTTTGTTCTGAATTTAGACTATTTTCTTTGTTGTTGCATATTTAAGGTCAAAACAGTGTGCCAAGACTTTGGTGAATTTGTGTACTACAACATTACAAGTTAGACAACAATCCATTCTGCCGATACCATACCCATTTTATGATAATCCCCAGCCCGTGTCAGATGAGGTGTACTTTCTTTTCGGTTTGGTGCACTTTGCTTAATAAATGTGTCTTAATTGTTGTGAATTACAATTCTGGTACATTTGTAGACAAAATTCTGGTGCAGCTACTTAAAGATTGGGGGGGGGGGGGTACAACCACTGGGACCCCCTGCAATTCTCCTTACAGGGCCCCCTCTTTCTGGACAGATAACGTGTGTCGACCACTGCACGAATTGGTGACCGACACACCCCCTCAATACAGCGCTATGGCAGAGCCGGAGATTGCCGAAGGCAGCGCTCCAACTCTCCCGTAAAGTTCTATTGAGGGGGCATGTCAGCCACCACTTTGTGTGGTGGTCGACACGCCCCCTCCCACTGACTGCCGGGGCCCCATACGGGAGATCGGGGGGGGGGGGGGGGGTACCAGCGGACGGACCCCTCGTGATCTGAAACTTATCCCCTATGCTTAGGATAGGGGATACGTTTTCCTGTACTGGAGAACTCATTTAATTAAATATGGGTCTGAGTGTGAAGACCTGCTTTACATTTTATTTGTTAAAGTGTTCACATCATGATGTAAGATAGAAGCCCTCTTTATGATATGCATATGCTAAGGAATCCTTGAAATCAATAAGCTCTGTGATCTTCCCATCCTCTTACTTTTGACAGTTTCCTCCCTATGTGAAATAAGTAAATATCCCTCCACTTCATTCTAACCAATAACACTATGGCCATAGTGTGCCTATATCATGCACCTATACAAATATTTTCTTGAAAGTAATTTCATTTTCTCCACTACTATCCTCTTTCTTCGACATATCAACTCTAGTTTTGATATTTCAAAACATTCTAGTAGTTTGGGATATCACAAGTACAGACTTTTCCATATTTGTGGAAATCCTAAATAATTACTTAGGATAATAATCCTAAGTAAGACTCAAAATATATGAGGGTCCTCTCATTACTTAAAGAGGAACTCCGGTACATATAGTATTTATTCCCTATTCACAGGGTCCTGTGAATAGCCGATAAGGGTCTGATCGCGGAGGGGGATCAGACAGCTGGGACCCCTCTTGATCTCCTGCCCCGCACCCAGGCTCTCTACATACACGGAGCAACCTCTCTATTGAAGAGACAGAGATACATGAATGCTGGATCTGTGACTTTCCTATAGATATACTTAGAGAGGTGTGTTGGCCACCGCTTTGTGTGCATGGAGAGATCCTGGGTGCCAGCAGAGGATTGTGGGTGGTCCCAGTGGTCAAACCTCCACGATCAGACACTTATTCTCTATCAACAGAATACTGTGGATAGGGGATAAGTACTTATGTACCAGAGTTTCCCTTTAAAGGGGTACTCCAATGCAAACACTTTGTAGTGGCCTAGTGCAACAGTTCACTGTAATAATACATTCATGCACTCACGATTAGATGAATTTATTTCTTCATTTTCTTCTTTGTTTTCTTTAATTTTCAAAGCTTACACAGTTCATGCAATAAGGTCTATAAAGCAGAAGCAATCACATGCTAGCAGAGGTCTTAACATGCTAGTTTGAGCCATCAGGGTCTGACGTGACGTTTCGGGGGAACACCCCTTTACTCATGCATACCTTCTAGATGGGCAATATTGTGCCGATTAGCTGAATGAAATATTGATACAGGGTGATAGAATCATACACAGGCAACCGAGGTCAGCAAGTCAGTGGGGAACCCCTGTTAAGGGTCAGGTGAAGTATAATGCAACAGGTATTATAAACTAATAACCGCAACATGGGCCATTAATTGCAGGGGGGCCCTAGGTGGATGGTGACAGATGATCTAGCGGAGCCCTAGGGATACCTACACTGTCTCTGAGGTACACTCGTTGTGACGCCCTATACCCATGCGAGGTGGCCGCCCTAAAAAGGGCGATCCCACACAGGAGCCTCCTGTTAAGATCTTATTGTACCCTATATAACAGAGGTGACTAAAGACTTCTCAGCGGCTGACTACAGCCATTCCTAGGTGCCTAATATAGTCACCTAATAGCCCATGTTCCTGAAAATGGATGTATTATAAAAAAAAACAGGCAAATTGAAGTTGTTTGTTTAGACCATAAGGTGAAATGGAATTTAAATGGTAAATCCAGCGACATTCCTTCTGGATGAGTAATCTATTGATGTCGCCCCCTCTCTCAGAAGGAAAAACTTTTTCTATCCCCACAAATCTTATACAAGATGAATCACCCCCATGTACAGATGTAGAGAATTAACATGTAGTGCCACAAGTGTATCCCGGGAATTTCTGATGTCTCCCAAATGTTCAAGAATTATTTTCTTAAGCTGTTGGTTGGTCTTTCCCACATAGATAAGTGGGCATGTACAAAGGGCTACATAAATTAGTGCAGTAGTAGAGCAGTTTATAAACTGTTTAATGGGGCATGAAGATAGGGGGATAGTTGTAGCTGCATTTATGGCACCTGGCAGCTGGTGCCATCCTACTTAGCCATGTCCGGGGGACTGAATCAGGGGTACGCAGATGGCTTTGAACCAGTAGGTCACCAAGACTTTTACCACGTCTATACATGATCTGTGGTCTGCTCCCTACAATGTCTCGTAAATCGGAATCCATTCTCAAAATCTCCCAGTTTTGTGCAATGATATTACATATGGGTGCATCCAGTTTATCGAAAGTGCCTATAATTCTGGTGGGTTGTAAATCTCCAGTTACATTAGTTTTTGTAACAAGGAGTTCATTACGTGACCTGCTGAATGCCTCCCTTAGAGCATGTGTAAGAATGTATTGGGGGTATTACACAGCCTCTTGCTTGAAGTCCTCGTGTTCGGAGCAGTTTCTCCTGAGGTGGAGGAACTGCCCTTCCGGGAGTAACCTTTTCAGGGGACCCGGGTGGCAGCTCTCCCATCTTAGGAGACTTTTAGTTGATGTTTTTTTTGTGTGGAAAATCGTGCTTTGAAGTGTGTTCTCAGAATCAATAATGATTTTTATGTCCAGAAATGCGAGTTTCCTCTCTTAAGTTTCATACGTTAAAAAGAGTCCTTGATCATTAGAGTTTATAGCTTGCACCAGCTGCCCAAATTGATCCTGTGTTCCGTTCCAAAGAACAAAAATGTCGTCAATAAAATGCAACCAAATCAGGGCCGATTCGCTAAAGTGTCCTCTCTCATCACTGATTAGGGTGGTTGCCTCCCACCAGCCCAGGGTGAGGTTCGCGTAATGGGGGGCACAGCCATTCAAAGCCATCTGCATACCCCTGATTCAGGCACCCAGACGTAGCTAGGTAGGATGGCACCAGCTGTCGGATGCCATAAATGCGGCCACTGCTGCGCCTGCCAGTACATCACCAAGACTACAACTATCCCCTATCTTAACGCTCCATTGAACAGTTTATAAACTGCTCTACTACTTTAGTAATTTATGTAGCCCTTTGTACATGCTTTCTTGAATTCTTGAACATTTGGGAGACATCAGAAATTCCCGGGATACACTTGTGGCGCCACATGCTAATTCTGTACATGGGGGTGATTCATCTTGCATAAGATTTGTCGGGATATAAAAAGTTTTTCCTTCTGAGAGAGGGGGCGACATCAATAGATTACTCATCCAGAAGGAATGTTGCTGGATTTATCATCTCAATTCCATTTCACCTTATGGTCTAAACAAACAACTTCAATTTGCATGTTTTTTTTTTATTATAATACATCCATTTTCAGGAACATGGGCTATTAGGTGACTTTATTAGGCAGCTAGGAACGGCTGTAATCAGTCACTGAGGAGTCTTTAGTCACCTCTGTTATATAGGATACAATAGGATCTTAACAGGAGGCTCCTGTGCAAGACCACCCTTTTTAGGGCGGCAACCCCACCTAGGTTTAGGGCGTCACAACCAGGGTACCTCAGGGACAGTGTAGGTATCCCTAGGGCCTCGCCATATCATCTGTCACCATCCACCAAGACCCCCCCCCCTGCAATTAATGGTCCATGTGGCGTTTAATAGTTGATATCTACATCCTACACCCCATTGCATTATACTAAACCTGACTCTTAACTGGGGTTCACCATTGACCTGTTGACCTCTGTTGCCTCTGTATGATTCTAACACCCTGTATCAATTTTTCATGAAGCTATTTGTCACAATATTGCCCCTCTAGGATTTAGGCAAACATATGGACCCATCAAAACACGATTCATGGTAATTACACTGTTTTACATATAATTTTGAATAATTCCATGAAAACACCATACATGGCTTCTTATACTTGCATAGCTCTATATTGCTTTTTGCATGGCTATGGTACGCCTTTTTATATTCATGAAAACACCATTCATGGTAATCTGCACTCATATTGCCTCCTAGTTAATGACCAGCCATTACTGTAGGGTCCTCGGTTACTACCTATTTAATTTCATTGTGTATATACATGTCATTTCGCCCGTGATGTCAGATGCCAATTCCTTGCTACATCGATCGAGTGAACCGGACAACTCCGGTCTCCTGCGGTAGCAGGATCGCGCTGTCAGCTTAGAATGTTGAGCTAACCGTGAGTAATATAGAACTGTCACAGTACAGCTCTATGTCTTCCTTTCAAACAGGTCCAATTACTAAATTGTGCTCCATTGTTTTACTTTGGAGGTGGATCTATGACAAACGGATCCTGCTGAAAATTGGACACCTAATCTATGTGACCATTAGGGACAGCATCTTTCCCTACAGGAACACCATTTTGCATTAAAGCGTACCTGTCCGATCACCCCCCCAAAAAAACTTCTTTGTGCCTACAGCTTTAGCAAAACGACAGCTCCCAGCATGCCCACACATCCTATGAATTGTAGTTTTGCAACAGCTGGAGGCATATGATTGGTAAAACTGATTTTCAGCAGTGTTGCTGCAGGCTGTGTTCCTCCACATGTTGCAAAACCACAACTCCCAGCATGCCCACACATCATTTGGCTGTGCAGGCATGCTGGGAGTTGTAGTTTTGCAACAGCTGGAAGCATATGATTATAGTCCCCCTGTAACACACACACATTCATTTCATATATTCACAGATATATATACACATACATGTATATTCACACACACATTTATACATGCAGGGACAAAGAAATCCTCCATTCAGTCTTCTGTCTCCTGTTCAGTCATGGCAGCAGTTTTCTTCTTCCGTCCCCCCTTCTCTTCACACAGCAGACAGTGAGGGAGCCTGTGCTTCTGCCCCTCCCCCCTTCTCTCCACAGGATCATGCAAGCAGCAGCTATAGACCTGCAGACCTGTCAATCATGAAGTGGGTCAATGACATAGGTGATGACAAGTGGACACAGCAGGTCTAGTATGTATCCCAAGAGGCAGCTGGGGCAGTTCTTTGACTGGATTTTCAGTATGAAATACTGCTTTTTTTTTTTTATTAAAGCAATTGCAAAATCTATTGGATATATCTATATGGATATATATCATAAGTTTTTATATCTGACAGTGCCCATTTAAGGCTTTATACCTAGCTATGTTTTGATTTGCAGGTGGCATAGGGTCAGTTTTCTTATACAGGTCCCAGGTCACATTTTATTTGCATATTGTTATTATCGGTGTGTTGTTTGGTATTTGACTATATGAAGAATACCTGCTACATGTGAAATCCCCTTGATTTGCAGGTATCATAGAAGGACAAGCGCACATTGTAGGCTCCAGGTCACCTTACCCACACCTGGACATATCTTTATTATTTTGATATTTGGTTCTTTCAGTTCGGTCTTTTCATTGTATATTTGTCTACCCCCTGATGACACCAACATTTATCTGTTGGTAGAAATGCGTTGATGGTAAAATATTGTATTTTCACTCAGAGTGGCTGTGTACAACCTATGCCCCTGGTGTGTAGCTCCTCTGGCCTGGCTGGGCCCTGCAAAACCCAGAGTGCACCTTGAATTCTTAAACTTTACCGAGTTTGTGTACTCATTATGTTTCACTTGGACGCTTGACTTTATATAAGGAATTTAAAGAAATAATATTAAAAGTTATGTTTTATAGCACATCCTGAGCAATAGCTCCTCACATTTTTGGCCATGCCGTGGGAGGAGAAGATGACCTTATTTTAAAAACATTTTCATAAAAATATTTGCCAAACTTGGGGGGGACGGGGGACCCCATCAAAGACCCGCCTACTAGTAAAAAGAATTGAGTATCAAAACGAAAATAGTTCTTATTTAAAACAAAATCTAATAGGCCCATAAGGAATGTGATCATACGGTTACTCAACTGTTTATTTTTATACAGCACCTCATAGATGCATTGTGCACCCTCGCCCTGTGGAATGTTTGGATAAAAATTTTGAACGAAATTCAGCACCCAGACTATTCGCCATTTTCTTAGAGAAAATATCTTCTTTTAACACCTGATTGACAAACATATCAAAATTGGCTTTCAGTCTAGTGTTAAATCTTCTTTCAATATTAAAGAAACCATTTCTATCTGTTAGTTGTTTTTCAGCCTCTTCTAAATAATATTCTTTCCTCATTAATATGATGGTCCCCCTTTGTCAGCCCTCTTAACAACACAGGAAGGGTCATCACGTAGATTTTTCACTGCATCTCTTTCTACTCGAGAAATATTAGAATACAGTCTACGGGCATCGTTCCTTTTTTCACTAACCTCCGATGTTACTATCTAAGCAAAAGTATCAACACTATTTGTCATTACATCTGGTACAAACGTGGATTTTTTACAAAGTGAATCAGGGATAGAGTGTAAAGGTCTATTTTTATCAATCGGGGACAATTCTTTACCTTGTAAATACATTTTCATTTTAATATACTTAAACATGTCTACCCTAAATTTAAAAACATCTTTATCAAATGAGGGAACACACCCTAAACCTTTGTTAATCACAGTTCTTTTGGCCTCTGTTAATATATGATCAGAAATGTTCACAACGAGGGCTTCTCCTTTATTACATTCTATTTCCCTTTTTCTTTGTCTGTCTTTTATCTTTTTTACTGAACCACTCTTTTCTCCGGTTGTGTACGAGCTCCTGCTTTCTACAATGCCTGTTTTTTCTTTAGTTTTTCTTAAAAAACAAGGCTTTCTCTTTGAGGTCTGTATCGGAAGTATCATAAGATGTATATTGACTGTTTTTTTTTTTGTCTCCAGTTTCGTCTTTCCTCTGCCCAAGTATATGCGTGATTCTGCAAGTAATATCTCAAGTCGCGTAAAAATGTTTGCAGTTTATTCTGTAATGTTGTGGTTATTAATTTCTCCAGCTCTGTAGATAGTTCATTTTGCATTTGTTCAATTTCAACCTCAGGTTTGATCATTTTCAACTTTTCATTAATCTCCAAAATTTCTTTTTTAATAAGATCAATGGCCTACTGTAGGTGTTGTATGGTCAACAGAATTAAATCAAGTGAGTGTCTATTGTTCATTGCATACCATTTTTGATAGTATACAGCATCTTCCGGTAATAATGTTAGTGCAAGTTTGCATCTTAAACCACAAGGAATTCTCTGTATTTTGAGATGTTCTGTGAGGGTAGATGCATTAAAGGACAAAATTACTTCCTTCTTAGACAGATTTTGAAGCTTTCTAACATAGTCTTGCTTAAATTGATCTTTTTAGATGCAAATGACAGACTTGCATTTTTAGCTTGCATGAGGATTTGATTCCGGTCCCTTTTGGTAAATGAAAAGACCTCTGCTTTATTCTCAGTCAACTGACCGAGGTCAGAAAAAGACATTTTTTTTCAATCAATTTTCTTAGTGTGCAATGGTGAAACACTTAGAATGTTCATAACTATGTTCTCTGTTCAAACTCTGGTAAGTATAGTATTTATGCCCCATTCACAGGGTCCCGTTGATAGGGGATAAGTGTCTGATCACAAGGGGAGGAGGGTCAGAAAGCTGGGACCCCTCTTGATCTCCTGCCCGGCACCCAGACTCTCCCCATACATGGAGAAACCTCTCTATTGAAGAGATGGAGATACATGAATGCTGGATCTGTGGCTTTCCTATAGAGATACATAGAGAGGTGGGTTGGCTATCTCAAAATAATAAGAAAAAAATAAACAAATCCAAAAAAAGGCAGAACAATAGTTATTTTTTTCTTCTTTCAATGATCCATGAACTACAAAATTAAAGGAGTTCTCCAACTGAAATATTTTATCCCCCGCTGTGCCCGGGCTGTAAAACTATACATAATAAACTTTCACTTACCTGCCTACGATCCCCCGTTGTTCCGATATCGCTGCCCGTGCTCCGGTCCCTGTCAGCTTCCTCTTCCTGCGGGTCTGTGACTTCACTCTGCGCTCAGCCCATCAGAGGCCACGACAGGACATTGCTGCCGCCGCTGATAGGCTGAACGCAGAGTGAAGTCACCGACCCGCAGGAAGTGGAAGAGACCGGGATCGGGGAATGGGATGGCGATATCGGAACAACGGGGGATCGTAGGCAGGTAAGTGAAAGTTTATTATGTATAGTTTTACAGCCCGGGCAAAGCGGGGGTTAAAAGTTTTAGCTTAGAGAACTCCTTTAACAACACTATTAGATACAATTATATACCCTATAATTATACTAAGAAAACTAAAACTATAAGCGCTTAAATTAAAAGCAAAAGAGAAATTATATAATAATAAGGATAACCCATAGCCCATTTTGGCCTTAAGGACACACATTTTTAAATCTTATCCATGTCACTTTATGCATTTATAACTCTGATAAGCTTTTACTTATCATTCTAATTTTGAGATTGTTCTTTCGTAACATATTCTGCTTTTAGACAGTAGTACATTTTTGTCAATACTTGCATCATTTCTTTGTGAAAAATTAGCATTTTTAATAAATTTGAAATTCTCTGCTTGTGAGGAAAATGGACATGCCAAATGAATGACAAATGAAGTGTGTAGGTGGATGGGGCCCAGGGGCAAGGTATAGCCCAGGGGTAAGGTGTTATTAACCCCTAATGGTCGTGATGCCAGAGTGGTTTTTCCAGTAACCACCTGAACGGTAGCACCGCTATCCAAAGGTTAGGCAGGGCAATAATAGTCCAAGACTAGGTAAGGGTTAACGGAAGCTTTACTGAGGTTGGACAGTTGTTAAAGTCTTTACAGCTAGGCCAGAGTCCCAGAGAGTTGACCAGTAACACGGAAAGGGTCTTATAGCTTGCTGGGACTTGCAGTACTTTTGGGTCAGACTTTAATACAGCCACTCTGACTATAATTGACTTGACTAGTGACGTGGCTTTGTTAGAGTCAGCAAACATAGATGAGTACACTTACTAACAATGTGGCTGGTGTGCAGGCATTATGACCTCCAGGTGTACTGGACACAGGATCTGTGATATCTGTCCGTTGTTGTTCCTCAGGATCTAAGAGAGAGATTGTAATGGCTTCCCCTTATAAAGGGGGGCTGAGCTAGAAGCCCATAGGTCAAGCTTCAGGTCAGGTGGTCTACTGGTGCTCTCTGGGTAACATAACACACATGTGAACATAACAGATGATACCTCCAAAGGTCCTTAAAGGTCCTTTATACTTTATATACCCATATATAACATTATGCACTGTATTTACAACAATATACATTACATTAGACTTACTATTATGGGGAAGATGCTGCAGGGGAGCCCCCAGGACAATGAGAGACTCAATCTGACAGGGCCTTAGTACTGTACAGGAGTATATCCTGTACTGGGACATTGAAAAAACCCCTACTTAACAGAAGTCACCCTCGACGAAGGGTCCTGTCGGGATTGAGGGTCGAAACAGCCTTGGGGCCGAGTGCAGTCCCGGGGCATTGCAATTAACGTCCATTTCCAGGCTGTGGTTTGGTTTGAGAAACCGATAACACAATAGAGTCTTTGAATGTGTATAATTGTCCATAAATGTCCATACATGCTCTGATTAATTTTTGCTCAGCGGAGAACAGAGATTACTGGAGAATAAGGACTATGACTAATACTGACAGTAGACTACACATGACAATACTTCATGCATTACTAGACATTTGGCAGATTGGGTTGCCGGGGGTTTTCTGCCCAATGCCTTGGAATTAAACACTTCTCCCCAGAACACTATTTATATTTAATGCTAGACATTTTATTTAGCTAGACATTTTTGTCTAGATAACATTTGACATTCTGTTACCTTTGACTTTTTATGTGCTTCTGTAAGTAACAGGTATACCTTCTGGCCAGGAAAGCATCCTGAGCACGAGGACACAAGAAATATCACATTTGACATTAGTGACATATGACATTAGTGTGGACTGTGTGGTTGTGAGTGTTACACTCCTACTGTACATGAAACAGTACTTTATGTGTACTGATGATTATGTGTACTGATGATTGTGTGTAAACAACTTTACTGTTTACTGTACATGATGCTGGTGATGGGATGATATGTTGCTTCTCCTGATTGGTAAGAAAACTACCAGACATCAAAAAATAGTGTACGCTATGACTTTTGGTGTACAACAACTTATATACATTTTATTAGACCATAGCAGTTATAATGCAGGACCATAAACATTTCAGTACAAGACCGTAACCCTTTGTTTTTTAGCAAGAACAATATATTACACGAATGTCCATGTATTGCTCAGCAGTCGTCATACACTATAGAGTTCAGGTCAAATCTCCTGTACCTAAGGAGTCTCTTGGCTGAAGCTGGGCACAACACTTACAAGATTGGTTACTGCAGAAAACTTTTCTGACAAGTCCTTCAGGTACTCTGCTTGAACATTACTGTAGAACCTGAAACAACAAAAGTTTGGGCTTGCACACACAAGTCAATTAGTCATACGACCAAGTCTGGTGAATTTACTGTACACAAGTTTCTTTGGCAACTTTCTTTCTGGCAATTTTCTTTCCTAATCTCGCCTGTTGGACTGGGCCCTAGATTGAGAAATGAATCTAGGGTTTGTGAGACTGGGCACCCCACATGGGGTTATCATGAGTGTTTTATGCAACATGGAACAAATGGGAGTCAGTGATGGTAGGACTGACAGTGACCATCACTTGCCCGCAGCAGCTTGCGCCACTGGGGGATGACTTGTTGGTGCCTGCTGAGCCTGCTGGAGTAGGTCAAGGCACTTTGTTGGTACCTGCTGGCTAGTCCACACCTCCTCGACAGCAGGAGTAGGCATGGATACTTCTGTTTGTGCCCGATGATCAGACCAAACCTCCTTGCTCCTAGGAGTAGGCCTGGGAACATCTGTGAAGGAGCCTTGACGCAGATACTTGGGATCCATAGCTGGTGGATCTGTTGGCTTGGACAAGTATGGTGGAGCCATGGCAAGCTCCCTGGGCACGCTTGTGGAAGCCTGTTGACCCGGCCTCAGCTCTGTGGCTGCTAGAGTGGGCCAGGTCAGGCCCCCAGGCAATTGGTTCAGCATCTTGACTTTCTGAGCATAGGCATCATGGAAAGGATAGATAAGTTGACAGGCCTTTTTAATGTCTTGGCCTATGGTGCCTGGGATCAGTTTGTTAACAGCTTCTTTCAAGTCTTTTGTTTGCACTATTTCCATCATCTTCGTACGAATCTGACAGACTTGTTGACGTTGGGCAGGGGTTGTCCTCTCGCCCTGATTGCTACACTTCTTTATGGATGCCGCGCAGCTGAGATGGAGAAGGTAGCCATCCACCGTTGGCCAGCAGCATGTGCTTTAATTTTAGGACAATTTTTTTCCTGATGGCTGAGCCCTTTAACAGTTTGGAGGCTACTGACCCTTTAAGAGGCCTAGTGTGGGGCTGCAGTGGCCTGAATTGTACTAGGTTGGAACCCCTTTGTATTGCTTTCCCCCTTGGATACAAGTCTACAAGGTTGCTGCTGGGCACTAAAGGGTGTATACAGGGGCCCCCCAGTAACAACGACTTACTTTTTACAACAGTCGGCATTCGCAGAGTCTCCGCTGCAGCTGGTGCTGGACCAGGACTTACGGAGCCAGGCGCAGCCACCAGGATTCATTGCATGGCTGCGTCCAGGGATCTTCCTGCTTTGGTCCCCTCAGCAATGGGCTCCAGTTCCATCTTGGGACTCCCGGCACTCGTGGATTGCTGCGACTCGCTTCTTATACTGGTCTCCGACAAGATGAGTGCCAACCGGGAGGACGTCATCAGGGGGACCTGGGACCTGAAGCGACTCCGCGGTGCATCCTCTTTGTCCACCCCCCTGGCAACAAGGGGCAGACCTTTCAAGTTCCACCTTGGACTGGACACGGCAACATGATCTCCATGCCCAGGGGCGGGACGCTGGCTCTGTCTGGAACCTTTTGCGCGCTTCTCGACCATCAGGTTAACCTTTGCAGGTACAGCAGACGTCCTCACAGTAAACAACACAATTTTCATCACCTCCCCCTTTACTTTAATAGTGTTGGGGCGCAAATATTCGCATTTTTTAATTTTTATTGCAAATATCGCAAATTAGCGATTTCATGAATATTGCGAATATATTCGCTATATATTCAAAATTACGTATATTCACTTTTTTCTGCATATGTGCATATTCGCATATGTGCATATATGAATATTCGCATATTCCTTGTTTTCACTTGTGGGCCAACTAATTGATGCAAATACACTTGTCAGAGGTTATCAACAACATCCTTAGCAGCCAATAGTAAAGTTTCCCACCCCCTCACAGTTTCCTTCCTCGAATACGCAAATATGCGAATATATAATGAATATTCGTCTATATATTCGCGAAATATCGCGAATTCGAATATGGGCAATGCTGCTCATCACTATACTTTAACAGCATCACATTAGTAACACATTACAATGACAAAGTCCCGTACAATCTTCTTTTGCAAACTTTTTCGCAACTGTATGCAAGCACAGTTCAGACTCAGACTGGTATAGCCCAGTGGCAAGGTGTTATTAACCCCTAATGTTCGTCACACCAGAGTGGTTTTTCCAGTAACCACACAAAGGGTAGCACCGCTATCCCAAGGTTAGGCAGGGCAATAACAGTCCAAGACCAGGTAAGGGTTAATGGTAGCTTTACTGAGGTTAGACCGTTGATAAAGTCTTTACAGCTAGGTCAGAATCCCAGAGAGTCGACCAGTAACATGGAAAGGGCCTTGCAGCTTGCTGAGACTTGCAGTACTTTTGGGTCAGAATACAGCCACTCTGACTATAATTGACTTTACTAGTGACTTTACTTTGGTATAGACAGCAGACATAGTTGAGTTGACTTACTGACAATGTGACTGGTGTGCACGCTTCATGGCCTCCAGGTGTACTGGACACAGGATCTGTGATATCTGTGCTTTGCTGTTCGTCAGGATCTAAGAGAGAGATTGTAATGGGGGGGGGGGCAAGAAGCCCATAGGTCAAGCTGCATGTCAGGTGGTCAACTGTGCTCTCTGGGTAACATAACACATAATGTGAACATAAAATGTGATACCTCTAAAGGTCCTTTATACTATGTATACCTATACATAACATTATGCACTATATTTACAACACTTTACATGACATTAGACTTATTGATATAGGAGAGACACTGCAGAAGAGCCCCCAGGCCAATGAGGGACTCAACTTCACAGGGCCTAAGTACTGTACAGGAGTATATCCTGTATTGGGACATTACAAACCCCCCCAACTTAACAGAAGTCGCCCTCAACGAAGGGTCCTGTCGGGATTGAGGGTCGAAGCGGCCTTGGGGCTGAGTGCAGTCCTGGGGAATTGCAATTAACGTCCATTTCCAGGCTGTGGTTTGGTTTGAGAAACTGATTACACAATAGAGTCTTTGTATAATTGTCCATATATGTCCATACATGCTCTGACGAATTTTTGCTCAACGGAGAACAGAGATTACTGGAGAATAACGACTATGATTAAAACTGACAGTAGATTATACATGACAATACTTTATACATTACTAGACAATTGGTGGATTAGGTTGCCGGAGGCTTTCTGCCCAATGCCTTGGCTACTGAGGTCCCTTGGCATTACACACTTCTCCCCAGAACACTCTTTATAATTAAAGCTAGACATTTATTTAGCTAGACATTTTTGTAGATAACATTTGCTGGGATTTGCAGTACTTTTGGGTCAGACTTCAATACAGCCACTGTGAGTATAATTGACTTGACTAGTGACATGACTTTGGTAGAGATAGCAGACATAGCTGAGTTGACTTACTGACAATGTGGCTGGTGTGCAGGCTTTATGGCCACCAGGTGTAGTGGACACAGGATCTGTGATGTCTGTGCTTTGCTGTTTCTCAGGATCTAAGAGAGAGATTGTAATGGCTCCCCTTTTATAAAGGGGGGTCTGAGCAAGAAGCCCTAAAGGTCCTTTATACTTTATATACCTAAACATAACATTATGCACTATATTTACAACACTATACATAACATTAGACTTACTACTATGGGGTAGATACTGCAGGAGAGCCCCCAGGACAATGAGGGACTCAGACAGGGCCTAAGTACTGTATAGGAGTATATCCTGTACTGGGACATTACACAATATGTCTACTTTATGTTGGCATCATAAAATAGACATGATTTTACTTTTTAAAGACAATAGAGGGCTTCAAAGTTTAGCAGCAATTTTCAGATTTTTCACAGAAATGTAAAAATGTGAACTTTTCAGGGATCAGTTCAGTTTAAAGTGGATTTTTTTTGTTAGAAATCCCCCATAAATGACCCCATTATAAAATCAGCACCCCTCAAAGTATTGAAAAGGACATTAAGAAAGTTTGTTATCCCTTTAGGTGTTTCACTGGAATAGTTGCATAGTGGAGGTAAAAAGTCTGAAGTGTCAGACAGAAGTGGTCTCCCGCCAGACACACTGGGACTTCAGCTGATTAAACCGCACAGTGCTGCGGGAGCGTGGATTTACTCAATGCCATACAGTGGCGTAGCAATAGAGGTTGCAAAGGTCGCAATTGCGACCGGGCCCCATAGCCAGGGGGCCCACAGGGCTGGAGCATAAACTTAGTGATTTATTTATGTGTGGCAGAGACTGTTATACAGGGTGTATGCAGGAGTCACAAGAGCAAGCTCCTGGTACGTCACAACCCTCCTCCTCCCCAGAGCTTGGCTTCACAATTCAGCCAGTCTTTGACCCCCTCTGTCACTACAGACCCTCTGAGCCTCTATCCCACCAAGCAGTCTGCTCACTCCTGCCTTTTCTCTACCCATGACAAAAAAACAAACACGCAAAACTATTCCTTACATTGCAGGCAGATCAGGGTGAGGGGGCACGGGGGGCCACACAGTAAATATTAGGGAACAAAAGTGACTAAAGTTCAGGAGGGAAGCATTCTGCCAATAAGACTAATAGATAGGAATGGGTACAGGACATACACAACTACCTTCATCTGAGGCAGTGTTTCCCAACCAGGGTTCCTCCAGGTGTTTCAAAACTACAACTTCCAGCATGCCTGGACAGCCAAAGGCTGTCCAGGCATACTGGGAGTTATAGTTTTGCAACATCTGGAGGCACCTTGGTTGGGAAACACTGAGAGGGGAGAGGGATATTTGCTACATAATTTTCTACTTGGCTTACTATAGGAAGTGGTTCTTCTCTAAGTAACTGGTAGGGTTAGGGCCAGTATACACTGAGAATCTGCTTTGCAACAGCCCCATATTGCTGTCAATGGGATTCTGCTGCTGAATTGCAACTGCAGAATTTCCTCTGCAGGATTTCTGCCAAAAGTATGAACATGTTCATTCTTTTGGCAAAATTCAGTGTAGATTGGAATTGTTGTCAATGGTGACAGTGCAGGTCTGTGCCATCACGTCTGTGCGATCCTAGTGCCAGTGGCACCCGATTCACTAAGAATATCTGCCTTGAATTTGTACAGGTGGAAATTTTCAGTGTGAACATACCCTTAAATGGTTTTCTGCTTTTTCAATTAATGCACCTTAATCACTAGAACATTAACAGAAATACTTCAGGGATTAATAGGGGAGGACCCCGTATGCCCAAATTTGGATGCAGATTACCCTTGGTGAAAGTATTATTACATAAGAAAAACACCAATGAGGTATAAAATATAACTTTTACTTAATAATCATATAAAAAAAAGTGTCTCAGAACATCATGGTTACTGTATTAGTCACCAAGAGGGGAAGGGGGTACGGATACAGGTGAATACCTATACTACCGAAATGGGCCCTTACTAAATAAGTGTGGATAGGAAAGGAATCATAAAAACAATACCAACAGTCTCGGATAAGAATTCTGGCAAGTACACTCCAAGTGAAATAGATGATGGGCCAATTCATATGGATAATAAAATTAGCTTTATTTTATAAGGTACCATGCACTTTAGCATTTCTGGCCCAAACAGGGATATTTATCAGCCATGAAACACACATATAAAAGGAGTCATTATAAATGGCAATATGGAATAGTGGTTCCAGGTCACTAGTGTGACTGAGTCGAATCAGTATGTTTCATGCCTGATAAAGATCCCCATTCAGGCCAGAAACGCTAGAGCGCATGGTACCTTATAGTCTGCTAGGCCAATTTTTTGCATCGGGGACTGGTGGTTTCCAGCTAAGCCCCTGATGCCATATATATATGTGTATATATATATATATATATATATATATATATATATATAATATAACAAAGTGCACAAAGGTACCGCATCACCATATGGCATTCTGAGGGAAGGGGTTAATAAATCAATCGAAAAAGCAAACTTTCCATGTAAAAATTGCTCTTATTGTAAATACAATAATGCCAAGGGAAATTCAGATTAGGGGGTTTTAATGTTAACATCAAGCAATTTCTTAACTGCAAAAAGTTTGTAAGTGGTGTATTGTTCAATATTCCCATGTGGATCCTATTGCATTGGAAAAACAAAAAAGAAATCTGTGTACAAGATTACAACATCTCTACTCATTTCCTACATGCACGAGTGCCATTATGGCAACATACAGGGATTGAAATTTGCTGTTCTAGATGGAATAAAGATACCACCCATGGGCAAGGATCATCATGTTCATTTACTCTGAAAGGAAGCAAAATGGATTATGCTCTTGAACTCACTCGGACCTCTTGGTCTAAATGAATGCAATGCGCTCAGTTCTTTTATTAAAATCATGCCTCTGTTCTATTGTTTTCAACAACATGTTTTTATTTGTATATTTGTAGCAATAGCAATGAAGATCTTTTGTTTAGATCATAGGGTGTGGATTACATCATGGATGCTGAGAATGAAACAAGGTCTTCTCTGAGCTTAGTTTCCCGGCTAAACTCTGCTTGGTAACGCCTACATTTCTCTTGATAAATACCTACCTGTTGGGGGCATTTTTCGAATTGGGAAAATACCTACTGGGGGAATCCACTTAATGGGGGGATTTATCTACCTTCCAGGGACATTTATCTAATGAAAAAAGGTGAGAAATATACTGGAAAAGTGCAAAGCCTAAGATTGTTGTCTGGCAGATTGTGTGGAGACAAGTCATGGATGGAAATAGAACTACTTTGAGAAGACGTCCTTGGATGTGACTGCTACATAATCACTTTCAATCACGTTCTGCAGAGTCTGTGTTGAGATCACCACTATATGGGCACTGTATAGGAGGGGGTCTGTGTATAGTGGTGTTTATTCAGTATCAGTATGGTGATATTATCCGGTCACTATGTGGAGGTAATAGTTGTAATGGTAGTGGTCATGGCTTGGCGCAATTAGTTGTCCCTTGCATATTGTAATTATTGGTGCCAATTTTCTATTAATAGCAGTTTTCATTTAAACAGCATCATGGTATTATTTAGCCAATGCAATGATAATGTAAAGTCCTGGTGTCAAGGTATTATTTCCTTTTTAAAAGAAACCAATTGCATACATAATGATAGCTTGCCTTGCCCTGGATGCTCACACTATGCCACTGCTTCTATTACGTTATTGCAAATGGATGTTACAAGTTATGAAAACTAGATTTTTGGAAATAGGTTGTTGATACAGGGGTTATTTCGGTTGACATATTTAAAGACAGTATAGAGAAGTTGGCTGTTACTTACCTCTGAACAATAGCCAGAATATTGAACTGTTAGCTGATTTTTCACTGCTGCCTGAATAGAATGACTAGGTTCATAGAGCGTTAACTACTGCAATGTTAAAGGGGTACTCCGCCCCTAGACATCTTATCCTCTATCCAAAGGATAGGGGATAAGATGTCTGATCGCGGGGGTCCTGCCATTGGGAACCCCCGCGATCTCTCCTGCAGCACCCCCTGTCATCTGCTGCATGGAGCGAACTTCGCTCTGTGCCTGATAACGGTCGATACAGGGGCCGGAGTATTGTGATGTCATGACCCCGCCCCCTCATGACATCAAGGTCCGCCCCCCCAATACAAGTCTATGGGAGGGGGGATGTGACCATGCCCCCTCCTATAGACTTGCACTGAGGGGGCGGGTCGTGATGCCACGAAGGGGTGGGCTCCCATGATACTCCGGCCCCTGTATAGTCTGTCATCAGGCATGGAGCAAAGTTCGCTCTGTGTAGCAGATGACAGGGAGTGCTGAAGGAGAGATGGCAAGGCTTCCCAGCGGCAGGACCCCCACAATTAGACATCTTATCCTCTATCTTTTGGATAGGGGATTAGATGTCTAGGGGCGGAGAACCCCTTTAACTACTTGCTTACTCTCAATAGACTACTAACATCCTGGCTGTCCACCATTGTCGATGGGCATGTTAAATGTGCCATTTCAGGGAAGAGTTACATTTCCTGTATTAAAAATAAGATTGCGAACAACATTTCACTTTGTTTATGTATCTCTCTCTTTTTGTGTGTATTTATGTATTCATGTTCAGTGTTTTTTTTTTATTTTTGGCTGCTCAGCAATTTGAAGAATACTGTCATATAGTGTTGGTGATTAATCCCTTAGATAACTGCGTTTACTAAAGTGTTAGTGATATTTTTAGACACACTTCATTCACTTTCTGTTTAAATATTTTTTTAAAGATTGTCTAGGCTTATTGGTGATGACTGATGGAAGCTGACACCAGTTTCTTTTAAATTATGATTAATCCTTCCCAGGACTGCAAATAAAATAAAGACAAATTGATTCATTGAGCTCATTACTTTTGGCCCAACAAACCATGAGATTTGTATAAGCAGATAGCCTAGTTAATTTAGAAAAATAACATGCATGATCCATAGAAGACACAAAAATATTTTCTTTCATTTAACTAGAAGAAAAAAAGTTAAGATTATGCATGGATGAGCTATCAACATTGTTTTTTTTAAACCTAGAGTTACCTGAATGAAAAATATAAGCTTGTATAAGGCTCAATTCACGCATAATGACATAACCAACACATGTTACTTTAACCCCTTAAAGAGATTGCCTGATCCAGTCTGGTTTGAGTGGTGCAATAATGTGAAATCTCTGCACTATTTACTACTAACCCCCAGAATCTTGTAGGCAACAGGCCTGTGGACCACAGGACAAATGGCGGGACAGGGAAGTATGGTATTTACAAAGGCTCTATTGCTCTATTAGGAAACCCCATAACGTGTTTCTAAATTAGATAGTGGCCCTTCATCAGATGTAGGAGACCATGGAACTTCTGAGAGACCGGGAATTTTTGTAATGTTGATCGGGGAGAAGTCAATCAAGGTGCGTACATCAAGATAAAATTCCTTTAATAGTTAAGGTGCAACGCATTTCACTGCACAGGCGCAGCTTCCTCAGGCATGACAAGTGCAGGTAAGCTTAGGGTTATATACCACATAGTTAACCTTTCAAGTAACAGACAAAATTAGCATGCATATAAAAAAATTATAAATTCAGATAACAAAAAATATTTTTCCAACAGAACAGAACTTAATATACAATATAAGACTGCAGACTGCACTACAAAAACTATATTATTAAGAAAGTATTAAAAACCATATAAACTTGTGTAAATTTTTACAAAAAAAGATAGCGGCACTCCCCCATAAAAATAAGCAATGAACAAACTCCAATAAAAAAAAAATGATTTTGTTTGAAGAAAAATGTTTACAAAAAGAAATATGTATAATTATGTATGAAATATTTCTTGTAATGATATCAGAAAATTAAGAAAAAAATATGCTGTATCTAATCGGGGCCCGAGGACCAGGGCCCATCCACAGCCTGCACCCACTGCACCTAGTTCAACTTGAGAGTGCTGCTCCACCTGCTTCTCTACCTAGTGGTCAACAGAGCTTGCACCTATACTTTCCTGCTATGGAACCTCATCTGGATGCTATCCCGACTATATCCCAAAATGTCTTTTCTTATACGGATCAGGATGCGGATCGGATTCTCCAATATATAGGCGGTGATCCTTCATTTTTACACATGCCTTCACAGAAAGATCTTCAAAGAAGGTATGAGAATGAGACTAAACGTCTTTTGTCATTAAATCTACACCTCTATACCACACACAGAGGGAATACAATGCGTACAACAGACCATCATTGGGGATTTCACTTCTGAACAAGTGTCTTTTTTGATGGACTTGCTAACCTTGGTGCTTACTAGGAATTACTTTGTATTCAATGACGAATACTTTATTCAACAGGTCGGCACCGCAATGGGCACCAATGTGGCGCCGACCTACGCAAATTTGTTCGTCGCTGGTCTTGAGGAGCAGCGCATCTATGTGTCCCACCACTTCAGCCATGTGCTGGGGTGGAGGAGATACATTGACGATATTTTTATCGTATGGGTGGGCTCCCAAGACCAGCTGGGAGACTTTCATGCATATTTAAATACCATTCATGAGAACATACACTTTACTCTTACCTCTTCCAAGTCTGGTGTCCAATTTTTGGACACCTGGGTTGAGGTCAGTGGCAATTGCTTATCCACTGACCTCTACACTAAGGATACGGACTGTAACTCCATTTTGAAATATGACAGCTGCCACCAAGTCGATGCTGAGGTCCCTGCCCACCAGTCAGTTATTGAGGGTGAAAAGGATCGTCAGCACTCCTGACAAACTCGAACCAGCTATGGATAAAATAGCAGACAATTTTTTACAGAGAGGGTACCCGAGGAAACTTATTTCCAGCTGCCGGGATAAGGTTCAAGCAGCCTCTAGACATGATCTTTTAAACCCCACTAAACACGCTTCCATGAACAAAAGAGTAGCGTTTGTGTCAACATACAATAATACCTCTGGAAAAATATCTACCATATTGAGGAAATTTTGGGTGCTGCTCCAGAAGGAGTACCCAAGCATTCCTGAATTTCGAATACCACCTTTGATGGCTTATAGACGCCCTAGGAATCTGAAAGACCAAATCATCAAGGCGGATGTATCCCTGAGGAAACAGACTCAGAGATTTTTGACAGTGGAAAACACTGGCTCTTACCCGTGTAGAAGATGCGTGAATTGCACCTACATGGTGAAAGGCAGTTTTTTTCAACACCCTACTACTGGTAGAAAATATAAAATCCCCTACTATTTGACATGTACGAATGATTTTGTCATCTATATACTATGGTGCCCCTGCAAAAAACTATATGTAGGAGAAATGACCTATGATTTCAAAACACGTATGAATCAACATCGTTACACTATACGGAAACAAAAACAAGACCTACCAGTTCCGAAGCATTTTCTAGAGGCAGGCCATGGAGAAAAGGACCTGAAATGCATGCTAGTTGATCACGTCCCCCCCCTTAAAAGGGGTGGGGACCGTGTAAGTTTACTAAAAAAGAAGGAACTCAAATGGATTTTTCAACTTCATACCCTCAAACCAGAGGGTCTGAATGTTGACTTTAAGGTAACACATGCTATTTGTAACGCCTAAATTGAGATAACATGACACATCCTGACCTGTGTAATAAGTGTTTTTCTAGTTAAATATTTTGTAATATATACAATATTTCCTTTATCACATTAATAATACTTTCTTTTTGTGTTCTGATCCAGGTCCAACGTGGAAACCCGACGAGATCTCCATCATCCACCTGAAAGCTGAAACCTCCATTAGGATTATCCTCTCTCCCCTTTTTTTATATATCTTATATATTTTTTTTATCTGCTTTGGGCCAGGATGTGGACTCCAGTTTAACTAGAGTGGCGCTTTCCTGCTATGGAGAACTGGATGCTGTGGACGGGCTAGACATCCATCGGGTACATTTATTCTCCATATCAGGGGCCGGTGTCTTCTCTGCTATAACCCGTACCATATAGGTGGTCTAGCAGGTATCACGGTGCACTGGTGAACTACCCCTACCAGTGGGGAAACAACCATCAGTTGCACTGACACCGGGGGCCCGCTGGGAGAAGTACTGGCAACACAGGGACTATGTCAAGCCTTAAACTGTCCACTTTCCAGCACCTAAGATGGCTGACCGGGAGCTCAAGGCGCCGAGGCGCAGGCGCGAGCTCGGTCGACAAGTGCGCAGGCGCCAATACTACGAGAGAGGGCCTGCCAATACTCAAGATGGCTTGTAGTCTCCAGCTGGAACACCACGCATGCGTGAATTGGAATACCACAGGCCTTTGAACCGGAAGTTTGGATCCGGTCACCGGAAATCACTACAGTCGGCAAGGACGCCGATCATCTATCACATTGCTTTTTTTGTTCCTATGGAGGTATCAGGGGGATTGTTTGAGATCTGTATGTTCGGGTCCCACGTCTGGGACTGGAGGTATGGACTGATTGGCACGGAACAATGCTCCATAACACTGCACTGCATAGCAATCGTTTATTGTATGCGTAGCACAAATGTTTTGTTTTTTACATTTTTTGTTGTTACACTTTATTTTTGCAGTAGAACAGGGTTCCCTGTACATGAGATGTATAGAGGTATATTACTGTAAACTTACTTGTTTGTTTACACATGCAAATTATTGTACGCCCACAGGAAGTGAGGTCACATTGTCTCTCCCTATTTAATGCACTCACTATGTAACTTGCACTGCTTGAGGACGGCCACGTGAGGTGGTTGAAACGTCGCTATTGCTTTTTGGTGATAAATAAAAGTCACTATTCTTCACTACGCTGGAGTGCTGCTGCGTTTACTTGGTTGCTATGTAAATAAAAATATATATAAAATGAACCAAAAAAATTAATTACATAATAGATGGATAAAAGAATTATAAAAAATTAACAAAAAAAATCTGTGAGAAAAAACAATAGTAATATGCTCCACAGCTCATCGGTCATTCTCCACCACTTCATTTAGCCCTGAAGGGGCCAATTATGCCAATTTGTGAATCCAAAATGATTCTCTATTTATTAATTGCTGATATCTGTTTGATTTATCCTTCGGGATATTTTCTATAATTTTTAGATGTAGGGAATCAATCGATCCCTGATGTATGTTGGTGAAATGTATCGATAAGCTGTGGAGCATAAAGCCATGTTTAATATTCCATCTATGCTTGTTCATCCGCGATCTGAACAGTGCGGCCGACAATTGGAGATTGCAACTGCATGAGAGCAGATATACTGCATAATTTGTCTCACAGTTATTAGTACCTTTAATCCTATATTTCTTCCCTGTCTGGGAGGACACAAAATCATGTGTTTCCACATTTATTAGTTCAGATCAGCTTTTTCTGCACTGGGTACAAGAAGACCTTTGTGAATAAGGGATATATGTTAATTTTTTTTTAATTTGCCAGGAGCAATCAAATTGTGAAGATTTTTAGAACGTCTAAAAGTGACGCTAGGGGTAACAGGAAAGAGGTCCTTCAGGATGGGGCTTCATCAAATGAAACAGAGATATAGGTAAAATGGTCATGGAACACACACATGCACACACACACACAATAATGCAAAGGAGACTATCCTACAATGAAGAAAATATATGTAAGCATAAAAGAGATTATGCATAATTTATTATACTTGAAAATAGTAAAGCTAATGCAATAGTAAGGGTGGTCACAGTGCTGTAAAATGCCTGCATTTGGGGTGGAGCTTAGGTTCCAAAAGCCGGGGGAATGGAGAGGAATGGTAATAATGGCCGCACTGTAGGAGATGAAGAAGAAGGCCTGAATCCTTTCATCGACAGGGTGATCAATAAGAAAGTAAGGGCATGTGCACACTGAGGAAATTCAGCAAGGAATTTCCTCAGAGGATCTGCGCTGGTTAAAATTGGGGCTTAGTTCACGCAGAATGTCGAAAATACAAATGCCATTGACTTTTTTTCCCAACTAAATTCACTCCAAAAGAATGAACATTAATTACAATTTCAAAATGCCAATCTAAGAAGTGCTTAAATTTATTGTATTTTGTAGGCATTTATTTTTCTATTTTTATTATACACTTCCCACCATTTTCTTGTGTTTGAATAAAACAAAGGCAGAAAAAAAAGATAAAATAAAAGCATTGATAAATCAGCTAGACATTGTAAAAGCTTGGCTTTACATGGGCTATTATTCAGAATAGATAATGAATATAGGAATGCATTATATATAAAATAATAGCATTTTTGCTATAGATTAAAGTCTACTTTTGCAGCCTGCACAGTCACCAGCCACTAGTACCAGTTGATCATTAATTTTGCAGCACAATAGAATTTTTAGGGGACTGAAAGTGCAAAAATAAATGAAAAATAATGTTTTAAAAATATACAGGATCTCCATTAATAAAAATTCAAATCAATCTCCTTTTCATATTTTTCAAATAAAATATCTAACATCCGAAAAATAATGTACATTAATATCATTGTTAAAATAAACATTAGTGCTCCCACGTGGTGGAAAAAAATATACAAAATACCAGAATTGCAGGATTTGTGCACCTCATATCTTGAACAACAAAAGGATCAAAAAGTACCATCGACCCCAAAATGTTACCAATAAAAACTACAGATGGCACAAGAAAATGAGCCCTCAGGTCGCTTAACAAATAAAAATATAAAAAGGTAATAAGGGTCTGAATATTGCCATGGAAAGATTTTTATAATTATTTAAAAGTAGTGTGATGAAGTGGCAAGGAAAGGGTGTATTTCCTTGGCTAACCCTGGAGAATCTCACCTGCTTCTTAATTAATGAGGCAGGAGAGAAGGGAGGTGTGTATATAAGATGGAGAGTCAGTCTAATCTGTGCTCTTCCTAGGAGACAGCAAGTGGGCTGTAGGGGAGAGATAGAGCCTGCTGAGGAGTACACAGCCCGAGCTATGTGTGGCTCAAAGAGTGACAAGAATTGTGAGTAGAAGGTTGCAGGGGACATATGTTTAACTGGCTGAGGGAAGCTCAGCGGTTGTTAGTCAGGACAAGCTGATCTGTTTAGTCAGTGACCAGACGGTCTAGGATTTTGTTTTGTTCCTGTTTTTTGTTTATTTTTTCCCCCTACAACCTGTCTAATAAAACTGTCAAGGTGCCAGATTTGCATTATAAATGTTTGTTTGCTGGTTTATTGAGAAGAAACGCATTCTGTGGCGTAGTCCAGGACGATCCCAGAGTGAATCCCCGAGGATGGTTCCTTACAGTAGTTGCAAGTAGGATAGATAGATAGATAGATAGATAGATGGAGAGATAGATAGATAGATAGATAGATAGATAGAGAGATAGATAGATACAAAGCGTCACTTCAAGGAAACCACCACTCACTAGGTCTGGTTAAAGTGCAGGCTTTTTATTGCATCAGAGCAAAAATATAGATAGATAGTTAGATAGATATGAGATAGATAGATATGAGATAGATAGATAGATAGATAAGATAGATAGATGAGATAGATAGATGATAAATAGATATTAGATAGATAGATAGATTAAATAGATAGATAGACATTAGATAGATAGATATGAGATAGATATGACATAGATAGATAAATATATATGAGATAGATAGATATGAGATAGATATATAGAAACATAGATATTAGATGGATAGATAGATGATAGATAGATAATTAGATAAATAAATTGATATGAGATATATAGATAGATAGATAGATATACAGCAACAGAAGAATGCAGCAGCACACTGCCAGCATAAAGATATAGGTGCAACATGAATATGCAGTTAAAACATGGAGAGCTATACAGCTATGGTGTAATAGATGCAAATGTGAAACTATGAAATAGTTCATTGTCTAGACAGATAGATAGATAGATATTAGATAGATAGATATGAGATAGATAGATAGATAGATAGATATGAGATAGATAGATAGATATGAGATAGATAGATATAAGATAGATAGATAGATAGATAGATAGATAGATAGATCGATAGATAGATAGATGGAAAGATAGATATGAGACAGATAGATAGATCATAGATAACTCAATATTAGATAGAGAGATAGATTGAGAAATAGATAGATATGAGACAGATAGATATTAGATCAGTGGTTCTTAACCTTGTTGGAGGTACTGAACCCCACCAGCTTCATATGCGCATTCACCAAACCCCTCTTAATTGGAAAAATAAAATATGATTTTTTCAAATTCAAAACATAGGAGGTATATATTTAAGTATATATTTATACATAGGTGCACAAAATGAACAAAACCATTAAGAACAAAGAACAAAACCATGAAAACATGATTTTCACACACAAAAAAAAGCATAATGAATATTTACTGCAAATCAGTGTGACTTCTGCTGTTGTCTTTCAGAGACCAGTTCAGAAATGCGCAGCTTTACCTTGGCAAGTGCCACTCTCATGTCATTTTTGCAACAATGGCAGTGTTCCCCCACATTAGGCAGGCAGTGTTCCCCCACATTAGGCAGGCAGTGTTCCCCCACATTAGGCAGGCAGTGCTCCCCCACATTAGGCAGGCAGTGTTCCCCCACATTATGTAGGCCAGTGGTCTTTAACCTGCGGACCTCCAGATGTTGCAAAACTACAACTCTCAGCATGCCCAGACAGCCGTTGGCTGTCCGGGCATGCTGTGAGTTGTAGTTTTGCAACATCTGGAGGTCCGCAGGTTGAAGACCACTGATGTAGGCAGTGTTCCCCCAGAGACATACAGCCTCCAGCCATATACAGTGTATGCCTGTGTACTGCCCACTTCAGTGCTCCGACCACCGTTCTGGCTACAGCAGTAGGTCTCGGACCAGTGGTCGGAGCACCGAAGATGACGTGTCGCTGGTCACTTACCAAGCTGGCCAGCGCGTGTCTTCCTCCTTCTCTATCCTCCGGTCCTCGGTGCCTTCGTTTCCATGGGCCCACGCATGGGATGTCAGTGACGTCCCGGCCTGTGTTTTTAAACTTAACGCGGGGCCGCAGGGAGTTAATAGTGATGGGGGGGAACTGCCCCGTCGCTACAGGACGGCCAATCACCGTCTCTGCTCGGGGCCCAGGGCCAGTTCGGTTTGCCTGTCCTGTTGCGACCTTCACCTGCTGAACCCCCGGGACTGACTCACCGAACCCCTGGGGTTCGATCGATCCCAGGTTCAGAACCACTGTATTAGATAGATAAATGATAGATAGATATTAGATAGATAGATATATAGATGGAGAGATAGATAGATATATGGAGAGACATATATAAATTGGGAGTAGCTGTAATAATGCTATCCAGCAGAATGAAGATAAAAAATGTCAATTTTATCCCACCGTAAACTGTGTAAAAACAGAAATATTTTGCAGATTTGTATGGTCTTCACTGCACTATTTCTCCCTTTACTATCTTCCATCCCAAAATAATAACGGGTTAAAATGGATAATGTTAAAAATCCCATAGACTATAATGGGGTTTTCTAATGGCCGTATAGGATTTTGTAACTGCTGTTTTACAGCCTATTTTCAGACAAAACTTCAAACAAATCTTTAAAACAGAGACATTTTGTAGTGTGAAAGGGGCCTAAGAATAGGCTCACATCTCCACATTTTGCTGCATATTATTTACAGCTGATTTTGCCACCCATTGAAGTCAATGGGGGAGATTCATCAAAACCTGTGCAAAGGAAAAGTTTTCCAGTTGCCCGTAGAAACAAATCAGATCTTTTCATTTTGCAGAGGCCTTGTTAAAAACAAAAGAAGCGAGTTGAACTTTTCATCTGGACAGGTTTTGATAAATCTCCCCCTATGAGTAGCAAAATAAGGTGCTAAAATATGCGAAATATGCAACAAACGTACACATGTGTGAACACTCGCGTGGGCTAGTTTTCTAGTCTTTAGGGTTTATTTTTTTTTTGCAAATTTTTTTTACTTGGGAAAAAATACACCACAAAAATTTGACTTGGGAAAAAATACACCACAAAAATTTGAAATAATAAAGTCTTGGTGTTTTGTTTTTCTTTGATTTTTTTTTTCATCACAAGTCATGTAACAAGTTGTGGGGACTGCCAGTGTGAGGCCAGCTTTAAAGGGGTTGGAAAACTTTTTTTTTTTTTTAATCAACTGGTGCTAGAAAGTTAAACAGATTTGTAAATTACTTCTATAAAAAAAAATCTTAATCCTTCCAGTACTTATTAGCTGCCGAATACTACAGAGGAAATTCTTTTCTTTTTGGAACACAGAGCTCTCTGCTGACACGTCTGTCCATTTTAAGAACTGTCCAGAGTAGGAGAAAACCCCCATAGAAAACATATGCTGCTTTGGACAGTTCCTAGAATGGACAGAGATGTCAGCAGGGAGCACTGTGTTCCAAAAAGAAAATAATTTCCTCTGTAGTATTCAGCAGGTAATAAGTACTGGAAGGATTGAGATTTTTTAATGGAAGTAATTTACAAATCTGTTTAACTTTCTGCCACCAGTTGATAAAAAAAATAAAAAAGTTTTCCACCGGAGTACCCCTTTAACCCCTTAAGGACGCAGGACGTAAATGTACGTCCTGGTGAGGTGGTACTTAACGCACCAGGACGTACATTTACGTCCTAAGCATAACCGCGGGCATCGGAGCGATGCCCGTGTCATGCGCGGCTGATCCCGGCTGCTGATCGCAGCCAGGGACCCGCCGGCAATGGCCGACGCCCGCGATCTCGCGGGCGTCCGCCATTAACCCCTCAGGTGCCGGGAGCAATACAGATCCCGGCATCTGCGGCGGTTCGCGATTTAAATGAACGATCGGATCGCCCGCAGCGCTGCTGCGGGGATCCGATCATTCATAACGCCGCACGGAGGTCCCCTCACCTTCCTCCGTGCGGCTCCCGGCGTCTCCTGCTCTGGTCTGTGATCGAGCAGACCAGAGCAGGAGATGACCGATAATACTGATCTGTTCTATGTCCTATACATAGAACAGATCAGTATCAGCAATCATGGTATTGCTATGAATAGTCCCGTATGGGGACTATTCAAGTGTAAAAAAAAATGTAAAAAAATGTAAAAGTAAAAGTAAAAAAAAAGTGAAAAATCCCCTCCCCCCAATAAAAAAGTAAAACGTCCGTTTTTTCCTATTTTACCCCCAAAAAGCGTAAAAAACATTTTTTATAGACATATTTGGTATCGCCGCATGCGTAAATGTCCGAACTATTAAAATAAAATGTTAATGATCCCGTACCGTGAACGGCGTGAACGAAAAAAAATTTAAAAAGTCCAAAATTCCTACTTTTTTAATACATTTTATTAAAAAAAAATTATAAAAAATGTATTAAAAGTTTTTTATATACAAATGTGGTATCAAAAAAAAGTACAGATCATGGCGCAAAAAATGAGCCCCCATCCCGCCGCTTATACGGAAAAATAAAAAAGTTATAGGTCATCAAAATAAAGGGATTATAAACGTACTAATTTGGTTAAAAAGTTTGTGATTTTTTTTAAGCGCAACAATAATATAAAAGTATATAATAATGGGTATCATTTTAATCGTATTGACCCTCAGAATAAAGAACACACGTCATTTATACCGTAAATTGTACGGCGTGAAAACGAAACCTTCCAAAATTAGCAAAATTGCGTTTTTCGTTTTAATTTCCCCACAAAAATAGTGTTTTTTGGTTGCGCCATACATTTTATGATATAATGAGTGATGTCATTACAAAGGACAACTGGTCGTGCAAAAAACAAGCCCTCATACTAGTCTGTGGATGAAAATATAAAAGAGTTATGATTTTTAGAAGGCGAGGAGGAAAAAATGAAAACGTAAAAATTAAATTGTCTGAGTCCTTAAGGCCAAAATGGGCTGAGTCCTTAAGGGGTTAAGCTATGTTAACAGATTGTTTTTTGTATTTTGGAACCATAAAATGGAGGTTTTACAGCTGATAAAACAGCCATATTTTTCTTCACATATGTAATAATGGTAAAGGTGAAATTTGTACAGGTGTAGAATTGAGGGCACAGCTGTTTAAAGAAAAATAGGAAGTTTTTTGTTCATATTTTGGTGCATAGGCATTGGTTGGGGTATTACATTTCTAAGCCTCATTTTTTACCAAAACCAGAAGTCAAACCAGCACACACAAAAAAATAAAAATAAAAAATGTAATGAAAAGGTTTCCAGCTTTTTATGTTTTGGGATCCACTCCTAGATCTGGTAAAAATAATGAGCAAAATGAGGCTCAAGTGGCAGAATGCTACAGATAAAAAAAGGGGCAAAATAATGGTCCAAAAGCAAGAAAAAAAAATGCCCCAAAACAGTTGAATATTTAGCAATTTATTGTAAATCTACCATCACATGTCTGTACCTTTTAGTTCTTTTCCAGCCTTTCTGTTGTGACCAATGAATCAGTCCTGTTCCTGATGTTTCCTTCTCCACAAACCATGATTCTGGTGATTCCTGTTCTATGATCCATGTTTGTAGTGATTTTAGCCCCACAGTCTGTCTTCCTGATGATTCCTGCTCCATGTTGAACTTTGCACTCCGATCGCAAGCTCTGGCCGTCAGAGCAGTGTCCCTGTGTCCCCGTCTGCCGGCGGGGCTGGGGTTTGCATCGCGGGACGCTCCCGCATGTGAATCCCAACCCATCACTCCATGCCACCATGCTCCACTGCAGCCTCCTCCTCTGTGTCTCAGCTCCGGCGTGCGCGTCCCCATCTCCTAGCAAGCGCGTGCGCCGGAGCACTGAAATTTAAAGGGCCAGTGCGCCCATAATTAGTTGTTGCACCTGACACTACATTATAAAGTCCCTGCACCTCCGACACTTCCCTGCCAGATCTTCAGTGCTACTAGCCTGAGATTAAGCGTTCCATATTGCCTGTTTGCCTTACCCGTGTATCCAGACCTTCCCGCTACATTATTTGACTTTGCACCTTTGCCGCCTGCCTTGACCTTCTGCTACATTTGACTACACTACGGCCTTATCCTTCTGTACCTCGCCTGGCCCAGCTACCTGTGTGGTTGAGCCGTGTCAGGGGTAACCTTGCATCAACTACCGAGGCTTGAATAAAATTACAATAAAGAACCGTTACTCACTTCTTTTAATCTCTGAATTATTTGATCGTCTGCCAGGATCTTCTCTAAACTAGACCTTTGTGGGGTCTACAATTTGATTTGTATACGAGAAGGGGATGAGTGGAAGACTGTGTTTAATGCTCATGACTGACATTTTGAGTATCTGGTGATGCCATTTGGACTCTGTAATGCTCCAGCAGTCTTCCAGGAGTTTGTCAATGACATTTTTCGTGATCTCCTATACTCCTGTTTTGTTGTCTATTTGGATCTCATTCTCGTCTACTTGCCCTATCTCCACACTCATCGTTCTCACCTCTGCCAAGTTTTACAGCCCCTCCGAGACAATCATCTCTATGCAAAACTTGAAAAGTGTACTTTTGAAAAGACCAGTCAAGGTCTACAAATAGATCCTAACAAGTTGTCTGCTGTACTGTATTTGCCTCGACCTTCTGACTTGAAAGCGATTCAGCGCTTCCTTGGCTTTGCCAATTATTATCGGCAATTTATTCCACACTACTCCAACTTGGATGCCCCCATCGTCTCTCTTACCAAGAAAACTGCTAATCCGAAATTCTGGACTCCTGAGGCTGAAGAAGTGTTCAAACAGTTAAAATCTGCCTTCATTTCTGCTCCTGTATTGTCGAGACCAGATCCAGGCAAGCCATTTATTTTGGAAGTGAATGCTTCTTCAGTTGGTGCAGGTGCAGTATTGACCCAAAAATCATCCAAAGGAAGAACTGTAACCTGCGGTTTCTTCTCTAAGACTTTCTCTCCTGTGGAGAGAAATTATACAATTGGAGATCACGAGCACTTGGCTATTAAATTGGCCTTGGAAGAATGGCATCATCTCTTGGAGGGCTCTGTACATCCGCTTACTATTTATACTGACCACAAGAACTTGCTATATCTACAAACTGCCCATCGTCTCAACCCTCGACAGGCTCGTTGGTCTCTGTTCTTCTCCAGATTAGATTTTTTTATTCACTTCCATCCAGCAGAGAAGAATCTACATCCTCTGAAGTACACGACCAAGAATCTCACCCTCAACATATTGTACCTTCTAATCATTTCATTTCCGCAGCACTAGCAAGTCTTTAGCACCTGCCTCCTGGGAAGACCTACATTACTCCCCGCCTAAGACTCCGAGTCTTGAAATGGGGTCATTCCTCTCTGTTGGCCGGTCATGCCGGTATTCGTAAGTCCTTGCAACTCATCTCCCGACAGTATTGGTGGCCAACTCTAAAACAAGATGTCATTGACTTCATTCGTTCCTGTTCAGTCTGTGCCCGGGACAAGACCTCTTGTGCCAAGCCTGCTGGTCTACTAAATCCTTTGCCGGTTCCTGAGTTGCCCTGGACCGACATAGCAATGGACTTTATTAGTGACCTTCCTTCTTCTGGCAGCAATACGGTCATCTGGGTTGTTGTGGACCGATTTTCTAAAATGGCTCATTTTGTGCCCTTGCCAGGTTTACCATCTGCACCACAGCTTGCCAAGCTATTCCTTGGTCATATCTTCCGTCTCCATAGATTGCCTACTCATATATAAAGTTCTGGAGGGCCCTCTGCTCTCGTCTCCAAGTTAAATTGGACTTCTTCTCGTCATACCACCCTCAATCCAATTGTCAGGTCGAAAGGGTCATCCAGATCCTGGGGGACTATCTTCGCCATTTTGTCTCTGCTTGCCAAGACGACTGGGCCGATTTACTACCCTGGGCCAAATTTTCTCACAACCATAGGGATTCAGAATCCACTGGGACTTCACCCTTCTTTGTGGTCTATGGGCTTCATCCTCGTCCTCCTCTTTTCTTGTCTTCTTCTTCTTCCGGAGTACCTATGGATGATGAACTGGTGCGGAATTTCGCCTCCATCTGGCAGAAGACTCGTCACTCTCTTCTTCATGCCACGACCCGTATGAAGTCGCCAGAGGACAGGAAAAGATGCCCTCCTCCCAAGTTCTCTTGGGAGGAGTGGTTATTCTCCAAATATATCCGCTTCAAGGTACCCTCTTATTAACTGGGTCCAAAAAAACAACTTAAAAACATCTTAACCTGTGGCTTATTCCCTCTTTCTGCTCTCCTCTTTCTGGATCCCGAATTCCTTCCATGTCTCCCTCTTGAAGCCTGTCATCCACAATCGTTTTTCTCAAAACGACATCTCGCCCTTCTCCATCTCTGGTACCTCTGATGTTTTTGCTGTTAAGGAAATCCTGGATTCCAAGCTGGTCAGAGGAAAATGCTTCTTTCTTCTGGATTGGGAAGGATTCAGTCCAGAGGAGAGGTCTTGGGAACCACAGGACAATATCTTGGACCAGGACCTTCTCAAATAATTTCTGAACCACAAGAGGAGGAGGCGGAGACCAAAGGGGGGTACTGTTACATTCTGCCCTTTGGCCGCAAGCTCCGGCTGTGAGCGCAGTGTTCCTGTGTCCCCATCTGCCGGCGGGGCATGCGAATCCCAGCCCGTCGCTCACCACGCTCCGCTGCCTGCCGCCTCCTCCTCTGTGTCGCAGCTCTGCCATGCGCGTCCCCGTCTCCTAGGGCGCACGTGCGCTGGAGCTCTGAAATCTAAAGGGCCAGTGCGCCCATAATTAGTTGTTGCACCTGACACTATCTTATAAAGTCCCTGCACATCCCACACTTCCCTGCCGGATCTTCAGTGCTCCTAGTATGAGATTAAGCATTCCATATTGCCTGTTTGCCATACCCGTGTTCAGACCTTCCCGCTACGTTATTTGACTTTGCACCTTTGCCACTTGCCTTGACCTTCTGCTACGTTTGACTACGCTACTGCCTTATCCTTCAGTGCCTCGCCTTGCCCAGCTACCTTTGTTGAGGTTGAGCAGTGTCAGGGGTAGCGACCTGGGTGTCGCCTACCGCAGCAAGCCCATCCTGCCTTGCGGTGGGCTCTAGTGAACACCAGCGGCACCTTAGACTCCGGTCCCTGATATGGTCCAACACTCCACAGTCCATGTTCCTAGTGATTCCTGCTGCACAGTCCTTGTTCTCAAGTAGAGGAACAGTTAACATTATAACAGTTGTACAATACCCTTTAGTCAAGTGCTGTACTTGATCTTCTCACTTGGATGTCACTGATGTCATTGATAGTCCTTGGGCCGAGCTGTTTCTCTGACTGCATCATTGTAGTTGACGGTCACTACCACACTGCCTTTACTGTCACTTTTGGTAATCGATCTGCACTCTCTCCATGACCCAGACAGTAGTGTAACAGCTACACTTCTTAAGAACCTCAACTGTACATAGTAAACACCAATGCACCAGTGCCAGCTTGTCACAAAGCCCAGAAGTGCCCTCTTGTCACTTGGTACCTTCCTTATGCATTACACTTCAGGTCATACAATAATTACTGAAATCATACTTTGACAGAAAAATACTCATTTTATTACTCACCAACACAATGGTCACTTGTCACATTTTCACCAACCCTAGACTGCTAGAGCAGGGTCCCTGTTCTAGCCCTTGCAAATTAAAACCTATAGCTACATTACATCCATGGGAAATCTTCTGTACTACCATGTTGTCAAACTGCACATTAACCACAGCAAAAACATATAGGCACAGCGCAATATTCCATACACACAGTACTGCCTTGCCCCCACAATAGAAGACACAAACAGTTAATATAATACAGTCATTTGCAGCTCAACATTGACATAACTGTTTGCAGGAAGGACATCTATCAGTCCCAGGGGGTTCTTGCATAGCTCACTAGTTTCCCTTGTCATCTTCTTTATATACTGTCAATTTACGATACTGAAAAATTGCATTGATGTCTCCAGTGTTGTCACATTCAATTGAACTGGTTAGGACTTTTAGTCCTATTCTACATGTCATGGAGACTTGTGATCATACACACTGTGGACTATGCTCATTTATAGGCACAATGCATGCTTTGTCCAGTTAATGGAGTCTGTAGATAAAAACATTTATTCAAAAATTCATTGGTGTGCATTACATTTTACTACACATTCCCATAGCAAACATTTGTTAAATACATTGTCGTGTAAAAATAGCTTTTATTTACAGAATAGGTGATACTGGTCTAATCATGGTGGGGTCTGACTGGTGGGACCGTGGGGCCATGGAACGTGCTTCAATCATTATTATGGGAGCACCGGAAATGCCCTTATGCTGTACTCGGGTATCTTCGGGATGCCATAGAAAATAATAGAGCGGGTGAGAGAGGGCCTTTGGATATGTTTCTTCGCTTGACAACCCCTTAAAAATATTTGATTTGGAAATGTTCACTAAATATAATGTACGCTTCTCATAAAAATAAAGGGAACACTTAAAAAACACAATGTAACTCCAAGTCTATCACACTTCTGTGAAATCACACTGTCCACTCAGGAAGCAACACTGATTGACAATCAATTTCACATGCTGCTGTGCAAATGGAATAGACAACAGGTAGAAATTATAGGCAATTAGCAAGACACCCCCAATAAAGAAGTGGTTCTGCAGGTGGTAACCACAGACCACTTCCCAGTTCCAATGTTTCCTGGCTGATGTTTTGGTCACTTTGAATGCTGGTGGTGCTTTCACTCTAGTGGTAGCATGAGACGGACTCTACAACCCACACAAGTGACTTAGGTAGTGCAGCTCATCCAGGATGCCACATCAATGCAAGTTGTGGCAAAAAGGTTTGCTGTTTCTATCAGCATAGTGTCCAGAGCATGGAAGCACTACCAGGAGACAGGCCAGTACATCAGGAGACATGGAGGAGGCTGAAGGAGGGCAACAACCCATCAGCAGGACCGCTACCTCTGCCTTTGTGCAAGGAGGAGCACTGCCAGAGCCCTGCAAAATGACCTCCAGCAGGCCAACAGACTCCATGAGGGTGGTATGAGAGCCCGACGTCCACAGGTAAGGGTTGTGCTTACAGCCCAACACCGTGCAGGATGTTTGCCATTTGCCAGAGAACACAAAGATTGGCAAATTCGCAACTGGTGCCCTGTGCTCTTCACAGATAAAAGCAGGTTCACACTGAGCACATGTGACAGACATGACAGAGTCTGGAGACGCTGTGGAGAACGTTCTGCTGCTTGCAACATCCTCAAGAATGACTGGTTTGGCAGTGGGTCAGTAATGGTGTGGGGTGGCATTTCTTTGGGGGGCCACACAGCCCTCCATATGCTTTCCAGAGGTAGCCTGACTGCCATTAGGTACCGAGATGAGATCCTCAGACCCCTTGTGAGACCATATGCTAGTGCGGTTGGCCCTGGGTTCCTCCTAATTTAAGACAATGCTAGACCTATTGAGGATGGAGTGTGTCAGCAGTTCCTGCAAGAGAAAGGCATTGATGCTATGGACTGACCGACCCGTTCCCCAGACATGAATCCGATTGAGCACATCTGGGACATCTGTCTTGCTCCATCCACCAACACCATGTTGTACCACACACTGTCCAGGAGTTGGCGGATGCTTTTGTCCAGGTCTGCCACCTCATCAGAAGCATGCCCAGACATTGTAGGAAGGTGAAACTGGCACGTAGAGGCCACACACACTACTGAGCCTCATTTTGACTTGTACATCAAAGTTGGATCAGCCTGTAGTGTGGTTTTCCACTCTGATTTTGAGTGTGACTCCATATCCAGCTCTCCATGGGTTGATAAATATGATTTCCATTGATCATTTTTGTGTGATTTTGTTGTCAGCACATTCAACTGTGTAAAGATGAAAGTATTTCATACGATTGGTCCATTCATTTAGATCAAGGATGTGTTATGTTAGTGTTCTCTTTATTTTTGAGCAGTGTACAGATACTTGTATTTTACTGGGCAGCCACGTGTTACAGTATGCTTGGAAGAAAGCAGCCATGTTTTTTAAACATTGCACAACTCCTTTAAGTCTGAGAAGGTTCATTGTCTTGAGTTTAATGAAGATATTCCCTATCAGTATCCCTTATTGGGTCAGGTGGCCAGAAAAGAAGGTCCTCTCAGATCCCTCTCTGTTAGTCACAATGATGAGACTCCAGCTTTTTCTGCAGAATCAACTATTTTTGCTTCCTTAATCTGAGGTGGGTTGTTTTTGGTAAGACATCCCGTTTAGGCATCACTTCTAATAACTCCTGAAGGCTTTGGCCCATCTCATACTGTCACTTAAATTGTTTACAGAAAACAGGGAATGCATCATCAAAAAATTACCTATTGTTTAAATAAAGTTTTTATGCTAAACATATACTACCGGGCGGTAGTTTTTCTTTTCTTCCCCATCTGCCCCAGGACATCATGATGATCTCTTCCAGCCAAAACTCTTCAGGACAAAACCTGCAACACAAACATATTAGGCTCTGCACTTTTCCAGCATTATCTTCCCCTTTTCCCCACAAATGCATCCAGTCTCCTCCAAACACAATGCCACCAGCCTTCCCACAAGCCGATGTCCCCCCCCTTGTAGCAGCACTCCTGAGGCAATTGCATGAGTCGCCTTATGGGAGCTTCAGCCCTGTTTGGAGGCGGGACCTACCTTCAAACACATGTCTGCCACCGGGTAGCCTTGTGTGTCTGCTTTTAGAAGAATACACAGTGTATTTTCTACTGTATAGTAGATTTTGCACAGTCTGATATGCACTATGTGTGACCCTACCCTATGCATTGTGAAATTGTGGGGGAGATTTATCAAAACCTGTCCAGAGGAAAAGTTGCCTAGTTGCCCATAGCAACCAATCAGCTCGCTTCTTTCATCTTTAGCAAGGCCTCTGCAAAATGGAAGAAGCAATCGGATTGGTTGCTATGAGCAACTGGGTAACTTTTCCTTTGCACAGGTTTTGATAAATATCCCCCTGTATCTCATGGAAACATCAAACCCCAGCCTTCTAGCCTTAATGGTGCACTTCTATAAGTAAAATGCAAGTTTGTTCATGCAACTTCTTGCTCATTCTCAATGCCCGTTTACATGGGCATTGAGAAAATTATTATGTGACTGTTCCTAAGAGCAGTCGTTCCCAATAACCTGTCCTTGTAAAAGGACCAAAGATCAGTCAGCTGATTGTATCTTTATTGTGGCCAATAAAATGATTATGTAGACAGGAGATGTGTGTCCTATAATTATGAATTTAAATTTCTTGTAAAATGGAGTGTGTTGTTTTTTTTTTTTTTGGTCGCAAATTGTGTCGCATGGAACGTGCAACACAATTTGGGCGCAAAACCTGACAAAAAAGAGTCAGGATCACTTTAGTAACTAAACCCTACAGACTTTACAGTCTGTTGTTAGTGTCATTTATGTATGTGGTAATATTGGTAAAAACTTTATGACTTATACTTTAATAATAGTAGCACATGCGTTTTTTTTTTTACTTCCTGCAGCCTAATAGTGAAGAACATTAGGTTTATGGTAATAATCACAAAAGCTACGCCTGAACAAATTCTCCTTCAGATGTCCATTACTTCCCACTAAATACTTTCAATTTTCTTTTGAATTATTATATTCATAGAAATACATATGCACATTTGTCAAGATCATTTTTTTCAGTACCTTCCCTACCATGAAAGGCAGGAGGTTAAAATCCATCATGATTCTTGCTATTAATGCGGCCTTTCTATGCCTAAAAGCTATTGTTGATGACTGTTTTTACTCACATTTAAATTCAGACAATTGCACAGTTGCATGATTGAGCAGGTAACTCTGTAAA
The DNA here is from genome assembly GCF_029499605.1 of Hyla sarda. Classification (NCBI taxonomy): domain Eukaryota; kingdom Metazoa; phylum Chordata; class Amphibia; order Anura; family Hylidae; genus Hyla; species Hyla sarda. The sequence goes on from NC_079192.1 coordinate 229,710,622, forward strand.
TATGTATCTTCTATCTTCACAAGCAAACACACTGAGCACAACAGGGATTCTTGTTGCAGAGCAGCAAGGACTAAATGATGTTTGAAAATACTTTCATCTAATTCCACCACTTTCATCCACTTAACAATGTAGCATCGGGGTTTGTTCTCAGCGGTCTAACATCTTATGATCCCTCAGGGAAGAATTCTGATGAAGTTATCGGTGACTGGCTGGTAAATTATTCCTAACCACCAGAGTCCTATTCATTCTAAATAGCCTCTAAAGAGAAATTATGGTGTCCTAGACCTGGTCATTTAACTTTTATTTTCCTACAACATAAAGCGAATCTCCTAATTTTTTAAGGAAAATAAAATAGGTGTCATATTCTTGTAAAATGTCACTAAGTCTGTCAATACGGGTTCAACGGATACAATAATCATGGTTTTTTGATGTTTTGACAGAAACAATAAAAAAAGCATATATTTATCTTATTTCTTTCCCCCAAATAAATTGCACTCATCATCAATGTTGTAACAATGTATTTATGGTCTCCCTCTTGGTCTCTTTGCTTTATGTCTTTCCAGGGAAATAAATAGTATGATGCCACAGTTACTACCTGCTTGTAAGGCTGGGTTCACATTACGGAATTTACGACCAGTGCAGCAGAATTCCATTGCTGGAAATGGAATAGGATGATAGGATGTCGCTGCACAGTGCACACTGCGTAGTATGGAAATTCCCGTGCCAAAAGAATGAACTTGACCATTCTTCAGGAGGAATCTGCTCCGCAAACATTACCGTCTATGGGCATGGCAATGTCTGCATGGTCCGCACTCAGAATCTCTGGCCAGATTGTGTGCAGCCGGAGATTCTGAAGTGTGAACCTGGCTTAACAGTTGTCATTGTGTTTACCAAAGGCTTCTTACATCCCTGACTTTCACCAAACTTTAGAATTTTGCCTCTCCCAAACAAGTCCATTCCACCCATTAACCAACAAATACCCCCGAGGATTCCAGGGCATTAATATAATCAACAACTTTTAGGGGTGCCCCCCCCCCCCCAAAAGGGGTTAGCCCTAAACTAGAAATCACCCACCAATTTTATTAAAACTTCAATGCTTTATTTCATATGTTTAAAATGGTCTTAAGTTGAGACAAGGAATTGTAATGTGCTCATTAAAAACACATCCTGTGCTCGGTCAATTCACTGTGTACGTCCAAAGAAATACCAAGTAGTCTTGTAGTCTTTAGCTATTAGCTATGGACATACACATTAATGTTTCTGCAGGCATATATGGCTGCTGTTTAAAATTTTATGCTAGCCATTCGCCCCCCGACGTTTCGTCAGACCACGCTGACTTTCTCAAGGGAGTTCGACTAATTCAATTCCACCCAGTCTCCTTTCCTCTCCTTAAAGGGTACCTATCACAAAATAATCTGTCCCTAATCCACCCCCCATCTGTCCCTTACTGTTCCTGACACTAATCCTGCCTTTTTTTTTACCCCTCTTTTTACCTTATTTTGTCCCTGTATGGCTGCTCCTTCTTGGGTCTATGTGTGAGGGAGGATGGGGGCATGGCCTGGCAGGCACAATGTCATCTGAACCCTGCCTGCACTCACTAACGCCCTTCTTCCTCTATGCTGCGATCGCTCTCGGGAGTGCGCACAGAGGCTCAGCACACAGCATGGCTTGCAGCTGCTGAGTCTCCTCCTCTCAGCTTAGCACTGCACATGCCAGAGAAGAAACCTGCTGACCATGTAAGGAGCGCCATGCTGCGGGCACAGTGCTTGCTCCCGCCCTGTCTGATTGACAGGCAGGGAGCTGCGCTGTGTTTGTCAATGTCCCGGCTTCAGTATGAGAGTTTGGCTCATGCCAGGCCAGCATGAGTCCGAACTCTATAAGAGATTGGAACATGTAGGGAGACCACTAGTGGTCAATTTCTTGAAGTGGAAATAAACATAGATTTAGACATTTTTTTTTAATACATGCAATTACAGAGTTGTTTGGAATAGATTAATGGACAAAAGTTTTTTGATGACAGGTACTCTTTAACTTCTATTATATTCCTTCCAGGCTTCCCAACAAAGAATATCATTGCAGTTTGTACCTGTAAAGTCAAGGGATCGCTTTTATGACACATTTGCAAACAATATCAGTGAAAATGAAGGTTTTGCTTTCCTTCTTTAAATAATACTATTACAATAAATTTCACCTAGTAAATTGGCATAGTCATATATACAAACTTTGCATAGATCTTTAGTACAACAAATATAGGAAACTTTGTAATATTTCTTATTAGACCAAAATGCTTCTTTCTTCTGTTTTCCTCACACTTCTGCTGTGAAAATCAGCTCAGATTTGTCCTGTGTCTACAAGACAAGAAATATAAGCCTATGAAGGGGGAGGAGGGAGCTCTGCTCAGCTCTGCTATGGGAAACTGCATAAGATTTTACCATATATAACACGTGACAATGCGATATATTGTAAAATCTTCTTTCTCTATTCACTGATACAAAGTGACCATCAGATTACTTAGTATAATAAAGTTAAGGAATTCACAGACCTGTTTACATATAGTTTCATAATTTATTTTTATTTTTGTCTTACTTCTTCCAGACGCTTATAACATACTCGTAGTTAAATCAGAACTATAGATCATACATGACCATTGCTGCGTCTGACACGCATCCCTTAGTCAGATGCAACAACGGTCGTGTATGGTTGAATTCTTCAGCTCTGATCTAACTACGAGTATGTAGAGATGAGTGAATTTGTGAAAAATTTAATTCGGCTGATTCGACGAAAAAAATTTGGTTAGAACCGAATTTATTCGCTGCAAATTTCTATTAAAAACAGCAATTACCGGGCTGCAGAGAGCCTCAATAGGAGTGTAGAACACTTTGCCTTTCTATAACATGCATAGGGAGTGTGCTAGAGTAGTGAAATAATACTCTTATTTAGCATGACATGCAGATTACAGGCATTGCTATTAGAATCACTGCAGCACAATGACAGAGCCTGGATGTAGCAGCAGGGTCGGGAGACAATATGGCTTCACAATTGAAGGGATTAAAGAGATTTTTGAGATGTCAGTTGAAGAGTTTAAAGAGATTAACGAGTTTAATGTGCCACAAGCAGCATGAGATCATATGGCGGCACAATTACACAGTCTGGAGGTGGCGGCAGCCCATGTAGGCCGCAGAGCGGCACAATAACAGAGCCTGGAGGTTAGAGCAGCATTAGGAGACTATAGGGCGGCACAATAAAAAGAGCCTGGAGGTGGCTGCAGCATGAGGAGACCAAATGGCAGCAGAATGACAAAGCCTGGAGGTGGCGGCAGCATGAGGAGACCAAATGGCAGCATAATGACACACTTATGAGAGGACAATACACCCTAGTACAGTTACAACTGTATAAGGCATTTAACCGGTTGCCGATGAAGCACGAGGCGGCTCGTACTGAGAAGGCAAGCAGTGTATGATGCGGGCTCCCGACTCGAGCCCGAATCATACCGTGCAGCCCCCAGCTGATTCCTGTAGCTGAGGGCCGGGGTTAATAGCCGACATGCGGCAATTGCCGCGGCTGGATATTAACCCTTTAGATTGCCGATGTCAAAGTTACATTTAAATGCTCCCTGGTGGTCGAGTGGGGTGGATCGCCCCCCCCAGCGCGATTGTGGGGGGGGGGGGGATCCACTGCTGAGGTAGCCAGAGGGCTTACCTCTCCTTCACTGCCGGCTCCTGTGCTCTGAATGATAAAGTCTGGCAGAGCACACAGATCAGTGTGGTTTTAGGAAGCCACATTGATCTGTATGGGGAATCTGATGATTCCTCCTAAAAGTCCCCTATGGAGACTAAAAGTGAATAAATAAAAAGTAAAAAAAAAAGTTTAAAAACACACATTAACCCCTTCCTTATTAAAAGTTTAAATCACCCCCCCCCTTTCCCAAATTCCATATAAAAAATATGCTACCATAATAAAAATAAACATATGTGGTATTGCCACGTGCGCAAATGTCAGAACCATAAAAATATATTGTTAACTAAACTGTCAATGGCGTACGCGCAAAAAAATTCCAAAGTCCAAAATAGCGTATTTTTGGTCCCTTTTTAGATCATGAAAAAATGAATAAAGAGCGAGCAAAAAGACTGATCAATACAATTATGGTACCGCTAAAATCTTCAGATCACGGCGCAAAAACTGAGCCCTCATACCGCCCTGTACACATAAAAATAAATGTTATAGGGGTTAAAAGATGACAATTTTAAACGTATACGTTTTTGTGCATGTAGTTATGATTTTTTCCAGAAGTAAGACAAAATCAAACCTATATAAGTAGGGTATCATTTTAATCATATGGACCTACAGAATAAAGAGAAAGTGCCATTTTTACCAAGAAATGTACTGCGTAGAAATGGAAGCACCCCAAACTTACAAGATTGTGTTTTTTCTTCAATTTTGTCGCACAATGATTTTTTTTTTTTTGCCGTAGATTTTTGGGTAAAATGACTGATGTTATTACAAAGTAGAATTGGTGGTGCAAAAAATAAGCCATCATATGGATTTTTAGGTGCATAATTGAAAGGGTTATAATTTTTATAAGTAAGGAGGAAAAAAGGTGCAAAAATGGATAAACCCTGTGTCCTCAAGGGGTTAAAGCGGTTGTGTAGGTATTCCTGGCATTTAACAGTAACTGGCCCTTATGAGTTTAACAGGAAAACAATGTACACCGGCTGAGTGTACGTATAGGTTACACATATGAGAGGCCAATGCGCCCTATTATGGTTACACCTGTATTAGGCGTTAAAAGCAGGTGTGTAGGTATTCCTGGCCTTTAACAGTAACTGGCCCTTATAAGTTTAGTTTACACTTATGAGATGACAATAAGCCCTGTCTGAGTGTGCTTTGAAAGAGAGGCAGCTGTAAAAGAGTTTAAAACAGAAAGATATCTGCAGTGCGGAGTGAATCTTTGAAGTTGGAGTGACTTGTGGGAGTACTTAAAATTGCACATAGAGGGATCACTAATAGAATTTTAAACAGACTTTTCACTCTTTACAGTTAGAAAACAGAGTACAGGGAAAAGTGTCGCGGAGGTTAGTCCTGAACTGGCACACCCCAACCAGTTTGCCCAGTTGGCAGATGAGGGGGATGCCATTTCAGAGCTAGCAGTACTGCAGCAGGACTCTCCCTCTGACCGCCAGGGGGGTGTCTGCTCAAGGAAGGAGGGAGGGTGGAGTGCAGGGCAGGCCAGACAGGTACTGGTAGTGGGAGACTCAATTATTAGGGGGACAGACAGGGCAATCTGTCATAAAGACTCGGATCACCAAACAGTGTGTTGTCTGCCTGGCGCTCAAGTTTGGCACATCGTGGATCGGTTTGACAGGTTGCTGGGTGGGGCTGGAGAGGACCCAGCAGTCATGGTACATATTGGCACCAATGACAGAGTAAGAGGTAGGTGGAGTGTCCTTAAAAATTATTTCAGGTACTTAGGCCGCAAGCTTAAGGCAAGGACCTCCAAGATAATATTTTCTGAAATATTACCTATACCACGAGCCACACCAGAGATTCAGTGGGAGATAAGGGAGGTAAACAAGTGGCTCAGAATCTGGTGTAGGAAGGAAGGGTTTGCGTTCATGGGGAACTGGGTCGACTTTGCTGTCAGATACCAGCCCTACCGTAGGGACAAAAACGTCAGACTGCTGCTCAGCCTATTGCCAGCCGAGTCGGGACCTCGCTGCGGCCGGTGATTGGCTGAGTGTGGTATGACTCACCAACAACTGGCAACCAGGAAGAGGATCGCGGCAGAAAGCAGAGTGGGTTACCGGAGGCACTGGGGGAGTGAAGGAAGGTATGTACCTCTTTATTTTTTTACTGCTGGCAGTTTGGAGTACAATTTTCCTTTTCTGGAGTACTCCTTTAACAGTAAATGTAGCTGTAGTGACCAGTGTCGGGCAGCTGCTGCCAAGGCAAATAAAATCATGGGGTGCATCAATAGGGGAATAGATGCCCATGACAATAAAATAATTCTACCACTGTACAAATCATTAGTCAGATTACACATGGAATGCTGTGTACAGTACTGGGCACCAGTGTACAAGAAAGATATAGTGGAGCTGGAGAGGGTTCAAAGACGGGCAACCAGAGTGATACGGGGAATAGGGGGACTACGGTACACAGAAAGATTATCAGAATTGTGGTTATTTAGTTTAGAAAAAAGAAGGCTTAGGGGTTACCGAATAACTATGTATAAATATATCAGGGGACCTTACAGAGATCTCTCCCATGATCTATTCATACCCAGGACTGTATCTATAACAAGGGGGCATCCTCTACGTCTTGAGGAAAGAAGGTTTCTACACCAGCACAGAGGGTGGTTCTTTACTGTAAGAGCAGTGAGACTATGGAACTCTCTGCCAGAGGAGGTGGTCATGGTGAACTCTGTAAAAGAGTTCAAAAGGGGTCTGGAGGCATTTTTGGAGAATAATAAAATTGCTGATTATGTATACTAGATTTATAGGGACAGAACGTTGATCCAGGGATTTATTCTGACTGCCATATTTGGAGTCAAGAAGGAATTTTTACCTCTAGTATGAGGGTTTTTTGCCTTCCTCTGGATCAACTCAGTATGGACTCATTAGGCATATAGGTTCAACTTGATGGACTCTGGTATTTTTTTCAACCTTATGAACTATGTTACTATGTTACTATTACGGTTACACCAGTATTAGACATTAAAAGCAGGTGTGTAGGTATTCCTGGCCTTTAACAGTAACTGGCCTTTATGAGTTTAACAGATAAAAAACGTACATCGGCTGATTGTACGTATAGGTTAAACTTATAAGAGGACAATATGCCCTAGTAAGTGTAACATCTGCGCTCCAGCCACACACACTGGCCTTGAGCGCCCTCATGTGGGCTTCACATGGCGGGATGCGCCCACATGCGAATCCCAGCCTGTCACTCCCCTCCCTGTTCTTTCTGTCCTCGTAGCCCCGGCACACACCTGCCCCCTCGCCAGAGCTCTTACATTTAAAGGGCTAGTATAACTGGCTCTAATGAGTTAAACAGGAAAAAAACATACACCGATTGAGTGTACGTATAGGTTACACTTATGTGAGGACAATATGCTCTAGTACGGTTAAACCTTAATTAGGCGTTAAAAGCAGGTGTGTAAGTATTACTGGCCTTTAACAGTAACTGGACCTTATGAGTTTAACCGTTTAAGGACTGAGGTCATTTTGGCCTTAAGGACCAGAGCATTTTTTGCACACATGACCACTGCCACTTTAAGCATTAATAACTGGGATACTTTTACTTATGAATTTGATTCTGAGATTGTTTTTTGTGACATATTCTATTTTATCATAGTGGTAAATCTCGTCGATACTTGTATAATTTCTTGGTGAAAAATTCCAAACATTTCATGAAAAATTTGAAAATTTAGCATTTTTCTAACTTTGAAGCTCTCTGCTTGTGAGGGAAATAGACATACCAAATAAATGATATATTGATTCACTTATACAATATGTCTACTTTATGTTTGCATTATAAAGTTGACATGTTTTTACTTTTGGAAGACATCAGAGGGCTTCAAAGTTCAGCAGCAATTTTCCAATTTTTCACAACATTTTCTAAATCGGAATTTTTCAGGGACCAGTTCAGTTTTTAAGTGGATTTGAGGGGCCTTCATATTAGAAATACCCCATAAATGACCACACTATAAAAACTGCCCCCATCAAAGTATACAAAATGATATTCAGAATGTTTGTTAACCCTTTAGGTGTTTCAAAGGAATAGCAGCAAAGTGAAAGAGAAAATTCAAAATCTACATTTTTTTACACTAACATGTTCTTGTAGACCCAGTTTTGGAAATTTTACAAGGGGTAAAAGGAGAAAATGCTCCGCAAAATGTGTATTTCAATTTCTCTCAAGTAAGGAAATACCTCATACGTGAACGTAAAGTGCTCTGTGGGTGTACTAGAGGGCTCAGAAGCAAAGGAGCGACAATGAGATTTTGGTGAGTGAATTTTGCTGAAATGGTTTTAGGGGGCATGTCAAATTTAGGAAGTCCCTATGGTTCCATAAAAGCAAAAAAAAAAAAAAAACACACATGGCATACTATTTTGAAATCTACACCCACCCCTCAAGGCATGTAAGAAGGGGTACAGTGAGCCTTAACACCCCACAGGTGTTTGACAACTTTTCGTTAAATTCGGATGTGAAAATAAATAAAAAAAATTTCACTAAAATGCTGTTTGGGCATGCTGGGAGTTGTAAATTTGAAACTCCTAGAAACAGCAGTGAAGATCACTTTAAAGCAACCTTCACTGCTGCCTCCACGTGTGCCTGCTGCCGCTGCTGCCTCCACGTGTGCCTGCCGCAGCTACCCAGTTCCCACTGCCTTGCCGTTCCCCTTGCAGGTATGTGCCACGGTCCCCCCGCAGCTCTCGGGATCCTCTTCCCCTGCTCTGCCCGACTTCTAGGGGCGGGCAGAGCGAGGGATCTGAACTTTAACTCCCCCAGTGAGCGATCACTGTGATTGGTCCACAGGGACCAATCACAGTGATCGCTGACCAGGACCATCCACAGGTGGTCCTGGGGGGGCTTGCAGAAGTTGTCCCCCACTGGTAACAGCGGGACTTCTGCCAGTTAACCCGTGCGATGCCGCGCATCGCCGGGTTAACTGAATGACATATAAACAGGGGTAAAGTCCTGGGTAAAAAAGAGTGGGAACTCACCCTAGATTTCCACTTAAAGGGGTACTAGACATCTTATACCCTATCCAAAGGATAGGGGATAAGATGTCTGTTCCCAGGGGTCCCGCTGCTGGGGACCCCCACGTTCTCCCTGCTGCTCCCGGTGTTCGTTTAGAGCGTTGGGTTCAGCGACAGAGGCTCATGACTCACAGTCACAGCCCCTCAATGCAAGTCTATGGGAGGGGGCGTGGCTGCCCCCCATAGACTTGCATTGAGAGGGCATTACTGTGACATCTCGAGCCTCTGCCTTGCATCACCAGTCATCCGGCACGGAGCGAAGTTCGGTCCGTGCACTGGATGTCTGGGGTGCCGCAGCCGAGACCCCTGTGATGAGACACCTTATCCTCTATCCTTTGGATAGGGGATAACATGCCTAGGGGCAGAGTAACTCTTTAAGGGCTGGTCCTGCAGGACTCCTGCTAATGGGAACTGCATTCCTGCTGTGGAAAAAGTGCAGGAACTCCGTTCCCATGAGTTCCTGCAGGATTTGAGCCCTGTATATAAACATCATGATGTGCGAACTACCTGCATATCATGACGTTTATATACGTCATTCTGCAGGATGGGGTTAACAGCAAAAAAAAAACGTACATCGGCTGAGTGTATATATAGGTTACACTTATGAGAGGAAAATATGCCCTAGTACAGTTACACCTGTATTAGAGTAGTGCACCCCCGTACAGCAGTACAGACTAATTTTAGAGTAGTGCACCCCAGTACAGCAACAGAAAAAAAAGATGTACTTTCTCTTTCTCTCCTGTCCTTGCCTGTCTGCAGTGATTTGGCTTGAGGTGAATCATTGCGCCGCTGTAAAGCTTATTTTTCTTTGGAACACACACTGCCTTCTCTCTCTGTTAAGAATCCCAGAAATGTCTGTCTGTAGCAATGGCTGACGATTATAAAGGGCTGTGACATCACAGGGGCTGGCTGCTGATAGGCTGCATTCCACTGAAGCAGAACTCTCCTTCAGGACCTAGTGGATATCTGTTTCCATCAGAATCTATTATTATTTGATGCATGAATCGAAGTACTGACATGTTATTCAGTACATAAATTCTTCCTTCTGTCATCTTTATTACAACATTTCCCAGGGGTTTATGTAGACTCCAGAATTAACATAAATTACCACCCACATTATTGATTATTAGTGATGTGTGTGTTAAGATTTGTGTACATAGATTTTTTTGTCATGCGCAAGTTTGACTTATTTTGCTTCTAAGCGCTAAGCAATTATTAACCTTGTTCTTCTTCCCAAATATCCAAATGTCATTTTGACATTACTTTATCTCTCTGCAAACAGTTCAATCTTGATTGTCAGGCTACACTGTGGGGAAGGCTTATGATTTCTGACAGGTCAGCTAATATTGAGCAAAAGAACTAAGCAGATGTAAAATATACCAATAAAAAAAAATTATAAATATATATATATATATATGTATATATATATATATATATATATATATATAAATATATTGCATCCTCTAATGTCAGACGCCTGATGAAGTATGTGATGAGGTAGGAAACAGCTGTCACGCTGACTCCTAGCTCCTGCTAACATCATTACAGCTCCCTGCCTCAGTGTCTATGTTACCACATGAAATCTGGATAAATAAAGACTGAATTTGCCGGTATTGGTGAGTTGTCATTGTTTCTATCTACTCTACAATATATGCCATATATATATATATATATATATATATATATATATATATATATCACAAAAAAGAAAACGTCCGGCACTCGAGAAAATGCAGGTAAAACTTGTCAATGGCTTTATTCACACGGTTAGGCAGGACACAATCTGACGCGTTTCGCACCCTCGGGTGCTTAATCGTAGATAGACACACATTCAATAATGCAGGTTAAAATACACATGAGTTTGGTCACATGACCACATGGATCTTAATTAAAAACAGTTGGTTACAAAACATGGCATTGGGAATCATGATCACATTTAATCGTTCAAAGAGAGTTCACACCAGGATGCAATCAATGCGGCTTTCACATTTTAAGTAAAATTCAAATTTAAATGGTCCAAAGACTAGTCTACCAATACTACCGATATTCGTATTTATGCAGGGGTGCATATTTAACCGTAGTATGTAATTTAAACTTTATCTACACATCAAAAAATCCGAGATATTTTTATATAAATCGATAACCGCATGGTGTATGTCACACCATGTGAACAACCCCCTATACAATTTGCGACAATTCGAAATTTATCGTATATACCGATATTCATATTGGTTTAGAGGTACATATTTACCGAAATAAGCACTTTGAACTATATGTAGACATCAAAATCCGAGATATTTATATATATAAATCGATAACCGCATGATATGCATCACGTCGTGTGAACATCCCCCTATAATTTACAACAATTCTAAATTTATTATATATGCACAGGAAACGAAGAATAAATATTAAACCGGGGACTAGGCTTACATGATTAAGGATAAATTGTGTACATCCACTATATTTACTTATTCCATTTATGCACACGTTAACATTAAATCCAATCTTTTGTTTAATCCTTGCGGGAATCTTGTTCCCAAGAGGAACATCCAATGTGCCTCTCTATTATATAGTTTCTTTCTAAGATCGCCTCCCCTGGGTCCTAAGGTGACTTTTTCTACTCCCAATACTCGTAAATGGGTAGTGTCACCTGAATGGGACTCTCTAAAGTGACGTGACAGCATGGACATGTTTGTCAAACTACTTTTAGCATCCGTAATATGTTTCCTAAACCTCACTTTCAATGAATTCCCCGAGCATCCTACATATTGCAAGTTGCACGCAGTGCATGTGGCTACATATATGATGGATTTAGTATTACAATTGATGTATTGATGTATATTATATGTTCTATTTGTTGTGCAAGACGTTACAGTATTTGTATTCACCATATGTGTACATGTGATACATCTGGTATGACCACTAGTGTTGAGCGGCATAGGCCATATTCGAATTCGCGAATATTCGCGAATATATGGACGAATATTCGTCATATATTCGCGAATATTCGCATATTCGTTATATCCTCGTTTTATTTTCGCATACGCGAAGATTCGCGTATGCGAAAATTTGCAGATGTGAAAATTAGCATACACAAAAGTAGCATAAGGTAAAATTCGCATATTCGAAAATTCGCATATTCGAATTTTCGCATATGCGAATTTTCGCACGCCAGTCTCACACAGTAGTATTAGAGCCTTCTTTACACCACACAAGCTGGAAGTAGAGAGGGGTGATCAGTGTGATGTGTACTGTGAAGAAAAAAACAAACAAAAAAAAAAAAAAAACGAATATTCGTAATTACGAATATATAGCGCTATATTCGCGAAATTCGCGAATTCGCGAATATGCGATATTCGCGAATAATATTCGAATTGCGAATATTCGCGAGCAACACTAATGACCACATTTGCGGTTACCTATATTCCTCAACCAGTCCCGATCCTTTACACTTTCCTTTTGACTAATAAATAGACTGGGTGAGACCCTGGTTCCAATAGTGGGGCCTCTCCTGGACACAATAGAAATACCTTCTGATAATAAGTCTTTTAATATTGGGTCTGTTTCTAATACCGGGATATATCTATTTATTATTTTCTTAATTTGTCCAAATTGAGTACTGTATGAGGTCACGAAAAATGGTGGTCTATCTTTACTCAAATTTACATTTTCATTTGTATTTTTAGCCGATATATCTCCAACTTTATATGAGTCCCTTCTGTTCTGATGCCTGCTAGAATAGGATACTAGTTCCTCACGTCCCCGTCCTTCTATTCTTATCTCTGCTTTTTTTAATATTTTTTCACTATAACCCCTCTGTTCCAATCTAGTATGTAGTTCCTCTGCTGCAATTTTAAATTGTATCTCACTAGAGCAATTACGTTTTATTCTGCATAATTCGCCATAGGGAATATTATCCAGGACATGTCGTGGATGGCAGGAAGAGGCTAGCAGAATGGAGTTAGAGGCTGTATCTTTTCTATAGGGGCGAATTTCTATGCCATCACTCCCACTAATCAACGAAATGTCCAAGAAATTAATTGTATTTTTATCGAAATGTGAGGTGAACCCCAAATTTAGGTTGTTATTTCCAATATACTTGACAAATTCCGAAAATAGTGTCTCTGTACCCCTCCAAATTATCAATAAATTGTCTATGTAGCGACTAATCCAGTGTATATTATCATAATATGGGTTTTTATCACTGAAAATAAAAAGTTGCTCCCAGTGAAACATGTAGATATTTGCAAAGGACGGGGAATATTTGGCACCCATTGATGCTCCCCTGGTCTGCAGGTAGAAACCACCATCGAACACGAAGTAATTGTGTTTGAGCAAAAACTCCGTGGCGATGGTGATGAATTCCCGCAGACCAGGGGAGTATGTGCTGAACTTTTCCATATGAATGGACAGGGCATCGAGGCCTTTAGACCAGGGAATACATGGATATAAGCCTATAACATCACACGTTGCCCATGACAACTGCTCATCCCACACAATTTTTTCTAAGATGTTAATCACATGCTTAGTGTCTTGTGTGAATGTGGGGGTGATTTTAGTCAGTGGTTGGAGATGGTGATCCACCCATTCTCCAAGGCGTTCACCCAGCGACCCAATGCCAGCAACTATTGGCCGAAGGGGAGGTGGAAATACACCTTTATGTACCTTGGGGAGTGAGTGGAACACTGGAGTAACTGGATTCTCTACAAATAGATATTCTTCCAGTTTTTTGTTAATTGCCCCCAGTGCTACGCCCTCTTCCAATATTTTCTTAAGTTTCATTTGGTACATTTTAGTAGGGTCATTTCTTAATTTACAGTAAGTGGATGTGTCTGATAACATATCCTCATTAAGTTGTTTGTATAACCCTGAATCCAGAACAATAATATTTCCACCTTTATCAGCATTACGAATTACGATAGACTTATTCTCAGATAATTCCTTCAATGCTATACGTTCATTTTTATTTAAATTGTCATAAGCGTTATTCCGAGACACCTGTTCATTGAGTTTCACTAGGTCCCGCTCGACCAACTCCTGGAATCTATCCAGCGCCTCCGAACGGGAGGCAACAGGATAGAAACCAGGGTTGGCCGAGCGGTAGTTATTATTCCTACTATCATCGACAACTGCATTTTCTTTCTGCAAGCAGGTAAGCTGTAATAATACATTTTGATCCTTGAAATTAGTAACATTAACATTAATTTCATCACCATCGTTCGCTACTGATCCTCCCACCACTGTACCTGAGGATTCTCCCTCCTCATGACTCATAACCCCCTTGTGAAAATGTCTTTTGAGAGTGAGTCCTCTTGCCAATTTATTAACATCTAATATGGTATTAAAAAGTTCAAACTTACTTGTCGGCACAAAATTCAGTCCTTTACCAAGTACAGTGATTTGGTCAGCAGATAAGATGCATGCAGATAAGTTCATTACCGGATTTATCTCGGAACCAGTAGCGAGCACAGGGGATATCTTCTTTCTTCTATGTTTGCGTCCAGCTCTCCTTGTTTTTGACCCTTTAGGCTGTCGGTCTGACCCAGGCGGTTTTTTGGAATAGCTCCAAGTTCTTTGGATGGTGCGGCGATCGATGTTAGTTTCTTTTTCTGTTGTTGTACTGATGAATATTGTGCACCTGTGTTTTCCTCTTGGGAACTTTCAGGGTCTGAAAAGCTCACTTTCCTTGCAGATCGGGACCTTGGATGATTTCTGCGTTTGGATCTGGATCGTGGTGTGCGTAAAATAGAACGCGGTGTGTCTGGGTTGTCCCCTTTGTTGAGATGCCACGAGAACACTTGATCTTTGTTGTAATCCAAAATATCTCTTTGGAATTTACTTTTTTTAATGTCCATTATGGAGTTTTCCACACTGTCTAGCTTCTCCAATGCTGCTTGTTCCACACTGGCAAAATCCTTGTGCTCTTTGTACATAGCCAGCTGGGTCCTAAGGCCCTCCATCTCCTGTTGCATACTGGCTAATTCCAGGGATTCCTCCTCCACAATATATGTCATAAGTTTAGCTGAACATTCCAGCAATGCGGAGTCCCATTTGGTAATGAATCCCTGTGAGTAGGTTTTTATGGGTCTTTTTTTCAGTCTCAGACCCCTTGGCACAATGTTCTTTTCTAAATATGTAGTGAGAGTTTTATTATCCCACCAAGTCTTCGTCTCCTTAATCATGAGATTCTCCAACTGTCTTGTAATAGCAAGCATGTCAGGGGGAACCACGTTAACCGTGGTTGTAACAAAATCATTGAATACTGTTTGAGCTTTCGCATCTCTGCTCGGACCATATTTGTCCATATTACTCACATCAGCGGTTACAGGTTCCCCCAGTCCTAGCCTTGGCGTTTCCAAATTAGATTCAGCCATGTTAGTCCACGCGGTGGGAGCACTCCAATGCGGGAACTGTTTGATGCAGATAGGGTCAGGCTGCTCACCACTCTCGTGTTTGCTGCGCTATCTCGTGCTGCGGACACCGGTACCACTCCCGGCTTAGTAGAACTCTCACAAAAAAGAAAACGTCCGGCACTCGAGAAAATGCAGGTAAAACTTGTCAATGGCTTTATTCACACGCTTAGGCAGGACACAATCTGACGCGTTTCGCACCCTCGGGTGCTTAATCGTAGATAGACACACATTCAATAATGCAGGTTAAAATACACATGAGTTTGGTCACATGACCACATGGATCTTAATTAAAAACAGTTGGTTACAAAACATGGCATTGGGAATCATGATCACATTTAATCGTTCAAAGAGAGTTCACACCAGGATGCAATCAATGCGGCTTTCACATTTTAAGTAAAATTCAAATTTAAATGGTCCGAAGACTAGTCTACCAATACTACCGATATTCGTATTTATGCAGGGGTGCATATTTAACCGTAGTATGTAATTTAAACTTTATCTACACATCAAAAAATCCGAGATATTTTTATATAAATCGATAACCGCATGGTGTATGTCACACCATGTGAACAACCCCCTATACAATTTGCGACAATTCGAAATTTATCGTATATACCGATATTCATATTGGTTTAGAGGTACATATTTACCGAAATAAGCACTTTGAACTATATGTAGACATCAAAATCCGAGATATTTATATATATAAATCGATAACCGCATGATATGCATCACGTCGTGTGAACATCCCCCTATAATTTACAACAATTCTAAATTTATTATATATGCACAGGAAACGAAGAATAAATATTAAACCGGGGACTAGGCTTACATGATTAAGGATAAATTGTGTACATCCACTATATTTACTTATTCCATTTATGCACACGTTAACATTAAATCCAATCTTTTGTTTAATCCTTGCGGGAATCTTGTTCCCAAGAGGAACATCCAATGTGCCTCTCTATTATATAGTTTCTTTCTAAGATCGCCTCCCCTGGGTCCTAAGGTGACTTTTTCTACTCCCAATACTCGTAAATGGGTAGTGTCACCTGAATGGGACTCTCTAAAGTGACGTGACAGCATGGACATGTTTGTCAAACTACTTTTAGCATCCGTAATATGTTTCCTAAACCTCACTATATATATATATATGATTATTTTTATTAAATCCTTTACACAACCGTGTGATTCAGGGTCATCATTCCTACCCACCTTCCCAGAATTCCTTGCCCCATGTCCTCACATGTGGAATCTGCCATTTTAGCCCCCTTGCTTGCACAAAAAGTTTAATGAAGCGATTTGTTTTATCAAATCCGGATTCAATATGAATTAAAATTTTCAGGAAATTCGTAACAAATTCATATTTGTCCGGTACGATTCACTTATCTCTAGTTATAACCGTTTGGAAGAAATGAGACATAAAGAAAGGAGGAAACTATGTGGAAACATTACTGTGAATACCTTATCTCAATTATATGTTAGTAATCTGATGGTCACTTTGCTGTATCATTGAATAGTTATTAGTATCGGAGCATGGTGGAGCTCGGAAGGCAGATACATCATGTAATGAGTGGACTTTGTGATACACATGAGTGTTTGTCATTACAAAATGTTCTTTCTTTCCATCCCAGGGGACGTTCCTGCCTGCAGGGATGGTGAGGATATGAAGTAAGTAGTCCGCTGGGCAAGAAGCTATACTTACTTAGTCCTGTCTTCCCCAGCTGTAATCATGCCCTCTCTGCATGATTGACAGCCTGGGCACGGCCCATATCATTGCTCTGCTCTGTCTGCTAAGGGAGCAGAGCAATGACGCTGGCTGTGGCCGTGCTGACAATTACACAGAATTCCAACTTAAAAAATGTATTTTCTATCCTGAAGAGAATAAGTCTGGAAGGAAGGGGGGTCTGCCATTCCCAAATGGAGCTGCCAGAGATAGCTGATTACAGCTATTGTCTATCTTTGAAAGTGCCATGAACAATTAATAAAGTGACGGAATGCTTGCATGACTTGCTTCCCTATTCTAAGATAGGGTTTAGGTCCCTATTCTCAAGATTGCAGGGGGACCCAGCATTTTGTTGTGTTGTGGCATTGTGCTAAAATCAACAACATTTTCCCCTCATTCTGCACTCAATACCCCATGTGGACTAATTAAATACAGAATTTTACAAATTTTTGCAACTCTTTAAAAAAAGGAAAAACTTAACATACATATATAGACCCATTACTTAGTACTTACTTGTAGAACCTTTAGCAGTGATTAAAGCCTCCAGTCTTCTTGGGTATGATGCCAAAAGATTTGCACACCTGGATTTGGAAATGTTCTGCCATTCTTCTCTGCAGTTCCTCTCAAGCACTGTCAGGTTGGAGGGAGTCAATCAGTTTCAAGCCACATTTAGCACTCTTCAGAGATGTTAAACTGGTTTTAGTCAGGGCACTAGTTTCATTTCCCTAGTTTAGTGTGGTGGCCAGCTCAAGGAAGACTCCGAGTTGTTCCAGCTTCACTGTAGGGATTTGGCAGAGGGCAAGCAGTGTGCTTATACATCATGCTTAGAATTGAGGCCAGAAAGTTACATTTTGAGTTCCATCATGCCAAATAATCATGTTTCCCACAGTCTGAGAGTCAATTAGGTCTGAACTCCAGGTGGGCTTGCATGTGTCTTTTACTGGGGAGAGGTTTCTTCCGGGCTATACAACCCAAATTGTGGAGTGCTGAGGGGATGGTTGAACTTCTGGAAGCTTCCCCAATCTGCACACAGGATCCTTGGAGCTCAGTCACTGGGTTCTTGTTCACCTCTTTCCCATTTCCTTAGTTTAGTGTTGTGGTCAGCTCAAGGAAGACTCCGAGTTGTTCCAGACATCTTACATCTAAGAATTATGGAGGCCACTGTGCTCTTGGGATCTTTCAGTGTAGCAGACATTTATCTGTGCCCTTTTTCTAGATTTGTGTCTCTACACAATCCCGTCTTTGTGCTGTACAGGCTGCTCTTTCCTGCTCATCGCTTGGTTTACATCGCTTTGGATTTGCCACAGATGGAATCCAATCAAGGTGTAGAAACATTGTAAAGTGTCTAAACATTTATATCCATGCAGAATTTTTTTAAATTCTTTTTGATAATTTTACAATACAAAAATGTTACATTTTAGCATAAAGCTGCAGCATATCAAAATGTGAAAGGATCTAAAAAACATTATAAATGCATTGTATATTATTGTTTAGAAAAAAAATTAAGGGGGAGAAAAGGGGAAGAAATGCAAACATAGTAATCTGTCCTAAGAGTATGAATCTATCATATGTTATTAATTCTGCTTCTCTCCCCAAAAAGGATTATATGACTAAAACAAAGAATCTCCCTTTTAAGAGTAATCTATATCAATCCTAAATTATAAAATATATGTTAGTTGTTCTGAAATTTAAATATACAATATATGCAGCTGGGGAAACGTTTTTAAATTATAACATTTTTGGTGTTCTTGAACTAGTTGACATTTCAAAAAAACTACACACTACAAAAATCTAAAATAATTCCTCCTCTCTGCCTTGAATCATCACTGGATCATGTATCGCTGCATAGCCATAAATGAGATGTCTGGAAAACCAATTTCTTTTTAAGTGACAAACAATGTGTCTCCCTCATGTACACAGCTATGAATTGTGCATTTACATTTATGGAGTCATAATAATAAGTGGATTTTAAAGATGGATAAAATATTTTAAAAAAAGGTAAAATATCTAGACAGAATTCTGAATGGCAAACAAAATATTTCTATAGTTTGCACAGATTGTGATATATCATTAAGCAACCAAATGTTATATACCAGCACAATGAGTTATTCTGCCGAGGACCATCTATAATGATGCATAAAAACATGCAATGAACAATTTTTCTTAGTGATTGAGAAATGGGATTTTATTGCCAAGCATGTTTGTAATAAGCATTCTTGGTCTGGCAGTTCACAATACTATGTTTGTTGTGAACCTAACACTTTAGAGAAAGAAAAGTGAATGACTTAAAGGAAATTTGTCACCAGTGTCACCTGCACTAACCTGTCGGTACCGACAGATAGTGCAGGTGACACTGATGACAACAGTACTTACTTTGTCCCGTTCCGTGCAGGCGATCTCCGGTAATCTCCTCTATTAACTTCAGCTCCAGCTTGGGGCACGGGTGGAGTTTAGTGACATCATTGCTGCTGTTCTCCAGCAGCGGGACCCAGCAGAGGTGATTTCACTAAGCTCTGCACATTCCACAAGCCGCTGCTGCTCTCTGCTGCTCTCTGCTGGTGAACAGCAGCAGTTTGTCACTAAGCTCCGCCCGTGCCCCAAGCCCGGGCCGGAGCTGAAGTTAACGGAGGAGATTACCGGAGAACCCCTGCACGGAACGGGTCATGGTAAGTACGGTTGTCATCAGTATCACCTGAACTTCCTGTAGGTACCAACAGGTTAGTGCAGGTGACACTGGTGACAGATTTCCTTTAACCCCTTGGGGACGGAGCCCATTATGACCCTAAGGACGGGAGCATTTTTTGCAAATCTGACCACTGTCACTTTAAGCATTAATAACTCTGGGATGCTTTTACTTATAAATTTGATTCCGAGATAGTTTTTAGTGACATATTCTGCTTTATGTCAGTGGTAAATTTTCGTCGATACTTGCATCCTTTCTTGGTGAAAATTTCAAAAATTTCATGAAAAATTTAAAAATTTTGCATTTTTCTAACTTTGAAGCTCTCTGCTTATAAGGAATATGGATATTCCAAATAAATTATATATTGATTCACATATACAATATGTCTACTTTATGTTTGCATCATAAAATTGATGAGTTTTTACTTTTGGTAAACATCAGAGGGCTTCAAAGTTCAGCAGCAATTTTCCAATTTTTCGCAAAATTTTCAAAATCGGAATTTTTCAGGGACCAGTTCAGGTTTGAAGTGGATTTGAAGGGTCTTCTGGTTAGAAATACCCCATAAATAACCCCATTATAAAAACTGCACCCCTCAAAGTATTCAAAATGACATTCAGTAAGTGTGTTAACCCTTTAGGTGTTTCACAGGAATAGCTTCAAAGTGAAGGAGAAAATTCAAAATCTTCATTTTTTACACTGGCATGTTCTTGTAGACCCAGTTTTTGAATTTTTACAAGGAGTAAAAGGAAAAAAAATCCTCTCAAAATTTGTAACCCAATTTCTCTAAAGTAAGAAAATACCTCATATATGTATGTCAAGTGTTTGGCGGGTGCACTAGAGAGCTCAGAAGCAACAATGGGATTTAGGAGAGTGAGTTTTTCTGAAATGGTTTTTGGGGGGCATGTCCCATTTAGGAAGCCCCTATGGTGCCAGGACAGCAAAAAAACCCACATCGCACACTATTATGGAAACGACACCCCTCAAGGAACGTAACAAGGGGTACGGTGAGCCTTAACACCCCACAGGTGTTTGACAACTTTTTGTTAAAGTCAGACGTGTAAATGAAAAAAAAAAAAATTCCACTAAAATGCAGTTTTTCCCCAAATTTAACTTTTTTACAAAGGGTAATAGGAGAAAATGCCCCCCAAAATATGTAACCCCATTTCTTCTGAGTATGGAAATACCCCATGTTTGGACGTCAAGTGCACTGCGAGCGAACTACAACACTCAGATGAGAAGGAGGGCCATTGAGCTTTTAGAGAGATAATTTGTTTGGAATGGAAGTCGGGGGCCATGTGCATTTACAAAGCCTCCTGTGGTGCCAGACCAGTGGACCCCCCTACATGTGACCCCATTTTGGAAACTAAACCCCTCACAGAATGTAATAAGGGGTATAGTGAGCATTTACACCCTACTGGCGTTTGACAGATCTTTGGAACAGTGGGCTGTGCAAACAAAAAAATTACATTTTCATTTTCTCGTACCCCTGTTCCAAAAATCTGTGGGGTGTAAATGCTCACTATACCCCTTATTACATTCAGTGAGGGGTGTAGTTTCCAAAATGGGATCACATGTGGGTATTTATTTTTTTGGGTTTATGTCAGAACTGCTGTAAAATCAGCCACCCCTGTGCAAATCACCAATTTAGGCCTCAAATGTACATGGTGCGCTCTCACTCCTGAGCCTTGTTGTGCACCCGCAGAGCATTTTACGCCCACATATGGGGTATTTCCGTACTTTGGAGAAATTGTGTTACAAATTTTTGGGGTCTTTTTTTCCTTTTACCTCTTGTGAAAATAAAAAGTAAAGGGCAACACCAGCATGTTAGTGTAAAAAATTTTTTTTTTACACTAACAGGCTGGTGTAGACCCCAACTTTTCCTTTTCATAAGGGGTAAAAGGAGAACAAGCCCCTCAAAATTTGTAGTGCAATTTCTCCCGAGTACGGCGATACCCCATATGTGTCCCTAAACTGTTTCCTTGAAATACGACAGGGCTCCGAAGTGAGAGAGCACCATGCGCATTTGAGTACTAAATTAGGGATTGCATAGGGGTGGACATAGGGGTATTCTACGCCAGTGATTCCCAAACAGGGTGCCTCCAGCTGTTGCTAAACTCCCAGCATGCCTGGACAGTCAGTGGCTGTCCGGAAATGCTGAGAGTTGTTGTTTTGCAACAGCTGGAGGCTCCGTTTTGGAATCACTGCCATACAATACGTTTTTCATTTTTATTGGGGGGGGGGGGGGACAGTGTAAGAGTTTCCTGCTAGGAATTTGTGCTGCGGCGAAAAATTTGCCACAGCTCATACTTGAAGCAGGAAACTTGCTGTAAACCCGCCCGTGTGAATGTACCCTGTACGTTCACATGGGGGGGGGGGGGAACCTCCAGCTGTTTCAAAACTATAACTGCCAGCATGCACAGTCTGTCGGTACATGCTGGGAGTTGTAGTTTTGCAACAGCTGGAGGCACACTGGTTGGAAAACCTTCAGTTAGGTTCTGTCACCTAACTCAGTTTTTTCCAACAAGTGAGCCTCCAGCTGTTGCAAAGCTGCAACCCCCAGCATGCACGGTCTGTCAGTACATGCTGGGAGTTGTAGTTTTGCAACAGCTGGAGGCACACTGTTTGGAAAACCTTCAGTTAGGTTCTGTTACCTAACTCAGTATTTTCCAACCAGTGTGCCTCCAGCTGTTGCAAAACTACAACTCCCAGCATGCACGGTCTGTCAGTACATGCTGGGAGTTGTAGTTTTGCAACTGCTGGAGGCACACTGGTTGGAAAACCTTCAGTTAGGTTCTGTTACCTAACTCAGTATTTTCCAACCAGTGTGCCTCCAGCTGTTGCAAAATTACAATTTCCAGCATGTACTGATCACAGAAGGGCATGCTGGGAGATGTAGTTATGCAAAAGCTGGAGGTACGCAACTACAACTCCCAGCATGCCGAGACAGCTGTTTTCTGTGTGGGCATTCTGGAATTTGTAGTTTTGCAACATCTGGAGTGCTACAATTTAGAGAACACTGAACAGTGATCTCCAAACTGTGGACCTCCAGATGTTGCAAAACTACAACTCCCAGCATGCCCACACAGAAAACTGTGTGGGCATGCTAGGAGTTGTAGTTTTGCAAGATCTAGAGGGCAGTATAGAGATCACTGTGCAGTGGTCTCTAAATTGTAGACCTCCAGCTGTTGCAAAACTACAAATTCCAGCATGCCCACACAGCAAACAGCTGTCTGGGCATGCTGGGAGTTGTAGTTTTGCAACATCTGGAGGGCTACAGTCTAGAGACCACTATAGTGGTCTCAGACTGTAGCCCTCTAGATGTTGCTGGGCAACTCACCGGCTTCCGTCGCATCCAGGGAGCCGTCCTCTTCTGCCGCACGCCGCCGCAGATCTCCGTCGCCGCCCGGCGATCCCCGTCGCTCCGCTGCCTCCGGACGGGTAAGTGGACTCCGGCGCTGCTCCTCTTCGTTTTCTCCATTCTGCCCCGCCTATTGTGGGTGGGCAGGATGGGGAAAACGAAAGTAAACCCCTCCGCCCCTGATCTGCTATTGGTGGTCGCGTCTAGACCACGTGTATGGCGTGTATGTATTGTATAAAGCACATTATTAGGGAATTAATAGAGGAATGTAAGCACATTATATAGGGAATTTATGAAAGCACAGAATATATTTTATTTATTTTGGAACATTACGTAAACTTACGGCCTGAGTCCCGGTCCTGCGATATAACGCGAGGTCACACGGTGACCCCGCATCATATCGCGGCGGGCCCGGTGTCATAGTGAAGCCGGGACCTGCCGCTAATAGCACGCGGCACTGATCCCTTTAGCCGCGCGCTCAAAGCTGAGCCGCGCCGCTAAAAACTAAAGTAAAAGTGCCTGGCTAGCTCAGGGAGTTGTTCGGGATCGCCGCGGTATAATCGCGTCATCCCGAACAGCTGTAGCACAGGAGGAAGTCTTCTTACCTTCTCCTGTGCTGTCCGATCGCCGATTAAATGCTTCAAGCCTTAGATCCAGGCTTGAGCATTCGATCGCCGAAAACACTGAATGATCCATTCCCATGGAGATGCATCAATCAGTGTAAAAGATCAATTAATGCAATGTTATAGCCCCCTATAGGAGCTATAATATTGCATAAGAAAAGTGTAAAAAAAATCATTAACCCTTTCAATTATCCCTTCCCCTAATAAAAGTTGGAATCACCCGGCATTTCCAAGAATAAAAAAAACACAGTATAAATAAAAATAAAAATAAACATATGTGGTATTGCCACGTGCGGAAATGTCCGAATTAAAAAAATATACTGCTTTTTAAACCGCACATTAAATGGCGTATGCGCCAAAAATTACAAAGTTCAAAATAGCGCATTTTTGATCACTTTTTATACCACTAAAAAAGTTAATAAAAAGTGATCAAAAAGTCTGATCAGAACAAAAATGATACCGATAAAAACTTCAGATCACAGCGCAAAAAATTAGCCCTCATAGCGCCCTGAACACAGAAAAATAAAAAAGTTATAGGGATCAGAAAATGACAATTTTAAATGTATAAATTTTCCTGCATGTATTCATGATTTTTTTCTTAAGTGATACAAAATCAAACCTATACAAGTAGGGTATCATTTTAACCGTATGGACCTACAGAATAAAGATAAGGTTTTTTTGGGTAAAATGACTAATGTCATTACAAATTAGAATTAGTGACGCAAAAAATAAGCCTTCATATAGAATTTTAGGTGAAAATTTTAAAGAGTTATGATTTTTTAAAGTTAAGGAGGAAAAATTGAAAATGAAAAAACGGAAAAAGCCCGGGTCCTTAAAGGGTTAATGGTGGCACAGTATAGTTAAATAATAGTGGCACAGTATATAGTTCATTAATGGTGGCACAGTATATAGGGAATTAATAGATGAATGGTGGCACAGTATATAGATCATTAAGGGGGGTACGGTATATAATTAAAGGGAAACTGACAGGCTGTTTACTCCTACTAAACCCAATACACTAGGTTACAGTGCAGGAGAACAGGAGAAAGATAATGTTATACTTACTAAATGTGGACCAGCCGTTTTCTACGTATTGACCCACATTGCTAGTAAGCGAAGTCAGTCTTGTGCGCAATGGAGGCGGAGCTTCCCTGCCTCCATCCTGTATGCTGTGCTATGCCTGGCCGTCTTTGTATATTTATAATTCTTTTTTTTGCCAACTTGTATATTGCAGCATGTAAGCATATATTAGTGTGGTGTCCATCTCTTCAGTGTAAGAACCAGAGCTGTGTGGAGATTCCTGCATAAGGTGGGTGCTGGGTGATTGGGGATGGGTGATGGGTGATAGGGGATGGGTGCTGTGTGATTGGTGCTGGGTGATGGGTGATTGGGGATGGGTGCTGGGTGATTGGGGATGGGTGCTGGGTGATTGGGGATGGGTGCTGGGTGAGGCCAGATACAGTGCACGTTCTGTCATATAGAGCTCAGACCGGGGCATATAGGGGGAGATTTATTAAAACCTTTGCAGAGGAAAAGTCTTCTGCAAAATGAAAGCAGCGATCTGATTGGTTGCTATGGGCGACTGCACCGCTCTTTCTCTGCACAGGTTTTGATAAATCTTCTCTATAATACAGTATATTATAGGGCAGCTGTCACATGTTTTCTGTAAATAAGACTGACAGCATAGCCAAAGTGTATATACACAGGGAAGACCTTCATAGAAACTGTTCTTGACTTTATTTTACAAAAGCACCAACTTTTATGGGAATGTCAAGGGAGCCTGGCCGGAGGTCCACTGTGTCCCTGGGCCGCAGCCCATTAAGTCTGGCAGACATTTTTTTAAATGATGAGAAGTGCCCTCTTTTTTTACTTGAGCCCCTGCCCTCTAAAATGTCTGTGCACGTCCCTGGACACCAACATACTTATTGACAAAGGAAAAGGCAGAGGTGCTCTCTTCTTTACCCCTTCCTCTGTCAACCATTTCTTTAAGAGACTTTTTTTTTATGAAAATGATTTTATGGTTTTTGTTATGTTTTTTTTTTTTGCACTAACCAAGTAGTCAAATGGCGGTAGAAACTGCCAATCAACTTTCATTCTCAAAACTTTTAATGCAGATTTATGTTAAACACAGATAAATATACTGTCAGTTTGATTAAACCTAGAAAATACACGTAACTTAGATGCCTATTTTTTTTTAAGTTTTAGATGCCTTTTTTAAAAGTATTTATTCATGTAGTTTTGCATTTTAATAAACAGATATGATAAACAATACAAACAAAATTAACAGCCTCTGTGCATCCAGAGGCCGATGCCTCCATAAAGACAGGGAGCAATACACATATAATCAGTCATCAGCAATAAGGAGGGCATCTCAGAGACCCATCCGACAAACAAACATATACTCATTCAGGCACACTTCCCGGTAATCCCAACCCCCCCCCCCCCCCCATGCTCCTCCCTGAAAGACAAGTGGAACACTGTTGGGGACCTATAATACAACCTTAAAATACATCTAGATTGATAAATATGTCTCTGCTACTAACTACCGTTGAATAATATCAACTTCCTTCCACTGGCAAATTCGGGACATCCACCACCCATTTCTGAAAGGCCTGGGAAAAAAGGCTAGGAGGAGAGAGTAAGAGTAAGGGGTTTAGACAAGTCTGTGGTGCCCAGGAGAAGCTCCACCTCAAAAAAGCAGGAGTAAACATCAGGGAGCATTTCCAGGGCTGCTATAACGCTCCTTCATGTCCGAAAAGGATAAGAAGAACTGATCCTCTGCAAATAAGTGAATCACAAATTTGACTCCATGAGAACCCCAGAAACTGGCCTCCTGTAACCCACGTAGGTGAGGTAGATGTACATTCCCCCACAAGGGTGCTCTAGGAGATACCAGCGGTTGTGGAAATTTGCTCGACACGATGGACCACACTTTAGCTATGATTTGCAGTGGAAGGAAAAAAGAGGAGCGAGAGTGGTATCTGTAGAGTGAGTTAGTGAACGCTTCATAAGAACCCTTAAGCACTCCAGCCAGGGCAGTTGCCGAGTTCTACAGATCCAAGTCGATCCACAACGTTGCATAGACCAGTTGGGAGGCAAGAAAATAGTTATATACATCAGGGGCAGCCAAGCTCCCATGTCTTTTAGGAGCCTGGAGAAGAGCCCGACCAAGCCTGGGAGGACTTCCCTGCCAATAGAAGGATCCATGAGCACCACAGAGAACACTGAAATATTTCTTGGGAGCAATTAGAGGGGCTAAATGAAAAAGGTACAGAGATTTAGGGAGGTAAATCATTTTGAAGATATTTATCCAGCCAGCTAAGGACAGAGGGAGCAAGGACCAGGCAGTTAAGAGCGGATCTAAATTCAGGGATAGATAGTCTGTCAGGGAAGCCGTAACCTCCACCCCCAGATATCTAAAACGGGAAACCAGTTGCACCCCAGCTGGAAGTTAGGAAGGAAGAAGAACCCCGGGTGAAAGCACCATTAGGGAGGACTTAGCCTAGTTCACCCGTAAGCGCGAGATAGAACCAAACCGGTCCAGTAGGTCAATTAAAGACAGGAGAGAACCATCTGCATCCGCCAAATACACTAGTGTGTCATCCGCATAAAGGGAAACCTCCACAAAAGACCCCCTGGGTATGCCACAGATAGTAGGGTCTTTACAGATAGCCCCATCCACCACTCGTAGATGGGCAGGATACAGCATTGAGGAGCGGTAACCCTTGGCACGCAGCTCCGCCCGGACCTCACTGAACTGCACCCGCTGCTTCCAGAGCTCCACGGAAAAGTCAGGGTAGAAAGACACTCTGCTCCCATCACGCATGACCTCCCCCTTGATCCTTACAGCACGGAGAACAGCATCCCTGTCCTTGAAGTGGAGAAGTTTAGCAAGGAATGGACGAGGGGGACCCCCAGGGGGAGGAGGTCTAGCTGGGACTCTATGAACTCGTTCAACGGAGAAATAAGGAGAGAAGGTGTCCACCGGAACAATCTTCCTTAGCCACGTTTCAAGGAATAACACAGGATCATTCCCCTCTACCTTTTCAGAGAGAAGGAGGAAGGCGCCTCATGTGCGGGATCAGCAGATCTTGTTAGTGGGGGTGGGGGACGGTAATTCCCAAACCGCTTACCAAAGTTGGTTGTGCGCCCACACACAACAAGGTAAAGTGCAGAAGAGATGTACACGAAGGTCCACTGCAGCCCTCCTGGGTAGAAGTAAAATCAAAACCGAATGACCATGGATTCAGGAGTTTGTCTGGCGCAGAGAGGAACCATCAGGAAGCCAAGTAAAATCAATGGATTTATTAAATTCAATGCGTTTCGCTGCGCATGCGCAGCTTCATCAGGCATAGCAAGAGAAGGCTGGTGACAGGTATATATACCTCCAGGGATTAACCATTAGAGTACTTTTTGAAAGAGTTGTTGCATAAAATTACATATCCACATATGAATGTGACAATAAATAAAAAAATATATATAGAAAAATATAAATGAATATAAATAGACAGACGATAATCACAAAAATAAAACAATAATGTAGAAGCACAATGAAATTACATAAACATATAATATAATTATCGCATGTGGTGTGAATATACCCCACAAGCGACTTAGGTAATCACACCGCTTAGTCACCGGTGCGGCATTCAACAAGTTGAATATTATTTCAAAATATATAGTATAGAGAAATATGGACCTATAGGATACTATATGTATTAGTTCAGAGAGCAAAAAATTTAATTATATATCACTGTACTATCTAAATGGGTAATGACAGTACAAATAAGGTAAAATGAACAGTACGGTATTATAAATCGCAACTGACCCGAGGGTGACATGTGAACACTACTTAAAAGAGAAGTGGGGGAAATAGACTAGAATAACTAGTGCGGTATTGAATACAGCACCCGGCCAAGACGCAAGGTGTGAATACCCATAGAAGAATAACAACATATTTGTAAAATCGAAATTTACAAACAACAAAAAATCATAAATAAATGAATAATAAATATACAGAGGTTTCTGTATACAAAGAAGAAAAAAGAACCTGGATAATAAAGCATGAATAATGATAGATAAACAGTAAAAAACGACCAGATAATGAAAATGATAAAAATAAAAATCATAAAAATAAATAATAAAATTAAAATTAAAATAATAATAAAATATAACAAAGGACGTACCTATAAACCAATTTCAATAAACAAGTAGAAGGGAAGGAAACAATATCCCGGATAGGACGCTCCAGGATGAACAGCACAGAAGGAACAACAAAAAAAGCGGGTATAGATATAATATTTGGGAGATTAATCTATTAGGAGAAATGTAATATTATAGACCCTAATTTATCAGATTATTTAACTGTATCGATACATTCATTAAAACCTTGGGGGTGTAAAGTATGTAATTTGTGAATCCAGAAGAATTCACGATTATTTCATCTTTGTATTCTTTTAGGTAAATGAATGGGGATAGTTTCTAAAATGATTAATTTCAATGTTTCAGTATTTTTTTGATGGTGAAGAGTGAAGTGTCGGGACAAACTGTGCAACAAAAAACCATGTTTTATGTTCCATCTGTGCTTGTTCTTCCTGGAGCGTACAGTTTGTGTGGTGCGGCCGACATATTGGCGGTCGCAACCACAGGTTAATAGATAAATAGCAAAAGTAGTGTCACAATTTAATGAATCTTTTATTTTAAATGTTTGTTGTGTGAAATAAGAAGAAAAAGTATCAGTTTGAATGATCCATTCACAGCAAAGGCAGCGACTTTTTTTACAGGGGAAACAGTATGGTTTAAAGGGACGGCTATTCTGTGGTGTCGGATGTTCGGAAAATCTACTGGGGGCTAACAAATTGCTAAGATTTTTAGAACGTCTGTAAGTGACATTAGGAACTGGGGGAATTATTTGATTTAGAATTTTATCATTTTGAATAATGGGCCAATTCTTAGTATTTTTCTAATATTAGATGCCTAAATATTGAAATTTGTAACAAAATTATATCTAAAGGGGTTACCTTTTCAGGAATGCCTACAAGGCGGTTCTCCATATCATCCATATGGCTTAAAACTCCTGTAACCTGGCATTGTAGAGAATCAACCCGCTCCGGCAAGGGAAGGACAGTATCCTCCAGCGTAGAAACTCTGTGTTCCACCTCTTCAGTGCACTCACGTAACTTTTGGATCTCATGTCGCAGAATAACAAACTCCTGCCACAGGTTATCTACTTTAGTCACCATTATGGATTGACAGGAGGTAAAGGCAGCCAATAGCGCCGAGAACCGGTGGTCCATAGCCGTAGCATTTGTGCTGTATATGACATAATGCAAACATTTATTGTACAACCTGGTGTCATGTGATCCTTCTGCTAGCTGCAAGGTATGCTGGGCTACCCTGACATCAACTCAATGGAGATGATTTACCAAGACCTGTGCAGAGGAAAGATGACTAATTGTCCATAGCAACCAATCAGATCACTTCTTTTATTTTTCAGAGGCCATTTAAAAAATAAAAGAAGAAATCTGATTGGCTGCTATGGGCAACTGGTCAACTTTTCCTCTGCACTGGTCTTGATAAATCTTCCCTAATGTTCCTAATACTTCCTATATTAATTCAGGCATCAAACACCATGTGTTCCTCTGTGCTAATAATAGTGTCATTGCTAGGCTTGCACGAGCTGAGCATGGCAGAGTTCTGCAACTGAATTTACCCTTCAGAGTGAGACCGGGTTCGCCTGTAGCCAACATTAATGATACACCAGTGACAAAACTTGTTCTTGAGTGTTACATAGGAGACACCAGTATTACTTTTAAAGTGGTAGAACAATTGTGTTTTGATTTGAGAGCAGGAATTGGGACAATGAGATCCTAAAAAGAAGCATAATGGATCTTTGGGGCAAACACATGGGGGGAGATTTATCAAAACCTGTCCAGAGGAAAAGTTGCTGGGTTGCCCATAGTAACCAATCAGATTACTTTTCCTCTGGACAGGTCTTTAAAAATCTCCCCCATGGACCTTTTTGGAAAACTATGAAATAAATACCTTTTCAGATAAATACTATTTCTCCAAAGTACAGTATCCTAGCTTCTGTTATAACTTGTTCACTTGTTCACTATTGCCTAGTGAGATAAATGTTATACTTTAAGAGGGAACTATATAATTTTTATTACAGCATATTTGTTATTTTTACTTTGGTAATTGCAGTGGGCACATTTTGTCTTCTGTATTTGGGAACTTTCACTTATGTATCTAGGATGATGTAGGACAGTGCAAATCTCCCAGCATCTCTGTGTTATGGAGTGTCCACTCCTTTTGCTATGATGTACAGTAATTATACAATGAGCCAGTTACAATAGCTATAAATATAGCTGTCAGCACTGGTTCCTTTAGCAATTTATTCTGGGATTGTCAGAATGTAACCTTTAATTCACATATTACACCATTAGTGGAGGCGATGGTCTGACATATTAGTCCCCCTGACATGGTGCGTCTCTTTTGAAAATGCCAGTCCAAATTTTTTGACAGATTTGTATAACTGCAAATATACTGGGGGATGGTGATAAACATTGCTAACTATGTTATCATATCACAGAACAAGCAATAAGACTTTCAGCATTCATGCTTGTAAGTATCTCATTGCTGTAAGTCTCCAAGTGTTATTAAATGCAGACTACATCATCATTGCAGAAGAAGTCTCTTGTGGTGACAACCATGCTGACCACAAGTCATATTGGTTTAACTGTAGGAATATATTAAACATTTTAGACAAAACAGGATACAATAGTCAAGATTTTCCTTTAATGAACTGCACCCAAACACCGTTAGCCCAGTATGTCCTAGGAGTCTGCAGCAGCATCACAGTAATATTGCTGCATCTATTGGATTCTAGGAGAGCCTCTGCGTCAATCTATTCTTAGGGAGAATCTATACATATAGGTGAGGCTGTGTAACTGTGGGTTAGCAACATATGTAGTGTAGCATATTTTATTGCTTTATCTTGACACAGAATAAAAATCACATTTTAGCATAATATAAGTCTTTATTGTCACTCAGTGATATATATGGGTGCATACAACCTGATTTGGATTAAGGAGGAAGACCCAAGACCCACAGACTGCCTTCAATGTTCTGGATAGGCATTACAAATATTCAGACTCTCTAAAGTTCATTAACTTGGATATTTGTGTAACGGCTGGAGTAGTGGATCTGCTGTACCACTGTGGATGATGGTAAAAGCCGCACCAGGGAGCAGAGTCTAAGGAGCCGCTGGTTTTCATCAGAGCCTGCCAAAAAACAGGATGGACTTGCTGCGGCAAGCGAACTCCCAGGGCGCTACCCCTGGCGCGACTTGCCCACAGTGGCGGCCGAGATGAGGCGAGGTACAGATTCGTAAGGCAACTCAGAGTCGGGGACTGGCAGATAGGTCAGGGCAAGCGGCAAGGTTCAGTGGTCAGGAAACATAGCAAAAGGTACTGGTGCGCGGTAAGAGTGAACTTGGAACGCTTTCTCTAAGGCTTGGAGGCACAAAGATCCGGCAGGGGTCAAAGGGAAGTGAGAAATATTTATAGGGTCAGCTCCCAAGAAAAAACAAATATTGGCCCTTCAAATTTGAGAGAGCCGGCATGAGCGCCCTAGGAAACAGGGTGAGGGTCCGCCAGCTGGAAGACTTCAGGCAGAGCCTGACTTGCGAACAGCAGTGCTGCCTGTCACTGCTGATAGCTATGTCCAGTTGCGAGGCAACAAGACACCTCATATTGTCTCCTGTTTTCTATCAGAGCTGGATTTGGTTATGGCACTGTTTCTTAGCCTACTTGGCGACATTGGTTTGCAAAGATATCATCAGTCCTTGGTTGCCTATTTAAAGTGTTTATCCGGTGGAAAGAGGGTAGGGGTTCAAAAATATGCCCATTGTGTGGGATATAAAAAAAATTACTTCTACTATAATATTTTCTTGCTTTACTTCTGATCTTATTATAACTAACCTCAGATTTTTATTTAAAATGTCCCTGTCATTAAAAAACAAAACTTTTGACATGTCACAGAAACATGTCAAAAGTTTGGATCTTTCAAGGTCTAAGTGCTAAGACTTCCACCAGTAAAATTTAGGTGGAGGGCTCAATTGAATGGTCACATAGACTTATAATGGAGCCCGCCTAGTTAAGTTGGATGCAGATCGCTGCAAGATGGGAAGTTCTACTGGTTGGGGTCTTAGGACTGAGACCCTAACTGATCAAAACTTTTGACATGTCTCACTGACATGTAAAAAAATTTTTACAGACTATACAAAGAAAGTTCTTCAAGTCTTTCTTGCTAAGGCTTACAGTGCTTTCTTGTGTGTCAGAAATGCTGTGGAAGTTCAACAGGTAAGTCTGCAGTCGAAAGTTTGTACCAAATCATACAGATTTTATTAACAATTTAGTAACAATGCAAAGGGCAAAACATTTGTAATTTGTTTTTCATCTTGTTCATCTTATTATTTTTGGAAAGGTAATTTTGGGAAGCACAGGTTAGCAGGAGACACATTAACTATGTTTGGTAAAAATGTCTAATAACAATGATATAATGTTAGAAGCCATTAGATCACTATCAGTGATCTGTGTACACAGACTGAATATTCTCTGCATGACACTAAGATCTATATAACCAGGGAATCCTTTTATTGTCATTTATGGCATCACGTTGTTCCCTAGCAACCGCTGAATGCAGAAATGACTATTTCTATGTTTGAAAATGTAGCCCAGAATAGGAGTAATGCTTTGAATGTGTCTTTTTTTTATTTTTATTGCCAGAGAATTTCAGCCATCAGTACAGGATCGGGCCATCAGTGTGACAGTCCAACCCTGCCAATAGCACTGCTTGCCTTACTGTACAGTGTGAGAATATTATCGGAACAGGGATTGTGTCTTTAGCCTGTTGATTTACATGGAGTGGACAGAAATATATTAATATAACATTATTATTGTATTGTATGTATGTGTATTGAGTTCCTGAAATGTACTTTAGAATTGGGCAGTATAGTACAGTTCAGTCTGAGATTTTGGTTGGCACAATTCTCTGGACATGTTTTCCATTGAACCGAAATGATTTATTTGTATTGACTGATATTTTATTACAACTATTTCTATGTTAACAGGAGCCATGGCCATTATGCTCTTCCACATTACTGAAAGTTTGTAATAATTATTCATCTCTCATCCAAAAGCATCTAAATAAAAACATCACAAGTCTAAAATGTGATGCATTAAATTGCTTTGGCCTTTAGAATACCAAAGCGTTAAATTATGAAGCATCTGGTTAATATTTTATACAACCAGAAAAATGATTTATTTTGCTTTGCTTTCTCTATACTGCAAAACAATGACATTTAAAGATCAAATAAAATGTTTTAACTGCATATAATTTCTTAAATTGATGTTTACAATGATTTGCTCTAACCTAAGGATTGGATTGCACAGGTTTTCTGCTGAAGAACTTCAGAAAGTTGATGACATTTTAGATAAATCAACTCTTTTCTTTTTTTTTTGTGAACAAGAATTACCTTTAATAAAGCAAGTCATGGTGTGTTAAAATATTGGTAAGACGCAAAAATTAAAAATTTAACTTTGAATCTGTCTGCTTTGTGTGCGCTAGAGAACTAGAAGAACTGTTTAAAGTAGTATTTGTGCATTATTTTTATTTATTTGTTCATACATCATGCTAAGTCACCAGCATTTTTATTTATTGATATATATATATATATATATATATATATATATATATTAGCAGAGTTATTCTTTTTCACCCTAATTCAATTATATCCTAACATTTTAACCCTTTCTTCATGAAAGCTAAGTAGTGGGTTCCCAATCTGACCATCATGACCATTTGATTTTCTATGTAGATAGATATGTGTCTGCGTTGTGTGAAATCATTTTACAATAAATGTGTGCTGATGAAATACGGGTTCAGGGAGTTGTGCCTACATTGTGTTTACTGTGTTTACCAAAAAGAGAAACAAAAAGTTAACCAAAAATTTCATGTACCGCTGAATGAAAAAAATTGAATGTGTAACACATCCCACAGAAAGTCCCTCTTTCAAAAAATGCTATGCAGGCAGAAAAAATGCAGGCAGGCAGAACATTTTTTAGCAAGAGACAAAAACATTGCTTAGTCATTAAGGCCTTAAACAAGTAGGTTACAAAGGGCTTAGGCCAAGTTCGCAAACTGTAAAAAAAAACTGCAATATATTATTTACAGACCGTCTTAAAGTGAAACTCTAAACAAATTGTCATAATCAGTTAAATGAAGCTATTATGATAATTTTAGGATACATTCACACAGACAGGATGTACCACACATTTGATGCTTCAGAAATGAATGTAATTAAATGATTGAACACCACATCGCATCTGTACATTTGCACTCTGCAGCATCACATTTGCAGCAAATCCTGTATATGTGAACGTACTCTTAAGATAACTGGGTTTGAGCTGTGATATACGATAGTATGTATAGAACTGTGCCTGGTAAACAATGAAGTCTACACTCAAAACCTATCCAGAGGAAAAGTTGCTGAGTTGCCCATAGCAACCAATCAGATTGCTGCTTTCATTTTTAAGAGGCCTTTTTAAAAATGAAAAAAGAAATTTGATTGGTTGCTATGGGCAACTCAGTAACTTTTTCTCTGGACAGGATTTGATAAATCTCCCCCATTGTGCTCTAGTTCCACAGTTTCTTCTGTCAGCTGATATGGTATTAATGTCCACTAAGCAAACTTCTCGTGCACATACTGTCATGGTTTATGCATCTGAATTAATGCAAACTTTTAGTCCCATTGATTTTAATGGGAATATGTGTTGTAGCTTATACTGTGCAGTTATTACAATGCAAATGTAACTAGGAACAGATAGGCGCTCTAAGTACTGTAACTCAGTAACTGATGATGTTAGGGTTACATATTAAAAATACAAACTCACCTGGGAATGTTACACTGCACACTGAAGCTCTTCTCCAAGAGTGGGGTCTGAAGCGTGCCGAGGATGGACGAATAGACAACACCCATGCAGGAAATTTCAGGGGCTCCAACCTCTAGATCCAGATGAACAGTGAGATATGTGATAAATGGGGTGTAGGAATCTAGCCAGCATGGTGTGGCTAGCTGAATGTGGTCCTGATTGGCGTGACTGTTGCACAAGACTGTGACTTTTGCCATTAACTATTTACATAGAAAACATAGCCACTAAACACCTAATGGATTCATGGGCAGATAAAACTCACATTAACACCTAAGAAAGGCACATGTAAATGCAGCGAGCACTGTGCGCCACGACTTCAGAAAAATATACACTGTTTTGGGACCCAACAGTGCCCAATAGTGAGGGCATCATATGTTCTTCACTGACCATTCTCAGGTCAGTGGAAATTTTAGAGTCATCTTTCTTCATCAGGACATCCAGGAACTTGAGTTCTTTCTGGGAGGACACCATTGTGAATTGAAGGTCTTGATGAGTTGATGATATCTAGGAGGAACTCCTGGAAGGCCACTTTCATCACTTGTGCAGAGTGTAAATGCACTGTTAATGTAGCACCACCAATAAATGCAATTTGCTAAGTGTTTGGATCTGTAAATGCTGTTGTTTTCCATGTAGTATATCATGGATAGGTTTGCCTAAGTTGGTACTACATTAGATCCCAAAGCGGTCCCCTGTTTCTGTGCAAAATATGTATCTTGAAACAGATCCAGTAGGAGAGATAGGAGAGATACAGAGACTGACTACATCAAAGGAAATCAGCAGAGCTTTCAACAGAATTATCAGATTGTTGATATTGAGAATTTCCTCCTGGTTATCAACAGCTTCGACTGAGATCTTCAATTCACAATGATGTCCTCCCAGAAAGAACTCTTTAAAAGAACTTAAATCATGATGGTGATGTTGCCGTCCTGCACTTTTCACTGCACCAGATGGACC
Source organism: Hyla sarda (assembly GCF_029499605.1). Taxonomy (NCBI): domain Eukaryota; kingdom Metazoa; phylum Chordata; class Amphibia; order Anura; family Hylidae; genus Hyla; species Hyla sarda. The sequence continues at coordinate 229,747,131 of NC_079192.1, forward strand.
AAACCACCCTTGGCAATTTGCACCTGACCAATCTGGTGCTGCCCACAAGCCATATTTACAAAGATGGACTGATATCCCTGTATGATGGCCATCTTTTGCAGGAGGAGTTATAGGGGGAGATTTATCAAAACCTGTTCAGAGGAAAAGTTGCTGAGTTGCCCACAGCAATTAATCAGCTTACTTCTGTAATTTTTAAAAGGCTTCTGAAAAATGAAAGAAGTGATCTGATTGGTTGCTATGGGCAACTCAGCAACTTCTGGACAGGTTTTGATAAATCTCCTCCATAGTTTTTATTGGCACCTTTTTAGGGTGCGTGAATTTCATTGTATAACTTAAAAAATAAAACAGAATTCTGACAAATCTTTTTTACAATATTTAGGTTTGACTATGCTATAAATGTATGTTATAGAGGTACAGGCCCTACAAGGAGACCAAATTATTCCCAGCATGAATTATAACAAAACATATTTACATAACCAATATGGTGGGGAACTGCGTGTGTTAAAATATAACCTTTAATAATATTCATAAAAATCACCAAAAGTAGTTGTGCTATAGTGAAGATAAAAGAGAATTAAATTAACATAGCCCTCCTATGCTAAACGTATAGATTACGCAGCATAGGATGTGGATTGCGCGCGCGGTAGCTGTACTATGCACTAACAGCTCCCCGCCACTGCGGGTGTCGCGCTGAACTGGATAGGCCGCTAACAACAGGGATAATCGTGCCGGGATCTGGTTCTAGGCCGAGACCGGACATACAGTGTTACCCTGTGGTGCTAACTAGCACCAGTAAAGTGCTTATTGATTATAATTCATGTCATAATAAATATTGATTTGACCTGAGCTAAATCTCAATTATAATACTCGTAGCTAAGATTGCGTAAGCCTCCCCTGATGATGCCTTTAACTTAGGTTGAAACGCGTTGGGAGCAATCCACATCCTATGCTGCGTAATCTATACGTTTAGCATAGGAGGGCTATGTTAATTTAATTCTCTTTTATCTTCACTATAGCACAATTACTTTTGGTGATTTTTATGAATATTATTAAAGGTTATATTTTAACACACGCAGTTCCCCACCATATTGGTTATGTAAATATGTTTTGTAATATTTAGGTTTGAGAAAGAAACATCCGGTTTTGACCTAAACTTTGTAAAACCATGCCTTACCAGACTTGCGTGAACCTTGGAATACAGTCAATAATGCAGCGATCTGTATAGTTTGCTGCTTTACTGCAACCCCTTGCTAGGCTCAGTGCTATGCACTGACCCAGCAAGGAAACAAATTCCCTAGCACTGCTGAACAGCAATAGTTAACTCATGGGGGGGGGTGGGGTTTCGGAGGATACAGTATACAGCTATTTTAGCTGTATACTGTATGCTGAAGAGGATACACTTACCCACCTTGTTCCTGCCGCGGCCTCTTCTTGTGTAGCCAAGCATCTAGTGATGACATCACTAGAGGCAGAGCTACACAAGAAGAAGATCACAGACTGGAATAAGGGAGGTAAGTGTGGGTCTGCTCACATTATGTTTTTAGCATGCCTTTTTTGTTTTGAAAAGGCATGTTAAAAATGTATAATGTGAACAGATCCTTTCTGGAAGTGTATTCCCAAAGAGAGAGCCTCCCGCTGTTGCTAAATTACAACCCCTGTCATTCCCACAGCCTTTGGCTCATTTCTAATAATTTTAACCTTGTTCTACAGTATGAATCTAGCAAGAACAAAAATGCGTCTTGTATCTTTTTTTATTATTATTTTTATGTTGTCACAGTCTAAGGGCCATCATTTTAATATGAATCTAGTGTCTCAATTAACTGATAGCTGGGTTGGCTTTACTGTCACATGCACATGTTAAAACGCAACATATATTCAGAAGGCAAAGTTTAAACTGTTTTTATGTCTATTAGTGAGCAAGATCAGCCTTATATACCACACTACGGGGCACATGAAGTGAGTGGCTATTGAGGTCCAGGCGTTATCACACAGATGATCACATATATCTTCTTTATTGGTTTCATGATGCAACAATTTAAAGCTAAGTTTTCAATCACATAGTCTTGTTGGTGTTTTACTTTTCATACAATTATATAGCTTTAATAGTCCACCTAATGGGGTTGTTTGCAAGACAGATTCAATGTTTACAAACTCATCAATTAATATTATAATTATTTTCATGATACTGATTTTTATTTTTAAGAAATGTTCACCTTTAAATAGTAGTGGTAGTTATAATAAAGCAAAAGTAGTAACAATATTAAGGTATAATAAGGTATTGTGTAATCATATTAACCCACAGAACAAAGTTTTACTGACATAGATGAACAAAAATAATAATAATAATTCAGTACCACAGTACACTTTATGATAAAATAAAAGCTGTAACTACAAAGTACAATTGGTCCTACAAAAATTATCCCTAATTTGTCTCTGTTTGTAGATGAAAAAGTAAGAGTTGTGGCTTTTAGAATGCGAGGAGGAAAAAACGAAAATGCACAAATAAATATGTGCTACATCCTCCCAGCCCAAACAGACTGGGTTGTTAAGGGGTTAATAAGGTGCTGAAAAGCTTCTAACTATCTCTTCTAACTTTCTAACTTGTAATTAATATACAATGCATGACTGGAATCCAGTCTTATTTCCATGTAGACAATCTAGTTGACATTTAAGCATAAAACATGATATGCGACACACCACTAATTAATTTCTTACTATGCAATTTAATTTGACACAAATAAATTTAGGAAAAATTAAAGATGACATTTTGAATATTATTATTACTATGTTCTATTATTTTCTCAGCTTAACTAAGTTTAAACATCTCCTTACAGTGTAATAAATATTTAAAATAGAGGGGAAACACATGAACATAATTAAAAGATATGTTGCATCAAATCCTTATACATATTTTATATATTTATACATTAAAATAATATGAGCTTCAGACTAATATGCATTAAAATATCTGTTGAATACTTCATAAAGGGTAAATTATGCTGATGAGTGACACTGTACACAAGTTATAACATTAACAATATAAACACTGTATATGGAAATCTTCCTAAATAAGGTTACCTCAGTTTGAAACATGTCATAAATATATTTGAATAAACAGATAACATGTTTATCCCACCAGTCAAAATATTATCACTGGTGTTTAGCATCTCTCGGATTCATATAGTTAGGATTTGCAGTACTTAAATCTGCCATGGACTTTAAAGATAACTCAAGGCAGTACCTACAGCTCAAATTTAGAATTTCTGAGACCTATTGACATGTGCTACCACATTACTATACAGTACAGATTTATTTTTGGTGACTTTGCAAATGATAATACATTTATAAAATCACTTCCAGGTTACTCTGTAGCCCCTGTCTTTCATGAAGCAAATTTTGTAGTGGACATTCTATTCTCTAAATAAGAGAACGCCTATGGAATCAGTATGAGTGATGACAATTAGAGATGAGCGAATTGAATCTAAGGAATCCAAATTTGTTACGAATTTCATGAAAAACTCGATTTGCAACGAATGAGAATATTGGCGCGATTCTATCACGTAAATCACTTCATTAAACTCCATTCACTGTGGTGCAGGCTCCAGAGCATCTAAAATGGTGGATCCACATATGAGGAATCTGGCAAGGAACTCTGGGAAGGTCGCAACGAGGGTAGGTGGGATGACCCTGAATTACATGCAGCCTATCAACAGTAAGTCACCCCTGTGATGTCACAGCCCTATATAATCGGCAGCCATATTCCGGCTCGTCCCTTCATCCTTTCACTGCAGAGAGATAGGGCAGCGCTGTGTGTTACACAGACAAACTTTTTCAGGCAGCGTTTCACCTCATAGTAACGTCAGCGTTCTGGTGGACAGAGAGCAGTGCATATTTTTACAAAAAATGATTTTTACTGCAGCCATTAACCTTCCAGTCACTTTCTACAGCATTGTATTACAAAGAGGGGCAGAGAGCTGTGTATTGCCTCATACATTTGAACAAGCTGGCTCAGCTTGAGAAACAGCAGAAGACGGAGTAATAATTTTTCAGCGCAACTCTGTGTCTGCTGGTTATACTAGTCTTTAGACTGTATAATACCCAGCAGTCTATTCCTAATATTCTTTGAGAGAGTGACATTTTGGGTTTAGTACACGGCGACAGTGTGCTGCTGGTGTTGTGCAAAAATATGTTTTTTAACTCCTTCAGGACGAAGGGCTTACCTGTACACCCTACGCCCGGTCCCGGTGTTTAAAACGGGGTCACACTGTGACCCCACATCACACCGGGTCAGTCCCAGCTGCTAACGATAGCCGGGACCATGGGCTAATAGCATGCGGCACCGATCATTGTGCCGCGTGCTATTAACCCTTCAGACGTGGCAAAGTTGATTGCCGGATCTAAAAATTAAAGTAAATGCTTTCCGGCAGCTCAGTCGGGCTGATCGGGACATTACGATAAAATTGCGATGTCCCGATCATCTAGGACCCGAGCGGAGACCCCCTTACCTTGCTCTTTCGAGTCTGATCAGCATTTGGTTGCTCCAAGATTGAGCTACAGACTTGAGCAATCGAGCCTCTATCTCGCTGATCCATGCAAAGCTATGGCTTTGCAGGGATCAGGGTAAAGGATCAGTGTGTGCAGTGTTATAGCCCCCTATGGGACCTACTGCAAAAAAAAAATTCTAAAAAAGTTAACAAAGGTCATTTAACCCTTTCCATAATAAAAGTTTGAATCACCCCCCTTTTCCCATAAAAAAAAAACTGTGTAAATAAAAATAAACATATGTGGTATCGCCGCGTGCGGAAATGTCGAACTATAAAAATTCCAAAGTCCAACATAGCATATTTTTGGCCACTTTTTCTATCATGAAAAAAATGAATAAAAGCGATCAAAAAGTCCAATCAATGCATCAAAGGTACCGATAAAAACTTCAGAACACGGCGCAAAAAAGGAGTCCTCATACCGGCCCGTATGCGAAAAAATAAAAAAGTTATAGGGGTTAGAAGATGAGAATTTTTAACGTATACATTTTCCTGTAGTTATGATTTTTTTCCCGAAGTACGACAATATCCAACCTATGTAAGTAGTGTATCCTTTTAACTGTATGGACCTACATAATAATGATAAGGTGTTATTTTTACCGAAAAGTGCACTGCGTAGAAACGGAAGCTCCCAAAAGTTACAAAATTAAATTTTTTCTTCAATGTTGTCGCACAATCAATTTTTTTTCTGTTTTGCCATGGATTTTTGAGTAAAATGACTAATGTCACTGCAAAGTAGAATTGGTGGTGCAAAAAATAAGCCATCATATGGAACTTTATGTGCAAAATTGAAAGCGTTATGATTTTTAGAAGGTGATGAGGAAAAAATGAAAATGCAAAAACGGAAAAACCATGTGTCCTTAAGGGGTTAAGGGTACCGTAGCGCATTTTTCTGCCCTCATCTAAGTAGTGTACTATTATGTACCTGTCAATCTGTCATCTGCCTAGATACTCTGTAAGGCCAGGCAAAAGTAATCACTGGCTAGTGTTTTACTCCAATGCGTTTTTTAAGCGTACTGTAGAGCATTTTTGTGCCCCCATAAGTGCATACCACATACGTACATCTAGTGTACTATTTGGTATCTTATAATCTGTTAAGGGCCTAGATACTGTGAAAAGCCAGGCAAAAGTAATCACTGGCTGGTGTTTTACTCCAATACTTTTTTAAGCATACTGTAGCACATTTCTCTGCCCTCTTTGTTTCACAACAAATGGTCTGCTTGTTACATCTGCACTCCAGCCAGACACGCTGGCCGTGAGCGCTCTATTGTCACGTCCCCGCTGCTGGCAGAGCTGGGATTTGCATCCCAGCCCATCACTCACCTCCCTGGTCTTCCTGTTCCCGCAGCCTCAGTGCATTTGCTCCTGCCTCCAAGGGCGTGTGCTAGAACTCTTACATTTAAAGGGCCAGTACTCATTTAATAAAGTGTATTCACCTGTGCTCTTGTTATAAGTATCAGCTCCTCCCTTTGTTCCCTGTTGGATCTTTGTTGCCTTTGTGCCCCATAGAAAGCTTCTGTGTTCCTGATATCTGTGTTCCTGATACTAGTTCCGTTACCTGAACCTGCACCTGTGCCGCCTGCTCTGACCTACTGCTACCTTGACCACATCTTGCCAGTTTCCTTTTGTGCCACGCCACATCCCAGCAACCTGTGTGGACGAGTCGTTCCAGGGGTAGCGACCTGGGTGCCGCCTGCCGCAGCAAGACCATCCTGCTTTGCGGCGGGCTCTGGTGAAAAACAGCGTCACCTTAAACTCTGCTCCCTGGCACTGCTCATGTCATCATCAACACAGGCCCAGAGGATCCACCACCTGCCTTGACCCGTTACACTGCTGGTTATGCTAGTCTGTAGATTGTATAATACACATCCAGCAGTCCAATTCTAATAGTCTGTGTGAGTGTGCAATTTTGGGTTTAGTACACATCGACAATGTGCTGCAGCACTGTTGTGTACTGCTGGTGTTGTGCAAAAATATAAGTTTTTTAAGCATACTGTAGTGCATTTTTCTGCCCACAAAGTGCACACCACATGTCTACATCTAAGTAGTGTACATCTAAGTATGTTGTACCTGTTAATCTGTCAAGGGACTAGATACTGTGAAAGGACAGCCAAAAGTACTCACCAGCTGGTGTTGTACTCAAATACTTTAAGCGTACTGTAGTGCATTTTTCTGCCCTCATAAATGCATACCACATACCTACATCTAAATAGTGTACTATTTTGTATTTGTTAATCTGTCGAGGGCCTAGATACTGTGAAAGGCCAGGCAAAAGTAACTACCAGCTGGTGTTTTACTCCAATATATTTTTTAAGCGTACTGTAGCGCATTTTTTTGTCCTCATATGTACATACCACATACGTACTTCTAAGTAGTGTACTATTTTGTAACTTATAATCTGTCAAGGGCCTACATACTGTGAAAGGCCAGGCAAAAGTAATCACCGTCTGGTGTTTTACTCCAATACTTTTTTAAGCATATTGTAGCACATTTTTCTGCCCTCTTTGTTCCACAACAAATGGTCTGCTGGTTATACTAGTCTGTAGACAGTATAATACACACCCAGCAGTCCATTCTTAATAGTCTGTGAGAGAGTGCATTTTTGGGTTTAACCCCTTAAGGACGCAGGACGTAAATGTACGTCCTGGTGAGGTGGTACTTAACGCACCAGGACGTACATTTACGTCCTGTGCATAACCGCGGGCATCGGAGCGTCCGCCATTAACCCCTCAGGTGCCGGGATCAATACAGATCCCGGCATCTGCGACAGTGCGCGATTTGAATGAATGATCGGATCGCCCGCAGCGCTGCGGGGATCCGATCATTCATAACGGCGCACGGAGGTCCCCTCTCCTTCCTCCGTCCGGCTCCTGGCGTCTCCTGCTCTGGTCTGTGATCGAGCAGACCAGAGCAGAAGATGACCGAAAACACTGATCTGTTCTATGTCCTATACATAGAACAGATCAGTATTAGCAATCATGGTATTGCTATGAATAGTCCCCTATGGGGACTATTCAAGTGTAAAAAAAAAAGTTAAAAAATGTAAAAGTAAAAGTAAAAAAGTGAAAAATCCCCTCCCCCAATAAAAAAGTAAAACGTCCGTTTTTTTCTATTTTACCCCCAAAAAGCGTAAAAAAAATTTTTTATAGACATATTTGGTATCGCCGCGTGAGTAAATGTCCGAACTATTAAAATAAAATGTTTATGATCCCGTACGGTGAACGGCGTGAACGAAAAAAAAAAGTCCAAAATTCCTACTTTTTTAAAACATTTTATTAAAAAAAAAATTATAAAAAATTAATTAAAAGTTTTTTATATGCAAATGTGCTATCAAAAAAAAGTACAGATCATGGCGGAAAAAATGAGCCCCCATACCGCCGCTTATACGGAAAAATAAAAAAGTTAGAGGTCATCAAAATCAAGGGATTATAAACGTACTAATTTGGTTAAAAAGTTTGTGATTTTTTTTAAGCGCAACAATAATAGAAAAGTACGTAATAATGGGTATCATTTTAATCGTATTGACCCTCAGAATAAAGAACACACGTCATTTTTACCATAAATTGTACGGCGTGAAAAACAAAATTAGCAAAATTGCGTTTTTCGTTTTAATTTCCCCACAAAAATAGTGTTTTTTGGTTGCGGCATACATTTTATGATATAATGAGTGATGTCATTACAAAGGACAACTAGTCGCGCAAAAAACAAGCCCTCATACTAGTCTGTGGATGAAAATATAAAAGAGTTATGATTTTTAGAAGGTGAGGAGGAAAAAATGAAAACGTAAAAATTAAATTGTCTGAGTCCTTAAGGCCAAAATGGGCTGAGTCCTTAAGGGGTTAATACACAGCGACTGTGTGCTGCAGCACTGTTGTGAACTGCTGGTGTAGTAAAAAAATACGCTTTTTAAGTGTACTGTAGGGCATTTTTCTGCCCACATAAGTGCATAATACATACCTAAATCTAAGTAGTCTGGACTTTCCGTGCTCCCCACGCCAGCTTGCAATACGCTCTAATTGCTACGGGCATTACCACAGCATGTCCTCCAAAAGCACTTGCTTGCAATCTGTGGAGGACCGGCAAGCACGAATCGACAGTATGCTGCAGACTCTTGATGCATTTAATCCGGACACCAAGGAGTTGCTGGATCTTCGCATGCACATGTCGGATCACGAGGCAGCACTCCTTCAAGAGACCAGGATATGGTTGGATTTATCTTCACTACAAAAGTATGTGCCTCAGAATATGATCCCTCGTGGCCTTAGATTGAAAAAATTTCCTACTACCGTCTATTCGGATTTTTTCAAGACTGAGTGGCAAGAACTTCTTTCAGATTCATCAATGAAGTTCGTCAATCTGATAATCCGGCATGAGCAAATGGCCCTTGACGAGGTGAGAAATAAAATTTCTTTACTACAAAAAGATGTTGCTAAATATGCTGAACATAAGCTGTTCCAAGAGTTGGACATTAAAATCAATGACAAACTTACATTAATGGAAAAATCTATTGCTGACACTAAACAGGTTAAATACCTTAGAGATGATCAAGATTATCGTTCTAATAGTGTTTTTCCCTGGCCACAAATAACCACTCGGGCGAGTACTCCTCGTTCTATCCTAAAAAAAAACTCTTCCAAGAGACGAACAAGAAACGTGGTACCACCAGGGTTAATTTCAGCTCAACAGAACCAGATACCTCTGACTCTGCTTCTGATCCTGGCGAATCAGTTACTAATGAGAATACGCCCAATCAGGATTTCAAATCCAGTTCACACCCTGCGACTTCTACTTCAAAAAACGGCGGGCGGGTCGTAAGCACAGAGCCAGAAAGACGCAGTCCGCGCAATCACAGGGACAGAAAGAAATGAACACTATTCCTATCTACAACATCTCAGCCAAGATTCTTACTACTTCCCAGATCTCGGTTTTGTCACAGGGACTGTCTTTCTCTCCAACTACAAGATTTGATTTATTCAGAACTCTGATCGATATTAATAGGTTTGTGAGGGGTATTACCATCCGTCGTCATTTCTCCAACATGCCTAAAGTAGATGACTCTATTGTACCTGAATGTGACGATATTATTAGTTATGATTTTGTATCATCCCCTTCACCTAACCTTGTTGTTCCAGAACATTGATTAGCCACCAATTTTTCTTTTCAGGACATGATATCCATTTCCACTTTGGACCAATTGTGTGATCACAGCTCCGCTGCCTTGGACATAGTTCCAAAGATTACCACACGGAATTCCAATTTCTATCCTGTCATGTCCAGAACACCTGTTCTGGACATGTTTCAGGAGGCAGTCGAGCGTGATCTAACAACTTTGGCCCACACTAGGGGTCACCATGTCCCTAATCTTACCCGTCAAGAAAAAGCTGCTCTTGACAGCCTGTCCACAGCAGATGATTTAGTTGTGAGACAGGCTGACAAGGGGGGCGCCGTTGTCATTCTAGATAAGGGGCTCTACCGTCAAATTAATTTAGACATGTTGTCGGATCCCAACACATATAATGTTCTCAGATCCGACCCTACTATCTTCAAACAACGGTTAGCGGAGCTTGTGGATCTTGGGAAGGAGAAGGGTTTCTTTACTTCCCGCGAGGCAGATTTTTTCATTATCGATCACCCAGTGATCCCCATTTTTCATTCCCTTCCCAAGATCCACAAGCTCTGTTTCCCCCCACCTTGCAGGCCTATTGTTGCAGGCATCGGCTCTCTAAACGAAAACCTTTGTGCCTGGATAGACTCGCTCCTCCAACCACTCATCCCTCAGATTCCGGCATATATACAGGACACTAAACATTTACTACTTAATTTGAATCATGTACCTTGGCATTCATCCTTTTCCTGGGTTTCAGCGGATGTCACATCCCTGTACTCAGTCATTCCACATCACCTTGCACTCACTGCACTTCAATGGTTTCTTTTTACTTACTCCACTTACTCTCCTGACCTACGCGAATTTCTGGGTTTATGTGTTTCTTTTCTTCTTGAACACAACTTTTTCACGTTTGATGGGTGTTTCTTTCTCCAAATCACTGGCGCTTCTATGGGGGCTAAGTTCTCCCCCTCTATTGCTAATATCTACATGTGTTGGTGGGAATCTATCTATCTTTTTTCTCCATCTAACCCCTTTGCTAATCATCTTGTCTGGTACGGTCGCTACATAGACGACCTCATATTCATATGGGGTCCCGGTGTGGCGACCGTGCCAGACTTCTCTTCTTATCTTAATACTAACACTCTTAATCTACAGTTCACTGTTTCAGAACAGACTCACACCATTTCTTTTCTCGATGTCAACCTGAGGGGCGACAGTGCCACTGGCAAAATACAGTCTTCTACATTTCGTAAAAGTACAGCTGTCAATTCCAATCTGTGTGCCCACTCATGTCACCCACCCCACTTTATAAAAAACCTGCCGGTGGGTGAGATGATTCGGGCACGCAGAAATTGCTCCACTGACAAGGATTTTTTCACTGAGGCCGAGTCTGTCCAGGCACGTTTAAAAGCACGTGGTTACCCTGATTGGTCACTTAAAAGAGCCACTAAAATTTCCTTTGATGGAAACAGACAGGAACTACTTAACAGTTCCCGCAAACCAAAAATGAAACACGACAATCCAACTCTGGTGACTTTCACCACTTCTTATAGTACTGATTTTTCTACTATTTGTAAGATTATACACACATACATGCCTATAATTTTGACTGATCCCCAGTATGCGTGTATTAAAGAAACCGGGTACAGATGCGTTCCTAAAAAGGCTCCCACGATTGGCCAAAGAGTCTATCCGAGTCTCTTCTCTACTTCCAGGCCTGCTCCACCCACTTGGCTATCCTACCCTGGTTCATTTAGATGCGGGCACAGCCGATGTACCTGTTGCTCGGTGATGCACGTCATCAGATCCTTTACTTCATTCGTCACTAATGCTACCTATACAATTAAACAATACATTAATTGTAATACCACATACGTGGTGTATCTGGTGTCGTGCATGACCTGCCGTTTACAGTACGTCGGTTGTACCACAAATCCACTTAAAGTCCGGTTGAGAAAACATTTATCTGACATCCCTCATTTTAACTCCAGAAATACTTCTGCAGTGTCCAAACATTGTGCCAAAGCACACCATGGCAGCTTCTCTTCTTTACAATGCACTGCAATTGAACGTGTTAACCCATCCAAGAGAGGAAGTGACTTGAAACAAAAGCTTCTCAATCGAGAAGTCTTTTGGATTCTCAAATTGTCTACACGAGTTCCTCTTGGTATGAATAAACGGCAGGATGTCATTCTTCATTACTAAATATTATTTTATTTATGTCATCCTTTATTCATTCCTTGATATCTTCACATATTCCCCAGGTGTCCATTAATATATATTGATTCACTCGTATATTTGTGTTTATTTTTACATAGGACCTATCTGGTGACACATTTCTTAGATGTCAACTCGTATGTGGTTTCTTCACAGCCGATGTGCATGATAGCATATATCTTTTTACTATTTAATTCATTAACTCATGCCTGTTCTCTCATTCTTTCTCTCATTTCTCCACACATCGGTCATTTATTATTTTCAGACATTATTCCTTTATGTAGTTAGTATTGTATTTGTATTTATTCACCTTCCTGATACTTGAAGTATACATCTTATGTCTTTATATTGCCCCTTTTTTACTTGTAAGGGGTTAATTCCTGCCGGTCACATGACCTGTAACCGGCCGCAATTACCTTACTGCCTATTTAAGCCGACCTGTAACATGCATTTGTTGTATGACTAAGAGCGCTTACAGCGCTTGAAACGCGTTACTTGTTCCTTCCTTGTCCTATGGATTAAACCTGATTTTACCTGCATTGAGCTGGATCTGATCTCCTTCATTTCCCTAAATCTAAGTAGTGTACTGTTTTGTACCTTTTAATCTATCAAGGGCCTAGATACTGTGAAAGTCAAGGCAAAAGTAATCACCAGCTGGTGTTTTACTCCTCTACTTCTTTAAGCGTACTGTAGCACATTTGTGTGTCCACATAAGTGCATATCACATACCTACATCTCAGTAGTGTACTATTTTGTACCTGTTAGTCAGTCAAGGGCCTAGATACTATGAAAGGACTGCCAATAATATTGCTAAAAATAATTTTTTAAGCTTACTACAGCGCATTTTTCTGCCCACATAAGTGCATACCACATACCTATATCTAAGCAGTGAACTATTTTGTACCTGTTAATCTGTCAAGGGCCTACATACTGTAAAGGCCAGGCAAAAGTAATTACCGGCTGGTGTTGTACTCAAATACTTTTTAAGCATACTGTAGTGCATTTTTGACCTCATAAGTGCATACCACATACCTACAGCCACGTACTGTACAATTTTGTACCTGTTAACCTGTCAAGGGCTTAGATACTGTGAAAGGACAGCCAAAAGTACACACCTGCTTCTGTTCTAGACAAATACAGTTTTAAGCGTTGTGAAGCGAATTGTACTCCCATCATATACGCACTAAGTATGTCAGGCAGAGAAGTGCCAGGATGTGCACAGAGGAGTGTCAGAGGCCTAAATTCACCAGGCAGAGGTCACAGCAGACTAAGGGGAGTGGCAGCAGGAGTCGCAGCGAGAGGCCTGCGGTCTTGTCTTGATCAGCAACCCATCTGCCGTCATTGATTGGTAGACCTGTGCACTAGAAAAAATTTTGTTTAGTTTCATTTCGTTTTTTCGTTTTGGAAAATTTTTTTGGTCCAGCAAGGAAAGAGTTAACTTACACTGCTGGACAGTGTAGGTTAACCCTTTGGGCGGTATACACTATATACAGCTATCTATAGTTAGCTGTATATAGTGTATACAGAAGACGAAGTCCGCTTACTTCCCTCGAGTACCGGGCAGGTCTGTGTAGCTCCGCCCCCTATTGATGACATCATTAAGGGGCAGAGCTACAGAAGGGAACAAGGCTATTTAATCTGAAGCTCTGTTCACATTGTACGTTTTGTATAATGTGAACAGACCCTTCTGGCAGTGTCTACCCAGACAGGGAGACTCCAGCTGTTGCTAAACTACAACTCCCAGCATGCCCAGACAGCCAAAGTCTGTCTGGGCATGCTGGGAGTTGTAGTTTTTCACCAATTGGTGGCTCCCTGTTTGGGTAGACATTGCATCATGGGTGCTCTCCCCAGCGGACAGCGACAGAAATGTCATAACCAATTTGTTGTGTATTTTTTATTCTCGTTTCAGATCCGTGTATGCAGAGGATTACTGCGGATTTGATGGATTACGGCAGATTATTATTTTTTTTCTTTTAATAAAATGGTTAACGAGGGCTGTGGGGGAGTGTTTTTTTAAATAAAATAATTTTTCCAATGTGTTGTGTTGTTTTTTTTATTGAATTTTCAGGGTTAGTAGTGGAAGCTGGTCTTATTGACCAAATCCATTACTAAGCCAGGGCTTACTGCTAGCCCACTCTGCTCCATGCTGGGAGCTGTAGTACCTGCATTAATAGACATATTGCAGCGAGTGTAATTTCTGACACCCGCTGCGATCTGTCTATTAATGCAGGTACTACAGCTCCCAGCATGGAGCAGAGTGCCCTCCATGTTGGGAGTAGTAGTACTTGTAGTAAAGGAAAGATCACTGCGGGTGTCACTCCTGACACCCGCTGTGATGCTCTTGTACAATGTATGGATGCGGCGGACGCTCTACTATCGTCCCCTGCACGGCCGTATATATACACATATTCCTATTTCACACAGAGAGCTATGATTGGCTGGAACCATCTGGCCAATCACAGCCCTGCGGGAAATATGAATATGTGTATATATACATGAGTGCAGGGGACCATAGAAAAGCGTCCACCGCATCTATACATTATACAAGAGGATCGCAAGGGACCCCGGCGATCTGTCAATTAGTACAGGTAACTACTACTCCCATCATGGAAGAGTGTGTTCCATGCTGGGAGTAGTAATACTACCTAAAAAATATTTTTAAAAAAGTGAAAACACGCACACAATACATTTTTATTATTGTCGGCTAAATTTTTAGTGCTTTACCCGCTCACATAAATTGATAAACATTTCATAATAAAAAGATAAATTTCGTTAGATACAATTTTTCCATCACAACTGTATCTTTTTATTATTATTTTTTATGGTATCCTACAAAATTTTAATAAAAAAGGTATCTCCATAATTTTTTAGGATCTCTAAAGTCGAAAAAAGAATAAAAAGATTTACCGAATGTACCCGAATACCGAATGTATCCGAAAAATCAAACTGTATCTGTATCCTTTTTATTATCTTTGTTATTAGAATGAATTCTTTACGTTCGTTTATGGATAACGAATGCATTCGTTATTTACCGCATGCATTCGGGAAATAACAAATGCATTCGTTATTTTGCTATTCGTATTATCGTGGCTATTCGGGAATGTTCAAAATATGTTTTCGTGCATTCGGATCGGTCCGAATGCCCGAAAACGGTAAAATTTGGTAAATTAGACATTCGTGCCGAACAGAATTGCACATGTCTATTGATTGGTTAACACGGTCATCTACTTCATCACAAGTGACATCTGATACTCCCTGTCAGCAGTCGGGGGGGTTCCTCAGACACAACCCTCAGTTGGCATGGCCTGGGAGAAGTCCTAAGAGAACTGCTAAAAGTAATTTATAAAGAAATCGGAGTATAGCTTTCTCCACGAAAACTGGAAAGGGGAACCATGGTGACCGACAACGGGAAGAACATCTTGTCTGCACTGCAACAAGGAAGGATGAACTATGCGCCCTGCATGGCACACTTGTTCAATCTGGTTGTCAAGTGGTTCCTGAAGTGTTCCCCCCATTTGCAAGACATCCTAACAATGGGAAGGAAACTTTGCATGCACTTCAGTCACCGCAATGCGCACCTTCCTTGAGCTGCAGTGTCAGGACGGTGTCCCCCAACATAGTCTGATTTGGGAGTTGCCACATGTTGGAATTCCACCCTCCATATGTTGGACTGACTATACGAACAGAGAAAATCCATCACCAATTTCTTGATGATCCAAGCGGATAGGAGGACCCCCTGTGTAAATTCAATGTCAACTAGTGGCAGCTCAAACGTGACACCTGACGTTTGCTCAGGCCCTTTGAGAAAGCCACATTATTAGTCACTCACCAGGATTATGGGATGATCAACGTCATTCCACTGCTTCATTTCCTACAACACATGTTGGAAACGATGGCTGGTCACGGCAATGGAGATGTGGCGCCTACATCTTATGGCCACATGAGCTCTGTGGGGGCTGAATTGGAGGGGGAGGGGCACAGTGGAGCACAGTTACATTTTGCGAGATGGGTGGTTTTTCTAGTCATCTGACAGGAGCAGGAGCAGCCAGAGGAGCTAGAAGGTTAAGAGGAAGGCAAGACAGAGGACCCAGACACACCGTGGCAGTATTTGCAGTGGAGATGGAGGCAGGGAGTCCCTTCTAATCACTTGCACAAAAGGCACAATGCATGTTCACTTGCTCTCATAGTGACCGCCGAATTGTCACCATTCAGCAGCGGAATGACTTCTGTCTCTCCACCATATTGGACCCTCACTACCGCCACAAAATGGGGCCTTTTTTACTCCCACTGAGAGGGAGGACAAACTGACCTACTACAGAGACATCCTTTGAAGTCTATTGGCCGATGCCTATCGATGCCATTGTCCATCCTCTTGCAGGTCTGACTTGGGGGGCCCTCTGCGCTCACCTTCCACTGCCATTGCTGCTGGGAAGGGGTGGTAGGGCAGAATCAGTACCAGCTCCATCAGCAGCCTGAGTCTACAGTCGCTGATGAGTACCTTTCTTCACCCGCAGAGTGAAACAACTGCCGCCACCTCCACACTGTGTCATTCAGCCACTACATGTTCTCCTCATGCCTCCTCATGCTGCCGCCAACTCCAGGCTGTTTCATTCAGCCACTAAACATTCTTCTCATGCTACCGCCACCTCCATGCTGTAACATTCTGGCACTATATGTTCTCCTCATGCTGCCGCCACCTCCTTGCTGTGTCATTCAGCCACTATATGTTCTCCTCATGCTGCCGCCACCTCCAGGCTGCATCATTCAGCCACTATATGGTCTTCTCATGCTGCTTGTACATTACCTAAAGATTTTTATGGTAGCACTAGCTACCATAAATATTCAATTTAAATTTGAAAATTAATATTTTAATCTTAGGGACTGTGTGGCCCTATGGTCTCCTCATGCTGCTGCCAACTCCAGGCTGCATCATTCAGCCATCATATGGTCTCATCATGCTGCTGGGACAATACCTAAACATTTTTATAGTTCCACTTGCTACCATAAGTCTTCCATTTAAAAATGAAAATTAATCTTTTAATCTTAGGGATTGTGAGGCCCTATGATCTCCTCATACTGCTGCCAACTCCAGGCTGTATCATTGAGCCACTATATGGTCTCCTCTTGCTGCTGACAATTGCAGACTGTGTCATTCTGCCAGATTATGGTCAACCTTTAGGTTCTGTCATTGTGCCGCCATGTGACTCCTTGTTGTATTTGGTCTTTTGTAACCACATATTTTATTATTAAATATTAAATTTAAATTTACATTTCAAAAAATCGATAGAGCGATAACAATGACCCATAAGTGATTAACCCCTTAAGGACTCAGCCCATTTGGGCCTTAAGGACGCAGGCAATTTTATTTTTATGTTTTCGTTTTTTCCTCCTCGCCTTCAAAAAATCATAGCTCTTTTATATTTTCATCCACAGACTAGTATGAGGGCTTGTTTTTTGCGCGACCAGTTGTCCGTTGTAATGCCATTACTCAATTTACCATAAAATGTATGGCGCAACCAAAAAAATGCTATTTGTGTGGTAAAATTAAAAAGAAAACCGCAATTTTGCTAATTTTTAAAGGTTTTGTTTTCACACTCTACAATTTATGGTAATAAAAACATGTGTTCTTTATTCTTTGGGTCAATACGATTAAAATGATACCCATGATAACATACTTTTCTATTATTGTTGCGCTTAAAAAAAATCACAAACTTTTTAACCAAATTAGTGTGTTTAAAATCCCCCTATTTTGAAGACCTATAACTTTTTCATTTTTCTGTTTAAGGGGCGGTATGAGGGCTAATTATTTGCGCTGTGATCTGTACTTTTTATTGATACCATATTTGCTATTATAAAACGTTTAATCCATTTTTTTATTTTTTTTGGAATAAAATGTTATAAAAAAAAAAGCAGCTATTTTGGACTTTTTTTTTACAATCATGCCGTTCACTGTATGGCATCATTAACATTTATCACTTTTAACACTTTTCGGGAGTTCAATAGGGAAAATGGGACAATTTACGTTTTTAATGGGGGAGGGGGGTTTTCACATTTTTTTAATTAATTTTTTTAACTTTTTTTTGCTTTTATTTTTACACTTTAATAGTCCCCATAGGGGACTATTTATAGAAATCATTTGATCCATCTGTGAATGGTCCTGGTCAGTGTCTCAGCTGACTGGCAGGTAGAAAGTTCAGATCCCCCACTCTTCCTGCCCCTAGAAGTCCCGGAAGAGTGGGGGAAGATGACCCCGAGAGCTGCCTGGTGACATACCGCAGGACCAGCGCAGGCAACGGGGACTGGGGACCGGTGGCAGGCAAGTGGAGGAGGCAGCAGCAGGCAAGTGGAAGAGGCAGCAGCGGCGTTGGCATCAGAGGCAGCAGTGAAGATCACTGTAAAGTGATCTTCACTGTTGCTTCTTGGAGTTTCAAAACTACAACTCCCAGCATGCCCAGACAGCCTGTGGCTGTCCAGGCATGCTGGGAGTTATAGTTTTGCAACATCTGTAGGGCCACAGTTTGGTGAACATTGTGCAGTCGTCTCCAATCTGTACTCATTCAGAAGTTGAAAAAACGACAACTCTCAGCATGCCCAAACAGTCCAAGCATGCTGGGAGTTGTAGTTTTGTAACATCTGGCCCTTCAGATGTTGCCAAACTACAACCCCCAGCATGCCTGGGCAGTCTGGGCATGCTTGGAGTTGAAGTTTTGCACCAACTGGAGGGCTACAGTTTGGACAACACTACACAGTGGTCTCCAAATTGTTATCATTCAGTTGTTGCAAAAATACAACTCCCAGCATGCCCTTTGTCTGATAGACCATGCATACTGGGAGTTGTAGTTTTGCAACAGCTGGAGGCACACGGGTTGGTAAACACTGAGTTAAGTAACAAACTCTCAGTGTTTTGCAACCAATGTGCATCTAGCTGTTGCATAACTACAACCCCTAGCATGCCAAAGGTAGTATGCCTCCAGCTGCTGCATACCCACAAGTCCCAGCATGCCCTTCTGCTGTCACTACATACTGAAAGTTGTAGTTTTGCAACAACTAGAGGTTTGCACCCCCCCTCCCCCATGTGAATGTACAGGGTACATTCACACGGGCGGTGGTTTACTGCAAGTTTCTCACTGCAAGTTTGAGATGCAGAAAATTTTCCGCTGCAGCTAAAACTCCCAGCAGGAAACTCGCTGTGAACACTCGCCTGTGTAAATGTACCCTAAAAAAAAGAACTACACTACACAAAATAAAGAGTAAAACACTGCGTATACACATACCTTTGACATCTGGCACGGCACTGTTTCCAAAACGGAGCCTGTTTCCAAAATGGAGAACTCCCAGTATTACCGGATTGCCATTGACTGTCCAGGTATGCTGGGAGTTTTGCAACAGCTGGAGGCACTCTCTTTGGTAATCACTGGCATAGAATACCCCTATGTCCATCCCTATGCAATTTAGGCCTCAAATGCGCATGGCATCACACACTTCGGAGCCCTGCCGTATTTTAACAGTTTAGGGCCACATAAGGGGTATTTTTGTACTCGGTAGAAATTGCCTAACAAATTTTGGGGGCCTACTCTAGCATGTTATTGTAAAAAAAAAAAAAAATTTTTACACTAACTTGCTGGTGTTGTTCCATACTTTTTATTTCCACAAGAGGTAAAAGGAAAAAAAAAAAAAAATTTGTAACACAATTTCTCCGGAGTACAGAAATACCCCATATGTGGGCGTAAAATGTTCTGTGGATGCACAATAAGGCTCAGGAGTAGGAGCACTATGTGCATTTGAGGTGATTTGCACAGGGGTGGCTGATCATTACAGCGGTTCTGACATAAACACAAAAAAAAAACACTCACATGTGACCCCGTTTTGGAAACTACACCCCTTAAGGAACGTAACAAGGGGTATAGTGAGCTTTAACTACCTGCAGGTGTTTGAAGAATTTTCGTTGAAAATTAAAAATGTGTATTTTTTTCACAAAAATGGTAGTGCTATCCAAAATTTTTCATTTTCACAAGGGGTAATAGGAAAACAGCCTCCCAAAATTTGTGACACCATTTCTTCTGAGTATATAAATACCCCAAATGTGGATATAAAGTACTCTGCTGGCACACTGTAGGGCTCAGGAGAGAATGAGCGCCAATTGGGCTTTTGGAGAGAGAATTTGGCTGGAATCAAAGGCCATGTGCGTTTTCATAGCCCTCCATGGTGCCAGAACGGAGGAACCCCCCCCACATGTGACCCTTGGAAACTACACCCCTCACAGAATATAATAAGGGGTGCAGTGAGCATTTACACCCCACATGTGTCTGACAGATTTTTGGAACAGTGGTCTGTGAAAATAAAAAATTAAAATTTTAATTTGCACAGCCCACTGTTCCAAAAGTCTGTCAAACCCCAGTGGGGTGTAAATGTTCACTGCACCCCTTATTACATTCCGTGATTGGTGTAGTTTTCAAAATGGGGTCACATGTGGGGGTGTCCACTGTTCTGATAGCATAGGGGCTTTGTAAATGCCCCGACTTCCATTCCAAACAAATTCTTTCTCTAAAAGCTCCTTCTCTTCTGAGCATTGTAGTTTGCCCATAGAGCACTTTATATCCACACATGGGGTATTTCCATAATCAGAAGAAATGGGGTTACAAATTTTGGGGGTATTTTCTACTACAACCTCTTGTAAAAATAGTAAATTTGGGGGAAAAAACTGTATTTTAATGAAAAAAAATGTAATTTACACATCTGAGTTTAACAAATCGTCAAACACCTGTGGCATGTTAAGGCTCACTGTACCCCTTGTTACGTGCCTTGAGGGGTGTCGTTTCCAAAATAGTATGCCATGTGTTTTTTTTTGTTTTTTTTTTGCTGTTCTGGCACAACAGGGCCTTCCTAAATGCGACATGCCCCCAAAAACCATTTCAGCAAAATTTGATTTAAAAAAGCCAAATGTGGCTCCTTCTCTTCTGAGCATTGTAGTGCACCAGCAGAGCACTTGATGTCCACATATGGGCTATTTCCATACTCAGAATAAATGAGGTTACACATTTTGGGGGGCATTTTCTCCTATTACCTCTTGTAAAAATTGTAAATTTGGTGAAAAACTGCATTTTAGTGAAAAAAAATTTCATTAAAACCTCCGACTTTAGCGAAAAGTCGTCAAACACCTGTGGGGTGTTAAGGCTCACTGTACCCCTTGTTACGTGCCTTGAGGGGTGTAGTTTCCAAAATAGTATGCCATGTTTTATTTATATATTTTTGCTGTTATGGAACCATAGAGGAATCTTAAATGTGACATGCCCCCTGAAAACCATTTCAGCAAAATCCCATTGTTGCTCCTTCACTTCTGAGCCCTTTAGTGCACTTACAGAACACTTTACATCTACATATGTGGTATTTTCTTACTCGAGAGAAATTGGGTTACACATTTTGGGTGGAATTTCCTTTGTAAAAATAAAAAAAACTGGGTCTACAAGAACATGATAGTGTAAAAAATTTAGATTTTGAATTTTCTCCTTCAATTTGCTGCTATTCCTGTGTTAAGGGTAACAAACATTTTGAATGTCATTTTGTATACTTAAAGGGGTGTAGTTTTAATAATGGTGTCATTAATGGGGTGTTTCTAATATGAAGACCCCTCAAATCTACTTCAAAACTGAACTGGTCCCTTAAAAATTCTGATTTTGAAAATGATGTGAAAAATTGGATGCTGAATTTCCAAAAGTAAAAACATGTCAACTTTATGATGCAAGCATAAATAGGATTGTTTCAAGCATGTGATGCTGCTTTAAACTCACCTGGGGCAAGTAACAGGTGTGGGCAATATATAAATAAAGCCTGAAAGCAGATAAAAAGGAGAGAAGTTAACTTAGCCTTTGCATTGTGTGTCTGTGTGTGCCATACTAAGCATGGACAACAGAAAGAGGAGAAGAGAACTGCATGAGGACTTGAGAACCAAAATTGTGAAAAAATATCAACAATCTCAAGGTTACAAGTCCATCTCCAGAGATCTAGATTTGCTTTTGTCCACAGTGCGCAACATTAATAAGAAGTTTGCAACCCATGGCACTGTAGCTAACCTCCCTGGGCATGGACGGAGGAGAAAGATTTATGAAATGCAGGATAGTCCAGATGGTGGATAAGCAGCCCCAAACAAGTTCCAAAGATATTCAAGCTGTCCTGCATGGTCAGATAGCATCAGTGTCAGTGTGAACTATCCATCGACATTTAAATGAAATTTAACACCATGGCAGGAGACCCAGGAGGACCCCACAGAGACATAAAAAAGCAAGGTTACATTTTGCCAAAATGAACTTGAGTAAGCCAAAATCCTTCTGGGAAAACATCTTGTGGACAGATGAGATGAAGATGGAGCTTTTTGGTAAAGCACATCATTCTACTGTTTACTGAAAATGGAATGAGGCCTACAAAGAAAAGAAAGCAGTACCTACAATGAAATATGGAGGAGGTTCAATGATGTTTTGGGGTTGTTTTGCTGCCTCTGGCACTGGGGGCCTTGAATGTGTGAAAGGCATCATGAAATCTAAGGATTACCAACAAATTTTGGGGCGCACTGTACAGCCCAGTGTCAGAAAGCTGGGTTTGCTTCCGAAATCTTGGGTCTTTCAACAGGACAATGACCCCAAACATAAGTGAAAAAGCACCCAGAAATGGATGGCAAAAAAGCACTGGAGATTTCTGAAGGGGCCAGCAATGAGTCCAGATCCTAATCCCATTGAACACCTGTGGAGAGATCTTAAAATTGCTGTTTGGAAAAGGCGCCCTTCCAATAAGAGAGACCTGGAGCAGTTTGTAAAGAAAGAGTGGTCCAACATTCCGGCTGAAAAGTGTAAGAAGCTTATTGATGGTTATAGGAAGCCACTGATTTCAGTAATTTTTTTCCCAAAGGGTGTGCAAATATTAATTTAAGGGTGCCAATAATTTTGTCCAGCCCATTTTTGGAGTTTGGTGTGACAATATGTCCAATTTGCTTTTTTTCCTCCCTTTTTTGGTTTAGTTCAATACACACTAAGGGAATAAACATGTGTATAGCAAAACATGTGTTACTGTAATAATTTTCTGCGAGAAATACTCAGGGGTGCCAACATTTGCAGCCATGACTGTATGTGAATCAATATATAATTTACATGGTATGTCTATTTTCCTAACAAGCAGGGAGCTTCAAAGTTAGAAAAATGCAAAATTTTCAAATTTTTCATGTAATTTTGGAATTTTCCCCCAAGAAATGATGCAAGTATCGACGAACATTTACCACTATGATAAAGTAGAATATGTCATGAAAAAACTCAGAATCAAATTCATAAGTAAAAGCATCCCAGAGTTATTAATGCTTAACCCCTTAATGACCAAGCCCATTTTCACCTTAAGGACCAGGGCAATTTTATGTTTGCGTTTTCGTTCTTTCCTCCTCGCCTTCTAAAATCCATAACTCTTTTATATTTCCATCTACAGACCCATATAAGGGCTTGTTTTTTGCGTGGCCAATTGTACTTTGTAATGAAACCTCTCATTTTACCATAAAATTTACGGCGAACCCAAAAAAAAATTTTTTAGGTAGGAAATTTTAATGAAAACCCAAATTTTGCACATTTTGGAGGGAATCGTTTTCACACTGTACAATTTATGGTAAAAATGACATGTGTTCTTTATTCTGTGGGTCAATATGATTAAAATTATACCCACTGCTAGATACTTTTATATTTTTGTACCGCTTAAAAAAATCTAAAACTTTTTGTACAAATTCAGTAATCTAAAATCGCCCTACTTTGACCATGTATAACTTTTTCATTATTCCGTATATAGGGTGGTATGAGGGCTCATTTTTTGCCCCATCATCTGTAATTTTTTTTAGATACTACGTTTGCATATATAAAACAAAAAGCTGCATTTTTGGACTTTTTTTTCTTTTTTACGTTTACACCATTCACCGTACTGGATCATTAACATTATATTTTGATAGTTCGGACATTTACGCACGCGGTGATACCAAATATGTTTATTAAGAAAAAAATTACGCTTTTTGGGGATAAAATGGGAAAAATTTTCAATTTTTATTTTTATTGGGGGAGGGGATTTTTCACTTTTTTTGACTTTTTATTTTTGCATTTTTCAACTTTTTTATTACACTTTTTATGTCCCCATAGGGGACTATCTATAGCAATCCTTTGATTGCTTATACTGTGCAGTGCTATGCATAGGACACAGCACTGCTCAATATTATTGGTGATCTTCTGCTCTGGTCTGCTCGACCAGAGCAGAAGACCCCGGGAGATGGCCGGAGCCAGGTGAGGGGACCTCCGGCCACCATTACAGATGATCGGATTGCCACGGCAGCGCTGCAGGCGATCCGATCATCCAATCAAAGTACCGCAATGCCGCAGATGCTGTGATCAGTATTGATCACGGCATCTGAGAGGTTAATGGCGGACATCAGCGCGATCGCGGATGTCGGCCACTACGGGCGGGTCCCCGGCTGCTGCTAGCAGCCGGAACCTGCCGTGTATGACGCGAGCAGAGCTCCGATGCTCGCGGACATACACCGGATGTAAATGTACATCCTGGTGCGGGAAGTCCGCCAAACCAGGACGTACATTTACGTCTGTGGTTGTTAAGGGGTTAAAGAGGTCAGGTGTGCAAAAAATGCTCTGGTCCTTAAGGTCAAAATGGGCATGGTCCTTAACGGGTTAAGTGTTCTCTTTATTTTTTTGAGTAGTGTATAATGCTACCAACTCTTCGAACTAGCGTTTACTGACATACTTCAAATTAGATTTTTAGAGAACCAAGCAATATTTATTTTCCATTATTACAGAATTATGTGTAACATTATTCTTTTTTTTTCTTGACAGGAAGAAATTCTAAATATCAAGTGCAGTGCTGACAAGTAAAAAAACATCAACAGCCTTCACATAAGTAGAACTAAACAAGCTTTGACCTTACATAAATTGGATCTAAAGATATTTTCAACTTCTTATAAAGATTCAATATAACTTCAATAATATAAATAATATAAACAGCTACATTTAATATGCTGAATATAAAATCAGAGGTAATTTTGAAAAAAAAAAAACATAGTAACATAATTCATAAGGTTGAAAAAGACCAGAGCCCATCAAGTTCAACCTATAACCCTAATCAGTCCTTACTGAATTGATCCAGAGAAAGGCATAAAACCCTCATACTTGAGGTAAAAAATCCTTCCCGACTCCAATAGGGCAGTCAGAATAGATCCCTGGATCAACCTTCTGTCCCAATAGATCTAGAATCCATAAACTGTAATGTTATTACTCTCCAAAAATGCATCCAGACCACTTTTAAATTCTTTTACCCAGTTAACCATGACCATCTCTCACTGCTCTAACAGTAAAGAATCCCCATCTGTGCTGGTGTAGAAACTTTCTTTCCTCTAAACGTAGAGGATGCCCCCTTGTTATAGATACAGTCCTGGGTACAAATAGATCATGGGAGAGATCTCTGTACGGCCCCCTGATATATTTATACATAGTTTTTAGGTCGCCCCTAAATAACCCTAATTCTGATAATCTTTCTGGGTACTGTAGTCCTCCAATTCTCCGTATTACTCTGGTTGCCCGTCTTTGAACCCTCTCCAACACTATATATTTTTTGTACACTAGTGCCCAGTACTGTACACAATATTCTATGTGTGGTCTGACTAGTGATTTATACAGCAGTAGAATAATTTCTTTGTCGTGGGCATCTATGCCCCTATTGATGCACCCCATGATTTTATTTGCCTTGGCAGCAGCTGCCCGACATTGGTCACTACAGCTAAATTTACTATTAACTAAAAACCCCAAGTACTTTTCCACATCAGTCGTCCCAAGTGTTCACCCATTTAATATGTAATCCCAGCCCAGATTTTTCTTCCCCATCTTCATAACCTTGTGTTATTTGTAACAGTGCACTGTCCTGTATAGTGTTTACCACTTTACAGAGTTTAGTATCATCTGCAAAGATTGCTACTTTACTATTCAACCCCTCTACAAGGTCATTAATGAATATATTAAATAGATCAGGACCCAAGACTGACCTCTGTGGTACCCCACTAGTAACAGTCCACCAATCAGAATAAGTACTATTAATAACCACCCTCTGTTTCCTATCACAAAGCCAGTTACTTACCCACTTGCACACATTTTTCCCCAGTCCAAACATTCTCATTGCACCAACCTTTTATGTGGCACCGTATCAAATGCTTTGGAAAAGTCCAGATATATCTAGCTACTGCCCCTGGTCCAGTCTGGAGCTCACCTCCTCATAAAAGCAGATCAGCTTAATTTGACAGGACCTATCCCTCATAAGCCCATGCTGATATGGGGTCATACATTTATTTTTATCAAGATACTCCAAAATAGCATCCCTTAGAAAACCCTCAAACAAATTTTATACAACAGAGGTTAAACTAACTGTCCTATAATTCCCGGGGTTACATTTTTACCCCTTTTTAAATATTGGCACCACATTTGCCATGCGTCAGTCCTAGGGAACCATCCCTGTTACTATAGGGTCCATGAATATTAAAAATAGGGGTCTGTCTCTTACATTACTTAATTCCTTTAGAACACGGGGGTGAATGCCATCTGGACCTGGCGATTTGTCTATTTTGATTTTTTGTAGGCGGCACTGTACTTCTTCCTGGGTTAGACAGGTGACATGTACAGGGGTGTTTACCTTATCTTGCTGTATTTCACGTCGTATTTTATTTTCCTTTGTTAATACAGTGGAGAAGAATTTGTTTAATATATTTGATTTTACCTGATCCCCGTTTATAATTTCTTATTTATCGTTTTTAGCCCCTTGGGGACTATGTCCATTTTGACATTAAGGACCAGAACATTTTTTGCAATTCTGACCACTGTCACTTTAAGCATTAATAACTCTGGGATGCTTGTACTAGAGATGAGTGAACTTACAGGGATTCAATTCACAAACTTCTTGGCTCGGCAGTTGCTGACTTTAGCCTGCATAAATTAGTTCAGCTTTCAGGTGCTCCGGTGGGCTGGAAAAGGTGGATACAGTCCTAGAAGAGAGTCTCCAGCCCACCGGAGCACCTTAAAGCTGAACTAATTTATGCAGGCTAAAGTCAGCAACTGCCGAATCGAGAAGTTCGTGACAAATCGAATTACTGTAAGTTCGCTCATCTCTAGCTTGTACTTATAAATTTGATTCTACTTTATGTTGACATTATAAACTTGACATGGTTTTATTTTTTTAAGACATCAGAGGGTTTCAAAGTATAGCAGCAATTTTCCAATTTTTCAAGTAAATTTCAAAATCTGAATTTTCAGGGACCAGTTCAGGTTTGAAGTGAATTTGAGTGTCTTTATGTTAGAAATACCCCATAATGGACCCCATTATGAAAACTGGACCCCTCAACATATTCAAAATGACATTCATAAAGTTTGTTAACCCTTTAGATGTTTCACAGGAATAGCAGCAAAGTGGAGGTGAAAATTTAAAATCTTCATTTTTTACACTACAGTAACATGTTCTTGTAGACCCACATTTTTTATTTTTACAAGGGGTAAAAGGAGAAAAAGCCCCAGACCACTGTTCCAAAAATCTGTCAGTCACCTGCCGGGTGTAAATGCTCACTGCACCCCTTGTTACGTTCTGTGAGGGGTGTAGTTTCCAAAATGGGATCACATGTGGGTATTAATTTTTTTGCATTTATGTCAGAACTAGTGTTGAGCGGCATAGGCCATATTTGAATTCGCGAATATTCGCGAATATATGGACGAATATTCGTCATATATTCGCGAATATTCGCACATTCGTAATATTCTCGTTTTATTTTCGCATATGCGAATATGCGCGTATGCGAAAATTAGCATAAGAGAAAATTTGCATATGTGAAAATTAGCATATACAAATTTTCGCATAAGCGAAAATTCGCGCCCCAGTCTCACACAGTAGTATTAGAGCCTTCTTTACACCACATAAGCTGGAAGCAGAGAGGGATGATCACTGTGATGTGTACTGTGAAAAAAAAAAAAACGAATATTCGTAATTATGAATATATAGTGCTATATTCGCGAATATTCGCGAATTCGCGAATATGCGATATTCGCGAATAAAATTCGCATTGCGAATATTCGTGAGCAACACTAGTCAGAACCACTGTAAATTCAGCCACCCCTGTGCAAATCACCAGTTTAGGTCTCAAATGTACATAGTGCACTCTCACTCCTGAGCCATTTTGTGCACCCGCAGAGCATTTTATGTCCACATATGGGGTATTTCCGTACTTAGGAGAAATGGTTTTACAAATTTTGAGTTTTTTTTTTTTTTATTTCCTTTTACCTCTTAAGAAAATGAAAAGTATGGGGCAACACCAGCATGTTAGTGTAAACATTTAATTTTTTTACACTAACATGCTGGTGTAGACCCCAATTTTACCTTTTCATAAGGAATAAAAGGAGAAAAAGCCACCAAAAATTTGTAGCGCAATTTCTCCTGGGTACGGAGATAACCCATGTGTGGCCCTAAACTGTTACCTTGAAATACGACAGGGCTCCGAAGTGAGAGAGCGCCATGTATATTTGAGGCCTAAATTAGGGATTTTCATAGGGGTGTTCCTGGATGGTTTACACAGAAAAAAATTGATATTGGTCTACCAGTATAATCAGGAAATTTAATTTGCAGACTAAAATGTAACTTTTAATAGGTACAACTAAAACTGTCCTCGAAAAACTGGACAGAAAACCACCGCATGTGCAAAAAATTGAAAATAATAGGTTAAGCTCCAGGTAAATGCAGCATAGTAGCTGCGTAAAAATGATTGATATTAATTACCATAAAGTATCCGCCTGGCTAATTCTGACCCTTTCCCCATGGTTCGGGAGAGGTCTCAGGGTGGGATAACAGGAGGGGGTTGGCAGGGGAGCCTGTTACACACTATGCTACCCCTAGAAACCCTACCTCTAGGCGGGGTGGGCGTCCTAAGAAGGATGGTCCCGCGTAGGAACCTAGTCCCTGTTGTACTATAGACACCCTACAATAAACTCACTTACTTGCTAATGAAAAATGTACTGACTACCTGCGGGGCCAATACCCTACTACTGATCTATGATTATAATCAGTCAAGGCAGGACAGTCAGAGCTGCAAGGAGAGTGATCCTTTACCTAAGTATCAGTCAGGGTAATTGACAATGTTGTAATCCCTTCCCCACACGGGTTATATAACCAGAAAAGTCACCTTTTGATATACAGATGACATCTACATACATGTAGCAGTAGGAGGATAGGGCACCATCAAAACCCCCCCCATACAATAGAAAGTATATATCAAACTATTAGCTGGATACTTATGGTTTTATGATCCAGAAGATGCATGGTTAATGTCTCGACGCGTTTCTTAATGTCCCGTTCATCAGGAGACCGATAGGGATACAGATAGAGGATGAGGAGCACGCCATCCATATGCACCCTGCAGCAATGTGCGAGGGTTCTGTGCGGCTACCGATTTGGCGCATCGCGCGCCCTTAAATATCCGGTGAGCCGTACGTCAGCACACCTAATGCGGTTCACAGTGGAACGCATAATCGCGTCACTTCCGGTTTAGGCTGGAAATGACGTATCGCACTATGTACGAGCTGTCAGAGAGAAGTATTCTTATCCTAGGTAGGTTAAGACTTATACTACAACTCTCTAACCGGTCCTAGATCAAGGGGCCGGTCCGACAAAGCTCTACACATGACTCATCATAGTTCAGATGTATTATGAATTAACTATAGTGATATGGATAGGTCCACATTGATTACTTAATATTCTCATAGTCATCTGTTAATGTTATGCCGCATTAACATTATTATATGAGTTAGGCTAGAATTTAAAATAAAGCCACATTCTCGGTTTCTAAGGGAATCCTCCCTATATCCTAGATATTATGTGTGCCTTCTTAATAATGGTACCTATATACATGTGAATGTCAGCGGTTTCCGCTGACAACAAGATACAAAGAAAAAAAAAAAAAAAACTGCACTATGTCGTGCCAAATGGGCAGGTTTCCATCGTAGTTGGGGTCATTCTGAGAATTTATATTTACAGGGCATGCCGCTCAGGGGTATCAAGAGTTAGTGATTTTGTATTGGATCTATATGAAGCATCCAAACGATAATGCCTCATTCAAGCCATAGGGTGAAAAAGATCTTATTTTATAGATCCACCGGAGTTCCTTTTGCAGAAGTATTTTATCAAAGTCTCCTCCTCTTACTGGCGGGTGGACAACCTCAATTATGGTAAAGCAAAGAACATTGTCATCCCCTGCATGTTTGTCATGTATGTGATGCGCAATAGGGGTATTCCGATTGTGTCTTATATCTCCCATGTGTTCACCAATTCTTCTTCTAACCTTCCTAACCGTTTTCCCCACATAATCAAGGGGATAAGGGCATTGACAGAGGTAGCTCTCTAGAGTAGAAGATTTCACCTGTAGATGAACTTTTCCATGTATTGGTGCGTCTCATCTGTGGACAGAAGGAGCACGTACCACATGGAAAGTTGCCTTACAGCATTACGCTTGCCTCCTCCACCAAAAATACTGTACGTCAGTTTTTCCTAAACAAGGTGCCTCCAGCTGTTACAAAACTCACAACATTCCTGGACAGTCAATGGCTGTCCGGCAATACTGTGAGTTGTTATTTTGCAACAGCTGGATGCTCTGTTCAGGAAAAACTGATGTACAAGACGTTTTTTATTTTTATTGGGGGGGGGGGGGGATAACAGTGTAAGTGTGTAGTGTATATGTAGTGTTTCACTCTTTATTTTGGGTTAGTGTGGTGTTTTTAGGGTACATTCACATGGGCGGGGGTTTACAGTGAGTTTCCCGCTGCAGCGTAAAATTTGCCGCATCTCAAACTTGAAGCGGGAGAGTTGCTGTAAACCCCCGCCCATATGAATGTACCCTGTACAATCACATGGGGGGGGGGACAAAACTACAACTCCCAGCATGCACTGACAGACCGTGCATGCTGGTAGTTATGCAACAGCTAAAGGCACACTGGTTGGGATTGGGAAACACAGAGTTAGGTATCAGACTACTGCAGTGCTTCTACACCACTGTCTGTTTCTTAACTCAGTGTTTCCCAACCCATGTGCCTCCAGCTGTTGCAAAACTACAACTCCAAGCATGCATGGTCTGTCAGTGCATGCAGAGATTTATAGTTTTGCAACAGCAGGAAGCACAAGGGTTGGGAAACACAGAGTTAGGAAACAGACAATGTTTCCCAACCAGTGTGTCTCCAGTTGTTGCAAAACTACAACTCACAGCATGCCCAGACAGCTGAAGGTCATTTTTTGGAGCTGTGGTCTTGCAAGAACTGGAGGATAACAGTTCGGAGACCACTGTGTAGTGGTCTCCAAATTGTAGCCCTCCAGATGTTGCAAAACTTCAACGCCAAGCATGCCCAGACTGGCCAGGCATGCTGGGAGTTGTAGTTCGGCAACATCTGAAGGGCCAGATGTTGCCAAACTACAACTCCCAGCATGCTTGGACAGTCTCGGCATGCTTTGAATTGACATCTGGAGTGCTACAGTATGGACACCACTGTATAGTGGTCTCCAAACAATGCCCTTCCAGATGTTGCAAAACTAGAACTCCCAGCATGCCAAGACTTTCCAGGCATGCTGGGAGTTGTAGTTCTGCAACATATGAAGGGCCAGATGTTACAGAACTACAACTCCCAGCATGTCTAGACTGTCTGGGCATGCTGAGAGTTGCAGTTTTGCAACATCTGGAAGGGCACAGTTTGGAGATTACTGCACAGTGGTCTCCAAACTGTGGCCCTGCAGATGTTACAAAACTACAGCTCCCAGCATGCCCAGACAGCCAAAGGCTGTCTGGGAATGCTGGGAGTTGTAGTTTTAAAACTCCAAGAAGCAGCAGTGAAGATCACTTTACAGCGACTTTCACTGCTGCCTCTGAGGTCGCCGCCACTTGCTTGCAGTCCTTTCAGCCGCTGGACCCCGGTGCCCGCGTGATCGCAGGTAACTGCCGCCAGTCCCCCCACCCCCGCACCTTTCACAGCCACCCCCCCCCCACCCCTGCCCTGCGATTCACCAGTCAGTCCTGACCGGCCAACCACAGGGGATAGGAGGAGGTGGCACCCCTGCCACCTCGCTTCTATCTTTTAGGATATTCGGGGCTGTCTCTGACAGCTCCGATTATCCCTATTTTCCAGGCTATTGGGTCATCAGAGACCCGATCAGCCCGGAATCGCTGCAAATCGCTGATCAGAATTGATTGGCGATTTGTGGCGATCGCCGACATGGGAAGGTCTCAGGACCCCCCCCCCCAAGGGATTTGCATGAGGTGCCTGCTGAATGACTTCAGCAGGCATCCCGATCCGGTCCCCGCCCGCCTCCCAGAGGGGACCAAAATTCCCACAGGCGTACAGGTACGCTCTTTATCCTTAAGTACCAGGGAGCAAGGGCGTACCTGTATGCCCTTGGTCCCCAACAGGTTAAAGGGCCAACACTTTCATTTTTAACCTTTTTTGCTATATATATATATGTGTGTGTGTGTGTGTGTGTGTGTAGTTAAAGAACATCTTTGGCAATGAGACTTTCTGTCTATTTTTGCGGCTTTTATCTTTTTTTTACATATTTTACATTTTTCTCTAAAGCTTTTTAATGCTTCTTCACTGCCGTCCTGTTTTAGTAGTATAAATGCTTTATTTTTGTCATTTATTGCCCCCTTAACATTTTTATTCATCCATATTGGTTTTCTTTGATTTCTGACCCTTTTATTTCCTTAAGGTATATACCTCTTACAGTGAGAATTTACAATATTTTTAAGTCTCCCATTTAGTGTCAGTATTTTAGTTTTTGAGGACATTATCCCTTTTTATATTGTTAAGGGCTTCTCTGAGTTGATAAAATGTTACCTTCCTAAAGGTCATTGTTTTTGTGGCCACTCGAGAGATTCCCTTATTGAAGAACAAGTTATAATGTATTATATTATCCCACAGGGTACAGATAGATTTGCCAGGACCCTCTTAGCGACCAATTGGCTGCCAGAATTAAATAAATCCAGCGCTAGTGATACACACATCTATTTTTGAATGTACAGTGACCCCCCGACTTACGATGGCCCTGACATTTCAACATACGATGGCCTCTCAGAGCCCATCGTATGTTGAAGGCAGCATCAACGTACGATGCTGCTATGTTTCGGGGCCATTGTACAAACAGCTATCTGACAGCGCTGACAACTTCAGCAACTGACAGATAGTTGTTTAATGTGCCCCGTGTGCCCCGTGTGCCTCCTGTTGCTGTCCTGCTAACTCAAGCAGGCTTCCACTTTGAGCTCTGTGTAAGCCCCGCCCCCCCAGTGCAGCCATAGCCAATAGCCTGCAGCATCTTGCTGCAGGCATCCAATGAGCTGCTGGCTGCTCTCCCCTTCCTTTCCTAAGGAGCAGTAGTCGGCAGGATTGTAATGGAGGACATTCTGTCCCCCCTGAAGGCTTTGAAAGAACTGTACAGTACTGTATGCGATGTCACACATCCCATACAATACATATACACACTATACACCCCATACATCAATGTTTCCCTATCAGTGTGCCTCCAGCTGTTGCAAAACTATAACTTCCAGCATGCCCAGACAGTCAATGGCTGTACATGCATGCTGGGAGTTGTAGTTGTGCAACAGCTGGAGGCACCCTGGTTTGTTAAACACTCCCCATACACTCCACATACAATGGTCATCCCAGAACCAATTAGCAATTTCCCATAGAGATATGTATTCAACATACAATGGTTCCGAGGCCCCAGAACCAATTACCATTTTTACATAGACATATGTACTCGACATATGATGGTTTCAACATATGATGGGTTCTCCTGGAATCAATTAATATCATATGTTGAGGGACCACTGTATTATATTATGATTACTATTTTCTAGGTGTTCTTCTACTTGCACATTATTTACTCTGTCAGGTCTGTTGGTTGAAACTAAGTTGAGTAGGGCGTCCCCTCTGGTTGGGCCCTGCACCATTTGGGACAGATAATTGTCTTTAACTATAGTAAGAAACACTTTTCCTTTATGAGATTCACAGGTCTCAGTCTCCCAGTTTATATCAGGATAGTAAAATCCCCCATTATTATCACCTCGTTCTGATTTGTTGCCTTGTTTATTTGCCTCAGTATTTGATCTTCTGGCTCTTCCATTATGTTTGGTGGCTTATAGCAAACCCCTTTCAGATTTTTTTTTATCTCCATATATTTCTACCCATAATGCCTCCACATTATCGTTTCCCTCCTAAATATCCTCCCCCAATGCGGCCTTCAGGCTGGAATTTACATAAATACAAACTCCTCCCCCTTTCCGTTTTGTCCGATCCTTCCTGAATAGACTATAACCCTGTATGTTGACTGTCCAGTCACAGGTATCGTCCAACAAAGTCTCTGTTATACCCACTATATCATAATTCTCCTCAGACATCAACCCCTTCAGTTCCTCTGTTTTATTGGACAGAATTCTGGCATTAGTCAACATGCAATTCAATTGTGTATGTTTTTTTTTTCCCCTATGAAGCCTATCCCTATTAACTATTCCAACCCCCCCTTCCCCTCCACCCCAGGTACATTAATAAGCCCCCCTCTCTATCTACACTATGTTCCCCCTCTATGTTGTAGGTCCCCCCCCCCGCATCCCTAGTTGAAACACTCCTCCACCCTTCTAGCCATCTTCTCCCCAAGCACAGCTGCACCCTCCCCATTGAGGGGCAGCCCGTCCCTATGGTAGAGCCAGTATCTGACATACCATAGTGATTGTTTATTTAATAAGAGTAATTACATTTTTCTTTACACATTTACATACCTTTACAGGGTATTAGATAGAATTTCTTTAATTGTTATTCTAATACTTTGATAAAAAAAAAAAAAGAACAATAGAACAAAAGTGGCGGTGTCATTCATTGAACAATAGAAAAGAGAAATAAACAGAAGTGTTCATAAATTATCTTCCAAGTTTAGGATTAATGAAAGAGTCGTTATTAAAAGGTCTAATAGCACTGTTATTTCCAGGATTAACTCTCTGTTCTGATAAAAGTTCTTATTAGTTTTCAAAACAGCACAAAGATTGGTTGCCTAATAACCATTCACTTTATCTTCTATTGACCGTCATTTTACTTTGTGCCAATACATACAACAGAGTGGTCGCCAGAAGTTTAGACTACATTGGTGTCTCTCTAAATTCAAGTCATATAAACAGTGACAATGGTATGTGGATGATAAAAGACCAGCATAGAACTCAAAAGAGACCAGCAAGACCTGTAGCAAAAATCAAGCAATATTTGAATTATAGTTATTAAGAGGAACGTTCAAAGGAATAAAAAAAGAAAAATAACAATGCACCATTTTATGGCTGCACATGCATCACATCAGAAATAAAAATGTCTTTTTAACAATAGTATGAAAATATAGTAGCGATTTATGAAAAAATAAATAGATCTTTGAATCTAGGAATGATAAATTGTTTCATTTTTATTCTGATGACCTCTTAGTCACAAATAAATGAATTAAGTTGCTTCTCGCCATCATGCGTGCAGGCAATGACTGGATCTATTAATGAATGATGTCATATTCATATCTCCGATTACAGAACAGATCAGAATCATGAATCGGTTACAAAAAGACCACCTTGCTGTTTTGACAGGGTCAACAGAAAACTACAAAAGCCATTTATTATTGCTATTCATTACCGAAAGGTTACAGTCATTTTTCCAATTACTTTTTTATAACTTAGTTCTTCCGAGTAACTTTTTCACAGATTGCTTGTCACATGAAGTGACCTCTGCATAAATCGATATGTATTTGCATTTTTGGTGCTCATTATATTGAGAGATGACACAAGCTTGGAATAAAACATGTTTTTTTCCTGATAATAGCAATCATGGTAACTAAAAAGTAGTGATGAGAAAGATGCAACAAAATTAAAGAAATGCATGACCTTATCTTTTTATGTAAATAGGTTTAAATATAATAATAATAATAATAATATTGTAATAAAATGTAATACATAAAATAAGCATAACACTATTTAATTGACTAAAAAAACAAACAGTAAAAGAGGTATATCATGAGATGAACTGATGAAAAGGGGGTCTCGCCCCTCGAAACGCATTGTCTGACACATGTATGTTTGTTTATTTTATTCTTTTGGCAAATAAAGCCAGTGGCCCTCATTTACAAAGCCTGGAGTGTCGGTTAGGTTTTTTTTTTCAGTGTACTCGTCTTTTTTTTCCTTGTTGTTTACTAATCTGTCGCCCAATTTCCCTTTCTTTCTGTCGCAGGGTTTTTTTCTGTCGCACATTGGCAGCAGCAGCCCGAGCCTCCTCTCCCTGCACTGCTTTACTTGTCATTCATAGCGGTGAGCTGGCACCTGTATATATAGATGCTGTGAGGGTCAGACATATGTTCATATGTCTGACCCCTACCGTGCAACTATATATACAGGTGCCGGCTCACCGCTATGAATGACAAGTAAAGCAGTGCAGGGAGCGGAGGCTCGAACTGCTGTTGCCAATAGCTTACTTGTCATTCATAGCGGTGAGCCGGCACCTGTATATATAGATGCGCGGTAGGGGTCAGACCTATGGATATAGGTCTGACCCTCACAGCATCTATATATACAGGTGCCGGCTCACCGCTATGAAAGACAAGTAAAGCAGTGCAGGGAGCGGAGGCTCTGGCTGCTGCTGCCAATAGCTTACTTGTCATTCATAGCGGTGAGCTGGCATTTGTATATGTATGATGTGAGGGTCAGACATATATCCATATGTCTGACCCCCACAGCATGATATGCAGCTGCTGCCCGCTATGAATGACAAACTCTTAGCAGCGAGAGCGGGCAGCAGCCCTCCGCTCCCCCGCTAATAGAGTTTTCATTCATTGGCAGCCAGGGGAGGGAGAAGATGAAGATTAATATGCGCAGCTTGGGGGAGGCAGTATATATATATAAATATGTGCAGCGGGGGTCAGTATATGCGCAGCGGGGGTCAGTATAGATATATAATAGCGCTGGGGGCAGTACATTTATTCAAGCGCAGCGGCCACTAAGTTTGATATAGCGCAGCAGGGGGAAATATATATAGAAATGCTGGAGGGGCCAGATATATACCTCCCCCCCCCCCAGTGATTCTATACATCTTTGCCCACCACAGCGCTTCTATATTAAAACCCTGCCAGGAACCCTAATTGGCTCCTCGGTCCCGGCCATTCAGGGCTTCTGGTGGGAAATTTAAAAATTAAAGTTTACTGTACATTGCAGGGGAAAGGAACATGCCGCCCGCTCCCCTGCTTAATAACATCTGATCGGATCTGGTCTCAGAAGTGAGAGCCAGTGCGATCAATCCCTCAGCCCCTACACTACTACCCCCAACATGGAACAGACCCTGTTCCATGCTGGGGGTAGCAGGATTCCATCCGTTTTGAGAAATTTACCGACAGCTCTGAACTGTTGGCTTTCTGTGAAGCAAAACTCACAGGTTTTCCTGTGAGTTTTCTTGACACTCGGAGTGTTTTTTCTGTTTTTGTCGGGTTCACGCCCCTTTTTGAATAAAACACGCCCATTTTGTAGGTAAAAAAAAAAATCTCGGAGTGTTTAAGAAAATGTAGGTTGTGCGCCTAAATTTAAGTAGCAGATTTGGTCGCAAGCGGGATGCAACCAAATTTTAGGCGCAATAACCGAGAAAAAGCATCAGTTATCCTTTAGTAAATGAGGGCCAGTGTTTGTTTAATATCTTTTGGTCAGTTCCGGTTAATACTACTATCTCAGCCTGATGGGACCTTACTTGAGAGCGCTAGAAGAGCAGCATTTTTATACTCCTAAGCTGGATTAGGATACTACACTTCAGTTTGCACCGTACCTGCTTCAAAGGCCCATGGCCTACTGCTCGGCTGCACTCTATATTGGTGGGTCACTAATAGTGACAGAAGGCATTATACGGTGTTGCGCTCTGAGTGCAACACTATAAGGTGAGCATGCTTTCATCATTTGTGTCCACACATCCTATTGGGGATAGTTCCACATAGTTGTTCCATGTGTTTTTTTTTTCCTCTCTTTTGGCAAAAAGTATTAAAGGCATTATCAGGGTAATATATTTTGCATTAAAACATTACTGAACTAGTGGGGGGCTTTAGAGCCCACTTGGCATTCTTATTGGCTACTAGAGCCCAGCACAGTTCAGCCTCTTCACCAGTTAGGCACTCCCCTTTGTGTACTGGATGCCTCATTTACCCTCCCTGATAGATATTAGGCTGCACGGTAATCCCTGCCTCTTCCCTGGGCTCTTGTAACCTAGGGGAATGCCCAGTGGAGGGCTCCAAAAATGAATTTTCATATCTTTTTGATTTATTGACACTGGAGGGATCAATCAACTATTGAGAGTTATGAATTTTAAGGCAAAACAAAACGCTTTGTTTTATGCTATAAACTTCTTTACTAATCTTAGCAGCATGTAAATAATGGAAGTATCATAGAAATTTTTTATATATATATATATATATATATATATATATATATATATATATATATAAAAAGTGTAAATAAACATATGTGAGCTAGGATGCAACGTAGAATGATGTTCATGGTATTGGCCAATCAGGTGATAGTACAGGTGATATCCATAACTATCCTATAGATAACTTCCTTCTACTTTGCTGCTCAGCAGACGGTGAAGTTATGCTGTTTTTTCTCTCTCATAATTTTCTATATATTGCTATATCAATCTACATATTTATTTCATTAATTATTTATTTATTTAGTGATTTTTAATAAATTTATTTATTTTTCTCTTCATTTTTTCATTATATATATATATATATATATATATATATATATATATGATAATTTTTTTTGTTTTTCATTGTATTTCATTGTATATTTTATATTTCAACCTCTTTTCTTTCTTGAATCTTTTATTTCCATCGGAACTCATTATATTTCTTGTTATTTTCATACCCTTTCTCATTACCCCTTATCGTTGTAATTAATTGACTATTTCGTGATTTATTTATTTCCTCTTTTTAGTCATATCTTAATGTTTTCATAATAATTCATTATTTATTTATTAATTAATTGTATATTTAATAATTTATTTACCTCATATTTATTATATATATTTTACATTTCATATTGGATTATCCTTAATTATATGCAGTATATACATCTTTTTTCCCTGCTATTGCACATTTCCATATCATATATAATGTCTCAGGACAGTATTCAGAATACCACAGACAAGGTCAACCCAGACACTTTGCAGTCCATGATAGATGCTTTAGTGTCTAGATCTTTACAAAATGCAGTTTCCACCCTGCAAGAGTCTTTTGAAAAATCATTATCTAATGTTATGGCTCGCTCTGGTAATATAACTTCTGGGGTTTTACCTACTATTACCCCTTCGGACCATTATTGGTCACCTTCTGAGTCAGTATCTCATTTGGCGAAAGTTTTTAAGGGTCCTGGCAAGGTTAAATCGAAAAAACACCATACCTCTTTTGACGAACCATATCCCTCTAAAAGTGTACAACACACCTCAGGGATTCGCCATGAGTCCGATACCACTCATTCGGGCTCTAAACAAGACCCATCTAACAGGGGTTCAAAGAAACCCCATATCTCACCCTCCACCCGAGAGGAAGTCCAACCTGTCAAGGCTACGACATGCGCATTTAGAGCGAAGCCAGACTCCTACCAAATTAATTCTTCTTAGGAATCCGAAGATTCTGACATTCAGGATGTTCAGGAGATTTTATATTGTTCGGAGGACAGTGACTCAGATCACGAGGACCCTGCTCTGCAGGAAGACACTTCAGTGACAAACCCTGGGGATTCATACTTTGATCCCTCTTTAATCTGCCATCCACGCTCAGGTGAATGGCTTCCCAATTCAAGAATTGCTGAATTTTTAGCTCTGAGGGCTAATAAACCTTTAGATCGCCCATCACGTAGCAAACTGAAGGCAGAATGCCCTCGCCCTTCTTTGCGTTGGACCCACTCCTGGCTAAATTCCTGTTTAAAACAGGTAAATATCCGAAAAAAGGAGTAGACCGTAGTTTCAAGTCCTGTCAGGACAAACTAATGGACCTTCTTGGTCCCCTTTCTAAAATTATGGACATGGCTGATGAAGCATCCACCTCAAATGCCACAGTTGACACCAAAACCCTTAAAGGGTGGATTCAGCGAGCCATATGTTTATTCGGTAATGCCAATTCCGCTCTCTCCACTTAGAGAAAAAGGTCAGTTCTCATGAAGATTGACCCCCAACTGACTCATCTGGCTACTGCCGAACCGGTCAATCCCACCAATGGCATGCTTTTTGGTGAAGATTTCATCAGGGAGCTAAATAAATATGTGGGTCTTTTTTCTTCACTCAATAAGGCTCAAGTGTCCATGAAGAAAGTCTTCTCCAACAGAATTTTTGGGAAGGCCGGAAAAGGTCGGGGACGATTTTCCGGCCGGTCATCTCAGTATAGAACTTATAGAGGCTCCTACCCTCACGCATCCACACAATTTGCTGGTCCATCCTCCGCTCCCTCCCCATTTTTCCCTTACAGGTCCAGACCCTGGCGCTCCAGAGGCCAAAGAGGTTACCCTCGCTCCAGACCCCCCACAGGTAAGTCTACCCCTATATTCTTCCCCACATATCCCATTAGGGGAAGACTCCTTAATTTTTTCCACAATTGGACTATGATTACATCCGACTCTTGGATACTAAATACAGTCAAGGGCTACCAAATAGAATTTGTCGTCCCTCCTGTCAAAACTCATTTACCTCATCCAATCCAATTTTCTCTATTAGACAAAAAACTCATTGACCAAGAAATCCAAGAACTGGCTTCAAAACAAGCAATTATACCTGTACCCCCACATTCCATGGGATTCCTAAGCAATCTCTTTCTGGTCAAAAAGAAAGATGGAGGTCACAGACCTGTGATCAATTTAAGACTTTTAAAAAACCTGGTTGTTTATCGTCATTTCAAGATGGAGGGCATCCATCTTCTAAGAGACATTCTTCTGAAGAACGATTGGCTAGTAAAGATAGATCTAAAAGACGCTTATTTGACAATACCAATCCATCCATCATCTCAACCTTTTCTTTGATTTCTTTGGGAAGATCAGACATGGCAATTTACTTGCCTCCCGTTCGGTCTTTCATCGGCCCCGTGGTGCTTCACAAAACTACTGAAACCAGTAGTTGCCTCTCTCAGAAGCCGCGGAGTTCGCCTTATTATCTATCTAGACGACATTCTCCTTATGGCCCAATCAAAAGAGTTACTTTTGCTCCACAGGAATTGGACATTACATCTCTTAACTCATCTAGGGTTTCCCATCAATCACAAAAAATCCATCCTAATTCCATCTCAAACTCAAGAATTTTTGGGTTTCATAATAGATACTCAACTGGCCACTTTGAGTCTCCCTCCAAGGAGATTGAAAGTTATTCGTAAAGAAATCAGACAGATTCTCCACAAAGACATTATATCTCTGAGGACAATAGCTCGAATTGTGGGTCTCCTTTCAGCCTCCATTCAAGCCATTTTTCCTGCTCCTCTTCACTATAGAGCTCTCTAATGCCTAAAAATTTGCCACTTGAGACAAGGCCTTGGCTATTCCGACGAAGTTCCTCTTTCTTCAGAAGCCAAAGAAGAACTTCTTTGGTGGCTCACTCACATAGAGTCCTGGAATGGAAAGACAATTTTTCATCCGAATCCAGACATCATCATAGAATCGGATGCAAGTCTTTCCGGATGGGGCGCTCAGTGCGGTTCCCTTTCTACAGGAGGCAAATGGTCTCCATCAGAGTCCCACCTTCACATAAATTGTCTAGAACTTCTAGTGGGTTTCTTTGCCTTAAAAAGTTTTGCAAATAATTTCTCCCATTGTTGTATTCTTCTACGTATGGACAACATTTCCACTGTCCAATACATCAATCATTTGGGAGGCACAAGTTCAAAAGTTCTTGCAGATCTTGTCAAAGAATACTGGCATTTTTGTTTAGACAAGAATATTACCCTGAAAGCGGAATACCTTCCTGGAATTTCCAATTCAGTAGCAGACTGGTATTCTCGTTATTTGACAGATTCCAGCGATTGGAAACTTCATCTTCCAATCTTCCAATCGATCAATTCCCTATGGAATTGGAATTTCCATATGTCCTTTGCACATAGATCTCTTTGCATCCCGTCTCAACACTCGGTTACCTCTATTTTACAGCTGGTGCCCGGATCCAGAAGCTTTAGGGGAAGATGCCTTCCTGCAATTCTGGCCTCAGAAAACTCTTTACGCTTTTCCTCCCTTCAATCTCATTCCTCGAGTTCTCTTCCAGACCTCGATACAGAAATCCACTCTAGTTCTCATCACACCGCTATGGCCAACCCAGTCTTGGTTTCCCCAAATTCTTCATCTTCTTATAGACTTTCCCAGTCTTCTTCCTTCATTTCAGAATCTTCTTCTTGATCCTCAAGGGAACTTCCACCCTCTGATTCTGTCAGGACAACTACCTCTAGTCGCTTGGTTGATCTTGGGTCACCAAGATCTGATCTCCAACTTTAAAAATCATCTTAGGACATCCTATCCGATGCATGGGCCCCAGGTACCAGATCTTCTTACAGATCAGCCTGGAAACTTTGGTCTGATTGGTGCGATAGAAGGCATTTGGATCCCTTACGAACATCTATATACCACATCTTAAATTTCTTATCTGCCTCTTTTGATGCTGGTAAAGCATACAGAACCATTAATCTTTATCGTTCCACCATATCCTCTAAACACATACCTATCGATTCAATTCCTATTGGTAAACATCCTCTTGTTTGCCAACTACTTAAAGGAATTTCTTTTTGGAGACCTCCTTTACCAAAGTATACTTCATCATGGGACGTGAATTTTGTCCTCAATATGTTCATTTCCTGGGCTGACAACGATTCTCTCTCTTTAAAATTTCTTTATTTCAAACTCACTGCACTTCTATGTCTTATCTCTGTGAAACAGGTCTCTGATGTCAAATCCCTTGATGTATTTCATAGGCAATTTACTCCACAATGTGTAATTTTTTCTATTTATCGTCGTACCAAAACTAATCTTCAATCTGTTTTCTACCCCTCTTTTCCACATCATGAAAAACTTTGTGTTGTTCGTTGCCTGAAATCTTACGAACAAAAAACTGAATCTCTTAGGATTGCTTCTCACTTCCAATAATTAATTTCTTTTTGCAAACCTCATGCACCTGTATCCTCTCCTACTCTGGCCAGATGCGTTAAACAAACTTTACATCTTGCTGGTGTTAATACCTCCAAATTTACTGCCCACTCTACTAGAAGTGCTGTTTCCACTAGACTTTTTCAATCTGGTGATCTTTATCAGACTTACTAAAAGCTGCCAATTGGTCTTCTGATTCTACCTTTAAGACCTTCTATTTTAGACCTGAATCGCATGTTTCCATGTTATTGATCTAATTTTTTGTTTTTTCTTTCTCTATTTATTACTTAGAGTTTATAGTTTATAACTAGCTTTGAACTAGCATAATACAAAGCGTTTTGTTTTGCCTTAAAATTGAGAATTTTCCTATCCTTATTGACGGAAAATTTAGATTTTAATAAAAACAAAACGCGAGTATTATCCCTCCCAGAACCCATCCCTGTAATTATCTTCTCTTTCTTTCAGTTCAACAATGATCACTTCATCTTTTCCTATTGTGACGTTTTCATCGATGGAGTAACTCGTTGCACCCCATTTCTGCGTTATTCTCTGGTTCTACAATTGCCTGTTGCTGATTGTTCCTGTTTTTCCTATCTCTACTTCGCAAAGAAGAAGGAAGTTATCTATATGACAGTTATGGATATCACCTGTACTATCACCTGATTGGCCAATACCATGAACATCATTCTAGGTTGCATCCTAGCTCAGATATGTTTATTTACACTTTATATATATATATATATATGTATATATATATATATATATATATATATATATATATATAACATTTCTATGATACTTCCATTACTTATATGATGCTGAGATTAGTAAAGAAGTTTATAGCATAATACTCATGTTTTGTTTTTATTAAAATCAAAATTTTCCGTCACCTATGATAGGAAAATTCTCAATTTAAGTTTAAAAGTCCTATGCTGCCATATCCTTCATTTATACCCTTAAAACCTTATGACAGGTCTGCTTCAAGGTTATTAGTATTACAGATTTAAAAAAAAAATACATCTTCAGGAAATCTCTTCAAATCCACATTCTTTATTGCATGATGAGTATAAATTTAGACAGGTAGCATTTCTCAGATCAGAAAAAGACTCAAGCAACTCTAGTCATAAACACTCTTACGCACAGTTGAAACAGGTCTTAATAGGTACATAGGTACATACCTA
Source organism: Hyla sarda (assembly GCF_029499605.1). Lineage (NCBI taxonomy): Eukaryota > Metazoa > Chordata > Amphibia > Anura > Hylidae > Hyla > Hyla sarda. Next base: position 229,791,417 of record NC_079192.1, read on the forward strand.
TTGAAAATGTTGAAAGTGACCCAAATTGAACAAATGATACAGAAGCATACACAATGTTACATAACAAGAAGAATATGTAAATATAAGTGCATGTGTATAAGATATTGAGCAATCAAAATGTCATAAAAATTTATATATATACATACATATATATATATATATATATATATATATATATATATATATATATATATATATATAATTCAGCTTAGACCTAGTGGAATTCCTGTCTTTTTAGTTTCAGGATGCAAAAAGCTTCCCTTTTCACTTTATGTAACATTCAACTCATATGTGTAAGACAGCACGCAGTGCATAATATTTGGGAAAGGATGCAACCCACATATGTAAGATTGCGAGCTTTACATAATATTTGGGAAAGGACTGGATGGTAAATTTGTGATTGCCTTAGGACAAAAACACTTTAGTATACCATACACCGTTGTCCACCAGATGCAAAGAAAACTTTTTTTGTGAAAACCAAATATGGGGTTTCCATTTTAGGGCAAACTCAGTGGGTGATAAAATATTTCCAGTGATTTTTGCCCTATGTATGACATAGGAAGGCACTATTAAAAAATGTTTTTGACTGAATGAAATCCCCTACTATAAGTTGTGGAGAAAACGTCAGGTTTGCGATTATGGGTAGTAGAGCCTTAACTATTATGAACAAGCTCTTTCGTAGTCTATTTGTATTTTCCCTGGAGCCAAACTCAAATAGTTCTGATAAATTCCTCTTTCAGGATTGCCTCAATAATATTAAACTGATGTCAAGATGAAGCCCTCAGATTCATATTCCCTGATTTGGGTTCTCCATAGAATGATGCAATGATAAAAACGATCCCCAATCATAGTAATGTCCATAAAATTGACATGTTTTGTCCTACCTGAATTGGTGACATTGAGATTCATGTTGTGTTCTTGTTCACATAATTTAGTAATTCTGGTATAAATGTAACATTGTGACTCCATACGAGGTGGGAGTTATAAAAATCATGCCCATACCAGAAAATGCAGTGAGAAAAGGTATTTTTCACAGGAAAAAATATTCATGTACCCTCATTGCTATGTATAAATTTACAAGGGATGGAGAAAATTTGGACCCCATGGGAGCTTCCTCAGTTTACATAATTGTTCAGGGTATTGTAGTCTCACCAGGTCCTTTGTTCACTCGATAATATGTTATCAAGTTGGTATAAAAGCTCTTTAAACTCTGTCTCCTTCTATGAGGCAATCCCAAAGGGGGAGTTTATCAGACTCAAAAAAAAAAAAACATGTTCTACACATGAACTATCTGAGTCTGACCCCAGGGAAATTACAAGCGGACTAAGAAAGGGGAGTTATAAAAAATGGATGATAGGTAAGGTGACATGTGGTCAAAAATAGAACACAGCTCTTCGTTGTCTGACACTGTCCATAGTAGTGAAACCAAAACCAAATATTATGTAATGCTTGTAATCTTACATATGTGGGTTGCAGGTGACATAAAGTAAAAGCACGGATTGTGCACACCTTTACTGTATATAAAAGGGTCAAGTAAACTCATCAGGCGCTGCAACACTTTATCTACTTTTATGGTAGTAAAATTGATACTTTTGTTGTTACAGAATGTGTTTATTGCCCCACCAGAGGAGGGATTGGCAACAACTTTAGCTGTCAAAGGAAGCTTTTTTGATCCTTAAACTAAAGACACAAATTCCACTAAGCCTAAACTGAGAAAAAAAAAATTTCCATATATCTTTTAATTCTTAGGATATTTTGCTTGCTCAATATCATATACACATTTACTGATAAATAGATACTGCTCTCATTATATAACATTGTGGCTGTTGCTGCATCACAAAGTGGCATTTGGGTCACTTTGAACATTTTGGCTGTGTATGTACCTTTAAGAAACACTGTCAGCAAATGACATAGTTTACCAATTGGTCAGTTTGTCTTTTAAATGTTTTCGCCATTTAGACCCATTCAGACTATGAGTTAAAATATGTATTGCTATGTATGTATCTATGTATGTATTACTGACCTGAGAGATGTCACCAGTCCAAATTTGAATGCATCATGCAATGAAGGATATGGACTTGAAAAAACTTACTGAAGATTTAGTTCTTTGTTCCTGTGGATTACGCATTTGGGCCAATGCCCCTCAAGTGTTTCTGGTCACAAGCAACATGCAATTCTGAGGATGTGTTAGCAAATCTTTATATGTTAAACTATTACAGATTGTCTAACTAGCTATTATTACATTTCCAGACTTCTGGTGTGATAAGTGGGCTAATGCAATTTGATGAAAATGCACTAAATGAACCTCATGTTTATTATCATAAGTTTTGCTTAGCAGAAATTGTTCAATGTGGGTTCCATGTTATTTCACAACAATTGTGACATATTTTTTATTTAACTCTTGATGCATTGTCATTAGATTAGCATTAAGCCCTTTTTAAATGCTTTTATAATTTCTACTTTCCCTACTTCCTGGGGTAGGACATACCATAAATTAACTACTGTAGCTTTAAAAAACTCTTTTCTATGTTGTCTAAAATTCCTATCCTTTGTATATTAATTGAATAAATGATGTGTCCGTTTTATGTATTAACTACACCTTAAGGTTGGGTTTCCACAGAGGTTTTTTCTGGCATTTTTCTGGGAAACTGCCACTGCAGTTTTTGAGCCAAAGTCAGAAGTGGATTTATATGGAAGAAGATGTCTAAGGGGGACATTTATGAAGGTATTTAGAGCCTTTTTTTTGCTTACTCCAGGCGCACGAACAGTCTCACATGCATCTAAGCACTTTTTTGTGCACCTTCTGTGGGTAAGCTAAAAGTTACAAATAGCCTTACCTAAGAAAATTTCAGTTTTCACTTTGCAGTGTATTTATGATGTGCGAAATTTGCACGTAGGCAAAAAAAAAAGTTGCAAACCCCTTAAAAAAAGTCGCAAGTCTCCTCCAGGTCTGACCTGGAGTACACAACTCCATACATGAGCAAATTTAAAAAGTCACAAAAAAGTATCTCAAAAGTCTCAGCTGTGACTATTTTGTTTTGCATATGTGCTCCACATTTATCAACCCCCTGTGATAGTATGATAAATATGTAGCACATAAACAAAATGAAAGCAAAAAAACATGCCCTCAGAACTTGCTTACCAAAGCAAACAATGATAAATTTCCCCCTAAGTCCTTCATTTATATTCCCCATTCCTTTTGAATACACTTCTGGCTTTAGCTCAAAAACTGCAGTGGGAGTTTAAAAAAAAATGCCAGTAAAATTCTGTGTGGAAGCCTAGCCTTACACATATAAATAAGATAGCCTCAGTGCACCAGAGGGAAGCTGATGGTAGAACCGATCCCATTTATTTGAATGGGACCGTTCACAATCATCCTGAGTCTCAATTTGAACATCAAATGGTTGGACACGCCGGAGGGCACCAGACAGGGGAACACAGTTTGTTGCATGTCCGGCATCCAGAAACAATGGATGCCAAATGCCATACAACTGATGACGACTTCAGTTGTGGCATCAGTTGCATCCAGATCTATGCTGAGTAGCGAACCCAACCTAAGGTGTCTTTATTTCCAAGCTGATCAATCTTGATTTTTTGATCCTATTATTATTTGAATCTGAGAAATGAAGAATTTTGAGAAGACTACTCTCCATCGCTGCAGGGATTGTCCTGACGGAAATAATCATAAAATCTTTGCCCACAATTTTTCAGTACATTATTCATCGGTGGTTTGAGTGATTGTATGAAAAGACTCTTTTATTTTATTTTTTCTTTTGAAAAACATCATTTGCATACAGTTCAGTGTATGTAATTAGATTCTGTCACTGCAGTATCATATGAAATAAAACCCTATCCAAATATTGACTGAAAATAGAAGGTTGCCTGGAGAAACTATACTAATAGAATGGTTGTTGTTGCACATTTTCCAGATATTATTTTACTGTGCAGTAAATATATAATATATTCTGTTACTACATTGTGATGATGACATAGAAGTGGTTAACTATGATTGAAATGTTGTGTTATTCTCCCTAGTGATCACATGTATTATCTGTTTGACTGCAATGCATTTATTAGAAAATAATTGGCAAACTAAAGTTTCACATTTTGCAGTTTTTTTTGTGTTCAGATGTACTCTAGAATCCTTCTATTAGCTGAAACCATATAATTGAATGGATATTTTCTGCTTGATTTATATTATCTATTATTGCTTTAATATTCCAGTCTAAATTTAACTGGTTAATGACCAAGGACATGTATACTTGTCCTTGTGCCATTAACGAGGTATGGCGCAGGCTCCCATCTCAAGCCCGTGACATACTGGCCAGCCCCAGCCGATTCTTGTAGCTGAGGGCCAGCGTTTACATCCGACATGCGGCGATTGCCACGGCTGGCTATTAACCCTTTAGATTGCCACTGTCAATGCTGACAGTGGCGTCTACAGGTACCTTTAACTGTTCCCTGATGGTCCAGTGGGGTGGATTGCCCCCCCCCCCCAGGGCGATCAACTTCTGAGGTAGCCGGAGGGCTTACTTCTGCTCTTGTGTCAGCTGCTGTGCTGTGAATGATAAAGCCAGGCAGGACCAGACTTTAACAATCGAGCGCAGAGCACACAGATCAATGTGGTTCTATGGAACAACATTGATCTGTATGAGGAATCAAAGGATCCCTCCTAAAATTCCCCTAAGGGGACTAAAAGTGTAAAAAAAAAAAAAAAAGTTTTAAAACACACATTAACCCCTTCTTTATTGAAAGTATAAATCTGCCCCCTTTACCCAAATTCCATATAAAAAATATATAAACATAATAAAAATAAACATATGTGGTGTCTCCGCATGTGTAAATGTCTGAACTATAGAAATATAAGGTTATTTAAACCGCCCGGTCAATGGCGTATACGTAAAAAGATCCCAAAGTCACTTTGCATACTTTAAAAAAATGTATAAAAAATTATCAAAAAGTCAGATCAAAACAATCATGGCACCGATAAAAACTTCAGATCATGGTGAAAAAAATTTGCCCTCACACCACCCCATATACGGAAAAATTAAAAAGTTATAGGGGTCAGAAGAGGACAATTTTAAACATTAATTTAGGTGCATGTAGGTATAATTTTTTTAAGTACCGGTAGTAAAATAAAGAAAACCTATATACATTTAGTATTATTGTAACCGTATGGACCTACAGAATAAAGATATGGTATAATTTTTTCTGAAAAGTGCACTGGGTAGAATCGGAAGCCTGCAAAAATTACAAAATGGTGTTTTTTTTTCAATTTTGCCCCACAAATATTCTTTTTTTGGGGGTTTTCCGTAAGCCTTGTGGTGAAATGATTTATGTCACAAAGTACAATTGGTGGCGCAACAAATAAGCCCTCATATGATTCTATAGGTACAAAATTTAAAGTGTTGTGATTTTTAGAAGGTGATGAGGAAAAAATGAAAGTGCAAAACTGAAAAACCTGTGGTCCTTAAGGGGTTAATCTACTTGGAATAGTTTTTCTTAGTCCCATTTAAGAACCAGGCTCTTTTCTCTAAATAGTTTTTATATAGTTTTTATCACATTAGTACATTTTTATACCTCCTTGCTTATCTGCTAAGTCTATGACTAAAAGCAGATGCTGATTACAATAGTATTATTTCATAATTGGAAAATATTACTATCTCTCATTATTCTTTGGCAATTTCTTTAGGCATATTGGAATAATTAACAATGCATGTTTGAATGTAGAAAAATGAGCTATGGTCTAGGATACTCAATGTATTAGAAGACTGACTTCCATGCAAAACAATATATATTTAAGTGTGGCTGTTCTTAATACTCCAGCTTAGCCCATTAAGTTAAATTGGGCTGACCTGGGGTTCCAAGCACTGCTACACTACAAGGCTAAGTTTCCACTTGGTTTTTACTCTGGCAGTTTTTGCAAAACTGCCACTGCAGTTTTTGAGCCAAAGTCAGAAGTGGATCCATAAGGGAGAAGTGTAAGTTCTTCCTTTATATGTCCTATTCCTTTTGAATACTCTTCTTGCTTTGGCTCAAAAACTGCACTGGCAGATATCCAAAAACTCAAATGGCAAAAAAGAAAGAAAAGTTGGCACTACCTTGTCCCCGGAGCAAGAATCGGTACAGTCCTGGCAGCAGCTGCAGGTTCCCCGGTGGTGCTCAGCCTTTAGAGCAACAAGCCAGCAGATACACTTTGAAGAAAGGAACAGGCGGCAACTCTCCGGTGGGTGCAAACAGATTCTTTTATTCTTGTGATGTAATAAATTACTTCTTAAAATCGGGGGAGACACAACTTCAGACTTCATGCAGTGTGTACAGGTAACAACGTAGTTTCACACACCTTGTGTGTTTCTACAGACCAACTCACTTCCTGCTGGGCGGCGCTGAAATAGCTCCTTCCAGCAATGTCAGCAGGACAGGTGAGTTGAATATGCCTCTAACTATACAAGAGATACTAAAAACAACATATGAAAAATTATTCCAAAAAAGTTTTTTTTCTCATAGAAAAACACTAAAATCAATTTTATCATTAAGTCCTAGCATATCTTGAGCTCTTGTTTTAAGTATAATATAAGCTTCTCTTTGTAGCAACTTTTTGTGCCTATCCTCGCCGTTGCTACTAGCAACACTCTCTAGACCGCAAAATTGCAAATTCGAAGTATCACTATTATGCTGTGATCTGATGTGGTTGATAAATCTTGGTGAACCCTTTCCCGACCTAACGGACCAGACATGCTCTCTAAATCTCGTAAACAATGGTCTAATTGTGCTTCCTATGTAAAAGAAACCTCAACTACATAGCAAACTATAGACAATAAATTTTGATCTACAACATATAAAATCAGAGACTATGAAATTTTCCCCTCCTAGTGAAATATTTTTACACGGACGAAAATATGAACACCAATTACAGGAACCGCACTTATGGTTACCATCAGGTCTGGATCGGGTCAACCAATTATCACACTTGGTACTGGAAAATTTACTTCTGACTAATTCATTTTTTAAACTTCTACTTCTACGGAACGTAATAATAGGTTTCTGCAAACGAATCATGCCTAGACTTGGATCTTTTTCAATTAGGGGCCAGTTCTTCAGAATAACTTTTTTGATGGTATCTGCCATCGGGGTGAATTTAAATGAAAAACAGAGTCGTTCCTTATCCTCTCTAAAACCTGGAGTTGAGGAGGTCTGAATAGGACCAGAGTTTTGTGTTTTTTTTCCTTTCTTTTTTTCTCCGAGAAGGAGATCGGAACGGCTCTGATTTTTGGCACGGGAAAGGGCTTCGAAGAGAAGGTCTTCTGGATAGCCTCTACACTTTAAACGTTCCAATAACTCTGAGGCTTGCACCATGAAAGTACAATCATTGCTATTAATTCAGCGAAGCCTAAGAAATTGGCTATAGGGTAAAGCCTTTTTAGTATGAGCAGGATGATAACTTTCGTGGTGCAACAGAGTATTGGAGGCAGTGGATTTCCTAACGCCTTTTGTAGTTATTTGTCCCTCCTCTACACAGACCTGTACATCTAGGAATTCTAGTGAACAGCTGTCAATTTTATGTGTAAACCGCATATTGAAGTCATTTGGAGTGTTCAGATACGTGACGAAATCCTCAAACTGCTGGACCGTTCCGGTCCAGAGAATGAAGATGTCGTCCACGTATCTGAAAAAGCACTGTAGATATTTAAGATACTGTTTGGACGGGGAAAAAACACATTTTTGTTCAAAGGCTGCTAGGTAAAGGTTGGCAAATGTACACGGAACGGGCGTGCCCATCGCCGTCCCATTTATCTGGGCATACCAGGTGTCATCAAAGAGAAAAGCATTGTGGCTAAGAATAAAATGTAAAGCCTCACCAATAAAGGAAATAAAATCTGCATCCTTATCTGTTTTGGATAATAACTCCTTAATGCAATTTGTGCCCTTTTCCTGTGGTATCCTGGTATAAAGGCTCTCTACATCGATAGATGCGAGCAGAAATCCCCCCTGCCAGTGTAAACCATCTAAGGCTAACAAAAATTCGTTAGTGTCTTTAATTAAAGACGGGACAAATTTTAGCATGGGACGGAGTAACCAATCTATATACCGTGACAGAGGTTCTGTCACCGAACCCACCCCAGACACTATGGGTCTTCCCGGAGGGGACTCGAGCGTCTTATGAATTTTTGGCAAAAAATACCACTCTGGAAATTTGGGGTGGGTCGGTAACAGCTTCTCTGCGGTACAATTAGAAAGAGTACCTTTTTCTACATATCTTCTGAGTAAGGACTGCAGACTAGACCTATATTTGGGAGTAGGATTTTCCCGTAATTTAAAGTAAGTTGACTGATCCCCCAATTGGCGCAGAGCTTCTTTCTTATAATATTCTTCGGACATAAGGACGGCATTGTCTGCTTTTTTAATTATAATGCCCTTCTGCGATTTAAGCCACAGAAGTAAATTTTCCAGTACCAAGTGTGATAATTGGTTGACCCGATCCAGACCTGATGGTAACCATAAGTGCGGTTCCTGTAATTGGTGTTCATATTTTCGTCCGTGTAAAAATATTTCACTAGGAGGGGAAAATTTCATAGTCTCTGATTTTATATGTTGTAGATCAAAATTTATTGTCTATAGTTTGCAATGTAGTTGCGGTTTCTTTTACATAGGAAGCACAATTAGACCATTGTTTACGAGATTTAGAGAGCATGTCTGGTCCGTTAGGTCGGGAAAGGGTTCACCAAGATTTATCAACCACATCAGATCACAGCATAATAGTGATACTTCGAATTTGCAATTTTGCGGTCTAGAGAGTGTTGCTAGTAGCAACGGAGAGGATAGGCACAAAAAGTTTTATATTATTATATTATACTTATATTATACTTAAAACAAGAGCTCAAGATATGCTAGGACTTAATGATAAAATTGATTTTAGTGTTTTTCTATGAGAAAAAAAAACTTTTTTGGAATACTTTTTCATATGTTGTTTTTAGTATCTCTTGTATAGTTAGCGGCATATTCAACTCACCTGTCCTGCTGACGTCGCTGGAAGGAGCTATTTCAGCGCCGCCCAGCAGGAAGTGAGTTGGTCTGTAGAAGCACACAAGGTGTGTGAAACGGCGTTGTTACCTGTACACACTGCATGAAGTCTGAAGTTGTGTCTCCCCCGATTTTAAGAAGTAATTTATTACATCACAAGAATAAAAGAATCTGTTTGCACCCACCGGAGAGTTGTCGCCTGTTCCTTTCTTCAAAGATATCCAAAAACTGCCAGAAAAAAAAAACAAGTGGAAACTTAGCCTAAGACCATTTTCTCCTGTCATCACTGGTTAACACTGTCCAAACTGTGTTTCGCAGTCATTATTATAGAAACATCTATTGGTGGAAGTTTGCTCCTGCTTAACTCGCAAGTGCTTTAATCTTATTTGTTTTAGGAAACGTTCTTGTGCAGGAGCAGGGACAAGAATCCCTGCTCCTGTACTCTATGCTGCAAAGCTTACACTGTATGCTGCCCCTAGACAGATGTCTGATCGCAATGGGTCCAGCAACTGGGACCCCCGCACCAGCACCAGGATGCCTGTTTCGGTCAACCATAGTCGCAACATCACACTCCCTCCATTTATGTCTACGTTGGCGCTGCCGTGCACTTTGGTACACACAGACAAGCTCAAGGACTGTCCCACCTTCTGTACTACAAAATTGTGAAGGGATAGTACTTCCTTCTTTGCAAATAAATTATGGCTTGGGACTCTCCACCTCGGCTTGGCACAAACCATCAGTTCTCTGAAAGGTGCAGAGTTGAAAAGGGAAGGACTGCAGCACCAGCAACTTGGACAGGAGCACATTCAGCTTCTGTGTCGTTGGATGAATGGGCGCACACTGTTGTCTCTTGGACATGGCTTCGCCGATGGATTGCTGGCGGAATGATTGACTTGAAGTAGGAGGAGCAGGAGCATCTGAAGCGACAGAAGAGGGGTATGACACACAGCTCCCTTTGGCTGAGGTGGTGAAGCCTTGGTTGGCTGAAACAGAAAGCGGTGTGCCACTGGGTGATGCAGCAGGCGGGACCACCACATCGGTGACAAGGTTCTCCCAGGCCGCTTTATGGTGGCACAGCATATGTTGACGCAGGGCTGTGGTGCTAACATTGGGACCCTGGCCACGCTTCACCTTCTGCCGACACATCTTGCATGTAGCCATGTTAACCTCCTCTAGATGCTTGGTGAAAAACTGCCACACTGCCGAGTAGCTGATTTTCCAACCAACAGTCTGCACTGATTGACCGCTTGACCGCTACTGCCGCCGGCTCCAGGTACCCCTGTTCCACTACCTCCCAGGAAGGTAGGCTGCCACAAAGCAGATTGTCTACCCCGGGCTTGTTTGGCTCCAGACTTTCCACTTCTGCCACCATGCTAACTGCAAACTGATGATGATGAAGCCCCTTTTGCACCAGCTCCCAAGTGCGATCGGCTTCATCATCATCAAGATGTCCTCCTCAGGTTCCTTAACAGTGTCTGCTTCAGGGGCCTGAACGCTCCCAACACCACCAACCACGCCACTCTCCTCATCACTACTTGCCCGCCTATCAGAGGCAGCAGCGGATGTCTTCTCCACTTCTTGGCTGGTCAGTAGCTGCTGACTGTCCTCTAGTAGATGGTCCTCACTAAATAGTGGAGCTGAACCCACAGCATTAGATACTTCTGTAGGTGAGGGAAAAGCATAGGACAGAGGCAATGAGAGGACAGGGACTGGTCCCAGGCTATGCCAACTGAGGGTTGTGTCTGAGGAACCCACTGACTGTTGACTGGGGGTGTCAGATGTCACTTGTGATGAAGTGGATGACCGTGTTTACCAAGCGATGACGGCAGATGAGTTGCTGGATGGAACACGACCGCTAGCTCATACCGGGAGCTCAGGCCTCTCGCTGCGACTCGTGCTGCCACTCACCCCTAGTCTGCTGCGACCTCTGCATGATGAATTTAGGCTTCTGTCACTCCTCTGTGCATGTCCTGGCACTTCTTTGCCTGACATATTTAGTGCATATATGAGGGGAGTCCAATACGCTTCACTACGCTTAAAACAGTATTTGTGTACACCACCAGCAGGTGTGTACTTTTGGCTGGCCTTTCACAGTATATAGGCCCTTAAGACTTTAACAGAAAAAAAATGGTAAACCACTTAGATGTACATATGTGGTATGCACTTATGAGGGGAGTACAATGCTCTCCACTACGCTTTAAACAGTATTTGTCTACAACATGTGCAGGTGTGTACTTTTGGCTGGCCTTTCACAGTATCTAGGCCCTTAAGACTTAAACCTCTTAACGATGCAGGACGTAAATGTATGTCCTGGTGAGGTGGTACTTAACACACCAGGACATACATTTACGTCCTAAGCATAACCGCGAGCATCAGAGCGATGCCCGGATCATGCGCATCAGGTCCCGGCTGCTGATCGCAGCCAGGGACCCACCCATAATGGTGGACATCCGCGGTCCCGCGGATGTTCGCTATTAACCCCTCAGATGCCGTGATCAATACGGATCATGGCATCTGCAGCATCGCGGTCACTAATCGCGCTGCTGCTGTGATCCGATCATCCAGCACAGCAGACGGAGGTCTCCTCACCTGGCTCTGCTGCCTTCACGACGTCTTCTGCTCTGATCTGCCTTCCCGCAGACCAGAGCAGAAGATGACCGATAATGCTGATCAGTGCTATGTACTATACATAGCACTGAACAGTATTAGCAATCTTGTGATTGCTATAAATAGTCCCCTATGGGGACTATTAAAGTGTAAAAATAAAAGTAAAAAAAAAGTTAAAGAATAAAGTAAAAACATTTTGAAAAACCCCCTCCCCCAATAAAAACGTAAATTGTCCCATTTTCCCTATTTCACCCCCAAAAAGTATCACCGTGTGTAAATATCTGAACTATTAAAATAAAATGTTAATGATACTGTACGGTGAACGGCGTGAACGTAAAAAAAAAAAGTCCAAAATAGATGCTTTTTTTATAACATTTTATTCCCAAAAATGTTTTATAAAAAATGGATTAAAAGTTCTATATAAGTAAATATGGTATCAATAAAAACTAAAGATCACAGCACAAAAAATTAGCCCTCATACCGCCGCTTATGCGGAAAAATGAAAAAGTTATAAGTCTTCAAAATAGGGGGATTTTAAACGTACTAATTCTGTTAAAAAGTTTGCGATTTTTTTTAAGCGCAACGGTAATAGAAAGTATGTTATCATGGGTATCATTTTAATTGTATTGACCCAAAGAATAAAGATCACATGTAATTTTTACCGTAAATTGTACGGCGTGAAAACAAAACCTTCCAAAATTAGCAAAATTGCGGTTTTCTTTTTAATTTCCCCACACAAATAGCATTTTTTTTTGTTTTTTGGTTTTGCCATACACCTTATGGTAAAGTGAGTGATGGCATTACAACAGACAACTGGTCGCGCAAAAAACAAGCCCTCATACTAGTCTGTGGATGAAAATAGAGAGTTATAATTTTTTTGAAGGCGAGAGGAAAAAACGAAAACTTAAAAATTTAATTGTCTGCGTCCTTAAGGCCCAAATGGGCTGCGTCCTTAAGGGGTAAACAGGAACAAAATGGTACACCACTCAGATGTACGTATGTGGTGTGCACTTATGAGCTCATTACAATGCGCTCTAGTACGTTTAAAACAGTATTTCTCTACAACACCAGCAGGTGTATACTTTTGGCTGGCCCTTAAGAATTTAACAGGAACAAAAAGATACACCACTTAGATGTACGCACAGGTTACACTTAATAGAGGACAATACACTTTTATTGCTCTGCTCACCCTAACTGAATGGCTACTATTAGTTTTTCAGTTGTTGTACACACCAGTGCTGAAGCACAGAGTCGCTGTGTACTACACCCAAAATTGCACTTTCTCTCTCAATCTCACTCCTTTCCCTTTCAGTTCTTCTAGGCTGGATTTGGCCTTGAGGTGAATGCTGCTGTAAAAAAGATTTTTTTGTGCAACACACTGCTCTTTGTCCCTCTCTCTCTGCAAAAGAATGCTGATGTGTGTGGCTGCAAGATGGCTGCCGATTATATGGGGCTGTGACATCACAGGGGTGACTGGCTGCTGATAGGCTGCGTGCTGCATGTGATTCAGAGTCATCCCATCTACCCTTGTTCCCGCCTTCCCAGCATTCCTTGTTCCATGTCCTCACATGTGGATCCAACATTTTAGATGGAGTTTAATGAAGCAATTTGCACGATCAAATTGTGGCGATATTCGCATTCTTTGCGAATCAAATTTTTACATTTGTCAGATTCGATTCGCTCATCCCTAGATAAGATGTCTAGGTATGGAGAAGCCCTTTAATATTTAGTGGTCTGAATGCCCAGCACAGCAAATGTGTAGCTGCCTGTAGGTAACTGGCAATGCTGCGTGCATATATCACTGTCATTTACACTGTACACTGAACAGTGAATCACAAACTGTATTCTGCATCACTCAGTTAACATTCTTCTGTTAATTTAGCAATAGCAGTAAGGGACCACTGTATGTTTCACCACTCACGACAAATGTGGTGCTTTGTTTTTCTAATCCTGGATAACCTCTTTAATATTGATTTCCAACATAATTTTCCTATATTTTAAATTCTTAGGTTCCCTTTTATATTTTGTGGCTTGTTGAGGTATCAACACAATAGCCATTTTCTAATATACTCTCTTCTTCTAAACTGGACTGAACTTAACTTTGATATACAGATACATTGTATATTGACTGACTGAAACAATCTGCTCAAGTGGAATGCTCTTGTTTCTTCTGCTTACCCAGGGTTTTACTGTGAGTTTCAAAGAAATAATGGAAAAGGGTGACAGAAAAAGTTACAAAATGCAGTCATTTTATATTAAAAGCCTGTCTTCCTATTTCCAAAATGTATATGGTCAACTTACACATATATGTATATCTATGAGTCATGTTCAATCTGATTTGTAATCAGGATATTAACCTCTTCCCGTATAATCAGGAAAATGTACGTGGGGATTAGGGATGACTTCCCGCATCATCACGTACAAGAACTTGATGTTTCATGTGCGCCGGGCGTTGCGACAGCTTATTTAGCCTGGCTGTGCTGCACAGCCAAGCCTCCCTGAAGCCGGCCAGGGGCCAGTAAAATGTAAAAAAAAAAAAGTGAAAATAAATAATAAAATATATTATATATTTTTTTCACTAGAAATGAACTAAAATATGAAAAAAAGTATAGAAATTTGATGTCGCCATAATCGTATCAACCTGCAGAGTAAAGTTTACATGTCATTTCTACAATGCACATAAAGCTAGGTCCATTTTAGTGGTGCCTTACAGTAAATAGGTGCTCAGGCAATGTAACAAAAGTCAACTGTCAATCACAGCTGTTAGGATCAGTTTAGCGTGTGTACCACCTTTTTTTTAAGCTGGTGTTACCATACCAGAGTCATCTCTTACTTTACCAGAGAGTCTGAAAATAGTCTGTTTAAATTAAGAAAAGTCCTCCAGGTCATCTCCTAATTAGTTCCTGCACTTATACCTGAACCTATGACTTAATCACAGCATAAAATTCAACCCGTTTTCCCTCCACATTTTTGGGATACCCACGCGTAAAATACAATACATTCTAAAAAATGTATGCTGTTTGAACCCAGCCTTACTCTTTACTCCACTTGTTCCTATATTTATGAGGAATTACTTTTTTGTTAAATAAATAGCTGCAGGGGGAATTGTGGCTGTGAATTTGGACAGTTGTAGCTTGCAAATTAGGGCAATGAAAAATATGCTGGGGGTATATTAAAGGGGTTATCCACCATAAAATGATTTTAGTACTTACCTACCAAAATGGGGTATTTCCTGTTGGATTTTGTTCTCTAAACTACACATCCCACAGTTCCATGCTTGAAAGTTTGAGATCACTTTCCTTCCTCCAACACATCAGCCACCACACCCATTGAAACACAGTATTTTCAAACCAGGGGGCCTTCAGCTGTTGCTAAATTGAAGCAGGACAGGCTCCCTCTGATCAATTGATTAGTGATGTCAGGTCTCGACGCACTGCAACCTGGGTAATCCAGAGACATGAGTAATGTTGTATGCTGTTGAAATAATCACATAAGAATTGTGAGATCGCCGTCACACACAGGTACAGACACTATATTATAAACTACACTAACTTTACAGCCCCTGTAGCATAGTCAAATAAAAAAAGATCCTGGAATACAGTTGTCTCTATACTCTATGTGGTGACAGCGCCAAGGTACTGCAGCCTTGCAGTTTTTTTCTTTTTTCCTGGATAACCCTTTAAAAGTATTGTAGATTTTTTTTTAACTGATTAGAATCTGATACTGAAACATTCTATTTTTTCTAATCTGTTTCTATTTTCTGATTGTAACATTATTTGGCCTCCTGCCATTTCGCTACCGGATCCATGCCATACCTTTTGATTTAAATGAGCCACTTGGTGTCAGGTAGTGACTCTGATTGGCTCATTTTCCAATGTATATGTTTTTTGAACTGGACTGAAAATCGTTGTCTTCTATACTTTTCAGTCTGGTTAAAAAAAAAGCATATGGTCAACAAATGTGTTAACCAGAGACACTACCTGACTCCAGGCAGCTCAATTAAATCAATGGGGTATGGCACAGATTTGGCAGCAATATGTCAGGAAGTTGTTTTGAAATTCTCCCACCATATCTGCCTGCCGGATTGGCAATTCAAGGTGTGAATGCACCTGAAGTTGGAAAAGGTATGGAGAATAGCAACAATGTCCATTAGAGACTGAGCATTTTCCTTATTAATAAAAGTGAGTGAATTGATTCATCATGAGCCCATTTCACTCTGTATTTTACAAAAGATCCAGATTCATCTGGTTATGATTTTTTGGGATTTGTTTTGGATTAATCTAAACAAGGAACAGGGACACCTTTTAAAGATAGAAGTCTATGCTTTTGTACTATAAGCAAGGTGGAAAATACTGTATGCTTTACCACTCAGTTTATATTTCCTAAGTCAGGCACAGGGCACCTGAAGGTAAGCAGTTATGCTATTAAAGTAGGGCTTCATGGAGAGTGCTACAGGAGTCCCCATTCCTGTAGACTTAGCGGCAAGATGTCCAGTGAAACAGTTAATGTTTACTGAGATGAATCTCTTACACTCACGCCTACATTGACTGGGGTTGGGCACCTGGCACTTGGCCCTACTAAGCTGTACGGCCAAATTCAAATTGACCATAACATTAAAAAAAGAATCTCCCTTTCGGAATAAATCTACCTAAAACAAGTTATGGGGATCTAGAGAAAAGGCTCCATCTTTATTAGCAACAAGGCTTCTTTACTGTAAGAGCTGTGAAGCTGTGGAACACTCTAACATAAAAAGTTTGTTGCAGCAGGAGTATTTCACAGCTTGGAGAAAAGCTTAAATGATTTCTTGAAAATAAACAACACTTCACAGTATATACTATAGATATAATAGAGACATGTACTCCACACATGCAATGCACAGTTAGAGCCTTCAGTTGCACATTTTGACCCCCCCCCCCAAAAAAAAAAAAAAAAAAAGAGATTATGCAGATTCATTTCAACTTTACATAAGTCCTACATGATAATAAGTTAAAGGGAACATACTGAGTGTCATTTGTAGGCCTACTCCTGTGAAACAAATTTGAAGTGACTTTAATATCTTGTTTGCTTGTTTTGCATTTGCAGGGATTGACATTGTGATGAGACAGAGGAGGCAAAGTTTGATTGACAGGTGTCTTTCTTTCCTTGTGTTTACTGTTTTATTATGTGATTGACTTATTTACAGTCAGTAAAATGTATAAGAAATTAGCTATTGTGCTTTACAAGCAAACAGCATCTTATGTTGTGTTTTACCTATATGACAATAACAGTAACCATCCTGTGCACACATACACATTACAAAGCCATAATTCATTTATTATAATAAAGATTTGCTTTCTGCATTTAACTGCGTCTTAGCTATTTCTCTGTGAGCTGGTTTACCCTGTCATCACTTAGCACATAGTGAGGCTGATTTAAACCTTTTTAGATAAATGGCAATTGCTTTTTAAAACAGTGTGATGCCATCTGCACAGATGTGAATAAATATGGGCATCAAGAGGCCATGCATGAACATATTAAACCTTTATTGAGGGCAGAAATGGAAGCCAAAACTGTCACATTATTTACAATTGTTGCATTCATTTGTTCCTATTTGAAACATTAGTGTAGTAAGAATTATATTTCTCAACATTTACGTTCTCATTTAAAAAAAAAATGATAAAAAAAATATAGCATTGTTATATTATTATTTTAAATTCCTTAACCCCTTAAGGACACAGCCCATTTTCACCTCTAGGACGCAGCCCTTTTTTGCACATCTGACCACTGTCACTTTAAACATTAATAATTCTGGAATGCTTTTACTTATCAATCTGATTCTGAGATTGTTTTTTCGTGACATATTCTAATTTAACATAGCGGTTAATTTTTGTGGTAACTTGCATCCTTTCTTGGTGAAAAATCCCAAAATTTGATGAAAAAATTGAAAATTTTGCATTTTTCTAACTTTGAAGCTCTCTGCTTGTAAGGAAAATGGATATTCCAAATATTTTTGGGGGGGATTCATATATACAATATGTCTACTTTATGTTTGCATCATAAAATTGACAAGTGTTTACTTTTGGAAGACACCAGAGGGCTTCAAAGTTCAGCAGCAATTTTACAATTTTTCACAAAATTTTCAAACTCGCTATTTTTCATGGACCAGTTCAGGTTTGAAGTGGATTTGAAGGGTCTTCATATTAGAAATACCCCATAAATGACCCCATTACAAAAACTGCACCCCCCAAAGTATTCAAAATGAGATTCAGTAAGTGTTTTAACCCTTTAGGTGTTTCACAGGAAAAGCAGCAAAGTGAAGGAGAAAATTCAAAATCTTCATTTTTTACACTTGCATGTTCTTGTTGACCCAATTTTTGAATTTTTACAAGGGGTAAAAGGATAACATTTATACTCGAATTTGTAGCCCAATTTCTCTCGAGTAAGCACATACCTCATATGTCTATGTAAATTGTTCGGCGGGCGCAGTAGAGGGCTCAGAAGCGAAGGAGCGACAAGGGGATTTTGGAGAGTACGTTTTTCTGAAATGGTTTTTTGGGGGCATGTTGCATTTAGGAAGCCCCTATGGTGCCAAAACAGCAAAAAAAAAAAAAACATGGCATACCATTTTGGAAACTAGACCCCTTGAGGAACGTAACAAGGAATTAAGTGAGCCTTAATACCCCACAGGTGTTTCATGACTTTTGCATATGTAAAAAAAAATATATATATTTCACTAAAATGTGTGTTTCCCCCCAAATTTCACATTTTTGCAAGGGTTAATAGCAGAAAATACCCCCCAAAATTTGTAACCCCATCTCTTCTGAGTATGGAGGTACCCCATAAGTTGACCTGAAGTGCATTACGGGCGAACTACAATGCTCAGAAGAGAAGGAGTCATATTTGGCTTTTTGAGAGCAAATTTTGCTCGGGGGGCATGTCGCATTTAGGAAGCCCCTATGGTGCCAGGACAGCAAAAAAACGACATGGCATACCATTTTGGAAACTAGACCCCTCGGGGAACGTAACAAGGGGTTAAGTGAACCTTAATACCCCACAGGTGTTTCCCGACTTTTGCATATGTAAAAAAAAAAAAAATTTTTACCAAAAATGCTTGGTTTAGCAAAAATTTTACATTTTAAAAAAAGGTAATAGCAGAAAATACCCCCCAAAATTTGAAGCCCAATTTCTCCCGATTCAGAAAACACCCAATATGGGGATGAAAAGTGCTCTGCTGGCGCACTACAGGTCTCAGAAGAGAAGGAGTCACATTTGGCTTTTTGGAAGCAAATTTTGCTCTGGGGGCATGCCGCATTTAGGAAGCACCTATGGTGCCAGGACAGAAAAAAAAAACACATGGCATACCATTTTGGAAACTAGACCCCTTGGGGAACGTAACAAGGGGTAATGTGAACCTTAATACCCCACAGGTGTTTCACGACTTTTGCATATGTAAAAAAAAAATATTTTTTTTTACACTAAAATGCTTGTTTTCCCCCAAATTTTACATTTTTACAAGGGATAATAGCAGAAAATACCCCCCAAAGTTTGTAACCCCATCTCTTCTGAGTATGAAAATACCCAATAAGTGGACGTGAAGTCCACTGGGGGCGAACTACAATGCTCAGAAGAGAAGGAGTCATATTTGGCTTTTTGAGAGCAAATTTTGCTCAGGGGGCATGTCGCATTTAGGAAGCCCCTATGGTGCCAGGACAGCAAAAAAAACGACATGGCATACCATTTTGGAAACTAGACCCCTCGGGGAACGTAACAAGGGGTTAAGTGAACCTTAATACCCCACAGGTGTTTCCCGACTTTTGCATATGTAAAAAAAAAAAAAAATTTTTACCAAAAATGCTTGGTTTAGCAAAAATTTTACATTTTAAAAAAAGGTAATAGCAGAAAATACCCCCCAAAATTTGAAGCCCAATTTCTCCCGATTCAGAAAACACCCAATATGGGGATGAAAAGTGCTCTGCTGGCGCACTACAGGTCTCAGAAGAGAAGGAGTCACATTTGGCTTTTTGGAAGCAAATTTTGCTCTGGGGGCATGCCGCATTTAGGAAGCACCTATGGTGCCAGGACAGAAAAAAAAACACATGGCATACCATTTTGGAAACTAGACCCCTTGGGGAACGTAACAAGGGGTAATGTGAACCTTAATACCCCACAGGTGTTTCACGACTTTTGCATATGTAAAAAAAAATTATTTTTTTTTACACTAAAATGCTTGTTTTCCCCCAAATTTTACATTTTTACAAGGGATAATAGCAGAAAATACCCCCCAAAGTTTGTAACCCCATCTCTTCTGAGTATGGAAATACCCAATAAGTGGACGTGAAGTCCACTGGGGGCGAACTACAATGCTCAGAAGAGAAGGAGTCATATTTGGCTTTTTGAGAGCAAATTTTGCTCGGGGGGCATGTCGCATTTAGGAAGCCCCTATGGTGCCAGGACAGCAAAAAAAACGACATGGCATACCATTTTGGAAACTAGACCCCTCGGGGAACGTAACAAGGGGTTAAGTGAACCTTAATACCCCACAGGTGTTTCCCGACTTTTGCATATGTAAAAAAAAAATAAAAATTTTTACCAAAAATGCTTGGTTTAGCAAAAATTTTACATTTTAAAAAAAGGTAATAGCAGAAAATACCCCCCAAAATTTAAGCCCAATTTCTCCCGATTCAGAAAACACCCAATATGGGGATGAAAAGTGCTCTGCTGGCGCACTACAGGTCTCAGAAGAGAAGGAGTCACATTTGGCTTTTTGGAAGCAAATTTTGCTCTGGGGGCATGCCGCATTTAGGAAGCACCTATGGTGCCAGGACAGAAAAAAAAACACATGGCATACCATTTTGGAAACTAGACCCCTTGGGGAACGTAACAAGGGGTAATGTGAACCTTAATACCCCACAGGTGTTTCACGACTTTTGCATATGTAAAAAAAAATTATTTTTTTTTACACTAAAATGCTTGTTTTCCCCCAAATTTTACATTTTTACAAGGGATAATAGCAGAAAATACCCCCCAAAGTTTGTAACCCCATCTCTTCTGAGTATGGAAATACCCAATAAGTGGACGTGAAGTCCACTGGGGGCGAACTACAATGCTCAGAAGAGAAGGAGCATCATTGAGCTTTTGGAGAGAGAATTTGGCCATGTGCATTTCCAAAGCCCCCCCGTGGTGCCAGAACAGTGGACCCCCCACATGTGACCCCATTTTTAAAACTACACCCCTCACGGAAGGTAATAAGGTGTGCAGGGAGAATTTACACCCCACTGGCATTTGACAGATCTTTGGAACAGTGGGCTGTGCAAATTAAAAATTGTATTTCAAAGATCTGTCAGACACCTGTGGGGTGTAAATGCTCACTGTACCCCTTGTTACATTCCGTGAGGGGTGTAGTTTCCAAAATGGGGTCACATGTGGGTATTTATTGTTTTGCACTTATGTCAGAACCGCTGTAAAATCAGCCACCCCTGTGCAAATCACCAATTTAGACCTCAAATTTACATGGTGCACTCTCCCTTCTGAGCCTTGTTGTGCGTCCCCAGAACATTTTGCGCCCACATATGGGGTATCTCCGTCCTCAGAAGAAATTGCGTTACAAATTTTGGAGGCTTTTTTTCTTTTACCGCTTGTGAAATTTTAAAGTATGGGGCAACACCAGTATGTTAGTGTACAAAAATGTTTTTTTTTTACACTAACATGCTGGTGTAGACCCCAACTTTACCTTTTTATAAGGGGTAAAAGGAGAAAAAGCCCCCCAAAATTTGTTAGGCAATTTCTCCCGAGTACGGCAATACCCCATATGTGGCCCTAAACTGTTGCCTTGAAATACGACAGGGCTCCAAAGTGAGAGCGCCATGTGCATTTGAGGCCTAAATTAGGGATTTGCATAGGGGTGGACATAGGGGTATTCTACACCAGTGATTCTCAAACAGGGTGCCTCCAGCTGTTGCTAAACTCCCAGCATGCTTGGACAGTCAATGGCTGTCCGGAAATGCTGGGAGTTTTTGTTTTGCAACAGCTGGAGGCTCCGTTTTGGAAACACTGCTGTAGGATACGTTTTTCATTTTTATTGGGGGGGAAGGGGTGGTGGGGGGGGGCAGTGTATGTGTGTACATGTAGTGTTTTACTCTTTATTTTATGTTAGTGTAGTGTAGTGTTTTTAGGTTACATTCACACTGACGGCGGATTACACTGAGTCTCCCGCTAGGAGTTTGAGCTGCGGCTGCTGCAGCTCAAACTTGAAGCAGGGAACTCACTGTAATCCGCCGCCAGTGTGAATGTAACCTGTACATTCACATGGGAGGGGGGGGGGGCAAAACTACAACTCACAGCATGCACTGACAGAACGTGCATGCTGGGAGTTGTAGTTTTGCAACAGCTGGAGGCACACTGGTTGGAAAATACTGAGTTAGGTAATAGAACCTATTACCTAACTCGGTATTTCCCAACCAGTGTGCCTCCAGCTGTTGCAGAACTACAACTCTCAGCATGTACTGATTGCCAAAGGGAATGCTGGGAGATGTAGTTATGCAACAGCTGGAGGCACGCAAGTACAACTCCCAGCATGCCGAGACAGCCATTTGCTGTTCCTGAATGCTGGGAGTTGTAGTTTTGCAAGATTTAGAGGGGTTCAGTATGGAGATCACTGACAGTGGTCTCTAAACTGTGGCCCTCCAGATGTTGCAAAACTACAAATCTCAGCATGCTAAGACAGCAAACTGCTGTCTGGGCATGCTGGGAGTTGTAGTTTTGTAACATCTGGAGGGCTACAGTTTAGAGACCACTGTCAGTGATCTCTAGCCTGAACCCCTCTAAATCTTGCAAAACTACAACTCCCAGCATGCCAACACAGCAAACAGCTGTCAAGGCATGGTGGGAGTTGTAGTTTTGCAACATCTGGAGGGCGACAGTTTAGAGACCACTCTCTAAACTGTCGCCCTGCAGATGTTGCTAGGCAACAGACTCCCGGACACGCGGCGTCATACTCACCTCCACCGCCGCCATGATCACAGCCGCCGCCGGGTAAGTGATCGCCGCTGCCGCCGCCGCTACTACACGGTTCCCCCCACTGTGCCCGGACACCGATGGGTGGGCATAGCGGGGGGAACAGAACTTTAACCCCCCCGCCCCCAGTCTGCTATTGGTCGGTCGCTCGGCCGATCAATAGCAGGGATAGGAGGGGTGGCAACCCTGCCACCTCACTCCTATCTCTTCAAGGGGGATCGAGGGTGTCTTGGACACCCTCGATCCCCCTTATTTTATCGCGGAGCCGCCGTTGATGGGCAGGGGGAGAGCGCTCCCCCTGCAAACACTATAGATGCCGTGATCAGAACTGATCACGGCATCTATGGGGTTAATGCTGCCGGGACCGGCGCGATCGCGGCCCCGGCAGCTGCTGTGGGACTCCGGCTGTGATTGACAGCTGAGTCCCACACGCGATCTCCTGCGCTGCCCGCGGCAGAGCAGGAGATCGCTTGGACGTATGCATACGTCCATTTGCGCGAACGTGTAATTCGCCTGGACGTATGCATACGTCCAATAGCGAGAAGGGGTTAAAGGGGTACTCTGGAGGAAAATA
The DNA here is from genome assembly GCF_029499605.1 of Hyla sarda. Classification (NCBI taxonomy): domain Eukaryota; kingdom Metazoa; phylum Chordata; class Amphibia; order Anura; family Hylidae; genus Hyla; species Hyla sarda. Next base: position 229,814,611 of record NC_079192.1, read on the forward strand.
TTTTTATTTTATTTTACATCAACTGGTGCCAGAAAGTTAAACGGATTTGGAAATTACTTCTATTACTCCTAAAAAATCTTTACCCTTCCAATACTTATTAGCAGCTGTATAATACAGAGGAAATTCTTTTTTTATTTATTTCTTTTTTGTCTTGTCCACAGTGCTCTCTGCTGACATGTCTGTCCGTGTCAGGAACTGTCCAGTAGGTTTGCAATGGGGATTTTCTCCTGCTCTGGACAGTTCATGATACGGGCATCAGGTGTCAGCAGAGAGCACTGTGGACAAGACAAAAAAGAAATGTAAAAAGTAAAGAATTTCCTCTGTAGCATACAGCTGCTAAAAAGTACTGGAAGGGTAAATGTTTTTTTTAATAAAAGTCATTTACAAATCTGTTTAGCTTTTTGGCACCAGTTGATTTAAAAAAAATGTTTTCCACTTGAGTACCCATTTAAGGACACAGACCATTTGGGCCTTGAGGACACAGCCATGTTTCACTTTTGCACATTCGTTCTTTTTTTTTTTCTACTCCTCTCCTTCACTGCTTAAGGACATAGCGTTTTTCCGTTTTTGCACTTTCGTTTTTTCCTACTTACCTTTTAAAAATCATAACCCTTTAAATTTTGCACCTAAAAATCCATGTGATGGCTTATTTTTTGCCAATTCTACTTTACTCCAAAATCTACAGCGAAACGGAAAAAAAATTATAGTACGATAAAATTGAAGAAAAAACACTGTTTTGTGAATTTAGGGGGCTTCCGTTTCTAAGCAGTGCATTTTTCGGTAAAAATGACACCTTATCTTTATTCTGTAGGTCCATACGGTTAAAATGATACACCACTCGTGTAGGTTTGATTTTGTCGTACTTCTGTGAAAAAAACTACATGCAGGAAAATGTATACGTTTAAAATGGTCATCTTCTGACCCCTATAACTTTTTTATTTTTCTGCATATGGGGCGGTATGAGGGATCTTTTTTACGCCATGATCTGAAGTTTTTAGTGGTACCATTTTTGTATTGATCTGCCTTTTTGATTGTTTTTTATAAATTTTTTCATGATATAAAAAGTGACCAAAAATACGCTATTTTGGACTTTGGAATTTTTTTTTACGCATACGCCATTGACCGTGCGGTCAATTAATATATGTTAATGATATATTTTAATATTTTGGACATTTCCGAAATGGGAAAAGGGGGGTGATTCAAACTTTTATTAGGGAAGGGGTTAAATGATCTTTAGTAATCTTTTTTTTCACTTTTTTTTGCAATGTTAAAGCCCCCGTAGGGGACTTTAACACTACACACACTGATCTTTTACATTGATCTTTGTTATCTCATAGAATAATATAGATCAATGATTCTGCTGCTTGAATGCTCCTGCCTGGATCTCAGGCACTGAGCAGTCATTCGGTGATCGGACCCCAGGAGAAAGGTTAGGGGACCCTCCTCGTGTCCTATAGCTGTTAGGGAAGCAGCGTTTCCGAACAGCCCCCTGAGCTAACCGGCAGCAGTTTAGTTTCACTTTAGATGTGGCAATCAACTTTGAAAGCCCTAAAGGGTTAATAGCGATCAGTGCAGCGTGCTATTAGCCACGGGTCCCAGCCATTGTTAGAGGCCGGGCCCGACCCGCTATGACGCAGGGCCACGCCCTGCGTTCTTAAGGAGTTAAGAGCCCTAACTCTTTTATATTACCATCCACAGACCCATATGTTGTTTTTTTACATGACCAATCGTACTTTATGATACCTTTCATTTTGTAATAAATGTATGACACAATCCAAAAAATATTGTTTGTGGAAAGAAATTGTGGGGGGTTTCATATTTACACAGCAAACTTTATAATAAAACTGGCATGTTCTTTTTATTCTGTGGGTCAATACTAACAAGATATTACCCATGGTTACAATCTTTTTTATTATTGTACTGCTTACTTTTTCAACAAAATAAGTATATTTAAAATTACCATATCATGACCCCCTATAACTTTTTTAATTTTTCTGTATATGGGGCTGAATGAGGGCTCAATTATTGCACTGTGATCTGTAGTTTTCATCAGTACTTGTTTGTTTATTTGACTTTTTGATCACTATTGAATCCTATTTTTTGGTAAATGATGTGACCAAAAATCCGCAATTTTAGATTCGGTATTGTTTTACGTTGTTCACTTTACAGGATGATTAACTTACAGGATCAGGAGCTTATTCACATTAATAAAACTTTACTCTTTTATATATTTTTTAAGTCCTCATAGGGGACTATTTATAGCAATCTTTTGATTGCTATTACTGTTCAGTGCTATGCATAGACCATACAAGAAGATCCCTGTGCTTGCTTAATAGTCTGGATGAGACCCAAAATGTTCATGTGCTTCCTGGAGTGCCAAGTATGAGGCACACAGGGCGTATATATCTGGCATCCTCTAGGGCAGGGATTCTCAACCGGGGGTACAGCAAGGGTTATGCGGAGGTACGGAAACTTGCTGACAAATACCGGCCATGTCACAGCGCAGAAGGACCTCACAAATCAGTGCGGCCCTCTGACTCCTGCCGAACGGGATAGACACAGGCCTGGTAAGCATGTTAAACTAAGTGTAAGACCGCAGTATGGGAGAGTGTTATTGTATGTATCTCATATATTGGCCCAGGGACAAGGGAATTAATATGGAGGGGGGAGGTTAATCATTATCTCCCCCCCCCTCTCCATCTTAATCCCCTTGTGCCATTATTCCCCCTCCCTCTGATTATCTTTTGCTATTATCCGATTATGGCAAAAGGGGATCAGAGGGAGCGGTAAATAATGATAAAAGGGGATTAAGATGGAGGTGGCAATAATGGCACAAGGGGATTAAGTACAAAATTAATATCGCATTAGAAAGGTAAGCACACACCATAATTAAATTAGGTACTTTTATTACTTATTTTGTCTGTGGGTACCCCTCGTGCGTGGGTTCCGTGCGAACTTACGCACAAGGGATACTCGCCGACATACTTTCACCCTTTGGGGGTACAGTCTCGAAAAGGTTGAAAACCACTGTTCTAGGGGTTAATGTGCAAATATTACTGTGTTTACAGGACCTTCTGTTTCATCTTAAACATCAAGAACATATTTACCATTTCTCAGAAACTTAGGGGGATATTTATTAAATCTGTGTCTAGTGCAGATAATCAAAAAGTCTAGTGCAGATCATAAAAAAGGTGTGGTTTCATATTTACTTATTGTTTCATTTTACTACTGTTTACAACTGCTCGGAGCTGTCATCAATTTCAATTACATTTCCTTAACATTATTCCATAATGCTCTGGTGGGGAAATTATAAAGATCAGAGTGTTAAATGCTAGTCTTGATATGTTCTTTCTATCCTATTGGCTATAACAGCTTACTAGGGTTACTTAGCTAGGGTAAACTGGGCAGTCCTGCTAAGAATCCTTTGAGACCACTGTTGGGAAATTTGGTAAACAAGATTACCCCAAAGCTAACCATCACTGACATAAAACCAAGAAGGTTGCAGCACATTGTACACCAAGCATTGTGGGTACACTTTGCATGTTCACCCAGTGCAATAAGAAGAGTGATTTTGCACATGAGCTGTTTCACCTCACAGAAAAAAAAAACTAAATGTAGTAAAAAAAATAACACAGATTGTGCATGTTCAACCTAAGACAAGAACTACAAGAAGATCAGGACAACCAGGTACAAGTGAATACATACGATGGGGTATTTTCGAAGTGATAACGGATGAATAGAGAGAACTAAATTTCAATTCAGATTAAGCAGCCAATTTGGATTTACTCATACACATTATCTGGGCCAGTTGCAAAGTTCTCAACACAACGAATGTACTGGTGTGTATAAACAGAAATGCAGACAGCATTCGTGCTTACAGCTGGGCTGTTCAGTGTACCTGAACTGAAATTGGAATTCTTGTTCCTGTACACTCAGCAATGACGCACAGTGATTATATTGGGCATAAGCAGCAGGGGAAAAAGCCCGGAGAATGGTAATGGGAAGGGAGGTAACTACATAAAACAAAGGAGGTGGAAGACAGCACTGGATCTGTTTGCCATACAGAGGACCATCCAAACTGTCCTACAGTCACAGCACCAAAAATGGAGGCTCTGCTTAAATTCAAGAGTAGCAGAGATATATAGCAGACAGTAATGACCTCACATAGAAGCGGCCAATGAAAGGAAGGCAAGATAACAAAACCAAAGGAAATAACTATACTAGGAAATTAGTAAAGTATAACGTGGTAGCCCTTGGGGGGATATAATACAGTGGGGGTGTTGCTTCGGTATATGAGGGGTTAATTTAACCCCTGTAACTCGTGACGCCAGGGTGAGGGTTAATACGCTGAGGTAAATCTTCGGCCTATCGCCACCCTTCCCAGAAACGATAGGTGCGTGCTTAAATGAATGAAGGTCCACAATAGAGATGAACTTGAAATTGCATAAACTTTCCTGAGGCACTTGCGGTACATCCAATTAACAGCAACAGTCTTAGTAATACAGTCTCTATACAGCTCAGCAATGATTGACAGATGCTGCGGACCATTGACTTATCCAAGGATTAATAGAATTAGGATTTGTGCAGAGATCTGTCTGGATTTAAGGGTCTGTTTAGGTCCGGTGATCTTGTGAAGTTAACAGGGATTGAGATAACTCACAGTTTTGTATGAATGGCCGTTGCCGCAAGGCTTGGGCCTAGTCACTGCGGAAGATAGCTGCGCAGATCCGTCCTCATCAGCAGCGCAGGAACAAGAGAGCAATTAATGGCCGCCGCTCCCTTATATGGGCAGGGCCGTTTTGGATTGGTCCGTGTCAGCTGTCACTCACCGCTACAAGGCATGGTGGGTGAACACGTCACTTGGACCTCCTAAGGTCCTAAAGCAAAACCAAAGAGTTTTCCACCTGATCACATGACCCGCAGGTCCTTTTACACTACAAACAGGTAGACAATTCAATATATACACTTTTTATACTTATAACTGTATAAATATCAGATAGAACTACTATACATTTAGTGGCTAAGTGAGAGGTGACAAGGGGAAGACTAGAAAAGAGGGATCCCGACGTCCTAGGGACTCTGACTATGGGGACCTCTACATAGGTAATGTATAAAATACGGTACCAGGACACCACAATAGTATTTTGCTAGACCTGCTGGGTCGTATTCACCCGCTGTGTACACAGATCACCTAGAGACAGTACAATCACAGCAAAGAGAGAGAAATGCACCTCGGCATGGAACAGTAGTATTGGTGTTAAGTAGTATTAGTGATAAGGAGTGGCTGCTGGTTTGGCCTAGAATGTGAGTGACTGCCTCTGTCCAAATTAGTAGGTGCTGAGTGTTGACACAAGAAATCAATACCAGACAAATGTGTGGTATAAATCTCCCTTTCAGCTGAAGTTTAGTTCACACTGGCAGAGGAGTTGTTCTTATTATGCAGAAATACATTGTTTTGATATGCTTATCAAAAAGGGGAGGTTAGTTGTCATATCAAAATCATCTTGTTATATTTTGATTGGTAATTTAACTATGTATAATGCGTAAGCTTTTATTATAAGCAATTTATTCAATCCTAATCATATGCCGTTATGTTGCAATTTCCCTTTTCTAACAGAAAATTCCAGATGTATCCGTTATTTTGCACCGTTTGCATATTTTTCAGTTAGATGTTCTTTTCCAACTTCTCCTTTTTGGATACTGTAAATTTTTCCTTCTTGCTTCTCAGGTCTAGTTCTTGAGGAAGGCTCCATCTTGGTTACTTAGCATAAGCGGATATAATGTTTTTCTGCAGCATTGGCAATAGCATATAAGTGTATATATATATATATATATATATATATATATATATATATATATATAGATATAGATATATATATATATATATATATATATATATACACACACAACAACAGGAGAATACAGCAGCACACTGCTATTACAAAGATATAGATAAAACATGAGTATACACGAGTATATAGATAGAACATTAAAAGCTATACAGCTGTAATGCAATAAATGAAAATATGAAATTATGAAATTATGAGGTGCTTAGCTTGCAAATTTGGCGGCCAAATAGCTTGGACCGTCCCACCACGGTAAGGTGACCTCATTCTGGGACGGACCCTACACTATGAATATGCCTCTGTGTGAACAGCTCAGCAGGCATTGCAAGATCTGAAACATCCAAGGCACCTTATATACACCTAATAGAGGTGGGTGGGGTGCAAGAGCCAACATGGAGGTAGCCACTCCCCCGTATGTGTAATACAACCAAAGAATAAGTTGGCCAGCACTATTAATTCCAAACTATTATATAGACCTGGCTTACAAGTGCAGGCTGCTGGGCTCCTGTTGTTGTATATTTAGCCCAGCAGCCTGCACCTGTAAGCCAGGTCTATATAATAGTTTGTAATCAATAGTGCTGGCCAACTTATTCTTTGGTTATTTATATATATATATATATATATATATATATATATATATATATATATATATATATATAAATATATAGATCAACAATCAGAATCATTCTAATCAGCCTTACCATTAGAACCAGTCATGACACTATCCCAGTAAAAAGCTAAATTAAAGGGTAACTCCCACCATCCGTTTTTTTTTCTTTCTGTCCCTACCTAATGCCCATCTATCCCTAACCCCCTACCTGCCTTTACATTTTTTTTACTATATTAAAATGGCTTTTTGTCTGCCTGGTAGTGTGCTCACTACCAGGCAGACTTCCCCAGCAGGCGTGACGTCACTGATGCCTGCTGGGGCCGACACTTCCGCCCTTAGTTCATTATACAGGGTGCCTCCAGCTGTTTCACCACTACAACTCCCAGCTTGCCCTGACATCTATTGGCTGTCAGGGCATGCTGGGAGTTGTAGTGGTGAAACAGCTGGATGCACCCTGTGGTGAAATCAATAACTTTGTGCAGAGCAGCGGCGGCGGCGCTCCCCCCCCCCAAACCTCTAGTGCAAAGCGGTGGCGTGTAGATGCTGGGAGACAGGGCCGGCATGTCAAGCAGCGGCAGCGGCGGTCCCTTGAACCCCCCCCCCCCCATAACTCTAGTGCAGAGCGGCGGCATGTCAAGCAGCAGCGGTGTGAGCTGAAACACCTCACAGCGGCGCTCCCCCGAACCCCCCCCCATACCTCTAGTGCAGAGCGGCGGCGGCGTCTAGATGCTGGGAGGTGGGGCCGGCGTGTCAAGCAAGGGAGCCAATGCGCTCTCAGCGCTCGCTCCCCCATGTCTGATTGGCAGGCAGGGAGCGAGCACAGGCAGAATGAATTAGGACTGATGCCCGGCCAGCATCAGTCCGAATTCAGGCGTGCCGTTACGCCAGCCTGCAGCCGGCCACTAGGAGGGAGACCCCTAGTGGCCAGTTTTCAACAGTAAAATAAACTATTTTAATGAAAAAAAATTAATAGGTTTATATAAGAGATATGCTGTAGTACATAAGTACTACAACATATTTAAAAAAAAGTTTGGTGACAGTGCCCATTTAATGATAACTTTCAAAGGTATTTTCCATAAAATAGACATACAATTTTTTTCTGACCTCTGTTATAAAGACAAGTCTTGTTTACTTTAGTTCTAACCACATTTTAAATAATAACACAGTAGGGTTTTAGGTTGTACTTGGACTCTTGTTTTTTTTTTAACCTTGCAAATAGGGATGATCGAATTGAATCTGATGAATCCGAAATCATTACGAAAAAAAATGTGAATTTCTCCATTAAACTCCATTTAGTGCAGTCCAGGCTCTAGGGCATCTAAAATGGCAGATCCACATGTGAGGACATGGAGCAACGAATCCTGGGAAGGCAGGAACAAGGGTAGGTGGGATGACTCTGAATCACATGCAGCATGCAGCCTATCAGCAGCCAGCAACCCCTGTGTCACAGCCACAGTCACTTCAGCCTTTCACTGCAGAGAGATAGATAGGGACAGACAGCGCTGTGTGATGGCCAGAAAAGCATTTTTCCAGCAGCAATTCACCTCCTAGTCACATCAGCGTTCTGTTGCACAGAGGGACAGAGAGCAGTGTGTTGTTGCACAGTGTGCTGCACAGAACAGCAGCGATTCAGCTCAAGCACAAATCCTGCTTAGAAGCACTGATAGAAAGGAATGTAAAGAAACTCTTGGATACCGGCGCTGCGACTAGAGCATACAGACAATGACGTCCAGGATAAAGTAAAGGATCCTCAGCAGGACTATTTATTAAACAAAAACAAAATAAAAGACAATGGATTACGCGTTTCGGGAGGAGCCCTCCCTTCCTCAGATCAGGGTGATCTGAGGGAGGGAGGGCTCCTCCCGAAACGTGTAATCCATTGTCTTTTATTTTTATTTTTTTTAAATAAATGGTCCTGCTGAGGATCCTTTACTTTATCCTGGATGTCATTGTCTGTATGCTCTAGTCGCAGCGCCGGTATCCAAGGCGATCAGTACATGCTGGGAGTTGTAGTTTTGCAACAGCTATAGGCACACTAGTTGGAGTGTGCCTCCATCTGTTGCAAAACTACAACTCCCAGCATGCACGGTCTGTCATGCTGGGAGTTGTAGTTTTGAAACAGCTGGAAGTTTGTCCCCCCCCATGTGAATGTACAGGGTACATTCACACAGACAGGTTTACAGTAAGTTTCCTGCTTCAAGTATGAGCTGAGGTAAATTTTTCGCCGCAGCGCAAATTTCTAGCAGGAAGCTCACTGTAAACTTGCGCCCGTGTGAATGTACCCTAAAAACACTACACTAACACATAATAAAGGGTAAAACACTACATAAACACCCCCTTACACTGTCCCCCCAATAAAAATGAAAAATGTATTGTACGGCAGTGTTTGCAAAACGGAGCCTCCAGCTGTTGCAAAACAACTCCCAGCATTTCCGGACAGCCACTGACTGTCAAGGCATGCTGGGAGTTTAGCAACAGCTGGAGACACCACCCCTATGCAATCCCTAATTTAGTCCTCAAATGCGCATGGCACTCTCTCACTTCAGAGCCCTGTCGTATTTCAAGGAAACAGTTTAGGGCCACATATGGGGTATCTCTGTACTCAGGAGAAATTGTGTTACAAATTTTGGGGGGCTTTTTCTCCTTTTACCCCTTATGAAAAGGAAAAGTTGGGGGCTACATTAGCCTGTCAGTGTAAAAAAATTTAAAATTTTACACTAACATGCTGGTGTTGTCCTTTTTCACAAGTGTTAAAAGGAAAAAAATACCCCAAAAATTTGTAACACGATTTCTCCTGAGTACGGAAATACCCCATATGAGGGCGTAAAATGCTCTGCGGGCGGACAACAAGGCTCAGGATTGAAAGCGCACCATGTACATTTGAGGCCTAAATTGGTGATTTGCACAGGGGTGGCTGATTTTACAGCGGTTCTGACATAAACGCAAAAAAATAAATACCCACATATGACCCAATTTTGGAAACTACACACCTCACGTAATGTAATAAGGGGTACATTGAGCATTTACGCCCCACAGGTGTCTGACAGATTTTTTGAACAGTGGTCTGTGAAAATGAAAAATGTAATTTTTCATTTGCACAGCCCACTGTTCCAAAGATCTGTCAAATGCCAGTGGGGTGTAAATACTAACTGCACCCCTTATTTAATTCTGTGGGGGGTGTAGTTTCCAAAATAGGGTCACATGGGGGGGGGTCAACTGTTCTGGCACCACGGGGGGGCTTTGTAAACGCACATGGCCCCCGACTTCTATTCCAACCAAATTCTGTCTTCAAAAGCTCAATGGTGCTCCTTCTCTTCTGAGCATTGTAGTGCGCCAGCAGATCACTTGATGTCCACACATGGGGTATTTCCATACTCAGAAGAAATGGGGTTACAAATTTTGGGGGTCATTTTCTCCTTTTACCCCTTGTAAAAATATAAAATGTGGGGGAAAACCAGCATTTTAGTGAAATTTTTTTTTTTTTCATTTACACATCTGAATTTAGCAAAAAGTCGTCAAACACCTGTCTGTGAGGTTTTAAGGCTCACTGTACCCCTTGTTGTGTTCCTTGAGGGGTGTAGTTTCTAAAATAGTATGCCATGTGTTTTTTTTTGCTGTTCTGGCACCATAGGGGCTTCCTAAATGCGACATGCCCTCCAAAAACCATTTCAGCAAAACTCGCTTTTCAAAAGTCAAATGTGACTCCTTCTCTTCTCAGCATTGTAGTGCGCCAGCAGAGCACTTGACGTCCACACTTGGGGTAATTCCATACTCAGAAGAGATGGGGTTACAAATTTTGGGGGGCATTTTGTCCTATTATCCCTTGTAAAAATTTAAAATTTTGGGGAAAACTAGCATTTTAGTGGAAAAAAATTAATAAATCATTTACGCATCCAACTTTAACGAAAAGTCGTCAAACACCTGTGGGGTGTTAAGGCTCACTGGACCCCTTGTTACATGCCTTGAGGGGTGTAGTTTCCAAAATAGTATGTCATGTTTTTTTTTTTTGCTGTTCTGGCACCATAGGGGCTTCCTAAATGCGACATGCCCCACAAAAACCATTTCAGAAAAACTCACTCTCCAAAATCCCATTGTCGCTCCTTCCCTTCTGAGCCCTCTACTGTGCCCGCTGTACACTTGACATACGAGGTAAATGAGGTATTTCCTTACTCGAGAGAAATTGGGCTACACATTTTAGGAAGATTTCTCTCCTTTTAACCCTTGTTAAAATTCAAAAACTGGGTCTACAAGAACATGCCAGTGTAAAAAATGAATATTTTGAATTTTCTCCTTCAATTTGCTTCTATTCCTGTGAAACACCTAAAGGGTTAACAAACCTTTTGAATGTCATTTTGACATTGGGGGTGCAGTTTTTATAATGTGCAATAAATGGCCGGGTCCTACAGTGAAAATTGGCTGGGTCCTTAAGGGGTTAAATAGGCGTTATATGCCTGTTACTTTCCATTTTGAGGTGGGCGGCCATTTATAAGCCCCGTGGGGTCACCCCCCACACCTCCTACTTTATCTCGGGGAAATACATGAGACGCCGATTGTCGGACCCTTTTCTTCTGTTTTTCTCTAGAAGCACTGATAGGGAAGGGAGTGAGAATGAGAGCAAAAGAGCAATTTTGGGTGTAGTACACAGCGGCTGTGTGCTGCAGCATTGGTGTGTACAGCTGGTGTTGTACACATATACTTTTTTAAGCATACTTGAGCGCATTGTCCTCCCCTCATACGTGCATACCACATACGTACATCTAAGTCATTTACTATTTTGTTCCTGTTAAAGTCTCAAGGGCCTAGATACTGTGAAAGGCCAGGCAAAAGTACACACTGGCTAGTGTAGTACACAAATACTTTTTTAAGCATGCTGGAGTGCATTGTCCTCCGCTCATAAGTGCATACCACAGACGTACATCTAAGTTGTGTATCATTTAGTTCCTGTTAAAGTCTAAAAGGCCTAGTTCATTGCAAGGCCAGCCAAAAGTACACATCTGCTGGTGTTGCAGACAAATACTGTTTTAAGCATACTGGAGAACCTTGAACTCCCCTCATAAGTGCATACGATATACGTACATCTAAGTGGTGTACCATTTAGTTCCTGTTAAAGTCTTAAGGGCCTAGTTCATTGCAAGGAAAGCCAAAAGTACACACCTGCTGGTATTGTAGACAAATACTGTTTTAAGCATACTGGAGCGTATTGTCCTCCACTCATGTAAGCACTAAGTTTCCCTTCTGCCCCACGGGAGGTTTCTGTTCTCCCTGAGCTCGCCTCAGGCAGAGTAGTGCAAGGATGTGCACAGAGGAGTGGCAGAGGCCTAAATTCATCGCAGTAGACTAGGGTCGAGTGGCAGCAGGAGTCACAGCGAGAGGCCTGAACTTCCGGTATCAGCTAGTGGTCGTGTCTCGACAAGTAACCCATCTGCAGCCATCAATTGGTTAACACGGTCATGCATCCTCCACTGCACGGACAAGTCTCAGTGCCCCTCCAGCATACCATGTGTGCAGGCCATGGCGGTGTCATGCTGTTCTTCACATGATTTGACTTGGTGAACGGAGTCACACAGGGGAGGAAATGCTAAAAGCCATTCATGAAGAAATCGAATCATGGCTTACTCCAGGAAAACTGTAAATGGGAACAATGGGAACTGACAACGGGAAGAAGATATTGTCTGCGTTGCGACAAGTAAGTCTGAGACATGCGCCCTGCATGGCACACATGTTCTATCTGGTTGTCAAGCGGTTCCTGAAGTGTTCCCCCATCTGCAAGACATCCTAACAATGGGAAGGAAACTTTGCATTCACTTCAGCCACTCGTACACTGCAAAGCACCTTGAGCTGCAGCATCAGAACGGTATCCCCCAACATAGTCTGATTTGCGATGTTTCTTGTTGGAATTCCACCCTCCATAGGTTGGACCGACTATACGAGGATAGGGGAACTCCCCTGTGTAACTTCAATGTCAACCAGTGGCAGCTCATATGTGACACCTAACGTTTGCTTAGGCCCTTTGAGGAAGCCACATTATTAGACAGTCGCCAGGATTACGGGATGAACATCGTCATTCCACTGCTTCATTTACTACAATAAGTGTTGGAAACGATGGCTGGTCAGGGCATTGGGGAAGTGGCGCCGAGGAGGAGGGGAGGAGCACAGTGGAGCACAGTTTAGGTTTCGCGAGATGGGCAGTTTTTCTAGTCATCTGACAGAAGAGGAGGAGTAGGAGCAGCCAGAGGAGCTAGAGGGTTATGAGGAAGGCAAAACAGAGGACCCAGACACACCGTGGCAGCATGCAGTGGAGATGGATGCAGGGAGCCCCTCCGAGTCACTTGCACAAATGGAACGATGCATGCTCAATTGCTTGCGTAGTGACCGCTGAATTGTCACCATTTCTTCACCTGCATAGTGAAGCAACTCATCAGCAACAGGTAGACCTGGAGCAGGACCTGAACCAGCAGGTGGTGGCATACCTTGACAAGACCATGTCAACACACCTTGAAGATCCGCTGGACTTCTGGGCAGCCAAACTTGATTTGTGGCCGCAACTAGCAGAGTTTGCCCTGGAAAAGCTGTCTTGCCCGGCTAATAGTGTACCATCAGAGCGGGTGTTTAGTGCGGCAGGGGCCATAGTAACCATAAGAAGAACTTGTCTGTCCACGAAAAATGTGGAGAGACTGACCTTTGTGAAGATGAATCAGGCATGGATCAGCCAGGATTCCCACACCAACACTCCACAAGTATGTATAGTGCAAAACATAATTAAAGTGCTACTCCCCAGTTACAGACATTCCTCCACATCAGACCCCAAGTAAGTATTGAGGATATGCATTAGCTAATACATAACTTTTCTTAGGATAAAATATATGTACCCAAAATTTTTGGGAAATCAAACAAACGGAAAAGTGTGCAAAAAAAAACCATGTGCCACATACACCACCAAGTATTGATGTGATGGAAAGACCTCTAAAAGGTGGACGGGATCAACTTATGTTTCATTGTAACAGGTGAGGGTAAAAACTCCCCCTGTAAGGCCCTACTCTCGCATTATTAAATCCCTTTTTGGCAAAGGTTACTCAACCTAAAAAGGGCAGCCGCACACAGGAACCTGACTGTAAGTGCAGGTGGTAGATGGCTCTAAACTGATTTATTTTGCTCTTTGTTGTGCCTCTCTTCTGATGTTACTTTTTTATAGGGTTTATATGTACCTATTAGGATATACTTTTCATTCTAAGCTATTATTTATTGGCACCTGCATCTCTCTTCTTTCAGTGTTTTTTTGCCTACACCTCCTGCATTTTATCAGTTCTGTGCACTGTGCTATTGCATTTTATCAAATATATGTATTACCTCAATAAAGTTTTTCATTTTTGTATATATGTTTTGTATTGCTGAGATTTTTTTTGATTTGGTGTCTGCGCACACAGTAACCTCTAACACTGCCATTCTCCAGGGTTTTTTAGGTGGAAAAAGGGAGAGTCTCCTGTGTGGGGCCACGTTTTTAAGGGAGAGTAACACTTGCCAAGAAGGAAATTAATAGGACGAAAGTAGGGCCTTACAGGGGAATTTTTTTTACCACCACCTGCTACAATGGACAATACATTGTTGCCTCCCACCTTTTCGAGGGAAGTGTTACTCGTCTTAAAAAGGATAGGCCCCACACAAGAACCTCTCCCTATTTCCACCTAAAAACCCTGGGAAATGGCAGTGTTTTCAGGAGGAAATAGGAAGAGGTTCCTGTGTGGGGCTGCCCTTTTTAGGGCGAGTAACACTTGCCAAAAAGGGAATTAATAATTTGAGAGTAGGGCCTTACAGGGGAAGTTTTTACCCCCACCGGTTTCATTGAACCATACGTTGTTCCCTTTCACCTCTTAGAGGTCTTTACATCACCTAAATACTTGGTGGTGTAGGTGGCACATGATGTTTTTTTGCACACCTTTCCTTTTGTTTGATTTAAAAAAAAAAATATGGGTACATATATTTTATCCTAAGAATATTATTAAAAGTTACGTTTTCCGTAATGTATATCCTCAATACTTACTTTTGCACACCAACACTTTCACTAAAGAGACTGTTTTCTTCTGCCTACCTGCCTCAGCTACTATTCTGATCCTGCCACCCGCCTGATGCCACACATCTGATGCCAAGTTCTCCTTTTTTCACCCAACTTCAATGGGTACTGGTATTGCCACCCACCGCCCCACTATATCACCAGGTCACTTTCAGGACTCCTGATGCTGCAGATGCCAGCTCCAGGCTGTCTCATACTGCCACCATATGTTCTCCTCATGCTTATGCCAGCGCTCTCTTTCTGCTACCATATGTTCTCATGCTGATGCCATTTCCAGGCTGTCTCATTCTGCCACCATCTGTTCTCCTCATGCTGCCGCCACCTCCAGGCTGTCTCATTCTGCAACTATAGGGTCTTCTCATTCATCCGCCACCTCCAGGTTGTGTCATTCAGCCACTATATGGTGCCCCCATGCTGCCGCCAACTCCACACTGTGTCATTCAGCCACTATATGGTCTCCTCATGCGGCCACCAAATACATGCTACGTCATTCAGCCACTTTATGGTCTCCTCATGCTTCTGCCAACTCCAGGCTGTGTCATTCAGCCACTATATGGTCTCCTCATGCTGCCGCTACCTCCATGCTGTGTCATTCAGCCACTATATGGTCTCCTCATGCTCCCACCATCTCCAGGCTGTGTCATTCAGCTACTATATGGTCTCCTCATGCTGCCACCAACTCCAGGCTGTGTCATTCCACCACTAAATGGTCTCCTCATACTGCCACCACCTCCATGCTGTGTCATTAAGGCACTGTATGGTTTCCTCATGCTGCCACCACCTCCAGGCTGTGTCATTCAGCCACTATGTGGTCTCCTCATATTGATGGCACCTCCAGGCTCTGTCATTGTCTGTGACAGTGATTCTAATAGCGATTGTTCTAATCTACATGTCCTACTGAATAACAGTATTATTTCACTAACCCAGCACACACCCTATGCGTGTTACAGCAAGGCAAAGTGTTCTACACCCCTGTTGAGGCTCTCTGTAGGCCAGAAATAGTCGTTTTTAATAGCGATTCACCGCGAATAAATTCAGACCGAAACACATTTTTTTTTTGATAATTAAGCGAATCGGCCAAATTTAATTTTTCTAAGATTCGCTCATCTCTACTTACAAACTAGCTCGACAAAGACCGTGTGAGACGGTTGAAACATTGTGTTTTTCCACTTGATGAATAAACCCTAACATCACTTTTTCATCTATATCGGAGTGCTGCTGCATTTTTTAATACTTACAAACTATGTTACTATGAAACTGTTTAAAATACATGACTTCCAGGCTTGTGCAATTATTCTTGTATAGCACATATAAAATATATGCAGTGCACAACAGTAATGCATTTGTATTATTGTATTTTAAAATGGCCAAACACATTTGTTGTTGCCTTAGTATTCCAAAAACTTTGGTACGTCATCATGCTTCTTAACTTCCACCATCATTTACATATTTCCCTTATGGTCTGAGATCTATTTTGTAAACCACACAATAAAGTCTCTTGTCAATTTGTTTTTTAAGCTTAATATTAAATACTCTAATAATATTATTAGACTTATGGACACACACACACACACACACACACACACACACATATATATATATATATATATATATATATATATATATAGATATAGATATATATAGATATATAGATATAATATTAATTTATGGACTTTTAATGAAGGAGATTGAAGATGTTTCACTTGTTCTCTTTACTTTATTGTTCCAAAAGACACTGTATTAAGAACTGCACTGTAGAATGATCTCAGGGATGGCTACATACAATCAGTAGTGGCACGATCACTCAACCCTGTCACATTTAATACAAAATTGACAAAGTGAAAGGCATCTTGATAAAACTCAGGGAGCAGATTTGATAGGAAATTGGAACAGCTAAGGCAATGTGTTTATTTGATGTGCAAAGACATCATTAACATCAAGACAATGTGTCACTTGCTTAATCTGACAAGTGGAAATAAACTCTTACAATACAGGAAAGGTTTGATATGTTCTTTATGAGAACATATTGAGAGAGTATACACTTGTTATTAAGTTTTTAGATGTAGTGAATAGATTGGCATATGTCATGTTTCTGGATATCTTTCTGTCACTAGGTATTGTAGATTGAAACATTTTGCCACTAAAAGTGCTGAAAAATAAATTCTAAAAAGGCCCAATTATATTGTGCTATATTTCTATGGTTATATAGAGTTCTATGTGAGATAGTTGAAGGTTAGAAAAAAATGCCCCTTTACAGATGTTCTTTCAAGTATTTTTTGCATCTGCATTAAAAAAAAACAAGAATTCGAAACACTTCCCAAACCAATTTTACAAGCATTTTTCAGCCTTTTTTGCTTAAATATATTTTTTTTATGTTTTTATTTTCAAGTCCTGGAGAAATTCTCCCTATAGTCTCCCTATTTCTCCCTATAAGTCCTAGAGAAATGTTCCCTATAGGGAAAAATGGCAGAAGAACATTATGAGAGACTGTTGCATTTCAAATGGCACAGCCTCAAAAATGCACACAAAAAAAAATAGCAAAAAAACATTGTAGCACATTTATTTGTTCACTGGAGACTATAATAAAACATCTGGCTACACAAAAACGCATCAGAAAAATGAATCACAGGAAAAGACTTTCTACCATTATTGTTGTACGCATTGCCAGCTTTTATGTAGCTCATACTTCATAATGTGCACCATCCTAGTTTGACCACTACAAGGTTTTATTTGTTACCACTTCGGTCTGGGATCTGTTTTATTATTACTGATAATACATCATTTAATTTTCCAAAAATTGCTATAGGTCTCCAGTATTTTTTGTCATGTGTTTTTGCAATTAAAGGGGTATTCCGGTAGAAAACTTTTTTTTGAATCAACTGGTGCCAGAAGGTTAAACAGATTTGTAAATTACTTCTATTAAAAAAATCTTAATCCTTCCAGTACTTATTAGGTGCTGAATACTACAGAGGAAATTATTTTCTTTTTGTAACAGTGCTCTCTGCTGAATCACAAGCACAGTGCTCTCTGTGGACATCTCTGTCCATTATAGGAAATGACCGGAGCAGCATATGTTTGCTATGGGGATTTTCTCCTACTCTGGACAGTTCTTAAAATGGGCAGAGATGCCAGCAGAGAGCACTGTGCTTGTGATGTCAGCAGAGAGCTCTGTGTTCCAAAAAGAAAAGAATTTCCTCTGTAGTATTCAGCAGCTAATAAGTACTGGAAGCATTCAGATATTTTAATAGAAGTAATTTACAAATCAGTTTAACTTTCTAGCACCAGTTGATTAAAAAAAAAAAAAAAAAAAAAGTTTTCCACCAGAGTATCCCTTTATTATAGATTATCTTCAGATTATGAAATGGAAGTTATCTTATTTGGCTTAGCCTTTTTGTGCATAGTTATATTAATATGGCATAGTTATATTAATATGGCATAGTTATATTAATATGGCATTAATATGGAATTTTAAGGTGCTTAAGTTGCTATTCTTGTCAGGATAGTAACCCCTTCTCAATAAGTTGCATGGATGCATGCAGGATGTCTGCTGTTTATTACAATTGACAGTCTGCTGCAGAATCTAGAATTGGATATAACTTTATCGATTGCAACCGTGGCATCTAAGCAGATGGTAAGAGGTGAATAAAGGCCCCTAGGCTGCCATTAAAGCCAATGGCTAATAAAGGTTCACAAGTCTGCCTTTCTACTCCTGTTACGCCGAGCGCTCCGGGTCCCCGCTCCTCCCCGGAGCGCTCGCTACACCTTCCTCACTGCAGCGCTCCGGTCGGTTCCACGGACCCGGGGCGCTGCGATACTATCTCCGGCCGGGATGCGATCCGCGATGCGGGTAGCGCCCGCTCGCGATGCGCACCCCGGCTCCCGTACCTGACCCGCTCTCCGTCAGTTCTGTCCCGGCGCGCGCGGCCCCGCTCCCTAGGGCGCGCGCGCGCCGGGTCTTTGCGATTTAAAGGGCCACTGCGCCGCTGATTGGCGCAGTGGTTCCAATTAGTCTTTGCACCTGTGCACTTCCCTATATCACCTCACTTCCCCTGCACTCCCTTGCCGGATCTTGTTGCCTTAGTGCCAGTGAAAGCGTTCCTTGTGTGTTCCTTGCCTGTGATTCCAGACCTTCTGCCGTTGCCCCTGACTACGATCCTTGCTGCCTGCCCCGACCTTCTGCTACGTCCGACCTTGCTTTTGCCTACTCCCTTGTACCGCGCCTATCTTCAGCAGCCAGAGAGGTGAGCCGTTGCTAGTGGATTCGACCTGGTCACTACCGCCGCAGCAAGACCATCCCGCTTTGCGGCGGGCTCTGGTGAAAACCAGTAGTGGCTTAGAACCGGTCCACTAGCACGGTCCACGCCAATCCCTCTCTGGCACAGAGGATCCACTACCTGCCAGCCGGCATCGTGACAGTAGATCCGGCCATGGATCCCGCTGAAGTTCCTCTGCCAGTTGTCGCTGACCTCACCACAGTGGCCGCTCCTGGGATACGCTTATCCTTGCCGGATAAATTTGATGGGGACTCTAAGTTTTGCCGTGGCTTTCTTTCCCAATGTTCTCTGCATCTGGAGATGATGTCGGATCTGTTTCCCACTGAAAGGTCTAAGGTGGCTTTCGTAGTCAGCCTTCTGTCCGGAAAAGCCCTGTCATGGGCCACACCGCTCTGGGACCGCAATGACCCCGTCACTGCCTCTGTACACTCCTTCTTCTCGGAAATCCGAAGTGTCTTTGAGGAACCTGCCCGAGCCTCTTCTGCTGAGACTGCCCTGTTGAACCTGGTCCAGGGTAATTCTTCCGTTGGCGAGTATGCTGTACAATTCCGTACTCTTGCTTCAGAATTGTCCTGGAATAATGAGGCCCTCTGCGCGACCTTCAAAAAAGGCCTATCCAGCAACATTAAAGATGTTCTGGCCGCACGAGAAATTCCTGCTAATCTACATGAACTTATTCACCTAGCCACTCGCATTGACATGCGTTTTTCCGAAAGGCGTCAGGAACTCCGCCAAGATATGGACTCTGTTCGCACGAGGCGTTTCTTCTCCTCGGCTCCTCTCTCCTCTGGTCCCCTGCAATCTGTTCCTGTGCCTCCCGCCGTGGAGGCTATGCAGGTCGACCGGTCTCGCCTGACACCTCAAGAGAGGACACGACGCCGTATGGAGAACCTCTGCCTGTACTGTGCTAGTACCGAACACTTCCTGAGAGATTGTCCTATCCGTCCTCCCCGCCTGGAAAGACGTACGCTGACTCCGCACAAAGGTGAGACAGTCCTTGATGTCTACTCTGCTGCTCCACGTCTTACTGTGCCTGTGCGGATGTCTGCCTCTGCCTTCTCCTTCTCTACAGTGGCCTTCTTGGACTCTGGATCTGCAGGAAATTTTATTTTGGCCTCCCTCGTCAACAAGTTCAACATCCCGGTGACCAGTCTCGCCAGACCCCTCTACATCAATTGTGTAAATAATGAAAGATTGGACTGTTCCATACGTTTCCGCACGGAGCCCCTTCTTATGAGCATCGGATCTCATCATGAGAGGATTGAACTTTTGGTCCTCCCCAATTGCACCTCGGAAATTCTCCTTGGACTTCCCTGGCTTCAACTTCATTCCCCTACCCTGGATTGGTCCACTGGGGAGATCAAGAGTTGGGGGTCCTCTTGTTCCAAGAACTGTCTAAAACCGGTTCCCAGTAACCCTTGCCGTAACTCTGTGGTTCCTCCAGTAACCGGTCTCCCTAAGGCCTATATGGACTTCGCGGATGTTTTCTGCAAAAAACAAGCTGAGACTCTACCTCCTCACAGGCCTTATGATTGCCCTATCGACCTCCTCCCGGGCACTACTCCACCCCGGGGCAGAATTTATCCTCTCTCTGCCCCAGAGACTCTTGCCATGTCCGAATACGTCCAGGAGAATCTAAAAAAGGGCTTTATCCGTAAATCCTCCTCTCCTGCCGGAGCCGGATTTTTCTTTGTGTCCAAAAAAGATGGCTCCCTACGTCCATGCATTGACTACCGCGGTCTTAATAAAATCACGGTTAAGAACCGCTACCCCTTACCCCTCATCTCTGAACTCTTTGATCGCCTCCAAGGTGCCCACATCTTCACTAAATTGGACTTAAGAGGCGCCTATAACCTCATCCGCATCAGAGAGGGGGACGAGTGGAAAACGGCATTTAACACCAGAGATGGACACTTTGAGTATCTGGTCATGCCCTTTGGACTGTGCAACGCCCCTGCCGTCTTCCAAGACTTTGTCAATGAAATTTTTCGTGATCTGTTATACTCCTGTGTTGTTGTATATCTGGACGATATCCTAATTTTTTCTGCCAATCTAGAAGAACACCGCCAGCATGTCCGTATGGTTCTTCAGAGACTTCGTGACAACCAACTCTATGCCAAAATTGAGAAATGTCTGTTTGAATGCCAATCTCTTCCTTTTCTAGGATATTTGGTCTCTGGCCAGGGACTACAGATGGATCCAGACAAACTCTCTGCCGTCTTAGATTGGCCACGCCCCTCCGGACTCCGTGCTATCCAACGCTTTTTGGGGTTCGCCAATTATTACAGGCAATTTATTCCACATTTTTCTACCATTGTGGCTCCTATCGTGGCTTTAACCAAAAAAAATGCTGATCCCAAGTCCTGGCCCCCTCAAGCAGAAGACGCCTTTAAACGACTCAAGTCTGCCTTTTCTTCGGCTCCCGTCCTCTCCAGACCTGACCCTTCCAAACCCTTCCTATTGGAGGTTGATGCCTCCTCAGTGGGAGCTGGAGCTGTTCTTCTACAAAAAAATTCTTCCGGGCATGCTGTCACTTGTGGTTTTTTCTCTAGGACCTTCTCTCCAGCGGAGAGGAACTACTCCATCGGGGATCGAGAGCTTCTAGCCATTAAATTAGCACTTGAGGAATGGAGGCATCTGCTAGAGGGATCAAGTTCTCCTGTTATTATCTACACCGACCACAAGAACCTCTCCTACCTCCAGTCTGCCCAACGGCTGAATCCTCGCCAGGCCCGGTGGTCTCTGTTCTTTGCCCGATTTAATTTTGAGATTCACTTTCGTCCTGCCGATAAGAACATTAGGGCCGATGCTCTCTCTCGTTCCTCGGATGCCTCAGAAGTTGAACTCTCTCCGCAACACATCATTCCACCTGACTGCCTGATCTCCACTTCTCCTGCCTCCATCAGGCAGACTCCTCCAGGAAAGACCTTTGTTTCTCCTCGCCAACGCCTCGGTATCCTCAAATGGGGTCACTCCTCCCATCTCGCAGGTCATGCGGGTATCAAGAAATCTGTGCAACTCATCTCCCGCTTCTATTGGTGGCCGACTCTGGAGACGGATGTTGTGGACTTTGTGCGAGCCTGCACTATCTGTGCCCGGGATAAGACTCCTCGCCAGAAGCCCGCTGGTTTTCTTCATCCTCTGCCTGTCCCCGAACAGCCTTGGTCTCTGATTGGTATGGATTTTATTACTGACTTACCCCCATCCCATGGCAACACTGTTATTTGGGTGGTCGTTGATCGATTCTCCAAAATGGCACATTTCATCCCTCTTCCTGGTCTTCCTTCTGCGCCTCAGTTGGCTAAACAATTTTTTGTACACATTTTTCGTCTTCACGGGTTGCCTACGCAGATTGTCTCGGATAGAGGCGTCCAATTCGTGTCTAAATTCTGGAGGGCTCTCTGTAAACAACTCAAGATTAAATTAAATTTTTCTTCTGCATATCATCCCCAGTCCAATGGACAAGTAGAAAGGATTAACCAGATCTTGGGTGATTATTTGCGACATTTTGTTTCCTCCCGCCAGGATGACTGGGCAGATCTCCTCCCATGGGCCGAATTCTCGTATAACTTCAGGGTCTCTGAGTCTTCCTCCAAATCCCCATTTTTCGTGGTGTACGGCCGTCACCCTCTTCCCCCCCTCCCTACTCCCTTGCCCTCTGGTCTGCCCGCTGTGGATGAAATTTCTCGTGACCTTTCCATCATATGGAGAGAGACCCAAAATTCTCTCTTACAGGCTTCATCACGCATGAAGAAGTTCGCGGATAAGAAAAGAAGAGCTCCCCCCGTTTTTTCCCCTGGAGACAAGGTATGGCTCTCCGCTAAATATGTCCGCTTCCGTGTCCCTAGCTACAAGTTGGGACCACGCTATCTTGGTCCTTTCAAAATTTTGTGTCAAATTAATCCTGTCTCTTATAAACTTCTTCTTCCTCCCTCTCTTCGTATCCCTAATGCCTTTCACGTCTCTCTTCTCAAACCACTCATCCTCAACCGTTTTTCTCCCAAATCTGTTCCTCCCACTCCTGTTTCCGGCTCCTCGGACATCTTCTCCGTCAAAGAAATTCTAGCATCTAAAAAGGTCAGAGGGAAAACCTTCTTTTTAGTGGATTGGGAGGGTTGTGGTCCAGAAGAGAGGTCCTGGGAACCTGAGGACAATATCCTGGACAAAAGTCTGATCCTCAGGTTCTCAGGCTCCAAGAAGAGGGGGAGACCCAAGGGGGGGGGTACTGTTACGCCGAGCGCTCCGGGTCCCCGCTCCTCCCCGGAGCGCTCGCTACACCTTCCTCACTGCAGCGCTCCGGTCGGTTCCACGGACCCGGGGCGCTGCGATACTATCTCCGGCCGGGATGCGATCCGCGATGCGGGTAGCGCCCGCTCGCGATGCGCACCCCGGCTCCCGTACCTGACCCGCTCTCCGTCAGTTCTGTCCCGGCGCGCGCGGCCCCGCTCCCTAGGGCGCGCGCGCGCCGGGTCTTTGCGATTTAAAGGGCCACTGCGCCGCTGATTGGCGCAGTGGTTCCAATTAGTCTTTGCACCTGTGCACTTCCCTATATCACCTCACTTCCCCTGCACTCCCTTGCCGGATCTTGTTGCCTTAGTGCCAGTGAAAGCGTTCCTTGTGTGTTCCTTGCCTGTGATTCCAGACCTTCTGCCGTTGCCCCTGACTACGATCCTTGCTGCCTGCCCCGACCTTCTGCTACGTCCGACCTTGCTTTTGCCTACTCCCTTGTACCGCGCCTATCTTCAGCAGCCAGAGAGGTGAGCCGTTGCTAGTGGATTCGACCTGGTCACTACCGCCGCAGCAAGACCATCCCGCTTTGCGGCGGGCTCTGGTGAAAACCAGTAGTGGCTTAGAACCGGTCCACTAGCACGGTCCACGCCAATCCCTCTCTGGCACAGAGGATCCACTACCTGCCAGCCGGCATCGTGACAACTCCATTTAAGTCCTGTCAGGCTTAATAGAACAATGCAATCAGGCACAATACACTGCAATGCATAAATGTAACAGTGTACACATGATTAAAGCTGTAATATCATTAACATTATCTTTTGACGTGTCCTGTTCATCGTTAGCAAGATCCATAGTGATGAGATATTCTCTAAAATAATTTATCACAGAAGACTGGAAATGTCATCCAGAGGATCTTACAGATCTTACAAAGCCTGCACATTTGGGTGACGTTTCTATGTATGTGCATACTAGGACAAGTTTGGATGAGTTTTGTATAGACACTATAATATATGCTTAATAAAACAATAACCCTTTCCTGACCTATGATGTAGGTTATGTGAGGGGAATATGACACGAGCACGCCGGTCGGGTCCATGTCATAACTAGCAGATCCCCGCTGTTATCAGCAGCTGACATCTGCCAGTAATGACTGGTAAAGCTGGCTCTGATGTCTGTCATTGAAATGGTTAAATGCTGTGATCAATAGCGATCACAACATTTAAACATTAAATTCCAGTCATCTCTGGAGACTAGTGGTCCCATTTGCAGCTTCATGATGTAATCGCAGGCTGCAGATGGGTTGCTGGGGAAGAACGGGGACTTACCCATCCTTCCTCATCCTCGGTAGATTGACGATTGTCTTAAGAAACTCTTAGCAATTGAGCGCCGAAAACATGCAATAGCATTACATTGATCTATGTAAACCATAGCCATATGTAAGCCATTATGATAGGACCCTGGGGGGAGGATCAAAAATGCTATAAAAAAAAGGTTTTTAAAATATAAAAAAAATCCTCCCCCTAAAAAAAAGTTCAAATCACCCCCTTTTCCCTCTGTTCAAATAAAACACTGTAAAAAAAATAATAACAAACATATTTGGTATTGGTAAATACGTAATTGCCCAAACTATTAAATTATGATGTTCCTGATGCTGCACTGTAAAAGGCGTAAATGCAAAAAAATAAAAATAAAATAACATAGCTCCGTAGGTGTTAAAATTAAAAAGTTATAGTGGTGTGAACATGGCATTGAACATTTTTTTTTTTCTATTTTAAGATTTCATTTTTTCTTTCCTTTAAACAAAACAAAAATTACCCAAGTTTGGTATCATTGGAATTGTATTGACCAATAGAATAAAGATAGCATGCCATATTTTTCATAATGTGAACTCTGAAAAAATCATTGCCTCTCAAAATTGGCAATTCCATTTTTTTTTTTTTTTTTTTTGCCTCACATATATTTTTTTCTGGCTCCTTAATACATTATATAATAAAATAAAGTGTGCCAATAGAAAGTACAACTTGTTCCACAAAAAAGAAGCCCAAATACAACTTTGTCAGTGGAAAAATAAAAAAGTTATGGGTCTTGAAGGGAAGGGGTCAAGCAAACATAACTTTTTGGAGACAACACTAGCCAGTAATGACTGACATCTGAGATGACTCTGATGCTGGTCATTTAACTTTTTAAATGTGTTTTTTTGCAGATCCCTGGAATCTAGCTTTCCGGCATCCTGTGGTGTACAACTCCTTTGCCTGTTCTGGGCCTCGGTGCCTGCTATGACATAGCTATTGATACCAATAAAGGCTGATCTAACAGATTAATATATTGTATATGCATTAAATGATCAAAATGATCAAAATATTTCTACAATTTGTACCTAAAAAACTGCATTGTATCTCGTTTTTTATTTTTTATTGGGGGAGTGCATTAAGCTGAAAGGTCTGAACTTCCGGCATTTACAATTGGGTTTTACTATCTACTATAAGTGTATAGAAAAGGAAAAAACAGGGTTTAGGGCCGTGCAGAGAAATTTTGAATAAGGAATATTGTTCATTTAAGAGATGAGGCTCCTTTGAAGCCTGCATAGATTTTTTAAATATGTTTTATTTTTAGCTTGTTATTTTAGCTTATACAGTATATTATTTATATAATTTAATTGTGAGTGATAGTGGACACACTATGGTTGAACAGCATAATGTTGGGAAGTCCTGGACCTGGGCACCACACGGCTGGGAGGGGTAATACACTCTAAGTATGCACTATAATAGAGCTGAAACTGCGGATGATACCACCGCCACTAGCCTGTTTTCCAACTAAAAATCATGCCTCGACACTGGAAACCACCATGCAACTGTGAGCTGTAGATATTTTTATAACCTATATAAAAGTATTGCCTCCATTAAAGTAAGGGAATGTTTACAAAGGAAACAACCATATGGATTATGACCCCCCCCCCCCCCCCCCCAAAAAAAAAAAAAAAAAAAACTGCACTAATTTTCAAATCTAAAGCAAAAACCTAAAATAATCCCTCACTAATTTCAAGGGGCTACGTGGTTGCTTTTTCCACGCAGTATCTCTTTGGAGGTTCCATTAAAATCAATTAGACCTTCATGACGTGTCCCACTGCGCTGACTAAAGGTTGTGTACCAGTTGAAAAGAAACAAGTACTGACTTTCATTATTCTTGCAGTACGCTTTCTTTGCTGGGTTGCCACCTCTAGACCCCTCACCTTGCCAAGGATGGTCGTAACAGCCTAAAGAGGGAAGTTAAAAAATTTGCATAGCTTCTATTAACTTTAATAGTAGTTGTGCTCCCATTGTTGCAGGAGTTACATAAACACTACAGCTTGTGGGGCTACACGGTTTGTGCAATCCCCAATAAAATCATAGGGAGTTGTACAAATTGTGTAACTTTCCTGCTTTGGCTGAATCTGGCTTTTTTAACCTTCTCCTGCCAAAGGAACCAGAAAAGACTATTTGCCAAGCTATGACATCTTCTTTATCTAAACAAAACTGAAAAATTTTCAGAGATGAGAAAGTGTTACATGATTACATTATATTAAAGTTTTTTTTTTTAAGTGCAGTTTCACGTAGAAGATATATACAGTATGGGGGAGATTTATCAAAACCTGTCCAGAGGAAAAGCTGCTGAGTTGCCCGTGGCAACCAGATTGCTTCTTTTATTTTTCCGAGGCCTTTTCAAAAATGAAAGAAACAACTTAATTTGGTTGCTATGGGCAACTCAGCAAAGGTTTTGATACATCTGCCCCTATATGTGCACAAACACATTTGCATGATATTTACAAGGAAGACATTGGACTTTTTATTTCTTTAAATAGAACTGAGAGATGATTCTGAGAACTTTACTGACAAATAAGTTGGTTTATGCTTGAAAGATTTCTCATTCGAGAATGTGAGAATGAACTGAAATTGTCTCAATGAGGCAGTTAGATTCCTTCATTACTTGACCTTCAAATATTCTCTTTTTTTATTTTAATTTTTTTTTGTTCAAAACTAGAAACTTATCTGTTTTTAGGCATTTTATGCAGAGCTTTTATCCCATGAGATTTTATTCAGTGCTTCATGCACTAGTAGCATTTTATTTATTCTTAAGCTGTAATTGAAAGGTCCAACACTAAATAAAGTAAAGCATTTTACCTTCAAGATAACCACTTTGGATGGGATTATTCACAAACTATGTCATTATAGTAACAATTACCCTTGAATGAATTCAGGAAAGAATTATACAATACAGAAATGCAGATCATATTTCAGATTTTGAGGCTCACGATGAACATAGTGAAATTCTATACTGTACATATAAATATATGACTCGTACATATTTGTCATTTAAATAAAAAAAATAGCATTGTGCTGAATGAGAATGTAGGAACTGGTGCTTTCAAGGATGAGGTGCTAAATATGTAAGGGAGATGAATCTAGTACAAACACAGTAATTGGTATTTTATATATTAGTAATAATGTAATGCAACAATAAGCATTTCCTGGAAAAATTTATTATTACATTAATACTATTCCAAATGAGTGTGTGCTATGTAGTCTATAATCATAAGACCTCCAAAAAAGAATGTTTTTGCTCTTACTCAATGTAGTAAGTGCACAGCCTGTATAACAGTGTTTAATGTTGTGTCCCCTCAAAATAACTCAACACATAGCAATTAATGTCTAAGCCTTGAAGCAGAACATAATCCCCTCCCTTCATAGACTGGGCAGCAGGGTAGTATCCCAAAAGAACAACCCCAAAAACCCTTCCAAGCCTTGCTAAAGAAGCCGAGGGTAGACCTAGTAGGCATCTGTTGGGGAATTCTCAAACGGAAGGATGGGGAGCGCAATTTCTTTAATGTAGAGCAGCAAGGAGTTCTGTCAAAAGATAAATTCCATGGCTTCCTGCTCAGTTACATTCTCTGGGTCAGGTACAGCGTGCATAGCCCAGTAAATGCAATAACGTTTTTAAAAAAAAGTTCTTAGCCCTGTGCCACTTTGGGTCCATTAGGCTGGCAAAGACAAATGGACTTGGTTAATAAAGCAGAGCGCCTGAGGCTACACTTGCTTATGTCAGTGTAAAAAGTGATCTACTAACACAGGAAACCAGGCCAAGCAGATGACAGAGTAGGCACTAATAATCTTAGGATGGCTAATACAATTCTTTGGGGCAGCTTTCAATCATATTGTTGGTTCTCCTTGCTTATGTTAGTGTAGGGACTGATTTGAGTAGCATCTCTGTCACTGCCTCACTATAAGCATTGCTTTTTTGGGTCTGTATAGTCTGTTGTTGTATTATTGTATTTCTTAGGGTGCATTCACACCATTTTTCTTTATATGGTCACCAGATCCGGCTGGGAAATGTCAAATCCTGGTGCTCGCGTATACCAGCCAGACACAGAACACATCTCATTCACTTGAATGAGTCGGCCAGAGTCAGATAGTTGGCTGGGATAAGGGAGTGCCTGATTTTGACATCTCCCAGCAAGATCCAGTGACCGTATAAAAAATAGGGGTGTGAAAGCACCTTTATACATTCTTTTTTTCACTTTCTGCAGATGGCGCTTTGTGATAACCAGCAACTGCTTTTTGAACTTCATCATTAGATGATTTCCTAACCGAAAATCATTGCCATTTGTGCTCCCTATTGTCTCAATATATGATGTAATCATATTATTTTCCTGTTTGTCATTATAGTGTATGCACCCTGGTGTATTAGTATTACTATGTGCGGGTTCCAGAGATATCGCCCCATTTTTTATGTATGCATTCATCCTTTCATGTACTGCTGTATACTTTTATAACTAAATTTTTCATTGAAGTTTTTTATTTAAGCAAGGGCGTAACAAGGCCCAAAACAATAAAAAAAAAAAAAAACAAAAAAAAAAAAAACACTGTACAGGCATCAAGTAAGCAGGTTGAGATACAAAGAGTTAACAGGCAATGCAAAAGGTACAAAGCAGGGAATAAAGAGAAAGTTTTGTCAGATAGGCTGAATCAATACCAAGAGAGCATGCAGTACAAAAATAGGCAGGCCAAAAAGCAAAGAGTCAAAAGTACACAGCAAGGATCAAGAAAGGCGTAATGCAGAAGTTAGTTCAAAAACTGAACACAAACAACTTGAGAAACAAACTGACTGGGTACTTATGTGCACCTTAGAAGTGCATGGACGCTGAAATCAGGTGTAATTGACTCTATGTCCAATTGTTTTGCTTAGCTTTGCTGACTTGTTCAACAATTCCCCAATTAAACTTTCTGGTTTCTACTAAATAGCTACAATCACTTAGATAACTTCCCCTTTGATAGTTGTATTGTTATTTACATCCTAAACAACAGAAAAAATATAAAGGAGTTTTAGATCATAGGACACCTACCATAGTCATTAATTGTTATTAATAAAACTGCTGGCAAATTCTATGAATCGGCAATACAATCTTTTTAACTGTGCCGACAACTTAAACTGCAAATTTACAGGACATCTTAATTTTCCCACAGGGATCACTTTAAGTAATCCTGTTAGTATTTTAATTAAAGAGGTATTAAAAAGTGTGTCACTGGGTAAAGGCAGAAAAACATCTTCTCTTCAACATGTTTAAATAATACTTTTACTTCACCTTTAGCTGGAATATTTGAAGACATTTAAAATTACAAGGTATTATTTGCTTAAAAAATAAATTTCTGTGACTTAAAATAATACTTCTGACATAAAACTATTTGTACTGGAACTCATTTTGTGGCTTGTCAAGTAGACTAAACTAGACGGTGTCACTGGGCAGAGGTTTTATTGGACTTGTCTGTTCCAGGTTCCAAACCATTGAGTTTGTCAGTTAGTGATTTGCAATGGGACTGGGATATACCAAAGGGCCTATAGTGTCTTTCACTTCCGCATTTCATTACAACATTGCAAAGTTACAAAATTATTTAGCGGTTATTTGTTTTCTTGCATCGTTTATTTGTGCATTTAATATTGCAACCTTAACATTCATGTCCTAATCTAATTCATGTCCTTATCTGCTATTAGAGTATAGTTTATGAAACACATTTTAGACAGATGGATTGACACAAACTTTCTTGAGCGAACATTATGAGTGGTGACTCAGTATACTATATATGCAGTTACATCTATCAATGTGATTACATTCAATAATCAGTATTACATCACAATCTGCAAGATTTGCCCTGTAGAGTGTTAATTTCTTTGTCCGTAGCCAGTGACAAGCACTAATGCAGAACATTTTCCCTGTGTTATGAGAAAAGGTGCTCACTGCCCCCTGCATGTCTCTGACAGCCCTCTGTTTGGTCCGAATGCCTGTGAAGGCAGTAATCTGTGGTTTTTACCTTTAAATAACATCTAAGCAGCGAAAGCTCTGCAATCCCCACTTCAGAGCATTTCTTACTTTCAGCTCTGCTTGCAACAATTTCTGAAGCCTAGTTATTACCGGAGGCTGTCATGCTTTGTCTATGCTCCTAGCATGTAGTTAAAATTTTAACTGTTATGTCAGATATGTGTTTGTGAGATAAACCAGTAAGGGTTTCCCAGTTTGGGAAAGTACATTAAAGGGATTATGTAAAACTTATCACCCCTGAAATGGTTAAGGGATGAGTGTCCAATTGCAGAGGGTCCAACCACTGAGAAACCCTGCGATCTTCAGAACAGGGCCAGTCTCTTACCTTGGAGCTCTCCAGGCCCCCACTTTATAAGACAAACTGGTCTTGGGGTTGATGGCCCACTCGCCAATCACCACAGTAATGTGGGACAGCAAGTGTCACTCTCAAGAACAGTTCATCTCAAATGGTGGGGGCCAGATGGGGCAAGATGGGTCCCCTTCCGGAGGTCATGGGAACTCCAGTTGAATTTTATATTACCAGAGTACCCCTTCAAACATCGTTTTTACTGTGAATGTGTGAAGTATACTAGTTCTGACCAACCAAACTTTGACCACAACCAAAGGTGTAGTCAGAGTGGCCAAACCAAACTTTTGAAAAGTTTGCTTGGGTCTTCATGTGACTATACAGCCACTTAACTTCTCGCAGCCCAGTGTCGTAAATGCACATCATGGTGATCTGTTTCTTAACACAAGATAACTTACATTTAATATGGGTGAAATAAGTACTTAATATGTCCCAGTTTTCTCACTAAATATATTTCCAAAGGTCCTTTTGACATTCAATTTTCACCAGACGTTGGTAAAAACCTAAGTATTTACAAAAACAAATAAGCTACCTAAGTATATGCAAAAACAAATACAAATAAGCTTAGAAATTAAGTTATGTATAATAATGTGAAATGATACAGGGAAAAAGGATTGAACATGTGAAGAAAGGGAGGTACAAACAGACATAGATTGCCAGAGAGCCAGACAGAGAGCTGTCTCAAGACCTTTGCAACCTAATTGTTGTAAAACATAATAATGTTGTTGGTTACAGGCGCATTTCTAAGCTTCTAAATGTTCCAGTGATCACCGTTGGAGTCATAATACAGAAGTGGAAAGACAATTATTTCACTGTAAATTTACCTCAACCAGGTGCTCCTCAGAAGATTTCTGACAGAGTTGTCCAAGAGCCAAGGACCACTTGTGGAGAGCTTCAAAAAGACTTGGAATTAGCAGGTACTGTTGTCTCAAATAAAACAGTAAGTAATGTACTCCACTGCCACGGCCTGTATGCACGATCACCACGCAATATTCCATTGCTGAATAAAAAGGGTTGAAGAGTCTTTAAAATCTGATGCACAACATTTAGAAAAAACTGTGAAATACTGGGAGAATATAGTGGGGTCAGATGAGAGCAAAACTTAACTGTTTGGATTCCATAATATACACCATGTTTGGAGGAGAAATGGCACTGCACTTCACCCTAAACATACCATACCATACCATACATTTGGAGGTGGGGACATCATGGTGGGAAGTTACATTTCAGCAAATGGTTCTGGAAAACTTCACATAATTGAAGGAAGGATGAATGGGCAAATTCTTGACAAAGATCTGCTGCCATCTGCCAGGATGATGATGATGAAAGGAGGGAGGACACTTCAGCAAGACAATGATCCCATTCACATAGCCAAGGAAACTCTCAAATGGTTTAAAAAAAAAAGAAAGAAAAAATTAAAGCTGCTAGAATGGCCCAGCAAATAACTGAAGATCACGATTCATAGAAGAGGCTTTTGTACAAAGTATAAAATAAACATCAATAAGCATGCTCAATCGTTTTTCCCTTTGTCATTTCACATTATTACACGTAACTTAATTTCGGAGCGTATTTGTTTTGGTCTCTTTGTGTGAATAGATAGATAGCTAATCACGGAAAAAGAAGGCAGCAATATCCTCGGTGTACGGGTGCAGACTGGTGGCCGGGCTCTGATCCTGGGCCGCCACAATTTACAGCAAATGACAATACAGTGGTGATTAATTGGTGGCTGTTTATTCAATCACACAAGTGAGCGACGTTTCGGTCACCTAACGAATTTATCTTAGATAGATAGATTTTAATTTATGTACCGTATTTATCGGCATATAACATGCACTTTTTAGGCAAAAATTTTTAGCCTAAAGTCTGTGTGCGTGTTATACGCCGATACACCCCCAGGAAAGGCAGGGAGAGAGAGGCCGTCGCTGCTCGCTTCTCTCCCCCTGCCTTCCCTGGGGTCTAGAGCGCTGCTGTTGGCCCTTCTCACCCCCTGGCTATCGGCGCCACTGCCCGTTCTGTCCCCCTGACTATCGGTGCCGGCGCCCATAGCCAGGGGGAGAGAAGCGGCGCCGACAGCCAGGGGGAGAGAAGGGGCAGCGGCACCCATTGCCGGCGCCGCTGCCCCGTTGCCTCCCCCCATCCCCGGTGGCAAAATTACCTGAGTCGGGTCCGCGCTGCTGCAGGCCTCCGGCGTGCGTCCCTGGCGTCGTTGCTATGCGCTGAACGGTGCGGCGCATGACGTCAGTGCGCCGCGCCGTGCATAGCAACGACGCCAGGGACGCACGCCGGAGGCCTGCAGCAGCGCGGACCCGACTCAGGTAATTATGCCACCGGGGATGGGGGGAGGCAACGGGGCAGCGGCGCCGGCAATGGGTGCCGCTGCCCCTTCTCTCCCCCTGCCTGTCGGCGCCGCTTCTCTCCCCCTGGCTATCGGCGCCGGCACCGATAGTCAGGGGGACAGAACGGGCAGCGGCGCCGATAGCCAGGGGGTGAGAAGGGCCGACAGCAGCGCTCTAGACCCCAGGAAAGGCAGGGGGAGAGAAGCGGGCAGCAACGGCCTCTCTCCCCCTGCCTTTCCTGGGGGTATATCGGGGTATACACGTGCACACACGCACCCTCATTTTACCATGGATATTTGGGTAAAAAACTTTTTTTACCCAAATATCCTTGATAAAATGAGGGTGCGTGTTATAGGCCGGTGCGTGGTATACCCCGATAAATACGGTATTTATTTTTTACATTAATTACTTTAGTGCATGACAAACGACTCACAAGCATATTGCTGTGTGATTATCTGTAGAAGTTGGAGACTTGTTACCACTGTTCTTTTTATGTTCTGTACCCATCCCATTGGTACAATGTTTTAGTCTGGAGACTACTATTTCATTTTTAATTGTGGTTTTATAGTTTCCTATGCATCTCAGTAATCTTTGATACTTATTCATATTTCATGTGGGGTTCTTTGGTTTCAAATAGGTATTTAGTTATGGCAATTTTATGCATACTCATTTTCTTTAAAAAGTAAAAAAGAAATGTAAAAGTAATGAAATAAAATAACGCCTATATGAATTGGATATCTTTGTCACCATATTGACCGACAAAATAAAGATAACATGTTATTTTTATTGTAAAATGTGCTGTAAAACCCCATAAATGTTTATTTTTATTTTTTTTTATTTCTCCCCCAAAATATTTTTTTTGGGCTGTATTGCACACTTTATGTTAAATTGAAAGTACATATGGTCACACAACAAAAAATCCCTTATATGGCTCAGTGGATAAAAAATAAATAAATAGTTATGGCTCTGAGGAGGGGAAAACAAAAACACAGAAATAAAAATTGTGCCGATTTTTAAGTACTATTAGAACCGGATATTGATTTACATTACCGTACTTTTTTGATAGATTCTCTGTACTGGGTCCACTGCGCCCAAATCTTTCCCTCTATTTTCCATTACCAGCCTGCTACTGCCCGGTCCCACACCATAATTTTTTGTCATTTCGGGTCTGACAGTACCAGCTCTTTCTGGTAATTCTAGTGATGGTGGGTACTGGGGTAATAAATGGGGGAAGGGAGATTTAGCCATTAGGATTAACACTAAACCCTGGCTTTAATTTTTGTTTATTGATAACCCCTTTAATTAAAGGGGTTATCCAGTGGATTGGGGGGGGGGATCGGAGGGTTTAGAAGATTGCCCGTTATTGCCCATGATATATAACAAAACAAGCCTTTACTTACCTCCAGCGCTCTTGTGATACCTCCTGCTCCTGTCCTCTGCTGCAATCGTCTTTCTGAGCTTAACCCCTTAAGGGCTCAGCCCATTTGGACCTTAAGGACTAAGACAATTTTATTCTTATGTTTTCGTTTTTTCCTCCTCCCCTTCAAAAAATCATAACTCTTTTATATTTTCATCCACAGACTAGTATGAGGGCTTGTTTTTTGCGCGACCAGTTGTCCGTTGTAATGCCATCACTCACTTTACCATAAAATGTATGGCGCAATCAAAAAAATACTATTTGTGTGGGGAAATTAAAAAGAAAACTGCAATTTTGCACATTTTGGAAGGTTTTGTTTTCACGCGGTACAATTTATGGTAAAAATGACATATGTTTTTTATTCTCTGGGTCAATACAATTAAAATGATACCCATGATTGTACACTTTTCTATTACTGTTGTGCTTAATAA
Source organism: Hyla sarda (assembly GCF_029499605.1). Lineage (NCBI taxonomy): Eukaryota > Metazoa > Chordata > Amphibia > Anura > Hylidae > Hyla > Hyla sarda. Next base: position 229,849,517 of record NC_079192.1, read on the forward strand.
AAATCTCAAACTTTTTAACCAAATTAGTACATTTAAAATCCCCTTATTTTGAAGACCTATAACTTTTTCATTTTTCCGTATAAGCGGTGGTATGAGGGCTCATTTCTTGTACCGTGATCTGTACTTTTTTTTATTAATACCATATTTGCTAATACAAAACTTTCATTACATTTTTAATAAAATTTTTGGGAATAAAATGTTATAAAAAGCAGCTATTTTGGACTTTTTTTTTTTTTATGTTCACGCCGTTCACCGTACAGGATCATTTACATTTTATTTTAATAGTTCGGATATTTATGCACGCGGTGATACCAAATATGTATATAAAATAATTTTTTTTACACTTTTTGGTGGTAAAATAGGGAAAATGGGACAATTTACATTGTTATTGGGGGAGGGGGTTCACATTTTTTTTAACTTTATTTTTTTTACTTTTATTTTTACACTCTTAGAGTCCCCATAGGGGACTATTTATAGCAACCATTCGATTGCCAATGCTGTTCAGTGCTATGTATAGGACACATCACTGATCAGCATTATCGGTCATCTTCTGCTCTGGTCTGCGGGAAGGCCGATCAGAGCAGACGACTTCCGGAAGGCAGCGGAGCCAGGTGAGGGGACCTCCGTCTGCCGTGCAGGATGATCGGATCGCCGTGGCAGTGCTGCGGGCGATCCGATCATCCTGTTATGTGACCACGATGCTGCAGATGCCGTGATCTGTATTGATCACAGCATCTGAGGGGTTAATGGCGGATGCCATTGTCCACCATTACCAGCGGGTCCCTGGCTGCGATCCACAGCTGGGACCTGCCGTGCATGATGCCGACATCGCTCCGATGCCCGCGGTTATGCTCAGGACGTAAATGTACGTCCTGGTGCGTTAAGGGGTTAAGCATGGAGATGGACAAAGGCGTCCCGGAAGGCACCCATGCCCAATGTGTCATACTACCTCTCAGCCAGGGGTCAAGTCCTGGAAAAAAAAAGTGTGGGAACTCACCCAAGTTTTCTAATACACCCCCTCCCCCAGTTTGCGCAAAAAAAAAAAAAAAACGTCCAAGCTAAAACGTGACATCTTGCATGGTTCCAGGATTCTTACAGGCTGCAGGCATACAGCTGTCTATGGTTTATAAGAGTTTAGTAACAGGGCAAGACTCATTGCTCAGTCACAGATTTTAACTGAATACACATTTTTTTTTTATAACAGGTTAACCCCTTAATGACATCATGGTGCCGTGGTACATAATGCACCATGACGTACATTTACACTCCACCATGACCACAAGCACCGGACCGGTGCTCACGTCATGCACGGCAGGTCCAGGCTGCTATCAGCAGCCAGGGACTCGCCAATAACGGCGGACATCCGCAATCGCGCAGATGTCTGCCATTAACTCCTCAGATACCGTGATCAATACAGATCATGGTATCTGCGGCAGTGTGGTACTTAAGATGGATGATCGGATTGCCCGCAATGCTGCCACGGGGATCCGATCATCCAGCATGGCTACTGGAGGTCCCCCACCTGCCTTTGTCCATCTCCAGGGGTCTTCTGCTCTGGTCTGAGATTGAGCCGATCAGAGCAGAAGATAGCCAATAACACTAATCAGCGCTATTCCCTATGGGGACTATAAAAGTGTTAAAAAAAAGTAAAAAAATATTTTTTTTTTAAAGTGTGAAAAAAAAGTTACAAATATTTTTTCAAAATGTGAAAAATCCCCACCCCCGATAAAAATGTAAGTAATCTGTTTTTCCCATTTTACCCCCAAAAAAGTATCGTAAAAGTCTGAACTATCAAAAAATATATTGTTAATTATTGTGTATGGTGAATGGCGTAAACATAAAAAAATAAAAAACATTTAAAAATTGCTTCTTTTTTGTCACATTTTATTCCCCAAAAAATTATAAAAAATTTATAAAAAGTAAAGACTAAGCAAAAGTGGTACCGTTAAAAATGGTACCGATAAAAACTACAGACCATGGTCAAAATAGGGCAATTTCAAACATACAAATTTTGTTAAAACAAAACCTTCAAAAATTTGCTAAATTGCGGATTTCTTTTCAATTTTCCCCACATAAATAATATTTTTTTGTTGCGCCATACATTTTATAGTAAAATAAGTGATTTAATTACAAAGTAAAATTGGTGACGCAAAAAACAAGCCCTCATATGGGTCTGTGGATGGAAATCTAAAGGAGTTATAATTTTTAAAAGGTGAGGAGGAAAAAACTAAAATGCAAAAATAAAATTCGCCTGGTCCTTAATGCCAAAATGGCCTGGTCCTTAAGGGGTTAACCCTCTGTGTTATCCTACTAGGGGGCTGTTCACATCACCATTTAAACTTTAGCTTAGAATATACAAAAAGGGTTGCCAACACATACTGTGGTGTATTGGCAGTGGTCTATTTCACTTTAAAGGGGTACTCCGGTGCTTACACATCTTATCCCTTATCCAAAGGATAGGGGATAAGATGCCTGATCGCGGGAGTCCCGCAGCTGGGGACGCCCGTAATCATGCACGCGGCACCCCGAACACGCCCTGGGGACTGATTACAAACGGGGTGCCGCGTACATGATCACGGGCGTCCCCAGCTGCGGGACTCCCGCGATCAGGCATCTTATTCCCTATCCTTTGGATAGGGGATAAGATGTGTAAGCACCGGAGTACCCCTTTAATGGCCTAAACGTAGTCATCTAGTGACTAAGTTTTAGTCCATTCCCTGCATGTATGTGTTTACTTTGCAGCACTGTAAAGCACAGCAGATCACACTTTTTAGTCACACTTTTTAGTAAACATATACTCTACATGCAGAAAATGGACTAAACATACACACTAGCCCTTGACTATATTTAGGCCACTAAAGTAAATGGGGGCATTGCCACTACACCACAGTATATGTTGGCATCTCTGTTTGACAGAATATATACCCTAAGTGTAAGGTTAAATCATGATGTGAATATATAGGACCATATACAGTAGCCAGAGAAGGAGAGAACAGATGTAACTACTGCCCCCTACCCCCACTTCTACAAATATTCCCACATATGGTGATCATATAATGGTAGATATCAGGTCCACACAGGCTTTGCAGACCATAGAAGCGATTACATACAGTTACATCAGGTGCCTTGCACGTAACATCTTCTCTGATCAGAGTCGGTTACTTTACTTTTTCTTCTCTATCCGGCCCAGAATGTCATGACGATTAATTCCAGCCATAACTCGTCTCCACAGAACCTGCAAGACAAACATTTTAGGCTCTGCACTTTTCCAGCACCTATAGTGCCCCAAACAGTAATTATGCCCCCATGTAGAGATTTCCAGCCCTCCTGTATAGCCCCTATATGGCAGTAGGCCCCAACCGAAGTTAGTTACCATCACAGTTTGACTCCACAGTAGTGACTGTTCTGCTCCTCATTGGTGGGCAGCAAAGGGCCCGGTGTATTCTAGCAGACATGACTGTCTCAGTACGTCTACTCCCAGCAGTTATGGCCCTGTTAAAGTGGTAGAGGGCTGCATTCCTTATGTGGTGGTGGAGGCCCTGGGTGAATGTCACTTAAGAGTACACAATGTAACAAATTACCTTTCTGATAGCAAACTGTAACAAACCCTTCATGAAATTAAGGACACAGCCCCTTTTGGCATTGAAGACACAGAAAGTTAACTTTGTTTTGATATTTTCCACCTCGCTTTCTAAGAGCTATAACTCATTTTGCCATCCACAGACCCATAAAAGGCTTGTTTTTGCATGACCAATTGTACTTTGTAATGACATCACTCAATGTACTATAAAGTGTATGGCACAACCAAAAAATATATAACTTGTGAGAGAAATTGAAAAGAAAAAAGGCAATTTAGCAACTTTTTTTTTTTTTTTTGGGGGGAGGTCGTTTATTTGGAGTGCACTTTATGGTAAAAATGACATGTCATCTTTATTCTGTGGGTCAATATGATTAAAATGATACCAATGCCTACATGCTTTTCTAATCTTGTACTGCTTTAAAAAAAAAGGTTAGTCCTGCAGGACTAATGTAACAGGGACGGCGTTCCTCCTCTGGAAAAAGCAAAAGAATGCCGTTCCTGTGCCTTCCTGCAGGACTCGAGCCCTGCTCTCAAGTAATAATTAAAGCATGATGAAAAAAGGAGGAGAAATGTTCCCAAGCGCTCAGAGAAGTATTGAACTATCATTCACAAGGTATTATGGATGAGAACTTACTCCACAGTGGGGGCAAGTGTTAATTAAAACGTATCCCCCCTCCTCATAGGCATATCACACAGACTCGAGACCAAGACAACCACAGGCTTCCACCCAGGTGACTAACCGATTCCGGACCAAGGAGAGCAAACCACTGGACCGACAGGCTAAATTCTCATTGTAGTTGGGAAAATTTCTCCTCCTTTTTTCTTTATGCTTTAATCTCTACAGATCTACCTGAGGTATATCTGGATATCCCTGCGATCTCCTATATGGATACCGTATTGGTGGAGGAGTGATACATTATTGAACAACGTGAATGTGGCTCTGGAGGTGTTAGTGGTGGTCTTCTAATCATAGGGACCACCACCTACACCAGGTGAGTCACATTCTATTCCCTGATTTTGATTACATTATAAGACTTGGTCTTTTGAAAGTAGCGCTCCCTGGTTGTTTTTCTATATTTTTTCTCTCAAGTAATAATTGGTTGAAATCAATTTGGCCATTGTTGGCGGGACATCGATGTGGGCTGTAATTCACTGAGTGGCAGTGTGAGAAACTGGGCCCAGAGGCTTTCTGGGCCTGGCACAACATGCTGCAGTTCAGGTATCATAGGAGTGCTGGAGCTTTGTTTTGTTATATACCACACAATGAGCATGCTTAAAAAATTTTAAAAAGCCACTGGATGACCTATTTAGGTAAAAAAAAATTAAAAATTAAAAATTACATTACTTTGGTTTCTTGGTCTAAAGTAGGCTTTTCTGTAAATAATAAATAAAAGAAAATGTATCCCTTCTCTCCAGCATTGTCCACATTCATAAAACAATTGGTCTTGATAGGAATGAAGCTCACACAGCTCACAAAGACACCACAAATCTCATCATGTTGCTTCATGGTAGTGAATTGATCTACCTATTGACTAATGGGTATTTGTCTTTACCTCAGTAGCCCACAACACAGCTTCTTCTCAGGATCACAATCATGGCCTTGGCTGACCTATGCTTTAAACCCACTGGCTTAAACTTGGTGATGGACAAATAACTCTTTCACCAATCTGGCAACAAAGAAATTCTCAATCCTTTACCACACCAAGGGTTACAAGATGAACAGTAAACAGTCTGCACACAAACAACCCATGTTACGCCCACTGGGCTGGACCCGATCCTGTTTCTTTGGCTCCATTTTTACTATTTAAATGTAATAATAATGTAGGAATGTAGACAACTCTAATCTGAAATTGAGAAAGGGGTAACTTAAGCCCAAAACGCGTCTCACTTGTCTTTTTATGTATGCACAAAAAAATGTGAATACTTTTTTTAACCGTTCGGAACTGAATTTTGTCACTGAAAGGCGTGCCTCTGCAGAACATCTTTTCTCCTCCAGTAACTTCAATAGGGGTGTAAAATACTTTGCTTTGTTCTATCACGCATATGGAGTGTGCTGGGGTAGTGAAATAATACTGTTATTCAGCATGACTTGCAGATTACAGGCATTGCTTTTGTAAACAATGCCGCAGGGCGGCACAATGACAGAGCCTGGAAGTGGCATCAGTCTGGAGGTGTTGGCAGCATGAGGAGACCATATAGTGGCTAAATGACACAGCATGGAGGTGTTTGCAGCATGAGGAGACCATATAGTGACTGAATGACACAGCTTGGATGTGGCTAAAGCATGAGGAGACCATATGGTGGCTGAATTACACAGCATGGAGGTATTGGCAGCATGAGGAGACGATATTGTTGCTGAATGAAACAGCCTGGAGCTGGCAGCAGCATGAGTAGACATTTTGGCTTCACAATCCCTAAGATGAAAAGAGGAATTTTGAAATTTAAATTAAATATTTATGGTAGCTAGTGCTACTATAAATTTTTTTAGGCCCAGGCCCAACAGCATCAGTGAACCATATATTGGCTGAATGACAGCCTAGAGGTGGCTGAAGCACGAGGAGACCATAGAGTAGCTGAATGCCACAGCCTGGAGTTTGCTGAAGCATGAGGAGACAATATAGTGTCTGAATGGCACAGCCTGGAGATGGCAGAAGCATAAGGAGACCATTGAAATTTAAGATTTTTAAACCCTTAAGGACTCAGCGTTTTTCCGTTTTTGCATTTTCATTTTTTCCTCATCACCTTCTAAAAATAATAACGCTTTCAATTTTGCACATAAAATTCCATATAATGGCTTATTTTTTGCGCCACTAATTCTTCTTTGCAATAGTCATTTTAGCAAAAAATCCATGGCGAAACGGAAACAAAATTCATTGTGCGACAAAATTGAAGAAAAAATGTAATTTTGTTACTTTTGGGGGCTTCCATTTCTATGCAGTGGATTTTTTGGTAAAAATGACACCTAATCTTTATTCTGTAGGTCCATATGGTTAAACTGATACCCTACTTATATAGATTTGATTTTGTCGTACTTCTGAAAAAAAAATCATAACTACATACAGTAAAATGTATACGTTTAAAATGGTCAACTTCTGACCCCTATAACTTTTTATTTTTCTGTGTACAAGCAGGTATAAGGGCTCATTTTTTGTGCCGTGTTCTAAAGTTTTTATTGGTACCATTTTTGCATTGTGTGGAGTTTTTAATCGCTTTTTATTCATTTTTTTATTATATAAAAAGCGACCAAAAATATGCTATGTTGGACTTTGGAATTTTTTTGCGCATACGCCATTGACTGTGCGGTTTAATTAACAATATATTTTTATAGTTCAGACATTTATGCACGATACCACATATGTTTATTTTTATTTACACTGTTTTTTATGGGAAAAGGGGGGCGATTCAAACTTTTATTAGGGAAGGGGTTAAATGACCTTTATCTGAAATGCAAAATATTTTCACAAAGCCTGCAAGGGGCTCTTACCTCCCAGCACTTAGAATACAACAAGGAAACTTACTAGTGAAAAATATTTTCACTAAAAGAATATGGGGGAAGTGCTTTAAAACGTAACTTTTAATATGTTACCTAAAATCGCACCTTAAATCAAAATGTTCATAATGATACCAACACCAAAATCATAATGAACTAATACCAAGATCCATACCACTACTGAGTGGATTTATTACAGCAAATATCTCAACATCCCTACGCGTTTCTGCTCTAGTATTGAGCGTCATCAGGGGATAAATACAACTTATGCATATAGATGACTCGGATATTGAAGTATCATAGATTAATAGCTTAGCAAAGTGGCACCCGATACTCAGTGCTCACTATTTGTACTCAAAGTGGCACTAGTTCATAGTGCTCACTAAAACAGGTGTACTTAAGGTTGCGACAAATATGACAACTAGTGGTGATAGTCCGGACCTGTAAAAAAGATAGAGAAAAAACAGCAATAGATTTCTCCCATTTTATGGTGACTCCAATCCTAATAGTACTGGGTACTGTACTTACAGTCCCAATTTACATGCCCGTCACCTAAGGGAGAAAAAACACATAAACATGCCTATTACTGTTCAGGGTCCGGAATGCCTGCAGAGAAATCTAGCAATACGCCGCTAGAAGGCTACTCTCTGTTGTCCGTCGCATCACCGGTATGGAGTCTCGGATGGGGCATAAACCCGCAGTGGCAGGGTGCCGTACTGTTAATGTCGGCTGCTCTGTGCTCACCATGTGAGACATGCCTGCATCTGGCGTCATATCCTGTCGCCCCAGCACTACGTCACTCAAGCGACGCCCTCTATTGACGTGTAAGGGGGCGGAGCTAAGTCCTGAGGGCTGTGCCTGATAAGGGACCGGAAGATAACAATAGTGATTGTGGCTAGCTAAGTTAATATAACCAACTACAGGTATCAAAACATAAATAAACCATTAGTGTAATGTTTGTTAAAGCTGGTGAGTCCTCATGAGTTACCTTATATCTTATTTCTATGTGGGTTTATTAAGTGCGTCAGTTTATAATTCTTAAACTTGGAGAGAGAGTGAAACCAAACGAGCGAGTAGCAGCGTATCCTATCACTTTAAATGGATACTGGGTCCCTCATTCTTTGTGTCACCACGCTCAGTCTCAGAAAGTCTCCATGTCATAACCCACACAGTAAATAACATAAATATTAATTGAAAGTGTAACTGTTATAAAGAGAAAAATACCTATGATAAGCCACATAGGGCACCCTATATGTTCTATGCTCCAAGCTTGCCCAAAGAAAACCACACCCCACATAATAAATTCTAACAAACAAATTGGGGCCACACATATGCACGGAAAATACTACTATAGTAGCATAATGTCTACCAGTGTTTGTGCGCAAATGTGCGGTGGCCTCCTCAGGGTACCTAGCCTTGGGATGGGAAGGGATATAGTCATGGCCATAGGGAGCCTAACTAACCCTACTCTATCTATTTCCCTAATCCTAGGCGGAGTTTGACGCCCTTAGAAGGGCGGCCCCGCACTGGTGCCTCCTACTTAACCTATGATGGCCCAAGTCTAACGGTAACTCTATCTGCTAGACCCACTAGGGTCTCACCTAACTTCCTATATGTCACCGTTATATGAGGGGGCCACTTATATGAAACAGGCAAAGTTTAATTGGTCATTCAGACCATTGGGAGATAAAGTGCCTAGTTCATATATCCACTTGCTTTCCCTCTGCAAGAGGATCCTATCAAAATCTCCTCCTCTTGGAGGTTGATCAATCTTTTCAAGGCCAAAGAACTTGAGTTGTGATTCATTTCCTCTATTGGCGTGATTCATATGACGGGCAAGTGGAGTATCTCTCTCTCTCTCTCTACGGATGTCCCCTAGATGTTCCAACATCCTTTTCTTCATCTCTCTAAAAGTCTTGCCCACATATATCTTTTTACATGGGCACATCGCCAAATAGATCACGCCCCGTGTATTACAGTTAATGAAATCACGGATCATGTACCTCCTACCCGTGACCTCATTTACGAATTCCTTCGTTCTAATCAAGTTGGGGCATGCTTTACAGTGGCCACATGGATAATTCCCCGGTGGTATGGGTCCTCTTTTCAACCAGGTGGTCCTACTAGAAGTACAAGGGGAAAGATGGCTATGTGGGATCATGTCCCCAATGTTTTTCCCCCTACGGTAAGTAATCTGTGGAAAATCTGTAATGATCTCTTTGAGGTCAGGGTCCATCTGAAGCATGTTCCAGTGGCATATGTGTGGCACCAGTGTCATAGGTGGCTATAACTCTCGTGGGATTAACCATGTTATCTGGTTGTTTGGGTGTGAGTAGTGATTCCCTGGGCGTTCTTAGAGCATCACGGTAGGCCGTCCACAGAACATAATCTGGGTATCCTCTATTAATAAACCTACGCCTTAAATCCTGTGCTTCTTTTACAAAATCTGTTTTTTCAGAACAGTTCCTCCTGAGGCGGAGGTACTGCCCACGTGGGATCCCCTCTTTTAGAGGTCTCCCACCTCAGGAGGCTGTACTCTTTCTATATATTGTGGTACGTAAAGTACCATCAGATTTTTTATGTATACACATATCCAAGAAAGGTATTTTAGTCTCATGGAATTCATACGTGAAGGCCAAGCCTATGGAATTATGATTTAGTTGTCCCACAAACTCCTCAAACTGTGCAGAATTTCCCTGCCAAAGAATGAAAATATCATCAATGAAGCACGCCCATAACAGGGCGCACTCACTGAAGTGTTCACTGCCACCCACAAATACCACGGTGGTTTCCCACCAGCCCAGAGTGAGATTCACATAACTGGGGGCACTAGGGCTCCCCATTGCGGTCCCTCTGAGCTGGTGGAAATATTTGTTATTGAACAGGAAGTAATTGTGGGTCAGCGTGAAACGCATCAGTCCAATGACAAAGTCATTATGAGGTTTCATTTGGGTTCCTCTAAAGGACAAAAAATGTGCTATGGCCATAAGTCCTATCTCGTGTGGTATCGATGAATATAGGGCTTCCACGTCAATACTAGAAAGCAAAGTACCCTCATCAATGGTAATACCCTCGATCTTCTGTAGGAGATCCATAGTATCCCGTGTGTATGACAGAAGGGACACTACGAATTCTCTGAGTATTTGATCAATATAAATACCCGGGTTCTGTCCCAGACCCCCTATGCCCGCCACTATAGGTCTCCCCTTAAGGGGGATAACCCACTTGTGGATTTTTGGGAGGGCATAGAAGTTGGGGACAGTAAGTGTTTTGGGCAACAAAAATTAAAGTATTCTGATTCACTGATGAGGTTATTCCCCTTAGCTTTATTAAGGATTACCAATAATTCTTGTGTGTATACATTAGTGGGATCTTTCGATAGGATCTCATATGTAGACCTGTCATTGAGAAGATTAGTGCACATCTGTACATACTTGGAGCGATTCATCATAACAATGTTTCCCCCCTTGTCTGCGGATTTTATAACCAGTTCCTGGTTGTTTTGTAGTTGTTTAACAGCCAGCCTTTCTGCTTGTGAAAGGTTGGTCATATTCGCAGACAAGTAGGGAAGAGTGATATTTTCAATGTCCTTAGAAACCAGTTCCAAGAAGACATCCACGCAGGATACTTCACCAATGGGAGGAAAATACTTATTTTTAAGTTTGCACATAGTGAATGGACCTTCTCCTGTATCCCTGATATTGTCATCCAAGAGAACAGTAAGATCTCTCACTGCAGGAAGCTCATTTATACTTATTCCTAGTTCCTGGCATTGTTTTCTATCACGAATTTTGTGAAATTTATGCCATTTTAACTTGCGTGCAAATAAGTGGAGGTCCTTGGTCCAGGTAAAACGGTCAAACTTGACTGTAGGTACAAATGATAGTCCCCGGCCCAGGACCTCCACTTGTGCATCCATTAGCATGTGGTGAGAAAAGTTCACAACTTGTAATGAGCCCCCTAACTGAGGATCCTTCATTGTCTGCTCTCTCTCGCTCATGTGGGGTAAGGTCCCGGTTTGCCTCCCTGTTCTGCATAGTTTGAGGAGTTTGTGGGACAACTAAATCATAATTCCATAGGCTTGGCCTTCCCGTATGAATTCCATGAGACTAAATTACCTTTCTTGGATATGTGTATACATAAAAAATCTGATGGTACTTTACGTACCACAATATATAGAAAGAGTACAGCTACAAACAGCCTCCTGAGGTGGGAGAGCTGCCACCCGGGACCTCTAAAAATGGGGATCCCACGGGGGCAGTACCTCCGCCTCAGGAGGAACTGTTCTGAAAAAACTGATTTTGTAAAAGAAGCACAGGATTTAAGGCATAGGTTTATTAATAGAGGATACCCAGATTATGTTCTGCGGACGGCCTACGTGATGCTCTAAGAACGCCCAGGGAATCACTACTCACACCCAAACAACCAGATAACATGGTTAATCCCACGAGAGTTATAGCCACCTATGACACCGGTGCCACACATATGCGGGAAATTCTACAACGCCACTAGAACATTCTTCAGATGGACCCTGACCTCAAAGAGATCATTACAGATTTTCCACAGATTACTTACTGTAGGGGGAAAAACATTGAGGACATGATCACACATAGCCATCTTTCCCCTTGTACTTCTAGTAGGACCACCTGGTTGAATAGAGGACCCATACCACAGGGGAATTATCCATGTGGCCACTGTAAAGCATGCCCCAACATGATTAGAACGAAGGAATTCGTAAATGAGGTCATGGGTAGGAGGTACATGATCCGTGATTTCATTAACTGTAATACACGGGGCGTGATCTATTTCTATACTCCACTTGCCCGTCATATGAATCACGCCCATAGAGGAAATGAATCACAACTCAAGTTCTTTGGCCTTGAAGAGATTGATCCACCTCCAAGAGGAAGAGATTTTGATAGGATCCTCTTGCAGAGGGAATGCAAGTGGATATATGAACTAGGCACTTTATCTTCCAATAGTCTGAAGGACCAATTAAACTTTGCCTGTTTCATATAAGTACCCCCCTCATATACCGGTGACATATAGGAAGTTAGGTGAGACCCTAGTGAGTCTAGCAGATAGAGTCACCGTTAGACTTGGGTCATCATAGGTCAAGTAGGAGGCACCAGTGCGGGGCCGCCCTTCTAAGGGCGTCAAACTCCGCCTAGGATTAGGGAAATAGATAGAGTAGGGTTAGTTAGGCTCCCTATGGCCATGACTATATCCCTTCCCATCCCAAGGCTAGGTACCCTGAGTAGGCCACCGCACATTTGCGCACAAACACTGGTAGACATTATGCTACTATAGTAGTATTTTCCATGCATATGTGTGGCCCCAATTTGTTTGGTAGAATTTATTATGTGGGGTGTGGTTTTCTTTGGGCAACCTTGGAGCATATAACATATAGGGTAGCCTATATGGCTTATCATAGGTATTTTTCTCTTTATAATAGTTACACTTTCAATTAATATTTATGTTATTTACTGTGTGGGTTATGACATGGAGACTTTCTGAGACTGAGCGTGGTGACACAAAGAATGAGGGACCCAGTATCCGTTTAAAGTGATAGGATACGCTGCTACTCGCTCGTTTGGTTTCACTCTCTCTCCAAGTTTAAGAATTATAAACTGACACACTTTATAAACCCACATAGAAATAAGATATAAGGTAACTCATGAGGACTCACCAGCTTTAACAAACATTACACTAATGGTTTGTTTATGTTTTGATACCTGCAGTTGGTTATATTAACTTAGCTAGCCACAATCACTATTGTTATCTTCCGGTCCCTTATCAGGCACAGCGCTCGGGACTTAGCTCCGCCCCCCTTACGCTTCATTAGAGGGCATCGCTTGAGTGACGTAGTGCCGGGGCGACAGGATATGACGCCAGACGCCGGCATGTCTCACATGGTGAGCACAGAGCAGCCGACATTAACAGTATGGCTCCCCATCACTGCGGGTTTGTACCCCATCCGAGACTCCATACCGGTGATGCGACGGACAACAGAGAGTAGCCTTCTAGCGGCGTATTGCTAGATTTCTCTGCAGGCATTCCAGACCCTGAACAGTAATAGGCATGTTTATGTGTTTTTTCTCCCTTAGGTGACGGGCATGTAAATCGAGACTGTAAGTACAGTACCCAGTACTATTAGGATTGGAGTCACCATACAATGGGAGAAATCTATTGCTGTTTTTTCTCTATCTTTTTTACAGGTCCGGACTATCACCACTAGTTGTCATATTTGTCGCAACCTTAAGTACACCTGTTTTAGTGAGCACTATGAACTAGTGCCACTTTGAGTACAAATAGGGAGCACTGAGTATCGGGAGCCATTTTGCTAAGCTATTAATCTATGATACTTCAATATCCGAGTTATCTACATGCATAAGTTGTATTCATCCCCTGATGACGCTCAATACTAGAGCAGAAACGCGTAGGGATGTTGAGATATTTGCTGTAATAAATCCACTCAGTAGTGGTATGGATCTTGGTATTAGTTCATTATGATTTTGGTGTTGGTATCATTATGAACATTTTGATTTAAGGTGCGATTTTAGGTAACATATTAAAAGTCAAGTTTTAAAGCACTTCCCCATATTCTTTCAGTGAAAATATTTTTCACTAGTAAGTTAAATGACCTTTGTTAACTTTATTTTCCACTTTTTTTTGCAGTGTTATAGCTCCCATAGGGGGCTATAACACTGCACATACTGATCTTTTACCCTGATCCCTGCAAAGCCATAACTTTGCATGGATCAGCGAGATAGGGGCTCAATTGCTCAAGCCTTTAGCTCAGGCTTGGAGCAATCAAACCCAGATCGGTCGCGATGGAGCAAGGTAAAGGGGTCTCCGCTCGCGTCCTAGCTGATTGGGACATCGCGATTTTATCGCGATGTTCCGATCAGCCCGACTGAGCTGTCGTGAAGTGTTTACTTTCACTTTCAGATGCAGCGGTCAGGTACACCCTGAGTCCTTAAGAAGTTAAATAGAAATTAAGATTTTGAAATTGAAAATTGAGGATTTTGAAATTAAAATTTTAACTCCCAAGTTTTTGTGTCATGGGGAGACCATGTAGTGTCTGAATGGCACAGCCTGGATTTGGCTGAAGCATGAGGACACTATATAGTGTCTGAATGGGACAGCCTGGAGCTGGCAGCAGCATGAGTAGACACTAGGGCTTCACAATCCCTAAGATTAAAAGAAGAATTTTGAAATTTAAATTGAATACTTATGGTGACCAATGGCGGCGCAGGACAGGGGGTTGCCATGGCAACCCTCCTTTCTGCCCGCCCCTGGATGTCGAGGGGATCTGGGAAGAAGATGGAGGCCGTACCTGCAGGAGAAGATGTCTGGGGACCCGGAATCTTCGCTGGAGCCTGCTGAATACTTGCTCAGGTAGGGAATTGACGGTGGGGGGGGGGGGGGGATTGAAAGTGAAAGTAAAACGATCTTTACTGTGGCAACCACTAGGAAGGCCAAACTGCAACTCCCAGCATGCCCAGACAACCTTTGGCTGGGAGTTGTAGTTTTGCAACATCTGGAGGGTCACAGTTTGGAGACCACTGTTACAGTGGTTCCCAAACGGTAGCCCTCCAGATGTTGCCAAACTACAACTCTCAGCATGCCTCGACTGCCCAGGCATGCTGGGAGTTGTAGTTCTGTAACATCTGTCCCTTCAGATTTAGCAATTTTCATGGAATTTTTGAAAATTGCTGCTCTACTTTGAAGCCATCAAAATTTTTTCAAAAAGCAAAAATATGTCCATTTTATGATGCCAACATAAAGTGGACATATTGTATTTGTGAAGAAAAATAAAATTTATTGTGAATATCCATTTTCATTACAAGTAGAGAGCTTCAAAGTTAGAAAAATGCAAAATTTTCTAAATTTTCATGACATTTTGGGATTTTTCACCAAAAAAGGATGCAAGTAACGCCAAAAATTTACCACCAAAATAAAGTAGAATATGTCACGAAAAAACTATCTCAGAATATTCGGTAAAAGCGTTTTCGCGTTATTAATTCGTAAAGTGACGGTGGTCAGAATTGCGAAAAAGGGCTCAGTCCTTAAAGGGTAGTGGATAAGATGTCCAAAGGATAGGGGATAAGATGTCAGATCGCCGCGGTGCCACTGCTGGGGACCCCCGGGATCACCGCTGCAGCACCCCGCTATTTTTACAGCACGGAGCGAGTTCGCTCTGTGTGTAATGACAGGCAATACAGGGGACGGCCCGGGGAGCCGTGATGTAACGATGCTCCGGCCCCTGTATTGTGCATCATTACGTGCAGAGCGAACTCGCTCTGTGCTGTAATGATACCGCAGTGCCGCAGCGGGGATCCCGGGGATCCCCAGCAGCGGCACCGCGGTGATCTGACATCTTATCCCCTATCCTTTGGATAGGGGATAAGATGTCTAGGGGCGGAGTACCCCTTTAAGGTTAAAAAGGGCTGCGTCCTTAAGGGGTTAACCAGCAGATGATTTGTTGTGGAACAAAGATACAGAATTGCGTTGAAACATTATTCCTACCTCCTTTGCTAAGGTTTATGAAGTTGAGGCAGCTTGTTGAAATGTATGAGGCAACACACAGCTATTTGCCCCTCTCTGTAATACTATGCGGAAGAAAGCGACTGGGAGGTTAAAAGCTGCAGTAAAAATCCTTTTCAGTGAAAAAAACACTGCTCTCTGTCCACCAGAACACTGATGGGACTAGGATGTGAAACACTGCTGGAATGAGCTTTTCTGTGTAACACACACACAGCGATGTCCGCCCTATCTCTATGCAGTGTTATGAACGATATGACGAGCCGCAAAATGGCTGCTGAATATATAGTGCTGTGACATCATAGGGGATACTGACTGCTGATAGGCTGCATCCTGCATGTGATTCAGGGTCATCCCGCCTACTTCCTTTCCCACTTTGCCTTCCCACCTTTCTAGCGTCCCATGTACTGACATGTGGATCCGCCATTTTAGATGCCCTGGAGCCTGGAACGCAGTAAATGGAGTTTAATGAAGCAATTTGCGCGATAGAATCGTGGTGATATTTGCATTCGTTGTGATATTTGCATTCGTTTGCTCATTTCTAGAAATATTCTCTACTAAAAGTATTACTAGAACTGAATGCCATGTATAAAATGGTAGCATACAAATCCATAAAAGCTATGTCCTCATTGCTGTGCCATGTGCAAGAGAACTAAACCTACAAAAAAACTAAATAAAATACTACTAAACACACTAAAATAATATTTTTTTACCTTTCAAAAGTAGTTGTTTTAAGGTGCCCATACACCTTATACTAAAGTCAGCCAAACCTTCTGCTGCCGACAGGTTTGGCTGACCTTCTTAGGTGTATGTTGGCCTCCATTCTCTTCTCCAACAGAAGATTTTGGTGGGAAGGAAGGTCAGGCTTGTTTATTTTCACCATTTGACCTTTTAATCTTGGTGGAATACACTAACACCAAAGTTGTTCCATAAACAACATATGAACACTCCGCTGTGTGCAACATTCACATTTATTTGGAGATTGGTAGATGTTTGTTGATCGAACGATCATTTGGAAGCAAGAACCATACATCTCTACCTTCAAATCATAAAGGAATACTTTGAAAAGAGAGTAAGGAAAAAAATGAAGAATGTAGCACTCACCCAACCTTTAGCGATGCAAAAAAAAAACAAAGATCCTTTATTACAGAAACATAGGTGCAGGTTACAGGCAGGGATGGGGAGATAAAACAACATGGGCTCCTCCGAGCTCAGGGGATCAGCAATGGCTCAGTTTCACAGCAAAACCCGCTTGGTCATGCCACGTTATGGGTGAGTGCTGCATTCTTAATTTTCTTTCCTCACTGCATTTTTGTTACTGTATGTTCAGGATGTGTTTTTCACCCGTCAGGCTGCATTCTGTATGGATTGATAGTGGATCCAGCATGTCACCCAGTCAGAGGCCATATGCCCAGCAGAGGTGAGTGGAATAAGTGTTAGGGTCCCATCCGAAATGAGGCCACCACCGTGTGGTGGATGGGGACATGTTTTGATGAAAAAGTGCCTCCATTTTTTGACCATGAGTGCTGCTGCAACCTTCTTTTTTGTATGCTTTGTATTTGCCACAGCAGCGTGCACCCGTGTATTAGGTAGTTGTGCTGCCTATTTTTCTTTTTGTTTTCGCTGTGCAATTTAGGGGGAGTGGCACCCTCTGTAGCTGTGCACCCCTCCCTATTCACAGTTTTATATTGATAGTGGATCCAGCATGTCACCCAGTCATATGCTATATGCCCAGCAGAAACTGAGTGAAATGAGTGTTAGGGTCCCATTTGAAATGAGGTCACCTCCGTGCGGTGGATGGGGGAGACGTTTTGATCAAAAAATGTGCTAAGAGCCTCCATTTTTTGACCAAGAGTGCTGTTGGAACCTTCTTTTTTGTGCTACGTTCTTCATTTTCTCTCCTTACTGCATTTTTGTTACTGTATGTTCGGGATGTTTTTTGCATGCTGCATTCTGTATGGGCTTTCCTAATACTAGAGTTTTGATACCTCCTGCCACCCTCAAAACCCTGGTGCCCGGCAGCTTTATTCCTTGCTCCCACTTTGAAAAGAGAAAGCAACTAATCATAAATCATCTAAGGGAAGTGTTGCTGTGATGTAATGAAATAATGATATAGTTTAACATGACAAAATTATGTTTAATAATAATGTTAGTCAAGTGCAGGTTATGATTAAATGAATGAATAAATAAATCATATTCAGGGATTTCTTTTGTAATATTTAAACTTATATTTAAACTTAAAAAGGAAAGTAATAATTCTTCATTAGTGTGTTTAATAGTGCAAAACGAATATTGGACTTCTTTCTCAACACTTTCTGCTCAAGGAGAAGCAATGTCGGAGTTAAGTGGGATGTGGTTCAAGCAGGCTCACTCTGGGGATGCCATCATCTCTGATTTGTCAGCACCTGACATAGTTAATTATCGCACTTGTCTGTCTCTTTAATATATTAGGAATGTACTAAGGCTATTTGCAGTGGTTACTAATAATGGCAATGTTCTCAAATAAAACTTAGGCATATAAATAGGAAAGAATGGTGTTTAAAGGAAAATTTTATTTTCCTTCAAAAAACTATTATATAATTAAGTATATACAGGCATTTGTTTGGCACTTTCATTGGTATGATATTTGCTGTGGTATTTTACTGCTTTGCTCATTTTGCAATTTGACTTTTTTGACTCCTGAGATAGGTGTGGCATTGCTGCACATTGAATCAATAAAAAAGCGGAGTGATATGAGGTCTAATATATTATTGAGCATCCAGTTTTCTACTCAGTTAAAGGGGTACTCCGGTGAAAACATTTTTTCTTTTAAATCAACTGGTGGCAGAAAGTTAAACATATTTGTAAATTACTTTTATTAAAAATCTTAATCCTTCCAGTACATTTTGGCTGCTGAATTCTACAGAGGAAATTCCTTTCTTTTTGGAACACTGATGATATCACGAGCACAGTGCTCTCTGCTGACATCTCTGTCCATTTTAGCAACCATGCATAGCAGATGCATAGCAGATATATGCTAAGGGCAGCATGGTGGCTCAGTGGTTAGCACTGTTGCCTTGCAGTGCTGGGGACTTGGGTTCAAATCCCACTAAGGACAACAATAAATAAAGCATTATTATTATTATTATAATAACGTCAGCAGAGAGAACTGTGCTCGTGATGTCATCAGAGAGCATTCCAAAAAGAAAATAATTTCCTCTGTAGTATTCAGTAGCTAACAAGTAGAGGAAGGATTAAGATTTTTTAATAGAAGTAATCTACAAATATGTTTAACTTTCTGCCACCAGTTGATTTAAAAGAAAAAAGGTTTTCACCGAAGTACCCCTTTAAGCTATGTTCACACGGAATGTCCGCCACAAAAACACAAACATTCTGCAAATTTGCTTGATTTGGCAGCACTAGGACTGCTCAGAAATGTGTCATCTGCACATTCCAACAGAATCCAATTGGAATTAATGGGATTCAATCAATGGGCTGCAGCGGAATTACTGAGTGGAATATTTCCATGGAATTATGCATGGAAATTTTGCCATGTGAACATAGCATTACAGTCTTTGTTTACACAGTGCAGCTTTGGGATTAGATTGGGTCCAAAATAAATATAAGGCTATGTTCACATGGAGTTAAATGTGCAGAATGTGCGCTGATACATTTTGCACATTTGCATGTTCCGGCGGCTCAAGGACGGCATAAAAATCCACCATCTCCATAGAAGGCAACGCATTTCCAGCCGGAATCCACAAAAACAATGAACATGCAGCAGAATCTGATTAAAATCTAAGCAGAATTTTTCTGTAGAATTCTACTTGGAAATTCCGCAGTGTGAACATGGCCTAAGACTACATAACTGCATAAGAAATATGTTGAGTTGAGCAAACTTAAACATTTTTTAAATTTTTTAATTTAAAAAAATTGTCAAAAAGTTCTGTTCTGAGCAAAAAAGTTTGTACTGAACTCAGAACCTTACAATAACCCTTAAATTTGTATAAAAAAACGTAAAGCCGTAAAGCCTTGAATATCATTGCAAGGTCGCCTAGGAAAGTATCAACGTACATTAAACTGGTTTTAAGGCTTAGTTAATGTCAAAGCTAAGGTGACCATGGTAACTAATAGCTTGTTTAAAAATATAATGCACTAGCAGACTTTGTATGCTTTGTAAATTAAAATAAAGGTACAAAATTTATACTTTTTGTTAGCAGTTGCCTGCTGGTGGGTTAAAAGCATATGGTGGTATTTGAAGTAGCCATGGCTTTTCCTAAGTCTTTCAATAATTCTCTTTTGGGTGTATAACACAAGATTGGTTTCCTGAAAAGTGAGAAAGAAATGTTTATTTTTTTTTCCAAAAAATGAAAAATTTTCAAATTTTCATATTTTTTGGGGATTTCCTGGTTATCAATGCCTGGTAGTAGCAACAGCAGAGGTGGTGGTAGAAGTAGCTGCATCAGCAGCAGTACAGTGTAGAGGGTATCTGTACTTACTTAGGCCTGGTGATAGCGGGTGGCAGCAGGGGTGGCAGACTGCTGGTAGTAGTATCAAGTGGATAGCTGGGGTGGTAGACTGGTGGTAGTTGAAGCGAGCAAAAAAAAATTTGAAGAAAATCTAAAAAAAGATTTTAAAAAAGGGTACTGGCAGCTGTGCTCTCCCCCCAGGCCAAGCCCTCAGTTAGATTTTATGCTCTTTCAAACTCAGGGCCAACCGTTCTCCTTTCTTGTCTTCTCTGTCTTACCTATATAAAAAGTGCCCTGGTATTGACATGTCCCAGCCATTACTCTCATTGAAGTATGGTCTCAGTAACAGCTACTAAATATACATTCTCAGATGCCATTATTGACCCAAGTTCATTGATCTTATTCCCTAAACTGCGAACATATGCAGACATTTGTCCATTTATAACAATTACAAATAATTATGTGCCAAATAATATTCCAGAATCCATTAGGAAAGTCATATTTGTCAATGGGACAGTGCTAACATAAGGGTCAGTTCCAGGCCAATTCTGTTTCTGTTCCATAAAGAAGATGGCAGATCCACAGACGAATTCAGTGAGGACATTTTTCTCGCTGAATTTCCTCATTGCAAAATTGTTGTAAAATGTTGTTGCAGTCGCTCAAATTTTCACAAAATCTCACACTACCCAGACCACACTTTGAAATTTGCTTTGTTATAAACTATTTAGGTATTTATGAAGAATGTGCAACTTTTTCATTTGTGGAAACTACACATGACCCAGTTGTCATATAACCTTGTAAGAAATCTCTTTCCCTCTTCATTGTGGTTTTTGACATTCCCTGGTTGCTTAACTGCACATAATAACATGAACTTTGGTCAAGTAATATTACCCAAATTGTTGAGTCATAAGATCATAATTCTCCATCTAGACCTTTTGATGTTTTGGTCTGCCATATCTGCCACTTAGAAAGAGTCAGTATTGCCTGTGCAAATTTTCGAACATGGTCCATGATGTTATCATGCATGTACTTCTTGCTGGTAATACAGTCCATTCGCACTGGTCCATAGAGATGAACAAACTTTTCAAAAGTTCTGTTCTGCTTATTTGTCGAACTCTGGCAAAAAGTTCTGGTTTTGTCCAAACTTCACTGATAGCCCAAAAGCATGTGTATAACACTGTTGAAGGGCTTAAAATCCCTATATAAAACTGTTATGTCACCTAGGAGTGTGTATATCTACTTCTAAACTCTTCTTAAGGTAAGTCAATTTGAAAGATATGGCAGCATGTAAGGTTATAGGTAAGCAGATGGTACCAGCTGGTAACTAACAGGTTGACTAAATAAAATTAAAAAAAAACATTGTATTAGCTTTTAAAAATAATCACTATTTTTAAGGGAGATTATACACACATAGAGTTATGGAAAGAAGCAATTGCTTTTTTCACGTGGTCCAAGAAGTGGCTTTACATAACTTCATATACTGCCTTCTAATTGTCTGGAAGGGCTGTTTAAAAGGCATTTGGGGATTCACTTAGGCCATGTGATTCTCCATCTCCTTTTTGCCATGTGGCTGTTATTTTAGCAGGTTCTAACAACCTAACAACCTAATAAGTTCGAGTTCTTGCAGAATTAAACATTTAGTAACCAACCAACTCAGGTTCTGCGGGTTCGATGCGCTTATCTCTAGTTGGCATTAATTGCACCAGATATAAGGTCTGTTGATGTTTCACTAAGGCTTGTTGCTCTCCAACACAGGCTAGGTCACAGTTGCTACAGTCTTTACAGGCACTAATGACAGCTTTCTGCAGCTATGGCTGGTGATAGAACTGCTAAAGTCAAACAAGTGTCTTCTCTGACCCCAAGGGGCCTTTCAACATCAGGAGACCTTTTGAAAAGTAATAAAAACTATAATAATGACTGTTATGGAATGAACATATGTATATATATTTGTGGTCGGATTCTTATATGTACCGTAAGTAGAGTACCACTTTGCATGAATAATTAAGACTGGGGTGTGCCTGGGTGGCTGTGAAGGGTATCCTAGAGAAGGGGACAAAAATACCTCAGTTAAGTAATACATGAATTAATGGTTTATCATAACCTACGTCATATGAACCCAAGTTAACAGACAAAATCCTATCACACCTGACCTCCCACATGAGTAAATGTAAATGCAATGCCATGATAACAGCCTAACATACTAGACCTGAGAACCATGAGAGTCATGCTGTGACAGCTTGAAATACCTGAGCTGCATACATTAATGAAAGCCTAACGTGACAGAACTAAAAACCAAGACAAATGTGACAATAAAGCTATGAAACATCCGCTGTCGTAGCAGGTGGGCGCACAGTATATTCTATGGTGACATAACCTATACTTGACTACATGTATGTAATAATTAACTATACAAGTTAAATGAATGGTAACAAAACAGTATAATAGAGACATATGATGTATCTACGATAAGTGACATCACCACAGTGACGTATAACAGTATACCGACGGAAACTTACATGGTATGTACTAAGAGATGTATACGTGGTGTACATATAACTGACAAACTCTGTAAATGAATGCACTGATGATGTATAACAGTACAATGTATAATGACAATTTATACATTGCCTATAATGGATGACATGCTGTCTGAGATAAAGCTCTGTCCTGGGCTACAGCATAAAATGCTTGCAGATGCAGAGACGCAGCAGGAGAGACTCCAACCAGGGGACAGAATGGAGAACGGTTGTGAGCATGAAACTGGATTACACCAGGTTACATATGAAGGAAAAGGTAATCTCATAAATGTAAGTACACAGTAAAAACACATAATACTTAGCAGAAATATGGAGCCCAATGCTGAGAGGGTTAAACCTGGAGATTCAGCAGCCTGTGCTGCTCTGTCAGCCCAAACACATTCTCCTGCTGCAGTCAATCATTTGCATAAGCCACAGCTGTGACCCCCTATGAGTGATCTTTGCAAACCAAGAGACTGAAGCAGGAAAGAGTTAACCTCAGGCTGAAATATGCAAATTACCTCACGGCCAGCAGGCCAGGCTGGAGCCTGTACAGCTACATGTGCTTACTGCATGTTTACAACATATGTAGGAGCGAGATTTAGCTACTTCATAGCCTGCAGCATGAAAGGTACCGTGACCCATTACCGTATTCCTTGCATCATAGTTAGGCTAGCGAACAGTGCCTCTCTGTGACGTATGCAATCAAACCTCCCACCAAAACCACAGCATCCGGTGCAAAGACATCTTGCATGCTGGCGACAGCACCTGTGTGGGTCAGGTGGGTATATAAAGACCAGACTCTTCCCACAAATTAGGTTAACTGTTTCAGCTAACCTCCATATATATATATATATATATATATATATATATATATATATATATATAATTTTATTTTTTCTCATTTACAGTTTTGCTTTTAGGCATGTTCACACAGCATAAAACTCTTTAACATATTTTACACACCCATAGAGGCCAGTAATTGACCTTAGTGGTCCTATGGAAAGTGTACAGTAATACTATCAGGGCATTTCCACCAGGAACTACTAAGCAGCAGCAGTTTTGGGCTGGAAACAGTTTTATTTAATTCTCCTTTTATTTATCACCCCACTCCTAGCTTAGTAATTTTTGTCAATGCTTCAAAACCCCTACAATTAGAAAAATAAGGTGATCCTCTTTCTAGTGACCATTCAAAAAATGGGGATACCCTATTTTTTTAAATGAAGGGCTGTTCATAAAGCAAAGAATTTAATGTATGTTAAAATAAAAAAAATATAATTCAGGGACAGCAGGTGCTTTTCTTAACCTAAGCTGAACCTGGTGGGTTGGGTCACACTGTAATGTTATCACCTTGGAAATCCCAGAAGGACAGCTAAGATAAGTTATTGAACCAAGTTGGAGTAAGCTATGAAATTACAAGCAATCTTTATTAAAGGAAATCTGTCATCAACGTGACCTGCACTAACCTGTGTGTACAGACAGGTTGGGCAGGTGACACTGATGATAACCATACTTACCTGTCCTCGATCCGTGCTTTGGTGCTCCCGCTATCTTACTCCATATCTTCCGTTATAGGGCTGACTTGGAGCATGGGTGAAGCTTCCTGAAGTCCACGCTGCTGTTTGCTAACAGCTGGACTAAGCAGAGTACAGCAGTGGTGACGTCAGGAAGTTCGGTAGATTGCTCCAAGTCAGCCCCAGAAGGTAACATACGGAGGAAGATAGCAGGAGAACAGAAGCATGGTGCTGGGGCAGGTACAAGTAGGGACAAGTATGGTTATGATCAGTGTCACCTGCACTACCTGTCTGTATCAACAGGTTAGTGCAGGTGACATTGATGTCAGATTTCCTTTAAATATGACTTTGCAATTATCACTGCTGATAGATATACAATATCTCACATAAGTGAGTACATCCCTCACATTAAATTTTTGCAAATATTTTATTTTATCTTTGCATGTGACAACACTGAAGGAATGACTCTCTGCTACAATGTAAAGTAGTGAGTGCACAGTGTATAACAGTGTTTAATGTTGTGTTCCCTCAAAATAACTCAACACACAGCCATTAACTCCTTAAGGACTCAGGGTTTTTCCATTTTTGCACTTTCGTTTTTTCCTCCACACCTTTTAAAAATCATAACCCTTTCAATTTTGCACCTACAGATCCATATGATGGCTTGTTTTTTGTGCAACCAATTGTACTTTGTAATGATATCAGTCATTTTACTAAAACATCTACGACAAAACAGAAAAAAATATTTGTGGGTGGGATCTTCCGTTTCTACGCAGTGCACTTTTCGGTAAAAATTACACATTATCTTTATTCTGTAGGTCATTTTCCAGCCCATTTTCTCCTTAAGGACCCGACATTTTTTGCACATCTGACCACTGTCACTTTAAGCATTAATAACTCTGGGATGCTTTTACTTTTCATTCTGATTCCGAGATTGTTTTTTCGTGACATGTTCTAATTTTTGTTAGTGCTAAATTTTCATCGATACTTGCATTATTTCTTGGTGAAAAATTCCAACATTTTATGAAAAATTTTTTTTACTTTGAAACTCTCTGCTTATAAGGTAAATGGACATCCCAAAAAATTATATATTGATTCACCTATACAATATGTCTACTTTATGTTTGCATCATAAAGTTGACATTTTGTTACTTTTCGAAGACATCAGAGGGCTTTAAAGTTCAGCAGCAATTTTCCAATTTTTCACAAAATTTTCTAAATCGGAATTTTTCAAGGACCAGTTCAGATTTGAAGTGGGCCTTCATATTAGGGGGCCTTCATATTAGAAATACCCCATAAATGACCCCATTTTAAAAACTGCACTCCTCAAAGTATTCAACATGATATTCAGTAAGTGTGTTAACCCTTTAGTTGTTTCCCAGGAATAGCAGCAAAGTGAAGGAGAAAATTCAAGGGGTAAAAGAGAGAAATCATCCTAAAATAAGTAACCCAATTTCTCTCGAGTAAGAAAATATCTCATATGTGTATGTTATGTGCTCTGTGGGTGCACTAGAGGGCTCAGAAGGGAAGTAGCGACAATGGGATTTTGGAGAGTGAGTTTTTCTGAAATTTTCTTTGGGGGCATGTCTCATTTAGGAAGCCCCTATGGTGCCAGAACAGCAAAAAAAAAAAAATAAAACACACATGGAATACTATTTTGGAAACTACACCCCTCAAGGGATCCAGTGAGCCTGAACACTCCAAAGGTGTTTGACGACTTTTCGTTAGAGTTGGATGTGTAAATTAATTTCTATTATTTTTTCACTAAAATGCAGTTTTTTTCCCCAAATTTTACATTTTTACAAGGTGTAATAGGAAAAAATCCCCACCAAAATTTGTAACCCCATTTCTTCTGAGTACCCCGTGTGGTCATCAAGTGCTCTGCTGGCGAACTACAATGATTAGAAGAGAAGGAGCGCCATTGAGCTTTTGGAGAGAGAATTTGGTTGGAATAGAAATCAGGGCCTTGTCCGTTTCCAAAGCCCCCGGGGGTGCCAGAACAGTGGACCTCCCATCACGTGGCACCATTTTGGAAACTACACCCCTCACAGAATTTAATAAGGGGTGCATTGAGCATTTACACCCCACTGGCGTTTGACAGATCTTTGGAACAGTGGGCTGTGCAAATGAAAAATTATATTTTTCATTTTCACGGACCACTGTTCCAAAAATCTGTCAGACACTTGTGGAACGTAAATACTCACTGTACCCCTTATTACATTACGTGAGGGGTGTAGTTTTCAAAAATGGGGTCACATGTGGGGTCACCATTGTTCTGGCACCATGGAGGCTTTGTAAACGCACATGGCCTTCAACTCCAGCCAAATTCTCTCTCCAAAAGCCCAATGGTGCTCCTTCTCTTCTGAGCATTGTAGTTCGCTCGCAGAGAATTTTACATCCACATATGAGGTATGTTCTTACTCAGAAGAAAAGGGGTTACAATTTTTTTTTTCCTATTTTCCCTTGTGAAAATTTAGGGTAAAAACAGCATTTATTTAAACATTTTTTTTCCTTTTACCATCACAATTTAACGAAAATTCGTCAAATACCTGTGGGGTGTTAAGGCTCACTCTACCCTTTGTTACGTTTCCAGAGGGGTGTAGTATCCAAAATGGGGTCACACGTGGGTATTTATTTTTTTGTGTTTATGTCAGAAGCACTGTAAAGTCAGCCACCACTGTGGAAATCACCAATATAAGCCTCAAGTGTATATAGTGCACTCTCACTCCTGAGCCTTGTTGTGGGTCCGTAGAGCATTTTACACCTACATATGGGGTATTTCCGTATTCAGGATAA
Source organism: Hyla sarda (assembly GCF_029499605.1). Lineage (NCBI taxonomy): Eukaryota > Metazoa > Chordata > Amphibia > Anura > Hylidae > Hyla > Hyla sarda. The sequence continues at coordinate 229,876,408 of NC_079192.1, forward strand.
ATTGTGTTACAAATTTTGGGGTCTTTTTTTCCTTTTACCTCTTGTGAAAATTTAAAGTATGGGGCAACACCAGCATGTTAGTATAACATTTTAAATTTTTTTACACTAACAGGCTGGTGTAGCCCCCAACTTTTCCTTTTCATATGGGGTAAAAGGAGAAAAAGCCCCCCAAAATTGGTAACACAATTTTTCCCAAGTATGAAAATACCCCATGTGTGGCACTAAACTGTTATCTTGAAATAGGATAGGGCTCCGAAAGAGAGAGAGCACATTTGAGTATTTTCCAACCAGTGTGCCTCCAGCTGTTGAAAAACTCCAACTCCCAGCATGTACTCATCTCCGAAGGGCATGCTGGAAAATGTAGTTATACAACAGCTGGAGGTACGCAACTACAACTCCCAGCATGGCGAGACAGACGTTTGCTGTTTGTGCATGCTGGGAGTTTAGAAACCACTGCACAGTGATCTCCAAACTGTGGCCCTCCAGATATTGCAAAACTACAAATTCCAGCATGCCCAGACAGTACTGCTGCGTGGGCATGCTGGTAGTTGTAGTTTTGCAAGATCTAGAGCAGTGTTTCCCAACCTTTTTCGGGTCGGGGCACACCTCGGAAAAAAATTTTTCCTTGGGGCACCGCTACCGAGGTTGACAAGCAAGAAAAAAAAAAAAAGGAAAAACGGTAAAAAACGCAATGCACTATATCTATTTATGTAGTTTAAAGTGCTGCTTTATACAGCAACTCACCAATGACGTCTTCTCTAATTTGCATCGTTGCCTTCTCTTCTCCATCTGGTCTGGGCCATCATCACGATTTCTTCCACACACAATTCTTCACCTTTAAACCTGCAAAACAAACCTATTAGGCGCCAAACTTTTTTTTCTTTTTTTTTTACATGGGTGACAGAGGGGTGTAGAAGAGTGGACATGGGTGACAGAGGGGGGGACATGGGTGACAGAGGGGTGTAGAGGAGTGTACATGGGTGACAGAGGGGTGTAGAGGAGCGTTCAGAGGGGTGTAGAGGAGCGTACATGGGGGACAGATGGGTGTAGAGGAGTGTACATGGGTGACAGATGGGTGTACATGGGGGACAGATGGGTGTACATGGGTGACAGAGGGGTGTAGATGAGTGTACATGGGTGACAGGGGGGTATAGAGGAGTGTACATGGGTGACAGAGGAATGTAGAGGAGTGTACATGGGTGGCAGGGGGGTATAGAGGAGTGTACATGGGTGACAGAGGGATGTAGAGGAGTGTACATGGGTGGCAGGGGGGTGTAGAGGAGTGTACATGGGTGACAGATGGGTGTACATGGGTGACAGAGGGGTGTAGAGGAGTGTACATGGGTGACAGAGGGGTGTACATGGGTGACAGATGGGTGTAGAGGAGTGTACATGGGTGACAGAGGGGTATAGAGGAGTGTACATGGGTGACAAATGGGTGTAGAGGAGTGGACAGATGGGTGTAGAGGAGTGTATCTGAGTGACAGAGGGGTGTAGAGGAGTGTACCTGAGTGACAGAGGGGTGTAGAGGAGTGTACATGAGTGACAGAGGGGTATAGAGGAGTGTACATGGGTGACAGAGGGGTGTACATGGGTGACAGAGGGGTGTAGAGGAGTGCACATGGTTGACACAGCGGTGTAGAGGAGTGTACATGGGTGACAGAGGGGTGTAGAGGAGTGTACAGAGGGGTGTAGAGGAGTGTACATGGGTGACAAAGGGGTGTAGTTCAGTGTACATGGGTGACAGAGGGGTGTAGAGAAGTGTTCATGGATGACAGAGGGTTGTAGAGAAGTGTACATGGGTGACAGAGGGGTGTAGAGGAGTGTACATGGGTGACAGAGGGGTATAGAGGAGTGTACATGGGTGACAGATGGGTGTACATGGATGACAGAGGGGTGTAGAGAAGTGTACATGCGTGACAGAGGGGTGTAGAGAAGTGTTCATGGATGACAGAGGGTTGTAGAGAAGTGTACATGGGTGACAGAGGGGTGTAGAGGAGTGTACAGAGGGGTGTAGGGAGGTGTACAAGGGTGATAGATGGGTATAGAAGAGTGAACATGGGTGACGGGGGCATAGGGGTGACAGAGAGGTGGACAGGGGGTGGACATGGGTGAAAGGAGGGGAGACAGGGGGTCAGAGGGGTGGACAAGGGGGTAAAAGAGGGACAGGAGTGACAGAGGGGTGGACTGGGGTAACAAAGGGACAGATGGGTGAACAGGAGGGTGGACATGGGTGACAGAGAAGACTCCGGGGGTAGACAGGGGGGTAAACATGAGTGACCGGGATGGACAGGGGAGTGGACAAGGCAGACGTGGATGACAGGAGGGTGGACATGGGTGAGAGGGGGGTGGACATGGGTGTAGGGGATGATAGGTGGGGGGACATGTGTTAGTGCGGGTGGACATGAGTGATGGGGGGTGGACATGGGTGACAGGAAGGTGAACATGGGTGACATGGGTGACAGGGAAGGGTGGACATGGGTGACAGGGAAGGGTGGACATGGGTGACAGGGAAGGGTGGACATGGGTGACAGGGAAGGGTGGACATGAGTGACGGGGGGTGGACATGAGTGACAGGAAGGTGACATGGGTGACAGGGGGGGGGTGTGGACATGAGTGACAGGGAGGGTGGACATGGGTGACAGGGAAGGGTGGACATGGGTGACAGGGGGGGTGGACATGGGTGACGGGGGGGTGGACATGGGTGACATGGATGTGGTTAGAGGGGTGGACAATGGAGGGTGAACATGGGTGACAGGGATGGGCAGGGGTGACAGAGGGTTGGATGGGGGTGGACATGGATGACAGGAGAGTGGACATGGGAGACAGGGGGTCAGAGGGGTGGACAAGGGTGACAAAGGGACAGATGGGTGAACAGGAGGGTGGACATGGGTGACAGGGTAGACTACGGGGGTAGACGGGGAGGTAAACATGAGTGACAGGGATGGACAGGGGAGTGGACAAGGCAGACATGGATGACAGGAGGGTGGACATGGGTGAGAGGGGAGGTGGACATGGGTGACGGGGATGATAGGTGGGGGGACATGAGTGAGAGGGGGTGGACATGAGTGACGGGGGTGGACATGGGTGACAGGGAGGGGTGGACATGGGTGACAGGGGGGGTGGACATGGGTGACAGGGGGGGTGGACATGGGTGACAGGGGGGGTGGACATGGGTGACAGGGGGTCAGAGGGGTGGACAAGGGGGTAAAAGAGGGACAGGAGTGACAGAGAGGGGTGGACTGGGGTGACAAAGGGACAGATGGGTGAACAGGAGGGTGGACATGGGTGACAGGGTAGACTACGGGGGTAGACAGGGGGGGTTAACATGAGTGACAGGGATGGACAGGGGGGTGGACAAGGCAGACATGGATGACAGGAGGGTGGACATGGGTAAGAGGGGAGGTGCACATGGGTGACTGGGATGATAGGTGGGGGGACATGTGTGAGAGGGGGTGGACATGGGTGACATGAAGGTGAACATGGGTGACAGGGAGGGTGGACATGGGTGACTGGGGGGTGGACATGGGTGACTGGGGGGGTGGACATGAGTGACTGGGGGGGTGGACATGGGTGACTGGGTAGACTGGGGAGTGGACAAGGCAGACATGGATGACAGGAGGGTGGACATGGGTGACGGGGATGATAGGTGGGGGGACATGTGTGAGAGGGGGTGGACATGAGTGACGGGGGGGGTGGACATGGGTGACAGGAAGGTGACATGGGTGACGGGGGGGGGTGTGGACATGGGTGACGGGGGGGGTGTGGACATGGGTGACGGGGTGTGTGGACATGGGTGACAGTGGGAGGGTGGACATGGGTGACAGGGGGAGGGTGGACATGGGTGACAGGGGGAGGGTGGCCATGGGTGACAGGGGGAGGATGGACATGGGTGACAGGGGGAGGGTGGCCATGGGTGACAGGGGGGGTAGACATGGGTGACAGGGGGGTGGCCATGGGTGACAGGGTGGGTGGACATGGGTGAAAGGGAGGGATTACATGGGTGACAGGGGGGGGTGTGGACATGGGTGATAGAGATGGACAGGGAGGTGGACAAGGCGGACATGGCTGACAGGGGGGGGTGGATATGAGTGACGGGGGGGGTAGAGGGTGGACCTGGGTGACGGTGGGGGGTTTAGACAGGGTTGAGAAGGTGAACAGAGGGGTGGAAAGGGTACCGTACCTTAAGCAAGCCGGCCCGCGCAGCTTGCAGTTCCACAGCAGGCACGGGAGTCCGGCACAGGTGCAGCTCGTTCTGTCCCAGGCAGGGACCCATTTTCGTCTCACTGCGCCGTAAGGGAGAGGGGGACGGAGGGAGATGCAGGAGACGGAGGGTGAAGGAGGGGGACACGGGGGACACAGGGAACAGAGGAAGAAGGAGGGGGAACACGGGGGACGCAGGAGATGCAGGGGGACGCTGTGCGCGCACTGCGCACGCAGACTTCCCTTCCCCCCTGCGCCGTCAGGCCGGGGCGGGACATTTAAAAAAAAAATATAATAATAATAAAAAAAATCACGGCAAAATCCCGTGTGCCGCGGCACCGCGGTTGGGAATCACTGATCTAGAGGACCACAGTTTAGAGACCACTGCACAGTGATCTCCAAACTGTAGCCCTCCAGCTGTTGCAAAACTACAAATCCCAACATGCCCAAACAGCAAACAGCTGTCTGGGCATGCTGGGAGTTGTAGTTTTGCAACATCTGGACGGCTACAGTTTAAAGGCCACTGTATAGTGGACTCCAAACTGTAGCCCTCCAGATGTTGCTAGGCAACAACTCACCGGATTCTGTAGTTGCAGGATCGCTGCACCAGGAAGAGGATCGCCGCCCGCTGTCGCTGATTGCTGCTGGCAAGTGACCTCCACCACCGCTGCCGGTCAAACCACAGTTCCTTCGTTCTGCCCTGACTACCATGTGTGGGCAGAACAGGTGAATTGAACTTTAACCCCCCCCGCCCCTGATCTGCTTCTGACCGACCAATAGCAGGGATAGGAGGGGTGGCACCCCTGCCACCCTACTCCTATCCCTTCAGGGGAATCGTGGGTGTCTTGGACAGTCCTGATCGCTCTTATTTTCCAGGTCACCGGAGACCAGTATGACCCGGAATCGCCTCAGATCGTCGGTCTGAATTGCCCCCCCCCCCAGGGGTTTGCACGGGGCACCTGCTGAATGATTTCAGAAGGCATCCCGGTCTGGTCCCCGCCCGGCTAGCAGTGGGGACCGAAATTCCCAGGGCTGTACAGGCACTCCCTGGGTCCCTAAGCTTTTATCTGTATAATTTTTGTTTTGATGGGACTTTTTGATCGCTTTTTATACATTCTTTTATGGTATTCAAAGTGACCAAGAATATACAATTTTAGATTTTGGAATATTTTTTACGAATATTCCATTGACCGTGTGGTTTAATTAGCATTATATTTTTATAGTTCAGCCATTTATGCATGCGGCAATACTACATATGTTTATGTTTATTTTTGTTTACATTTTTTTTTTTTAATGGGAAAAGGGGGATGATTCAAACTATTATTAGGGAAAGGGTTGAATCACATTTTATTAACTTTTACACAGTTATAGCCATCATACGGACAGTAACATGCAATCTTCTGATTGCATACACTGATCAATGCTATGTCATAGTACAGCATTGATCATTGTTATCGGCACTCCAATGCTCTAGCCTGGATCTCAGGCATGGAGCAATGGATCGCCGATCGGAAAATGAGGAGGAAGGTAGGGACCAGCTCTCAGCTGATAGGGACACAGGGGTTTTACCGCGGTGATCCCAATCAGCCCGACTGAGCTGCCGGGAAGCATTTTCTTTCATTTTAGACATGGCGATCAACTTTGATCGCCACGTCTAAGGGGTTAATACTGGACATCACCGCGATCAGTAATGTGCGGTATTAGCCAAGGGTCACGGATGATGCTAGATGCCAGGACCGACCAGCTGTGATGTGGGGTCAGCGTGTGACACCGCGTTATATCACGGGAGTGGGTGCCGGGCGTACAGATACACCCTGCATCCTTAAGAGGCTTATGTCTAAACCTGTTTGAACAAAAGTGAGTAAGTGGGAATGTTCAAATTGGGCCCAATTAGCCATTTTCCCTCCCCAGTGTCATGTGACTCATTAGTGTTACAAGCTCTCAATTTTGAATAGGGAGCAGGTGTCTTAAATTTGGTGTTATCCTTCTAACACTGTCTAATGCTGGTCACTAAAATTATACATGGCACCTCATGACAAAGAACTCTCTGAGGATCTGAAAAAAGAATTGGTGCTATACATAAAGATTGCCAAGATCCTGAAACTGAGCTGCAGCACAGTGGACAAGATCATACAGTGGTTTCACAGGACAGGTTTCACTCAGAACAAGCCTCACCATGGTTGACCAAAGAGGTTGAGTGCATAGGCTCAGAGTCACATCCAGAAGATGTCTTTACCAAATAGAAGTATGAGTGCTGCCAAAATTTAGCAGAGGTTGAAGTCAAAAAATATTGACACTTTGGATAGTTTAGACCAATGTTTAGACATTAATCACTGTGTGTTAGTTATTCTTAAGAGACAGCAACCCTTAAAGGGGTATTCCGGGCAAGAACATCTTATTCCATATCCAAAGGATAGGGGATAAGATGTCTGATCGCAGGGGACCCGCTGGTGGGACCCCCCCCCCCCCCCCGTGATCTCCCTGCAGCACCCACATTCTATGCAGGTGCTGCATCTCCAGTTTCGTAAACCTCCGAGTTTCTGGGACTGGAGATGTGACATCACACCACGCCCCCTCCATTCATGTCTATGGGAGGAGGTGTGATGGCCATCACGCCCCCTCCCATAGACATGAATAGAGGGGGCGTGGCGTGACGTCACGTCCCCATTCCCGGAAACCCGGAGGTTTTCGAAACTGGAGATTCAGCTCCCGCACCCCACGATCAGACATCTTATCTCCTATCCTTTGAATAGGGGATAAAATGTTTTTGCCCAGAATACTCCTTTAATACTGTTATATCGGCTGTGCCCTTACTACTTTACATTGTAGCCAAGTGTAATATTTTTCAGTTTTGTCCTTTGAAAAGGTGCAATAAAATATTAACAAAAATATGAGGGGTGTACTCACTTTTGTGAGATACTGTGTATATGTATGTGTATATATATATATATAATATATAATTTTTTTTTTTTTTAAAGAAGGTGAAAGGGGCCATTGTGGATGGTCGGTATGTGTCACCGAGGTTCCTGGCCTCGGTGGAGTAAGAGTCGGTAATTTTCCAGGGTCTGCGCTGCAGATTGCAGACTGTCACTGTAGTCATAGTATAGCAGCAAAGCTAACCCAGTAACTCTAGCTATGTCGTTTACGTCCTGTTGTGTCCTTGTCAGTATATCTATGTTGATGAAACGACAAGAGAATTCAAAACTCAAAGCTCTTCTTATGTGAATGCAGTGCCCTGTTCCTTATCCTTGGTCCATTTCTCTAAAAGGACCTAGTTGTCATATTATTATACTAATGATGCGACCTGCTTGAGATTTCCTATCTGTAGATGGCCGCTATGGCCTCAATATACCTAGTGTGCATGCGCCATGTGTCACTATGGTAATCTGGGGTGCTATTATTTTTTTCCCCTTTGTATTCTGGTCACAGAGGGCTTCAGCGTGCCCCTTTCTCCCAAGATGACGCGGCCCAGTGCATGTTTACTGTTTTTTTTTTTTTGGGGGGGGGGGGGGCTTCTGGCTCCCAGTTTCCGCCTCTACAGATTATTTATATCAGTCACACCTGCACGGTAATTATGATCATCTATGGGGTATAGTTATACTGTACATTGTGTCACACATTGATTTATACTGTACACTTGGAATATGTATATGATGTGTTCTCATCAAGTTTTCACTTTTATACTTTGTATGATATGCACTATAATTAGTTGATTGACTTGTTATCAGTATCAATTGAACTACATATTTATATAGCTCTGTATCTCCCAACCTTTTTCAGGTTGTTGCCCACCAGGCCACTCCAAACGAAAAAAATTGCAAAAAAGTCTCTAAAAAAGCTAATTTAAATAGTATAAAGCTAATTTAAGCAGTATGAAGTGTCCTATATCATTAGTAGCATTGTAGCACTTAAAATGAGAAAAAAAGATTACCTTTGTAGTGGTCAAAAATTTCTGGCCCCAGAATGGTTGCTCTCCCCCTGGCCCATCAACATCAGTATCACAAGCATCATATCCCCCCCCCCCCCAATCCTCAACATCATCATCACCACCACCATTATTCCCTCTCCCCAGACCCATCATCATCATCAGTATCACAAGCCCCAGTAACCCCCCCCCACCAATCATCATTCTCACCACCACCATTATACCCTCTCCCCCAGGCCCATCATCATCAGCATCACAAGCACCATTCCCTTCCAATTATCATCATCATCATCATCATCACCACCACCACCATTATTCCCTCTCCCCCAGGCCCATCATCATCATCATCATCATCATCATCATCAGTATCACAAGCACCATTAACCCCCCACCACCAATCATCACCACCACCACCACCATTATTCCCTCTCCCTAAGGCCCATCATCATCATCATCATCAGTATCACAAGCCCCAGTAACCCCCTCCCACCAATCATCATTCTCACCACCACCATTATACCCTCTCCCCCAGGCCCATCATCATCAGCATCACAAGCACCATTCCCTTCCAATTATCATCATCATCATCATCATCACCACCACCACCACCACCACCACCACCACCACCATTATTCCCTCTCCCCCAGGCCCATCATCATCATCATCAGTATCACAAGCACCATTAACCCCCCACCACCAATCATCACCACCACCACCACCATTATTCCCTCTCTCTAAGGCCCATCATCATCATCATCAGTATCACAAGCCCCAGTAACCCCCTCCCACCAATCATCATTCTCACCACCACCATTATACCCTCTCCCCCAGGCCCATCATCATCAGCATCACAAGCACCATTCCCTTCCAATTATCATCATCATCATCATCATCATCACCACCACCACCATTATTCCCTCTCCCCCAGGCCCATCATCATCATCATCATCATCATCAGTATCACAAGCACCATTAACCCCCCACCACCAATCATCACCACCACCACCATTATTCCCTCTCCCTAAGGCCCATCATCATCATCATCAGTATCACAAGCACCATTAACCCCACCACCACCAATCATCATCATCATCACCACACTTATTATTACCTCTCCCCCAGGCCCATCATCATCATCAGTATCACAAGCACCATTAACCCCCCCCCCAATCATCATCACCACCACCACCATTTGGTACAAATTTATTTGCGGCGAATCACTATTAAAAACGTCTGTTTTTGGCCTACAGAGAGCCTCAATAGGGGTGTAGAACATTTTGTCTTGCTGTAGGGTGTGTGTTGGATTAGTGAAATAATACTGTTATTCAGTATGACATTGCCATATGCAAATTCTTTTGGAAATGTCCTTCATGCGAAGAGAATGTAGTGACAAGAGTTACCTTCCATTCTGGACTTCTTACCTGGTTTTTATGGATCAAAGTTATTTATTTAAATTCTATTAAATTTTATTAAAAAAATTACAAGTCACTTTTCATAAATTTGAAAAGTCTTTAAACAAAGTCTGCAAACTACTAGGCGATCAGATAAATGTTAAACATTATTACATGATGAGCATTACAGACAGAGCTGTTTTTTTGCTTCTGAGGCGAGAACAGAAAATTGTCCCCCCCCCCCCCCCCATTTTTGCACATCATGCAGGAAAATTGGAGGTATCCAACTTCACAGCACAACTGTTAAAATTCAAGCTTTATTAGGGTCCCTTAAAACATGGATGTGCCGGGTAAAAACAAGCACGCCGATGCATTTCGGACCCAGGATGGGTCCTTATTCATGGCAGGTAAGAAACAGAACTGTGCTTGTTTACATAATGTACCTGAAGTGGTATGGTGTTTGGATCCTCCCATCCGGTGGATGTCAGGTGAGTGTAGCTACAGAAAGAGCGAACTACGTGGAAAACCTGTATTGGAACAACACATGGGTAGGGAGACATTAACAAAAATCACAGTGTCAGTGCTGCACCAGGTGTGAACTAGTGTCTGTAATAGAAATATGTTTTAGTAAGTAAATAGACATAATGCATATTATGCGTACTATGATGCAATCATTTGTGGTAGTAGTGTGGTCCTGAAGAGTATATGTTACTCACAAGGCTACAAGAGTGTTACATATCGAAGGAAAAATTATTATACAAATGAATTATAAGAAAGTATATACAACAACATGTATAGTTGTGGATGTACAAGTGACCACTGGGAATCGGCTATACATTAATATTAAAGCCACATAAAGTCAAAGAAACCAGCTCTAATGAGCAAATGGTCATAAACAGTAAATGCAAGAAAATTACCACAAGTAGTATACAATCACTATGATGGTACTAGATATGGATAATACCTGTAGGAAAAAAACATATTCACATGAAGGGAATATCTATGATTTACAAGGTAACCTATTTAGCATCAAATGTTATATATGTCAGAGAGTCTACAGTCCAAAATATTATATGAGATTTAGAGAGAGAAAAATAATATGTCTGTAGTAAATAAATCTCAAATGAGGTTAAATACAATATTTGGGCATACAGGACTGGTTAGAACTGAAAATATATAAACAGTGTAGTGACTTGCGGTTTCCCTTTATAGTAACATGGAATATGATGTAATCAAATTAATATATGTACATAAGATAGTTGCGATAGTTTAGACCCCTAGGGGCACGTGCATCTAGGGATAGAATCCATAAGGCTTCTCTGGATAATACCATTCTTGTACAATCCCCACCCCTTTTGGGTTAATGTACTTTCCCGATGCCGCAAACCGTAATGTCAGAACAGTAACCTTCATGGATTTCTCGAATATGTTTACTTGATGTGCGAGCACTATTAAAAAGATGCGTAGAAGTGGCTGCTCTCAGGTGTTCTGCTATTCGAGTTTTAAATTTCCTGATGGTTTAGTATTGTAGTGAACATTTCTGACACGTTGCTAGATGAATTAAGTGATGTGAATTACAGTTCATGAAAGTTTTAATATAAAAGGTAGACTGGTTAACTGTAGAGTGAAAGTTTGGGTGGAATTGACAAATTTGAGTGTTGGGCATCGGGGTTGGTTGCATTTATGGAAACCGGTACATGTGAGCCACGTTCCAGTAGGGGTACTGTCTCTGTATTTACTAGGGGACAGATGGTTTCTGAACGATTGTCCTCTTCAGGCAACAAATCTGATCCCTGTGTGTAATAGTTTTGCCGACACAGAGTCCTGATATAACACAGGTAAGTGTTGCTGTATTATGCTACATATGTCCTTAAATTGCGGTGAGTAAGGGGTAGAGAAAGTAATTTTTTGAATTTTCGATCTACTTCGGATGTTTTTATTGCACGTTCTTCCCTCCTATCCCTTTTCTTGACCACAATACCTTTAGCTAGAATAAGAGTGGTTTAAAGCCACAATTTTTGAGTCTGTTGTCTATGTCTACCATGGTGGTTTTATATGATTCCAGTGTTGATGATGCCCTATTGGCTCAGGTATACTCTCCGATGGGTAAATTATGGATTGTATGGGGTGAATGACAACTGGTAGCATGTAGAATTGTATTGCCAGAAGAAGGTTTTCGGTACACGTGTAGATTTTGTTGGTATGTGTAGATTTTGTTGGTTAATATGTCCCCTTTCAATGTTAAATCCAAAAATTTTGCATACAGAAATGTTGCATACAGAGGTGACAGAGGGGTGTAGAGGGGTGTATGGGGTAACCATGGCATGTACAGGGGAGACAGAGGGGTTTAGAGGGATGACAGAGGGGTGTCCAGGGGTAACAGAGAGGTGTAGAAGAGTGAAAGAAGGGTGGGGGTGCACTGAGTAAGCCTCTGAAGCTGAGTAAGCCTCTGTCAGCGCTGCCCCTGCTCCTTCCCTCCATCCACATCATTCTGCCTAGGGAACAGGGAAAATCCAGACTCCAGAGCGGCTTCACAGGAGAGGGAGGATACACGAGGATTGGAACTGCAGAATCCCCTGTCCCGGTACTGCACACAGACTCCCCTCCTGGCTGGCCTGCATGTCTGTGACTCACAGGTGCGCAGGCTTGGGCAGAAAAATTGACAATAAAAAATACTAACTTCAAAAAACGCTAAAATCTGTGATAAAAATGCTATAAAAAAAGAGGTAGAATTATAAGTGAATATGTGACAAGATCATCAAGGGTGGATTTAAAAGGGGGTAGTTTCAGTTGTAGAAATTTCTGCAAAAGTTCGTTCCATAAACCAGAGTGAGGGGACCTCTGAGACTGATGATTTGCCACCAGTTGGTTTCAAACATTTTTATCCAGATTTGTAATTTCCTTCTACTTAAAAATCTTAACACTTCAACTACTTGGAGCTGGAATAACCATGGCTGCTGGCACCAGACTTGGCCATCAATGTGTCCTCAAAAAAGGATTAATTTTTTTTAATTAAATTAAATTAAAACTAAATTAAAAAATCTCTCTAATCTCTTCAATTGTGACACTATATGGTCAGCCAACCCTGTTTCCACATCCAGACGCTCTGCGGCAGTGATTCTATTAGCGACGCCTGTAATCTGCATGTGACTTGTAAAATATTAAATAATATTTAATAAAATTTAAACAAATAATTGCTATACAACCCACTGATTGTTGACTGGGCGTGTCAGATGTCACTTGGGATGAAGTGGATGACCGAGTTAACCAATTAATGATGGCAGATGGGTTGCTGGTCGAGACACGACCAGCAGCTTATACCAGGAGTTCAGGCCTCTCGCTGCGACTCCTGTTGCCACTCGCCCCTAGTCTGCTGTGACCTCTGCCTGATGAATTAAGGCCTCTGCCACTCCTCTGGGCATGTCCTGGCACTTCTCTGCCTGACATACTAAGTGCGTATATAAGGGGAGTACAATATGCTCCACTACACTTAAAACAGTATTTTTACACAACACCAACCAGTGTGTACTTTTGCCTGGACTTTCACAGTATCTAGGCAACTTTAACAGCAACAAAACAGTACACCACTTAGATGTATATATGTGTTATGTACTTATGAGTGGAGGAAAATGTGCTACATTATGCTTAAAAAAGTATTTGTGTACAAAACCAACCGGTGAGTACTTTTGCCTGGCCTTTCACAGTATCTAGGCCCTTGAGACTTTAACAGGAACAAAATAGTACACCCCTTAGATGTACATATGTGGTATGCACTTATGAGGGGAGAAAAATGTGCTACAGTACGCTTAAAAAAGTATTTGTGTACAACACCAGCCAGTGAGTACTTTTGCCTGGCCTTTCACAGTATCTAGGCCCTTGAGACTTTAAAAGGAATCAAATAGTATACCACTTAGATGTACGTATGTGGTATGCCCTTATGAGGGGAGAAAAATGCATTTCAGTATGCTTAAAAAAGTATTAGTGTACAACACCAGCCGGTGAGTACTTTTGCCTGGCCTTTCACAGTATCTAGGCCTTTGAGACTTTAAGAGGAACAAAATAGTACACCACTTAGATGTATGTATGTGGTATGCACTTATGAGGGAAGAAAAATGCATTACAGTGTGCTCAAAAAAGTATTTGTGTACAACACCAGCCGGTGAGTACTTTTGTCTGGCTTTTCACAGTATCTAGGCCCTTGAGACTTTAACAGGAATAACATAGTACACCACTTAGATGTACGTATGTGGTATGCACTTATGAGGGAAGAAAAATGTGCTATAGTACACTTAAAAAAGTATTTGTGCACAACACTAGCAGTACACACCAGTGCTGCAACCCACAGTTGCTGTGTACCACGCCCAAAATTGCACTTTCTCTCTCAATCTCACTCCCTTCCCTATCAGTGCTTTTAGGTAGGATTTGTGCTTGAGCTGAATCGTTGCTGTTCTGTGCAACACACTGTGCAACACACTGCTCTGTGTCCCTCCCTGTAATAGAATGCTGTAGACAGTGACTGAGAGGTAAATGGCTGCAGTAAGAATGCTATTCTGTGAAACACACATTGCTCGCTGACTTGACTGGGGGGTGAATCGCTGCTGAAAAAAAGCTTTTCTGGCCAACACACATGGCTGTCTGTCCTTATCTATCTCTCTGCAGTGAAAGGCTGAAGGGACCGTCTGCAATATGGCTGCCGATTATATATTGCTGTGATATCACAGTGGTGACTGGCTGCTGATCCTGCATGTGATTCAGGGTCATTCTGCCTACCTTCCCGCCTTGCAAATCAAATTTTTTCCTGAAATTTGTAGCAAATTCGGATTCGTCAGATTCAATTCGCTCATCCTTAAACACTATCATAATCACAATTAACCCCCCCACTCATCATTGTCACCCCCACCACCATTATTCTCTCTCCCCCAGGCCCATCATCATCATCAGTATCACAAGTACCATTCCCTTACAATCATCATCATCACTACCACCATTATTCCTTCTCCCCCAGGCCCATAATCATCATCATCATCATCACAAGCACCATAACCCCCCCAATAATCATCATCATCATCATCACCACCACCACCATCATTCCCTCTCCCCCAGGCCTATCATCATCAGTATCACAAGTACCATTCCCTTACAATCATCATCATCACTATCACCATTATTCCCTCTCCCCAGGCCCATAATCATCATCATCACCATCATCATCAGTATCACAAGCACCATAACCCCCCCAATCATCATCACCATCATCACCACCACCACCATCATTCCCTCTCCCCCAGGCCTATCATCATCATCAGTATCACAAGCACCTTTCCCTCCCAATCATCATCATCATCATCACCACCACCATTATTCCCTCTCCCCAGGCCCATCATCATCATCAGTATCACAAGCACCTTTAACCCCTCCAATCATTATCATCACCACCACTAGACTTGTGCACTAGAAACATTTTCGTTTCATTTTGTTTCGTTTTTTCGTTTTGGAAAAAAATTTCGGTTCGGCAATATTTTCGGTTTAGATTTTTCGGATACATTCGGTATTCGGGTTCATTTTTTCGGATACATTCGGTATTCGGGTACATTCGGTAACTGTTTTATTTTGTTTGGACTTTAGCGATCATAAAAAAATCATAATAAAAAAGATACAGTAGTGATGGGAAAAATTGTATCTAACGAAATGTATCTTTTTTATTATGAAATGTTTATTTATTTTTAAACAGGGATCAATTTATGTGAGCGGGTAAAGCACTAAAAATGTAGTCGTCAATAATAAAAATGTAGTGTGTGCGTATTTTTCACTTTTCTTAAAACATTTTTTAGGTAGTACTACTACTCCCGGCATGGAACACACTCTTCCATGATGGGAGTAGTAGTTACCTGTACTAATTGACAGATCGCAGGGGTCCCTTGCGATCCTCCTTTATAATGTATAGATGCAGCGGCTGCTTTTCTATGGTCCCCTGCACTCACGTATATATACACATATTCATATTTCCCTCAGAGCTGTGATTGGCCAGATGGTTCCAGCCAATCACAGCTCTCTGTGTGAAATAGGAATATGAGTATATATACGCTGTGCAGGGGACCATAGGAGAGCGGCCGCCGCATCCATACATTATACAGGAGCATCACAGCGGGTGTCAGGAGTGATACCCGCAGTGATCTTTCCTTTACTACAAGTACTACCATTTCCAACATGGAGCACACTCTGCTCCATGCTGGGAGCTGTAGTACCTGCATTAATAGACAGATTGCAGCGGGTGTCAGAAGTTACCCTCGCTGCGACATGTCTATTAATGCAGGTACTACAGCTCCCAGCATGGAGCAGAGAGTGCTCCATGTTGGGAGTATTAGTACCTGCAGTAAGGGACAGATCCCAGGGATGTCACTCCTCCTGACACCCGCTGCGATCCTCCTGATGTGAATGTCGGGATCAGCTGTTCTCAGGGCTATAGAGCCGGGAGAACAGCTGACGCTGAGCCATAGGTATACATCGTATATCTACTGCCCAGCAAGAACTTACAGTGAGCCTGCAATGTTTATGCAGTATACACATTGCTGGCTCACTTAACCCCTTGCTGAGCTGTGCGATATGCGCAAGCCCAGCAAGGCAAGAGTTAACTTACACTGCTGGACAGTGTAGGTTAACCCTTCGGGCGGTATACACTATATACAGCTATCTATAGATAGCTGTATACAGTGTATACAGAAGACGAAGTCCAGCTTATGCTGGGTTCACACCACGTTTTTCAAATACGGTAACCGTATACGGTTTTCCGCAAAAAAACGTATACGACCGTATCCGAAACCATATGCATAGAGAATGCATTGTAAACCGTATTCCAAATGTTGTGTACGGTTGCATCCGTTTTGCCTCGGATGCGGTTTTGCCGATTTTTCAACCGTAGGCAAAAACGCTGTCGACCACGTTTTTGCCTCCGGTTGGAAAACCGTATGCGAACCGTATGCGGTTCTTTTAACATTGTTGTCTATGAGAACCATACACAGAATTTCAGAATACGGTTGCACACGGTTTTTCTAATCCGTTTTTGGAGTTGACACATGCGCAGATTGGAATTTCAATAGAACAATAGTAACTTTATTAAATTGCTGGAAAACTAATTCCAACAAAATAGCAAAACCGTTGGCAAAAACTGATGCAAACAGATAGAACCGTAAGGGGAAAAACCGTATATGTTTTAATTTGGAGTCATACGGTTGTATACGGTTGCATACGGTTTTTGTCATACGTTTTTTAGCGAAAAACCGTATACGGTAACCGTATTTGAAAAACGTGGTGTGAACCCAGCCTTACTTCCCTCGAGTCCCGGGCCGGGTCCGTGTAGCTCCGCCCCCTGGTGATGACGTAATTAGGGGCGGAGCTACAGAAGGGAACAAGGCTACTTAATCTGAAGCTCTGTTCACATTGTACGTTTTGTATAATGTGAACAGACCCTTCTGGCAGTGTCTACCCAGACAGGGAGACTCCAGCTGTTGCTAAACTACAACTCCCAGCATGCCCAGACAGCCAAAGGCTGTTTGGGCATGCTGGGAGTTGTAGTTTTGCACCAATTGGTGGCTCCCTGTTTGGGTAGACATTGCATCATGGGTGCTCTCCCCAGCGGACAGCGCCAAAAATGTCATAACCAATTTTTTGTGGTTTTTTTCTTCTCGTTTCAGACCCGTGTATGCAGAGGACTACTGCGGATTCGATGGTTTACGGCGGATTATTTTTTTTTCCTTTAATAAAATGGTTAACGAGGGCTGTGGGGGAGTGTTTTTTTAAATAAAATAATTTTTCCAATGTGTTGAGTTTTTTTTTATTTTTATTTTTTTATTAAATTTTCAGGGTTAGTAGTGGAAGCTGTCTTATTGACGGAATCCATTACTAGGCCAGGGCTTAGTGCTAGCCCCAAAAACAGCTAGCGCTAACCCCCAATTATTACCCCGGTACCCATTGCCACAGGGGTGCCGGGAAGAGCCGGTACCAACAGGCCCGGAGCGTCAAAAATGGCGCTCCTGGACCTAGACGGTAACAGGCTGGCGTTATTTAGGCTGGGGAGGGCCAGTAACAATGGTCCTCGCCCACCCTGGTAACGTCAGGCTGTTGCTGTTTGGTTGGTATTGAGCTGAGAATGAAAATACGGGGAACCCTATGCGTTTTTTTTTTATTTAAATAAAAAAAAAAAAACGCATAGGGTTTTATTTTATTAAAGGAAAAAAAATAATCATCCGCCGTAATCCATCGAATCCGCAGTAATCCTCTGCATGCACGGATCTGAAACGAGAAGAAAAAAAACACAAAAAATTGGTTATGACATTTTTGGCGCTGTCCGCTGGGGAGAGCACCCATGATGCAATGTCTACCCAAACAGGGAGCCACCAATTGGTGCAAAACTACAACTCCCAGCATGCCCAGACAGCCTTTGGCTGTCTGGGCATGCTGGGAGTTGTAGTTTAGCAACAGCTGGAGTCTCCCTGTCTGGGTAGACACTGCCAGAAGGGTCTGTTCCCATTATCCAAAACGTACAATGTGAACAGAGCTTCAGATTAATTAGCCTTGTTCCCTTCTGTAGCTTCGCCCCCTAATGACGTCATCACTAGGGGGCGGAGCTACACGGACCCGGCCCGGGACTCGAGGAAGTAAGCTGGACTTAGTCTTCTGTATACACTGTATACAGCTATCTATAGATAGCTGTATATAGTGTATACCGCCCAAAGGGTTAACCTACACTGTCCAGCAGTTTAAGTTAACTCTTCCCTTGCTGGGCTTGCGCATAGCGCACAGCTCAGCAAGGGGTTAAGTGAGCCAGCAATGTGTATACTGTATACACATAGCAGGCTCACTGTAAGTTCTTGCTGGGCAATAGATATACGATGTATACCTATGGCTCAGCGTCAGCTGTTCTCCCGGCTCTATAGCCCTGAGAACAGCTGATCCCGACATTCACATCAGGAAGATCGCAGCGGGTGTCAGGAGAAGTGACATCCCTGGGATCTGTCCCTTACTGCAGGTACTAATACTCCCAACATGGAGCACTCTCTGCTCCATGCTGGGAGCTGTAGTACCTGCATTAATAGACATATCGCAGCGAGTGTAACTTCTGACACCCGCTGCGATCTATCTATTAATGCAGGTACTACAGCTCCCAGCATGGAGCATAGTGTGCTCCATGTTGGGAGTGGTAGTACTTGTAGTAAAGGAAAGATCACTGCGGATATCACTCCTGACACCCGCTGTGATGCTCCTGTATAATGTATGGATGCGGCGGCCGCTCTCCTATGGTCCCCTGTACGGCCGTATATATACACATATTCCTATTTCTCACAGAGAGCTGTGATTGGCTGGAACCATCTGGCCAATCACAGCTCTGCGGGAAATATGAATATGTGTATATATACGTGAGTGCAGGGGACCATAGAAAAGCAGCCGCTGCATCTATACATTATACAAGAGGATCGCAAGGGACCCCTGCGATCTGTCAATTAGTACAGGTAACTACTACTCCCATCATGGAAGAGTGTGTCCCATGCTGGGAGTAGTAGTACTATCACACTACATTTTTATTATTGTCGGCTACATTTTTAGTGCTTTACCCGCTGACATAAATTGATCCCTGTTTAAAAATGAATAAACATTTCATAATAAAAATGATACATTTCGTTAGATACAATTTTTTCCATCACTACTGTATCTTTTTTATTATGATTTTTTTATGATACCCTACGAAATTTTAATAAAAAAGGTATCTCCATAATTTTTTAGGATCGCTAAAGTCCCAAAAAAGAATAAAAAGATTTACCGAATGTACCCGAATACCGAATGTATCCGAAAAATCAAACTGTATCTGTATCCTTTATATTATCTTTGTTATCAGAATGAATTCTTCACGGTCGTTTACGGATAACGAATGCATTCGTTATTTACAACATGTGTTCGAGAAATAACGAATGCATTCGTTACTTTGCTATTCGTATTATCGTGGCTATTCGGGAATGTTCAAAATATGTTTTCGTGCATTCGGATCGGTCCGAATGCACGAAAACGGTAAAATTCGGTAAATTAGACATTCGTGCCGAACCAAATTGCACATGTCTAACCACCACCATTATTCCCTCTCCCCAGGCCCATCATCATCAGTATCACAAGCACCTTTAAGCCCTCCAATCATCATCACCACCAAAATTATTCCATCTCCCCCAGGCCCATCATCATCAGTATCACAAGTATAATGAGCGGCAGGGGCCATATTTGAATTTGCGATATTTCGCGAATATATGGACAAATATTCATCCAATGTTCGTGAAATTTGCATATTCGCTATGTTCTCTTTTTTTCCCCATGCGAAAATTCGTAATGAAATTTGCATAGTGCACATGCCCAATTATATCTTTCGCCTAAAAGATGGGAGGGATCAATGTCCAGTCTGGAAATGCCGATATTCCCACAAATATTAGCATAAATATTTGCATAAAAAAAAACTGTATATTTGTCATTCCGAATATATATCACTATATTCTAAATATTTGCGAAATCGCGAAGTGTCGCAGTAATTACAACAACACTAATTTCAAGCACCATTAAGAGCACCCCCCAACCCCAATCATCGCCATCATCACCATTATTATTTCCTTTCCCCCAGGCCCATCATCATCAGTATCACCAGCACCCTTACCCCCCAATCATCGTCATCATCACCATTCCCTCTCCCCCAGGCCAATGGAAAACCACTTACATAGGCTCTCTAACCCATTCACCCACCCACTCTCCTTCCTATTATTGTGTGACTCACAATGTGTGACGAGCGTTGTGGATGAGCCTTAATGGTGGGCGGTCACACGGCGGCTGCTGCTGCTGCTTCTCTACAATGGGAAGTGTCCTGTGTGTGGGCGGGGCAGCCACAGGTGATGTAATGCTCCCATGTTGTGGTCTAAGCAAATCTGCAAGTAGAATGAGGGGGTGGGGGACGATTTGGCGCAAGAGGAGGGCAAAAAAAAAGCCTGTCATGATCTCCAGACAAAAAAGAAAAATCAAGGCCAAAATCACGGGGCACACAGGGGTAGTGCTGGGGGACCGCGGTTGGGAATCACTGCTCTAGGTCATTGTTTCACTATGCTTGAAAAGGTTGCAAAGGCAACCGAAACATTGCATCCTGTACACTTGATGGAATAAAGCCACTTACCTTATTTCCCCATCGAGTGCTGCATGTGATTTTCCTTTCCCTTCACCTGCTGGCACCCTTGCACTTTTTTACGGTAGTGCTGCTTTCTCTACTGTGTATATATATTTATTTGTAGTTTTATATTCTATAATGTATCGCACAATTTGAAATACACACAAATAAAAGAGAAAGGTTTATTCTAGCAGCATGTCAATTTATTCTAGATTATTTAATTACATTTGTCCTTCAATTTCATTTCATTCAATTTTTAACCTATGGCTACAATCAAGTTTTTTTTTTAATCCCTTATACTAGATTAAAGTCTAAAATCCTTCTTAGTGCCAAGTTATCACATACCTTAAACAAGCTCAATACAATCAAATGGATTAAAGCTAAACAAGGATGTAAAGTTGGTAAAACCAATAAGATCAAGGGGAATAAAACAAGCAAGCAAGGTCACTTGAAACACATATCAATGAGTGAAGACACAACTGTATAAACACATTGGGGAACATGTATCAAATATTTTACCCCTGTTTTGTGTTTAAATTTTTGAGCAAAATTTTGCACAAGCTGTTTTTTTGCCTCTTTTTTTGCATTCATTCTGGTAGAGCATTAACTCCCGATGTGTAGGTTTTGGTGTACCTTGGAGTAACATATTTAGTACGCACAAATTTATTAACTGCGTACATTTCATTTACCTGCAGAAATCTTGCGCAACGACCATATTTTTTACACAAATATAAGCCATCTTGGACTGCACGTAGCGAGATGCTCTAAATCATCGATTTTATTTTTCGAAGAGTGGAGGTATGAGGAGTTTACTATATTTATGAAACTCATTGCGATTGATTGATAAATTTAGCACATCTAGATTTAGAAGTCGGTAAAAGGGGTAAATTGCTTCTAGATACACATATAATGATACATGTCCCCCCATTGGGCCTTAAAGCAGTGACTACAATACATACTCTCCATAAATGGAAACTTGAAAGAAACTAAAATATTCTTGGCAACTATATTTTTGTCAATTACTGATCATTTCAAGTATTTTGAATTTTTTGCTTCAATCCAGCACCTATCATGTATATTCAGCGCCCAACATGTATAATCTGCGCCCAACATGTATTGTATATTCAGCGCTCATCATGTTTTTGGTTAAAACAGAGGTCTTCATTGAATCTTCATTTAAGGTAAATAATAAAAATTCCATGAAAACAACATGATCTTGAAACATGTGGGATCCTACATATTGTAAACCTCTGAAAAAGTTTGATTCCCGGTGAACAGTTTCTCTGACTATCCTGAAGTTAACGCTGCTGTTCTCTGCTAGGTTCTACAACATAGTTGACATCAGAAAGCTCCGCCCATGCTCTGAGTCTGCCCCAGAACAGAAGATACAGAGATGAATAATGGGAGAACCGGAGCACGGAATGAGATCAGTAGAGATGAGCGAATCGAATCTGACAAAGCCTAATTCGTTGCAAATTTCCTGAAAAATTTGATTCGGAGCGAATCTGAACTTCGATTCGATTCGAATTTAGGAATTTCTTCATTAGCGACACCCCTGTGATCGTCCTGTATAATGTATAGATGAGAGTGGCTTTTTCCTGCGCTTGCATCTTTGCAATAAATAGGACGATCACAGCAGGTGTCAGGAGTGACACCTGCTGTGATCTGTTCTTAACTGCAGGTACTACTGCTTCTAACATGGAGCACACACACAGTGCTCCATGCTGGGAGCTGTAGTACCTGCATTAGTAGACCAATCACAATGAGTGTAATTTCTGACACCCGATGTGATCGTCCTGTATAACAAATGGATGCGGGCGGGCGGCCGCTCTTCTCTGGGCCCACTGGAGTATATGCCGTATATTTAGCTATTATTCATATTTCCCTCAGAAAGCTGCGAGTGGCTGTAACCATCTGGCCAATCACAGCTCTCTATGGGAAATATGAATAAGTGATGTGAGTTCTAGTGCAAAGTATAGTGCAGAGATGCGAGTGGAGGAGAAAGCCGCTCCATCTCTGCAATGGATAGGACAATCGCATCGGGTGCCAGGAGTGACACCTGCTGTTATCTGTTTATTAGTACAGGTACTACAGCTCCCATCATGGAACAGTCTGTTCCATGCTCGCAGTAGTAGTACTACCTAAAAAATATAAAAAATCGAGAAAAAAAAAAAGTGAAACACACATACACACACACTTGATTAAACACAATATTAAAATATATTAATAATAAATAAATACAATTAATTATAAAAATATATATTATTTTTACATTTACATGGCCCCTTTCTACATTTTCATTATTGTCGGCTTCATTTTTAGGTCCCTGCCTGCCCACATAAATTGATCCTTTTAAAATATTTACATTAACCTTATTTTTATTTTTTTGGTGGCTTTAGAATTTTTTATACACCCAAGAATGGAGTCAAGTAGTAATGAGGAGAGTGGCATGGGAGGTGGTTGTAATAATGCCGGATGTGGATCCACTGACCAGAGTGGCTGATGACATGGGCCGTATTGGGGAGTAGAGTCTAAGATGCCGCTGGTCTTCACCAGAGCCCGCTGCAAGGCAGGATGGATTTTCTGCGGCAGGCGACACCCAGGTCGCTACCCCTAATACGACTCGACCACACTGGTAGCTGGGTGAGGCGAAGTACAGCAGGATGTGGCAGAGGCGTAGTCGGACTTAGCAGAAGGTCAAGGCAGGCGGTAAAGGTGCGTAGTCAAATAACGTAGCGGAAGGGTCAGAACACGGGCAAGGCAAACAGATAGTATGGAAAGCTTAATTTCAGGCAAATGGCACTGAAGATCCGGCAGGGAAGAGTGGGAGGTGCAGGGACTTATAGAATAGTGTTAGGTGTTTCACATAATTATGGGCATACTGGCCCTTTGAATTTCCAAGCTTCGGCGCGCATGCGCCCTAGGAGACGGGGACGAGCACGTCAGAGCTGAGAGGCAGAGGAAGAAGCAGCAGAGGAGTGTGGTAAGCGACGGGCTGGGATTCGTAGGCAGGCACGTCCCGCGAATCCCAGCCCCGCCGGCAACAGGGGCGAGGGGGACAGTGCGCTCACGGCCAGGGGAAGTGGCCAGAGCACAAGGTGTAACAGTGGTGTTGCGAGCATTCAGGCTCCTGAAGCAGACATTGTTGAAGAACCTGAGGAGGACAACAGTGACGTGCAGACACAACTCGATGATAAAGCCGATCGCACTTGGGAGCTGGGTGCAGAAGGGGCTTCATCATCATCAGGAGAAGAGGGTTGCAGGTTGCTTGTGAGGCAGGAGCTAAGTCAGCAAGGTGGTGGCATGGTTGGTAGTCAGCATGGTGGCAGAAGTGGAAAGTCTGGAGCCAAACATGCCTGGTGTAGACTACCTGCTTCAAGGCAGCCTACCTTCCCAGGAGGTAGTGAAAAAGGGGTTACTGGAGTCGGCGGCAGTAGCAGTCAATCAGTGCAGACTGTTGGTGAAAAAAATCAGCTACTCGTCGGTGTGGTAGTTTTTCATGAAGCATCCGGAGGAGGTTAACCTGGCCACATGCAAGCTGTGTCGGCAGAAGGTGAAGCATGGCCAGGGTCCCAATGTTGGCACCACGGCCCTGCGTCAACATATGCAGCGTCACCATAAAGCGGCCTTGGAGAAACTTTGCTCTCATGTGGTGGTCCAGACTGCTGCATCACCCAGTGGAACACCGCTTCCTGTTTCAGCCAGCCAAGGCTCCACTACCTCAGCCAAAGGGAGCTGTGTGTTAAACCCATCTTATGTCGCTCCATTTGCTCCTCCTCCTCCTCCTACTTCGAGTTAGTCATTCGGCCAGCAATCCATTGGCAAAGCCATGTCCAAGAGACAACAGTATGTGCCCACTCATCCAATGGCGCAGAAGCTAAATGTGCTTCTGTCCAAGTTGCTGGTGCTGCAGTCCCTCCATTTTCAAGTGGTGGACTCTGCACCTTTCAGAGAACTGATGGCTTGTGCTGAGCCGAGGTGGAGAGTCCCAAGCCGTCATTTCTTTGCGAAGAAGGCAGTATCAGCCCTGCACAATTTTGTGGAAGAGAACGTGGGCCAGTCCTTGAGCCTGTAACTATGGTGGGGAGCTGTAACTATGGTCAGGGACAATACATGTTCTTTACAGCCAACTGGGTGAATGTGGTTACTGCACAGCCACAACAACAGCAACTTGGACAGGTCACGCCACTTCTGCCTCCCCACTCTCAGGCCGTGAAGATGAATCATTCATGGATCAGTGAAGATTTCCACCCACCAATGCCTGTTGCATCAGAGTAGATTGACCATGGTGTCACACCAACACTACACAAATATGTGTAGTGCAAAACATATTTAAGGTGCTGCTCCCCAGTTACAGACATTCCTCGGCATCAGACCACAAGTATTTAGGATATGCATTAGCTAAAACGCAACTTTTCTTAGGATAAAATATATGTACTAAAAAAAATTTTGAAAGCAAACAAAAGGAAAGGTGTGCAAAAAGCAAGTATTGATGTGATGCAAAGACCTCTAAAAGGTCCATTTTAGCCGGTGGGGGTAAAAACTTCCCCTGTAAGGCCCTACTCTCGCATTATTAATTTCCTTCTGTGCAAATGTTACTCACCCTAAAAAGGGCAGCCCCACACAGGTACCTCTCCCTATTTCCCCCTACAAACATTGCCATTACCCAGGGTTTTTAGGTGGAAATAGAGAGAGTTTCCTGTGTGGGGCCGCCCTTTTTAGAGTAAGTAACACTTGCCAAGAAGGGAATTAATAGTACGAGGGTAGGACCTTACAGGGGTTTTTCCCCCAACCTGCTACAGCGGACAATACGTTGTTCCCAACTTTTCAAGGAAAGTGTTACTCACCTTAAAAAGGGCGGCCCCACACAGGAACCAATACCTATTTCCACCTAAAATTCCTGGGAAATGGCAGTGTTTGTAGAAGGAAATATGGGGAGGTTCCTTTGTGGGTCCACCCTTTTTAGGGTGGGTAATGACTGCCAAGAAAGGAATTAATAAAGTGAGAGTAGGGTCTTACAGGGGAAGTTTTTACCCCCACTGGTTACAATAGACCATATGTTGTTCCCTTCCACCTTTTAGAGGTCTTTGCATCGCATCAATACTTGGCGGTGTAGGTGTCACATGGTGTTTTTTGCACACCTTTCCATTGGTTTGATTTTAAAAAAAATTGCATATGCATAATGCATATCCTCAATTCTTACTTGTACACACTAACACTTTTACAAAAGAGACCGTTTTCTTCTACCTACCTGCCTCAGCTACTATTTTGATACTACCACCTGCCTGATGCCACACATCTGCTGACAAATTCTCCTTTTCCACCCACCTTCGTCACCGGGTACTGATATTGCCACCTACCGCACCACTCGGTCACCGGGTCATTTTCAGGACTCCTGATGCTGTTGCTGCCACCTCTAGGCTGTCTCATTCTGCCACAATATGTTCTCCTCCTGCTGATGCCAGCTCCAAGCTGTCTTATACTGCCCGTCTTATACTGCCTGTCTTATACTGCCACCATATGTTCTCCTCATGCTGGTGCCACCTCCAGGGGGTGTCATTCAGCCACTATATGCTCTCCTCATGCTGTCGCCACCTCCAGGCTGTGTCATTCAGCCACTATGTGTTCTCCTCATGCTGCCGCAAACTCCAGGTTGTGTCATTCAGCCACTACGTGGTCTCCTTATGCTGCCACCACCTCCACACTGTCATTCAGTCACTATATGTTTTCCTCATGCTGCCACCAACTCCAGTCTGTGTCATTCAGCCATTATATGTTCTCCTCATGCTGCCGCAACCTCCAGGCTGTGTCATTCAGCCACTATATGCTCTCCTCATGCTGCTGCCACCTCCATGCTGTGTCATTCAGCCACTATATGTTCTCCTCATGCTGCCACTAACTCCAGGCTGTGTCATTCAGCCACTATGTGATCTCCTCAGGCTGCCACCACCTCCACACTTTGTCATTCAGCCACTATATGTTCTCCTCATGCTGCCGCCAACTCCAGGCTGTGTCATTTAGCCACTATATGGTCTCCTCATACTGATGCCACCTCCAGGCTCTGTCATTGTGCCGCCATGTGACATGTGACTCCTTGTCAGATTTGTTTTTTTTCAACCCCACTATTTATTCAAAACGTCGGTGCCCAGGACATTAAACTTGGGAGTGTAATATGAAATTTAAATTTCTAAATCTTAAATTTAAATTTCAAAAAATTGATGTAATCTTTTCAAGACTGAGGCTCTATGTTTGTCGACATCATATATTAGCTGTGGAATTACCACAAGAATCCAATGAAACAGGTTGGAGCTATAACAATGAACCATTACTGATTAACCCCTTAAGAACACAGGGCGTATCCATACGCCCCCGTTTCCAAGTCCTTAAGGACTCAGGGCGTATGGATATGCCCTGCGCATTTCCGGCCCAAGCCGCTAGCTGGAGCGGAGCCGGTGCCGGATGCCTACTGAAATCGTTCAGCAGGCATCCCGGCATATCGCCCAGGGGGGTCATTATGTCCCCCCATGTCGGCGATGGCCGCAGATCGCTGGACAATTCAGTCCAGCAATCTGCGGCGGATTCCCGGTCAATCGGGTCTCCAGTGACCCGAAATTACTGGCTGATCGGGGCCGTCTGAGACAGCCCCGAACAGCCATAGTCAGCAGGGGTGAGGTGGCACTGGTGCCACCTCACGATCGCCCTGATTCGTCGGCCGGAAGAAGACCCAGGGTGCTGGGGACCCCGATCCCCGGCCCTGATCCCCGGCATCCCTGTTGGGATCGGGGCCCCAGGAGCGACGGCGGCGGCGAGGGACTGGCCTGCAGCGTGGATCTGCAGTTGGAGGTGAGTGACAGCCTCCTGCTGTTGCTTAGCAACAGCTCCCAGCATGCAAAAAGGGCATGCTGGGAGCTGTAGTTATGCAACAGCAGGAGGCAGACCACCACAACTCCCAGCATTCCCTTATGGGCATGCTGGGACTTATAGTTTTGCAACAGCTGGAGGCACATTTTTTCTATGGAAAAGTGTACCTTCAGCTGTTGTATAACTACAACTCCCAGCTTGCACAATCAGCTAAAGTGCATGCTGGGAGTTGTAGTGGTGCATCTGCTGGTTGCATAACTACAACTCCCAGCATGCCCGTTGGCTGTCGGTGACTGCTGAGAGTTGTAGTTTTGCAACAGCTGAAGGCACACTGAGTTAAGTAGCAAACCAGTGTGTCTCCAGCTGTTGCATAACTACAATCCCCAGCATCCCCAGCCAAAGTAGTATGCCTCCGGCTATTGCATAACTACAAGACCCAGCATGCCCTTCCGCTGTCCGTACATGCTGGGGGTTGTAGCTTTTGCAACAGCTGAAGGCACACTGGTTGCAAAACACTGAGTTTGTTACCAAACTCGGTGTTTCACAACCAGTGTGCCTCCAGCTGTTGCAAAACTACAACTCCCAGCATGCACTGATAGACCGTACATGCTGGGAGTTGTAGTTTTGCAACAACTGGATGTTTCTCCCCCCCAATGTGAATGTACAGGGTACACTCACATTGGAGGAAGTTTACAGTAAGTATCCGGCTGCAAGTTTGAGCTGCGGTAAATTTTCTGTCACAGCTCAAGCTGCCAGCGAGAAACTACTGTTTCCGTGTGACTGTACCCTAAAAACACTACACTACACTAACAAAAAATAAAATAAAAAGTAAAAAACACTACATATACACATGCCCCTACAGAGCCCCCCTCCTCAATAAAAATGAAAAACGTCTGGTACGCCACTGTTTCCAAAACCGAGCCTCCAGCTGTTGCAAAACAACTACTCCCAGTATTGCCAGATAGCCACTGACTGTCTAGGCATGTTGGTAGTTTTACAACAGCTGGAGGCACCCTGTTTGGGAACCACTAGGGTAGAATACCCCTATGTCCACCCCTATGCAAGTCCCTAATTTAGGCCTCAAATGCACATGGCGCTCTTACTTTGGAGCCCTGCAGTATTTCAAGGCAACAGTTTAGGGTCACATATGGGGTATCGCCGTACTCGGGAGAAATTGTGTTCCAAATTTTGGGGGGTATTTTCTGCTATTACCCTTTTTAAAAATGTAAAATTTTTGGGAAAACAAGCATTTTAGGTATAAAAAAATTTTTTTTTTTTACATATACAAAAGTCGTGAAACGCCTGTGGGGTATAAAGGTTCACATTACCCCTTGTTACGTTCCCCGAGGGGTCTAGTTTCCAAAATAGTATGCCATGTGTTTTTTTTTGTGCTGTTCTGGCACCATAGGGGCTTCCTAAATGCGGCATGCCCTCAGAGCAAAATTTGCTTTCAAAAAGCCAAATGTGACTCCTTCTCTTCTGAGACCTGTAGTGCGCCAGCAGAGCACTTTTCACCCCCATATGGGGTGTTTTCTGAATCGGGAGAAATTGGGCTTCAAATTTTGGGGGTGTATTTTCTGCTATTACCCTTTCTAAAAATGTAAAATTTTTGGGAAACCAAGCATTTTAGGTAAAAAAATATATATTTTTTTTACATATGCAAAAGTCGTGAATCACCTGTGGGGAAGTAAGGTTCACTTTACCCCTTGTTACGTTCCCCGAGGGGTCTAGTTTCCAAAATGGTTAGCCATGTGTTTATTTTTTGCTGTCCTGGCACCATAGGGGCTTCCTAAAGGTGACATGCCCCCCCAAAAACCATTTATCGCTCCTTCCTTTCTGAGCCCTCTACTGCGCCTGCTGAACAATTAACAAAGACATATGAGGTATGTCCTTACTCGAGAGAAATTGGGCTACAAATATAAGTATACATATTCTCCTTTTACCCCTTGCAAAAATTCAAAAATTGGGTCTACAAGAACATGCAAGTGTAAAAAATGAAGATTTTGAATTTTTTCCTTCACTTTGCTGCTATTCCTGTGAAAAACATAAAGGGTTAATACACTTACTGAATGTCATTTTGAATACTTTGGGGGGTGTAGTTTTTATAATGGGGTCTTTTATGGGGTATTTCTAATATGAAGACCCTTCAAATCCACTTCAAACCTGAACTGGTCACTGAAAAATAGTGAGTTTGAAAATTTTGCGAAAAATTTCAAAATTGCTGCTGAACTTTGAAGCCCTCTGGTGTCTTCCAAAAGTAAAAACTCATACATTTTATGATGCAAACATAAAGTAGACATATTGTATATGTGCACCCAAATTTTTTTTATATTGAATATCCATTTTCCTTACAAGCAGAGAGCTTCAAAGTTCGAAAAATGCTAAATTTTCATTTTTTTCATCAAATTTGGGGAATTTTCACCAAGAAAGGATGCAAGTTACCATAAAATGTTACCACTAAGTTAAAGTAGAATATGTCACGAATAAAACAATCTCGGAATCAGAATGATAACTAAAAGCATTCCAGAGTTATTAATGTTTAAAGGGACAGTGGTCAGATTTGCAAAAAGGTGTAAAATGGCCTTAAGGTGTAAAATGGCCTGGTCCTTAACCCCTTAAGGACGCAGGACGTAAATGTTCGTCCTGGTGCAGTGGTACTTAACGCACCAGGACGTACATTTATGTCCTGTGCATAACCGCGGGCATCGGAGCGATGCCCGTGTCATGCGCGGCTGATCCCGGCTGCTGATCGCAGCAAGGGACTCGCCGGCAATGGCCAACGCCCGCGATCTCGCGGGCGTCCGCCATTAACCCCTTAGGTGCCGGGATCAATACAGATCCCGGCATCTGCAGCAGTGCGCGATTTCAATGAATGATCGGATCCCCTCCCCCAATAAAAAAGTAAAACATCAGTTTTTTCCTATTTTACCCCCAAAAAGCGTAAAAAATAAATTTAATAGACATATTTGGTATCGCCGCATGCGTAAATGTCCGAACTATTAAAATAAAATGTTAATGATCCCGTACGGTGAACGGCGTGAACGTAAAAAAAAAAAGTCCAAAATTGCTACTTTTTTAATACATTTTATAAAAAATTTTTTTAACATTTATTAAAAGTTTTTTATATGCAAATGTGGTATAAAAAAAGTACAGATCATGGCGCAAAAAATTAGCCCTCATACCACCGCTTATATGGAAAAATAAAAAAGTTAGAGGTCATCAAAATAAAGGGATTATAAACGTACTAATTTGGTTAAAAAGTTTGTGATTTTTTTTAAGCACAACAGTAATATAAAAGTATGTAATAATGGGTATCATTTTAATCATATTGACCCTCAGAATAAAGAACACATGTCATTTTTACCGTAAATTGTACGGCGTGAAAACGAAATCTTCCAAAATTAGCAAAATTGCGTTTTCCTTTTTAATTTCCACACAAAAATAGTGTTTTTTGGTTGCTCCATACATTTTATGATATAATGAGTTATGTCATTACAAAGGACAACTGGTCACGCAAAAAACAAGCCCTCATACTAGTCTGTGGATGAAAATATAAAAGAGTTATGATTTTTAGAAGGCGAGGAGGAAAAAATGAAAACGTAAAAATGAAATTGTCTGAGTCCTTAAGGGGTTAAGGGGTTAAATTAAACATTTGCAGTTCCACAAAGAGTAAGACAGTGGGGGGTGCGCTGAGAGGCACGGGCTTGAACAGGTGGTAGCTCACCTTGCGGTGGACCACCAGCTCAATTCTCACCAGAATGGGTACTCAAAAAATGTAAATAAATTCAAATTAAATAAAATAAAAATTAAATAAGAAAATCTATTTATTCTCCTCAATTTTGACACCATATGGTCTTACTGTTGGTACATCCAGACGCTTTGCGGCAGTGATTCTAATAGCGAAGCCTGTAATCTGCATGTCATACTGAATAACAGTATTATTTCACTAACACAGTACATTCTCTATGCATGTTAGAACAAGGCAAAGTGTCCTTAACCCCTATTGAGGCTCTCTGTAGGCCAGAAATAGCCATTATTAATAGCAATTCACCGCAAATAGATTTGGACGGAAACAAAAAAAAAAAAATTGTCGAATCGGACGTATCTAATTTTTCTAAAATTCGCTCATCTCTACTTATAATAGATATTTTTATAGAATGTATATAGGAATTTAGGGCCTCATAAGCAGTGATGTCAATTTAGATAGGGTTACTGAATAGAAATTTCATTAAAATAAATTGCATTAAAATGAATTACAATGATGTTCCAGTTGTCTCACAAAAAATAAGAGGAAAAGAGATTAACTAACATTTTAATGACCAGACCTGGAAGAATGACTCTATGAGGCCTAGTTTTATGTAACATAAAAAATTTGTTTGCTACAAATAGAAGGGTTTATATAAATTACTGTGTTATTTACTTATTTATTTATTTATTTATGTTTTGCTTAAATTTAGATAAAAGCATTGTTTTCCATTATTTGTTAAATAACCTATTAAATGAATTCTATAGATTCTTTTTGATGTATGTACATTTAACATGTGATGTTCTTTATCTTTTTTAATCTGTCTCTCTTAAAAATTGTAGACAATTAAACTGAAGCACATTTTTACGGGGGTTTATACAATATACCAAACTTTCATCTCCTTCTGGTCTGATTGGGAGAAATGGAAAAAAAAATATGTACATGTTATTAGATTACTGTATCCTCTGATGCTTTATAATCCTTTTAAATCTCCAGTTATCTTGACCATCTCCTGGCATGCAGATACATTTCTTAAATTTTAGTTTATCATGGACTAAATATATTATTTTATATTACAACTGGCAAAAAATAAGACTTTCCAAATACTGAATCTTGCATGCATATAAACAAAACATTCTACTGTGATCGTTTTATCTCCTGTACGTGGCTCTTTTACGCCTTTCTGCCATCCTAGATGTTCCCTTCCCCACACGCTGTCTTTAACCCCTTAAGAACATATGACGTACTGAAACATCATGTGTCCGCTCCCGATCTATAACGTGGGGCCTAATAGCGCGCGGCATTGATCGCGCGCAAAGTTGAACGCTACGTCTAAAGTGAAATTGAAACCATGCCGGTTAGCTCAGTGGGCTGTTCGGGATAGCCGCGGCGAAATCGAGGCATCACGAACAGCTTACAGGACAGCAGGAGGGTCCCTACCTGCCTCCTCGCTGTCCGATCGCCGAATGACTGCTCAGTGCCTGAGATGCAGGCATGAGCAGTCAAGCGGCAGAATCATGTGAAACCAGTGATCAATGTGAAAGATCAGTGTGTGCAGTGTTATAGGTCCCTATGAGAGCTATAACACTGCAAAAAAAAGTGAAAAAAAAAGTGAATGAAGATCCCCTATTAAAAGTTTGAATCACCCCCCTTTTCCCATAAAAAAAACTACAGTGTAAATAAAAATAAAAATAAACATATATGGTATCGCCGCGTGCGTATATGTCCGAATTATAAAAATATATCGTTAATTAAACCACACGGTCATTGGCGTGTGCGCAAAAAAATTCCAAAGTCCAAAATAGTGAATTTTTGGTCACTTTTTA
This sequence comes from Hyla sarda, assembly GCF_029499605.1. Lineage (NCBI taxonomy): Eukaryota > Metazoa > Chordata > Amphibia > Anura > Hylidae > Hyla > Hyla sarda. The sequence goes on from NC_079192.1 coordinate 229,909,544, forward strand.
TATCATGAAAAAATGAATAAAAAGCGATCAATAAGTCCTATCAATGCAAAAATGGTACCGTTATAAAATTCAGATTACGGCGCAAATGATGAGCCCTAATACCGCCCCATACACGGAAAAATAAAAAAGTTATAGGGGTCAGAAATGACAATTTTAAACTTATTAATTTTCCTGCATGAAGTTAGGATTTTTTCCAGAAGTACGACAAAATGAAACCTATATAAGTAGTGTATCATTTTAACCGTATGGACCTACAGAATAAATATCAGGTGTCATTTTTACCGAAAAATGTACTACGTAGAAACGGAAGCCCCCAAAAGTTACAAAATGGCGTTTTTTTTTTTCAATTTTGTCTCACAATGATTTTTTTTTCCATTTCACCGTAGATTTTTGGGCACAATGACTGATGTCATTACAAAGTATAATTAATGGCGCAAAATATAAGCCATCATATGGATTGTTAGGTGCAAAATTGAAAGAGTTATGATTTTTTAAAGGCAATGAGCAAAAAACGAAAATGCAAAAACGGAAAAAACCCCGGTCCTTAAAGGGTTAAGGGGTTAAACTACAGGTCCCAGCATTCTTTGCGGCCGCTCTGTGCTCACTTCCTCATAACCGCCCTTTTCTGCCCTAGCCCCTTGGCGGGCCCCAACACTGCGGTACTATATAACAATGATTCACAAAATGGGTGCCTCCATCTGTTGCAAAAATACAACTCCCAGCAGTCCCAAAAAGTCAAAGGGGGAGATTTATCAAAACCTATCCAGAGAAAAGTTGCTTAGTTGCCAATAGCAACCAATCAGATCGCTTGTTTAATTTTTCAGAGGCCTTTTCAAAAATGAAAAAAGCGATTTGATTGGTTGCTATGGACAACCCAGCAACTTTTCCTCAGGACAGGTTTTGATAAAACTTCCCCAAAGTCCATCTGTGCATGCGTGGAGTTGAAGTTTTAACGTTTTTAAACAGCTGAAGGCACTCTTTTTGGGAAACACTGTTACACAGTGTGTGTGTGTGTATATATATATATATATATATATATATGTATATATATATATATATATATATATATATATATATATATAAAGCAAAATCATCTGTAGTTGCAGTATCTTGTAATACTGTAATACCTTTTTTATTGGACTAACAAGATTTTGTAGAGAAGCTTTCGGGATTCCTCCCTTTATCAAGTCATAAGCATTTTTTTGAGCAGTATATATATATATATATATATATATATATATATATATATACTGCTCAAAAAAATAAAGGAAGCACTAAGATAACACATCCTAGATCTAAATGAATGAACTAATCGTATGAAATACTTCCGTCTACATAGTTGAATTTGCTGACAACAAAATCGCACAAGAATTATCGATGGAAATCAAATGTATCAACCCATGGAGGTCTGGATATGGAGTCACACTCAAAATCAAAGTGGAAAACCACACCACAGGCTGATCCAACTTTGATGTAATGTCCTTGAAACAAGTCAAAATGAGGCTCAGTAGTGTGTGTGGCCTCCAGGTGCCCGTGTGACCTTCCTACAATGCCTGGGCATGCTCCTGATGAGGTGGCGGATGGTCTCCTGAGGGATGTCATCCCAGACCTGGAATAAAGCGTCCACCAACTCCTGTACAGTCTGTGGTGCAACGTGGCATTGGTGGATGGAGCAAGACATGATGTCCCAAATGTGCTCAATCGGATTCAGGTCTGGGGAACGGGCGGGCCAGTCCATAGCAACAATGCCTTCCTCTTGCAGGAACTGCTGACACACTCCAGCCACATGAGGTTTAGCATTGTCTTGCATTAGGAGGAACCCAGGGCCAACCGCACCAGCATATGGTCTCACAAGGGGTCTGAGGAGCTCATCTCGGTACACAATGGCATTCAGGCTACCTCTGGCAAGCACATGGAGGGCTGTGCACGTAAACAAAACCGCATGTAAACAAAACCTGGGAAACCCGCTATCAAAAGCATTTTTTTAAAGCAGAAAAGCTTTCCCTTATGTTAATAGCCGAAGTTCTTTATCAACCCTTTATTATGAGTAGTGTTGCTAGAGAGTGACAGGAAGGGGGGGCATACCACATCGGGTGACACCCTGACTGACCTGCCTGGCACTAAATAGCTGCACTCCAACTATCCCGCAAAAACCCATCCACCCTCCTCAGAAATTAAAAAAATATTAAAAACATACTATGCCACACCATGAATATCCGTACCCTGGAGGCTTTTTTGTTTAATTTTGAGCCCGCATTTTGTGATGTTGGCAGGCGGAGTCTTGCATTGATGCGCTGAGGCCGGAGTTTATGTCAGGAAGGAAGTCAGCGTAGCACCAACAGGCACATAAACAATAGTGAAGCCACAAAAAAAAGAAAAAAACGCTCAGTACGTTACCCACCCCAAAATGTGCATGAAGCTGTATTACTATGGATGTTTCTTTTTTTTAAGGAAAAATTTTAGTGCCACATATGGGTTATTTTGAGCCTTATTCTATTTTAAAACAACATTAATTTTAAAATTTAGTGGGTACGCCAGCATGTACGTGTCCTAAAATTAACAAGGTGTGCAGTGTGTATTGTCATCCTTAAAATTGTCTATAAAATTATAGTTTTCAGCCAAATTTGCTAAGCCTAAAACTTTACTGAGTGGTCAGATAAGTAAGCTCCAAGAACAGACTTCTTGTATAGGGATTATTTAAATGTAGATAAGAGGAGTGCTATGTAAATAAATGTCACTACAAGAAGCTCTAGAATAGAGCCATCAACTATAACAGAATGGAGAAATATAGAAAATAAGCGTTAAAGGGGTACTCCGCCCCTAGACAACTTTTCCACTATTCAAAGGATAGGGAATATGATGTCTGAATGCGAGGGTCCCGCTGATGAATGTCAGGATGCCCTTACAAGATGCTCTGGAATAGAGTAAATAGCAAAAAGAAATTGCTGAGAAGAAACTGTTTGCCAAGTAACATACTAACCCTGCCACTATGTGAATGTCTGTGCACACCTCTGTAGGGAGAGAGAGCCATCAGAGTGTGCACTCTTTAAAGCAGGATCAGATGAAACTGCTTTCTGGCCAGCGCGTTGCTGGGAAAAAAGAGACACTGAGAGATCGCCCTTTATAATGTGTTGTAATTGAAGAAAATGGAGCTTTGTGGGAGGAATGGAAATAGTGTAAGTGAGAAGAAGACCGGAGAGCAAGGGAATAAAGGGGGCAAACTAGGAAAGAGGGGAATGGTGGCACTGGGAAGGTAGGGAAAGAGGGGGATGGGAAAGATGAAAAGGAAAAATATATGAGGGATGAAAAGGACACAGGAAGCGAAGAGGGAGGGGAGGAGGAGGAAAATATGATGGGGACAGATAAAGGCCATTGTAAGAATGACAAGGGAGAAAGAAGGGGAAAAAAGGGAAAGATTGTGTTGAATGGGAATGAGAGAGTGGGGAGGGGAACTTGGGTGTTGTCTAAGGAAAATATGTGTGGGCTGATCATAAAACTTGTTAGGAGAGATAAGAGAAGAAAGCCTGAGGTTCCAGTTCATGGCAAACAGAATTTTGTGTTTGGACCAAATGTGGGTTCTACTGGTTTGCACTTCAACACTAATAATACCAAACATTGCTAAAACATAAGCATAAAATATCAGAAATAACAGAAATATAAATATGTGTATGTAAATTTATGACCAGGATATTAAATAATATCAAAAATAGTAATAAGACTTAGTACTAAACAAAATGAAAATTATATATATATATATATATATATATATATATATATATATATATATATATATGTATATATATATGTATAGGCAATTAGGCAAATGAATGAAACATAATCATTGACAATTATACTATATTCACAAATCCCTCAAGAATTTTTCACATTCATGGTATCGCTGTCCGACTTCAAAGCATTTGGGACACCAGTGCTGCATACAATGCCCAGTATGTAAGAGTTGTCTTAGGACAGTAAAAGAAATAGTGTATGTTTCATCCTTTGTGCCCAACTTCTAGGCAGCGTGCTGACATTGCACTATCCCCGTCTTCCTGCTTGAAGAGGGTTGGCTGTGATGCCAGGACTGGTTCTAGATTGGGACTGCTGCAACATTGGGCAGCCATTAACCACAACATGCGGCTGAGGTTTCACCTGTATGCGGTGATCACAACATGGGATGAGCCTTGGCAAGTTTGCCTGCCACCTTCAAGTGGGGAGAGAGGTAAAGTGTAGTGACTACATGCTCCCTAGAAGTTAAGTGAGGGATATGTTATATCTGTTCTGGGACAACTGCTTAAAGGGGTACTCCACCCCTAGACATTTTATCCCCTATTTAAAGGATAGGGGATAAGGTGTCTGATCGGGGGGTCCCACTGCTGGGGACCCCCGCTATATCTCCTGCAGCACCCCCGTTCATACAGGGGCCGGGGTATCATGACGTCACGGCCTCGCCCCCTCATGACTTCACGGTACCCTGGCCCCTGTATCGCCCATTATCAGCCACTGAGTGATCTTCGCTCCGTGCAACTCATGAACAGGGGTGCTGCAGGAGAGGTCACTGGGGTATCCAGTGGCGGGACCCCTGTGATCAGACATCTTATGCCCTATGCTTTGGATAGTAGATAAGATGTCTAGGGGTGGAGTACCCCTTTAATATGCATTTGAAGGAGACACAGCACTTTTGAGTGCACTAAGGCTGGGTTCCCATATATCAGGCGTTCAGCTTAGTTTCCCTCCGCTGTGAACTCTGGAGGGACAACTGATGCTAGAACTGATTCCATTCACAATCATCCAGTGTTTCATCCAGCCACAGGGCACCGAACAGGGAAATGCAGCTTGTTGCGTTCCCCTGTCCACCATGCAGAAACAATGGTTGCCGGATGCCATACATTTGATGACAACTTGTCATCAGTTGTGGCATCAGTTGTGTGGAGATCTAAGCTGAGTTCACCTATGCCGGATGCCTGATATATGTGAACCCAGCCTTACCTATTCACATTTCTTGTCGATAACATACAACACAGCAAATACGTTTTTTTTTCATATTTAACTGGATCTCTAATAGGATTTCTGACTATACACAGCCAGGGCCGGCCTTAGGTGTTGAGACACCCTGTGCGAGCTAACCTTGTGGCACACCCCCCCCCCCCCCCTATTACCCCCCATAAACATACACAAAGAGGATAAAAATCTTTGTAACAAATATTTTTTTGTCCGTCTCCCTTAATCAGTCCCATGTCCCCCTTAATCAGTCCTCTGTCCCCCTTAATCAGTCCCCTGCCCCCTTAATCAGTCCCCTGTCCCCCTTAATCAGTCCCCTGTCCCCTTAATCAGTCCCATGTCCCCCTTAATCAGTCCCCTTTCCCCCTTAATCAGTCCCCTGCCCCCTTAATCGGTCCCATGTCCCCCTTCACCAGTCCCTTGCCCCCCTTAATCAGATGCAGGCCCCCTTAATCAGGCCCTCCCCCTTCACCAGTCCCCCTTAAGCAGACTCAGACCCCCTTTCCCCAGTCCCATGTTCTTTTTACTCAGTCCACTCAGTACTCATCTCCCCCCTTCACCCCTTAATCAGACCCTCCCCCCTTCACCAGTCCCCCTTAATCAGACTCAGACCCTACACTCTAATCTACTCGTCTTTTCCATATTTCAGAAATCTGGAAAAGCTGAGTAGATTAGAGTGTGGGATTTGCAGAAATCAGGAAAAGCTGAGTACATGAGAGTGTAGGATTTGCAGAAATCTGGAAAAGCTGAGTAGATTAGAGTGTAGGGTTTGCAGAAATCTGGAAAATCTGAGTACATCAGAGTGTAGTATTTGCAGAAATCTGGAAAAGCTGAGTAGATTCGAGTGTAGGATTTGCAGAAATCTGGAAAAGATGAGTAGATTATAGTGTAGGGTTTGCAGAAATCAGGAAAAGATGAGTACATGAGAGTGTAGTATTTGCAGAAATCTGGAAAAGCTGAGTAGATTAGAGTGTAGGGTTTGCAGAAATCAGGAAAAGCTGAGTATATTATACTGTAGGGTTTTGAAGAAATATGTGTCCAGGCTGAATACATAACACTGTAGGGTTTGAAATATGGAAAAGCTGAGTAGATTAGAGTGTAGCGTTTGAAGAAATCTGTGTTCAGGCTGATTACATAACAATGTAGGGTTTGAAGAAATCAGTGTCCAGGCTGTAAGGCTGCAGCAGTGAGCAGAGCAGAGCGAGACTGCACACACATCCCTATCAACCAATCACAGTGTCTCAGCACAGTGACTCAGCAGCACTTTCATCAGCTGTTTGGGACACAGAACGCTTCAAGACACAGCTTTCTTCACTACACCGGCCTGTTACCCTGCGAGCTGTGTTGGCCGCCCGGTGCCCATGTTGCTATGGCGCCCTGTGCGGAGGCACAGCTCGCACACCCCAAAGGCCAGCCCTGTATACAGCACTAAACTAAATTTTCAAGTATCCCATGTAGTCCTTTGTGACGGACCCATCTGCTGGTTACCCACTTGGCCCCAATTGGAACGTTGTGGTTAACATCAGACACCTCTCCATTCCATTCGTACGGGTGGTCGTCGTTCGCCGACCACGAGGCGGCGGCTGTTTTTGGGACCCGAGGAAAAATCAGCAGTGTTCGGTACAAATCCTTTGCAACTAAAAACGGACCCTTTATTTAACACCGCTGGAAGCTGCCGCCTGCCTTCTATTTCGTCCTTTATATGTTTCAATGTGTTTTCTTGTTGTGTTCTGGGATGGCGATTGTCTCTGTCCTGGGAGATAATTGGATTTCTTCGTCCTGGGAGATAATTGGATTTCTTCATCCTGGAAGATAATTGGATTTCTTCCCAGTTGTCTGGGGGATAGAGAGGAGGGAGGTATGGGTAAAGTGGGAAGGGCTTATGTTGAAGCCACTGCGATTGGCTACTGTCCACTATGTTTTACAGTCTTCCATCAGGTCCCCTAGGGGAGTTTCCACCTGGTGGAGACCTGCATAAATACCGGGTAGGTAGCCCCATTAAATTAATTCCTGTGTGACCCTCAAGTCGGAGCTGGTCTCGCTTGTGGGGGGGGGGGATTAATATTGGGACAGCGCTTTCGTTATTCCTAGCTATGGAAAGAGTTTGACTGATTTGCTGATCGGGAGCGGCCGCGTTCGTATCCTCCGGTTGGGAGTTGGACGGTTGGCTGGAACCAACCTGCGTTCCTGGAGAAGGGGATCATTCCAAGCGGCGGCTTCCTCTACCTGTCGGGGAGTGTCGTAACATCCTTATTTTAATCTGTGCAATCATACTGGAATCAAACAGCCAAACAAAATCTATATATGAAGTGATACAGGATATATCTGTTATATACATATTTACTATTTAGTAGTAAAATTAAAATTTGCTGCATTTTTTTTTACAAATGCATAAATAAATAAAGGTTGTGAAGATCACTGTTGGTCTACAGGACTCATTTATTTTACATAATATTTTACTATATATATTTTTGGGGGGATATTTTTTTTCATATTCCATAGTTTCACCACAAAAGTACCAGGTGACTTGACAGAATAAAATCTAACCAATAAACCTCACAAGTCTAACTGAATCATTATGCCATCTGCATTGGTGACATTTGCCATGTGGAAAGCGAGAAGAAATATTTAGCAGAGCAGTGTTTGTCTGTCTTTTTACTATTTCAGTGAAAGGTTAAATTAACTATATGAATTCTTCTAAAGCAACAGTGCTCTCTGGTGGCGTTCACATAGGCTTCGTTTTCTACTGTCTCCCAGGCAAAGAACATTGTAAAGAATAAGTAAATAAAAGATAAACAGATACATTCGATGATAAATAAATAGATAGATAGATGAAAGCATAGTAAAGCACAGTTATATGTCAGAGATATAAATTTAAAAAATACATTTCTAGTTGCAGAAATATTTTTTTTTTCAAATGTCCCTAATGTCCCTATTAGCAATGTGGTTTGTGTATTATATATTTGTGTCAATGGTAATTTCTCCGTATTTTTATAGATGAAATGAAATGAAAGAACTGCATCTGCCCATTGTATATAATATTGAAATCAGAATGACTGTCCCAGAATGTCCCCTACGCTCCGGCAAGGCCTCTGCTTCCCCGGCATCCTCGCTCTCATGTCGCCGCCATCACGTTGCTATGCACACCGCTCCTATTGGATGACGGGACGGCGAGCGCAGCGACGTAATGACGACGATGGAGAGCGCCGACATTGCAGGGGATCCTGAAGAGGACGCGCCGGAGCCCCGAGGACAGGTAAGTGATCATCAGCGGACCACACGGGGCACCATAAACGGCTATCCGGTGGCAGCTGAAGCAGTCTGCGCTGCCGGATAGCCGTTTATGCGATGGCCCCAACATACAAAAGCATCGTATGTTGATGCTGCCTTCAACATGCGATGGCCTCTGAGAGGCCATCGTATGTTGAAATGATCGTATGTCGGGGCCATCGTAGGTCGGGGGCGTCACTGTATATATATATATATATATATATATATATATAAATACCTTAAATCAATGTAATTATTTATCCGGGAATACTTTAGATTCTATAATAATAATTTTTTGCAAGCAATGAGAATGCTTGATGGGCCAAAATACATTTAAATGCAGCTACTGATTTGTGCTGGAGCACTTGCATCTTCTCCACTTAACTAGAAGATATACTGGGATGGAAAAAAAAGTCCAAAAAGCACTTCAAAGCACTTGAGTGCTCTATAATGACAACGTACCCATCTCTGATGTGACACTGTACTTACTCACCGCCAGAAGTTAATGAGTAAAATTGTTGTATTTTGGTGCAGGTATAGTATTATCTACCATAAAAACTGTGAAAGTAAAGAATAATGTAGATATCATGATTTCCTTTTTTGAACATATTGAGATCTTCACATAACTGTATGGGAGCTGCCAGAGGTGCAAAATAAACCCCTTACTATCTGTTTGAAGTGTCTGTAAAATGACATTTTAAACTTAAAAAAAAAAAATATATATATATATATATATATATATATCAAGGCTGGTTTGTGAGTCACTCACCCAATGCACGCCCAGCTCGCCTCCTGTGCCGTAGACCGGCCGGTACCGCCTCCGGCTACTCACTTGTGAAAGAAGAAACAAGGTCCGGCACTAGGTTGCAGGTAAAAACTTCTTATTCTTTTATTTCAAGATTCTGCAGTACAGGGTAGAAAGTCTGACGCGTTTCGCTAAAAAGCTTAATCGTAGACTGCCGTACAATCACAGGGGACAACTTAAAATACCGGAGGTGTAAGTCACTTGACTGACCTCGTCATTGTTAATAACATGTTACATATAAAACCTGGAATTGGAATCCATTCAGAGCACTTAATTGTCGTGTCTGTTCACACTCTTGGATTATATATATATATATAATCTTTCCCTAGCAGACACAACAGAACCTTAAAGGGTTATTCTTGTCAAACAACCTAAAGGCATATTGAACTGCTGTATTGCATACAAAGTGTGTCGAGGAGCAGCGCTTTAGACCAAGCATACTCACCTACTTTTAGTAAGGGTTCACTTATCCAGGTCTGCCATCAGGTGAAGGTCCGAGCTGAACACTAAGGCCTAGTTCACACCTAGATACCACAATGACATGAAAGAAAGAGGCACTGCTTATTGCAGAATATTATTCTACTAACTAACAGTAACTAACTGCTAACAGTAAGTCACAGAGTAAAATGAGCTACTGAAGTTTGGATGACGTAAATCTGTGAGTAAATGAAGAAAGGTAGTCCAGCAGTCCCTTAAAACGTAGATCCTTTATTGCACTTTTCTTTAAAAATACAGAGCACACACCATGCACCTTCACCTGGTCAGCAAACTACTCCTATGGACGCGTTTCGAACACATGCGCGTTCTTGATCACCCAGTAAATCTACAGTTCCCAGTATCACCTAAATACTACCATACTCTGTGCCCCTAAATACAATACTGCCACATACTGTGCTCCTGAATATAATACTGCAACATATTGTTTCCACTACCCTTAACCCCTTAAGGACGCAGGGCTTTTCCGTTTTTGCATTTTAATTTTTTCCTTATCACCTTCTAAAAATCATATTGCTTTCAATGTTGCACCTAATATTTCATATTATGGTTTATTTTTGTGCCACCAATTCTACTTTGCAATGACATTAGTCATTTTACCAAAATATCCATGGTGAAGCAGAAAAAAAATTCATTGTGCGACAAAATTGAAGTAAAAATGCCATTTTGTAACTTTTAGGGGCTTCCGTTTCTACGCAGTACATTTTTTTGATAAAATTGACATCTTATTTTTATTCTGTAGGTCCATACTGTTAAAATGATACCCTACTTATATAGGTTTGATTTTGTCGTACTTCTAAAAAAATCTACATGCAGGAAAATCTACATGCAGGAAAATGTATATGTTTAAAATTGTCATCTTCTGACCCCTATCACTTTAATTTCTCCGCGTATGGGGGGCTCATTTTTTGCGCCATGATCTGAAATTTTTATTGATACCATTTTTATATTGATCAGACTTTTTGATTGCTTTTTATTCATTTTTTCATGATATAAAAAGTGACCAAAAATACGCTATTTTGGCCTTTGGAATTTTTTTGCGCGTATGCCATTGACCGAGCGGTTTAATTAACAATATATTTTCATAATTTGGACATTTCCTCATGCAGTGAAACCACATATGTTTAATTTTAATTTTACACTGCACATACCAATCTCATACACAGATCATTGCCGTGCATTGACACAGCAAAGATCAGTGTTATCGGCGGTTGATTGCTCAAGCCTGTATTTCAGGCTTGGAGCAATCAATCACCGATCGGACACGACGGAGGCAGGTGAGGGGACCTCCTGTCGTGTTCTAGCTGATCGGGACATCGCGATTTCACAGCGATGGTCCCGATCAGTCCGACTAAGCTGCAGGGAAGCTTTTATTTTCCTTTTAGATGCGGGGATCAAATTTGAATGCCGCGTCTAAAGGGTTAATAGCCCACGGCACAATGATCGTGCTTCACTCTATTAGCCCAGGTTCCGGGCTTTCATTAGCCACCGGGACCTACTGGTAAGACGTGGGGTCACGGCATGACCCTGCGTTATATACCGGGACCGGGCGCAGGGCGTACAGGTACGCCCTGCGTCCTTAAGAGGTTAATTAATTTTGCTACTGCCCCCCAAATTAACTGTTCCACTGTCCCCTCTAATTAACTATGCCATATCCCCTTGAATAATCTGTGCCACTGCTTCCCTAAAGAACTGTGCCACTGCTTCCCTAATGAATTTCAGGTAACTTTCCATTTGCGACGACTGGGGCAAGGAATCCTGGGAAGGTGGGAACAAGGGTCAGTGGGATGAACCTGAATCACATGCAGCATGCAGCCTATCAGCAGCCAACCACACCTGTGATATCACAGCCCTATATAATTGGCAGCCATCTTGCGGCCACTGACATCAGCGTTCTATTGCAGAGAGAGAGAGGGACAGAGCAGTGTGTTGCACATACAGCAGTGATTCACCTGATTCACCTGAAGACCAAATCCAGCCTAGAAGCACTGATAGGGAAGGGAGAGAGATTGAGAGAGAAAGTGCCATTGCAGGTGTATTACAGCAGAGATTCACCTCAAGCATAAATCCAGCATAAAAGCACTAACAGGGAAAGGAGTGAGATTGAGAGAGAAAGTTCAATGTTGGGTGCATTACAGCAGTGATTCACCTCAAGCCCAAAGCCAGCCTAGAAGCACAGATAGGGAAGGAGTGAGATTGAGAGAGATAGTGCAATTTTGGGTGTAGTACACAGCGACTGTGTGCTGCAGCACTGGTGTATACAACAACTGAAAAGCTAATAGTAGCCAGCCAGTTAAGGTGAGTAAAGCACTAAAAGCATATTGTCCTCTATTAAGTGTAACCTGAGCATACATCTAAGTGGTGTACCATTTTGTTCCTTTTAAAGTCTCAAGGGCCTAGTTACTGTGAAAGGCCAGCCAAAAGTAGACACCTACTGATGTTGTAGACAAATACTGTTTTAAGTGTACTGGAGCACATTGTACTATACTCATAAATGCATACCACATATGCACATCTACATAGTGTACCATTTTGTTCCTGTTAAATTCTTAAATGCATAGTTACTGTGGAAGGCCAGGCAAAAGTACACATCTCCTGCTGTTCTAGACAAATACTGTTTTAAGCATACTGGAGTGCATGGTCCTCCCTTCATAAGTGCATACCACATACATACGTCTAAGTGGTCTACTATTTTGTTCCTGTTAAATTCTCAAGGGCCAAGATACTGTGAAAGGCCAGCCAAAAGTACAAACCTGCTGGTGTTGTTGACAAATATTAATTTAAGCATACTGGAGGGCAATGTACTCCCCTCATAAGTGCATACCACATACATACATCTAAGTGGTGTATCATTTTGTTCCTGTTAAAGTGCAGCTGTCATGAAATCTGGGTGCAATAACCTGCACACAGCCTTTCTACTGTGTGCAGGTGGTGTGTATAGCAATGTTTTACCTAATATTTGCAGGCTTTCATGACCCCAAAAAATGCTTTTGATCAAAGCCACTGACGGTCGGATGCCCCGCCGCCACAACACCCACCCCCTGTACATTAGCGCTGGGACCTCTGTGTGAATGACACACAGGTCCCAGCACATGCACCCTTCTGATCACCTTTTTTGGCTGGTTATTATACTCATGCCTGTTGTCTTATTTCTTCTCTCTGGTGGAGATGCACATGCAAGCAGGACAGTTCCCAACACTAGGGACAGAGAGGAAGCGCGCTCTCTGCACCTAGCACTGCCCAGGCGCACCGAAGAGGAAGACAGCAGCGGTTGCGAGCGCTAGCTGGGGGAGCGAGAGCTTGCCTGGATGACACACAGCGGGGCACACGTTAGATGAGCTGAAGGGCGCAAGTGCTGGGACCTGTGTGTCAATCACACAGTGGTCCCAGCGCTGACATACAGGGGGTGGGCATGGCTTACCTCGCGCCACACCTATTCGACCGTCAGTGGCTTTGATCAAAAGCATTTTTGGGGGTCATGAAAGCCTGCAAATATTGGGTAAAACATTGCAATACACACCAACTGCATACATTACAAAGGCTGTGTGGAGGTTATTGCACCCAGATTTCATGACAGTTGCACTTTAAAGTCTCAAGGGCCTAGTTACTGTTACTGCTTAATGTTCATCATACAGACAAATAAATACATGAATAAAATGCCAAAGTACACATTAGAGGGCAGGGCTTAGTGACATCATGACAGGTAAGACACATATAGCATTAATCATAACAATGCTGTATTGATGCTATATGTGTCTTATCTGTCATGATGTCACTAAGACCCGCCCCCTAATGTGTACTTTGGCATTTTTTCATGTATTTATTTGTCTGTATGATGAACAATAAGCACCCTGATCTCAGGAAGGGAGGGTACCTCCCGAAACGTGTCATCTCATGTTTTTTATTTTTATCCAATAAATATGGTTCCACTGTGAACCTTTTAAACAATATCCAGTCTATCCTGTTCATTCTGAGGGAACCACAGCGCCATCTCTAAAGGGTTCTTTTCTCAAGTTTCTCCTCATCTGTATCCAGGACAGATGTACAGCTGGTCCTGCAACCCAGAAGGCAAGCAGCAACCATCTCTGGACTCCGTACCCCATTATCACTGGGGTGAAAGGCTTTTATTGATCTTCTCTAAGGTGAGCGGCCATCTATACGTTTTTTGGGCCAAACCCTGAACCCCACTGCACCTGTTGCCAAGGGTAATGCGCTAGAGGCTGGCATTGGTCCCACACCTTTTTTTTTCTATACAGATTCTAGTTACTGTGAAAGGCCAGCCAAAAGTACACACCGTCTGGTGTCGTAGACAAATACTATTTTAAGCATACTGGAGCGCATTGTACTCCCCTCATAAGTGAAGACCACATACGTACATCTAAGTGGTGTACCATTTTGTTCCTGTTAAAGTCTTAAGGGCCTAGTTACTGTGAAAGGCCAGCCAAAAGTACACGCCTGCTACTGTTCAAGAAAAAAAATCCTGTTTTAAGTGTAGTGGAGCTTACTGTACTACCCTCATACACATTAAGTATGTCAGGCAGAGACGTGCCAGGATGTGCACAGAGGAGTAACAGAGGCCAAATTTCATCAGGCGCAGACATTACCAAAACAATTTTATGGAAATCTATTTAAAATCTTCAATTTAAATTTGAAAATATATCTTTATAGGGGTATTCCAGGAATTATTTTTATTTGACTATGCTACAGGGGCTGTGAAGTTAGTGTAGTTCATAATTTAGTGTCTGTACCTGTGTGTGACAGTTTTCTCACAATTCTTCTGTGATTTTCACTCCAATATTTATTTTTACCAGCATACAAAATGACTGTTGTCTCAGATTTTTCCCAGCTTGCAATGTGGCCGAGACCTGACTCACTAGTCAGCTGATGACAGGGAGTCTGTCTGCTTTACTGGCTGTAGGGATCGCTTGGTGGGAGAGAGATCAATCTGTAACTAATGCAACAGGTGTAGGCACCTTGATTGAATTGATGCAGCTCATTTATGTTTCAATAGGTGGGGTGGCTGATGTGTGGGAGGGAGGAAATGGAATCGTGGGATTTGTAGTAAAAAAAAAGAAAAGTCAAACAGGAAATACCAGTTCCGAAAAAGCTAGCCACAGTGTTATGGTAATCTGAGAACATAGCTTTTTAGCCCCAAGACAAGTGCAGATCCTTCCTAAGCATGTCCATTACTGCCTGCCAGGTATGTACTAAAATCACCTTATTGTGGATAACCCCTTTAATCTTTTCAATTGTGAGGCCCTATGGTCTCCTCTTGCTGCTGCCACCTCCAGGCTTGGTCATTCTGCCACTCTATGGTCTTCTTATGCTGCTGCCACCTCCAGGCTGTGTCATTGTGCCATCATATGGTCTCCTTATGCTGTTGGCACCTTAAATTAAACTTTAAAAATTGTAATCTATCTAAAATCTTCTATTTAAATTTTTAAAAATATCTTTAATCTTTTCTATTGTGAGGCCCTATGGCCTTGTCGGACTGCTACACCTTTAGGCTCTGTCATTGTGCCGCCATGTGATTCCTTGTTATATTGGGGTTTGTGGTCATACAGTATTAGTTCAAAGTAAATGCTTCAAGCACCTGGGACATTTAACTCGTGAATCTAATCAAAATCTTAAATTTAAAAAAAATTGATGTAATCTTTTCAAGACTGAGGGCCTATAGTCGGCGACATCATATATTATCTGTGGAATTACCACAAGAATCCAATCAAACAGGTTGGAGTGATAACAATGACCCATAACTGATTAAAGGAAACATTCACACTTTCACAGTTTAGGGGGGGGGGCTGAGAGGCAGGGGGTGAAACAGGTGGTTACTCTCCTGGCAGAGGACCACCAGCTCGATTTTAAGATACAAGTACAAGCTTTTTCACTGCAGCCACTTCTAACTTTATTATGCGCCCACTTATCCAATGACACAGAAGCTGAATGTGCTCCTGTCCAAGTTGCTGGGGCCACAGTCCCTCCATTTTGAAGTGGACACTCAGTCATGAGCATGGGGGTGCGCTGAGAGGCTGGGGCTGGTACAGGCAGTAGCTGGCCTCGCGGCGGACCACCAGCTCGATTTTAAGTTACAGGTATGAGCTACGTAAGTTACAGGTACAAACTTATACACTGCAGCAAATTTTACACTATTGGAGCTGGAACCAGACTTGCCCTCCAATGGGTCCTCAATAGAGATGAGCGAATCAAATTGGACTAATCAAATTTAAAAAAAATTCACTCCTCTCTAGTCGTCGTCATACATTATCTGGAATTACTACAAGAATCCAAGGAAACAGGTTAGAGAGATAACAATGAAGCATAACTGATTAAATTGAACATTTGCAGTTCAACACAGAGTAAGACAGTCGGTGGGGGGGGGGGGGGGTTGAGGCAGGGGCTGGAACAGGTGGTAGCTTGCCTCGCGGCAGAATGCCAGCTCGATGCTCACTCAAAAAATTCAAACTAAATTCAAACTAAATTAATAAATTCAAAATAAATTAAATAAAAATTACATAAGAAAATATCTATCATCCCTTCAATTTTGACACCATATGGTCTCCCTGCTGCCACTTCCAGACGCTCTGCGGCAGTGATTTTAATAGCGATGCTTTTAATCTGCATGTCATACTGAATAACAGTATTATTTCACTAACACATCACACTCCCTATGCATGTTACGACAAGGCAAAGTGTTCTACACCCTATTGAGGCTTTTTGTAGCCCAGAAATAGCAGTTTTTAAAAGTGATCCTCCGCAAATTTATTCGGACCAAAACTAATTCAAACATTCGCTTATCTCTAACAATACTATATATTCACAATGATGAATACTGAAGTCACTCCACTGCAGCACTAATGGCAATGAAACAATGATTTAAGAAATACACTATAGTGGAGGACGTAGAATAATCCTAGTGTCAAGTTGTAACGATTCTATCAAAGCAAAGTGCTATGGATGGAAATACAATAGCAGTCAAGATAATATAAACATGTGTGATAGGTCATACCAGCCAGATGGTGGGAGAAAAAAGTGCAAAAGGTAAGCAAATTTCGACCTAATGCCCATGTGTTCCGTCACTACATGTTGTCACGATTCGGCAGGCTGGAGGTGGATCCTCTGTGTCAGAGAGGGTTTGGCGTGGACCGTGTCGGTGGACCGGTTCTAAGTAGCTACTGGTTTTCACCAGAGCCCGCCGCAAAGCGGGATGGTCTTGCAGCGGCGGTAGCAACCAGGTCGTATCCACCGGCAACGGCTCAACCTCTCTGACTGCTGAGATAGGCATGGTACAAGGGATAAGGCAAGAGCAAGGTCGGACGTAGCAGAAGGTCAGGGCAGGCAGCAAGGATCGTAGTCGGGGCAACGGCAGGAGGTCTGGAACACAGGCTAGGAACACTCAAGGAAAGGCTTTCTCTGGCACAAGGGCAACAAGATCCGGCAAGGGAGTGCAGGGGAAGTGAGGTATAAGTAGGGAGTGCACAGGTGGAAACTAATCAGCTAATTGGGCCAGGCACCAATCATTGGTGCACTGGCCCTTTAAGTCTCAGAGAGCTGGCGCGCACGCGCCCTAGAGAGCGGAGCCGCGCGCGCCAGCACATGACAGCAGGGGACCGGAACGGGTAAGTGACTTGGGATGCGATTCGCGAGCGGGCGCGTCCCGCTGTGCGAATCGCATCCCCGACGGCCATATCAGTGCAGCGCTCCCGGTCAGCGGGACTGACCGGGGCGCTGCAGGGAGAGAGACGCCGTGAGCGCTCCGGGGAGGAGCAGGGACCCGGAGCGCTCGGCGTAACAGTACCCCCCCCCCCCTTGGGTCTCCCCCTCTTTTTGGGACCTGAAAATTCTTTAATCCGGAAGACGTCTGAGGACCCGGAGACCGGAGTAGCTTCCTCTAGGCATTTAATTTCAAAGGGTCCAAGGTAACGTGGTCCCAGATAAAAACTGGGGACACGAAAGCGGATATACTTGGCGGAGAGCCACACAAAAACAGGAGGAGCTCTTCTCTTTTTTCCGGCAAGCTTCTTCACCCGGGATGAGGCTAGTATGAGGAATTTTAGAGTCTTTTTCCAGATGGTGGCGAAGCCCCGGGAAACCACATCAACAGCGGGCACACAAGAAGGCGTGGGGGTAGGGAGGGAGGGAAGAGGGTCAAGCTTGGCACGGGGCAGAGTGTTAACAGGACGGGGGCTGTGAGGAGGAGACACAGCATAGTCCAGATAGGCCTTGGGAAGACCAGGTAAAGGAGGAGACACAGAGGTTTGACTGACGGGACTGGGAGCAGACGTGAGGCATTTTCTGTGGCAAGAAGCACCCCAGCTCTTGATCTCCCCGGTGGTCCAGACAAGGGTAGAGGAGTGGCGTTGGAGCCATGGCAGACCGAGGAGGACTTCAGAGGAGCATTTGGGCAAAACAAAAAGTTCAATTTTTTCGAGATGAAGTTCCATGCTCAAGAGCAGGGGTTCTGTGCGGTAACGCACAGTGCAGTATAGAAGTAAATCTTCTTTCTTTCTGCGGCGAGTCCTCTCTTCAGGGGTCAGACGAGACCGATCCACTTGCATAGCCTCCTCGGCGGGAGGCACAGGGGTGGATTGCAAGAGATACTGTGAGAGAGGTGCTCCGAGCGGTGTGGCACATGGCAGGGCCTTCCCAGGCAGGAGACCACGGCAGAGTCTAGAGTCCCCATCAAATTTGTCCGGCAAGGACAAGCAGGGGTTAGGAGTGGCCGGTCGCTGCGGAGGAGTTGCAGGAGCCGGCGGAGGAGATGGTTGTTGCTGTTGCAGCTGCTGTGTCTGTGACTGAAGTTGCTGTATCTGCGGCAGCAGCTGCTGTATCTGTGACTGAAGTTGCTGTGTCACGGTGGTCAAGTATGCCAGCTGGTGATTTCGTTGGGTGATCATTAGGGATTGCTGGGCAATCACCGTGGAAATGTCGGCAAGACTTGACAGCGGCACCTCAGCGGAATCCATGGCCGGATCTACTGTCACGATTCGGCAGGCTGGAGGTGGATCCTCTGTGTCAGAGAGGGTTTGGCGTGGACCGTGTCGGTGGACCGGTTCTAAGTAGCTACTGGTTTTCACCAGAGCCCGCCGCAAAGCGGGATGGTCTTGCAGCGGCGGTAGCAACCAGGTCGTATCCATCGGCAACGGCTCAACCTCTCTGACTGCTGAGATAGGCATGGTACAAGGGATAAGGCAAGAACAAGGTCGGACGTAGCAGAAGGTCAGGGCAGGCAGCAAGGATCGTAGTCAGGGGCAACGGCAGGAGGTCTGGAACACAGGCTAGGAACACTCAAGGAAAGGCTTTCTCTGGCACAAGGGCAACAAGATCCGGCAAGGGAGTGCAGGGGAAGTGAGGTATAAGTAGGGAGTGCACAGGTGGAAACTAATCAGCTAATTGGGCCAGGCACCAATCATTGGTGCACTGGCCCTTTAAGTCTCAGAGAGCTGGCGCGCGTGCGCCCTAGAGAGCGGAGCCACGCGCGCCAGCACATGACAGCAGGGGACCGGAACGGGTAAGTGACTTGGGATGCGATTCGCGAGCGGGCGCGTCCCGCTGTGCGAATCGCATCCCCGACGGCCATATCAGTGCAGCGCTCCCGGTCAGCGGGACTGACCGGGCCGCTGCAGGGAGAGAGACGCCGTGAGCGCTCCGGGGAGGAGCGGGGACCCGGAGCGCTCGGCGTAACATATGTGACTTCTTCAGACAAAATTCTGATACATAAATCTGGGCAATTAAGCCTATATCTATGGATAACACATTTTTCTGATTATTTATACAATAAGGACTCTACATTTTTACATTTTACATTTAACTAAAAAGAGACAAAACATATTTTTGATATTAGTGATGTCAGGAAAATGTAAAAACAATGGAATTTAATACAATTGGTTAATACAAAAAATATGGAAATAGTGGTCAAATATGCCTATGCAAAATACAATGGGGCATATGTATTATTGAAAATGTGCCGTAGGTCTGGCATGAAATGCATATAAAAGCTGGTGCACATGCTGTGCTCTACATTTATTATGTGTTTTAGACACGATTTCAGTCCCAGTTGACAAAAAGGGTGTGAATTCTCTGAGGAGGCATGTTTATGTTTAACCCCTTAAGGACCAAGGTCATTTTTGGCCTTATAGACCAGAGCATTTTTTGCACATCTGACCACTGTCATTTTAAGCATTAATAACTCTGGGATGCTTTTACTTATGAATTTGATTCCGAGATTGTTTTTTCGTGACATATTCTACTTTATCCTTTATTTCATGAAAAAATTTAAAATTTTGCATTTTTCCAACTTTGAAGCTCTCTGCTTGAGAGGAAAATAAACATACAAAATAAATGATATATTGATTCACATATACAATATGTCTACTTTATGTTTGCATCATAAAGTTGACATGTTTTTACTTTTGGAAGACATCAAAGGGCTTCAAAGTTCAGCAGCAATTTTTCACAAAGTTTTCAAAATCTGGATTTTTCAGGGACCAGTTAAGCTTTGAAGTGGATTTGAGGGGTCTTCATATTAAAAATACCCCATAAATGACCCCATTATAAAAACTACACCCATCAAAGTATACAAAATGTTATTCAGAATCTTTGTTAACCCTTTAGGTTTTTCACTAGAATAGCAGCAAATTGAAGTAGAAAATTAAAAATCTCCATTTTTTTACACTAACATGTTCTTGTAGACCAAGTTCTTGACTTTTTACAAGGGGTAAAAGGAGAAAATGCTCGCCAAAATGTGTAACCCAATTTCTCTTGAGTACTTGAGTAAGGAAATACCTCATATGTGAGCGTAAAATGCTCTGTGGGTGCACTAGAGGCTCAGAAGCGAAGGAGTGACAATGGGATTTTGGAGAGTGAATTTTGCTGAAATGGTTTTAGGGGGGCATGTCACATTTAGGAAGCCCCTATGGTGCCAGAGCAGCAAAAAAACAAAAACAAAAAAAAAGCACATGGCATACTATTTTAAAATATACACCCCTCAAGGCATGTAAGAAGGGGTACAGTGAGCCTCAACACCCCACAGGTGTTTGACAACTTTTTATTAAATTCATATATGTAAATGAAAAAAATAAATTTGTTTCACTAAAATGCAGTTTTTTTCCCCAAATTTACCAATCTTTCAAGAAGTAGTAGGAGAAAATGCCCCCCAAAATTTGTAACCCCATTTCTTCTGAGTATGGAAATACCCCATGTGTGAACGTCAACTACAATGCTCAGAAGAAAAGCTTTTCGAGAGATAATTTGTTTGGAATGGAAGTGGATGCATTACATTGATCTCTGGAATCTGTGTGATTTCTAAGGGCTGACTAAGTGAGCCCTAAGCAATCTCAGAGCCAGGGAAGATGCAGAGGAGCAGGTAAGACCATGGGCTTCCCTAGCAACACATAGCCCCCCTGTGATTACATCGTAGGGGGAAATATGGAACCACTAGATACCAAGAAATAGCTGCATTTCATGTTTAAATGCAGTGATCTGTATGGATCATGGTATTTCACCAGTTAAATGACAGACCTCAGTGCGATCACTGAAGTCCGTCATTAACGGCAGATGTCAGCTGCTGATAGCAGCGGACATCTCCCAGTCTTGACGCGGACCTGACCAGTGGGCCCCTGTCATGTCCGCCCACCCGACCCATGATGTACATGTATGTCATAGGTCGGGAAGGGGTTAAATACAATTCTAACTGACATAGTTACAAATGGGAAACATATATGATCAACCCAGTGTAGGACAGTTCTTTGATCAGTTAGAAAGAAGATGTCACTATCCAGGTGTGCCAGTGTACATTTTTTCCGATAGAGTTTTTGAGTTTACAGCTCAGCTAGTGACTCTGCCATGGTTTTTGGTCCAGAAACAAAACTGATATGATTTAAAAAATTAGCTGACTGGAGTCACTAGCTGATTCTGTCCGACTCCTTGAAGTGAATTGGGTACAGATTGAGTAAGGCGGGGCAATGGCAGCAGACAGTTTTGAAATTCTCCTAATGGTTCCGGCTGCCATATACCCAAAACAGCCATTTTTTAGCTATAAAATAGCTATATAGGCAATTATGTCTTGCATTCTAAAGCTACACCAGAATGCACTGGAACAAAGAGTTGGATTTTTTTCTATGGAATCCTACATATATTTACAGATATTTAATTCCTTAGTAACCACCCATATGTATTTTTGTGGTGGTAATTAAGGGACTATTAGCCAGGCTACCTCCTTTTTACAGTGTCAGCCTAACCGCTCAGCATGACTCTCCCTTCGGGACTCTCTTACTCCATTCTCAGCATCCAAGTGTCTTATGAAGGCTCCCAGGTCTGCCATTGATGCTCCTGTATTGATCTGTACGACTGTTCCAGAAATATTGATGAAAAATAATATATGTGAGTTATTTGTTTGGTGTGCATGGTGCCTTCCCAAGCCCAGAGGTACACTGTCCAGCCAGCCTGCTTTTTCCTTGGCAATGTTCTCTTCTGCAATATTCATGGATTCTTTCCCTAAGCACGTAGGCTGTATGTGCTAAGAGATCTTTCTCACACATGGGCATAGTGACGCTCCAGGACGACCTACATGCTTAGGGGAAAAAGACAGAAATATTTATGTAGAAGGCATTACCAATGAAGAAGCTGGAAGGCCGGACAGTGCACCTTAGGGTTTGGGAATGCCCCAAGTGCACCAAACAAATCATTTACATATATACTGTATTTTCAATATCTCTGGAACGGGACATGGAAAAGAAAGAGGTGAAAACCTTTGTGCCCTCACTATAAGCCTGTACCAGCAAGTTAGTTCAGGTGACATTGGTGACAAATTCCCTTTAACCTCTTGGGGACTCAGGGCATATCTGTACATCCTTGCCCCGTTCCCGTGATAAAATGCAGGGGTCACACCGTGACCCCACGTTATATCGGGTCAGTCCCAGCATCTAACGGTTGCCGGGGCCCGGGGCTAATAGCGCACATTACCGATCGCGGAGATGCCCGCTATTAACCCTTTAGACGTGGGGTTCAAAGTTGATTGCCGTATCTAAACTGCAAAAAAGCATTCCTGGCAGCTCAGTTGGGCTGATCGGGACCATCGCAGTGAAACCGCGGTGTCATGATCAGTAAGAACACGAGCGGAGGGTCCGTTACCTGCCTCCTGCATGTCCGATTGGAGATTGATTGCCCCAAGCCTGAGATCCAGGCTTGAGCAATCGACCACTGAAAACACTGATTAATGCAATGCTATGGCTTTGCATTGAACAGTGCTGGCAATGAATGTACTGCATGTTATAGCTCCCTATGAGGGCTACAACAATGCAAAAAAAAATTATTTTATCCCTTCCCTAATAAAAGTTCAAATCACCCCCCTTTTCCCATTAAAAAAAAACATGTAAATAAAAACAAATATAAACATATGTGGTATCACCACATGTGTAAATATCCAAACTATAAAAATATATAGTTAATTAAACTGCACAGTTAATGGCATATGCGCAAAAAAAACAAAGTCCAAAATTGTGTATTTTTGGTCACTTTTTATACCATAAAAAATTTATAAAAAGCGATCAAAAAGTCAAAAACAAAAATGGTATAGATAAAAACTAACGGAACAAAAAATTAGCCTCATACCGCCCCATATGCTGAAAAATAAAAAAAGTTATAGGGGTCAGAAGATGACAATTTTAAACATAGTGCAAAAACGGAGTCCCCAAGGAGTTAAGTGTTCCCTTTATTTATTTATTTGAATGTTCCTGTTCTTCTAAAAAAAAACTTTATACATTTGACATTGTTTCTCTTTTTAACTTCCCTCCCAGAAAGAGTTTAAAAAAAATGATATGTACCAAGAATAGTGCCATTAAGACATAAAACTTGTCCCACTTAAAAAAAAAAAAATAATAAATTCACTGTGTCATCTGAAAAATTAAATACTGCAGCTCTTGGAGTGATAAAATAAAAAGTTAAAGAAATGAAAAATGGATTCGATATTAAATGGGTACTCAGGTGGAAAACTTTTTTTTTTTTAAATCAACTGGTGCCAGAAAGTTAAACAGATTTGTGAATTACTTCTATTAAAAAATCTTAATCCTTCCAGTAATTATTAGCTGCTTAATACTACATAGGAAATTATTTTCTTTTTGGAACACAGTGCTCTCTGCTGACATCATGACCACAGTGCTCTCTGTGGACATCTCTGTCCATTTTAGGAACTGTCCAGAGCAGCATATGTTTGCTATGGGGATTTTCTCCTACTCTGGACAGTTCTTAAAATGGACAGATATGTCAGAAGAGAGCACTGTGCTCGTGATGTCAGCAGCGAGCACTGTGTTCCAAAAAGAAAATAATTTACTCTGTTGTATTCAGCAGCTAATACGTACTGGAAGGATTAAGATTTTTTAATAGAAGTAATTAATAAATCTACACAGTGGAACAAAGAACTGAAGAGGAGGGCACCACGTCAGTTGCTACTAAGGCCAGAAGGATACATAAGCGGAGGTGGTTGGGGATCCTGTGAGAGGCTTGACACCTGCGGGGTGCATGCGAACAGGCTTCCATCCAGCCTGTTCAGCCTGATCTTCTCCCGATGCCCCGGACCTCCGGACGTATAGACGCCAGTTATGCGGTGAGCGCATGCTATTGTTATTTGTATTCCATTAATTTACAAATCTGTTTAACTTTCTGGCACCAGTTGATTAAAAAAAAAAGTTTTCCACCGCAGTACCCCTTCAAGGCCTAAAAAAGACTGTTCACTAAGGAGTTAAATTGATAGTTTTTATTTTTGTTTTGTTTTTTTATATTGGAGGTTTTACTTAGGACTTGCAAGTGACTATCGGGATAAGTATTTCAATGACCTCCAAACTCTATTATCTGGAAAAACCACAGTTCAATTTATTGTATTGATACAGTACATCGATACAGACTGGACAAATAAAAAGTGTTAAATCTAAACCTATCATGTGCATGATGTGAAATCTAATTTTAGAATGTTTTTTGCCCTCTCCTCCTTGTAAAAATCAAATCACAAGTTAACAAAGAATTAAAGTCTGTATGTTGCCTGTCATAAATGATACTTTAATCTGTCGAGTGCTCTAATGAAATTTAATATTTGATGTTAAATTTTAGAAATATAATGAATATGTCTTTCCTTTATTATTGATGCTAAATCAGGGGTTATAATTTGTTCCAACAGA
This sequence comes from Hyla sarda, assembly GCF_029499605.1. NCBI lineage: Eukaryota > Metazoa > Chordata > Amphibia > Anura > Hylidae > Hyla > Hyla sarda. The sequence continues at coordinate 229,934,279 of NC_079192.1, forward strand.
ATTATGTTGAAATAGAGCGAATTAAATATTAAGAACACATCTCTTTCATTATTATCTTTTAATGAAATATGAAATAATGTCTACTGTCAGCTAGGAATTTAGAAATGTATTTTTCCATACATAAATAGTTGTGGACATACGTTATGTTTTTGACTTGTCGCATAGTGCACTGAGATCCCAAATGCATTTAACAGCTCATACATAGCATGTCTACTGTGGGTCTTATAAAGATCAAAAGTTTCCAAATGTTCATATAAAGCATTTAAATCTTTACTGTCATTAAAAACTACATTTGATGTGTCGATCGGACATGTAAAAAGTTGATTATATCGGATCTAATTCCTGAGACCCACTACGATTTTGAGTCATTTTCCGGGGGAAGCAAGCAGCATTGTGGGCTGCTCCCTGGTGGCCAAGAGATCCGTCGTCCACTTCTCTGTATAGAATGAGGCCAGTGTGATCAACAATTTTTTGACATGTCTGATGGACAGATAAGTAATAAATTACATATCAACTTGGTTGATATTTAAATTACATTGCCATGCTAACATGTCACTGTAAGAATTGGCACACAATCAAATTAGGATTGGGAAATTTTGTGATTTTTAATTTAAAAAAAGAAAGTGCCATTTAAGCTATGTTGACCTAGCTGACAGCAGAATAAGATAAGCATGGTGGCTAACTGGGGTGATTGCATGTATGTAATACTGATGGGGTGATGTGACTGGAATAAACTTTGTGACGCAAGGGTAGTGTTGACCTCCACACTCCAAGGGTAGTAGTTTCCTGGGTCAAGCGCTGAGGCAATAACGACCACAGATGCAGAGTTATGAAAATTACCCAGTTTTACTCAGGAACTTGTAAAATACACAAGAATGTTCATTAGAGAATGCTTCAGGGATCACTGTTGCTTCTGGGCACCATGAAACTTGTAGTCCTTCCTGTCTGACTAGCTTCTTGCTTTCTGAGTTGTATTTAGACTGATCTGGGTTTGATTGCACAGCTTATTAAAGACGTAGGAACTGACAAACACTGACTCTCAGATATAGGAATAATATATCAGGGCTTACCGCCAGGTTTGAGCAGTAGACTTATGGATTGAAGTTGCCTGAGACTTTCTATCTCCTGTTATCATTTTCTTTGTGAATAGGGTCTGAGGGCCCTCTTGGCTCTTCTCCACACTGCAGACTTGGTATGACTGGAATGGACTACTTGATCGTCAGAATCCTGTGAAGGGTGTTGTCGCTCTGGAACAGATTAGTTCTGTAACTGGATTTTCTTAGGCCTGTCCTCATGTGGTGAGATACAAGTCCACAGCAAAGGTCTAAAGGTGACCTCTACTCTTTCTATTTCTTAACTAACTCTAGACTAAACTAACCTCTTCCAGTCTAGCCAGATATAGGGGAACAGGGCAGCAGCCCCGATTGGCTAAACAAGCATTTGATCCCCTCGGCATCATCTTGCACAGACAGGTTAATCCCTTAGGGCACAATATATTATAAAGGGATAGCCGCTCATGTGAAATACAGGTTTTAACAGATTTCTGAGTAAAAAGCACTGTAAATCAATAGTGATGTCGCGAACATAACATTTTCAGTTCGCGAACGGCGAACGCGAACTTCCGCAAATGTTCGCGAACCGGGCAAACCGTCATTGACTTTAGGCAGCACATAGATTCCCCCATGTTAAGCAGCATATAGTTAGAGCCCCCCTTTAGGCAGAACATAGAGCCCCCCTTTAGGCAGCACATAGTTTCCCCCATATTAGGCAGCACATAGTTAGATCCCCCCCTTTAGGCAGCACATAGATTCCCCCATATTAGGCAGCACATAGTTAGAGCCCACCTTAAGGCAGCACTGGTTTTATTTCACAGCCAAAAAAGTTTTTTTTTTTTTTTTTTGAACAACTGTCACACCAAATGTGATTTGCACTAGTGTGACAATAAGCAAAAAGGGTTACCAGCGGAGTTCCCCTTTTAAGCAGAAGTCCACAACCAGTTGCAAGACACACGGACTGAACTTATAGCCCTTTTAATACTGTAGTTAGTTGCTTGAAGGAAATTAAGTTTTACACCGGAGTACCCCTTTTAACCAGCGGTTCCCTCACAACCAGGGTGCCTCCAGCTGTTGCAAGACACACGGACTGAACTTATAGCCCTTTTAATACTCTAGTTAGTTGCTTGAAGGAAATTAAGTTTTACACCGGAGTACCCCTTTAACCAGCGGTTCCCTCCCAACCAGGGTGCCTCCAGCTGTAGCAAGACACACGGACTGAACTTATAGCCCTTTTAATACTGTAGTTAGTTGCTTGAAGGAACTTAAGTTTTACACTGGAGTACCCCTTTTAACCAGCGGTTCCCTCCCAACCAGGGTGCCTCCAGCTGTTTCAAGACACACGGACTCATATTTGAGCCCTAAAAAGGGCTTTTTTGGGTGCTGTCCATAAAGCAGATGTTAGACTAGTGTTTTAGGAGAAAAGTGGACCCTGAATACACCACCTAGCAGCAACCTAGCTATTGCTTTCCCTATTACAGCAGGAGCAGCTTCTCTGTCCCTCCACTTTCTAAGCCTGCAGCATGCCGAATGAAGGTAAAATGGCGTCCGTGCAGGAGGTAGGAGGGTCTGGAAGGGAGGGACTGCTGCCGATTGGCTGTAATGTGTCTGCTGACTCTGACTCACAGGGTCAAAGTTTACCACAATGTTAAAGTATAGGGGGCGAATCGAACCCGGCGATGCAAACGCGAACATGCTAAGTTCGCTGGGAACTGTTCGCCGGCGAACAATTCGCAAAATCTCTATAAATCAATGTGTGTCTTGCTGTTTCCGCCTACACACAGTGATAAATTATGTTCCATATACACACTTATACACTATATTTAATATTTTTATAAATAGTTTTTAAGGTGTACACATAAAACCTCTATTTCATCATTGTTTTTGCATTTTTTACATTAACAATAAAGTTTATATTTGTTACAATTGTGATAATTGTATGTGATTTGTATTTTTTTTTTACGGTAAACTATATATGAAGAAATAAAAATAATAGACAGTATTCTAAAGCTTCTGTCACATGGATTCATCACATACAACCACCCCATTGTCTAGCAGCCTAACTCCCATATCAAACATACTTTTTTAGTTCAATTGTGTGCTTTTATTCTCTAAAAAAATACAGTTTTTGCTGTAGATGTGGCCAGTAGTCTACGGTGTCCAAGAGCTGTAATGCCTCTCTCCAATACATCAGACTGCTTTTATTGACAGAGGGCTCTCCTGCCGATGGGAGCCCTGTGTCTTTTATCTGCACATGCACCACTAATGAGGACAGCCACTAGAGGCAGCAAAGTAATTCTCCACCTTCAGGGATTGTGAAGCTTACCACAAGGTCACAGACAAAACACACAGGGCTAAAATCGGGCACAGGGCAAGAGAGCCCAATGTGTCAATCAAAGCAGCATGACATAGTGGAGACAAGGGACACAGAATAAACATTGTTTTTTCAATAATAAAGACATAAGATTACATTTAAAAAAATATATATGTTTGGCATGAGGGCACTAACCATTGCTAGGCTATAGGGGAGTTGTTTGTGTTGAATCTACATGCCAAATGCACTTTAATACGGATTAAACTACAGCATTAGGGTGCATTTTCTAATATTTTTTTCTTATTTTCCCATAGACACCAGTCAATGCTCAGCTTTCATTTTATGAGTATAAGCAAATAAAACAGTTTTTGTTTTAGACAGTTTTGATATATTTGCCCCATAGTTTTTATTATTGGCAATGACACCAAAGTGCCTGCGGGTTAGTGTCCATCCTGCTGTGCTACTTTTGGTCTCCCAAAAGGCTACTCATGCCAACACCTACAGTTTTGAAGAATGCTACACCAACAAGTTAAGAACAACCAAACTAGTGTTTGGTACCAAGTTAAGGAGGCTAGCAGTTCAATTGCAAGTCCTTGTAGGAGGAGGTACAGTTTCTTTGAAGGAACAATATTTTTTATCTTGTAGCAACAAACATTATAGTAGCTATTTTTTTTTTTTTAGACATTAACCATTTTTAAATCTTTCCTTTTGGTCTGATATACCAGACAGCCAGTAAAGGCCACGTGATTTTGTATTTACATGAAGAAAGTCATGGGAGACACACATAAGTATTTTAGGTGATTCTTTAATTAGGTAGGTAATAGAAAAACAGAACTTATTTTCTTTATGCTTTAGTGGGATTTTTTTTTCTTTTTTTCACACTATTATTGGTACAAAGGAAGCTACACGGACAAGGTGAAGGCGATAGATATACCTGTCTTCCATTACTCATGTTTTACTGCTATTTTACAATCATATAAAAGTTATCTTTCTACTTAAAATTATTGGTTGGGCTAAACTTGTAGCAAACAAGCTATGAGAGTAATGTTCATCTATATGCAACACAAACTGGAAAAATAAAAATAGAACAAAGAAATAAACTGTCAAAACATTCAAGATTTTTTTAAGTTGTACTTTTTCTCATGCATCTTTCATAGTTATTCCCAAAAGCCCATTTAAAGCCTACACTTTATATGGTAGTTTCTACAGCTAGGTCAACGGTTGAGGTCATGTTTGATGTTAAGACTCCGCAAATGTTTTCTGCAGGGCCCTTGAAATGCTATTACAACTGAATAAAAGCAAACCAGGAAACAAGGTAATAGGCTTTAAACAGAAAAATATAAGCTCAAAATATATCAAAGAAAGAATGTGTCATGTGATATTCATATTGTATATGTCTGGCTGCTACTTATTACAAATTACAACCAGTGTGACTTGTAAAGTAAATGTTGAACTTGTAAAGAATGTGTTAAAACAGCTGCTGTGTCAGTTTCATACCCTATCATTATGTCATGTCAATGATTTTATCAATAAAACAATTTCTATAAGCAATAAAATAATTCATTTAAATTGCTTAATATTAATACTAATGCTTTTAATTTCTCACCTACAGACCGATTGTAATTTGCAATGACATCACACATCATACCATAGAAATAACGGTAAAAAAACTAACAAAAAAAAATAAAAAATAAAATATATATATATATATATATATATATATATGTATATATATACATATATATATATATATATATATATATATATATATATATATATATATATATATGTATATGTGTGTGTGTGTGTGTGTAAGGCAAAGCTGAAAAATAAAAAACAAATATTGGTGGGGTTTAGTTTCCACCTAGTGCAATTTTCGGTAACAATGACACATTATCATTATTCTGTAGGTTCCTACAATAACTATTAACTTCACCAGCAAGATTAAAACCTTCATTTAACAAAATATTTATTGAAAATAAAGAGCATAAACGTGTTGTTAAAGGGGTACTCTGGTGAAAACCTTTTTTTTTTTTTTTAAATCAACTGGTGCCAGAAAGTTAAACAGATTTGTAAATTACTTCTATTAAAAAATCTTAATCCTTCCTGTACTTATTAGCTTCTTAATACTACAGTGGAAATTGTTTTCAGTTTGAAACACAGAGCTGTCTGCTGAGCACAGTGCTCTCTGCTCACATCTTTGTCCATTTTAGGAACTGTCCAGAGTAAAAGGAAATCCCCATAGCAACCATATGCTGTTCTGGACAGTTAGTAAAATGGACAGAGATGTCAGCAGAGAGCACTGTGCTCATGATGTCAGCAGACAGCTCTGTGTTTCAAAAAGAAAATAATTTCCGCTGTACTATTCAGTAGCTAATAAGTACAGGAAGGATTAAGATTTTTTTAATAGAAGTAATTTACAAATCTGTTTCACTTTCTGGCACCAGTTAATTTACTAAAAAAAAAAAAAAAGTTTTTCACCGGAGTACCAGAGTACCCCTTTAGCCTTAATACTACACCTACTGCACCAATTCTGTGTGCTGTCAAGCTATGATATATGATAAGTGAGTGTGTTGTACATGTAACAATATTAAGATTATATATATGCATTAGAGATGAGTACTTTTAAAAAGTTCTGTGCTGATGATTCTGAACTTGTTCTGCCCGAACCTGCACTACACCAGTAATCCAAAAATATTTGTTTAACAACGTATGGCCATGGGTAAATGATTGGTACCCACTGGTAACTAACAGGTTCAATAAAAATACACTGCACTAGTGGATTTGTTATGCTTTTTTAAATCATTGTGTAAAAATTATCCCTTTTTTTTTAAGGCAGATGACTGCTAATGTTTAGAGAGATATTAAAAGAAGCCATAGCAGAAAATTATTTACTGATAAAACTTAACTGAAAAGCTTTTCACATCTATTCAAAACTAAGGTCCTTTGTACAGAGAAGTACAATAACAAGTGTGAGGTGGCACCTCCTTTAACCCCTTAAGGACCCATGACGTACTGGTACGTCATGAGTCCGCTCCCATTCTATAACATGGGGCCACGGCATGGCCCCACGTCATAGCAGGTTGGGCCCGGCCTCTAACAACAGCCGGGACCGGTGGCTAATGGCGCGCGGCACTGATTGTGGTGCTGCGTGCTATTAACCCTTTAGACGTGGCTTTCAAAGTTGAACGCCGCATCTAAAGTGAAAGTAAATCATTTCGGGTTAGCTCAGGGGGCTGTTCGGGATGTCCGCGGTGAAATCGTGGCATCCAGAACAGCTGTGAGACAGCATGAGTGTCCCTTACCTTGCCTCCTGGTGTCCGATCGCCGAATGACTGCTTAGTGCCTGAGATACAGGCATGAGCAGTCAAGCGGCAGAATCATTGATCAATGGTTTCCTTTGAGAAACTATTGATCAATGTAAAAAATCAGTGTGTGCAGTGTTATAACCTCCTATGCAAAAAAAAGTGAAAAAAAGTGAATAAATATCATTTAACCCCTTCCCTAATAAAAGTTTGAATCACCCCCCTTTTCCATAAAAAAAAACTGTGTAAATAAAAATAAACATATGTGGTATCGCCACGTGAGGAAATGTCCGAATTATAAAAATATATTGTTAATTAATCCACTCAATGGCGTACGCGCAAAAAAATGAATAAATCAATAAGTCCAATCAAAACAAAAATGGTACCACTACAGATACAGATCACGGTGCAAAAAATGAGCCCTCATACCGCCCCATACGCGGAAAAATGAAAACGCTATAGGGGTCAAAAGATGACAATTTTAAGCGTTTAAATTTTCCGCATGTAGTTATGATTTTTTCCAGAAGTAAATCAAACCTTAATAAGTAGGCGAAGCGGAAAAACACACCAATAAGGCAGACCTAGATATAAGAAATTATTATTTACTCAAAAGTGAAGTGCCCAACATACAGTATATACAAAGATGAGCGTATTTAAAATATTAGACACAAACCACAAAGCGTGGGGGATGGGGGGGGATAAGGGTACAAGTGACTACACTAGAGTTCCTACCTATCTAGGGTGGATACTCCTGAACTAAGTGTGGATAGGGAAGGGAGACAAAATGTAATGATAATAATAGTACTAAATGAGCAAACCTCTCTACCAACGCGTTTCACCCGATAATAGATGGGGCTCATCAGGGAACGAGAGGAGGCCGAACAGGTAACACAGTAAAGATAAATCAGATAGCAGGATTAATGATCACATACATGTTAGTTGACATGATAAGTGGGCACAATTGATGTCAATACATAATATTAGATACAACAAATAAAAGAAGAGATAGGTTAGCACAGCGTCAGTGGGTCAGATGTAGTCAGTCAGGCAGTCACCAGGGGTTTGTACGGTCCAAAACTATGTTGTGCACATGGACAAAACTCCAAAATTATACCAAACTCAGATACACTATAATCTTGAAGCCCTAACTTAGGGCTATATATATGGCCAAATAATACCCCAATCAATTGGACAGATGCTTGATGAATGCAAGAATAATGCACATATGTAGTAAGACCCAAGAAAATAATCATGTGGAGCTGATGATATAACGATATAGCCCCAATCAGGGAGCACCAGGACCCAGCACCCGGACTCGTAGGTGCCGAGAGGACTAAGGATAGCAGTCAAAAAACTAAAACTTAGGTATGCCAACAGTTACCAACCAATAGGTATCCAGGAGATAAGGATTACACTGGTGCTGTCAGGGTTACAGCGTAGGGAAATCCCAAAAGATGAGGGAGAAACCAATGAGATCACAGTGCAGTGTACTATGGTGCTGTTATGTCCTTCATGGTGGCTGCTGGACCCCGATGGACGCTGCTTAATAAGTAGGGTATCATTTTAATTGTATGGACCTACAGAATAAATACAAGGTGCCATTTTTACCAAAAAAATGTACTGTGTAGAAACGGAAGCCCCCAAAATTTACAAAATGGTGTTTTTTTTGTTTTCAATTTTGTCTCAAAATGATTTTTTTTTTCCGTTTTGCCATAGATTATTGGGTAAAATGACTGATGTCATTACAAAGTAGAATTTGTGGCGCAAAAATAAGCCATCATATGGATTTTTAAGTGCAAAATTGAGAGTTATGTTTTTTAAAGTGAAATATGTAGAAGAAACCAAACGGCACTCACCAGAGATGGCACAGCGACACTTTAATTTCTCATGCATGGAGCCGCAGGTGGGTAGGACTCAGCGGTCGGCAGGGGGCGTGTGGGTCGTTTCGTGCGCAGTGACTTACTTCCTCAGCCAACGATCTCTGGTAAAACGAAAATGCAAAAATGGAAAAACCCTGGGTCCTTAAGGGGTTAAAGCAGCAATAAAGTGAGACTTTGTCAGGATTTTACAAAAATGATTCCCTCATCTACCCTTGTGCTGATGTAAGGAATTGTCAATTACTTCACTAAATTGATCTTCCCTCATGCACTCTTAGTAAGAACAAACATTATGCTATAAGGTAACATAAACTGGTACACAGGTATTTATAAAATATGTGATAGCCACAGTTCCCTGGGCATGGCCTCTTGCCTATGCAGGTTGCAGGAACATACTTTTTGATGTATTTCTACAATGGCAGGCCAATTATACTCATACTCATATATTGTCATGGGCCACAAAATACATAAGGTACAAGATACACCAGCCTCAGAAATGTACCTCAGGGTAGATTTTTTTTGTTAGACAGCATGTAATTTGTTTTGTGGAAGAGCAGATTTCTTAATCTAGGTATACACATGAGATAAATGTTTCCTAAAACAGTAGTTTTTTCCCCTCCATTTCAGGCAACCATCCTTTGTAAATGACATGCAAAATATTATTTGCAACGGACAATGGTGAACTTATGCCTGCCTAACATATTGTTGGAATTTTTTATTTTTTTTCACTTGTGGTCAGTCAAAAAAGTATATAGCACAATCTACCAAATATGGCAGATTATTACTTTGCGCAAATCCCCATGTTTTTTCTGGATAGTCCAGGATTATCGGCACACTACTCAAAAGACATAGCATCATCGGTAGAGATGAGAAAACTTTTGAAAGATTTGATTCGGCCGCATTGCAGAATTTTCCCCCAAAATTTGTTTCTGGTCAAATTTATTTGCGGCGAATCTATATTAAAAAAAGCAATTTCTGGCCTACAGAGAGCCTCAATAGGGGTGTAGAACACTTTGCTTTGTTCTAACACGCATATGGAGTGTGCTGGGGTACTTAATATTGTTATTCAGTATGACATAAAGATTACAGGCATCACTATTAGAATCACTGCCGCAGAGCGGCACAATGAAAAAGTCTGGACGTGGAATCAGTATGAGGAGACCATATAATGATTGAAGGACACAGTATGGAGGTGTTGGCCGCATGAGAACGAGACCATATAGTGACTGAATGACACAGCGTGGAGGTGTTGGCAGCAAGAGGAGACCATATAGTTGCTGAATGACACAGCCTGGAGCTGGCAGCAGCATGAGTAGACACTGTTACTACCATAAAATGTTTAGGCCCATGCCCAGGCCTAGCAGCTTCAGTAAACCATATATTGGCTGAATGACACAGCCTGGAGATGGCTGAATCATGAGGAGACCCTATGGTGGCTGAATGCCACAGCCTGGAGTTGGCAGAAAATTGAGGAGACCACTGAAATTAAAGATTTTGAAATTTAAGATTTTGAAATTGAAATTTTAACTCCCAAGTTTAAGTCTCCCGGGTGTGGGTACAAAGGACCAAATCTAACAATGAGTCATGTCACATGGCAGAACAATGACAGAGACTGGAGGTGGCATCAGTATGAGGAGACCATATAGTGGCTGAATGACTGCCTGGAGTTTGTGGCAGCATGGGGAGACCATATAGTGTCTGAATGGCACAGCCTGGAGGTGGCTAAAGCATGAGGAGACCATATAGTGGCTGAATGGAACAGCCTGGAGTTGGATGAAGCATGAGGAGACCATATAGTGTCTGAATGGCATAGCCTGGAGGTGTCTGAAGCATGAGGAGACCATATAGTGTCTGAATGGCACAGCCTGGAGGTGGCTGAAGCATGAGAAGAGACCATATAGTAGCTGAATGGCACAGCCTGGAGTGTGCTGAAGCATGAGGAGACCATATAGTGGCTGGCACAGCCTGGAGTTTGTGGCAGCATGAGGAGACCATATAGTTGCTGAATGGCACAGCCTGGAGTTGGCTGAAGGAAGAGGAGACCATATAGTGGCTGAATGGCACAGCCTGGAGTTGGCTGAAGCATGACCAAACATAGAATGTGTCAGCAGATAAGGACCATTTGGCCCATCTAGTCTGCCCAATTATCTGAATCCTATCAATAGTCCCTGGCCCTATCTTGTATGAATACCATATAGTGGTTGATTGGAACAGCCTGGAGTTTGTTGCAGCATGAGGAGACCATATAGTGTCTGAATGGCACAGCCTGGAGTTGGCTGAAGCATGAGGTGACCATATAGTGGCTGAATGACAAAGCCTGGAGGAGGCTGAAGCATGAGGATACCATACAGTGGATGAATGGCACAGCCTGGAGGTGGTGAAGCATGAAGAGACCATATAGTGGCTGAATGGCACAACCTGGTGGTGACCCGGTAATAGAGGTAATTGGAGGGTGGCAATACCAGTACCCGGTGACGAAGGTGGGAGAAAAAAGGTCTGATGTGAAGAAATGTTTGTAAGCAGCGGGGAGCAGCGCCTTAAATCTGTTTGGCACTATCTATATTTGTGAAGTGTTGGTGTGGCACCATGGTCAATCTACTCTGATGCATCAGGCATTGGTGGGCGGAAATCTTGGCTGATCCCTGCCTTATTCATCTTCACAAAGGTCAGTCTCTCCACATTTTTCGTGGACAGACAAGTTCTCCTTGGGGTGACTATGGCCCCTGCCGCACTAAACACCCACTCTGATGGCACACTACTGGCTTAAATGAACAACTTTTCCAGGGCAAACTCTGATGGTTGAGGCCACAAATCAAGTTTGGCTGTCCAGAAGTCCAGTGGATCTTCAAGGTGTGTTGGCATGGGCATGTCAAGGTATGCCACCACCAGCTGGTTCAAGTCCTGCTCCAGGTCTACCTGCTGCTGATGAATTGCTTCACTATGCGGGTGAAGAAAGCTACTTATCAGTGACTGTAGAGTCAGGCTGCTGCTGATGGAGCTGGTACTGCTCCTGCCACTCCACCCCTCCCCAGCAGCCATGGCAATGGAAGGTGAACGCAGGGGGCCCCCCTATAAAGACCTGCGAGAGGATTGACGATGGCGCTGATAGGCATCGGCCAACTGACTACATAGGATGCCTCTGTAGAAGGTCACTTTGTCCTCCCTCTCAGTGGGTGTAAAAAAGGCCCCTATTTTGTGGTGGTAGCAGGGGCGGACATATCACTTGTTCAGCCGGTTCGGCTGCACAGGGGCCCAGCGTGTTAGGGGGCCCACCTAGTGGCCCAGGTCACAGCCTGGGCCTCACAGTCTGGGCCCCTGCAGGGCCCCCTGCCAGTACTTCATACTATATGCTGCAGCAACAGGTCCCGGACCTGCCGCTGACAGCAGTAATTTACCTTTAAACCGTCCGGACGAGACGGACAGGCCAGGGGCTGATGGGAACAGACGTGCCCCGCGCAGGCACGCACGTCTGTTCCAAGCCTCTGATGTCACGTGTCATGGCCTCTGACCCCGGCAGAAGCGACAGGAGCAGCAAACCCTCCCGCCTCACACGGCCGCATCACTGAGCAGATAAGGTGAGGAGAGCGACGATCGGGTGCAGGGCGGTGGGGGGTTGGGAGGGGATTGCAATGATGATGAAGAGGACAGGAGGGGTGTTGAAGAGGTTGGTGGTGTAATGATAAGAAGGATTGGGGGTCTGGGAGAGCGTAGTGTTGATAAGGAGGACCAGAAGGGGGGTCAGGGGTGTAGTGATTAGGGGGTTTAATGTTGATGAGAAGGACTGGGGGGGTGTCAGCTGTGTAATACTGATGAGGTGCTTAAGGTATATGAGGTGATGAGGAGACTGAGGATGGAGTGCGTGGGGTGTATGGGGGTGATGAGGATGGAGTGCAGGGGGTGTATGGGGTGATGAGGAGACTGAGGATGGAGTGCATGGGGTGTATGGGGTGATGACAATGGAGTGCATGGGGTGTATGGGGGTGATGAGGAGACTGAGGATGCAGTGCATGGGTTGTATGGGGTGAAGAGGATGGAGTGCATGGGGTGTATGGGGTGATGAGGAGACTGAGGATGGAGTGCATGGGGTGATGAGGAGACTGAGGATGGAGTGCATGGGGTGATGAGGAGACTGAGGATGGAGTGCATGGGGTGATGAGGAGACTGAGGATGGGGTGCGTGGGGTGTATGGGGTGATGAGGAGACTGAGGATGGAGTGCATGGGGTGATTAGGAGACTGAGGATGGAGTGCATGGGGTGTATGGGGTGATGAGGAGACTGAGGATGGGGTGCGTGGGGTGTATGGGGTGATGAGGAGACTGAGGATGGGGTGTATGGGGTGATGAGGAGACTGAGGATGGGTTGTGTGGGGTGTATGGGGTGATGAGACTGAAGATGGGGTGCGTGGGGTGTATGGGGGTGATGAGGATGGAGTGCATGGGGTGTATGGGGTGATGAGGAGACTGAGGATGGAGTGCATGGGTTGTATGGGGTGATGAGGATGGAGTGCATGGGGTGTATGGGGTGATGAGAATGGAGTGCATGGGGTGTATGGGGGTGATGAGGAGACTGAGGATGCGGTGCATGGGTTGTATGGGGTGAAGAGGATGGAGTGCATGGGGTGTATGGGGTGATGAGGAGACTGAGGATGGAGTGCATGGGGTGATGAGGAGACTGAGGATGGAGTGCATGGGGTGATGAGGAGACTGAGGATGGAGTGCATGGGGTGATGAGGAGACTGAGGATGGAGTGCGTGGGGTGTATGGGGTGATGAGGAGACTGAGGATGGGGTGTGTGGGGTGATGAGGAGACTGAGGATGGAGTGCATGGGGTGATTAGGAGACTGAGGATGGAGTGCATGGGGTGTATGGGGTGATCAGAAGACTGAGGATGGAGTGCGTAGGGTGTATGGGGTGATGAGGAGACTGAGGATGGGGTGCGTGGGGTGTATGGGGTGATGAGGAGACTGAGGATGGAGTGCATGGGGTGATTAGGAGACTGAGGATGGAGTGCATGGGGTGTATGGGGTGATGAGGAGACTGAGGATGGAGTGCATGGGGTGATGAGGAGACTGAGGATGGGGTGCATGGGGTGATGAGGAGACTGAGGATGGGGTGCGTGGGGTGTATGGGGTGATGAGGAGACTGAAGATGGGGTGTCTGGGGTGATGAGGAGACTGAGGATGGGGTGTATGGGGTGATGAGGAGACCAAGGATGGGTTGTGTGGGTGTATGGGGTGATGAGACTGAAGATGGGGTGCGTGGGGTGTATGGGGGTGATGAGACTGAGGATGGGGTGCGTGGGGTGTATGGGGTGATGAGGAGACTGAGGATGGGGTATATGGGGGTGATGAGGAGACTGAGGATGGAGTGCATGGGGTGATGAGGAGACCGAGGATGGAGTGTGTGGGGTGTATGGGGTGATGAGAAAACCGAGGATGGGTTGTGTGGCGTGTATGGGGTGATGAGACTGAGGATGGGGTGCGTGGGGTGGGGTGTATGGGGGTGATGATTAGACTGAGGATGGGTTGTGTGGGGTGTATGGGGGGATAAGACTGAGGAAGGGGTGCGTGGGGTGTATGGGGGAGATTAGGAGACTGAGGATGGGTTGCGTGGGGTGTATGGGGTGATGAGGAGACTGAGGATGGAGTGCGTGGGGTGTATGGGGTGATGAGGAGACTGAGGATGGAGTGCGTGGGGTGTATGGGGTGATTCAGTGGTGTATAGTGATTGGCAGTATTATATTAATAGAGTAGTACAGTGGTTGGCAGTATTATATTCAGGGGAACAGTATTTGGCAGTATTATATTCGGGGGTACAGTGGTTGGCAGTATTATATTCAGGGGTACAGTGGTTGGCAGTATTCAGGGGGTACAGTGGTTGGCAGTATTATATTCAGGGGGTACAGTATTTGGCATGGTTATAATGATTATTGTCATCATACAGAGGATGAGGATCTACTGACAAATTAAGGAACCAATGATGTCCAGGTGTCAGACTCTGCAGAGAAGATGGAAGAAGTCCTGGTGTCTGGACCAGATGAAGAAGAAAAGTAAAGACAACAGAGAAGACGTCACTCAGGTCAGTGATATCATTGTGTATTTTCCTAACTGTCCCATCAGAGCTGTAGTCACTGATATCATTGTGTAGTCTCCTGACTGTCCCATCAGCTGTAGTCACTTCAGACATGATGGGAGTTGCAGCTTTCCAACATCTGGGGAGCCACTTGAACCAAGGTGATTGGTGGGGGTCCCATGAGTCAGACCCCCACCATAAAAATGGGCTGTTTATTTTAAAATGCCTGAGCCTATTTTTGGTCCCAGTCTGGCCCTGCCTGTAAGTCACTTCTATCACTAAGGATAAGAAGCCAAGGAACCAGGGGGTGCCAAGGGGTGTCATGCTAAGTCCAGGGGTGTGAATGTAAAGGGGAGCACTGCCCTCTGCCTCCCAGCTAGATACGGGTCAGGCTGACCCGGGGGAGTACTCACTGGGCCGCACACTGAGAGGGACAGGGGCCACCTGGAGCCCACCTCAGGAGCCGTTCCATCCACCTGTGGTGGACAAGGCAAGTGGCGACATTACATGCGCGGGGTAAGTGGAGGCCCTCCGGTGGGGTCTAGGTACATGAGGGGGCACAGTGCTGGGGGGGGGGGGGGGCCAGGCACATTCTTTGCACAGGGGCCCTCTGCTGTCTGTGTCCGCCCCTGGGTGGTAGCGAGGGTCCAATAAGGTGGAGATCCAGAAGTCATCCCGCTGCCGAATGGTGACAGTTCGACTGTCACTACACAAGCACGTGAGCATGCATATTGCCATTTGTGCAAGTGACTCGGAGGGACTCCCTGCCTCCATCTCCACTGCATACTGCCACGGTGTGTTTGGGTCCTATGTCATGCCTTCCTCATAACCATCTAGCTCCTCTGGCTGCTCCTGCTCCTCCTCTACTGTCAGATTACTAGAAAAAACACCCAGTTCCCCTTCCTCCTCCAGTTCAGCCCCCACAGGGCTCACGTGGCCATTAGATGTAGGCGCCACGTCTCCAGTGCCATGATCAGCCATTGTTTTCAACACATGTTGTAAGAAATGAAGCAGTGGAATGACGTTGTTCATCCCGTAATCCCGGCGACTTACTAATAATGTGGCTTCCTCAAAGGGCCTGAGAAAATGGCAGGTGTCAGTTATGAGCTGCCACTGGTTCACATTGAAGTTACACAGGGGAGTACCCCAATCCACTTGGATCATTAAGAAATCGGTGATGGCTTTTCTATGTTCGTACAGTCAGTACAACATATGGAGGGTGGCATTCAAACGTTTGGCAATGTCACAAATCAGACTATGTTGAGGGATACCATTCTGACGCAGCAGCTCAAGGAGGGTGTGCTTTGCGGTGTACGAGTGGCTGAAGGGCATGCAAAGTTTCTTCTCTTTCACAAAATTGTGCAGGGCTGGTACTGCCTTCTTAGCAAAGAAATGACGGCTTGGCACTCTCCCCCTCGGCTTGGCACAAGCTATTAGTTCTCTGAAAGGTGCAGAGTTCACCACTTGAAAAGGGAGGACCTGCAGCACCAGCAACTTGGACAGGAGCACATTCAGCTTCTGCGTCATTGGATGAGTGGGCACATACTGTTGTCTTTTGGACATGGCTTCACTGATGGATTGTTGGCGGAATGGCTGACTAAAAGTAGGAGGAGCAGGAGCATCTGAAGCAACAGAAGGAAGGTATGACACACAGCTCCCTTTGGCTGAGGTGGTGGAGCTTTGGCTGGCTGAAAGAGGGAGTGGCGTGCCACTGGGTGATGCAGCAGGCTGGACCACTACATCAGAGCCACAGTTCTTCAGGATGCTTTATGGTGGTGAAGCATACGTTGACGCAGGGCAGTGTTGCCAACATTGGAACCTGGCCACGCTTCACCTTCTGCCGACATATCTTGCATGTGGTTATGTGAACCTCCTCCGGATATTTGATGAAAAACTGCCAGACCACCGAGTAGCTGATTTTCCCACCAACATTTCAAACTAATTGACTGCTACTGCCACTGTCTCCAGGAACACCTGTTCCACTACCACCCGGGAAGGTAGGCTGCTGCCAACCAGGTGGTCTCCCCCGGGCACGTTTGGCTCCAGAATTTCCACTTCTCCCACCACGCTGACTGCAAACTATGCTACCACCTTGCTGGCTCAGCTGCTGCCTCACGGCAACCTGCAACCCTCTTCTCCTGATGATGATGAGGCCCTTCTTCACCAGGCTCCCAATTGCAATCGGCTTCATCATCATCAACAAGTGTCTGCACATCACTGATATCCTCCTCAGGTTCCTCAACAGTGTCTGCTTCAGTACCCTGAACCCTGGCAACGCCTCACTCTCCTCATCACTACTTGCCCGCCTAGCGGGGGAAGCGGTGGGTGTCTCCTCCCCTTCTTGGCTGGGCAGTAGCTGCTGACTGTCCTCTATTAGATCGTCCTCAGTGAATAGTGGAACTGAACCCACAGCATAAGATACTTCTTTAGGGGAGGGAACACCATAGGACAGAGGCAATGGGAGGACAGGACTGCTACCAGGCCATGCCAACTGAGGGTTTTGTCTGAGGAACCCACTGAATGTTGACTGGGGTATCAGATGTCACTTGTGATGAAGTGGATGACCGTGTTAACCAATCGATGATGGCAGATGGGTTGCTGGTCAAGACACAACCGCTAGCTGATACCCGGAGCTCAGGCCTCTCGCTGCGACTCCTGCTGCCACTCGCCTCTAGTCTACTGCAACCTCTGCCTGATTAATTTAGGCCTCTGCCACTCCTCTGTGCACATCCTGGCACTTCTCTGCCTGAAATAGTGCGTATATGAGGGGAGTACAATACGCTTCACTACGCTTAAAACATTATTTGTCTAGAACAGCAGCAGGTGTGTACTTTTTACTGTCCTTTCACAGTATCTAGGCCCTTGACAGATTAACAGGTACAAAACAGTACACTACTTAAATGTCCATATGTGGTATGCACTTATGAGGGCAGAACAATCCACTACAGTACACTTAAGAAAGTATCTGAGTAGAACACCAGCCGGTGAGTACTTTTGCCTGTAGTAGCTACAGATATGTTCCCAAAATGTGAGTAAAATATGCATATCTTTTGCATATTTGTACCAAATTATGTTGCAGCTCAAGTTGAATAAACTTACTTAACTTTATCTCTGATAGGATAATTCCAATGACCACATTTGCTGAATACAAATGTATACGTCTTCCACACCCTATTAAACTCAGGCCCAAATCATTCTTCATGTTTAACCTTGTAAAAAAAAAAGTAATAATCATGTTTAAAAATGATTAATACTCATCACATCACTACTGATGCATTTTACATAAGCTGTAATGAATTTTAAAGAATGGTAACAAAGTCACTCATCTCAATGTCTGATACATTCCAAACTTCAAGCATGGAAACTATTAGAATAAAAATGCCAGTGTTGTCCATGGCAACCATTGTCTATTATACTATGAAGGATGAAATGTGAGCTGTCATTGAAGCCAAGAGCAGCCAATCAGATTCAAGTTCATCAACTGTCACTTGTACTATAAATAGAATTGCCAGTGTTTACTGGATTAGATGTTTTATCTGGAAAATACCACAAAAATTCAGGGAAAAAAATATTGACTGTTATCCCACATTGATGTTTACTATGCTTCTGGGTATGTTTTAAAAACTAGATCACTTCAAGATCGGCCAGGCAGCTGTGAGTGTTCACATATGACAAAATAAAGGATATTCTAAAGAATATTTTCAATCCCAAAGAAGAAGAAATCACAGCCACTATAAAACATCTCAATCAAGAAATCCTGCTTGTTTGTGGGGAGAGAGGTGTGAGAAAGAGCATATCTCAGACAGCGATAGATAATAAAACACAGATAATATAAATACAGTTATATAGTGGGTTTGTGTTAGTTCAGTAAGTGTGTTTCATAATGATGAAAATAAAAAAGAAAATGATAGAGAAAGGGATTTTAGAGTGATAGGATTCACTTAGTGGGTTAGCCATTGCCACAGCTTGTAGATATACAATTTGTAAGAATATTCAGGAGCAGAACACTGGCCTACAACTGTCAGAATCGACCTTTAGTCCCATACTGGCAGTTAAACTCTCATGTTGGGCTCACGGCATGCAGAAAGTGAACTGGGAAGTGTTGCACTGGTCAGGGGTCCGATTGAAACCCCTGCAACACAATTGTGGGGTGTTACACCAAAAGAAAAAACACAGCCGAGATATGCACTGTCAACTGGGTCATATATATATATATATATATATATATATATATATATATATGTGTGTGTGTGTGTGTGTGTGTGTGAAGGCTAATTTATTAAGCCTGTATTTGTGGGAGCGGCGGGTAGTCCCTACAAGAACCCACGGTAGTACTTGTCCCTGATGCTGCGGGTTCTTCACGTAACGATCAGTCAGCTGACACTCTCAGTCAGCTGATCGGAAGCAGCATCGCGCAGTCTGCGGGTAAGTGGCCGGGGCTGGCTGGGGTAGCGGCGTTCCATCGCAGCCTGCTCTCCGGAGGTGAGCCGGAGATAGGATGGTACTCTCAGCCAGCCCGGCCCCGGTTTCAGTAACTCAGGGACAGTGTGGGGGGGGGGGGAGTAGGGGATCCCTTGTTTTTCCATGTCGTCAGCACGCAAGCTGGCCCTGCAGTGAGATTTGTGGCGGGGGCATGCCGGCTGTCACTTGAGGATGTCTCCCGCTGAGACTTCGCTCCCCCACAAAACCCCTGGTGAGGCCTCATTTTTTGTAGTAGTGTCTGTTGCAGTTATTATGGTGTCTGGCAGTGTCTGTTGCATGGTTTGAGAGGGGGGGGTAATGTAGGGGGTCCTCGCCTAGCATTCATGGTACACACGCTCGTAGGATTCATACTGTACGTACGCTCGTAGGATTTATACTGTACTCACACTCGTAGCATTCATGGTACACACGCTTGTAGGATTTATACTGTACTCACGCCCGTAGGAATTATACTGTACACAAGCTCGTGGGATTTATACTGTACACATGCTCATAGGATTTATACTGTACACACGCTCGTAGCATTTATACTGTACACACGCTCGTAGGATTTATACTGTACACATCCTTGTAGGATTCATACTGTAGAAATGCTCGTAGGATTTATACTGAACTCACGCTCGTAAGATTATACTGTACACACGCTTGTAGGATTTATACTGTACACACGATATTAGGATTCATACTGTACACACGCTCGTAGGATTCATACTGTACATATGTTCGTAGGAGTTATACTGTACATACGCTCGTAGGAGTTATACGGTACATACAATAATAGTGGTTCTATGTACACACTCCTATAATTGGTGCTATGCAGACAGTCATACAGTTGTTCTGTGCACATGTTCCTATAATGTATTCTACGCATACGGTCATATAGTTGTTCTGCGCACATGGTCCAATAATTTATTCTAAGCATACAGTCATATAGTTGTTCTGTGCACATGTTCTTATTAATTATTCACACATACAATCATATCGTTGTTCTATGTACACGCTCATATAATTTATCCGACAATCATTTAGTTGTTCTGTGCACATGTTCCCATAATTCATTCTACGCATAGTCGTATGGTTGTTCTGTGCACATGTTCCTATGAATTATTCTACGCATACAATCATATAGTTGTTCTATGCACACGCTCCTTTAATTTATTCTACAATCATATAGTTGTTCTGTGCACACGTTCTCTTAATTCATTCAACGCATAGTCATATAGTTGTTCTGTGCACATGTTCCTATAATTATTCTACGCATACAATCATATAGTTGTTCTATACACATGCTCCTATAATTTATTCTACAATCATATAGTTGTTCTGTGCACACGTTCTCATAATTAATTCTACGCATAGTCGTATAGTTGTTCTGTGCACATGTTCCTATAATTATTCTACGCATACAATCATATAGTTGTTCTAGGCACACGCTCCTATAATTTATCCTACAATCATATAGTTGTTCTGTGCACACATTCCCATAATTATTCTACGCATACAGTCATACAGTTGTTCAATGCACATGCTTCTATTATCATCCTACGCATCCAATCATGTAGTTATTCGGTGCAATGCTCCTATAATTATTCCACGCATATGGTAATTTATTTGTTGTGTGCATACGCTCCTATAATTGTCACGCTCCTACAATATGTTCTATGCATACGGTCGCATTCTACATATATGCTCTTTATTTATTTGGGTTTCTACACGGCCCTCCTGTAGATAGGAGGGTGGGCCATGTGTTTGTCATTACACGTGCACTTGTAGCCTTTGTGCAGTAGCAAAGTTGTAGTACTGGTAGTATTTCACGTGTAATCATAGTATTCATATTGTGCATCTGCTCATAGCGAGTATACCATATACATACGGTTGTAGAATCTTTATGCTGTACATGCACTGTTAGTATTTATGCTGTACACAAGCTCTTGGCTTGATGCTGTTCACACATTCGTAGCATTTATGCCGTGCTTGCTAGTGCAGCGTAAAGAATATGAAGCGCATGAGCACGTGATCATATAATTTACTTCATGCATGAATAGTTTGTTCTGTGCATACATTTAGCAAGTTTGTCTAGTGCATATGCTCATATATCTTGTTCGGAGCATTCGCGCATATAGTTTTGTTCTCTGCATATAGTTCGTTCATGCACACGTGCTTATAGTTCGTTTCGTGTTTACGCTCACAGTTGTGTTGGACACACGCTCAGGTACTTCGTCCATTGCATAAGGGCATGTAATTTGTTCAGGGCATACGCTCACATAGTTATTAGAGGCTTATGCTCATACAGTTTCTTTACACATACGAGCATAATTTGTTCTCGGCACGTTCACATTGTTCACATGTGCATAAGTGCATACAGTTTATTCTGTGTATACGGTCGTAAAGGTATTCTGTGCATACAGAGTTTGTTTGCTGCATACACACACTTAGTTAGTTCTAGGCATAAGCACTTACATATTTGGTCCTGGATATATGCTCATATTGTTGTCAGGTTCACATGCTCATATAGTCCTGTGCTTACACTTACTTAGTCTGTTCCATGGTTATGCTCAGGTCCATTTACCTGCTTGTAGTCATAGTTGATCTGGCTATAAGCTCACATAATTTGTTCCATGCGTATGCTAGTTAGTCATAGTTTGTTCTGGGCATACGCGTGTATAGTTTGTTTTGTGCGTCTACTCATTTAGTTGTTCGGGGCATACTCATTTAAGTTGCATGCTTACACTCACTGAGTCTGTTCTGCACTTACGCTTATATTGTTGGGTCCATACATACAGTCTTTGTTCGGTTGGCCATACGCGCATAGTTTGTGCTGTGCCTTTGCTCATAGTTAATTCCGCCCAAAAGAGCATATAAGTTGTTCCGGTCATACACTCATTTAGTTTATTCAGGCCACATTACACTATCATAGACTTATTCAGATCACTCTATCATTCAGTTGGTTCAGTGCATACGCCCACATAGTTTGTGCTGTACGTAGCCACATAGTTTGTTTAGTATGTACATTTATATAGTGTATTCTGGCAATTCGTTCAGATTGTGGGGTCAGTGCATTCAGTCTAGAAGAGATAGAAGACATATTCTTAATATTGTTAAGCAAGCAAAGAGGGAAGGGGACAAGGATGTTCTTTTCCTTCTAGGGACAAATGACCTGGCTTGCAATGAAGTTTCACACTTGGTAATGATGTCCAGGATTATGCATCCACTGTTTTATTTTCTGAAGTTCTGTCTGTGCATAACGTTCAGAATGATAGGCAGAGGCACATCAAGGAGTTCAATTTACGGCTTAGTAAATGGTGTCAAGAGAAAGAATTTGGCTTTGTGTCTCATGATAGCTCTACTTGCAATAGAAAAAACTGTAAAAAAAAAAAAAAGATGGTTTGCATCTATCTTTCAAAGGAACAAATGTACTCAGTGAACAATTCCAAGAATTTGCTAAGGAGTATTTGAACTAGAAAGGGGGGACAAAAGAATGAACATCCATGAGTCCAATTGCCTCCTGAAACAATGCCAGAACATGTCAGTAGCACAGAGGTTGACGAGAAATGACAAGCTCAGAGTCCTGTCTACAAATGTACGCAGTTTAGGTAATAAAATCAATGAACTTGGGTCAGTAATGGCATCTGAGAATGTAGATTTAGTGGCTGTTATTGAGACATGGTTTAATGAAAGTAATAACTGGGACATATACATTCCAGGGTACTCTTTATACAGAAGAGACAGAGAAGGCAAGAAAGGAGGAGTGGCCCTGTATGTGAAAGACAGCATAAAATCTAACCTTATACAAGTTAGTGAGGCAAACATAGAGTCAGCTTGGATTATGTTTGGTAATCAGACAGTAACTTGTGTGGGTGTGAAATATAGACAACCTGGCTAAGTTAAAGAATTAAATGATCTACTAGTTGAAGACATAGCTAAAATGACAATGAAAGGAGAAGTTATCATTATTGGGAGACTTGAATCTTCCGGATATAAACTGGAAAACCAAAATAGCAAGTTCTGCCAGGAGTACAGATATTCTAAATTCCCTACTGGGATTATCTCTACAACAAGTGGTTGAGGAGCCAACATGGAGGGAGGCCATTTTGGATTTGGCATTCACAAATGGGGATTTGGTATATGATGTTATTATAGGCAAAAGCTTGGGATCTAGTGATCAACAGTCAGTGTGGTTTAATATATGAACAGTGAAGGAGTCACACCATACAAAAACAAAAGTTTTAGACTTTAGAAAAACAGACTTTTCAAAAATTAGATTAGTCAGAAATGAGTCCCTATCAGACTGGAAGGGATTACATGGAGTCCAGGAGAAATGGGACTACTTAAAGGGGTATTCCAGGATCTTTTTTTATTTGACTATGCTACAGGGGCTGTAAAGTTAGTGTAGTTCATAATATAGTGTCTGTACCTGTGTGTGACGGCTTTCTCACAATTCTTCTGTGATTTTCACCCCACTATTTATTTTTAACAGCATACAACATGACTGTTGTCTTTGATTTTTCCCAGCTTGCAATGCGGTCGAAACCTGACTCACTAGTCAGCTGATGACAGGGAGCCTGTCTGCTTCAATGGGTGGAGGGATCGCTTGGTGGGAGAGAGATCAATCTCCAATTTATGCAACAGCTGAAGGCACCCTGATGGAAAATCACAGGTCTTTTGATGGATGCAGCTCATTTATGTTCCAATGGGTGGGGAACTGATGTGTGGGAGGGAGGAAAATGAAAGTGTGGGATTTGTAGTCAAAAAAAGAAAAGTCAAACAGGAAATACCAGTTCACAAAAAGCTAGCCACAGTGTTATGGTAATCTCACAACATAGCCATGTAGCTCCAAGACAAGCACAGATCCTCCCTGAGCATGTCCATTACTGTCTGCCAGGTACATACTAAAATCACCTTATGGTGGATAACCCCTTTAAAAGACGCATTATTGCAGGCAACAGAAAAATTGCATTAGACTTGTCAGTAAAAGCAGAAAAAGGAAGCGAACACTGTGGTACTCTGCAGAAGTGGCCAAAATCATAAAAAACTAAAAGCTAGCATTTAATGATTATAAAACAACCCAGAGCAATGAAGATAGGGAAATCTACAAGATTAGGCAGAAAGAGGCAAAGGAAGTTATAAGAACTTCTAAAGTGCAGGCAGAAGAAAAACTAGCTCAGTCTGTAAAAAAAAAGGGGATAAGACATTCTTCAGATATATAAATGAAAAAAAGGAAATTAAAACAAGGAATAACTAAATTAAAAGCAAAAGAAGGAAGGTATGTAGAAGAGAATAAAGGGCTAGCAGACTGCCTTAATGAATACTTCTGTTCAGTTTTTACAGAAGAAAAAGAACAACAAGGACCTCCATTAGGGAGGAAGACTAATGAATCATTTGATGCATGTGTCTTTACAGAGGAAGAGGATCTACGTTTGCTGTCTAAAGTGAACACAAATAAGTCACAGGGGCCTGATGGGATACACCCAAAATTATTAAAAGAGTTTAGTGGTGAGCTAGCAAAACCATTAACAGATTTATTTAACCAATCACTGGTAACAGGAGTCATCCCGGAAGATTGGAAATTAGCAAATGTTGTGCCCATTCACAAGAAAGGTAGTAGGGAGAAATCAAGCAACTATAGGCCAGTAAGTCTGACATCAATAGTGGGGAAATTAATGGAAACCCCACTAAAGGATAGAATTGTGGAACATCTAAAATCCCATGGATTGCAAGTTTAAAAAAAAAAACACATGAGTTTAATTCAGGGAGATCATGTCAAACAAATCTTATTGATTTTTTTGACTGGGTGGCTAAAATAATAGATGGCGGAGGGGCAGAAGACATCACATAAGTGGATTTTGGTGAAGCTTTTGACACTGTCCTACATAGAAGACTTATCAATAAACTACAGTCATTGAGCTTGGACTCCCTTATTGTTGAGTGGATTAGGCAGTGGCTGACTGACAGACAACAGAAGGTTGTAGTCAATGGAGTATATTCAGAGCAAGGTCTTTTTACCAGTGGGGTGCCTCAGGGATCTGTACTGGGACCAATTTTGTTTAATATCTTCATTAGTGATATTGCAAAAGGTCTTGATGGTAAGGTCTTTTTGCTTATGACACAAAGATATGTAACAGGGTTGATGTTCCTGGAGGGATACGCCAAATGAGAAAGGATTTAGGCAAATTAGAAGAATGGTCAGCACTCTGGCAACTGAAATTTAATGTGGATAAAAGCCCTCGGGAAGAATATAGAATATTTGACACAGTCCTGACCTCAGTATCTGAGGAAAGGGATTTAGGAGTAATTATTTCAGAAGACTTAAAGGTAGGAAGACAATGTAATAGAGCAGCAGGAAACGCTAGCAGAATGCTAGGATGTATAGGGAGAGGTATAAGCAGTATAAAGAGGGAAGTGCTCATGCCGCTGTACAGAACACTGGTGAGGCCTCACTTGGAATATTGTGCGCATATTGTGCGCACTGGAGGCCATGTATCCAAATGGATATAGATACTCTAGAGAGAGTTCAGAGAAGAGATACTAAACTAGTACATAGATTGCAGGATAAAACTTACCAGGAAAGGACCTTAACCTCTTCAGGACATAGGGCGTATGGATAAGCCCTGCATCCCGAGTCCTTAAGGACCGAGGGCGTATCCATACGCCCGTGGGAATTCCGTCCCCCACCGCTAGCCGGTTGGGGACCGGAGCCGGATGCCTGCTGAAATCGTTCAGCAGGCATCCCGGCATATCGCCCAGGGGGGTCATTATGCCCTCCCATGTCGGCGATCGCCGCAGATCGCTGGACAATTCAGTCCAGCGATCTGCGGCGATTCCGGATCAATCGGATCTCCAGTGACCCGATGACCCGGAATTACTGGCTGTTCGGGGCCGTCTCTGACGGCCCCGAACAGCCAGAGCCTGTAGGGATGAGGTGGCACTGGTGCCACCTAACGATCGCCCTGATTCGTCGGCCTGATTACCGGCCGACCAATCAGGGCGCCTGCTGCGGGTGTCACTCCCGCACCCGCTCCGCCCCTCTTCTGGAGGACGTGAGCGGGTGCGGGACGTGCACCCCGGGTGCTGGGGACCCCGATCCCCGGCGTTAATGTTGGGATCGGGGCCCCAGGAGCAGCGGCGGCGGCGGGAATGACCTGCAGCGTCTGGATCGTTGGAGGTGAGTGACAGCCTCCTGCTGTTGCTTAGCAACAGCTCCCAGCATGCAAAAAGGGCATGCTGGGAGCTGTAGTTATGCAACAGCAGGAGGCAGACCACCACAACTCCCAGCATTCCCTTATGGGCATGCTGGGACTTATGGTTTTGCAACAGCTGGAGGCACATTGTTTCTATGGAAAAGTGTACCTTCAGCTGTTGTATAACTACAACTCCCAGCTTGCACAAACAGCTAAAGTGCATGCTGGGAGTTGTAGTGGTGCATCTGCTGGTTGCATAACTACAACTCCCAGCATGCCCGTTGGCTGTCAGTGACTACTGAGAGTTGTAGTTTTGCAACAGCTGAAGGCACACTGGTTGTGAAACTCAGAGTTTTTTTTTACCTAACTCAGTGTTTCACGACCGGTGTGCCTCCAGCTGTTGCAAACTACAACTCTCAGCAGGCACCGTACACCATGCACCGTACATGCTGGGAGTTGTAGTTTTGCAACAGCTGGAGGCACACTGGTTGTGAAACACTGAGTTAGGTCACAAACTCAGTGATACATAACCAGTGTGCCTACAGTTGTTGCAAAACTGCAACTCTCAGCAGTCACCGACAGCAAACGGGCATGCTGGGAGTTGTAGTTATGCAACAGCTGGACGTACAGGGTACACTCACATGGGCGGAGGATTACAGTAAGTATCTGGCTGCAAATTTGAGCTGCCGCAAACTTTCTGCTGCAGCTCAAATTGCCAGCGAGAAACTACTGTGAACCCCCGCCCGTGCGACTGTACCCTAAAAACACTACACTACACTAACACAAAAAATAAAATAAAAAGTAAAAAACACTACATATACACATACCCCTATACAGCCCCCCTCCCCTCCCCAATAAAAATGAAAAACGTCTGGTACGCCACTGTTTCCAGAACGGAGCCTCCCGCTGTTGCAAAACAACTCCCAGTATTGTCGGACAGCCGTTGACTGTCCAGGCATGCTGAGAGTTTTGCAACAGCTGGAGGCACCCTGTTTGGGAATCACTGGCGTAGAATGCCCCTATGTCCACCCCTATGCAAGTCCCTAATTTAGGCCTCAAATGCGCATGGCGCTCTCACTTTGGAGCCCTGTCGTATTTCAAGGCAACAGTTTAGGGTCACATATGGGGTATCGCCGTACTCGGGAGAAATTGTGTTACAAATTTTGGGGGGTATTTTCTGCTTTTATCCTTTTTAAAAATGTAAAATTTTGGGGAAAACAAGCATTTTAGGTAAAAAAAAATTTTTTTTTTTACATATGCAAAAGTCGTGAAACACCTGTGGGGTATAAAGGTTCACTTAACCCCTTGTTACGTTCCCCGAGGGGTCTAGTTTCCAAAATGGTATGCCATGTGGTTTTTTTTGCTGTCCTGGCACCATAGGGGCTTCCTAAATGCGGCATGCCCCCAGAGCAAAATTTGCTTTCAAAAAGCCAAATGTGACTCCTTCTCTTTCGAGACCTGTATTGCGCCAGCAGAGCACTTTTCACCCCCATATGGGGTGTTTTCTGAATCGAGAGAAATTGGGCTTCAAATTTTTAGGGGTATTTTCTGCTATTACCCTTTTTAAAAATAAATTTTTTTTGGGAAAACAAGCATTTTAGGTAAAATTTTTTATTTTTTTTTACATTTGCAAAAGTCGTGAAACACCTGTGGGGTATTAAGGTTCACTTTATCCCATGTTACATTCCCCGAGGGCTCTAGTTTCCAAAATGGTATGCCATGTGTTTTTTTTTTGCTGTTCTGGCACCATAGGGGCTTCTTAAAGGTAACATGCCCCCCAAAAACCATTTCAGAAAAACGTACTCTCCAAAATCCCCTTGTCGCTCCTTCCCTTCTGAGCCCTCTACTGCGCCCGCCGAACACTTTACATAGACATATGAGGTATGTGCTTACTCGAGAGAAATTGGGCTATAAATACAAGTAAAACTTTTGTCTTTTTACCCCTTGTAAAAATTCAAAAATTGGGTCTACAAGAACATGTAAGTGTAAAAAATGAAGATTGTGAATTTTCTCCTTCACTTTGCTGCTATTCGTGTGAAACACCTAAAGGGTTAAAATGCTGACTGAATGTCATTTTGAATACTTTGGGGGGTGTCGTTTTTATAATGGGGTCATTTATGGGGTATTTCTAATATGAAGACCCTTCAAATCCACTTCAAACCTGAACTGGTCCCTGAAAAATACTGAGTTTGAAAATTTTGTGAAAAATTGGAAAATTGCTGCTGACCGTTGAAGCCCTCTGGTGTCTTCCAAAAGTAAAAACAAGTCAATTTTATGATGCAAAAATAAAGTAGACATATTGTATATGTGAACCAAAAAAAATGTATTCGTAATATTCATTTTCCTTACAAGCAGAGAGCTTCAAAGTTAGAAAAATGCACAATTTTCAAATTTTTCATCAAATTTACGGATTTTTCACCAAGAAAGGATGCAAGTATTGACAAAAATTTACCACTGTGTTAAAGTAGAATATGTCACGAAAAAACAATCTTGGAATCAGAATGATAACTAAAAGCATTCCAGAGTTAATAATGTTTATAGTGACAGTGGTCAGATGTGCAAAAAACGCTCCGGTCCTTAAGGCCAAAATGGGCTCCGTCCTGAAGGGGTTAAAGTGGTTCTCCCTTGTTTATACTGTTTTTTGTTATTATGTTTGTGTGTTATGTGTGTATAAGTATGTGTTTTTTATGTGTGTTGTGATTATGTATATATGTATTTTCTTACCTTTTGTGAAGATCCGGAAGCTAGCCCCTTTTACTTCCAGCGGCTTGCTGTGTACCTCGGCCACCGCCATGTTGTGTTCGGTAAGTGGGATGTCGGGGGTGTGTTCTTGCTTCTGTCCTTCCTATCTTCTGACGTCCGAGGCGAATCTTTTCTTCCTGTTTCTTCCGTGGCTCAGCGACAAATCTGCGGCCTCTTCCGGCGCATGTGCAGGTAGTTTTTTTTTTGTTTTTTTTTACCAATAAAGTTTTTTTTGTCTAATTTACAAACTGTCTGTGCTTGCGCGAAGCTACGCTATTAGCGTAGACCTAACGTACGCTACGCTGTTAGCGTAGCACTTGCGTACTCGCGCATGCGCAGACAGTTTGTCAATTAGACAAAAAAAACTTTATTGGTAAAAAAAAAAAAAAAAAACTACCTGCGCATGCGCCGGAAGAGGCCGCAGATTCGTCGCTGAGCCACAAAAGAAACAGGAAGAAAAGATTTGCCTCGGACGTCAGAAGATAGGAAGGACAGAAGCAAGAACACACCCCACGACATCCCACTTACCGAACACAACATGGCGGAGGCCGAGGTGCACAGCAAGCCGCTGGAAGAAAAAGGGGCCAGCTTCCAGATCTTCACAAAAGGTAAGAAAATACATATATACATAATCACAACAAACATAAAAAAACACATACTTATACACACATAAAACACAAACATAATAACAAAAAACAGTATAAACAAGGGAGAACCCCTTTAACATGTATAGCTACCACAAGAGGACATAGTTTTAAATTAGAGGGGCAAAGGTTTAAAAGTAATATCAGGAAGGATGATCACAAACGAAGAGAAAGCTTCTCAATGAATCAGAGTTGCCTATTCAACCAAGCCAATTGTCATATTAAAAAAAAAAAAAAAAAATCCTTTTTTAAAAGATGGAAAAAATGCAGTGAGAAATTAATACATTTATTCAAGATTGTACATTCAAAAGACATTTTCTATCCACTGATAATGCTTTTGCAAATGAGAGTATTGATCCATATTATACAACTCATATGGTTTTGAAAATTATACTTTTTTCTAAACTGAACTTTTCCCAACAGATGAAAGTTAACTACTTGATCAGTCTTGGGGGTGCGACTTAAAGGTTATGAGTAGTGATGAGCAGTAGGGGCCATATTCGAATTTGTGATATGCTTGCGAAATGCGCATATTCGCTATGTTCATTAAAAAAAATTTCCATGGAAAATTTGCATGTGAAAAAAGCAAAAAAATAAAATAAAACGAATATTCGTTATTACAAATATATAGCACTATAGCATAAATATTCGCAAAATCGCGAAGTGCGGATATTCACAATAAAAATTAGCATTATGAATATTCGTGCAACACTAGTTATGAGGTCATGTTTCACCTATTCATCTGCATAAATATAATAGGGCATGATACCATATGGATCTCCTTACAGGCTTTTTAAGGATTCATTGTATTTTATCTATGTGACATAGATAGAAAAGAGTTAAATAACAAACAGGTGTTTTATAGAGATGAGCGAACTTACAGTAAATTTGATTCGTCACAAACTTCTCGGCTCGGCAGTTGATGACTTATCCTGCGTAAATTAGTTCAGCCTTCAGGTGCTCCGGTGGGCTGGAAAAGGTGGATACATTCCTAGGAGTCTCCTATGACTGTATCCACCTTTTCCAGCCCACCAGAGCACCTGAAGGCTGAACTAATTTACGCAGGATAAGTCATCAACTGCCGAGCCGAGAAGTTCGTGACGAATTGAATTTACTGTAAGTTTGCTCATCTCTAGTGTTTTATATCACTGTATAACCCAAGAATGTGTTTAACTATTGCCATGTATCATTTTTGTTATATCATGATTAAAGGTGCACTATGCACCTGAAATGGATCAGTTTCTATCGGCCACTAAGCTTTATGCTATTTTAAAAGGCTATAAATAAAAATTTTAGATTTTAAATTTTCACTTGCTGGATTTGCTTTTACTTTTTCAAGATGGTTTTTGTCTGGGACCTGTACATTGTATCCATAAACCAGAATAGTAGAGTTCAGTCAAAAACTGATGAGCTGATGAGCTGGATACTCTATAGCCCTCATTTACTAAGAGTGGAGTGTTTATCTCTGAGTGTTTTTTGATTTACTCCGTGTATTTTTCTCCCTGATTTACTAATGTGTCGCATGGGAAAACAATTGTGTCGCACGAGTTGGAAATTGTGTCGCACGCTAAATTTTGAAATGAGAAATATCTCAGAGATGGCAATGCAATTCCGAGCGGAAACATCTGCCATGGAAATTCTGCTATGTGCTCAGTGGAATTCTGCAAGGACATTTCGCTGTGTAAGCATAGTCTCAAAAATGCCCAAAAGGGCTAATTTTTATTTATGAATCTTCATAATGTTATTATTTGGTAAATTTTTGGTTAAAAAACGAATTTTCTCAAAAAACAAAACAAAAAAAACAAAGGGTGTCTGGCTTGCTTAAAATAAAGTTCAGTGAAAGTTCAGTGTAATAATTTATAAAAACAATAATGAAATATATATTCTACAAAATTTGACAAAAAGAATAGAAAGTATAAAAAAAATATATAAAAAAATTTAATTAAATTTTCATTTAATTTAATTTAATTTTCAGATTGGATTAAATAAATGTATGAAACATTTGTTTAACTAATATAAAACAGCATAGGACATGATTTGCCACATAAACCCTCCATTTTTCCTTTTTTCCGACTGCCCAGAGCTGTAGAATTTTCTTCTTCACAAACTCACATTTTTTGTGGAGTATTTTCTCACATACTTTTTGGGAGTTTGGTCAGGAACACACCCCTTTATTCAATAACCATGCCCCTTTTGTAGGGTTTTTAAAACTCTCCGAGTGATGTCGGGTCATGATACTAGAATCTGTCTCAGAAAGTGTTGCACGGGGTGTGCGACACAATTTCAGTCGCAGAACCTGACAAAAATTGACTGGATTAGCTTAGTAAATGAGGGCTTATGTGTATTCTGTATGGTGCATGACACTATTCAGTACTTTATCATCTGGTGTGCCAAGGGGAGAAACATAATGGGGTTTGTCATGTGCAGTGTAATGACAAGGAAAGGAACATAAGATGTGTATATTAAAGGGGTTATCCAACATAAGGTGACTTTAGTACTTACCTGCCAGACAGTAATGGACATGCATAAGAAGGAACTGCGCTTTTCCCCGGACTAAATGGCTATGTTGAGTCCACCATAACACTGTTGCTTTCTTTTTGTGAAATGTCTATTTCCTGTTGGAGTTTCCTGTCTCCAACTAAGTCCCAGGATCCCTTGTTTGGAAATAGGAGGTCACTTTTCTCCCTCCCACATGTTAGCCACCCCACCCATTGCAGCACAGCTAGGCTCCCTTCCATGCGTGCTGTGCTGGAAACTACAATTCTCTGCATCCCTGTAGAGAATGATTTCCCTCCCAACCAGCGGTCGGTTCCCTACTGAAGCATTGTCATGCTTCTTTTCAACACCTGACTAATGATTTAATGCAACTTGGGAAAAGCCTGAGACAACACTCCCTTTTTATGCTGCTAAATATGAAAATCAGGGCAAAGTTGAAGACCAATATCAAACACAGGTACAGACACTTTATAGTGTGAACTACACTAACTTTACAACCCCTGTATAGTCAAATAAATAAAAAGGAATACCCCTTGATATAATGGTGTATCATAGTGTATACTATACTTTCCCCTTGGTTGGTTAAGTTAAGAAAATTACTATTCTATTATTTATTCATATTGTACTCTCCATTAATAATAATATCCTCAAGCTTTAGTTTCAGTATGTAAAACAGCAAGACTGGATATTGTAGATAAATGGATAGATATGTTTATTGTATTTTGAAATGTTCTGCATGGAAATCCCACAAAGACATATGATAATTAGCTGTTTAAAGGTCTGTTGGTCATTTAATTAATTTCAGTTCAATAGGTTTTAACCTTTTTTATTACCTTGCTTATTGCTCTCTTCCTTTTGAGATTTGAATGAAATACCTGAGGCCAAGTCTATCAAGTAGGTCTGAGTCTCTTTGGAAGAACAACATGTCATTAGTAGACTCAAAGAGGTGACAGAATAATCAATTTTTGCTGAAGTTGCCCAATCAGTCATATAGGAGAACAAAATTAGCATTCTTCTGAAGTGTTTCTGTCATTACAATCACTCTGTTCTTACAAGCGTTGATGCAGTGATCATGAATATGGGGAACAATTTTTTTCTCCATTTAACAAGAAAAGCATTGTATGTAGTTCACCTAGGATGAACAGAAATAGATGTTAATTCATATTCATGGATACTCTGTTAATATTGATCTAGTATGATTCAAAGATAAGCATGTACTCTGTGACCTTTTCAAGCTGACAATACTTTAGCAACTAAGTACAGTTAGATTAGATAGACAGATAAATAGATAGATAGATAGATATGTGATGGATAGATAATTTGAGAAAAAAAAAAGATTTTACTGCATTTGTCTGCGACACTTCTATATAAAAATTAAATGATTTGTCCAGTCAATTTTAGCTTTAGCAATTAGAGATGAGCGAATTTTTGAAAATTTTGATATGGTCGATTCGCCAAATTTTCAAAAATTATTTGTTTTGGTCCGAATTTACTCGCCGTGAATCGTTATTAAAAACTGCTATTTCTGGCCTACAGAGATCCTCAATAGGGGTGTACAACACTTTGCCTTGTTGTAACAGGCATATGGTGTGTGCTGGGTTAGTGAAATAATACTGTTATTCAGTATGACCTGCAGAGGTGTGGCTATTAGAATCACTGATGCAGAGCTGCACAATGACAGAGCCTGGAGGTGGCATCAGTATGAGGAGACCATATAGTGGCTGAATGACACAGCATGGATGTGGCTGAAGCATGAGGAGACCATTTAGTGGATGAATGACACAGCGTAGAGGTGTTGGCAACATGAGGAGACCATATAGTGGCTGAATGACACATCTTGGATGTGGCTGAAGCATGAGGGGACCATATAGTGGTTGAATGACACAGCAAGGAGATGTTGGCAGCATGAGGAGACCATATAGTGGCTGAATGACACAGCGTGGAGGTGTTGACAGCAAGAGGAGACCATATAGTGGCTGAATGACACAGCATGGGGGTGTTGACAGCATAAGGAGACCATATAGTGGCTGAATGACAAAGCGTGGAGGTCTTGGCAGCATGAGGAGACCATATAGTGGCTGAATGACACAGCTTGGATGTGGCTGAAGCATGAGGGGACCATATAGTGGTTGAATGACACAGCAAGGAGATGTTGGCAGCATGAGGAGACCATATAGTGGCTGAATGACACAGCGTGGAGGTGTTGACAGCAAGAGGAGACCATATAGTGGCTGAATGACACAGCATGGGGGTGTTGACAGCATAAGGAGACCATATAGTGGCTGAATGACAAAGCGTGGAGGTCTTGGCAGCATGAGGAGACCATATAGTGGCTGAATGACACAGCTTGGATGTGGCTGAAGCATGAGGAGTCCATATAGTGGCTGAATGGTATAGCATGGAGTTGTTGGCAGCATGAGGAGACCATATAGTGGCTGAATGACCCAGTTTGGAGGTGTTGGCAGCATGAGAAGACCATATAGTGGCTGAATGACACAGTGTAGAGGTGTTGGCAGCATGAGGAGACCTCATAGTGGCTGAATGACACAGCGCTAAGATGTTGGCAGCATGAGGAGACCATATAGTGGCTGATTGACACAGCATGGAGGTGGCAGCATGAGACCATATAGTGGCTGAATGACACAGTGTAGAGGTGTTAGCAGCATGAGACCATATAGTGCCTGAATGACACAGCTTGGTTGTGGTTTAAGCATGAGGAGACCATATAGTGGCTGAATGACACAGCCTGGAGTTGGCAAAAGGAGGAGACAATAGGGCCTCACAATCCCTAAGATTAAAAGAGGAATTTTGAAATTTAAATTGAAGATGTATAGTAGCTAGTGCTACTCTAAACCTTTTAAGGTAATTTACCAGGCCTATCAGCATCACTAAACCATATAGCTGCTGAATGACAAAGCCTGGCTGGAGCTGGCAGCAGCATGAGTAGACCCCTGGGCTTCACAATCCCTAAGATTAAAAGATGAATTTTCAAATTTAAATTAAGGATTAATGGTTGCTAGTTCTACCATAACAAATGTTTGGCCCAGGCCCAGCACCATCAGTAAACCAAAAATGGCTGAATGGCACAGCCAGGAGGTGGCTGACGCATGAGATCATACATTAGCTGAATTGCACAGCCTGGAGGTGGCTGAAGCATGAGGAGACCACAATCCTTCAGAATGACACAGCCTGGAATTGGAATTTAAGATATTTTCCCAGGCCCAGCAGCATCAGTGAACCATATAGTGGCTGAATGGCATAGTCTGGAGTGGCTGAAGCATCTGTAAATCATATATTGACTGAATGATAAGCGTGGAGGTGGCTGCATCATGAGGAAACCATATAGTGGCTGAATGACCGCCTGGAGTTTGTGGCAGCATGGGGAAACCATATTGTGTCTGAATGGCACAGCCTGGAGTTGGCTGAAGCATGAGGGTACCATATAGTGGCTGAGTGGCACAGCTTGGAAGTGGCTGAAGCATGAGGATACCATGCAGTGGCTGAATGGCACAGCCTGGAGGTGGCTGAAGCATGAGGATACCATATAGTAGCTGAATGGCACAGCCTGGAGGTGGCTGAAGCATGAGGAGACCATATAGTGTCTGAATGGCACAGCCTGCAGGTGGCTGAAGCATGAGGAGAACATATAGTGGCTTAATGGCACAGCCTGGAGTTGGCAGCAGATGAGGGGAAAATAGGGCTTCACAATCTCTAAGAATAAAAAATGAAAATTTAAATTTCTATTGAAGATGTATGGTACCTAGTGCTACCATAAACATATATAGGTAATGTCCTAGGCCCAGCAGCATCAGTAAACCATGTAGTTGCTGAATCACACAGACTACAGCTGGCAGCAGCATGAGTACACAAGAGGGCTTCACAACCCCTAAGATTAATTGATGAATTTAGAAATTTTCATTGCAGATGTATGGTACCTAGTGCTACCTAGTGCTAACATAAATAGGTAATGTCCTAGGCCCAGCAGCATCACTAAATCATGTAGTTGCTAAATGACACAGACTGGCTTAAGCATCAGTAAACCATATATTGGATGAACGGCACTGTCTGGAGGTGGCTGAAGCATCAGTTAAACATATATTGGATGAATGACACAGCATGGAGGTGTCTGAATCATGAAGAGACCATAAAGTGGCTGAATGACTGCCTGGAGTTTGTGGCAGCATGGGGAGACCTAATATTGTCTGAATGGCACAGCCTGGAGGTGACTGAAGCATGAGGAGACCATATAGTGTCCTGAATAGCACAGCCTGGAGTTGGCAGAAGCAGCATCAGGAGTCCTGACAGTGACCCGGTGATAGAGTGGTGCGGTGGGTGGCAATACCAGTACCCGCTGATGAAGGTGGGTGAAAAAATGTCTGATACAGCGGAATGTTTGTAACTGTGGAGCAGTGCCTTAAATCTGTTTGGCACTATCCATATTTGTGAAGTGTTGGTGTGGCATCATGGTCATCTACTCTCATGTATCAGGCAATGGTGGGTGGAAATCCTGGCTGATCCATGCCTGACTCATCTTCACAAAGGTCAGTCTCTCCACATTTTTCGTGGACAGACGAGTTCTCCTGGGGGTGACTTTGGACCCTACCGCACTAACCACCCGCTCTGATGGCACACTACTGGCCAGGCAGGACAGCTTTTCCAGGGCAAACTCTGCTAGTTGCGGCCACAAATCAAGTTTGGATGCCCAGAAGTCCAGCGGATCTTCAAGGTGTGTTGGCATGGGCATGTCAAGGCATGCCACCACCTGCTTGTTCAGGTCCTGCTCCAGGTCTACCTGCTGCTGATGAGGTGCTTCACTATGCGGGTGAAGAAAGCTAATCATCAGCAGACATGGCAGTGGAAGGTGAGCGCAGGGGGCCCCCCCAAGTCAGACCTGCGAGAGGATGGACGATGTCGCCGATTGGCATTGGCCAACTGACTACATAGGATGTCTTTGTAGAAGGTCAGTTTGTCCTCTCTTTCAGTGGGTGTTAAAAAGGCCCCCATTTTTTGCCTGTAGCGAGGGTCCAATAAGGTGGAGATCCAGAAGTCATCCCGCTGCCAAATGGTGACGAATCATCTGTCACTATGCACGCATCGTGACATTTGTGCAAGTGACTGGGAGGGACTCCCTGCCTCCATCTCTACTGCAAATACTGCCACGGTGTGTCTGGGTCCTCTGTCTCGCCTTCCTCATAACCCTCTAGCTCCTCTGGCTGCTCCTGCTCCTCCTCTCCTGTCAGATGACTAGAAAAACTGCCCATTTGGCGATCCCTAAACTGTGCTCCACTGTGCCTGTCCCCTCCTCCAGTTCAGCCCCCACAGGGCTCATGTGGCAGTGAGATGTATGCGCCACATCTCCATTGCCCTGACCTGCCATCGTTTGCAACACATGTTGTAGTAGATGAAGCAGTGGAATTACGTTGTTCATCCCGTATTCCTGGCGAATTACTAATAATGTGGCTTCCTCAAAGGGCCTGAGCAAACGGCAGGTGTCACGTATGAGCTGCCACTGGTTTACATTGAAAATACACATCCTATCTGCTTGGATCATCAAGAAATTGGTGATGGCTTTTCTCTGTTTGTATAGTCGGTCCAACATATGGAGGGTGAAATTCCAATTCGTGGCAACGTCACAAATCAGACTATGTTGGGGGATAGCGTTCTGACGCTGCAGCTCAAGAAGGGTGTGCTTTGCGGTGTACGAGTGGCTGAAGTGCATGCAAAATTTCCTTCCCATTGTTAGGATGTCTTGCAAAGGGGGGAACACCTCAGGAACCACTTCACAACCAGATTGAACATGTGTGCCATGCAGGGCACATATCTCAGCCTTCCCAGTCGCAGCGCATGAGAGCAGAAAAATGCGGTATTTTAGTAAAACACCAGCTGGTGATTACTTTTGCGTGGACTTTTACAGTATCTAGGCCCTTGACAGATTAACAAGTACAAAATAGTACACTACTTAGATGTATGTATGTGGTATACACTTATAAGGGCAGAAAATGCAGTGCAGTATGGTTAACAAAAACGTACACCAGCCAGTGATTACTTTTGCCTGGACTTTCACAGTATCTAAGTGCTTGACAGATTAACAGGTAAAAAATAGTACAGTACATAGTGATCTGAAGCTTTTAGCAGTACCCTTTTTGTATTGTTTGGACTTGTTGATCGCTTTTTATTAATTTTTTCATGATATAAAAAGTGACCAAAAATACACAATTTTTCTGCGCGTACGCCATTAACCGTGTGGTTTAATTAACTATATATTTTTAGAATTCGGATATTTCAGCAAGCGGTGATACTACAAATGTTTATTTTTATTTACACAGTTTTTTTTAAATGGGAAAAGGGGGGTGATTCAAACTTTTATTAGGGGAGGTGTTACATAATCTTTATTCACTTTTTTTCCCACTTTTTTTTTTTGCAGTGTTATAGCTCCCATAGGGGGCTATAACACTGCACACACTGATATTTTACATTGATCATTGGTTTCTCATAGGAAACCAGTGATCAATGATTCTGCCGCTTGACTGCTCATGCCTGGATCTCAGGCACTGAGCAGTCATTTGGCGATCGGACACCAGGAGGCAAGGTAGGAGACCCTCCCCGTGTCCCACAGCTGTTCGGGATGCCGCGATTTCGCCGTGGACATCCGGAACAGCCCCCTGAGCTAACCGGCAATGTTTTCTTTTCACTTTAGACGCCCTGCGTTATAGAAAGGGAAAGGACTCAGGACGTACTGGTATGTCCTTGGTCCTTAACAGGTTAAAGGGGTGCTCAGAGAAAGTTAAGACAAATAAAAATGTCCCAAAGCCACCACAATACCTGTTCTGCGTCCCCTGTAGTTATCCATGTGGTTTTGTCAGCTCCTATGTCCCTTGTTGTCTCCTTAACCCCTTAAGGATGCAGCCCATTTGGGCCTTAAAGGGGTACTCCGGTGAAAACCTTTTGCTTGTGAAGCCAGAAATCACATGGTGGTTGTCTTCCAGGAGGTGGGCGGTTTACACAAAGACAAGCAGGAATTGAAAATTATGTTTTTCACTCATTCCCTGCATGTAAGTGAAAGCTAAAAAAGGGAAACTGCTCTATATAGCCAAGAAATTATATTTAGAAAAATAAATAGGTTGGTCAGAGGGAAATGATGGACTATGAGTTTAGTTCCCTGGAGTACCCCTTTAAGCCCTTAAGAACCCAGAGTGTACAGGCAGGTACGCCCTGACGTCCTGGGACTTAAATGGGCACTGTCAGATATAAAAACTTTTGATATGTTTTAAGGCTAAGTTTCCCCTTGGTTTTTTGTCATGCGTTTTTTGGTTTGAAAAAATAAAAACCGCAAGAAAAAACACCTGAAAAAACGGCAGTGCAATTTCCTGCGTCTGGCGTTTTTTTCTGGCGTTTTTTCATTTGTGTGGAAATTGCACCTTGGCAGTTTTTTTTTGGTACCTTTTAGTACCTGCAGTTAAGGAAAGATCACAGTGGATGTCACTCCTGACACCCGCTGTGAACCTCCTGTATAATGTATAGATGCAGCAGGCTGCTCCTCTATGGTCCCCTGCACTGACGTATATATGCACATATTCCTTTTTCCCACAGAGAGCTGTGATTGGCTGGAACCATCTGGCCAATCACAGCTCTCTGCGGGAAATATGAATAGGTGTACATATACATCAGTATACAAAAAAAGAAGGTTGCTGCAGCACACTTGGTCAAAAAATGGAGGCTCTTAGCGCACTTTTGGATCAAAACATGTCCCCCCATCCACCACGCGGAGGTGGCCTCGTTTTGTATGGGACCCTAACACACATTCTGAGCCTATTACTCAAAACACTCACCTCTGCTGGGCATACAGCCTCTGACTGGGTGACAATTTGGATCCATTATCAATTTCAATTAAAATACCTCCTGTGAAAAAGGGGAGGGGTGCACGGCTACAGAGGGTGCCATTCCCCCTAAGATGCACAAAAAAAACTAAAATAAAAATAGCCAGCATAACTACCTAATACACGGGTGCACGCTGCTGTGTCATGTACAGAGTATACAAAAAAAAGAAGGTCGCAGCAGCACACTTGGTCAAAAAAATGCATTGGAACATAGAAGAGCATCCAGCCGCATCTATACATTATACAGAAGTATCGCAACTGGCGATCTGTCAATTAGTACAGGTACTACTACTCCCATTATGGAACAGTGTGTTCCATACTGAGAGTAGTAGTACTACCTAAAAAATGTAAAAATAAAGAAAAAAGTGAAAAACATACACACACTACATTTTTATTATTGTCGGCTACATTTTTAGGTCCCTGCCCGCCCACATAAATTGATCCCTGTTTTAAAAATTAATAAAAATGTTGTTATAAAAAAGATACATTTCGTTAGATACAATTTTTTCCTTCACTACGGCATCTATTTTATTTTATTTTTTTAATGCTTCCCTACGAAATGTTATTAAAAAAGGTATCTCCATCACTTTTTTGGATCGCTTAAGTCGAAAAAAGAATAAAAACCGCCTGCAAAAATGCCTAAGTTAAAACCCACATAGACTTTTATGGGCGAAAAATGCCACGATTTTGACAAAAAAAATCTCCAAGGAGCTGTAAAACACCAAAAGAGAGTGAAAAAATGCAAGGAGGATTAAAGAAAAATCCCAAAGGGAAAAACGCCAAATGGAATAAGAATTTAGCAATTTAATAGAAACTTAGCTGAAAGCATGCAAAACCAATGGGTTTTGCAATTACTTTCATTAGAAAATGTTCAGTATTTCATACTGAAAAAGACAAACAATTACCCCCCTTGCCTGCTTGGATACTAGTCCTGCTGTGTCCATGCGTCATGGACACACTTAATTGATTGACAGCTGTGAGCACAGGGCTCATAGCTGGAGGAAAAATCCTCCCACTGTCAGCTTGTGTCCCGCTACTGTCAGTGAGGACAAGCTGGCAGTTGTAGTTTTGCTAATGCTAGGGCAGATGTGAGCAGACAGCATACTGAGGGAGGGGGCGGAGACCTGCACAATGAGGCCACACCCCCTCCCTTTTATAGGAATTCAGACTAGTGAGCTAAATTAAAAATGTAATAAAAAAAAAAAAATAGAGGTGCTAGATAAATAAAAATTTGATTTACATTGTCAGAATTAGGTACTGAGTGATATATAATAAAAAAAATATTTTGTTTGATCTGACGGGTACGCTTTAAGGACCCAGAGCATACCTGTATGCCCGTGGAAATTACTGTCCCCGCTGCGTGCCGGGCGGGGACAGGACCAGGATGCCTGCTGAAATCATTCAGCAGGCACCCCGTGCAAACCACTGGGGGGGTCCTGAGACACCACTCCCATGTCAGCGATTTGCAGCGATTCCGGGCTGATAAGTCTCTGGTGATCCAATTGCCCGGAAAGGGATGATCGGAGCTGTCAGAGACAGCTTTCTACATTGTAGTCCCTGATATGTGTGTGTATGCTAGTGTTTACAAACCAGTGTGCCTCCAGCTGTTGCAAGATTACAACTCGCAGCATGCCTGGACAGACTTTGGGCATGCTGGGAGTTGTAGTTTTGCAACAGCTGGAGGCACACTGGTTGGGAAACACTGTCCTAGCCTATTTAGCATACACATCATG
Source organism: Hyla sarda (assembly GCF_029499605.1). NCBI lineage: Eukaryota > Metazoa > Chordata > Amphibia > Anura > Hylidae > Hyla > Hyla sarda. The sequence goes on from NC_079192.1 coordinate 229,976,050, forward strand.
TTACACCAGTGTTTCCAAACCAGTGTGCCTCCAGCTGTTGTAAAACTACAACTCCCATCATGACCTGACAGCCTTTGGGCATGCTGGGAGTTGTAGGTTTGCAACAGCTGGAGGCACACTGGTTGGGAAACACTGGCCTAGCCTATTCAGTATGTTACAAACAAAGTGTGTTGTTTCCCAACCAGGGTGTCTTCAGCTGTATAAAAACTACAACTCCCAGCATTCCCGGACAGCTTTTTTACTGTCCGGGCATGCTGGTAGTAGTAGTTTTGCAACACCTGGAGGCACCCTGGTTAGGAAAAACTGGTGTATGCCCTATAGAGGTGTGGTAAACTACAACCCCCAGGAGACTACAGAGGCAGCATGCTGGTGTTATACCACAGACTGAAGACTCCTGAATGACACATGCTGGGAGTTGTAGTCCCTTTTTTGTGTGTTTGCCAGTGTATCCCAACCAGGGCTGATTATATTAGTGTGCTGTGTATAAGGGGGACGACCCGGGAAAATAGTAGGGTGGGTAAAGGGCGGAACAAACAAAAAATAAGAGTAGCCGCCCAAAACCAGGAAGGCATGTGGCATGCTGGGATTTGTAGTTTTTAGCACAGTAAGAAACAGGAAATAAAAGCAAAGATAGGAAAACAAAGTGGGGGGATAAAAAGACAACAAAGAACTGAAATAGAGTAGCCTAAACAACAAGAATATAAATGAAACAAAACAAATAGGGTAAGTCAATAACAGAAAAACATGTTGACCACCGGAGTACCCCTTTAACAAACTTTAAGAATGTCATTTTGTATACTTTGAGGGGTGCAGTTGTTATAATGGGATCATTTACAGTATGCGTATTTCCAATATGAAGGCCCCTCAAATCCACTTCAAAACTGAACTGGTCCCTGAAAAATTCCGATTTTAAAAACTTTGAGAAAAATTCTAGGTTCTTAAGGGGTTAAGGCTATGTTCACACAATGTATATTCATACATTTTTGGGTCATACTTTAAGCCACCAACCTAAATTTTTTTACATCAGGTTGGCAGTGATTATAAGTGCTAGATATCGCAATGTGCCTGGTGTCTTTTCAAAACATACATGACTAAGTGGATATGATTGCATTTAAGTTTATAACTGAGGTTTTGTTTATATCAAATGAGTTTAAAAAAAACTTCTTTGAAGCAAGGTAGAAATGAGCATTACTGTTTACTTCACTTTCAAAGTTTTTTTTTTATTATTTTCAATGAAAAAAGGAATACAGATAAATCAAATAATAATAAAAATAATAATCAAGAGAAAAGATGATTGTTTAACCCCCTTAAGGACACACTTACATTTTAAAAATCATAACCCTTTCAATTTTGCACCTAAGACCCATATGATGGCTTGCTTTTTGCGCCACCAATTGTACTTTGTAATGACATCAGTCATCTTACCGAAAAATCTACAGCAAAACAAAAAAATATATGTATATATTTGGGGGACAAAATTGAAAAAAATCATTTTGTAACTTTTGTAACTTCCGTTTCTACGCAGTGCATTTTTCAGTAAAAATCACACCTTATCTTTTCGCATACTGGGATGTATGAGGGTTAATTTTTTGCGCCGTGATCTGGTGGTACCATTTTTGTTTTGATGGGACTTTTTGATCAATTTGTATTCATTTTTCTTATGGTATAAAAAGTTACAAAAATATGCTATTTTGGACTTTGGAATATTTTTTTACATATACACAATTGACCGCGAGGTTTAATTAATTATGAATTTTATAGTTCGGACATTTGTGCATGTGGCAATATCACATATGTTTATATTTATTTTTATTTACATTTTTTTTTTTAAATGGGAAAGGGGGGGGGTGATTCAAACTTTTATTAGGGTTTAAATCACATTTATTAACTGTTTTTTTTACCTTTTCTTTTACACTTGGATAGCCCCCTTGGGGACTATAACATGCAATACATTGATTGCATACACTGATCAATGCTATGCCATAGCATATCATTGATCAGTGTTATCGGCGCTCGATTGCTCAAGCCTGCATCTCAGGCATGGAACAATCAATCGCTGATTGGACACCGAGGAGAAAGGTGAGGACCCTCCTCTTGTCCTCTCAGCTGATTGAGACATGGTGGTTTTACCGCGGTGGTCCCGATCAGCCTGACTGAGCTGCCTAGAAGCATTTTTTTTAATTCCAGATGTGGCTATCAACCATGTCTAAAAGGTTTATACCGGGCCTCAGCACAATCTCTGATGTCCGGTATTTGCCACTGGTCCCGGCTGTTGCTAGGTGCCGGGCCCGACCTGCTACGACGCAGGGTCACCGTGCCCTGCATACTCCCTGCGTACGCCCTGCATCCTTAAGAGGTTAATATTGGTGACTGCTGTAGTTTTAAATAAAGAGGCTAATGAATGTGATGTTATAATCTCTACAGAGCCCTTACAACAACAGACAACTGTTTACAACAATAGACAACTGTTGAGTGGAAACTGTTTTGCACTAAATTGTGCTTCTACAGAACTACTGTTTTTACATTTTACCAAATAAAATAAGTATCGGATCAAATGGTGAGATGTTGCTAGGTTTGTTAGAATTTTTTTTTTTCCTTCAAATTCTGGTGCAAGTCACTTTTTGAGTAGCTGTTAAACACAAAATAAAAGACACTTTATCAATTCAATGCAGCAACCCCCCGACATGTGATGGCCCCGACATATGATAAAATCGACATACGATGGCCTCTCAGAGGCCATCGCATGTCAATGTCAGCATCGACATACAATGCTTTTATATGTCGGGGCCATCGCATTAACTTGCTCTTCTGAGTGTTGCTGTGTAAGAGGGGGCTTGAAAGAGGAGTTTCAAAAACTGTGATTATCTGTTGTGCGGAGTGAATCTGTGGAGTGGGTGTGACTGCCTATAGTCCACATTCATATTTTGGGTAAGTCTTTCTCTCTTGCGCATAGTGGGATAACTGTTAGAGTTTAAACACCCTTTTTCACTCTTATTGAGAGCTTGCTCTTCTGAGTGTTGCTGTGTAAGAGGGGGCATGAAAGAGGAGTTTCAAAAACAGGAGTTTGAAAGCAGGAGGTTGAGATCACTGTGAGTGTTAATTTCTGAACCCACAAGGTCTACAAAAAATTTGAAGTGTAATTTTGACTGTCTGTTTTTGCCTATACATTTGAGAAATCCCCATAACTAGATGGCCTCCATGTTGGAAAATACAGTCCATTGTACATTCTGTTCAATGTATGAGGGTGCATATTGTTGTGCGAGATGTATGCTAGTTGTCCATTTGGAAGCCCAGATCCTGCATCTAGAGGGGCGACTGGCAACAATGAGAAGCATTAACAACATGGAGAGGAGTCTCCTGCTCACTGAGCAGGCACTCTCGGGAATAGAGGTGGGGGAGGACAGTGGGAAGGAGTTGCAGGACAGTCAGGCAGTTAGCTGGGTTACAGTTAGAAAGCGGGGTAGAGGAAAAAGTGTCAGGGAGGCTAGTCCTGAACTGGCACACTCCAACAAGTTTGCCCGCTTGGCAGATGAGGGGGATGCCATTACAGAGCTAGCAGAACTGCAGCAGGATACTGCCTCTGACCGCCAGGGGGGTGTCTGCTCCAGTAAGGAGGGAGGAGTACAGGGAAGGCCAGACAGGTAATAGTGGTGGGGGACTCAATTATTAGGGGGACAGACAGGGCGATCTGTCACAAAGACCGGGATCGCCGAACAGTGTGTTGTCTGCCTGGCGCACGAGTTCGGCACATCGCGGATCGGGTTGACAGGTTGCTGGGCGGGGCTGGAGAGGACTCAGCAGTCATGGTACATATTGGCACCAATGACAAAGTAAGAGGTAGGTGGAGTGTCCTTAAAAATGATTTCAGGGACTTAGGCCGCAAGCTTAAGGCAAGGACCTCCAAGGTAGTATTTTCTGAAATCCTACCAGTACCACGAGCCGCACCAGAGAGGCAGCGGGAGATCAGGGAGGTAAACAAGTGGCTCAGAAGCTGGTGTAGGAAGGAAGGGTTTGGGTTCATGGAGAACTGGGCTGACTTCGCTGTCGGTTACCGGCTCTACCGTAGGGACGGGCTGCACCTCTATGGGGAGGGTGCAGCTGTGCTTGGGGAGAAGATGGCTAGAAGGGTGGAGGAGTGTTTAAACTAGGGACTTGGGGGGAGGGAACCTACAGCAAAGAGGGGGAAGATAGTGTAGATAGAGAGGTGGGAATTATAAATGTACCTGGGGGTGGAGCGGAGGGAGGGGTTGGAATAGTTAATAGGAATAGGCTTCATAGGAAAATAAAACTTACACCCTTGAATCCCATTAACCCCAATAACATGAAGGATGGAAGTGTAAAGTGTATGTTCACAAATGCCAGAAGCCTAGCAAATAAAATTGGGGAGCTTGAGGCCTTGATACTGGAGGAACATATTGATATAGTTGGGGTCACTGAGACATGGCTGGACCCCTCGCATGACTGGACTGTCAATCTGCAGGGTTTTACATTGTTTCGCAAAGATAGAATGAACAGAAAAGGTGGTGAAGTCAGTCTGTATGTTAGAAGTGGTATGAAAGTCAGTGTGAACGATGCCATAGTGTGTGATGATTCTGAGGATGTGGAATCACTGTGGGTAGAATTACAAAAGGAGGGAAATACTGAAAAAATAATACTTGGTGTAATCTACAGACCCCCTAATATCACTGAAGAGATAGAAGGTCGGCTGCATAAACAAATAGAGAGGGCCGCCCGGGCAGGTACAGTGGTAGTAATGGGAGATTTTAACTATCCAGATATAGATTGGGGTCCGGGGTTGGCTAAAACTACAAAGGGGCGACAATTCCTAAATTTATTGCAGGATAATTTTATGGGCCAGTATGTGGAGGACCCAACAAGAAGTGATGCCTCTGATACTGCCTCTGACCGCCAGGGGGGTGTCTGCTCCAGTAAGGAGGGAGGAGTACAGGGAAGGCCAGACAGGTAATAGTGGTGGGGGACTCAATTATTAGGGGGACAGACAGGGCGATCTGTCACAAAGACCGGGATCGCCGAACAGTGTGTTGTCTGCCTGGCGCACGAGTTCGGCACATCGCGGATCGGGTTGACAGGTTGCTGGGCGGGGCTGGAGAGGACTCAGCAGTCATGGTACATATTGGCACCAATGACAAAGTAAGAGGTAGGTGGAGTGTCCTTAAAAATGATTTCAGGGACTTAGGCCGCAAGCTTAAGGCAAGGACCTCCAAGGTAGTATTTTCTGAAATCCTACCAGTACCACGAGCCGCACCAGAGAGGCAGCGGGAGATCAGGGAGGTAAACAAGTGGCTCAGAAGCTGGTGTAGGAAGGAAGGGTTTGGGTTCATGGAGAACTGGGCTGACTTCGCTGTCGGTTACCGGCTCTACCGTAGGGACGGGCTGCACCTCTATGGGGAGGGTGCAGCTGTGCTTGGGGAGAAGATGGCTAGAAGGGTGGAGGAGTGTTTAAACTAGGGACTTGGGGGGAGGGAACCTACAGCAAAGAGGGGGAAGATAGTGTAGATAGAGAGGTGGGAATTATAAATGTACCTGGGGGTGGAGCGGAGGGAGGGGTTGGAATAGTTAATAGGAATAGGCTTCATAGGAAAATAAAACTTACACCCTTGAATCCCATTAACCCCAATAACATGAAGGATGGAAGTGTAAAGTGTATGTTCACAAATGCCAGAAGCCTAGCAAATAAAATTGGGGAGCTTGAGGCCTTGATACTGGAGGAACATATTGATATAGTTGGGGTCACTGAGACATGGCTGGACCCCTCGCATGACTGGACTGTCAATCTGCAGGGTTTTACATTGTTTCGCAAAGATAGAATGAACAGAAATGGTGGTGAAGTCAGTCTGTATGTTAGAAGTGGTATGAAAGTCAGTGTGAACGATGCCATAGTGTGTGATGATTCTGAGGATGTGGAATCACTGTGGGTAGAATTACAAAAGGAGGGAAATACTGAAAAAATAATACTTGGTGTAATCTACAGACCCCCTAATATCACTGAAGAGATAGAAGGTCGGCTGCATAAACAAATAGAGAGGGCCGCCCGGGCAGGTACAGTGGTAGTAATGGGAGATTTTAACTATCCAGATATAGATTGGGGTCCGGGGTTGGCTAAAACTACAAAGGGGCGACAATTCCTAAATTTATTGCAGGATAATTTTATGGGCCAGTATGTGGAGGACCCAACAAGAAGTGATGCCTTGTTGGATCTGATCATTTCCAACAACGCAGAGCTGGTTGGTAATGTAACTGCGGGAAAACCTTGGTAATAGCGACCACAATATAGTTACTTTTGACTTAAAATGTAGAAAACAAAGACAGGCGGGGAAGGCAAAAACATATAACTTTAAAAAGACAAACTTCCCTGGGCTGAGGGCTGCACTACAGGACATAGACTGGGGGGAGGTGTTCTCAAATACTGATACAGAAGGTAAATGGGACATCTTTAAATCAACTCTACATAACTATACAGCTAAATATATACCAAAGGGGAACAAATATAAACGATTAAAACTAAATCCTACATGGCTGACAAATGATGTTAACCCCTTAAGGACCAATGCAAATAAACCTGTACGCCCCTGAAAGACCAGGCCTGTTTTTTCAAATCGGGGATGTCTGTCTTTATTAGAGAATAACTCTGGTAACGTTTTGCCAATCACGATAATTCTGACATTGTTTTTTTGTCACAAGTCTTCCTTCATGTACATAGTAAAAGTAAGCCGATATCATTTGTAGTTTTTTTTTACAATGCAAAAAATCATGACATTTTTACAAAAAATTACGATTTTTTGCTATTTTAACACTAATTGGTTGCATATATTTATACTTACTGACCAAATAGTTTATGAAACTTATACTTTCAGATGTCTACTTTATTTTGACGTCATTTTTTAGTTTTTAATTAACATTTTAAATTAGTAAGAACCCTAACAATTTAACTTGAAATTTTGAAAATTTTGAAAATTTGAAAAGTACATCTTTTTTTATGTGCTATGCAAGGTTTGCAGAAATTAAAAGGTAGTAGAACATAGGAACACCCCCCCCAAATGACCCCATTTTAAAAACTAGACCCCTCAAGATATTCACTAGGGGGTACAGTGAGTATTTTAACACCATAGTTTTTTGGCAGGAATTATTACAAGTCAGTGTTAAAAATTCGAAAATTGCAATTTTTCACAAATGCATCATTTGGGGGGCATATTTTTTGTACATCACTTCTGATATTGAAAGAAATGCACCCTATATTTCATTTAGCTGCTTGTCCCATGTTCGTAAATACCCCCGCTTTGGCCATATATGGTTCCTTGGCCGTGTGGTAGGACTCAGAAGGAGAGGAGCGCCATTTGGCTTTCAGGGCAGAACAGTACCCCCACCCCCACAAGTGACCCCATTTATATACCGCACCCCTGCAAGTTATTGGTTGGTCGGCTGGCAGTATAACGCGTCTGTCTGTGACAGTTAAGGCTCCTGATGGATATATCCGCCATGTTGTGAGAATAAGCACCCGCTCATGGCGAATATATCCATTACTGCTGCGGCTGGGTAGCTCAGTGTGTCCGCTCATGACTGCTGGCGGAAAATCCGCCGCTATGAGTGGACGCACAAAGCTACCCAGCCGCAGCAGCGAGCTCATTACCGTGACTGCTGCATAATGTGTAGGATCACGTGGCGGACATCCGCAGCATATTACATGCTGCGGATGTCCGCCAATGCGATCCTACACATTATGCTTTTTTTTTTATTAGATTAATTTAATAAATGTATTTTTAATATATATATTTTTTTTTTACACTTTTATTACATTTTTATTTATTTTTACACTTTTATTTTATTTATTTATTTATTTTTACACTTGTTAATGCTTTGGAATACTTAGTATTCCAAAGCATTGCAGTTATATGCTGCCTGCCAGTTTTCACTAGCAGGCAGCATATTTCACTAGCAGGCAATACCCAGGGCAGACCTGGGGGTCTTTGTAGGACCCCCAGCTGCCCAGGTATGCAGCAGCACCCCGCGATGCTCCGGGGTGCTGCAGGAGAGACAGACGGAGCCCCCTCCCTCTGTCAGAACTCCTTACAGCACGCGGTCACTTCTGACCGCGGCTGTAGGGGTTAAACTGTTGGGAGTGAAGTGAACTTCACTCCCGGCAGTGCGGCCACACACAGCACCCCGCGATCGCGCTGCTGGGTGCTGCAGGAGAGACAGAGGGAGCCCCCTCCCTCTGTCAGAACTCCTTACAGCGCGCGGTCACTTCTGACCGCGGCTGTAAGGGTTAAACTGCCGGTAGTGAAGTGAACTTCACTCCCGGCAGTGCGGCAGGCCCCGGCCAGCCGTGTATTACACGCAGCACCCCGCGATCGTGATGCGGGGTGCTGCAGAGGAGACAGAGGGAGCTCCCTCCCTCTGTCATAACACTTACAGCCCGCGGTCACTTCCGACCGCGGCTGTAAGGGTTAAACTGCCGGGACCGAAGTTTACTTCGGTCCTGGCAGTGCAGCAGGGTCCCGGCTGTGTGATACAGCCGAGTCCCTGCCGCGATCTCGTGGGTGCACTGGGCAGCACCCACGAGAAGAATGGACGAGTATAGACGTCCAGGTGCGGGAACGCCCGCCAACCTGGATGTCTATACTCGTCCTTGGTCATTATCGGGTTAAAAGAGCAATAAACAACAAAAAAATAGCCTTCAAAAAATACAAATCTGATGGGTCAGCTATAACATTTACACAGTATAAAGAGCTTAATAAAAACTGTAAAAATTTAATTAAAACAGCAAAAATTCTAAATGAGAGACAGGTGGCCAAAGAAAGCAAAACGAATCCTAAAGATATATAAATGCAAAAAAACCAAGGACAGAGCATGTAGGACCCATTAATAATGATAATGCGGAGGTTGTCACAGGTGACAAAGAGAAAGCGGAGCTACTGAATGGGTTCTTTAGTTCTGTATATACTAGAGAAGAAGGAGGAGCTGACATTGGCCAGGTCAGTGCTGGTAACACATCATGTAATGTACTGAACTGGCTTAATGTAGAGATGGTACAAGGTAAGTTAAGTGATATAAATGTAAGCAAATCTCCGGGGCCAGATGGATTGCACCCAAGAGTTCTTAGAGATGTAAGTTTAGTAATATCTGTACCCCTGTTCATGATATTTAAAGATTCACTGGTGTCTGGTATTGTGCCAAGGGACTGGCGCAAGGCGAATGTGGTGCCAATCTTCAAAAAGGGCTCTAGGTCTTCCCCAGGAAACTATAGACCGGTAAGTTTAACGTGCATTGTGGGTAAATTGTTTGAAGGACTTATAAGGGATTACATACAGGAATACATAGGGGATAATTGTATTATAAGTGATAGCCAGCATGGGTTTACTAAGGATAGAAGTTGTCAAACCAATCTAATTTGCTATTATGAAGAGGTGAGTAGAAGCCTTGACAGAGGAATGGCTGTGGATATAGTGTTTCTGGATTTTGCTAAAGCATTTGATACTGTCCCTCATAGACGTCTGACAGGTAAGTTAAGGTCTTTGGGTTTGGAAATTTTAGTTTGTAACTGGATTGAACACTGGCTCATGGATCGTACCCAGAGAGTGGTGGTCAATGATTCGTACTCTGATTGGTCCCCGGTAATTAGTGGTGTACCCCAAGGTTCTGTACTGGGCCTGTTGTTGTTTAATTTATTTATCAATGATATAGAGGATGGTATTAACAGCTCTGTTTCTATCTTTGCAGATGGCACCAAGATTTGTAGCACGGTACAGTCTATAGAGGATGTGTATAGGTTACAAGATGACTTGGATAGACTAAGTGTCTGGGCATCCACTTGGCAAATGAGGTTCAATGTGGATAAATGTAAAGTTATGCATCTGGGTACTAATAACCTGCATGCATCGTATGTCTTAGGGGGGATTAAACTGGCAGAGTCACTGGTAGAGAAGGATCTGGGCGTACTTGTAGATCACAGACTACAGAAAAGCATGCAATGTCAGGCTGCTGTTTCCAAAGCCAGCAGGATATTGTCATGTATCAAAAGAGGCATGGACTCGAGGGACAGGGACATAATACTCCCCCTTTATAAAGTATTGGTACGGCCTCATCTGGAATATGCTGTTCAGTTTTGGTCCATAAAAGGGACACTGCGAAGCTGGAAAGGGTGCAGAGACATGCGACTAAACTAATATGGGGCATGGAACATCTTAGTTATGAGGAGCGATTAAAGGAGTTACAATAGTTTAGTCTTGAGAAGAGACGTTTAAGGGGGGATATGATAAATGTATATAAGTATATTAATGGCCCATACGAAAAATATGAAGATAAACTGTTCCAGGTTAAACCCCCCCAAAGGACGAGGGGGCACTCCGTCCGTCTGGAGAAGAAAAAGTTTAGTCTCAAGGGGCGACACGCCTTCTTTACCATGAGAACTGTGAACTTATGGAACAGTCTACCTCAGGAACTCGTCACAGCAGGAAAAATTAACAGCTTTAAAACAGGATTAGATACATTCCTGGAACAAAATAACATTAATGCTTATGAAGAAATATAAAATCCCATCCCTTCCCCAATATTGTGCCACACCTCTACCCTTCAATTCCCTGGTTGAACTTGATGGACATATGTCTCTTTTCTACCGTACTAACTATGTAAGTATGTAACTGCTATCCGACAGCGCAAAATGCTTAAGCTGCTGTCGGATAGCAGTTTAAGCATCCCGGACAGGTTCACTTACCTATCCGGGTCCACTTGGCGATGCTCCGGCGTCTTCTGCATCTTCTCCGGGTCCGGGCCTCGCTTTCCGGCGTCGGTATTAGGTCGCTGTGCACGCCATCCCAGCGCAGCAACATAGTAAAGTCACCAGAAAGCTAGGCCCGGACACCGGAGTAGATGCGGAAGAAGCCGGAGGATCCCGAAGAAGACGCCGGAGCAGCGGGACAGCATAGGGAGCGGTGAGGACACGGTCCCGAGTGGCGGGGACAGGTGAGTATTAAATGCACTTTTTACATTGCATGAATCCCTCAACATACAATGGATTCGACAAAGGATGGGTCATTTGGAATGAATAACCATCGTATGTTGAGGGACCACTGTATTTAGCACATTGTCAGAAAAGTAGCCAAATAGATGGCACATAATGGGGGAGATTTATCAAAACCTGTGCAGAGGAAAAGTTGCCCAGTTGCCCATAGCAACCAATCAGATCGCTTCTTTCATTTTTCAGAGGCCTTGTTAGAAATGAAAAAAGCAAGCTGATTGGTTGCTATGGGCAACTTTTCCTTTGCACAGGTTTTGATAAATCTCCCCCAATATGCTCAATATAAGCAGTATAAGCAGTAGAAAGAGAGAAGTGCTCATGCCGCTGTACAGAACACTGGTGAGACCTCACTTGGAGTATTGTGCGCAGTACTGGAGGCCGTATCTCCAGAAGGATATAAATACTCTAGAGAGAGTTCAGAGAAGAGCTACTAAACTAGTACATGGATTGCAGGATAAAAATTACCAGGAAAGGTTAAAGGACCTTAACATGTATAGCTTGGAAGAAAGAAGAGACAGAGGGGATATGATAGAGACTTTTAAATACATAAAGAGAATCAACACGGTAAAGGAGGAGAGCATATTTAAAAGAAGACAAACTACCACAAAAGGACATAGTTTTAAATTAGAGGGGCAAAGGTTTAAAATAATATCAGGAAGTATTACTTTACTGAGAGAGTAGTGGATGCATGGAATAGCCTTCCTGCAGAAGTGGTCGCTGCAAATACAGTGAAGGAGTTTAAACATGCATGGGATAAGCATAAGGCTATCCTTCATATAAGATAGGGCCAGGGACTATTCATAGCATTCAGATTATTGGGCAGACTAGATGGGTCAAATGGTTCTTATCTGCCGACACATTCTATGTTTCTATGTTTCAAGGGAATTAAACAGTTTTTTGTATTATAAACTTGCAGTGTCTTAGTTCTTAAAGCACTTGTCTTATTAGTTTATTATTGGCTTACTTGAGTAGATTTTTTAAGTTCACTTTTGTAGAGATTTGCTGCATAATATTTGAAATTCTCTCACATACTGCTCAGTGTCAGCCTAGAAGTCTCGACTTTGTTAGAACAGTAAATAAGTAGTATGTTGCTAAGCAGCAATAGAGAATTCTAATTGCTAATGTTTTGCTAAACTGGAGCTACCCTTTTTTTTCTATTTTTGATATAGACTTATTCATAGTAGTGTAATATCATCTAAACATATGCATCAAGTTATTTATAACTTACATTTGGACAGGTAGGGATACAGACAGCATTAGCAAATTTACTACTGTTAAAGGGAACCTGTCACTAGATTTTACCCTATATAATGAGTGGCAACACGCAAAAGAGGTTAATATCATGTGTTCCACCATGCCTGGATATCTGCTGGCAGGTCTGTAAATGTGGAGAAAATAATTTTTATAAATGTAACACGCAGTATGTAAATGAGGCTCAAGTAGTCACCAGGTGTGCTCAAGTAATCATCAAGCATGTGGCTTGCTGAAGTAGTCATTGCCCCCCATGCTGTAATCTCGCCTATCTAGGCCCTATCCAGACATGATTGACAGCCCAGCTGTGAGCAATGACATCAGGCCCTGACTGGGCTTTCAATCATACCAGATAGGCATTATTAGAGCCTGAATAGGTGTGGCTACAGCCCGGAGAGCCTTGACTACTTCAGCAGCCACAAGTGAAAATGAGGAATATGCAAATATTCACATATGCGAATATGCGCAAATGCGAATATTCAATTATATAATTATGCGCATATGCAAATATTCACATATATGAATATGCGCATATGCAGAAAAATATTATTCGCAATTTCAAATATATAGCGAATATATTCGCAATATTTGCGAATTTGCAATATTCGCGATAAAAATTCCAAATGCAAATATTCGCGTCCAACACTAAATTAGAGATGAGCAAACTAAACCCATGGAACCTGAGTTCCAAAAAGGGATAATTTGTTTTAATTTGTTTTAAAAAGCATAAAAATCCTATTTAAAATTTACTTTGCCTTAACAACATCTCAGAAGTACATTGATACACTCTTATGTGACCTAACAGTGTTATACAAGGCTTGTAGGGCTCTGAGACAGTGTAAATTTTTGGAAAGAACTAGTTCGATAACAACTAGGACATTTTGCCAGAGTTCGTCAAACCGGAAAAAATGAACTTTTGAAAAGTTTGCTTATCCCTACTCTTAATAAATTTGGAACACTTTGGACTGTCTAACAATCATAACATTTTATATCAGATATGTGCACTATTTTCAGGCTTCTCAAAAAATATTTATTATTACAAATGTACCAAATTCTGGCGTAATAACAATAACAAAGGGTTAATCTGGACTGAGGTCCTTTGTTATTCTGGTTACTGTGGAAACGCTCTGTTCTCTGGATGATCATCTGATCTCGTTGGCTTTTCACCTGCTTAGCTCCCTATTTAAACTCTCAGTATTCATCCAGGCGTCACCTGCAAAAGTGTTCATACTCCTAGCCAGCGTTTGTACTGAATCTTGTTTTTCTGGCATATTTGACCCATTTGTTCCACTCTCTGACTCTTCTCCTGTTTCTGCGATTTGGTTTTCTGTTATCTCTTGGTATTGACTCGGCTTATGGACTGTGACATATTGTGTGTGTATGTTTAGTTATTATTTCTGTTAGTGTGTGTGATTCCATACTGTGTCCCAACCTCTGTCTGTATTATAAGTTTATTTTTTTAATTTTTTACTCCCTGCACTTATTCAGCCAGGGACTGTCACCATGGCTGTGGACCCGTCACCTAGGGTGGGTACGCAAGTAGGCAGGGTAAGTGGGAGTGGGTGAGTTCAGGGCTTCGCTCTTCCCTGCCCATACGTACCACATACAGACTATGCAGAAGCTACACAAAGATTGTTATATTTAACATAATAAAATGAGCTTAGCAATGTTCCGAAGCCCTATGAAGAATAATTGGAGCATTAACAGTGCATGTATGCATATGCTCCTTCATTCAGAGGACATTTGACTGATCAGCTAGTTATGTACTATCCTGTGGATATACAGAAACAGGGGAGGACCTATTAATGAAAATACCCCTTTAAATGGTACTTGTCATTTGCAATGATGCATTTTTATATTAGACATATTTATCTAATTTAATCTAATGTGCTTCATCAGAATATTTTGAACCTGTATATTTATAAAGCCCACCAAAAATTGCATCCACCGGGTCTCGGCTGCCATCCTGTTCCCCTGTCTCCTGCAGTGGTCTAGAGGAGACAAAAGTTAGGAATTGCGGTCGGGACCTTAGCTCTGCTCAACACTTCACTCTCTGCCTGTCAGTCAAGCAGGTGAAAGTAAGTGCTGTACATGGCAGGTCCGCTCCGATCTCCCTCCTCTCTGTGTTCCACGTGCACTGAAAAACAGAGTGGAGGGAATTGAAAATCTGCTTGCCATGATTGGCTCCCTGTTATATGTGCACTGTGTCTATGCATGCTCCCGGGCTATTGGTGATGTAAAATTAAGTAAGCTTTTTAAACATTGTGTGTCCATTGACAGACATTTTTCCATAGACTTTCATTGTGCATACATATTATTAGGTAAAAATATGGACGTATTTTACTACTATTTTATGGACTTATTTTGCTATTGATTTTACACTGTGTGAGCATAGCCTAATGTATGTTAAATATAACAATATCTATGAAGATTCACGATATTCTGTAATGCTGTACAGTCAGTAAAGTCAATGGAAACACAAACTGACAATGAGCTTCGAGAAATGTTTGTTATGTAAAGTTTGTTATTTTGTGTAACAACAGTTCTGATACTAAACTAGTATTTCTAAATCGCTATGTCTCTTCATGCATTTTACAAAAGCACTGACTGCACAGAGATGCCCTGTATGCACTGAACTCCATGATTAAAAGAAATGCCTAAACTATACTATATAGACATCCATGTAGAAGCATATTAATATAATACTGCATATCAATATGATACCATTTACTATAGCACAGTATCACAAATTGTATGCACATTCATTCCAGAGTAGAATTACCGGCAGTAGTGCCTGTAGGAACACATCAAGACTGAAGATCTGAGATTTTCCTGTAAAACTTTAGTTAAAAAAATGAGAGAATATACTGAAATAATTACTATTCCATACATTAACTGATCTACAGTAAGTTTTTGGTATTTTTCAACAATTTATCTTTCAGCCAAATTATAACAAAAATTATATGTAGTCATTTACCCCAAAGATTTGTTAAAAATTGCCAACTTAATTTTCCATTAACATTTCCTATTTTGGCATCTCAAAAATATTGGAAGTTAATTTCAGGAAAACATCCTTTGGGGAAATTAGTTAATTTTGCTAAAGTATCATAATAATTACAGTGACATCAAGGTTAATTGCTTAATCTGTATTGCCATAGTGCAGTCCTGTAGAAATCCCAACACAATCTGTTCTATAATAAATGCCAGAATACCCTTATATAGGATATATCTGACCTGGAGAGAAAATCTGTATGAACTGACTTTCAGAAATCTCATTCTGAAATGTTGTTGTTTTTTTACATACACTTTATACTGATCTCTGATGGCGGCATTTATATACGTATACATACACTTAAACGCACAGTCCTGATTTATTTTAAGGGCCCATAAATGGTCAAGTTTATTAGATTTCTTTTAGTTTAATTTTTTTTTTCTTGCATAATATGATTACTTCCTAGGGAAATAACTTTTCCAGTGCATTACAATATTCACAGAAGCAGTAGAGCAGAGCTGCGGTAGATTTTTTGGTACAGCTTAATAAGATATCACATTGCGCAGTAACTACTGTAGTCTCCCATCTGTTAGCCTCTACTATTTGTTAGTATTATAAATAGGACAATTTCCTCTGTAGACCTCTTTACAGTTATCATAAAATATCCTCTGTCGCATTGTATACCCACAATTCTCTTTTACAGATTTGGACCCCTTTGCTGGCCGATACATATCTACAAAACTCCTATAATGGCATTATTTTACATCTAAAAGGGTAATATATCCTTTTTTCTTATTCCCTCCTGTCTCTTCCATCTTTCTCTTCTACACTTCTTTACACCTGTAACCTTTTCTTTGCAGTATGTAACCACAATCTCACTATTACAATAACAGCAGCTCTACCTATCGCTTGCAGTCACAATTTGACAAATAGCAAATGTATATTTTGGGCACAGACTGCCATTGTTACAGGTATTTGTCAGTCACTGGTTAGCATAAGTTGCCATTGCACTTCTCCTAGATGGGGGGTTCACGTTGAGAGGTCAGGAACTGCAGAGGCCCATCATCATAGTGCAGGATCAAGATCTGTCCAATATGTAATATCATCTTCCAATAGTAATATTGTTTGGTTAACAGCTAGGATTCTCAGGCTGATCTGCCTTCTGCTACCGATTTGGACCCAATGCTTCTTGCCCATTAGGAACATTAGGAACTGTTGTGACAATCTCTTTGACCCAACCTGCTACCAGCTACCTGGGTGTCTATTATTCTGGAGACTCTAACCAATTATTCAATTGGTCCATATCCTAGCTGTCACGCCCCCCCCTCCCATAGACTTGCATTGAGGGGCCGGATGTGACGTCACACGGGGCAGAGTCGTGACGTCACGGTCTTCCATCCTGGTGGTTGAGATGGACTCAGCCTGAGGACCTCCAGCCGTTCAGGAAGCCGCTACCGGTGGGTGCTGCATGGTAGATCCAGGGGTCCCCAGCAGCGGGACCCCGGCGATCTGACATCTTATCCCCTATCATTTGGATTGGGGATAAGATGTCTAGGGGCGGAGTACCCCTTTAAGTATGAAGGACTGGAAGATACCATAGACTTTGCATCCCAGATTAGCAAAGGCCAATCTAAAAACCATCTCTAGAAACTGTTCTCTGGGGAGGGGAGAGGGGTCTAACTTCTTCCATTATAAGGATTTGACAAGTGCTATAAAAATAATAAGAAACCAAATTCACCTGCTACTATCCCCTGAAGCTGTCTTTCCAATGACTCCTCATCCCTCTTGGCTGCTTCCTGTGTTTTCCCTGCAGGAATTGTCCAATGATCTAATGAGTGGATGAGGCAGATCATAGGATCCAGGAAACAGCTGAGAGAAAGTGGATTGTGAGATGTCATAATGTCTGAAAGGTTATGTTTGTGTGCGTGCCACTGTAAAATAAAATGTAAAGATATCTGTTGAACTGCACAGTCTGTGAATTCTCCTTTTAAGGAGACGTACACCTACTACATTTACTACTTCAACACCATGTTCTGAACTATTCTTTGTTGTGTGTCTCCTGGGTGCTGTTCAACAACTACATCATGTTTATGAGACATAGAACATAATAGAATAGTTCATATTACCACGTACAGCCCACAGACCGACATGGTACATGGTATGTTTTTTCTTAATCTTGGACAAGCTTTATTTGCTTATACCAAAATATCAAGTTACTAATAAAATATCTACATTCAAAACATTAATGGAGGCTGAGATTTCACAGTTTGAATCTGATTCAATAGACAAATAGGGGTTTGAACTGGAATCTGAATTTAGCATCAATATAAGCTCTAACAGTTTAACACTATGGACACTCAAACGTTCTAGGTACCAGACTGATCTTTATATCTAACAGCATGCCATTTGAAGGTCCTTTAATTTCTTGAGACTTCATCTTTTTCTTCTCTCCGCAGGAAGTAATATATTTTCTAGCATACAATTAAATGCTTGCTTTGCTAAAGATGGCCCATGACATATTCTTTTATTCTAAAACTGTTACTTATCTTCATAAATTCAAACCTGGTTACTGTTACTGTTTTCATCCAGACTTTCACAGATCTGGGGCCTCCAATTGCCAGTAATTGTTCAGTATTTGTGCAGATTTATTGATGACAATTTTCTGGCATTAATATGTTAGCAAACATGACCTGTGTCACAATTTTTTCCACATTCTCTAATAAAAAAATTGTCTAATATGGTACAAAATGGTGTGATATTTCCGAGACCTATTTTGATAAACAATTGTCAATAAGATTGACAAGATTGGTAAAGTGGATGCACCTATGAAATGTAGAGACAAGGTCCAGGATAGACTTTCTAGAAACCTACTGTATAAGATCATTCTCTTCTGAATTGTCGATGTATGCACATGTGGTTTCGATTTCTCTCATACATATTTGATTGATAGCTATACATGTCAATGAAAGAATAATGTAAACCATTATTAAGTCTTCTTAGAAAAGCTTTTAAAAAAATGTCACATATTTTTTCCTGTCATCTGGTAAAAGCTCAATCATATGGTTGTAGCTAACTATTCATTATACTCATCTTTAATTGATGTGCAATCTGTTGTACAGATCTGAAAATGCATATATTGTACTTCCACCAAACTTTTAATCGAATGCAAATCACTGTACAAATGTATCTAGCATTGTATGGTAAGCTATCAAATACTATTTAATATGGGAGAGTACACCTTTATCTGCTAAGGGTGTATTCACACATACAGTATCCTGCGCATATTTGATGCTGCAGATTCGATGCTGCAGATTTCAATGTAAACTAAATGACTAAACACAGATTTAAATCTTCAGCTTTAATCTCTGCACATCAAATAGGAGCAGGATACTGTACGTGTGAATGGACTCTAAAAAGGTAGAATGTAAAAAGACGTATGTTTCCTAACTGCAGGGTACAACAGAGAATAACAATATACTCTCACCATATACTAAACAGAAAGGAAGGGAGGTGGAACTTTTAACATGGCCATTTGGGGGCCCCTGCCTGACAGAGAAACATTGCATGCAAAATTTCCTTATAAGGCAGCTGTAACATAGTTCATAAGGTTGAAAAAAGACCAGAGTTCACTAAGTTCAACCTATATCCCTAAAGAGTCCCTACTGAGTTGATCCAGAGGAAGGCAAAAAACACTGTACATAGCAGCATATCTGTGTACATAAGGCAGCCGCAAGATCTGGCCTCACTACAGGTCTGATGACCCGGACCGGCAGTACTATACTGTCATATTTATTGTAGGCCCCAAAAATGAATGACTATGTTTAATAGAATAATAGAATGATGTGTCCGCCATGTTGTATGTACTAAATAGACCACAGTGTATTCTAAAGTTCTTCTCTACAAGTAACATAGTAACATAGTTCATAAGGTCGAAAAAAGATCAGAGTCCATCAAGTTCAACCTATAACTCTAATGAGTCCCTACTGAGTTGATATGGATCTAGAATCCATAAACTGTAATGTTATTATTCTCAAAAAATGCATCCATCTTTTAAATTCACCATGACCACCTCCTCAGGCAGATAATTCCACAGTCTCACTGCTCTTATAGTAAAGAACCCCCGTCTGTGCTGGTGTAGAAACCTTTCCTCTAGACATAGAGGATACCCCCTTGTTATAGATACAGTCCTGGGTATAAATAGATCTTGAGAGAGATCTCTGTACGGTCCCCTGATATATTTATACATAGTAATTGGGTCGCCCCTAAGCCTTCTTTTTTCTAAACTAAATAACCCCAATTCTTATAATCCATCTGGGTACTGTAATCCTCCCATTCCCTTTATTACTCTGTAACCCGTTTTTGAACCCTCTCCAGCTCCCCAATATTTTTCTTGTACACTGATGGCCAGTACTGTACACAGTATTCCATGTGTGGTCTGACTAGTGATTTGTACAGCAGTAGAATTATTTCCTTGTCGTGGGCATCTATGCCCCTATTAATGCACCCCATGATTTTATTTGCCTTTGCAGCGGCACTGGTCACTACAGCTAAATTTACTATTAACTAAGACTAACACTTACATTGATGTGATCTGAGGTGATACAAGGTGCTCAACTCCAAGTGCAGTTGTACACCTACGTTGGAGTGGAGAACCTGCACCTATGGATCACAATGTGGTTTCACAACTGTGGTTAATGTAAACAATGACATTAGCTAACCCTCAAAACTGATGTAAAATTGAGACATTAGCCAGTATATCCTTATATGAAGGACACACTTGAGCCCGCACACCACGCCAAGGTTTCTCAAATGGTGCGGGTCCTATCAACTAACCTACCTGGCCAGATAATTAAAACCAGGAACCAAATTACGGCAGCCATAGGTCCGACTTGCAGATTGCTCCTCAGTCACCTCCAGTGTGAATCTAAGCACACAAACAATGGGAGGGAGTAGACAAGCTACAAGCCCCCACCCTGGTTGGTTCATTTATAGCAGGCCTCACAGGTGAAACCCTAATGCTACCCAGCAAGATGAAAGGGTGCATTAGTATAGGCCCTAAGCAAAGAAATAACGGCTTATATTTGCATGAACATGGTTATAGCAGGAAAACTCAACCCCAAGTGCAGTTGTGCACCTTTGCTGAGGCGGAGGTCCTGCACTTGTAAACCGTTGCTAAGGGCGATCCCCAGCAAAAATTGCATACAATGGAGGATGCCTGCAAATGGTCACAAGCACCACAATGGCATCCTGACACCAGATAAATGTGTATGTGGATGCGTTAAACATGACTGACTTTAAACAAACACTTACATTGATGTGATCTGAGGTGATACAAGGTGCTCAACTAATTAACTAAGACTCCCAAGTCTTTTTCCACATCAATCGTCCCAAGTGTTCTCCCATTTCATACATAATCTCAGCCTGGATTTTTCCTTCCCATGTGCATTACCTTACATTTATCAGTGTTGAACCTCATCTGCCCCTTCTCAGCCCAAACCTCCAACCTATCCAGATAGATTTACAACAGTGCACTGTTCTCTATAGTGTATATCCCTTTACAGAGTTTAGTATCATCTGCAAAGATTGCTACTTTACTATTCAACCCCTCTACAAGGTCTTTAACCCCTTAAGGACTCAGCCCATTTGGGCCTAAAGGACAATTTTATTTTTACGTTTTCGTTTTTTCCTCCTCGCCTTCAAAAAATCATAATTCTTATATATTTTCATCCACAGACTAGTATGAGGGCTTGTTCTACTTTTTATTGATACCATATTTGCTTATATAAAACTTTTAATCAATTTTTTGTTAATTTTTTTGGAATAAAATGTTGTAAAAAAAAGCAGCTATTTTGGACTTTTTTTTTACATTCACGCCGTTCACCGTACGGTATCATTAACATTTTATTTTATTAGTTCAGATATTCACACACGCGGCGATACCAAATATGTATATAAAAAATGTTTTAACACTTTTAGGGGGTTAAATAGGGAAAATAGGAAAATTTACGTTTTTATTGGGGGCGGGGGGTTTTCACATTTTTTCTCCTTTATTTTTTTTATTTTTTTCCTTTTATTTTTACACTTTAATATTCCCTTGGGGACTATTTATAGCAATCATTCAATTGCTAATACTGTTCATTGCTATGTATAGGACATAGCACTGATCAGTGTTATCGGTCATCTTCTGCTCTGGTCTGCGGGAAGGCAGATCAGAGCAGAAGATACCGGGAAGGCAGCGCAGCCAGGTGAGGGGACTTCCGTCTGCCGTGCTGGATGATCGGATCACCGCGGCAGCGCTGCGGGAGATCCGATTATCCATTTTAGTGACCGCGATGCTGCAGATGCCGTGAGCTGTATTTCTTCACGGCATCTGAGGGGTTAATGTCCGCCATTAAGGGTGGGTCCCTGGCTGCGATCAGCAGTCGGGACATGCCGTGCATGATCCGGGCTTCGCTCCGATGCTCGCGGTTATGCTTAGGACGTAAATGTACATCCTGGTGCGTTAAGAACCAGATCACCAGGATGTACATTTACGTCCTGCATCGTTAAAGGGTTAATGAATATATTAAATAGAACAGGACCCAAGACTGATCCCTGTGGTACCCCATGAATAACAGTCACCCAATCAGAATAAGTACCATTTATAACCACCCTCTGTTTCCTATCACTGAGCCAGTTACTTACCTACTTGCACACTTTTCCCCCAGTCCAATGCTTCTCATTTTATGCAACAACCTTTTATGTGGCACTGTATCAGATGCTTTGGAAAAATCCAGATATACGACATCCAGCGATTGCCCCTGGTCCAGTCTGGAGCTCACCTTCTCAGAAAAGCTGATCAGGTTAGTTTGACAAGGCAGATCCCTCATAAAGCTATGCTGATATGGGATCATACATTATTTTTATCAAGATATTGCAAAATAGCATCTCTTAGAAAACCCTCAAACAATTTACATACAATGGAGGTTAAACTAACAGTCCTACAATTCGTGGAGTCACCTTTTGACCCCTTTTTAAATATTGGCACCACATTTGCCATGCACCAGTCCTGGGGAACAGTCCCTTTTACTATAGAGTCCCTGAATATTAAATATAGGGGTCTGTCTATTACATTACTTAATTCCACGGGCGTGAATGCCATCTGGAACTGGCGATTTGTCTATTTTGATTTTTTGTAGGCGGCACTGTACTTCTTCCTGGGTTAGACAGGTGACCTGTACTGGGGAGTTTACGTTATCTCGCTGTATTTCACCTGACATTTCATTTTCCTTGGTGCATACAGTGGAGAAGAATTTGTTTAATATATTTTCTTTTTCCTGATCCCCGTTTCTAATTTCTTCCTCATCATTTTTCAAGGGCCAACACTTTCATTTTTAACCTTTTTGCTATTTATAAAGATAAAGAATAATTTGGGGTTAGTTTTACTCTCTGTGGCAATGAGTCTTTTTGTCTCTATTTTTGTGGCTTTTATGTGTTTTTTTTTTACATATTTTACTTTTTTCTTCACTGCTATCCTGTTTTAGTAGTTTAAATGCTTTATTTTTGTCATTTATTGCCCCCTTAACATTTTTATTCATCCATATTGTTTTTTTTATTTTATTTCTGACCCTTTTATTCCCATAAGGTATATACATCTTACAGTGAGAATTTAAGATTTGTTTAAAAGTCTCCCATTTAGTGTCTGTATTCTTGTTTTTGAGGACATTATCCCAATTTATATTGTTAAGGGCTTATCTGGGTTGATCGAACTTTGCCTACCTAAAGTTCAGTGTTTTTGTGGCCCCTCGAGAGATTCCCTTATTGAAGAACAAGCTATAATGTATTATATTATGATCACCATTTCCTAGGTTTCCTTTTACTTGCACATTAGCTACTCTGTTTGGTCTGTTAGTTAATATTAAGTCAGGTCGGGCCTCGCACCATTTGGGACAGATAATTGTCTTTACTTATAGTAAGAAACCTGTTTCCTTTATGACATTCACAGGTCTCAGTCTCCCAGTTTACATCAGGATAGTTAAAGTTCCCCATTATTATCACTTCATTCTGATTTGCTGCCTAGTTTATTTGCCTCAGTAATTGATCTTCTGGCTCTTCCATTATGTTTGGTGGATTACAGCAAACCCCTATCAGAATTTTTTTTATTTTCATCTCCATACATTTCTACCCATAATGCCTCCACATTATCATTTCCCTTCCAAATATCCTCCCACAGTGCAGCCTTCAGACTCGATTTCCCTTAAAGACAAACTACTCCCCCTTTCCGTTTTGTCCAATCCTTCCTGAACAGACTATAACCCTGTATGTTGACCGCCCAGTCATAGCTATCGTCCAACAGAGTCTCTGTTATACCCACTATGTCATAATTCTCCTCAGACATCAATCAATTCCTCTGTTTAATAGGACAGACTTCTGGCATTAGTCAACATGCAATTTAAAGGTGTATGCTTTTTTTTCCCCTATGAAGCCTATCCCTATTAACTATTCTAACCCCTCCCTCCGCTCCACCCCCAGTTTTATTAATAAGTCCCCCCTCTCTATCTACACTATCTTCCCCCTCTACATTGTAGGTTCCCTCCCCTAGTCCCTAGTTTAAACACTCCTCCACCCTTCTAGCCATCTTCTCCCCAAGCACAGCTGCACCCTCCCCATTGAGGTGCAGCCTGTCCCTACGGTAGAGCCGGTATCCGACAGCGAAATCAGCCCAGTTCTCCATGAACCCAAACCCCTCCTTCCTACACCAGCTTCTGAGCCACTTGTTTACCTCCCTGATCTCCCGCTGCCTCTCTGGTGTGGCTCGTGGTACAGGTAATATTTCAGAAAACATTACCTTGGAGGTCCTTGCCTTAAGCTTGCGGCCTAAGTCCCAGAAATAATTTTTAAGGACACTCCACCTATCTCTTACTTTGTCATTGGTGCCAATATGTACCATGACTGCTGGGTCCTCTCCAGCCCCACTTAGCAACCTGCCAACCCAATCCGCGATGTGCCGAACTCGAGCGCCAGGAAGAGAACACACTATTTGGCGATCCCGGTCTTTTTGACAGATCGCCCTGTCTGTCCCCCTAATAATTGAGTCCCCCACTACCAGTACCTGTCTGGCCTGCCCTGCACTCCTCCCTCCCTTCCTCCTTACTGGAGCAGACACCCCCCCCCCCTGTCAGTTAGAGGCAGAGTCCTGCTGCAGTACTGCTAGCTCTGAAATGGCATCCCCCTCATCTCCCAACCGGGCAAACTTGTTGTGCCAGTTCAGGACTAGCCTCCCTGACATTTTTCCCTCTACCCCTTTTCTAACTGTAACCCAGCTAGCTGCCTGACTGTCCTGCCCCTCCGTCCCACTATCCTCCCCCACCTCTACCCCAGAGAGTACTTGCTCAGTGAGCAGGAGACTCCTCTCCAAGTTGTCAATGCATCTCAGTGCTGCCAGTTGCTCCTCTAGATCCAGGATCGGGGCTTCCAGATGAACAACTCGCACACATCTTGCACAACAATATGCACCCTCAAACATCTGTTGAAGGATTGCATACAGCGTGCAAGATGCACACTGGACTGCCTTTTCCAACACTGAAGCCGTACTAGATTTGGGGTTGCAAAAATTAACAGTAAAAAAAAAACAATCAAATATTTCAATTAAACTCTCCGAATTTAAAGTCTCTTAATTTTAAGTCCCTCTCACTTTTATACTTACACTCACTTATGTACTTCACACTCTTATATACAGACACACAATCACTAGCTCAAACAATAGCTTAATGTGCTTGCTTTTATAGATACCATAGTTACCAGATACCACCTCTCTCTTCCACTGCCTGGAAGTAAATGCAAAAGGGGGGTCTGGTAGAAGAATACTTGTTGTCTCCTGAGATATTTATGACTCTTTAGATAAGACAGATGAGAGGGCTAGTTAGCCAGTCTTGTGAATGTTATTCTAAATAACAATTGATCACCCATTTGACTAGACAAAGAAACATTCACACATCTGTGTTGGAGAATCCTCCATTACATTATAGATCTATATCTCTTCTCTCTAAATTTGATAGTGTGAGGATGGTCTAATTGGTAACTCTATGTCTGGAGAAACCATGTTTTGATTACTTATATGTGTCACACTTAACCCATACTTCTAATTTAGGGCTCCTTACGTCAAGTGTGGAATGTGGGGGTTAAAATCAGCTTTGGACAGTTAACCTTTAATGGTAATGATGCTAATTGTTTATGCAATAGCACCCCCTAGCATATGGGTAGTTGACATAACACCAACAGGAAAGGCATTATGGCTGATATGCTCAATGCATTCTGGGTATTATAGTGATGTCATGATCATTATCATGTGTACACACCCAACCTACATTCATTGGGGAATTTCAATTTAGTATGGTGTGTCCAACTAATTAAACAGTCTGTTAAACCAGATGTTAGATACATAGACACAAAGAAAAAGACACCTAGAGAAAACCCTTAGACAAAGAGGTCTGCCACTGAAAGAGGTCCACAAGTAGTGATGTTGCGAACATAACATTTTCGGTTCGCGAACGGCGAACGCGAACTTCCGCAAATGTTCGTGAACCAGCGAACCGGGCGAACCGCCAATGACTTCAATGGGCAGGCGAATTTGAAAACCAACAGGGACTCTTTCTGGCCACAATAGTGATTTAAATGTTGTTTCAAGGGGACTAATACCTGGACTGTGGCGTGCTGGAGGGGGATCCATGGCAAAACTCCCATGGAAAATTACATAGTTGATGCAGAGTCTGGTTTTAATCCATAAAGGGCATAAATCACCTATTATTTCTAAATTCTTTGGAATAACGTGCTTTAGCCCCCTTTAGGCATCACATCGAGCCCCTCTTTAGGCATCACATAGTTAGATCCCCCCTTTAGGCAGCACATAGATTCCCCCATATTAGGCAGCACATAGTTAGAGCCCCCCTTTAGGCAGCACATAGGTAGAGCTTCCCTTTAGGCAGCACATAGAGCCCCCTTTAGGCAGCACATAGTTAGATTCCCCTTTAGGCAGCACATAGATTCCCCCATGTTAGGCAGCACATAGTTAGAGCCCCCCTTTAGGCAGCACATAGAGCCCCCCTTTAGGCAGCACATAGAGCCCCCCATATTAGGCAGCAGATAGTTAGAGCCTCCCTTTAGGCAGCACATAGAGCCCCCTTTTGGCAGCACATATTTAGATCCCCCCTTTAGGCAGCACATAGATTCCCCCATATTAGGCTGCACATAGTTAGAGCCCCCTTTAGGCAGCACTGGTTTTATTTCACAGCCAAAAAAGTTTTTTTTTTTTATTTGAACAACTGTCACACCAAATGTGATTTGCACTAGTGTGACAATGAGCAAAAAAGGTTGCCAGCGGAGTTCCCCTTTTAAGCAGAGGTCCCCAACCAGGGTGCCTCCAGCTGTTGCAAGAAACACGGACTGAACTTATAGCCCTTTTAATACTGTAGTTAGTTGCTTGAAGGAACTTAAGTTTTACACTGGAGTACCCCTTTTAACCAGCGGTTCCCTCCCAACCAGGGTGCCTCCAGCTGTTGCAAGACAAACGGACTGATATTTGAGCCCTAAAAAGGGCTTTTTTGGGTGCTGTCCTTAAAGCAGATGTTAGACCAGTGCTTTAGGAGTAAAGTGGACCCTGAATACACCACCTTTTCCTATTACAGCAGGAGCAGCTTCTCTGTCCCTCCACTTTCCAAGCCTGCAGCATGCCGAATGAAGGTAAAATGGCGTCCGTGCAGGAGGTAGGAGGGTCTGGAAGGGAGGGATTGCTTGACTGTGATTGGCTGTAATGTGTCTGCTGACTCTGACTCACAGGGTCAAAGTTTACCGCAATGTTAAAGTATAGGGGGCGAATCGAACTTCACATATGTTCACCCAGCAATGCGAATGCAAACATGCTAAGTTCGCCGGGAACTGTTCGCCGGCGAACAATTCGCGACATCTCTGTCCACAAGATGTAAGCCATGAAATCCATGATATTATAGATCCCAACAAGTCGGATTGATCCCACGGTACAGACTATGGTTACCCAGAACGATGAGATAGACCATAAGAACCAAAACAAGGTTTTTACATAGACTTGGTAAGAGACACAAAAATGGTATTCCATTTAATTAAGAATAATTTGGATAATGTGGATGCAATTATACCATTTAGATTGGAGAATACATTAATTAAATAAATTAGTTAATTATCTCCATATTGAGATTATAGTCTTAGGATGTTCTGTATTATAGATTTTAACTGCAGAAGAGTCTGTTCTCCAGATCTATAAGAAAGCATTAAACAATTGCTTATAGATATTGATTGAACTCCTACTCGCCTAGCTAAGTGTTATCAGTATATTTCCCACACAGGAAACTTGCTTCAAGTTCTTCCTCCTAAAATATAGAGCAAGATCATATATCTCTGCTATCAGTCTTAATAGGTAGATGAGGGAAATAAAATTACCTGTGCATCAGGCGCTGTTCAGAGTTCCAGTAATTAAATAAAATAAAGGTGTCCAAAGCGAATATAGCATTTAAAGTGCCATCTGGCACTATGTTTATTCAGTAAACAACCAATATTTGGTTATTGGTTGTTTACTGAATAAACATGGTGTCAGATGGCACTTTAAATGCTATATTCGCTTTGGACACCTTTATTTTATTTACTTACCGCAACTCTGAATAGCGCCTGATGCACGGGTAATTTTATTTCCCTCATCTACCTCATTGAACAGGATTGGATTATCCATCCCTGGGACCCATTGGGCTCTGCAGTTCATTCCAACTGGATCAGGATTATACCTCTATCTAGGGGTGATAAGTGCTGATTATCTGCCACAAGATTAGCGGCCAACCGAAAGGCTGGTGCTCTTCACTCTCTATCCCATCTGGTGTCTTGGGTAATACATGAGGCGCGGTCCCTCTCTTTTCTTTCTTTTTACCAGGTATCAGTCTTAATAGTCTTACCAAAGTCATGTATAAAATAGTCCAGAATGGGGCTGACGTTTTTCCATGTTTATATCCTTAGATGGATTTGTCCATTCTTGGAGTCATGTGATATGTAGTTGGTTAGAAGGGGCAGGGAGTTTAAAGCATTCTATATTGATGTCTATGATTAGATATTGCCCATCTTGATATCATAAGGTTTCCTCTGAACACAGTGATATGTAATCTGTTTCTTATATGATATTCCTAACCTACTCACATGTATTGTTCTACTATATGTAGTCAAATAACAAGCTTGTAATGTTTACTAATATATCTAATTGATATTCATTTGCATATATTGTGTTTGTTACTCATTTATGTTTATAACCTTATAACCAATAAATCTGTATACTTTTATAATACCTGTGTATTATTTGTATATTGCAAAACTACATCCTTAAAGGGGTACTCCTGTGCTTACACATCTTATCCCCTATCCAAAGGATAGGGGATAAGATGCCTGATCGCGAGAGTCCCTCAGCTGGGGACGCCTGGGATCATGCACGCAGCACCCCGTTTGTAATCAGTGCCCGGAGCGTGTTCGCTCTGGGTCTGATTACAGTCGAGCGCAGGGACGGCGGCGTGTGACGTCATGCTCCGCTCCTCAATGCAAGCCTATGGGAAGGAGCGTGACAGCTATCACGCCCCCTCCCGTAGGCTTGCATTGAGGGGCGGAGCGTGACATCACACGCCGCCGGCCCTGCGGTCGCCAGTAATCAGACCCGGAGCGAACACGCTCCGGGCACTGATTACAAACCGGGTGCTGCGTGCATGATCCCTGGCGTCCCCAGCTGTGGGACTCCCGCGATCAGGCATCTTATCCCCCATCCTTCGGATAGGGGATAAGATGTGTAAGCACCGGAGTACCCATTTAAGTGTTAATGTCATCCCATCATAAAAAGAACTTGATATCTGAGGAAATAGTCGGACTCATATGTGAATTGTATTGTTTAGCTGTGTCAACAATTCACCAGGTCATAATTTTGATATTTTTTTAAGTTTTCTTAATTAATATTTTTATGACCATAATTAATAATTGAGTTATTACCACATGACAATACCAATCTATGATGCTTCCTGTTTGTGGTGTATGACTATAATACGGATGTAAAATTATGCTGTATTACACTCATATAAAACCAGCCTTAAAGTGAATTGCTTGTATATATATATATATATATATATATATATATATATATATATATTAATATTACTAGAGCAAGACACTGAAACATGTTATTTTCTAATTTTTACAATTTTCTATTTGAAATGTTTTCAATTTCATTTTTCGAACATGGTTGCCTAAGCTGTTTTTAAAAGCATTTAGGCATGTTCATTACAGCAAGTCTCATGGGCATGGGCACAACCATGTGGACCAGACCAGATCCACTAGAATGAAGCATTTCATAGGCATTCTATGTGAACTGTGCATAGGTAGTTACACAGGTGGGGGGAGGCTGCACTCTAACCAATGGCTATTGTGGATGATGATCTGTGTACTGGTGTAACATTTTACTGTAATCCTGTAGGCAATATGTCATCTTATTATAATACCTAATGCTTAAAATACAAACATGCTACATTTCTGGATTATTTAAAAAGATATATACAAAAGAGGAAAATAAAAAAATTTCAATCGCCAAAAATCTAAACAAAAAATGTAAACTTGATTTAAACATTAGGTTATTTTCTGATTCATGAAACAGGACTAATTGGTTACTTCTATTAAAACTAAAATCTTTGGATCCTAGTTACATGTAAGTTTATCTTTGTCATTTTATAGCAAAATAGATTGGAAACTTTATCATAATTGGTGACCAGTATTCCCATGAACAATCTGTTACAAAATATCACAAAGCGTGTCCTACAGCATCCCCCATTAGAAAAGGAAGCAAATTCTTTAGTCTACATTAAGTATTTGTCAAGATTGCATAATACTGCTTGTTTTAAAAGGAATTATGTATCTAGCAACAGAGAGACCAAGACAGTTTGCAGAGAACGGGGCTTTGCTACACCAAGCTTTGCTAAACACTGTGGTGGAGATAATAAAAACTACTGTAATTTCTGTTCCAGAGAAATTAATTACACCTTTTTTTTCCTCGCATTTTCAAAGGTCTCTTGTGCTGCTTTTAAAATATGGAAACGTATGAGAGCTCATTGTTGTGCCACTCTTGTTATTTTGCGCCAAAATTGGCGGTTTTGGAGGCCACATTTTTTTTTTGCCACTATATTAAAAAAAAAAATTTACACCAAAAATTTTCAATTTTAATGCCAAATTTTGAATCATGGAAAAATCTGGTGGAAGTATCTCACATAATATTCCATGATTACTAGTGCTCATACAAGTGATGACTATATAAATAAAGCATGCCTAGGGGTTAAATGTGAGTGCAGGTGCAGTGATTATGAAAAAAAAATATTTTTTTTTATTAACATTTTCCAATAATAGTTATTTAGTTTTAAATATTTGGTTAAATAACACCTTTCCCCCCCCCCCCAAAAAAAAAAAAAACTAAAGAAAAACAAAAAACAACCATTTCTGTGATTTTTACACTAGTAAAGAGCTGGTGTAATTTTTTTTATGTAAAACAGACTCTCACCCCTTTGAAAATATCATGTAAAACATGAAATTTACATAACCACATCCACTTTTGCAAAATTGGTGTCACTAGTGTAAACCTTGGATCATTCTCATGTAAAACACTTTGAATGTCTCATGGAAATTTTTACACATTTTATTTACTATTTCTTAGTCCCCATAGGGGATTATTACATACAATCTTGCAATTCTATTTTCATATGGGCAGGAAACAGTGAAGCCCTAACTCCTAACCCACTGCCACTGTCCCTTCCTATTGCATATCCGTCCTACCTGACGGGTCCACAACCACAATAACAAACTTTCCCTGCTAACTACTGGGGCAGCATTGTCAAAATAATAAACTACAAAAACAGTAGGAGTCAGTGAACAGATGGAGACACACAAACTAACAGAGATACAAGACACACACACGGTCAAATCAGTCTAGCCAAGGTCAGTACTATGAGATAGCGAAGTACAAGAACGCAAAGCAAGAGATTAGTCAAGGGAGAAGCCAAAGGTCAATATACAAACAGATACAGAACGCAGAAGGTGTCAGCTATGGTGTAAACCTTTCATTTCCGCTGGACTAATCACTGGTCATAGTTTATATAGGAAGGTGATTAGGGATACACCTTCCTGATAGGTAGCAGAGCTGCGAACCACACCCAAATGACACAGGTGAGCTCCAAGCAGCTCCAGCCCAGCAAGAGTGATTTAACCTTCCTGTACGACCAGAGCCAGACATTGCATCTATACACTGATAAATGCTGTGCCATAGAACTGCATTGAGGCTGCCTGACCTATTAAAGTGCCAATCCGGCAAGCCAGAGGAAGCAAGGGACCTACTGCATATGATTTAACTGCGATTCTGATCAGCTTCCATGAGCTAACGGACAATGTGATTGCTGCGTCTAAAGGATTAATGCTGGACATCACCCTTATCAGTGATGTCCGAAATAAGCCACTGGTTCCGGCTGCTGATAGCAGCTGGGGATAACTGGCTTTGAAGCACGCTCAGCTTCTGAGTGTGCTTCATAGTTCCGGAACGGGCACAGAGTTTACAATTACACCCTGCAATCTTATGAGGTTGAAGCACGGTGCATGGAGCAGTCATTAATGCAAGAGGTATGCAAAAATTACAATACTTGTTTTCTGGTGGAAAGTATTGATCAGTTCCCCCTTATGTGCACAAACCATGGGAATGGAAATTGAATGTTATGTAGCAAACCCCAGAGAAGGTGGACATTACATTTTAGCTTGATGATTTAAATGTTAACAAGATTTAAGATATTACATAGATTTCAATGGAAGTTAAAAGGAGAACAATTTTGACTACATTTTCTAAAGTTTTGTATATGAGCATGTGTTCATCTATATGAGTTACTTCATTGCGAAGAAAATATTAAACCCTCACAGTAAATTTTCAAGGAAAGGAATACCTATGTTATTAAGAATCTTTGCAAAAGTATTGCTGGAGGATGGGTTACATCTATAAACAAAAATAGCTTCCTCTTTAGTTTTTCAGCACTTTTTACTTTATGAGAAAATCATAAAATTATAGAAAGGTTTAAAGTTCCGATTTTATCAAGTAACTAATGTTAAGGACCATTAAATAAAGACAAAACACGTAAAGTATTGGAAAAAATAATGCTGACTTATCTAACATAAAATTGTTTTAACTTAATGTTCTATAAAATGTGCATCATTATATCCTAGAGGGAATGACCATGCACTAATTTTTTTTTCTACAGTTTTCATTAGACAGTCCAATAAATAGGACAAATAGACAAATATTGTATGACTAACTATAGTTGAGTCCACTGAATTACCTATTGCACTTAGTCTGAGCTGATATCCCTGCTTTGTCTTCTGGGGTCCCAATGAAAAATCTGTAGTGGAGGAACCTTTGTAACTGTTAACGCAACACCCCATAAAGTTATACTCCTGGTTCTGTTAAATGGGTTTTCCAGGAAAACCCAAAAAAGTTAAAAGGGTTAACCTCCATAAGGTGACTTTAGTACTTACCTACCAGATGCTACTGTTTTCTTTTTGTGAAATGGCTATTTTCTGTTTGAGTTCGCTCCTTCCTACTACAAATCTCAGGATCCCTTGTTTGTAAATGTGAAGTCACTTTTCTCCTTCACACATATCGGATATCCCACCCTTGCAGCACACCTGAGCTACAATTCCCTGCAGAGCTGTGGAGAATGATCGTCTTTCCACCCAGCAGTCACTATATCCATTAAAGCAGACAGGCTCCTCTCATTTTGTATGCTGTTAAAAATAAACATTGGGGCAAAGATCATACAGGCGAAGACCATCCATCAAACACAGGTACTATATTATGAACTACATTAACTTTACAGTCTATGTAGCACAGTCAAATAACAACGAAATTCCAGAATACCCATTTAACTGCCTCCTTGTGCAATAAAACAACAACAAAAACACCTCACTTGTTCCCTTATCACAGCAGTTGTCAAATCTTCCAGTCACTGCTACTGTGCTGCTATTCCTCCTTTCAATAACATCCACCTCCCCTGTTCAGGTCTGTGGTTGGCTAAGCAGAGAGCAGGAGGATGTTGAAAGATGAAAGAAAAGCACAACCAGAAGATCTGTCAGCTGCAGAAGGGGGAACGGTTCAGGTAAGTATGCCAACATTTGCAGTTTGATTGCATAGGGAGGCAGATAATTAGCTATGGGTTTTCCTGGAAAATCCCTTAACTTAATTTCAAACCGTTCAAAATAAAACTGAGTGAAACTCACCAAATCTTTTCACTGACTTATTTTACATTTTAAAACAGGAAACAACCTTTGGATAGGCAAGTGGTTTCCCCTTAGCCAACCATTTTGTGCCTACATACTCTTTAATTCTGTACTGTTTGAAGATTTATGGAACTAGCATTATGTATCAGCTGACCACAACCTCGAGAGTCATGGCCGTAAATGTTGGCACCCCTTACATTTTTCAAAAAAATTAAGTATTTCTTACAGAAAAGGATTGCAGTAACACATGTTTTTCTATACACATGTTTATTCCCTTTGTGTGTATTGGAACTAGACCAAAAAAGGGAGGAAAAAAAGCATATTGGACATAATGTCACACCAAACTCGAAAAATGGTCTGGACAAAATTATTGGCACCCTTAACTTAATATTTGGTTGCACACCCTTTGGAAAAATTTACTGAAATCAGTCGCTTCCTACAACCATCAATAAGCTTCTTACACCTCTCAGCCGGAATGTTGGACCACTTTTCCTTTGCAAACTGCTCCAGGTCTCTTATTGGAAGGGCGCCCTTTTCACAACAGAAATTTTAAGATCTCTCCACAGGTGTTCAATGGGATTTAGATCCGGACTCATTGCTGGCTACTTCAGAACTCTCAAGCGCTTTGTTGCCATCCATTTCTGGCTGCTTTTTGACATATGTTTGGGGTCATTGCCTGCTGGAAGACCCAAGATCTCGGACACAAACTCAGCTTTCTGACACTGGGCTGTACAAGTGACTCAAAATCTGTTGGTAATCCTCAGATTTCATAATACCTTGCACACATTCAAGGCACCCAGTCCCAGAGGCAGCAAAACAAACCCAAAACATCATTGAACCTCCACCATATTTTACTGTAGGTACTGTGTTCTTTTCTTTGTAGGCCTCATTCCATTTTTGATAAACAGTTGAATGATGTTCTTTACCGAAAAGCTCAAATCTTGATCTCATCTGTCCACAAGACATTTTCCCACAAGGATTTTAGCTCATTCAAGTTCATTTTGGCAAAATGTAGTCTTGCTTTTTGTCAGCAGTGGGGTCCTCCTGGGTCTCCTGCCATAGCGTTTAATTTCATTTAAATGATGACGGATAGCTCGCACTGACACTGGTTCTCCCTGAGCCTCCTGGACAGCTTAAATATCTTTGGAACTTGTTTGGGGCTGCTTATCCACCATCCAGACTATCCTGCGTTGACACCTTTCATCAATTTTTCTCTTCTGTTAATGCCCAGTGAGATTAGTTACAGTGCCATGGGTTGCAAACTTCTTGATAATGTTGCGCACTGTGGACAAATGCAAATCTTGATCTCTGGAGATGGACTTGGAACCTTGAGATTGTTGATATTTTTCCACAATTTTGGTTCTCAGGCCCTCTTTATGTTGTTGATGCTTAGTGTGGCACACACAGACACACAATGCAAAGACTAAGTGAACTTCTCTCATTTTTATCTGCTGTCAGGTGTGATTTTTATATTGCCCACACCTGTTACTTGCCCCAAGTGAGTTTAAAGGAGCATCATATGCTTGAAACAATCTTATTTATCCACAAAGGGTGCAAATAATTTTATCCAGCCAACTTTTGGAGTTTGGTTTGACATTATGTCCAATTTGTTTGTTTTTCCTCCCTTTTTTGGTTTAGTTCCAATACACACAAAGGGAATAAACATGTGTATAGCAAAATATGTGTTACTGCAATCCCTTTCTGTGAGAAATACTTCATTTTCTTGAAAAACTTCAGAGGTGCCAACATTTACAGCCATGACTGTATTGCTTGACTTGAGCTTACAAGGTGAGATACAGTTAACCTCTAAATTTAAAGTAGATGAGATGATTATCTTTCTAGACTAGTAGTAACACAGGGTTCACTTAATGTTTTAGTTGCATGCCACCAATATATGTTGCAATTCCTTTAAAAAGAATTCCACTTGATACTGTGGTCTACTAATGGCATGTCCATAAACTTCAATAGCCCATATGTAGTATACTTATATCTATCTATGATCTGTTTCACAACCATATATGTTACATTTTTGGGATTAAAATAAGCATGCTACTAACTTGAACATAACTGCAAAACACTAATGGCACCTTCCATCAATTTATTACTATAAAGTCTTCTTCAATCTGGTCTCATACACCATTACTGCAGTTTTTGATGCATTTTTTTAGTAAAGCCAGAAGTGAAAATCCTTACTTCTGACTGGAACTAGACAGAAATTTTGGCCATGATAAGGGTCACACAACCAAAAATTGCTATATTTCTGTCATGCTGTCATGACTAAATATAGCAAATGAGGTCACACTATGACCAAAAAGTAGCCATGACCCAGCAGTCACACCAAATCTATCAGATGCTGGTTCCACTCCTGATTTTAAACATCACAAAGAAAAAAGAAAAAACACATGCTTATGGGCGCACACCAAGTAACAAAAACTAGAAATCTTTATTGTACAAAAAATATATACACATAACCACATGCAAAACTATAAACACTTAAAATTCCCTGTTTGTAAAAAAATAACCTAGAATGCCTTACATAATATTCAATAATAGATAAACAGGCTATGAAACCAAAAACAATACCATGTAAACGGTTAGTTACGTATTGTTAACAGTATTATATCAGCTGAGCAGTATCCAAAATATAACATGCAATTAAGAACAAAAAAAAGGGGAAAACCAAGTAAGTGGAGACAGGAAAATACTATCAATCTTGTGAGCGGGCAGCCCACCAGATCCCCACACATGTCATCACAAACAAAGTGACTTCCTCAGGGGTGTTCACTACTCTTTTGGCTAACAATACTGATCAAAATCATGACCAATTAGTAATCAAAATAATATTAGTTATACATTATTTGTGAGAAAAAAACTAACATTTTTTTTAACACTGAGGCCAGATGTTATCAGAGATATTTTAAAAGAACTGACTGTTCTTTTTGTGCCATTATTCTTCATTTATGTAGTGTTTTGTGTGTCCATGTGACTAGTCTAATAACACTACTTGCTCTAAGTATGATGCTTCTTCAGACACTTCTCTTAAACATATAAAAAAAAGCTTTTTAGAAGCCAGAAATAGGCAGAAATAAAAGTGTGTGAAGGTAGCTTTAATCACATTAATCTATTTGTGTACATGTACAGTATATATTGACATATGAAACTGATTTATGCATCAAGAAGAAGCTGACTTCCCAGAGCAGCATGTTATTTATGCATAGTCTTGTTGCAGTGTAATAGAAGGAAGCCTTGCAAAAAGGCTATATGAATAGGAAGCACAAATGGCCATATCTATGTAGAAATGATAAAGTCAGAGAAATCTTTGCAAAACACATGTTACATATTGGCCCAGATTTATCAGTCTGCCTGAAACCCAATTGTAATTGGTTACTATGGGCAAAACCAGACAGTTTGGGTTTCTTGCAGATTGATAAATGTAGGCCATTGCCCCTGTTTCTGTACCCAAAGAGTTCTAGTTTATATTTTCATATAATGTTGTATATGTAAAAGGCATTATGTATGTTCTCAGTTTTATGTATGACTTACCATACCATACCATACCATTAGGATGATGTAACATAAACATTGCAGTACAATGCTTACTAGAAAGCAAAACATTTCACTGTGAAATCAAGTGTATATCACACTAAGACCTAAGGTAAGCCATCAAAACAAATAAAAGATAGATGAGAAGATCCTGCCTGTACATTTTATCAGCCATACTCTGGGACGCTCATTTTGATGTAAACTGCCAGCATAAGAGCAAGCATTACATATGCACTATACTTGAAACAAAATGATCTGTCTGGAGAGCATTATGTTTATTGTTAAAAAGCCAGTAAATCAACACATTGCCTGAATACATTGCTTAAATATATCATTTATTGTAAACAAAACCATGCTAAATATTCCAGCTTATTGTAGATGTATATCAGGAAAGTATTTGCTATGAATTTTGGTATAGGTGTTTCTATGCATATGTTTTATAGAGAAGGTGAAGGACAGATTTTGTTCTTTATTTGAGAGGGGTATCTTTATAACCCTAGACTTGCCATTAATAGCCAATGAGCAGAATCAAGAGGTTCCAATGAGTTCTGAGAAGTCAACTAATCCTTTGAGATTTTCTTCCTTTCATGTTCCCTAAAGGATTGCAGAACGCCTATCTTCCTCACAGCAGGACTTACTATGCTTGAGTGAATGCAGGCAGAGAAATTACAAGTCATTTATGCTGCCAAACTTCGTAGCAGTCACAGTAGAAGGTGTTAGGAATGTCTAATGCAGATAGATAGACAGATTACATAGATCAGATAGATAGATAGATAGATAGATAGAAGGATAGATAGATTAATTTAAACATGATAACACATTTACATTTTAATGCAATTTAGTGCTTCGTATGGCCAGTTACCTGTCCCTATCACAAAGCAAATGTTCCATTGCTATAATGCTTTAAGGGTATTGTGCCACGTGCCCTTTGTAAGAGTGTAAAATAATTATGATTTGATTGTCCATAAAAATGTAATTGATAAAAGGATTAACCTTACATTGTCTCCACTTTGAGGGAATGCATCTCTCCGAGAGCGATCCCGTTTCCATTTAGAAGGATATGAATTAATTAGGAATGAATTATTATTTTTAAATCTCTGTTAATAATGTGCCAGATGTGCTAACCGACACCATTATGAGGCTGTGCAGATGGTGTGGCATTCAACACACATCTACCACAGTCATTCTTTTTACATCTGACTTGATATAATTTGTTCTATTTTAGCTAGAACCATTCGAAACTGAATGTTAAAACACAAGGTCACTCACTGGTTAATTAGGAACAAAAACACCTCATGGCTTCTTTTTAGATATTCTTTTTATTATTTAAAAAAAAATGCACCTACCAGAGAAAATGAATGGAAACAAGTCTGCGAACGTAGCTTTAAAATATACAATGCAAATTTATAACTCGGCAGTTGTAATTATTCAGTAGAGAGCAGGGACAATTCCAATTAATTGTGTCATGCACCAAAGCAAATGTGTTTTCTATATCATAATTAAATAATGCCTTTATTGGATTTAACTATCACATTGTAATTGAATTGAAGGGATTCTGTCATTGCCTTTTGTAGGAAAATCAACAAAATTTCTACTTTTTTGAGTCTATTCATTAAAAAAATGAGCCTGTGCGTGAACTTGTTCCTGACAATGGATTAAATACAGATGGAGCACATTTGCTTTGTCACACTTATTATCAATCATGCCATTCACCTCTAAGCATTCTGAATGTACTTTAGTAGATTTTAAAGTGAGTAGGCTGGTAAGTACAACATGTACAAAACACCCATCTTACAGCTTGCCAGCACCATACTGAAAATAAACTGACCACATCTGAGTACACCAGTAGATAGCATTTATATTTAGCCAATTTTAATAGATCATTTTCCATCTTACACTGGCAGAATACTAACATACCCATAGTTCCTTCCAACAACATAATACTGCATTTGATAGTAAACATGGGCATATCACAACATTATTATTCATATCATTACATAACAAAAATATATGGGAAACACAGAGGCCAACATTTATCACAGTTTTTTGACAGTTTTTTGTGTCTACAAAAAAGGCACAAGGAGGGTTTATTTCTGCCTTTTTTGCCTCTTTTGGTTTACACATTTCTGCTGATATCCACTGATTTTGGCAATACTCATGATATGGAAGGGTTTTATGAACTGCACTTTTTGTGAAAAGGCGCAAAAAAGGCGCAAAGTCTCTAAAACTACACCAGCCCAGACTTAGCTTAGCTTTTTGACGTATGTGAAGGGAAAATTTTCAGGAAATGTGAACAGCACAAAATTTATCAAATGCTCTGTTACCATTTAATAAATTTGGTGCTCCTACACATTACCAGCACACAAAAAAAAGTGTAGAAAAATGCTTCACTTCCACCTACAATGATAAATGCCGGCCAGAAAGCCGAAATATTTCAAAATAATGTGCAGCTCACTATTTCTATCGTATAATCTCCAAATTGGTCATGGTTACCGATAAACTCTTATACCCTAAAGTTAGAAAAGTTTAACTAACAAACTGGTAATGGTTTCGGTCCTCAAGGCAAGAAATGTGAATTAGGTTCTTGGGGGGTGTAAAATTCCCAACTACTGCTCTCATGTATTTATGTACAGTTATATAAGAAGAAATACAACTCCACTTGGAATAGTCCAGTGAAATAAAACTGAGAATAAAATATAAGTGATGCTTTATAAAAATAAAAATTGGCAATAAATGTATTATAAATGAGGGCTAGCATATTGTGGGGCTAATATCACAGGGTCCTTGCAGTTATTACTAGTAACTATATGATTGACCTATTATACAGTCATAGCCGTAAATGTTGGCACCCCTGAAATTTTTCTCACAGAAAAGGATTGCAGTAACACATGTTTTGCTATACACATGTTTATTCCCTTTGTGTGTATTGCAACTAAGCCATAACTAAAATCAGTTGCTTTCTATAACCATCAATAAGCTTCTTACACCTCTCAGCCGGAATGTTGGACCACTCTTCCTTTGCAAACTGCTCCAGGTCTCTCTTATTGGAAGGGCGCCTTTTCCCAACAATAATTTTAAGATCTCTCCACAGGTGTTCAATGGGATTTCGATCTGGACTCATTGCTGGCCACTTCAAATCTCTCCAGCGCTTTGTGTTAGGGAAGTCTTCAAGGGAACTTCAATGCGATGTCACAGAGTTTCTAATTAATATACATGAGCGCTCGGACAAATGACTTTGACACAGACACATGCAGTGTTCATAATCAGTTCTATTGAGGAGGAGGAAAGACCCATCCTTATATATGTTACAAGCAGAAAAACAAGTAGAGTGATGTCATACATATGGTACAATACTTAATTCACACAACATGTCTTTCCACACGTGATGAGGCCCTCTTCCTGTGGGGCCCCTTACATTCCTTCCAGAACAGTCTTATCTCAGTTTGTTAACAGATGTATCCGATTATTCAGTTATGGCTGAAAATGAACATCACGGCATCTTAAAACAAATTTATTCCATCACATTTGTTGCCATCCGTTTCTGGGTGCTTTTTGACGTATGTTTGTGGTCATTGTCCTGCTGGAAGACCCAAGATCTCGGACGCAAACCCAGCTTTCTGACCCTGGGCTGTACAGTGCGACCCAAGATCATTTGGTAATTCTCAGATTTTGTGATGCCTTGCACACATTCAATGCACCCAGTGCCATAGGCAGCAAATAATAAAAAAAACTGTAGGTACTGTGTTTTTTTCTTTGCAGGCCTCATTCCGTGTTTGTTAAACAGTAGAATGATGTGCTTTACCAAAAAGCTCTGTTTTGGTCCCATCTGTCCCACAAGAATTTTGACTCACTCAAATTCATTTTGGCAAAATGTAGTCTTGCTTTTTTATGTCTCTGTGTCAGCAGTGGGTTCCTCCTGGGTCTCCTGCCATAGCGTTTCATTTCATTTAAACGTCGACAGATAGTTCATGTTGCTAAAGGGTAAAGAGAAAAAGAAAAAAGAGGCGCGCTCCTAGTGTGATACTGTTGATAATTGTGATGAGCAAGTGCGGGTTAGTGCACCTTACCGTGTCGCGTTGTGCTGAGGGCACAACACCTCGATGTGCATGTAAGCTCACACGAAGCCGTTGTTCCGAGCGGTGTTACCGGTGCTGGTAGGTAAGTGGCTGCCTCTGCGTCCTTGACCGTGACTGGCAGGTCCGGTATGCCGTGAATGAATTTTGAAGAAAATTAGGACGAGATACGACGCCTTCTTGGAATGGATGGGTGGAAATAAGGATAAGGATAGAAACTAGCCCAGGTATATACCAAAAAGGCTGCTTTCATTTAGGAGCACCTAAATAAAAGCGGCCTTTTTGGTATATACCTGGGCTAGTTTTTATCCTTATTTCCACCCATCCATTCCAAGAAGGAGCCATATCTCGTCCTAATTTTCTTCTTGCAGGACAGCTTAAATATCTTTGGAACTTATTTGGGGCTGCTTATCCACCATCCGGACTATCCTGCGTTGACACCTTTCAAAAGCTACAGTACCATGGGTTGCATACTTCTTGATAATGTTGCGCCCTGTGGGCAAAGGCAAATCTAGATCTCTGGAGATGGACTTGTAACCTTGAGATTGTTGATATTTTTCCACAATTTTGGTTCTCAAATCCACAGACAGTTCTCTTTCAGTTATCCATGCTTAGTGTGGCACATACAGACACACAATGCAAAGACTTCTCTCCTTTTTATCTGCTTTCAGGTGTGATTTTTATACTCCTCCTTGTCACGATGCCGGCTGGCAGGAGGTGGATCCTCTGTGCCAGAGAGGGATGGCGAGGACCGCGCTAGTGGACCGGTTCTAAGCCACTACAGGTTTTCACCAGAGCCCGCCGCAAAGTGGGATGGTCTTGCTGCGGCGGTAGTGACCAGGTCGTATCCACTAGCAACGGCTCACCTCTCTGGCTGCTGAAGATAGGCGCGGTACAAGGGAGTAGGCAGAAGCAA
The DNA here is from genome assembly GCF_029499605.1 of Hyla sarda. Classification (NCBI taxonomy): domain Eukaryota; kingdom Metazoa; phylum Chordata; class Amphibia; order Anura; family Hylidae; genus Hyla; species Hyla sarda. Next base: position 230,018,184 of record NC_079192.1, read on the forward strand.
GGTCGGACGTAGCAGAAGGTCGGGGGCAGGCGGCAAGGATCGTAGTCAGGGGCAACGGCAGGAGGTCAGGAACACGGGCTAGGAACAGACAAGGGAACGCTTTCACTAGGCACTAAGGCAACAAGATCCGGCCAGGGAGTGCAGGGGAAGTGAGGTGATATAGGGAAGTGCACAGGTGGGAGCCAATTAAGCTAATTGGGAAGATTGGGCCAGGCACCATCATTGGTGCACTGGCCCTTTAAATCGCAGAGACCCGGCGCGCGCGCGCCCTAGGGAGCGGGGCCGCGCGCGCCGGGACAGGACCGAGGGAGAGCGAGTCAGGTACGGGGACCGGGGTGCGCATCGCAAGCGGGCGCTATCCGCCTCGCGAATCGCATCCCGGCTGAAGGCGGGACCGCAGCGCACCCGGTCAGTGGATCTGACCGGGGCGCTGCAACAACGAAGATGAGGCGAGCGCTCCGGGGAGGAACGGGGACCCGGAGCGCTCGGCGTAACAGTACCCCCCCCCTTGGGTCTCCCCCTCTTCTTGGGGCCAAAGAACCTGAGGAAAAAAAACTCAATTTTTCCGTGATGAGGTCCGATGCAAATTAGGAGGGGTTCTGTGTGGAAACGTACGAGACAGTCCAATCTTTTATTGTAAAAACAATAGATGTAGAGGGGTCTGGCGAGACTGGTCACAGGAACGTAGAACCTGTTGATGAGAGAGGCCAAAAAAATTTTTCCTGCAGATCCGGAATCCAAGAAGAGCATAGTAGAGAAGGAGAAGGTAGAGGCAGATATCCGCACAGGCACAGTAAGGCGTGGAGAAGCAGAGTTGACATCAAGAACTGTGTCACCTTTGTGCGGAGTCAGCGTACGTCTTTCCAGGCGGGGAGGACGGATAGGACAATCCTTCAGGAAGTGTTCGGTACCGGCATAGTACAGGCAAAGATTCTCCATGCGGCGTCGTGTCCTCTCTTGAGGTGTCAAGCAAGACCGGTCAACTTGCATAGCCTCCGCGGCGGGAAGCACAGGAACAGATTGCAGAGGACCAGAGGAGAGAGGAGCCGGAGAGAAAAAACGCTTCGTGCGAACAAAGTCCATATCCAGGCGGAGCTCCAGACGCCATCCGGAAGAACGCATGTCAATGCGAGTGGCTAGATGAATGAGTTCATGTAGGTCAGCAGGAGTCTCTCGTGCGGCCAGAACATCTTTAATGTTGCTGGATAGGCCTTTTTTAAAGGTCGCGCAGAGAACCTCACTATTCCAGGACAACTCGTAAGCAAGAGCACGGAACTGAATGGCGTACTCGCCAACGGAAGAAACACCCTGGGCCAGGTTCAGCAGGGCAATCTCGGCTGAAGAAGCTCGGGAAGGTTCCTCAAAGACACTTCGAATTTCCGAGAAGAAGGAGTGTACAGAGGCAGTGACGGGGTCATTGCGGTCCCAGAGCGGTGCGGCCCATGACAGGGCTTTTCCAGACAGAAGGCAGAACACGAAAGCCACCTTAGACCTTTCAGTAGGAAACTGGTCCGACATCATCTCCAAGTGCTGGGAACATTGCGAAAGAAAGCCACGGCAATACTTAGAGTCCCCATTAAATTTGTCCGGCAAGGACAGGCGGAGGCTAGGAGTGGCCACTCGCTGCGGAGGAGGTGCAGGAGCTGGCGGAGGAGAAGATTGCTGGAGAAGTTGCGACTGAAGTTGGTGCGAAATGGTGGACATTTCCGACAGCTGACGGGTTAGAAGGGCGATCTGTCGGGCTTGCTGGGCGGCCACCGTGGTGAGGTCAGCGACAACTGGCAGAGGAACTTCAGCGGGATCCATGGCCGGATCTACTGTCACGATGCCGGCTGGCAGGAGGTGGATCCTCTGTGCCAGAGAGGGATGGCGAGGACCGCGCTAGTGGACCGGTTCTAAGCCACTACAGGTTTTCACCAGAGCCCGCCGCAAAGCGGGATGGTCTTGCTGCGGCGGTAGTGACCAGGTCGTATCCACTAGCAACGGCTCACCTCTCTGGCTGCTGAAGATAGGCGCGGTACAAGGGAGTAGGCAGAAGCAAGGTCGGACGTAGCAGAAGGTCGGGGGCAGGCGGCAAGGATCGTAGTCAGGGGCAACAGCAGGAGGTCAGGAACACGGGCTAGGAACAGACAAGGGAACGCTTTCACTAGGCACTAAGGCAACAAGATCCGGCCAGGGAGTGCAGGGGAAGTGAGGTGATATAGGGAAGTGCACAGGTGGGAGCCAATTAAGCTAATTGGGAAGATTGGGCCAGGCACCATCATTGGTGCACTGGCCCTTTAAATCGCAGAGACCCGGCGCGCGCGCGCCCTAGGGAGCGGGGCCGCGCGCGCCGGGACAGGACCGAGGGAGAGCGAGTCAGGTACGGGGACCGGGGTGCGCATCGCGAGCGGGCGCTATCCGCCTCGCGAATCGCATCCCGGCTGAAGGCGGGACCGCAGCGCACCCGGTCAGTGGATCTGACCGGGGCGCTGCAACAACGAAGATGAGGCGAGCGCTCCGGGGAGGAACGGGGACCCGGAGCGCTCGGCGTAACACTCCTGTTACTTGCCCCAGATGAGTTTAAAGGAGCACCACATACTTGAAACAATCTTATTTTTCCACAATTTTGAAAGTGTGAAAATTATTTTGTCCAGACCATTTCTGGAGTTTGGTGTGACACTATGTCCACTTTGCTTTTTTTACTCTCTTTTTTTGGTTTAGTTCCAATACACACAAAGGGAATAAACATGTGTTACTGCTATGTGTAAAGCCAACATTTACAGCCATGACTGTATCATAAGGGTGTCACAATTCATAAAATTATTCATGATTCATTCATGTGGTAGGTGAAAATGATATAATATGCAAATCTATCAGTTCAATTTACAAAAATGGATGGAGTTATGCAGCAGATTGTTAACTTAAAGCTGCACAGTCCCAAAGGGTTAATTCTGTTGGCAAGTAAAGTAGTAAGTAACAAGTAACAGTCTTGAAAACTCTGCTGATTATTAAAAGGTTACATTAATTTACAACAAACTGTTATATTTAGAGAAGATTGAACCAAACCTGTAAAACCTGAGTTCCATAGGAAATTGAGTAAAAATTCAGTTCAGTTAGAACTCGAACTTTGAGCAGTTCAGTTTTTCTAAAAGGACATCCGCCACATGGCAGGAAGAAATGTGAGGAAGGATTACATGACCGTTCAAACAACTCTCTGGGCCAATCAGGAGGCAGTCTAGGGATGATATCAAAGCACTATAAAAGCCTATGCACATAGCTTCAGCAGCCATTTTAGAGAGAGCCAGTGTTAGGTTAAGATCTCTGTGAGGGGCAGTAAGCAGTAATTAACACAGAGGATCACATACCATATATACTCGAGTATAAGCCGACCCGAATATAAGCCGAGGCCGCTAATTTCACCCCAAAAACCTATGAAAACCTATTGACTCGAGTATAAGCCTAGGGTGGGAAATACATCATCTCCCCCCCTATCATCATCCAGACCCCCCTGTCATCATCAGCCCCTGCCATCATCACCCCCTGTCATCATCCCCAGTCATCATCCAGACCCTCCCTGTCATCATTTCCCCTGTCATCATCCAAACCCCCCCTGCCATCATCCCCCCTGTCCACCCCCCTGTCATCATGCAGACCGCCCCTGTCATCATCACTTCCTGTCATCATCCAGACCCCTCTTTCGTTGTCTACTCCCCTCCCCAGTTGTTGCTTTCGGTCCTTTTCTTAGCTGCAGGGATCATCTGCATTCTGGTGGGGAGGGCGAGCCGGTACAGGCCGTCCATCTTCACCAGGAAGCCCTCTTCTCTGCTATGGGATGGCCGCGGACTAATGATGCTGCATTGACGACGCGCAGGGACATCCATGCCTAGGGATTCCCCTGACATCACAGATGTCTGCTGCGCATGAACGTCCCTGTGCGTCATCATCAATGTAGTGTCACTAGTCTGGGGCCGGCCCGGACTGGCTAGCCCTGCCCACCGGAATGTGGATGGTCCCTGCAGCGTAGATGGGCGAAGATGGATGGCCCAGCCTCCCCACCGGTATGCCTGAAAGTTTTTTTTTTTTGTGTTCACACAAGTATAAGCCGAGGGGGATGTTTTCAGCACGAAAAATTGTGCAGAAAAACTCGGCTTATATTCGAGTATATATGATGTATAATAATTGTAGTAAAGTAGCACTGCAGAGATCGTTCTGCATCTGTTCTGTCAGTGTAAATCTATTTTAAGTGTTAAGTGTGAAATTTTTTTTGTTTTATACTAATTATTATGCCAATCTGTTGCAATGCCCCAAAATAGTTTTTTTCGCAGCTGTTTTTTCGCAGCTGGTAACAAGCCATTGCTTCTTCACTTTCCAGGAACAAAACTTGTAGCTGCTCCCAAAAAGAAATTATTTATGTACCACTTGGAAAAATCCATTGCTTTTTATCCCCTTTACTCAACAACCTGTTTTGACCTTAAAGGGGTACTCCGCCTCCTAGACATCTTATCCCCTATCCAAAGGGGATAAGGGATCGCCGCTGCAGCACCGCACTGCAAGTTCGCTCTGCAAGTAATGACGGGCAATACAGGGGCAGGAGCATCGTTACATCACAGCTCCGCCCTTCGTGGCATCACATCCCGCCCCCTCAATACAAGTCTATGGGAGGGGGCGTGGTGGTCGGCACGCCCCCTGTCATAGACTTGCATTAAGGGGGCAGTCCGTGATGTCACGAGGGGCAGAGCCATGGCGTCACGCTGCTCTGTCCCCTGTATCGCCCGTCATCACACACAGAGCAAACTCTGCGTTGTGCCACAGTGGCGATCCCAGGGGTCCAAACAGCGGGACCGTGGCAATCTGACATCTTATGCATTTTTCTAGACTTTACATTTTCTGATTGTACGATAAATAGTTATACCGCACCAAATTTATGATTAATTCACATCTGCAATATGTTTACTTTATGTTCCCATCATTTGATAAGCATTCATTTACTTTTTTAGAATGTTAGAAGGTTTATAAATTTAGCAGCAATTTTCCAGATTTTCAAGAAAATTTCAAAATCAGATTTTTCAGGGACCAGTTCAGTTCTGAAGTGGAATTGAGGGGCCTGTATGTTAGATACCCCCATAAATCACCCCATTTTATAAACTGCACCCCTTAACCCCTTAAGGACCCAGCCATTTTACACCTTAGGACCCGGCCATTTTATGAACATCTGACCACTGTCACTTTAAACATTAATAACTCTGGAATGCTTTTACTTATCAATCTGATTCCGAGATTGTTTTTTTGTGACATATTCTACTTTAACATAGTGGTAAAATTTTGTGGTAACTTGCATCCTTTCTTGGTGAAAAATCCCAAAATTTGATGAAAAATTTGAAAATTTAGCATTTTTCTAACTTTGAAGCTCTCTGCTTGTAAGGAAAATGGATATTCCAAATATTTATTTTATTTTATTCACATATACAATATGTCTACTTTATGTTTGCATCATAAAATTGACGTGTTTTTACTTTTGGAAGACACCAGAGGGCTTCAAAGTTCAGCAGCAATTTTCCAATTTTTCACAAAATTTTCAAACTCACTATTATTCAGGGACCAGTTCAGGTTTGAAGTGGATTTGAAGGGTCTTCATATTAGAAATACCCCATAAATGACCCCATTATAAAAACCGCACCCCCCAAAGTATTCAAAATGACATTCAGTCAGCGTTTTAACCCTTTAGGTGTTTCACAGGAATAGCAGCAAAGTGAAGGAGAAAATTCACAATCTTCATTTTTTACAATTGCATTTTCTTGTAGACACAATTTTTGAAATTTTACAAGGGGTAAAAGGAGAAAATTTATACTTGTATTTGTAGCCCAATTTCTCTCGAGTAAGCACATACCTCATATGTCTATGTAAAGTGTTCGGCGGGCACAGTAGAGGGCTCAGAAGCAAAGGAGCGACAAGGGGATTTTGGAGAGTACGTTTTTCAGAAATGGTTTTTGGGGGGCATGTTGCATTTAGGAAGCCCCTATGGTGCCAGAACAGCAAAAAAAAAACACATGCCATACCTTTTTGGAAACTAGACCCCATGAGGAATGTAACAAGGAATAAAGTGAGCCTTAATACCCCACAGGTGTTTCATGACTTTTGCATATGTAAAAAAAAAAAAAAAATTTCGCTAAAATGTGTGTTTCCCCCCAAATTTCAAATTTTTGCAAGGGTTAATAGCAGAAAATACCCCCCAAAATTTGTAACCCCATCTCTTCTGAGTATGGAGGTACCCCATAAGTTGGCATGAAGTGCATTACGGGCGAACTACAATGCTCAGAAGAGAAGGAGTCATATTTGGCTTTTTGAGAGCAAATTTTGCTCGGGGGCATGTCGCAATTAGGAAGCCCCTATGGTGCCAGGACAGCAAAATAACCCCCCATGGCAAACCATTTTGGAAACTAGACCCCTTGAGGAACTTAAAAAGGGGTACAGCGAGCATTTACCCCCCACTGGTGTCTGTCAGATCTTTGGAACAGTGGGCTGTACAAAATTTTTTATTTGCACAGCCCATTCCAAAGATCCGTCAGACACCAGTGGGGTGTAAATTCTCACTGCACCCCTCATTACATTCTGTGAGGGGTGTAGTTTCCGAAATGGGGTCACATGTGTTTTTTTTTTCTTTTTTGCGTTTGTCAAAACCGCTGTAACAATCAGCCACCCCTGTGCAAATCACCTCAAATGTACATGGTGCACTCTCCCTTCTGGGCCTTGTTGTGCGCCCCCAGAACACTTTACGCCCACATATGTGGTATCTCCGTAGTCAGGAGAAACTGCATTACAAATTTTGGGGGGCTTTTTTCCCCTTTACCTCTTGTCAAAATGAAAAGTATAGGGCAACACCAGCATGTTAGTGTAAAAAAATTTTTTTTTACACCAACATGCTGGTGTAGACCCCAACTTCCCCTTTTCATAAGGGGTGAAAGGAGAAAAAGCCCCCCAAAATTTGTTAGGCAATTTCTGCCGAGTACGGCGATACCCCATATGTGACCCTAAACTGTTTCCTTGAAATACGACAGGGCTCCGAAGTGAGAGCGCCATGCGCATTTGAGGCCTGAATTAGGGATTTGCATAGGGGTGGACATAGGGGTATTCTACGCCAGCGATTCCCAAACAGGGTGCCTCCAGCTGTTGCAAAACTCCCAGCATGCTTGGACAGTCAACGGCTGTCCGGCAATACTGGGGGTTGTTGTTTTGCAACAGCTGGAGGCTCCATTTTGGAAACAGTGGCGTACCAGACATTTTCATTTTATTGGGGAGGGGGGCTGTGTAGGGGTATGTGTATATGTAGTGTTTTTTACTTTTTATTTTATTTTGTGTTAGTGTAGCGTAGTGTAGTGTTTTTAGGGTACAGTCACACGGGCGGGGGATTACAGCGAGTTTCCCGCTACGTGTTTGAGCTGCCGCGCAAAATTTGCTGCATCGCAAACTTGCAGCCTGATACTCACTGTAAGCCCCCTGCCCATGTGAATGTACCCTGTACATTCACAGGGGGGGGACCTCCAGCTGGTGCAAAACTACAACTCCCAGCATGCACAGTCTATCAGTGCATGCTGGCAGTTGTAGTTTTGCAACAGCTGGAGGCACACGGGTTGGGAAACACTGAGTTAGGAAACAGACAATGTTTCCCAACCAGTGTGCCTCCAGTTGTTGCAAAACCACAACTCCCAGCATGCCCAGGCAGCCGAAGGGCATATTGGGAGTAGTGGTTACGTAACAGCTGGAGGAGAACAGTTTGGTAGTGGTGTCCAAGCTGTGTAGTGGTGTCCAAGCTGCAGAACTGTCCAGGCATGCTGGGAGTTGTAGTTCTGCAACATCTGTAGGGCCAGATGTTACAGAACTACAACTCCCAGCATGCCTGGACAGTAAGGGCATGCTGAGGATGTGTAGTTTTGCAACATCTGGAAGGGCACAGTGGTCTCCAAACTGTGGACCTCCAGATGTTGCAAAACTGCAACTCCCAGCATGCCCAGACGCCAAGGGCTGTCTGGGCATGCTGGGAGTTGTAGTTTACAGGGTCCCATTACAGCAATGGATGTCGCTTTACGGCGACGTGCATTGCTGTAAAGGGCCCGACCGCGGCTGAAGATCAACTCACCTGTCGCCGCCGCCGCCATCTTCCTCGCCGGGATCCGGGTCTTCAGGGACGAGGTAAGTACCGGTGCCGGTCCCAAGCACTCCCCCGTCCCCCGCCGCGTCCTCCGGTCTTCCTCCCGTCCTCTCCGGACTTCAAGGGGCCGGGCAGGACGGGAGGAAGTAACCGCCCCACCTCCTGCGATTGGTCGGTTAACTAACCGACAGATCGCAGGGTATAGGAGGAGGTGGCAGGCTTGCCACCTCGCTCCTATACATTAGCATGGTCCTGGCTGTCAGCCGGGATCATGCAAAATTACCGGGTGGTCGGGTCCCAGAGACCCGATCAGCCCGGTATCGCCGCAGACCGCATGGGCGATTTCCCTTGCGATTTGCGGCGATCGCCGACATGGGGGGCCTACATGGCCCCCCTCGGCGTTTGCCCTGGATGCCTGCTGAAGCATTTCAGCAGGCATCCGCTTCCGATCTCTGCCCGGGGCGCGGCAGAGACCGGTGAAACACCAGGACGCACTAGTACATCCTGGGTCCTTAAAGCCCAGGGTGCCAGGACGTTCTAGTACATCCTGGGTCCTTAAGGGGTTAAAGTAGTCAGAATGACATTAAAGAAGTGTATTAACCCTTTAGGCATTTCACAGAAATGAAAGCAAAGTGGAGGCTGAATTTTAAAAGGTTTTAGATTTATTCATTGAATTCTGATGTATTTAGAACTATCCCATATGTGGCCTTTGTGCGCTACGTTTCTCTCACACAGGACTTAGACATGAAGCGTGCTGTGTGGATTTTGGGGTGTCCTTTTAGTTTAGGATATTTTGTTGGCATCATATTAAGAGGGCTTGGGGTTCAAAAATATTTTTGGGAGACAAGTTGACGCTTTCATTGGTACCATTCTGGGGTACACGTGACACTCATTATTTTATAATTTTTTTTAAATATTTTTTATTTTATTTTTTTCACATTTTTTATATTTTTTCACTTTTTTATTTTTCTTTAACTTTTTTCACATTTTACTTTTTATTATTATTATAATACACATAATTCAATGTCTGTAATAGACATAGGATAGATAAGTCTCTACCTTAGGTAAAAATTAGGAATACACAGATAATAAAATATAGCTTTTATTCAAACAAACAGAAAATATTAGTGCATTACAAGTATAGTTACAATATATTATGGCCACAGGTGTTGGCCTACCACTATGACCCGGTCTATGCTGACCCTGCTACCGCACAAGGCCCCCTGCATATTACTTCAGGGAGGCCCTCCTTGCGACAGCCAACCTGCATCCGGTACCTCCTATCTTACCCTAATATAAGAGCAAGACAGGAGGGTTTTGGGTCAACAGTGGTATGTAGTTATTAAACCTCCAATCCACTGGTGAAGATAGATATGTTGCACTATACAGATGACACAATTTTGTAATACTTGCAAACAATATAACAACAATTGCATCAATATCCAACGCGTTTCGTTGTTGCCAAATATAAGGTGGCACAACTCATCAGGGAGTGGTGCATGTGGGTGCAGATGAGCAGAGGAGGTACCGACATCTGCAACCGCTTTTTCACATATATTATATAAGGAGGTATCAATTTAGAAGGTTCTTGTATAAAATGCCCAATGATAAATATGGACCTAGGTGATAGTTCCAGGTAAAGCCACCGAAATTCTCAAAAATAGCAGAGGCTCTGATAGATTGTTAATCCATTTGCAATACACGGTATGTCACCTCTGATAATGGGTGTACATGAATATTGTCCATAGGATTATATGTAGTCTATCCAGGTGCCAAGATTAGGCTTCCCTTTACTGCATTGCCGTGCTTATAAGGTCCATGTGAGGAGTATAGGGTCCCTTAGAGGAAGGATGCTGATGTCCGGGACAATTCAACGATGTAGTGCAGCGTGCGGGCAATCCCAGGTCCGGCGTAGATTGGGTGTCTTGTGATAGCCAGTCAACTAAGTCCTCAGAACTTTGGGGGTTCAGGGTACGTGGCCTCTGAACACTGGCCATTCTAGGGCCAAAGGGAATCCCAGCACCACGACGGCCCCTGCGGGGTGGCCTTCCTCTGCCTGTCATTTTTTTGGTAAAATTAGCACACTGTCACACCTAATTTGATTTGCACTAGGGGGACACAATTTGCCTGCAGGCAAAAAAAATGGCAACTGTGACGTGAACTGACAGTGACGACTGATTCTATTTAACTGCCAAAAAAGGTATTCTTTTTAAATTTGCACAACTATCACACCTAATGTGATTTGCACTAGGGTGACACAATTTGCCCTGCAGGCAAAAAAACTGGCAACTGTGACGTGAACTGACAGTGACGACTGATTTTATTTAACAGCCAAAAAAGGTATTCTTTTTTTTTAATTTGCACAACTGTCACACCTAATGTGATTTGTACTAGGGTGACACAATTTGCCTGGCAGGCAAAAAAAAAAAAAAAGGCAACTGTGACGTGAACTGACAGTGACGACTGATTTTATTTACCAGCCAAAAAAGTTTTTTAAATTTTTTTATTTGCACAACTGTCACACCTAATGGGATTTGCACTAATGTGACAATGAGCAAAAAAGCTTGCGAGTGGAGTTCCCCTTTTAAGCAGTGGTCCCCAACCAGGGTGCCTCCAGCTGTTGCAAAACACACGGACTGATATCTTTCAGCCCTTTGAATACTGTAGTAGTTAGTTGCTTGAAGGAACTTAAGTTTGATTCTGGAGTACCCCTTTTAACCAGCGGTTTCCTCCCAACCAGGACTGATATCTTTCAGCCCTAAAAAGGGCTTTTTTGGGTGCTGTCCTTAAAGCAGATGTTACACTAGTGCTTTAGAAGTAAACTGGACCCTGAATACACCACCTAGCAGCAACCTAGCTATCACTTTCCCTATACAGCAGGAGCAGCTTCTCTGACCCTCCACTTCCTAAGCCTGCAGCATGCTGAATGAGGCTAAAATGGCGTCCGTGCAAGAGGTAGGAGGGTCTGGAATGGAGGGACTGCTGCTGATTGGCTGTAATGTGTCTGCTGACTCTGACTCACAGGGTCAAAGTTTACTGCAATGTTAAAGTATAGGGGGCGGATCAAACTTCACATATGTTCGCCCGGCGATGCGAACGTGGACATGCTAAATTCGCTGGGAACTGTTCGCCGGCGAACAATTCGCAACATCTCTATTTGAAGGCATTGAAAGGATGAGAGTGGGCATGACAAGCTTGGCCGGCTGCGCAGAAAAGAAGTGGCTAAGATCTTTCAGACCGGTGCCCTGAGTGAGCTCAGTTTGAACAATCACAACAAACTCAATGCCTTTCCGTAAAAATTGCCTATCTTAGATATTCACTAGACTCCTTTTTTCGGTCATTACGGTAGTTTATTTAGTTCCTTGCATTGTTATTTTTTATTTTTTGTATAAAGTTTTTTTCTATTGTCTAGCGATCCCGATTACCAAGAGTGCCAGGAGAAGTAGCTCCTTGGGATGATGCTGGACAGGCTCAGAGAAAGCGGGTAGACCATAAAACGGACATTGCCTCTCCACCAGTCGGTCAGCCCAGCGCCCACCACAGCTTCTAAAATCGGAGCATGGTTTACTCCACAAAAACTGACATAGGTATTGTCTGTGCTGTGACAAGGAAGCCTGAGACATGCGTCCTGCATGGCACACGTGTTCAATTTGGTTGTCAAGCAGTTGCTGAAGTGTTCCCCCCATCTGCAAGAAATCCTAACAATGGGAAGGAAACTTTGCATGCACTTCAGCCACTCGTACACCGCACAGCACACCCTCCTTGAGCTGCAGCGTCAGTACGGTATCCCCCAACATAGTCTGATTTGCGATATTCCCAATGTTGGAATTCCACCCTCGATATGTTGGACCGACTATATGAACAGAGAAAAGCCATCACCGATTTCTTAATGAACTAAGCGAATAGGGGGACTCCCCTGCGTAACTTCAATGTCAACCAGTGGCGGCTCATACGTGACACCTGCTGTTTGCTCAGGCCCTTTGAGGAAGCCACAGGATAATGGTATGAACGACATCATTCCACTGATTAATTTACTACAACACGTGTTGAAAACAATGGTCAGTCTGAGCACTGGCTTCGTGGTTCCTACATCTCACGGCTCCTGAGCTGTGTGTGGGCTGAACTGGAAGATGAGGGGGAGGGGCACAGTAGAGCACAGTTTAGGTTTTGCGAAATGGGCGGTTTTTAAAGTCATCTGACAGGAGAGGAGGAGCAGGAGCAGCAAGCAGGAGCTGAGGAGGGATGGGGTGGCAGGAGCAGTACCAGCTCCATCAGCAGAAGCCTGAGTCTACAGTCGCATAATGAAGTAACACATAAGCAGCAGGTAGACCTGGGGCAGGACCTGAACCAGCAGGTGGTGGCATACCTTGACATGACCATGCCAACACACTTTGAAGCCGCCACTCAGCCAAACTTTATTTGTGACCACAACTAGAAGAGTTTGCCTTGGAAAAGCTGTCCTGCCTGGCCAGTAGTGTGCCATCAGGGCGGGTGCTTAGTGCAGTGGAGGCCATAGTAACCCCAAGGAGAACTTGTCTGTCTACCAAAAATGTGGAGAGACTGACCTTTGTGAAGATGAATCAGGCATGGATCAGACAGGATTTTCACCCACCAATGCCTGATGCATCAGAGTACATTGATCATGGTGCCACACCAACACTTCACAAACATGGATAGTGCAAAATATATTTAAGGTGCTGCTCCCCAGTTACATAAATTCCTCCACATCAGACCACAAGTAAGTATTGAGGATATGCATTAGTTAAAACGTACCTTTTTTTAGGATAAAATATATGAACCCCAATTTTTTTTATATTTAAGAAAAGGAAACGTGTGCAAAAAACACCATGTGCCCCCTACACCACCAAGTATTGATGTGATACAAAGACCTCTAAAAGGTGGAAGGGAACAATGTTTGGTACATTGTAACTGGTGGGGGTAAAAACTTCCCGTTTAAGGCCATACTCACCCATTATTAATTCCCTTCTTGACAAGTGTTACTGACCTAAAAAGGGCCTACAAACACTGCCATTTCCCAGGGTTTTTAAGTGGAAATAGGGAAAGTTTCCTGTGTGGGGCCGCCCTTTTTTGGACGAGTAACAGTTGCTAAGAAGGGAATTAATAGGGCAAGAGTAGGGCCTTACAGGGGAAGTTTTTACACCCACCGGTTACAATGGACCATTAGTGTTGCTCGCGAATATTCGCAATGCAAATTTTATTCACGAATATCGCATATTCTCGAATTTGTGAATATTCGCGAATATAGCACTATATATTCGTAATTACGAATATTGTTTTTTTTTTCACAGTACACATCACAGTGATCACCCCTCTCTGCTTCCAGCTTGTGTGGTGTAAAGAAGGCTCTAATACTACTGTGTGAGACTGCCCTGCGAATTTTCTCATATGGGAAAATTTGCATATGCTAATTTTCACATATGCAAATTTTCGCTTATGCTTATTTTTATATATGCTAATTTTAGCATACGCGAATTTTCGCATGTGCGAAAATAAAACGCGAATATTGGGAATATGCGAATTAAGCGAATATATGACGAATGTTCGTCCATATATTCGCGAAATATCGCAAATTCGAATATGGCCTATGCCGCTCAACACTATGGACCATACGTTGTTCCCTTCCACCTTTTAGAGGTCTTTGCATCACATCAATACTTGGTGGTGTAGGTGACACATGGGCCGACATTTATCATTGTCTTTAGACTGTTTTCTTGTGTCTACAAAAGGCGCAAAAAAGGCTCAAGCAGGTTTTATCTGTGCCTTTTTTGCGCCTTTTGGTTTACACATTTCTGCTGATTTTGAGTTGCAATCCACTGATTTTGGCAATACACATGATATGGAAAGGTTTTATGAACTGCGCTTTTTTGTGAAAAGGCACAAAAAAAAGCGCAAAGTCACTGAAAAGTCTCTAAAATTACACCAGCCCAGACTTGGCTTAGCTTTCTGGTGTATGTGAAGAGAGAATTTTTAGAAAATGTGTACCTGCACAAAATTTATCAAATGCTCCGGAGGCGATACAGTCCTTGGAAGCACCCTTCACTGGGGCAGAACTTGAGGCAGTGATCTCGTCTCTACCTGGGGATAAAAGCCCGGGTCCTGATGGATATACGGCCAAATTCTTTAAAACGTTCCGCTCCGACCTTGCTGACCCTCTTCTATCCGCTCTCAACTCTATCTCACCCTCCTCTCCTCCTCCGCCGTCCTTTATGCAAGCCTTCATAGTGGTTATTCCCAAGGAAGGGAAGGACCCCTCATTATGTTCTAGTTACCGTCCAATATCACTCCTCAATCTTGACACTAAAATGTTTGCCAAACTAATCGCACTTAGATTCTCCGGCTTCATGGAGGACCTGGTCCACCCTGATCAGGCAGGATTCATAAGAGGGAGGGAGGCGAGGGACAACACGTTGAGGACTTTCTCAGTGATCCATTCTGCACGCAAACACCAGGCCCCGCTCTTCCTCCTCTCCCTCGATGCGGAAAAGGGCTTTGATAGGGTGGACTGGGGCTTCTTGGAGGCAACTCTAGCCCAGGTTGGCATAGGGCCCGCTATGAGGGATCGCATAATGAAGCTATACTCCACTCCCCACGCCCAAATTCGTGTCAACTCTCCCAGCCTTTTAACATTCATAATGGTACGAGACAGGGATGTCCCCTTTCGCCTCTGCTATGTGTTCTGTGCATGGAGCATCTTCTTGTAAACATCCGCCACAATCTGGACATCAAGGGCTTGCATGTCCCCCCACACCATTATTACAAATGTGCAGCATATGCTGATGACCTGCTTCTCTATCTCTCTTCCCCCCTGACCTCCCTTCCCTCTCTGATGATGACACTACAGCACTTTTCGCACTACAGTAATTACAAACTAAATCCTTCCAAGTGTGAGGCACTTAATATTACACTCCCCTCATCCCTGGCCCATCACCTTCAAAAAACCTTCCCTTTAAAATGGCAACCCAAATCCTTAAAATACCTAGGGGTTCAGGTTCCTGCCCACCTACCCGATACCTATGTCCTTAATTACCCCCCTTACTCCAGACTATTAAAATGGACCAAAGTAGGTGGGAAAGAAAAGATTTTTCCTGGCTTGGTCGTATTAACATTCTTAAAATGAACGTCCTGCCCCATCTCCTTTATCTATTTTCTGCGCTCCCCACACACCTGCCTCGACCGTTCTTCAGAGACCTGGATAGACTTCTGTTCACCTTCGTTTGGGCACACAAGCCTCCTAGATTGGCGCGACATGTCTTGATTCGTAGGAAGGCTGGGGGGGGGGGTCTGGCACTGCCGGACTGCCTCTCATATCACCTATCCTCTGTGTTTGCTCGAGTGTTAGATAGCTTCCATCATTCTGACAAGAAACACATTCAGCGGGTATCCATCCGAAATCTCTCCTCTGGCTCCCACCCCAGGACCTCCCCAGATCCGTCCTGTCTTCCTTACCACCGATTCTACACTCAATCGCTTGCGCTCACAAAACATATCTGAAAAGCTCCTCCTTTCTCCTTCCTGGCGGGCCGTTGACCCCGATCTTCGGTGTCAAGGCGTTTACACCGGCTCTTACATCCTCGTCCTTCCTTGGCCGAAACAGAGGGGAGGGGTTATCTTTTTTTCCCCTTCTCTCATCGAGCACCCTGAAACCTGCCACTGAAATTCTGCTTAACATACCGCCTTCCCCGGCCCTCTGTCTCCAACTCACGCAGCTGCGACACTTCTACATCACCTCCAGACACACTCTTCAACTCCACCGCCAGTTGACGCCCTTTGAATGTTTATGTGCCTCGGAGGAGGTGACACATCGCGCGGTGAGTGTACTGTATAGTTTCTTGTTGGATAGATATAGCTCGCTGCCCCTACCCTCCCGTGTGAATTGGGAGCGGGAACTGAATTGCACCCTCTCTGATCATGAATGGTAAATGGCTGTGGCCTTGTGCCACAAAACTTCTATTTCGTGTAAGGCCCAAGAGCTCACCAGGTGGTACAGAGTCCCTTCCCTCCTAGCCCGCATACACCCTTCCGTCCCTGATGTCTGTTGGCAATGTGGCTCACCGGGGGTCTCAATTACTCATATCTGAATACATTGTCCGTCACTGGATCTGTTTTGGAGTCAGGTCCTTGATGTAATTCAGCGGCTGACCTTAATATCACTACCTCGTGACCCACGACCTCTCCTCCTCAGTTTACTACCAGGCTCCCTATCAAAATGGTCGAAATCTCTATTACATTTTCTCCTCCCGGCAGCTAGGACAGTCGTTTCTAGACTATGGAGGTCCCCGTCCGCCCCCACCCTTTTGTCTTGGCTTCAGGAAATATCCCACCTTCACAGAATGGAGGAACTCATGGCGGACTCGCACGGCCGTTCGTCTAAACATTTCACATTATGGCCGCCGTGGACTGAATTTATATCCACTGCGGAGTTCCGTGACCTTCATACTACTACACATACACTGCCGTCACCCTCACCACCACTCCCCACTGCTCCGTGACCACCTCATACATAGTACCCCTCTCCTGCTGCGGTCGTGTCGACTGGAGGGTCGGTCGTGTCCTACAAGGTAACTGCCTACACTTTCTTCTTCCTGCCCATCCCCGCTCTCCTGACCCTTTCTGTCCCTCCCCCTCTTTTCCTGTTCTTTTTATCCCTTGACTTTCCTCTCCCCTTTGCCTGATAATGTAGAGGTCACACATCTGTTTTCTATGTTTGGCTCCCTTTGGGATGCTGAATCTTTATTTTGATTGTATTTGTGGCTGGAGCCCAGAATGGACTCTCCCCAACCTCATTGTTGATTGTTTGCCATGTGACCGCTCTGCCAGTTGTTATCTGACATTTCTCTGACGGTTGTGTGACTGTACTTTCTTGAAAATTTTTATAAACATTTAATACGAAAAAAAAAAAAAAATTATCAAATGCTTTGTGATCATTTAATAAATTTGGTGTTCCTACACATTACCAGTATTGATGAGCGAACTTTTCAAAAATTTGGTTCGGCCGATTCGCCAAATTTTTCCGAAAAGTTTGTTTCGGGTCAGATGAATTTGCGCCAAAACTGTATTAAAAATGGCTATTTCTGGCCTACAGAGAGCCCCAATAGGGGTGTAGAACACTTTGCCTTGCTGTAACACGCATAGGGAGTGTGCTAGGTTAGTGAAATCATACTGTTATTCACTTTGGCATGCAAATTACAGGCATTGTCATTAGAATCACCGCTGCAAAGCGTCTATGTGGCAGCAGGGAGACCGTAAGGTGTCAAAATTGAAGAGGATAAAGAGATCTTTTATGTCATATTTAATGTAATTTGATGTGAAAATTTAATTTTTACATTACCCATTCTGGCGAGCAACCAGCTATTGCTCCAACATGTTTCATTGGATTCTTGCGATAATTCCAGAGGCCATGTGATCTTGAGAGCCAAAGGGCCTCAGTCTTGAAACAATTACAACCCCTAAGATGTAAAGATGAATGTTGAAATCTCTATTGAAGATGTATGTTAGCTAGTGCTACCATCAAAACATTTTTTGGCCCAGGCCCAGCAGCAACAGTAAGCCAAGTAGTTCCTGAAACACACAGTGGAGCAGAAAGCAGCATGAGTACACAAGAAGGGTTCACAACCCCTAACTCTATTGAAAATGCATGTTAGCTAGTGCTACCATCCAAAAATTGAAGGCCCAAGCCCAGAAACATCAGTAAGCTAAGTAGTTCCTGAAAGACACAGGAGCAGTCAGGCGCAGGCATCAGCAGTACATTCAAGGGTTTTATAACCCCTTACATTGAAAGATCAATGTTGAAATTTCAATTAAGCATTTATGTTAGCTAGTGCTACCATAACATATATTGAGTTAATATCCCAGTCCCAGCAGCAACAGACACAGCCTGGAGTTGGCTGAAGCATGAGGAGACCCCAGGGCTTCACAATCCCAAAGAAAAAACACAAGAATTTTAGAAATTTAAAATGAAGATTGGATAGCTAGTGCTACCATAACAAAATGTTCAGTCCCACACCCAGGCCCAGCAGCAGTATCATTAAACCAGATATTGCCTGAATGACACAGCCTAGAGTTGGCTGAAGCATGAGGAGACCCCATGGCTTCCCAATCCCTAAGAAAAAACACAAGAATTTTTTAAATGTAAAATGAAGATTTTCTATAGCTAGTGTTACCTACCATAATTACATTTTTATTCCCAGGCCCAGCAGCAGTATCAGTAAACCATATATTGCCTGAATGACACAGCCTGGAGTTGGCTGAAGCATGAGTACCCACCAGGGCTTCACAATCCCCAAGAAAAAACACAAGAATTTTGGAAATTTTAAATGAAGATTTTGGATAGCTAGTGCTACCTACCATAACAAAATTTTTATTCCCACACCCAGGCCCAGCAGCAGTATCAGTTAACCATATATTGCCTGATTGACAAAGCCTGGAGTTGGCTGAAGCATGAGGAGACCTTTGAAATGTATGATTTTTTTTATTTTATATTTAAGATTTTGAACTTTTAACTCCCAGGTTTTAGTGTCCCGGACCCCGGTGTGTGGGTACAAAGGGCCAAATCTAACAAGCCCCCACAGGGCTCATGTGGCCGTGAGAAACCAGCCATTGTTTCCAACACTTTTCGCCAAGGCAAACCATGTGAAGAACAGTGTGACACAGCCGTGCCCTCCACACATGGTATGCTGAATGGCCACAGAGATTTGTCCGGGCAGTGGAGGCTGAGGACACGGTGGAGGATGAGGAGGTAGAGTCAAAGGACCAATGGGCTGACAGAGTGAACCAGGAAGCAGCATGAGTACACAAGAGGGGTTCACAACCCCTAAAATTAAAAGGTGAATGTTGAAATCTCTATTGAAGATGGATGTTAGGTAGTGATACCATCCAAAAATGTAAGGCCCAAGCCCAGAAGCATCAATAAGCCAAGTAGTTCCTGAAAGATACAGTCAGGAAAAGGCATCAGCAGTACACAAATGGATTTCATAACCCCTAAGATTTAAAGATCAATGTTGAAATCTCAATTAAGCATGCATGTAAGCTAGTGCTAAACATCCAAAAATTTAAGGCCCAAGCCCTGAAGCATCCGTAAGCCAAGAAGTTCCTGAAAGACACAGGAGCAGTCCGGAGCAGGCATCAGCAGTACCCAAGAGGGTTTCATAACCCCTTACATTAAAAGATCAATGTTGAAATTTCTATTAAGCATGTATTTAGCTAGTGCTGAACATCCAACAATTTAAGACCCAAGCCCAGAAGCATCAATAAGCCAAGTAATGAACGACTTAAAGCCTATTGGAACTGAGGAACTTCAAAATGGTAAATCTACCACCTGGAATAGTCAGTCAATTCCAACAGCCGGTGGTCAGTGTCCACAGTTCCCTGTTTCTGCTAGTCCTTGGCAATATTTCCTTTTATTATTGGTCTGGTATCAACATGGCAATAATGCTGGGAGAGTAACTCAAGGATAGCCACATGTTTCCTACAATACACAGTCAATAGATGGAGACCATATAGTTGCTGAATGACACAGTCTGGAGGTGGCTGAAGCATGAGGAGACCATATAGTGTCTGAATGGCAGAGCCTGGAGTTGGCGGCAGATGAGGAGACAATATGGCCTCACAATCTCTCAGAATAAAAGATGAATTTTGAAATTTCCATTGAAGATGTATGGTACCTAGTGCTACCATAAACATACATAGGTAATGTCCTAGGCCCAGCAGCATCACTAAACCATGTAGTTGCTGAATGACACAGACAAGAGCAGTCTGTAGCAGGAATGCACAATCCCTAAGATTGAAAGATCAATGTTGAAATCTCAATTCAGCATGTGTGTAAGCTAGTGGTAACATCAAAAAATATAAGGCCCAAGCCCAGCAGCATCACTAAGCCAAGTAGTTCCTGAAACACACAGCCTGGAGCAGGCATCAGCATGAGTTTACTAGAGGGCTTCACAACCCCTAACATTATGTTAGTGTTGAAATCTGTATAGAAGGTGTATGTTAGCTAGTGCAAACCTCAAAAAAAATTTAGGCACAGGCCCAGTAGCATCACTAAACCATATAGTTGCTGAAACACACAGCCTGGAGTAGGCATCAGCATGAGTTTACAAGAGGGCTTCACAACCCCTAACATTAAAATGTTAATGTTGAAATCTGTTAACAAGATGTATGTTAGCTAGTGCTAACCTCAAAAAAAATGTAGGCACAGGCGAGCAGCATCACTTAATCATTTAATTGCTGAAACACACAGCCTGGAGCAGGCAGCAAGATGCGTACATAAGAGGGCTTCACAACCACTAACATTAAAAGATCAATGTTTAAATCTCCATTGAGCATGCATGTTTGCTAGTGTTAACATAAAAAAAAAAATGATATCCAAGACAGGACCAGCAGGATCAGAAATCAATATATTGGCGGACACAGCCTGGAGGTGGGGAACGCATAAGGAGAACATATAGTGTCTGAATGGTACAGCCTAGAGTTGGCCGAAGCATGAGGAGCCCATATAGTGGCTGAATGGCACAGCCTGGAGTTGGCAGAAGCATAAGGAGACAAAATAGTGGCTGAATGAAACAGCTTGGAGGGGGCAGCATCAGCAGCATCAAGAGTCCTGAAAGTGACCCGGTGACAGAGTGGTACGGTGGGTGGCAATACTAGTAACCGGAGGTGGCTGGAATGTTTGTAACTGGGGAGCAGTGCCTTAAATCTGTTTGGCACTATCCATATTTGTGCAGTGTTGGTGTGGCACCATGGTTAATCTACTCTGATGCATCTGGTATTGGTGGGTGGAAATCCTGGCTGATCCATGCCTGATTCATCTTCACAAAGGTCAGTCTCTCCACATTTTTAGTGGACAGACGAGTTCTCATTGGGGTCACTATGGCCCCTGCCACACTAAACACTCGTTCTGATGCCACACTACTGGCCGGGCAGGACAGCTTCACTAGGGCAAACTCTGCAAGTTGCGGCCACAAATCAAGTTTGGCTGCCCAGAACTCCAGCGGTTCTTCAAGGTGTGTTGGCATGGGCATGTCAAGGTGTGCCACAACCTGCTGGTTCAAGTCCTGCTCCTTGTCTACCTGCTGCTGATGAGTTGCTTCACTATGCAGGTGAAGAAAGGTTCTCATCAGCGACTGTAGACTCAGGCTGCTGCGGATGTAGCTGGTACTGCTCCTGCAACCCCACCCCTCCCCAGCAGCCATGGCAGTGGAAGGTGAGCAACGAGTGCCCCCAAGTAACACCTGCTAGTGGATGGATGATGGCGCCTGACTACGTAGGATCTCTCTATAGTAGGTCAGTTTGTCCTCCCTCTCAGTGGGTGTAAAAAAGGCACCCATTTTGTGCCGGTATCGAGGGTCCAATAAGGTGGAGACCCAGAAGTCATCCCGCTGCCAAATGGTGACAATTCGGCTATCACAACGCAACCAAGTGCCATTTGTGCAAGTCACTCGGAGGGACTGGGTCCTCTATCTCGCCTTCCTAATAACCCTCTAGCTCCTCTAGTTCATCATGCTCCTCCTCTCCTGTCAGATGACTAGAAACACCGCCCACCTCATCAACCCTAAACTGTGCTCCACTGTGCCCCTCATCCTCCTCCTCCAGTTCAGCCCCCACAGGGATCATGTCGCCGTGAGATGTAGGCGCAACATCTCCATTGTCCTGACCAGCCATCATTTCCAACACTTATTGTAAGAAATGAAGCACTGGAATTATGTAGTTGATCTCCTAGTCCTGGCGACTTACGTATAATGTGGCTTCCTCAAAAGGCCTGAGCAAACTGCAGGTGTCACGTATGAGCTACCACTTGTTCACTTTGAAGTTACACACGAGATACCCCTATCTGCTTGGATCATCAAGAAATTGGTGAAGGCTATTCTCTGTTCGTACAGTCGGTCCAACATATGCAGGATGGAATTCCAACATGTGGCAACGTCACAAATCAGACTGTGTTGGGGGTATCATTCTGACACTGCAGCTCAAGGAGGGTGTGCTTTGCGCTGTACGAGTGGCTGAAGTGCATGCAAAGTTTCCTTCCCATTGTTAGGATGTCTTGCAAATGGGGGGAACACTTCAGGAACTGCTTGACAACCAGAGTTAACACGTGTGCCATGCAGGGCACATGGGTCACCCTTCCTTGTCGAAGCGTGGCCACGATGTTCTTCCCGATGTCGGTCACCATGGTTCCCATTTCTAGTTTTCGTGGAGTAAGCCATGCCCCGATTTCTTGACGAATGACTTTTAGCAGTTCATCCCCTGTGTGTCTCTTTTCGCCAAGGCAAACCATGTGAAGAACAGCCTGACACCGCTGTGCCCGTGCCATGGTATGCTGAAGGGCCACTGAGACTTGTTTGGGCAGTGGAGGCTGAGGACATGGTCGAGGATGAGGAGGCAGAGTCGCACACTGTCACAGGACCAATGGGCTGACAGCATGGAGGAGGAAGCGGCGTGACCTGTCCAGGTTGGGTTGTGGCTGTGCAGGAACCACATTTACCTAGTGAGCCGTAAAGGACATGCATTTTCCCTGACCGTAGTTACAGCTCCAGATGTCGGTGCTGCCGTGCACTCCGACAGGCTCAAGGACTGGCCCACCTTCTATTCCACTAACATAACTTAACTTCGCGGATGGATTGTTGTCAGAATGGCTGACTAAAAGTGGAAGAAGCAGGAGCATCTGGAGCGACAGAAGGAGGGTATGACACACAGCTCCCTTTGGCTGAGGTGGTGGAGCCTTGGCTGGCTGAAGGAGGGAGCGGCTGGCCATTGGGTGATGCAGCAGGCTGGACCAGTACATCAGAGCCACGATTCTCCCAGGCCTATTTATAGTGGTGAAGCATGTGTTAACGCAGGGCCTTGGTGACCCTGGCCACGCTTCACCTTTTGCCGACATATCTTGCATGTAGCTATGTGAACCTCCTCCGGATGCTTGATAAAAAACTGTCACTCCGGGTATCTGATTTTCCCACCAACAGTCCGCACTAATTTACTGCTACTTGCTGCTGTCTCCAGGAACCCCTGTTCCACTACCTCCCGGAAAGGTAGGCTGCCACCAAACAGGTGATCTCCACCGGGCACGTTTGGCTCCAGAATTTTCACTTCTGCCACCACGCTGACTGCCAACCATACCACCGCCTTGCTGGCTCAGCTGCTTCCTCACGTGCATCATGCAATTCTCTTCTCCTGATGATGATGAAGCGCCTTCTGCACCCGGCTCCCAATTGCGATTGGCTTCATCATCATCGAGTTGTGTCTGCACATCACTGATGTCCTCCTCAGGTTCCCCAGCAATGTCTGCTTCAGGACCCTGAACCCTGGCAACACCACCTCCAAGGTCACTCTCCTCATCACTATTTGCCCGCCTAGCAGAGGAAGCGGCGTATGTCTCCTCCCCTTCTTGGCTCTATTAGATCGTCCTCAGTGAATAGTGGAGCTGAACCCACAGCATAAGATACTTCTGTAGGAGAAGGAACAGCATAGGACAAAGGCAATGAGAGGACAGGGACTGCTCCCGGGCCATGCTAACTGAGGGTTGCTTCTGAGGAAACCAACGACTGTTGACTGGGGGTTTCAGATGTCACTTGTGATGAAGTGGATGACCGTGTTAACCAATCGAAGACAGCAAATGGGATGCTGGTCGAGAAACGACCGCTAGCTGATAACTAGAGCTCAGGCCTCTCGCTGCGACTCCTGCTGCCACTCGCCCCTAGTCTGCTGCGATCTCTGCCTGAAGGATTTAGGCCTCTACCACGTCTCTGTGCACGTCCTGGCACTTCTCTGCCTGACATACTTAGTGCTTAAATGAGGGGAGTACAATACGCTTCACTACTCTTAAAACAGTATTTGTCTAGAACAGCAGCAGGGGATTACTTTTGCTTGGACTTTCACAGCATGTAGGCCCTTGACAGATTTACAGCAACAAAATAGTACGCTACTTAGATGTAGGTATGCGCAGAAAAATGCGCTACAATACGGCAAAAAACTTTTTTTGTAAAACACCAGCCGGTGAGTACTGTTGCTTGGACTTTCACAGCATGTAGGCCCTTGACAGATTAACAGGTCCAAAATGGTACACTACTTAGATGTACGTATGTATTATGCACTGATGAGAGCAGAAAAATGTGCTACAATACAGTACTGGGCACCAGTGTAAAAGAATGATATAGTGGAGCTGGAGAGGGTTCAAAGACGGGCAACCAGAGTAATACGGGGAATGAGAGGACTACAGTACCCAGAAAAATTATCAGAATGGGGGTTATTTAGTTTAGAAAAAAGAAAGCTTTGGGGAGACCTAATAACTATGTATAAATATATCAGGGGGCAGTACAGAGATCTCTACCAGAATCTATTTATACCCAGGACTGTATCTATAACAAGGGGGCATCCTCTACTGTTAGAGGAAAGAAGGTTTCTACACCACCTCAGATGGGGGTTCTTTACTGTAAGAGCAGTGAGACTGTAGAATTCTCTCTCGGAGGAGGTGGTCATGGTGAACTCTGTAAAAGAGTTCAAAAGGGGTCTGGATGCATTTTTGGAGAATAATAACATTGATGGTTATGTATACTAGATATTTAGGGACAGCATGTTGATTCAGAGATTTATTCTGACTGCCATATTTGGAGGCGGGAAGGAATTTTTACCTCTAGTTGGAGTTTTTTTTGCCTTCCTCTGGATCAACTCAGTAGGGACTCATTAGGGATATAGGTTGAACTAGATGTACTCTGGTCTTTTTTCAACCTTATGAACTATGTTACTATGTTACTACATGGTCTCCTCATGCTGCTGCCACCTCCTGGCTGTGTCATTGTGCCGCCATGTGGTCTCCTCATGCTGCTTGCACATTACATAAAACTTTTTAGGTTCATCTATTTGAAATCTTCAATTAAAATGTTGCCACCTCCAGACTGGGTCATTCAGGCACTTCATGGTCTCCTCATGCTACTGCAACCTCCACCCTGTGTCATTCAGCCACTATATGGTCTCTTCTTGCTGATGCCAACTCCAGGCTGTATCACTTAGCCACTATATGATCTCCTCTTGCTACCACCAACTCCAGGCTGTGTCATTCTGCCAGATTATGGTCTCCTCATGCTTCCGTCACCTCCAGGCTGTGTCATTCAGGCACTATATGGTCTCCTCATGCTACTGCCAACTACAAGTTTTGTCATTCAGCCACTACATGGTCTCTTCTTGCTGATGCCAACTCCAGGCTGTGTCATTTAGGTCATTTAGCCACTATATGGTCTCCTCTTGCTACCACCAACTCCTGGCTGTGTCATTCTGCCAGATTATGGTCTCCTCATGCATCCGCCACCTCCAGGCTGTGTCTTTCAGCCATTATACGGTCTCCTCATGCTGTCGCCACCTCCACGCTGTTTCATTCAGCCACTATATGGTCTCCTCATACTGATGCCACCTCCAGGCTCTGTCATTGTGCCACTCTGTGACAGTGATTCTAATAGCAACACCTCTAATCTGCATGTCAAACTGAATAGCAGTATTATTTCACTAACACAGCACACTCGCTATGCGTGTTACGGCAAGGAAGTGTTCTACACCCCTATTTAGGCTCTCTGTAGCCCAGAAATAGCCATTTTTAATAGTGATTTGCCGCCAATAAATTTGTACCAAAACAAATGTTTTCGGGAAATTCGGTGAATCGGCCTAATCAAATTTTTCAAAAATTCGCTCATCTCTACCAGTAATTACTGTGATGTAGTTGTTGCAAAGAAGGTATTATACATTTAAAAAGTGTCTATCAGGAGATTCATACTTCCAGAGAGGTTGGTTATATAGAATAGTGACAGTGACAGAAACTATGTTCTACTCAGAAACAAGAAAATATAGTTTAAATTTTAGCCTGGGTATGTAGCGGAATACCTCCCGGGCAGCTCCCATCAGCATTTCTGAGCATAGCACACCTTGATTGACAGGTCCTTCCCTATACACAACCTGTCAAACCTGGTGGAGACAACTCATACAGCACTTCATCGAATGAGCAAGATGATCTTTCTATTATACTCTCTGAAACACTGCAGTAGAATATAGCTGCTTGGAACAAGGAAGGCTGTTGGTGTTTCATTCTGCCAGAAGTTTGGGCGGCATAAATCTCTTGACAGATTTACTTTAAAATAAGTTACAGACAAAACTATAATTTAATGCATAAAACATGATCAGCCTTTTACTTATCAGATACATCAATTATGTATTGTAAATATTATGCATTTTACTGAAATATGTGCAATGTTCGAAAAAAGCTTTTTACAAGTACAAACATCAATAGGTTCTAATGCACCGAACCTGAAAATTGCTGCAATAAACAAAGTATTCCAAAATAAATAAAATATTGCTAGAAAGAGTCACATAGCGAGCGCTTCAACTAAAGTCAATATTAATAAGGGGAAGAAAATGATGGAATGTATCTGTAAATGGCAGCTGTAAAGTAAAATAAAATTTTATAAAGCAGTTTTGTCAAAATTAACTTTTTTTTTGTAAAATAACTTTATACTAGGGCATTTACTAGATGACATAAAGGTTAAACTAAGGGGTGGTAACAGCTCAGAACATACAGCTGGCAGAATCAGAGTTTACAAAGTTGTAGACTGTGCCTAGCAGCCAATTAAAAGGATATTTGGAAAAAGTTTATGTGTTTTTGTCACCTACCAAGAAGCAGCTGTCAGCATGCAACTTTAAGAACCTTAGCATTTAACACCTCCAAAATAAAATGATTTGTCTGAATTGTCTGACAATCAAGAATCTCAGTAGCTTGAAATAGAATTCTAATGGTCTGACAAAGGGCGTGAAACGGTTGTAACCTCATCTATGTGGCATTCTGATCATAACCCAGTATTTGTGATGTTGTGCTAACCGTAAAAATAAAGAAAAAATGTTTTTATGGTCCTGGTGAGTTCCTCCTGATAAATGGGTTAAATGGGTATTTTCTATATGTCGAAATTGAGAACCGAAACCTCGGAGGTGCTAAACCAGCACTGTCAGGATGGCAGGTGAGTGTTTTTTATTTATCCCCTTAAGGACAAAGTCCATTATGACCTTAAAGGGGTGTCAGGATCCGGGTACTGTGAGGATACTGGTGGTGGATCCTCTGTGTCAGTGGGGTGATGACGTGGGCCGTACCAGGGGAACGGAGTCTAAGGGGCTACTGGTTTTCACCAGAGCCCGCCGCAAAGTGGGATGGACTTGTTGCGGAAGGTAACCCCCAGGTCGTTCCACCCGATAGCAACTCAACCCCGACTGACGGCTGACATAGGCGCGGTACAAGGGATTAGGCAAGAGCAAGGTCGGATGTAGCAGAAGGTCAGGGAAGGCAGCAAGGATCGTAGTCAGGGGCAACGGCAGAAGGTCTGGAACACTGGCTTGGGACATACAAGGAAACGCTTTCACTGGCATAATGGCAACAAGATCCGGCGATGCTGGAAAGGGGAAGTGAGGTAATATAGGCTAGGGCACAGGTGAATGCACTAATTGGGCCAGGCGCCAATCAGCGGCGCATTGGCCCTTTAAATCGCAGAGAGCCGGTGCGCGCACGCCCTAGGGAGCGGGGCCGCGCGCGCCGGGACTGCACAGACGGAGGACAGGTCGGGTGAGACGACCGGGATGCGAACCGCGAGAGGGCGCGTCCCGCATCCCCGCCAGAGACACTAACGCAGCGCTCCGGAGCGCTCGGTGGAACAGTACCCCCCCCCCCTTGGGTCTCCCCCTCTTTTTGGGACCCGAGAACTTGTGAATGAGCTCCTTGTCGAGGATGTTATCCTCGGGTTCCCAAGACCTCTCCTCAGGTCCACAATTTTCCCAATCTATGACAATTTTTTTTTTTTACCTCTGACTGTCTTTGATGCGAGAATCTCTTTAACAGTGAAGACATCGGAGGAGCCGGAGACAGGAGCTGGAGCGACAACCTTGGGAGAGAAGTGTTTAAGGACAAGCCGTTTAAGAAGAGAAACATGAAAAGCGTTAGGAATACGGAGAGAAGGGGGAAGAAGAAGTTTGTAGGAGACAGGATTGATTTGACTCCTGATTTTAAAGGGTCCAAGAAAACGTGGTCCCAGCTTATAACTGGGGACACGGAAGCGGATATACTTGGCAGAGAGCCACACCTTGTCTCCAGGAGCAAAGACAGGAGGAGTTCTTCTCTTTTTGTCGGCATGCTTCTTCATACGGGATGAGGCCAGTAGGAGGGACTTTTGAGTTTCCTTCCAGATGGTGGAGAAGTCCCGGGTAACTTCATCAACAGCAGGCAATCCAGAAGAAGTGGGAGTGGGGAGGGGGGGCAGAGGGTGACGGCCGTACACCACAAAGAACAGGGATTTGGCGGAGGATTCAGAGTCCTTGAAATTGTACGAGAATTCAGCCCAGGGTAGAAGATCGACCCAATCATCCTGGCGGGAGGAAACAAAATGTCGCAAATAGTCACCAAGGATCTGGTTAACTCTCTCTACTTGCCCATTGGATTGGGGATGATAGGAGGCCGAGAAATTTAATTTGATTTTTAATTGATTACAGAGAGCTCTCCAAAATTTCGATACAAATTGAATGCCTCTATCCGAGACGATATGCGTGGGAAGCCAGTGAAGGTGAAAAATGTGCACAAAAATTGCTTCGCCAACTGAGGCGCTGAAGGAAGACCTGGAAGTGGAATAAAATGTGCCTGTTACGCCGAGCGCTCCGGGTCCCCGCTCCTCCCCGGAGCGCTCGCAACTTCCTCGCATTTGCAGCGCCCCGGTCAGACCTGCTGACCGGGTGCGCTGCAATGTCTCTCTCAGCCGGGATGCGATTCGCGATGCGGGAGGCGCCCGCTCGCGATGCGCATCCCGGCTCCCGTACCTGACTCGCTCCCCGTCGGTCTTGTCCCGGCGCACGCGGCCCCGCTCCTTAGGGCGCGCGCGCGCCGGGTCTCTGCAATTTAAAGGGCCACTGCGTCACTGATTGGCGCAGCAGGCTTAATTAGTGTGTTCACCTGTGCACTCCCTCGGCGGATCTTGTTGCCATTGTGCCAGTGAAAGCGTTTCCTTGTGTGTTCCTAGCCTGTGTTCCAGACCTCCTGCCGTTGCCCCTGACTACGATCCTTGCTGCCTGCCCTGACCTTCTGCTACGTCCGACCTTGCTCTTGTCTACTCCCTTGTACCACGCCTATCTTCAGCAGTCAGAGAGGTTGAGCCGTTGCTGGTGGATACGACCTGGTTGCTACCGCCGCTGCAAGACCATCCCGCTTTGCGGCAGGCTCTGGTGAATACCAGTAGCAACTTAGAACCGGTCCACCAACACGGTCCACGCCAATCCCTCTCTGGCACAGAGGATCCACCTCCAGCCAGCCGAATCGTGACAGTGCCATTTTGGAGAAACGATCAACGACCACCCAGATGACTGTGTTGCCATGGGATAAAGGCAGATCCGTAATAAAATCCATGGCAATTTGAGACCATGGTAGTTCAGGAACAGGCAAAGGATGAAAGAGTCCAGCAGGCTTCTGGCGAGGAGTCTTGTCCCGGGCACAAACTGTACAGGCCCGAACAAATCATCTGCTTCCAGGGTAGGCCACCAATATAAACGAGAAATTAGTTGGATGGACTTCTTGACGCCAGCATGGCCGGCGAGGTGCGAGGGGTGTCCCCACTTGAGGATCTTGAGGCGCTGGCGTGGAGGGACGAAAGACTTTCCAGAAGGAGTTTGTCTGATAGAAGCTGGAGCAGAGGAGATCAGACACTCAGGAGGTACAATGTGTTGCAGGGGGGC
The DNA here is from genome assembly GCF_029499605.1 of Hyla sarda. Lineage (NCBI taxonomy): Eukaryota > Metazoa > Chordata > Amphibia > Anura > Hylidae > Hyla > Hyla sarda. The sequence goes on from NC_079192.1 coordinate 230,048,062, forward strand.
TTCCGATTCGGAAGCATCAGAGGAATGGGAAAGGGCGTCAGCCCTGATGTTTTTGTCAGCAGGACGAAAATGAATCTTGAAGTTAAAACGGGCAAAAAACAATGACCACCTAGCCCCGGCGTGGGTTCAGACGTTGGGCAGACTGGAGATACGAGAGATTCTTGTGGTCCGTGTAGATGACAATCGGGTGTTTGGAACCCTCCAGCAGATGCCTCCATTCTTCGAGAGCTAGTTTAATGGCCAGAAGTTCACGATCACCAATGGAGTAATTTTTCTCCACCGGAGAGAAGGTTTTAGAAAAGAAACCACAGGTAATGTTATGTCCGGTAGAGTTTTTTTGTAGGAGTTCGGCTCCGGCTCCGACCGAGGAGGCGTCCACTTCCAGCAAGAAGGGTTTTGATGGATCAGGTCTGGAGAGTACGGGAGCAGAAGCGAAGGCAGTTTTGAGGCGATTGAATGCCACATCCGCTTGGGAAGGCCAGGACTTAGGGTTGGCATTCTTCTGGGTTAGGGCCACAATCGGAGCCACAATGGTGGAAAAATGCGGAATAAACTGTCGGTAGTAATTGGCAAATCCCAAGAAGCGTTGGATAGCTCGGAGTCCAGAGGGTCGCAGCCAATCTAAAACGGCTGACAGTTTGTCTGAGTCCATTTGAAGTCCCTGGTCAGAGACTAGATAACCTAGAAAGGGAAGAGATTGGCATTCAAAGAGACATTTCATGCGACCAGAACATCCTTGATGTTGCTGGATAGGCCTTTTTTGAAGGTCACGCAGAGGGCCTCATTGTTCCAAGATAATTCAGAGGCGAGGGTACGAAATTGGATGGCGTATTCGCCCACAGAAGAATTTCCTTGGACAAGGTTCAACAAGGCAGTCTCAGCAGAAGAGGCTCGGGCTGGTTCCTCAAAGACACTTTGAACCTCAGCGAAGAAGGACTGGACAGTGGCAGTGACAGGATCATTGCGGTCCCAGAGCGGTGTGGCCCATGACAAGGCCTTCCCAGACAGGAGACTAACCACGAAAGTCACCTTTGACCGTTCTGTGGGAAATTGGTCCGACATCATCTCCAAGTGCAGGGAACATTGTGAGAAAAAACCACGGCATTGTTTAGAGTCCCCATCAAATTTGTCCGGCAGAGACAAGTGGAGGCTGGAAGCGGCCACTTGCTGCGGAGGAGGTGCAGGAGCTGGCGGAGGAGATGGTTGCTGAAGCTGTGGCAAAAGTTGTTGCAGCATAACTGTCAGTTGGGACAGCTGATGTCCTTGTTGCGCTATCTGTTGAGACTGCTGGGCGACCACCGTGGTAAGGTCAGCGACAACTGGCAGCGGGACCTCAGCGGGATCCATGGCCGGATCTACTGTCAGGATTCGGGTACTGTGAGGATATTGGTGGTGGATCCTCTGTGTCAGTGGGGTGATGACGTGGGCCGTACCAGGGGAACGGAGTCTAAGGGGGATGGACTTGCTGCGGCAGGTAACGCCCAGGTCGTTCCACCCTATAGCGACTCAACAACGACTGACGGCTGAGATAGGCGAGGTACAAGGGATTAGGCAAGAGCAAGGTCGGACGTAGCAGAAGGTCAGGGCAGGCAGCAAGGATCGTAGTCAGGGGCAATGGCAGAAGGTCTGGAACACTGGCTTGGGACATACAAGGAAACGCTTTCACTGGCACAATGGCAACAAGATCCGGCGATGCTGGGAAGGGGAAGTGAGGTAATATAGGCTAGGGCACAGGTGAATGCACTAATTGGGCCAGGCGCCAATCAGCGGCGCACTGGCCCTTTAAATCGCAGAGAGCCGGCACGCACGCGCCCTAGGGAGCGGGGCCGGGCGCGCCGGGACTGAACAGACGGAGGACAGGTCGGGTGAGAAGACCGGGATGCGAACCGCGAGCGCTGCAACAAGGTGAACGCTGCGAGCTATCCGGGGAGGAGCGGGGACCCAGAGCGCTCGGCGTAACAAGGGGTACTCCGGTGACATTTTTTTTTTAAATCAACTGGTTCCAGAAAGTTAAACAGATTTGTAAATTACTTCTATTAAAAAAATCTTAATCCTTCCTGTACTTATTAGCTGTTGAATACTACAGCGGAAATTCTTTTCTTTTTGAAACACAGAACTGTCTGCTGACATCGCAAGCACAGTGCTGTCTGCTGACATCTCTGTCTATTTTATGAACTGTCCAGAACAGCATATGTTTGCTATGGGGATTTCCTTTTACCCTGGACAGGTCCTAAAAATAGATGTCAGCAGAGATCACTGTGCTCATGATGTCAGCAGACAGCTCTGTGTTTCAAACGGAAAAGAATTTCCACTGTAGTATTCAGCAGCTAATAAGTACAGGAAGGATTAAGATTGTTTAATAGAAGTAATTTACAAATCTGTTTAACTTTCTGGCACCAGTTGATTTAATAAAAAAAAGTTTTTCACCGGAGTACCCCTTTAAGGACCAGAGCATTTTTTGCACAGCTGACCACAGTCACTTTAAGCATTAATATCTCTGGGATGCTTTCAATTATGAATTTGATTCTGAGATAGTTTTTTGTGTAATATATTCTACTTTAACATAGTGGTAAATATTCATTGATACTTACATCATTTGAAAAATTCCAAAATTTCATTAACAATTTTAAAATTTAGCATTTTTCTAACTTTGAAGCTCTCTGCTTGTAAGAAAATAGACATACCAAATAAATTATATATTGATTCACATATACAGTATGTCTACTTAAAGTTGCCATCATAAAGTTGACATGTTTTTACTTTTTGTAGACATCAGAGGGCTTCAAAGTATAGCAGCAATTTTCCACAAAATTTTCAAAATTAGAATTTTTCAAGGACCAGTTAAGTTTTGAAGTGGATTTGAAGGGCATTCATATTCGAAATGCCCCTAGATGACCCCATTATAGAAATTGCACCCCTCAAAGTATTCAAAATTACATTCAGAAAGTTTGTAATCCTTTAGGTGTATCACAGGAATAGCAGCAAAATGAAGGAGAAAATTCAAAATTCAATTTTTTAAACTCGCATGTTCTTGTAGACCCATTTTGGGAATTTTACAAGTTGTAAAAGGAGAAAAAGTGCCACAAAATTTGTAACCCAATTACTCTAGAGTAAGGAAATACCTCATATGTGGATGTAAAGTGCTCTGTGGGTGCACTAAAGGGCTCACAAGGGAAGGAGCTACATTGGGATTTTGGAGAGCGAATTTTGCTGAAATGGTTTTTGGGGGTGCATGTTGCATTTAGGATGCGCCTATGGTGCTAAAATAACAAAATAAACCCAACATGGCATTTTGGAAACTGTACCCCTCAAGGAATGTAACAAGGGATATAATGAGCCTTAACACCCCACAACTTTTTGTTGAAGTTGGATGTGTAAATGAAATTTCAATTTTTTTCACTAAAATGCAGTTTTTTTTAACCAAATTTACAATTTTTACAAGAGGTAATAGGAGAACATGCCCCCCAAAATGTGTAACCCCATTTCTTTTAAGTATGGAAATACCCCATGTGTGGACGTAAAGTGCTCTGTGGGCGAACTACAATGCTCAGAAGAGAAGGAGCCACATTTGGCTTTTGAAAAGAAAATTTTGCTGAAATGGTTTTTGGGGGGCACATCACATTTAGGAATCCCCTATGGTGCCAGAAAAGCAAAAAATACCCCACATGGCATGCTATTTTGGAAAGGAATATAACAAGGGGTAAAGTGAGCCCTTACACCCCACAGGTGTTTGACAAATTTTCATTAAAGTTGGACGTGAAAATGAAAAAATTTTTTCACGAAAATGCTGGTGTTACCCCCATTTTTTTTATTTTCACAAGGGGTAATTGGAGTAAAATCCACACAAAATTTGTAACCCTATTTCTTCTGAATATGGAAATACCCTATATGTGGATGGAAAAAGCTCTGTGGGCACACTACAGGGCTCAGAAGAGAAGGAGCACCATTAGACTTTTGGAGAGAGAATTTGGTTGGAATGGAAGTCGGGGGCCATGTACGTTTACAAAGTCCCCATGCTTCCAGAACAGTGGACCCCCGCCCCCCCCCCCCCACATGTGACCCAATTTCGGAAACTACACCCCTCACAGAATGTAATAAGGGGTGCAGTGAGCATTTACACCCCACTGGTGTTTGACAGATCTTGAACAGTGGGCTGTGCAAATGAAAAATGTAATCTGTCAGACACCCGTGGGGTGTAAATGCTCCATGCACACCTTATTACATTACGTGAGGGGTGTAGTTTCCAAAATGGGGTCACATGTGGGGGGGGGGGTCCACTGTTCTGGCACCATGGGGGCTTTGTAAACACACATGGCCTTCAATTCCAGCCAAATTATCTCTTCAAAAACCCAATGACGCTCCCTCTCTTCTGAGCCCTGTAGTTCGCCCACAGAGCACTTTATATCCACATTAGGGTATTTACATTCTCAGAAGAAATGTAGTTACATATTTTAAAGGGCTTTTTCTCCTATTACCCCTTGTGAAAATAATAAAATTGGGGTAACACCAGCATTTTAGTGAAAAAAAAAAATTCATTTTCACATCTAACTTTAACGGAAATTCGTCAAACACCTGTGGGGTGTTAAGGCTCACAATACCCCTTGTTATGTTCCGTGAGCGATGTCACATTTGGGTGCTTTTTTTTGTGTTCATGTCAGAACCGCTGTAACCGCTGAGTGCAAATCACCTCAAATGTACATAGTGCGCTCTCACTCCTGATCCATGTTGTGCGCCCGCAGAATATTTTTTATCCACATATGGGGTATTTCCGTACTCAGGAGAAATTGCTTTACAATTTTTTTCCTTTTACCTCTTGTGAAAATGAAAAGTATGGGGCAACACAAGCATGTCAGTGTAAAAAATAAAAAAATTACACTAACATGCTGGCGTTGACCCCTGCAATACTGGGAGTTGTTGTTTTAGAACAGCTGGAGGCTCAGTTTATGAAACACTGCTGTACGAGATGTTTTTTTTTTTATTGGGGGGGGGTGTATATGCAGTGTTTTACTTTTTATTTTGTGAAGTGTAGTGTAGTGTTTTCAGGGTACATTTACATGGTGGAGGTTTACAGAGAGTTTCCCGCTGGGAGTTTGAGCTGCGGCAGCCACAGCTCAAACTTGCAGCAGGATACTCACTGTAAACCTCTGCCCCTGTGAATGTACCCTGTATGCCCTTGCTCCCTGGTACATTCACATGGGGGGAGGGGGCAGACATCCAGCTGTTGCAAAACTACAACTTTCAGCATGCCCTTTGGCTGTCCGTGCAGCTGGAGGCACACTGGTTGCAAAACACTGGGAGTTTGTTACTTAACTCAGAGTTTTGCAACCAGTGTGCCTCCAGCTGTTGCAAAACTACAACTCCCAGCATGTAGGTCTTTCAATGCATGCTAAGAGCTGTAGTTTGCAACGGCTTGAGGCACACTGGTTGCGAAACACTGAGTTAGGTAACAAACTCAGTGTTTTGCAACCAGTGTGCCTTCAGCTGTTGCATAACTACAACTCTCAGCATGCATTGACAGCCGAAGGGCATACTGGGAGCTGCAGTTATGCAGCAGCTGGAGGCACACTACTACAACTCCCTTTGGCTGTGCATGCTGGGATTTGTTGCTTAGCAACAGCAGGAAGCAAGCAACTCACCTCCTGCTGTATTCTGCCACCACTAGTGAAGACCCTGCTGCTGCCACCACTGGCCCTTTTTCCAGGGACTCCCGCCGTTTCTTCCAGGGACCCTTGCATGCCCGATGGACAGGTAAGGGACCCCCGACTGCAGCGATCGTCGCTCAGAAGGGTCGGTGATTGATCGGTCGCCCGACGCCCTGTGTCCTTAAGTGTTTAAAGATCTTGATCATGTCACTGATCATGTTGACAACCCTTATCATGATAAACCACCCCCTGCCTTTATTTTTTTTATTATTTGTTAGTTTTCTACCTTGATATTGCTCTGTATTTTCTGCTTAGTCTCAGTCAGATTCACAGACTGGGAAGGGGCGTTCCCCAGCAGATGTGACATCATCTGAAGCCATACAGGGGAGAACTTACTCCCTGACTCTGCTACACACAGCCCAGAGCAGTTCAGCATGAGATGAGCTATGATTGGCAAAGGCTGGACACACGCCCCTCAGCACTCCAGACTGTATTTCCTGATTTTGGACTTCTGCCAGGCCAGCAGGAGTCCAAAGTCTGTGCAAGAGATGGGGGGGGGGTAGGGGAATATGCTCTGGACAAGTAGGGAAACACCAAGTTGCAGCTTTTTTAAACATAAATAAAACATAGAAAACCTCATTTTTTTTAAAACAAAGTACATGTATTAAATTTTTTATTTACCTTTAGGAGTGCAATAGCAAAAATTAGTGACGTCACCAATAGACAAACTTGCATATAACCTCAATTTTATCTAAGCCCTTATAGCCCTTGCCACATATTTTTTTGGTCGTAGAACCAATATATATATATATATATTATATATATATATATATATATATAGATTAGTTAGGAGTAACCGTATTAGTCCAGATATATATATATATATATGTATATGTATATGTATATATATATATATATATATATATATATATATATATATATATATATAATTTCTAGCCATTACATGGAATCTGGGAGGTAGCAAATAAAATATCTTGCTCACTTTTATTAGAAACCAGTTATTTACCATACTTATAGGGAATCGAACCAGGGGTTATAGACTTATGTATTCTCACTTGGCCATGTCTTGTTCACCACCTAGTCTAGTGACATTACTAGCTAACCTTATAGTATTGTCTTTTAGATCTCTTATGCTAGGTTCACACTACGGAATCTCCGAATGCGCCCAACACCGACTGAATCATCTCCAATAGACTGCAATGTGTTCCGCGAGTATTTCCAAATTTTCAAGCGGATTTTCACAAATTCTGCTTCACAAATTCTGAAGTGTGAATTTGTGAACGGAAACCTATTCACTATACTATGCATTTTAGTAAGCAGAATTGCTGCCTGCAATTTCAAAGCGGAATTGCAGGGGGAAATTCTGTAGTGTGAACCTAGCCTAACATTTACTACTACCAGCAGACTCAGTTAACCCCTTAGGGACCAAGGACGTAGCGGTACGTCCTTGGTCCTGCTCTCCTGATATAACGTGGGGTTACACAGTAACCCCGCATCGTATCACGGCGGGCCCGGCGTCATAGTGAAGCCGGGACCCGCCTCTAATAGTGTGCAGCGACGATCGCGGCGCCGCGCGCTATTAACCCTTTAGCCGCGCGCTCAGAGCTGAGCCGCGCGGCTAAAAGCGAAAGTTGCCGGCTAGCTCAGTGGGCTGTTCGGGATAGCCGCGGCAAAATCACGGCATCCTGAACAGCTTACAGGACAGCGGGAGGGCCCCTACCGGCCTCCTCGCTGTCCGATCACCGAATGACTGCTCAGTGCCTGAGATCCAGGCATAAGCAGTCATGCGGCAGAATCGTCGATCACTGGTTTCTTATGAGAAACCAGTGATCAATGATGAAGATCAGTGTGTGCAGTGTTATAGGTCCCTAAGGGACCTATAACACTGCCAAAAAAAGTGAAAAAAAAGTGAATAAAGATCATTTAACTCCTCCCCTTTTAAAAGTTTGAATCACCCCCCTTTTCCAATAAAAAAAAAACACAGTGTAAATAAAAATAAACATATATGGTATCACCGCGTGCGTAAATGTCCAAATTATAAAAATATATAATTAATTAAACCGCTCGGTCAATGGCGTGCGCGCGAAAAAATTCCAAAGTCCAAAATAGTGCATTTTTGGTCACTTTTTATATCATTTAAAAATGAATAAAAAGCGATCAATAAGTCCTATCAATGCAAAAATGGTACAGTTAAAAACTTCAGATCATGGCGCAAAAAATGAGCCATCATACCGCCCCATACACGGAAAAATAAAAAAGTTATAGGGGTCAGAAGCTGACAATTTTAATCGTATAAATTTTCCTGCATGTAGTTATGATTTTTTACAGAAGTCCGACAAAATCAAACCTATATAAGTAGGGTATTATTTTAATCATATGGACCTATAGAATAAAGATAAGGTGTCATTTTAACCGAAAAATGTACTACGTAGAAACGGAAGCCCCCAAATTTACAAAACGGCATTTTTTTTTAAATTTTGTCGCACAATGATTTTTTTTTTCCGTTTCGCCGTAGATTTTTGGGCAAAATGACTGATGTCATTACAAAGTAAAATTGGTGGCGCAAAAAATAAGCCATCATATGGATTTTTAGGTGCAAAATTGAAAGAGTTATGATTTTTTAAAGGCAAGGAGCAAAAAACGAAAATGCAAAAACGGAAAAACCCAGGTCCTTAAGGGGTTAACCGCAATACCAGCGGACTCAGTTAACTGCAACAGAAGGGTCCGCGAGTATAATGTGCTCATAATTTAAAATTACCTTCATCTGGTTAGTTACCTCTGTCTTCAGATTTTAGATCATATTATGGTTTTATCTTCAGAATCTATTTATGCAAGTATTCTAATAATTCTCTTAAGTTTGTGCAATGATTTATTTAATTCATATAAGGACTCCATTTGACCTTCATCTGGTCAGCACGTCATACTGACCTCAAGGTCAAGCTCACTTCCATGTTTGAGATGTATAAATTTGGAAGAGGAAGAGAAGGGGAGGCTTCTTGAAATGCGTTGTCCGTGTATGTATTAATAAATTCTCAGTTTTTTTTTATTTTCAGCTAAGTTGGTCTGTGAACATTTAAATTGGGCACCGATCGAGTGCATTCAGCACATTCGTTTTTTCCAGGTGTCCTTTTTTGGCCCATATCTTCTATATTTCACGATCTTCAAACAAATTGAATGTCGGACTAGACATATATATGTCACTTTGCTGGTGTAGGTGTTGAACTCTGTGTTCAACACCATCAGGTGAGCGGTGTTCCACTAGGGAGCACCCCCTATTTCTGATTTTCTTTCTCCAATATGACCAGAATCAAATGCACACTACTACTACTAATAGGATAAGCATCAAAGTAGAATGTACTTTACTGTATATTGGACATTTTTTTAAGAATACTCCTGTTTTAACTTTTTTATTTTTTTGTAACATTTTCAGTGTTTTGGCAAATCACCTTTAATTGTTAGAGCTCCCTTTGTTGAAATGTCAGTTTTGAAACCATTTCATGGATCATTAACAGTTTTGCTAATATTGTTTTACTTTGCAAATTAATACTGCTCAGCAGCTAAGAAAAGGTTTCATAGCTGTCATTAATCAGATAAAAGGTTTTTATGCATGTGCAAAAAACCCTATTCTTTATGACTCAAGTGTCAAGTGTCAATTATTGCCACAAAGTACAAATAATGATAATAGAAGTCATACTTAAGCACAAACTGTAGTCATTATAGTTTATTTTAGTGGAGGGATACCTTGCCTACAAAATGTTAAACTACAATGATTATTATTATTATTATTATTATTATTACTATTAACTAGCTTAACCACTTACAATTAGACCATCTTTGTCCTTAGCATAGCACAAAATACAAAATTGTACATTACATCATTGTGCAACTAATACTTTTTTTTCTATCATTGCACAGTGCCTGAAGGTATTGTAGTATAAAGTTAATGTCTGGAGGAGACAGAGTAAGCTCTTTTTCCAAATATCAGGTTCAAAAATAAAAATGTACTTAATAAATGGTTTTTAAAAAGGGAACATATCAGATATTAAACTTATAACAACAGATACTACTAAAACATGGTTCTTACCCACCACCCTCCCCCATAAAAAAGTGAGCAGGACTGCAAAAAATTCTATTAATATCTGAGTAATGTCGAGACTGCTGCATTTCCAGAAACAACAAACCAACAAATGCAATTAAATTATTGGAATGCTGCAGATTTTAATATCCATAGCATGTACAATATCTGTTGCAATGCTGTATCTATTCCAACAACTACATGTAGCACATATAGTTAATAAAAGTGAATCAACCACTTCCTGATAAAAGTTTGAATATCCCCCGCTTTTTCCATAAAAAAATAAATAAAAAAAAAGACAATCATATGTGGTACATGTGTAAATGTCTGAACTATTAAAATATAAGAGTAGTTTCCCTGCACGGTCGATGGTGTACACGCATAAAAATATACCTAAGTCCAGAATTGGGCATATTTGGTCACTTCATATACCATAAAAATATTTTATAAAAAGTGATCAAAAAGTCCCATCAAAACGAAAAAGGTACAAATAACAGACCACGGCGCAAAAAATGAGCCCTCATATAGCTCCGTACGCGGAAAAATAAAAAAGTTATAGGGGTCAAAAGATGACAATTTTAAAATAATTTTTTTAAAGTAGTAAAATAAAATGAAACCTACATAAATTAGGTATCCTTGTGACCATATGGACCTACAGAATAAAGATAAGGTGTAATTTTTACCAAAAAGTGCATTGCGAAGAAACGGAAGACACTAAAAATTACAAAATGATGTGTTTTTTTTAATTACACCCCACAAATAAGTTTTTTTTCTGTTTAGCTGCAGATTATGTTGTAAAATAAGTGATGTCACTACAAAGTACAATTGGTGACACAAAAAACAAGCCCTTATATGGGTCTGCAGGTGCAAAATTGAAAGTGCTATGATTTTTAGAAGGAGAGGAGGAAAAAACAAAAGTGCAAAAACGAAAATTGGCCTCATCCTTAAAGGGGTACTCCGCTGCCCTGTGTCGGAAGCTCTGCTCCCCAGCGTCCGGAAGTTTATTGTTCCGGGCGCTGTGTGCGGGCTTCCGTGTTCAGGGCTGCCCCTCGTGACGTCATGCCCCCTCAACAAAAGTCTATGGGAAGGGGCGTAACGGCCATCGCGCCCCCTTCACATAGACTTTCACATAGACAGATCTTACAATTTTGGGGGTGCAAATAAAGACAAGTTTCATCAAGTACTTGCAATTGCAAACTGGGAAAAATCTGAGACAACAGTCATTTTGTATGCTGTTAAAAATAAATATTGGGGTGAAAATCACAAAAGAATTGTGAGAAAACTGTCACACACAGGTACAGACACTATATTATGAACTACACTAACTTTACAACCCCTGTAGCATAGTCAAATAAAAGAAAATCCTGGAATACCCCTTTAAAGGGGTACTCCGCTGCCCTGTGTCGGAAGCTCCGCTCACCAGCATCTGGAAGTTTATTGTTCCAGACGCTGTGTGCGGGCTCCCGTGTTCAGGGCTGCCCCTCGTGACGTCACGCCCGCCCCCTCAACAAAAGTCTATGGGAAGGAGCGTAACGGCCATCGCACCCCCTTCGCATAGACTTTCACTGAGGGGGTGGGCGTGACGTCACGAGGGGCGGCCCTGAACACGGGAGCCCGCACACAGCGTCCGGAACAATAAACTTCCGGATGCTGGGGAGCGGAGCTTCCGACACAGGGCAGCGGAGTACCCCTTTAAAGGGGTATTCAAGGATTTTCTTTTATTTGACTATGCTACAGGGGTTGTAAAGTTAGTGTAGTTCATAATATAGTGTCTGTACCTGTGTGTGACAGTTTTCTCACAATTCTTTTGTGATTTTCACCCCAATATTTATTCTTAACAGCATACAAAATTACTGTTGTCTCAGATTTTTCCCAGTTTGCAATTGCAAGCACTTGATGAAACTTGTCTTTATTTGCACCCCCAAAATTGTAAGATCTGTTGGTGCTACAAACATAAGTAAATATTATTATTATAATTATCACTGGGGATAAGCGAATCGTATTTGACGAATCTGAATTCGTTATGAATTTCAGGAAAAATTTGATTTGCAAAGAATGCGTATATCACAGCAATGTGATTGAAATTTGATTAAAATGGCAGATCCACATGTGAGGACATGGGGCAAGGAATCCTAGGAAGGCAGGTAGGCAGGATGACCCTTAATCACATGCAGTATGCAGCCTACCAGCAGCCAGCCATCCCTGTGATGTCACAGCAGTATATAATCGAAAGCCATCTTGCAGCAAAAAAGAGAAAGAGAGAGGGACAGACAGTAGTGTGTGTTGCATAGAAAAGCATTTTTACAGCAGCAATTCACCTCCCAGTCACATCAGTGTTCTTTTGCAGAGAGAGAGAGAAAGAGGGACAAAGAGCAGTGTGTGTTGCACAGAAAAGCATTTTTACAGCAGCTATTCGCCTCCCAGTCACATCAGCATTCTATTGCAGAGAGGGACAGAGAGCAGTGTGTTGCACAGAAAAGCTTTTTTACAGCAGCGATTCACCGCAAGCCCAAATCCAGCTAAGAAGCAATCATAGCGAAGGGAGTGAGATTGAGAGGGAAAGTGCAATTTTGGGTGTAGTACAGAGCGACTTTGTGCTGTAGCATTGGTGTGTACAACAACTGAAAAGCTAATAGTAGCAAGCCAGTTAGGGTGAACAGAGCACTAAAAGCATATTGTCCTCTATTAAGTATAACCTGTGCGTACATCTAAGTGGTGTACCATTTTGTTCCTGTTAAGGTCTTAAGGGCCTAGATACTGTGAAAGGCCAGCCAAAAGTACACACCAGTTGGTGTTGTAGATAAATACTGTTTTAAGCATACTGGAGCACATTGTCCTCCCCTCATAAGTGCATACCACATGTGTACATCTAAGTGGTGTACTATTTTGTTCCTGTTAAAGTCTTAAGGGCCTAGATACTGTGACAGGCCAGCCAGGAGTACACACCTCCTGGTGTTGTAGACAAATACTGTCTTGTTGGAGCGCATTGCCTTCTCTTTTTTAAGTGCATGCCACATACGTACGTCTAGATGGTGTACTATTTTGTTCCTGTTAAAAACTTAAGGGCCTAGATACTGTGAAAGGCCAGCCAAAGTGCACACCTGCTGGTGTTGTAGACAAATACTGTTTTAAGCGTAGTGGAGCATATTTTTCTCCCATCATATATGCACTAAGTATGTCAGGCAGAGAAGTGCCAGGGCATGCATTAATCAGGCAGAGGTCGCAGCAGACTAGATTCGAGTGGCAGCAGGAGTTGCAGCGAGAGGCCTGAACTCCCGGTATCAGCTAGTGGTCATGTCTCAACCAGCAACCCATCTGCAGTCATCGATTGGTTCATCACCAATGACATCTGACACCCCCAGTCAACAGTCAGTGGGTTTCTCAGACACAACCAGGGCCGCCATCAGGGGGGTACAACCCATATACCTGTATGGGGCCAGGAGCTTCAGGGGGCCCGGACGTCCCAGGACTTTTCTTTTTAAATGGCTTGTCAGTGAGTAACTGCGACTGTCACCCACTGACCGCTAGGTGCCTGCCCGGACTATCACCGGGCCTCATAGTCTGACGGACCCGCACATTTCTATTAAATTACCTATTTCTAGGGCACGGGCCACTTAAGAATCATAGCAGGGCTGGACAGGCCAGGGGCTGATGGGAGTAGAGACATGCCCCGCAAAGGCACGCACGTCTACTCCAATCCCCTGACCTGTGGGGGCTGTTTGGTGGTTAGGAGACAACAATGGTGATAATTGGTGCAGGAGGGTTATGGAGGTGATAAAAGGTGTGGGGGGGTTTGAAGGTGATGAGAGGTGCAGGGGGGTTATAAAAGGTGCAGGGGGGTTATGGGGGTGATAAGAGGTGTAGGGGGGTTATGGGGGTGATAAGAAGTGTAGGGGGGTGTTATGTGATGCTAAGAGATGCAGGGGGTGTTATGGGGGTGCTAAGAGGTGCAGGGGTGTTATGGGGGTGATAAGAGGTGCAGGGGAGTTATGGGGGTCATAAGAGGTGCAAGGGGGTTATGGGGGTGATAAGAAGTGTAGGGGGGTGTTATGTGATGCTAAGAGATGCAGGGGGTGTTATGGGGGTGCTAAGAGGTGCAGGGGTGTTATGGGGGTGATAAGAGGTGCAGGGGAGTTATGGGGGTCATAAGAGGTGCAAGGGGGTTATGGGGGTGATAAAAGGTGCAGGGGGTGTTATGGGGTGATAAGAGGTGCAGTGGTTATGGGGTGATAAGAGGTGCATGGGGGTTATGGGGGTGATAAGAGGTGTAGGGGGGTTATGGGGATGATGAGAGGTGCTGGGGGGGGTCGATGAGAGGTGCAGGGGGGGTTATGGGGGTGATGAGAGGTGCTGGGGGGGAGGAGAGGTGAAGGTGGGGGGTTATGGGGGGATAAGAGGTGTGGGGGGTTTATGGGGGTGATGAAGAGAGGTGCAGGGGGTGATGCGAAGTGCAGGGGGTTATGGGGATGATAAAAGGGGCAGGGGGTTATGGAGGTGATGAGAGGTGCAGGGGGATTATGGGGTGATGAGGAGAGGTGCGGGGGCGGTTATAGTAATGATGAGGAGAGGTTTGGCTGGGGTTATGGAGGTGATTGATGAGGAGAGATGAGAACACAGAGGATAAGAGGGGGTGTATATGTATATATGATGTGTATGCATGTGTGGCAGTATTATATTCAGTGGGTACAGTGTGTGGCAATATTATATTCAGTGGGTACAGTGTGTGGCATTATTATATTCAGGGTACAGTGTGTGTCAGGATTATATTTAGTGGATACAGTGTGGGGCAGCATTATATTCAGGGTACAGTGTGTGTGTCAGGATTATATTCAGTGGATACAGTGTGGGGCAGCATTATATTCAGGGTACAGTGTGTGTCAGGATTATATTCATGGATACAGTGTGGGGCAGCATTATATTCAGGTTAAAGTGTGGGGCAGGATTATATTTAATGAGTACAGTGTATAGCAGTATTATATTCAGGGTACAGTGTGGGGCCAGCCAAAAGTACAGTGGTCCCCCAACATATGATATTAATTGGTTCCAGGAGAACCATCATATGTTGAAACCATCATATGTCGAGTACATATGTCTATGTAAAAATGGTAATTGGTTCTGGGGCCTCGGAACCATTGTATGTTGAATACATATTTCTATGGGAAACTGCTAATTGGTTCTGGGATGACCATTGTATGTGGAGTGTATGGGGAGTGTTTAACAAACCAGGGTGCCTCCAGCTGTTGCACAACTACAACTCCCAGCATGCATGTACAGCCATTGACTGTCTGGGCATGCTGGGAGTTATAGTTTTGCAACAGCTGGAGGCACACTGATAGGGAAACACTGATGTATGGGGTGTATAGTGTGTATATGTATTGTATGTGATGTGTGACATCACATACAGTACTGTACAGTTCTTTAAATACCTTCAGGGGGGACAGAATGTCCTTCATTACTATCCTGCCGACTACAGCTCTATAGGAAAGGAAGGGGAGGGCAGCCAGCAGCTCATTGGATGCCTGCAGCAAAATGCTGCAGGCTATTGGCTATGGCTGCACTGGGGGGCGGGGCTTACACTGAGCTCACAGTGGAAGCCTGCGTGGGTTAGTAGGACAGCATGTGAGTAACAGGAGGCAGAACGGGACACACGGGGCACATTAAACAACTATCTGTCAGTTGATGAAGTTGTCAGCGCTGTCAGATAGCTGTTTGTACGATGGCCCCGACACACAGCAGCATCATATGTCGAAGCTGCCTTCAACATACGATGGGCTCTGAGAGGCCATCATATGTTGAAATGATCATATGTCGGGGCCATCATAAGTCGGGGGGTCACTGTACACACCTGCTGGTGTTGTAGACAAAAACTGTTTTAAGCATACTGGAGCGCATTGTCCTCCCCTCATAAGTACATACCACATACGTACATCTAAGTGGTGTACTATTTTGTTCCTGTTAAAAACTTAAGGACCTAGATACTGTGAAAGGCCAGCCAAAAGTGCACACCTGCTGGTGTTGTAGACAAATACTGTTTTAAGCGTAGTGGAGCATATTGATGAGAGGTGCAGGGGGGTTATGGGTGTGATGAGGAGAGGTGCGGGGAGGGGGTTATAGTAGTGATGAGGAGAGGTTTGGCACGGGTTATGGGGGTGATGAGGAGTGATGAGAACGCAGAGGATAAGAAGGGGTGTATATGTATATATGATGTGTATGCATGTGTGGCAGTATTATATTCAGTGGGTACAGTGTGTGGCAGTATTATATTCAGTGGGTACAGTGTGTGGCAGTATTATATTCAGGGTACAGTGTGTGGCAGTATTATATTCAGGGTACAGTGTGTGGTAGTATTATATTCAGAGGATACAGTGTGGGGCAGTATTATATTCAGTGGATACAGTGTGTGGCAGGATTATATTCAGTGGATACAGTGTGGGGCAGCATTATATTCAGGTTAAAGTGTGTGACCGGATTATATTTAGTGGGTACAGTGTATAGCAGCATTATATTCAGGGTACAGTGTGGGGCAGTATTTTATTTAGGGTACACTTTCTGCAAGGTTATAATGATTAGTGTCTTCATGCAGAGGATGAGGATCTGCTGACAAAGTGAGGAGCCAATGATGTCTGGATGTCAGACTCTGCAGAGAAGATGGAGCTGGAGGAAAACCTGGTTTCCAGACCAGATGAAGAAGAAAAGATAACAGAGAAGATATCACTCAAGTCAGAAGACGTCACTCAGGTCACTGATATCATTATGTATTCTCCTGACTGTCCCATCGGAGCTGTAGTCACTTGTAAGTTCTGCAGTGATGAAACTGTGATAAAACTGTGTCCAATCATTGTCTCTCCAGCTGTTACAAAACTACAACTCCCATTGCCAGATGCTCTCCAGACATGATGGGAGTTTTAGCTTTCCAACAGCTGGAGAACCACTTCAACCACTTCAACCGATATTTTGCATCGGGGCCCTGTGGTTTCTAGCTACACCTATGGGGGCAACTATTAACAGAGGGGCCTACCACAACTATGGGGGCAACTATTAACAGAGGGGCCTACCCAAACTATAAGGAACCCCCATATATAGTTTGGGTAGGCCAGACTGTTAATAGTTGCTTCCATATAGTTTGGGTAGGCCCCTCTGTTAAAGGAGTAGTCTGGTGAAAAATAACTTATTCCCTATCCAGGGATAGGGTATGAGTTACAGATCGCAGGGGGGTGCAAGTGCTTGGACCCCCCCCCTCGTGATCTCCTGCACTGGGCACCAGCAGTTTGCTGGAAGTTGACATCTGTACCCCGCAGGAAGACACGGGAGGCACACCCCCTCCATGTATCTCTATGGGGTACATGGAGGGGCGCTCCGTGCAGGGTACGGCATGCCCCCCTTCCAGCCGACTGCCGGGATCCATGCAGGAGATGACGGGGGGCCCAATGCTTGGACCACCCATGATCTATAACTTATCCCCTATCCTTGGATAGGGGATAAGTTATTTTTTACCAGACTACTCCTTTAATAGCACCGTGTTATACAACACCGCACTCTGCTCTAATCTAATTAGATATATAATTTAAAAATAAAATAATATTGGGAGCAGGCCATGGGCGGGGGGGGCAGGTCTTGAGCTGTGTGAGGGGCCTCCGAAATTTCTGATGGCAGCCCTGGACACAACCCTCAGTTGGCATGGCCCGGGAGCAGTCCCTGTCCTCCCATTGCCTCTGTCCTTTGCTGTTCCCTCCCCCACAGAAGTATCTTATGCTGTGGGTTAAGCGCCACTTTTTAGTGAGGGCTATCTACTAGAGGACAGACAGCAGCTACTGCACAGCCAAGAAGTGGAGGAGACATCCGCTGCTTCCTCTGCTAGTCGGGTTAGTAGTGATGAGGAGATTGGCGTGGGAAGTGGTGCTGCGAGCATTTAGGCTCCTGAAGCAGACACTTTTGAGAAACCAGAGGAGGACATCAGTGAAGTGCAGACACAACTTGATGATGATGAAGCCGATCGCACTTAGGAGCCGGGTGCAGAAGGGGCTTCATCATCATCAGGAGAAGAGGGTTGCTGGTTGCCCGTGAGGCAGCAAGGTGGTAGCATGATTGGTAGTCAGCATGGTGGCAGAAGTGGAAAGTCTGGAGCCAAACGTGCCCAAAGTAGACCACCTGCTTCACGGCAGCCTACCATCCCAGGAGGTAGTGAAACAAGGGTTCCTGGAGTTGGTGGCAGTAACAGTCAATCAGTGCAGACTGTTGGTGGGAAAATCAGCTACTCAGCGGTGGGGCAGTTTTTCATCAAGCATCCGGAGGATGCTAACCTGTCCACATGCAAGATGTGTCGGCAGAAGGTGAAGCGTGGCCAGGGTCCCAGTGTTGGCACCACGGCCCTGCGTCAACATGTGCAGCAACATCATAAAGTGGCCTGGAAGAAGCGTGGCTCCAATGTGATGGTCCAGCCTGCTGCATCACCCAGTGGCATGTCGCTCCCTGTTTCTGACAGCCAAAGCTCTACCACCTTAACTGAAGGTTGCAGAAGCTAAATGTGCTCCTGTCCAAGTATTGGACTCTGCACATTTCAGAGAACTAATGGCTTGTGACAAGCCGAGGTGGAGAGTCCCAAGCCCTCCTGGGCAGCCAAACTTGATTTGTGGCCACAACTAGCAGAGTTTGCCTTGGAAAAGCAGTCTTGCCCGGCCAGTAGTGTGCCATCAGAGCTGGTGTTTAGTGCGGTGGGGGCCATAGTAACCCCAAGGAGAATTCGTCTGTCCACGAAAAATGTGGAGACACTGTCCTTTGTAAAGAGGAATCAAGCATGGATCAGCCAGGATTTCCAACCACTAATGCCTGATGCATCAGAGTAGATTGACCATGATGCCAAACCAACACTTCACAAATAGAGATAGTGCTAAACATATTTAAGGTGCTGCTTCCCAGTTACATAAATTCCTCCGCATCAGACCACAAGTAAGTATTAAGGATATGCATTAGCTAAAACTTAACTTTTAATAATATTCCTAGGTTAAAATATATGTACCCAATTTTTTTTTTTACATCAAACAAAAGGAAAGGTGTGCAAAAAACCATGTGTCACCTACACCATCAAGTATTGATGTGATGCAAAGACCTCTAAAAGGTGGGAGGGAACAAGATATGGTCCATATTAACCAGTGGGGGTAAAAACTTCCCCTGTAAGGCCCTACTCTCGCATTATTAATTCCCTTCTTGGCAAGTGTTACTCGCCCCAAAAAGGGCAGCCCCACAGAGGAACCTCTCCCTATTTCTCCCTACTAACACTGCCATTTCCCAGGGTTTTTAGGTGAAAATAGAGAGAGTTTTCTGTGTGGGGCCGCCTTTTTTAGGATGAGTAACACTTGCCAAGTAGGGAATTAATAGGGTGAGAGTAGGGCCTTACAGGGGAAGTTTTTACCCCCACCTGCTACAATGGACAATATGTTGTTCCGTACCACCTTTTCGAGGAAAGTGTTACTCATCTTAAAAATGGTGGCCCCACACAGGAACCAATCCCTATTTCCACCTAAAAACTCTGGGAAATGGCAGTGTTTGTAGGTGGAAATAGGGAGAGGTTCTTGTGTGGGGCTGCCCTTTTTAGGGCGAGCAACTCTTGCCAAGAAGGAAAATAATAATGCGAGAGTAGGGCCTTACAAGGGAAGTTTTTACCCCCACCGGTCACAATGAACCATACGTTGTTCCCTTCCACCTTTTAGACGTCTTTGCATCACATCAATACTTGACGGTGTAGGTGGCACATGGTGTTTTTTGCACACCTTTGCTTTTGTTTGATTTAAAAAAATAATAATTGGGGTCCATATATTTTATCCTAAGCATATTATTAAAAGTTAAGTTTGATGTAATGCATATCCTCAATACTTACTTGTGCACACAAACACTTTTACAAAAGAGACCATTTTCTTCTGCCTACCTGCCACCCGCCAGATGCCAAGTTCTCCTTTTTTCACCCACCTTCGTCACTGGGTATTGGTATTGCCACCCACCGCACCACTCTGTCACCGGGTCACTTTCAGGACTCCTGGTGCTGCTGCTGCCACCTCCAGGCTGTCTCATTCTGCCACCAAATGTTCTCCTTGTGTAGATGTCAGCTCCAAGCTGTCTCATACTGCCACCATATGTTCTCCTTTTGCTGATGCTAGCTCCAGGCTGTCTCATACTGACACCATTTGTTCTCCTTGTGCTGCTGCCACTTTCAGGATGTGTAATTCAGCCACTATATGTTCTCCTCATGCTGCCTCAAACTCCAGGCTGTGTCATTCAGCCACTATGATGTCTCCTCATGCTGCCGCCAACTCCTAGCTATGTCATTCAGCGCTATATGTTTTCCGCTTTCTGCTGCCACCTCTACGCTGTGTCATTCAGCCGCTATATGGTCTCCTCATGCTTCCGCAAACTCCAGGCTGTGTCATTCAGCCACTATATGCTGCCGCCAACTCCAGGCTGTATAATTCAGCCACTGTGTGGTCTCCTCATGCTGCCGCCAACTCCAGGCTTTGTCATTTAGCCACTATTTGGTCTCCTCATGCTGCCGCCACCTCCACGCTGTTACATACTGCGCTCCGGCGATTAGCACCGGCCGTGAGCGCAGTAGTCCTGTGTCCCCAGTCACCGGCGGTGCCGGGATTCGCATTGCGGGACACGCCCTCATGCGAATCCCGGCCCGTCACTTACCCACATCCACTCCTCCTGCAGCTGCTTCATCTCAGCCTCGGCGCACGCGTCCCCTTCCCTTAGGGCGTGCACACGCCTGAGCTTTGAAGTTTAAAGGGCCAGTGCTCATTGCCTAAGAGAAAGCGTTCCCATTGCCTTTTTTGCCTACCCGTGTTACCAGACTTCCTTTGCCGCCTGCCTTGACCTTCTGCTATGTTGACTACTCCTCTGTCTCATCCTCCTGTTCCTCACCTTGCCCAGTACCTGTGTGGTCCCCCTCCTTTTTTTGACAGTAGAGCAGTTGGAGTAGGTAAAGGCTTCTGTGGACCTTAAGAATGCTACTATCCTACCTATAGGTTATATACAGTAAGAACAGACAGTAATGGCAGTATGGTACATAATATATATTGGTTGGAGTGCTAGACACAACATCCTTCATTAATTGAGTACTCCGCCATCTAGATGTTCGATAAAGAGGGGTCCGGCGTTCTGAGCATTTATGTTCAGAACGCCGGCTGTGCTAGGCCTAGGCTGCCTGTGGTCATCATACCCCCCTCCATTAAAGTCTATATGTGGTTGTTACCTTTTTTTTGTTCTTTAGACTTACTAAGTAAATCTGCATAAAAGTGCTTTCTTTGCAATTTACAGAATTAGCTTTTCTTTATTGGTAAAATATTTATACTAAGCCATGTAGCTGTTTAAGTATAGGATTCCACTTGTTTTTTTTTTCCTGTGTTCTTTTCACAAAAAAAATGTCCGAAAAACGCGAGAAAAAATTCCCTGCGTCTGACGTTTTTTTCTGGCGTTTTTGCATTTTTGTGGAAATTGCATTTTTGGCTCCTCTTGCGTTTTTTTCTAAATTTGTTGGAAACAAAAAAAAAAGGGGGGGGAAGGAAGCAGTAGGGATGGGAAAAAATGTACTTAAAATTTTAATAAAGTGTGTGTTTCACTTTTTCCCCCTCTATTTTTAACATTTTTTAAGGTAGTAGTACTACTCCCAGCATGGAATAGACTGTTCCATGATGGGATTAGCAGTACCTGAACTAATAGACATATCGCCAGATGCAATCATACAGAATATATCAGAGATGAGGAGCAGCTCTATACAGCGCTTGCATCTCTGCTCTGTACTCCGGCCGGCCAATGATGTGAATAGAACATCACTCTTTAATATTTTCCGCCCAGAGTGGGGATTGGCTGGATGGTGGCAGCCAATCCCCGCTCTCAGTGGGAAATATGAATGAGTGATGTTCTATTCATATCACTGGCCGGTTGGAGTATAGTACAGAGATGCAGAGCGCATAAGAAAGACGCTCCGCTTCTCGGCAATAGATAGGAGTGACAGCGTCAGGAGTGACACCTGCTGTGATCTGTCCTTAACCCCTTAAGGACCAAGGGGTTTTTCCATTTTTGCACGTTCATTTATTCCTCATCACCTTCTAAAAATCATAACGCTTTCAATTTTACACCTACAGACTCATGTAAGGGCTTATTTTTTGCGCCACCAATTATACTTTGTAATGACCTCAATCATTTCACCACAAAATTTATGGCAAACCCAGAAAAAATATATTTGTGGGGCAAAATTAGGAAAAAAAATTGTCATTTTGTAAATTTTGGGGCCTTACGATTTTACGCAGTGCACTTTTTGGTAAAATGACACCATATATTTATTCTGTAGGTCCATACGGTTACAATGATACCCAATATACATAGGTTTTTCTTTATTTCACTACATAAAAAAAATTATAACTACATGCACCAAAATTAGTATGTTTAAAATTGTTCTCTTCTGACCCCAATAAAATTAAAATTTTTCTGTAAACAGGGTGTTATGAGGGCTAATTTTTTGTGCCGTGATCTGTAGTTTTTATTGGTACCATTTTTGTTTTGATGGGACTATTTGATCATTTTTTATAAATTTTATTAGATTATACAAAGTGACCAAAAATAAACAATTTAGGATTTTTGAATTTATTTACATGTACACCATTGACCGTGTGGTTTAATTAATGTTATATTTTTATAGTTCGGACATTTACGCACACGGCAATACCACATATATTTATTTTTATTTTGTTTTTATATTTTTTATATGGAATTTGGGAAAAGGGGGGTGTTTTAAACTTTTAATAAGGGAGGGGTTAATGTGTGTTTTTTTATTTTTATTAAACATTTTTTTTAACACTTCATTAGTCCCCTTAGGGGACTTTTAGGAGGAATCATTAGATTTATCATACAGATCAATGTGGTTCCATAGAACCACATTGATCTGTGTGATCTGCGCCCCATTGATAAAGCCTGGTCCTGCTAGGCTTTATCAATGCAAGAGCTGGTACCTGCACGGAAGCAGAGGTAAGCCCTCAGGCTACCTCCACAGTGGATTGCTCGTGCCATACCTGGTTAACGGCACATGGGCGAGTATACACGTCTATGGTCGTTAACCAGTTAACTGCAGTTACTACTACTCCCAACATGAAGCACACTCTGCTCCATGCTGGGAGCTGTAGTACCTGCATTAATAGACAGATAGAAGCGAGTTTAACTTCTGACACCTGTTTTGATCTGTCTATTAATGTAGGTACTACAGCTCGCAGCATGGAGCAGAGTGTGCTCCATGTTGGGTACCACTGCCAGACCAGATGCTAGAATTCTAGATAATTTCTTATCTGCTTTAAGGAAGTGCAAGTGCTTATACACAATATTTTTAATAGCTTTAAATTGTGGACTGTAAGTGATAGCAAAAATGGGTCTAGTGCTATTGCCTATAAAAAGAGTTTTTTTTTATTCCTGTGTCTATTTTCGTTTTTCCTAGGTTTTATTAGTTTTTGAAGTTTTTTTTGGCTTGTATCATGTTTGTCCGGCTGTAACCTCGTCTCACTAGACAGTTTTCAAGGATTTCTGCTTCTTCCAAATATTTGGATTGTGAAGTGCAAATCTGTTTTAATCTGGTTAATTCGCCAATATGTATCGCACAGATGGTCTGTAGGGGATGATTGCTATCTGCCCTTAATACCAAATTGTGCTTACAGTTTGCTCCAAAACACTCATCAAGGTTATCATTAAATAGGAGTATAAAAAATTGGACACTGTGCAAGAAGAACTAGACAAAACTAAGGTAGAAGTTAGTAAGTATAAAGATCTACCAGACTATGATCAGTTCCTAGACAAAATAAATGGATGGGTGGAAAAACTAGATGAAACGGATGAAGTAGAAAACACCTGTTCAGTCAGCTCAATTTCCCAGGAAAGAAGCAATGCGCCCAACCCATGTAAGCCAAAAAACTGGAAGGGCAGAAAGGAAGAAAACGCGGCGAGCCGGACGAAAAATTTGGAGGGTCGGTGAACGGAGACTTGCTTCAGACACACAGCCAACCAGTGAAGAAAGCAGCATCCTGAATCTATCTTCTAAAACCCTGAATAAAGTTCATGTTGAAGTGCTGTCTCGGGGGTTAAATTTTCCACCATTTGATGTATTTCATACATTAGTCGAAGTCAACAGGTTTGTGCGGAATCTAACTGTGAAGCGGCACTTCTTGGACTTGGACTTGTACATTAGTGTGAACTCCAAAACAAAACACACAATCAGTTTAGGCCACTTACATTTTCAGAACAACAGATGCTAGTTGCATTAGAAGACCTTAATCATGAGAATGAAACTGAAACTAGGGACATAGTTGCCAATGTAAATCATGTCATCAAAAACCCATATTTTTATTCATTACAGTCACAGGGTATGGATAGGTTTCAGGAGGTATTAGAGCAGGAATTTATCAACCTACATAGGAATTCCAATCATAATAAATGCAATAAACTCACTACTGCCCAGCGTGCAGCACTCAAAGACTTACATGATTCTATAGTCATACGCATGTCAGATAAAGGAGGAGTAGTGACTGTAATGGATAAAGATAAATATATTGCTCAGATTCATGAATTACTTGCAGACAATGAGGTATACGGTAAATTAAAGGTAAATCCCACCCTGCAATTTACCAGGGAACTGTAAGTTCTCTTGAATGAAGGAGTGGCATTAAAGGTACTTATTGGAGAAATGGAATACTTATTGGTGAGAACCCGATAACTCCAATCATGTACACCTCACCGAAGACGCATATGGGGGTAAACCCTCCCCCCCCATGCGACCTATAGTCTCAAGCAGGGGCTCTCTACTTGAGAGACTGTCCTTATGGCTTGATAAACTGTTATAACCCTTAGTACAATGGGTTCCAGGTTATTTACAGGACTTGAGAGATGTGTTGGCCGATCTGAGCTCACTGACATGGCGATCCAACTGGTGCGGCTAACCTGCGATGTTGTGTCGCTTTATACTTGCATACCATGGCCAGTAGCCTTACAAGTTTTGGAGTACCATTTGGATTGCCATAGCAGCTGATTTGTGTGAATACATTAAACAAATCACTTGGTTTCTTATGTCCCACAACTTTTTTCTTTGATAAAGAATTTTATATTCAACGCAGCAGAGTTTCAATGGGGACATTCTCCCTCATTAGCAAATTTAACCATGTCTTCTTGGGAAGAGTTAAACATTTTATCTGGGAACAATTGTTTTTCTGGTCATGTGCAGTGGTATGGAAGATTCATAGATGATCTCCTTCTCATTTGGAGGGGTGAAATGTCTTCCATACCACTTTTCATAGACCACTTGAACGATCAAACATTTAATTTAATGTTTACTTTTCATGCATATCCGGTCACAGTTAGTTTTCTGGATCTTAACTTAACAGGTATTCCTGAAATGTGTATCCAGACAGAAACCTACAGGAAGCCCTTATCGGGTAATACGGTATTAAGGGCAGATAGTAGTCATCCCCCACAGTCCATCTGCACGACACCCATAGACAAATTAACCAGATTAAAACGGAATTGCACTTCACAATCCAAATATTTGGAAGAAGCAGAAATCCTTGAAAACCGTCTAGTTAGACGAGGTTACAGCCGGGCAAATATGACAAAAGCCAAAAAACTGTGAATTGCAAAAAACTTCAAAATCTAATAAAACTTTGGAAAATCAAAAATAGAAACAAAAAGAATAAAAAAAAACTCTTATCACAGGCAATTCTACTAGACCCGTTTTGGCTATCACTTACAGTCCGCAATTTAAAACTATAAAAAATATTGTGTATAAGCACTTGCACTTACTTAAAGCAGATGAGAAATTATCTAGAATTCTAGCATCTGGTCTGGCAGTGGTACCCAAAAAAGCGGGTCACATTGTCCCCTAGTGTAGTAACAACAAAAACGCATAATGTGAATAGGTGGCTTAGCTGTGTCGGCTTCTATAAATGCAGAGCGACGTGATGCAAGGCTTGTGAGGTATCCCTAATATGCAAATAATTTACAGATACAACGAGTGATCGCACTTACAGAATCAAGCAGCATTTGAATTGTAACTCCTTTTTTGTAATACATGTCAAATCCTATTTTTTCGCATGTGATTTGTGCACAGAAGTCTTTTACAAAGTTCATGTACATGACTTTTTTGAACCTGTCTTTGTAATAATGTTTTATATTGTTATATATTTTTTACTCACAATTTGTGACTCCTCCCTCTGAGTTGTGTATTTAGAGGGTAAGGTGTGTACAGGTGGAATGGTGATCAAGAGCGCGCATGCACTCGAAAGGCGTCCATGTTGCAGTGTGTCACTGGCTAGGTGGTGTGTTGTGACTGCCCTCTTGCAAGATTTTATTGTGTTGGATTACAAATAAAAGTTGATGTTTTACGGAATTGCTGGATCCAGAACACATTTCTTTCACTACTACGTTCCAGGCTGGGGATCCATTGGAAGACGATCTGAAGATTTTTGTACTCTCAAAAAAATGCCATAGGCTCAACATACTGCGATTTAGCAAAACCACCAAGGAGCTGAAAAAAGAGTGAAAAAAAACGCCAAAAGGATAAAAAAAAAAAAACACCAAACTGAAAAACGCAAAGTGGAAAAAGAATTTTGCGTTTTTTCATTTATTTACAGCTAACATCTGGCTACAGCGTTTTTTGGCTGAAAAAACGCCATGTGGCAGAATTGGCGTTTTTCTTGACGTCCCCCCCCCTCCCAAAAAAAATAAAAAACAAGTGGAATTCCAGCCTAAATTCTTTATCCCTTCTCAGGACACCATAGCTTGATTCACTTCATGACTGCGGCTGTATGTGTTAGAAAGCATAAGGAAATGGGTTCCAGCAACGTGTATGCATATAAAGAGGGGTCACATTAGGGTATATTCATTTTTGTGGGGTTCTTGTTGTTACTATTGCCAGTGATCTTCCTTTAAACTACAGAACTGAAGGCCATGTTCACACAATGTATTTTTGCTTTTTTTGCTGTAAAATTTCCTCTTTACTACTCAAAATAACCAAGAAAAGATTGTCTCTTTTCCTTTGCACTCATTAGTAAAATGGTCATTAGTTCACAAAAACAAAGTCTTATGGAAGTCTTATGGTCGTTAAAATAAAATGACATATTCTTTTTTAGGAATATTATGGGTAAAAAACTGTTTTTATTGGAATTTCCAGGCAAAACAGAAAAACAACCAATTTTTTCCAGCATTTTTTTTCATGAAAATTTAATAATTATGTTTGTTTCCCTGATGAAAATACCAGCTGTAAACTTCAACTGCCTCATCTGAATAGAACCTAAATATCCGTAAGTTGATATACATTTGTGTTATGGATTTTTCAAATTCTTAAAAATTCTATAAAAGTGACTTAAAATGTTGAAAATGAAAGCTTTTCTCAGTATTCCTACCACTTCCTGGTATTATTTTAATTGCTTGCCATGATCATGTGTGCTGGATGATACTTCACTGAGCTGTGATCACAACATTATATGATAAATTATTGTTTTAAAGGAAATATTTTAAATGCTGATTGTGGTAAGAGCTGCAGGCATAGTTAGATAGCTTTTAGGGTATAAAAGCAAACAGTTCCTTTCCTGGAGCCGATGTGTTTGTCATACTTATAAAATCATCTTTTTATTTCTCAGCAAAGTGTCAAGGAGGCGGGGCCAAACTATCAAGTGCTACAACATCACATGCTATCTCGCTTGACCTCCCAGCCCTTTCTTGATTGACATATGGGGCTCAGTTTACAATTGAGGAGGGTCTGGAAGGTTAGGCTAAGCAAGAAGGCATGCAAGGTTGTAGCCCTTGAAGAGCTTGACATCACCTCCTTGACACTTAGCTAAAAATAAAAAGTTTAAAAAGTAAAATGTTATAAGTTTGGTACTTTTATACCCCAACAGCTGTCCAACGCTGCAGCTTTTGGCAGCAAAAATAGCTGACAGATTCCCTTTACAGTCTTTCATACTGTGTATTGTTCTGCATTTTTTTTTTAGCCCTCACCTTCCCAAGCTACCGGGACATGCTACAGAAGAACTCCACTGCAAAATTATAATGCCAGAACCCTTGTTTATAATATGTTTTTATCAGACCATAAAACTTATTCCACTTGATTTCAGATTCTCTGACATGCCTCTTGACTGTAGATAATACAATATGTGATATACGTACCTGTCATCTCAGCCATGGAAATTCCTACTTATTGTGACTAATGATAGGGCTCTTGGTGGCATCTATCATACTTCTTTTCTTTCAAATACACTAGAGCAGGACATTGTGCACTAGGCAGATTAACAGACATGCTACATACTTATCCTTTGTTATGTTGCGGCCTTGTGCTAAAATAAAATAAAAAATTTTTTTCCCCCATCTGCACTCAACACTCCATAATGACGAAGTGAAAACACAATTTTTGCCATTTTCTGCCATTTTTTATTTTAAACAGAACCTCTCACTCTCGAGGATGGATGGGAATTGTCAGTGAACAGGTTTCTCCAGAGATGTACGATTGGGTTCAAGTCAGGGATTTGGTAGGGCCTAAGCCACACCTGTGTGTCTAGGCTGGGTGCTTAGGATCACTGTCTTGCTAGAGGTTAATCCTTTGACACAGTCTGAGGTCCAGAACATTCTGGATCAAGTATTCATTAAAAATATCTATGTGCTTTGTTCCATTTAGATTTCCCTCAACCCTGACTACTGAAAACCACCAACACAGCATGAGACTGTCACCATAATGCTTCACTGTAGGGATGTTATTGAGCAGGTGATGAGTAGTGCCTGGTTTCCTTCAGTGATTATGCCTAGAATTGAGGCCAAAAACTTGTTTCACCAGATCAGAGAATATTGTTTCTTACAGTCTCAGAGTCCTTTAAGTGTTTGTTTGTTTTTGCAAACTTCAGGCAGGCTTACGTGAGTCTTTTACTGCGGAGAGGCTTCCTTCTGGCCAATCTCCCATAAAGCCCAGATTAATGACATGCTGCAGTAAGGGTTGATTTTTTGGAAGTTGCTGCCATCTGCACAGATTATGGCAGAAACTACTATCCAGAATGTTCCTTGGATTCTAGGTCATCTATTTTACCAAGACACTTTTCTTCCCTACTACTTAGTTTGGTGAGGTGGCTAGCTCAAGGAGGAGTCCTGGTTGTTGACACCAAATGTCTTTCATTTAAGAATTATGGAGGTCAATGTGCTCTCGGAAACTTTCAGTGCAGAGCTGTTTTTGTACCATTCTTCAAAACTGTGTCTCCACACAATCCTGACTGTGAGTTCTATAGGCAGTTCTTTCCCTGCTCTGCCTTGTTTTTTGGCTCTGATATACATTGTCAGCAGTGAGACCTTATACAGAGAGGACGTGTCTTTCCAGATCATGTCCAATCAATTGAATCTACCACGGGTGACTCCAAACAAGATAATTAAGAGAAATTGAAGGCTCACAAAGCAAAATTTCAAGTGTCATGGCAAAGAGTCTTTCAATCCATACAAAAAAATATCTTTCTTCCAAAAATGTCAAAAATTCTATTTTCACATTGTCATTTAGGGGTATTGAGTGCAAAATTTCAAAATCAATTGCTGAATGAAAAAAAAAGGCATGGATGCAACTTTTCAAATGTATTGTATGTCTTTGAAAAGTAATTTGTAATTCAGGCTAATAATTGGGAAAAGGTACAACAAGGTCTCCCTACTGCTAGATTAATTGGCTTAGTAAATTTGTCTTTATTTGTCAAATAAAACATTTATTGTCATTAATGGAAATCATTGTGATATATAACTTCTACAAACTTCAACAAAATGCCTTTTACTGTTTTGTCAATTCTGCAAATAAAACTACGTCAAACCAATTTTGAAGGAGGGTCAAGTACACAACTTTATGATATGCTATGAGGACCCTTCTATTTGCCTATTTATAAACCATAGAAACTTTACTGTTTAAGTATTCTTTTGAAGAGCCCAAAATTGTGAAACTACATCCATCAAACAAGTGAACTTCTTATTCACATACAATTAGATTAAGTTTGAATCGAAAATTTTATAGACACTTTAATCATTTGTTTCATGGATTGAGAAGGAGAATGCATTTGATTTATTGTCATCAGGAAAGGTGATAAAGATCAGTTGGCTGATAAATGTTGCAGGTGAAGGTGCTGATCAAAGCTATTCTCTCATTTGTTTAGTGCAATACTTAAAAATTAATTAAAATTGGCATCCCTCTAATGAGACTCTCTTACCTACAGTCTCCTCTAACCAGGCAGAAAATGCAAGCCAATCACATCTGGAAATTCTTTTAAACAACCTACGCTTAAACACAGACAAGCATTTGTACAACTATTTACTTACTGATGCAAATAATGCATGTGTGCTCTTTATCTATTTAGAACAATAATTGTTTTATAATCAACACCCGTTGAACTTTAAAAAAATGGGTATGTAATCAATAGAAAACATGTAAGACATTATTGTAAATAACCATAGCCAGTTACATGGCTGAGAATTTAATCTACGTGGGTGTTTGTATTGACATTTGTTCAGTTTTTTTCCGACTTTGGCTTGCATATCACAGCATGAAACTGTTATGAATGAGAGGGCGCTCAGAACTGAACTGTTGTACCCATCCTGTCACCCATTATTGTGTCTTCACGCATCTAACACTACGGGATGTTGACCGAGATTTTAATAGGTTGCTTTGAGTTCAAAAGTAGCATCTTGGTGGCAATAAACGTCCAGCTTTTCAATATCTGAGTATGGTTGTTTGAAGATATGCTGGAGATTTAAAAATTCCTTTTTTTTTTATATCAGGGCTTCCTTCTCTATAAAAATATGTTACAAAATTATAGTGGACATTCGTAGACCCATATGAGGGCTTTCTCTTTGTAAGACCAATTGTACTTTGCAATAACAACTTTCATTTTACCATAAATATATGCGGTGTCCCGGTACTGGACTAGGTCCCGTACCTTTGTCATAAGTCCCCTCCATGCTTTCGGGGCTCTCCTGGTGGGTTAACCCCTAGTCGCCTCATAATGCTATTTAAAAATGTATTTATTTAACATATTTTGTCATAGTGTAATAATGTACAGGACCTTAGGTCATGTGACCGTTGATAATTGTGTTAGGCTAAAGTTCAAGGACCTTTGGGTCATGTGATGGGTCATGTGATATACCCATAATGCTTTAGGTCAGGACTGACAGGTTTGCCAAACCAATGAGCTTTGATCCTTCCTCCTTGATATATAAGGGGCTGCTGCCACTAAATTGCTCTCTTAGTTCCGGACTATCAAGCTAAGCAGATCTGTTATTACAGCTTCAAGACAAGCTAGGCCTGAAGCCTTCCACTTCAGCAGCCATCTAAAGCGTGAGTTAATCCAGCTCAAAAACCTACGAATCCTGCATGACTACTGAACCTAAAACTACCCCTAAATCCAGTGGCATAGTGGACAGCAAAGTCAAACGTCAAACCTCGTTTCACTACAAAGTCCCGGCAAACCTGTGAGGAGCATGTATTTTGGTCCTCTTATAAAAAGACTGTGTATTATCTGCACTTGCATAAAATCTGCAGTAAAGTTCATTCTTGGTTTACTACAACCTCTGCTGTGGACAATCCTTTAATTCCTCCCTATCGTTCTTGGGACAGGTGGCGGTAGGACATAAACATAGAGGAAGCACACACCCTGCCATCACAACAATCAAGGGTTAATGCTACACCCTGCATCACTACAAAACCCCCATGGTGTCAGAACAGTGAATCCCCCCACATTTGACCCTATTTCGGGAACTACACCCCTCAGAGAATGTAACAATGGGTGCAGTGAGCATTTATGCCTTACTGACGTTTAATAGACTTTTGGAACAGTGGGTTGTGCAAATGAAAAATAAAATTTTTCATTTTCATGGAGCACTGTTCCAAAAATCTGCATAAATGCTCACTGTGTGGCATAAATGCTCACTTCACACCTTGTTATATTCCATGAGGGGTGTAGCTTCCAAAATGGGGTCACATATGGGGGGTTTCGCTGTTCTGGCACCATGGGGGCTTTGTAAACGCACATGGCCTTCAATTCCAGAGAAATTCTCCCTTCAAAAGCCCAATGGCGCTCCTTCTCTTCTGAGCCCGGTAGTGCACCAGCAGAGCACTTTACGTCCACATATGGAGTATTTATATACTCAGAAGAAATGATGTTACAAATTATGGGGGACTTTCTTCCTATTACCCCATGTGAAAATGAAAAATTTGGGATACCACCAGCATTTTAGTGAAAAAATTAAGTTTTCATTTTCACGTCCAATTCTTCAAACACCTGTGGTGTGTTAAGGATCACTGTCCCTTGTTATGTTCCGTGAAGGGTGTAGTTTCCAAAATGTGGTCACATGTGGGTGTTTTTTTTTTCTGTGTTTATGTCAGAACCGCTGTAACTATCAGCCACCCCATGTTCAAGTCACCCGACTTTCTCAAGGGACGCTATCCGACTATGTATATGGCTCCCGACTATGTATATGGCACAGTATATAAGGGAGCCATATACATAGTCGGATAGCGTCCCTTGAGAAAGTCGGGTGACGAAACGTACGTTGGGACGGTGGCTACAGGTATCCATTATGGGTAAGTGAGGATCACTGATTTATTAATTACTTACTTTGGGCTTATTCATACTACTAGTTATGTGATAGAGCAGGCAGCCCTCACATACATTACACTGGGGCCTTTTTGACCCCTGTTTACTCCTTGTTGAATAAGAGCCATATTATATTATATCATTCCCTGACTTCACTATATATATATATCCATTGTGATTACAACTATTGCTGTACCTGATCCACCTACGTGTTTTTGGCTGTATCTGATACATCTCATTTTGTATTGCTTTGTATATACACATCCGGTATTCTATCTTTATTGTATTTAGTCACAAGTGTGTGACTTTTTTAACCTTTTGGATATATAAATAAAATTTTGCATATTTATCAGTAGCAATTGCTCTTTGTTTGAGTTCTTTCTCTCTTTTTTGTAAAAATAGTCTATGGAGCTATACTGATTAACTATTTATAGACCCCTAGCACCTAGTACATATCATGAGAAACAGAGTACAACACACAACTACCTGGTGCTGTCTATTCTTTTTGTGTCTAATTAACTCTTAGCATGCAGTGACAGCCAAGCGGCATGCTGGGACTTAGTAGTTATGCAACAGCTGGAGATATACTACTACAACTTCCAACATGCCCTTTGGCTGTACGTACATGTACATTCACACGGGGGGGGGGCAAACCTCCAGCTGTTGCAAAACTACAACTCTCAGCATGCCCTTTGTCTGTCCGTGAATGCTTAAGATTGTAGTTATGCAACAGCTGGAGGCACACTGCTTGCAAAACACTGAGTTTGTTACTTAACTAAGTGTTTTGCAACCAGTGTGCCTCCAGCTGTTGCAAAATGACAACTCCCAGCATGTACAGTCTGTCAGTGCATGCTGGGAGTTGTAGTTTTGCACCAGCTGGAGGCACACTGGTTGTGAAACACTGGTTGTGAAACAAACTCTGTGTTTCGCAACCAGTGTGCCTTCCGCTGTTGCAAAACTACAACTCTCAGCATGCACTGATAGCCAAAGGGCATGCTGAGCTTTGTAGTTATGCAACAGCTGGAGGCACACTACTACAGCTCCCAGCATGCCTTTGGCTGTCCATGCATGGTGGGAGTTGTAGTTATGCAACAGCTGGAGGCACAAATTTTCATAACTACATAACTACAACTTCCAGCATGCCCAGACAGCCAAAGGGCATTCTGGGAGTTGCAGTTGTGCCTCCAGCTGTTGCAAAACTGCTATTCCCAGCATGCCCTTTGGCTGTGCATGCTGGGAGTTGTTGCTAGGCAACAGCAGGAGGCAAACACCGCTTACAGCACTTAGATCCCTCTGCCGAAGACTGCCGGGACTGCCGCTGCTGGGGACCGCGCCACCGCTCAGGATTTCTGCCACACCGGACCCTGGGTAAGCCTTCCCACACCCCCCACCGCCGATCACTCCCTCCCCCCAACGCCGATTCCCCGCCAATGCTGCCCAGCAGGACGGGTGATTGGTCGGCCAGTCCGGACAACTAATTACGCTGATCGTAAGGTGGCACCGGTACCACCTCATTCATGCTTGTCAAGGGTGATTGGTACCGACTCAGACTTCACAAATCACAATTTTTTTTTTTTACCAATTGACCCAAAATCACTGAAAATTGCTGGTCAATCACTGATTGGCCTTAAGGCAGACTATATTAAAGGATAGCTGTGTGGGTAGCATAGAGGCCTTCAGATGGCATATAAACCAATAAGTCCCTCGTAGTCTCATTGAGGATATATCGAACAGCTTGCTGACAGGCGACAATCCTGTCAGAATCCTCTTAAATCAAGCGATCATGACATTTAAGAGGTTAAAGGGGTTCTCCCTTGTTCATACTGTTTTTTGTTATTATGTTTGTGTGTTATGTGTGTATAAGTATGTGTTTTTTTATGTGTGTTGTGATTATGTATATATGTATTTTCTTACCTTTTGTGAAGATCCGGAAGCTGGCCCCTTTTTCTTCCAGCGGCTTGCTGTGTAACCTCGGCCTCCACCATGTTGTGTTCGGTAAGTGGGATGTCGGGGGTGTGTTCTTGCTTCTGTCCTTCCTATCTTCTGACGTACGAGGCAAATCTTTTCTT
The DNA here is from genome assembly GCF_029499605.1 of Hyla sarda. Taxonomy (NCBI): domain Eukaryota; kingdom Metazoa; phylum Chordata; class Amphibia; order Anura; family Hylidae; genus Hyla; species Hyla sarda. The sequence goes on from NC_079192.1 coordinate 230,082,494, forward strand.
CCTGTTTCTTCCGTGGCTCAGCGACGAATCTGCGGCCTCTTCCGGCGCATGCGCAGGTAGTTTTTTTTTTTTTACCAATAAAGTTTTTTTTGTCTAATTGACAAACTGTCTGCGCTTGCGCAAAGTTACGCTATTAGTGTAGATCTAAGGTACGCATGCGCAGACAGTTTGTCAATTAGACAAAAAAACTTTATTGGTAAAAAAACAAACAAACTACCTGCGCATGCGCCGGAAGAGGCCGCAGATTCGTCGCTGAGCAACGGAAGAAACAGGAAGAAAAGATTTGCCACGGACGTCAGAAGATAGGAAGGACAGAAGCAAGAACACACCCCCCGAAATCCTATTTACCGAACACAAAATGGCAGAGGCCGAGATACACAGCAACCCACTGGAAGAAAAAGGGGCCAGCTTCCGGATCTTCACAAAAGGTAAGAAAATACATTTATACATAATCACAACACACATAAAAAAACACATGCTTGTACACACATAACACACAAACATAATAACAAAAAACGGTATAAACAAGGGAGAACCCCTTTAATGACTGACAACAGCATGACTGTGGAAACCATTACTTACCTGTGTGGAATCCATACAGAAATTACATGGAAAAGAACGGCACAATGTAAGTGAATCTTTTTTAAACCAGCCTAAAGCAACCTAAGGCTTGCTGACGATTTTAAAATCACAACATCCCCTGCCTTTTAAAAAAAAAAAGTGCCACTGTTTTTAACAGCAGATTTCAGTTATTGTTGTGCAATAAGAGAAATCTGCAGAAAAAGTCCACAACAAAATTTTAATGTAAAATATGTAAACTTCTATGCATATGTTTTGCTGGTTCCATGGCTTCCTTTCAGCCTTTTTATCTTAAGTAAAATTTATTAGGATATTGAGCACCATGTGAGGCTTAAAGGGGTACTCTGCCCCTAGACATCTTATCCCCTATCCAAAGGATAGGGCAAAAGATGTCAGATCACCGTGGTCCCGCTGCTGGGGACCCACGGGATCGCCGCTACGGCACCCCGCTGTCATTACTGCACAGAGCGAGTTCCCTCTGCACGTAATGACGGGCAGTACAGGGACCGGAGCATCGTTACGTCAAGGCTCCGCCCCTCGTGACGTCACGGCCCGCCCCCCTCAATACGAGTCTGTGGAAGGGGGCGTGCCATAGGCTTGAATTGAAGGGGCGGGCCGTGATGTCACGAGGGGCAGAGCCATGACATCACGCTGCTCAGGCCCCTGTATCGCCCGTCATTACGCACAGAGCGAACTCGCTCTGTGCAGTAATGACAGCGGGATGCCGCAGCGGCAATCCCTGGGGTCCCCAGCAGCGGGACCGTGGCGATCTGACATCTTATCCCCTATCCTTTGGATAGGGGATAAGATGTCTAGGGGCGGAGTACCCCTTTAATGATTTATCTTTCTAAATGGTATTTTAGCTAATTGTTCTAATAAAGTATTCTTAATTCTAAGAATATGAACTGCCATGTGTTTCCTGGGCAGAAATGAAAAGTTTTTGGCCCATCTTGTGCCAAATGTTGGTGCACTATGAGCCAATGTTGACACACCTTCTGCTTCTGCTGAGAAAACCCTGTAGCAGTAAGCAAGGACAATGCTGTAGATGTATTTTAATTTTATAACATTTTTATTTCTTGTAAGTAACTTTTTTCCTTTTTTCAGAAGAAAGGCCATGAAAGACCAAAAACCTACTAAATATTGTTTTCCTTATTTTCTTAATAAAACTAGGCCCTTGGGAGGGGGGGGGGGTTATTTCAATTCGGAAAAAAAATGATCTGGTGTGTGTGTGTCTACTTTTTGACTTATTACTTGAAGCCATCTGATAGACAGCATCTAATAGCCTTAGCTTCTAAAATGGCTACTGGTAGACCACCACCACCACCATTTTTATCCTTTTATCCCAGTACCCAACACCGCCAGGGTTATTGGGAGGAGCCTGGTACCAGTAGGTCTGGATTATGAAAAACTGTGGTCTGTACCTTGGGCAGCAGCAGGCTGGCATTACTAAACTAAAATAAATGACCCTTGCCACCCTGTTAGTGACAGACTGCTCGTGGTTGGCTTGTATCTGACTGGTTATGAAAAAAAGATAGGTACAAAGCCAAGCACTAGCAGCCTGACACTACAAAGTTGGCAAGGACAATTTATTTTGGCTTTTGCCTAGTACCTTCAATATTATGCCAGCACCTACTGGCACTAGGGGTAATTGGAAGATCCAGGCTCTGGCAAGCTTGGACTGTAAAAAAATATAGGTCCAGGACTAAGCAGTAGCAGGATGGTATTAACTTCCTAGGCATTGACCATCATTTTTGACTGTCCGGGATTGCCAAGATTACTTGGCTAAGAATGGGGGGAGGGGGGGGGGTAGTGTTAGCTGTTTTATGGACTAATGCTAAACCCTAGCTTATTAATAGATGCCTTCTATCAGATAGCTTATTAAGCCAAAAGGTATATAATTAAACCTCACACATACCAGAATTAAAAAGAGACACTCTGAAGATAGGTCAGCAACTTTTATAGGCTAGATAACCACTTTAATGTTTCTTCGTAAAAACATTAGTGTTAATATAACCTTCAAGACAGACTGGTCCTGTCTAAGATATGTAGCAGATTTGTAACAAAAAGCTGAAATTAAATATACTAATCCCAACAATTCAATGTTCTGAGTGTAATTGTAAGACAACTAAATGGATCCCCTCCCACTGCTTGATTGCAATATAATAAAATAATTATAACCATTCCTTCATTTTTTTACCCTGTAAAAGGGAACATATGAAAAAAGAATAATCTGTGTGTTCTCTGTTAGACTTCTACAAGACTGTTTCAGCAATTTGGAAACAAATCTAAACCAGAGCAAAAAATAAGTTTACCTTTATCATTCATAGTGTTCTTTTAAGCTGGTTCACACAATGGGCCTCATTTACTAAGGCACTACAAGTAGATTTTGTAGGGTTTTTTGTGTCGCATGTGTCTTGTGCCAGAATTTCAGCCAAAAAAACCCTACTAACTCTCTACTTTACTCAAAAAACCCTACAAACTGGCGGGGTCATCGGGGAAAAGGGGTGTGTTAAACAAAAACCCTACATTTTCAAATGAAACCTACAAATTTACTAATGTTTCCACAGTACTTTGTAGGATATGTTCGATGCAATGCTCAATTATTGTTATAGTCCACCCTCCAAAAACGTTAAGAACCCCCTCTAATGAAAAAGTTAAAATGTTTGGATGTTAGTGGCCACTTTGCGGGTAATTTATGAAGGGAGGGTCATAAACCGTTCTAATGAGGCAGTAATTTATATTATATGGTTTGTAGATGGGACCATGGAGATTACAGAAAGACAGAGTCACTTGGACTTTGCACAGTAACTAACAATGAAAACAAAGCTTAAAGGACCATGTACATATTGATAATAAACATATAAAATGACCAACTGTGGTAATATTTTACTTTTATGGTAGGTAAAATGGCGCATCTCCTGCAGTGTTTGTTGTATTCATATAATGCAACCACTGTTTACATGAAAGGAGTCCTTATATGTTATATGACTTGTTTACTGTTGCTTTTTTAGACTTATGGTTTTATATTTTCATCTATTGTTTACAGGCTAGTGTAACATCAAACACAAATTGACACTACTCATTTCTATCTGTATACAGTTGACTACTTCAAACACCTTTTTCATGATAAAAGGTGTACTAAGAGAGATGAAATCTTCAGAGATCAGATGTGGCGAATCCAAAAAATAGAGTGTTCTTTATAGGTTGCATTACAATTACAAGCAATTTTAGATTAACAATATTCATATGCTAGAAACAACAATAGCATGACATCTGTAGTATGCCTGTAATTCTACCAGTTTTTTGCAGTGTATTAAAATAGCACCTAACTTCATGAGTGAGGTTTTTATGGATTTTTATTTTTTTTGCTACTGATAATCAGAAATGTAATAGGGATAGTTGGTATATAAAATGTTCTATTGTATTGTTTTATAGCCATCAATTTTTATTATTTGTTTGTTATAAAAGAAAAGTTATATTTATTATTAACATAAATAATTAAAGCAAATACAATAATTCATTTATACAAGTGTTGAAGTAAGAAAACAAACCATCTCTAATACAGCACAATGCATTTTTCATTATTGTACTGTATATATTAAATGTAATATACTTTCTTTCTATTTAAGAGGATGTTGAATTCACCTTTAGATTATTTAATTTCTACACTTCAAAGGGATTTTTTGATTTGTTTCTGCTACTAAGCATCTTTCATAATGTCATTCTAGGACCACTGCTAGTTAAATAGGCCACACGATCAGCATCTGCAAAATGGATCATTTATCATAACCATGACAAAACTGTCAGGAACCCAGTGTTACAAGCATTAAGGTGGCAACGGGTGAGTTTTTCAGGGACATCTTAATAGCAAAATGTCTTCCAAAAAATCATTTATTGAGCAGAAATAATTACCTTTTTCTGACCTGTTTTTCATGAAAATAATTTAGCACTCGATTTTTTCCATACATTTAGTTCACTTTAGCAGGGGAAGCATTGCTATTGAATTGCCAATAGATAGTGTTTATATTAATATATACTCACTCAAGTGAAACTGATTTATTTTAAAGTTGTATGTAATCATGTAACAATGACCAGTAATCCAATTTCTAGCTTTTATTAAAAGTAAGGCTATGTTCACACACTTTTTTTGTACTTCATTTTAAGCCTGATACGGCTGGAACAAAAAGGCCAAAAACAGGGCTTAAAAACTGTATGAACACAAATATTTCATAAATAAATTTCAAAATAAAGTAAATAAGGCTCAAAAAGCACTGTGTGAATATAGCCTTAGTGTTTCTTTATAGTATGTAAGGATCACATTCAAAACATTACTTATTTAAAGGGGTATTCCGGGCAAAAACATCTTATCCCCTATCTGTTTGGAGGAGGTGTAGATATAGCATTCCTTTGTTTCTGCCTTTTCAATAGAGATGAACGGAGGGGGTGTGTTTCAACCAGCTGACGTGCTGGGTACAAAATAGGCATTAACAGAGCAGAGTCGGGGCAAAGTCAAGGCCCCATGTGGGAGATGGCAGGAGGTCCCAGCGGTCAGACCCCTCGCGATCAGACACTTAGCCCCTATCCTCCATATAGGGGATACATGTTTTGTGCTGGAAATCTTCTAAGCTTGTAATTTATGTGTCTAGAATATGATTGAGAATATTACTACTTGTCCACAAATCGATGCATGTAAAGCATTGCATCAAAGGACTGAAAGAGAGACATGGGCATTTAATAGTATCCAGGGATTCCGTTTCTACACAGTGCATTTTTTTGGTAAAAATGACACCTTTTTTTTATTCTGTGGGTCCATACAATTAAAATTATACCCTACTTACATAGGTTTGATTTTGTCTTACTTCTGGAAAAAATCATAACTACATGCACGAAAATGAATACGTTTAAAATTGTCATATTTTGACCCCTATACCTTTTTTATTTTTCCGCGTATGGGGCAATATAAGGGCTAATTTTTCACGCCGTGATCTGAAGTTTTTAGTGGTAACATATTTGCATTGATTGAACTTTTTGATCGCTTTTTATTCATTTTTTCATTATATAAAAAGTAACCAAAAATAAGCTTTTTTGGACTTTGTCATTTTTTTGCGCGTACGCAATTAGCCATGCAGTTTAAGTAACAAAATATTTTTAAAGTTCGGACATTTCCACATGTGGCGATACCACATATGTTTATTTTTATTTACACTGTTTGTTTTTTTTAAATGGGAAGTGGGGGGTGATTCTTACTTTTATTAGGGAAGGGGTTAAATAATCTTTATTATCTTTTTTTCACACTTTTTTTTTGCAGTGTTATAGCCCCCTCTAGCGGATCTTCTACACAGATCACTGCCATGCATTAACATGGCAACGATCAGTGTTATCGGAGGTCGATTTCTCAAGCCTGGATTTCAGGTTTGGAGCAAGCATTCGCCAATCGGATGCAGCGGAGACAGGTAAGGCACCCTCCGCTCGCGTTCTAGCTGATCGGGACATTGCGATTTCACCGCGATGGTCCCGATCAACCCAACTGAGCTTCCGGGAGTGTATTTTTATTACTTTAGATGCAGCGACCAACTTTGAACGCCACCTCTAAAGGGTTACTAGTGCACGGCACAATGATCAGTGCCTCACGTTATAAGCCCAGGGTCCTGGCTTTCATTAGCTGCCGGGACCAACCGTCGTGACCCCACGTTACAGACCAGGACCGGGTGCAGGGCGCACAAGTACGCCCTGCGTCCTTAAGGCTAGGTTCAGACTACGGAATCTCCAACCTCTTTAATCTCTATACACCTAAGGAGCAAAACAATGGAGCTGAGAGTTCATACAGATCATGGTCCTTGCAATATGACATTAGCCACTTATGCTATATACTGTAACTGTATATTGTGGGCTAAGATATAAGGCATCTGTGCCATGCTGAATCATATTACAGCTGTGTGGATAGGCCCCTAAGATATGTTCACATATGGCATATTTGTTGCAAATAACACTCAAAACTCTGCAACTAGGTAGTGTATCATGCCACCTTTGGCTTTTCAGCTGTTAGCTATGAATATACATTGTCAGTTTTACCACAGCTATGAGCTATAGATTGCAAACCACTCCATTTGGCAATTGCTTAAAAATCAAACCCAAACATTATAGTAAAATATGGATCCAGAGAACTATTTGACTTTCCAGACAAAATGTAGTAGTTTATGTATATAAATGTATATTTCCTCAGTACAAACATTTCCAGTATATCATAGGTGAAGCAATTTACTCATATTAAATAAAAAAATATTTGAATGTATTAATAAAAAAATGAGTGAATGCTCATCCTGCTTCATGGACAGTCACAGATACTAGTCTATAACATTTCAACACAATTTTAGTTGTTTTCAACAAAATGACTTGTATCATTTAAGGGGAGTTATGATGATTAGCTCAATTGCAATGAAGAATGTTCTCTACATCTAAATGAGTTTTCATGACAACTTCCCACTGACATATGGCACTACAACAGCACAAAGCTAAGGTAAAAAGCCCCAATTAAAAATAGTATAATAATAAAGAACAAACCTTTTTATTTATTAAAGGAGCAAAGTTCTTGTAATAATGTTTTCATAAATACACTTTTTGTTGAAACGTTAAGATAATTTAAAAAATGTAATTGCAATAAAAAAGCTTTATAGAAAAAACATCATTAGCGTTTGTTCTATAAAGCTTACAAGACAAACACATAGTCTCACGATTCCACGTAAAACATAAAATAATGGAATTCTGCTTTAATTTAGTGCTTTATTGTATTGTACATCACTGCAAATCTTCCACAACAAATATCCACATATCGATTGTTTGGATTGAACAAACCTTTATGCATAATTTTTCTTTATATCCTGAATAGACTAATGTGGAAATATGGAATACCATTGCTTTGTGGGACTACTTATAACAGCAGCACCTAAACAAATCAGGATTTTACAATTAGAAAAGGCTGGATGTCAGTTAAAAAAAGTAATAAATAAATGAATGTGGAAGGAAGTTTGAAAAATCTTATAGAAGTAAAAATTAAAATCTGAGCTCTGACGTTAGTAATACAATTTATAAAAAACAACACAGGCTCAGCTCCTGAGCGCACGACCTAGAACTGGAAAGTGTGCAGGGCATTTATTTACACCCTGTGTCCTTAAGGGGTTAATAATAGTTATTATTATTTTTATTATTATTATTATTATTATTATTATTATTTGTAGCATTAGTATAAGTATTATAAGTAGCAATATTTTCATATCTGACATATCTGAATTTGTTACGAATTTCATGAAATGTTCGATTTGTAATAAATGCGAATATCATCACGATTCAATTGCGCGATTCGCTTCATTAAACTCCATTTAGTGTCGTCCAGGCTCCATGGGCCAGGCATCTAAAATGGCTGATCCACATGTGAGGAAATGGGGCAAGGAATCCTGGGAAGGTGGGAACAAGAGTCGGCGGGGAAGACCCTGAATAACATGCAGCATGCAGCCTATCAAAAGCCAGCCACCCCTGTGATGTCACAGCTCTATATAATCGGCAGCCATCTTGCATCCAGTTACATCAGTGTTCTATTGCAGAGAGAAGGAGAGAGAGAGAGAGAGAGAGAATCAGAGAGCAGTGTGTATTGCACAGAAAATAATTTACAGCAGCTATTCACCTCCCAGTCACATCAGCATTATATTGCAGAGAGGAACAGAGAACAGTGTGTTGCACAGAAAAGCTTTTTTACAGCAGCGATTCACCTCAAGTCCAATTCCAGCCTAGAAGCACTGATAGGGAAGGGAGGGAGATTGAGAGAGAAAGTGCAATTTGGGGTTTAGTACACAACAACAGTGTGCTGCAGCACTGGTGTGTACAACAACTGAAAAGCAAATCGTAGCCAGCCAGTTAGGGTGAGCAGAGCATGAAAAGCATACTGTCCTCTATTCAATGTATCCTGTGCATACAGCTAAGTGGTGTACCATTTTGTTCCTGTTAAAGTCTTAAGGGCCTAGATACTGTGAAAGGCCAGCCAAAAGTACACACCTGCTGGTGTTAGAGACAAATACTGTTTAAGCGTATTGGAGCGCATTGTCCTCCCCTAATAAGTGCATACCACATACGTACACCAAAGTGGTGTAACATTTTATTCCTGTTAAAGTCTTAAGGGCCTAGATACTGTAAAAGTCCAGGCGAAAGTACACACCTTCTGGTGTTGTAGACACATACTGTTTTAAGCGTAGTGGAGTGTATTGTACTCCCCTCATATATACGCTCTAAGTATGTCAGGCAGAGAAGTGCCAGGACAAATGGCAGCAGAAGTCGCAGTGAGAGGCCTGAGCCCTCGGTATCATCTAGCGGTCTTATCTGGATCAGCAACCCATATGCCGTCATCGATTGGTTAACACGGTCATCTATATCATCACAAAGGACATCTTACACCCCAGTCAACAGTCGGTGGGCATGGCCAAGGAGCAGTGCCTGTCGTCCCATTATCTCTGTCCTACTGCTGCTTCCTCCACTAAGCGAGCAAGTAGGGATGAGAAGAGTGGCGTGGGAGGTGATGTTGCACGTGTTCAGGGTCCTGAAGCAGACACTGTTGAGGAACCTGAGGAGGACATCAGTGACGTACATACACTTGTAATGATGATGAAGCCGATCGCAATTGGGAGCCGGGCGCAGAAGAGGCTTTATCATCATGAGGAGAAGAGGGTTGCAGGTTGCCCGTGAAGCAACAGCTGAGCCAGCATGGTGGTAGCATGGTTGGCAGTCAGCATGGTGGCAGAAGTGGAAAGTACGGAGCCAAATGTGCCCGGGGTAGACCACCTGCTTGCGGCAGCCTACCTTCCCAGGAAGTAGTGGAAAATGGGTTCCTGGAGTTGGCAGCAGTAGCAGTAAATCAGTGCGGACTGTTGGTGAGAAATTCAGCTACTCGGCGGTGTGGCAGTTTTTCTTCAAGTATCTGGAGGATGTTAAGCTGGCTACATGCAAGATGTGTCGGCAGAAGGTGAATCGTGGCCAGGGTCCCAATGTTGGCACCATGGCCCTGCGTCATCATATGCAGTGTCATCATAAAACGGCCTGGGAGAACAGTGGCTCCGATGTGGTGGTCCAGCCTGCTGGCACTTTGCTCCCTGTTTCAGCCAGCCAAGGCTCCACTATCTCAGCTGAAGGGAGCTCTGTGTCATACTCATCTTCTGTCGCTCCAGATGCTCCTGCTCTTCCTACTTAGGTCATTCTCCAGGCTCTGTTATTGTGCCGCTCTGCAACAGTGATTATAATAGCAACGCCTCTAATCTGCATGTAATACTGAATAACAGTTTTATTTCACTAACGCAGCACACACCCAATGAGTGTTACATCAAGGCAAAGTGTTCCAAACCCCTATTAAGACTCTCTGTAGGCCAGAACTAGCCACTTTTTGTACAGATTTGTTGCTATTAAATTTGGACCGAACCAAATTTTTCCAGAAAATTCGGCGAATCGACCAAATCGAATTTTTCAAGAATTCGCTCATCTCTAATTATCACCATAAAAAATATTAATGTAGTTATTAATAGCTTTTCTTCATTTCATATGTTATTAGATTTAAATAAAGCAGATACCTTTATATTAAAAACTATAAATAAAATGTCTATATTTAATACATTTTTTCCAGCATGATTAGATGTTTTTACGGTCAGAAGTGCCTTTACATTTACTAAAATGTGACTGTAAGGATTCCTCCTTGGGGATTAGCTCCGGGATCGTCCTGGACACTGCCACGGGACACGTTTCCACTCAATAAACCCACAGACAACGGTCATTCATGCAAGCCTGGCACCTTGCCAGCTTTATTTAGACAGGTTGCAGGTAAAACAAAACATAACTCTGCCAAAATGTCAGCCGCTTGTCAACAAAATTTTCCGTTGCCCCTAGCAACGCCTTTATACACAGTCTCAAAACTTCATTTGCACTCTGCAGGTGGCCCGTCCACCTGTCTCCTTACTTGAGAAAGAGCGCCCACTCGCTTGATGCGATCTGTTGCCCCTAGCAACAACTTCACTGCAACTCGACCACTGGTTGCTCCTAGCAACGTGTTTGCCCGCATCCGACACCAATTGCAAGGATTCCTCCTTGGGGATTAGCTCCGGGATCGTCCTGGACACTGCCACGGGACACGTTTCCACTCAATAAACCCACAGACAACGGTTATTCATGCAAGCCTGGCACCTTGCCAGCTTTATTTAGACAGGTTGCAGGTAAAACAAAACATAATTCAGGAACAAACCAAAGTCCTAGACCGTCTGGTCACTGACTACACATATCAGCATGCCCTGACTACTATCTGGTGAGCTACCCTCAGCCAGCATAAAACATGTGCCCCTGCAACCTGTTACTCACAGTTCACACCACTTCTTCACTTCTTGGACCGCTCACAGTTCGCTGTGTGTTTCCTCAACAGGGTCCGTGTGTCTCCCCCTACAGCAACATGCTGTTACCCAGGGAGAGCCCCAACTATTCTGTTTCTTTTCCTTTTAAAGACACTTTCCCTTCCTGATACCTCATTAATCAGGCCACAGGTGGAGCTTTCAGCAGAGTTAGCAAGGGAAATACACCCCTTCCTTGCCACACTGCCACAGTGACATTATGTTACTTTTCAGTCTTCTGTATGTAAAGAGAAAACAGATCAAGCATTGCTAACCTTTAGAGTGAAGTCCATAAATGAATATATAACCCTAGGTTCAATGGCTCACATACCTTCCCAATCGATTATTGACCTGCTTAGTCATTGATCACCCAGTGACAGCTGAAAACCTGGTAAATTGATGGTTTTGCTCTTCTGTAAGAGCTCTCATTTTCAAAACAGAAATGCAGTTAACAGTGATTCACTTCTTAAAAAATAAAAATAATTAAAACATTTTACAAAGAAATTCTGGGAATAGGCAATTTTATAAAACCATAACATACTGTACTTTTGCACTCATGCTAATTAATTTGCATAAGAATTTAATGCAGTGGGAACCCCCTTATTGTTTGGCCTAAGCTCAGGCTGGTGGCCAAGGACATAATCTCTTTGCCTAAGCAGTGCCCGTGCTGATCTCAGAGGCTCGGTCACTGCTCCTCCTGCAGTCAAGCAGCAAGAGCCCAGCTGTAATATATTGATGCAATTGCCTGGACCGGAGAGGAGTCTGTGTCCAGCAGTTTATCCAAGGTCAATAGAGACTGCAGTATGTAAATGGAATGAAAGAAGAAGAAAGCTTCACTATGTTTTTTAGGCTAGGTTCACATATATCAGTTGTCCTGCTCAGTTTCCCTCTGGCATGCACCGGAGATAAACTGATGCTAGAACTGATCTCATTCATTTGAATGGGAGAGTTCACAATCATCCAGCGTTTAAATTTTGCCGCCGGATGGCTGGACATGCTGGAGGTGCACCGGACAGGGGAAATCAGTTTGCTGCATTCCACTGTCCGCCATGCAGAAACAACTGATGACATGCCATACAACTGATGACAACATGTCATCAGATGTGGCGAGTTCACCTACTGTATGCCAGATGCTGGACATATGTGAACCCAACCTTAGAGCAGCAGGATCCTGACTGTGATACATGGCCAGAACTCTGCTGCAGCAATGCAGGAATGGAGGCGAGTCAGTTTTCAGGAGTTAACTCCTGACAAATAGCATGGCCAATAGCAGCCACTATGCAAAAAGATCTAACAGAGGGAGGGAGCTCCCTCTGTCACCATCGGCATGCAATAATCATGATACATGGCTGGGACCACTGCAAGAAATTGAGGAAAAGTCCATTCCTGACAGCTAACTCCTTAGATGCTGCACATTCAATCCCTGTATGATGTCATGGAATAAATGTATGCCCATTCCATCTGGGCCTTAATGTACCATTACATAAATGTATGCCCTGGAGTGTTACATGACTATGAAATGAGCGCAGGAGCTGTGCTTACTTGATAGAGATGAGTGACAGAAACTATCAGGGAGCAGACATTCACTTCTAAAGAGGGGGAGCGGTAATCCTGCACCCACAGATGATAAACCCTTTAGATGCCATAATCAATGCAATAATCAATCACAACATCTAAAGTATCGAATCCATCACGTCAGTTAGCACAGGGTCTCACAGTAATGACACGATCAGTGGAGCAGCAATCACACTGTATAATGTAATGTAGCTATTTAACCCCTTAAGGACCGGAGGTTTTTCCGTTTTTGCATTTTCGTTTTTTGCTCCTTGCCTTTAAAAAATCATAACTCTTTCAAATTTACACCTAAAAATCCATATGATGGCTTATTTTTTGCGCCACCAATTCTACTTTGTAATGACGTCAGTAATTTTGCCCAAAAATCTATGGTGAAGCGGGAAAAAAAATCATTGTGCGACAAAATTGAAAAAAAAAACGCTGTTTTGTAACTTTTGGGGGCTTCCGTTTCTACGTAGTACATTTTTCGGTAAAAATGACACCTGATATGTATTCTGTAGGTCCATACGATTAAAATGATACCCTACTTATATACGTTTGATTTTGTCGGACTTCTGGAAAAAATCATAACTACATGCAGGAAAATTAATACGTTTAAAATTGTCATCTTCTGACCCCTATAACTTTTTTATTTTTCCGTGTATGGGGCGGTATGAGGGCTCATTTTTTGCGCCGTGATCTGAAGTTTTTAATGGTACCATTTTTGCATTGATAGGACTTATTGATCACTTTTTATCCATTTTTAAATGATATAAAAAGTGACCAAAAATGCACTATTTTGGACTTTGGAATTTTTTTGCGCGCACGCCATTGACCGAGCGGTTTAATTAATGATATATTTTTATAATTCGGACATTTCCGCACGCGGTGATACCACATATGTTTATTTTTATTTTTATTTACACTGTGTTTTTTTTTTTTATTGGAAAAGGGGGGTGATTCAAACTTTTAATAGGGGAGGAGTTAAATGATCTTTATTCACTTTTTTTTTGCAGTGTTATAGGTCCCATAGGGACCTATAACACTGCACACACTGATCTTCTATGTTGATCACTGGTTTCTCATAAGAAACCAGTGATCAATGATTCTGCCGGATGACTGCTCATGCCTGGATCTCAGGCACTGAGCAGTCATTCGGCGATCGGACAGCGAGGAGGCAGGAAGGGGCCCTCCCGCTGTCCTGTCAGCTGTTCGGGATGCCGCGATTAGCCGCGGCTATCCCGAACAGCCCGACTGAGCTAGCCGGGAACTTTCACTTTCACTTTTAGCCGCGCGGCTCAGCTTTGAGCGCGCGGCTAAAGGGTTAATAGCGCGCGGCGCCGCGATCGGCGCTGCGCGCTATTAGAGGCGGGTCCCGGCTTCACTATGACGCCGGGCCCGCCATGATATGACGCGGGGTTACTGTGTAACCCCGCGTTATATCGGGAGAGCAGGACCAAGGACGTACCGGTACGTCCTTGGTCCTTAAGGGGTTAATATAAAAGTCCCCTGTAAGGACTTAAAGTGTAGAATAAAAACTAAAAATAAATGTTTTTAAACTTATATAAAAGCCCCTTACCTAATAAGAGATTAGAGATGAGGGACTTTTTGAAAAATTCAATTCGGCCAATTCGCCGAATTTTCCCCAAAAAATTGGTTCGGTCCGAATTTATTTGCGGCAAATATGTAATAAAAACGGCTATTTCTGGCCTACAGAGAGCCTCAATAGGGGTGTGAAACACTTTGCCTTGCTGTAACACGTATAGGGTATCTGCTGGGTTAGTGAAATAATACTATTATTCAGTATGACATGTAGATTAGAGGAATCACTATTAGAATCACTGTCGCAGAGCGGCACAATGACAGAGCCTTGAGGTGGCATCAATATGAGGAGACCATATAGTAGCTGAATGACCCAGCGTGGAGGTGGCAACAGCCTGACGAGACCATAGGGCCTCACAATTGAAATGATTAAAGATATTTTTTAACATTTAAATTGAAGATTTCAAATAGATGTTTTATTTAAAGTGCCAGCAGCATGAGGAGACCACATGGCGGTACAGTGAAAAAGCCTGGAGGTGGCAGCAGCATGAGGAGACCATATAGTGGCTGAATGACACAGCCTGGAGTTGGCAGAAGCAAGAGCAGACCATATAGTGGATGAATGACACAGCCTTGAGTTGGTGGCAGCATACGGAGACCATATAGTGGCTGAATGACAGCCTTGAGATGGCGGCAGCATGAGGAGGCCATAGAGTGTATCAATGACACAGCCTGGAGTTGGCGGACCCGATGATATAGTGGGGCGGTGGGTGGCAATACCAGTACTCGGTGACGAAGGTGGGTTAAAAAAGGAAAACTTGGTTTCAGATGTGTGGCATCAGGCAGGTGACAGCATCAGAATAATAGCTGAGGCAGGTAGGCAGAAGAAAATTGTAACACTTTCCTCAAAAAGGTGGAAGGGAACAACATATTGTCCATTGTAGCAGGTGGGGGTAAAAAATTCCCCTGAAAGGCCCTACTCTCACCGTATTAATTCCCTTCTTGGCAAGTGTTACTCACCCTAAAAAGGGAAAATAGGGATAGACTCCTGTGTGGGGATGCCATTTTTAGGGCGAGTAACACTTGCCAAGAAGGGAATTAATAATGAGAGAATAGGGCCTTACAGGGGAAGTTTTTACCACCATTGGTTACACTGGACCATATGTAGTTCCCTTCCACCTTTTTTAGGTCTTTGCATCTAATCAATACTTGGTGGTGTAGGTGGCACTTGGTGTTTTTTTGCACACATTTCCTTTTGTTTGATTTCAAAAAAACTTTTGGGTCTATATATTTTATCTTAAGAAAAGTTAAGTTTTAGCTAATGCATATCCCTAATATTTATTTGTGAAGTGATGGTGTGGCACCATGGTCAATCTGCTTTGATGCATCAGGCATTGGTGGATGGAAATCCTGGCTGATCCATGCCTGAATCATGTTAAAAAAGGTCAGTCTCTTCACATTTTTCGTAGACAGATGAGTTCTCCTTGGGGTTGCTATGGCCCCCACCGCACTAAACACCCGCTCTGATGGCACACTACTGGCTGGACAGGACAGCTTTTCCAGGGCAAACTCTGCTAGTTGCTAGTCGGGGCAGCCACAAATCAAGTTTGGCTGCCCCGAAGTCCAGTGGATCCTCAAGGTGTGTTGGCATGGTCATGTCAAGATATGCCACCACCTTGTAGATGAGGTCCTGCTCCAGGTCTACCTGCTGCTGATGAGTTGCTTCACTATATGAGTGAATAAAGCTACTCATCAGCGACTGTAGACTCAGGCTGCTGCTGATGCAGCTGGTACTGCTCCTGCCACCCCACCCCTCCCAAGCAGACATGGCAATGGAAGGTGAGCGCAGGGGTCCCCCCCGAGTAAGACCTGCAAGAGGATGGAGGATGGTGCAGATAGGCATCGGCCAACTGATTACGAAGAATGTCTCTGTAGTAGGTCCGTTTGTCCTCTCTCTTAATGGGTGTAAAATATGCCCCCATTTTGTGCCGGTAGCGAGAGTTCAAGAAAGTGGAGAGCCAGAAGTGATCCCGCTGCCAAATGGTGACAATTCGGCAGTCACTACGCAAGCAAGTGCCATTGTGCCATTTGTGCAAGTGACTCGGAGGGACTCCTTGCCTCCATATCCACTGCATACTCCCACCATGTGTCTGGGTCCTCTGTCTTGACTTCCTCATAACCCTTTAGCTGCTCCTGCTCCTCCTTTCCTGTCAGATGACTATGAAAACCGCCAATCTCACAAAACCTAAACTGTGCTCCACGGTGCCTTTCCCCCCCCTCCTCCTCCAGTTCAGCCCCCACAGGGCTCATGTGGCTGTGGGATGTAGGCACCATGTCTCCAGTGCCCTGACCAGCCATCGTTATCCTGGCGACTGACTAATAATGTGACTTCCTCAAAGGGCCTGAGCAAACGGCAGGTGTCACGTATGAGCTGACACTGGTTGATATTGAAGTTACACAGGCGAGTACTCCTATCTGCTTGGATCATCAAGAAATCGTTGATGGCTTTTCTCTGTTCGTATAGTCGGTCCAACATGGAATTCCAACGTGTGTTAATGTCGCAAATCAGACGATGTTGGGGGATATCATTCTGACCCTGCAGCTCAAGGAAGGTGGGCTTTGCAGTGTACGAGTGGCTGAAGTGCATGCCAAGTTTCCTTCCCAATGTTAGGATGTCTTGCAGATAGGGGAAACACTTCAGGAACTGCATGACAACCAGATTGAACAGGTGTGCCATGCAGGGCGCATGTCTCAGGCTTCCTTGTCGCAGCGCAGACAAGATGTTGTTCCCAATGTTGGTCACCATGGTTCCCATTTCCAGTTTTTGTGGAGTAAGCCATGATTTAATTTCTTGATGAATTACTTTTAGCAGTTTTTCCCCTGTGTGACTCCGTTCGCCAAGGCAAACCATGTGAAGAACAGCGTGACACCGCCATGCCCTGCACACACGGTATGCTGAAGGGGCACTGAGACTTGTCTGTGCCGTGGAGGCTGAGGACACAGTGGAGAATGAGGAGGCGGAGTTGCACACTGTCACAGGACCAAGGCCTGAGAGAGTGGAAGTGGCATGACCTGTCCAAGTTACTTTTGTGGCTGTGCAAGAACCACATTTCCCCAGTGGGCCGTAAAGGACATGTTTTGTTCCTGACCGTAGTTACAGCTGCATGCGTTGTTGGTGCTGTGCACTTTGGTACACGCTGACAAGCTCAAGGACTGGCCCACTTTCTGTTCCACAAAATTTTGCAGGGCTGGTACTATCTTCTTCGCAAAGAAATGACGGCTTGGGACACTCCACCTTGGCTCGGCAAAAGCCATCAGTTCTCTGAAAGGTGCACCACTTGAAAATGGAGGGACTGCAGCACCAGCAACTAGTACGGGAGCACATTCAGCTTCTGCGCTGTTGGATGAGTGGCCACATACTGTTGTCTCTTGGACCTGTCTTCACCGATGAATTGCTGGAGTAGTGGCTTACTTGAAGTAGAGGAGCAGGAGCATCTGGAGCAAAATAAGATAGGTATGACACACAGCTCCCTTTGGCAGAGGTGGTGGCGCCTTTGCTGGCTGAAACCGTGGCTCCGATGTGTTGGTCCAGCCTGCTGCATCACCCAGTGGCACACTGGGTGATGCAGCAGGCTGGACCAACACATCGGAGCCACGGTTCTCCCAGGCTTTATAGTGATGCTGCATATGTTGACGCAGGGCCGTGGTGCCAACATTGGGACCCTGGCCATGCTTCTCCTTCTGCCTACTCATCTTGCATGTGGCCAGGTTAACATCCTCCGGAAGCTTGAGGAAAAACTGCCACACCGCCGAGTAGCTAATTTTCCCACCAACAGTCCGCACTGATTGACTGCTACTGCCGCCGACTCCAGGAACCCCTGTTCCACTACCTCCTGGGCAGGTAGGCTGCCTCGAAGCAGGTGGTCTACCTCGGGCTTGTTTGGCTCCAGGCTTTCCACTTCTGCCACCATGCTGACTGCCAACCATGCTACCACCTTGCTGGCTCAGCTGCTGCCTCACGGGCAACCTGCATCCCTCGTCTCCTGATGATGATGAAGCCCCTTCTGCACCCGGCTCCCAAGTGCGATTGGCTTCATCATCATCGAGTTGTGTCTGCACGTCACTGATATCTTCCTCAGGTTCCTCAACAGTGTCTGCTTCAGGAGCCTGAACACTCACAACACCACCTCCCACGCCACTCTCCTCATCACTACTTGCTCACCTTGCGGAGGAAGCGGTGGATGTCTCCTCACCTTCTTTGCTGGGCAGTAGCTGCTGACTGTCCTCTAGTATATCGTCCTCACTAAATAGTGGAGCTGAACCCACAAGATAAGATACTTCTGTGGGGGAGGGAACAGCATAGGACAGAGGCGACCAGGGAGAACAGGGACTGCTGCAGGGCCATGCCAACTGAGGATTGCGTCTGAGGAACCCACCTACTGTTGACTGGGGATGTCCCTTGTGAGGAAGTGGGTGACCATGTTAACCAATCAATGATGGCAAATGGCATGCTGGTCGAGACATGACTGCTAGCTAATACCAGGAGCTCAGGCCTCTGGCTGTGCAACCTCTGCCTGATTAATTTAGGCCTCGGCCACTCCTCTGTTAATGCACTGGCACTTCTCGGCCTGACATACTTAGTACGTATGTGAGGGGAGTACAATACACTCAACTACGCTTAAAACAGTATTTGTCTACAGCACCAGCAGTTTTGTACTTTTGGCCGGCCTTTAACAGTATCTAGGCCCTTAAGAAATTAACAGGAACTAAATGATACACCACTTAGATGTACGTATGTGGTATGCACTTATGAGGGGAGGACAATGCGCTCCAGTATGCTTAAAACAGTATTTGTCTAAAACACCAGCGGGTGTGTACTTTTGGCTGGCCTTTCACACTATCTAGACCTTTAAGACTTTAACAGGAGCAAAATGGTACACCACTTAGATGTAAGTACATGTTATGCATTTATTAGGGGAGGACATTGCGCTCCAGTACGCTTAACCTGTTGGGGATGGAGAGGCATGTACTTTAGGACGGCTGGTGTACCTGTATGCGCTCAGTATTTCCGATTACCTACGCTCGCCGTCCATTAATTGAGCCGGGATGACTGTTGATCTATCAGCTGGCATCCCGTGGCAAACCTAGGGGGGCCCGCCGACCGCCACAAATTGCCGGTCAACTTAGACCGGCGATTTGCGGCCATTCCGGCCCAATCGGGTCACTGGTGACCACATTGCCCAGAAAATAAGGGTGACTGGCGCTATCAGAAACTGCGCCGATCCCCCTGAGGAATAGGAGAGGTGGCCACCTCCACCTATCCCCCGCCTTTGGTTGATCAGGACTAACCGACCAATGGCAGTTGGTGGTGGGGGTGTTAAAGTTCATTTAACCCCCAACCCCCCCCCCCCCCCCCAACAAGTGCCGCAAGGGGGGGGGAGCATGCCGGCTTACCGCAGTGGCAGCGGTGGTGGCATCAGAGCAGCGGCGGCAGGAGGAGTGTGGCTGGAATGTGCGGTGGTGGAGGAGGCTGTAATGAAGATTGCTGGTAAGTGATCTTCACTGTGGCCTTCTAAAAGTTGCAAAACTACAACCCCCAGCATGCCCAGACAGCCGAAGGCCTATCTGGCATGCTGGGTGTTGTAGTTTTGCAACATCTGGAGGGCCACAGTTTGGAGACTACTGTGTAGTGGTCTCCAAACTGTAGCCCTCCAGATGTTGCAAAACTACAATTCCCAGCATGCCCAGACAGTCAGGGATGCTGAGTGGTGTAGTTCTTTAATATCTGGCCCTTCAGATGTTGCAGAATTACAACTCCCAGCATACCCTGATAATCTGGGCATACTTGGAGTTGTAGTTTTGCAATATCTGGAGGGATATAGTTTGAAGACCATTACTTAGCGGTCTCCAAACTATGCTTCCCCAGTTGTTGCATAACTACAACTTCTATCATGCTGGGGGTTGTAGTTTTGCAACAGCTGTAGACACACTGGTTGGGAAAAACTGAGCTGGAGTCTGTTTCCTAACTCAGTGGTTCCCCACCAGCTGTTGCAAAACTACAACTCCCAGCATGTACGGTCTGTCAGTGGTCAGTGGTCAGATGTGCAAAAAATGCTCAGGTCCTTAAGACGAAAATGGGATTGGTCATTAAGGGGTTAACAGGAACAAAATGGTACATCACTTAAATGTACTTGGTATGGACTTATGAGGGGAGGAAAATTCGCTCCAGTATGCTTAAAACAGTATTTATGGTCTTATGTCACAATGAAATATTGTTATAATGTTATGTAACTTTGAAAATAAGTGCTTTCTTATAACTTTAACCCCTTAAGGACCCAACCATTTTACACCATAGGACCCGGCCATTTTTTGCACATCTGACCACTGTCACTTTAAACATTAATAACTCTGGACTGCTTTTAGTTATCATTCTGATTCCGAGATTATTTGTTCGTGACATATTCTACTTTAATGTGGTGGTAAATTTTTGTGAAAACTTTCTTGGTGAAAAAAAACCAAAATTTTATGAAAAATTTGAAAATTTTGCATTTTTCTAACTTTGAAGATCTCTGCTTGTAAGGAAAATGGATAGTTCAAAAATGTTTTATTTAATTCACATATACAATATGTCTACTTTATGTTTGCATCATAAAGTTGACATGTTTTTACTTTTGGAAGACACTAGAGGGCTTCAAAGTTCAGAGGCAATTTTCCAATTTTTCACAAAATTTCCACACTCACTATTTTTTAGGGACTAGTTCAGGTTTGAAGTGGATTTAAAGGGTCTTCATCTTAGAAATACCCCACAAATGACCCCATTATAAAAACTGAACTCCCCAAAGTATTCAAAATGACATTCAGTCAGCGTTTTGACCCTTTAGTTGTTTCACAGGAATAGCAGCAAAGGGAAGGAGAAAATTCACAATCTTCATTTTTTACACTTGCATGTTCTTGTAGACCCAATTTTTGAATTTTTACAAGGGGTAAAAGGAGAAAATTTTTATTTATATTTGTAGCCCAATTTCTCTCAAGTAAGCACATACCTCATATGTCTATGTAAAGTGTTCAGAGGGCTCAGAAGCGAAGGAGCGACAAGGGGATTTTGGAGAGTACATTTTTCTGAAATGGTTTTTGGGGGGCATGTTGCATTTAGGAAGCCCCTATGGTGCCAGAACAGTAAAAAAAACACATGCCATACCATTTTGGAAACTAGACCCCTTGAGGAATGTAACAAGGAATTATGTGAGCCTTAATACCTCACAGGTGTTTCACGACTTTTGCATATGTAAAAAAAATAAAAAATATTTTCACTAAAATGTGTGTTTCCCCCCAAATTTCACATTTTTGCAAGGGTTAATAGCAGAAAATACCCCCCAAAATTTGTAATACTATCTCTTCTGAGTATGGAGGTACCCCATAAGTTGACCTGAAGTGCACTACGGGCGAACTACAATGTTCAGAAGAGAAGGAGTCATATTTGGCTTTTTGAGAGCAAATTTTGCTCGGGGGCATGTCACATTTAGGAAGCCCCTATGGTGCCAGGACAGCAAAATAACCCCGACATGGCATGCCATTTTGGAAACTAGACCCCTTGAGGAACGTAACAAGGGGTACAGTGAGCATTTACCCCCCACTGGTGTCTGTCAGATCTTTGGAACAGTGGGCTGTACAACATTTTTTATTTGCCCAGCCCACTCTTCCAAAGATCTGTCAGACACCAGTGGGGTGTAAATTCTCACTGCACCCCTTATTGCATTCCATGAGGGGTGTAGTTTCCGAAATGGGGTCACATGTGGGGTTTTGTTTTTTTTGCGTTTTTCAAAACCGCTGTAACAATCAGCCACCCCTGTGCAAATCACCTCAAATGTACACGGTGCACTCTCCCTTCTGGGCCTTGTTGTTCGCCCCCAGAGCACTTTGCGCCCACATATGGGGTATCTCCGTAGTCAGGAGAAATTGCATAAAAAATTTTGGGGGGCTTTTTCCCTTTTACCTCTTGTCAAAATGAAAAGTATAGGGCAACACCAGCATGTTAGAGTAAAAAAAAACATTTTTTTAAACTAACATGCTGGTGTAGACCCCAACTTCACCTTTTCATAAGGGGTGAAAGGATAAAAGTCCCCCCAAAATTTGTTAGGCACTTTCTCCCGAGTACTGCAATACCCCATATGTGGCCCTAAACTGTTGTCTTGAAATACGACAGGGCTCCAAAGTGAGAGAGTGCCATGTGCATTTGAGGCCTGAATTAGAAATTTGCATAGGGGTGGACATAGGGCTATTCTACGCCATTGATTCCCAAACAGGGTGCCTCCAGCTGTTGCAAAACTCCCAGCATGCTTGGAAAGTCAACGGCTGTCCGGCAATACTGGGAGTTGTTGTTTTGCAACAGCTGGAGGCTCCATTTTGGAAACAGTGGCGTACCAGACGTTTTTCATTTTTATTGGGGAGGGGAGGGGGGCTGTGTAGGGGTATGTGTATATGTAGTGTTTTTTTACTTTTTATTTTATTTTGTGGTAGTGTAGTGTAGTCTAGTGTTTTTAGGGTACAGTCACACGGGCGGGGGATTACAGCGAGATTCCCACTGCGAGTTTGAGCTGCCGCGCAAAATTTGCTGCTACTCACTGTAAGCCCCCTGCCCATGTGAATGTACCCAGCTGTTGCAAAACTACAACTCCCAGCATGCACAGTCTATCAGTGCATGCTGGTAGTTATAGTTTTGCAACAGCTGGAGGCACACAGTTTGGGAAACACTGAGTTAGGAAACAGACAATGTTTCCCAACCAGTGTGCCTCAGGTTGTTGCAAAACCACTACTCCCAAACATTCTCAGGCATGCTGGAAGTAGTAGTTCGGCAACATCTTTAGAGCCAGATGTTGCCGAACTACAACTCCCAGCATGCTTGGAGTTGTAGTTTTGCAACATCTGGAGGACTACAGTTTGCAGACCACTAATACAGTACTTTCCAATCTGTGCCCTTCCAGATGTTGCAAAACTACAACTACCAGTCTGCCAAAACTGTCCAGGCATGCTGGGAGTTGTAGTTCTGCAACATCTGAAGGGCCAGATGTTACAGAACTACAACTCCCAGCATGCCTGGACAGTAAGGGCATGCTGAGGATGTGTATAATTTTGCAACATCTGGAAGGGCACAGTGGTCTCCAAACTGTGGACCTAAAGATGTTGCAAAACT
The DNA here is from genome assembly GCF_029499605.1 of Hyla sarda. Taxonomy (NCBI): domain Eukaryota; kingdom Metazoa; phylum Chordata; class Amphibia; order Anura; family Hylidae; genus Hyla; species Hyla sarda. Next base: position 230,105,768 of record NC_079192.1, read on the forward strand.
GCAACTCCCAGCATGCCCAGACCCCAAGGGCTGTCTGGGCATGCTGGGAGTTGTAGTGTAAGGGGACCAGATGGAGCAGTCCAGATCGCTTAACCGCGGTCTGGACTGCTGCAAAGGTCCCGCAATGCCGCCGAAGATCCACTCACCTGTCGCCACCGCCGCCATCTCAGCCGCCGGGATCCGGGTCTCCAGGGACGAGGTAAGTACCGGGGCCAGGCCCCAGCACTCCCCCGTCCCCCGCCGCGTCCTCCGGTCTTCCTCCCATTCTCTCCGGACTTCCAGGGGCCGGGCAGGGTGGGAGGAAGTAACCGCCCCCCCCCCCTGCGATTGATCGGTTATAGGGGATAGGAGGAGGTGGCTTGCCACCTTGCTCCTATACTTCAGCATGGTCCTGGCTGTCTGTGACAACCGGGATCATGCAAAATTACTGGGTGGTCGGGTCCCAGAGACCCGATCAGCCCGGTAACGCCGCAGATCACAGGGGCGATTTCCCTCGCGATTTGCTACGATCGCCGACAAGGGGGGCCGACATGGCCCCCCTCTGCGTTTGCCCTGGATGCCTGCTGAAGCATTTCAGCAGGCATCCGCTTCCGATCTCTGCCCGGCCCGCGGCAGGGACCGGAAAACGTCAGGATGTATGGGGACGTCCTGGGTCCTTAAAGCCCAGGGTGCGGGGACGTCCCCGTACGTCCTTGGTCCTTAAGGGGTTAAACTACGACATTAATGTTCTGATCCTTTGTCAAAACTTAAAGGGGTACTCCGCCCCTAGACATCTTATCCCCTATCCAAAGGATAGGGAATAAGATGTCAGATCGCCGGGGTCCCGCTGCTGGGTGATGTGTGACGTCACATGGGGTCAGAGTCGTGACGTTACGATCTTCAGCCCCCGTGGTCCGGATGGACTTAGCGTGAGGACCTCCAGCGGTTCTGGAAGCCGCAACAGGTGGATGCCGCAGCGGAGATCCTGGGTCCCCAGCAGCGAGACCCCGGCGATCTGACATCTTATCCCCTATCCTTAGGATAGGGGATAAGATGTCTAGGGGCGGAGTACCCCTTTAAAGTGTGCTTTAAAATGCAGATAAGCATGACAATTGATAATAATAATACACATAAAAAGTAAAATCTTTTGAACTGCACAATATAAGCATTATAGTGTAGAGAAGATGTATAGATATATGTCCTCAAACAATGCACATTATTTTGCAAGCAGGTGCAGGAAGAGGATGCCTTTTAATTCTGCAATCATTTTGTCAGTTCATTTCAATGCTGTCAAAATCAATTATGTGTAACTGTGATGAATTCTGGTACTCTCAGTGACCAGAATATCAGGGAATGATACAATAAAAGAAAATCACAAAATGTATTTGTGCCTCCCAAAAATACACATTTTATTTGTTCTTTTCTATACATTTGATTTTCTTAAATAATTGTAGACTTGCGGACTGCTTGAGATACAGCTAAGAGAAATCCAAAGATCAGAAATCAGTAAAGAACACTGTATCAAATATTGTAAAACTAATTTAGGTTAGAAATCCCTTTGATAGCTCATTATTTTTAATTGCCTTTGAGTAGATAAAGTTTTTTTTATCACAGTTACGAAAAAGAAAATAAGAAAAATTGGTCACATAATCAAATGCATACTTTGCCTTTTTTAATCTTAATAAACAGAACAGAAAGGATGTGTATTAAGCGATGCTTTTAGGAAAGACGACCAAATTGTAGTCTAAATGTAGCATGCTACAATTTTCTTTATTTCAATTTTTTTGTCAGATTCATTACGAATTCAAGAAAATAAAAATTATATATGGGAAGTAAATTGGAGGATTCATACACTTTTATGGGAACGCTATAACAGCTCCACACAAAATGGAGCCATAATATGGCAGTATTCATTAAAGCTTACTTTGTAATATTGCTAGGGAAGAGCAAATCGAATCTGACAAATCCGATTTTGCTACAAATTTCAGGAAAATTTTATTTGCAACGAATGCGAATATTGCCATGATTCGATTATGCGAATCGTTTCATTAAACGCCATTTAGTACGGTCCAGGCTCCAGGGCATCAAAAATGGCGGATCCACATGTGAGGACATGGGGCAAGGAATCCTGGGAAGGTGGGAACAAGGGTTGGCGGGATGACCCTGAACCACCTGCAGCATGCAGCCTAACAGCAGCCAGTCAACCTTATGATGTCACAGCCCTATACAATCGGCAGCCATCTTGCGGCCAGTCACTTCAGCCTTTTATTACAGAGAGAGAGAGAGAGAGAGAGAGAGAGAGAGAGGGACAGACAGCTGTGTGTGTTGCACAGAAAAGCATTTTTACAGCAGCGATTCACCTCAAAGTCACATCAGCATTCTATTGCAGAGAGAGGGAAAGAAAGCAGTGTGTGTTGCACAGAAAAGCGTTTTTACAGCAGAGATTCACTTCCCAGTCACATCAGTGTTCTATTGCAGAGAGGGACAGAGAGCAGTGTGTTGCACAGAAAAGCTTTTTTAGAACAGCGATTCACCTCAAGCCCAAATCCAGCCTAGAAGCACTGATAGGGAAGGGAGTGAGATTGAGAGAGAAAGTGAAAATTTGGATGTAGTACAAAGCGACTGTTTGCTGCAGCACTGGTGTGTACAACAACTGAAAAGCAAATAGTAGCAAGCCAGTTAGGGTGAGCAGAGCACTATAAGCATATTGTCCTCTATTAAGTGTAACCTATGCGTATATCTAAGTGGTGTACCGTTTTGTTCCTGTTAAAGTCTTAACGGCCTAGATACTGTGAAAGGCCAAGCAAAAGTACACAACTGCTGGTGTTGTAGACAAATGCTGTTTTAAGCGTAGTGGAGCTATTATACTCCCCACATATATGCACTAAGTCTGTCAAGCAGAGAAGTGGCAGAGGCCTAAATTCATCAGGCAGAAGTTGCAGCAGACTAGGGGCAAGTGGCAGCAGGAGTCGTAGCAAGAGGCCTGAGCTCCCGGTATTAGCTAGCGGTCGTGTCTCAACCAGCAACCCATCTGCCATCATTGATTGGTTAATACGGTCATCCACTTCATCACAGTTGACATCTAACACCCCCAGTCAACAGTGGGTGGGTTCCTCAGACACAACTCTCAGTTGGCATGACCTGGGAGCAATCTCTGTCCTCCCATTGCCTCTGTTCTATGCTGTTCCCTCCCCTACAGAAGTATCATATGCTGTTGGTTCAGCTCCACTTTTCAGTAAGGATGATCTACTAGAGGACAGCGTGGCCAGGGTCCCAATGTCGGCACCACGGACCTGCGTCAACATATGCAGTGTCACCATAAAGTGGCCTGGGAGAACTGTGGCTCCGATGTGGTGGTCCAGACTGCTGCATCACCCACAGGCATACCACTCCATGTTTCAGCAAGCCAAGGCTTCCCCACCGCAGCTGATGGGAGCTGTGTGTCATACCTATCTTCTGTCGCTCCAGATGCTACTGCTCCTCCTACTTCGAGTCAGTAATGCCGCCAGCAATCCATTGGCGAAGCCATGTCCAAGAGACAACAGTATCCGCGCACTCATCCAACAGTACAGAAGCTGAATGTGCTCCTGTCCAAGTTGCTGGTGCTGCAGTTCCTTCCTTTTCAAGTGGTAGACTCTGCACCTTTTAGAGAACTGATGGCTTGTGCCGAGCTGAGTTGGAGTGTCCCAAGCCGTCATTTCTTTGCGAAGAAGGCAGTACCAGCCCTGCACAATTTTGTGGAACAGAAGGTAGGCTGGTCCTTGAGCCTGTCGGCGTGTACCAAAGTGCACAGCAGTGCCGACATGTTGAGCTGTAACTACGGTTAGGGACAATACTTGTCCTTTACAGCCCACTGGGTGAATGTGGTTCCTGCACAGCCACAACAGCAACTTGGACAGGCCACACCGCTTCCGCCTCCATGGTCTCAGGCCATTGGTCCTGTGACAGTGTGCGACTCTGCCTCCTCATCCTCCACCGTGTCCTCAGCCTCCACTGCACGGACAAGTCTCAGTGCCCCTCCAGCATACCATGTGTGCAGGGCACGGCGGTGTCACACTGTTCTTACCATGGTTTGCCTTGTCGAACGGAGTCACACAGGGAAGGAACTGCTAAAAGTCCTTCACCAAGAAATTGAATCATGGCTTACACCATGAAAACTGGAAATGGGAACCATGGTGACCAACAATGGGAAGAACATATTGTCTGCACTGTGATAAGGAACCCTAAGCCATGCGCCCTGCATGGTACACGTGTTCAATATGGTTATCAAGCGGTTCCTGAAGCGTTCCCCCCATCTGCAAGACATCCTAACAATGGGAAGGAAACTTTGCATGCACTTCAGTCACTCGTACACCATAAAGCACACCCTCCTTGAGCTGCAGCATCAAAACGATATCCCCCAACATAGTCTGATTTTCCGAAGTTGGAGTTCCACCCTCCATATGTTGGACCGACTGTACGAACAGAGAAAAGCCATCACCGATTTCATGATGATCCAAGCGAATAGGGGTACTCCCTGTGTAACTTCAATGTCAACCAGCGGCAGCTCATACGTGACATCTGCCATTTGCTCAGGCCCTTTGGGGAAGCCACATTATTGGTCAGTCACCAGCATTACGCGATGAACTACGTCGTTCCATTGCTTCATTTCCTACAACTCGTGTTAGTAACAATGGCTTGTCAGGGCACTGGAGGCGTGGCACCTACATCTCACGGCCACATGAGCCCTGTGGGGGCTTAACTGGGGGAGGAGGAGGAGGAGGAGGAGCACAGTCGAGTTTTGCTAAATAGGTGCTTTTTCTAGTCATCTGACAGGAGAGGAGGAGCAGGAGCAGCCAAAGGAGCTAGAGGGTTATGAGAAAGGCGAGACAGACAACCTAGACACACTGTGGCAGTATGCAGTGGAGATGGAGGCAGGGAGTCCCTCCGAGTCCTTTGCACAAATGGCACGATGCATGCTCAGTTGCTTGCATAGTGACCGCCGAATTGTCACCATTCGGCTGCGGGATGACTTCTGGCTCTCCACCTTATTGGACCCTCGCTTTCGGCACAAAATGCGGGCCCTCTGCACTCACCTTCCACAACCATCGCTGCTGAGGAGAGGTGGGGTGGCAGGACCTGTACCAGCTCCATCAGCAGCTGCCTGAGTCTACAGTTGCTGAAGAGTAGCTTTCTTCACCCGCATAGTGAAGCAACTCATCAGCAGCAGGTAGACCTGGAGCAGGACCTGAACCAGCAAGTGGTGGCATACCTTGACATGCCCATGCCAACACACCTTGAAGATCCGCTGGACTTCTGGGCAACCAAACTTGATTTGTGGGCACAACTAGCAGAGTTTGCCTTAGAAGGGCTGTCCTGACTGGCTAGTGTGCCCTCAGAGCGGGTGTTTAGTGCGGCGGTTACCCTAAGGAGAACTTGTCTGTCCACGAAAAATGTGGAGAGACTGACCTTTGTGAAGATGAATCAGGCATGGATCAGCCAGGATTTCCACCCACCAATGCCTGATGCATCAGAGTAGATTGACCCTGGTGCCACACCAACACTTCACAAATTTGATATTCACACATGCTCCCCAGTTATAGATATTCCTCGCCTCAGACCAAAAGTAAATATTGAGGATATGCATTACATAAAACTTAACTTTTAATAATATTCTTAGGATAAAATATATGTACCCAATTTTTTTTTAAATCAAACAGAAAGGAAAGGTGTGCAAAAAACAACATGTGCCACCTACACCCCTAAGTATTGATGTGATGCAAAGACCTCTAAAAGGTGGAAGGGAACAACATATGGTCCATTGTAACCAGTGGGGGTAAAAACTTCCCCTGCAAGGCCCTACTCTCACATTATTAATTCCCTTCTTGGCAAGTGTTACTCGCCTAAAAAGGGCAGCCCCACACAGGAACCTCTCTCTATTTCCCCCTACAAACACTGCCATTTTCCAGGGATTTTAGGTGGAAATAGAGAGAGTTTCTTGAGTGGGTCTGCCCTTTTTAGGGTAAGTAACACTTGCTAAAAAGGGAATTAATAGTTTGAGAGTAGAGCCTTACAGGGGAAGTTTTTATCCCCATCTGCTACAGTGGACAAAACATTGTTCCCTTCCACCTTTTCAAGGAAAGGGTTACTCGTCTTAAAAGGGGTGGCCCCACACAGGAACCGATCCCTATTTTCACCTAAAAACTAAAATGGCAGGGTTTGTAGGTGAAAATAGGGGAGGTTCCTGTGTGGGGCAATCCTTTTTAGGGCGAGTAACACTTGCCAAGAAAGGAATTAATAATGCGAGAGTAGGGCCTTACAGGGGAAGTTTTTACCCCCACTGGTTACAATGGACCATACATTGAACTTGTTCCCTTCCACCTTTTAGAGGTCTTTGCATCACATCAGTACTTAGTGGTGTAGGTGGCACATTGCGTTTTTTGCACACCTTTCCTTTTCTTTGATTTAAAAAAAAATTTGGGTCCATTTATTTTATCCTAAGCATATTATTAAAAGTTAAAGGGGTACTCCGGTGCTTACACATCTTATCCCCTATCCAAAGGATAGGGGATAAGATGCCTGATCGCGGGAGTCCTGCCGCTGGGGACCCCCGTGATCTTGCACGCAGCACACCGTTTGTAATCAGTCCCCGGAGCGTGTTCGCTCAGGGTCTGATTACGGGCAACCACAGGGCGGGCAGCGTGTGACATCACGCCTGCGCCCCCGTGTGATGTCACGCTCCGCCCCTCAATGCAAGCCTACAGGAGGGGGAGTGACAGCTATCACGCCCCCTCCCGTAGGCTTGCATTGAGGGGCGGAGCGTGGCGTCACACGGGGGCACAGGCGTGACTTCACACGCCGCCCGCCCTGTGGTCACCTGTAATCAGACCCGGAGCCAAAACTTTCCGGGGACTGATTACAAGCGGGGTGCCATGTGCAAGATCACGGGGGTCCCTTATCATCATCAACAACAACAATAAAAATAACAATAATTATTATCATTATTATATCATTTTATTTTTTTATTTTTTTTATATAGCACCAACAAATTCTGCAGCACTTTACAATTCTGGAGTACTAATAATATTGATCCAATCCAGTTACTGTATGCTGAATGATTCTTTAGATTAGTAGAACAGAGTGGTATACAGCTGTTGTGGTTGTAATATGGGAATTATTATGTGGCCATATTATATTATGTAATCTGTAAGGTGGCAACTGTAAAAGAAATCCTGTCTATTCTACTTAACTTTTATGACATGTGTGATTAACTGTGAAATACCTTAGTATCTGAAAATGTTTTGTCTTTCTACAAGCCAGTATATTAACTGGAAATGTATTTTTTAGACTCTAGACTATTCTTGTTTCTCTTTTGTACTTTCATTTCTCAAGTATCTCATACACTCTGTACATTTGTTTACAGTAGTTTGTCAGTTTTTTTTATTTATTTAAAAAAAAAAACATTGGACTGAAAAAAAGATCTGTCTCATCTTTGAAGTCGTATTCTATTCCTTCCACAATATTGCTTTTTGATTAAATGTTTCTATCATTTTAGACATCAGAATACAGGGATTCACTTTCCCAGAAAGTAAATATATCCATCAAATCATCATGACTGACTGTAGCCAATATTGTTGTTATGAAAGTTATGGTGACATACTCAGTCACAGTAGGAAGTTAAATGCTACTCAATATAAATAAAATGGCAGTAGGTTGTCTATATTATAAAACAACAAACAGCATAGCAAATAAAAGTCAATGCATGTAGCCAGCATATCCATAAAGAACATATTTCATAAAATCTTGTGGTGCAAAATGTTTGTTTACAGTTTTATGGTCTAAAATATTTCAGACAGCTGACCATATAAACCATTTGCAGTGATAGATAAGCATTCTTTTGGATGGTAAAGTGAAATGTCTCAGTGTTTTCTGTGGATTATTTGTCTGTAACTTTTGCCAATAACTTTTAACAATATTTAGACAATGACCTTAATGATAATTGCAGGTATTTTAAGAAAATGACATTAAGCTGTGGCAGCAGATGTTCAAAGCCACACATTTCTGCGCAGAAATTGTGATTTTGCCCAAACATCACCCTTTCTGCACAAAAATGCTGACCAAAATATTTTGTGTAAACCCAGCCAACGGAAGCTCAATAGTTTGCTTAAGTATTTGTAAGCCAAATTCAGGATTGGAACCTACAGAGAAAAAATTTAAAAAAATTTGACCCACTCTTGATGCAAAGTATGTGCGTGAAACCAGCCTAAAGGATTTTGAGCATTGATGCTTTCACACTTTAGTATTTCATGTGAGTATTTATAGGGCTAAACCTGCAGTGGATACTACACACAATCCTCATGTTGGCTTACAAATATTGCTACAAAATACTCCCCAGTTTACTGTAATGTAAAAGTGCCTAAAGGTTAAGCTTTCACTTAAAAAAAAATGGCACAAAAATTGTTCCTTTCCTTTTGTACTCACAAGATGCAATTTTTGTGGCGTTTTTATCATGACAAATCACATAATTGTTTCATCATGTGATTCAAGGATTTCTATTGAAAAAATAGAGGAGGAAAATGTAAAAAAAAAAAAATAAATAGCCAATGCTAAACCCACATGGTGTTTTTAGATTCAATTTGTGACTTGCAACCATTCATTTAAGGGATTAACCCCTTTGAGGCTATGTTTATTGAATCCATTTGTGCTGAAAAGTGTAGTTCACTGAAAAAAGGGATTGCTGGTGAAAGCCTTTCCGATTATATATGTTTAAAGGGGCACTCTGGAGGAGAGCTATTTTTTTTTTAAATCAACTGGTGCCTGAAAATTATGCAGATTTGTAAATGACTTCTGTTTAAAAATCTTAATCCTTCCAGTATTTATCAGCTGCTGTATGCTCCAGAGGAAGTTCTTTTTCTTTTTTAATTTATTTTCTGTCTGACCACAGTGCTCTCTGCTGACACCTCTGTCCATGACAGGAACTGTCCAGACTAGGAGTTAATCCCCATACCAAACCTCCCTGCTCTGGACAGTTCCTAAAATGGACAGAGGTGTCAGCAGAGAGCACTATGGTCCGACCGGAAAGAAATTCAAAATGAAAGAACTTTCCCTGTAGTATACAGCAGCTGATAAGTACTGGAAGGGTTAAGATTTTTATATAGAAGTCATTTACAAATTTGTTTACCTTTCTGGCACCAGTTGATTTAAAAAAAAATTATTCCACTGGAGTATCCCTTTAACATTTACTACAAATGCAGTCTGAAGCTGCATCAAGAGCTTTAAAGGAGTTCTCCAGGGAGGAAAAACATTTAATACTGGCCAAGGTGTCTTAAAAAAAAAAAAATGATGTACTCTTCCCTACTCAATTTTCCACCGCTTCCTTGAGATGTGGCAGGTGATATCCACTCAGATAATCCCTGCCTGCAGAAGAGAGCATACTGGGAGACACATCACCATCTTGATATATTACCAAGAAGCAGTGAATAGTGGGGAACAAGGCTATGTCAGAATAGCAGCAATAGGGAATCAGGCACTGTTTTTTATTTTTTAAGACACCCCTAAACCCTGCTCCATGGAAATCTCCTTTTAGGGGAATCTCTTACTGTAAACATTTTTAACCAATTTACTGCCATCATTGTGTAAAGCAGGTAATGCTGAGCAGACTGATATTTAGTTTGTGATCAAGGATTTAGCATACCTTGTAATATGGAATGTCTTCTCTTTTTATTGTTAGGGGTCCAGTGGGCTTTACTCATTAGGACAACACACTAGACTCTTAAGCACAGATAGAGCAGAGCTTTCAATCAATACCTTGCCAGTTATGCTGAATGACTATATATCAATCTGCTCATCTCCTCCTTGCTCACAGATTGGACTCCATGTATCACATGACAGGTTCCCTTAAATAAAATAACTTTCCCTCAAGCCTTTTCATTACTTTTTATATCCAAGAAAAGTTGTGCATAGTTTCCTTACTTTACTATACATATGTGTAAATCAGGTCACAGTGTTGGCATTTCCTTACAGCTTTCTTGTCTGAAGGGCAAACGCAGTCCTAATGAAGCACACAAGGACAATGACTTCTGTAGGCTGTGATTAATTCTCACAAGCTGACTTTAATCACTGCTTAATTAATTGGAGAATTGTTGACTTACAAAAAAAAAAAGCCGAGTCATTAGGCAGTATTTATATTGATTCCGTTCTCCGTGAATTCAGAGCCCGCACAAGCTTTTATATAGTAGCAAAAAATAATTCCTACACATTCATTTCTTGCTTTGAACAACTTTTCATATCAAAAATATTTTAATAAAGAATATGATATTCCTTTCAATATCTGCATACTGTGCATTCATTAGGTAGAAGTTCACGGTCTCCAGCATAAAATCCCCATCAGGAAATTGTGTAACTGTTAACTTGTATGTGTTTATTCTATGCAGACAAGGGGGAAATGGGGGAGATTTGTCACTGAATTGTTTTATATATCATTTTTCAAATCACTTTTGTTGCAGGTTTTTTGGCGGACACACACATCATTTATCAAATAGATTCATAATGTGTGTTAATTAATGCGCAAGTCCACCAAAACGAACAAATTTACATCACAACACAATTTCTAACTTTGTAAAGCAGGTTTCTAGAGCATCACTGAGGGTGGTCTATGTTTGCAGGTTTTTTTTTACTTGAGAAAAATAAGGTGTGGAAGTGCCTAAAACTATTATTTATTGATATGCATTAAAATTCACCAAAAGAAAATAAATGTGTTTCCCAAATGATAATAGAATCAAGTTGCCACGTCTCACATATAATGACGTGATATGAGGTATCCACAGATTCTGCGGAACTCCCACAGCAAAAATGCTATTGCGCAATATAATGCATTGGTTAAATATATAGTTTTTTTTTTAACCAATGCATTGTAATTTTGCATATTTTTTTAATTTGCAAATGATTATTTATTGGCCATTGCATGCAAAGGTGGCCTGCAATGATAAGTCTTCAGAAATCAATTATATTTTAAGGAAAAAAAAATGCAAATCATAAAAATGTACAAAAATAACAAGCAAATTAGTAATAACAAGTGAAAAGAAGATCCCCAAATGACCCCAAAATGGACATAATACAGTAATTCATCAAGAAGGAAAGGATGACAGATGCCGGAACTAGGTAATAACTTACTTTTTATTGCAGATACATTGAAAACAGGATTGTTACGCTGAGCGCTCCGGGTCTCCGCTCCTCCCCGAAGCGCTCACAGCGTTCTTTAATTCGCAGCGCTCCGGTCAGACCTGCTGACCGGGTGCGCTGCGATATTGCTCCCAGCCGGGATGCGATTCGCGATGCGGGACGCGCCCGCTCGCGATGCGCATCTCGGTCCCCGTACCTGACCCGTTCCCCGTCTGTGTTGTCCCTGTGCGCGTGGCCCCGCTCCTTAGGGCGCGCGCGCGCCGGGTCTCTGCAATTTAAAGGGCCAGTGCACCAATGATGGTGCCTGGCCCAATCACCTTGATTAGTTTCCACCTGTGCACTCCCTACTTATACCTCACTTCCCCTGCACTCCCTGGCCGGATCTTGTTGCCCTTGTGCCAGAGAAAGCCTTTCCTTGAGTGTTCCTAGCCTGTGTTCCAGACCTCCTGCCGTTGCCCCTGACTACGATCCTTGCTGCCTGCCCTGACCTTCTGCTACGTCCGACCTTGCTCTTGCCTTATCCCTTGTACCATGCCTATCTCAGCAGTCAGAGAGGTTGAGCCGTTGCCGGTGGATACGACCTGGTTGCTACCGCCGCTGCAAGACCATCCCGCTTTGCGGCGGGCTCTGGTGAAAACCAGTAGCTACTTAGAACCGGTCCACCGACACGGTCCACGCCAATCCCTCTCTGACACAGAGGATCCACCTCCAGCCTGCCGAACCGTGACAAGGATACATCATATCAGCAGTAAAATTCAAGTAAAAGTAACATGGTTGATGCGTTTCTGTTACGTCAACAACCCTTTAACGGAACCTGGTTTGAGAATGGCATCTGTCCATGTTTATAACCCTAGAAAGCGGCCTGGAAAACAATGTTTTAACCCTTATATGTTCTAGATAAACATATTTACTCACATCTGATTTGATTTCAGTATGTATACATAGAACCACTGTTATAGAGCATAAAGAAACACAATGCGCAAACTCAAACACATTGCTTATAAGTAAGAATGTGCAGTGTGTGAACAGCGCTCTAAACTTATTAAGAAAAAGTGATGTATAAAGAGACAATTTATTAAATAATAGAAAAACAAGTCCGTTCTATTTTTGAGCCCCTTTGGTTGAGAGCAGTCAAACCGGTAAATCCAAAAGATTTCCTGGTTTCTGAGCACTCTCAACCAATCTCCTTCTCTAGTGGGTTTGTTCACGTGCTCTAAAGTGAAAAAACATATGTTTGAAAAGTCCCTAGAATGGACATCACGGAAATGCTTAGATATGTTAGATACAGTAACATTAATATTTAAAATGGAGTGATCACTTTATTTGGGGTTCTTGGTTGGAACTTCATGTCACTAGGGATTACTTGAAAACATTTATAAACACTGATCTACATTGCAAAGATATTAAATAAATAATCATACACGAAGGCATAATTTTTGTTTTGAAACTACATGGAATAGAATTTAACGTACAGATTTGAGAATTTATATAATGTACCTATATGGAAGTAGGTTAGCGTGCACATAGTTGGTACTGTTACATATTAAAGCACTAATGTTGTATAAGAACACTAATAAGACTGGTGTATTGCAGCGGAAAATTGCAAGCACATTTTCTTAGAAGAACCAACCACCAGAGGACCTATGAGGTCAGACATCTGATTATCACAAGCTGAAAATTAAACAAATTACTTGTTACCGGGTTTACTACCTTTTATACTATTGCATTAAGCATAATAGACTATTTGGCCTGTGCAAGGAATAATAACTGTAGAGTTCATGATGCAATTAAATGTGGCAATGCGCTTGGTCCTAATAGCTGGAGGGTGAGGCCACAGAATCATCACCTCCAGCAATTACACAATAAAGCATCACAAAGTAATAAGATCTACTCCTATATCGGAATATATCTATCTTTCTGTTTGTCTGTGTAAATGTGTCCCTTTTCTAAAATGTTCTTTGTTTTAGCAATTAGTAATGTTCTTCATTTTCCTACTTTTAGGACTAAATCACAAATGTTGTCATTAACATTTATGGATTCAATTAAAACTAACTCCAAGGTAATTTATGCGCTGATTATAATTTCATGATAAATACTCTGCTATAGCCATTCTCTTTAATAACTTTGACATGCCAGTAATTTAGAAATTGGAATAAAGTTTATATGTAAAGTTGTCCTCTAACAATTAAACCCTAATCAAAATTTTGAAAAGTGCTTAATGTACTGGACAAATGATATCTGGAATGATTCGAGAATGTGTGTTTACATATTTGACCTTTAGTGATGCATTAGTCATTAAGAAAATTACTCTTGCAATATAGTTGAATTACTAGAAAATAAAATATGGATAAGGAAAATCATACCATACAACTGACAAAAATCTACCTCTAATATATAAATGAAAATTCTAAGTTTAAAAATGTTATTCTTAGTTAAAAAAAAAAAAAAAATATGTATATATATATATATATATATATATATATATATATATATATATATATGAAATGGTAGAAAACGGCAGTCCAAAATTTTACAGGTATTGCATGGGTGAATAAACCACCACTTGGGAAAGTCTTCACTGTGCATCATCCATCTCTCCTTTGTTATATGTGTATATATATATATATATATATATATATATATATATATATATATATACACACACACAAATAAGAGGATAACAGCAGCACTAAGCTATCTGTGAAATATGACATGTTTTACTTGGCAATACTGCTATTGTGAAAAATAGAACTTCTAATTTTCACCATACCAGTATTGCAAAGTAAAACATGTCATATTTTCCATATAGCTTAGTGCTAGCAGTGTGCTGCTGTTATCCTCTTGTTTGTATTAGTAGTTCAGCCGCTGCAGCATGCACCTGTGTACTTATTTTGTAAAATTTTTGCTTTAACCCCTTAAGGACACATGACGTACTGGAACGTCATGTGTCCGCTCCCGATCTATAACGCGGGGCCACGGCTATTAACCCTTTAGACGCGGCATTCAAAGTTGAATGCCGCATCTAAAGTGAAACTGAAACCATGCTGGTTAGCTCAGTGGGCTGTTCGGGATAGCCGTGGCGAAATCGCAGCATCCCGAACAGCTTACAGGACAGCCGGAGGGTCCCTACTTGCCTCCTCGCTGTCCGATCGCCGAATGACTGCTCAGTGCCTGAGATCCAGGCATGAGCAGTCAAGCGGCAGAATCATCGATCACTGGTTTCTTATGAGAAACCAGTGATCAATGTGAAAGATCAGTGTGTGCAGTGTTATAGGTCCCTATGGGAGCTATAACACTGCAAAAAAAAAAGTGAAAAAAAAGTGAATAAATATCATTTAACCCCTTCCCTATTAAAAGTTTGTATCACCCCCCTTTTCCCATAAAAAAAAAACACAGTGTAAATAAAAATAAACATATATGGTATCACCGCGTGTGGAAATGTCCGAATTATAAAAATATATTGTTAATTAAACCACACGGTCAATGGCGTGCGCGCAAAACAATTCCAAAGTCCAAAATAGTGCATTTTTGGTCACTTTTTATATCAATAAGTCCCATCAATGCAAAAATGGTACCGTTAAAAACTTCAGATCATGGCGCAAAAAATGAGCCCTCATACTGCCCCATACACGGAAAAATAAAAAAGTTATAGGGGTCAGAAATGACAATTTTAAACATATAAATTTTCCTGCATGAAGTTATGATTTTTTCCAGAAGTACGACAAAATCAAACCTATATAAGTAGGGTATCATTTTAACCGTATGGACCTACAGAATAAGTATGAGGTGTAATTTTTACTGAAAAATGTACTACGTAGAAACGGAAGCCCCCAAAATTTACAAAACAGCGTTTTTTTTTGCAATTTTGTCTCACAATGATTTTTTTTCCGTTTCACCGTAGATTTTTGGGCACAATGACTGACGTCATTACAAAGTAGAATTGGTGGCGCAAAAAATAAGCCATCACATGGATTTTTAGGTGCAAAAAGTTATGATTTTTTAAAGGCAAGGAGCAAAAAATGAAAATGCAAAAACGGAAAAAAACCCGGTCCTTAAGGGGTTATATATATATATATATATATATATATATATATATATATAAATATATATATATATCAAAATGTAATAGTATACCATCAACCTGAACAGTTCCCAAGCAGCCATTCTAGCTCTGGTACAACTTTCTTACTATAATATAATTTTATGGGGGAGATTTATCAAAACCTGCCAGAGAAAAGGTTGCTGAGTTGCCCATAGCAACCAATCAGATTGCTTCTTTCATTTTTCACAGGCCTTTTCAAAAATGAAAGAAGCGATCTGATTGGTTGCTATGGACAGCTCCGCAAGTATTACTCTGGACAGGTTTTGATGAATCTTCCTCTATGTGTTTTTTTTAACCATAGTTTATACAATTGTGGTACAATACTGTGGTAAAAATTGTTGTAAAATTAGCAAAACTACTGTAAAGTAGAAGCAGAACTGTGTGTTAAAGGGGTACTCTGCCCCTAGACATCTTATCGCCTATCCAGCGACGGTACCTCCGCGCTCTCTGTGCAGCACCCGGTGTTCATTTAGCATGCTGGGTGTGGACGGCAGGGGTCGTGATGTCATGGCCGTGCCCCTCGTGACGTCATGCCAAATCCCCCTCAATGCAAGTCTATGTTTTTTTTTATCCAGAGACACTGTAATCTGTGAAAAAATGATAAAATATATCAGTTTGGAAATTATAATAAGGCTCTTTCTAATGTCATGGATACCTTAATACTTTTGTGCCCCCTTCTACCTGTCCAGTTTGCAGCCTGCTTCACAGTACAGATAGGGTGGTTCTGCCTCAGGGAACACATGTGACCACCAGAAAACTACATTTCCCACCTGCATATTATATCAGCTCTGTGCTCTGGCCCTGCCCTTTCCTCCCCTGTGTGCTCCTAAAGTCACCAAACCTCTAGTGCACCTGACAAATGTAGCAGCAAATAGGAGACACAATGATAAATCACATAACCCTACAGGTCTGTCACAGCTCCTGTGCTGTGCTGTGTCTGTAGTGAAAGTCTGTTTGCAGACGGTACCCAGCTTTCCCAGTCCCCTCACTGCCTGTCTCTATGTTTTCTTTATTTCTGACCCAGCACCTGTGATGTATATACAGTATGAGTGTCTATTTTATGTATATACATTGCAGTATGTGGGAAAGGCAGTTGTATAAGCTTGTTGCATCTTATCTTTGTGAAATCTGTTTTTATTGATCTAGAGAATAAACAAACAGAGCAATAATAAAGCAGAGACCTATATGCAGATAAGCAATCAAAGCAAAATAAACACTTTGTAAACAGGGGTGGGGGATAGTAAGTACAGGTTCATACAGTATAGTCAAAATGTTCAGGCCAGTGCATTTGGTCAAGTCAAAGTGGGGTAGAGAATAGCGGGTGGATGGGAGGCGATTATTATAGGAGTCGAGTTGTTGCAAGGACCAACTCATCGGAGACTAGAAAAGCTGGATCCCAATAGTAAAACAGAGGTCACCAGCTCCTACACTGTGTAAACATATATATCTGGGAAAAAATAGGTATATGTGGATCTTCTTGATTTTTTTGACTGAGTGACTAAAATAATAGATGGTGGAGGGGAAGTAGACATCGCATATCCAGATTTTAGTAAGGCTTTTGACACTGTCCCACATAGAAGACTTATCAATAAACTACAGTCATTGAGCTTGGACTCCAATATTGTTGAGTAGATTAGGCAGTGGCTGAGTGAACACAGAGGGTTGTAGTCAATGGAGTATATTCTGAGCATGGTCTTGTTACCAGTGGGGTACCTTAGCGTTCTGTACTGGGACCAATTTTGTTTAATATCTTCATTAGTGATATCGCAAAAAGGTCTTGATGGTAAGGTATGTCTTTTTGCTGATGACACAAAGATATGTAACAGGGTTGATGTTCCTGGAGTCTTCCGAGACAGAGACATAATTTCATAATAGGGAGACTGTGACTAGTGATAACTAAGAGTAATGGGTATTAGAGTACTGTGATTTGTCCTAATGTTTCCTAACGGTAATGTGTAGTAGAGTGGAGCTACCCGTGCTTACCCATGGACACTTAACCTAAAAATGGCAAAATAAAGAACGAAAATCACAGCTGATCTCATTCTCTGATTGTGTAGTCTAAAGAAAACATGCAAAGCTCAAATGTTCATTAAGCCACGTGAGGGCCATCATTTGGAAATTATAGATCCATCTAGTTTCTTTCTAAGGGACCAATTTATCCCAACCTGGTCCCATACTTGCTGAGCAGCAAGGCATGCACTGAGTGAGCAGACCACGATTTTAAGTTCGTCAACAAAACTGGATGCGATCCAAAAATGAGCCGTCCGGAGTCACTATCTGACTCCGTTCGGCTCATTCTCATGAATGGGATGCAGTGCAGATAAGGTAGGGGTACGGCAGGGGCCAGTTTCTAAATTTCCCTGCCAAAGCGGGCAGCTGAGTTGCAGAAACGTGAGTCTCTAAGTACAGAGTATGCCAGGTTGCTCAGCAAACACTAGGCCCAATGAATATGAGTAAGTGACGATGCAAATATAGCGTTATGCATTTACAATATTGCCAATTCCTTCTGAGCACCGAACACATTTGCTGGGTTGGGCGCTCTTCACTTGGCCTAATGAATGTGAAGACTGTATGCCCTGCTGCTTAGTGTACAGAAGAAACCATAAACTGTACTATACCAATATAGTTTTTTGGGGGATATTATCTGGCCCTCTCCTATCAGTTCAGGTTAAAGCATAGTATGTTATTCCAAAATATAACAGATTTTTTTTAATTGACTGAACAGGCATTGTTCAAACAATCAGAAGCCCCCTGAAGATCCACTAGAAAGCAAGATAATTAAACAAAATGTAAAAAAAAAAAAATGTAATCCCTTGGGGACGGAGCCCATTATGACCCTAAGGACGGGAGCATTTTTTGCAAATCTGACCACTGTCACTTTAAGCATTAATAACTCTGGGATGCTTTTACTTATAAATTTGATTCAGAGATTGTTTTTTCGGGACATATTCTAATTTATGGTAGTGGTAAATTTTTGTCGATACTTGCATCATTTCTTGGTGAAAAATTAGTAAATTTGATGAAAAATTTGAATATTTTGCATTTTTCTAACTTTGAAGCTCTCTGCTTGTAAGGAAAATAGACATTCCAAATAAATTATGTATTGATTGACAAATACAATATGTCTACTTTATATTTGCATCATAAAGTTGACATGTTTTTACTTTTGGAAGACATCAGAGGGCTTCAAAGTTCAGCAGCAATTTTCCAATTTTCCACAAAATTTTCAAAATCGGAATTTTTCAGGGACCAGTTCAGTTTTGAAGTAGATTTGAAGGGCCGTCAAATGAGAAATACCCCACAAATGATCCAATAATAAAAACTGCACCCCTCAAAGTATCCAAAATGACATTCAGTAAGTTTGTTAACCCTTTAGGTGTTTCACAGGAATAGCAGCAAAGTGAAGGAGAAAATTCAAAATCTTCATTTTTTACACTTGCATGTTCTCGTAGACCCAGTTTTTGAATTTTTACAAGTGGTAATAGGAGAAAAAGCCCCCCAAAATTTGTAACCCAATTTCTCTTGAGTAAGGAAATACCTCATATGTGTATGTCAAGATTTCGGCGGGTGCAGTAGAGGGCTAAGAAGGGAAGGAGCAACAATGGGATTTTGGAGAGTGAATTTTGCTAAAATGGTTTTTGGGGGGCATGTCACATTTAGGAAGCCCTTATGGAGCCAGAACAGCAGAAAACCCCACATGGCATACTATTTTGGAAACTACAACCTTCAAGGCAAGTAACAAGGGGTCCAGTGAGCCTTAACACCACGCAGGTGTTGACAACTTTTCGTTAAAATCGAATGTGTAAATGAAAAAAAAAAATTTCACTAAAGTGCAGTTTTTTCCCCAAATAAATTTTTTTTACAAAAGGTTATGGGAGAGAATGCCCCCCAAAATTTGTAACCCCATCTCTTCTGAGTATGGAAATACCCCATGTTAGGACACAAAATGCTCTGCGGGCGAACTACAATGCTCAGAAGAGAAGGAGCGCCATTGAGCTTTTGGAAAGAGAATTCGTTTGGAAATGGTAGTCAGCGGCCAGGTGCGTTTACAAAGCCCCCTGTGGTGCCAGAACAGTGGATCTCCCCCACATGTGACCCCATTTTGGAAATTGCACCCCTCACAGAATTTAATAATGGGTGTAGTGAGTATTTACACCCCACTGGCGTTTGACAGATCTTTGGAACAGTGGACTGTTCAAATGAAAAATAAAATTTTTCATTTTCACGGACCACTGTTCCAAAAATCTGTCAGACACATGTGGGGCGTAAATTCTCACTGACCCCTTAATGCACTACATGAGGGGTGTAGTTTCCAAAATGGGGTCACATGTGGGGGGAGGTCCATTTTTCTTGCACTATGGGGGCTTTGTAAACACACGTGGCCTTCAATTCCGGACACATTTTCTCTTCAAAATCCCAATGGCGCTCCTTCTCTTCTGAGCATTGCAGTGCGCCTGCCGAGCACTTTACATCCACATATGAGGTATGTTCTTACTCAGAAGAAATGGGGTTACAAATTTGGGGGGGGGCTTTTTTCCTATTTTCCCTTGTGAAAATGAAAAATGTAGGGTAACACCTGTGGGGTGTTCAGGCTCACTATACCCCTTATTACGTTCCGTGGGGGGGGGGGGGTAGTTTACAAAATGGGGTCACATGTGGGTATTTATGTTTT
This sequence comes from Hyla sarda, assembly GCF_029499605.1. Lineage (NCBI taxonomy): Eukaryota > Metazoa > Chordata > Amphibia > Anura > Hylidae > Hyla > Hyla sarda. Next base: position 230,125,681 of record NC_079192.1, read on the forward strand.
TGGGCTTATGTCAGAACCACTGTAAAATCAGCCACCCCTGTGCAAATTACCAATTTAGGCCTCAAATGTGCATGGTGCACTCTCACTCCTGAGCCTTGTTGTGTGCCTGCAGAGCGTTTTACGCCCACATATGGGGTATTTCCGTACTCAGGAGAAATTGCGTTACTAATTTTTGGGGGCTTTTTTTTTTCCTTTTACTGCTTGTGAAAATAAAAAGTATGGGGCAACACCAGCATGTTAGTGTAAACATTTTTTTTTTACACTAACAGGCTGGTGTAGCCCCCAACTTTTCCTTTTCATTAGGGGCAAAAGGAGAAAAAGCCCCCCAAAATTTGTAGTGCAATTTCTCCTGATTATGGAAATACCCCATATGTGGCCCTAAACTGTTTCCTTGAAATACGACAGGGCTCCAAAATGAGAGAGCACCATGCACATTTGAGGACTAAATTAGGAATTGCATAGGGGTGGACATAGGGGTATTCTACGCCAGTGATTCCCAAACAGGGTGCCTCCAGCTGTTGCTTAACTCCTAGCATGCCTGGACAGTCAGTGGCTGTCCAGAAATGCTGGGAGTTGTTGTTTTGCAACAGCTGGAGGCTCCGTTTTGGAAACACTGCCGTATAATACACTTTTCATTTTTATTGGGGGGACAGTGTAAGGGGGTGTATATGTAATGTTTTACCCTTTATTTTGTGTTAGTGTAGTGTAGTGTTTTTAGGGTACATTTGCACTGGCCTGTTATGGTGAGTTTCCCGCTAGGAGTTTGAGCTGCGGCGAAAAATTTGCTGCAGACCAAACTTGAAACAGGAAACTTACTGTAAACCTGCCTGTGTGAATGTACCCTGCACGTTCACATGGGGGGGGTCAAACCTCCAGCTGTTTCAAAACCACAACTCCCAGCATGTGCATGCTGGGAGTTGTACTTTTGCAACAGCTTGAGGCACACTGGTTGGAAAACCTTCAGTTAGGTTCTGTTACCTAACTCAGTATTTTCCAACCAGTGTGCCTCCAGCTGTTGCAAAACTTCAACTCCCAGCATGTACTGACATACCGTGCATGCTGGGAGTTGTACTTTTTCAAAAGCTGGAGGCACACTGGTTGGAAAACCTTCAGTTAGGTTCTGTTACCTAACTCAGAATTTTCCAACCAGTGTGCCTCCAGCTGTTGCAAAACTACAACTCCCAGCATGTACTAATCGCCGAAGGGCATGCTGGGAGATGTAGTTATGCAACAGCTCGAGGTTACACAACTACAACTCCCAGCATGCTGAGACAACTGTTTGCTGTTTTGGCATGCTGGGATTTGCAGTTTTGCAACATCTGGAGGGCTACAGATTATAGACCACTGCACAGTGATGTCCAAACTGTGACCCTCCAGATGTTGCAAAACTACAAATCCCAGCATGCCCAGACAGCAAAGAGCTGTTTGAGCATGCTAGGAGTTGTAGTTTTGCAAGATCTGGAGGGATACAGTTTAAAGACCACTGTATAGTGGTCTCAAACTGCAGCCCTCCAGCTGTTGCAAAACGACATATTCCAGCATGCACAAACAGCTGTCTGGGCATGCTGGGAGTTGTAGTTTTGCAACATCTGGAGGACTACAGTCTCGGACTGTAGCCCTCCAGATGTTGCTAGGCAACTTACCAGCTTCCGTAGGATTCTGGGAGCCGTCCTCTTCTGCCGCACGCCGTCGCCGCCCGCCGATCTCCGTCGCCGCCCGCCGATCACCGTTGCCTGCAGCCTCCGGAGGGGTAAGTGGACCTTTGGTGTTCGGTCCCCTTCATTTCCCCGTTCTGCCCCACCTATTGTGGGTGGGCAGGACGGGGAAAACGAAAGTAAACCCCTCCGCCCCCGATCTGCTATTGGTGGTCGCGTCTAGACCACCAATAGCATTGATACGAGGGGTGGCACCCCTGCCACCTCACTCCTATGCCTTCAGGGGGATCGTAGTTGTCTTAGACAACTGCAATCCCCCTTATATTCCGGGTCACCATAGACCTGTAATGACCCGGAATCGGCACAAATCGCAAGTGTGAATTCACTTGCTCCGATCGCCAACATGGGGGGGTCTAATGACCCCCCTGGGCATTTGCACGGTTGCCTGCTGATAGATATCAGCAGTCACCCTGGTCCGGTCCCCGCCCGGTGCGCGGCAGGGACCGAAATTCCCTTGGGCGTATGGATACGCCCTTCGTCCTTAAGTACCAGGACGCAAGGGCATATGCATACGCCCTTCGTCCCCAACAGGTTAATGTAGGGGAGCCTTAGTTGATTTTACAACTGTCAAAACCTCCTGCAGCCACATCACATACTGCATACTGTATAAAAAGCAGTCTGCTGTTCAAAATTGTTCATATATTACATTCAGAACATTCAGTTTACTTTTTCATTTCAAACAGGTGCAGATGCTGTATATACAAATATAATAGCATCTTAGATTAGACAATCATTGTGACAAAAGGGATAATAATCAGCATAAATCCTATTGTATCGAACACATTTTATACTATTTTATTAAAACACAACAAAAAATTATTCATAAAAAAACATGTTTACTTTTACATATTTCAAAAGGTTAGATAATAAGAACTTAAGTCCAAGTCCAAGTCTTACCAAAAAAGTTATTCATACTTAAATGGCTATTAAATCAGTTTCCAGGAATTTCCATAAGGGGTGATTGAGCATCCTACTTCTTAGTATATGAGCTTGAAATAGGCACATATATCAGATAATGGGTTTATGCTGTTAAAATACATTGTATAAAGGGAGTACTGTGGCTGGTACTGAAATTTTAGAAAGCACAACATGCAACTGAATATTCAATAAATGAAATGGTTAATTTACATCGTTTTCCTTTTTACACAATGCAATTATTGCATTTTTTCAAAATTACATTTTATGCTTTTTAATATACATTAAGCTATGTAAAATCTAAATAATTCAAGATGCTCTTAATTATATACCATAAAACAGTATGATTAAAAGTAAAGCAGAGTTCAAAAAAAGTAATTTAAGAGAATACACTCGAAAAGAATCTCTAACCACTGAAGCTTAAAACATTTCTAAAGCTAAGCAGAATAAGCAAACACATGGTAGACTCATAAGTCAACACATGGTGGGAAAATATGCTTCAGTTATAGGTCATAGAACAGTCACAAGTGTAAAAAAGCAATTATGAAGAAAAAAAAAGCCAGTGCAAAATTATGCAATTTATGAATTTATTCACATGATCAAAAAATGCAATGCACAATGTAGCTTAAATGAAAGAACATACGTTCTATAAAGATTTTTTCTAGTACATTTACAAATGTGCAGACGATTTAAATAGAAATTGATGCTTAAATCAAAAATCTGTTCAAAGTATAATTAAAATTGGCAATGGAATTATAAAATGTCTTTGATATCCTGCAATAAAGTGCTGACCAGTAAAAACGAGTCAAACTATGCCGTGAAATCATTTCCATTTTAAAGAGTGTTTTCAAAAAGTTACTTATGTGATTACAAGTTTTACAAAGTTGTATTGCATCACCGATAGGCGTTTACAGAGATTTATGATACTTCTATATGCTTTCAATTTCATATGGGGGGACATTTATCAATGTTTTCTTATGTATTCCTTTTTTTAGTTATTTTTTTCTTACAATTTTTTTTTGCTTATGTGCGACTTACTTATCAACTGCTTTCAGCCTGTTGATAAATTTCTTTCATGTATGCAATTTTTTTTTTTTGCTTCGGTAGTGGCTTTTTCTGCTCCATGTCTGAGTGTGATACGATTCTGACAAGTCTGTGTGAGTGTCTGATTTAGCAAAGCTAGAATCATGATGAATTGTATATAGAATAGTAATGGCTCTTGTTCTCTATGAAATTGTATAAAAATAAGGGTTACTTAAGTTCAGAATAAAGAGTTCCATATCTTATCTGCACATGAGGAGGATGGATGGTGATTGGTTTAACAGTACTGTTCACACGCCACCCCTTCTGGTAAACAACTACTGGGCATGCGTGATATGTCCCACTTATATAACATGTTGTGTAAGAAAGCGCATAACCGTAAGCGCGCACAAACAAGACTTAACCCTAACTAGTAGCACACGTGATCACCACGTGAATGCGCAGTGGGTACGTGAACCAATTATTGAGCATATACAGGACTGCACAAGGCATGGTAAATCAGGGACAAAAACTCTGGTAACTCCACAAATCAATGGGATTTCCAGCCACAGCGGACGCATTGTGTGATTCAGACATAGACGGGTACCTCCTACGATCGATGATGAGTCCCCCGATCACGGAGTGATGATACAATATCCGGTAAATATCAGAAACGTAATTATCCTTGGAATCCTTGATATCGTGTTGTTGGTCGCTTCTGGAAGTGAAGGAACCACGCCTGGAATTCGGGTTACCGACACAGGAAATTTGACGACACAATGTTCTTACCTGTGCCAATGGTTCGGACATTACAGGCCGACCCGCTTGGGGTCAATTCCTGATCTTTGCAAATATAAACACTGCACGATTAGACTCGAGACATATCAAAAGACTCCCTTCTACTTGTGAGAGGGTTGGACAACATGCACAAAAAACTATTATTCATGCCCACGTGATGTTCCCTTCGACTAAAAACTGTCCTATGAGTCGAGTGAAAAGGGCATGGTATGATACGTTGTTGGGGGGATATGGAACTATCACAGGGACGTTAAATGGCTTTGATATTGAAACTTTAGCAAATAGATTGCACAGTGCTGGTAGTAAGATTAATGATGCCCTGACTTTGCAAGCTCGGTGGATGCCCACAATTTGGACACCATTGAGAATGCAGGTCAGAGAAGATGAAATAATTCTCAATTTAGTTAATGCTTCAAATCATTTTAATTTAGGGTTTGATAAAAAAGTAATTGAATTTATAAATTGGACTATCTGTTCATTGCAAACCATTTACCAGCAACAGCAAAAGTCGACATTCCAGACGATGTTGATGACTGGGAATGAACAAGTGTTGAGGACCGTTTTCAATGTTTCAATTCCATCCACGAATTGGTTGCATTTAGAGCCTCAGAAAATGGTTTGTAATGAAACAGTTTGTTCTGGAATGATATCATGTATAATGTCACTAAATCAAGTATTATGTGTAAATTTGTGGTATTGCCTTTACTAGTGGGACCACCCAATCAGCAGCATTTTTGGGTCCCGCAGTTTAAAGGTCAATATGTGGGTGAACAAAATAAGACTCATGATCTAACATTTTGTGATTCTACTGTAGAAGCAAAAATATGTAAGTTGCAGTCTTCTGTCTATGAACCTTGTTTATTACAGAACACTGTAAATCAATGTGAGTGGGTCGTTATGCCCATAGACTACCGATGGATGGTAGAAATTGAACCACAGCTGGTCTGTATGGCAACAAACATACCCGCTGTTCAAAAAATGAAGGTGCCTTTCTCTGGATGCTTACACAACGTCTCGGCATTAACATGGGAGAATGAAACATTTGTGTTATCACGAGACAAATTTGTGTCCGCAAATGTAAATTGGAGTCCAGAATACTTAAATGTACCAAATTAGGATTTCAATTTAACTCAACTGCACAAATTACTCGATGATTCTAATGAAGTGAAAAAATTGATTGCACAATTGAATAGGAGTGTGAATATGCACATGCTCGGTACTACTGTGGTGGCAGGAAAATTGGTGAAGGTGCCACCTCCCATCATTGGTGGGATGTGTTTATGGGATGGTCGCCTTCCGCGACTCAAGCCCTGAACTTCTTTATCCATCCTCTTCTAGTGGTGATTAGTGTAGCTCGCAAATATTCGCAATGCAAATTTTATTCGCGAATATTCGCGAATATAGCACTATATATTCGTAATTACGAATATTCTTTTTTTTTTTAACTTAATTTTTTTTTTCACAGTACACATCACAGTGATCATCCCTTTCTGCTTCCAGCTTGTGTGGTGTAAAGAAGGCTCTAATACTACTGTGTGAGACCGGTGTGCGAATTTTCGCATATGCGAATTTTCGCTTATGTTAATTAAGGTATATGCTAATTTTCGCATATGTTAATTTTCGCACATGCGAACATAAATCGAGAATATTACGAATATGCGAATATTCGCGAATATATTACGAATATTCATCCATATATTCGCGAATATTCACGAATTCGAATATGGCCTATGCCGCTCAACACTAGTGGTGATGTGCATAGTGGTAATTTTATCTGTATGGAATTGTTATATGGCCTACAGAATATGCTGTAAAAAGCAAAAGGTTGTTATGGTTTCATATGTGAACAAGAGTCATTAAGGACCGATTGTGATACGATTCTGACAAGTCTGTGTGAGTGTCTGATTTAGCATAACTAGAATCATGATGAATTGTATATAGAATAGTAATGGCTCTTGTTCTCTATGAAATTGTATAAAAATAAGGGTTACTTAAGTTCAGAATAAAGAGTTCCATATCTTATCTGCACATGAGGAGGATGGATGGTGATTGGTTTAACAGTACTGTTCACACGCCACCCCTTCTGGTAAACAACTACTGGGCATGCGTGATATGTCCCACTTATATAACATGTTTTGTAAGAAAGCGCATAACCGTAAGCGCGCACAAACAAGACTTAACCCTAACTAGTAACACATGTGATCACCACGTGAATGCGCAGTGGGTACGTGAACCAATTATTGAGCATATACAGGACTGCGCAAGGCGTGGTAAATCAGGGACAAAAACTCTGGTAACTCCCCAAATCAATGGGATTTCCAGCCACAGCGGACGCATTGTGTGATGCAGACATAGACGGGTACCTCCTACGATCGATGATGAGTCTCCCGATCACGGAGTGATGATACAATATCCGGTAAATATCAGAAACGTAATTATCCTTGGAATCCTTGGTATCGTGTTGTTGGTCACTTCTGGAAGTGAAGGAACCACGCCTGGAATTTGAGTTACCGACACAGGAAATTTGACGACACAATGGGGATGGAAAAAGGCCAACATCAAGCGGAGTCAAGATCCAATTTGATTTGGCAACTCTTAATGTTCTTACCTGTGCCAATTGTTCGGACATTACAGGCCGACCCGCTTGGGGTCAATTCCTGATCTTTGCAAATATAAACACTGCACGATTAGACTCGGGACATATCAAAAGACTCCCTTCTACTTGTGAGAGGGTTGGACAACATGCACAAAAAACTATTATTCATGCCCACGTGATGTTCCCTTCGACTAAAAACTGTCCTATGAGTCGAGTGAAAAGGGCATGGTATGATACGTTGTTGGGGGACAAACAAGACTTAACCCTAACTAGTAGCACACATGATCACCACGTGAATGCGCAGTGGGTACGTGAACCAATTATTGAGCATATACAGGACTGCGCAAGGCGTGGTAAATCAGGGACAAAAACTCTGGTAACTCCCCAAATCAATGGGATTTCCAGCCACAGCGGACGCATTGTGTGATGCAGACATAGACAGGTACCTCCTACGATCGATGATGAGTCCCCCGATCACGGAGTGATGATACAATATCCGATAAATGTATTGATTCTTACTTCCATGATTTATTGTTTATATTTCATTATGTTTAGATTTTAGCAAATAGGTAAATAAAATATGTCTTTTGCTTAGAAGTGTGCCTGTTTTGTATAACAGTGAGCGTTTTGAGGAGTTTCAAACTAGTTAGCAAGACACTGAGCTGGAATAAATTTAGTAGGTTTTTTCATGTAATTCCACTTTTTTGCGATTTTTGCACTTGATAAATCTCTGACCACTGCAAGTCAAAAATCACTTTTTGCTTTGGTAAGCAAGATTTTTATGTTTTGCTTAGAACACTGCACAATCAAAAAGTCGCAGAAAAAAGAGAGTAGTCACAAGTATGACTTTTTTGCGACAATTTTATGCAAAAAAAAAACCTACTAAATGCTTTGATAAATGTCCCCCATGGAGGGTAACCCCTTAAAGGGGTATTCTGGCTTTAGACATTTTATCCCCTATTTTATGCCTGATTGCGGAGAGCCCGCCGTTGGGATCCCTCGCGATCTTCCTGAAGCCACCCCCACGTGACACTCATATCATGCCCCCTCTCTTTATGTCTATGGGGCATGGCGCTAAGTCACATCTTCAGTACTAAAAACTTCCGGTTTCCGAGCCTGGAGATGCAGCTCCGCACATAATGCGGGTGCTTCAGGGAGATTGCGGAGGGTCCCAGCGGCGGGCTCTCCATGATCAGACATCTTATTCCCTATTCTTTGGATAGGGGTAAAATGTCTAAAACCAAAATACCCCTTTCAGGATGCAGGGTTTTTCTGTCTTTGCACTTTAGTTTTTCCTCATCACCGTCTCAAATCAGAACGCTTTCAATTTTGCACCTACAGACCCATATGAGGGCTTATTTTTTGCACCACCAATTTTACTTTGTAATACCATCAATCATTTCCCCACAAAATTTACGACAAAACACGAAAAAAAATATTTGTGGGGCAAAATTGGGACAAAAAAATGCCATTTTGTAAACTTTTGGGGCTTCCGATTCTATGCAGTGCACTTTTTGGTAAAAATTACACCATGGGGGAGATTCTGCACCCCAAAAAAATCTATTTTGCGTCAAAATGTTGGCGTAAAAAGTATCGACCGCATTTTCAAACGGCTTTGTGCCGTGCTTTACACTGTTCAAGTCAGTTTTGTAAAAGTGGGCATGTCCATGTATATTGTTGGCTTTTCATGATATTTTCAAAGGGGTGAGAGTCCAGTTTACATTTCACACCAGCTTTTTGATAGTGTAGAAATCACAGAAATGGTTGCAGTTTTATTGTTTTATTTTATTTTCCTTAGTTTTTTGGGGAAAAGGTGTTATTTAAGTTATTATAAAAAAAAGAATTATTATTGAAACATGTTATTACATTTTTTTTTTATAATTTTTTTTTTCCTTGGTCACTACACCTGCACTCACATTTAAGATCAGAAATGTTTTATTTATACAGTTATCGCTTGTCTGGACACTAGTAACCATGGAATATTTCATGAGATGTTTCTGACAGAATTTTCTGGGATGTAAAATTTGGCGCAAAAATCAGAAATTTGGTGCAAAAAATCCAATATGGCTGCAAAAAAAATTGGTGTGAAAAAAAACAAAAGTGGCGCAAAAATGAATATTCACATATTTTCAAAGCAGCACAAGAGACCTTTGAAAATGTGAGGAGAAAAAAATGGTGTGAATAATATCGCTGGAACAGAAATGACAGTAGTTTTTGAGAATCTCCCCCTATATCTTTATTCTGTAGATACATACAGTTACAAGGATATCTAATTTATATAGGTTTTATTTTATTTTACTAGATAAAAAAATTAGAACTGCATGCACCAAAATTAGTATGTGTAAAATTTTAACTTTTTTATTTTTCCCTATACAAGGATGTATGAGGGCTCATTTTTTATACCGTGATCTGACGTTTTTATTGGTACCATTTTTGTTTTGATTGGACTTTTTGATTGCTTTTTATAAATTTTTAGGGTATACAACACGCAATTTTGGACACCATTGACCGTGCGGTTTAACCCCTTAAGGATCGGCGTTTTTCGGTTTTTGCTCTTTCGTTTTTTCCTCCTTACCTATAAAAAAATCATAACTCTTTAAATTTTGCACCTAAAAATCTGTATTATGGCTTATTTTTTGCGCCACCAATTCTACTTTGTAATGATAGCAGTCATTTTACCCAAAAATCTACGGCAAAACGGGGGAAAAAATCATTGTGCGACAAAATTGAAAAAATACAGCCATTTTGTAACTTTTGGGGGCTTCCGTTTCTACGTAGTAAATTTTTTGGTAAAAATGACACCTTATCTTTATTCTCTAGGTCCATACGGTTAAAATGATACCCTACTTGTATAGGTTTGATTTTGTATTACTTCAGAATAAAATCCTAACTACATGCAGGAAAATTTATACGTTTAAAATTGTCATCTTCTGACCCCTATAACTTTTTTATTTTTCTGTGTTCAGGGCGCTATGAGGGTTCATTTTTTGCGCCGTGATCTGAAGTTTTTGTTGGTGCCATTTTTGCATTGATCTGACTTTTTGATCGCTTTTTATTTATCTTTTCATGATATACAAAGTGACCAAAAATACGCTATTTTGGACCTTGGAATTTTTTTGTGCATACGCCATTGACCGTGCGGTTTAATTAGTGGTATATATTTTTAATTCGGACATTTCCACACACGGCGATACCACATATGTTTATTTTTGTTTTTATTTACACAGTTTTTTTATTATTGGAAATGCCGGGTGATTCAAACTTTTATTAGGGGAAGGGATAATTCAAAGGGTTAATGATTTTTTTTTACACTTTTCTTTTGCAATATTATAGCCCCCATAGGCGGCAATAACATTGCATTTACTGATCTTTAACAGTGTTCAATACATCTCCATAAGGATGAATTGATCAGTGTTTTGGGCGATTGATTGCTCAAGCCTGGATCTCAGGCTTGAAGCATTCAATCGGCGATCGGACTGTGGGAAGGAAGGCAAGGAAGGTAAGCTGTTGTACGGCTGTTCGGGGATACCGCGGCGATACCGAACAGCTCCCTGAGCTAACCGGCACTTTTACTTTCACTTTTCGCCGCTTGGCTCAGCTTTGAGCGCGCGGCTAAAGGGTTAATAGCACGCGGCACTGCGATCAGTGCCGCCCGCTATTAGCAGCGGGTCCCGGCTTCACTATGACGCCGGGCCCGCCGTGATATGATGCGGGGTCACTGTGGGACCCCGCGGTATATCATGGGAGCGGGACCAAGGACGTACTCATACATCCTTGGTCCTTAAGGGGTTAATTAACATTATATTTTTATAGTTTGGACATTTATGCACGCGGTGATACCACATATGTTTATTTTAATTTTTGTTTACATATATTTTTTTTTATGGGAAAAGGTGGCTGATTCAAACTTTTAAATCACATTTATTCACTTTTTTAAAACTTTTTTTTACACTTTTTTAGCCCCCATAGGAGACTATTACATGCAAGCCTTTGATTGCATACATTGAACAATGCTATGCTGTAGCATAGCATTGATCAGTGTTATCTGCGCTCGATTGCTCAAGCCTGCTTCTCAGGCTTCGAGCAATAGGGCGACGATCGGACAGGGAGGAGCAAGGTAAGGTGCCTCCGACTGTCCTCTTAGCTGTTCGGGATACCACGACGATCCCGAACAGCTCCGCTAACCGGCAGTATTTTCTCAAGGTTTAGACGCTGTGATCAACTTTGATTGCAGCGTCTAAAGAGTTAATACCGGATATCAGCCCGATCGGCAATGTCCAGTATTAGCTGCGGGTCCTGGTTGCTGATAGCAACCGGGACTTGCCAGTTATGAAGCGAGCTCAGGTCCGGAGTGCGCTTCTCATAACGGCAGTCTGCACAGGATGTAAATACATGTCCTGTGTCCTTAAGGGGTTAAAGAATAGTGTCATGGTCCATCAGATGTCAATCTTCAGTGCTATTATTCCCTAGAAATATTGATCCTAAGTGATACTAAGCTTGTAATAAGGTGTTGTCTCAAACACCATTCACCAGAAGACTGTCTAGCCGCTTAACTGCTTAAAAAGTTCCTGTCATATCCCACAAATAAAAATGTTATAATGTTACTCAGTACCTAATCCTAATCTATCTACATATAATGTTTAGGTGTCTTGCACCTATATTTCTCTCAAAAATACCTTCTGTAATCACTTGACCCAGTTTGGTCCAAAGGGTTAAATGTTTCTAGTTTCTGGCTTAGCTTGTAGTTGCTGTGGGGACACCCTAGCCAATCCCCTCTATTGTTTCTTTATCCATTCACATCCCCTATTACATTCACACCCTGCTAATCCTGGGTTTTCAAAGCGTACCTAACAGATTGCACAACAAATATATAATAATATGTTACTCAGTACCTAATCCTGACCATGAACATCATTTTATATGGCTCTATCACCTATATTTCTTACAAACATACCTCTTAATGAGCTCACAGTATTAGAAATCCTCTTAGGGGAAGGGGAAATGTCCCTCCCTTGTGGTGGTGGGAGGTGATTGGTGTATGGTGGGTGGGGGATGTCCCTCCATTGTGGTGGTGGGAAGTGATTGGTGTGCCTGCTCTTGTCCATGACTCCTAGACAAGCTGACTGGTTAGTGTCCCAGTAGGTAAGGGGACCCCCAGTGATGGGATTTTCAGGAGCTGTTTCCTTTATTAAATATACAAAATATTATTACAAAACATGTTTAATTTTCATGAGTAACAGGATATAAAAAGCTTTTAGATCTGACAGTGCCAATTTAAGTTCATTCACTTGTTGCCGGTGAAAGAAATAACTTCTAAAGGCTAGCATTTTCTGTTATGTATTCTTATTCTGGCATTCTGACTTTGGCTGTGTTTTCTGGTTAACCCTTGGCTTATTGATTTGACATCTCTCTAGTTCTCTTTGTTCTGACCTCAAATTGTTCACTCTGATTTATCTGTTGATTTGTCTCTCTCTGTATTAGTTTGTGTGTTGTATTCCTTTGCTGCCTGGCATATCTGGGCAGGGAAGGAGTGCACACTATTCTTGCCCACTACCCCTATCCCTGCCTACTTACGTACCTGCCCTAGGTAGCGGTCCGTAACCACGATGACCATCCCTACTTTCAATAAGTGAGGTCAGTCCAGTCAAAATAATAAACTATAATGCAGACGGAGGTCAGGACACAGAATGGAATCACTCAGACTAACAGAAAAATAACTAAACATACACACAATAAGTCGCTGTCCACAGTCGGAGTCGATAACAAGAGGTAACAGATAAGCCAATCGCAAAGCCAGAAGAAGAGAATGGAGCCAAAGGGTCAAAATGCCATACATAACAGATACAATATAAATGCTAGCTAGGAGTACACAGAGCTCTATAGCAGGCAGCTTATATGGAGCCAGAACAGGTGCTCCAATCAAGGTCAGCTGACCAGTCTAGAGAGTCGGGCGTAACCCAGCAACAAGAAACAGCAAAGAACCTGTCAGAACCTGACACTACCCCTGTCTGTTTCCCCTGATCTAGCACTGTTTTTGTTTTTTGCTATTTTGACTTGACATCCCAGCACTTAGTTAGGAAGAGACCATGGAAGGACAGGGACTGTGGATAATTGCCGGACTGAGTCTGAGCGCTAGTCCCACCTATGTTTATTCCCTCTTCACTCAATTTGTTGTGAAACAAACATGTTTAGTACAGTGTCTGAGGAAGTGATACATGACTCAGGGATTCAAAAAACACCAAAAAGAGTCTCTGTCATACATCACCTTTTTGTAACTTTGATAAAAGATAGCAATACTGAAGTTTTCCTTCAGTGGAAGGGTACTAGAGCAAGCAAGTTTCACAGTGTATACTGTTAGACAGATATGAGCATGTTGCCAATCAGTAATAAAATATTGTGGAATCGTGCTTCTCAGCTGAGAAGCTGGATTTCCCAATATTTTCCTATTGAACTATACGGGCAGGCGGCCCACTTCTTCCAAGCTCCAGCTCTCTAGAATTTGGGCTATCTCCTGCATCTAATCTACTTGGTCTGTGTGGTGACTGAGCTGAGCTGCATTTTCTTCCTATGTTTCCAAGCCAATCAGTAAGCCTGCATTAAAGATCTGGAGTAACAAGGGTGATTGACAATCTTGAGAGGAGCATGCTGCTCACTGAGCTAGTAGTAAGTGGGATAGATACGGAGGGGGGAGAAATTGATTATGAGAACCAGGCAATTAATTGGGTTATTGAAGTTAAAAGAAGTGTATGGGTCTCTCAAGGCCCCCTTATGTTTCAAATGCCATGATCGGTATTGATAACTGCATCTGAAAGGTTAATAGTGGGTATCATTGTGATTGCTGATGCCTGCAATTAGCGGTGGGTCCCTAGACCAAGCACAAACCCATGAGGAGCTTGCTCCGTGAGTCCTTGGAAGAAAGAGCCATCCCCAGTGACTGAAATACTCATAGTCTATAGGATAGTCTATCCAGATATTTCTGTTTCAAGTTTATAAATATCAGAGAAAGAGCCATGTCTACTTCTAGTGTGTAACAAAGAGTAAAAATATGATAAATAGTAGAGGTACTAGATGTCTGCCAACACAAGTGTGAAGGACCTTCCAATAAATCAAATAATATAAGGAAAAGGGGAGTGACTTAAAACTAAACTTTTAATGCTTATGCAGCTAAGACAAATATATTAAAGTTCAGGTATATTAATGTTTGGCCAGGGATACTGATCCCTACGTCAATATGACGTATTGTACACAAACAGTTAAGACATAAACCATCAAAGCTGTCTATCGATCACCAAATAGTGACCCTGCTAAGTTATAGTAACTGCAATATGGGTCAACACATATGGTTTTGTTATGTACAGTGCCCAGCCCTATGCGTTTCAGTCAAACTTAATGACCTCATCAGGGGTTAAATACAATTCAATGCGCTCATACACATGTTCACCACTTCCACCAATAGATATCGTGAAAGGGAAATCACACAGGGTATGCGACCACCGATACAGTAGCGGTCCCACAATTAATGATACAGCTCTGCCAGACTCAGAGAAGACAATATTCCAGGTACGTCCAGTGGTTCATGTCCGGCGTCCTGTCTGTGTCTCGATGTGCGCGCCCACAGTGGCGGGGAGCCGTGCAGTTTAGCCGGCTATCAGCGCACATGTCCACATGTAACAAAGAGTCAAAAGAGCCCTTTATCTCCTGAACAAAATCAATAGTAGTATTGTAACATCAGAGGGAACGGCAGTTTGAATATTTTCCCATGGTAGTATAGTACCTGTATCAGAAGAAACTGGCGTAGTTTCCACACATCAAAAATGTATTCTGACATAATACTGTTCTGAGTTGCCCATAGCAACCAATCAGATAGCTTCTTTCAATTTTGATAAGGAAAAGGCCTCTGAAAAATGAAATAAGCTATCTGATAAGTTGCTATGGGCAACTGAGCTACTTTTCCTTTGGACAGGTTTTGATACATCCCCCCCACAGTTTATCATATGCTATACAGAGTCTCTTACCTCACCACAAGAAGTGATTAAATGTCTGAGTATCTTAGTAAAAGGGAGATTGTTTTAAGGTGGTAAAGAAGCTTGGAAAAACTCAATATTTTTATTAAATGAGTGCAGTCTTATAGTGAAAGGGAAGGTTCAACCATTTGACTAATTCTTGGGTGGTTTTCAGAAGGTGAAGCTTGTATAATGAATGAATATGAATAGAGATATTAGAGAGCATGGCCTACATTAATTCCTAAAAAACTTAAAGGGGTATTCCAGGCAAAAACTTTATTTTATATATCAACTGGCTCTGGAAAGTTAAACAGATTTGTAAATTACTTCTATTAAAAAATCTTAATCCTTCCAATAGTTATTAGCTTCTGAAGTTGAGTTGCTGTTTTCTGTCTAACTGCTTTTTGATGACTCACGTCCCAGGAGCTGTGCAGCTCCTATGGGGAAATTTTCCCATCATGCACAGCTCCCGGGACGTGACATCATCATTGAGCAGTTAGACAGAAAACTTCAGAAGCTAATAACTATTGGAAGGATTAAGATTTTTTAATAGAAGTAATTTACAAATCTGAATTCGGGTAGAAAACAGACATGGTGCACATCTACAATCTTGCATAATGATCTGATTGCTTCTCAGCATAATATCAAAAACTAACAGGTTGTTAGTATGCATTTTTGATCAAAAAGTACAAGCCCACTCGCCACGTCAAGGCCACCTATTTAGAGTGGGTCCCTAACGTCCCTAGCATAAAATGGCGCAGCATTGGGCGGCGACCACCACCGCTGCGACACCAGTGCCCACGGGGGGGAACGACCCACTGGCAGAGCGGCCCCAATGCCACTCAAACCAGTCTATGGGCCGCACCTCCCCGCAGACACAGCGCCACGGCAGCAACAGGCACCGCACAGCACCACACCAGTGTGAACAAGGTGTAATAGCTCACTTACCATGCTCTCCCAGTCAGACTGGGAGGCTGCTAGGAAAGAAATGGCCCTTGTGTAGCTAATTACTACTTATATAGGGTTGGGCTGAGGGGGTGGGGAAGAGTGCAGCACGTGTTCAAAAAAAAAAAAAAAGAAGGAGGGGATAGAAAACACAGTGTGAATTCGGGTAGAAAACAGACATGGTGCACATCTACAATCTTGTATAATGATCTGATTGCTTCTCAGCATAATATCAAAAACTAACAGGTTGTTAGTATACATTTTTGATCAAAAAGTACAAGCCCACTCGCCACGTCAAGGCCACCTATTTAGAGTGGGCCCCTAACGTCCCTAGCATAAAATGGTGCAGCATTGGGCGGCGACCACCACCGCTGCGACACCAGTGCCCACGGGGGGTAACGACCCACTGGCAGAGCAGCCCCAATGCCACTCAAACCAGTCTATGGGCCGCATCTCCCCGCAGACAGACAATTTACAAATCTGTTTAACTTTCCGGAGCCAGTTGATATATAAAAAAAAAGTTTTTGCCTGGAATACCCCTTTAAATGATTGGTTACAATCTTTATACCAAAGATTAAAACATGTTACATTTGTTTAAATGTTCTCACAATAAAAAAATATCTAATATAGGAACTATCTAGGTTACCATAATAGCTATTTCATTTGGGTCATGGTCAAGCAAACTTCTCTATGAAGACAATGGAAGATAAGTGAAGACAACACATAGAATTAGATTTTGTAGACATGCCTAATACTTATTTGGATATTTTAAGTGTTGTCAACTGTATAGTAATAAGCAGTCAGGAGGCCAGGTACTGTGAATTATTCACATACACATTTCTACATTGAAACATGTACTGTTTCTTTTTAAACATCCATTATTATATCAGAACACTGAAACCAATGCATGCTAATGAATTCTTCATTGAGAATCCTTGCCTGGCTTCACATTTATCACACATTGCTGCATTTGCTGATTAGGTAATTTGCATTCATTTTAACCAGGATAATTATGAAACTTTAAAATGTCAATCATGTTCAAAGTAAACAAATACAATTTCTAACTGACCTTTGTGTAAGCAATTTAGACAGATAAAAAATTTAACATATTTAGAAAATCAACTAAATTGCAAACATTACAGTAAACATTGTAACTCATATTAACCAAGACTCATACTGCAAGATATATTTAAGATCCATACTATGAGAAATATTAAAAATGTCACAAAAATAGTAAAACAAAATAATCAAATGGATTCCTGTGATATAATGTTGATGGAATATACGTACAGTAGTATGACATCAATGTGGAACTGCCAGACGTCCTGATATTACTTGGAAAACTATTATAAATGTTGTACATTACTTGGGTTCAGCCGAGACAGCCCTACTGAACCTTGTCCAAGGGAGTTCTTCTGTGGGCGAGTACGCTATCCAGTTCCGCACCCTCGCCTCTGAGCTATCCTGGAATAATGAGGCCCTCTGCGCGACCTTCAAGAAAGGATTATCCAGTCACATCAAAGATGTGCTGGCCGCACAAGAAATTCCTGCTACCCTATCTGAACTTATCCAGTTGGCCACCCGCATTGATATGCATTTTTCTGAAAGACGCCAGGAGCTCCGCCAGGAAAAGGACCTTTATCACTGGGTACCTCTCTCCCAGAATCCTCTTCAATCTACTCCTGTGCCTCCCGCCGAGGAGGCTATGCAAGTGGATCGGTCTCGGCTGACCCAAGAAGAGAGGTCTTGTCGCAGAGATGAAAATGTATGCCTGTACTGCGCTAGTACCGAACATTTCCTAGTGGACTGTCCTGTTCGTCCTCCGCATCTGGGAAACGCACGCACCCTGTTCACGTGGGAGTGGCGTCTCTTGGTGTAAATTTTGCCTCTTCACGTCTGACTGTACCTGTGCGGATTTCTCCTTCCGCCAACTCCTCCTTCTCAGCAGTGGCCTTCTTGGACTCAGGTTCTGCAGGAAACTTTATTTTGGCCTCTTTCGTTAATAGGTTCAGTATCCCAGTAACCCGTCTCATCAAACCGCTCTATATCTCTTCTGTTAACGGAGAAAAATTGGACTGCACTGTGCGCTACCGCACTGAACCCCTGCTCATGAGCATTGGACTTCACCATGAAAAAATTGAATTTTTCGTTCTGCCTAACTGCACTTCTGAAGTTCTTCTCGGCCTGCCGTGGCTCCAACGTCATGCTCCTACCCTCGACTGGACCTCCGGGGAGATCAAAAATTGGGGTCCTTCTTGTCACAAACGATGCCTCACATCTGCTCCCACTTGTCTAACTCCTGAGGTTCCACCTTTACCGGGCCCTCCCAAGGCTTACCAGGACTTTTCTGATGTTTTCTGCAAAAAGCAAGCAGAGATCTTACCTCCTCATAGCCTCCTTCCTGGTACCAATCTGCCCTGTGGCAAGATTCACCCTCTGCCCGCCTCCCCATTCCCACTTCTTCTGGAGTTCCTGCCGTAGATGAAGTAACCCGGGACTTCTCCATTATCTGGAAGGAGACTCAAGAGTAGCTCCCACTGGCCTCGTCTCGTATGAAGAGACATGCAGATAAAAAGAGGGGGAGACCTAAGGGCCCCCCCCTTAGGTCTCCCCCTCTTTTTATCTGTTACGCCGAGCGCTCCGGGTCCCTGCTCCTCCCCGGAGCACTCACGGCGTTCTCCTCTCTGCAGCACCCCGGTCAGACCCGCTGACCGGGAGCGCTGCACTGTCACTGCCGGCGGGGATGCGATCCGCGTAGCGGGACGCGCCCGCCAGTGGTTCGCATCCCAATCTACTCACCTGTCCCGTTCCCCGGCTGTCACGTCCCGGCGCGCGCGGCCCAGCTCTCTAGGGTGCACGCGCGCCGGCTCTCTGAGATTTAAAGGGCCAATGCACCACTAATTGGTGCCTGGCCCAATCAGTGTCAATTAACTTCCCTGCTCCATGTGTATAAAAACCCACTTCCCCTTCCTGTCCTGGCCGGATCTTGTTGTCTTAGTGCCTAGTGAAAGCGTTTTGTGAGTGCCTTTACCAGTGTTTCCAGACTTCCTGCCGTTGCCCTTGACTACGAACCTTGCCGCCTGCCCTGACCTTCTGCTATGTCTGACCTCGCCTCTGTCTAGTCCTCCTGTACCACGCCAGTCTCAGCAGTCAGTAAGGTTGAGCCGCTACCGGTGGACATGACCTGGTTGCTACCGCCGCAGCAAGACCATGGTGAAAACCAGTAGCAACTTAGAACTGATCCTCCGGTACGGTCCACGCCAATCCCTCTCTGACACAGAGGTTCCACCACCAGCCTGCCGAATCCTGACATATATCCATATATCCATCTATCCTATATAAATTTATATAGGATATATGGCATATACTCATACTACTGTGGGACCAGAGAAGAGCTGCCTGCAGCCCGCATCTATACATTATACAAGATGATCGCATTGAGTGTTAGAAGAGACACCCACTGCGATCTGTCTATTAATGCAGGTACTACAGCTCCCAGCATGGAGCAGAGTGTGCTCCATGTTGGGAGCAGTAGTATCTGCAGTTGAGGACAGATCACAGCGTTTGTCACTCCTGACACCCGATGCGATCGTCCTTTCTAGATGTGAGAAAGCCGCCTGCATCTATACATTATACAGGACGTTCACAGGGGGTGTGAGGTGTGACACACGGGGTGATCTTTCTATTAGCACAGGTATTACTACTCCCATTATGGAACAGTCTGTTCCATGCTGGGAGTAGTAGTACTACCTAAAAATGTAAAAATAAATAAAATAGAGAAAAAAATTGAAATACTTTATTAAACACATTATTAAATTACATTACTAACAAAACTATACATCCGGCATAGTTTCCCTCTGTCGGGCACCGGAGGACAACTGATGCTAGAACTGATCCCATTGTTTGTCTATATGAGTTAGTGACCACATACTGTACTTGTTGCTGGCCATCTATATGAGAGCATCCCTGCATTCCCATTTTTCGCCAGCCTAGTTGTGAAGCATTGGTGCACCTTACAGTGCTAAAGTCTGAAAAGGTAAGTAAATGTTTTTTTGCTTAGGACAAGCCCACAAAATTTATACATGCTTACCTTGGTTTTTACAATAGAGTCTATATTGTATTTGAATATGTATTTTATGTGTTAAATTGCAAAGTTTCAACTCTAACGGTAACTTCAAATGGGCTGATCCACAGTGTATTTTAAGCTTGCGGATCAGCCGACGATGGACCCTTAGTTGGTGCCTTAGATGTGCCTGCTGGGAGCGGCAATACGCTGCTACGAGCAGACACACTTCTGTGATGTGTGAGTCAGCGGGCATGCACAGTGTACTTGCACACATCTCTCTAGGCAGAGAGCAGCCGCAATGTGTGCGAGTATGCGCATGGTTTCTTGCACATCTGAGGCATCCTTTAGGGGTCCAGCATCATCTAAGGGTACGTTCACACAAGCGGATCCCCAGCGCGTATTACAAGCAGACACACTGAAGCGATATGCGAGTGGCTTCCCATGTGCGGAGTACTCACACACATTACTGCCGCTCCCCCTGCTCTATGAGCTAGGCCGAGAGCTGCCGCGATGTGCAAGTATTCTGCGCATGCGCACGGTAACTCGCACATCGCAGTGTGTCTGCTAGTAGCGGTGGATTGCCGCTCCGAGCAGGCACCTGTAAAGGCAGCATACAGCAGTCCTTCAGCAGCGGATCTGCAGCATAATACGTCCTGGGGATCCACTCGTGTGAACATACCCATAGGCTGGATCTGCAAAATTCAACATCTCCAGGGCATGTGGATAGGATTTATGTTAATCGTATTTGATTGCATGGGATAATTTTCTGGCATGGTAATTTTCTCTATACGCAATCTGCAACATTGAAGTACATCTTTCTGTAGATTTTTGGCAGCATACCAGTATCACAAATGCCCAAAGGGAACAAAAAAAGCCTACTTAGAAGTAAAATATAACTTTTAATCATGTGTACAAATACAAAAAAAGATTTTTGCTATTTTTGTTATTTTGCAGCTCTAGCAAAGTACACTGCTCAAAAAAAATAAAGGGAATACTTAAAGGGGTACTCTGCAGCCCTGCTTTGGAACCTCCGCTCCCCAGCGTCAGAAGGTTATTGTTCCGAACGCTGCGTGCGGGCTTCCGTGTTCAGGGCCGCCCCTTGTGATGTCACGCCCGCCCCCTCATCGAAAGTGGGGGAGGGCATGATGTCACGAGGGGCGGCCCTGAACACGGAAGCCCGCACGCAGCATTCGGAACAATAAAACTTCCGGACGCTGGGGAGTGGAGCTTCCAAAGCAGGGCAGTGGAGTACCCCTTTAAACAACACAATGTAACTCCAATTCAATCACACTTCTGTTAAATCACACTGTCCACTCAGGAAGCAACACTGATTGACAATCAATTTCACATACTGTTATGCAAATGGAACAGACAACAGGTGGAAATTATAGGCAATTAGTAAGACATCCCCAATAAAGGGGTGGTTCTGCAGGTGGTGACCACAGACCAATTCTCAGTTCCTATGATTCCTGGCTGATGTTTTGGTCACTTTTGAATGCTGGCAGTGCTTTCACTCTAGTGGTAGCATGAGACAGAGTCAACAACCCACACAAGTGGTTCAGGTAGTGCAGCTCATCCAAGATGGCACATAAATGCGAGCTGTGGCAAGAAGGTTTTGTGTGATTGTCAGTGTAGTGTCCAGAGCATGGAGGCACTACCAGGACACAGGCCAGTACATTAGGAGACATGGAGGAGGCCGTAGGGGGGCAAAAACCCAGAAGCAGGACCGCTACCTCTGCCTTTATGCAAGGAGGAGCAGGAGGAGCACTGCAAAATGACCTCCAGCAGGCCACAAATGTGCATGTGTCCACTCAAATGGTCAGAAACAGACTCCCTGAGGGTGGTATGAGGGTTCGACATCCACAGATGGTGGTTGTGCTTACAGCCAAATGCTGTGCAGGATGTTTGGAATTTGCCAGAGAACACCAAGTTTGGCAAATTTGCCACTTGTGCCCTGTGCTCTTCACAGATGAAAGCAGGTTCACACTGAGCACATGTGACAGACGTGACAGATTCTGGAGACACAGTGGAGAATGTTCTGTAGCTTGCAACATCCTCCAGAATGACTGGTTTGGCGATGGGTCAGTAATGGTGTGGGGTGGCATTTCTTTGGGGGGCCGCACAGCCCTCAAAGTGCTTGCCAGAGGTAGCCTGACTGCCATTAGGTAACGAGATGAGATCCTCAGACCCCTTGTGAGACCTTATGTTGGTGCGGTTGGCCCTGGGTTCCTCCTAATGCAAGGCAATGCTAGACATCATGTGGCTGGAGTGTGTCAGCAGTCTCTGCAAGAGGAAGGCATTGATGCTATGGACTGGCCCACCCGTTCCCCAGACCTGAATCCGATTGAGCACATCTGGGACATCATGTCTCGCTCCATCCACCAATGCCACGTTGCACCACAGACTGTCCAGGAGTGAGCAGATGCTTTAGTTACCTCATCAGGAGCATGCCCAGGGATTGTAGGGAGGTCATACGGACACGTGAAGGCCACACACACTACTGAGCCTCATTACATCAAAGTTGGATCAGCCTGTAGTGTGGTTTTCCACTTAGATTTTGAGTGTGACTCAATATTCAGACCTCCATGGGTTGATAAATTTGATTTCCATTGATAATTCTTGTGTGATTTTGTTGTCAGCACATCTATGTAAAGACAAAACTATTCATACAATTAGTTGATTCATTCAGATCATGTGTTATCTTAGTGTTCCCTTATTTTTTGGAGCAGTGTAGATTTACACATGACTGAAATACATTTGCTTTCCCACAAAACAATCCTTTTTTTTTTTTTCTTTTGTGGGTAATTTTGATAAATGTGACAGATTTTTAGCCACTGAAATCTTGATAAAAAATGTGAATGCACCCTTGAAGTGAAATGATGTATTTTACATACTGTTGAGAATTTATTATCTTCCACCTTCACATTAAACTGTTTTAATGTGTCAAACTGTTATATTTTTGCAATATCTATTGGACATTTACCATTTCACTGTGGGCTCTTTCTTTCTTATACATTGCATGTTGGAGAATGAGATTATGCGGCTTTCTAGCAGTGTGCGGCTATACCCAACCTTAATTAGCACCGATCCTTTTTTATCCCTGGCACTACAAAGAAGGAATTGCTGCTCTGATTTGTAACAAATTGCTCTGACATTTTTGGTAATAGCACACTAGTTTCTGTAATCCTTTTATTGAATGAGTCTAAGTAAAAGCGTTACCTGAGCCTTTGAAATATTGACAAATGGAAAAGAAATCAAACCTTTGGAGAATCTTCAGTTGTTAAATGAGGCAATGTGCTATGAAATAGATTGAAGATATTTGCTCACTGAATGCCAAATAAATGTATCTGTCTACATTTCATTACAAATATTCCGCTTCCTATGTCTTGAGGAAATGCATATCTTTGTAATTTAATAAATGACATGTATTTGATTTCTATTCAGATACAAGATCACCAAAGCGGATTTATCCAACCACTTAGCAGCATATAGGGGACAGCAAAGTATGTACATATTATTTAGATTTTTAAAAAAAATTAAAGTAGCAAGCAAAAAGGCTTTGGTAGGTAAAATTGACAAAATACATCAATAGAAACAAAGTTATCTATTGTATTTCATTATGGTTATGTTCTCACTAATATTGTGTTGGAATAAATTCATTCATCACATTGGGATTTATAGTGGAAACATAACTTGTTGAATTCACTTTGAAATAAATATTCTGACCCATAAAAAGTTTATAGAGTGAAAGATAAAATCCATTGTGTTCAGAAGGAATTAGCTCTATAAGTTTGCAAATTTTTTTTGCTATAGTGACAATGGGTGAACAGACAAAATTACAATAGTTTATCATTGTTTTATTTTTTAAATGTTTATTTTTCTCAAAAATAAAAAAAATAATTCTACCACCTAGTTCTACCATGTATGTGTTGAATTTCTCCACCTGCATATATTGTCCCTTTTTAGCAATACATTAACATTAGCATTTTTATATTTGACTTTAAAGGGGTACTCCGCCCCTAGACATCTTATCCACTATCCAAAGGAGCACCCCGCTATCATTACTGCGCAGAGCGAGATCGCTCTGCACGTAATGACGGGCAATACAGGGGCCGGAGCATCGTTACGTCACGGCTCCGCCCCTCGTGACGTCACGGCCCGCCCCGTCAATACAAGTCTATGGAAGGGGGCATGGCGGTCATTACGCCCTCTGCCATAGACTTGCATTAAGGGGACGGGCTGTGATGTCATGAGGGGCGGAGCCATGACATCATGCTGCTCTGTTCGAACTCGCTCTGTGCAGTAATGATGGCGGGGTGCCGCAGTGGCGATCCCCGGGGTCCCCAGCAGTGGGACTGTGGCGATCTAACATCTTATCCCCTATCCTTTGGATATGGGATAAGATGCCAGGGGCGGAGTACCCATTTAAGTAGTATTAAAGGGGTACTGCAGTGTAAGACAACTTCACCCCTATCAAAAGGATTGTGGAAAGTCTGACCACTGGGACCCCCTTGATTTCCCCCACCGATGCACGGAGCTGGATACAGCGTTCATGTATATCCGACTCTCCCATAGAGGTACATGGTAGGAGCGTGTCAACCTTCTCTTTGTGTGGGGGTCAACAGTCTCTGTGCACAAAGAGAGTTGCATGCGGGGCAGGAAATCACTGGGTGTACCGGCGGTCGGGAACCTGCGTATAGGGGATAAGTTGTCTTACTCTGCAGTACTCCTTTAAAGTAAAGCAGCTGGCATCTATACATTTTTCTGTGAACTGTGACTATGAAAAGCAGCTCAATCATACCACTTTTTTAGGAAGCATTTCTTAGACATCAGAGCAGGATGGTTTGGCTTAACTTGAGAGAGGTCAAGCTAGAGATCTCTCCAGAACACTCTGCTCTGCTCTGCACTGACAAGAGGCAACAAACCTCAAAACAGCGCTGTCTACAGAGGGCTCCTCTTTCCTTCTGGAGAGATCTCTGGCTTGGAACTAAATCCAAATCAGTTTCTAAATTCTGTAGGTGGTGTGATTGAGCTGCTTTGCATATTCCCTCTTCCCAGAATGCCCAGTGGAGTGCTAATGGCCTCTGAAGTTCCATACACCAGTAATGGTGATCTTCTCTTTTACATTTTTCTGTGTACTGAGTGAACACTATAAGTTTATTCTCATCTAAAAATAATGTAAGAACTACCCTGAAATGTTGAAAAAAAGCAAGACAGCTTTTACTTTCATATATTTCTGAAAAATCAGAATAGTAACCAACAGAAAGGGGGAACTAACCGGGGCTGGGTTTCCTCTCTTATCAGCTACATTGGGATTAATTTATCACACAGTTTTTTTTCCTGTCTGTGTGTACATTTGTGACAATACGTGCAACACCATTTGTGCAAAAATGTTACAACTTTTTAACTTCAGCCTTTTTGTCAAATGTGCTCTATATGAAGTCACATGTGTTTTTGCTTTTGCGATCCTTACTGATTTATCATATGCAACTTTATAGGGGAAGTTGTGAAAACTAACTCCACCCAAAACACTTACTTAGATACAAGCTTCTTTGGCTATTTATGAAGAATGTGCATCCTTTTTGATAAATATGGAAGACATAAACATAGAGTACAGGCAAAAGGGAGTAGAAATAAATAGATTTAGACCTTCCTCTATAGTATGCACACTCCAGAAATCTTGTAAAACTGAGTAACAACCTCTAAAAGGGATAATGGCCCAGATTTATCAAAACATGTGAGAGAAAAGCTGGTGTGTGGTTTTCCTACAGCAACCAATCACAGCTCAGCTTTCACTTTATCAGAACTCATTAGCTGAGCTGTGATTGGTTGTTGTGGTAAAATTTCTCCACTTTTTCTCTCACACAGTTTGTTTAATCTGGACCAATGTTTCCTGAAACACAAGTAGTGGAAATTTACCAATAATGTTAGCCAAAATTGCACCAAATTTCTTAAAGCTGTACATGTGGCCCACAACTCACTGTGTATGTAAGACTTTTTTTTATGTATCTTACACCACCTATTTGCTGGTGTGGAGTTACACCAATTTTTTCCATAAACGTACATGTAATTTGTTAGCTTGGAGCAAATATGAATCATTTTAACTGTTTATAGTAGGTATATATATATCACATGATCTATTGGAACACCATAGTACATTACTTTTATGAAGCTAGTATAGTAAACATATTTCTTACATATCAGCTTCACAAATGGTAGTTATAGCTTTCATCTATGCGTATTACTAAACAACTACTTAATCTGGGCTGCCTTTTATGTATAAGTATAGCTTTAATTTGCTTTTAAAATATATACTTTCTCAATCTGGTGTCATCTTAATAGAGATCTATATGTACACATTACACTCAGATAAGAAAATAGGCTAAGCATTTATAAATTATATAAATGCGGCAGCAAAAATATTTGTAACACACATTGCAGACTCATGTACCACTTACAAATAGAAAGAGACTGACTGGAGTTAAGTTTTATCTGGTAAATACAAAATGTGTGAAAATGAAATTTTAGATAGAAATCAGTGAAGTACAGGTAATGCAACCCTTAAGTAATGGAACAGTAAATTTTAAAATATAATTCAACAGTGGGGGCTGCAAAAAATCTTTTCATCCATAAAGAAGTAGAGAAACCATTAACAATTTAAAACTTCCAGAGGTCTTCTCTGAACATACGCCTGTTATCAAGTGGAAAGTTAAACTATTTTTGGAATTCTTTTTAAAATGAACAAACACAAGGTATTGAGTATATGACAAAACTAAGATCTACACCATATAGCTTTAAATATATTTTTCAAGCTTGCATCCAGTCCCAAGTTTACACATAAGTGTGCACCGAATGGCCGCTTTACTAGAAACACCCAGTGCTGCCATCAGCAGGGTACTGCTAGTACCCGAGTAAGGGGCCTGCTGCAGCAGTCCCAGCACAGAAGCAAGAGACCTCTGTTTAAACAGAGGTCTACCGCTTCTGTATGTACAGTACGCAAATTGCATTCGTAATGTACGTATAGCAGTCCCTTGCTTCTATATATATGCCTTGTGAAAATAATGTATGCAATGTACGTACAAGAGAGTAGACTTGTGCTGCAGGCCGCGCGATGATGTAATTTCCTCATGCGGCCTTCTAGAGAAGTACTGCACAGCTCCGGAGGACAAATCTCAGTGTAGGATAGGTGGAAAGGTCAGTGGGACCTATGTGTGAGGATTACATATATGGGGGAATTATTTATCTGGGGTCACTACCTACATGGGGGCATGACCTACATGGGGGTATGCAGAGGAAATATCCAGGTAGGTACAGCGCGATCCACCATTCAGGAGACTCGGTCTTGGATAAAAATATATTTATTTGCCAAACATAACACGTTGCGAGGGTTTAGACCCTCTTCATCAGATATACAGGCAGTATACACATAGAGGTCACAAGGGGGTTTAAATGAGGGGAAAAAAGGCGCCAAGTTGCCTTAGTTCTGCCCCTGGGGGCGTTACTAAGCTGAAGGTAAACAAACAGGAATACAAAGTGGCAGAATTAAACACATAGTTCCAAAAGGAATAATACAATGATGTGATATTGTATGTAATGTAGTGGCCATTAGTATAGCCCTGAACAGTAGTAAAAACAAAATGTGCAACATGTCGCTTTAGTGAAGTTCCGAGTGTTTCTCGGAGCTGCGGGTATATGGCGCATGCGCAGGCTACGGGGGAATCAACGCGGTGTCCGTGCTGGATGCACTGACATCGGAGTTGCCGGTGGCGTATGCGCAGGCTCCGGGGGGAGTGGCGCGGTGTCCATGCTAAATGCACTGACATCGGAGTCACAGGGGTGAAACGCGTCAAACTTTCTACCTTGTACTGCAGAATCTTCAAATAAAGATATAAGAAGTTTTTACCTGCAACCTAGTGCCGGACCTTGTTCTTTCCTTCACAAGTGATAGTGGTACCGGCCGGTCTGCGGCACAGGTGGCGAGGTGGGCGTGCATAGGGTGAGCGACTCACAATCCAGCCTTCTGATATATATATATATAGATTTTATAATGGATTAGAGTGGATAATGTCCATAGCTTCGTTCAAACCATTAGGTATCAGGGAGTTCATTTTGAAAATCCAAAATGATTCCCTGCGCTGAAATCTTTCAAATCTGTTGGGTATATTAACGGGGATCTGTTCGATAATTTTCAAAGAGAAAGCTATAAAATCCTTATTGTGATACTCTGCCGCATGTCGGGAGACACTGTGCTTGGCAAATCCATTAGACACATTGGATCTGTGTTTATTCATTCTAAGGCGTAATTGCTTAATGGTGCCGCCGACGTATTGTAGCTTGCAGCTACATTCCAGGAGATAAATAACATAATCAGAGGAACAATCCATCCTAGACTTAATCATGAAAGATTCTCCTGAAAAATTACATATGAAATTACGTGTGCCATTCGTGATATTAGTGCAGCATTTACAGGTACTTTTATAGCATTTATAGTTCCCTGGAGCCAGATCATACAATTTTTGTTGAGATGTGTGGTTCTCTTCCTTCAAACGGCTTGGTGCCAGTACATTTTTTAGGGTCTGGGCTCTTCTGTAGGTGATTTTTGGTTGCCTTGGGATGTCATTTTTAAGAAAAGGATTCTGTAATAAGATATCCCAGTGTTTCTGCAAGATATCTTGGATTTTATTGTGGGATGCACAATAGGTCGTAATTAAATTGTGTCTGAAGGTGTCCTGTTTTTCATTAGTGTTCTGATTACTGACTAGATTGGATTTTTCTTTGATGATGATTCTTGGGCCTGTTAGTGCCCGTTGGTATGCTGCTTTTATGATTCTGGATGGATATCCTCTTTCTAAGAGTCTGGTTTCTACAATTTTGCTCTGGACCTTGTAGTCTGTAATTTTGGAACAATTCCTCCTAAGTCGATAGAACTGGCCATAGGAAATGTTCAATTTCCATTTCTTAAAGTGACTGCTCTTGAATGACAGGAGGCTATTGCAGTCGACTTTTTTGAAAAAAGTCTTGGTGATTACTTTTTTATTTTCATTGGATAGTTCTAAATCCAAATATTCCATGGAAGTGCTACAGCTCTTGCCAGATAGTGTGATGTTATTCTCATTGGTGTTCAAGTAGTTAGTGAATTGAATGAATTCCTCCTCCGATCCATCCCATATCAATAGCAGGTCATCTATATAATGTTTATATAGTTTAATCTTCTCCTTCCAGGGATGGTCTGTGTATATATAATAATTTTCATATGCGCCCATGTATAAATTAGCGAAAGCCGGCGCAAATCGAGTGCCCATTGCGGTGCCCTGGGTCTGTACGTATATTTGATTATTAAATGAGAAATAGTTATGATGTAGGATATATTGTATGCTATTACAGATGAAATCTTCTTGAGCTGATGGCATAGTGGTGTCCTCCTCTAGCACATTTCTGATTACAGTGATGCCCTTATTGTGGGGTATGTTAGAGTATAATGAAGAGACATCAAGTGTAGCCCAAATGAAACCGGGTTCCCATATAAATTCCTGTAGTGTTTTGATAAGGCTGGGTGTGTCTTTTAAGTAATATGAGAAATATTTATTATCTACTAGAATCCTTGTACATTTCTCCCATATGATTTATTCATGATAATATTCATAATCTTATTATAAAACCTTAGCACTTATGAACATGAATAATAACTAATTTCCCCACTATCTAATTGTATATTATTTACCCTGTATCTAACACCTTTCATAGTAGTAGGGCCCTTTCACCCATTAGCTGTCTTATTCCTTACGAACCAGCGCTCACAATAGCAGAAACTACAG
The DNA here is from genome assembly GCF_029499605.1 of Hyla sarda. Classification (NCBI taxonomy): domain Eukaryota; kingdom Metazoa; phylum Chordata; class Amphibia; order Anura; family Hylidae; genus Hyla; species Hyla sarda. The sequence continues at coordinate 230,155,554 of NC_079192.1, forward strand.
CAGCTGGTACTGCTTCTGTTCTACAATGCTCGTCATCACTAGCTATTTCGTAAATTCGTGCATGCGCGAGGCCCTTGCGACTCCGATGTCAGTGCATTTAGCACGGACACCGTGCCACTCCCCCCGGAGCCTGCGCATGCGCCACCGGTGACTCCGATGTCAGTGCATTCAGCACGGACACCGCGCCGATTCCCCCGGAACCTGCACATGCGCCATATACCCACAGCTCCGAGAAACACTCGGAACTTCACTAAAGCGACATGTTGCATATTTTTTTTACTACTGTTCAGGGCTATACTAATGGCCACTACATTACATACTATATCACATAATTGTATTATTTCTTTTGGAACTATGTGTTTAATTCTGCCACTTTGTATCCCTGTTTGTTTACCTTCAGCTTAGTAACGCCCCCAGGGGGCGGAGCTAAGGCAACTTGGTGCCTTTTTTTCCTCATTTAAACCCCCTTGTGACCTCTATGTGTATACTGCCTGTACATCTGATGAAGAGGGTCTAAACCCTCGCAACGCGTTATGTTTGGCATATAAATATATTTTTATCCAAGACCGAGTCTCCTGAATGGTGGGTCGCGCTGTACCTACCTGGATATTTCCTCCAGTACCTCTGCTTGTCACTTCGGCCAGGATCCCTGCGGCCGACTCCAGGAAGCTGCACCACCACTGGAATTCTTGATTCATGCATATACTGCTGTTTTGTCATCATACACAACAGAACAAGGTGAGCAAGGTTTAATTATTGGATATTGATGCTCACCCTCGCAATACCACTTGTGCAGACAATATTGCCCTATGAGGAGCTCTGCTCTTTTAGTTTTCTTCATAGAACATACTTTCTACATGGGGGTATGACCTACCTGGGGCAACTACCTACTGGGGCATTACTTACATGAGGGAGCTACCTACCTGAGGGCATTACCTACTACCTACTGGGGAAATTACCTAATGCCTACCTACAGGGGAATCTACCTAATACCTACCTACTAGCAGCATTACCTATGACCAACTGGGTGCACTACCTACTGGGGCAATTGCATACTACCTGCCTACAGGGGTATCATGTATACATACCTTCTATGGGCATTATCTACTGCCTAACTACTTGGGGCATTACATACCTGATAGAATTACTGGGGCATTACTAACCTACTGGGGGCTTTTACCTTATAGGGGAATACCTATTAGAGGCATTAGCTAATAGGGGACAGGAAATTACCTACTCACCACCACTTAATCCCCCTACCCTTTTCCCCCAACAAACTTACCAACTTACAGGGGCACTGAGGTTAGGGTAGAAGAGTTTATGGTGGTCGGTGAAGGACAGAGAAGAAAAGGAGAGAAAAGAACTCCAAGAATATGCCCCATAATCCAGTCCCTATGTGGTGGTAATTGTAGAAGTCACGGCGTGGCGGTATTATTCTCACTTGTATTATTATTGGTAATATTGGTCTCAGAATACAGGATTTGGTTAATAACAGTGTGATGGTCATATGTATGGTGATAAAATTCCTCCTTGTCTACTGGTATTATTGATGGTAATATTAGTCTCAGTATAGAGGGTTTAGTCAGGAACAGTATGACAGTAATACGCATGGTGATAATATTTCCTCCTTTCCTCCTCATTGTTTTTCTTGTCCTGTTTTTATTTTTTTATTTTTGGAAGGTGTGGAGCTGTGTAAAGGGCCCTAAGATTTCTGACAGCGCTGGAAACACCTGCCCTTTCCTTGTATGGAATTTAGACATTTGACCACAAAGTGGTGCATAAAATCAAATTGTATGTTTCTGTTGATCAGTTTCAGCATGACTCATCATTAGAATGTGAAAATCAAGTCATCTCAGTGACTTGGAAAGAAGCATGGTTTTGGTGATGTTGCAGACAAAAACGCAATTCTGCAGTAGGCAAAAAAATGCAAAAACCTAAATTCTGAGCAGAGGTGAAAACATTGCCGGGTCAGATAAATCGGCTTTCTGTTGCACCATGCTGATTTATTGAGGGTCGGAATTTGGTAAAGCAAAGGAAACAGTAGTGGATCAGCTCACAGACTCTTCATGCAGAAAGGCACCATATATGTAGTCCAGGAGCACGGATGCAGGGGACCGCACTCCCTCGATAGTATCAGGAAAAGAGAAAGGATGGGTCCAGCTCCCGATGAAAAAATTCCATATAAAAGTTTTATATGGAATTTTTTCATTGGGAGCTGGACCCGTCAGAATTTGGTGCAAACAACATGAATCGATAAATCCTTTCTGTTAGGTTACAACATCCAAGGAAGGTGGTGAGCATGTAATGTTCTGGGAAATTAAATCTGTGGAAGAATGTTAGGACAGTAAGGTGTGGCAAAACATTGTGGCTGACTAGATTTATCCCATAGCAGCCTTTTCCTTAAAGGGGTTATGCAGGAAAAAACTTTTTTTTATATATCAACTGGCTCCAGAAAGTTAAACAGATTTGTATATTACTTCTATTAAAAAATCTTAATCCTTTCAGTACTTATGAGCTTCTGAAGTTAATTTTGTTCTTTTCTGTCTATGTGCTCCCTGATGACACGTGTCGCGGGAACCGCCCAGTTTAGAAGAGGTTTGCTATGGGGATTTGCTTCTAAACTGGGCGTTTCCCGAGACAGGTGTAATCAGAGAGGACTTAGACAGAAAAGAACAACCTTAACTTCAGAAGCTCATAAGTACTGAAAGGATTAAGATTTTTTAATAGAAGTAATTTACAAATCTGTTTAACTTTCTGGAGCCAGTTGATATATAAAAAAAAGTTTTTTCCTGGATAACCCCTTTATGGAAGCTTTCATTAGGACAATGCAGTTCCACAAGGGTCCTATATTTATAGGGCTGCTTGGGCCATCTAATACCACCCTAACTTTAACCCCTTCCCGCAAATGGACGTTTATACACGTCCATTTTTTCTGTGACTTAACGCAAATGGATGTGTATACACGTCCAATAAATTTTCTATCACCATGTCTGTTGGCATGGTGATAGAAACGTCATCTCAGCTGTTCTGGACAGCTGACCGATGACACTATGCAGCAGGGGACCAATCAGACTGGTCCCCTGCTGCTGATCATTGTCATTAGTCAGTCAGTTAGTCACTGACTAATGACAAGGATTTGCGGGGTTCGGGGCTGATCGGGTCTCTGGTGACCCGATCGCCCGGAAAATAGGGATGATCGGAGCAGTTAGAGACCGCTCCGATCCATCCTGAGTGATAGGAGCGTGGTGGCAGCTGCCACCTCACTCCTAAACCCCTGCCATTGGTCGTTAGGACTAGCGACCAATGGCAGGAGGGGGCGGGAGGTTAGAGGTAAAATCCCCGCTCTGCCCCGCCCCTGGATGTCGGGGCAGAGCGGAGGGAAGATGGCGGATGGTCCTGGGACTAGCGATCATGTCCTGGGACCGGCGATCGTGTCGGGACCCGTGGCGGTATGCGGACAGACATCGCGGGACCAGCAGAGGCAGCGGCGGACGCAGCAGTGAAGATCAGCGGTAAGTGATCTTCACTGCTGCGTTCCAGGAGTTGCCAAACTACAACTCCCAGCAAGCCCAGACAGCCAAAGGGTTTCTGGCCATGCTGGGAGTTGTAGTTTTGCAACATCTGGAGGCCCACAGTTTGGAGACCACTGTGCAGTGGTGTCCAAGCTGTGCTCTTACAGATGTTGCAAAACTACAACTCCCAGCATGCCAGACAGTCCAGGCATGCTGGGAGTTGTAGTTCTGTAACATGTGGCCCTTCAGATGTTGCAGAACTACAACCCCAAGCATGCCTTGACAGTCTGGGCATGCTTGAAGTTGAAGTTTTGCAACATCTGGAGGGCTACAGCTTGGACACCACTGCACATTGGTCACCAAACTGTGACCCTCCAGATATTGCAAAACTAACTCCCAACATGTCTTTCGGCGGTCTGGGCATGCAGGGAGTTGTAGTTTTTCAACAGCTGGAGGCACCCTTTTTGGGAAACACTGAGTTAAGTAACAAACTCAGTGTTTTGCAACCAGTGTGCCTCCAGCTGTTGCATAACTACAACCCCCAGCATGCACGGACAGCCAAAGGGCATGCTGGGAGTGTTAGTAGTATTCCTCCAGCTGTTGCATAACTACAAGTCCCAGCATGCCCTCAGTTGTCACTGCATGCTGAGAGTTGTGGTTTTTGCAACGGCTGAAGGCACACTGGTTGTGAAGTTTGTTACCTAACACAGTGTTTAGCAACCAGTGTGCCTTCAGCTGTTGCAAACTACAACTCCCAGCATGCACTGATAGACCGTACATGCAGGGAATTGTAGTTTTGCAGCAGCTGGAGGCACACTGGTTGCGAAACACTGAGTTAAGTAACAAACTCTGTGTTTTGCAACCAGTGTGCCTCCAGCTGTTGCATAACTTCAAATGCACGGACAGCCAAAGGGCATGGTGGCAGTGGTAGTTTTGCAACAGCTGGAGGTTTGCGCCCCCCCCCCCCATGTGAATGTACAGGGTACATTCACACGGCTGGGGTCTACAGCGACCTTCTTGCTACAAGTTTGAGATGCAGCAAGTTTTCTGCCGCAGCTCAAACTCCCAGCAGGAAGCTCGCTGTAGACCCCGGCCGTGTGAGTGTACCCTAAAAACACCACACTATACTACATTACACAAAATAAAAAGTAAAACGCTACATACACACATACCCCTAATAAAACATTTCTCGTATGACACTGTTTTCAAAACGGAGCCTCCAGCTGTTGCAAGACAACTCCCAGTATTGCCGGACAGCGATTGACTTTCCAGGCATGCTGGAAGTTTTGCAACAGCTGGAGGCACCCTGTTTGGGAAACACTGCCATAAGGTATTTTTGCTATGGGAGGCAAGTGTCATTCTTGCATCCGATTCCGTCCTTATGCAAATCCCTTATTTAGTCCTCAAATGCGCATGGCGCTCTCTCACTTCAGAGCCCTGTCGTATTTCAAGGCAACAGTTTAGGGCCACATGTGGGGTATTTTCGTACTCAGGAGAAATTGCCTAACAAATTTTGGGGGGCTTTTTCTCCTATTACCCCTTGTAAAAAATGTAAAATTTGGGGGAAAACCAGCATTTTAGTGAAAAAAAAAAATAATTTACACATCCAACTTTAACGAAAAGTCGTCAAAAACCTGTGGGGTGTTAAGGCTCACTGTACCCCTTGTTACCTTCCTTGAGGGGTGTAGTTTCCACAATAGTATGCCACATGGATTTTCAGAAAAAAACCATTTCAGAAAAATTCACTCTCAAAAATCACATTGTCGCTCCTTCCCTTCTGAGCCCTCTACTGCGCCGATCGAACACTTTACATACACAAATGAGGTATTTCCTTACTCGAGAGAAATTGGGTTACAAATTTAGGGGGGATTTCTCTCCTTTTACCCCTTATAAAAATACAAAAACTGGATCTACAAGAACATGCGAGTGTAAAAAATGCAGATTTTGAATTTTCTCCTTTACTTACCTACTATTCCTGTGAAACACCTAAAGGGTTAACACACTTACTGAATGTCATTTTGAATACTTTGGGGGGTGCAGTTTTTATAATTGGGTGATTTGTGGGGTATTTCTAATATGAAAGCCCTTCAAATCATCTTCAAACCTGAACTGGTCCCTGAAAAATTCAGATTTAGAAAATTTTGTGAAAAATTAGAAAATTGATGCTGAACTTTGAAGCCCTCTGATGTCTTCCAAAACTAAAAACATGTCAACTTTATGATGCAACTATAAAGTATACATGTTTTATATGTGAATCAGTATATCATTTATTTGGTATGTCTATGTTCCTTACAAGCAGAGAGTTTCAAAGTTTGAAAATTGCAAAATATTCTAATTTTTTATGAAATTTTCGAATTTTTCACCAAGAAATTATGCAAATATCGTCGAAATTTTACTGCTATGTAAAGTAGAATATGTCACAAAAAAACTATCTCGGATTCAAATTCATAAGTAAAAGCATCACTGAGTTATCAATGCTTAAAGTGACAGTGGTCAGATGTGAAAAAAACGCTCTGGTCCTTAAGGTGAAAATGGGCTTGGTCCTTAAGGGGTTAAAGGGGTTATCCAGGGAAAAAAAGCACAGCTAATTAGGTCGGAAATCAGCAGGACACCTGTGCTAAGGTTGTGTGAGGAATTACAACTTGGCTCCCACTTGGCTTTTTTCAGTCATTCATTTGATAACATACCTGATGGGGGCTATCATAACCAATTAAAGTACTACTTCTAGAATACTTTTTTACCCAAATAATTTAAAATCCTATGGATTTTCTTCCTAACACAGTATCACACTACTAATAATAGAACTTAAATAGAGGAGGCAATCTAATAGGTCAAAGATAATGATCCATGTGATCAGTTAAAATCTATGAATGTAGAAAAATGCATATACTTATAGTAGCATGTCAAATATATAAACATAGAAAGAAGTTAACTGTTTGTCGTATCTGTCATATTACAAATTAAGACGCCTCTTTTCCTTTCCTGGTATACATCTGACCTAGAATCATATCAATAACGTATGGTTCTTCTTTTCTTCAGAGAAAATATTCCACTGATTCTGGGCTCAAGGGCGGTGGGCTGTACACCTCACTAGCCAACACTAAGAATTACGCTTAATCCTTGAAAGCTTCTATTCTGCCAAGAAAGTTCAGATCCTATTACAGTGCTTTGTTATAAGTCATCAAGCTCAACAAAGATCCACTTTTTGGTAATATGTATCTATAGGGAATTCATTGCTCTGCTGTGAGATATAGCCTACACATTGAAAGACTCAACACAGATATATATTGTATTAGTACAGCATTAAACTCTAAACTGTAACTTCTCGTCACCTCTGCTTTCTCTTTTTATTAGTCAAGTAGTGATAATTTTACATTAATTCCATCTTTTCATTTTATCTATAACCTAAGACATTATTTTATTACTTTATGTCTGGACTGATGCAAATTGATAGGTACTTACTGTCAAAATAATATGCATTTCCTAAAGGGAGGTTTAACATTAAAGGGGTACTCCGGTGCAAACCTTTTTTCTTTTAAATCAACTGGTGGCAGAAAGTTAAACATATTTGTAAATTACTTCTATTAAAAAATCTTAATCCTTCCTGTACTTATTAGCTGCTGAATACTACAGAGGAAATTATTTTCTTTTTGGAATGCTCTCTGATGACATCACGGCCACAGTTCTCTCTGCTGACGTTATTATAATAACAATAACGCTTTATTTATTGTTTTCCTTAGTGGGATTTGAACCCAAGTCCCCAACACTGCAAGACAGCAGTGCTAACCACTGAGCCACCTTGCTGCCGTTAGCATACATCTTCTATGCATGGTTGCTAAAATGGACAGAGATGTCAGCAGAGAGCACTGTGTTCGTGATGTCATCAGTGTTCCAAAAAGAAAGGAATTTCCTCTGTAGCATTCAGCAGCTAATAAGTACTGGAAGGATTAAGATTTTTTAATAGAAGTAATTTACAAATATGTTTAACTTTCTGCCACCAGTTGATTTAAAAGAAAAAAGGATTTCACCGGAATACCCCTTTAACTTCTCTACGGGACATAAAACATTAGAATGCAAAGATAATGCCCATATATAGAAAAACAATTAACAACACCTACAATTTTCAAAAGTTTCCCATTTATTTGTGGAACTGATGGCACTGAACATGGAAGATTTAAAGGGGTACTTCAGTGGAAAATATATTTTTTTTTAAATCAACTGATGTTAGAAAGCTAAACAGATTTGTACATTGCTTATATTCAAAAATCTTAATCATTCCAGTACTTATCAGCTGCTGTATGTTCCACAGGAAGTTCTTTTCTTTTTGAATGTTCTTTCTGTCTGACCACAGTGCTATCTGCTGACACCTCTGTCCATGTCAGGAACTGTCCAAAACAGGCGAAAATCCTCATAGCAAACCTTTCCTGCTCTGGACAGTTCCAACTCCACTCAATAGGGACTTATTAGGGTTATAGGTTGAACTTGATGGACTCTGGTTTTTTTTCAACCTTAAGAACTATGTTACTATGTTACATGGACAGAGGTGTCAGCAGGGAGCACTGTGGTCAGACAGAAAAGAAATTCAAAAAGAAAAGAACTTCCTGTAGAACATACAGCAGCTGATAAGCACTGGAAGGATTAGGATTTTTTAATAGAGGTCATTAACAAATCTGTTTAACTTTCTGGCACCAGTTGATAAAAAAAAAATGTTTTACACTGGAGTACCCCTTTACATTAAACGTTGACCAGTATAGACTAAGAGATAAGTTAAAAAAAAAAGCATTTTTATTTTCTGCACTGTATAATTTTTTTATTTGCTCACATGTTAGTGGACCCTTTTGGCAACAATGGCAACAACACTTTCCTACCATATTACTAGGCACCACATGGTACTGTACATGGTTGTTGGTGTGTAGTAGTTGGTATCTAATATCATTGTCTATAGTTAAAATGCAACAGAGAGATGTAATGCAATATTATACATCTTTAGACTTATTATAGATATATTTTAGGGTAGGGTCACATGTAGGGCATCCGCAGCGTCAAATACGCTACTACCCGTCACTTGAGTGTACCTCTAGCTGTACCTGTATGTTCTGCTAGCAGCATCAATCTGCTGCTACAAACAGAGACAGAGGGAGCTGCGAGTAGTACGCATGCAAAGTGCACTCCAGACATTGCAGCTGCTCTCGGCCTAGGTCAGGGAGCAAATAGAGCGGCCGCTATATCTGGAGTACATTGCACTTTTGCGTGTGACTCGCAGTTCCCTCTGTGTTTGTTCGAAGCGGCGGATTTCTGCAAGCAGGACACACGGGCACAGGTGGAGGCACACTCTAGGGACAGGTAGTAGCGCATCTGCAGTGTCAAATATGCTGTAGATGCACTACATGTGACTCTAGCCCAGTGTTTTACAACCAGGGTGCCTCCAGGTGTTGCAAAACTATAACTCCCAGCATGCCTGGACAGCCAAAGGCTGTCCAGGCATGCTGGGAATTGTAGTTTTGCAACATCTGAAGGAACCCTGGTTGGGAAACACTGCTCTACCCTAATAACCCTTCTTATTTCATTCTCTCTACCCTAATAACCCTTCTTACGTCGTTTGTTTTTGGAGGTGTAGCCTGCAGTTCTCAGAGCTTCCAGTGTATATGAATACTAACTGACCCAATACTTGCACCTTCCATAACAAAAAAAAAACACTCATTCAAGTTGAATGCGCACGTTAATGATAAATTAGATGATACATTAGGGCATGCCTTTGGCCAGCTTGATGATAATATTACCTTTAAGGATTGTTTTATCCTTGTAGCTGTCAGGGTATTCTCGTACCATTCTTGCTCTATGAGTTTAGCCAGTGGGGTGGATTAGCACTGCAAGGTAAAGTATTTTGCCCAAGTAGGTAGATGCCTCCAGTAGATAAATAATACTTCCCATTAGGTTTATGCCCCCAGTAGATAGATAATCCCCCCGAAAGGTGGAGGCACCCAGTAGATACTGTATATAAGTCCCTCTATTAGGTAGAAACCTTCAATTGGTAGATAATTCCCCAATTAGATAAGTGCCCTCAGTAGGCAGGTGATATACCAAATAGGGAGATGCCCCATTAATTCCCAATTAACTAGCCTCCAATATATATGTAATTCCTCCATTAGATAGGTAGTAGGTAGATGCCCCAAGTAGACAGGTAACCCCCTTTCATTAAGTAGCTGCCCCCACTAGGTAAAGGTGGGTAATTTCTCCCCTAGGGCAAAAGCATAAAAAATCAATAACCTTCCTCCTTCATTCTGTGATTTATCACCCGTAGTGGGGTGGGACTTCTCCTGCAGGCTGCATGTATTGAAATTATGTCATCGTAAGTGGCCCACAGCAGAATTATGTACCATGGAATAGAACAAGAGCAGTGAGTCTGCACAGGACCAGCATTACCTCAGGAAATCTCTTCCATTCTGTTATCTACCCGCCCACTGCATCATAGCCATGCCCCCTGGAGATCATGTGACTTATGACTTCTACCTAATAGAGGGAAATATATACAGTATCTACTAGGTGCTTCTACCTTTGGGCGGTATTATCTACCTACTGGGGGTATAAACCTAATGGGAAGTATTATTTACCTACTGGAGGCATCTATCTACTTGGGCAAAATACTTTACCTTGCACTGCTAATTTACCCCACTGGCTAAACTCATAGACCAAGATGGTATGGGAATACCCTGACTTATGACATATTGTCTCTGGTAGCATGGAATTCTGGGAAAGGTCAGAGACAACAGTTAAATAAAAAGACTTCCAGATGTATGTCTTATGCATGAAAATGGGACAAAGGGGCACACAGAAGTAATAGAAGCATATTGTTACACTCACGGTAGTAGTAGTAGTGCTGCTGGATGTCTATCCTCCAACCTGTGTCGCAGATGACACGGGCCGTATCAGGGAGTGAAGTCTAAGGTGCCCCTGGTCTTCCCCAGAGCCCGCCACAAGGCAGGATGGGCTTGCTGCGGCAGGCGACACCCAGGTCGCTTACCCCGATACGACTCGACTACAGAGGTGATTGGGCAAGACGAGGTACAGAAAGATGAGGCACAGGCATAGGCAGACTTAGCAGAAGTTCAGGGCAGGCGGCAAAGGTGCGTAGTCAAATAACGTAGCTGAAGGGTCAAAAAAAAGGGCAAGGCAATCAGACAATAGGAATGCTTAATCTCAGGCTAGGGGCACTGAAGATCTGGCAGGGAAGTGTGGGAGATGAAGGAACTTATAACTGATGCACAGGTGATTACTTAAAGGGGTACTCCAGTGAAAAACTTTTTCTTTTTGAATCAACTGGTGCCAGAAAGTTAAACAGATTTGTAAATTACTTATATTAAAAAATCTTAATCCTTCCTGTACTTATTAGCTGCTGAATAATACAGCAGAAATTCTTTTCTTTTTGAAACACAGAACTGTCTGCTGACATCACGAGCACAGTGCTCTCTGCTGACATCTCTGTCCATTTTATGAACGGTCCAGAACAGCATATGTTTGCTATGGGGATTTCCTTTTACCCTGGACAGTTCCTAAAAATGGACAGAGATGTCAGTATAGAGCACTGTGCTCATGATGTCAGCAGACAGCTCTGTGTTTCAAACGGGAAAGAATTTCCACTGTAGTATTCAGCAGATAATAAGTACAGGAAGGATTAAGATTTTTTAATAAAAGTAATTTACAAATCTACCCCGGTCTGACGAAGCGCTTCAGCGCCAAACGGCCCGTCACTGAGAGGATACCCCCGCGTCCTTTGTCCACTCTCCCCTGCTTGTCTTCCATGGTGTAAATCCTGGAACAAATTTTCACCTGCCTGAAAGAATACCTGGGTCGGTGTGGTGAGTTGCTCCGTTTCTCTATATCTCCTATGCACATGCTTTGAATGGACTTTGCTGCACACATAGAGCACCACTGAAATCCCTCCAGCAGTTGCAAGGGAAGACACAGTATACAGAGTATAGATCATTATCCTCCAGTGCTATCAGCAGGTGGTGCCGAGTCCCTCTATACTTGTTTAATTTACAAATCTGTTTAACTTTTTGGCACCAGTTGATTTAAAAAACAAAAGTTTTTCACCGGAGTACCCCTTTAATTATTGGGCATACTGGCCCTTTAAATTTCTGAGCTATGGTGCGAGCACTCCCTAGGGGATGGAGAAACGTGCACCGGAGCAGAGAAGCAGAGGGGGAGGCATGTGGTGAGTGACGGGCTGGGATTCCCTTGCGAGCGCGTCCCGCGATGCGAATCCCAGCCCCGTCGGCTGCAGCAGGAGATGGGGCCATAGCGGAGACAGGTGAGAAGAGGGGAGGTGAGCGCTCACGGTCGGAGCGCCAGACCCGAGCACTCACCGTAACACATATTACAGAGTATTATAACTTGCCGTCATTGGCTCAAAAGCTGAAGAAAAGAATATCCTGAAATACCCCTTTGATTCCAATTTCTCATGATACAATATTGCAACATACTAGAAAAAGCCTCCATGGCTGCAGTTCCCATCATGGCCAGTAGGGGACCCCACATAGATACATATAGCAAATCCTGGCATAGCATGACAAAACCATGTTTTGTTTGTAAGCTAGACATATGTTTTAGATTAGGCTGAGCCATGCAGAAAAGTAAGGAAGGACACAACTGTATATGTTTAGGCTACACATTATACGTTATATGCGTCACCAAGATTTCCCATGACGTCTTTGCTTAACCGTGTGTGAACAGAGCCTTAGTAAAATAATACTTTTTACCTTCTTTTCTACAACACCCCCTGATATGTAATTTATTTGATCCTTGAAGAACACCTTAATTTGATAATTAAAATCCTATTAAATAGAATGAAAAAACGTATCTATTGAGAAATGTGAAAGTATTCTATCATTTCTTTTAAGATATGATGATGGTTATATGATAAATACCAAAGATAGAAAGCACTCACATTGTTCATTAACAATTCACTATTCTCACATCAGTAAAACTCTAAGTTTATAGAATTAGTTCATAGCAGGGGCGTGGCTTGCCGCTGCTGAAGATGGCTGCTTAGTGGGTGAGCTTGCGCGCCCTGTGGCCTTACATCAGCTCCATTAGCCTCCTGCAGCCCTCTGCCTGATGAAGAGGGGTGCCCTCCACCGTAGAAAGAACCCGCCTACCTGCTTGAACCCCCAGATTTCCTCCACATCCATCACCTGGTACCTCCACCCGGCCTCCTCCTCAGTCCCAGGCTCTCCATTTGCCTCACCGGGCCCTGCACGCTTCCTCCAGTCCCGCTCTGTGGGGGCTCCAGCAGAACGTCCTCCAGCCAGCGCTGCTCGGTCTGCCTCGCCTGCCGGAGACCGGGGTGCACTTCCTCCATCCTCTGTCCCTGCTGCCTGTCCCGGCCTCCGACATCCACGTAGGGGACAGCGCTGCCTCCTGCCCGCCATCTTCTGCCTCGCTCTGTACTGCAACTAACGTGCGGACACCGCTGCTGTTGAACACCTTCACACAGGACTCCCTGGCTGCCGGCTGCTGGTGAGTGCCCCCCTAACCTGTTTTTGTCTGGACTGGGCTCATCTCCACTTATCTCTCCCTTGGACTCCCAGGCCCCTGGGGATCTCCCTCTCCCCCATCTGGGTGCTCTCTCTCCCCCTCAGTCCTCCTCTCCCGCTGGGTCCTCTCCTGTGGCCCTGACTGGCCGGACTGGTGCCTCAGTTTTGCTTTCTACTACAGGGGGCTGTTGTCCCCCTGGGACCCCTACCTTGCTGCTTAGTGATTCCCCTAAACCACAGAGGTCTATGTCTTCCCACAAGACCACCGTGTGTGCCCCCAGGATTGTGCTACTGCAGGACCCCCCTTCTACCTCTTGGCATTCAGTGGCCTCTCTGCTTCACTGACCAGAGCCCGCAAGACCCCCCCGCCTGACCTGGCCTGCGGAAGCCAGGTAAGGAAAATAAACAAAACTATGGAAAGCATTGGGAAAGGGGGGAATGATGAGGGAGGGGAAGAATAGCATAGGGGAACATGATAGGGGGGATGATGAGACAGGGTGGGGGGATGATGAGACAGGGGGAAATGATGGTGGGGGAGGCACTAAAGGCTTGATGTCTGGATGGCTAGTTGTGGTCTATGACAGGGGGAAATGATGAGACATGGGGGGTGGTGATGAGAGGGGTAAATGTGGCACAGGGACTGATAAAAGGAAAGGAATGATGTGGCACTGGAGGGGACGGGACCAAACTGAGGAACGGGACAAAACTGCAGAAGAAAACAAAGTTGGGAGGATGTCATGTGGCATTTAGTCCAAGTCATTTATTTTACATTTTATTTTTTTTACTTAAATTTCCTTGTTAAAATGGGGGTGCGTGTTATATGCCGATAAATACAGTATATGTCACATTGGAAGCCATCTTCAACATGATTCTGGGTGAACCTGCGTCCTACAAGATCAAGCTAGACCGTGCCCATCGGGCTCTACGTCCCGGCTCCTCCCCTGCATGTTATTTGTATTGTTGCTCACGAATATCGCATATTCGCAAATTCGCCAATATTCGCGAATATAGCACTATATATTCGTAATTACGAATATTCTTTTTTTTTTTTTTTTTTCACAGCACACATCACAGTGATCATCCCTCTCTTCTTCCAGCTTGTGTGGTGTAAAGAAGGCTCTAATACTACTGTGTGAGACTGGGGTGCGAATTTTCTCATATGCTAATTTTCACATATGCTAATTTTTCGCATATGCGAATTTTTGCATATGCTAATTTTTGTATATGCTAATTTTCGCATGTGCTCATTTCCGCATGTGCGAAAATAAACCGCGAAAATTACGAATATGGGAATTTAGCGAATATATGACGAATATTTGTCCATATATTCGCGAAATATCGCAAATTCGAATATGGCCTTTGCCGCTCAACACTAGTTATTTTTTGTGTTGCTAACTTCCAATTGAAGGAATTGATAATGGCTAAATCACGCTCCCTCCGGAACTTCAACTTCGATGAGGCGCCTATCCAGATGGTCTTTTCTGTTTGCTCTACAAGCGCAACTGCCGGGGTTTTGTGCTGCCCTTGACCTCAACTTACGGACTGGGGCCTGACTCCTCCACCTCCTCCTCTGCCCTCAGTGTGGCAACCTGTCCGAGCCCTCGGGGGTCTGGTCCTGATCTCTCCTAGGACAGGGTCCATTGTTCAGCTGCGGGACTTTCTGTTTGTTATACCTCTTCATTGCCGATATTTGATTGCTCTAGTTACCCCTTGTTTTATTTGTTTGCTTATTTGTGACCCCCTGGGGTGCTGCTGCAGGGCTATTCTTTGGCTTGGCCTCTGTTTGGGACTCATGTTTCCTTGAGTGGTCCCCTTTTGGAGTGTACTTCCACTTTCCCAGGCCATGACAAAGGCAGACAGGTTTATGATACACCTCATTGTCTTATTTTACCTACATGGTCTCCTCTCTGGCTCATGAGCTATTGATTCATTCAAGTTTATGTTACCCTTTTACTCTTTCCCTTGTGTCCCACTTTGTTTGTCTTTTGTTCCCTCTTCTTGTTTTTCTTCTTGCTGGTCTCTTTTGTCCGCCTTTTTTCTTTCTATGTCCGGATGGTTGTCGCTGGTGCTCCCCTTGCCCTTCTCTCATCCCCTGCCATATCGAGATATCCTTGTTGGTCTGAGTAAGTACCCCATTACATCTGCAACTCTTCACCCACCTACCTTTTCATGGCTAAGTGTGTCTCCTTGAATGTGAAGGGCCTTAACTCCCCAACTAAGATGCGTTTAAGCATACTTGGCCTCTACAGATAGGAAAGTGGCACGGGTTGCTATCTTAATTTCTAGATCCTGTCCTCTCCAAGTCTCTTCCTCCTACGCGGACCTATCGGGTCGGTTTGTAAATTTTTCTGAGTCATTAGGGGGTAAGCAATTGCTTCTGTGCAACGTCTACGCTCCTAACACCTCCCAGATCCCCTTTTTATGCCCGATTTTAACTTTGTTTTTTCCCCCTCTGTGGATTGTCACTCGACGGTGGGCGCACTGCCATCTCCTCCCCAGTTGCGCTTTATGATCTTTGGTGGATGAACCACCCCTCTGATCGTTCTTTTACCTTTATTCTCACCCTCATAAACTCCCTACCCGTATTGATAATTTTTTCGGTAATGGTCTGCATGCTCTCTTCTTAGTCTCTGGAATCTCCTGGTCTGATCATAGCCCTTTTTTGCTTTCTTTCTCCCCCTTTACTTCCTCCATACGCCGCTGTCATTGGCATCTTAATGATTCTCTGCTTAAAACTCCCTCTTCCCGGGACTCGATCCAGGCGAGCATTGCTACATACTTTGAGGGCTCTGTGTCTTCACCAGCAATCCTATAGGAAGCCCACAAGGCGGTGATCCGTGGCCACTGCATCAATTTGGGCTCCAGATTGAAACGTGATGCCTTGGCTTGCTCCCGGGAACTTAGGGCTCAGATAACTCACCTAGAAGCTCTTCTTCTATCTTCCCCCTCCTTTTCGGTGCTGAGGCGCCTGGTTGCGGCGCAGTCCCAGTTAATTGACTTTGCCCTCCACAAAGTGGAGTGTCAACTGCTTTATGTTAAGCAGCTTTTCTATGAGAAGGGCAACAAGGCTCATACCATGCTCGCTCGATGCCTTAGGGATTGTGCCACCGCCAAGGCCCCCTCTGCCCTGAAAGACCCTTCTGGTACCCTCCAGCATCACTCTGACTCTGTCTCTAGTCTTTTCTTCAACTACTACTCTAAATTCTACTCACTCCCCTCTCAACTCCTCAGACCCTGGAGACTGCGCTGCAATGCTTGACTCTTTTCTCTCTCGTTGTAGCCTTCCGACTTTTTCGGCAGCTAACAGAGAGACTTTCAATGCTCCGGTCACTCTTGAAGAGCTTTCTGAAGTTCCCAAGACTCTTCCTGTGGGGCGCTTTCCAAGCCCTAACGGCATCACCTACTTGTATTATAAGACTTATTCCCCATTTGCCTTCCTAGATCCTCTATTTAACTCTTTCTTGGGGGGGGGGGGGGGGGGGATCCCGCAGTCCTTTCTTCACTCTTTGATTACCCTGATTCCTAAACCCGGTAAAGATCCCCATGACTGCTCCAGCTACCAACCCATTGCTCTTCTCAATTCTGATTTGTTTTCCAAAAATCTGGTGAATCACCTTTGCTGTTTCTTGCCTACCCTTGTACACAAGGATCAGGTTGGCTTTATTCCCGGTCGGCGGGGAGGTGATAACACGAGAAGGAAGGGTTGTGGACCTCACCGATGTAGTCCATCGGAGTTCGGAGCAGGCATTGGTTCTGAACCTAGGCGGTCTCCTTCTTGCAAGTTAACTTCTCTTTCGATGGTCCTCCTCTGCTATTACCTACTTGGGTGTGTCACTTTCCCCTCGCTATTCCTCTTTGTACTCTGTTAACTACCCTTAACTCTTCCGAGAGCTGCATGCTTTCATGGAAAAGTGGAGATCGCAATATATTTCTTTTTTTGGTCGCATTGCGGCAGTGAAAATTACTATCCTCCCTAAATTGCTTTACTTTTTAAAGACGTTACCGGCGCGGGTCCCCTTAGCTGTGTTGCATTCTTTTCAGGCGCGCTATTTTTCAATTTATTTGGGATGCTAAGCGACATCGCCTCCCTATGTCCTTTATGTTGGCTAGTAGATCTCTTGGGGGGCTGGGTGTTCCGGACATGACTAAGTATTACTGGGCAACTCCTCTCAGCCACCTGGCAGCCTGGTCTACTTATGTCTACAGTAAATGGATGGAGTTGGAAAAATTGTGGCTGGCCCCTATTCATCCTAACTCTTTCCTGTGGATGCTACCGCTCCCCTCCCCTGAACATACCCTTCTGGGACCAATGTCGGTTTCCCGATATGTCTGGACCTATTGCTTTTGACAATTTATACTTCTTTCTTCTTTTTCTCCTATACAATCCTTTCTCTACCACCCTGCCTTTCGTCCTAGCTTGACTTCCTGTATGGTTAGGAAATGGGGCTCTAGAGGTCTGATGTGGTTACCTCGCACTCGCTCACTTTTATTCTTTGACCAACTGATAGCTTGTTGGAGTCTCCCTGCCTCTGAGGAACACCACTATATACAACTTTGTCATTATTTTTCCTCTAGACAGAGCTCGTTGACTATCTCCTTACCTACTGGTTTGGAGAGATTGTGTAGGGTGGTCCTCAGATGAGGGGACTACTCTCTAGTATACACTCCTTCCTGCTGTCTCCCCCAGACGGTCCCCCTCCCTCCCATCACTATATGAGCCATTAGGAGAGGCCCTTAACATTACTATTACCATCCCTCAATGGCGGCTGACATGGGAGCGAGCTTCTAAGGCTTCAATCTGTACGGCCTATAAGGAATTGCAATTTAAGATGCTAATGGGATGGTATCATACACCGGCTCTACTCCATAGGCTGAATCCTGTTATTCCTCCCCAGTGCTGGCGCTGCGGTGTGGGCTTGGGTACTGTTTTCCACATCTTTTGGTCTTGTCCACTGATAGTTCCTTACTGGGTACAGGTGCAGAAGTTGATCTCTAAGGTTCTGGCAATTGTGATTCCTCTTGACTCTTTGGTCTTCCTTTTACACCTTTCTGCTAGGGAATTGACCAAAAAACCCTTGCAGCTAAAACCCTCATTGCCAAGCATTGGAAACAGACCCTACCCCCTGTCAGAGGATGAGCTCCTAGCTAGGATACGTGAGATCCGTTCTCTTGAGTCTCTTACTGCCTCTTTGAATAACACCATTCCACTATTTCTTGTCCATATGGGACCCGTGGGATGGATTTAAGGATAGGCAGCCCCCGTGAGTGAGGAGAAGGGTCTCTCCCCCACCACCACCACCACCACTGTTTCTCCACATCCGGACCTCCTCTCTTCTCTCACTCATTTTTGGTGTTGTCTTCCTGTTGATGTCCCCCTTTTTATGTTGTTGGTCTGTCCTCTTGTCTCCCCCCTTCCCCTTAACTCCCCCTTTCCCCATTCCCTTTCCCTTGTGGTCTCCTCCCCAAATGTACTTCTCTTGGAACTACTCTTCATGTATATCCTCTGCTTTATTTACATGACTGAGATTTGTTACATTGTTATATTTTGCTTTTGGAAGACCATTTGTTATTTACTGATATAGGGGATCCTCACTTCCTTGTCAGCTGTTCCTTGTCAGCTTCAATAAAAATTTACAGTACAAAAAAAAAAAAAAAAAGAATTAGGTCATAGATGCTGCGGCCCACAATAAATATTTTTACGGCCCGAGCAGAGTCAGTGCTTGCCCTGCAGTGGCAGATCCCCCATCACAATTAAGGACATTCCTGTGTCCCGAAAGATGTTTTCGGGACACAGGGATACCCCCGTCAACTCTCAGCGGCCCCGCTTTAAGTTTAAAAACACAGGGGCCGCCGGGAGATGATGTCCCATACGTGTGCCCATAGCAACGGAGGTGCGGAGGAGCAGAAAATGGAGGTGGAAGATGCACGCTGGCCAGCAGGGTAAGTGTCCAGCGGCACATCAGCTTCGGTGCTCAGACCACCGCTCCTCCAGTCCCAGGGCCTACTGCTATGGTCGGACCGGAGGAATGGTGGTCAGAGCACTGAAGTGGGGCAGTACACAGGCATACAGCCTCCAGCCATACACTGTATATGGCTGGAGGCTGTATGTCTGTGGGGGAACATACTGCACCTAATGTGGGAGAACTATACTGCACCTAATGTGGGGAACTATACTGCACCTAATGTGGGGAACTATACTGCAGCTAATGTGGGGAACTACACTGCACCTAATGTGGGGAAGTATACTGCACCTAATGTGGGGAACTATACTGCACCTAATGTGGGGAACTATATTGCACTGAATGTGGGGAACTATACTGCACCTAATGTGGGGAACTATACTGCCAACCTAATGTGGGGAACTATACTGCCAACCTAATGTGGGGAACTATACTGCCAACCTAATGTGGGGAACTATACTGCCAACCTAATGTGGGGAACTATACTGCCAACTATTTGGGGAACTATAATCCCAACACAATGTGGGGAACTATACTGCACCTAATGTGGGGGAACTACACTGCACCTAATCTGGGGGAACTATACTGCACCTAATGTGGGGGAACTATACTGCACCTAAATTAGGGGCCTCGTATTGACGTTCGCTCACGTCACGCCACGGTCCCAGAACTCAAGGGCCGGCGTTACTACGCCCTTTTTTGGATGCGGCCCACATAAACTTAAACCTTGTTTTTTTGACCCATGTTAGCCTTTGGGTTTGACATGCTTGGAGTAGAGTGACCAAGATGCTGTAATAGCAGTCAGTATCACATTTTATTTATTAAAGGTTGTCGAAATCTAAAATATATATTTTTGTATTATTTCTACTTTTATTCCATGTAAAATAATATAATGCATTTAATGACCCTGAATGTGCAACCATTGTAAAAATGATGGCAAGTCCTAATGATTAAAGAAGGAAATGAGTCGTTCGGGGAGGATATGACACACCTAATTGCTGAGACTGATGAAGAACGCTTACAAATTATTTTTCAGCAAATAAAGCAGGCCTTGAAACATCTGGATACTACCTTTAATTGCACCATCTGTATGCAACATTTAGGTTAAATACCTATTGTGAAGATGCAAAAATAATTAAAATATTTATCAGACCTGTTTTTGTATTTTTTTTAACATGCGTAGCATGAGGCATAGAAAGTTTTATATAAATGTAAGACCCTCTAAGATGCATACAATGAAAACACACTTTGAGAGTATATTAGTAACTATACTTCATTCATTAAATACTTTTGCACTCTAATCAATGGGGCACATATGAAGGCTTGTATGGGCAATTCCTAAATGTGGCTACTGCTTTTTAAAGGGGTTATCTAGGATATGAAAAACACTGCCCCTTTCTGGCAAGACAGCACCACTCCTGTCCACAACTTTTGTCTGGTAATGCAGCTCCGCTCCATTAAAGTTGATTGGACTGAGTTGCAGTACCAGATACAACCTGTAGACTAAACTGGTGTTGTTTTTGCAAGAAAGAGGCAGTGTTTTTCTAATCCCAAAACTGCTGACATGGTTTCAAAGCTTTTAGGAACAGTGTAACTAAAATCACCTTTATTTCACTCTATGTGGCTGCAACTCTTAAAGGGGTTGTGCGCTGCCCTAATTTTCGGAGCTCCACTCATAGCGTCCGGAAGTTCATTACTCCGAACGCTGTGTGAGGGCTTCCGTGTTCGCGGCCGCCGGGTGTGACGTCATGCCCGGCTCTTCGCCCGCCCCCTTTACCAAAGTCTATGGGAAGGGGGCGTGACAGCGGTCGCACCCCCTTCCCATAGACTTTCGTTGATGGGGGCGGGCGAGACATCGCGAGGGGGCGGGCGTGACGTCACGCCCGGCATCTGCGAACACGGAAGCCCGCACACAGCGTTCGGAGTAATGAACTTCCCGATGCTGTGAGCGGAGCTCCGAAAGTCAGGGCAGCGCACAACCCCTAGGTGTGTCCAAGTTTAGAGGTCCTTCTTGCTGTAACACCTCTTGCTGCTCTCCTACATTGCCTTTTACTTCCTCTCCCTCTGACTGACAGATAGAGCTCCACAAGCACTGTTGAAATCTCGCACATGCAGCTTCACCGCCTCATCGTGTGCATGCTGTAATTGGAATGCACAACACATGTGTAGGATTTAACCCTTTAAGGACTCAGCCCATTTTGGCCTTAAGGACAATTTAATTTTTACGTTTTCATTTTTTCCTCCTCGCCTTCTAAAAATCATTACTCTTTTATATTTTCATTGCCAGACTAGTATGAGGGCTTGTTTTTTGCGCGACCAGTTGTCCTTTGTAATGACATAACTCATTATATCATAAAATGTATGGCGCGTTACTTCCCTGGGGAACAACGTGACCATGGGGACATTTAACCCACGTTATCACTGTTATGCCTTTTGATATTGACACTGTTATATTTGACTCATTGATTGTCACCGCCTGACGGCCTCTCATGATACTGTTATTGTTGTTATTGCTTTTTCTTGACATAAAATCAATAAAAACTTAACTGAAAAAAAATGTATGGCGCAACCAAAAAACACTATTTTTGTGGGGAAATTAAAAAGAAAAACGCAATTTTGCTAATTTTGGAAGGTTTCGTTTTCACGCCGTACAATTTATGGTAAAAATGACGTGTGTTCTTTATTCTGAGGGTCAATACGATTAAAATGATACCCATTATTACATACTTTTATATTATTGTTAAAAAAATCACAAACTTTTTAACCAAATTAGTACGTTTATAATCCCTTTATTTTGATGACCTATAACTTTTTCATTTTTCCGTATAAGTGGCGGTATGGGGGCTCATTTTTTGCACCATGATCTGTACTTTTTTTTTATACCACATTTGCATATAAAAAACTTTTAATAAATGTTTTCTAATTTTTTTAAAATAAAATGTATTAAAAAAGTTGCAATTTTGGACTTTTTTTTTTACGTTCACGCTGTTCACCGTACGGTATCATTAACATTTTATTTTAATAGTTCGGACATTTACACACGCGGTGATACCAAATATGTTTATTAAATTTATTTTTTACGCTTTTTGGGGGTAAAAGAGGAAAAACTGATGTTTTACTTTTTTATTGGGGGAGGGGATTTTTCACTTTTTTTTTACTTTTAATTTTAAATTTTTTAAAATTTTTTTTTACACTTGAATAGTCCCCATAGGAATCATTCATTGAAATCGCGTACTGCTACAGATGCCGGGATCTGTATTGATCCCGGCATCTGAGGGGTTAATGGCGGACGGCCATTGCCGGCGGGTCCCTGGCTGCGATCAGCAGCCGGGATCAGCCGCGAATGAAACGGGCATCGCTCCGATGCCCGTGGTTATGTACAGGATGTAAATGTACGTCCTGGTGCGTTAAGTACCACCGCACCAGGACGTACATTTACGTCCTGCGTCCTTAAGGGGTTAAAGGGGTACTCCGGTTAAAAACTTTTTTTTTTAAATCAGCTGGTGGCAGAAGGTTAAACAGATTTGTAAATTACTTCTATAAAAAAATATTAATCCTTCCAGTACTTATTAGCTGCTGAATACAACAGAGAAAATTATTTTCTTTTTGGAACACAGAGCACTCTGTTGCTATCACGAGCACAGTGCTCTCTGCTGACATCTCTGTCCATTTTAAGAACTGTTTCTAAAATATACAGAGATGTCAGCAGAGAGCACTGTGCTCGTGATGTCAGCAGAGAGCACTGTGTTCCAAAATGAAAAGAATTTCCCCTGTAGTATTCAGCAGCTAATAAGTAATGGAAAGATTGGGTTTGGAAATTTTAGTTTGTAACTGGATTGAACACTGGCTCATGGATCGTACCCAGAGAGTGGTGGTCAATGATTCGTACTCTGATTGGTCCCCGGTAATTAGTGGTGTACCCCAAGGTTCAGTACTGGGACCGCTGTTGTTTAATTTATTTATCAATGATATAGAGGATGGTATTAACAGCTCTGTTTCTATCTTTGCAGATGACACCAAGCTTTGTAGCACGGTACAGTCTATAAAGGATGTGTATAGGTTACAAGATGACATGGATAGACTAAGTGTCTGGGCATCCACTTGGCAAATGAGGTTCAATGTGGATAAATGTAAAGTTATGCATCTGGGTACTAATAACCTGCATGCGTCATATGTCTTAGGGGGGATTAAACTGGCAGAGTCACTGGTAGAGAAGGATCTGGGTGTACTTGTAGATCACAGACTACAGAATAGCATGCAATGTCAGGCTGCTGCTTCCAAAGCCGGCAGGATATTGTCTTGTATCAAAAGAGGCATGGACTCAAGGGACAGGGACATAATACTCCCCCTTTATAAAGCATTGGTACGGCCTCACCTGGAATATGGTGTTCAGTTTTGGTCGCCTGTACATAAAAGGGACACTGTGGAGCTGGAAAGGGTGCAGAGACGCGCGACTACACTAATATGGGGCATGGAACATCTTAGCTATGAGGAGCGATTAAAGGAGTTACAATTGTTTAGTCTTGAGAAGAGACATTTAAGGGGGGATATGATAAATGTATATAAGTATATTAATGGCCCATACAAAAAATATGGAGAAAAACTGTTCCAGGTTAAACCCCCCCCCAAAGGACGAGGGGGCACTCCCTCCGTCTGGAGAAGAAAAAGTTTAGTCTCAAGGGGCGACACGCCTTCTTTACCATGAGAACTGTGAACTTGTGGAACAGTCTACCTCAGGAACTGGTCACAGCAGGAAAAATTAACAGCTTTAAAACAGGATTAGATACATTCCTGGAACAAAATAACATTAATGCTTATGAAGAAATATAAAATCCCATCCCTTCCCCAATATCACGCCACACCCCTACCCCTTAATTCCCTGGTTGAACTTGATGGACATATGTCTTTTTTCGACCGTACTAACTATGTAACTATGTAACTATGATTAAGATTTTTAAATAGAAGTAATTTACAAATCTAAATCGAAAAAAAAGGAGTTGAGTGCAGCTCACGATAAATTAGCCAAGGTACAATATGGTTGAACACCTACACCTTAGGTGTAATGTATATTTGAAAAAGGGAAAAAGAAATGGTAACATAACCTCAAGGCCAATATCAGATAGCCTGATACATGATGAAAAATTGAAGGAAGCGTGCTTCAAATATATGATGAAAACAACATAAATGTTACGCCGAGCGCTCCGGGTCCCCGCTCCTCCCCGGAGCGCTCGCTACACTTCCCTCACTGCAGCGCCCCGGTCGGTTCCACGGACCCGGGGCGCTGCGTTACCACCTCCGGCCGGGATGCGATTCGCGATGCGGGTAGCGCCCGCTCGCGATGCGCACCCCGGCTCCCGTACCTGACTCGCTCCCCGTCAGTTCTGTCCCGGCGCGCGCGGCCCCGCTCCCTAGGGCGCGCGCGCGCCGGGTCTTTGCGATTTAAAGGGCCACTGCACCGCTGATTGGTGCAGTGGTTCCAATTAGTGTTTACACCTGTGCACTTCCCTATATCACCTCACTTCCCCTTCACTCCCTCGCCGGATCTTGTTGCCCTAGTGCCAGTGAAAGCGTTCCTTGTGTGTTCCTTGCCTGTGATTCCAGACCTTCTGCCGTTGCCCCTGACTACGATCCTTGCTGCCTGCCCCGACCTTCTGCTACGTCCGACCTTGCTTCTGTCTACTCCCTTGTACCGCGCCTATCTTCAGCAGCCAGAGAGGTTGAGCCGTTGCTAGGGGATACGACCTGGTCACTACCGCCGCAGCAAGACCATCCCGCTTTGCGGCGGGCTCTGGTGAAAACCAGTAGTGACTTAGAACCGATCCTCTAGCACGGTCCACGCCAATCCCTCTCTGGCACAGAGGATCCACCACCTGCCAGCCGGCATCGTGACAGTAGATCCGGCCATGGATCCCGCTGAAGTTCCTCTGCCAGTTGTCGCTGACCTCACCACGGTGGTCGCCCAGCAGTCACAACAGATTGCGCAACAAGGCCAACAGCTGTCTCAACTGACTGTTATGCTACAACAGTTACTACCACAGCTCCAGCAATCATCTCCTCCGCCAGCTCCTGTACCTCCTCCGCAGCGAGTGGCCGCTTCTGGAATACGACTATCCTTGCCGGATAAATTTGATGGGGACTCTAAGTTTTGCCGTGGCTTTCTTTCCCAATGTTCATTACACTTGGAGATGATGTCGGACCAGTTCCCCACTGAAAGGTCTAAGGTGGCTTTCGTAGTCAGCCTGCTGTCTGGAAAAGCCCTGGCTTGGGCCACACCGCTCTGGGACCGCAATGACCCCGTCACTGCCTCTGTACACTCCTTCTTCTCGGAAATTCGAAGTGTCTTTGAGGAACCTGCCCGAGCCTCTTCTGCTGAGACTGCCCTGTTGAACCTGGTCCAGGGTAATTCTTCCGTTGGCGAGTATGCCGTACAGTTCCGTACCCTTGCTTCAGAATTATCCTGGAATAATGAGGCACTCTGCGCGACCTTTAAAAAAGGCCTATCCAGCAACATTAAAGATGTTCTGGCCGCACGAGAAATCCCTGCTAACCTACATGAACTCATCCATCTTGCCACTCGCATTGACATGCGTTTTTCCGAACGGCGTCAGGAGCTCCGCCAGGATATGGACTCTGTTCGCACGAGGCGTTTCTTCTCCCCGGCTCCTCTCTCCTCTGGTCCCCTGCAACCTGTTCCTGTGCCTCCCGCCGTGGAGGCTATGCAGGTCGACCGGTCTCGCCTGACACCCCAAGAGAGGACACGACGCCGCATGGAGAATCTCTGCCTGTACTGTGCTAGTACCGAACACTTCCTGAAGGATTGTCCTATCCGTCCTCCCCGCCTGGAAAGACGTCCGCTGACTCCGCACAAAGGTGAGACAGTCCTTGATGTCTACTCTGCTTCTCCACGTCTTACTGTGCCTGTGCGGATGTCTGCCTCTGCCTTCTCCTTCTCTGCTGTGGCCTTCTTGGACTCTGGATCTGCAGGAAATTTTATCTTGGCCTCTCTCGTCAACAGGTTCAACATCCCGGTGACCAGTCTCGCCAGACCCCTCTATATCAATTGTGTAAACAATGAAAGATTGGACTGTACTATACGTTTCCGCACGGAGCCCCTTCTAATGCGCATCGGATCTCATCACGAGAGGATTGAACTGTTGGTCCTCCCCAATTGCACTTCTGAAATCCTTCTTGGACTTCCCTGGCTTCAACTCCATTCCCCAATCCTGGATTGGTCCACTGGGGAGATCAAGAGTTGGGGGCCCTCTTGTTCCAAGGACTGCTTAAAACCGGTTCCCAGTAAACCTTGCCGTGTCCCTGTGCTTCCTCATGTAACCGGTCTCCCTAAGGCCTATATGGACTTTGCGGACGTTTTTTGCAAAAAACAAGCTGAGACTCTACCTCCTCACAGGCCTTATGATTGTCCCATTGACCTCCTCCCGGGCACTACTCCACCCCGGGGCAGAATCTATCCTCTGTCCGTCCCAGAGACTCTTGCCATGTCTGAATACGTCCAAGAAAATTTAAAAAAGGGCTTTATCCGTAAATCCTCCTCTCCTGCCGGAGCCGGATTTTTCTTTGTGTCCAAAAAAGATGGCTCTCTACGTCCTTGCATTGACTACCGCGGTCTTAATAAAATCACGGTTAAGAACCGCTACCCCCTACCCCTCATCTCTGAACTCTTTGATCGTCTCCAAGGTGCCCATATTTTTACCAAACTGGACTTAAGAGGTGCTTATAATCTCATCCGCATCAGAGAGGGGGATGAATGGAAAACGGCATTTAACACCAGAGATGGACACTTTGAGTATCTGGTCATGCCCTTTGGTCTATGCAACGCCCCTGCCGTCTTCCAAGACTTTGTTAATGAAATTTTTCGTGATCTCCTATACTCCTGTGTTGTTGTATATCTGGACGATATCCTGATTTTTTCTGCCAATCTTGAAGAACACCGCCAGCATGTCCGTATGGTTCTTCAGAGACTTCGTGATAATCAACTCTATGCCAAAATAGAGAAATGTCTGTTTGAATGCCAATCTCTTCCTTTTCTAGGATACTTGGTCTCTGGCCAGGGACTACAAATGGACCCAGATAAACTCTCTGCCGTCTTAGATTGGCCACGCCCCTCCGGACTCCGTGCCATCCAACGTTTTTTGGGGTTCGCCAATTATTACAGGCAATTTATTCCACATTTTTCTACCATTGTGGCTCCTATTGTGGCTTTAACAAAAAAAAATGCCGATCCCAAGTCTTGGCCTCCTCAAGCGGAAGACGCCTTTAAACGACTCAAGTCTGCCTTTTCTTCGGCTCCCGTGCTCTCCAGACCTGACCCATCTAAACCCTTCCTATTGGAGGTTGATGCCTCCTCAGTGGGAGCTGGAGCTGTCCTTCTACAAAAAAACTCTTCCGGGCATGCTGTTACTTGTGGTTTTTTTTCCAGGACCTTCTCTCCGGCGGAGAGGAACTACTCCATCGGGGATCGAGAGCTTCTAGCCATTAAATTAGCACTTGAGGAATGGAGGCATCTGCTGGAGGGATCAAGATTTCCAGTTATTATTTACACCGATCACAAGAACCTCTCCTACCTCCAGTCTGCCCAACGGCTGAATCCTCGTCAGGCCAGGTGGTCTCTGTTCTTTGCCCGATTTAATTTTGAAATTCACTTTCGGCCTGCTGATAAGAACATTAGGGCCGATGCTCTCTCTCGTTCCTCAGATGCCTCTGAAATTGAACTCTCTCCTCAACACATCATTCCTCCTGACTGCCTGATTTCCACTTCTCCAGCCTCCATCAGACTAACTCCTCCAGGAAAGACCTTTGTTTCTCCACGCCAACGCCTTGGGATCCTCAAATGGGGTCACTCCTCCCATCTCGCAGGTCATGCGGGCATTAAGAAATCTGTGCAACTCATCTCTCGCTTCTATTGGTGGCCGACTCTAGAGACTGATGTGGTGGACTTTGTGCGAGCCTGCACTATCTGTGCCCGGGATAAGACTCCTCGCCAGAAGCCCGCTGGTTTTCTTCATCCTCTACCTGTCCCCGAACAACCTTGGTCTCTGATTGGTATGGATTTTATTACTGACTTACCCCCATCCCATGGCAACACTGTTATTTGGGTGGTCGTTGATCGATTCTCCAAAATGGCACATTTCATCCCTCTTCCTGGTCTTCCTTCAGCGCCTCAGTTGGCTAAACAATTTTTTGTACACATTTTTCGTCTTCACGGGTTGCCTACACAGATCGTCTCGGATAGAGGCGTCCAATTTGTGTCTAAATTCTGGAGGGCTCTCTGTAAACAACTCAAGATTAAATTAAATTTTTCTTCTGCATACCATCCTCAATCCAATGGACAAGTAGAGAGAATTAACCAGATCTTGGGTGACTATTTACGACATTTTGTTTCCTCCCGCCAGGATGACTGGGCAGATCTTCTACCTTGGGCCGAATTCTCGTATAATTTCAGAATCTCTGAATCTTCCTCCAAATCTCCGTTTTTCGTGGTGTACGGCCGTCACCCTCTTCCCCCCCTCCCTACCCCCTTGCCCTCTGGTCTGCCCGCTGTGGATGAAATTTCTCGTGATCTTTCCACCATATGGAAAGAGACCCAAAATTCTCTCTTACAGGCTTCTTCTCGCATGAAGAGATTCGCAGATAAGAAAAGAAGAGCTCCTCCCATTTTTTCCCCTGGAGACAAGGTATGGCTCTCCGCTAAATATGTCCGTTTCCGTGTCCCGAGCTATAAGTTGGGACCACGCTATCTTGGTCCTTTTAAAGTTTTGTCTCAAATTAATCCTGTCTCTTACAAACTTCTTCTTCCTCCTTCTCTTCGTATCCCTAATGCCTTTCACGTCTCTCTTCTTAAACCTCTCATCCTCAACCGTTTTTCTCCTAAATCTGTTCCTCCCACTCCTGTTTCCGGCTCCTCGGACATCTTCTCTGTCAGAGAAATCTTGGCCTCTAAGAGAGTCAGAGGAAAAACTTTTTTTTTGGTGGATTGGGAGGGTTGTGGTCCAGAAGAGAGGTCCTGGGAACCTGAGGACAATATCCTGGACAAAAGTCTGATCCTCAGGTTCTCAGGCCCCAAGAAGAGGGGGAGACCCAAGGGGGGGGGTACTGTTACGCCGAGCGCTCCGGGTCCCCGCTCCTCCCCGGAGCGCTCGCTACACTTCCCTCACTGCAGCGCCCCGGTCGGTTCCACGGACCCGGGGCGCTGCGTTACCACCTCCGGCCGGGATGCGATTCGCGATGCGGGTAGCGCCCGCTCGCGATGCGCACCCCGGCTCCCGTACCTGACTCGCTCCCCGTCAGTTCTGTCCCGGCGCGCGCGGCCCCGCTCCCTAGGGCGCGCGCGCGCCGGGTCTTTGCGATTTAAAGGGCCACTGCACCGCTGATTGGTGCAGTGGTTCCAATTAGTGTTTACACCTGTGCACTTCCCTATATCACCTCACTTCCCCTTCACTCCCTCGCCGGATCTTGTTGCCCTAGTGCCAGTGAAAGCGTTCCTTGTGTGTTCCTTGCCTGTGATTCCAGACCTTCTGCCGTTGCCCCTGACTACGATCCTTGCTGCCTGCCCCGACCTTCTGCTACGTCCGACCTTGCTTCTGTCTACTCCCTTGTACCGCGCCTATCTTCAGCAGCCAGAGAGGTTGAGCCGTTGCTAGGGGATACGACCTGGTCACTACCGCCGCAGCAAGACCATCCCGCTTTGCGGCGGGCTCTGGTGAAAACCAGTAGTGACTTAGAACCGATCCTCTAGCACGGTCCACGCCAATCCCTCTCTGGCACAGAGGATCCACCACCTGCCAGCCGGCATCGTGACAATAAATTTATTAAAAATGCATATAACAAGTAAATTGTGTTGTGGAACCTCATTTCACAGGGCCCTTGTGAGGAGGTAAATGCAATAAATGAATGTTAAAATATAGGATTTAAAACAGCACCACTGTATGCAGTGATTGAAAATAGAGTCTGTTAGTCCGGCATTTGTTAGTTCAGAATATAAGCTTTTCACAGTCCGCAAAGGAAGATGTTAATATATGTAAACTCAGGTCGATGTATTGGACAGCAATAAAGAGTATATTTACCAGCCCGATGGGATAGCCAGATGAAACTTGCCGAGGATTGGTGCCAGCAAGCACCCGTAAGGAGTGAGGTCTGAATGTGCTGAATGTGAGCACTGGCGTGCGCTCCTGTGGCTGGTCTGCCTGCCACAGACCCGATGGAAGCTGCTAGTGATGGTAGGATAAGACACAGCTTACAGACATCCGATGGACGAACCTCATAGAAAAACTTGGCGTCTGACATCAGCCAGGTAGGTGGGCTGGATCGATAAAGACTGCGGCCGTTGTATGGAAAGCAATGTTATACTTGCTATAGCGGTAGCGTTCACTGATAGATGTTCCAAATGCCAGTGGTGCGTTAATGATGCGTTAGTTTAGGCTTCTAGACGTGTTTCAGGGAACTTTATAATGATGACCCTTTTCTCAGTTGAAGTATTTGGTAATAGAAGAAATGGTTCCTTTTATACAAGCATGGTAATGATTTGAACAAATAGAAACAGGTTATACCATTGTGGGATATAAAAGCAGAAATTGATTCAATGAGTATTATTGGAAACATTTTGTGTATTAGGGTGCGTTCCCACCTGGCGTATATGCAGCGTCTTTCATGCAAAAATTACTGCAGCAATGGGAAATGCGCTGCGTATTCCTTGATCACTATACACACAGGGATTTCCAGTGGCAGCCCTATGTGTGTAGTGAGTTTTTTTAGGAGGAGCCGCGCGTCACAGTCACGCCGGCACACGGCCCCACTTCCAAAACTCACTACACACATACAGTACAGACCAAAAGTTTGGACACACCTTCTCATTCTGAGTTTTCTTTATTTACCTGACTATGAAAATTGTAGATTCACACTGAAGGAATCAAAACTACGAATTAACACATGTGGAATTATATACATAACAAAAAAGTGTGAAACAACTGAAAATATGTCATATTCTAGGTTCTTCAAAGTAGCCACCTTTTGCTTTGATTACTGCTTTGCACACTCTTGGCATTCTCTTGTTGAGCTTCAAGTGGTAGTCACCTGAAATGGTTTTCACTTCACAGGTGTGCTGGTGTGGAGGAGGAGGTGTGATGGTGTGGGGGTGCTTTGCTGGTGACACTGTTGGGGATTTATTCAAAATTGAAGGCATACTGAACCAGCATGGCTACCACAGCATCTTGCAGCAGCATGTTATTCCATCTGGTTTGCGTTTAGTTGGACCATAATTTATTTTTCAACAGGACAATGACCCCAAACACACCTCCAGAATGTGTAAGGGCTATTTGACCAAGAAGGAGAGTGATGGGGTGCTGCGGCAGATGGCCTGGCCTCCACTGTCACCGGACCTGAACCCAACCGAGATAGTTGGGGTTGAGCTGGACCTCAGAGTGAAAGCAAAAAGGGCCAACAAGTGCTAAGCATCTCTGGGATCTCTTTCAAGACTGTTGGAAGACCATTTCAGGTGACTACCTCATGAAGCTCATCAAGAGAATGCCAAGAGTATGCAAAGTAGTAATCAAAGCTAAAGGTGGCTAGAACCTAGAATATGCCATATTTTCAGTTGTTTCACACTTTTTTTTTGTTATGTATATAATTCCACATGTGTTAATTCATAGTTTTGATGACTTCAGTGTGAATCTACAATTTTCATAGTCATGAAAATAAAGAAAACTCTGAATGAGAAGGTGTGTCCAAACTTTTGGTCTGTACTGTAGGGCTGCCGCCTGAAAGCCCTGTGTGTATAGTGAGCAAGGAATTTGCAGCGTATTTCCTGCTGCTGCCGTAAATTTTGCGCAGCGTGAAATACGCTGCGTATACGCCAGGTGGAAACGCACCTTTACTATACATTTACTGTGATACATTTCACTGATAAATACAATATCAGAAAGCTGGATGAACACCATAAAAATACTATAACGATGTGTATGAAATACATCGGGATAAGATGGAATAAGAGAAAATGATATCAACAATAGTGATGAGCGGCTTTGGCCATATTCGAATTTAGCGATATTTTGCAAATATATAGACAAATATTTATCCTATATTCACGAATTTTGCGTATTCGTTATGTTCGCATATGTGAATATTTGCATATTCGCATATTCGAGGAAGAAAACAGTGAGGGGGTGGACAACTTTACTACTGGTTGCTAGGGAAGTTGTTGATAACCTCTGACAAGTGTATTTGCATAATTCTAATTGGTCCACAAGTGAAAAGAAGGAATATGCGAATATTCACATATGCGAATAACCGCCTATGCAAATATTCACATATGCGAATATTCACATATGCAAATATGTGCATATGCAAATATGCGGGGGAAAAAAAGTTAATATTCGTAATTTCAAATATATAGCGAATATATTCACAATATTCGCGAACTCCTGAATTTGCAATATTCGCGATAAAAATTTGAAATGCAAATATTCGCGCCCAACACTAATCAACAATACATACCGTATATACTCAAGTATAAGCTGAGTTTTTCAGCACGATTTTTCGTGCTGAAAACACCCCCCTCGGCTTATACTCGAGTGAACTCTCCGCCATCAGCTGTCCAGGCATCCTGGGAGTTGTAGTTTTGAAACATCTGGAGGTCTGCAGGTTGAAGACCACTGCCCGGGCCTTCGTCGTCATCCAGACCCCCTCCCCCCCCCCTCTCCCCTTTAGTTTTGTACTCACCTCCGCTCGGCGGGACGTTAGGGTGAGCTGGTCCGGTCCATCTGTGCTGCAGGGACCGTCCTGTGGGGAGGGATAGTCGTTCCGGGCTGTCCATCTTCAATGGGGATGCCTCTTCTCCACTCTTCGGGCCCGGCCTCGGAATAATGGCGTTTCCTTGACGACGACGCACAGGGACGTTAATGAGCAACGTCCCTGTGCATCGTCGTCAAGGCAACACCATTAGTCCGGGGCCGGGCCCGCAGCGCGGAGAAGAGGCACCCCCGGTGAAGATGGACAGCCCGGAACGACTATCCCTGCAGCACAGATGGACCGGACCAGCTCACCCTAACGTCCCGCCGAGCGGAGGTGAGTACAAAACTAAAGGGGGGAGGGGGAGGGGGTCTGGATGACGACGAAGGCCCGGGCAGTGGTCTTCAACCTGCGGACCTCCAGATGTTTCAAAACTACAACTCCCTGCATGCCCGGACAGCCGATGGCTGTCCGAGCATGCTGGGAGTTGTAGTTTTGGAACATCTGGAGGTCGGCAGGTTGAAGACCACTGTTAAATCAGACATTGACAAGCGATGATGATGAAGGGGGTGGTGTGGGATGATGACATGGTAATGATGACAGGGTAATGATGAAGGGGGGATGATGACAGGGTAATGATGAAGGGGGGATGATGACAGGGTAATGATGAAGGGGGGATGATAACAGGGTAATGATGAAGGGGGGATGATGACATGATGATGAGGGTGTTAATGACGGGGGTCTGGATGATGACAGGGGGGGATGATGTATTTCTGACCCTAGGCTTATACTCGAGTCAATAACTTTTCCTGGGTTTTTGGGGTGAAATTAGGGGCCTCGGTTTATATTCAGGTCGGATTATACTCGAGTATATACTGTAAATAAATCATAATATTCATAACCGCTAAATATGAAAATGGAAAGTGATGGAAATAAAAACAATAATAAAAATTAACATAAAAATACAGATAAAAATAAAAATACATACAAATACAAATAATTTTTTTTATAATAAGTAAGAAAAATAATAAATCAGAAAATAAAAATGAAAATTAAATAAAAAATTATAAATAGTAAATAATGAATAATAGATATAAAGAATAAGGATAAAAATAAATAATTAAAAGTAAAAATAACAATAACAGTGACAAATTAATAAAGCATAGATAATAATAAAAATAAATAAAAATACAAATAAAAATGAAAATAAAACATTTAAAAATGAAAATAAATATAAGAATAAAAAAATAAAAATAAAATATAAAATAAAATAATAAAAATAAAAACAAAAATAAAATAAATGTAAAAATAAGTTAACACGGAAAGATGCGTTGTCACGCAAGTTTATAGGGGACATAGTGTGCCCCGATGGCCATCTATGTTATAGGAAGACAGTCAGCGGGACACAGTACTTCCCCTACAGAAGTCTGAATAATTCAAAGTTGGAGTTCAGACATTTGGGTTCCAGAGTGGTAAATTCATAGATTTTCTTGCTTTCCGCTCTTGACATTTTTACTATATAACTACCTCCTCTCCAATCTTTTTTTAATTACTTGTAAGCCTGTGTAGGAGAAACTGGTCAATTCTTTTTTATGTACAGTTGTAAAATGTGCTGACAGAGGATGTTTCAAGTTGCCATTTTTGATGTTAGTTACACGTTCTGAAATACGTGTTTTAAGGGCTCCTTTAGTTCTTCCTATGTACTGTTTTTTACAGCTACATTCTATCAGGTATAGCACTCCATTAGTATTACAAGATATATTATCCTCTATTGACCATTTGAAATCATTGCTACATGATATCACTTCAGTGTTTTTTTTAGGTCCTTTTATTTTTAGACCGTTCGGACATATACCACACTGAAAAAACCTTTGGTGCTCAGCCATGTTTTTGAATTACCCGTCTTTTTAGGGGTGGATTTCATAGTAGGGGCTATTCTTATACCCAAATTGGGAGCTTTAGTATAAACAGTAGGTGGGCGGTCGGGCAGTGACCAACCAATCTCTTTGTCTTGTTTAATTATGTGCCAATGTTTGTTGATAATTTTTTACATTTTTTAATATTCACTGTTGTTGGGTGGAATGATTTTAACATTATGATCCTAGGAACTGGAATTGGTGTCTTTCGGTGTAAAAAAATAAGATCTATCTAGATGTTTCACTCGATTTAAGGATTTTGTTAAAAGGAAATCTGGATAATTTTTTTGTTTACTTAAAGTAATGAGAGTTTCTGCTTCCTCTAAAAAGGTAGCATCAGAGGTGCAATTACATTTCAAACATCTGTATTGGCCCTTGGGCACATTAATCAGCCATCTTGGCAAATGACAACTAGTGTAATCAATATAGCAGTTTTTTTGCCGTTGTTTTTTTTTATAAGTGTTACATACTAATTTATCCAGATTTGCTTTTATTTCAAGTTCACGAAAAGTGATAGATTCTTTACTTATATGAGACGTAAAATTAAGAAAGTGAGTATTAGTGTTTAAACCGTGAATAAATTATTCTAAATCAGTGTTAGCTCCATCCCAAATCAAAATAATATCATCTATATATCTGCACCAGAGCACCAGATTTGCGTCAAGGTGGTGGATGATGTTCTCCTCTTCCCACACCGCTATGAATAAATTGGTGTAACTTGGCACAAATCTTGTGCCCATAGCGGTGCCAATTAGCTGTAAATAATAATCACCATTAAAATAAGAATAATTGTGTGTTAAAATAAAGTGAATAGCTGAAGTGCTAAAATTGATCTGTGGTGGTTTGATATGTCCTTTGGTGAGAAATGTATTAATAGCTGCTAAACCTAGATCATGCCTTATAATTGTATAAAGAGATGAAGCATCCAATGGGACTAAAATATAGTTTCCTGTCCAATTAAAAGATTCTTAGATGTTACCATTTATGTGGTGTCCTTTAAGTAGAACTTGGTCTGTACAAATGGTTGCAAAAATTTGTCTACGTACTGGAATAGGTTCGAGGTCATGGAACCTATCCCAGATACTATTGGGGGATTATTTAAACACTTATGTGTTTTAGGTAAACAATAAAAAACAGGTAGCCTTTCTGGGGTACCAAGTATAAATTTATATTCATTGTAATTTAGAATCTTTTCTTCTAATGCTTTTTTGCATATATTTAACAGATGAGCACCAAATTCTACGGTCAGAACTCCATTAAATTTTTTATATGTTATCTTATCATCTAGTTGTGTATGACATTCTTTGTTGTAGAACGAAAAAACAAAGGCACTCCCTGTGGAGTAACATATGTGGTAAGGGTATAGAGTAATGAGAGATTCACTATCGCTAACCATAGAGGGTTGTGCACCAACATACACAACAATGGTAAAGGTGCGTTGGCAGCCTTTCTGGAGTTGTATTGTCTATAGAAAGGACTTCATATTACCAGGATTTCATGGCGCTGATCACGACGCAGGACTCACAGGTTAAAAGTAACGACTATCATGAAAATTTATATAGAAATTTAGATCTATGTGACTTAAAATAAATTGTAAAAGTGAGTTGAAAAATTTGTGAAAATAAATTGTAAAAAAAATTGTAAATTTGTATATTATTATTTTCACAAATTTTACAACTCACTTTTACAATTTATTTTAAGTCACATAGATCAAAATTTCTATATAAATTTTTATTTACACACTTTTTTGCATATATAGTTAGCTATAAAATAAATATAATCTTTTATAATTTACAAATTGTCAATGACATATTTAATATCAACGCTCACATATAATTACTTTTTTATGTTCTGGTCTTCAAATGGTTAATGTCTTTTCGGTATATAACCAAGGGTGTTGCTGTGTATTGTCATGCCTGAAGAAGCTGTGCATGCACAGCAAAATGCGTTGCATTATTGTTAATAAACCTGATGGTCCTTACTTTTTACCTGTGAGTCCTACTTCCTGATCAGTGCCATGAAATCCTGGTAATGTGAAGTCCTTTCTTTCTATTCTTTGTTGTAATCATCTGTGTTTAAAATCACAATACCGCCCCCCTTGTCAGCTGGGCGGATTGTGATTTCTTTAATGGACTGTAATTCCTGCATAGCTGTTTTTTCTGAATGGGTGATGTTCGTTTTTTGTTTGGGGTTGGCTTTTGGCAAGTCTAAGATCTTTTTCTACTAGATTTTTAAAGGTAGTGGGCACCAGATTTGCGCCAAGTTACGCCAATTTATTCATGGTGGCATGGGAAGAGGAGAACATCATCCCCCACCTTGGCGCAAATCTGGTGCTCTGAAGATATTATTTTGATTTGGGATGGGACTATCACTGATTTAGAATCATTTTTTCACGGTTTAAACACTAATACTCACTTTCTCAATTTTACGTCTCATATAAGTAAAGAATCTATCACTTTTCTTGACCTTGAAATAAAAGCAAATAAATTAGTTTATATAAATTAGTACGTAACACTTAATTGCACCTCTAATGCTACCTTTTTAGAGGAAGCAGAAACTCACACAACTTTATTTAAAGAAAAAAATTATCCAAATTTCATTTTAACAAAATCCTTAAATCGAGTGAAACAACTAGATAGATTTTAATTTTTACACCAGTTCCTTGGATCATAATGTTTAAATCATTCTACCCAGCAACAGTGAATATAAAAAAATTGAAAAAATGATCAACAAACATTGGCACATAATTTAACAAGACAAAGAGATTGGTGGGTCACTGCCCGACCGCCCACCTACGGTTTATACTAAAGCTCCTAATTTGGGTATAACAATAGCCCCTACTATAACCCCCCTCCCCCCCCCCCCCTAAAATGACAGGTAATTCCAAAACATGGCTGAGCCCCAAAGGTTTTTTCGGTGTGGTATATGTCCATCGGATGTCTGTAAGCTGTGTCTTATCCTACCATCACTAGCAGCTTCCATCGGGTCTGTGGGACGCAGGCCAGCTGCAGGAGCGCACGCCAGCGCCGACATTCAGCACATTCAGACCCCACTCCGGACAGGTGCATGTTGGCACCAATCCTCTGTCAAGTTTCTTCTGGCTATCCCATCGGGCTGGTAAATATACTCTTTATTGCTGTCCAATACATGGACCAGAGTCTACATATATTAACATCTTCATTTGGGACTGTGAATAGCTTATATTTTGAACTAACAAATGCCGGACTAACGGACTCTATCTCCAATCACTGCAGACAGTGGTGCTGTTTTATGTCCTATATTTTAACATTCATTTTTTGCATTTACCTCCTCACAAGGGCCCTCTGAAAGGAGGTTCCACAACATAATTTACTTGTTATATGTATTTTTAATAAATTTATATTGTTTTCATCATATATTGCTCCTTCAATTTTTCATCATGTATCAGGCTATCTGATATTGGCCTTGAGGTTATGGTTACCATTTCTTTCCCCTTTTTTCTAATTCACAAATCTGTTCAACTTTCCGGCACCAGTTGATTTAAATTGATTTAAAAAAAAATAAAAACACCGAAGTACCCTTTAACCCCTTGGGACGGAGCCCATTATGACCCTAAGGACGGGAGCATTTTTTGCAAATCTGACCATTGTCACTTTAAGCATTAATAACTCTGGGATGCTTTTACTTATAAATTTGATTCCGAGATTGTTTTTCCATGACATATTCTACTTTATGGTAGGGGTAAATTTTCGTCAATACTTGCATCATTTCTTGGTGAAAAATGTGATGAAAAATTTGAAAATGTAGCATTTTTCTAACTTTGAAGCTCTCTGCTTGTAAGGAAAATAGACATTCCAAATAAATTATATATTGATTCACATATACAATATGTCTACTTTATATTTGCATCATAAAGTTAACATGTTTTTACTTTTGGAAGAAATCAGAGGGCTTCAAAGTTCAGCAGCAATTTACCAATTTTCACAAAATTTTCAAAATCTGTGTTTTTCAGGGACCAGTTCAGGTTTGAAGTGGATTTGAAGGGTCTACAAATTAGAAATACCCCATAAATTACCCCATTATAAAATCTGCACCCCTCAAAGTATTCAAAATGACAATCAGTAAGTGTGTTAACCCTTTAGGTGTTTCACAGGAATAGCAGCAAAGTGAAGGAGAAAATTCAAAATCTTCATTTTTTACACTCGCATGATCTTGTAGACCCAGTTTTTGAATTTTTGCAAGGGGTAAAAGGAGAAAAATCCTCTCAAAATTTGTAACCCAATTTCTCTCGAGTAAGGAAATACCTCATATGTGTATGTAAAGTGTTCGGTGGGCTCAGATGGGAAGGAGCGACAATGGGATTTTGGACAGTGAGATTTTCTGAAATGGAAATACCCCATGTGTGGATGTCAAGTGCAGTACCATGCTCAGAAGAGAAGGAGCGCCATTGAGCTTTTAGAGAGAGAATTTGTTTGGAATCGAAGTCGGGGGCCATGTGCATTTACAAAGCCCCCGTGGTGCCAGAAGTGTGGACCCCCCCATATGTGACCCCATTTTGGAAACTACACACCTCATGGAATGTAATAAGGGGTACAGTGAGCATTTACACCCTACTGGTGTTTGACAGATCTTTGGAACAGTGGGCTGTGCAAACAAAAAATTTAATTTTTCATTTTCACGCACCACTGTTCCAAAAATCTGTCAGACACCTGTGGGGCATAAATGCTCACTGTACCCCTTATGACATTCAGTTTCCAAAATGGGGTCACATGTGGGGGAGGTTCCTTGTTCTGGCACTATGGGGGCTTTGTAAACACACGTGGCCTTCAATTCCGGACAAATTTTCTCTCCAAAAGCCCAATGGCGCTCCTTCTCTTCTGAGCATTGTAGTTCGCCTGTAGAGCACTTTACTTCCACATATGGGGTATTTATATACTCAGAGGAAATGGGGTTACAAATTTTGGGGAGCTTTTTTCCTATTTTCCTATTTAGGGTAA
This sequence comes from Hyla sarda, assembly GCF_029499605.1. Classification (NCBI taxonomy): domain Eukaryota; kingdom Metazoa; phylum Chordata; class Amphibia; order Anura; family Hylidae; genus Hyla; species Hyla sarda. Next base: position 230,195,194 of record NC_079192.1, read on the forward strand.
CACCAGCATTTTAGTGAAATTTTTTTAAATTTATTTTCCTATTCAACTTTAACCCCTTAAGAACGCAGCCCTTTTTCACCTTAAGGACTGAGCCCTTTTTTCGCAATTCTGACCACCGTCGCTTTATGAATTAATAACGCGAAAACACTTTTACAAAATATTCTGATTCTGAGATTGTTTTTTCGTGACATATTATACTTTATTTTGGTGGTAAATTTCCGGCACTACTTGCATCCTTTTTTGGTGAAAAATCCCAAAATTTCATGAAAATTTTGAAAATGTAGCATTTTTCTGAATTTGAAGCTCTCTACTTGTAAGGAAAATGGATATTCACAATACATTTAATTTTTCTTCACAAATACAATATGTCTACTTTATGTTGGCATCATAAAATGGACATATTTTTGCTTTTTGAAAAAATTAGAGGGCTTCAAAGTAGAGCAGCAATTTTAAAAAAATTCATTAAAATTGCTAAATTTGAAGGGAGAGATGTTACAGAACTACAACTCCCAGCATGCCTGGGTAGTCCAGGCATGCTGAGAGTTGTAGTTTGGCAACATCTGGAGGGCTACCGTTTGGGCACCACTGTAACAGTGGTCTCCAAACTGTGACCCTCCAGATGTTGCCAAACTACAACTCCCAGCATGCCCAGACAGCCTTTGGCTTTCTGGGCATGCTGGGAGTTGCAGTTTGGCCTTCCTAGTGGTTGCCACAGTAAAGATCATTTTACTTTCACTTTCAACCGGCTAGTGGCGGGGACCGGAATTCCCACGGGCGTATCCATACGCCCTCAGTCCTGAACAGGTTAATGAAAATTCGTCAAACACCTGTGGGGTGTTAAAGTTCCCTATACCCCTTGTTACATTCGATGAGGGGTGTAGTTTCCAAAATGGGGTCACATGTGGGTATTTATTTTTTTGCGTTTCTGTCAGATCCGCTGTAAAATCAGCCACCCCTGTGCAAATCACCAATTTAGACCTCAAATGTACATAGTGCGCTCTCACTCCTGAGCCTTGTTATGTGCCCGCAGAGCATTTTACACCCACATATGGGGTATTTCCTTACTCAGGAGAAATTGCGTTACAAATTTAGGGGGTCTTTTTTTCCTTTTACCTCTTGTGAAAATAAAAAGTAAAGGGCAACACCAGCATGTTAGTGTACATTTTTTTTTTTTTTACACTAACAGGCTGGTGTAGACCCCAACTTTTCCTTTTCATAAAGGGTAAAAGGCGAAAAAGCCCCCCAAAGTTTGTAGTGCAATTTCTCCCGAGTACGGAAATACCCCATATGTGGAACTAAACTGTTTCCTTGAGATACGACAGGGCTCCGAAGTGAGAGAGCGCCATGCGCATTTGAGGACTAAATTAGGGATTGCATAGGGGTGGACATAGCGGTATTCTACACCAGTGATTCCCAAACAGGGTGCCTTCAGCTTTTGCTAAACTCCCAGCATGCCTGGACAGTCAGTGGCTGTCCGGAAATGCTGGGAGTTGTTGTTTTGCAACAGCTGGAGGCTCTGTTTTGTAAGCACTGCTGAACAATACGTTTTTCATTTTTATTGGGGGGGGGGGGGGGACAGTGTAAGGGGTGTATATGTAGTGTTTTACCCTTTATTATGTGTTAGTGTAGTGTTTTTAGGGTACATTTGCACTGGCGGAGGTTTACAGTGAGCTTACCGCTACGAGTTTGCGCTGTGGCAAAAAATTTGCCGCAGCTCATACTTGAAGCAGGAAACTTACTGTAAACCTGCCCCTGTGAATGTACCTTGTACATTCACATGGGGGGGGGCAAACCTCCAGCTGTTTCAAAACTACAACTCCCAGCATGCACTGACAGACCGTGCATGCTGGGAGTTGTACTTTTGCAACAGCTGGAGGCACACTGGTTGGAAAACCTTCAGTTAGGTTCTGTTATGTAACTCAGTATTTTCCAACCAGTGTCCCTCCAGCTATTGCAAAACTCCAACTCCCAGCATGTACTGATCGCCAAAGTGTATGCTGGGAGATGTAGTTATGCAACAGCTGGAGGTACACAACTACAACTCCCAGCATGCCGAGACAGCTGTTTGGGCATGCTGGGATTTGCAGTTTTGCAAGATCTGGAAAGCTACACAGCTGCACAGTGATCTCCAAACTGTGGACCTCCAAATGTTGCAAAACTACAAATCCCAGCATGCCCAGACAGCAAACTGCTATGTGGGCATGCTGGGAGTTGTAGTTTTGCAAGATCTAGAGGGCCACAGTTCACTGCACAGTGATATCCAAACTGTAGCCCTCCAGCTGTTGCAAAACTACAAATCCCAGCATGACAGCTTGTCTGGGCATGCTATGAGTTGTAGTTTTGCAACATGTGGAGGGCAACAGTATACAGACCACTGTATAGTGGTCTCAAACTGTAGCCCTCTAAATGTTGCTAGGCAACTTATTGGCTTCCGTCGGATCCAGGGAGCCAGCCGCACGACATGCCGCCCGCCGATCTCCGACACCGATCATCGCCCGCAGCCACGCCTGCAGGGTAAGTGAACTTCGTTGCCGGTCCCCTTCGGTGACCGAAAGTTAACCCCCCGCCCCCGATCTGCTATTGGACGTCGCTTCTTGATGTCAATAGCAGGGATAGGAGGGGTGGCACCCTTGCCACCTCACTCCTATCCCTTCAGGGGGATTGTCGGTGTCTTGGACAACCACAATCCCCCCCTATTTTCCGGATCACCGGGTCACCATAGACCCGTATGACCCGGAATAGCCGCAAATCGCAAGTGTGAATTCACTTGCGATTTGCGCCGATCGCCAACATGAGGGGGTCTAATGACCCCCCTGGGCATTTGCGCGGGGTGCCTGCTGATCGATATCAGCAGTCACCCCGGTCCAGTCCCCGCCCGGCACGCAGCGGGGACCGAAATGCATACGCCCTTCGTCCTTAAGTACCAGGACGCAAGGGCGTATGCATACGCCCTTCGTCCCCAACAGGTTAAGCAAAGCTTAGAGAGTCAAAGAAGGTGGTGTAGGAGAGTAGGGAAATGCATTACAAAGTGGGGCACCACAGTGCCACACCTATTTTGAAACTTTAGAGCTACAATTAAAAGAATTGCAGTCACCGAAAAATGAAATAAATGTAACAATAGTCACACTACTCCCACATATATGTACCATGTTAGCAGTTTGTTACCAGTAACAAATTCTAGGTGACAGATTCCTTTAAGATCAAAAGAGAGGTGGATATTTAGGAGGAAAATGAAAGTTAATGGGCACAGCACAGTGGATTTAAAGAAATGTATCAGGATAGACATTGGTGTTATATAATCATCGATGACTGATTGATGGGTGCCCCACATCTGGAACCCACTGTTCACTAGAAAAAGTAATAGTTACAATAAGAAAGTCCTGCTCCTCTCATTTGCAGCTGCAAAGTTAGCCATAGATTTAATGGCCCAATCATGAGCCCAATATGCTTGACTCTTAACTTTTTAAAGCATACCTGTTATTTCAGACTCTCCTGTATGTGCATGCAGATTTGCACTATTTCTAATAGTTATATATCTTGCATATGACATTTTCACCACATTCCTGTGCTGCAGGCTCCAATTCTAATTTTCAGTTGTTTTTGAGCTAGTGGGTAGAGTCTAACCACTTCCATGGTCCCCATACACGACACACACAGAGAACAGGTTATATTGTTCCCCTTTATCTCTGTAGCATACCCTAATAAGCATAACCATCATGGAGAACATTATAGAACAGTACTAAGGAGTATAATCTGTGAATCAAGCATTGCAGTGGGATGTAATACTTTAAGCTCCTGTCATTTCTTGGCCTTTGGCTTTTGCAAGCCCCTCCCAACTCTTTTTTCCCTTTCCTCCTTTCTCCTTAGATTTCTATGAGTAGACTGTAACAGTGAGATCATCCCTTTGAGAAGATCATCCTCTTATAGAGACCAGATTTCCTGCAATAGATTTTTAATCTACCATACATTTTGCATAGTGGTCATTTTCTTTAAAGGGGTACTCCAGTGGAAAAAACATTTTCCTAATCAACTGGTGCCATAAAATGCTGGTGCCAAATTTGTAAATTACTTCCATATACAAATCTTAATTCTTCCAGTACTTATCAGCTGCTGTATACTCCAGAGGTCTGTCTAAACACAGTGCTCTTTGCTGACACCTCTGTTCATGTCCAAAACTGTCCAGAGCAGGAAGAAATCCCCATAGCAAATCTCTCCTGTTCTGGACAGTTCCTGAAACGGACAAAGGTGTCAGCAGAGAGCACTGTGGTCAGACAGAAAATAACTACTGTATACAACTTCCTCTGGAGCATTCAGCAGCTGATAAGTACTGAAGGATTAAGATTTTTAAATGTAATTAATTTACAAATCTGTTTAACTTTTTGCCACCAGTTGATTTTAAAAAATAGCATTCACAGGAGTACACTTTTAAGAAGAACACTTCTAGAGATGAGCAAATTTTGGAAAAATTCTATTTGGCTGATTCGCCAAATATTCCGAAAAAATTTGATTCGGTCCGAATTTAATTGTGGTGAATCGCTATTAAAAACGGCTATTTCTGGCCTACAGAAAGCCTCTATAGGGGTGTAGAGAACTTTGCCTTGCTGTAACACGCATAGGGTGTGTGCTTAGTTAGTGAAATAATACTATGTGAATTCAGGTAGTGAAATAATACTGTTCTTCAATAGGACATGCAGATCAGAGGCATCGCTATTAGAATCACTGTCGCAGAGCGGTACAATGAAAGAGCCTGGAGGTGGCATCCGTATGCGGAGACCATATAGTGCCTGAATCACACAGTATAGAGGTGGCTGAATGACACAGCCTGGAGGAGGTGAAAGTATGAGGAGACCATATAGCCTCAATAAGGGTGTAGAACACTTTGCCTTGTCCTAACACACATAGAGAGTGTGCTGTGTTAGTGAAATTATACTGTTATTCAGAATAGCATACAGATTACAGGCATCACTATTAGAATAACTGCAGCAGAGTGTCTGGATGTGGCAGCAGGGAGACCATATGGTGTAAACATTTTTGAGAATAAAGATAATTTTAATGAAATTTTTATTTAATTTCATTTTAATTTAATCCTCCACCAAGGGAGATACCACCTGTTCCAACCCCCACCTTTGATTGTGAAAGTGTGAATGTTTCATTTAATCCTTTATTGTTCATTGTTATCAATTTTTTATATTTACATTTAAGATTTAATAATAAAATGTGTGGTTACAAAAGACCAAATCCAACAAGGAGTCACATGTCACATGCTGACACAATGACTGAGCCTAGAGGTGGCAGCAGCATGAGGAGACCATAATCTGGCAGAATGACAGCCTGGAATTGTCGGCAGCAAATGAGACCATATAGTGGCTGAATGTCACAGCCTGGAGTTGGCAGCAGCAGGAGGAGACCATAGGGCATCAAAATCCCAAAGATAAAAAGATGAATTTTCAAATGTAAAAAATTTAAACATTTTTAGTAATGTAAAAGCAGCATGAGGAGACCATATAGTGGCTGAATGACACAGCCTGGAGGTGGCCACAGCATGAGGAAATAATAGGGCTTCACAATCCCTAAGATTGAAAGATGAATTTTCAAATTTAAATTGAAGATTTATGGTGGTGTCGAAAATGATTAAAATTACTTTTACTGCTGATCAATATATTAATACTTATATGCCATTGTTAATGCTGCAAAAAGATATTTGTTACCCACCCTTAACCTATATACCAGCTTGCTATCTGCTCGTAACTAAGATGGAGACCTTGGGATGAGGTCAAGAGAAGCGAGATAAAGAAGGCTGAAAGTTGGAAGACAAAATATTTGAAGAGACATAGACTGTGTAGGAGGACAGAGAAATCCGGAATTTTTCAGTATGAGAGTGAGAGGGCAGCATAAGTGAACTTTGGCCAAGAGAGAAATGGATGCCTAAATATGCTAATATATACAGATGCAATACTCAAATAACAAATCAAAATATAACATGATGATTTTGACGTGATAACTAACCTCCCCTTTTTGTCAAATGTAAAAACAAATGTACTTCCGTGTAATAAATAGAACTCTTTACCACTCTTGGGGACAGCTCCTGAGCTGCCTGCAGAGAAAGAGTTTTATGCCAACTTTTTGTCTGGTGTATATTTCTTGTGTCGACACTCAGCAGTATACAGCAGCAGTCATGCAAATTTTAAGGCCCAACCAGAAGCCATCCTTGACAGTAGCTAGTACTACCATAAATATGTTTAGGTAATGTCCCAGTAGCATGAGGAGACCATATAGTGGCTGAATTACACAGCCTGGAGTTGGCTACAACGTGTGGAGACCATAGGGCCTCACAATCCCTAAGATAAAAAGAGGAATTTTCAAATTTAAATTGAAGATTTATGGCAGATAGTGCTACCTTAAAATTTTTAAGTAATGTACAAGCAGCATCAGTAGACCATATAGTGGCAGAATGACACAGCCTGGAGTTTTATGGCTGCATGAGGAGACCATATGGTATCTGAACGACACAGCCAGGAGTTTGCGGCAGTATGAGGAGAACGAATGGCGGCTGAATAACACAGCCTGGAGGTGGCAGCCGCATGAGGAGACCATATGGTGGCTGAATGACACAGCCTGGAGTTTGTGGCATTATGCGGAGACCATATGGTGGCTGAATGACACAGCCTGGGGTTTGTGGCAGCATGAGGAGAACAAATGGTGGCTAAATGACACAGCCTGGAGATGGCGGCAGCATGAGGAGACAATATGGTGCCTGAATGACACAGCCTGGAGTTTGCGGCAGTATGAGGAGACCATATAGTGACTGAATGACAGCCTGGAGTTTGCAGCAGCATGAGGAGACCATATGGTGGCTAAATGACAGCCTGGAGTTTGCACAGCATGAGGACACCATATGGTGGCTGAATGACACAGCCTGGAGTTTGCTGCAGCATGAAGAGACCATTTGGTGGCTGAATGACACAGCCTGGCGTTTGCAGCAGCATAAGGAAAAATATGGTGGCTGAATGACACAGCGTGGAGGTGGCAGCAGCAGCATCAGGAGTCTTGAAAGTGACCCGGTGACAGAGTGGTGCGGTGGGTGGCAATACTTGTACCCGGTGACGAAGGTGGGTGAAAAAAGGTCTGATGTGGAGGAATGTTTGTAACCGAGGAGCAGCGCCTTAAATCTATTTTGCAATCCATATTTGTGAAGTGTTGGTATGGCACCATGGTCAATCTACTCTGATGCATCAGACATTGGTGGGTGGAAATCCTGGATGATCCATGCCTGATTCATCTTCACAAAGGTCAGTCTCTCCACATTTTTCGTGGACAGACGAATTCTCCTTGGGGTGACTATGGCCCCCGCCACACTAAACACCCGCTGTGTTGGCACACTACTGGCCGGGCAGGATAGCTTTTCCAGGGCAAACTCTGCTAGTTGCGGCCACAAATTAAGTTAAGCTGCCAAGAAGTTCAGCGAATCTTCAAGGTGTGTTGGCATGGGCATGTCAAGGTATGCCGCCACCTGCTGGTTCAGGTCCTGTTCCAGGTCTACCTGCTGCTGATGAGTTGCTTTACTATGCGGGTGAAGAAAGGTACTCATCAGTGATTGTTGACTCAGGCTGCTGCTGATGGAGCCGGTACTGCTCCTGCCACCCCACCCCTCCCCAGCAGCAATGGCAGTGGAAGGTGAGCGCAGAGGGCCCCCCCGAGTCAGACCTGTGAGAGGATGGATGAACGCGCCGATAGGCATCGGCCAACTGACTACGTAAGATGTCTCTGTAGTAGGTCAGTTTGTCCTCCCTCTATGTGGGTGTAAAAAAGGCCCCCATTTTGTGTCGGAAGTGAGGGCCCAATAAAGTGGAGAGCCAGAAGTGATCCCGCTGCCGAATGGTGACAATTCGGCGGTCACTACACAAACAACTGAGCATGCATCGTGTCATTGGTGCAAGTGACTCGGAGGGAATCCCTGCCTCCATCTCTACTGCTCACAGTGTGTCTGGGTCCTCTGTCTCGCCTTCCTAATAACCCTCTAGCACCTTTGGCTGCTCCTGCTCCTCCTCTAGAAAAACCGCCCATTTCACGAAAAACCTAAACTGTGATCCTCTGTGCCCCTCCCCTCCTCCTCCTCCTCCAGTTCAGCCCCCACGGGGCTCATGTGGTCGTGAGATATAGGCACCATATTTCTAGTGCCCTGACCAGCCATCGCTTCCAACACGTGTTGTAGGAAATGAACAGTGGAATGACGTTGTTCATCCCATAATCCTGGCGACTGACTAATAATTAGTGTTGCTCGCGAATATTCGCAATGCAAATTTTATTCGCGAATATCTCTTATTCGCGAATTCACGAATATTCGCGAATATAGCACTATATATTCGTAATTACGAATATTCGTTTTTTTTTTTGTTTTTTTTTCACAGTACACATAACAGTGATCACCCCTCTCTGCTTCCAGCCTGTGTGGTGTAAAGAAGGCTCTAATACTACTGTGTGAGACTGGCATGCAAATTTGCATATGCTAATTTTCGCATATGCGAATCTTTGTTTATGCTGATTTTGAATATGCAAATTTTCGCTTATGTGAATATTTGCATATGCGAAAATAAAACGAGAATATTACGAATATGCGAATATTCGTGAATATATTACGAATATTCGTCAATATATTCGCAAATATTCACGAGTTCGAATATGGTCTATGCCGCTCAACACTACTAATAATGTGGCTTGCTCACAGGGCCTGAGCAAACAGCAGGTGTCACATATGAGCTGCCACTAGTTGACATTGAAGTTACACAGGGGAGTACCCCATCCACTTGGATCATCAAGAAATTGGTGATGCCTTTTCTCTGTTCGTATAGTCGGTCCAACATATGGAGGGTGAAATTCCAACGTGTGGCAACGTCTCACATCAGACAATGTTGGGTGATACCATTCTGACGCTGCAGCTCAAGCGTGGTTCGCTTTGCGGTGTACGAGTGGCGGAAGTGCATGCAAAGTTCCCTTCCCATTGTTAGGATGTCTTGCAAATGGGGGAAACACTTCAGGAACCACTTGACAACCAGATTGAACACGTGTGCGATGAAGGGCGCATAGTTCATCCTTCCTTGTCACAGCGCAGACAATATGTTCTTCCAATTGTCAGTCACCATGGTTCCCATTTCCAGTTTTCGTGGAGTAAGCCATGCTCCGATTTCTTTATGAATGACTTTTAGCAGTTTCTCCCGTGTGACACCGTTCACCAAGGCAAACCGTTTGAAGAACAGTGTGACACTGCCGTGCCCTGCACACATTGTATGCTGAAGGGGCACTGAGACTTGTCCATGCAGTGGAGGCTGAGGACACGGTGGAGGATGAGGAGGTGGAGTCACACACTGTCACAGGACCAACGAGAGCGTGGAGGAGCAAGTGGCGAGACCGGTCCAAGTAGGTGTTGTGGCTGTGCAGGAACCACATTCACCCAGTGAGCTGTAAAGTACATGTATTGTCCCTGACCATAGTTACAGCTCCAGATGTCGGTGCTGACGTGCACTTTGGTAAACACCAATAGGATCAAATACTGGCCCACCTTTTCTTCCACAAAATTGTGCAGGGTTGGTACTGCCTTCTTCGGAAAGAAATGACGGCTTGGAACTCTCCACCTTGGCAAGGCACAAGCCATCAGTTCTCTGAAAGGTGCAGAGTCCACTACTTGAAAAGGGAGGGACTGCAGCACCAGCATATTGGAAAGGAGCACATTCCACTTCTGCGCCATTGGGCACATACTGTTGTCTCTTGGACATGGCTTTTCCGATGGATTGCTGGCAGAATGACTGACTCAAAGTAGGAGGAGCAGGAGCATCTGGAGAGACAGAAGAAGGGTATGAAACACAGCTCCCTTTGGCTGAGGTAGTTGAGTCTTGGCTGGCTGAAACATGGAGTGGCATGCCACTGGGTGATGCAGCAGGCTGGACCACCACATCGGAGCCATGGTTCTCCCAAGCTGCTTTATGGTGGCGCAGTTTATATTGAGGCAGGACCGTGGTGCCAACATTGGGACCCTGGCCACGCTTCAACTTCTGCTGACACATCTTGCAAGTGGCTATGTGAACCTCCTCCGGATGCTTGATAAAAAAAACGGCCACACCGCCGAGTAGCTGATTTTCCAATCAACAGTCCACACTAAATGACTGCTAATGCTTCCCTCTCCAGGAACCCCTGTTCCACTACCTTCCGGGAAGGTAGGCTGACGTGATGCATTTGGTCTCCACCTGGCATGTTTGGCTCCAGAATTTCCACTTCTGCCACCATGCTGATTACCAACCATGCTCCCACCTTTCTGGCTCCGCTACTGCCTCATGGACAACCTGCTATCCTATTCTCCTCATGATGATGAAGCCCCTTCTGCACCCAGCTCCCAATTGCGATCGGCTTCATAATCATCAACAGGTGTGTGCACGTCACTGATGTCCTCCTCAGGTTCCTCAACAGTGTCTGCTTCAGGAACCTGAATGCTGCCAACACCACCTCCCACATCACTCTCCTCATCACTACTTGCCCACCTAACAGAGGAAGCGGCGGATGTCTCTTCCTGTTCTTGGCTGGGCAGTAGCTGCTCACTGTCCTCTAGTAGATCGTCCTCACTAAATAGTGGAGCTGAACCCACAGCATAAGATATTACTGTAGGGTAGGGAACAGCATAGGACAGAGGCAATAGGAGGACAGGGATTTCTCCCGGGCCATGCCAACTGAGGGCTGTGTCTGAGGAACCAACCGACTGCTGACTGGGGGAATCAGATGTCACTTGTGATGAAGTGGATGACCATGTTAACCAATGACGGCAGATGAGTTGCTGGTCGAGACACGACCACTAGCTGATTCCAGGAGATCAGTCCTCTCGCTGCGACTCCTGTTGCCACTCGCCCCTGGTCTGCGGCGACCTCTGCCTGTGATTAATAAACTTAGGCCTCTGCCACTCCTCTGTGCATGTCCTGGCACTTCTCTGCCTGACATACTTAGTGCGTATATGAGGGAAGTACAATACGCTTCACTACGCTTAAAACATTATTTGTCTAGAACAGCAGCAGTTGTGTACTTTTGTACTTTCACAGTAACTAGGCCCTTAAGACTTTATCAGGAATAAAATGGTACAACACTAAGATGTACGTATGTGGTATGCACTTATGAGGGCAGTAGATTGTGCTACAGTATACTTAAAAAAGTATTTGTGTACAACACCAGCCGGTGAGTACTTTTGCCTGGCCTTTCACAGCACTAGGCCCTTGAGACTTTAACAGGAAGAAAATAGTACACCATTTAAATGTACATATGTGTTATGCATTAATGAGGGCAGACAAATACGCTACAGTACACTTAAAAAAGTATTTGTGTACAACACCAGCCGGTTGGTACTTTTGCCTGGCCTTTCACAGTATCTAGGCCCTTGAGACTTTAACAGGAACAAAATAGTACACCACTTAGATGTACATATGTGCTATGCACTTATGAGGGCATAAAAATGCGCTACAGTACGCTTAGGAAAGTATTTGTGTACAACACCAGCCAGAGAGTACTTTGGCCTTGCCTTTCACAGTATCTAGGCCCTTGAGACTTTAACAGGAACAAAATAGTACACCACTTAGATGCACATATGTTCTATGAACTTATGAGGGCAGAAAAATGTGCTACAGTATGCTTAAAAATGTATTTGTGCACAACACCAGCAGTACACACCAGTTCTGCAGCAAACAGTCGCTGTGTACTACACCCAAAATTGCACTCTCTCTCTCAATCTCACTTCCATCCCTATCATTGCTTCTAGGCTGGATTTGTGCTTGAGCTGAATCGCTGCTGTTCTTCTGTGCAACACACTGCTCTCATTAATAGAACGGTGTAGACAGGTGTCTACACCTGTGTAGAGAGGTGAATCACTGCTAGAAAAAGCTTTTCTGTGCAACACACAGCTCTGTCTAATCCCATCTATCTCTCTGCAGTGAAAGGCTGAAGTGACTGGCCGCAATATGGCTGTTGAATATATAGGGCTGTGACATCACTGGGGTGACTGACTGCTGATAGGCTGCATCCTGCATGTGATTCAGGGTCATCCCGCCTACCCTTGTTACTGCCTTCCCAGGATTCCTTGCCCCATGTCCTCACATGGGGATCAGCCATTTTAGATGCCCTGGAGCCTGGACCGCACTAAACGGAGTTTAATGAAGTGATTTGTGTGATAGAATTGTGGCAATATTTGCATTTGTTGCGAATCAAAATTTTGATTGAAATTCGTAACAAATTCGGATTCGACACATTCAATTCTCTCATCCCTAACCACTTCCATAACAGACCACTTTTTCTTGCAATTTTTTGTAGTTGAAAAATGGTATCTTTGAAAGTTTTAGAATATATGTATTTATTGGTGCAATCTTGGCATTGACTTTTTAGAAAAAAACATTTTTGGGATGTGATGTGACAAAAAAAAAAACTTCAATTGTGACATTTTGGTATTTTTTATGTTTACATTATCCACCTTGCAGTTTTATCAGTCATACAGTTTCAACATTTCCATACACAGCTATATTAACCCCTTAATTTTTCATTTTTGCACTTTGGTTTTTCCTCCTCAGCTTCTAAAAATCATAACACTTTCAGATTTCCACCTACAGACTCATATGGGACTTGTTTTTGTGCTACCAATTCTACTTTGCAATGACATCAATCATTTCACCTCAAAATCTAAGGCAAAACAAAAAAAAATTATAATTTTTTTTTAGGGTATACAAGGTGACCAAAAATATAAAATTTTGGACTTTTTTTTTTTTTTACTTATACGCCATTGACTATGTGGAGTAGTTAACATTATATTTTTATAGTTTGGACATTTACTTATGCGGCAATATCACATGTGTTTACTTTTGTTTACGTATTTTTTTTATGGGAAAAGGGGGGTGATTCAAACTTTTATTAGGGAAGGGGTTAATTCACATTTATTAACTATTTTTTACACCATTTTTTAGTCCCCTACAGGGACTATTACATGCAATCCTTGGATTGCATACACTGTTCAATGCTATGCAATAGCATAGCATTGATCAGTGTTATCGGTGCTCCATTGCTCTAGGCTGCTGATTGGATGGCGAGGAGGAAGGAAAGGGCCCTCCCGCTGTCATCTCAGCTGATCATGGAACTGCGGTTTTACGGCGCGGGTCCTGATCAGCTCCCCTGAACTGCCGGGACTGTTTTTTTCTATTTTAGATGCTGCAATCAACTTTGATTGTGGTGTCTAAGGGGTTAATTCCAGGCATCACCACGATTGGTTATGTCCGGCATTAGACACAGGCCCTGAGCCCATGTCATAGAAGGAAAGCAGGTGCAGGGCATCCAGGTACGCACTGCGTGCTTAAGGAGTTAAATATGTATTTTTTTTGTTTATGCCTTTTTATTTACCAAAATGAAATAATTATTATTATGGGGGATTTTTTTTTATATATTTGTGTTTACATTTTCGTCTCTGTTTTTACACTTTTAAAGTCTTCTATAAGCAACCATTTCTCATGAGTTTCTATAGCGGCATCTAAAAAGTTAAAATAGCTTACACAGAGCAATCTATGTGTCAGCTATGTGCACCCACTCTCTGCGGCTAAAAGCACCTGGATGCCATCAGGAATGAAGCGACCTTGAATTCTGAGTCTTCTTTATACACTGTTGACTGCCGCAGGATAAACATGCTTCTCCTGGGGCATCAACAGGAAAGCTCTAAACAGAACAATAGCTTTGTGCCACTATATCCTGAGACTACTAACTTTTTTTTTCCATTTAAATATTTTTTTTTACTGATTGAGCTATAATGGTAATTGGTACAATTTTGGAGTAATTCTAGCATTATGTATTTTTATGGCATATACTTGAATCTATAATGAATTCCACTATCATCTTAAAGGGGTACTCCAGTGGAATTTTTTTTTAAATCAACTGGTGCCAGAAAGTTAAACAGATTTGTAAATTACGTCCATTAAAAAAATCTTTACCCTTCCTACCCTTCCAGTACGTATTAGCAGCTGTATGCTACAGAGGAAATTCTTTTCTTTTTAAATTAATTTTTTGTCTTGTCCACAGTGCTCTCTGCTGACACCTGATGCCTGTGTCAGAAACTGTCCTGACACGGACAGAAGTGTCAGCATAGAGCATGGTAGGCAGGACAAAAAAGAAATTCAAAAATAAAAGAATTTCCTCTGTAGCATACAGCTGCTAATGAGTACTGAAAGGATTAAGATTTTTAATAGAAGTAATTTACAAATCTGTTTAACTTTCTGGCACCAGTTCATTTAAAAAAAAAAAAAAGTTTTCCACCAGAGTATCCCTTTAACCTCTTAAGGACCAATGACGTCCTGGAACATCATGGCACCCTGGGCCTCAAGGACCCATGACGTCCCAGGACATCATGGCGTTTTCCGGTCCCTGCCGCTCGCCTCGCAGAGATCGGAACCGGATGCCTGCTGAAATGCTTCAGCAGGCATCCAGGGCAAACGCCGAGGGGGGCCCTTGCGATCTGCGGCGATACCGGGCTGATCGAGTCTCTGGGACCCGACCGCCCGGTAATTTAGCATGATCCCGGCTGTCACAGACAGCCAGGACCATGCTGAAGTATAGGAGCGAGGTGGAAAGCCTGCCACCTCCTCCGATCCCCTGCGATTCTTCGGTTAGCTAACCGACCAATCGCAGGGGGGGGGGGGGGGGCGGTTACTTCCTCCCGCCCTGCCCGACCCCTGGAAGTCCGGAGAGGACGGGAGGAAGACCGGAGGACGCAGCGGGGGACAGGGGAGTGCTAAGGACTGGCCCTGGTACTTACCTCGTCCCTGAAGACCCGGATCCAGACGATGAAGACGGCGGCGGCGGCGACAGGTGAGTTCCTCTTCAAACGCGGTCGGACCCTTTACAGCAATGCACGTCGTAAAGCGACATGCATTGCTGTATTGTGACCCTGTATACTACAACTCCCAGCATGCCCAGACAGCCCTTGGTGTCTGGGCATGCTGGGAGTTGTAGTTTTGCAACATCTGGAGGTCCACAGTTTGGAGACCACTGTGCCCTTCCAGATGTTGCAAAACTACA
This sequence comes from Hyla sarda, assembly GCF_029499605.1. NCBI lineage: Eukaryota > Metazoa > Chordata > Amphibia > Anura > Hylidae > Hyla > Hyla sarda. Next base: position 230,210,269 of record NC_079192.1, read on the forward strand.
CATCCTCAGCATGCCCTTACTATCCAGGCATGCTGGGAGTTGTAGTTCTGTAACATCTGGTCCTTCAGATGTTGCAGAACTACAACTCCCAGCATACCTGGCCAGTTTTGGCATACTGGGAGTAGTAGTTTTGCAACATCTGGAAGGGCACAGATTGGGAACCACTGTATTAGTGGTCTGCAAACTGTAGTCCTCCAGATGTTGCAAAACTACAACTCCAAGCATGCTGGGAGTTGTAGTTTGGCAACATCTGGCTCTAAAGATGTTGCCGAACTACTAGTCCCAGCATGCCTGAGAATGTTTGGGAGTTGTGGTTTTGCAACAACTGGAGGCACACTGGTTGGGAAACATTGTCTGTTTCCTAACTCAGTGTTTCCCAACCCGTGTGCCTCCAGCTGTTGCAAAACTATAACTACCAGCATGCACTGATAGACTGTGCATGCTGGGATTTGTAGTTTTGCAACAGCTGGAGGTCCCCTCCCCCCCCTGTGAATGTACAGGGTACATTCACATGGGCAGGGGGCTTACAGTGAGTATCAGGCTGCAAGTTTGCAATGCAGCAAATTTTGCGCAGCAGCTCAAACTCGCAGCGGGAAACTCGCTGTAATCCCCCGCCCGTGTGACTGTACCCTAAAAACACTACACTACACTAACACAAAATAAAATAAAAAGTAAAAAACACTACATATACACATACCCCTACACAGCCCCCCTCCCCTCCCCAATAAAAATGAAAAACGTCTGGTACGCCACTGTTTTCAAAATGGAGCCTCCAGCTGTTGCAAAACAACAACTTCCAGTATTGCCGGACAGCCGTTGACAGTCCAGGCATGCTGGGAGTTTTGCAACAGCTGGAGGCACCCTGTTTGGGAATCACTGGCGTAGAATACCCCTATGCAAATCCCTAATTCAGGCATCAAATGCACATGGCGCTCTCAATTTGGAGCCCTGTCGTATTTCAAGGCAACAGTTTAGGGCCACATATGGGGTATCGCCGTACTCGGGAGAAATTGAATAACACATTTTGGTGGGCTTTTTCTCCTTTCAACCCTTATGAAAAGGTGAAGTTGGGGTCTACACCAGCATGTTAGTATAAAAAAATACATTTTTTACACTAACATGCTCGTGTTGCCCTGTACTTTTCATTTAGACATGCGGTAAAAGGGAAAAAAGCCCCCCAAAATTTGTAATGCAATTTCTCCCGACTACGGAGATACCCCATATGTGGGCGCGAAGTGCTCTGGGGGCGCACAACAAGGCCCAGAAGGGAGAGTGCACCATGTACATTTGAGGTGATTTGCACAGGGGGGGCTGATTGTTACAGCGGTTTTGACACACGCAAAAAAAACAAAACCCCACATGTGACCCCATTTCGGAAACTACCCCCCTCATGGAAAGTAATGAGGGGTGCAGTGAGAATTTAAACCCCACTGGTGTCTGACAGATCTTTGGAACAGTGGGCTGTGCAAATTAAAAACATTTTTTTTACATATGCAAAAGTCGTGAAACCCCTGTGGGGTATTAAGGCTCACTTTATTCCTTGTTACTCTTTCTCAAGGGGTCTAGTTTCCAAAATGGTATGCCATGTGGGTATTTTTTGCTGTCCTGGCACCATAGGGGCTTCCTAAATGCGACATGCCCCCGAGCAAAATTTGCTCTCAAAAAGCCAAATATGACTCCTTCTCTTCTGAGCATTGTAGTTCACCCATAGTGCACTTCAGGTCAACTTAAGGGGTACCTCCATACTCAGAAGAGATGGGGTTACAAATTTTGGGGGGTATTTTCTGCTATTAACCCTTGCATAAATGTGAAATTTGGAGGGAAACACACATTTTAGTGAAATTTTTTTAAAATTCTTTTACATATGCAAAAGTCGTGAAACACCTGTGGGGTATTAAGGCTCACTTTATTCCTTGTTACGTTCCTAAAGGGGTCTTGTTTCCAAAATGGTATGCCATGTGTTTTTTTCCTGTTCTGGTACCATAGGGGCTTTCTAAATGCAACATGCCCCCAAAAAAACATTTCAGAAAAACGTACTCTCCAAAATCCCCTTGTCGCTCCTTCGCTTCTGAGCCCTCTACTGTGCCCGCCGAACAATTTACATAGACATATGAGGTATGTGCTTACTCGAGAGAAATTGGGCTACAAATATAAGTATACATTTTTTCCTTTTACCCCTTGTAAAAATTAAAAAATTGGGTCTACACGAACATGCAAGTGTAAAAAATGAAGATTGTGAATTTTCTCCTTCACTTTGCTGCTATTCCTGTGAAACACCTAAAGGGTTAAAATCATAGGCGTGCGCACAGGGTGTTCCGGGTGTGCCTGGGCACACCCTAATCAAGCCCAGGGCAGGGGGGGATCCGCGGCCGACACTGAGCAGCCTGCAGGGTTCCCCCCGCTCAGTCACCCAACCTGCCCGCTCAGTCACCTTCTTACTGGTCCATGAAGGGGGTGGTGAGTGACTCGTGCCCCCGACAGACATCGCACATTCAAATATCGTCAGCGGAATAGCAGCGCCCGCCCCAGCGCCCTGTTGGGTAGCGGGACACAGTGCTAAACTACGGTGTCCGGACACATTCAGATACAGCCTGTGCGAGTGCGCACTGTGTCACAACCACTTACTGCACCTGCCACCATCCTCAGCCGTGTATGAGCTCATCAGAAAGCAGGCCAGCTGACTGGTGAGTGGGGCAAAGAACTGAGGGGACGCCTGGCAAAGGTAAAGAGAGGGGTGGGTGAGAGGGAAGCAGGGAGAGGCATCTGTAAAGGCATGTCCGGACAGTATATGTGTCTGTGTATGATAGATGCATGACTGTTGTACTGTGTATGCATAATGGATGTATGATTGCTGTACAGTGTATGCATGATAAATGTATGACTGATGTACAATGTATGTATAATGAATGTATGACTGCTGTACAGTGTATGCATGATGAATGTATAACTGATGTACAGTGTATGTATAATGGATGTATGATTGCTGTACAATGTATGCATGATGAATGTATGACTGGTGTACAGTGTATGTATAATGAATGTATGATTGCTGTACAGTGTATGTATAATGGATGTATGACTGATGTACAGTGTACAGTGTACTGTACTGCACCTAATGTGAGGAAACTGTACTGCACCTAATGTGGAGGAACTATACTGCACCTAATGTGGGGGAACTACAACCTAATGTGGGGGAACTGTACTACACCTAATGTGGGGGAACTATACTGCACCTAATGTGGGGGAACTGTACTGCACCTAATGTGGGGAACTATACTGTACACCTAATGTGGGGGAACCGTACTGCACACCTAATGTGGGGGAACTGTACTGCACACCTAATGTAGGGAACTATACTAACTGTGTGTGTGTGTATATATATACAATATACACGCGCGCGCAGCGTGAGTTTGTGCCTTAGGGTGCACACCCTAATGCAATAGGCTGCACACGCCTATGGTTAAAATGCTGACTGAATGTCATTTTGAATACTTCGGGGGCTGCAGTTTTTATAATGGGGTCATTTGTGGGGTATTTCTAAGATGAAGACCCTTCAAATCCACTTCAAACCTGAACTGGTCCCTGAAAAATTGTGATTTTGGAAATTTTGAGAAAAATTGGAAAATTGCTGCTGAACTTTGAAGCCCTCTGGTGTCTTCCAAAAGTAAAAACACGTCAATTTTATGATGCAAACATAAAGTAGACATATTGTATATGTGAATAAAAAAAATGATTTGGAATATCCATTTTCCTTACAAGCAGAGAGCTTCAAAGTTAGAAAAATGCAAAATTTTCAATTTTTTCATCAAATTTTGGAATTTTTCACTAAGAAACGATGCAAGTATCGACAAAATGTTACCAATAACATAAAGTAGAATATGTCACGAAAAAATAATCTCGGAATCAGAATGATAGGTAAAAGCATTCCAGAGTTATTAATGTTTAAAGTGATAGTGGTCAGAGGTGCAAAAAACGCTCTGGTCCTAAGGTGTAAAATGGCCTGGTCCTTAATAGTGTTGAGCGGCATAGGCCATATTCGAATTCGCGAATATTCGCGAATATATGGACGAATATTCGTCATATATTCGCGAATATTCACATATTCGTTATATCCTCGTTTTATTTTCGCGTATGCGAAAATACACGCATGCCAAAATTAGCAAATATGAAAATTCGCATATGCGAAAATTAGCATATGCTAATTTTCGTATATGCTAATTTTCGCATATGCTAATTTTCGCATATGCGAATTTTCGCACGCCAGTCTCACACAGTAGTATTACAGCCTTCTTTACACCACACAAGCTGGAAGCAGAGAGGGGTGATCACTGTGATGTGTACTGTGAAAAAAAAAAATAAAAAAAAAAAAAAATAAAAAACGAATATTCGTAATTACGAATATATAGCGCTATATTCGCGAAATTCGCGAATTCGCGAATATGCGATATTCGCGAATAATATTCGAATTGCGAATATTCGCGAGCAACACTAGTCCTTAAGGGGTTAAATACTTCTGTTTTACAGTGTATTGTATTAAAATAATGACCTAAACATAAAAATGACCAAATGCCAGAATTTAATTTTTTTGTCACATCACATCCACAAAAAATGAAATATAAAGTCAATGTCAAGATGGTACTAATAAATATATTACACCATTTTTCAACTACAAAAAAAAAAAAAAAAAAAACATACAGTGAAACCTCTTTAAGAAGATCACCCAAAACTGCATGAAAAAATGGACAATTATGGAGGTGGTCTACTTTTACGAATAAAAACAACAGATACGAATACAGAAAATAAGCCCCTAAACAAACTTATATAGTTATAGGGGTCAGAAAATATCAATACATTTTGTTTTTAATGTTTTTTATTAATTCTTTAAAAGTAGCAAGACATGATGTACATTGAACTATACAAGTATGGTGTCATTGGAAACAGAAGAATTTGAGGAATACAAAAATATCTGTGGTAGCCCTTGGGGGGTGTTGGTAGTGGGGGTATTGTTTCAGTAGATGAGAGGTTAATGTTAACCCTATAGTTCATGACGCCAGGCTGAGGGCTAGTATGTTGAGATAATCCTCCGGCCTATCGCCGCCCTTCCCAGAAACGACAGGTGCATGTAATGAAATGACTGAAGGTCCACAATGTACTTGAACTTGGGTAACTTTACTTAAGTGCTTGCTGTACATCCAATGAACAATGACAGTCTCAGGAATACAGTCTCTATATAGCTCAATGACTGACAATTGTTGCGGACCTTGAAACAAATTAAATTCTCTGGATTTAGGGTAATTATTGCAGATCCGTCCGGATTTAGTGGGGATTGATACACTGAGAATTTAGAAGTTATCGGCCATCGCCGCAAGGTTCAGGCCTAGACTCACTGATCTCAGCAGCGCAGATGCTTCTTGGTTGCTTGCACAGGAACAAGAGACCAAGAGAGCGAGAAGATGGCCGCCGTTCTCTTATATGGGCAGTGGGCGGGGCTAATCTGATTGGTCCGAACATCTGTCACTTACTGTTACAATGAGTGATGGGATTGACTACGTCAAAAGGACCTCCAAAGGTCTTCAAGCAGAAATTCCATAGAGTTCACTTAACCACGTGACCCGCAGGTCCTGCTACGCTATAGACAGGTAAGTAACTATTTATAGGGCATTTACATAATATTTACATGCTTCCCAAGTAAGCTATTGGAGCAATAACTATCTGGATGAGAGGTGACTAGGGGTGAACTAGACAATGGGGACCCCGACGTCCTAGGGACTCTGGCTAAGGGGACCCACCCACGCAGGTACCGGATAGGATACAGTACCGGGACACCACATATCGTCAATTTTGCTGAACAGTGATTGGCAACTTTTGTTTCAATTGCACCTAATAAATATTTTTTCTGTTATTAAGTACATTTTATGGTCAGAATAAAAGTGTATTTAGTTCCACAAAAAAGATGTCCTCATATGGCTCTGTAGATGGAAAGTTGAAAGAGTTATGGGTCTTAGAAGATAAGGAGGAAAAATTACAAACACAAAAATGGGCTGTATCTTCAAGGGGTTAATAAGTTTATTATATTACATTGTCTATAACTATTTGTGCTCATGACTACCCTTAACAGTAATGACTGTTCAGTAAAACATATACAAGGAAGATCTGAAGGTGATGTAGAGGACAATAACAATTAACTAATTTAACCTAACTGCTAAGAAAAGACTCATACTTCTCTGTGGTTAACCATTCATGTAAAAGTAATTTAAATATTCTCTGCATGAGTAGCAAAGCATAAAATCTAATAGCTTGCTAATAAATATAAATAATAATGAAGGGATTTAAAAATAGGTCAATTAAATTAGTGCTGAATGATCTAAATGCTGCCAATAAAAAAATGAGAATGTTGTAAAACTTAGATCAAGCTAGAGCACTGTATTAAAATGAGAAAATAACTACTTACAAGGAACCTTTACCCTTTCTGAAAAATGTATGTTCTAATGCTTTACTGTAATTCTTCTGTGCTAAGTAGAGTTATACTTTACTTAATAACTTTTTGTTTTACTTAATAAAAGCCTTCATTGTTCATGCCAGTGTAATATTACAGTTATCCAAGTCCGCTATCAGGTCGGGCCTGGTTCATTCCCAGGTAAAATTTGCTATTAAAGGGGTACTCAGTTCCCTTGCTTTCGTAGCTCGCGTCCCCTTCCCATAGACTTTCGTTGAGGGGGCGGACGTGACATCACGAGGGGGCGGGCGTGACATCACGAGGGGCGGCGCTGAACACGGAAGCCCACATACACTTCGTTCAGAACAATAACTTGGGAGCAGAGCTATGAAAGCAGGGGAACGGAGTACCCCTTTAAAGTGTGTAGGATACAAATCTACAGTTCCCAGTTAGACGGGGGACAATGTTAAGGATTTGCTTGGAGATGTACAGTAGCTTATATAACTAGAAATGATTGCAGCTGTCATCTCACTATAGTTCATGCAAGGACTGCAGCACTCATCAGACACAGTCATAGGCAGAATAAACATAATTATTTACATCAAGGGGCTCTCAGCTGTTATCTTCTTTCATCAGAGTAGTTCACTTTATCTTTTCATATTCATTCAGTCTGCAATGTAGACTTTTTTCAGGTATGCCTCACCTATGTAGAGCTTGCGGCCCAGAGATCTTTGGATCACTTTCTATACTTCAAGAAGTGTTACACTGCCTACCTCTATATTGCCTTATACTGTACCCTGAATACAACAATGCCACATGCTGTGCCCGCCAAATATAATATTGCCACACATGGTGCCCTCATCACAGAAAATTGTTCCATTGTGCCGCTTGACACAAAGAATGATGCCACTGTGCATCACCAAACCATTAATTGGGAATCTGTGCCCCCTAATAGACTGTGCCACTGTCCCCATAGTGAACTGTGCCACCGTTCCCATAATGAACGGTGACACTGTCACAATAGTAATCTTTTCCACTGTCTCCATAATAAAATGTACCACTGTCCCTATAATAAAATGTACCACTGTCCCTATAATAAAATGTACCACTGTCCCTATAATAAAATGTACCACTGTCCCCTATAATAAAGCGGACTACTGTCCCCATAATGAACGGTGACACTTCCCCCTTATTGAACTGTGTCACTGCCCCCTTATTGCACTGTGCCAAAATCCACATAACGAAATGTGCCACTGTCCCCATTGAACTATGCCACAACGCCCATAATAAACTGTACCACTGTCCCCATTATGAAGTGTACTACTGTCCGAAGGATGCCACTGTCCCCATAATGAAGTGCCAATGTGCAATTTCCCCTAATGAATTGTGTCACTATGCACTTAAATCTTTCTTTTCAAACTTGTGGCTCTTGACCTGTTGCAAACTATAACTGTTGCTCTGGCCTCTTCAATTAATGCCTGACCACAGCAGAATAATACAGGAACTGCTAATCACAAAGCTGCATTATAGGAGAAGTGCCAGGTATTCAGCAGTGTTCTTTTGCAACAGAATCCCATTGTTGCTAAAATTCTGCTGCCCAAAAAAATTATTACAAAATTGGCTAAGGCAAGCATTTTTTAAAAAGTTGCAAATTTTTTGCATAATAGGGTAAAAAGTCACAGTAGAGGAATCCTTCAAAGTGGTGTTCTGATGTGATTTAAAACTAAAGCAAAAATAAATTACTTCAAAACACACTTTCCTGAGACACACAATGATAAATGTCCCTCATAATTTTAAACTTTTGCAAACAGCCATCAGCTAAGAGACAGGTATCATTTGTTTTATCTCCCTATAATCTGCCCTTGTCTGCAACTCTGAGCACAATATAATACTGACAGATTGTCTTGTTTTTATTTTTATATTGTTTTTTTATAATGTGTAGTGGTTGTGAGCAGCATTTTCTTACCTAAATATTCTCACTGGTACTGCCAGATTCAAAACTTTTTTATATGTTGTACATCCTGGCAAATCATTAACCTTTATAATATACTTTAGTAGAAAATATATTTTTCCTTTTTATAGAAATCATGATATATATATAAAAACACACAAACACACACACACACCAAAAGAGGTCCCCATACCATCCAGACCATAATCCTGTCCTACTGTGGCATCATCTATGTCCAAGCTGAAGCAAAGGCTTTCACAAAGTCCAGTAAGTGAGGGGGGAATTAGCACTCCTCTGTGCTTACTCCTCTCTGACTCCTATCTAAAAACAGACAGAAAGAGGGGTTACAGGATTACGGACCAGTGATCAAAAAACCTGTCATACACTTGTCACTGTACCCCTTATTACATTACGTGGAGGGTGTAGTTTCCAAAATGGGGTCACATATGAGGGGGGGTCCATTGTTCTGGCACTATGGGAGCTTTGTAAACACACGTGGCGTTCAATTCCAAATTTTCTTGTGAAAATGAAAAATTTTGGGTAACACCAGGATTTTAGTTATATATTTTTTTTTTCATTTTCCCATCCAACTTTAACAAAAATTTCAAACACTTGTGGGGTGTTAAGGCTCACTATAACCTTTGTTACATTCCGTGAGGAGTGTAGTTTCCAAAATGGGGTCCCACTGGGTATTTTTTTTGTGTTTATGTCAGAAGCACTGTAAAATCAGCCACCCCTGTGCAAATCACCAATTTAGGCTTCAAATGAACATAGTGCGCTCTCACTCCTGAGCCTTGTTGTGCGCCCGCAGAGCATTTTACGCCCACATATGGGGTATTTCCATACTCAGGAGAAATTGCGTTACAAATTTTGGTGGTCTTTTTTCCTTTTACCTCTTGTGAAAATCAAAAGTATGGGGCAACACCAGCATGTTAGTGTAATTTTTTTTTCTCTAACAGGCTGGTGTAGACCCCAACTTTTTCTTTTCATAAGGGGTAAAAGGAGAAAAAGCCCCCCAAAATTACAGGTACACCAGTGGTCCTTTAAATCCTTAACAACGCAGGAAGTAAATGTACGTCCTGGTGAGGTGATACTTAACGCACCAGGATGTACATTTACTTCCTATACATAACCGCGAGCATCAGAGCGATGCTTGGGTCATGCACGGCAGGTCCCGGCTGATGATAGCAGCCAGGGACCCACCGGTAATGGCTGAGATCCGCGATAGCGCGGCTGTCCGCCATTAACCCCTCAGAAGACGTGATCAATACAGATCACGGCATCTGCAGAAGTGCAGCATTTAATGTGGACCATCGGACCGCCCACAGCGCTGCCGCGGCGATCCGATCATCTGTAATGGTGGACGGAGGTCCCCTCACCTGCCTCCGTCTGTCTCCCTGCATCTTCTGCTCTGGTCTGAGATCGAGCAGACCAGAGCAGAAGATAGCCGATAACACTGATCAGTGCTATGCCCTATGCATAGCACTATACAGTATTAGCAATCAAATGATTGCTATAAATAGTCCCCTATGGGGACTATTAAAGTGTTAAAATAAAAGTAAAAACAGTAGAAAATAAAAGTAAAAAAAATTAGAAAAATCACCTCCCCCAATAAAAATGTTAATTGTCTGTTTTTCCCCATTTTACCCCCAAAAAGTATAAAAAAAAATTTTAATAAACATATTTGGTATCGCCGCATGTGTAAATATCCAAACAATTAAAAAATAATGTTAATTATCTTGTACGATGAATGGCGTGGACGTAAAAAAAAAAGTCCAAAATTGCTGCTTTTTTATTACATTTTATTCCCCAATAAATTGCAAAAAACATTTATTAGAAGTTTTATATATGCAAATGTGATATAAAAAATTTACAGAGCATGACACAAAAGATGAGCCCTCATACCGCCGCTTATACAGAAAAATGAAAAAGTTATAGGTCAGCATAATAGACGGATTTTAAACGCACTAATTTGGTTAAAAGGTTTGTGATTTTTTTTAAGCGGTATAATAATAGAAAAGTATGTAATCATGGGTATCATTTTAATTGTACTGACTCACAGAATAAAGAAAATATGTCTGTTTTACCATAAAGTGTATAGCATGAAACCAAATCTTCCAAAATTAGCAAAATTGCGGTTTTCTAATCAATTTCCCCACACAAATAGTATTTCTTTGGTTGCACCATACATTTTATGGTAAAATGAGTGATGTTATTACAAAGGACAACTGGTTGCGCAAAAAACAAGCCCTCTTACTAGTCTGTGGATGAAAATATTAAAGAATTATGATTTTTAGAAGGCAAGGAGTAAAAAAAAACGTAAAAATGAAATTAATACAACACAGAGAAGCAAGAAAGGGAGAGAGCACACTAAAGGGTTACTCCAAAATAGACATGTTTTCTTTATTCTGTGAGTCAATACAATTAAAATGATACCCATGATTACATACTTTTTTTTCTATTATTTTACCGCTTGAAAAAAATCACAAACTTTTTAACAAAATTAGTGCGTTTTAAATCCCTCTATTTTGCTGACCTATAACTATTTCATTTTTCTGTATAAGCGGTGGTATGAGGGCTCATTTTTTGTGCCATGATCTGTAATTTTTTTATATCATATTTGCATATATAAAACTTTTAATAAATGGGGATACTGCATAGTATCAGTGGCCCATAATCAGTCTCCTGCGGGGTGCACATACGAAAAGTATGAAGTATCAATATCTATAACAACAAAGGCACGTACGTGCACTCACCGCTCAACGGAGACAGGTCGGCATGGAAGTCCAGTCCCCGAAAGGCTGGATCACAGCATCGGTGCAGGTAGATGGGCGCTCAGAGGCTGTAATCCAGGCTTCTGTGGACCGGACTTCCATGCCGACCTGTCTCCATTGAGCGTTGAGTGCACGTACGTGCCTTTGTTGTCATAGTAAAAATAAAATTGTCTGAGTCCTTAAAGGGGTATTCCAGGAATTTTTTTTATTTGGCTATGCCACAGGGCCTGTAAAGTTAGTGTAGTTCATAATATAGTGTCTGTACCTGTGTGTGACGGTTTTCTCACAATTCTTCTGTGATTTTAACCCCAATATTTATTTTTACCAGCATACAAAATGACTGTTGTCTCAGATTTTTCCCATCTTGCAATGCGGCCGAGACCTGACTAACTAGTCAACTGATGACAGGGAGCCTATCTTCTTGGTGGGAGAGTGATCAATCTGCAACAGCTGTAGGCACCCTGATAGAAAACCACCCTGATTTGAATGGATGCAGCTCATTTATGTTTCAATGGGTGGGTGGCTGCAGTGTGGGAGGGAGGAAGATGGAATTGTGTGATTTCTATTAAAAAAAAAAGAAAAGTCAAACAGGAAATGCCAGTTCACAAACAGCTAGCCACAGTGTTATGGTAATCTCACAACATAGCCATTTATCCCCAAGACAAGCTCAGATCCTTCTTAAGCATGTCCATTACTGTCTACCAGGTACGTACTAAAATCCCCTTATGGTGGATAACCCCTTTAAGGCCCAAATGGGCTGAGTCCTTAAGGGGTTAAGTACCAGGGAACCAGGGCGTACCTGTATGCCCTTGGACCCTAAGTGGTTAAACCAGAGCATACTTGCTCGTCAAAAAGGGTTCAAATAAAAAAAATGAAATGGATATTGCTTTGTAGGTTATTCAGAAATAGAAAAGCAAATGGTAACAGTCTTTTTAATGCATTTGCTGTAAATGGTTGCACTGTTTAAAGATATGTTCCCTAAGTTACGACAAATCCTTGGCAGAGTAATTCTGAGACAGAGCATTGTTTCCCTAGAGCAAACCATTTAGGAGTTTGACTAACTAGTTCTTTTACCTAGGTTAAGAATTTGTTTCAAAGAGAAAAGCAACAAATATTTATAATGCACTTTTCTCACAAGGGACTTAAGGCACAGACCAGAAGTAAACTGATCAATTTGTTATAATATCCTTAATTGTGTTAAAGGGGAGTTGCCCATACAGTAAATGCCTCCGGAACATGTGCATATTAAGTCTCATTCTTTTAAATGTGTCCAAGCATAATATCTCTGTACCAAGTATAAGAAACTAAAAATACGAATATTTTTGACATATAAAAGCATTTACAAGAAAATAGAAAAAGTTGACAAAGTTTTAACAGAGTTTGATTTCAATTTGGAATCTGTAATTTTTTTTATTTTGCTTCATTTAGTAAGGGCAGGATTTTATTTGGCATCTATTTTCTTTTAGCTGCCTTGATTGACTTTCTAGTGTACATTAATCCTTTAAGGACCGGGGGGGGGGTTTCCGTTTTTGCACTTTCATTTTTTCCTCCTCACCTTTTAAAAATCATAACCCTTTCAATTTTGCACCTAAAAATCCATATGAGGGCTTATTTTTTGTGCCACCAATTCTACTTTGCAGTGACATCAATCATTTTACCCAATAATATACGGAAAATGGGGGAAAAAATCATTGTGCGACAAAACTGAAGAAAAAACACAATTTTGTAAATTTTGTGGGCTTCCGTTTCTACGCAGTACATTTTTCGGTAAAAGTGACACCTTATCTTTATTCTGTAGGTACATATGATTAAAATGATATCCTACTTATATAGGTTTGATATTGTTGTACTTCTGGAAAAAATCATAACTACATGCACGAAAATTTTTATGTTTAAAATTGTCATCTTCTGACCCCCATAACTTTTTTATTTTACCGCGTATGGGGCGGTTTGAGGAACAATTTTTTACGCCGTGATCTGAAGTTTTTAGCGGTATAATTTTTTTATTGATCAGAATTTTTTCATGATATAAAAAGTGACCAAAAATAGGTTATTTGGGACTTTGAAATTTTTTTGCGCATACGCCATTGACAGTTATATCGCCTGAGCGATATAACCATTGTTATATAGCGGGAGCTGGCCAAGGACGTAAATTTATGTCCTTGGTCGTTAAGGGGTTAAGGAATGCATTTTCAGTGCGCAAGAGATAATTAGGTCAGGTACAGTTAAATAAAAAATAAGCGCACATGTGAAGTTTTTTTTTCCTTAGATCATGTATGAATAAATAAATATCTGATTTTAATTTAAACAGTCGGTTAATATAAAGGTGATGTAAAAAAATTACATTAAATTGGAATAACCCTCCCAAAAATGTTACTTTTTTATTGTAGATTTAAAATATACAGTACATCTCACGTAGGTCTTGTTGGTACATAACTCTGGTGCCTTCAATTAAGACAATTTTAACCTCTTATTCTTAACCAGTTTGTTTTCTTATGTGTGGCTCTATAAGACTTTTTGTTTTGTATGCCAGGTCGTGTTTTTTTTTTTTTTAGAAACCATATATTTTCAATCTTTTCTTTTTCTTTTCTATTTTCTTGGGGGGGGGGGGGGAAACTCCAGTTCCAATTAATCCTTTGCTTTTTTACCCCTTAAGGACCCATGACATACGCGTACGTCATGAGTCCGCTCCCGATCTATAACACGGGGCCACGGGGCCTTTAACAACGGCCTGGACCCGTGGCTAATAGCGCACGGCATTGATTGCGGTGCCGCGTGCTATTAACCCTTTAGATGCGGCGTTCAAAGTTGAACGCCGTGTCTAAAGTGAACGTGAAACCATGCAGGTTAGCTCAGGGAGCTGTTCGGGATCGCCGAGGCGAAATCATGGCATCCCGAACAGCTTACATGACAGCCGGAGGATCCCTACCTGCCTCCTCACTGTCCGATCGCCGAATGACTGCTCAGTGCCCGAGATCCAGGCATGAGCAGTCAAGCGGCAAAATCATTGATCAGTGGTTTCTTATGAGAAACCACTGATCAATGTAAAAGATCAGTGTTTGCAGTGTTATAGCCCCCTATGGGAGCTATAACATTGCAAAAAAAGTGAAAATAAAAAGTGAATAAAGATCATTTAACACCTCCCCTAATAAAAGTTTGAATTACCCCCATTTTCCCATAACAAAAAGGGTAAATAAAAATAAACATATGTGGTATCGCCACGTGCGGAAATGTCCAAATTATAAAAATATATTGTTAGTTAAACCACGCGGTTAATGGCGTAAGCGCCAAAAAAATTCCAAAGTCCAAAATAGTGCCTTTTTGGTCACTTTTTATATAATGAAAAAATGAATAAGTCAATAAGTCCTATCAATGCAAAGATGGTACTTATTGACTTATTCATTTTTTCATTATATAAAAAGTATATGCTGACTTCAGAAATATCCCTGAGCTCATTCAGTAGTACAGCATCCAGTTTATAAATCCAATATACCTCCTATCAACTTCAAAGCAGTATAAACTGTGTGACGGTAAAAAAAGGTTTGTTATCGGTGATGGGAAGAAGATATCGGGAAGAGCTCCATTGACTATGTAAAACTAGGTTCTACAGAGCTAATTTACTTACTTGCATGGAGAATAAAAAGTAGCAACCATAGTTTGCATTTGGTTGTTAAATGTATACACTTCCCTGATTTTTACTCTCCTTACATTGTCTGTCTATAAAATTGTGTTTTTTATTGTGTAAACTACACTTAGTAAAGAAAAATTGTGTATGTAACTTCATTGTTTCCTCTGTTTTTTTCAATGTACAAAATAGAAGTACTGCAAAAATGATGACTGCCCACATAATAGCCCACAAACTTACCAGGAACTAGCTACTCATCTTATAATTCATATTCATATCATTGGAAAGAAATGTCTGAAACAAGAAATGTACTATATTTGGCAATAAGCATAAAGCACTTGCAAAGTTTTTGCATACTTATGTATTCTGTATTTAACATGTAAACTGTATGGGAAGTCACAGTAGCACCCTTTTTTTAGTTTACATAAGTTCACAAACTTGAAGTGTAACTTAATGTCTTAGATCATTAGAACCTGCAGGGAGAAGCATGCATGGCTTCAGCTAAAGACCACATTTTAAAAATGTCTGTCTTTTTTTTGGAGTTGTTATGCAGACATTCTTAATTCAAAGTTAACAGATGGCAAACAAATGCTGTGTAGTATTACCTTGCAGTTATTCTACCTTCCATTTGTCCCCTTCTACTTCCTAACAAACACTTTGGAAAAGTAAAGGACAGATAAGAGGGAGTACAAATGCAGGATTCAGCAAAAAGACTAGACAAAAACTCTTTGATTTGCCCCCTGTAACCAATAACAGCTCAGCTTTATTTTTTAGTCCGGTGGTGATCAGTGCAGACAAGTGCTTGCCCCAACCACTGTACCTACCTACTTGGACAATATACCCTAAAAGGGTGGCCCCTATCTGGGTGACAATCCCTAAACTAAACTAAATGCAGAGGCATCAAGAGCCATCAAACAGTCCAGGTAAATAAAACATGGGCAAGCACGGTACAAAATCAGTAGACAAAGTATAAACAGGATTGAGCAAAAGGGTCAGAACTTAGAGGGCAACAAAGTACAAAATCAGAAAAAAGTCAAATTCAGGACAGGCAGTGGGTCAAATCTGGACAGCGGTGCAGTACAAAATTAGCAGAGAGGTGAATGGTCCCAGTACAGGCTAAGCTGGTCAAAAGTCAGAATAACATGAATGCAGGATATAAGAAATGCTAGTGAAGGGTACAACGCCTATAATGGGCATAGTACTAAGACAAAGCACAGTTTAAATATCCCACCATTGAGACAGTGAGCAACAGCACTGCAGCTGATTGAACCAGCAGTCGTGCCTCTTATTGGTTAGGCTAGTGGTGTTTCCTAGTGATAAATGTCCCTGTAAGGTGCAGAGCTGGTGTCAGGATGACAAGAAATGCCACCAGCCACAGGGCAGAGAGTTGAAGGCAACGCTGGAGCCTCACCAAACTCTGTTAATATAAAAGCAGAGCAATGATTAATTGCTATGGACAAGTCAGACAGTTTTTGTCTCTGACAGTTTTTATTTATTCCCCTAAAAAAAATCCTGAAAAGGCATACATAGGCTTTAAAGTTTTTTTTTCAGTTGTATAACTTTTCTTTGTCCCTAGTTTTGAATATCTGTCTTTAATGACTTCCTAATTGTAAAGTATTTTTTGTGAATGCCATCAGGGTAAATTGGCTACAGGGAAGGCTCATTAATGTTAGAAAGCTGTCGATAATAAGGAAAGGACTTTTAATATTTCTGATAAAAATAGTACTTGTCTTTTATATAGTTATTATCTTTGATATTATAGGCTACAGTAGCTAATTTCATACTCATCTATTTAATTATAAAGTAGAGTATGATCCTCAAAATAGTTACAATTACTTCTGTAAAAGTTTAAAAATCGATAGAGATATTTAAAATGAATAGATTGTTTCAAGAATAGAACTGAATAGAAAAATAATCCATTCTCGTGACAGAGATTATTAAGAGAACAGAAAATTGCCCCTTCTTAATCTATTTCCATGACAAAGATGGTAATGAGAATAGAAAAGGTTAAAGCAATTCATTCTAGTGACAGAAATTATAATGGAAATTCGATGGCCTTCAGATATTGCTAAACCATCATGTTTCTGTGGATACAAATTAATTATGTGTTTTTGTTCCTTACAGTATCATTATGTGAAATTTTGCATCATATAGGTAAATTATGAGTGGAAAACTGTATACCCACATTGACTATTTGTCATATATAATCCACTGAGGATTGGTCTGATTTATAATGTAATCAAATTTGTCTTAATGACTTTAGCATATATGAAGGATTAAGGTTAATGTGGAGCTTATGTATTTACAGAGTTAGCAACACTTACTTGGACTTTGGTTTCTAATCACTTAAAATGTTTACTTCTAATTAGAAAAATGCATACAGTAGAGCTTCCTTATAGCATATTTTCACCTTACTGACAAATTACAGAATTCATCTATATAATTACATAGCAAACACAATATAACAACCCATAGCTGCATTCATGCTGCTGTAGATTTAAGGACATAAATGTGCCAGATTTCCTTCATTGTTGGTTCAATGTTTTATACAAAGTTTGCTCTACTTATTTGCATTTTGGGAATATTGTCTTTCATTGCATTCTAGGCTAATAGAATTTAGTCTGGTGACAAGTTTGTGTACTGTTTCCAAAAACAACAACAAACTGAATCTGGCAAACCCAGATTAGGTTTGAATTTTGCAAATAATTTGGTGAGGTATGTACTTAAAGGGGTACTCTGGTGGAAAACACATTTTTTTTTAAATCAACTGGTGCCAGAAAATTTTACAGATTTGTAAATTGCTTCTACTAAAAATCTTAATCCTTCCAGTACTTATCAGCTTCTGTATGCTACAGAGGAAGTTCTTTTCTTTTTGAATTTCCTTTCTGTCTGACCACAGTGCTCTCTGCTGACACCTCTGTCCATGTCAGGAATTGTCCTAAGCAGAAGCTAATCCCCATAGCAAACCTATCCTGCTCTGGAAAAATGCTAAATCAGAAACATAATTTTCAAAACAAAACCTTTATGTCCAAAGTTTAAAGTGTAACTGTGATTAAAAAACAACAAGTTTTACTCGGTCGAAGTCTCGGCAAAGTGCTTCTCTCGTTAGTTCTCTTCTTGTTTCAAGAGACAGACTCCATAGATTTAGTATAGAAGCTGTATCCTGCAGTGTGGAGAAATAGGGCGAGTGTGCTTAGCCCAGTGCTTCTATGCACTAATTCTAGCGATCAGTGGAGGTCTCAGAACTCAGACCCTGGCCAATCAAAATATGGTCTTTTTGACTTGTCTCTGTAACACATAAGTAAAAAAAACTGGAACATTTCTCTGTCCATATTATGGCTGCAAGTCCTATCTCAAATGCTGGTATAAATTAACAGCATCATAGGTATCTATTATAGGAATCTATAATGCTGTCAGTTCAGGTGATTGGATATGGAGGGTGAGACCATAATACAGACCAGAAGATACTGTCATAGTTAACTTACATAGTTAAATGTAACACATCATTACATAAACTATTGAAGTTTGTCTCAAAAAATGATGATGGACTAAGCAGGATCTCTTTAACCCTAGACACTGAAAGTAACTGAAATTGGTGGATCCACTGCCTTAGACAACCAGAGAAGTTTAATTAGTATGAAATATGTTTTGCTGGTTTTCAGTTGTCTGAACCAGGGGTGCACCTATAGTCAGGTGCAAATATATGAAAAATATGGGATTCTGCTTGTCCTTCATAATATATATAAATATATATTAAACACATACCTAAATTTACATGGAAAAGACAGAATACAAACAATGAGATATCTTAAATGGGTTATCCAGGAAAAGGAAAAACAAAGCTTCTTTCAAAAACAGTTCCTTGTCTGTCTCCAGGTTGGGTGTGGTTCTGCAGCTCAGTTCCATTGAAGTAAATGGATCCAAGTTGTAAAACCACATACAACCTGGCGACAGAAGTGGACTGTTTTGGAAAAGAATTAGCTGTGTTTTTCTATTTCTGGATAACCACTTTTAGATACAAGCTTACTAATTCAAACTGTCCATCAGTTACTAGATAATTTATAGGGCCTTGACAAAGCATGAGTCTAAAATGGCCATAAGCTGTGGGGGTACTACTCTGTCCTTCCAACTAAAGAACCTGTATTGTATTGATTGCATAAAAAGTGAATCCTACACTATACTAGAAAGTTACATTTGCCACGATCTAGTCCTATGGAATTTACAGGGGCATAGCTATCTGGCATGGATAAATAACATTTATTTCTAGATCCAGAGGAAAAAAGGCACCTCCACCACATAGGAAGACACTCATATTATACAGTATACTGCATCTGGTAGACAGGTTACATATTTTGCATTAAAGCTCCAGATATTCAATTTATGCCATTATATATTCACACTGTTTCAAGAGGCAGAAAATATTCATAGATAAATGCTGTCTGGCCTGGGGTCTTTGCTCAGAAACCCCTGAGCAAAGATTTTTTGTGGGATAAAACATTGCCTTGTGTGGCCGGCTAGAGGAAGTGCATCCTGACGCACGAAACAACTTGTTCCGGGCCCCCGCTCTCCATCCAGCTCCCCCGCCTGTACTATCTTTGACATGACCGGAATATAATAAAGACCTGGATGGTGAGTGCAGCTTCTACTTGTTCTTTGTCTACGCTCCATGCTTCTTGCCCAGCTTTGTACCTCCGCTACAGGCTATACATCCGTCCCGCTTTGTGTGTCGCTACACGTATGATTGGTCGCCTAGTTCCGTATGTGCCGGCAACTCTCCCTCTTTGCTCACTTATTTTACATATATGTTGTTTTGTATGTTATTCCATACCATGCTTGCACAACATGTAGCAAAGCCATGTTAAAAAGTAGACTGACCTAATTTGGACATGGTTTGCAAGATTACAAGATTACATCTAAAGTCTAGTAATTAAAGCTTAGATTCACATACACATTTCTGGATGAACAGAAATGAATGTTCCTCACTAAACCATCATTACAGGCTTGTTGAGATAAAGCCAGTACTTTGAATCTATTAACCTTTCATTGTGTGGCACTATCACCCAGTACTGAAGATTAGCTACTGACACATTTAGCAAAGGATGATAAATGAGCTGTCCTTTTAGATGTCTGATTATTTGACCTTTATTCATTTAAAAGTAAAAGGGCTGACAATGTTAAGTAGTGCAAGTTTTCTATGAAAGTGAACCCGATAAATGCATTCATACAGACAAATGGCATTTGCTATATTTTCAACAGAAATTAATACAATTTCTTACACATATTGAATATTTTTTCCTTCCAACTCCTTTTATGAACCAGGTATCACAGGATCAGCAAGCAACATGTCATGTTAAGTTAAAATGTTCCATACAACTAAGATGGGCTTCATAAATCAGGTCATAAACTAATAATATAAGGGAAAGGTTCATCTTAAAATAGATCATCTTGCTAAAATTAGAAAAGTGTTACCAAGTCTTGTCCGTAATATGTTTCTTATTGTACATAAAAAATACTTCAATATTATTATTGTTTTCAGTGTAATCCAGGCATACAGTATATACTATGTGTAAACTACATTTGTTATTTTGAGTAAGAATATACAACTTTAAAGGAGTACTCCACCCCCGGCATCTCCGCTGCAGCACCCCGCTATCATTAATGCACAAAGCAAACTTGCTCTGCGCGTAATGACCGGCGATACAGGGGCCAGAGCATTGTGACGTCATGGCTCTGCCCCCTCGTGACGTCATGGCCCGCCCCCTTAATGCAAGTCTATGGGAAGGGGCGTGATGGCTGCCACACCCCCTCCCATAGACTTGTATTGAGGGGGCGGAGGCGTGACATCACGATTCTCCGGCACCTGTATCGCCAGTCATTACGCACAGAGGGAGTTTGCACTGTGCAATAATGATAGCGGGGTGCTGCAGCGGAGATCCCGGGGGTCCCCAGCGGCGGGACCCCCGCGATCTGACATCTTATCCCCTATCCTTTGGATAGGGGATAAGATGCGAGGGGAGGAGTACCCTTTTAATATTGTACACAACAATGCTTATATTCCAGTCTTCAGTGGGTTAGGGTATATTTGAAATAATTTTGGAAATGTTCTATTGGTAGCATTTATCCTACACTATGCAACAGAGCAGCGGAGTAGTAGCAGTAGACTACAATCTACCAAAAGACCTCAATGATTTTACTGATGTTAACTGGCACAGGAGGAAGATAACTGAAACTTTGTAAGCTTAGAGTGTCACCAGTCACCAGTCACTGCCTGTCACCAGTATTTTCTATTAAATCAGTATTACAGCCTTTTAATGGTGTAGAAAAGTTGGTGAAATGTCTCTGGTGTGCAAAATGTGTGTGACTTTTTGCTAAAGTTATTTTGACTGGAATGACTTTGGTACACACTTTGGGGTTTTCACTTTGCTGTGGTTGCTGAACTATTAAGTGCAACTTTTCTTTTAAAAGTTGCAAGTTTGTCACAAAGCCCTCAATTCATAACCAAACCCCAATCACCCGAAGCTAGGTTTTTTTTTTTAACACATCACCTTCGGTTGATTGGGTTTGGTAATCAACTATTGGTTTATCCCTTCCCCACTCTGGGGCTTTTTTGGTCTAGCTATTGATAGGGGTTATGCCCCTTTATTTGCCCTTAAGCACACTTCCAACACCGCAGTATGGCGGGTTTTCTATCTCAAAAATTTAGTTTGGATCAATTTAATACCGAAGCGAGTCATGTTTTTTCCACTCAAAATCTTCCATTGAACCAAATCGATATACAACAGGCATTCCGGAATTTGACTAAAACATATAAGAACTGTATGAGGTCCTGGTGGGAAGTCACCAGTTTTGAAACCTACTTGGAACAAAAAATGATTTATAGAGGTCTGAGGATCCCAATAACCCCGAATTTGCACAGAGACGATATTACTTTCATTCAAGGCTGGGAGCAGCTATTAACTGAAAATTCCTTACGGATGATCAGTTATCTGTGCGAATACGAGAAAAAATACCTGAAAACTATCAATATTCAATTGGAGAACGAGATTAAAGAAATCCAGACCTTTATCAACAACCCGGAATTTGCCTCTCTGGAGACAAAACTCCAGAGAAACTTGGAGACATTTAAAAACAAATTAAAAGAGAAAAAGATAATAAGTACATCTGGGATTATACTGATTTTGAGCACAGAAAAACCTACAACTATAGCGGGGAGAAGAAGGACAATTTTTGTGGTAGCTCAAGGGGTAGTACGAAAAGGAAATTTAAAGGAGGTATTAGGAGACCATATACTCCACAATATAAGAAGGGTCCACATAATACTGACCCCAGGAGCAGTCAAACATCCTCAAAATAATCAATGAGAACAGGAGCCTATGGCTCCAAATCCTCCTCAGCCTCGTTTGATTCACAACCCTCTCAACTACACAATATCATGACAAATACACAGAATATGGGACACATCCTTCTGTGAGACATCCAGGTTCAAATCTAGGCCCACAACCCCTATCACAAACTACGATGACACATTTTTTAGGTCCTCCTACCCCTCTCCATCTGCCAATGGGAGGGGGTTTCCTTGTGGGTCACCAAATACCGAATCTACCACGCAGACTTCGGGTCAGTAGTAGACCCCCCTGTTGAAAGTGGAATCCTGAGACATAGACAGTCCCTGGGTGATAACTCATTGTCAACTACAGAGCTACAAATTATAAATCTATCTTCTCGTATTTTGTCTCTTGACGAAATGAATGTGCTGAAGAAGGGTTAGTCCTTTACACCTGTACCAAAGTTTGACATGTTTACATGGGTGAAGGACATCAATCCTTTTGCCCGCAAGCTCTGTCTGCATAAATGGTATCAACAACATGTTGATGTAAATGCAATAAGTACAAATAATGAGCTGCTGGCCATGGAGGCCCTAGAAGACCTCCTTTCGGAGAATGAAGAGGGTCTAAGAGGGTGTGAGGGTCCTTTAACAAGTTTAAAACCAAAATCTAGAGCTATACCATCTCTTTCCCAGTATGGGAATATCGATACTTTTGTTAACCTGGTCACCAGGAAAATAGAGAAAATAAGGCCGGCATCTAATTTAGTACTTGCCAATCTCACTCCAGGGGAACGTAAGGCATTGGAGGATCTCAAATGCAGTGACAACATTGAAATAAAAAGCTCCAATAAGGGAGGCAATGTCGTCATCCTGAACGAGAGTGAATACATAAGCATGACTATGAGCTTTCTAGAGGACACCAGTAAATACAGAATACTAAGAACAGACCCAACGACATCCTTCCTGATTGAACTAGAATCACTCTTGACAAGGGCCAAGGATAATAACCTTATATCGATGGATGAATTTAATTTAATCTATAACCCGAGTCCAACAGTTGCGACCTTTTATACCCTGCCAAAAACACACAAGTAGACTAGGCCTCTTTGGGGCCGTCCGATAGTATCTGGAAGTGATAACCTCACACAGGGTGCCAGCAGATATGTGGATACATTTTTAGCACCCCACGTTACCTCTCTCCCGTCCTATCTGAAGGACACCAAAGATACAGTCACGAAACTACAAGATCTTACAGTAAATGATACCACCATTCTATTAAGTATTGACATTGAAAGTCTTTACACAAATATTAAGCAAGAACTAGGGATCACTGTGGCACAAACATTTTTGAATGCTCAGAGTATCCACTTTAAGACACATACTGAGTTTGTAATTGATTTACTCACTTTTGTGTTAACTCACAATTATTTCCTTTTCAATTACACTTTTTATTTTCAGACACAAGGCACCGCAATGGGGTCCACTTGTGCACCAAATTATGCGAACCTTTTTCTTGGTTGGTGGGAGAGTGAATATATTTTTTCTGACACTTTTGAGCTATACACCAAACACATTATTTTCTGGGGGAGATTTATTGATGACATTTTGATTTTGTGGGATGGGGACAGCACTTTATTCACTTCTTTCATTGAAGCACTTAATCACAACACAATAGGGATGCACTTTACTTCTGAGACTGGAGGGAGGTTGATTCATTTTTTGGATTTAACCATATCCATTGATAATGACAAAAAAAATTATTCTAACTAAAGTTTTTCGTAAACCTACCTCCACAAATAGCCTATTACATTGGCAAAGCTGGCACCCTGTGACTTTGAGTAAGATTATTCCTGTTGGCCAATTTTTAAGGGCAAACTGCTCAACTCCTAATGCTTTCCAAGAGGAGGTGGATGAACTCCAAAGGAGATTCACAGATAGGGGATACCCCTTGGCCCATGTGAGAAAGGCCCAAAATAGGGCACAGAGGAGTGACCGAAGGACCTTACTATCATCCAAAAGAGAGAAGAAATCCTCTCCTCTAATTAGGTGCATTGGTACCTATGATGGGTATTGCACTAAGGTATATAACATTCTATGTAGTTTCTGGCCAATTCTGTATTCAGATCCAGATCTCAGACTGGTAGTTGGGGGAGACTTCAGGTGACTTTCAGGAGGGGACCAAACTTAAAAGACATCTTAGTCTGAAGTCATTTTTCCTCGTCTGCTAATAAGCAGGCTACTGTAGCACTGAGAGTAAGTGGCTCATATCCATGTGGCCACTGCCAATTTAGCAAATACTTACAAAGAGTACAGACATTCACAAATCCGTTGGATGGACGCAGTTATCAAATTCAGTAATTCATCAATTGCTCCACCAAGAACATCATTTATATTGTGAAATCTGGATGCGATAAACTATATGTCAGCAAAATGACGCAAGACTTTAAAAGGAGAATCTCCAAACATCTAAGCACCATTCAAACACATACTGATACGCCTCTTGCAAGACAGATGAGGACAGTACATAGTGCTAACATATGATATACAATTCTGGGAGAGTGTCAAAAGAACTTGGGTCAACGCAGAGGCAATCTGGATAAACTCCTATTACAAGAGGAGTCCAGATGGATATACAGATTGTGTTCCAGAAGTCCCTATGGTCTCAACGAAGGCTTTTCTTTTGGAGCTTTCATTAATAATAAGTGTACTCTTAATTTTTGATCTCTTTGGTATTATGTTGGTCCAACAATGTTTCATTGATATGAATTTGTTCTACAGTAGAAATTACAGAAGGTTCATTGCTGATACGTACTGTTTTATCTGTTACTTAATAATAATATAGTTTTGATGACTGTGGTAAACAATTATTTTGTCCCCTATATATGATAAAGAACATTTATTTCCCATGGATCCCAATCTGTTAATACAAATATCAATATAATTACTTTGATTGAGCTATGAGTAATAGTATAATGTTACAAATACTTATCTTTTGCTGTAGGAAAAGGAAAAAAGTAAAAAAAACTTCTATTTATAATTATAACACAACAGCTAACATCTTTATTTACAATGTTTGAATTACAAACTACTATTTGACAACAATAATAAATGAGAGAAATCTCATGTAAATTCTCTAAGTGCCCTGACATGCGCACTGGAAAAATTCTCTGGGCAAGTGGTTAAAGTTTAAGCACGTGCGGAGGAAGTTTGGTACTTCTTGCAGCTATCGCATAGAAGTATACCAACAATTTCTATGTATACGCGCATGTGCGTTATTGGGACTCACATGACCGCTATGTAATGACATCAGGAAGAGGATCTATTCCGTGCGCCAGAGCTAGATCATACTCCGGCCCCGGAACTATTATGCTGACCAAGTGACCCCTGTATGAGGTCAGCCCTCATTGGAGAATATTAGTTACATCCAAGCTAAAAAGCATAGGAATGGCTCTCTGAAACGTTATAAAAGGAGCCTCCCCTTGCTGCATGTGTCAGTATGTCTCAGAACCCCTGAAGTCATGGTGAACACCACGAATCATGTAGGGGAGACATAGTTTCTGCATTTTAATCAATAGCAATTAGTCCCTAAATCGATGTACTGCAGACGTCGAGAGATTAATATACTTCCTACATAGGAATTACACTTGATCATGATAGGGATTGTGCTAGTGTTTTTAAGCACTATACTTCTGAACCTTTTAATCAGTACAATAAAAGGGAAGTTTTAAATACACCTAAAAGTGATTTATAAGAGGGGGATTTTTTTTTTGTATAGGGGTTTTTACCCCATCATCTTCGGGTGATTGGGGTTTGGTAATTAACTATTGGTTTATCCCTTCCCACTCTGGGCTTTTTTGGCAAAGCCCTCAATTTGTCATAAATGTACACAAGCCCAGACCCTTTTTTAAAAAGTCACACATTTTTTTCACCACAGTAAATAGCTGCGTAATTGTCTCAATAGAGGAATCATACAAAGTGGTGTTCTGAAGTGATTTATTGTAAGCAAAACCAAAGCAAATAAATGGCTTCAAAACACACTTTCTGAAGATACATAAAGTGCCATAAGCTTGTGGGGGTAATACATGCAGATATTATACACTGTAGCACAGATAGGAAGGAACAGTACCATTGTGTACAGTCATGAAAGACCTTTACTTTTCATCATTTATCCTTTCTATGTATAAATCTTGCTTCAACATTATGGATGCTATCATCTCATTCATGCTAAAAAAAAAAAAAAGCCATTTCATTTGGACAATTGTAATAGGTCTTAAAAAAATAAACAGCATTGATGTAATATTTCAGGATGGATTTATGTGCCCAGCAAGTGGATAGAGGCTACGCCCAAGAAATGTTTTGACAGGGCACAAAGAGAGTCAGCAAGATTTCTATGAAGGATTTACTGGAGAAAAACTACAGAAAGAGAAAAAAAAGCCACGAATGAACAGCATTTTGTTTTCTCCTTCAAATTCCGCTCTTTGGCTGATCAAGCGCACAATTCACAAATATTGGGACATTATTGCATTGGTCGAGGAGATCGATCCTGTTGGTAAACAGAAACCACATATATGTTTCAGGAGAAGCCATAGTCGCAGTAACAAGCTGATGAGTAGTTTGTTTTCCCCTTAAAAAGTCCAAGAAAGAACCTGGCTTTCTGGGCACAAACTTACAGGAAATCATCCTTGAGGACACTGTATGTACTGCAACCGTACAAAAAAAAAAAAATTGTTTTCTTAGGATCGGAGGTTGTGAGATCATGGTCAAACAGTTCATTTGCTGTAAGTCTAAGTTTGTAGTCTATTGCCTCTATTGTGATTGTGGCAAATTCTACATTGGCTCATCTATTAGGTGTTTGTTCAGACGATTTAGAGAATACCTACACTCACTCCAAACAGGAATAGGATCATCCTGTATGATTGAGCAGATCAGAACTGTTTGTAGGCATTGAAAGGATGAGAGTGGGCATGACAAGCTTGGCCAGCAGCGCAGAAAATAAGTGGCTTAGATCGTTCCGACCGGAGCCCTGAGTGAGCTCAGTTTAAACAATCACAACAAACTCAATGCCTTTCCGTACATTACGGTAGTTTATTTAGTTCCCTGCATTGTTATTATTTTTTTTTTGTATACATTTTTTCCTATTGTCTAGCGATCCCGATGACATCACCAAGAGTGCCAGGAGAAGTAGCTCCTTGGGATGATACTGGACAGGTTCAGAGAAAGCGGGTAGACCGTGAAACGGACATTGCCTTTCCCCCAGTCGGTCAGCCCAGCACCCACCACAGATTCTAAAGAAGCCGAACTAAAGTTTTGGGTTTTATCTTCTATGGCGAGTGCAATCTACTCTTTTCTTCTTTTAAGATTTATCCATGAATTTGTTCTTTTTGCTATTGATTGCACCCATGAAGTTGTTTACACCTGTCTGCAGTTGCCAGACCTTACCTCTTTTCTGACTGTGGCATCTAATATTGGATAGGAGTGCCGACCTGTCACTTTCTCTAGCCTATGCTCTTTTCTATGTATTCTATGCAGGGCACTCAGGCGTGAAACATGTGGCATATTAGGAATAAACGTCTGCTACTTTTACCTGGTACCTGCGGCCTCTCAGCGCTCCAAGGAATTCCACCTACTTTGGAGGTCGTTGATTTTGGTTGTCTATTGTGGAAGGCTGCAGTGAGACCCACCATTCGCTTTCTACCTTTGTTGTGCTGGGGTTGCACAACCAACCTTGCTAAGCACGCATGCACACCTAGCGGTTTTGAACCAGTTAAGCGGTAATTCACTATGGAGCGCTCTTTTTTGCCTCTTTAGTTCTATGCAGGGACGTGCACACATAGGCTTAAAAGGGGGTTGCCCTTTTTTGTGCCTGTCCACTGACTGTACATTTTCTATGTTTTACATTCACACTCACTGTTGTACATTTACTATATTTACATGCACACTCACTGTTGTACATTACTATGCTTACATGGTAGGCAGTGTAGCATAACTCTGGAATTACACTACTATGTATACATGCACACTCAGGGCCTAATTTACTAAGAGTGTCAGGTTTTTACAAGTGTGAAAAGTTGTTTCAGACTTGTAGGATTCCTCTCTATTTACTATTGGGAAAAGTAGGGAGCATTTTCTAGGTCGATATTTCCAGCTATTTATCCACAGGATTTTATGTGAATTCAATAGTAAATCGGTCGAGTTGCAAAACCACGCCCCCTTTCCGACTGAATATGCCCCTTTGTGACAGGCCACGCCCCCTTTTCGGCTTTTAGCAGTGCAATGTCGGATTTGGCGGATTTTCCAGGCGCACACTGTCACAGACTGGCGCAGACATGTCTCAGAGATTCTGCGCCAAAATAACCAGACAAAAACTGGTCGGTTTCAGCTTAGTAAATTAGGCCCTCACTGTGTATACATGCACACTCACTGTTGTACATTTACTATGTTTACATGCACACTCACTGTTGTACAGTTACTATGTTTACATGCACACTCACTGTTCTACATTACTATGTTTACATCGCAGGCACTGTAGCATCAGGTGTGTAGCAGGCAGTGTGGCATCATGCATGTGGGCAGGCATTGTACATTATGTATGTGGGCAGGCAGTGTGGCATCATGTATGTGGGCACGCAGTGTAGAATCGTGTATGTGGGAAGGCAGTTTGACATCATGCATGTAGGCAGGCATTGTGGCACCATATATGTAAGCAGGCAGTGTGGCATCATGTATGTGGTCAGGTAATATGGCATCATCTATGTTGGCAGGCAGTGTGGCATCATGTTTGTATGCAGGCTGTGTGGATACATGTATGTGGGCAGGTAGTGTGTCATCATGCATATGGGCAGACAGTGTGTCATCATGCATGTGGACAGGCAGTGTTGCATGCATCATGTTTGTGGGCAGGCAGCGTGGCATCATGCATGTGGGCAGGCCGTGAGTCATCATGCATGTGGGCAGGCAGTGTGGTATCATGCATGTGGGCAGGCAGTGTGGCATTATGTATATAGACAGGCAGGGTGGCATCATGTATGTGGCCAGGAAGTGTGGCATCATGCATGTGGGCAGGCAGTGTGGCATCATGTATGTGGGCAAGCAATGTGGAATTATGTATATGAGCAGGCAGTGTGGCATCATGCATGTGGTTAGGTAGTGTGGCATCATGTATGTGGGTAGACAGTGTGGCATCATGTATGTGGGAGGCAAGTGTGCCATCATGTATACAGGCAGGCAGTGTGGCATCATGTATGTGGGCAGGCAATGTGGAATTATGTATATGAGCAGGCAGTGTGGCATCATGCATGTGGTAAGGTAGTGTGGCATCATGTATGTGGGTAGACAGTGTGGCATCATGTATGTGGGAGGCAAGTGTGCCATCATGTATACAGGCAGGCAGTGTGGCATCATGCATATGGTTAGATAATGTGGCAGCACATATGTGGGCAGGCAGTGGGTGTTTGACTTGTTTACAATTACTATATGAAAATACCCATGAAGAACACATTAAGGAAATCTAGAAAACTAAGTTTCGGAGTACAAAAACATTTTGTTTTAAATAAGAGAAGTGCCCTTTTTTTAAATTGTTCCCCTGCCCTCCAAAATGTCTGCTCACATTCCCATTTCTATGTATGAGAGGCAAGTCTGTGGATCATTTACCTAACTTTGGCTAATATCAATATCATATGGGCATCTAAAAAGGGACATAAAATGTTTCCAGACTGATCAGGGTGATCACCTATTTCACCCCTAGTGTTATATGTTAAATTTTTTGACCATTTTCCTCACCATAGAATTACTGCTCCCTGCACTAAATATCCATGTTTTCAGTTCTAGTTGTAAATATTTATGGATTTATAATCAAACTATATATATATATATATATATATATATATATATATATATATATACACATCTTCTGTGTTTTACATTACCAATCCTAAGTAGAGCTCTACCTTTCTGCCATGACTAAAACAATAAATTTTCCTTAAACAGTATCTGTCATCAATCCATATTTTGTAAACTAACTCAGATTATATTCCCTAACAACTCCTAACACCCCTCCTTCCTGTAAACATGTTTGCCAAGCTCTGTATCATACCTTTCCCCTTGCTGACATTGTGTGAAGCCCCGGCAGTAGAAAATAGGTGTTCCCCAGAAGGACCGACGTCACTGAAGCCTGCGAGAGTTTGGTCTTCTGCCAGGCAGGGAGAAGACCAAACTAACTGTTAGACTTGTGTAGGGAACAGAACAGAGCCACCTAGTGGCCGTTTTTTCAATCACATTACAGACGTGTAAAGGTTGAAAATTTTAACAGCAAGTAAATAGCAAAGTGTCTTATAATTACATAAGGAACAATATGTTAAAAGTTATGTTTGGTGACAGGTACTCTTTAACCCCTTAAGGACCTAGGGCGTACAAGTGGCTCCCTGGTACTTAAGGACCCAGGGCGTACCTGTACGCCTGTGGGAATTCCAGTCCCCGTTGCTCGCCATGCGGGGATCGGCTGAAAAACTGAAATCATTCAGCAGGCACCCCGTGCAAACCCCTGGGGGGTCCTGAGAGCCCCCCGATGTCGACGATCGCAGCAAATCGCCGGTCTATTCAGACCAGCGATCTATGGCGATTCTGGGTCACATGGGTCTCCAGTGACCAAGTGACCTGAAGGGAAAGGAGTGAGGTGGCAGGGGTGCCACTTCTCCTATCCCTGCTATTGGTCGGTCAGAAGCGATCGACCAATAGCAGATCGGGGGCAGGGGGGGGTTAAGGTTCTGTTTATCCATTCTGCCCACCGACGGTAGTTGGGGCAGAGCGAGGGAACTGTGCTGTGACCGGCGGTCACCTACTGTCGGCGATCGACGGAGGCGGGCAGTGGTGAGGTGAGGCTCCCTGGTGCAGACATCGGAAGCCGGTGAGTTGTTGCCTAGAAACATCTGGAGGGCTACAGTTTGGAGATCACTATACAGGGGCCCCAAACTGTAGCCCTCTAGATGTTGCAAAACTACAACTCCCTGCATGCCCACACAGAAGTTTGCTTTCTGGGCATGCTGGAATTTCAGTTTTGCAACCGCTGGAGGGCTACAGTTAGAAAATCACTGTGCAGTAGTCTCTAAACTGTGGCCCTCTAGATCTTGCAAAACTACAACTCCCAGCATGCCCACACAGCAGTTTGCTGTCTGGGCATGCTGGGATCTGTAGTTTTGAAACATCTGGAGGGCCACAGTTTGGAAATCACTGTGTGTTGGTTTCTAAAAAGTGGCCCTCTAAATCTTGCAAAACTACAACTCCCAGCATGCACTAACAGCAAACAGCTGTCTCATCATGCTGGGAGTTGTAGTTGCGTACCTCCAGCTGTTGCATAACTACATTTCCCAGCATGCCCTTCGGCGATCAGTACATTTTCGGAGTTGTAGTTTTGCAACAGCTGGAGGCACACTGGTTAGAAAATACTGAGTTAGGTAACAGAACCTAACTGAAGGTTTTCCAACCAGTGTGCCTCCAGCTGTTGCAAAAGTACAACTCCCAGCATTCACGGTCTGTCAGTGCATGCTGGGAGATGTAGTTTTGCAACAGCTGGAGGTTTCCCCCCCCCCCAATGTGGTACAGGTACAGGGTACATTCACACGGGCGGGTTTACGATGAGTTTCCTGCTTCAAGTTTGAGCTGCGGCTAATTTTCTGCCGCAGCACAAACTCCTAGCGGGAAACTTACCGTAAACCCCAGCCCGTGTGAATGTACCCTAAAAGCACTACACTAACACATAATAAGGGTAAAACACTACATATACACCCCCTTACACTGCCCCCCCCAATAAAAGTTAAAAATGTATCGTACAGCAGTGTTTCCAAAACGGAGCCTCCAGCTGTTGCAAAACAACTCCCAGCATTTCTGAGCAGCCACTGACTGTCCAGGCATGTTTGGGAATCACTGGCATAGAATACCCCTTTGTCCGCCCCTATGCAATCCCTAATTTAGTTTTCTAATGCGCATGGTGCTCTCTCACTTCGAAGCCCTGTCATATTTTAATGAAACAGTTTAGGGCCACATATGATGTATTACCGTACACGGGAGCAATTGTGTTACAAATTTTTGGGGGCTTTTTCTACTTTTACCCCGTATGAAAAGGAAAAATTGGAGTCTACACCAGCATGTTAATGTAAAAAAAAATAATAATAATTACAGTAACATTTCTGGTGTTGTACCATACTTTTTATTTTCACAAGAGGTAAAAGGAAAAAAAGACCCCCAAAAACCATTTCAGCAAGATTCACTCTCCAAAATCCCATTGTCGCACCTTCCCTTCTGAGCCCTCTAGTGCACCCACAGAGCACTTTACATCCACATATGAGGTATTTCCTTACTCGAAAGAAATTAGGTTACAAATTTTGGGGGTCTTTTTTCCTATTACTCCTTGTAAAAATT
This sequence comes from Hyla sarda, assembly GCF_029499605.1. NCBI lineage: Eukaryota > Metazoa > Chordata > Amphibia > Anura > Hylidae > Hyla > Hyla sarda. The sequence goes on from NC_079192.1 coordinate 230,242,795, forward strand.
TAAAAACTGGGTCTACAAGAACATGCGAGTGTAAAAAATGAAGAATTTGAAGTTTCTCCTTCACTGGTCAATGATTCGTACTCTGATTGGTCCCCGGTTATTAGTGGTGTACCCCAAGGTTCAGTACTGGGCCCGCTGTTGCTTAATTTATTTATCAATGATATAGAGGATGGTATTAACAGCTCTGTTTCTATCTTTGCAGATGACACCAAGCTTTGTAGCACGGTACAGTCTATAGAGGATGTGCATAAGTTACAAGATGACTTGGATAGACTAAGTGTCTGGGCATCCACTTGGCAAATGAGGTTCAATGTGGATAAATGTAAAGTTATGCATCTGGGTACTAATAACCTGCATGCATCGTATGTCTTAGGGGGGATTAAACTGTCAGAGTCACTGGTGGAGAAGGATCTGGGTGTACTTGTAGATCACAGACTACAGAATAGCATGCAATGTCAGGCTGCTGCTTCCAAAGCCGGCAGGATATTGTCATGTATCAAAAGAGGCATGGACTCAAGGGACAGGGACATAATACTCCCCCTTTATAAAGCATTGGTACGGCCTCACCTGGAATATGCTGTTCAGTTTTGGGCACCTGTCCATAAAAGGGACACTGCGGAGTTGGAAAGGGTGCAGAGACGCGCGACTAAACTAATATGGGGCATGGAACATCTTAGCTATGAGGAGAGATTAAAGGAGTTACAATTGTTTAGTCTTGAGAAGAGACGTTTAAGGGGGGATATGATAAACGTATATAAGTATATTAATGGCCCATACAAAAAATATGGAGAAAAACTGTTCCAGGTTAAACCCCCCCAAAGGACGAGGGGGCACTCCCTCCGACTGGAGAAGAAAAAGTTTAGTCTCAAGGGGCGACACGCCTTCTTTACCGTGAGGACTGTGAATTTATGGAACGGTCTACCTCAGGAACTGGCCACAGCAGGAACAATTAACAGCTTTAAAACAGGATTAGATAAATTCATGGAACAAAATAACATTAATGCTTATGAAGAAATATAAAGTCCCATCCCTTCCCCAATATCGCGCCACACTCCTACCCCTTAATTCCCTGGTTGAAATTGATGGACATATGTCTTTTTTTGACCGTACTAACTATGTAACTATGTAACTATGTAACTTTGCTGCTATTCCTGTGAAACACCTAAAGGGTTAACACACTTTCTGAATGTCATTTTGAATACTTTGTTAAGTTTCAGTTCAGTTCAGTTTCTATAATGGGGTCATTTATGGGGTATTTCTAATATGAAGGCCCCTCAAATCCATTTCAAAACTGAACTGGTCCCTGAAAAATTCAGATTTTGAAAATTTTGAGAAAAATTAGCTGCTGAACTTTGAAGCCCTCTGATGTCTTCAAAAAGTAAAAACATGTCAACTTTATGATGCCAACATAAAGTAGACATATTGTATATGTGAATCAATATATCATTTATTTGGTATGTCTATTTTCCTTACAACAAGAGAGCTTCAAAGTTATAAAAATGCTAAATTAAAAAAAATTTCATGACATTTTTGCATTTTTTCACCAAGAAATGATGCAAGTATCGACGAAAATTTACCACTATGTCAAAGTAGAATATGTCTTGAAAAAACAATCTTGAAAACAAATTCATAAGTAAAAGCATCCCAGAGTTATTAATTCTTAAAATGACAGTGGCCAGATGTGCAAAAAACGCTCTGGTCCTTAAGGTGAAAATGGGCTGGGTTCTTATGGGGTAATAATAATATATGCTAATTATATGCAATAGTATACTATGAAAGTACATTAAAGGTAGCTGAAGAAAGGGTTACCCAACATAAACATCTTGTATACTATGGGAAAAAAAAGGCATAATCTTCATTTATTTGTATTCTATCCCACACCACATTTTTACATCTACTACATTCAAAGCAGTGAATTTAAATTGTTGCTTAGAGCTATATATAGCTGGATTACCAATTTCAGTATGCACAAAATACAGTTTTAAAGAAAGGAGAGTTTATTATAACATGTCTCATATTCAGTTACAGTCACAAAGCTCAATGTTCTGAGCTCCGAAATATCCATTTCACAATGTCACTTGCAATGAACTGAAATAAAATAGTAGTGAAAGGTAGAGCATTTGGAGTCATGTAAGTGTATCTTCAATATTGAAATTAATTTTGCATTAATGGAAAACCAGAAATAGTTTACTAAAATGAGAAAGCTGGATAATAACAGTTATTTAATCAGAATATGGTCACGAGGAAAACCTCTGGAAATAATGACCCATCAAGAAAAGTTAGGCTCCATGGCCATAAATGTCATTTTAAGTATTCCCAAATAGTCAAATGTCTCTCTTAAGAATTGTGCTGGTCCGTTCTAGTGCAGTATTACTTTTGTGTGATAGCTGCAAAGTGTATAACAGTCAAGTCTACAAGTATAGGCTTACCACAGTAGTGATCTTTGATTTTCTCAGGTCAAGCCCTTTAGTTTCCTAAGACACACGATGATTCATGACTCACCTGTGAAATAATCTATAGTATAACCTTTATACCCTCTGCTATTTGTCTATAAATGGTGAAGGGCTTAAAAAAAAAAGCAGCAAAAGCTCTAAAATAACATATAAAAAGACACTACTCACCTATTCAATGATCTGAAGATCCAGTGCAGATGCTCCAGTATTCTCTTTCTCAGCTTTTAATATTACCTGCCAATATTGGCATGTCATTTGGGCATATACCATTGCAGTCAATCAGTGGCCTTAGCAGCCACATACCATGTTTACCAGCATGGACGAACTGTGGTAATAGTAGAACACCGCATGACCACTGATATTACTCATTGGTTGCAGCAACCACATTCTACTGTTACAGTATACAAAGGAAATAATGTAGGTTATGAAACAAAGGATGTAACGGAGGAAGAGTTTGCAATATCTTGGGGTTACCCAAGATAAAAATGTATCACCTATCTACAACAGATGTGTGTAAGTTTCCCCTTTACCCTTCCCCAAACATACTCCATCCAGCCCCTTTGCAGAGCCTTATTAAGGATGCTGGAGCGGACCCCGTGAAACCTGCCCCTTACTATAATAAGAATTGACCAGTAACATCAAAGCAGTATCGATAGTCCTTGAATGTGCACTGATCATATTGAGGAAAAATGGGGGAGCACTTATCTGCATTAGTAGTTTAGTAGATGCCCATGCCTCCAGAAAAAGAGATGAAATTGCCAAAATTATTATATACAAATTTATAGGAATTCCTGAAAAATTATTATCTCAAGAATTGCATCAGTTTATACTCCAGCTATTCTAAACATTGCCTTTTTCACATACAACTTTACATTTACAGCAGTAGCTGAAACATGGTTACTTTATAACAGAAAGAAGGCCTGAGCTTTAAATATGTCAAATATATGAAAACTGCAGCTGTAAATGTCTCCCTATCAATATCCTATGATGCAGCAGCCAGTTCTATTTTACTGCTGCCAATACTGTGTACAAGGGGGAAAATGTATTACATGTAATGTACTGTCAGGAATTCAGTAAACTAATCAGTGTCATTGTAAGACTTAGGCTGGGCTCACACCACGTTTTGTTAAATACGGCTCCCGTATACGGTTGGGAGGAGGGGGGGCGGGGCTTAATCGCGGCGCCCGCACTCAGCCGTATTCGGGAACCGTATTTAATGTATGTCTATGAGCCGACCGGAGTGAACCGCAGCCTCCGGTCGGCTTTGTTTTCGGCCGTATGCGGTTTCCCGATCGCAGGCAAAAACGTGGTCGACCACATTTTTGCCTGCGGTCGGGAAACCGCATACGGCCGAAAATGAAGCCAACCGGAGGCTGCGGTTCACACCGGTCGGCTCATAGACAGACATTAAATACGGTTCCCGAATACGGCTGAGTGCGGGCGCCACGATTAAGCCCTGCCCCCCTCCTCCCAACTGTATCCCAACTTTAACAAAACGTGGTGTGAACCAAGCCTTAGTCAGTATTATCATAGGTGATAACGTGACCAGTACCTTTCCTAGTGTGGTGGTGGCAGGCATCATGCTGAGGGTTGATTTTTTTTTTTCTTTTTTACTTCCTGATAAACACACTTGGTCCGCTATTGAGGTTCATTCCACAAACTCAAGAATTCTTCTGTGGAATTCCATACAGAAATTCTGCCGTATGAACATAGCCTCATAGTGGTGCTCAGTTGCTCTTACAGATAAAGTCTCAAGCAATACTATTTTATTAAGAAAGAAACAGCCACAGCACTCATGGCTGTGTAGAAAACTCTTATAGCTTTATTTCATAGCATAGGACATCAGGCCGTCACATTGAGGGAGTGAACAGGACAACGAGCATTTTGCTGCATACCGCTACTTCTGATGGTCCACTAGAAACAATAAGGTGCCACAGGGCAGACCATTTGCTTCTGTACATATAATGTTGCCATGTGTGTGTAAGATTTTAGATCCTGTCACCAGTAGTTTTAATATAACATTGGTGGTGTAGGACTCTTAGAATTACAGTTCTTCTGAGTCAGTGCTGTAAGTCCCTCGTGTACAGCTCGAAACATGCTTCCCGCAAGATGATGGACATACCTCTGCTTGTGTTTCGTCACTGCTTAGGATGAGGTCAGAAGCAGGAGGGTTGTCAATCAGCACTGACTTTGTAATTCTGGGATTCCTACAGACCACCACAATGATTTGAAACAGCTCCACAATTAATAATAATGGGAAAAGTGTTATTTGAATTGCTATGACATGGGCATGTTTGGAATTTAAATTACTTACACTATGGGGGTTTCATATTAAAACTGGGGGTGAGAGGTTTACATGTTATATTTTATATAACTAAGGATAACTAATTCTAAGAATGTTAACTTTATAAAATTTATTGAAAAGCCCAAGTGTTTTATAAAAAAAGAAAACATGGAAATTCTACCACTACTACACCGATCGGTGTAGGCACCATGTAGGCACTGTGTGATCTGTATGTAGTAGCTGATGGTTCCCTGATAAAAAATATTTAAAAATATCTATCATGGACACTGTGAGATTGTACTTGCTGGTAGGCAAAATAGTTAACTTCTTTATGTCCAAGATTTAATAATACACAAGCAGTGAATGCAATCCTATTTAATTTCATTTTTTCTTTTTTTCTTTTTTTTTTTTTTTTGAAAAGGCTCAACATGGATGAAAAATGTATCTTAAAAAAGTAATCAATGCAACAGTGCATTAAACATATAACTCTGAGGCAATAGGCACCTCACTTTGGGCCAGCTTACATAATAGAAGGTTGATAGTACTGTATAACCCTCCCTAGATTTCTAAATCTGTCTAGTGCAAGAAGGCATGAAATGGAACACTCTGGTCTATCATTGATTTGTTGCCAGTATAATCTGCTTTATTCAAGTCACAGTCCAACTGTTTTTATCACAGCCACCCTATTTCCCAATTTCTCTTCCCCAAAGCTGACCATGCGTTATGAACAAGTCAGATGTGTTCATTCAACTTTGATTTTTATACCTCTTTCAAATCAATACCTTGTGATTGATCCTCTAAAATTTGAGAAGCAGTGAGCTGTACTAAAGAAAAGAATTAAAGGTAGGTGGAGAGCATTCTGTCTTATTGAAATGAACAGCAGGTGCTATATTAGGCTTCTAATGACTCACAAAACAAATGTGTTAGAGGATAATTTGTTAATGTGCATTCTGCACCTGTTTAAAAAATAAATCTTGTCATTTCCATTCCACTATCCCAGTAAACACGGCCAGCAGCGGAGCTGTGTATTGTAATCTACATCCAAGGAGGTTGTGCAGCGCTTATTTTTATTTTTTTTGCTAACGCTTTCATGATTTCCATTCAAGCAATAACTCCTATGATATGTACAGCTTGGGCATGATTGAATAGTCCCTGCATGTGACCAATTTGTGGATGTCACCTTTGATGGAATGATATGTATTACAGATGAAGTTTTTGTAAAATTGCCTATTTTCATATAAACAGTTTACTCATAAAAATCCATCTATTAACAAGTAACCACTGTTTGAGCAGTAAAAGTCTGTCAGAATAATAGAACCTATCGTATAACATTAGTGTCTAGCAATCATTTGTTCTCCTTATTATTCTCATGAATAGTATTAAAACTCATCACGAATGCCAAAATCCTCTACTAAAGGATTTTATAATACTGTGAACTATTCATATTGTTACCATTTTCAATGTGAAAAGGATATCTGGGAACATTTTGTAAAATATAATGCAAAGAGAAGCAGTGGTATTGCATATAGTAGCAACATTTTTGTTTCTTTCATAAACTTTAGAGAACTCCATAAATAGTTATCTCCTATAGTGAAATCACATGACACATCCCCTTTAGGACTTTGATAAGAGTATGGAAATTCTAAACCTCCAACTGCGTTCTTATCAGCCTATCAGCAGTATATATGCTATTTTCTGAATGTCTGTACTATCACAATAAATGATAAAAAAAAATTTAAATAAATAAGAGGCCACCAAGGTACATCAGCCGTTCTGGTGTTTTGAAGTCCAAGACCAGCTGAAGGATTGTCATGGATCTGTGACCAAGTGTCATTAGAAAGTGGCATGGATCACATGTCATTAAAAAGAAAAATGTTGTCTTTAAGACATGCCTAAAGTTTTGATCAGTCAGGGTTCAGACCCCAACCGATTACTAGAATGGTCAAGGAGAGAAGAAAGTGGTTCTGAGACGGTCCCATAGACTTTTTTTTATTATGAGAATGTCTTGGTCAAGAGGTTTAGAGCCAGGAGAGAACACACTTAGCACATACCGTATTTTTCGCCGTATAAGACACACTTTTTCTTCCCCAAAACTGGGGGGGAAAAGTTGGTGCGTCTTATACGGCAAATACACATTAAAACCCTGTCCTATCGCAGCGGTCCCTGCGCCATCAACGGCCGGGACCCGTGGCTAATACAGGACATCACCGATCGCCGTGAAGCCCTGTATTAACCCTTCAGACGTGGCGATCAAAGCTGACCGCCGCATCTGAAGCGAAAGTGGCACTAACCCGGCTGCACCGGGAGGGACCTTACCTGCCTCCTCGGTGTCTGCTCCGTGCCGGGATCCCCCGCATGGCCGGCACTCTCCTTCGTTGTCACCACGTCGTCATGCATGCCATCCTGTTATCCAATAGGAGCAGCGTGCGTAGCGACGTGATGGCGGCGACGGAGAGTGAGGATACCGGGCAGCAGAGACATTCCGGAGCGACAGGGACACCCCTGGGACGCGGCGACAGCAATGGAGGGCGACATCCAGGGCAGCGGTGATGAGCGGTGACGGGTCTGGAGTGGCGGGGACGCGTGAGCACTACGTCCTCTACCAGTGGTCTTCAACCTGCGGACCTCCAGTTGTTGCAAAACTACAATTCCTGGTATGCCCGGACAGCGAATGGCTGTCTGGGCATGCTGGGAGTTGGTTTTACAACATCTGGAGGTCCGTTGGTTGAAGATCACTGTCCTATACTTTACATTGTATTCTAGATTTTCCTCCTTTATAATGGGGTGCGTCTTATATGCCGGAGCGTCCTATATGGCGAAAAATACGGTACTTCTCCCAGCTGTATATAGTGATTGTTCAGGGTATGAACACTCAACCTATGAGTGATGAAAAAAAACATTTATGTGTGTTTTTTTTTTTTTTTTTTAACAGTGCCTATTTAGATTGTTACATGTTACAAAATAAAGAACCACAATGATAAGACATGCTCAACATAAAAGTATTTTGAGCTTTACATCTCTTGTTTACAGCTTTCAGAATGCTGTAAACGAGCTGTATACAGTACTTTGAATACATCACAACATTATGGATTTTTGATAAAGGGTCTTTTTTGCCAATGCAAGTGGTGGAAGGTGTTTATTTATGCAAGCCACTAAAACACCTATCCACCCTGCTGCTCTATTCAATATCTATGGTTGTGACTGAAAACAGTCTAGTACAGCACAGCAGTGTAGTACAAACTTCTATTATTTAGAATGTGGCCAAAGTTTGTTGACTGCTGTGTCTGTACCAACGGCAAGCACCTATGTGCAATCTAAGTTTTATATCACTGCTATAAAATTGGCAGCTTTTCAGCTGCTGCTGTTTTCTGATTTAAGAAAACTCGGCTTGTAAATCACTGTATTATATAAATGTACCAGAGAAGTGGTTATATAAGTATGGCATTTACAGTGCTCGTATAACGCAACTCCCATGTCTACTCATGGCCCTGCTCAAGAGGTAAAATCCGGTCAAATCCTGGGAGATCGAGAAAGCCTTTCTTAGTCATTTTGGCTTTCTTTCTAGTTAAAGCACATTCTGTATTGTCATCACCCCATTTACCATCCCAGTTCTTCTCCAGAGGGCAACAGTAACAATTTTGAGAGAAATGCATTTCCTGCAAACTACTTCTACAGTAGATCAACATTAAACATATTGTCTATCCAATGTCATACAGCATACATTAGACACATAATGTGATGTAAATGCTATAAATATGTGCCCAAAGTACCATATTTGCCCTTATAAAGCTTTATAGTGTCAACGTAGAACCATATCATATCATGCTACTATTGTCTCCATATATCCATATTTTATGCATACAAGGACAAACAGTGAATAGAAAGCAATATACTTTGCTGCCAGACAGCCTCACAGTACTGAATTAGTGCATCATGGGCCATTCTTTGTTATCATTGAGCCAAAAAAGTGGCCGTGCCATGCGAAACTTAAGAGAGTGTTATACATGGTCCAAATAAACTGTGAATAATAATGCCCTTTAGAGTGCATTCACACTGAGGAATTAAAGAGGAATTCACGAGGAATAATTTTTGTTAGGAAATTGTTGACTTCTGTCATTTTATCCAATGTGCAAAATTTGAGCAGAATTTGCATGGAATTTGTACAGAATTTGTGCGGAATTCATGCAGAATTCGCACAGAATTTCCACGCGGAAATGAAGAGGAATGAACGAGGAGGCTATTCAATTCTGCTTTTCTGGATTCTTCACAAATTCCATTTGAATTCCACGTGAATTCTGCGTAAATTCCGCATGAATTTTGCACAAAATGGATTTTGTCAGAAAAAAAAAATATTGGAATTGACTTCAATGGGCTTTTACTTGAGTATTCCACCTGAAGAATGAACATGTTCTCTCTTCAGGCGGAACAGAATTCAGCATCGAAATTCTGCTAGCAGAAATTCCTCAATTTGAATAGGACAACAGAAAGTCCATTAGAGTCACTTGAAAATGACTCAATAAATAAATTGGAGCAGAAAAAGCTAGCGGAATTGCTCGATTAATGTCACTTCATTCCTCGGGGATGACTTGTTAACCTCCACCCTGAATCAATTTTTCTGCCATGAACTATATTGAATGGAAAAAAATGAAGGCTGAATTTTGAGGTTGGTCTCTGTTTTGATGTGAAATTGGAGACAGTGACTGGAATAGTCGTTGAGAGACACTATAGTCCTGCCATATGTAGCAATTATGTAGTTATGTAGTAAAAATGTGCATATCTCATCGAGGGAAAACTGGATGAAATATGGGACATCCAGGAAAGAGTTAAATCTCTAGCAAAACTTTATTTTCTAGGGACTTTTGGAAAGTGTTTTTTTCAGGCCAGGATTTTTATGGAATAAAAGGCATGTTTGGCAGTGGGACTTTTAATTTCACTTCCTGGGCCATGCCAGGTTTTCAGATGAGCCCAGATCAGCACAGGTGCTGAAACAACTGATCACTGGGTGATAAAAAAAAATTAAGTCTCCTAGTGAGGCTGAGAGGACCTTTATGTTACATTGGAGTTGTAGTCCAGAAGGCTACTGTAATGACTCGTCCCAGTCTGGTCTGAAAGGTTAAACTTTTCTAGTTTCTGGCAAAGCCTGTAGTTGCTGTGGCAACACCCTGGCCTACCCTGTCTGGTTTTTCTCTGGCCAAATCTGTGTACTTTTTTAGTCCACACCCAGCAGCTTGCATATTTAAAGTGGTACTCTGGTGGAAAACAATTTTTTTTTTTCAAATAAACTGGTTCCAGAAAGTTAAACAGGTTTGTAAATTACTTCTATTAATTTTTTTTAAACCCTTCCAATACTTATCAGCTGCTTTATGCTCCAGAGGAAATTGAGTTGTTCTTTTCAGTCTGACCACAGTGCTCTCTGCTGACACCGCTGTTGGTGTCAGGAACTGTCCAGAGTAGGAGAAAATCCTCATAGAAAACCTCTCCTGCTTGAAGAATTTGTGTGCTCTCTTAATAACAACACTATTGGTATGTTATTTATTCACAAAATTGGTGGTAGGGAGATACATTTTTTGGATTTGCACATTAACATTGATGAGGCTCTCCACATCCAGACTCAGATTTACAGGAAACCTACATTTACAAATGTATTATTACATTGGAACAGCTGGCATCCAGCCTCTCTAATCAGGAGTATACCAGTTGGACAGTACTTGCATGTTAGGCCTGATTGTTCAGTTGAGCAAGAGTTTTTGCTGAAAGTAGCAACCTTTATAGGTGATTTCGTGAACAGGAATACCCAAGGAAACATTTTAAGACTGCTTTTCGAAGGGCCTTGTCAAATAATATAAATGCACATCTAACATGAGTTTAAGATCATGGGAAGGTAATTAGATGTATCGGTACCTACAATGGTTATACCAATAATGCAATGGGTATTCTAAGGAAACATTGGTATCTATTAGTGGGGGATCCTGACCTCCAACCAATTATAGGTAGACATCCTAGTATCACCTTCCCCCATGGCCCCAATCTGAAGGACATACTGGTCCATAGCCATCTTGAATCTACGGAGAGACTAGTGACCTGGTTACAGAGTAAAACGGTGGGATCTTTCCCTTGTGGTCACTGCAGTTTTTGTCCTTTTATTTTGAAAACTAGGAGTTTTTTTTTAACCCAGTAGACTCGTGGGTTTATGATTTTATCAATTGCAATAATAAAAACATTTTATATGTGGGAATCTGTAATTGCCCAAAGATTTCTGTGGGTAAGACCATGCAGAATTTCAAAAGACATATCTCACAACACCTGAGTACGATACGTATGAATACCAATACCCCTCTCTCCCAACATATGCACATGTTTTACAATGGACATTTAAAAGATCTTAAATTCATGGGTCTATGCCATTTACGTTTGGGTCCGAGTAGGGGTGATATTGAGACCTTGCTTCTAAAGGAAAACCTAATGGTGATTTGCTACTATAGTAATAATATGAGCTGATGTCATAACATGGGTTTGTTGTGACAGGCCTTTAGGAGTATTTAATTAATAATGAGGGTGGGAGTTATATAGCATCAATTAAATTAGATTTATATAGCACCAATTAAAATAATAAAACTTAAAATAATGAAAATATACTTGTAGTTAAGTGGTGCGCATTACTGTTTGTCTTTTATTGTGATTAGGATTTCATCATTATTACATTTGTATTTAAGAGCCCTATTATGATATCTACCCCTCAAAAATTTAAATAAACCCTGCCAGGATATAGTAACATGCATGCCTAGTATTCCTCCTGATGACGGCGGGGTGGGTAAACATGTAGAGAGGGCACGTTACAGTGTTTTTAATAACTAGTGATCTCTGTACACAATTGGGGTCTGCAGCTCTAAATTACATTAACCTGTGTGGTGTATAGTGTACCACAAAATTTTATGTGAAGTAGCATTAGGTTTTTTAACATACTTGTGTCATAAGATACATTTTAGACGTCTACATTAAAGGATATTTCTGAATCTAGCATTCTGTATTGTATTTTGTTCTCTGGTAATCTGGCTTGGACTATGTTTCCTGGATTTAACCCCTTGCTTTCCAATTCTACATATCTCTGTTCTTTCGGTTCTGACTTCAGCTTGATGACTCAAATGTATCAGTTTTTTTGTTTGTTTCCCTTTGCATTGTTAGTTTGTCCTTATCTTTGGTATTCCTGACAAATTCCCCTGACCTTTGACTTATTATTTTTGCAGTTTGTTATTTTGACTTGAAGTCTCAGCTCATAGATAGGCAGGGACTGTCTTTGTGGTTACAGTAATGCCACATCTGGACAGGGTTTTAGTGGATTTGAAAGTTTCATTGTGGAGTTGTTTATTCCAAGTAAATTTTGTTGGGTGGCCGGGACGATGACTAGCTCCTTTTAATGTCACTTTGCATCGGATATCATTTCAAAATCCTAAGCAATAGATTGACATGTTTACCATGTATTTTGGGGGTCATTTTTTCAATTAAATGGAATGCATAAATCATAAAGAAAAGTAATTTAGGTATGAAACTTCAGGTCTAATTTGCAATAAAACATATTTAACAGAACAGATGTGTTTTTCACTTTGGCAGGACACAGCTCAAACCATTCAGTTTCATCCTATTGATTTAGTCAACTACTGAAAGATGTAAGAATGTACAATTAAAGTTTAGGCACGACAAGACATGGGAGATCGATAAATTGGATACCAGCCTTCTTAAGGAATGAATGATTGATACCATTGTGCTCTCTCTATTTTATACTTTTAATACAATAATCCCTTTAAATACATTGTATTCTTTAAAAGAATGGTTTGCATTTTACATTTTTCTTAAATTTCCGTAATCCTGGATTACAGCTGGTTTGACAGCAATAAGTAGGCTAAATTAGAAGATTATAGATAATACAGTGACATTTGTAGCATTAAATGTGTGATCTGACAGTAAGCAGCATTTCATTGCCATAGAGTAATAAAACTAAAACCAATATACACTGTTTAGCCATTCCATAAACTGAGATATTTATTACTATATTTTCGTTTATGCATAGAAATCTTTAAATCCACCCATTTTAATAAAAATTTAACATTGCAGTTACTTAAAATATTATTTTCGATATTATATATTTTTATTGTATTAGATCCCTTTATTGACAAAGGGTTGTTTTGGTGTTAATGACCAGGCCAATTTTCAGCAGTGCTCTTAAAATACAGAATTTTTTTTTTATTCTGTAGGTAAATACAATTACAACGATACACAATTTATACAGGTTTTGTTTTCTTTCACTACTTTTAAAAATTATTACTCTTTAAAAGAAAATTTGTATTCCTAAAATTGTCCTTTTCTGATCCCTACAACACTTTTATTTTTCCATAAACAGGGCTGAATGAAGGCTCATTTTTTTGTGACGTGATCTGTAGTTTTTATTGGTACCATTTTTGTTTTGATGGGATTTTTTTTTTAATGATTTTTTTTCCTGGTATTGAAGTGACTAAAAATCAGCATTTCTGAACTTAAACGGGTACTCCACCCCTAGACATCTAATCCCCTATCCAAAGGATAGGGGATAGGATGTCTGATCTCAGGGGTCCCGCTGCTGAGGACCCCCACAATCTCTCCTGTAGCACCCGATTGTCATCAGCTGCACGGAGCGAAGATCACTGATGACTCACGATACAGGGGCCGGAGTATTGTGACATTACAGCCCTGCCCCCTCGTGGCATTAAGCCCTGTCTCCTCAATGAAAGTCTGTGGGAGGGGCATGACTACTAAAATTTGTATTCTTAAAATTGTCCTTTTCTGATCCCTACAACATGTTTATTTTTCCATAAACAGGGCTGAATGAAGGCTCATTTTTTGTGACGTGATCTGTAGTTTTTAATGGTACCATTTTTGTTTTGAAGGGATATTTTTTTTTTTATATAATTTTTTTTCCTGGTATTGAAGTGACTTTTCATTCATTTTTCTCCTGTATTGAAGTGACCAAAAATCAGCATTTCTGAACTTAAAGAGGTACTCCGCCTTTAGACATCTTATCCTCTATTCAAAGGATAGGGATAAGATGTCTGATCGCGGGGGGTCCCACAGCACCCGATTGTCATCAGCTGCATGGAGTGAAGCTCGCTCCATGGTGATAACTCACGATACAAGGGCCGGAGTATTGTGACATCACGGCCCGTCCCCTCAATGAAAGTTTATGGGAGGTGGCATGGCGGGTGCCACGTCCCCTCCCATAGGCTTCCATTGAGGGGGTGGGGTGTGACATCACAAGGGGGTGGGGCCATGATGTCACAATACTCCAGCCCCTGTATTGTTAGTCATCAGCACGGAGCGATCTTCGCTCTGTGCAGCTGATGAAAGTGGGTGCTGCAGGAGAGATTGCATGGCGTCCCCAGTGGCAGGACCCCTGCGATCAGACATCTTATCCCCTATCCTTTAAGGTATGTATTTTCACGTTTATACTGTTCAATTTCAACTTTTATTAGAGAGATCTTATTCACATATATTTTAATTTTTTTATGCTTTTTTAAGTCCCAATAGGGGACTATTAGATGCAGTTCGTTGATTGCATGCACTGTTCAATGCTTGACTAAGCCTATGCTCACATGCTAGAATTTCTGCATGAAAAGTCTGCATGACTTTATAGTAAAAACATGGGATTCCGCTATCCCATTCACACAGTAGAATTTTCTCAGCAGGAATTTTTTTGAAGTGAATGGGAATTTAAAGGGGTTATCCAGGAATAGAAAAACAGAGATAATTTCTTTCCAAAACCTCTCCCGTCTGTCTCCACTTTGGGTGTGGTATAACAACTTGGTTCCATTCACTTCAATGGAACAGAGCTGCTGAACCACACCAAACCTAGAGACAGACAGCTAGTTTTTTTTTTTAACAAATTAGCTCAGTTTTTCTATTCCTGCATAACCCCTTTAATTTCTGCATAATTTACTGCAGAACTTTCATGCTGAATTTCGAGTAGGAATTCTGCCCTGTGAATATAGCCTTAGGCCTCATTCACACTGCAGAATTTCTGCACGGAATCCGACATGAAGTCTCCACACTGAATTTTGCATAAATTAATTGTTCATTCACTTTAATGGGATTCAGCAAGGTGATTCACATATCAGAATTTCCACTGTGGAATGTTTGATGCGGAAATTCCATGTTTTGGAAAAATATGTCTTCTCATTTTGCAGAATTTTTGCGCAAAATGCTGAATTGGTGTGAAAATCGTGCGGAATGCTTGCGGAATTTGTGTGGAAATCATGTGGAACTTAAACTTAGCTTTAAAAAAGGCCATCTTTTTAACTGTGCTGCAGAATCATGCAGAAAGCATCCGGAAATTCCACACAATTCTGCATCAATTCCGCATCAATACTGCAAATGCGGGAAAGAGGCGGAATCTGAAAAAATAAATGCAGACATGAAATTGATGCTGACATGTGGAAATTCTGCCATGTGAACCCCGCCTAAGGCTGCCTGTGGTACTGGATCACCAATCACACGGCACGGAGGAGGGTAAGTGATCTCCAGCTGTCATCCCAGCTGATCAGGACCGTGGGATTTCTCTGCAGTGGTCCCGATCAGCTGCCCCAAACCCACCAGGAATTTTACCCTTTAGATCCTGGCATCAACTTATACTCCAGCAGTATAAAACAGCCTCTTAGGGCCTGACCTTGTAAGTATTTTTTATTTTTTTTTAGTGGTTGAGAGGGCTACATCCTAAATCATTTTCAGTGAGGAATATTGAAACTTATTGGCCCTGATTTCCTAAGAGTGGAGTTTAGTTTTCTTTGTGGGTTTTAATTGCCTACAATTTTTTCCCCACAGTGTTTACTAAGGTTTCCCTCCATTTTTTACTTTTCCCCATGTTTTGCTTTTTTTTACACATGCTCTGATCTGTCGAGTTTTCCTCAACTCAAATCCACCACATTTTCTGTGGAAACCTTATACGTTGGGTTTTTGTGAAAATGTCAGGAACACGCCCCTTTTTGGAGACAACGCCCACTTTTCCATGCCGGTCACGCCCGATTTTTGGGTTTTCTCAGTAAAATGGAGAGTTAGTCAGGTTGTTTCAATTCTGGAACACATTCTGGTGCAGACAGAATCTCTGGCGCAATGTGCCGCACAACCCGACAAAACATGTTAGGTTTACAATAGTAAATCAGGGCCATTGTATGCAACAGTATGCCTAAACAGATGTGCACATCTACTACTAATGTTTGTCTAGCTTTGGGTATGCTTGACGTACTGTATATGACAGGACCATTTTAAGGCAAATTATAGAATCAGAAGATGATTTGAAAGTCTAATCTGCTTGTTGTTTCACAAGCAAATGATTGTTGCCTCAAAGCCTATCTTCACAGCTCAATGGGAGGAACTGCTATAACATCTCCATATGTACTGATGTTTGTTCCATAATTCTGGGCCTGTTTTATAAGCTAATAACTGTATGGCAAATGTTGTGAAATACTAGTGCTCTCACAGAAGCAATCCAAATAAATCCAAGGCAATATGAAGCAGTTTTCTATTTCTCTTTTCTTTTATGATATTTAACATTTTTTACTGTGTGCATATAAATGTATTATTTCTCGGAGTAAGTATTTGTTCAGAGGTCCTTCAAGTTACAAAATAGATTAAGTTACAAAAGACCATTGTAAGTTGTATGGAACAGTATAGAAAACTAGTTATCTGTTTCAAAACGCCAAAATGTCAACCCAAAATAGAAATAAATGACAAAGAAAAATAACTAAATAACTAACAGATTAATCAGGAACTTTTATATAAATGTCAGAAAGATGCTGGAAGCTGTAAATCATGATCTGTGTTCAAGACAGCAGCTTCTTCATGGTTGTACAGTACACAAAGTAAAAAATGAATGAAAGCTATTTTCACCTAGGTACAGTTTAACATGGCACACGTAAAAAGCAGTCTGGTACATACGGTTCTTCTTACCATATCATAGATATATATGTATGCAGAGGTGTAGCTTGTAGCTTCGGGGCCCCTTACAGTGGGGCCAAAAAAGCATTTTTTTTACTCCTGCTGCTGATTCCTTGGGCACAGCTGTTATGCCCACATGATCCGCAATAACATACATACAGGGGCGTTACTATAGAGGTGGCAGTCTTACCGGGCCCTGGTGCATAAGGGGGCTCCAAAGCACATCTGCCCCAGAAAAGAGCAGTACAATAATTGGCATACAGTGGGGCAAAAAGATATTTAGTCAGCCAATTGTGCAAGTTCTCCCACTTAAAAAGATGAGAGAGGCCTGTAATTTTCACCATAGGTATACCTCAACTATGCGAGACATAGAAAAATCCATAAAATCACTTTCTCAGATTTTTTAAGAATTTATTTGCAAATTATAGTGGAAAATAAGTATTTGGTCAATAACAAAAGTTCATCTCAATACTTTGTTATATACCCTTTGTTGGCAATGACAGAGGTCAAAAGTTTTCTGTAAGTCTTCACAAGGTTTTCACACTCTGTTGCTGGTATTTTGGCCCATTCCTCCATGCAGATCTCCTCTAGAGCAGTGATGTTTTGGGGCTGGGCAACACGAACTTTCAATTCCCTCCAAAGGTTTTCTATGGGGTTGAGATCTGGAGACTTGCTAGGCCACTCCAGGATCTTGAAATGCTTCTTACAAAGCCACTCCTTCGTTGACCAGGTGGTGTGTTTGGGATCATTGTCATGATGAAAGACCCAGCCATGTTTCATCTTCAATGCCCTTGCTGATGGAAGGTGGTTTTCACTCAAAATCTCACAATACATGGCCCCATTCATTCTCTCCTTTACATGGATCACTAGTCCTGGTCCCTTAGCAGAAAAACAGCCTCAGAGCATGATGTTTCCACCCCCATGCTTCTCAGTAGGTATGGTGTTCTTTATATGCAACTCAGCATTCTTTCTCCTCCAAACACGACGAGTTGAGTTTTTACCAAAAAGTTCTTCTTTAGTTTCATCTGACGATATGACATTCTCCCAATACTCTTCTGGATCATCCAAATGCTCTCTAGCAAACTTCAGATGGGCCCGGATATGTACTGGTTTAAGCAGGGGGACACATCTGGCACTGCATGATTTGAGTACCTGGCGGCATAGTGTGTTACTAATGGTGGCTTTGTTACTTTGGTCCCAGCTCTCTGCTTGTCATTCACAAGGTTCCCCCGTTCTGAGATTTTTGCTCACCATTCTTGTGATCATTTTGGCACCACAGGGTGAGATCTTGCGTGGAGCCCCAGTTCGATGGATATTATCAGTGGTCCTGTATGTCTTCCATTTTTTTATAATTGCTCCCCAGTTGATTCTTCACACCAAGCTTCTTACCTATTGCAGATTCAGTCTTCCCAGCCTGGTGCAGGTCTACAATTTTGTTTCTGGTGTCCTTTGACAGCTCTTTGGTTTTGGCCATAGTGGAGTTTGGAGTGTGGCTGTTTGAGTTTGTGGACAGGTGTCTTTTATACAGGTATCTTTTATACAGGTGCCATTAATACAGGTAACAAGTGGAGGACAGAGGAGACTCTTAAAGAAGATGTTACAGGTCTATGAGAGCCAGAATGCTCGCTTGTTTGTAGGTGACCCAACAATTATTTTCCACCACAATTTGCTAATAAATTCTTTAACCCCTTAATAACCACAGACGTAAATGTACGCCCTGGTTTAGTGGGACTTCGCACACCAGGACGTACATTTACGTCCTGTGTATGACTGCGAGCATCGGAATGGTGCTCGCGTCATACATGGCAGGTTCCAGCTGACAGCAGCAGCCGGGGACCCGCCGATAATGGCTGACATCCACGATCGCGCGGATGTCCGCCATTAACCCCCCAGATGCCATGATCAATACAGATCACGGCATCTGCGGCAGTGTGGTACTTTCAATGGATGATCGGATCGCCCTTAGCGCTGCTGTGGTGATCCGATCATCCAGCATGGCGGCAGCAGGTCCCCTGTAAAAATAAAAAGTAAAAAAAAGGGAAAAATCCCCTTCCCCAAAAAGCGTAATTTTTTTTTTATAAACATATTTGGTATTGCTGCGTGCGTAAATGTCTGAACTATCAAAATATAATGTTAATGATCCCGTACGGTGAATGGCTTAAATGTAAAAAAAAAAAAAAAAAAAGTCCAAAAGTGCTGCTTTTTTGTCACATTTTATATGAAAAAATTTTAATTAAAATTAACTAAAAGTTTTATATATGCAAATGTGGTATCGATAAACAGTACAGATGTAGGTGCAAAAAATTAAGCCCTCATACCTCCCTATATGAAAAATGAAAAAGGTATATGTGGTCAAAATAGGGTGATTTTAGATAACTGATTTTGTACAAAAAGGTTTAGATTTTTTTTAAGCGGTACAAAAATATAAAATTATCTAGCCATGGGTATCATTTTAATCGTATTGACCCACAGAATAAAGAACACATGTCATTTTTACCGTAAAGTGTACAGTGTGAAAACAAAACCCTCCAAAATGTGCAACATTTTTATTTTCATTTAAATTTCCTCCCTAAATTTTTTTTTGGGGGGTTCACCATACATTTTATGGTAAAATGAGAGGTTTCATTACAAAGTACAATTGGACACGCAAAAAACAAGCCCTTATATTGGTCTGTATATGGAAATATAAAATAGTTATGGATTTTAGAAGGCGAGGAGGAAAAAAACGAAAACGCAAAAATAAAATTGGCCTGGTCCTTAAGGTTAAAATGGGCTTGGTCCTTAAGGGGTTAAAAATCAGACAATGTGATATTATGGATTTTTTTCACATTATTTATCTTATAGTTGAGGCATACCTATGATGAAAATTGCAGGCCTCTCTCGTCTTTTTAAGTGGGAGAGCATGCACAGTTGGTAGTTGACTAAATACTTTTTTGCCCCACTGTATGCCAATTTTTATTGTGATGTGGTGCAGTTCCCAAGTTAGTTCCAAAAATGTACTTATGTGATTTAACTTCTTTGGACTGGGAGAATTCCCAAATTTTTTGTGCACTCTTATGCCCTTCTGACTAGGTCCTGTACAACACCTTCATAATAAATTATGGCTCTGCATACAAGTATATACATAAATGTGTATAATTGTCATTGTAAGGCAACTCTGTTCACCTCTTCTGGGAGCAGTATGGAAGAGGCACATGTGTGGGGGTGGTGGTAGCTGTCGGCTATGCTGATCAAGTAAAAACAAAATAAGAGGGGGATAGAAAACACAATGAGGGAGATTTATGAAAACTTGTGTAGAAGAAGAGCGGTGCAGTTACCCGTAGCAACCTATCAGCTCACTTCTTTCATTTTTAAAGAGGCCTATGAAAAATGAAAGAAGCGATCTGATTGGGCAACTGCATCGCTCTTCCTCTACTCAGGTTTTGATAAATCTCCCCCAATGTGAATTCAAGTAGAGGAAAAAACAGACATGGTCACACATCCACCACCACCACCGCTACACCAGTGCCCACAGATGGAACAACCTACTGGAAGAGCAGCCCCAATGCCACTTGAACCAGTCCCTGGGCCGCGCCTCTCCACAGACATGGTGCCACGGCAGCAATGAATGCCGCACTGCACTGCACCAAAGTGAACAGGTGTAAAGGCTCACTTACCATGTGCTCCTAGTCAAAGACTGGGAGACTGCCAGCCTGGGCTGAGGGGAGGGACAGAGTGCTGACCAAGTAAAAACAAAAAAAGAGGGGGATAGAAAACACAATGGCCCTGATTTACTAAGAGTGGAGTGTAGTTTTCGTTGTGGGTTTTAATTTCCTACAATTTTCTTTCCCTACATTTAGCACTTTTCCCTACACTGTCTTTTTTTTTTTACACATGCTCTGATCTGTGTGCTTTTCCTCAGCTCAAATCCACCACATTTGGAAACCTTAATAAATATGTTGAGTGTTTTCAACTCTGGCGCAAATTCTGGCGCAGACTGAATTTCTGGCGCAATGTGCCAGAATCTGGTGCACAAACCGACAAATCATGTCAGGTTTACAATAGTAAATCAGGGCCAATGTGATGAATTCAAGTAGAGAAAAAAAATGGTGAATGTTGTAGATGTGCGATCATGTCTGTTCTCCATTTGAATTCTATATAAAAAAAAAAAAAAAAAAAGCTAAATAGCTTAGAAATAAAATGTGGTAGACAGAAGCAGAAAAAAAAAGTAGTCATCAATGTCCACACATGCTTCCATTTGTAATGGGGTCAGGACAGCTGTGCCAGATTCCAGCAAAGCCCAAAGCCCATTGACTTTACTTGGTTCTGGGTTCTGCTGGGATTCCATTTTTTGTGCCCAGGAGACAGAAAAGCTAATGAAAACCCTTAACACAAGTGTGAATAAAACATTGCAGAACATAAACTGTATTTGTTTTACTACTCATAAAATCCTCAATACAACATGCAGAATAAATAAAGTGAGCTTTTAAATATGTACCTTTTTATTATTTTTCTCTTTTACCTTATGCATCTTTGTAAACCTATAACATGCCATCATCACTGCTAAGGAAAATGCCTCTTTAGTTTATTCCTTATATAGTATTTATAAGATTTATGAGGGAAAATGCAACTAAGAGTACACTGCGCCTAGAAAATATTGTATCTGCAAATATAAACCCTCTTTCTTCTCTTCTCATATGAGTAAATCTAGGTGTTGACCTCAGACCTTCCTGAAAATTGAGCTGACCTAAAATCATTGGCAGGTAAAGTGCAGTAATAATAGAAGTTGAAAATCAATATACTCTTCTTTACAGGGTCAATCTAAAGACATTTCAGTTTCAATGACAAAATGTTATTTGTCACCACATACAATTCTAGTATTTCTGTGCAATACATCAAAACCTGTATTATAGCATATAAGCAGTTTAATGCTGTCAGCTCAAGTATGCTTCTACTGGCTATGATATCCAAAAGTAAAATTATTCAATATAGATTGATAGGAGTGGGATTTTACAAGCCTATAACCATCTACAACATGTATCAGATCAGCATTAAATATTCTGTTCCTAAATGCTCTCTAGTGATTATCTGTGTAATTATTAATATTTTGGATAGCAGAAAATGTAACAAACATAACATTTATAAAACTCATAAAATATGACATGTAGGCATAATGTGGATAATAGGAAAACTAGTATATATTTTGGTCCATAGTTTATTGTAAGTTATGCCATTTATCCAATACAAAATCTGAGCCAGACCTTAGAAAGACTGATTTCATTGCTGTTTTTTTTTTTTTTAATATTACTGCTATATCTTTAAAGGAGCTGTCAACAACAAACACTGGCTTGTTAACCCTATCATGATGCTGCCTATCTAGTCTTTCAACATCCACCCATGTGTTGATTTTAATCTTGTGAAGGCCACTTATGTGGTAATAGCGAATGCTTTTACTTATCCAAGTGATTCTGAGAATACTTGTTTATGTCACAATGAGGAACATTTATCAAGGTTTGCAGACAAGAAGAATGGCACACAGAAGCTAAAAATGTTGCTCATGTCTCATTTTGGCAATTTCGCTTTGTGCTTGACATTAAAAAGTGAGTGGAGCTTTCTGTGGCCCAGCAGATTTACTATGTTTTGCTTACATATTACTCTAGGTACCGCAGGAACGAAGGAAAAAATCAGGTAATTTTATTGTTAAACGGCAACAACGCGTTTGAGAGTCACCTACTCTCTTATTCAAGTCAGATACTGTTATACACTGGTGGTCATTTATACAGATGAGCGAACTCTAGAAAAATTTGATTTGGCCGATTCGCCGAATTTTCCGAAAAATGTGGTTTCTGGTCGAATTTATTCCCGGTGAATCAGTATTAAAAACGGCTATTTCTGGCCTACAGAGAGCCTCAATAGGGGTGTAGAACAGTTTGTTCTGTTCTAAACGCATAGGGAGTGTGCTGTATTAGTGAAATAAAAGCATGAGGAGATCATTGAAATTTAAGATTTTGAAATTGAAATTTAAGATTTTGAAATTGAAATTTTAGCTAACACTCCCAAGTTTTAGTGTCCTGGGCCCCGGCTTTGGGTACAAAGGCCCAAATCTAACAAGGAGTCACATGCACAATGAAAGAGCCTGAAGGTGGCATCAGCATGAGGAGACCATTTAGTGGCTGAATGGTACAGCCTAGAGTTTGTGGCAGCATGAGGAGACCATAAAGAGTCTGAATGACACAGCCTGGAGGTGGCTGAAGCATGAGGAGAGACCATATAGTGTCTGAATGGCACAGCCTGAAGTTTGTGTCAGCATGAGGAGACCATATAGTGGATGAATGGAGCAGCATGGAGGTGGCTGAAGCATGAGGAGACCATATAGTCTGAATGGCACAGCCTGGAGGTGGCTGAAGCATGAGGATACCATATAGTGGCTGAATTGCACAGCCTTGATGTGGCTGAAGCATTAGGAGACCATATAGTGGCAGAATGGCACAGCCTGGAGTTTGTGTCAGCATGAGGAGACCATATAGTGTCTGAATGGCACAGCCTGGAGGTGGCTGAAGCATAAGGAGACCATGTAATGGCAGAATGGAGGTGGCAGCAGCAGCATCAGGATTCCTGAAAGTGACCCAGTGACAAAGTGGTGTGGTGGGTGGCAATACCAGTACCCAGTGACAAAGGTGGGTGAAAAAAGGTCTAATGCAGAGGAATGTTTGTATAGTTTGTATAGAAACAAATTGTTGGGTGGGTTTGGGGATATAATTTTTTGGATGGAAAAGTTTGTTTTGTGTAAATTTTTATAATGTTAAAAAAAAGGGTTGAAATTTGCTCAAAACAAATCAAAAGACAAATTTAGAACATACATAGGAATTGAAGACATTTATGCGAAAACGTTATCACCAAAAAAATCCGATTGAACAGCAACATATCAGCAAACAGTAAAAAACCCATACACTAAAACCAAAATCCAAATTTTATCCCAAACAGGAGATAAGTGAGACAATGGCAGCTTTCAAACTAAATTTAGAACATGATATTAAAATATTTAAACCACACAGCCTAACCCACAGAGGAATCATTAGCGATGAAAGAGTTACAGAAAGACAAAGGGGGAGGGATAGTGATCCTGGATGTAGATAAGTATAATTCAGAGTGCAATAGCCAACTTTCCGATACCAATGAATATAAACCATTAACTCATACCCCAACTGAAAACTTCATATCTGAACTTCAACAGATTTGTATTAAAACCTGTGACCAACAAATAATTACTAAATCAGAATATGGCTACAAAACCACTAGCGAAAACTGCATAACCCTATTCTATTGTATCCCAAAAATCCACAAGAATCCAATTAAACGTCTGGGAAGACCCAAAATATCTGGGATAGAATCCATCACCTCTCACTTATCTGAGTATATAGATATCATCCTACAACCATTTGTTAAACAAACAGCATCTTACATCAAAGATACTACACAAATCATCAGAGAAATAGAAGTGATACATTGACAACCAGATTGGGCCCTGGCAACATTAGACATCAGTTTACTATACACCTCCATTAATCATGCACAGGGAATCACAGCCATTAACCACTGCTTATCCAAAGGTGACATGTCCCCAGTACAGATCACATGCATTCTCGACAGCATCCGGTACATTCTCACACATAATTACTTTTGTTTTAACGACCAATTTTACCTACAGTTTCTTGGTACCGCAATGGGGACCAGGTTTGCGCCTAGCTTTTTTATTCATGGCAAATTCATTCATGGCATACTGTGAGGGGATTCATATCACCCCCCCCCCCCCCCCCCCCAACTAGGCAAATTATCATAATTTGGAATAATACCTCACACTCACTATAAACATTTATAGATCAATTAAATCAAAACACCTTCAACCTTCAGTTCACACCCCATATGATTACTGTAAAAATTAAATTTTTAGACATCACCATCACAGCACACAACAGTCTCATCTGTAGCAACTATCGCAAACCCACATCCAAAAATAGTTACATCAGGTTCGACAGTTGCCATTTACCTCAATGGCTTACAAACATACCATACGGACAGTTCAGATGTATTAGGCCCAATTGCACACACATCCTACAGTTTGAAATAGAAGCCAATTAACTAAAGGCCCAATTCCAACAAAAATATTATCAAGAAAAATTACTACACGATTCACTTATGAAAGCAAAAATATAAAACCAAGAATCTTTTTTTGAAAATAAACAACCATCACCTGCAGAAAACATAACACAACAAACAGCCAAACTTGTACTTCCCTTTAACACAGCACATCGCCAAATAAATAAAAAAATCATTAATAAACACCTGCATTACTACAAACAGACAAAACAATAGGATCATCTTTACCCTTGCAACCACCAATTGTATTAACCAACCACCAAGTCCACCATTATCACACAACATGAAAAACGTCAGACTACAATATCAGGTTCAAAGGTTTCCACAGATGCACCCAATGCAATAACTGCAATGCCACTTCTTTTTCCAAAAAGACAGAAGTAATAACATCTACCAATCACACCCAACATACAATAAAAGAATTCCTCACCTGCAATAGTAAAAATATCATATACATAGTACAATGCCCATGTTCCAAACAGTACATAGGCTGCACATCCAGAACCCTAAAGAAAAGTATAGCAAAGCATTTCTATAACATAAAACGAGGATATGAAAAAAAAAACACCCTTTCATCACATTTTAAACAGTACCACAATTGTCACCTAAGAGATACCACCTTTGCAGCTCTCCAAAAAGTAAATTCAGACTGGAGGGGTCGAAATTTCATCGCCAAAATGCCTAGAGCGGAGTCCAAAATGATATATCAAATGGAAACGTTGGCTCCGAAATGTCTCAACACAGAACTTGAAATTTTTGGGTTTATATAGCAGGAGACAGACCTCCCCCAACACGGGGAGTCAGAACCAGATTGTAATCAGTGCCTGAACCCCGCACGCAGGCTTACCCTCCCCTATTTATTCCTGCTCTTTAAAAGAGTTATTAAAAACTTCCTATAAGGACCATTATGCACTTTCTTGTATCTCTGGCATATATCTAGTGCAGACATCATTCCAACACTATAGTCTATTTACTATTTTAATTTTTTTATTAAAATTTTTTATTTTTTATTAATTTTTTTATATTTTATTTATTTTTAAGTTTTTATTATCATTTTTATTTCCAATATACTCTATACTCTACAACCTTATATCCATATATATCCATCGGACTCCTCAAAAATACGTATTATACTACTCATTTCTTTATCGGATCTACCGTATATGTCTTTAATATATTAGACCGTAAACCAATAATTTGAACACACATTATAATCTGTATCACAAACCACGTTAGCAGTTTTTCTTCATGCCAATTATATTTTGTCCCATTTTACTTATTTTATTTTAATTTTATTATATTTCATTTTAATATAATGATCATCATAAATCCTCAGAGTATCCACCTTAAATTTCTACTTTGTATTTAATCCATTCTATTATATTGTATTTATTTATACTGCATAATATGATGTGTATATCCAAAATTCAATCCCCCTGGGCCATTTCTGGTTTTCTGGTCCAGTTCGGATTTTTTGCAAAGCTTGATTAACAATCAATCACACACTTGCAGACCATATAAGAAGACTGAGAATGGGCTTTCAAACTACATCAGCAGCTATTGAAAAAGAGGCTAAGGAAGTCTCAAAACACGTCTAGCCAGGTTACTCAGTACACCACCATATCAGAAGCACATAACCGCTTATATCTATCAAGAAGCACAACTGAATTTCTATATAAGTCAGAGAGCGATCATCATCTGTAAAGGTCATCATCTACTTCCAGCGACAGACCTCCACCATCTGACCTCTCCCTCCCTAGGTCAGCCGTGATCTTACCGCCGCCAGCCGGACAGCGAGGAGGAGACCGGCTTGAGCTTACGACGGGTAAGTGTGAGAGCTACGTGGGATCTCCATAGGGGGAGCAGTACGAGCAGTGCACACTTATTACACTAACTGTATGCTTAGCATAACTATAATTATTCCACACATGTAAAGATTGGCGCATCAGGTGATCAGTGCGAGCAGCGCACACCTAATAACTGTATGTACAGCATAACTTTTCTTCCGTATGAATAAGGACTAGCGCAGCACACACCCACCACACTAAATATATGCATAAACTTTCTCTCTGTACTTTCCTTATTTACAGGCTTAGTGTACCGTAGTGTACACACACATTATTAAGTAACATTAAAGCCATCTTCCATTTCTGCAGCAAATTGTTTACCCAGAAGGAGCTATATGTTATAAGTTATAATGGTCATCTTAAATGTTGGAACAACAAAAGAGGTTTATATACTACATACTTTTACATATGTTACCTGTATATTTAAATATGCTAACCACCAGTAGCCACATATAACGGCAAAGCAAACATTGTACACATGGTATACTAACAAACTCCACAATATATACTAATTGCGGCAAACACGTACAGCTCCACAGTATACAGGCTCATAGCCAGCGGTGTACATATTTTGCACTATATCTTTTAGATTTTATTTTAAAACTTTTATTGTACAGTGCTTTGTGGGTGATCTGCATGGGCCCTGCAGACACAACACATAAAGCACTGATGTACTGTATTTATCGGCGTATTACACACATTTTTTAGGCTAAAATTAAGCCGCTGCAGTTCAATGATTTAAAGCGGGCGCTTTAAATCAATGAACTGCAGCGGCTTTTGCAGGTGCAGAGACCTGCCGTCGCTGCCAACTTCTCTGCCCCTGCCTGTCCTGGGATCCAGAGATTGCCTGCGCCGCTGCCCCGTTGCCTCCCCCATCCCCGGTTGTATAATTACCTGTTGCCGAGGTCGGGTCCGCGCTGCTTCTGGCCTCCAGTGTGGTGTCCCCTGCGTCATTGCTATGCGCTGCACGGCGCGGCGGAATGATGAGTGATGTCACGTTGAAGACGTCACTCGTCATTGCGTCTCGCAGCGCATAGCAATGAGGCAGGGGACACCACACCGGAGGCCAGAAGCAGCGCGGACCCGACCCGGCAACAGGTCATTATAAAACCGGGGATGGGGGAGGCAACCGGGGATGGGGGAGGCCGTCGCTGCCCGCTTTTCTCCCCCTGCCTTTGTTGGGGTCTAGAGCCCTGCTACCGCCGCTTCATTAAACTCAATTTTACAGCGTTCCGGGATATTGGAGACCTAAGATGGCGGATCCACATGTGAGTACATGGGGCAGGGGATTATGGGAGGGCGGGAAACAGCGGCGGGAATGAAGGTAGGCGGGCTGACCCTGAATCACATGTGAGATGCAGCTTATCAGTGTTCACTGACCCCTGGGATGTCACAGCCCCTATATAATCGGCGGCCATCTTGCCTCTCTTCATTTCATCTATGCACTCAGATAGAGAGGACGGGACTGCGTGTGTGTGAATAGCTCATACCACAGCGTTACACTGCAACTGCTAGTCACATCAGAATTAGGGAAAGACAGGAGTGCAGAGTGATTTGCTGTTCACACTGAGAAGGATCATTGATAGCTAAACCTCCTATTCACGTTATTGAGCATTGCAGCAGAGAGGAGCAAATAGCTGTCAGCTGCCTCATACAGATCTCCAAGCTGCCTGAACTTTCTGAAGCATCTTATCTCCTCATTTTTCAGCCCAATTGAGTTTTTATTTTGCTCCACAAATCTTCTGCTGCTCAGAATTGTGTGACAGGGTGCAATTTAGGGTTTAATCCCTGTATTTTTTGTTTTTTTGTGGTGCTGCACTGTTGGGTCCTGCTGCTGTTCAGAAATACGTGATTGTTCAGTGGACTATAGTGCATTTGTACGATTTTGTACCTGTTAATCTGTCAAGGGGCTACATACTGTGAACGTCCAAACAATAGTATTCACCGGCTGGTGTTTTTAAAAAAGTACAGAGTTTTTTTTTGCCTATAGTTGCGCATATTATTGCCCTCATCAGTGCATACCGCATAGGTACAACCAAGTATTGTACCATTTAGTACATGTTAATCTGTCAAGGTGCTCCATACCGTCAAAGTCCAAAAAATAGTATTCACCGGCTGGTGTTTTACAAAAATACAGAGTTTTTTCTGCGTATAGTTATGCATATTACTGCCCTCCTCAGTGCATACCGCATACGTACATCCAAGTAGTGTACCATCTTGTACCTGTTAATCTGTAAAGGGCCTACATACTGTGAAAGGACAGCCGTAAGTAATCACCTGCTGCTGTTCTGGACAAATACTGTTTAAACAGTAGTGTAGCGTATTGTAATACCCTCATAAACGCACTAAGTATGTTAGGCAGAGAAGTGCCAGGACGTGCACAGAGGAGTGGCAGAGGCCTAAATACTTCAGGCAGAGTTAGCAGCAGACTTGGGGCGAGTGGCAGCAGGAGTCGCAGCGAGAGGCCTGAGCTCCCGTTATCAGCCAGCGGTCGTGTCTTCACCAGCAACCCATCTGCCGTCGTCGATTGGTTAACATGCTCATCCACGTCATCAAAAGTGACATCTGACACCCCCAGTCAACAGTCGGTGGGTTCCTCAGACACAACCCTCAGTTGGCATTGCCCGGGAGCAGTCCCTGTCCACCCATTGCCATTGTCCTATTCTGTTCCCTCTCCTAAAGAAGTATCTTATGCTGTGGGTTCAGCTCCACTATTTACTGAGGACGATCTAATAGAGGACAGTCAGTCAGCAGCTACTGGACAGCCAAGAAGGGGAGGAGACATGCGCCGCTTCCTCTGCTAGGCGGCCAAGTAGTGATGCGGAGAGTGACGTGGGTTGCGGTGTTGCAAGTGTTCAGGGTCCTGAAGCAGACACTGTTGGGAAACAGGACATCAGTGACGTGCACACACCTGTTGATGATGATGAAGCCGATCGCAATTGGGAGCTGGGTGCAGAAGGGGCTTCATCATCATCAGGAGAAGAAAGTTGCAGGTTGCCCTTGAGGCAGCAAGGCGGCAGCACGCTTGGCAGTCAGCGTGGTGGCAGTAGTGGAAATTCACGAACCAAACGTACCCGGGGGAGACCACCTGCTTCGCGGCAGCCTACCTTTCCGGAAGGTAGTGGAACAGGGGTTCCTGGAGACGGCACCAGTAGCAGTCAATTAGTGCGGACTGCGGGTGGGAAAATCAGCTACTCGGCGGTGTGGAAGTTTTTCATAAGGCATCCGGAAGAGGTTCACATAGCCACATGCAAGATCTGTCGGCAGAAGATGAAGCGTGGCCAGGGTCCCAATGTCCACACCACGGCCCTGCGTCAACACATGTTTCGCCACCATAAAGCAGCCTGGGAGAACCGTGGCTCCGATGTAGTGGTCCAGCCTGCTGCATCACCCAGTGGCCATCCACTCCCTCCTTCATCCAGCCAAGGCTCCGAAGGGAGCTGTGTGTCAAACCCTCCTTCTGTCGCTCCTTCTTCTCCAGCTTTTAGTCAGCCATTCTGCCAAAAATACATATGCGAAGCCATGTCCAAGAGACAACAGTATGTGCCCATTCATCCAACGGCACAGAAGTTGGAGGTGTTCCTGTCTTTTCAAGTGGTGGACTCTGCACCTTTCAGAGAATTGATGGCTTGTGCCGACCCGAGGTGGAGAGTCCCAAGCCGTCATATCTTTGTGAAGAAGGCAGTACCAGCCCTGCATAAGTTTGTACAAGAGAGGGTGGGCCAGTCCTTGAGTCTGTCGTTGTGTTCAAAAGTGCATGGCAGCGCTGACGTGTGGAGCTGTAACTACGGGCAGGGACAATACTTGTCTTTTACAGCCCACTGGGTAAATGTGTTTCCTGCATAGCCACAACAGCAACTTGAACAGGTCACACCGCTTCCTCCTCCACGCTCTCGCTCCCAGGCAGTTGGTCCTGTTACAGTGTGCGATGCCGCCTCCTCATCCTCCACCGTGTCCTCTGCCTCCACTGCACGTCCAAATCTCGGTGGCCCTTCATCGTACCATGTGTGTAGGGCACGGCGGTGTCAAGCTGTTCTTCACGTGGTTTGCCTTGGCGCACGGAGTCACACAGGGGAGTTCATTTGTAAAGAAATCCGATTATGGCTTACTCCACGAAATCTGGAAATGGGAACCATGGTAACCGACAATGGGAAGAACATTGTGTCCGTGCTGCGACAAGGAAGTGTGAAACATGCACCCTGCATGGCACACGTGTTGAATCTGGTTGTCAAGCACTTCCTCAAGTCTTCACCCTATTTGCAAAACATCCTGAAAATGGCAAGGAAACTGTGCATGCACTTCAGCCACTCTTACACCGCCAAGCACACTTTCCTTGAGCTGCAGCGTCAGAACGATATCCCACAACATAGTTTTATTTGTGACGTTGCCACACGTTGGAATTCCACCCTCCATATGTTGGACAGACTATACGAATAAAGAAAAGCCATCACCGATTTCTTGATGACCCAAGCAGATAGGAGTAATCGCCTGTGTAACTTCAATGTGAACCAGTGGTAGCTCATACGTGACACCTGCCGTTTGCTGAGGCCCTTTGAGGAAGCCACATTATTTGTAACTCGGTTGGATTACGCCATGAACGACGTAATTCCACTCCTACATTTCCTACAACAAATGATTGAAACCATGGCTGGTTACGGCAATGGAGACGTTGCGCCTACATCTCAAGGCTACATTAGCCCTGTGGGGGCTGAACTGGAGGAGGATGAGGGGCAGAGCGGAGCACAGTTTAGGTTGGATGAGATGGCCGGTGTTTCTAGTCATCGGACAGGAGAGGAGGAGCAGGAGCAGCCAGAAGAGCTGGAGGGTTATGAGGAAGGCGAGACAGAAGACCCAGACACACCGTGGCAGTATGCAGTGGAGATGGAGGCAGGTAGTCCCTCCAAGTCAATGGTGCAAATGGCACGATGCATGCTTAGTTGCTTGCGTAGTGACCCCCGAATTGTCAAAATTCGTCAGCGGGATGACTTCTGGATCTCCACCTTATTAGAACCTCGCTACCGTCCCAGAATAGGGGTCTTTTTTACACCCACTGAGAGGGAGGACAAACTGACCTACTACAGAGAGATTCTACGTAGTCAGTTGGCCGATGCCTATCGGCCACATGGTCCATCCAATCGCAGGTCTGACTCAGAGGGCCCTCTGCGCTCACCTTCCACTGCCATGGCTGCTGGGGAGGGGAGGGGTGGCAGGAGCAGTAGCAGCTCAATCAGCAGCAGCCTGAGTCTACAGTCGCTGATGAGTAGCTTTCTTCACCCGCATAGTGAAGCTACTCATCAGCAGCAGGTAGACATGGAGCAGGACCTGAACCAGCATGTGATGGCATACCTTGACATGACCATGCCAAAAACCATTGAAGATCCGCTGGACTTCTGCCCAGCCAAACTTTATTTATGGCCGCAACTAGCAGAGTTTGCCGTGGAAAAGCTGTCCTGCCCGGCCAGTAGTGTGCCATCAGAGCGGGTGTTTAGTGCGGCCGGGGCCAAAGTCACCCCAAGGCGAACTCGTCTGTCCACTAAAAATGTGGAGAGACTGACGTTTGTCAAGATGAAAAAGGGATGGATTAGCCAGGATTTCCAGCCACCAATGCCAGATGCCTCAGTGTAGATTGACCATGCTGCTACACCAAAATTTCCCAATTATGGTTGGTTATGAATCCTTCTTGGGTTATCATTTAGGGTTATAAAACCCTCTTTGGTACTGCCATTGCCTGCTCCTGGCTCACCCTGTGCCTTTCAGGAACTACTTTCCTCACTGATGCTTCTGGCCTTTGGCCTTAAATTTTTGGAAGTTTAGCAGTAGCTAAATACATGCTTAACCCCTTAACGACGCAGAACGTATATTTACGTCCTGCGCCGGCTCCCGCGATATGAAGCGGGATCGCGCCGCGATCCCGCATCATATCGCGTCGGTCCCGGCGCTCATCAACGGCCGGGACCCGCGGCTATGTGCGGTATTAACCCTTTAGAAGCGGCGGTCAAAGCTGACCGCCGCTTCTAGAGTGAAAGTGACCCGGCGGTGAAATCGCGGCGTCCCAAACAGCTTGCAGGACACCGGGAGGGCCCTTACCTGCCTCCTCGGTGTCCCATCGGCGAATGACTGCTCCATGCCTGAGATCCAGGCAGGAGCAGTCAAGCGCCGATAACACTGATCACAGGCGTGTTAATACACGCCTGTGATCTGTGTAAAAGATCAGTGTGTGCAGTGTTATAGGTCCCTATGGGACCTATAACACTGCAAAAAATGTTTAAAAAAAAAGTGTTAATAAAGGTCATTTTATTTTCCCATAAAAAAAATAAAACAGTGTAAATAAAAATAAACATATGTGGTATCGCCGCGTGCATAAATGTCCGAACTATAAAAATATATCATTAATTAAACCGCACGGTCAATGGCGTACACGCAAAAAAAATCTAAGTAAAAAAAAAGCGCATTTTTGGTCACTTTTTATACCATTAAAAAATGAATAAAAAGTGATCAAAAAGTCCGATCAAAACAAAAATCATACCGATAAAAACTTCAGATCACGGCACAAAAAATGAGTCCTCATACCGCCCTGTACGTGGAAAAATTAAAAAGTTATAGGGGTCAGAAGATGACATTTTTAAACTTATACATTTTCCTGCATGTAGTTATGATTTTTTCCAGAAGTACGACAATATCCAACCTATATAAGTAGGGTATCATTTTAACCGTATGGACCTACAGAATAATGATAAGGTGTAATTTTTACCAAAATATGCACTGCGTAGAAACGGAAGCCCCCAAAAGTTACAAAATGGCGTTTTTTCTTCGATTTTGTCGCACAATGATTTTTTTTTCCGTTTCGCCGTGCATTTTTGGGTGAAATGACTAATGTCACTGCAAAGTAGAATTGGCAACGCAAAAATAAGCCATAATATGGATTTTTAGGTGGAAAATTGAAAGGGTTATGATTTAAGGAGGAAAAAACGAAAGTGCAAAAACTGAAAAACCCTCAGTCCTTAAGGGGTTAATGCAAATGTCAACATTGATCTTTAAATGTAAGGGGTTATGAAACCCTCTTGGGTACTACAAATGACTGCTCCTGACTCATTCTGTGTCTTTCAGGAACTACTTGCCTCCCTGATGCCTCAGGCCTTGGACCTTCAATTTTTGGATGTTTAGCAGTAGCTAAATACATGCTTAATGCAAATTTTAACATTGATCTTTAAATGTAAGGGGTTATGAAACCCTCTTGGGTACTGCGAATGCCTGCTCCTGACTCATCCTGTGTCTTTCAGGAACTACTTGCCTCACTGACACTTCTGGCCTTGGGCCTTTTATTTTTGGAAGTTTAGCAGTAGCTAATACATGCTTAATGCAAATTTCAACAATGATCTTTAAATTCTCGCCGCTCTGCCAGGGCCTTCTCCTACCCCACTGGGACCGATCCGAGGACCTCACTAAACCATCCAATCGGTAGTAGAAACATGCGTAGTGTACAAAGGGCAGGGACTTAATGAACCCGAGCTTATGACACGCACTTAGTTGTGATTCTTCTTTCCTGGCAAATAATTGCAATCCCTGATCCTTATCGTGAACGGGGTTCAGCAGGTTACCCACACCTGTCGGTGAAAGATAGATACACGCTGGTCCGTTCAGTGTAGCCCCGGACATCTGAGGGCATAACACACCTGTTATTGCTCAATCTCGCGATTGATCGTGCATAGTAAGGGGTTATTAAAGCCTCTTGGGTACTGCTGATGCCTACTTCTGACTGCTCCTGTGTCTTTCAGGAACTACTTGACGTCATGATGCTTCTGGGCTTGGGCCTTTAATTTTAGGATTTTTGAAATACATACATACATGCTTAATTTAAATTTCAACATTTATGGTGCAATGTATGGGGTTATTAAACACTGTTGGATAATGTTTTTTTTAATTATTTTCTGATAATTATCTCAGTAATAAACTTGAATTTTCCAGAATAATAACCATTACACCATTGAACGCTTGTTGCGTGTTATTTTTTAAGTAAAATTTTCAAAACAAATACGGAAAGGGATGAACTCTGCTTCTTTATTTAAAAAAAAAAAAAATATTTTATAGAAGAATGTCTTTTGGTGGTCCACCATCCTGCATTATAGAGTCTTCTGGACTCTTGGATATGCGCTTGTTCTTAAACATAGGTACAAAAAACAAAAATGGTCGGTCAGGGCTATGGAGATGTTGCGCCTACATCTTACGGCCACATGAGCCCTGTGGGTGCTTGTGAGATTAGGTCCTTTGTACCCACACGGCGGGGTCCGGGACACAAATTTTGATTTAAATTTCTCATACAGATCAATGTTGTTCCATAGAACCACATTGATCTGTGTGCTCAGCTGCAGCAGCCACAAAAGGAGAGGTAAGCCCTTCGGCTACCTCAGCAGTGGATCGTGCTGTAGGGGGAGTGTTGCCGCATGTTGGCTATTAACGTCGGCCCTTGTTACGCCGAGCGCTCCGGGTCCCTGCTCCTCCCCGGAGCGCTCACGGCGTTCTTCTGCGTGTAGCGCCCCGGTCAGACCCGCTGACCGGGAGCGCTGCACTGTTATCACCGGTGGGGATGCAATCCGCGTAGAAGGATGCGCTCGCCCGCGGGTCGCATCCCAATCACCTCACCTGCCCCGTCCTCCTCCTTCTGTCCAGGCGCTCTCTAG
This sequence comes from Hyla sarda, assembly GCF_029499605.1. Lineage (NCBI taxonomy): Eukaryota > Metazoa > Chordata > Amphibia > Anura > Hylidae > Hyla > Hyla sarda. The sequence continues at coordinate 230,278,151 of NC_079192.1, forward strand.
GGCGCGCGCTGGCTCTCTGAAATGTAAAGGGCCAGTGCACCATTAATTGGTTCCTGGCCCAATCAGTACCTACACCTGCAAAACATATAAAAACCCACTTCCCCTTCCTGTCCTTGCCGGATCTTGTTCCCCTAGTGCCCTGAGAAAGCGTTTTGTGTATCCCAAACCTGTGTATCTAGACCCTTGCCGTTGCCCATGACTACGAACCATTGCTGCCTGCCCAGACCTTCTGCTACGTCCGACCTTGCTCTTGCCTTGTCCCTGTGTACCGTGCCTGTCTCAGCTGTCAGTGGGGTTGAGTCGCTATCGGGTGGAAAGACCTGGGGGTTACCTGCCGCTGCAAGTCCATCCCGCTTTACTTAGATTCCGTTCCCCTGGTACGGCCCACACCATCACCTCACTGACACAGAGGATCCACCTCCAGTGTCCTCTCTGCATACCAGTCCGGATTCTGACAGCCCTCAGCTACAGGAATCAGCTAAGGGCTCGCCGGTATGGCACGGGCTCGAGTCGGGAGCCCACACCATACCCCGTTAATGGCACAAGGACGTGTATACACGTCCTTGGTCGTTAACCAGTTAAAATGAACAATCAAGTAAAGTTCAGTCACAGTAACTCATTAAACCCCATTTGCTACCCATGTTGCCACTAAGAGTGTATGGAGCAAACTGCTAACATGAGCCCACTCCATACTCTGCGACCCCCAACTGATTTCAGTAGCTAGGGCCACTGTTAATAGCCGACATGCAGCTAGCACCGTGGCCAGCTATTAACCCTTGAAACTTTTGCTTTCAAAACAGACAGCAGCATCTAAAGGGAAATTTAACATATGATAGAGCCTGTCCGGCGTAGGCTTTATCAATTGAGCACAGAGCACACAGATAAATACAGTTCAGCATAACTGAATTGATGTTTATTAAGAATTCCCCTAACTGGCCCAATAAAATAAAATAAAAAAAATGAATAAAGGTTAAAAAAAAAAAAAACATACATCAACCCCCTAATAAAAAGCTTCCTCCTAAAAGTCCCCTAAGAAAAGTAAAAAAAAGTTTAAAACACACCCTTTTCCCAAATTCCATATAAAAAAATATAAAAACATAATAAAAATAAACATATGGGGTATCGCCGCGTGCATAAATGTCCGAACTATAAAAAAGATATTAATTAAACCGCACGGTCAATGGCGAATATGTAAAAAAAATACCTAAATTGCGTATTTTTGGTCACTTTGAATACTCTAAAAAAATTTATAAAATCTGATCAAAATGTCCCATCAAAAAAAAAACGGTGCCAATGAATACTTCAGGTCATGGCGCACCATATATGGTAAAATAAAAAGTTATAGGGGTCAGAAGAGGACGTGTTAAACCGAATAATTTTCGTACATAAAGTTATAATTTTTTAACAGAAGCTAAACAAAATCAAACCTATATAAGTCGGGTATCAGTTTTATAAAAGGGACCTACAGAATAAAAATAAGGTGTAATTTTTACCGAGCAGTGTGCTCTGTAGAAACAGAAGCCCCCAAAAGTTACAAAATGCCCTTTGTTTTTCAATTTAGCCCCACAAATATTTTTTTCTGGTAGATTTTGTGGTAAAATTATTGATGTCATTACAAAGTAAAATTGGTGGTGCAAAAAACAAGCCCTCATATGAGTCTGTAGGTGGAAAATTGAAAGTGTTATAATTTTTAGAAGGTGAGAAGGAAAAAACGAAAAGTGTAAATATGAAAAAAACCTGTGGTCCTTAAGGGTTTAAGGGTCTATTCACACATACAGTATCCTGTGCGTATTTGATGAGCATGATTTGAATCTGTGTTCAGTTAATTAGTTTACATTGAACTCTGCAGCATTAAATCTATGGCTTCAAATCGTGCACACCAAATATGCGCAGGATACTATACGTGGGAATACATCCAACATTTTAACAAACAGGACAAAGCATCAACTGCTCTGTGACATTGTAGTCTGTTGTTTTGTAGCTGGCAGGATTTAGGGTTGATGTGACAAGCAATATTATAGGATTACTATAGCAGGCTATATTAGGAGGTACTGTGATTGGCTCGGTTATAGGGGCAGTGAACACACACAACCACACTATGCAAAATCATCTTAAAATGCCGGTATCTAATAAGTTTTCTTCTAGTTTGTTACTAATGAGGAGACTTAATTGAAATCTCTTTTTTAAATGAATATAAACTGACAAATAATGTCCAAAATATTGTCTTCATACTGAAGCTTAAAGTTCGAGGTATGTGAGGGGGCGATAACTGGTGAATCCACAACGTACAAATGATGATGAATTTGTCTAGTTACTCACACAGCTTAGCCTCTATGGATTGAATATAAGTGTGGATTGTGGCCCCCACCAGATTAAAAAATATGGGATATTTAGCAAATGAACTAACTAGCTAATTTAGTAACTAACTAACATGCATTAGCTTCATATTTGTTGACATATTTAGATGTTTATGACAGGTTCACTTTCCATTTAACATACCATAGTAAAATCCATCTCCGTCAAGGACAGTAAATGTCATTTAAAACAGTAAATTATTTAAATGTTATGTAAATATGCCAAAGTATATAACTACAAAGGTGCAAATACCTAAACTCTTTTATTGACTAAGTGCAAACTCTTCCAAGCCTTGAGCAAAGATATAGATATGTTAATTTATTAAATCTACATAAACTGCATTTTCTTGATATGCAAAAAAAAAAAAAAAAACTAGCTCTGCCTAATCTTTATTTATATAACCCTAAAGCTTCAGTCAACTGCAAAAATGAATTATAGTATATTCTATACATAAAGCAGGTGTTTAAAACAAGGACCACAGAACTTTTTCCAGGCCAATTCGCAGAAAAGAGTCAATGTTCATTCCAAACAAGACATATTGTGAGAGCTCTATTAACCCCTTAACCCCTTGGGGACAGAGCCCATTATAACCCTATAAGAAGGACAGGAGCATTTTTTGCACATCTGACCACTGTCACTTTATGTATTAATAACTCTGGGATGCTTTTACTTATAAATTTGATTCCGAGATAGTTTTTTCATGACATATTCTACTTTATGTTAGTGGTAAATTTACATCGATACTTGCAACATTTCTTGGTGAAAATTTCCAAAATTTCAGGAAAAAATTGAAAATGTTGCATTTTTCTAACTTTGAAGCACTCTGCTTGCGAATATAGATTCACATATATAATATGTCTACTTTATGTTGGCATCATAAAGTTGACATGTTTTTACTTTTTGAAGACATCAGAAGGCTTCAAAGTATACCATCAATTTTACAATTTTTCCCAAAAATTTCAAAATCAGAATTTTAGAAGTGAATTTGAGGGTCTTTATGTTGGAAATCCCATATAATGGACCCCATTATGAAAACTGCACCCCACAAAGTACTCAAAATGACATTAAAAAAGTTTGTTAACCCTTTAGGTGTTTCTCAGGAATAGCAGCAAAGTGGAGGAGAAAAATCTAAATCTCCATTTTTTTACACTAAAATGTTATTGTAGCCCCATTTTTTTTTTCATTTTTACAAGGGGTAAAAGGTAAAAAGGTCCCCCAAAACATGTAATTCACTTTCTTTCAAGTAAGGAAATACCTCACATGTGGATGTAAAGTGCTCTGTGGGTGCACTAGAGGGCTCAGAAGGGAAGGCGCAACAATGGCATTTTGGAGAACAAATGTAGCTGAAATGGTTTTTGGGGGGCATGTCCCATTTAGGAAATCCCCCATTATGCCAGAACAGTAGAAGAAAACACCACATGGCATACAATTTTGGAAACTACACCCCTCAAGGAACGTAACAAGGGGTATAGTGAGCCTCAACACCCCACAGGTGATTGACGAACTTTCGTTAAAGTGGGACGTGAAAATGAAAAATTAGATTTTTAATACTAAAATGTTTGTGTTACCCCAAACTTTTCATTTTCAGAAGGAGTAATAGGAGAAAATGGCCAACAAAATTTGTAACGCCATTCCTCTCAAGTAAGGAAATACCTCATATGTGGATGTAAAGTGCTCTGTGTGTGCACTAGAGGGCTTAGAAGGGAAAGCCTTAACACCCCACAGGCGATTGGCGAACTTTTGTTAAATTGGGATGTAAAAATGTAAAATATTCTTTTTTTTTTCAAAAAAATGCTGGTGTTACCCCAAATTTTTCATTTTCACAAGGGATAATAGGAGAAAAAGCCCCCAAAAATTTGTAACCCCATTTTTTCTGAGTATGGAAATACTCCATATGTGGATGTAAAGTGCTCTGCAGGCGAACTACAATGCTCAGAAGAGAAGGAGCACCATTGGGCTTTTGGAGAGAGAATTTGGTTGGAATTGAAGTCGGGGGCCATGTGCGTTTACAAAGCTCCCATGGTGCCAGAACAATGCCCCACATGTGACTCCATTTTGGAAACTACACACCTCACAGAATTGAATAAGGCGTGCAGTGAGCATTTACACACCACTGGCATTTGACAGATGGAATAGACGACTGTTCAAAAAATCTGTCAGACACCTGTGGGGTATAAATGCTCACTGCACCCCTTATTACATTCCATAAGGGATGTAGTTTCCAAAATGTGGTCACATGTGGGCGGGGCCATTGTTCTGGCACCATGGGGGCACACATGGCCTTCAATTCCAGCCTAATTCTCTCTTCAAAAGCTTAATGGTGCTCCTTCTCTTCTGAGCATTGTAGTTCGCCCGCAGAACAATTTACATCCACATATGGGGTATGTTCTTACTCAGAATATATGGGGTTACAAATTTTGGGAGGCTTTTTTCCTATTACCCCTTGTGAAAATGAAAAATTTGGGGTAACACCAGCAAAAAAAAAACAACAACACATTTTAAATTTTCATGTCCAACTTTAACCAAAATTTTTCAAAGACCTTGTGAGGTGTTGAGGCTCACTATACCATTTGCTATGTTCCATGAGGGGTGCAGTTTCCAAAATGTTTTTTTTGGGGTTTACGTCAGAACAGCTGTAACGATCAGCCACCTCTGTGCAACCTCTGTGAAAATCACCAATTTAGGCCTCAAATGTACATTGTGCTCTCTCACTTCTGAGCCATGTAGTTTGTCCACAGAGCATTTTACGTCCACATATGGGGTATTTCTGTACTCGGAAGAAATTGCGTTAGAGATTTTGGGGGGCTTTTTCTCCTTTTACCTCTTGTGAAAATGAAAAGTAAGGGGCAACACCAGCATGTTAGTGTCATTTTTTTTTTGCACTAACATGCTGGTGTGACCCCAACTTTAACTTTTCATAAGAAGTAAAAGGAGAAAAAGCCCCCCAAAATTTGTAACACAATTTCTCCTGAGTACGGAAATATCCCATATGTGGCCCTAAACTGTTGCCTTGAAATACGACAGGGCTCTAAATTGAGAGAGCACCACTACAGCCTCCTCCACCGCTGCACTTTCTGGCATGCCTCCTCCTGCTGACACTGCCGCTCCCGTGCCGCCACCACCGCTCCAATGTTGCCACCGCCGCTGATCCGATGCCACTGGTAAGCTGCCGGCCATGTCCCACCCACTCTGCCCAGACTGCGATCGGTGGGTAGAGTGGGGGAAATTAACTTTAAGCCCCCCGCCCCCCAACTGCCATTGGTTAGTCAGTCCTGATCGACCAATGGCAGGGGATAAGTGGAGGTGGCACCTCACTCCTATCCTTTACAATGGTCGGAGCTGTCTGTGACAGATCTGATCACTCTTATTTTCCAGGCGACCGGGTCACCAGTGACCCGATTGGCACGGAATCGCTGCAAATCGCCAGTCTGAAGTGATTAGCGATTTGCAGCGATCACCAACAGGGATTTGCACGGGAGGCCTGCTGATAGATATCAGCAGTAATTCTGGTCCAATCACTGCCCAGCGAGTGGTGGTGATCAGAATTAAGTACCAGGATGCGAGGGCGTGCCTGTATGCCCTCCGTGCCAAACAGGTTAAGAATTCAGCGTTTTTCAGTTTTTGCATTTTCGTTTTTCCTCCTTACCTTTTAAAAATCATAACCCTTTCAATTTTCCACCTAATAATCCATATTATGACTTATCTTTTGCACCAGCAATTATACTTTGCAGTGACATTAGTCATTTTACCAAAGAAAATCCACGGTGAACTGGAAAAAAAATTATTGTGTGACAAAATTGAAGAAAAAACGCCATTTTGCTAATTTTGATGGGTTTTGTTTCTACGCAGTGCATTTTTCGGTAAAAATGACACCTTATCAATATTCTGTTGTTCCATACATGGTTAAAATGATACACTACTTATATAGGTTTGATTTTATCGTACTTCTGGAAAAAATTATAACTGCATGCAGGAAAATGTATTTGTTTAAAAATGTCCTTTTGACCCCTATAACTTTTTTATTTTTCTGCATATGGCATGTGTGAGGGCTCATTTTTTGTGCCATGATCTGAAGTTTTTATTGGTACCATTTTTGTTTTGATCGGAATTTTTTTAATTGTTTTTTATTAATTTTTAATGGCATAAAAGTGACAAAAAATATGCCATTTTGGACTTTGGAATTTTTTTACGTGTACACCATTGAACTTGCAGTTTAATTAACAATATATTTTTATAGCTTGGACATTTACGCATGCAGCGATACCACATATGTTTATATTTATTTTTATTTACATCGTTTTTTTTAACCCCTTAACGACAATGGACGTAAATGTACGTCATGATGCCGTTGTACTTAACGCACCATGACGTACATTTAAGCTCAGCAATGACCGCAAACACCGGTCCTGAGCTAACATCAGCCAGGGACCCAGCGAACGCGCAGATGTCCACCATTAACCCCTCAGATGCCTTGATCAATACAGATCAACGCTGCCGCAGGAATCTGATCATCCATAATGGTGGACGGTGGTCCTCTCACCTGCCTCTGTCCATCTCATAGCGTCTTCTGCTCTTTTTCTGAGATCGAGCAGACCAGAGCAGAAGATCCCCGATAACACTGATCAGTGCTATGCCCTATGCATAGCACTGAACAGTATTAGCAATGAAATGATTATCAATCAAAGGACTATTAAAGTGTAAAAAAAAAGTTTAAAAATGTAAAAAATAAAAGTAAAAAATAAAAGTTAAAACATTTGAAAAATCCCCTCCCCCAATAAAAACGTAATTCATCAGTTTTTCCCATTTTACCAGCAAAAAGGCATAAAAAAAATAATTAATAAACATATTTGGTATAGCCATGTGCGTAAAAGTCTGAACTATCAAAATATTTTGTTAATTATCCCATACAGTGAACAGCATAAACGTAAAAAAAATTAACAAAAGTCCAAAATTGCGGTATTTTTGTCACATTCTATTCCCAAAAAAATTTATAAAAAAATTATAAAAAGTAAAACCTAAGCAAACATGATACTGATAAAAACTACAGATCACGGCACAATAAATGAGCCCTCATACCGCCCTGTATACAGAAAAATGAGAAAGTTATAGATGGTCAAAATAGGGTAATTTCAAACATACTAATTTTGTTAAAATAGTTTGAGATTATTTTTTAAGCGGTAAAATTATAGAAAAGCATATATCATGGGTATCATTTTAATCGTACTAACCCACAGAATAAAGAAAATATGTCATTTTTACCATACAGTGTACACCGTGAAAACAAAACCTTCTAAAATTTGCTAAATTGCAGATTTCTTTTCAATTTTCCAAATAAATAATATTTTTTGGGTTGTGCCATACATTTCATGGTAAAATAAATAATGTCATTACAAATTAAAATTGGTGACGCAAAAAACAAGCCCTAATATGGGTTTGTGGATGGTAATATAAAAGAGCTTTGATTTTTAGAAGGTGAGGAGGAAAAAATGAAAATGCAAAAATGAAATTGCCCTGGTCCTTAAGGCCAAAATTGGCTTGGTCCTTAAGGGGTTAATGGGAAAAGGGGGGTGATTCTGACTTTTATTAGGAAAGGGGTTCAATCACATTTATTAACACTTTTTTTCTTGCAATGTTATGGCCCTCATAGGGGGCTATAACATTGCACACACTGATTTCCTACTCTGATCACTGCCATGCATTAACATGGCATTGATCAGTGCTATCGCCACTCGACTGCTCTTGCCTGGATCTCAGGCACAGAGCAGTCATTCGGCGATCGGACATGCAGGAGGCAGGTAGGGATCCTCCTGGTGTCCTGCAAGCTGTTCGGTCTGCCGTGATTTCACCGTGGCGGTCCCTAACAGCTCGACTGAGCTGCCGGGATGCTTTCGGTTTCACTTCAGACGTGGCGGTCAACTTTGATCGCCATGTCTGAAGGGTTAATACCGGGCATCACCGCAATCGGTGATGTCCGGTATAATCCGCGGGTCCCGGACATTGATGGCCGCTGGGCCTGACCCAATATGACGCGGGGTCACTGGCAGCGTGTTATAAAGCGGGAGCCAGTGCAGGACGTAAATATACGTCCTGTGTGGTTAAGGAATTAAACTGAATGTGTCTGAATTAAGGCATAATTTGTGCCAAAAAACTGACATACTGTACATACTTTGTTCCATATTTATGAATTTTGGACATTTTGTGTCTCATTAGACAGTGTTTAAAACAGGAGCATAACTTAAAATAGCATGCACCAAAATGCTGTTGCTAAATATTAGCGTAAAGTAAGTGAACCAAGGGATGGTATAAATCATATCAAAATTTACCAAATTTATCATACATGAGTCACTGTAATAAATTTAGTTCACCTTCTTGCCTGTCTACTTTAATTTTACAATGAACACTCAAACACTGCAACCTAAGTGTGGAGAAATAATAGGCATATGACTCCCAGACCACCTGTCTCTTCTCCTACACACACCACTGATAGGGTCCTGATAACAAAGTAAATCAATATAGTAAAAATTATCTGCCCACATGATTTTGCACAATAACGGCAGCCATTTTCCTGGGCGCAAGTGCCAAGATTTTCATCTACAGGAAACACTGGTATGAAACATCTGTGCTATCTATGAATATTTAACATTTGTATTGGTATAGATAGGAAGGTAAAATACGATCAAAAACCTGATTGAAAAAATATTCTTCTAGAAGATAATGTCAAGGAGTTATGTTGTGAAACATGGATTTATTTACATGTTTTAAGTCTCTATCGGGAACTATTATTATGGCCACCCAGTTCCCCCAAAAGCATTTACCCAGCTTTCCCAGACTACTGAAGATAAAATGTGTCTGGTGAAGCGGCCATATTGGAATAGAAGTACCAGATGTCAGATGAGTGACATGTAGAGCTGGGGAACAACTGTTACCCCTAAATGATGTGACAGGCAGTACACAGGGCTCACAGTACATCCTCAGCTTTAGGTGTTATAGGGCCAGTCCCAACCCTAGCAGTGATGTGCTTTACATTCATATCCTCAGACCCCTAAATACCTTAATATGCCCACACCTGTCATACTTATTGTATGCCCCAAAGATGAATCAGTATGATGATGTCGGACATCTTTTTTGTGTCCGCTATTTTGTATACTCTAAGTTTGCCCACACTGTATAAGGTTATAAAATAGACATTGTAATGTCTTAGTCTCACTTAAGAGTGTTGCAGTCATTAGCATCTGTGAACATTCCAGGTGTGAACTGTGACCTTGTCCTAAGCTGTGCCAGTCTTGTGAATGTTATTCTGACTTACAATTAATTACCCATTTGACTGGACAAAGACATTCACACATCTGTTCTAAAGAGACATTGTATTTTTATCTTCTCTAGAAATTTGATAGTGTGGGAAATGTCTAATTGGTGACAAGATGTCTGGGGATCCACCATGGTTGATTGCTGAAGTGTCAAAGTTACACTTCTAATTTAGTAGCCATACGTCATGTGTGTAATGTGGGGTTGAAATTTGCTTTAGACAGTTAACCCTTACTGGTAATGATGCTGATTGTCTATGCAATAACACACCCTGGTGTATAGGTAGCTGACATTACACCAACAAGAAAGGCATTATGGGTGATGTGCCCAAATGCATTGTGGGTGATATGACATTGTATAGTCATTATCATATGTACACGCCCAACCTACATTCATTGGGGAATTCCAATTTAGGAGGCTGATTGGAACATGGAAATATACCACATGTTCAAGAGACTAAGGGAAACCAAGAGAACCAGACCTAGATAAAAGAGTTAAACAGACAGAGACAAAGAAGTCTGCCACTGAAAGAGGTCCAAAAAGGTGGAAGCCATGAGAACCATGTGAGATCCCAGCAAGCCGGACTGATCACACGTCACAGAACAATGGCTATCCATGACGATGTGATGATGGACCATCCAGCTTTCCTAGGAGCAGAAACAAGATTCTTACATAGACTTGGTAAGAAACACAAAAATTGTATTCCATTTAATTAAGACTAATTTGGATAATGTGAATGGAATTATACTATTTAGATTGGTGAATAGAATAATTAAATAGTACCTCTGTATTGAGGCCATAGTATTAGGATATTATGAGACTTGTTATGCCGAGCGCTCCGGGTCCCCGCTCCTCCCCGGAGCGCTCACAGCGTTCTCCTGTTCGCAGCGCCCCGGTCAAACCCGCTGACCGGGTGCGCTGCGATAATGTCCCCAGCCGGGATGCGATTCGCGATGCGCATCCCGACCCGCTTACCAGACTCGCTACCCATCTGTGCTGCCCCGGCGTGCGCGGCCCCGCTCACTAGGGCGCGCGCGCGCCGGGTCTTTGCGATTTAAAGGGCCGGTGCGCCACTGATTGGCGCATGGGTTTTAATTAGTGTGTTCACCTGTGCACTTAAGTCTGAATTAAGGCATAATTTGTGCCAAAAAACTGACATACTGTACATACTTTGTTCCATATTTATGAATTTTGGACATTTTGTGTCTCATTAGACAGTGTTTAAAACAGGAGCATAACTTAAAATAGCATGCACCAAAATGCTGTTGCTAAATATTAGCGTAAAGTAAGTGAACCAAGGGATGGTATAAATCATATCAAAATTTACCAAATTTATCATACATGAGTCACTGTAATAAATTTAGTTCACCTTCTTGCCTGTCTACTTTAATTTTACAATGAACACTCAAACACTGCAACCTAAGTGTGGAGAAATAATAGGCATATGACTCCCAGACCACCTGTCTCTTCTCCTACACACACCACTGATAGGGTCCTGATAACAAAGTAAATCAATATAGTAAAAATAATCTGCCCACATGATTAGGATATTATGAGACTTGTTATGCCGAGCGCTCCGGGTCCCCGCTCCTCCCCGGAGCGCTCACAGCGTTCTCCTGTTCGCAGCGCCCCGGTCAAACCCGCTGACCGGGTGCGCTGCGATAATGTCCCCAGCCGGGATGCGATTCGCGATGCGCATCCCGACCCGCTTACCAGACTCGCTACCCATCTGTGCTGCCCCGGCGTGCGCGGCCCCGCTCACTAGGGCGCGCGCGCGCCGGGTCTTTGCGATTTAAAGGGCCGGTGCGCCACTGATTGGCGCATGGGTTTTAATTAGTGTGTTCACCTGTGCACTTCCCTATATTACCTCACTTCCCCTGCACTTCCTTGCGGGATCTTGTTGCCATTGTGCCAGTGAAAGCATTCCTAGTGTGTTCCTAGCCTATGTTCCAGACCTCTTGCCGTTGCCCCTGACTACGATCCTTACTGCCTGCCCTGACCTTCTGCTACGTCCGACCCTGCTTTTGTCTAATCCCTTGTACCGCACCTATCTCAGCAGTCAGAGAGGTTGAGCCATTGCCGGTGGATACGACCTGGTTGCTACCGCCGCTGCAAGTCCATCCCGCTTTGCGGTGGGCTCTGGTGAAAACCAGTAGCAACTTAGAACCGGTCCACCGACACGGTCCACGCCAATCCCTCTCTGACACAGAGGATCCACCTCCAGCCTGCCGAATCCTGACAAGACTTTATTCTACCTGCAGAAGAATCAAGACACGTAATCTATCAAAGCATCAAATTAATGCTTATAGATATTGATAGAGATATTCTTCACCAAGCTAAGTGTTATAAGTAAATTTCCCACACAGGAACTTGATTCAAGTTCTTCCTCCTAAAATATAGTCTAGCAAAGGTCATATATCTCTGCTATCACTCTTAATAATCTTACCAAAATCATGTATAGAAAATAATACAAAGTATAGGAGAGGCTCTAAATCACCTAGTTCCCAATGACCCGAGCAGCCCAAATGGCACCTGATACCCACGGTGTCAATTGAAAATAAATAATGGAAATAGATATATGATATTAAATATATATAGTGTATGCCAATCTCACAGGGCCCTTGTGAGTTAGCAATTATACAATACATTATACATTAAAATCAAGGTAATAGTAGACAAGATCACATAAAATAAATAAAATAAGTATAGTTAATATATAATAGAGGTATATACTTTGCATTCAAATAAGGTGCATTTAATCAGTGACTTCGCATCTGTAATCCAGCCAAATGTCATAAATGAATGAGAGGACTGCACTTTGTAATCCACAGGGTGATAGTACAATGGTAAGAAGTATCCTTTGTAGAAACAGCTACTGTGTATGCACTTGTGATGATGTCTCTGCTTAGTTCTCTTTGCAAAGAGGTTTGCTGCTGGAGACTCTGCCGTCTCAGCGGTATGCAGCGATATTACAGATAAGTAACTGTTCTTTAAATTTGTTATGATACGTGCATATAGTTAATGGTGGATGGCAGCACAATCCCTTTAGGCAAAGAGTCCACTGCTAGAGGCTGAGCAGTCTCAAAAGTATTCAGTGGAATAGGTGGGCTAATTTCTGGGGGACTGCAGAGCTTCAATTGTAAAACATATCCATGTATATAGTACCTGGTATGCGGCTGACAATCATGACAGTGGTAGAAGGTGACTTACTGTTAGAGACACGGCCGTCTCATGTGATACAGCAAGGAGTAGGATAGCGGTGGGTCCGGTAAGTGGAGATGTCTTTTGCGGTCCTGGCAGTTGAATCAATGTGGCGTGTCCTCGTGGCTGTGGCCCCGTACTCAAGTGACGTATGCCGTAGATAGGATGGCTCTGTATTCCAAATAGGGCTGGGTGATGCGGCACTCTAAGGTATAAGCTGGACGTGTTTCAAGTCCTCCATAGGAATTTTTCTCAGCAGCTAAAGTGGCTACAGTCTTGGTTGAGAAGGGGTAACAGAGGGGTGGAAAGGGTACAGTACCTTAAGCAAGCCTGCCCGCGCAGCTTGCAGTTCCACAGCAGGCACGGAAGTCCCGTTCAAGGGAGAGGGGGATGGAGGGGGACAGAGGGGGAGGCAGGGGACGCGGGAGACGCAGGGGATGCACCAATCCCTCTCTGGTCCACGCCAATCCCTCTCTGACACAGAGGATCCACCTCCAGCCTGCCGAATCCTGACAGTAGATCCGGCCAAGTCCCGCTGCCAGTTGTCGCTGACTTTACCACGGTGGTCGCCCAGCAGTCGCAACAGATAGCGCAACAAGGCCCCCAGCTGTCTCAACTGACTGTGATGCTACAGCAGCTTCTACCACAGCTTCAGCAACCATCTCCTCCGCCAGCTCCTGCACCTCCTCCGCAGCGAGTGGCCGCATCCAGCCTCTGTTTATCATTGCCGGACAAGTTTGATGGGGACTCTAAACTTTGCCGTGGTTTTCTCTCGCAATGTTCCCTGCATCTGGAGATGATGTCGGACCAGTTTCCAACTGAAAGGTCAAAGGTGGCTTTCGTGGTCAGCCTTCTGTCTGGGAAATCCCTGTCATGGGCCACACCGCTCTGGGACCGCAATGATCCTGTCACTGCCTCTGTACACTGTTTCTTCGCGGAGATTCGAAGTGTCTTCGAGGAACCAGCCCGAGCCTCTTCTGCGGAGACTGCCCTGCTGAACCTGGTCCAGGGTAATTCTTCTGGTGGCGAGTACGCCATCCAATTCCGTACTCTCGCCTCCGAATTGTCCTGGAATAACGAGGCCCTCTGCGCGACCTTCAAAAAAGGCCTATCTAGTAACATCAAAGATGTGCTTGCCGCACGAGAAATCCCTGCTAACCTGCATGAACTTATTCATCTGGCCACCCGCATTGACATGCGTTTTTCCAAAAGGCGTCAGGAGCTCCGCCAGGATATGGACTTTGTTCGCACGAGGCAGTTTCTCTCCCCGGCTCCTCTCTTCTCTGGTCCGCTGCAATCTGTTCCTGTGCCTTCCGCCGTGGAGGCTATGCAAGTAGACCTGTCTCGCCTGACACCTCAAGAGAGGACACGCAGCCGCATTGAGAACCTATGCCTGTACTGTGCCAGTACCGAACACTTCTTGAAGGATTGTCCTATTCGACCTCCATGTCAGGAAAGACGCACTCCAACTCCGCACAAAGGTGAGACAGCTCTAAGTGTGAACTCTGCTTCTCCACGTATTACTGTGCCTGTACGGATTTCTTCTTCTACCTTCTCCTTCTCAGCTGTGGCCTTCTTGGATTCCGGATCTGCAGGAAATTTTATTTTGGCCTCTTTCGTTAACAGGTTCAACATCCCAGTGACCAGTCTCGCCAGGCCCCACTACATCGCCTCTGTTAATGGTGAAAGATTGGACTGTACTGTGCGGTACCGCACGGAACCCCTCTTAATGTGCATTGGACCCCATCATGAAAAGATTGAATTTTTGGTCCTCTCTAACTGCACTTCTCAAATTCTTCTTGGACTACCTTGGCTTCAATGCCATTCCCCTACCCTCGATTGGACCACCGGGGAAATCAAGAACTGGGGTACTACTTGCCACAAAAAGTTTCTTATGTCTGCTCCCAGTCCTGTCAGTCAAAACCCTATGGCTCCTCCGATACCAGGTCTCCCCAAGGCCTATCTGGACTATGCTGATGTTTTTTGCAAAAAACATGCAGAGACTTTGCCTCCTCACAGGCCTTATGACTGTCCTATTGATCTCCTCCCAGGTACTACTCCACCCCGGGGCAGAATCTGTCCTCTGTCTGCTCCGGAAACACAAGCCATGACGGAGTACATCCAGGAAAATTTAAAAAGAGGATTTGTCCGCAAGTCTTCCTCCCCTGCCGGAGCTGGATTCTTCTTTGTCTCCAAAAAAGACGGCTCCTTACGACCATGCATTGATTACCTCGGTCTTAATAAAATCACTATAAAAAAACGCTATCCCCTACCTCTTATCTCGGAACTCTTTGACCGCCTATGTGGCACCAACATCTTTACCAAATTGGATTTAAGAGGTGCTTATAATCTCATCCGCATCAGGGAGGGGGACGAGTGGAAGACTGCATTTAACACCAGAGATGGACACTTTGAATATCTGGTTATGCCTTTTGGGCTTTGCAACGCCCCTGCCGTCTTCCAGGACTTTGTAAATGAAATTTTTCGTGATCTATTATATACCTATGTTGTGGTCTACCTGGACGATATTTTGATTTTTTCTTCTAACCTAGAAGAACACCGCCGGCACGTCCGCATGGTTCTTCAAAGACTTCGGGACAATCAGTTATATGCCAAGATGGAAAAATGTCTCTTTGAATGTCAATCTCTTCCCTTCCTAGGATACTTAGTCTCTGGCCAGGGACTCCAAATGGACCCGGACAAAGTATCAGCCGTGTTTGATTGGCCACGCCCCTCCGGACTCCTAGCTATCCAACGTTTCTTGGGGTTTGCCAATTACTACAGACAATTTATTCCACATTTTTCCACTATTGTGGCCCCAATTGTGGCCCTAACCAAGAAAAATGCCAACCCTAAGTCCTGGCCTCCTCAAGCGGAAGAGGCGTTCAACCATCTCAAAACTGCCTTTTCTTCTGCTCCCGTACTCTCCAGACCTGATCCATCTAAACCCTTCTCTCTGGAGGTAGACGCCTCCTCGGTGGGAGCTGGAGCTGTACTCCTACAGAAAAATTCTTCTGGACATGCTGTTACTTGTGGGGTTTTTTCTAGGACCTTCTCTCCGGCAGAGAAAAACTACTCCATTGGTGATCGAGAACTACTGGCCATAAGACTGGCTCTCGAGGAATGGAGGCACCTGCTGGAGGGGTCCAAATATCCAGTTATTATATACACAGATCACAAGAATCTCTCTTATCTTCAGTCTGCCCAATGGCTGAACCCTCGCCAGGCTAGGTGGTCGTTGTTCTTTGCCCGTTTTAACTTTGAGATTCATTTTCGCCCCGCTGACAAGAACATTAGGGCTGACGCTCTCTCTCGTTCCTCGGATGCCTCTGAGATGGAAGCCTCCCCGCAACACATTATTACTCCTGACTGTCTGATCTCCGCTTCTCCAGCTTCCATCAGACAAACTCCTCGAGGAAAGACCTTCGTCCCTCCACGCCAGCGCCTCAGGATTCTCAGGTGGGGACACTCCTCACACCTCGCAGGCCATGCTGGCATCAAAAAATTCGCCCAACTCATCTCTCGTTTTTATTGGGGGCCTACCCTGGAAGCAGATGTTGCTGATTTTGTTTGGGCTTGTACAGTCTGTGCCCGGGACAAGACTCCTCGCCAGAAGCCTGCCGGTCTCCTCCATCCTCTGCCTGTTCCCGAGCTACCATGGTCTCAGATTGCTATGGACTTTATTACAGACTTACCTTTATCCCATGGCAACACAGTTGTTTGGGTGGTCGTTGATCGTTTCTCCAAGATGGCACATTTTATTCCTCTTCCAGGTCTTCCTTCTGCGCCTCAGTTGGCGAAACAATTTTTTGTGCACATTTTTCGCCTTCACAGGCTTCCTATGCATATCGTCTCGGATAGAGGCATTCAATTTGTGTCGAAATTCTGGAGGGCCCTCTGTAATGAGCTTAAAATTAAATTAAACTTCTCGTCTTCTTATCATCCCCAATCCAATGGGCAAGTGGAAAGAGTTAATCAGGTTCTTGGTGACTATTTGCGACATTTTGTTTCCTCCCGCCAGGATGACTGGGCCGATCTCCTACCATGGGCCGAATTCTCCTACAATTTCAAAGTCTCTTAGTCTTCCGCTAAATCCCCATTCTTTGTGGTGTACCGCTGTCACCCTCTTCCCCCCCTCCCCACTCCCACGCCTTCTGGTTTGCCCGCTGTTGATGAGGTGACTCGGGACTTCTCCACCATCTGGAAAGAGACTAAAAACTCTCTCATACAGGCCTCATCCCGGATGAAGAAAAAAAGAAGAACTCCTCCTGTCTTTTCTCCTGGAGACAAAGTGTGGCTCTTCGCCAAGTATGTCCGCTTTCGTGTCCCCAGTTATAAACTGGGACCACGTTATCTAGGTCCTTTTAAAATCAAATGCCAAATCAACCCTGTTTCCTACAAACTCCTTCTTCCTCCTTCTCTCCGTATTCCTAATGCTTTTCATGTCTCTCTCCTTAAACCACTCATTCTTAACCGCTTCTCTCCTAAGGTTGTTGCTCCTACTCCTGTCTCCGGGTCCTCTGACATCTTCTCAGTTAAAGAAATTCTGGCATCCAAGACGGTCAGA
This sequence comes from Hyla sarda, assembly GCF_029499605.1. Taxonomy (NCBI): domain Eukaryota; kingdom Metazoa; phylum Chordata; class Amphibia; order Anura; family Hylidae; genus Hyla; species Hyla sarda. Next base: position 230,295,579 of record NC_079192.1, read on the forward strand.
GGTAAAAAAAAAAATTCTTGTAGATTGGGAGAATTGCGGCCCGGAGGAGAGGTCATGGGAACCCGAGGACAACATCCTTGACAAGGACCTTATCCACAGATTGTCAGGTTCTAAAAAGAGGGGGAGACCCAAGGGGGGGGGTTACTGTTACGCCGAGCGCTCCGGGTCCCCGCTCCTCCCCGGAGCGCTCACAGCGTTCTCTTGTTCGCAGCGCCCCGGTCAGACCCGCTGACCGGGTGCACTGTGATAATGTCCCCAGCCGGGATGCGATTCGCGATGCGGGACGCGCCCGCTCGCGGTGCGCATCCCGACCCGCTTACCAGACTCGCTCCCCGTCTGTGCTGCCCCGACGTGCGCGGCCCCGCTCCCTAGGGCGCGCGCGCGCCGGGTCTTTGCGATTTAAAGGGCCGGTGCGCCACTGATTGGCGCATGGGTTTTAATTAGTGTGTTCACCTGTGCATTTCCCTATATTACTTCACTTCCCCTGCACTTCCTTGCCGGATCTTGTTGCCATTGTGCCAGTGAAAGCGTTCCTAGTGTGTTCCTAGCCTGTGTTCCAAACCTCTTGCCGTTGCCCCTGACTACGATCCTTGCTGCCTGCCCTGACCTTCTGCTATGTCCGACCCTGCTCTTGTCTAATCCCTTGTACCGCACCTATCTCAGCAGTCAGAGAGGTTGAGCCTTTGCCGGTGGATACGACCTGGTTGCTACCGCCGCTGCAAGTCCATCCCGCTTTGTGGCGGGCTCTGGTGAAAACCAGTAGCAACTTAGAACCGGTCCACGGACACGGTCCACGCCAATCCCTCTCTAACACAGAGGATCCACCTCCAGCCTGCCGAATCCTGACAAGACTTTATTCTACCTGCAGAAGAATCAAGACTCGTAATCTATCAAAGCATCAAATTAATGCTTATAGATATTGATAGAGATATTCTTCACCAAGCTAAGTGTTATAAGTAAATTTCCCACACAGGAACTTGATTCAAGTTCTTCCTCCTAAAATATAGTCTAGCAAAGGTCATATATCTCTGCTATCACTCTTAATAATCTTACCAAAATCATGTATAGAAAATAATACAAAGTATAGGAGAGGCTCTAAATCACCTAGTTCCCAATGACCCGAGCAGCCCAAATGGCACCTGATACCCACGGTGTCAATTGAAAATAAATAATGGAAATAGATATATGATATTAAATATATATAGTGTATGCCAATCTCACAGGGCCCTTGTGAGTTAGCAATTATACAATACATTATACAATAAAATCAAGGTAATAGTAGACAAGATCACATAAAATAAATAAAATAAGTATAGTTAATATATAATAGAGGTATATACTTTGCATTCAAATAAGGTGCATTTAATCAGTGACTTCGCATCTGTAATCCAGCCAAATGTCATAAATGAATGAGAGGACTGCACTTTGTAATCCACAGGGTGATAGTACAATGGTAAGAAGTATCCTTTGTAGAAACAGCTACTGTGTATGCACTTGTGATGATGTCTCTGCTTAGTTCTCTATGCAAGAGGTTTGCTGCTGGAGACTCTGCCGCCTCAGCGGTATGCAGCGATATTACAGATAAGTAACTGTTCTTTAAATTTGTTATGATACATGCATATAGTTAATGGTGGATGGCAGCACAATCCCTTTAGGCAAAGGGTCCACTGCTAGAGGCCGAGCAGTCTCAAAAGTATTCAGTGGAATAGGTGGGCTAATTTCTGGGGGACTGCAGCGCTTCAATTGTATAACATATCCATGTATATAGTACCTGGTATGCGGCTGATAATCCCGACAGTGGTAGAAGGTGACTTACTGTTAGAGACACGGCCGTCTCATGTGATACAGCAAGGAGTAGGATAGCGGTGGGTCCGGTAAGTGGAGATGTCTTTTGCGGTCCTGGCATTTGAATCAATGTGGCGTGTCCTCGTGGCTGTGGCCCCGTACTCAAGTAACGTATGCCGTAGATAGGATGGCTCTGTATCCCAAATAGGGCTGGGTGATGCGGCACTCTAAGGTATAAGCTGGACGTGTTTCAAGTCCTCCATAGGACTTTTTCTCAGCAGCTAAAGTGGCTACAGTCTTGGTTGAGAAGGGGTAACAGAGGGATGGAAAGGGTACAGTACCTTAAGCAAGCCTGCCCGCGCAGCTTGCAGTTCCACGGCAGGCACGGAAGTCCCGCGCAAGGGAGAGGGGGACGGAGGGGGACAGAGGGGGATGCAGGGGACGCAGGAGACGCAGGGGATGGAGGAGGGGGACGGAGGAGGGGGACGTAGGGGAAGCAAGGGACGAAGGGGGACACTGTGTGCGCAGTGCGCACGCAGACTTCCCTTGCCCCTTGTGCCATCAGGCCGGGGCGGGACATTATAAAAAAAATAAATCACAGCAAAATCCTACGGCACCACGGGCAGTGCCAAACGGCACACACGTGTGCCGCGCCACAGCGGTTGAGAATCACTGCAATAAAGGTTAGGGAGGAGCAGAAGTTGTAATAACTTGAAAATGCTTTGAGCAAAGCGATTCTGAGATAGTTTTTTCTTGACATGTTGTACTTTATATTAGTGGTAAATTATTGTTGATACATGCAGCATTTTTTGTGAAAAACTCCAAAATATTGTGAAAAGTTGGAAAATGTCTGTTTTTTTATGGCTTTCACTGGGCAATACAAATTATGTTTTTTGTATTCTGTGGGTTGGTAGGATGATGGTGATACCCAATTTATGTTTTTTTCTTTTCACAGCAAAATCCTTTTTATTCTCTTTTTTGTGTTGCTATGTTTAGACAGCCATAACTGTTTTCATTTTTCTTCTAGCCGCATTGTGTCAGGCTTTTTTTTATTTTGTTTTTATTTTTGGAGGACGAGCCGAACATTTTATTGCTACCATTTTTCTGATACATAATACCTTTTGATCTTTTTTTATTCCACATTTTGGATCAAAATAAGCTATTCTTGCACTTTTTTGTTGTTTTTTTTTTTTTTTATGGGATTCACCATGTGGGAGGAACAACATTATCGTTTTATTGTACAAAAAGTCATTACAATTGTGGCAATACCTATTATGTATAGGTTTTGGGTTTGTTTGTTTTTGGTGATCATATAGGGCTTTATTGGGGCTTTTATTGAAATTTTTTTACACTATAAATTTATTTAAAAAAAAACTTTAAATTTTACAATTTTTACTTTTTAGGTGTTATACTATGCCACAGTTCTTTTGTAATGCAGCACAGTAAAACTGTCGGTACTACACTGCACTGATACTCAGCCTGTGCGAACCAGCCTATGGCTGGTCCTCACAGGCTGCCATACTACACTGAACTAAGTAACAAACCAGTGTGCCTCCAGCTGTTGCCAACCCCCAGCATGCATGGACATACAGGGTAAATTCACATGGGCGGGTGTTTACAGCGAGTTTCTCGCTGCTAGTTTGAGATGCAGCAAATGTACCGCTGCAGCTCAAACTCCCAGTGGAAAACTCGCTGTGAACCCCTGCCCGTGTCAATGTACCCTAAAAACAGTATACAACACTACACCTACACAAAATAAAAAGTAAAACAAACACTACGCATACACACAATAAAAATGAAAAACGTCTGGTACGGCACGGCTTCCAAAACGGAGCCTCCAGCTGTTACAAAACAACAACTCCTGGTATTGCCGGACAGCCATTGACTGTCCAGGCATGCTGGGAGTTTTGCAACAGCTGAAGGTAGGCACACTGTTTGGGAAACACTGCCGTAGGGTAATTTTAGTATCGGAGGCAAGTGTAAATCTTACAACTGAGTCCGTCCCTATGCAAATCCTTAATTTAGGCCTCAAAATGCACATGGCACTCTTCACTTAAGAGCTCTATCATATTTCAAGGCAACAGTTTAGGGCCATATATGGGGTATCTCCGTACTCGAGAAAAATTGCCAAACAAATTTTGGGGGGCTTTTTCTCCTTTTACTCCTCATGAAAAGGTAAAGTTGGGGTCTACTACAGCATGTTATTGTAAGAAAATAAAAAATTTTACACTAACATGCTGGTGTTTCCCGATACTTTTCATTTTCACAAGTGGTGAAAGGAAAAAAAGACCCCCAAAATTTGTAAAGCATATGTGGAAGCAAAACGCTCTGCAAAAGGCTCAGGAGCGAGAGCGCACCATGTAGATGAAGTGATTTGCACAGGGGTGGCTAATCGTTACAGCGGTTCTAACTAGAGATGAGTGAAATTTAGAAAAATTTGATTCGACTGATTCGCTGAATTTTCCGAAAATAATTGGTTTGGTCCGAATTAATTTGCGGCATTAATGTATTAAAAACAGCTATTTCGTGCCTACAGAGAGCCTCAATAGGGGTGTAGAACAGTTTGCTTTGTTAGTGAAATAATAGTGTCTTTCAGTAAGACATGCAGATTACAGGCATTATTAGAATCACAGCGGCAGAGCGTCTGAATGTGACAGCAGGGAGACCATATGGCGTCAAAATTTAAGAGAGTAAATAGATTTTTTAATGTAATTTTTATTTTATTAAATTTGAATTTATTTACATTTTTTGAGTACCCATTCTGGGGACCATCGAGCTGGCGGTTTGCCGCGAGGCCAGCTACCACCTGTTCCAGCCCATGCCTCTCACCGCCCGTGGCCTCCCCCCCCCCCCCCCTCCCACTGTCTTATAGACTTGTGCACTAGAAAAACTTTTGTTTCATTTCGTTTCGGTTTTTCGTTTTGGAAAATTTTTTCAGTTCGGAAATATTTTCAGTTTAGATTTTTCGGATACATTCGGTATTCGGGTGTTCGGTCTGATTTTTCGGACACATTCGGTATTCGGGTACATTCGGTAAATCTTTTTATTCTTGTTTTGGACTTTAGCGATCCTAAAAAATTATAGAGATACATTTTTTATAAAAAATTTTGTAGGGTACCATAAAAAAATAATAATAAAAAAGATACAGTAGTGATGGAAAAGATTGTATCTAATGAAATGTATCTTTTTTTTATTATGAAATGTTTATTAAATTTTAAACAGGGATCAATTTATGTGAGCGGGTAAAGCACTAAAAATGTAGCCGACAATAATAAAAAATGTAGTGTGTGCGTGTTTTTCCCTTTTTCTTTTAAACATTTTTTAGGTAGTACTACTCCTCCCAGCATAGAACACACTGTTTCATGATGGGAGTTGTAGTTACCTGTACTAATTGACAGATCGCCAGGGTTCGTTGCGATCCTCTTGTATAATGTATATATGCGGCAGCCGCTCTTCTATGGTCCCCTGCACTCACGTATATATATGGCCGTGCAGGGGACCATAGGAGAGAGGCCGCCACATCTATACATTATACAGGAGCATCACAGCGGGTGTCAGGAGTGATACCCACAGTGATCTTTCCTTTATTACAAGTACTACTACTCCTAACATGGAGTACACTCTGCTCCATGCTGGGAACTGTTGTACCTGCATTAATAGACAGATCGCAGCGGGTGTCAGAAGTTTCACTCGCTGTGATATGTCTTTTAATGCAGGTATTACAGCTCCCAGCATGGAGCAGAGTGTGCTCCATGTTGGGAGTATTAGTACCTGCAGTAAGGGACAGATCCCAGCGGATGTCACTCCTCCTGACACCCGCTGTGATCGTCCTTATGTGAATGTCGGGATCAGTTGTTCTCAGGGCTACAGAGTCGGGAGAACAGCTGACGCTGAGCCGTAGGTATACATCGTATATCTACTGCCCAGCAAGAACTTACAGTGAGCCTGCAATGTGTGTACAGTATACACATTGCAGGCTCACTTAACCCCTTGCTGAGCTGGGCGCTATGTGCAAGCCCAGCAAGGAAAGAGTTAACTTAGGTTAACCCTTTGGGCGGTATATCCTATATACAGCTATCTATAGATAGCTGTATATAGTGTATACAGAAGACGAAGTCCGCTTACTTCCCTCGAGTAGGGGCAGGTCTGTGTAGCTCCGCCCCCTAGTGATGATATCATTAGGGGCGGAGCTACAGAAGGGAACTAGGCTAGTTAATCTGAAGCTCTGTTCACATTGTCCGTTTTGTATAATGTGAACAGACCCTTCTGGCAGTGTCTACCCAGACAGGGAGACTCCAGCTGTTGCTAAACTACAACTCCCAGCATGCCCAGACAGCCAAAGGCTGTCTGGGCATGCTGGGAGTTGTAGTTTTGCACCAATTGGTGGCTCCCTGTTTGGGTAGACATTGCATCATGCGTTTTTTTTTTTTATTTAAATAAATAAATCCATCAAATCCACAGTAATCCTCTGCATACACGGATCTGAAACGAGAAGAAAAAAAACTGAAAAAATTGGTTATGACATTTTTGGCGCTGTCCGCTGGGGAGAGAGCACCCATGATGCAATGCCTATTCAAACAGGGAGCCACCAATTGGTGCAAAACTACAACTCCCAGCATGCCCAGACAGCCTTTGGCTGTCTGGGCATGCTGGGAGTTGTAGTTTAGCAACAGCTGGAGTCTCCCTGTCTGGGTAGACACTGCCAGAAGGGTCTGTTCACATTATACAAAACGGACAATGTGAACAGAGCTTAAGATTAACTAGCCTAGGTCCCTTCTGTAGCTCCGCCCTACTCGAGGGAAGTAAGCGGACTTTGTCTTCTGTATACACTACATAAAGCTATCTATAGATAGCTGTATATAGTGTATACCGCCCAAAGGGTTAACCTACACTGTCCAGCAGTGTAAGTTAACTCTTTCCTTGCTGGGCTTGCGCATAGCGCACAGCTCAGGAAGGGGTTAAGTGAGCCAGCAATGTGTATACTGTATACACATTGGAGGCTCACTGTAAGTTCTTGCTGGGCAGTAGATATACGATGTATACCTACGGCTCAGCGTCAGCTGTTCTCCTGGCTCTGTAGCCCTGAGAACAGCTGATCCCGACATTCACATAAGGACGATCGCAGCGGGTGTCAGGAGAAGTGACATCCCTGGGATCTGTCCCTTACTGCAGGTACTATTACTCCCAACATGGAGCACACTCTGCTCCATGCTGGGAGCTGTAGTACCTGCATTAATACACATATCGCAGCGAGTGTAACTTCTGACACCCGCTGCAATCTGTCTTTTAATGCAGATACTACAGCTCCCAGCATGGAGCAGAGTGTACTCCATGTTGGGAGTAGTAGTACTTGTAGTAAAGGAAACATCACTGCAGGTATCCCTCCTGACACCCGCTGTGATGCTCCTGTATAATGTATAGATGCAGTGGCCGCTCTCCTATGGTGATTGGCTTGAACCATCTGGCCAATCACAGCTCTGCGGGAAATATGAATATGTGTATATATACGTGAGTGCAGAGGACCATAGAAGAGCATCGGCCGCATCTATACATTATACAAGAGGATCACAACGAACCCTGGCGATCTGTCAATTAGTACAGGTAACTACTACTCCCATCATGAAACAGTGTGTTCCATGGTGGGAGAAGTAGTACTACCTAAAAAAAAAAAATTTTAAGTGAAAAACACGCACACACTACATTTTTGTTATTGTCAGCTACATTTTTAGTGCTTTACTCGCTCCCATAAATTGATCCCTGTTTAAAAATTAATAAACACTTCATAATAAAAAAGATACATTTCGTTAGATACAATTTTTTCCATCACTGCTGTATCTTTTTTATTATATTTTTGTTATTAGAATGAATACTTTACATTCGTTTATGGATAACGAATGCATCCGTTATTTACCGCATGCATGTCACATGTCACACGGCGGCACAATGACAGAGCCTGGAGGTGGCATCAGTATGAGGAGACCATGTAGTGACTGAATGACCACCAGGAGTCTGTGGCAGCATGAGGAGACCATATAGTACTGAAATGCACAGCATTGAGGTGGCAGAAACATGAGGAGACCATAGAGTGGCTGAATGGCACAGCCTGGAGTTGGGTGAAGCATGAGGACACCATATAGTGGCTGAATGGCACAGCCTGAAATTGGCTGAAGCATGGAGAGACCACATAGTGGCTGAATGGCACAGCATGGAGTTGGCGGCAGCTTGAGTAGAACATATAGTGGCTGAATGGCACAGCCTGGAGTTTGTGGCAGCATGAGGAGTCTATATAGTGTCTGACTGGCACAGCCTGGAGGTGGCTGAAGCATGAGGAGACCAGATAGTGGCTGAATGGCACAGCCTGGAGTTTGTGGCAGCATGAGGAGACCATATAGTGTCTTAATGGCACAGCCTGGAGGTGGCTGAAGCATGAGAAGACCAAATGGTGGCTGAATGGCAGAGCCTGGAGTTGGTTGAAGCATGAGGAGACCATATAGAGGCTGAATGGCACAGCCTGGAGTTGGCTGAAGCATGAGGAGACCATATAGTGTCTGAATGGCACAGCGTGGAGTTTGCTGAAACTTGAGCCCATATAGTGGCCGAATGGTACAGCCTGGAGTTGGCTGAAGCATGAGGAGACCATATAGTGGCTTAATGGCCCAGCCTGAAGTTGGTGGCAGCAAGAGTTGAACATTTAGTGGCTGAATGGCACAGCCTGGGGTTTGTGGCAGCATGAGGAGACAATATAGTGGCAGAATGGTACAGCCTGGAGTTGGCTGAAGCATGAGGGTGCCATATAGTGACTGAATGGCTCAGCCTGGAGGTGGTGAAGCATGAGGAGACCATATAGTGGCTGAATGGCACAGCTTGGAGGTGGTGAAGCATGAGGAGACCATATAGTGGCTGAATGGTACAGCCTGGGTTGGTGAAGCATGAGGAGACCATATAGTGGCTGCATTGCACAATCTCGAGGTGGCTGAAGCATGAGGAGACCATATAGTGTCTGAATGGTACAGCCTGGAGGTGGTGAAGCATGAGGAGACCCTATAGTGGCTGAATGGCACAGCCTTGAGGGGGCTAAAGCATGAGGAGACCATATAGTGGCTAAATGGCACACCCTGGATGTGGTGAAGCCTGAATAAAACATATAGTGGCTGCATGGAACAGCCTGGAGTTGGCTGAAGCATGAGGAGATGATATAGTGAGACAGCATGGAGGTGGCAGAATGGAGGTGGCAGCAGCGGCATCAGGAGTCCTGAAAGTGACCCGGTGATAGAGTGGTGCAATGGGTGGCAATACCAGTACCCAGTGACGAAGGTGGGTGAAGAAAGGTCTGATGCGGAGGAAAGTTTGTAACTGGGGAGCAGCGCCTTAAATCTGTTTGGCACTATCCATATTTGTGAAGTGTTGGTGTGGCACCATGGTCAATCTACTCTGAGTCATCAGGCATTGGTTGGTTGCAAATCCTGGCTGATCCATGCCTGATTCATGTTCACAAAGGTCAGTCTCTCCACATTTTTCATGGACAGACGAGTTCTCCTTGGGGTGACTATGGCTCCCGCCACACTAAACACCCTCTCTGATGGCACACTACTGGCCGGGCAGGACACCTTTTCCAGGGCAAACTCTGCTAGTTGCGGCCACAAATCAAGTTTGGCTGCCCAGAAGTCCAGTGGATCTTTAAGGTGTGTTGGCATGGGCATGTCAAGGTATGCCACCTGCTGGTTCAGGTCCTGCTCCAGGTCTACCTGCTACTGATGAGTTGCTTCACTATGCGGGTGAAGAAAGGTACTCATCAGCGACTGTAGACTCAGGCTAGTGCTGATGGAGCTGGTACTGCTCCTGCCACCCCTCCCCAGCAGCCATAGCAGTGGAATGTAAGCACAGAGGGGCCCCCGATTCAGACCTGCGAGAGGATGGATGATGGCACCAATAGGCATCGGCCAACTGACTACATAGGATGCCTCTGTAGTAGGTCAGTTTGTCCTCCCTCTGAATGGGTGTAAAAAAGGCCCCTATTTTGTGGCAGTTGCGAGGGTCCAATAAGGTGGAGAGCCAGAAGTCATCCTGCTGCTGAATGGTGACAATTTAGCTGTCACTACGTAAGCAAGTGAGCATGCATTGTGCCATTTGTGCAAGTGACTCGGAGGGACATCTCAACTGCATACTGCCACGGTGTGTGTGCGTCCTCTGTCTCGCCTTCCTCATAACCCTCCTGCTCCTCCTCTCCTGTCAGATTACTAGAAAAACCGCCCATCTCACGAAACCTAAACTATGCTCCACTGTGCCCCTCCCCCTTCTCCTCCAGTTCTGCCCCCACAGGGCTCATGTGGCTGCGAGATGTAGGCTCCACATCTCCAGTGCCCTGACCAGCAATCGTTTCCAACACGTGTTGTAAGAAATGAAGCAGTGGACTGACATCATTCATCACATAATCCTGCTGATTTCTAATAATGTGGCTTCATTAAAGGGCCTGAGCAAACGGCAGGTGTCACGTATGAGCTGCCACTGGTTGACATTAAAGTTACACAGGGGAGTACCGCTATCCGTTTGGATCATCAAGAAATTGGTGATGGCTCTTCTCTGTTCGTATAGTCAGTCCAACATATGGAGGGTGGAATTCCAACGTGTGGCAATGTCGCAAATTAGCCTTTGTTGGGGCATACCGTTCTGACGCTGCGGCTCAAGGAGGGTGTGCTTTGCGGTGTACGAGTGGCTGAAGTGCATGCAAAGTTTCCTTCCCATTGTTAGGATGTCTTGCAAATGGAGGGAACACTTCAGGAACCGCTTGACAACCAGATTGAACACCTGTGCTATGCAGGGCGCATGGCTCAGCCTTCGCAGACACAGCGCAGACAAGATGTTCTTCCCGTTGTCGGTCACCATGGTTCCCATTTCCAGCTTTCGCGGAGAAAGCCATGCTCTGATTTCTTTACAAACAACTTTTAGCAGTTCCTACCCTGTGTGACTCCCTTCACCAAGGCAAACCATGTGAAGAACAGCGTGACACTGCTGTACCCAGCACACATGGTATGCTGAAGGGGCACTGAGACTTGTCTGGGCAGTGGAGGCTGAGGACAGGTTGGAGCATGAGGAGGCGGAGTCGCACACTGTCACAGGACCAACGGCCTGAGAGCATGGAGAAGGAATCGGCGTGAACTGTCCAAGCTGCTATTGGGGCTGTGCAGGAACCACATTTACCCAGTGGGCCATAAAAAACATGTATTGTCCCTGACCATGTTGGCGGAATGACTGACTAAAAGTTGAAGGAGCAGGAGCATCTGGAGTGACAGAAAGGGGGTATAACAAACAGCTCCCTTCGGCTGAGGTGGTGGAGCCTTGGCTGGAAGAGGGAGCGGCATGCCACTGGGTGATGCCGCAGGCTGGACCACTACATCGGAGCCACGGTTCTCCCAGGCCGCTTTATGGTGGGGCAGTATATGTTGACGCAGGGCCATGGTGCCAGCATTGGGACCCTGGCCACACTTCCCCTTCTGCCGACATATCTTGCATGTGGCTATGTTAACCTTCTCCGGATGCTGGATAAAAAAAAACTGCCACACTGCAGAGTAGCTGATTATCCCACCAACAGTCCGCACTAATTGACTGCTACTGCCGCCATCTCCAGGAACCCCTGTTCCACTACCTCCCGGTAAGGTAGGCTGCCATGAAGTAGGTGGTCTCCCCCGGGCATGTTTGGCTCCAAAATTTCCACTTCTGCCACCATGCTGACTGGCAACCATGCTACCATCTTGCTGGCTCAGCTGCTGCCTCACAGGCAACCTGCAACCCTCTTCTCCTGATGATGATGAAGCCCCTTCTGCACATGGCTCCCAATAGCGATCGGCTTCATCATCATCAACAAGTGTCTGCAAGATGTCCTCCTCTGGTTACTCAACAGTGTCTGCTTCAGGACCCGGAGTGCTGGCAACACCGACTCCCACGTAACTCTCCTCATCACTACTTGCCTGCCTAGACTGGATGTCTCCTCCACTTCTTGGCTAGGCAGTAGCTGCTGACTGTCCTCTATTACATCGTCCTCACTGAATAGTGGAGCTGAACCCACAGCATAAGATACTTCTTTAGGGGAGGGAACAGCATAGGTCAAAGGTAATGGGAGGACAGGGGCTGCTCCTGGGCCATGCCAACTGAGGGTTGTGTCTGAGGAACCCACCGACTGTTGACTGGGCGTATCGGATGTCCCTTCTGATGAAGTGGATGATCGTGTTAACCAATCGATGACGGCAGATGGGTTGCTGGTAAACACATGACCGCTTGCTGATACCGGGAGCTCAGGCCTCTTTCTGCGACTCCTACTGCCACTTGCCCCCAATCTGCTGCAACCTCTGCCTGCACCTGATGAATTTAGGCTTCTGCCACTCCTCATTGCACGTCCTTGCAATTATCTGCCTGACATACTTAGTGCGTATATGAGGGGAGTACAATACGCTTCACTATACTTAAAGCAGTAGTTGTCTAGTACAGAAGCTGGTGATAACTTTTCCCTGGCCTTTCACAGTATATAGGCCCTTGAGAGTTTAACAGGAACAAAATAGTACACTACTTAGATTTAGGTATGTTGTATGCACTTATGAGGGCAGAAAAATGCGCTACTGTAATCTTAAAAATACGTATTTTTATACATCATCAGTACACAACAGTGCTGCAGCACACAGTCGCTATGAACTAAACCAAAAATTGCACTCTCTCACAGACTATTAGGAATGGACTGCTGGGTATGTATTATACCATCTACAGACTAGTATAACCAGCAGACGATTTCTTGTGGAAAAAAGAGGGCAGAAAAATTTGCTACAGTACGCTTAAAAAAACATATTGGAGTACAACACCAGCTGGTGAGTACTTTTGCCTGGACTTTCACAGTATCTAGGCCCTTGTCAGATTAACAGGTACAAAATAATACACTACTTACATGTAGGTATGTGGTATGTATGAGGGCAGAAAAATGCGCTACAGTACACTTAAGAAAAGTATTTTAGTAAAAAAACAGCCGGTGATTACTTTTCCCTGGCCTTTCACAGTATCTAGGCCCTTGAGAGTTTAACAGGTACAAAATAGTACACTACTTAGTTGTAGGTATGTGGTATATACTTATGAGGGCAGAAAAATGCGCTACAGTAATCTTAAAAAAGTATCTGAGTACAACACTAGAAGGTTAATACTTTTGCCCCAACTTTCACAGTATCTTGACCGATTAACAGGTACAAAATAGTGCACTACTTAGATTTAGGTATGTAGTATGCACTTATGAGGGCAGAAAAATTAGCTACAGTACACTTAAAAAAAACATTTTACTAAAACACCAACCGGTGATAACTTTTCCCTGGCCTTTCACAGTATCTAAGCCCTTGAGAGTTTAAAGGGGTACCCCAGGGGGAAATTATTTTTTAAATCAACTGACGCCAGAAAGTTAAACAGATTTGTAAATAACTTGCATTGAAAAATCTTTACCCTGCGCATGAGCGCGGCTCGCTAGGAAGGACGTGTTCCCTGTGAGCTCCGCGCCACCTGCCGAGATTTAGCTACCATAAGCGCTGAATTTTCAGCTCCACAGTGGCATCGCAAGCACTAAAGACAGGCTGAAACTGCGGAGATGGAGAAGAACCGGGCAGGAGGCTCGCAGAGATCTCTTTCACAGACTACACCTGAGATATTCCGCTCCGGCCAGAAATCCAATATGGCGCCGACTCCCTCGCGCGCTTCCAGCCCTGTAGTCCCTGAGGAGGAAGACATAACGGACGAGTCACCGTCTCCTACATTTCCAGCGAATCCCATGAACCCAGCTGAACTGTACCGGTCCATTTAACTTATGTTCAAGGCTGAACTATCTAAGGCCGTGGCTGACCTCTCCAAACATGTGGGCGAACTGGGCAACAATGTCTCCTATATGGAGCTGAGGGCAGATGACTTGGTGGAAGCTATTGAGGCTGATAGAGGTCTGTTGGAACTTAAGATCGAAGATCTTGAAAATAGATCCAGGTGGGCTAATGTTCGCATTCGCGGCTTACCGGAAACGGTCACTGACCTAAGCACTACTATTCAGAACCTGTTTGCTGCGCTGTTACCCCAAACAGACCGGTCCTATCTGCGTATGGATAGGGTCCACAGAGCACTTGGATGCCCCAAAAACCCTGATGTGCCGAGAGATGTTGTCCTACGCATGCACTATCCTGAAATGCGGGACAAGATCCTACAAGCCGCCCGCAATGTTTCTCCACTATCTGACATGCCGCCCTCAGTTCATTTATATGCGGACTTAGCACCCTCGACTCTGGAAAGGAGACAGCACATGAGACCCGTTACCTTGGCGCTTCAGAATGCCCAAATCAAATATCGCTGGGGATTCCCCCTTTCACTACAATTTCAAGTACGCTCTCGCTCATATGTTGTTCATACTCCCTCGAAAGCTATGGAGATCCTGCATCGTGAGGACATTCCTTATGACGAACATGCTACTTTGCCCTCCCGCTCTCCGACCGTTAAGAGGCTATGGCAGAGAGCTGAAGTACCCCACAAGCGCCATCGGAACCAATCGCACAAGCCTGGATGAACTCTGTTTTATCTTATTTTTCTCCACTCCTCTACTATTGAGGTCTATGCCTAACCTTCGTTTATTACAGGTTTTGCTGGTTACGGTGGATTCTGGACTGTCCGGACTCACGCAAGTTTTGTTTTGATTGTTCTCCTCTACACTGAGGATGAGTGTACTGTTTTTTGGTCGGCTTCCTAATGATCGACCTGTTTATCTACAGTTCTTAAGCAGTATGTAGGCATCCATGCCACATGCTGTTCTGGATATTTGTCTTTCTCTACTCTTTACCTTTTCCGTACTTCTCTCTTTTATAACTCATGAATCTTTTCTTGCTCTTTATTGGTCCCTTCCTTTATTGACAGCTTTGTTCTCTGTTCTCTGTGCTTTGTTGTTACTTTCTGATACTGCTTCTCCCCTACATTGTCTACTTAATCTGATATTAGCCTGTTGTCTATCTCACTCTTTTCTATATCTATGGTGATGCCCCTCTCTAGGGGATCTCGGTGGGGGTGGATTATCTTGCTGCCCTATCTCCCGGGTTACTTGTGATGTTAAAATGGCAGACTGATTTGGTCCAATTGTTATACACAATCTTCTGGTACTGTGATTATATGTCTGGTTCCCCTGGTTTGTTTCCCTTGTTCCCCTCCAGGTTCACATGGAGCGTCTTACCTTTTGTTTCTCCCTTTTCGGTTCTAGTCTGTCCAGTCTCCACTCTGTTGACATCTGCCTTGGTCAATGCATGTTCTTCCCAGCGTTTACTCCTCTTTTCTCATGTGTCGTGTCTTTTCTCATAATGTGAGGGGCTTCAACTCCCCCGTAAAGAGGAAAAAGGTGTTTGTAGATTACCTCAAACATGATCCTGATATCATTAACCTACAGGAATCTCACTTCACCCATACCTCTTTTCCGAAATTCTTGCATAAAAACTACTCCAGGGTTTATGCTGCTTCATACCAGACAAAGACTAGAGGAGTGGTGGTTATGTTAAAGAATTCCTTCTCATTCACCCCCGAAAATACATATAGTGACCCTGAAGGTAGATTTCTCATTCTTGAGGGGGAATACCAGGAAAGGAAAATGCGTATTGTAAATTCATATGCCCCTAATGAAGATCCCCTTGCATTTTTTGTATCATTGCAGTCTCTCACATATGACTTTCTAATTTGGAGTGGGGACTTCAACATGGTCTTCAATGGCATACTGGACAGATCTAATACCTCCTCTTTTCGCCGTACAGGAGCTCAGCAGAGGCGGTTGATTCAAACCTTTGCTGACCTTGAATTGATTGACACCTGGAGGGAGCATAATTTGCAACAAAGAGGTTACACATATTATTCCCCTTCCCATGGCCTGTACACACGCATTGACTGGATTCTAACCAACTCTTCCACTCTCGCCCACCTACTGTATGCACGTCATACAAACTGTGTCTGGTCGGACCTTGATTTGGTCCTATCTGAATTTAGTATTGGTACCCGATGTTCCACTCCCTTTTCCTGGAGACTGAACGAGTCCTTACTCTGTAGACCTCATGTTCGCACCCAGCTTGAATTCGACCTCTCTGACTACTTTTCTTTGAATTCTACCTCTTCTAATAATGCTGGATGGGTCTGAATGGCACATAAAGCCTATATCAGGGGTAAGATCATTTCTCTAGCCTCCCGTTTGAAGCGAGATAGATTGAAAGCTCAGACTATGCTTGAAAACAAACTGGCACGATTGGCAACTGCGCATCAGCTGAATCCCTCAATGTATCTATTTCATGCACTAAACCTTTCAGAACGTACAGAGAAGGCCTTATGCTGGACTCAGGCTACCTATTATAAATGGGCCAATAAGCCTGACTGCCTTTTGGCCTCTATGTTGCGACATAGACAGAGGATCAATAAGGTACATAGGATACAGCTGAGACCCGGTGTGCCTACTTCGGACCCATCCCGCATCTACTCTGTCTTTCATTCCTTCTATTCCTCTCTATATGGTACGTGCCCTGCTTCCTCCTCACCATCTGCTATCTCCTCGTTTCTATCTACTGTGTCTCTTCCAAAGCTCACTTCTTCTGCGAGAGACTCGTTTAACTCTGCTATCCTAGCTGAGGAGGTGGATGCAGCGATCTCTGGCTTGAAATTGGGAAAGGCACCAGGCCCTGCTGGCCTCTCTGCCCTATACTGCAAAAAATTGGCATCCCTATTGATTCCTCATATTGTGACTTATTGTAATAAATTATTGTCCGGTTCTCCTATGCCCCCAGAATTCCTACAAGCATCTATAGTGGTTATACCCAAACCTAATAAGGACCCTCTATTACCTTCTAATTATAGGCCCATTTCGCTTATTAATCTAGATGCTAAATTATTTACCTCCATATTAGCTCGGCGCCTCAACAATCTATTGCCTAACCTTATACATAACGACCAGGTAGGCTTTATCCCGGGCAGACAGGCCCCCGACAACATACGGAAAGTACTATCTGTCATTCAATGGGCCTCAGTTACTAAAACACCTTTAGCTCTGTTAGGCCTTGACATAGAGAAGGCTTTCAACACTGTTTCTTGGCCGTACTTGTTCGGGGTTCTGTCTGCTATGGGCTTTTCTGGTCCCTTTGTGAAAGCCATACATGCACTATACTCTAATCCTGTGGCATACCTTAAACTTCCATCTCCTACTCCTTCTCCAATACCTATTCTGCGGGGTACTCGCCAGAGGTGTCCCCTTTCCCCAGCACTTTTTGCTTTGTTTATGGAGCCCCTGGCGAGTCTCATCCGCAATCACCCGAACATTACTGGAGCCTACATTGGCTCATCACAATATAAGACTAATTTATTTGCCGATGATTTGTTACTCACCCTAACCAACCCTCTTATTTCCCTTCCAAATTTGTTCCCATTACTTGACCGCTTTTCTACAGTTTCGGGCCTGGTGATAAACAGATTCAAGTCGGAGATCCTTTTTTGTAACACACCTCCTCAGGTACGTGACTCCATATCCAATAGTTTCCATCTTAATCCCTCCTCATCTTTCCTCCCGTTTCTCGGTATCTCACTTCCATCTACACGAATCTCTATAAACTTAACTATCTTTCTCTTTACAAGTCTATTAGGGAAGACCTAGTCAGGTGGAACCTTCCACATATCTCATGGCTTGGGCATATCCATTCTATAAAAATGGTGGTACTTCCCAAACTTCTTTATCTTTTCAGGTCTTCTCCTATTCCTATTCGAATGGCAGACCTTCGAAAAAAATAGAGCGAAATGTTTTTGAGTTCATCTGGCGAGGTCTTAAACCTAGAATTCCTCGAACTATTATGTTCTATCACAAAAGGCTAGGAGGCCTGTCTGTACCTCACTTTGTTCAATATTATACTTCTGCACGTCTGGCTCAGCTGCTTCTTTGTAATGCTCCTTTTTCTTTTCCTCGTTGGGTGGCCTTAGAGAATGACTTGCTTTCCCCTTACACGCTGCAATCTCTCATGTGGTCTACTCCTTCGGTCTCCTCTTATGTGCCCTCCTCGGCTATTCTCTCGCTTCATTCTCTTCTTCTTTGGCGGTCTGTCCGTTTCAAGCTTAAGCTGCAATCCCCTGTTTCTCCTGTCACTCCTTTGCTTGCTAACCCGCTCTTTCCCCCTGGTCTACAGAGGTCGGAATTTTCTTGGTGGCTGTCTCAAAAACTATATTTGCATCACCATTTCCTTATACGTAAGCGACTGATTACTCAGACTATCGATAGATATAACCCTCCCCCGGAGGAATTATTTAGGGTCTCCCAGGTTTTCTCTTTTTGACACTCCTTAACCTCCACTTCTGGAGCTGTGGACAATTCCTTTTTTGAATCCATGGCCCTCTATTCTCCATTACGAACTGGAGCCCTCTCCCTTATATACTCAGTCCTTAACCACCCACCTACAGACAATAAGTTATTGTTTATGTCCCAATGGGAAAAGGATCTACAAATTTCTTTGACACTCCCACAATGGCAAGAATGCTGTGTGCAATTAAGTAAGGGCAGTTGGCAAACTTCCCTAACGGAAACGGCCCTTAAGATATTGCATAGGACATATTATGTACCCTCCAGGTTACACGCTATATATCCCTAGGTCTCTCCTCTTTGCTTTAGAGGTTGTCCAGCAACTGGTGATATGTTACACACCTGGTGGACCTGTCCGTATGTTTCTGTTTTTTGGCATCAAATCAGAGATCTGATACTCTCTATTTTACGGTTCTCCTGCCCATTAGACCCAGCTGTTTATTTATCGGGCCATAAACCTCAAGGTCTACCTTATGACAAGTTTAGATTACTTCAATTTATCCTTTTGGCGGCAAGAATTCATGTTGCATCCAAATGGAAAACCTCGGTGCTATCCCCCACTGCAGTTATAACTAAGATTAATGATATTATGTTATCTGAACGATTCAATGCGATTAGAGGGGATGAAATGCTGCATTTTGACAAGGTGTGGGGCCCTTGGATTAGCTCCTCGTATGGGACGGATGTCTCTTACTATCTTTCTTTGTAAGCCTGTTTAGTTTTTCCTGACCCATTTGCACTGCGCTTTTTTCCTCCGTTTGTAATGCATTGACCATG
The DNA here is from genome assembly GCF_029499605.1 of Hyla sarda. NCBI lineage: Eukaryota > Metazoa > Chordata > Amphibia > Anura > Hylidae > Hyla > Hyla sarda. Next base: position 230,314,498 of record NC_079192.1, read on the forward strand.
CTTTGTATTTTATTGCTGTTAGTACAATGTTCTGATGCTGGACGGTTGTTACTGAATATATTACCTGCTCCGTATACTTCCTGAATTTTCCCATTGTTTATCGCTCCATATTTCCTCCCCTCCCTCCCCGCCCCTTTTCCCCTTAGAGCTTTTTCTTTTTATTGCTCTTACTTGGGCCTTGGCCCTTATATTCATTGTTGTATTTCCAATGTATTTGTTGCATACGTGCTGTGCATTCTATGTTTGAGTTTTAATAAACTTACTCTGTTTGATACTAAAAAATCTTTACCCTTCCAGTACTTTTTAGCAGCTGTATGCTACAGAGAAAATTATTTTCTTTTTGTATTTCTTTTTTGTCTTGTGCACAGTGCTCTCTGCTGACATCTGATGCCCTTTCAGGAATTGTACAGAGCAGAAGAAAATCCCCATTGCAAACCTTTGCTGCTCTGGACAGTTCCTAACACAGACAGATGTGTCAGCAGAGAGCACTGTGGTCAAGGCAAAAAATAAATTAAAAAAGAAAAGAATTTTCTCTGTAGCATACAGCTGCTAAAAATTACTGGAAGGGTAAAGATGTTTTAATAGAAGTCATTTACAATTCTGTTTAACTACACCAGTTGATTTAAAAAAAAAAAAAATTCCACCAGAGTACCCCTTTAACAGGTGCAAAATAGTACACTACTTAGATGTAGGTATGTGGAATGCACTTATGAGGGCATAAAAATGTGCTACAGTACGCTTAAAATATGTATTTCTGCACAACACCAGCAGTTCACAACAGTGCTAGAAAAACATATTGGGGTAAAACACCAGCCAGTAATTACTTTTGCCTGGACTTTTACAGTATCTAGACCCTTGACGGATTAACAGGTACAAAATAGTACACTACTTAGATGTAGGTATGTGGTATGCACTTATGAGGACAGAAAAATGCGCTACAGTACGCTTAAAAAACGTATTTTTGCACAACATCAGCAGTACACAACAGTGCTGCAGCACAGAAAAGCTGTGTACTAAACCCAAAATTGCACTCTGTCAAAGACTATTAGGAATGGACTGTTGGGTATTGTACCGTCTACAGACCAATATAACCAGCAGATGATTTGTTATGGAGCAAAGACACAGAATTGCGCTTAAAAATTATTCCTGCCTCCTCTGCTAAGGTTTATGAAGTTGAAGCAGCTTGTTGAAATGTATGAGGCAACACACAGCTTTCTGCCCCTCTCTGTAATACAATGCTGTAGAAAGTGACTGGGAGGTTAATGGCGGCACTGCTCTCTGTCCATTATAACGCTGATGTGACCAGGAGGGGAAATGCTGCTGGAAAAAGCTTTTCTGTGTAACACACACACACTGGCTGTCCATCCTATCTCTATTCAGTGTAATGAATGAAGTGACTAGCCGGAATATGGCTGCCGATTATATAGGGCTGTGACATCACAGGGGTGACTGGCTGCTGATAGGCTGCATCCTGCAGGTGATTCAGGGTTATCCCACCTACTGTTGTTCCCGCCTTCCCAGAGTTCCTTGTCCTATGTCCTAACATGTGTATCCATCATTTTAGATGCCCTGGAGCCTGGACCACACTAAATGGAGTTTAATGAAGAGATTTGCGTGATATAATCACGTCGATATTCGCATTCGATGCAAATTGAATTTTTCATGAAATTCATAACGAATTCGGATTTGTCAAATTCGATTCGCTCATCTCTAGTTCTGACATAAACACAAAAAAACCCACATGTGACCCCATTTTGGAAACTTCACACTCACAGAACATAGCAAGGGATATAGTGAGCCTTAATACCCCACAGGTGTTTGACAAATTTTCGTTAAAGTTGGACAATAAAGTTGGAAATTAAAGAATTTGTATTATTGCACTAAAATGCTGGTGTTATCCCAATTTTTCATTTTCACAAGGAGTAATAGGAAAAAAGCCCCCCAAAATTTGTAACACCATTTCTTCTGGGTATATAAATACCCCATGCTTGGATGTAGAGTGATCTGCACACTACAGGGCTCAGAAGAGAAGGAGCGCCATTGGGCTTTTGGAGAGAGAATGTGTCTTGAATTGTAGGCCATATGTGTTTACAAATCCCCACATGTGACCCCATTTTGGAAACTACACCCCTCAAGGAATGTAACAAGGGGGTAGTGAGTATTTACACCCCACAGTCGTCTGACAAATTTTTGAACAATGGTCCGTGAAAATGAAAAATGTAATTTTTCATTTGCACAGCCCACTGTTCCAATGATCTGTGAAATGCCATTGAGGTGTAAAAGCATGTAAACAATGCTTTTGCACCCCTTATTAAATTCTGTGAGGGGTGTAGTTTCCAAAATGGGGTCACATGTGGGGGGGGGCATGTTCTGGCACCTTGGGGGCTTTGTAAATGCACATGTCCCCTGACTTCCATTCCAAACAAATTCTCTCTCCAAAATTCTCTTCTGAGCAGTGTAGTTCTTCCGCAGAACACTTTACATCCACATATGGGGTATTTCCATACTCAGAAGAAATGGGGTTAAACATTTTGGTTTTTTCTCCCATTACCCCTTGTAAAAATGGAACATTTGGGGTAACACCCGCATTTTAGTAAAAAAAAAACTTTAGCGGACATTTGTCAAACACGTGTGGGGTGTAAAGGCTCACTGTACCCATTGTTACGTTCCTTGAGGGGTGTTCTTTCCCAAATAGTTTGCCATGTTGGGCTTTTTCTTTTTTTTTTGCTATTCTGGCACCGTAGGAGCTTCCTAAATGAAATATGCCCCCCAACAACCATTTCAGCAAAATTCACTCTCCAAAATCCCATTGTCGCTACTTCGCTTCTGAGCCCTCTAGTGCACCCACCGAGCACTTTACATTCACATATGAGGTATTTCCTTACTCCAGAGAAATTGGGTTACACATTTTGTTGGCTCTTTTTTTCCTTTTACCTCTTGTAAAAATTAAAAAACTGGGTCTACAAGAACATGTTAGTGTAAAAAATTAAGATTTTGAATTTTCTCCTTTACTTTGCTGCTATTCCTGTGAAACACCTAAAGAATAAAAAAAATCTGAATGTCATTTTGAATACTTTGAGGGGTGCAGTTTTAATAATGGGGTCACTTATGGGGTATTTCAAATCCACTTCAAAAACTGAACTGATCCCTGAAAAATTCTGATTTTGAAAATGTTGTGAAAAATTTGAAAATTGCTACTGAACTTTGAACCCCTCTGATGTCTTTCAAAAGTAAAAACATGTCAACTTTATGATGCAAACATAAAGTAGACATATTGTATATGTGAATCAATATATAATTTATTTTGTATGTCTATTTTCCTTAAAAGCAGAGAGCTCCAAAGTTAGAAAAATGCTACATTTTTAAATTTATCATGAAATTTGGGAATTTTCACCAACAAATGATGCAAGTATAGATGAAAATGTACCACTATCTTAAAGTAGAATATGTCACGAAAATACTAACTCGGAAGTAAAAGCATCCCAGAGTTATTAATGCTTAAAGTGACATTGGTCAGATGTGCAAAAAATGCTCTGGTCCTTAAAGGGGTTATCCATGAAAAAACTTTTATATACATATATATATATATATATATATATATATATATATATATATATATATATATATTATTTATTAACTGGCTCCAGAAAGTTAAACAGATTTGTAAATTACTTCTATTAAAAAATCTTAATCATTTCAGTACTTATGAGCTGCTGAAGTTGAGTTGTTCTTTTCTGTCTAAGTGCTCTCTGATGACACCTGTCAAGGGAACTGTCCAGAGTAGAAGCAAATTCCCATAGCAAACCTCTTCTACTCTGTGCAGTTCCCGAGACAAGCAGAGATGTCAGCAGAGAGCACTGTTGCTAGACAGAAAAGAACAACTCAACTTCAGCAGCTGATAATTGTTGGAAGGATTAAGATTTTTTAATAGAAGTCATTTACAAATCTGTTTAACTTTCTGAAGCCAGTTGATATATATATATATATATATATATATATATATATATATATATATATATATGTATATTAAAAAAAAATATTTTCCTGGAAAACACCTTTAAGGTGAGAATGGGCTTTGTCCTTAAGGGGTTGATATGAATATACTTGGCCAAAATAATAAATTGAACTTAAAAGAAATTAATTAAATTTCAACTGAAGCTAAATTACATTACAAATGAAAACATTATATTGACATTCCCATACTGTATAAATGTGTGAAATTATGCAAAAAATCTGTTATATTTATATTATAGTTCCAGATTCATAAAAAACCTTAAAAACACTCCCTATGTGATTCTATGTTGGCATTAGTTCTATTTACAATTCACTATTTTCTTTCACTTTTTGGTATCATTCAATGCTGTTTTATTAAAAATAAAAATAAAAGTTTATTACTGAAGCTTAAAACTTTATTTTTCTGAAGTCGGAAGAAAAAAGCTATAAGAAAATACTCATGCTAATACTCGCTGTACTATGCAAATGCTTTGAGTGTTGACTGAATTCCATTTTAAAGAATTTTTCTGGGGCAATTTAATACATTGCATAAATAGGTTAGTTTAAAATAAATAGCTCTGAGGCAATATTTGCTATAGTTGTTTTTAATTATTTCCTGAGCCAACAGATGAAATACAAATCAATCGTTGAAATGTCTTGGGAAAAAATATATATAGAAAGATAAACAGGTCTTAAAAACAAATATGAAATGCAAATGAGAATCTTCGTGCATTAAATGATGGCATGCTATTAAGGTGTATTTATTACATTTGGATTTCAATGCCGTGTATAACTTAGCATTGGAAAATGATGACAAAATTTTACATTTCTACCATATTTAACAGAAGTAACAAAGGTTACAGTGTCCATATTTCACACTGCATATATATATACATAGAGATAGTAATAAAAATGCTACAATAGTCAGTTACTGACAAAATATCCACTGGGGTTCTCACCAATTAAGAAAAACTGACTACTGATCTCTCTAGTTATACACACACCCCAGGATATCACACTTGGGCTCGAGAGTCATTCCTTACAATAAATGCATACAATTATGCTGAGCTCCCAAAGATATTTCTCTTTTTTGTTCTAACAACACAAACATAATAGAGGGCACAAATGGTATTCCTGGCTGATTTGTCTGCAAAATTTTCAACCATGATATCACATTCAACATTTATTTCAATTGAACATTACAGATATAAAGCATCTTAAAAAGGAAATGCTACTACTACTGTGGTAGCTCATAATCAGGGCATTTCATTAAGTTGTTTTTCTGTTTGTTTGTTAATTTTGTTACAATAGAAAGAGTAGAAATTAGACAAGTTTTTCCCCAAGATCTTGGGGTCTTGGCATTCATGCAGATTCTATAGAAGGGGCGCTTTAGCCCATATTGGCAAAAAAAAAAGGTAAAGTTGACATTGATAAAAATATGTAAGAACATGCAGTGCGTTATAGCCTGGTTTGGAATACGTCAAGTGATCCTTACTATATACAGTGCTCACTTCCAAATCCAATACAAGCATTTTAACAAAGGTCTTCCAAGCTATTTTCACTTTCTTGTTGTCTTTACTAAAATCATTGAGATTATGTACAGACAATTTTTGGGACATATTTTATAGCTCATAAAGACTTCTGTCAGAAAATGTTGAAAACTTTTAGGGTCACAAAGGGTATATTTTTGGAGACATTTACCGCTCAAAATACATTCAAAAATATGTGTCAAAATATTACCAAAATATTGACACATTTTGGCATGTACCCGTCTGAAAAAAGTGCCTTACAGCAAATAAGAAATAAATAAATCAACATATTTGGTAACCTCGTGTGTGGAAATATCCAAACTGTTAAAATATAATGTTAATGATCCTGTATGTTAAACCACGTAAAAATAAAAATTAAATACCAAAGTCCAAAATTGCTGACATTTGGTCAAATCCCAAATCACATAAAAAAAAAGAATAAAATTTAATCAGTCACATATACACAAAAGTAGTGCCGATAAAAATTCAGATCAAGGCATGGAACATGAGCCTTCATAGAGCCGCGTATACTGGAAAATGAGTAAGTTGTAGAGGTCAAAATAGGGCTTTATCATTCAAAATAATAGGGCTTTTTTTTTTAAAGCAGCACAGTAACAGAAAAGCATGCAAACGTGTCAGTTTCCCCGTAATGTGCACATCGTAAAAAAAAAAAAAATTAGCAAAATCACATTTTGTTTTCAATTTTCCACTATAAGTAGTATTTTTAATTTTTTTTGGCTGTGTTATATAGTCTATGGTAAAATGAAAGGTGTCATTACAAAGTACAATTGGTTGAGCAAAAAACAAGCCCTCATATGGCTCTGTGGATGGAAAGAGGTGTACTTACTACTTTCCTTTCCTCTGCTTCAAATATCCCTGTATAGATGGTGTGTTACAATGCCTGATAAAGTAATGCAAAAGTTTTTTTTTTTTCAAGGCTGGTCATTTTCTTCCCCTCACCTTAGGATATCTCAAGCCGGGTAAAAGTAAAAAAAAATAATAATAATCTTCTTTCTTTGTTTCCCTCATAATGACTTCTCAAGTATTCTTCTAGCATATTAACCCCCATATAACTTCCACAAAATGCTGCTTTCTTTTTGTTTGTAAACAATCTTACCTAAAGATAAAGACCTAATGTAATAGTATTCTTTTTTATACGGTAACCACATATTATGCAACATTTTACAATACAGGTAAAAATAAAAACAGACATTGAATTATTAGAACTTGTTTTTAATTAAAAAAAGGGAGAGCCCTGTAGACAGGATAATTTAAAGGGTACCTCTCATCAAATAAACTTTTAATATATTTTAGATTAATGAATGTTGAATAACTTTCCAATAGCATGTTAATGAAAATTATGCTTCTTTCTATTGTATTTTTCCCGATCAGTCCTGTCAGCAAGCATTTCTGACTCATGCTGGAGTCCTAAACACTCAGAGCAGCCAGCCTGCTTTGTTCACAGCCAAACAGGCTGTGAACAAAGCAGGCTGGCAGCTCTGAGTGTTCTCCTTTGTGAACAAAGCAGACTGGCAGCTCGTAGTGTTTAGGACTCCAGCATGAGTCTGAAATGCTTGCTGCCAGGACTGGTAGGGAGACCCCTAGTGGTCATTTCTTTAAAGTGGAAAATTAAATAGAAAGAAGCATATTTTTTAATAACATGCAATTGTAAAGTTATTCTGCATACATTAATCAATAATTTATCAAAAGTTTTTTTGATGAGAGGTACCCTTTAAAACTTGGAACGTTACAAGCCAGTTTTACTATATGCATTGTTGCTTTCCTCACCTCCATCAGGTCCATGCATCCAGTTTGTGATGAGCAATACATACCACACCCACCTTACGGGTCTCAGAGGAAACACGGAACGGATGTTAATCACTGAATCCCACTTCTTAAAAGTCCAATTTATATGTCTATGCTATTTTATTTTTTGTTTTTTTAATAGGCGATCTTTATATATATTTTTTTGCAGCTTTGTTGCAATATTTATTATGTTGCAAGTGAACTATAATGTTGAGGTTCGTGTTAATATAAAAGCATCAAGCACTGTTATTTAAAGTTTTCCTGCCACTGCTCTTTCTGTCTTACATTAGAAGATTAATCCTACTGTATAGTAAGTCTATAGAGCCCATCCTCTGTAGCAAGACGGGAAGAGCAGTGAGCAAAGGAACAAAAAGCTCAGCTACATGCTTCTCCTGGATTTTCTAACAATTATTGGGTGTCTGAAGACCAAGACTGCGGCCAATCAAAACTTTTGACATAACTTTGTAACATGGCAAAAGCTTTTTTTATATGACAGGAACACTTTAGAATATTTACTTTATATATTCTGGTCTATTTATTGTAAGTCCGGCTGCTGATTTACTGTAGAACCTCCACGTGGATTATTACCATCAACTAGAACCAGAGCCTGGGATACAACCATAGAAGGAAGCCCTTCTTCTCAAACAGAGCCTAAAGCATGGTGAGCTGAACTACAGTGTTGTAAGATAATATCATTGTATTATGATTTGATGGTGATTGCTTGAAGTAAATATTTGTTTTTGGATACATAGCCCAATGAGCATAAACTTGATAAAAATGTATTTGCATATTCATTATTCCAAACTATAATTGCATTGGATGCAGGTTAGATGCCTAGAACCCTCTGTGATTGATGTTCATTGGAACATGGTCAGCTATTGTTGGTGTGGAGGTTGAGTGACTTACACAACAAACATTTTCACGCACCAGACTAAGCCTAGTTTCATATTAAATCTTATATGTGTTTGAGGAGGGCTTTTTATTTTTGTATTGGTTCTTTAACCGAACCGGTTGCCATCTAAGGACGAGTCGGCTCATCCTGAGATGGCAACCGTTGTATGGCACAGGCTCCTGACTCAAGCCCGCACTTACCAGCTGGCTCCCAGCTGATTCCTGTAGCCTGGGGGCCAGCATTAATAGCTGACATGCAGTGATTGCCGCGGCTGGCTATTAACCCTTTAGATCGCCCCTGTCAAAGTTGACAGCCGTGTCTAAAGGGACATTTAAACCATGCCTGGTGGTCTAGTGGGGTGGATGGCCCCCCGCGGTGCGATTGTGGGGGGAGGTGTACTGCAGAAGTAGCCGGAGGGCTTACCTCACATCATGTGCTGGCTGCTGCGCTGTGAATGATAAAGCCTGGCAGGACTATTTTGCTAAATAGTGAAATTATAAGTCTCAGCACTTCCTCTATTGCCTTGCTGGATCTTTGTGCCATCATTGCCTTAGAGAAAGCATTCAGTTGTGTCTTGCCTTGCTGTGTATCTGACCCCATTGCTACGTATTCTGACCTTGCTCCTGTGCCGCCTGCCTTCTGACCTCTTGCTACGTTACCTGACCTTGCTAAAGTGCTGCCAGCCCTGACCTCCTGCCTTTCCTGACTACGAGTTGTCTCATCCTTCCTGTGTCATGTTTCACCTCGGCAGCCTGTGTGGAGGAGTCGGATCAGGGGTAGCGACCTGGGTGCTGCCTTCTGCAGCAAGTCCATCCCGCTTTGCGCTGATGAATACCTTAGACTCCACTCCCTGGTATGGCCCACGCATCATCCACACAGGTCCAGCGGATCCACCTCCAGCTGTTACAGTAAGATCCAACCATGGATCCTGCCAAGGTGCCTCTGCCTAGTGTAGCAGATCTCTCCACAGTTGTGGCTCTGCAATCACAACAGTAAGCGCAACAGGCTTCGCAACTGAACCAGTTGTCCACCATGATGGAGCAGCTCCTCACCATACAGCAGCAACAGCGGCATCAGCAACTCGCTCCTGAGATTCCTTTGGGTTCCGCACCTTCCATGGTATCCCTTGGTCCCAAACTTTGTTTGTCTTTGCCCTCCAAGCATGAAGGGGACCCTAAATTGTGCAGAGGTTTTTTCACCCAGTGCGCCATGCACGTGGAACTCATGGCCAATCATTTTCCTTCTGTATGTGGTAAAGTGGCCTTCGTGGTCAGCCTTCACTGGCCTGGGCTACTCCTCTCTGGGACAAAGGAGATCCTGTGACGTCCAACCTGCAAGCCTTCTTTTCTGAATTTCACAGTGTCTTCAAGGAGCCAGCAAGGGTATCTTTGGCTGAATTGGCACTCCTGAATCTCCAACAAGTGGACTCCTCTGTAGGATACTATGCCATCCAATTCTGTACCCCTGCTTCTGAGTTGGATTGGCTACTCGCATTGATGTTCGTTTTGCCAAGAGGCAGGGAGAACTCTGCCAGGAATGTGAACCTGCTCCTTCTCATTGTTTTCCTCATTTGGCTCCGGTGTTCCAGCTGTCGCCTCTGCCTACTTCGTTGCCTTCTGCCGAAAAGCCTATGCAGGTTGACCGTGCTCACCTGACCCCTCAAGAGAGGTCATGCCGACGAGAAGAGAATCTGTGCCTGTACTGTGCCAGTCCGGAGCATTTTCACAATAACTGCCCTCTTCGGCCTCAGCATCCGGGAAATGCATGCACCTAAGGCACGTGGGAGAGGAGTCTCTAGGTGTGAATACTCCCTCTCCTCGCTTGAACATACCGGTCCAGCTCTTCGCCTCCTCTGGGTCTTCATTCCTTGCTTTAGGTTTTGTGGACTCTGGTTCTGTACGGAACTTTATTGATGCCTCTCTGGTTCGTAAATATCATCTCCCGGTGACTCAGCTCGTCAAGCCTCTTCACATCACCACAATCAATGGGGAGTGTCTAAATTCTGTGGTGAAATATCTCACTGAACCACTTAAGATGCAAGTGGGTGTTAGGCACAAAGAGTGGATAAAGCTCTATGTGCTTCCTCACTGTTTTTCTCCGGTAGTACTCGGCCTGCCTTAGCTGCAACATCACACCAGGGTGCTCTATTGGCATTCTGGAGAGGTCTCACGCTGGCGACAGGATTGTTTGAACCACTGTCTGCCGTCACTGCAATTGGAACATCCTGTTTCTCTTCCGTCATTTCCGGGTCTTCCTCCTCTGTACCAAGACTTCGCAGATGTCTTTTGCGAGAAGCAAGCGGAGAGTCTTCCTCCTCATTGACTCTACAATTGTCCTATAGATCTTCTCCTGGGCACTTCCCCCCCTTGGGGAAGAATTTACCCTTTGTTGGCTCCTGAGATGTGGGCCATGTCCGAGTACATCTGTGAGAACCTTCAGAAGGGCTTCATTCATAAATCCTCCTCTCCAGCTCGGGACGGTTTCTTCTTTGTGGAGAAAAAAGATGGGTCTCTTCGTCCTTGCATAGATTACAGGGGACTGAATAAGATCAATATTAAGAACCCGTACCCCGTCCTGCTGATCTCAGAACTATTTGACCGTCTATGGGGGTGGACCAAGATTTTTACCAAGCTGGACTTGCGAGGGGCATACAACCTCATCAGAATCCGGAAAAGATGACTTTTAATACTCGTGATGGGCGTTAGGAGTACCTTTTGATGCCTTTTGGCCTCTGTAACACCCCAGCTGTTTTTCAGGAATTTGTTAACAATATCTTTCAGGACCTCCTTTACACTTGCGTTGTGGTGTACTTGGATGACGTCTTGATCTTCTCGCCCAACTTAGAGGTTCATCGCACTCATTTGCGACAGGTCCTGTGACGCCTTCGGAGCAACCGCCTCTATGCCAAGTTTGAGAAATGCCTCTTCGAGAAGACCAGCCTGCAGTTCCTCGGCTATATTTTCTCCAACCAAGGTCTCTGGATGGACCCAGACAAGCTGTCTTCGGTTCTAAACTGGCCACGACCTTTGGGCCTGCAGTCTACACAACGCTTCCTTGGCTTTGCCAACTACTATCAGCAGTTCATTCCGCACTTCTCAACCCTGGTAGCTCCGATTGTAGCACTTACCAAGAAGGGTGCTAACCCCAAGTCCTGGCCATCTGCAGTGGAAGAAGCATTTTCTCAGTTGAAGTCTGCATTTTCCACCGCACCCATCCTGATGAGACCTGACCCTGACAAACCCTTCTTCCTCGAGGTGGATGCCTCTTCTGTAGGGGCCGGAGCTGTCTTAAACCAGAAATCCTCCAAGGGCTCATCGGAGATCGAGAGCTCTTGGCTGTAAAGCTCGCCCTGGAAGAATGGCGTCACCTGTTAGAAGGGTCAGATCACCTGTCAATATCTAAATGGACCATAAAAATCTTCTCTATTTACAGTCCACACAACGTCTGAACCCCCAGCAGGCCAGGTGGTCACCTTTCTTTTCCCGGTTTAATTTTCTCATTCATTTTCGACCGGCGCACAAGAACGTCAGCGCCGATGCTCTCTCCAGTGCCTCCAATGTGGTGGGCCAGGATTCTAAGCCTCGTCATATTGTGTCTCCTGATTGACGTATTTTGGCAGCTCCGATCATTTTTCAGCAAGTTCCCCCAGAAAAGACTTTTGTACCCACTCGCCTCAGAACTGGTGTTGAACTGTGGACTCTCCTCTTTTCTTGCTGGGCACCCAGGAATACGACTATTTTGCTCATCTCCCGTCATGACTGGTGGCCAAATCTGGAGCGTGATGTTGCTGACTTTGTCCGTTCCTGCGCTATCTGTGCCAGTGACAAAACACCTCGTAACAAACCAGCGGGTCTTTTACCGCCTCTGCCCATCCCTGAGTGTCCTTGGACCCACATAGCCATGAACTTCATCACTGATCTGCCGTCCTCCTCCAATTGCACAGTAATTTGGGTGGTTGTCGATCGTTTCTCTGAGTTGGCTCATTTTATTCCACTGCATGGACTTCCCTCAGCTCCTCAGTTGGCGGATCAATTCTTCCAACATATTTTCTGCCTGCATGGTTTACCTTCCCACATAATCTCTGACAGGGTGGTTCAGTTCATCTCCAAATGAACTGTTCTCGCCTCAAGATCAGATTGGACTTTTCATCAACATATCACCCGCAAAAAAAGGCCAGGTAGAGCGGGTGAACCAAATTCTTGGTGAGTATCTTCGCCATTTGGTTTCTGCCCAGCAGGACAACTGGTTCAATCTGTTACCACGAGCGGAGTTCTCCTACAACCATCGAGAGTCCAAGTCTACAAGAACCTCTCATTTCTTTATTGTCTATGGTCGTCTCCCTCGTCGTCCTCTTCCTCTACCTGCCTCTCCTTGAGTACCAGTATTTGATGTTCTGGTTCGGGACTTTCAAACCATTTGGCAGGAAACTCGGCGCTCTTTGGATCTCGCCTCCTCCCGTATGAAGTCCCAGGCTGACAAGAAAAGGAGGTCAGCACCATTTTTTTCTTCCGGGACAAGGTTTGGCTATCTACAAAATATGTTCGTCTGAAGCAACCCTCTTACAAACTGGGTCCGCGGTTCTTGGGTTCTTTTTAAAGGTTTGCGCCAAATTAACCCAGCTTCTTACAAGCTCCATCTGCCTCCTTCCCTTTGCATTCCAAACTCCTTCCATGTCTCCCTCCTAAAAGCGTTGGTCCTCAACCAGTTCTCCCTGAAGAATGTCATTTCTACTCCTGTAACCGGTGCTTCTGACGCTTTTGAAGTGAAGGAAATCCTGGCCACCAAGACCGTTAGAGGAAGATGCTTTTTCTTGGTTGATTGGAAGGGTTTTGGGCCTGAGGAAAGATCCTGGGAGCCGGAAGAAAACATCTTAGCTCGGGATCTGGTTCTCAGATTTTTGCGGCCTAAAAAGAGGGGGAGGCCTAAGGGGGGGTACTGTTAGGGGTTACGCTGTGGCCAGACATTTTGGCCACGAGCGCACCCCTGTTCTGTCCCACGTTGCCGGCGGCGCTGATGTCTGCATTTCGGGATGCGGTCGCAGGCATCTGCTGGCCCGTAATCTACCTTTCCACGCTCCTGCTTCCTCTGTTGGCTGGCGCACACGTGGCCGCTTCCTAGGGTGCACGATGGCTCTCAGAAATTTAAAGGGACAGTACGCCCTTAATTGTTTTTTGCTAAATAGGGAAAATATAAGTGTCAGCACTTCCTCTATTGCCTTGTCGGATCTTTGTGCCATCATTGCCTTAGAGAAAGCGTTCAGTTGTGTCTTGCCTTGCCGTGTATCTGACCCCATTGCTAAGTATCCTGACCTTGCTCCTGTGCCGCCTGCATTCTGACCTCTTGCTACGTGACCTGACCTTGCTACAGTGCCACCAGCACTGACCTCCTGCCTTTCCTGACTTTGAGTTGTCTCATCCTTCCTGCACCACATTTCACCTCGGCAGCCTGTGTGGACAAGTCATATCAGAGGTAGCGACCTGGTTGCTGCCTGATGCAGCAAGTCCATCCCACTTTGCGGCGGGCTATGGTGAATACCAGCGGCACCTTAGACTCTGCTCCCTGGTATTGCCCACGCCATCATCCACACAGGTCCAGCGGACCCACTTCTCCACCTCCAGCCGTTACATTAATAATGAATTAATAATAGTATTAATAAATTAATTAATAATGAATTCATTAATATATTATATCATAAATTAATGTAAATAATGTTTTTTTAAATAGGTAATAATGAAATAATAATAAGGTTACAATAGGGTAATAATCAATCAATTAATAGATAGCTCATAGGGAAATACTTTAAATGATAGAAGCATAACACATACAATGAAGATTAGGATAAAGCATATACAGACAGGCTAAAGCCAATATGAAGTGTAAGGATACTGTAGACAGGTATAGATATGAACCGCTTCACGAGGGGGCGCTATGCGACCTCTGACTATGCGAGTCTGTCAGGCAGGAGACGCAATGCTACAAAGACGTGGAAGACCAGCTGACTGACCAAGCGGCGTGTGAGGGAAGAAAGAGCACACAGCTGTAATACCAGTGCTATTCAGTGCTATGACGGCTGCTAAAAAGTGTGACAGGACTCAGAGGTAAGGGAAAGAGCAGAGTGAGGAGAAGATAAATATAGAATAATCTGCCCAGCAACAGGGAGGAGGGGAACATCGAGTTGGATAAACTGGGAGAAAAATTATTAAGTGTGAATGAATGAGGAAACACAAGCCTATAAAAAAAGGAGCCAGGGAAAGCTGGGTACCAAGAAAACATCCCTAAAATGAAAGAAGGACAGGCTGGGCAAAGTTTTTAATAATGAAAATAAGGGTTATGGTGATAATTGACAAGAAATTAATATTATATCACAATCTATATAGCATACAAATGAGAGCAATACTTATCTACTGCGGTAGCAGCAAGAAAGAAGGAAGTCACATGATTACAGAGACCCTTTATTACATAGGATGTCATGCTATTGGCTGTTGATTACATGTTAATTTGCATAATTTAAGTAATCTTTTTCTTTCTGTAAAATATTTTCATTGCTTGCTGATGGGAGTAAACAGAAAGAGTTAAAGCGTACCTGTCATAGTGCAAAAAAAAAAAAAAAAAAAAAAAGATGTTAAAAAATGTTACTCAGGACCCAATCCTCATCATGTGCATATAATTGTTATGTGTCTCAGACCTATATATCCAGAGATATAAGCATTTATCTGCTGGTGAGTTACTTTTTCATTGTGCAGGATGGAGGGGGCGTGTCAGTCTGTCTCCATCACAGGAGCAAGCCTGGGCAGTCAGCCAATCAGTACTCTCTACTCTCAAACCCTTTCCTCTATGGTTTTATGCTGTGTCATTTGTCAGAGGAAGATACTTGGAGCTTGCCTGCAGCAATCAGAAGACATTATGGTGAATTCATCACAAGATAAAATGTATAAATATAAGAATAGATCTTTATAAAATTAGTGCAAGGATTTTTTAGATAAAAGTACAGCATTTTTATGAATACATGTTCTATCTGTTTTATCTTCTCCTAGTAAAGCTGGATGCTAATCAGCATAGCTGTCACTATGTGTGTCATTGATCTTTCACAGACTCCTTAATGTCTTATCAACTTCTTTGTCATTCAGGAGTCCGAGAAAGCTTTGACTATTTCAGCATGCTGGGAGTTGTAGTTTAGTAACAACTGAAGCTGCAATGTTTGTAAATAACTGTGTTAGAGCAGTGTTGCCTTCAGCTGTTGTAAAACTACAGCTTCCAGCATGTCCACACATCCTTTATCTGTAGTTTTGCATACACGCAATAGAAATCTCCTATACTGGATACCGGTATGCTTTACGGCCGGTATCTAGTATGCTGTAAAATCTAGACTAGTCTTTCTGGCTAATATACAGGCGACCTCTAGTGGCGGCTATTTTGAGCTTGAATTTCAGGTGAAAATTTTTATTTTTTTAACAGGTGTTTATTGTGAAATGTCATATTATAATGAGTCCTGCAATATATGAAAAGTTTTTAACAATGACAGTGCCTCTTTAAAGGGGTATTCCAGGCCAAAACTTTTTTTTATATATCAAATGGCTCCGGAAAGTTAAACAGATTTTTAAATTACTTCTATTAAAAAATCTTAATCCTTCCAATAGTTATTAGCTTCTTAAGTTGAGTTGTTGTTTTCTGTCTAACTGCTCTCTGATGACTCACGTCCAGGGAGCTGTGCAGCTCCTATGGGGATATTCTCCCATCATGCACAGCTACCGGGACGTGACATCATCATTGAGCAGTTAGACAGAAAACTTCAGAAGCTAATAACTATTGGAAGGATTAAGATTTTTTAATAGAAGTAATTTACAAATCTGTTTAACTTTCTGGAGCCAGTTGATATATATAAAAAAATGTTTTGCCTGGAATACCCCTTTAAGCATAATGGAGTCTCCTGTCCAATAGTTTCTTATATTTATATAAATATTTACTTTGGATGTCATTTTGCTTGGTACTTAGCTACCACATGTGGCATATTATTTTGCTACTGACTTACATAATGGTACCAAACTAATCATCATTCCCATATGAAAACAGATCTAAACAGATAAATATGAGAACAATTTATCTATTTACCAGAATTGTGCTCCGTAAGGATACATTAACACGTACGAAGATTTGTTGCACAGGATTTGATGCGCAGGATTTTCTACTACAGATTTCAATGTATACTGAATGACTGATAACATCTTCTAATCTACAGTTACAAATTCCTTGCATCAAATCTGCGCACGTGTGAGCGTACCCTAAAACTGCATAGTAGCAATGCTAACTGCTTCCCTAAAAAAAAACTCCACTAACAAATTATGAATACTAAAATCTTCTCCTGTAAGTGTCCTAAAATGTATAGTAAGTATTATGTCAGAGAATGCTAAACATTAACAGAAAAACTACTACATGAAATCAAATACTCTGCTTGCAAAAAATATGTTTGTAAATTGTCATGTATTGTCAGTATAATATTTCATCTGTTAGTACGACAGTGAACATGGCATCCAAAGCAACTGGCAGTAACCTTTTAGCAGTTTCTCACCAGACGCTTGGCAGCATACTTTGGCACAATACCAATGCTGACAATTACCAACTGGTTAATAAATAAACCAAGATATGGAAGAAAGCTCCTGAAATGCCCATATTGACAATGACACTGTGATACAACATTTTGCTAAATTGAGTTTTACAGTATGTCTAAAATAACTATCACAGTGCAATACCATATTTAATTATACTACATTTTTATCATTGCAACAAATAATAACATTGGGGCCAAACTATGGAGGCGACTAGGATTCACAATGCCATTCTGTGTGCTTAAACCTAAAAGACAACAAAATCCTAGGCAAATGTATTGGCCCTTATAAATCATCATGTTTCAATTTTCTGGAAAAAAAAAAAAGTCTAAGAAATATTAATGGCATATTTTGCCCGATATGAAGACAATAGTGAAGTGTTTTCAGGATTGTAATTGATTTTCCTATTTAGATAATAAAGGAGGAATGCACAACACATGTTTACCTTTGACCAACTGTGCATTTCCTTGTAATGAAATTACTGTGCTGGCCATCACAATGATGTATCCATAATGAGGACTAATGTCATAATTGAATACAATAAATGTGGAAATATTACTTCAACTTTTCTTTAAAGGAAGACATTTTGAAAAGAAAAAAAAAAAAAGTCGGAGCGGAATCATACCTAATTGTAGAACAACTATGCAGAGCTTCTGAAAGGAAGCAAATCTGATTAACTGTGGCAGGTCTCATGTGTTCTTCTCATAAATCTCACACCTGCTAATGCATTAGAGATGGCAGGTGTAAACATGATGAAAAAGTGCAATTTCATAATGTCATGTGAGATTAAGATAAGCAAATTAAATCTAGTCTTGTACCCAGCAAAATGAAATGCAGCCGGATACAGGGTTATACGAGAATTAATTTTCATCCAGATAATAATACATTTTTAGCACTGAGTTCAGTTGTTATTCTTCACCTCAAAATTACAATCAGCAATAAAAAGTGGTTTTGAGTTCAGAAATATGCACATACTTAATATCCAGAAAATATTGCTGTGCCATTAAAAAGGAAAATGTTAAAGATTGTAGAACACTATGCAGTTTTCCACTGAGGCCAAAAATAGTATCTTATGTTAAAGTTGTCCTTTTGGGAAAATAGAATTCACTGGTTACTACTGAGCTGCCAAAGACTGAAGATGTTTCTTACGGTCGTCTTAAGCAATATTGCTATTATTCTGCCTCGATAATATATTAGGTCAGCGTTACAAATAATAACCTTATAAAACTGATAAAATTATTTTAGTATCGGGACATCATCTTTATTTATAAAGATATATACAAATAGGGGGATATTTATCAAAACCTGTGCAGAGGAAAAGTTGCGGAGTTGCCCATAGCAACCAATCAGATCTCCTCTTTCATTTTTCACAGGCCTTTTCAAAAATGAAAGAAGAAATCTGATTGGTAGCTATGGGCAACTTAGCAACTTTTCCTCTGCACAGGTTTTGATAAATATCCCCCTATATAATGATTTAACTTAGTTTTATAGGGTGAAAGAGATAAGAGAAGTCTCAGTTTTTTCTTATACATACGCTCCATTTTTGTCATTGTTTTCAATAATTTGAATAAAAAATCTGAACATTTGAACACCAAAGGTCGAACTTGATGGATGAGTGCCAATCTGTATTTAAGTAACAATTTGCATATGTGAATTAATTGAACAATTATACTTTAAACCCTTATAAATACAGCCTTTTTGTGCCATTTTCATTTTAGCTTTCTCATCTTATGCATACCAAAATTTGCAGGTCAAGTAACACTTTGTAATGGCACCCCTTATTTTACTATATAATACAAAAAATGGACTACAACAAACAAAAAATTGTTAAAAGATGGAAAAAAGCAATTGCAATTTTTTTCCCATAAACCCCATTTTTCTGTTTTTGCACTTTCATTTTTTCCTCCTTACCTTTTAAAAATCATAACCCTTTCAATTGTGCACCTAAAAATCCATAGGAGAGCTTATTTTTTACGCCACCAATTCTACTTGACATCAGTCATTTTACCCAAAAATCTATGGCTAAACAGAAAAAAAATCATTGTGCGACAAATTTGAAGAAAAAACACCTTTTCGTAAATTTTGGGGGCTTCCGTTTCTACGCCATACATTTTTCGGTAAAAATGACACTTTATCTTTATTCTGTAGGTCCATACGATTAAAATTATACCCTACTTATATAGATTTGATTTTGTCGTACTTTTGGAAAAAATCATAACTACATGCACGAAAATGAATACATTTAAAAAAGTCCTCTTCTGACCCCTATAACTTTTTTATTTTTCCGCGAATGGGGTGTTATGAGGGCTCATTTTTTGCACCGTGATCTGAAATTTAATTTATACCATTTTTGTTTTGATCAGACTTTTTCATTACTTTTTATTCCTTTTTTATGGTATGAAAAGTGAGCAAAAATACGCTTTTTTGGACTTTAGAATATTTTTGCGCATACACCATTAACTGAGGTTTAATTTACGATATATTTTTATAGTTTGGACATTTACACACGTGGCGATAACATATATGTTTATTTTTATTATGGTTAAATATTTTTTTATATGGAATTTGGGAAAAGGGGGTTGATTAAACTTTTAAAGAAGGGTTTTTTTTTACACATTTAGTCCCCTTAGGGGACTTTTAGGAGGAATCATTTGATTCCTCATACAGATCAATAGAGATGTCGCGAATTGTTCGCCGGCGAACAGTTCCCGACGAACTTAGCATGTACGCGTTCGCATCGCCGGGCGAACATATGTGAAGTTCGATTCGCCCTCTATACTTTAACATTGCGGTAAACTTTGACCCTGTGAATCAGAGTCAGCAGACACATTACAGCCAATCAGCAGCAGTCCCTCCCTTCCAGACCCTCCTACCTCCTGCACGGACGCCATTTTACCTTCATTCGGCATGCTGCAGGCTTAGAAAGTGGAGGGACAGAGAAGCTGCTCCTGCTGTAATAGGGAAAGCGATAGCTAGGTTGCTGCTAGGTGGTGTATTCAGGGTCCACTTTACTCCTAAAGCACTAGTCTAACATCTGCTTTAAGGACAGCACCCAAAAAAGCCCTTTTTAGGGCTCAAATATCAGTTCGTGTGTCTTGCAACAGCTGGAGGCACCCTGGTTGGGAGGGTACTCCGGTATAAAACTTAATTTCCTTCAAGCAACTAACTACAGTATTAAAAGGGCTATAAGTTCAGTCCGTGTGTCTTGCAACTGCTGGAGGCACCCTGGTTGGGGACCTCTGCTTAAAAGGGGAACTCAGCTGACATCCTTTTTTGCTCATTGTCACACTAGTGCAAATCACATTTGGTGTGACAGTTGTTCAAAAAAAAACATTTTGTCTGTGAAATAAAACCAGTGTTGCCTAAAGGGGGGCTCTAACAATGTTCTGCCTAATATGGGGGAATATATGTGCTGCCTAAAGGGGGATCTAAATATGTGCTGCTTAAAGGGGGCTCTATGTGCTGCCTAAAGGGAGGTTCTAACTATGTGCTAACTAATATGGGGGAATCTATGTGCTGCCTAAAGGGGGGCTCTAACTATGTGCTGCCTAACATGGGGGAATCTATGTGCTGCCTAAAGGGAGAATCTAACTATGTGCTCCCTAAAGGGCGCTCTCTGTGCTGCCTAAAGGGGGGCTCTACCTATGTGCTGCCTAAAGGGGGGCTCTAACTATGTGCTGCCTAATATGGGGGAATCTATGTGCTGCCTAAAGGGGGGATCTAACTATGTGATGCCTAAAGGGGGGCTAAAGCATGTTATTCCAAAGAATTTAGGAATAATAGGTGATTTATGCCCTTTATGGATTAAAACCAGACTCTGCATCAACTATGTAATTTTCCATGGGAGTTTTGCCATGGATCCCCCTCCGGCACGCCACAGTCCAGGTATTAGTCCCCTTGAAACAACTTTTAAATCACCACTGTGGCCAGAAAGAGTCCCTGTGGGTTTTTAAATTTTCCTGCCCATTGAAGTCAGTGGTGGTTCGCCGGTTCGCGAACATTTGTGGAAGTTCGCGTTCGCCATTCGCGAACTGAAAATTTTATGTCCGCGACATCACTACAGATCAATGGGGTTACATACAATCCCATTGATCTGTGTGCTCTGTGCTCGACTCATAAAGCCTGGCTACCTCAGCTACCTCAGCAGTGGATCGCTCCCCCCCCCCACGATCGCGCTGCGGGGGGGGGCATCCTCCCCACTGGACCACCAGGGACGGGATACAGGCACCTTTAGACGCCGCTGTCGGCTATTAACACCGGCCCCCAGCTACAGGAATCAGCTTGGGGCCGGCCGGTATGACGCGGGCTCGAGTCGGGAGCCCGTGTCATACCCCGTTAACGGCCATTGGACGAGCATAGACGTCCATGGTCGTTATCGGGTTAAAAATGACATGGTGACTTTATTCTGTGGATTTGTTTGATTATGCTTATACATGAATTTGTGGTTAATAAGCTGAATCTGCTTACGCACTGCTGTTTCTAGGAGAAGACCCCCACACTGTAATGCTAAGCCCTGGCTTAGTAATGGATTCCGTCTTTAACCCCTCAAGGACCACGGGCGTACAGGTACGCCCTGACGTTCTGGTACTTAAGAACCAAGGGTATACCTGTACACCCGTGGGAATTCTGGTCCCCGCAGCTTGCCGGGCGGGGATCGGACCGGGATGTCTGCTGAAATCATTCAGCAGGCACCCCGTGCAAACCCCTGGGGGGTCCTTAGACTCCCCTCCCCCCCTTGTTGGCAATCAATTCAGATCAGGGATTTGCTGCAATTCCAGGTAAATTCCGGAAAAAAAGGGTAATAGGTGCCATCCAACATGGCACCTATCACTCTACAGGACTCCTGCTGTGTGGGTATCCCTAACGGCACACGCTTCGCCTCTACTCCAGAGGGCAAGAGCGGGTGCCGGGTGTATGTACCTGGAGTGGGGGCCCCTGATCCCCAGAGTCGGCTGCGGGATCAGGGCCCCCGGAGCGGAAACAGCGGCAGCGGTGGCAGGCAGAATCCGGCAGAGCAGCAGCAGGAAGTAATGCTGGCCTCCTGCTTTTGCTTACCAAATACTCCCAGCATGCACAGAAGGGCATGCTGGGAGTTGTTGTTATGCAACAGCAGAAGGCACTACTACAACTCCCAGCATGCCCATTGGTTGTTTGTGCATGCTGGGGGTTGTAGTTATGCAAAAGCTGGAGTCACTTTTTTTCTATGAAAAAGTGTGCCTCCAGCAATTGCATAACTACAAACCCCAGCATGCATAAACTACCAAAGGGCATGCTAGGAGTTGCAGTAGTGTGCCTCCAGCTGTTGCATAACTACAAGTCCCAGCATGCCCTTTGGCTGTAAGTGCATGCTGAGTGTTGTAGTTTTGCAACAGCTGAAGGCACACTGGTTGCAAAACACTGAGTTTGTTACCTACCTAGTGTGCCTCCAGCTGTTGCAAACTACAACCCCCAGCAAGCACTCATAGACCGTACATGCTGGGAGATATAATTTTTCAACAGCTGGAAGTACACTGGTTGCAAAACACTGAGTTAAGTAACAAACTTTCAGTGTTTTGCAACCAGTGTGCCTCCAGCTGTTGCATAATTACAACCCCCAGCATGCATTGACAGCCAAAGGGCATGCTGGGAGTGTTAGTATGCCTCCAGCTGTTGCCTAACTACAAGTCCCAGCATGCCCTTCAGCTGTCAGTGCATGCTGAGAATTGTAGCTTTTGCAACAGCTGAAGGCACACTGGTTGCAAAACACTGAGTTTGTTACCTAACTCAGTGTTTCGCAACCAGTGTGCCTCCAGCTGTTGCAAACTACAACTCCCAGCATGCACTGCTAGACCGTACATGCTGGGAATTTTTGTTTTGAAACAGCTGGAGGCACACTGGCTAAGTAACAAACTCTCGGTGTTTTGCAGCCAGCTGTTGCATAACTACAATCCCCCAGCATGCACAGACAGCCAAAGAGTATGCTGGGAGTTGCAGTTTTGAAACAGCTGGAGGTTTGCGTCCCCTCCCCCCACCCCATGTGAATGTACAGGGTACATTCACACGGGTGGGGGTTTACAGTGAGTTTCTTGCTGCAAGTTTGAGATGCAGCAAATTGTCCACCCCAATAAAAATGAAAAACGTCTTGTACATCACTGTTTCCAAATCTGAGCCTCCAGCTGTTGAAAAACAGCAATTCCCAGTATTGCCAAACAGCAATTGACTGCCAAGGCATGCTGGGAGTTTTGCAACAGCTGGAGGCACCCTGTTTGGGAAACACGGTTTTGGAATCGGAGGCAAGTTCAATTCTTGCATCCGGATCTGACCCTTTGCAAATCCCTAATATAGGCCTACAATACAATGTGCATGGCGCTCTTTCACTTCGGAGCCCTGTTGTATTTCAAGGCAACAGTTTAGGGTCACATATGGGGTATTTCCGTACTTGGGAGAAATTGCCTATCTTGCCTAACACATTTTGGTGGGCTTTTCCTCCTTTCAACCCTTATGAAAAGGTAAAGTTGGGGTCTACTCCAGCATGTTATTGTAAAAAAAGAATTTTTTTACACTATCATGCTGGTGTTGCCCCATACTTTACATTTTCACAAGAGGTAAAAGGTAAAAAGTCCCCCCAAAATTTGTAACTCAATTTCTCCTGAGTACAGAAATACCCCGTATGTGGACGTAAAATGCTCTGCGGGCGCACGAGGCATAGAAGTGAGAGCACCATGTACATTTGAGGTGATTATCACAGGGGTGGCGGATTGTTACAGCGGTTCTGATGTAAAGGCAAAATAAAAAAACACCCACATGTGACCCCATTTTGGAAACCAAACCCCTCATGGAACGTAACAAGGGGTATAGTGAGCCTTAACACTCCACAGGTGCTTGAAGAATTTTTGTTAAATTTGGACGTTAAAAGGAAAAAAACTATAATTTTTTCACTAAAATTCTGGTGTTATCCCAAACTTTTATTTTCACAAGGGGTAATAAGAAAAAAGCCATCCCCCCCCCCCCCCCCAAAAAAAATAAAAAATAATAATTTGTAACACCATTTGTTCTGAGTATATAAATACACCATGTGTGGATGTAAAGTGCTCTGCGGCAAACTACAATGCTCAGAAGAGAGGGAGCGCCATCGGGCTTTTGGAGGTAGAATGTGTCTGGAATTGAAGGCCATGTGCATTTACAAAGCCCCCCCACATGTGACCCCATTTTGGAAACTACACACCTTACGAAATGTAATAAGGGGTGCTGTGAGCATTTACACCCTACTGGTGTCTGACAGATTTTTTTGAACAGTGGTCCATGAAAATGAAAAATTTTATTTTTCATTTACACAGCCCACTGTTCCAAATATCTGTCAAATGCCAGTGGGATGTAAAATGCTCACTGCACCTCTTATTACATTCTGTGAGGGGTGTAGTTTCCAAAATAGGGTCACATGTGGGGGTCCACTGTTCTGGCACCATGGGGGCTTTGTAAACGCACATAGCGACTGACTTCCATTCCAAACAAATTCTCTCTGCAAAAGCCCAATGGTGCTCCTTCTCTTCTGAGCATTGCAGTTCTCCCGCAGAGCACTTTACATCCACATATGGGATATTTCCATACTGAGAAGAAATGGGGTTAAACATTTTGGGAGGATTTTTCTCCTATTACCCCTTGTGAAAATGAAAAATTTGGGGTAACACCAGCATTTTAGTGAAATAAATCTAATTTTTCATTTTCATGTCCAACTTTAGAGGAAATTTGGCAAACACCTGTGAGGTGTTAAAGGGGTATTCCAGGAAAAAAACTTTTTATATATATCAACTGGCTCTAGAAAGTTAAACATATTTGTAAATTACTTCTATTAAAAAATCTTAATCCTTTCAGTACTTATGAGCTTCTGAAGTTAAGGTTGTTCTTTTCTGTCTAAATCCTCTCTGATGACACTTGTCTCAGGAAACGCCCAGTTTAGAAGAGGTTTGCTATAGGGATTTGCTTCTAAACTGGGCGTTTCCCGAGACAGGTGTCATCAAAGAGGATTTAGACAGAAAAGAACAACCTTAACTTCAGAAGCTCATAAGTACTGAAAGGATTAAGATTTTTTACTAGAAGTAATTTACAAATCTGTCTAACTTTCTGGAGCCAGTTGATATATTAAAAAAAGGTTTTGACCTGGAATACCCCTTTAACCCCTTAAGGACCAGGCCATTTTACACCTTAGGACCAGAGCGTTTTTTGAACATCTGACCACTGTCACTCTAAACATTAATAACTCTGGAATGCTTTTAGTTATCATTTTGATTCCGAGATAGTTTTTCCGTGACATATTCTACTTTAACATGGTGGTACATTTTTGTGGTAACTTGCATCCTTTCTCAGTGAAAAATCCCAAAATTTGATGAGAAATTTTGCGTTTTTCTAACTTTGAAGCTCTCTGCTTGTAAGGAAAATGGATATTACAAATAAAAAAAATTTTATTCACATATACAATATGTCTACTTTATGTTTGCATCATCAAATTGACAAGTTTTTACTTTTGGAAGACACCAGAGGGCTTCAAAGTTCAGCAGCAATTTTCAATTTTTCACAAAATTTTCAAACTCACTGTTTTTCAGCGACCAGTTCAGGTTTGAAGTGGATTTGAAGGGTCTTCATATTAGAAATACCCCATAAAAGACCCCATTATAAAAACTGCACCGCCCAAAGTATTCAAAATGACATTCAGTCAGTGTTTTAACCCTTTAGGTGTTTCACAGAAATAGCAGCAAAGTGAAGGAGAAAATTCACAATCTTCATTTTTTACACTTGCATGTTCTTGTAGACCCAATTTTTTTATTTTTACAAGGGGTAAAAGGGAGACAATTTATACTTGTATTTGTAGCCCAATTTCTCTCGAGTAAGCACATACCTCATATGTCTATGTTAAGTGTTTGGCAGGCGCAGTAGAGGGCTCAGAAGCGAGGGAGCGACAAGGGGATTTATGAAATGGTTTTTGGGGGGCATGTTGCATTTAGGAAGCCCCTATGGTGCCAGAACAGCAAAAAAAAAACATGGCATACCATTTTGGAAAATAGACCCCTTGAGGAACGTAACAAGGAATAAAGTGAGCCTTAATACCCCACAGGTGTTTCACGACTTTTGCATATGTAAAAAAAAAAAAATGTTCACTAAAATGTGTGTTTCCCCCCAAATTTCACATTTTTTCAAGGGCTAATAGCAGAAAATACCCCCCAAAATTTGTAACCCCATCTCTTCTGAGTATGGAGGTACCCCATAAGTTGATCTGAAGTGCACTACGGGCAAACTACAATGCTCAGAAGAGAAGGAGTCATATTTGGCTTTTTGAGAGCAAATTTTGCTCGGGAGGCATGTCGCATTTAAGAAGCCCCTATGGTGCCAGAACAGCAAAAAAAAAAAAAACATGGCATACCATTTTGGAAACTAGACCCCTTGAGGAACATAACAAGGAATAAAGTGAGCCTTAATACCCCACAGGGGTTTCTTGACTTTTGCATATGTCAAAAAATAAATTAAAAAAATTCACTAAAATGTGTGTTTCCCCCAAAATTTCACATTTTTGCAAGGGTTAATGGCAGAAAATACCCCCCAAAATTTGTACCCCATCTCTTCTGAGTATGGAGGTACCCCATAAGTGGACCTAAAGGGCACTGCATTATCTGCATAATGCAGGCATTTCCGAATGGCCTCGAACCACCTCCGTGTCATCGCCATACTGTAAAGCGGGGTCTGATAGAGGACGTCCCCGCTCCAGTAATGACGAGCACTTGGTTTTTTGACCAGGCCCATATGCAGCGAGAGGCCCCAAAATTTCCTCATTTCCGCTGCATCAATGGTGTACCATTCATTGGGCCTGGCCAAAAGCGAATTGGGGTGGTGGGCAATGAACTGTTCGTTTGTTCCACCATGTGATTGACCAGGCTGTCACTGAAAAAAACCTTTAAAAAGTCCAGAACAGTGAAGCCAGCATGGTCAATCCGGATTCCTGAGTCGCCAACAAACTCAGGAATCTGTGGTTGATAACCCTCTGGGGGGCTCCAGACAGGGTCATCGGAAGGGGGCTCCGGTGCACTTGTCTGGGGGGCCGGACTCCTATTACGAGCGGCATTGCCACTCGTACTAGTGTCGGCCACTGGGTCACTCTTATGGGGGGTGAGTGGCCTCGCCTGGCGGCGTCTCCGCCGCCGTACAGGGGACTCATCATCACTGCTAGATGATGAGGAGGACGAGGAAGAACACAAAAATGTAGGATCTTCCTCGTCCTCACTGGCAGATTCACTGGCCTCCGCTGCCGAAAATGCCCGGCGGGCCATCGCCTTTTTTCTACGGGGGGACGGGAAAGTATGTAGTGTGTGATGCTTAGTGCTTGTAAAAAGTGTACAACAGTAATAGAAAAAAAAAAAGCTGCGGCCCCCCCAAAAAAGGGGGGGCGCACGCAGCTCCCTGCACCCCTAATAGGACCCGGGGAAAGGGATCAGACCCTATTCGGACCCTGGGGGACCTATTAGGGGGTCAGGGGGGATTTTTTTTTATTAAAAGGAAAAAAAAAGCTGCGGCAAAAAAAATTACGGATGGCGCACGCAGCTCCCTCAACCCCTAATAGGACCCGGGGTCAGGGATCAGACCCTAATAGGACCCTTGAGGACCTGTTATGGCACCTTAGGGGCTTCCTAAATGTGACATGCCCCCCAAAAACCATTTCAGCAAAATTCACTCTCCAAAATCCCATTGTCGCTCATTTGCTTCTGTGCACCCACAGAGAACATATGAGGTATTTCCTTACTTGAGAGAAATTGGGTTATATGTTTTGGGTGGGGGTGGCTTTTTCTCCTTTTAACCCTTGTAAAAATTCAAAAACTGGGTTTACAAGAACATGTTAGTGTAAAAATTGAGATTTTGAATTTTCTCCTTCACTTGGCTCCTATTCCTCTGAAACACCCACATTAGGTTGGCAGTATAGCTCCCTGCACATTAGGTTGGCAGTATAAGTCCCCGCACATTAGGTTGGCAGTATAAGTCCCCGCACATTAGGTTGGCAGTATAGTTCCTCCACATTAGGTTGGCAGTACAGTTCCCCCACATTATTTTGGCAGTACAGTTCCCCCACATTAGGTTGGCAGTATAGTTCCCCCACATTAGGTGCAGTGCAGTTCCCCCACATTAGGTGCAGTATAGTTCCCACATTAGGTGCAGTACAGTTCCTCCACATTAGGTGCAGTATAGTTTACCACATTAGGTGCAGTATAGTTCCCCACATTAGGTGCAGTATATTTCCCCCACATTAGCTGCAGTATAGTTCCCCACATTAGGTGCAGTATAGTTCCCCACATAAGGTGTAGTATAGTTCCCCACATTAGGTGCTGTATAGTTCCCCACATTAGGGGCAGTATAGTTTTCCACATTAGGCGCAGTATATTTCCCCCACATTAGGTGCAGTATAGTTCCCCCACATTAGGCGCAGTACAGTTCCCCCACATTAGGTGCAGTATAGTTCCCCACATTAGGTGCAGTATAACTCCCCACATTAGGTGCAGTACAGTTCCCCCACAGACATGCAGCCTTCAGCCATATACAGCATATGGCTGGAGGCTGTATGCCTGTTTACTGCCCCACTTCAGTGTTCCGACCACTGCTCCACTGGTCCGGGGACCTCGGGGATCGGGGTCACGTTTTACTGCTATGGCCTATGTGACCGCTGGTCACTTACCATGCGCGCGCGTCCTCCTTGATGCTCCGTTTTTCTCCTACGAGCAAACGTACGGGACGTCAGTGACGTCCCTGCATGCGCTATCTCCCGGCGGCCCCTGTGTTTTTAAAGTTAACGCGGGGCCGCCGCAGAAAGGTAACTGCTGGGACATCCTTGTGTCCTAAAAAGATTTTTCGGGACGCAGGGATGTCCCGAATGTGACGCGGGCCCCCTGCGGGCACGGAGCGCCAATGATGATCCGGCCCTGCCTCTGATGTCTTCCAAAAGTAAAAACATGTCAACGTTATGATGCAAACATAGAGTAGACATATTGGCGCAGATTTATCAATCTGTGTGAGAGAATAAATTTTGAGATTTTTTCACAGCAACCAATCACAGCTCAGCTAACAAGCTCTGGTAAAGTAAAAGCTGAGCTGTGATTGGTTACTGAGGGAAAATCACTCCACTTTTTCTCTTACACAGATTGATAAATCTGGGCCATTGTGTGTGTGAATCAATATATAATTTATTTGGTTATGTCTATTTTCCTGACAAGCAGAGAGCTTCAAAGTTTGAAAAATTATGCAAGTATCGACGAAAATTGACCACTATGTTAACGTAAAATATTTCATGAAAAAACAATCTAGGAAATTCATAAGTAGAAGCATCCCAGAGTTATATATGCTTAAATTGACAGTGGTCACATGTGAAAAAAATCCACTGACCCTTAAGGTGAAAATGGGCTTGGTCCTTAAGGGTTTAAGATGGCTTCCACTACTAAGCCTGAGAATGAAAATTAAAAAAACCATGACACATTGTAAAAATTATTTTATTTAAAAAAAAACACTACCCCACAGCTCTTGTTAGCCATTAGCCACAGGATACACGGATCTGAAACAAAAAGAAAAAAACACTAAAAATGGGTTAGTACACGCATAATGTATTGTTGCAAAATGACACCTCCCAGCATGCCCTGAAAGCCTTTGGCTGTCCGGGCATGCTGGGAGTTGTAGTTTATCAACAGCTGGAGTCTCCCTGTTTGGGAAGACAGTGTTAAAAGGGTCCGTTCACATTATACAAAAGCACAATATGAACAGAGCCTTACCACTTACCACTCCTGGATCCCAGCTATAGCTCCACCCCTAATGATGTCTTCACTAGGTGGCGGAGCTACACTGACCAACTGGAGTAGCAGGATGGGGTAAGTGGATGTTGATTTCTGTATACAGTATGTACAGCCTGTATATGGCTAGATACAGTATATTGTATAGAACAAAAGGGTTAACCAGCACTGATCTTAAGTGCTGGTTAACCCTTACCTTGCTTGGCGGGCGCATAGTGTTCAGCTCAGTTCAGCTCAGCAAGGGATTAGGTGAACCAGCAATGTGCATACTGTATACACATTGCAGGCTCACTGTAAATTCTTGCTGGGCAGTAGATATATGATGTATATCTACTGCTCAGCATCAGCTGTTCTCCGGGGTCTGTAGCCACAGCCCAGCTGAAGTCCTGATCTTTGCAGAGACAGCTACCAGGGCAGCACTATGTTGCACTGGATGCTTTCTGGCTGTGGAGGGAAGTCGGGATGCTATGCATTACTACTTCCCTCCAGGGATGCTGAAACTATGGCGTTTTTGCTTTAATAAAACGCCATAGTCTCTGCAAGCTGCGATTTGGCCAAACTGCTAGATTGCAGCAAAACGTTGGGGTCACAGGAGAAAACGCCAAACCTAAAAATGCAAAGTGGGTTTGGCGTTTTGCATTTTCCTGTTGACTCCCTGCTTGCATCTGGCTGTGGCATTTCTCCTGCCAAGGGGAATTCTAGCCTAAATGAGTATTCTGCCATTTTAAAAAACACATGTTGCCAGGGCTGTGAAAAAATAGAAAAAATAAATAAATAACAATAATACTCTTCTTACTGGTGAGGGCAGAGGAAGTGCTGAGTCTAGCACAAAACAATGTGCTGCTTCATTTGTCCCTACATGTCTGTTACACCTACTATACTGAATGTTTCATTAAAGAATTATTGTAAAAAGCAGCAAAAGGGTGAGTGCCCTGTTTCTTTAGCTTCTGCTTTATGGAATTAAAATTGACTTTACATTTAACATGAGCAGCACACTGCTTGCAGGATTGGTCTCACCTGCACTGTTGTTTCTGTGGAACATAAGTAAGTCTTGGAAGTGAAGTGTGTAATGCCCACTCCTGCTGCTCTATACACTCTACTTACCTTTTCTTAGTTTCCCATCGGTCCCCCACAGATTTTGTTTAGCTCTTTGTGGTCCTTTGAGCTACTGTCTTCTTTCAGCTTTCAAGACTAGACCTCAGAGAAGGATCTCCCCACTCAGTAACCTGCATTCCATCTGGGCCAGAGATTAAGCCTGTAGGTCCTGCTTCAAGCTTTCATTTCAGATGCAGAAAGAAGGCAGGAAATGTGAGATCATACAAAACCAAAAGGGAGCTGTAAGGGACCAGAAGCGGACTGAGGGTAAGTATTGCTTTTTTCTATTCTTTTTCACTCCCCTGGCAATACATTAATTCAATTCCAAACTACTGAAATAGTTGCTGGTTTATTACCTAACTGCTAGTTTCAGAGGTTCCCTCCAACCCACCTTCGGCACTTGGAGCACAAGCTTTCCTCTAGATGCACCCCTGGTATATAAATAAAGTATGTGGTGATATCTAAGAGAAGGGCTGCTAGAGTTTATAGCATATTTGACAAAAATGTTTATCCTGCAAGCATTTTACTTGTGACACATGGAATTTCAGCAAAGAATATTTAATGTTGGCAAAACTTTAGTAATCTCGCAGTTACAATAGAGTGTTAAAACAATAGAAAAACATCACCCCGTAGATGAATGGGATCAGACACTTATTAGTGGGGCCAATACTTTTGGTTTAAAATATATTTTTTCCCACCTTTGATAGGAATATATTTTGTTTGATCTAGACTAATCCACAATAAATTGCGATCAACTCCATAAACTCCATGTGTACTATGTGAAAACTATAGATCTTAATCTCTTTCCATAGAGAAATATTTAAAATATTAATATAAACAATAGTTTTTAACTATATATAAGCAGATATATGCAATACTATATTCACTACTGGGAATCGTGGATACAATGAGCTGCTGTTCCCACTCGATTTTATCAGTATATCATCTATTAACTCAGCAAGGTCAGCCAAGTGATCAGAATAAAGGATCTCATGATGCTGGTAAAATGAAACTGACAAACATAAAAAATGGAGGCCTTGAATAATAATCATTTTATAAATGGATATTTACAATAACGCATATTCCTGATAATTAATTTGTCTTTAATATAGAGAATACTGGCAAGTCGTCTACAAATAAATCAGGCATTTTTCAAATATGTTACACTATGCACTTTTAAGTAACCCATGTTTACTAAGTGAAATGGAAGTGTGGTGACAGATAATAGGAATATAGCTCATTAATAGAGCATTGTTCTGCTTGACTGATTTAATAGGACAGCGTACACTATATGATGTACTGTAGCACATCAAAGAACTGTAACATACAGCAAGCACAGTAATGAACATACAGTCATGCATTTTTAATACACAACCTGTCCTCTTAAGTCTATAAAATGAAATCCTCCAATGTAACATGGACAACTGTGTAAAATGGAACACGTTATAATGTACACATTAAATGGGGATGCTGCCTAAACCACAGGACAGTTTCCCTTTTTACAAGAAACTATGAATTACTATGGTGTGGTGAACATCATTGTTTATTCTTATAAGGGAACTGTTGTGTTTCATGTTGCCAATGGTTCAGGCAGCATGAAAATCCTGACAGGTTTCCTTTAAGGTAGGGCCACATGTAGCACATGCCACTGCGGGAAATATGCTGCAGATTCTGCTATGAGCAGGCACACATGGCTTCCACACCGCAGCCATGTGTGTGCAGAAAGGTTTGGCCTACACTTCACAGTCACATTGGCATGCTAGGCCTGCCTGAAAATCTTACTGTATACACAGGGCTGTAGCTGGGAAGCCATGTGTCTCTGCTCATAGCAGAATCTGCAATAAAATATGCAGCGAATGCAATACGTGCGACCCTAGCCTTAAAGGGGTACTCTGGGGGAAAAAATGATTTTAAAGTCAACTGGTGCCGGAAAATTTAACAGATTTGTAAGTTATTTCTACTTCAAAATCTTATTCCTTCCAGTACCTATAAGCTGCTGTATCTACAGAGGAAGTCTGACCACAGTGCTCTGTGCTGACACCTGTCCATGTCAGGAAGTGTTGAGAGTACAAGCAAATCCCCATAGCAAACATATCCTGATCTGGACAGTTCCTGATACAGACAGAGGTGTCAGCAGGGAGCACCGTGGTCAAACAGAAAAGAACTGGGGCGCAGCCTGCATGGTGAGCTGAGCGGTCGCACTCTTCTGTGCTCCCGCTGACCCAGCTCTAATATTTCTGATCCTGTTACCCTGAACCGGTTGCGACTCACCTGGGGACCCTGGTGCTGAAGCGGAGTCCCTGCTGAGCCTTCCGGTGCCGTGAATGGGTGCCGGAGGTGTAGGGGAGAGGAGATTACTGCCGGAGCTGTGAGGTGCCGCAGGTGGACAGAGGCCGGCCGGAGCGGCAGGCCGGGAGGCACGGGGTGACGTTGCCCGGCTGCGGATATCTGAGGTGACCGCTGGGGGGGGAGCAGTGAGTTGCTGCTGGGGCAGCTGTGGAAGCCTCTGTGTGGTCTCCCTGGGAAGAGAGGCTGAGGAGTGTCCGCAATTACTGGGCCATTCGTGGGCGTGGCTTTGGGTTGCCTGGGGGACTCCCGCACCCGGGTAGTGCATAAGATGCTGCAGTGGCTGTGGACAGAGCAGCTTGTGCCTGTGAAAGCCCTGGGCTCTCTGGAGGTGCTGGAGCTGGCGGTGGGGGACTGAAGTAAGGACTGTTTTTTGCTGCCCTGTCTTTGCTGCTGGGAGGCTTGTCCCCCTCCCCCCTGTTCTCTGGACTCAGTCTCTGGGGCTCTGCTCCTGCCTTATTCTCCCTCTGCTCTTCTGGAAGTATTATAGTGCTGCTGCTGGTAACTCTGAGAGAAGAACTTGTGCCATCCTTGAACTGCAGTTCTATATTAACCTCCTCCCCCCCTGGCTGCTTCCTAAGTCTGTTCCCTGCTGGTGATGCTGTGTGGTTGGATTGCTGGACTTTGTGGTGCTTCAAGTGTTGCTGACTATGGGGGCTCCAAAAGGGTGTAACAAGAAGGTCAAGCGTGCGAATGAAGCTGTGAGACAGTCCACTGAGGATGAGGTCTCATCTGATGTAGTGTTGAGCGGCATAGGCCATATTCGAATTCGCAAATATTCGCGAATATATGGACGAATATTCGTAATATATTCGCGAATATTCGCATATTCGTAATATTCTCGATTTATTTTCGCATATGCAAAAATTCGCGTATGCGAAAATTAACATATGCGAAAATTAGCATATACCGTTATTAACATAAGCAAAAATTTGCATATGCGAAACTTAGCATATGTAAATTTTCGCGTATGCGAAAATTCGCACACCGGTCTCACACAGTAGTATTAGAGCCTTCTTTACATCACACAAGCTGGAAGCAGAAAAGGATGATCACTGTGATGTGTACTGTGAAAAAAAAAATAAGAATATTCGTAATTACGAATATATAGTGCTATATTCGCAAATATTCACGAATTCGCGAATATGCAATATTCGCGAATAAAATTCGCATTGCGAATATTCGCGAGCAACACTAATCTGATGAGGGACCTCCACCTGATCCTGTACGCTCTAGCCGTGAATCTGGAGCGCCTACCCCATTGGCCACTAAGGTCTCTGCTCAGGCTGCTAGGGCCCTCAGCCAGTTTGCCCGGCCTGTGGAGGCAGAGCTTGGAATGTCTCCTGTTCCTTCGCCACCAATGTTCTTTGGCTCTCCTGGCTCTGCGGACTGTGATTCTCCTCATCATTCCCCCTGCCCAGTGGATTTTGTGGACCAGAAGTTCACTCAATTGCTGGTGGCATTAACCTCTTGCCAAACCCTGATGGTTTCCAAGGTTTATAAGCTCCTACAAGACTTTGTGATACTCCGGCATGAGACACAAAAGCTCCGGGAGCATACGGGGAGGGGGAGCGCCGGGTCTCCACTATAGAAGATACTCTGCATCCTGTCCCTGTGCATCGTCCTCCATGCAGAGGCAAACTGGACAAAGCTGATGATCTTGAAAATAGGCTCCGGCGCAATAATATCCGCCCGGTGGGTCTCCCTGAAAGAGTGGAATGAGCGGATCCTGTGGCCTTCCATGAGAAATGGCTGAAAGAAGTACTGCCACCTGACATCTTCTCACCTTACTTTACAGTGGAGAGAGCTCACCGGGTTCCGGCCCAGCTGCCCCCTTAGACTGTTCCTGGTGAAGCTCCTTCACAGAGCAGTTCGTATCAAGGGTGAAGTTCGTGTTAAAGGCAGTCGGGTGGCCTTTCATCCAGACTTCTCTGGGGAGCTGCGTAAACAGAGAACCAAGTTTACCGAAGCCCATCATCGCCTACGTACCAAAGGATACAGGTACGCTATGCTGTTTCCGGCCCGCCTTCGGGTGGTGGATGGGACTACTGCCAGATTCTTCACTTCTCTGTCCGAGGCTCTGCAGTGGGTGGATGCGGCTCCTGTGGCTCCGGACACTGCTCCTCCAGACTGAGTTCCTGATTGTCTGCTGCTGTTGGACTTTTCTTGCTTTAATGTTTAGTTAGTGAGTGTTAGGGGTTGGGGCTTAGGTTGGTCTCCCCCTAGGTCCTCTCTCTGGCTTTCTACTAAGGACTTCTGCTTTGGACTTCCACTGCTTGTCATTTACAGGGGTCCCCAGGGAGTGGATCCGTTCCAATTAGGGAGGGCGTGGATTGGTTGGGTTGCTAGTACTTGCTACCTCTGTGAGTTTAGAGTTTCAGGGTCTAGGTCTACACCAGTATAGTGTTAGACAGGGTTTTGTTGGGGATGCGTTTGTTCTGCAATGCAGGTTTTTCTGTTTGTCTCCATGTTTGTCTGGTTCGGTGTGCTGTTTGTGGTGTGCTCGTCTTTTTGTTATGTGTGTGGGTGTGCGTGGTCCCGGTGCTCCACCCCCCCTGGTCATGGTCTTGCGGTGGTCTCTCCTGCTCTTCTGTACTATAACTTGTCAGGATGGGGACATTGAAGGTGGTTATTGGAACGTTCTGGGGCTCAATTCTAAGTTTAAGAGGGCCTTTTGTCTGGACTTTGTGTAGCGTCAGTCTCCTCATGTTATCTGCTTACAGGAGACTCATGTTACGGGCCAGAAAGTGCTTTCCCTTAAAAGGGCTTGGATAATGAGAGGTTACCATGCATCGTATTCCACAAATGCTAGGGGGGTCTCAGTGTTGATTACCCAAACTCTACCGTTGGTTGTTTCTCAGGCTGCCTGTGATCATTTTGGGAGGTTTGTTATTTTACACTGTTCTCTGGGGTCTCACTGTTCTCCTTTGTTCTTGTCTCTGTGTATATACCTCCTCCCTTTCAGGTTGAGTTGCTTGAACTTATCACTAACAAACTGCTTTATTTTCCTTCTGACCCTTTTCTCTTTGTAGGAGAATACAATGTGGTCCCTGATCCAGTCCTTGACCGCACCACTGCTGCTGATCCCGGCTCTGCTTCATTCAACACCTGGCGCTTGGCGTGGGGTTTGACCGACCTCTGGAAGTGGAAGTATCCTACAGCATCTTCTTTCTCCTTTTACTCTGCGGCCCATAGATCGTTTTCCCGTATTGATCTGGCACTGGCATCTAAGGATCTTCTCCCAGCGGTAAGAGATTTCTCCTACAGCACTAGGGGGATCTGAGACCACTCTGCTGTATTGGTGGTCTTGCACCTTGCGTATTTGGCACATGCATCCTTGATGGCTACAAGCTGAGGCAGTGGGGGGAGGCGCTGGGGGCTGCTCATACTGACAACTGGGAAAATAATGCCTCTTATCATGACCCATTAGTACAGTGGGTACAGTGCTTATAAAGCTACGATTAGAGGTGCTTCATAGCGTGGGGTTTCTGGTCAACGGAAAGTTAGGTCGGCCATGGAGAGTAATCTGATACAGGAAGTGGTTGTCTTAGAGGCTGAGTATGTTAGGAATCCCACTTCTGAGAGTGAAAGTGCGAGGGCTAGGGCTCACAGATCTCTACTGGTTGTCCAGAAAGACAGGGTTCAGTTGCGGTTGGCGGATAGGGAGGCGACCTTGTTTGAATTCGAGGATAAAAATGGTAAATTACTGGTTTACTTGACTAGGGATACTCGCCCCCGGCCTCTATTCCCTGTATCATGGGTAGTGATGGGGTTGTGGTAGCGGATCCTCAGAGGATCAATTTTGTCTTCAGGGATTTCTACTCCTCCCTGTATGCCGCCCCTAATATGCCATGTCAGGGGGAAATCCTCTGATTCCTGCGGGATTTATCCCTTCCCTTGCTCAGTCGTACTCAGGCGGAGGCATTGGATGCTCCTATTACAGTGGAGGAAGTGGCCCAGGCTATACGGGATTTTCTTCATGGGAAGACTCCCGGCTTGGACAGGATGGTGGGCGATTGGTACAGGATGAGTGAGGAGACACTGGCCCTTGTTATTCATAACTTGTTTCATTCTATAGCTGATGCTCTTCCAGACTCTATGCGGGAAGCACTCGTATTGCTTCTTAAACCCGGAAAGGACCCGGTGTTACCTGGCTCCTATAGACCTATCTCACTTTTAAATGACGACATTAAGATTTTGGCTAGAATCTTGGCCACACGCCTGTACGGGGCTATTGGCACCATCATTCATCCTGACCAAATGGGGTTTATGTCGGGTAGAGCCACTGGTTAAGCACTTGCAACTCCACATAGCGGCGGTAGGGATGGGGTTCCCTGCGGGTGTGGTTGTCAGTTTAGATATTTATAAGGTCTTTGACTCTGTCTTGTGGGCTTATCTTTGGGAGGTGCTGGGTACATTTGGGTTTGGTCTCCGATTTTGTGCATGGGTTCGCCTGCTATGTGATAATCCTAGGGCCCGTATCCGTACTAACTTAGATGTGTCTACTCCCTTTCCTTTGGGGAGTAAAACTTGGCAAGGGTGTCCGCTCTCTCACTTCTTATTTGCGCTGTCCATAGTGCCCCTACCTGCATCCATTCATAATGACCCGGCTATATGTGGTATTCCTAGGGGGTCCATAGTTGAGAAGGTTTTCCTTTATGCTGACGATACTCTAGTATATATGGTGGATGCAGAGGGTTCGCTATTGTCCTTTATGAACTTTCTTGATCGATTTAGTGCAATTTTGGGTCTGCAGTTCAATTGGGCTAAGTCCTCCCTTATGGCACTTTCCTCTGGGGTCCCTCTCCCGTCCTCTCTTCCGGCTGGGGTGCAGGTGGTTCCTCGTTTTACATACTTGGGTGTGGAGGTAACTCCATCCCTGTTAGACTATATTCCTCTGAACTTGGAGCCATTACTGCATTCTACCGTGGAGCGACTGAGGGCATGGTCCACATTCCCTCTCTCCCTGGCCGGCAGGATTAATATTTGTAAAATTATTTACCTTCCTAAATTTCTGTATCTTTTTTACCTGGCCCCGGCCATTCCCCCTAAGAAATATTTTGGTGCGCTTTGTGGTGCTATGGGATCCTTTTATTGGCAGGGGAAGCCTCCCAGACTAGGTCGGGCCCTTCTTCAGGCTCCTGAGCGGCAAGGGGGCTTGGCTGCCCCTGATGTCTATAACTATTTTCTTGCCTCCCAGTTAGTCTTTGCAGCGTGGTGGATCGATCTGGATCTTTCAAATTCGGCGAAGGCTCTAGTTGGTGCGATTATGGGGTCTTATGAAGCTCTGCTACATGGGTGCTCGTTTTGAAGTACTCTCACTCCTTATTATTGTTATAGTGCTGGTCCCTGGGACCTTGCGGGAGTGCTATTGTCTATGTTGTTCTTATTTCGCCATGTGGGCGATGTGTGTTACTTAAATTTGTAAAACTTAAATAAATACTTTTAAAAAAGACAGGAAAGAACTGTAAAACTTCCTCTGTAGTATACAGCAGCTGATAAGAAATGGAAGAATTAATATTTTTATATGGAGGTAATTAACAAATCAGTTTAACTTTCATGATCTTAAGTATTTAAAGGGGTACTCCACTGGAAAACATTTTTTTTATTCAACTGGTGCCAGAAAACAAGTTTGTAAATTACTTACTATTAAAAAAAAATCTTAACCCTTACATTACTTGTAAGCTTCTGTATGAGCCACAAGAAGTTCTTTTTGAATTTCCTTTCTGTCTGACCACACCGCTCTCTGCTGAACTTCTGTCCATTTTAGCAACTGTCCAGAATAAGAGCAAATCCCCATAGCAAACCTTTCCGGCTCTGAACAGTTCTTGACATGGACAGATGTGTCAACAGAGAGCACTGTGGACAGACAAAAAGAAAATTCAAAAGAAAAGAACTTCCTCTGAAGCATACAGAATCTTATAAGTACTAGAAGGATTAAGATTTTTTTTATAGAAAAATTTACAAATCTGTTTAACTTGCTGTCATCAGTTGATTTAAAAAAATGTTTTTCTAGTACAGTACCCCTTTAACTTTCCACTATTAATTTGCAATCAATGTGCCCTGAATTTGTGAGACAAGTGGGGAGAAATGATGTGGGATTAGATTGTAATATAGCCAAACAAAACCTTGTGGCAAATAGGAAGAACATCCTTACCCATCTACATTGCTCCCAGTGTAGTAACATTATCAATCTTGACAGACTTCTCTTGACAGACGATTTCTCTAAAAAGTTTTTAAGTAGGCCACATCAATAGACATTTTTTTTTTTTTGGGGGGGGGGGGGGGTTATTATTTATTTTACCATGGTTCTGTGGTGTACATTTGTCTCAGAAGCTGTTTAGAGACATTTCATTGCAACTTTTGCTTTAGAAGGTTTTTCAAAAACTTTGTTGCATCTTATGTCACAACTGCGCTAACTTAGGTGCAAATCTACACCAGCCCTGACTTGGCTAACAAAACTGACTGTGAACAGCATTATTTAAAAGTCACACATTTTGACACAAGGGATAAAAAGTCACCCAAAAAGTTGTAGAGGGGGTTTTATTCAAAGTTGAGTTCTGTAGACTGAAATGTGATCAGCACCAGATTTATTCAATTTGCAGCAGGTACACAGTTTCCACCACAAAAATTAATGGGGTAAAAAGACGTTCACCTACACCACTCTTGATGTATTCCCCCCTTTCCTCCTCATACCTTACCATTTTAAAAATAAAGGATATAATATCTCACATCTAAGGTAACAGATTGTTAAGCAGGTCTTTCTTCTGAGATGTGGATGGCAGGGGGGATTAAAAAGAAATGCTACTTCATAAAGAAGCCTTTCAGATTCACTAAATAACTAGATTAAAAACCAAGGGGACTGAATCAAGATTACGAATTAACACAATTAATCAAATTATAAAAACTTGTTGATTACCTTTTTTTACCTTTTTGTTTTTCTTTAGATCCAACAACATTTACCATTCTTGATATAGTGAGATGTTGCTATCCTAATATTGTACTGATTCTGACTAGAGATGAGCGAATTTTTGAAAAATTTGATTCGACCGATTTGGTGAATAGTCCTAAAAAATTTGGTTCGGTCCGAATTTATTCACGGCAAATCGCTATTAAAAATGGCTATTTCAGAGAGCCTCAATAGTTTTTGTTTCCTCACTTATACTGGGTGCTGGTGTATACTTAGCCGCATCCAGTAGTTGATTAATGAGTGAGTCACGAACAGAGTCTCGATTTGATTATTAATCCATCCTGAAGAAATCTTCAAATACCGGCAAGTCAATTCAAGAATAACAGGAACAATGAAATCTAGACTGTAGTCACAAGGTCCTTAAAAATCTGCAAAAAAGGGGGTAGAAGGCGCTCCATGTGTAGAATCTCTCAGTCAGATAGAATGGGGGAAGTGAACCAACCACAGCCGCTTACCAGAATAGGTTGTGTGAACTCACACACAACAATGAATAGCGTATGGAGGTAATAACCAGATCGTCCGCAGCCTTCCTAGAAGTGAAGAGACCATGCAGTGACTGGGAAAAATAGCAAGAATACCGGCGCTGGACAAATAATAGCAGGAGAAGGGCAGGTAAGGGAAGCATGGGTGTT
This sequence comes from Hyla sarda, assembly GCF_029499605.1. Taxonomy (NCBI): domain Eukaryota; kingdom Metazoa; phylum Chordata; class Amphibia; order Anura; family Hylidae; genus Hyla; species Hyla sarda. Next base: position 230,355,155 of record NC_079192.1, read on the forward strand.
TATTTAGCAGAGATGCAACGTGTTTTTCTGCGCATGCGCAGCTTCATCAGGCATGTCTGGTAGGGCCATCACACAGGTTATTTAGCCGTAGCTATTAAACCTTTACAACACTAACAATACAATAATAAAGCACATTGAAAAATACATAAAAAATATTCTATCATACAAAAGTTATATATAACAGAGGAAGAAAAATACATATATAAGATCTATTCAATAAATAGCAAACAATCAATATAATGAATAGTACTTTGTTATCAGACAAATCCACAAACAGACCACAAAGACTATATTGCAATAACACAAAAAGAACTTACAATCAATTAAATGAATAATGCTTTTTTTTATCGAACAGAGCCGCATCAATAAAAAAATGATTCTCTATGGGTCAGAGTACAATAATTTAAAAGGGGTTTTCTACAGATTTATCTAAACCATAAGGGGTCAAAGTGCCAAGCTTGTTAATCCAAAAAGATTCCCGATTTATTAACCCCTTAAGGACTCAGCCCATTTGGACCTTAAGGACTAAGACAATTTTATTTTTACGTTTTCGCTTTTTCCTCCTCCCCTTCAAAAAATCATAACTCTTTTATATTTTCATCCACAGACAAGTATGAGGGCTTTTTTTTTGTGCGACCAGTTTTCTGTTGTAATGCCATCACTCACTTTACCATAAAATGTATGGCACATCCAAAAAAATACTATTTGTGTGGGGAAATTAAAAAGAAAATCGCAATTTTACAAATTTTGGAAGGTTTTGTTTACACGCCATACAATTTATGGTAAAAATGACATGTGTTTTTTATTCTCTGGGTCAATACGATTAAAATGATACCCATGATTATACACTTTTCTATTACTGTTGCGCTTAAAAAAAAACGCAAACTTTTTAACCAAATTAGTACGTTTAAAATCCCCCATATTTTGAAGACCTATAACTTTTTCATTTTTCCGTATAAGCGGTGGTATGAGGGCTCATTTTTTGCGCCGTGATCTTTACTTTTTATTAATACCATATTTGCTTATACAAAACTTTTATTACATTTTTTAATAATTTTTTTTTAATAAAATGTTATAAAAAAGCAGCTATTTTGGCTTTTTTTTATGTCCGTTCACGCCGTTCACCGTACAGGATCATTTACATTTTATTTTAATAGTTCTGATATTTACGCATGCAGTGATACCAAATATGTATATAAAATCATTTTTTACACTTTTTGGGGGTAAAACAGGGAAAATGGGGCAATTTATGTTTTTATTGGGGAGTGGCTTTTCACATTTTTTTACTTTATTTTTTTACTTTTTTTACTTTTATTTTTACACTCTTATAGTCCCCATAGGGGACTATTTATAGCAACCATTCGATTGCTAATGCTATTCAGTGCTATGTATAGGACACAGCACTGATCAGCATTATCGGTCAATTTCTGCTCTGGTCTGCGGGAAGGCAGATCAATGCAGAAGACTCCCGGAAGGCAGCGGAGCCAGGTGAGGGATCTCCGTCTGCCGTGCAGCATGATCGGATCGCCGCCGCAGCGCTGCGGGCGATCCGATCATCCTGTTAAGTGACCGCGATGCTGCAGATGCCGTGATCTGTATTGATCACGGCATCTGAGGGGTTAATGGCGGACATCCGTGGGATCGCGGGTGTCCGCCATTACCGGCAGGTCCCTGGCTGCGATCTACAGCCGGGACCTGCCGCGTATGATGCCGTAAATATATGTCCTGGTGCGTTAAGTACCACATCCCCAGGATGTACATTTACGTTGTGCGTCGTTAAGGGGTTAATCTTGGAAATCTATTTGGAGTTTCTAATGGGATAGATTCAAGTATAGTTAATTTTATTGTTTCCATATCTCTATAGTGAGTATTATTAAAATGTCTCGATAAACTATGTAACATATGGCCATGTGAAATATTCAATCTATTTTTATTCATTCTAGGAATAGTCTGGACCCTGCGGCCCACATACTGTAAATTACAGCTACAGGATGTCAGATATATTTCATTTTATTTAAAAAATGTTTTGAGTTTTGAAAGATTTAAATGCGGTAATACTATTACCAATCCCTTGACAACAGAAACAGCGACTCCTCATGCAGGGAGAACATTCAGATTCTCCCGCATCAGGAGTGGCCAAAGAGTTCTAGTTCCTAAATCTACTTGGTGCAATAAGATTGCGAAGATTTTTTGAATGCCTATAGGTTATATTTGGTGTTGTTGGAATTATCTCTTTTAACATAGGATCATTTTTTTAATAATTGGGCAATTTTTTTGAAGAATTTTTTTGATGTTAAAGGCCTCCATATTATAATTTGTTATAAAATTAAATGTCAATTTATTTTTATTATCACCCGCTCTGTGATTTTTTCAATTGATGACTTAATTAAATCAACTTGTTTTTTGTTTTGGACCTTTTTATATGCATTCGTTAATAAAGATTTGAGATAACCTTTTTCTTGGAAGCATGTCCTTAGGACAGCAGCCTGCGCATGAAAATCTGTATCGCTAGTGCAATTCCTACGGACGTGCAGGTACTGTCTGTAGTGCACGCCCCTAAGCCAACTATTGATATCTACTGTCTTTAAAAAATGCCTGGTTGCTAAAGATCCATCATTAGTTTTATAAATATCCAAATCCAAAAATTGAATTGAGACATTCGAATAATGCATTGTAAATTGAAGATCACAGGAATCCTGGTTTAATTCATCTCCAAAGATACAGCCTCTTCTTCAGACCCAAACCAAATCATAAAAAGATCATCTATAAATCGACAAAAAAAATATACAAATTTAATAAAAAACAAGGACTGTGCCATTATTAGGGACTTGAATCGCCCCATAAATAAATTTGCATAACTAGGGGCCAATTGAGTCCCCATGGCACAGCCCTTGTTCTGACAGTAAATTCTATCATCAATATTAAAAACTTTATTTGTCAAAATAAACCTAATAGACTCCAATAAAAGTCAAGTAGTTCAAGTAGGTTTAATTCCCAAAGAAACTATTAACTGCTTGGATACCTAATTCAGTATCAATGTAGGAATAGAGGGAGCACACGTCTAAAGTTATAAAAGCAAAAGATGGAGGTAAAGATAAATTATGAATTTCATATATTAATTGAGCTGAATCTCTCAAATAAGGTGGTAATTTTAAAACATAAGGTTGCAAAACAAATCAATAAAATGGGATAAGTTTGCTGCAATGGATCTTGTACCGGAAATAATCGGTCGTCCCGGAGGATTTATCAAATCCTTATGTAATTTTGGCAAATAACAAAAAGTGGGTACAACATAATTTTTATTAGTAGAAAAGTGTGCTCCCTCTTATCCAGCAGAGACTGATTCGCAGCCTTCTTAATCAATTCACAATATAGACCAAATATTTCAGCAGAAGGGTCACTAGAAAGTGTATGGTAGTATTCAGTATTAGCTAAAATATGCAAAGCTTCTTTTTTGTATGTATTGCAGGTCAATCTCCCCCCCCCCCCCCCCTTTATCGGCTGGATGGATAATTATGGACACATTGTCCTGAATCGTCCTGATAGCAGTTCTTTCAGATCGTGTTAAATTATCTCCTTTATTAATAATTACTGACTTCTCACATAATTTACTAAAATCTTTTATAACTGTCAGGGTATAAAGCAAAGCACTTTATACGGAAAAAGAAGGATCAAATAAAAATATCAACAGGGTTGATCCTATGAGGTGGACATTAAAAACCACCTCAAAAAGAGTACATTTGCAGGTAATTTATGTTGTGCAATAAAAAAAAAACACTATTAACAGTTAGATAAAATATAAAAATGATTTATTTTATAATATTAATACAGTTAAAATAATCGACACAAAACCATATAACATATATACATATATATATATATATATATATATATATATATGTGTGGTGTCCCAGTACAGAACATGGTTCTGCACAGTTCTAAAGTCCCCCCAGGTAGAGTCTCTCAGGTCCACAGGGCTCTCCTGCAGGGTTCCCCGTTAAGTCATATGGTATTGTGTTGTATAGTAAGCATGTACATTTATTATAAGTATTGTACAGTGAATGTAAACTGTATATAAAGGTTATTAGGATGTTCACTCTGTATAGGACCTTCCCATATCATGTGATATGTCATCTGAAGTTCTATGGGCACAGGTAACCACAGGCATAGCTACCAATGGCTTTAGTCCAGCCCCTTGATATATAAAGGGCTGTAGTCTCCACATTCGCTCTCTTATCTACTGGACCCAAAAGCAAGCACAAGTCAAGTCCAGCATATCTAGGTCAAAGCCTATAAACCTGCAGCCACATCAAATCTGTGAGTACAAGTCAAGTCTCTTCTGTCATTATCATTTGAAAACAGTAGCACAGTGGCCTGCATCATTATTATAGCAACTACAAGTCCAAGCAAGCCTGAGAGGTTCCCTGTGTCCCGGTCACCTCTGTGGAAGTTTTTCTGCCTTCTTCATCAGTAAAGTTCAAATTGCATCAAAACCCTGCTTTGGACTCTCATTCATCATATGCTGTTTTTGGGCTGGTTGTCGGCGGTGCCCTACACTAGACAACCACATCCTGGCATCACGAACATTAGGTGTTAACAACATCTTGCCCCAGGTGTTAACACCATCTGATCCCACCACTCACTGCAACATCCGTGGACCTAACACTAACCACGGTGACACACCACACATATATATATATATATATATATATATATATATATACACACACACACATATATATATGCAATGCTCAGATTTGGCCACAATATGGCTCTATACCAAACACTAATTACCCTGGACAACACTAGAGGGCAGATGACTAACTGGTCACACAATACAACATGGGAGATTTATGCAATGTAAAGACAATTATGCATACCAGATTATTGCTCTGACAATATAACCAACCTTAGATATTTGATAGTAATTTCCCAGAATATGGATTCCAAGGTAGAGATTTTCCTCTGAGTCAATTTAGATAAAATGTTGGGTAATTTGCATCTTTACCGAATAGCACTAAATTATAACGTAACACCGTACGCCTCCGCAATAAAGCAAGGCACAACTAAATTTAAAGTCAGTTAATTTATCAATATTTCAGATAATAAAATCTATACATTACCAGATATCTAGGTTTTCAGCCTCCAAGGTAATGGTATGCTAGGAAGTTATTCTCTTATGATGAGCTCTGTGTCTTGTGATGAGATTTTCTGACAGGTTCCATGAGAGATCCTCCCCTGACTTGGACACAGGTTTTTAACTTATTTCTTTTCTTTTTATGGGTCCCCTGAGGGGGGGGGGGGGTGATGTCATTGGTGGAAAGTAATGTGTTATCGGAAGGTGGCGAACATCCAAATTTACAGAGGGTATTATGCTTGCTGCATTTATTAATGGGGAGTCTAAAAAAGAAGGGTATTTCATTTCTGATATGCTTGATCTGGTATGTGAATTTTGATTGACTGATGTATTTATGTCCAATGAAGAAACTTCATGTACAGTCAGGAAAGAGGAATCCATGGAGCAGTCCGACTCATTTATGTCGAAAGCAGCTTCACTCGATCCCTCTGCTCCATCCTCTACAATACTAACAGACGTTGTCAATGATTAAATTTTATACATTTTCAGTGGTGGTAATAGTGAGCAAACCATATTTGGAGATGGTTTTTCAGTGTTAATATTAACATTCGAGCATCGTGTGTTAGATTCATTAGTGTCCTTTACCACATTTTCATTTTTCTCTTTTATTTAATAACTACTTTTTAAATTCTATGACTCTATCTTTTTAGTGATTTCATCTTTCATAGTGCTGTGTTGTTTATTTTTGTTATGTGTTGAATTAATAATTGTCCGAATGCGTTCAAATTTATCCATCTGCCGACTTCGAAGGGCCGTAGATTTTGCCTAAATCAATTCACCAACCCTGTTCACATTGTGCGGTACCGCAACCAACGGGTCAAGGTTCATGAAAGGTTAGGATCTTTGTGTAGTAGATGGTCTATTAGTCGTAGTAATATATTTTGGCCATTTGTGTATTTGGCCACATGCATAATCGTTCTTGTCACGGTTATAATTATGCACCTTTTTATTAATAGTTTCAATTTCAAGTTTATGCAATCTGTTAAAGACGATACCATCCATGTTAAAATTCTCAGGGAATTTAGAAAAAAATGGACAGCTCTCCTCTCACAGCTATTGTTCTTTGTCTAGAGCTTAAAGCTAAAGATTTTCTTTTTTGATTAACCGTGTCGTTAGACCTCTAGAGCACAATTCCGTATATCCATTCCTTTGCAAATGCAGAATCCTCAGGTAATGAAGAATCAAATGGTAATCTCAATCCCCTGGGAGTAAAGTTGTCTGATAAATACCTCTGTAAAAACAATACATCTAAACTATGTTGTAGTTCTATTTTACAACAGTTTTCATAATCATAGTACAATTCAGTCATTTATTTTTTTTTTCATTATCTGAAATAGTGTTTGTTTCCTCACTTATACTGAGGACTGGTGTACACTTAGCCGCACCCAGTAGTTGATTAATAAGTGAGTCACAAACAGAGTCTCGATTTGATAAATAATCCATCCTGAAGAAATCTTCAAATACCGACAAATCAATTCAAGAATAACAGGAGCAATAAAATGTTCGGAATAATTGTTTTTAAAATACTTAATCCAACTTTCAGGAGCTGCTCTTCAGAAAGTGATTCCTCTGAAATCCAGACCGTAGTCACAAAGTAACCAGATCGTCCACAGCCTTCCTAGAAGTGTAGAGACCATGCAATGACTGGGGAAAAAAGGAACAATACCGGCGCTGGAAGAATAATAGCAGGAGAATGGCAGGTAAGGGAACCAGGTGGGTTTATTCAGCAAAGATGCAACGCGTTTTGCTGCGCATGTGCAGCTTCATCAGGCATGTCAGGTTGGGCCATCACACAGGTTATATAGCCGTAGCGATTAACCCTTTACAACACCAATAATACAGCACATAGAAAAATACATAAAAAATATTCTATCATACAAAAGTTATATATAACAATAATAAAATACATATATAAGATCTATTCAATATGGAACAAACAATCAATACAATGAATAGTACTTTGTTATCGGACAAATCCGCAATTCCATAGATGGAATATTTCACATGGCTATATGTTACATAGTTTGTCAAGACATTTGGAAAGAATTAAATTAACTATACTTGAATCTATCCCATTAGAAACTCCAAAAAGATTTCAAAGATTAACAAATTGTTAATCTTCTTGGATTCACAAGCTTATCACTTTGACCCCTTAAGGTTTTAATGAATCTTTAGAAAACCCTTGTTAAATTATTGTACTCTAACCCATAGAGAATCATTTTTTTATTGATGCGGTTCTGTTTGATAAAAAAGCATTATTCATTTAAAGGGGTACTCCGGCGCTAAGACATCTTATCTCCTATCCAAAGGATAGGGGATAAGTTGCCTGATCGTGGGGGTCCCGCCTCTGGGGACCCCCATGAGGGAGCATGTTCGCTCCCCCGTGAGGGAGCATGTTCGCTCCGGATCTGATGACTGCCGATCACAGGGCCGGAGTATTGTGACGTCACGGCTCAGTCCCCGTGTAACGTCATGCTCCGCCCCCTCAATGGAGGCCTATGGGAGGGGGCGTTTGGATAGGGTATAAGATGTCTTAGCACCAGAGTAGCCCTTTAAAGTCCACACATATATCTGATCCTCAATAATACATACCCATCAAATAAATAAATATCACTATATACCGCATGCATAGTATAGTACTGTAGTATAACCCCCTCATCAGGTTGTACCTTATTCATTACATTATATACCATACCATTAGCCTTGTGCCATTACATTATTCCTTGGATATACCATACCAGTATCAATATACCATACCGTCACACATATCTAAGCATACTAATACTAACTCTTTAACATATCATCATTATTTCTTAACAAGACAAATTATCACAATTACCAAAATACTTCTGATAGTGCACCCCACATATCAAAAATATGTCATAATTAATGCCCACTATACCATATTATAACACCCATAATTTACCAAACAATATATATATATATATATATATATATATATATATATATATATATATATCGGATTTTGTGTGCATAGCTACATAAAACATACCATCAAATATATCATATTTATATACCTTATCCTAATTTTGTGTATCATTATATATATACCATACCTTACTTTAATTACTGTACATATACCTTATCTTTAAACATATAGAATACACACTAATTCTATCTTTAACCCTGTGGAGCACATCTGTAGGTGCAGACCTCACATTTTTAGATACATTCTGTTCATACTTCACACGTCATACCACAGAGCATACATACCTCTAACTATTTGGACCACAGGTACCTCCTCCTGAGCACAAATCTATACAGTACATGTGCACATTTTACATTTTTATTATTCTTACGCATAGTATATTATTCTATCAACAGAACATAAATCTTAGGGGAATACTCCAAGAAAAATGTATATAAGTACAATTTTCACTCCTCTATAGAAACAGTACAAAGAAGCAGTTCAAAGACAATACGGAATTCCTCATCTATCTGCATATCCATCACGGATCCAGTCATAACGAGAGTCCAGGAAGATTTCCAATGACATTATATCCATGTCACCTCAGGGTAAATCTCTTAGAGGTCACATCTCATCAAGGCCATACCAGGGTAAAGCATATGCAATATAGCACATCCGCACATCTCCATCATCTACTGGTTCCATGCTTGTAGAAAGGCATATCCAATACAGCACATCTGCACATCTCCATCAAAACATATGACATTCACTTATTCAGTTGTTGCAGGATAGACATCAGGGCAGTCCCCCATATATCACGCCAAGATCTATTGCAGAGAGGTACCAATTGGTTAGGACAGATACATTTTTGTACACATTTCCTGGATACTCACCAAGACGGCTCATCCAGCACATAGTTATAGGAAAAACATTATGATTAGATAAACATACATGTTCAAAAAACTACTGGTATCACTCAAGCAATAAATACTGAATACATCCTAAATAGTCATATGTAGACAAATACTACTAGGCAAGGGCAATGAGACCACTACGTATATAACCCCAATATTATTATGAATCTAATGACCCACCATGATTATGTGTAGCGCATAATATATTAACCATGTGTGGGAATACATATAGTGATATAATGCGTGATGTCCATCACTATCCCCCATGTGTGTAACCAACTGTGCATGTGCTACCTATCAACTCACACCCCTTATCCCACAAATAATGACTATAATAATCTTTCTATTATAAATTATATCACCAACCCCAATACAATACCATAGCTTTAGTAATTCTAATCTAGCATAATATAGGTATCCCAGCTGTAACAATCTAAGTCTAACATAATTTAAGTGTACCATAGTTATAACAGTTCTACTCTAACAAAAACGTAAGTGTCCCAGTTGTAACCATCTGAATCTATCATTATCTAAATGCCCTGACCATACCCTATTTAAAGAAAATTATATAATCGTCGTATAATTTATATGCGAGGAAGCTAAACTAATAAACATTATCTCTCACAAATATAAATATGCCGCGGAATAAAAAAAAATGTAAACAAGTTAGATCCTCAGAGGCCGACATAATAAATACCTCTATTATTCATTAATATTTGGAAGATAGGAATATCGTTGCACAAATAAGACCTCAACAATAAAATATGTAAAAATATATATACAATTAATTAATTAATTAATTAAAATATAGAAATATAAAATACAATGGAATATGCAGATCAATATGATGCCATTATACCATACTAAGTCACAGTAATACCTAAATTTGCCCACTAGATGGCAGTATACTGCTCTAGTTCACAACGGTATTCAAAATTGACCACAAGATGGCAGCATAGATATCAACGGTATATAGCATACATGCAGTTGGTATACATAAGAAATTAGTATATTAACCCCTTAAGGACACATGACGTACTGGAACGTCATATGTCCGCTCCCAATCTATAACGCGGGGCCACTGCGTGGCCCCGCGTCATAGCGGGTCGGGCCCGGCCTCTAACAACGGCCGGGACCCGTGGCTAATAGCGCGCGGCATTGATCGCAGTGCCGCGCGCTATTAACCCTTTAGATACGGTGTTCAAAGTTGAACGCCGCGTCTAAACTGAAAGTGAAAGTGTGCCAGTTAGCTCAGTGGGCTGTTCGGGATAGCCGCGGCGAAATCGCTGCATCCCGAACAGCTTACAGGACAGCAGGAGGGTCCCTATCTGCCTCCTCACTGTCCGATCGCCGAATGACTGCTCAGTGCCTGAGATCCAGGCATGAGCAGTCAAGCGGCAGAATCATCGATCACTGGTTTCTTATGAGAAACCAGTGATCAATGTGAAAGATCAGTGTGTGCAGTGTTATAGGTCCCTATGAGAGCTATAACACTGCAAAAAATAAGTGCCCTATTAAAAGTTTGAATCACCCACCTTTTCCCATAAAAAAAAACCACAGTGTAAATAAAGATAAAAATAAACATATGTGGTATCGCCGCATGTGGAAATGTCCGAATTATAAAAATTTATCGTTAATTAAACCACACGGTCAATGCCGTGCGCGCAAAAAAATTCCAAAGTCCAAAATAGTGCATTTTTGGTCACTTTTTACATCAGGAAAAAATAAATAATAAGCGATCAATAAGTCCTAACAATGCAAAAATGGTACAGTTAAAAACTTCAGATCACGGCGCAAAAAATGAGCCCTCATACCGCCATATACGTGGAAAAATAAAAAAGTTATAGGGGTCAGAGATGACAATTTTAAACGTATTAATTTTCCTGCATGAAGTTATGATTTTTTCCAGAAGTACGACAAAATCCAACCTATATAAGTAGGGTATCATTTTAACCATATGGACCTACAGAATAAATATCAGGTGTCATTTTTACCGAAAAATGTACTGCGTAGAAACGGAAGCCCCCAAAATTTACAAAACGGCGTTTTTCTTTCAATTTTGTCTCACAATGATTTTTTTTTCCATTTCACCGTAGATTTTTGGGCAAAATGACTGATGTCATTACAAAGTAGAATTGGTGGCGCAAAAAATAAGCCATCATATGGATTTTTAGGTGCAAAACTGAAAGAGTTATGATTTTTTAAAGGCAAGGAGCAAAAAAAGGAAAATGCAAAAACGGAAAAAACCCTGGTCCTTAAGGGGTTAAATACAAGATATGTTAATACATGCAACAGTGATTTTCCTTATTAGAGATATTATGAATGAAACTTTGTCTTGATAAATGATAACATATAAATTATTGATGGCTATGCAGAGGGGAATGACCCTTACTAATTCTATAATTGGGACTATTTCTTTTGGAAAATATGAATCACAAGTACAATTAAAGTTATTCTATTCAGATAGATGTCAGTGTCTGCAGATTCACTAAAGTTGTACAGAAATCTATAAATTCATCCACAAGTTATGGGTAGGGAAATATAAATTACCTTAAGTACAAACTCTCCCTGCTTTAGAATAGCCAACAATAATCAAAAGATATTAAAGTTATTTTATAGTTACCACAAAGTAGAAATCCCAGTGGGTCAAGCAAGTTGGATGGGATAAGCCTGTTCACTCAGCAGTCACAGAAAGATAATTCGGGATTCTCTCCAAAGAAGGAACAAAAGATGATCCCCCCTCACCACTACAGTTTAAAACAAGGCTCCCTTATCTTGATCAGATAAAAAATTAACCAATCACATCTCTAGAACAAACATGTGCTAGGCCCTTGTCTCGCCTAGATGTAACTAATTCACTGACCAGAGAGGGCACTCTTGTCCATGAGTTGCTAAAATATTTTCTTAAAAATTAGCAGCCATTACCTAAGATATAGATATATCATATCAAGTCATCTCTCCAACTAATGGCCAATAAATATAGTTAGCTGGATTAGATTTCGACATCTAGCATACAAACACAGCAGACATCTCGGGATGTTCCCAAGTCTTCAATCTGAATCTAACATTAATGGTCCCTCCCAAAATTAACTAATGAATAGATTCTCAGTTCTGTCTATACTTACAGTTATAAATCTATTAGATAAGACATAACTGTAGACTCTCTTCATGGGACAAAATCAGACCACCAGATTGCATACATGCTACCTTATAGATGCAGGAAAACTAAATAGGTTATAAATGGTATACTGACCACATAACATAAACATGCTACTAATAATAATCAAAATAATAATGATAGATCATGCATATCTAACTACTGTCAGGAATATAAGGAAAAGTATTTTCATATGTAGATATATATATATATATATATATATATATACTCCTGAGCTGAAAGTGACCTGAATTCCAATGCCCCTATCTGAGCCATAAAATGGTTTATATAAACACAGACAAAGGGATGTTTCACACTTGCAGACATTATGTGAAATTCTGGAATTTAAGAATAAACTGTACACAACGTGGGGTTTTTGGCTTGAACAATTAACCCCTTAAGGACACATGACGTACTGGAACGTCATGTGTCCACTCCCGATCTATAACGTGGGGCCCGTGGCTAATAGCGCGCGGCATTGATCGCTGTGCCGCGCGCTATTAACCCTTTAGACGCGGTGTTCAAAGTTGAACGCTGCATCTAAAGTGAAATTGAAACCATGCCAGTTAGCTCAGTGGGCTGTTCGGGATAGCCGCGGCAAAATTGCGGCATCCCGAACAGCTTACAGGACAGCGGGAGGGCCCCTACCTGCCTCCTCGCTGTCCGAGATCCAGGCATGAGCAGTCCAGCGGCAGAATCTTCGATCACTGGTTTCTTAGGAGAAACCAGTGATCAATGTGAAAGATCAGTGTGTGCAGTGTTATAGGTCCCTATGGGAGCTATAACACTGCAAAAAAAAAGTTAAAAAAAAAGTGAATAAATATCATTTAACCCCTTCCCTATTAAAAGTTTGAATCACCCCCCTTTTCCCATAAAAAAAAACACAGTGTAAATAAAAATAAACATATATGGTATCAACGTGTGCGGAAATGTCCGAATTATAAAAATATATCGTTAATTAAACCGCACGATCAATGGCGTGCGTGCAAAAAAATTCCAAATTCCAAAATAGTGCATTTTTGGTCACTTTTTATATCATGAAAAAATGAATAAAAAGTCCTATCAATAAGTCCTATAAATGCAAAAATGGTACCGTTAAAAACTTCAGATCACGGCGCAAAAAAATGAGCCCTCATACTGCCCCATACACGGAAAAATAAAAAAGTTATAGGGGTCAGAAATGACAATTTTAAACGTATTAATTTTCCTGCATGAAGTTATGATTTTTTCCAGAAGTACGACAAAATCAAACCTATATAAGTAGGGTATTATTTTAACCGTATGGACCTACAGAATAAATATCAGGTGTCATTTTTACCGAAAATTGTACTATGTAGAAACGGAAGCCCCCAAAATTTACAAAACTGCGTTTTTTTTCAATTTTGTCTCACAATGATTTTTTTTTCCATTTCACCGTAGATTTTTGGGCACAATGACTGATGTCATTACAAAGTAGAATTGGTGGCGCAAAAAATAAGCCATCATTTGGATTTTTAGGTGCAAAATTGAAAGAGTTATTATTTTTTAAAGGCAAGGAGCAAAAAACGAAAATGCAAGAACGGAAAAAAACCCGTTCCTTAAGGGGTTAAGATGGACGCCACAGAGTATGATTGTCTGAAATAATTCTGGCCCATATAGTCTGACATAATATATGATGTTTATCATTCAACCTACACCATAAAACCCCATAGGAATATATGTGTATATCATTCAGAGAAGTGCAGATTTATGGTATGCTTACCCTAGAAAGCCAGTAAACAGGGGTTCCTCATTTAAACTCCGGGGCACCTCCGTTCTTAGATTGTAGATCCACTTAGACCGTTCATGGTATGTTCTCGTCCATCACCTTGGTTCACAAAGCACTCTGTGGGTATCATATAATGGCTAAATAATAATAGATAAATCAGGTATCTAAACACCTCTCATCAAAAGTGCTCCCAGTCTATGAAAATGGCACAATGATAGGGGAGTGAATTAAAACATAACTTTTACTTGTAATCTACTAAAACACACAGATATTCGTGAGTATATGTAGAATTGAATGTAGGTAAATTATTACCTTTTATTCGACGCAATATAGACAACTGTTAGAATCTTAGATAACTTAATGCACAGAGTCATATGAAATGTCACTATCCAAATAAGGCGTCTCCATAAGAGGTCCGACGCGTTTCTGACATACAGTCAAATGTCTTCCTTAGGGGCATGAAAGGAGACAGTGACCCACTATAAGTAGTCAGTAAGACTTCATAGCAAAAAGATTCATTAAGATGCATTAAGTTATCTATGATTCTAACAGTTGTCTATATTGCGTCGAATGAAAGGTAATAATTTACCTACATTCAATTCTACATATACTCACGAATATCTGTATGTTTTAGTAGATTACAAGTAAAAGTTATGTTTTAATTCACTCCCCTATCATTGTGCCGGTATCATATAATGGCACACATTGCAGCCAACACACAGAAAGGATCCCTTCAATCTCATTCCTCTTCCTAAGCTCTAAGTGGGTCTTTGAAAATGGCTGCTGGAGAGTATATCCTTTCCTTATACAGGAATTCCTTATTGTCTTTGAACTGCTTCTTTGGACTGTTTCTATAGAGGAGTTTTTCCACTGAAAGGTGTGCTTATATACATTTTTCTTGGAGTATTCCCCTAAGATTTATGTTCTGTTGGACCAAACATTGATATGTTAAACGATAAGAATTGATAGAACAATATACTATGGGTAAGAATAATAAAAATGTAAAATGTGGATATGTATAGTTTTGTGCTCAGGAGGAGGTACCTGTAGTCCAAATAGTAGTAGAGGTATGTATGCTCTGTGGTATGATGTGTGAAGTATGAGCAGAATTTATCTTAAAATGTGAGGTCTGCGCCTACAGATGTGCTCTACAGGGTTAAAGACATGATAAATAGAATTAGAGTGTGCTATATATTTAAAGATGAGGTATATGTAATTAAGCACAAAGTAAGGTATGGTATATATAATGATACACAAAATTAGGATAAGGTAGATATAGCTATGCATATAAATATGATGTATTTGATGGTATGTTATATGTAGCTATGTACACAAAATCTGATATATATATATATATATATATATATATATTGTTTGGTAAATTATGGGTGTTATATTATGGTATAGTGGGTATTAATTATGACATATTTTTGATATGTGGGGTGCACTATCAGAGGTATTTTGGTAATTGTGATGATATGTTAAAGAGTTAGTATTTGTATGCTTAGCTATGTGTGTCAGGATGGTATATGGATACTGGTATGGTATATCTAAGGGATAATGTAATGGCACATGGCTAATGGTATGGTATATAATGTAATGAATAAGGTACATTCTGATGAGGGGGTTATACTAAATAAGTACATATGGTATATTGTGATATTTATTTATTTGATGGTTATGTATTATTGAGGATTATATATATATATATATATATATATATATGTGGACTTAAAGAACATAGGAGGTATACTGATATATTGCTGCATATATAAATGGATTTAAGAACATTGGAGGAAGATTGGTATATTGCACATATGGATGGATTTAAGAACATAGAAGGTATACTGGTAGATTGATGCAAAGGAATCAAGAACATATGGGATATATCGATATGTAGCCAGTGGCCATGCATTATCATAGAGTATACAAATAGATAGTTTGGGGTATGTTATGTGTAAATATTGGTGGGTTAAATTATATCATGTTGAAATAATGTTGGAATCTCACACATATACAGGTAATGTGATGGATTCTATCTGAATACTATATGTATTTAATATATGTTGAAATAATGCAAAATATTAGAACTATATAAGATGGTCATAGGTGTGTACTATGTAAGTATGGCTGCCTCTAATAATTTGTATCAAACTTGATGAAAGGATATGCGCATGCGAGCAAATAGTATGACAGAGTGTATGTGACCCAGGAATTGCGGGCACCGGTTGGCGTCTAGGTATGCAGGCATGTATTGTGACACGGATCACCAGGTACCTCCTACTGATAGATATTTACTTAATTAGGGTGTATATATATATATATATATATATATATATATATATAAGGCAGATGATGTTGAACATGAGCACAACACCCCTGAGGAAGTTGCCGACAGGCAACATAGTGCGTGGGGTCTAGGGGGGCACCTCCCTGGTTCATTCTCCATCTGGGGTCCGTAGCCTTGCTTTCCCAGCATCATATTGAGTACTCAAGTACATGTTGTATGATTATCATTTGTGCTGAGGGAAGTGTTACTATTATATTGCATTGTTCCATACAATGATTTGTATATTGGATATTGCTTATACAATAGGCTACTGTGACTGGTATAATATCATGTTGAGATTATTATATATATATATATATATATATATACATATATATATATATATATATATATATATATATGAATTCGGATAGAAAAACAGACATGGTGCACATCTACAATCTTGTATAATGATCTGATTGCTTCTCAGCATAATATCAAAAACTAACAGGTTGTTAGTATACATTTTTGATCAAAAAGTACAAGCCCACTCGCCACGTCAAGGCCACCTATCCAGAGTGGGTCCCTAACGTCCCTAGCATAAAATGGCGCAGCACCGGGCGGCGACCACCACCGCCGCGACGCCAATGCCCCCAGGGGGGGAACGACCCACCGGCAGAGCGGCCCCAATGCCACTCAAAGCAGTCTATGGGCCGCACCCCCCCACAGACACGGCGCCACGGCAGCAACGGACACCGCATAGCACTACACCAGTGTGAACAAGGATGTAATCGCTCACTTACCATGCTCTCCCAGTCAGACTGGGAGGCTGCTAGGAAAGAAATGGCCCATGTGCAGCTAACTACTGCTTATATAGGGTTGGGCTGAGGGGGTGGGGAAGAGTGCAGCACATGTTAAAACAAAGAAAAAGGAGGGGATAGAAATCACAGTGTGAATTCGGGTAGATTGTAGATGTGCACCATGTCTGTTTTTCTACCCGAATTCACACTGTGATTTCTATCCCCTCCTTTTTCTTTGTTTTAACATGTGCTGCACTCTTCCCCACCCCCTCAGCCCAACCCTATATAAGCAGTAGTTAGCTGCACATGGGCCATTTCTTTCCTAGCTGCCTCCCAGTCTGACTGGGAGAGCATGGTAAGTGAGCTATTACATCCCTGTTCACACTGGTGTGGTGCGGTGCGGTGTCCATTGCTGCCGTGGCGCCGTGTCTGCGGGGGGGGGGGGGGGGGGTGCGGCCCATAGACTGGTTTGAGTGGCATTGGGGCCGCTCTGCCGGTGGGTCGTTCCCCCCCTGTGGGCATTGGCGTCGCGGCGGTGGTGGTCGCCGCCCGGTGCTGCGCCATTTTATGCTAGGGACGTTAGGGACCCACTCTGGATAGGTGGCCTTGACGTGGCGAGTGGGCTTGTACTTTTTGATCAAAAATGTATACTAACAACCTGTTAGTTTTTGATATTATGCTGAGAAGCAATCAGATCATTATGCAAGATTGTAGATGTGCACCATGTCTGTTTTTCTACCCGAATTCATATATATATATATATATATATATATATATATATATATATGTGGACTTAAAGAACATAGGAGGTATACTGATATATTGATGCATATATAAATGGATTTAAGAACATTGGAGGAAGATTGGTATATTGCACATATGGATGGATTTAAGAACATAGAAGGTATACTGGTAGATTGATGCAAAGGAATCAAGAACATATGGGATATATCGATATGTAGCCAGTGGCCATGCATTATCATAGAGTATACATATAGATAGTGCCCTGTGAGTGTTTTTGCCCCCCCCCCCCATTTGTGTAGTGGCCTTTGTGCCTTTGTGTTTTGTTTGCTGTACTAATTTTCTGTACTTTGAAATAAACTATTTTTGTGTACATATATATACTGGGTGTGCGCTGCATTGTGTATTTCTTGTTCTTTGTTGCAACGATTTAAAGGGGTACTCCGGCCCTGAGACAACTTATCCCCTATCCAAAGGATAGGGGATAAGCTGTCTCAAGGCGGGGTCCCACCGCTGGGGACCCCCGCAATCTTGAATTCGCTACTCCGGCCCATGGTCGCCGCCCGGCTGTTTGTGAGCTGGCATCGCGGCGTGCAGCTCAAACAGGTGGGTGGCGAAAACAAGATTGCAGGGGCCAGAGTACCCCTTTAAGATACAACTGGGAGCTTTGGCATAGTTTACACTGCAGCAATTATACACTATTGGAGCTGGAATTACTGCGGCTGCGGGCACCAGACTTGCCCTCCAATGGGTCCTTAAAAAAGGATATAAAGTTTTCTCATTCCAATTTTTAGGCTCTGTCATTGTGCTGCCATTTGATCTCCTCATACTGCTGGCACAATAAACTTGTGAATCTATTCAACATCTTCTATTTAAATTTAAAAAACTCTATGTAATCTTTTCAAGACAATTAAAAGCGCTTTTGAGAAGGAGAAGAACAACCCTAGATGGGCAATAAATAGACATGAGTTAATTGACTATATGTTTGGGCTTCGGTCCTCCTCGACAAAGGTATTAGGTAACTTATATAAGGGCCTAGTTAGATTTTCCGTTGAAAAATTTCCTCCAAAGAGTAGGGATAAATGGAAGTAAGTGGTGGGTCAGATTGATGGGGAAGAATGGAGGGAAGTGTTTATAAATATCTCCCAATCATCTCTCAATATGAACCATAAAACTTCTATGATAAAGCTGATACACAGGATCCCATATACTCCGGGGTTCTTGTATAAGATAGGAAAAAGACTTGACTCTAAATGTCCAAAATGTAATATGGAAGGTGCAGATTTGTCACACATGGTGTGGAGCTGCCCAAAACTGCTTTCTTTTTGGACAAGGGTATACAAGATGGTAGAAAAGAAATTGGGTACTAAGATAAGCTTTGATATTAAAACTGCCATTCTAGGGATAGGACTTAGGGTGCAGTGCTTTCGGATTAGCTAGAATAATTATTCTTAGGAGATGGTTTGCTCCCCAGGGCCCATGTTGGGTTGAGTGGCAGAGGGAAGTTCAACAAATGAGAAGATTTGAAGCTATTTATTATCAGGGAAAAAAGATAGATCAAAAAGTTGAAAACGAATGGAAGAAATGGGATGAGGCATCCTAGCTGGTAGTGGGTTGGGGGACAGGGGTGTGGATGGGATTGTTTATATTGTGTAAAGCGATTTTTGAAATGCATTATTGTAATTTTGTAATTTGAAATAAAAAATTTAAAACATAAAAAATAAAAATAAAAAATATATTTTCAAGACTGAGGCCCCATGGTTGTCGTCATATATTACCTCTGGAATTACCACAAGAATCCAATGAAAAAGGTTGGAGCAATAACAACATTCGCAGTTCCACGTTCCACACAGAGTAAGACAGTCGGGGGGGTGGGGGGGGCTGGGTTCGCTGAGAGGCAGGTTCTGGCACAGCGGACCGCCAGCTCGATGCTCACCTGAATGGGTCCTCAAAAACGGATTTTAAAAAATTAAAATAAATTCAAATAAAATAAAATAATAATTACATTAAAAAAATATCTTTAATCTCTTCAATTGTGATGCCATATGGTCTCCCTGCTGCCACATGCAGACATGGCAGTGATTCTAATAGCGATGCCTGTAATCTGCATGTCATACTGAATAACAGTATTATTTCACTAACTCAGCATACTCTCTATGCGTGTTACGACAAGGCAAAGTGTTCTACACCCCTATTGAGGCTCTCCGTAGCCCAGAAATAGCCGTTTTTAATAAATTCAGACCGAACCGAAGTAGTTAGGTAAAATTTGGCGAATCGGCCGAATCAAATTTTTCAAAAAGTCAGAATCAATACATTATTAGGATAGCAACATCTCAATATATCAAGAATGGTATACATTGCCCCACCCCCCGTTTGTGTAGTGGCCTTTGTGCCTTTTAGATGTTTTTAAGTGTTTTGTTTGCTATACAAATTTTCTGTATTTTGAAATAAACTATTTATTGGTACAAATATATACTGAGTGTGTGCTGCATTGTGTATTTCTTCTCCTTTGTTGCAGTGTTTGTGTCTTGATACACATAGTGGAACTCCTGGATTAGAATAGTAGCTGAGCCCACTTGCCTAAGTTTATGGTATCTTAAAATCGAGCTTGCAGTCTGCCACGAGGCCAGCTACCACCTGTCCCAGCCCCTGTCTCTTGAAAAGGGAGGACTGCAGTACCAGCAACTTGGACAGGAGCATATTCAGCTTCTGTGCTGTTGGATAAGTGGGCGCATAAAGGTAGAAGCGTCTGCAGTGAAAAAGCTTGTTCTTGTATCCTAAAATCGATCTGGTGGTCCTCCGCAAGGCGAGCTACCTCTTGTTTTATCCCCTGTCTCTCAGCGACCCCCCCCGACTGTGAAAGTGCGAATGTTTCATTTAATCAGTTATGGTTCATTGTTATTGCTCTAACCTGTTTAATTGGATCCTTATGGTAATTCCACAGGTAATATATGATGTCGACGACCATAGGGCCTCAGTCTTGAAAAGATTACATCGATTTTTTTAAATTTAAGATTTTGATTAGATTCCCAAGTTTAATGTCTCGGGTGCCTGAAACGTTTACTATGAAGTAATACTATATGACAACAAAACCCAATCTAACAAGGAGTCACATGGCGGCACAATGACAGAGCTTAGAGGTGGCAGCAGCCCGACAACACCATAGGGCCTCTCAATAGAAAAGATATTTTGTAAAATTAAAATTGAAGATTTAAAATAGATTAAAATTTTAAAATTTTAATTTAAGGTACCAACAGCATGAGGAGACCATATGGTGGCACAATGACACAGCCTGGAGGTGGCAGCAGCATGAGGAGACCATAATGTGGCAGAATGACGCAGCCTGGAATTGGCAGCAGCAAGAGGAGACCATATAGTCATGCAGAATGACCCAGCCTGGAGGTGATAACAGCCTGATGAGACCATAGGGCCTCACAATTGAAAAGATTAAAATATATTTAGGAACATTTTAGGAAGATTTAAAATAGATTAAGATAAAGTTTCATTTAATGTGCCAGCAACATGAGGAGACAACATGGCCACGGTGTGTCTGTGTCCTCTCTCTCGTCTTCCTTATCACCCTGTAGCTCCACAGCATGCTCCTGCTCCTCTTTTACTGACAGGTGACTATAAAATCCACCCATTTCACAAAACCTTGCCTGCACTCCACTGTCCCACTCCTCCTCATCCTCCAGTTCGGCCCTCACAGGGCTCATGTGGCCTAGAGATAGCTTCGCCACTTCTCCAGTGCCCTGACCAGCCATCGTTTCCAACACGTGTTATAGGAAATTAATCAGTAGAATGACCTTGTTCATCTCATAATCCTGGTGATTGGCTTATAATGTGGCTTCCTCAAAGGGCCTGAGCAAACGGTAGGTGTCATGTATCAGCTGCCACTGGTTCACATTGAAGTTACACAGGGCAGTACCCCTATCCACTTGGATCATTAAGAAATCGGTGATGGCTTTTCTCTGTTCGTACAGTGGGTCCAACACATGGAGGGTGGAATTCCAACGGGTGGCAATGTCACAAATCAGACTATGTTGTGGGATACCATTCTGATGCTGCAGCTCAAGGAGGGTGTGCTTTGCGGTGTACGAGAGGCTGAAGTGCATGCAAAGTTTCCTTCCCATTGTTAGGATGTCTTGCAAATGGGGGGATCACTTCAGAAAATGCTTCACAACCAGATTGAACACATGTGCCATGCAGGGCACATGGCTCAGCCTTCCCAGTCGCAGTGCATGCAAGATGTTCTTCCCATTGTCAGTCACCATGGTTCCCATTTCCAGTTTTCGTGGAGTAAGCCATGCTCTGATTTCTTTACGAATGACTTTTAGTAGTTCCTCCCCTGTGTGACTCTTTCCACCAAGGCAAACCATGTGAAGAACAGCGTGACCCCATCGTGCCCTGCACAGATGGTATGCTGAAGGGGCACTGAGACTTGTCTGGGCAGTGGAGGCTGTATTATGCAATACCGAGACCAGTGCATGGATGGTTAATTTCCATATTAGTTCCTATAGACCATCAAGGATGACCCAATAAAGTACCCTTTCTTCCCATACACCATCTAATAGTGAGTAAAAGTGCAATCTTTATTAATGGTTGCGCACAATAATTATATTAAAATTCAAAGTGCCACATAGATTCTCCTTATATGCATACTAGTATATGCTGACCAACTGGTTCAGTTATTTGTTGGAAATTCCCAGCTCTGAAATGCCTGCAGTGCAATTCAGATGCTGATCTGGAGTACTAGTGGCTACTTAATTTTAAAACCTATTATATTGCCCCCCTCGACATGTTTTATCAAGAGGTAAGCGGGCAGTGGAGGCTGAGGACACGGTGGAAGATGGGGAGGCGGAGTCACATACTGTTATAGGACCAACGGGCTGAGAGCATGGAGGCGGAAGCAGTGTGACCTGTCCAAGTTGGGGTTGTGGCTGTGCAGGAACTACATTCATCCAGTGAGCCGTAAGGAACATGTATTGTCCCTGACCGAAGTTACAGCTCCAGATGTCAGTGCTGTATTGCCCTTTGGTACACACTGACAGGCTCAAGGACTGGACCACCTTCTCTTCCACAAAATTGTGCAGGGCTGGTACTGCCTTCTTCGCAAAGCAATGACGGCTTGGAACTCTCCACCTTGGCTCGGCACAAGCCATCAGTTCTCTGAAAGGTGCAGAGTCCACCATTTGAAAAGGGAGGGACTGCAGCACCAGCAACTTAGACAGGAGCACATTCAGCTTCTGCGCCGTTGGATGAGTGGGTGCATACTGTTGTCTCTTGGACATGGCTTCGCCGATGGATTGTTGGCGGAATGGCTGACTAAAAGTAGGAGGAGCAGGAGCATCTGGAGCGACAGAAGGAGGGTATGACACACAGCTTCTTTTGGCTTAGGTGGTGGAGCCTTGGCTGGCTGAAAGAGAGAGCGGCGGAGCCATAGTTCTCCCAGGCCACTTTATGGTGGTGAAGCATATGTTGCTGCAGGGCCGTGGTGCCAACATTGGGACCCTGGCCACCCTTCACCTTCTGCCGACATATCTTGCATGTGGCTATATGAACCTCCCCCGGATGCTTGATGAAAAATGGTCAAAAAGCTGAGTAGCTGATTTTCCCACCAACAGTCCACACTAATTGACTGCTACTGCCGCCGTCTCCAGGAACCCCTGTTCCACTACCTCCCGGGAAGGTAGGCTGCCGTGAAGCAGGTGGTCTCCAGAATTTCCACTTATGCCACTATGCTGACTGTCAACTATGCTACTGCCTTGCTGGCTCAGCTGCTGCCTCATGGTCAACCTGCAACTCTCTTCTCCTGATGATGATGAGGCCCCTTCTGCCCCCGGCTCCCAATTACGATCGGCTTCACCATCATCAGCAAGTGTCTGCACGTCACTGAATTCCTCCTCAGGTTCCTCAACAGTGTCTGCTTCAGGACCCTGAACCCTGGCAACACCTCTTCCCACGTCACTCTCCTCATGACAACTTGCCCACCTAGCGGAGGAAGCGGCAGATGTCTCCTCCACTTCTTGGCTGGGCAGTAGCTGCTGACTGTCCTCTATTAGATCGTCCTCAGTGAACAGTGGAGCTGAACCCACAGCATAAGATACTTCTGTAGGGGAGGGAACAGCATAGGACATAGGCAATGGGAGGACAGGGACATGCCAACTGAGGGTTGTGTCTGAGGAACCCACCGACTGTTTACTGAGGTATCAGATGTCACTTGTGATGAAGTGGATGACCGTGTTAACCAATCGATGATGGTAGATGGGTTGCTGGTCAAGTGGTCAAGACACGACCGCTCCGTTGTGTCTAAGGAACCTGAGGAGGACATCAGTGACGTGCAGACACTTGTTGATGATGATGAAGCCTAAAGGATTTAGGTCTCTGCCACTCTCTCCCTCTGCATGACATACTTTGTGCGTATATGAGGGGAGTACAATACGTTTACTACGCTTAAAACAGTATTTGTCTAGAACAGCAGCAGGTGTGCACTTTTGGTTGGCTTTCCACAGTATCCAGACCCTTGACAGATTAACAGGTACAAAATAGTACACTATTAGATGTACGTATGCGGTATGCACTGATGAGGGCAGAAAAATGCGCTACAGTACCCTTAAAAAAAAAGATTTTGTAAAACACCAGCAGTGCACAACAATGCTGCAGCCCAAAAAGCTGTGTACTAAACACAAAATTGCACTCTGTCAAAGACTATTAGGAATGTACTGCTGTATATTATACCATAGATGTAAATGATTTTTTGTGGAACAAAGACACTGAATTGCGCTGAAATATTATTCCTGCCTCCTCTGCTAAGGTTTATGAAGTTGATGCAGCTTGTTCAAATGTATGAGGCAACACACAGCTATGTGCCCCTCTCTGTAATACTATGCCGAAGAAAGTGACTGGGAGGTTACAGTAATGCCTGCAGCTGCAGTAAAAATCATTTTCAGTAAAAAAAAAAAAAAACTGCTCTGTGTCCACAGGAACGCTGATGGGACTAGGAGGATGTTAACCCCTTCACGACCACGGACGTAAATGTACGTCCTGACTTGGCTGGACTTCCCGCACCAGGATGTACATTTACGTCCTGTGTATGACCGCGAGCATCGGAACGGTGCTCGCGTCATACACAGCAGGTTCTGGCTGCTAACAGCAGCTGAGCACCCGCACGTAATGGCCGACATCCGCGATCGTGCGGATGTCCGCCATTAACCCCTCAGATGCCGTGATCAATACAGATCACGGCATCTGCGGCATTGCGGTACTTTGATTGGATGATCGGATCGCCCGCAGCCCTGCCACGGCGATGCGATCATCCAGCATGACAGCCGGAGGTCCCCTCACCTGACTCCGGCCGTCTCCCGGGTTCTTCTGCTCTGGTCTGAGATCGAGCAGACCAGAGCAGAAGATCACCGATAATACTGAGCAGTGCTGTGTCCTATGCATAGCACTGCACAGTATTAGCAATCAAAGCATTGCTATAGATAGCCCCTATGAGGACATAAAAAGTGTAAAAAAAAAAGTTGAAAAATGTAAAAATAAAAAGTAAAAAAAAAGTGAAAAGTCCCCTCCCCCAATAAAAATTGTCCATTTTTCCCATTTTACCACCAAAAAGCTTAATTTTTTTAAATAAACATATTTGGTATCGCTGCGTGCGTAAATGTCCGAACTATCAAAATATAATGTTAATGATCCTCTATGGTAAATGGCGTAAACGTAAAAAATAAAAAGGTCCAAAAATGCTGCTTTTTTGTCACATTTTATTTAAAAAAATTTATAAAAAATTATCTAAAAGTTTTATATATGCAAATGTGGTATCTAAAAAAAAGTACAGATGACTGCGCAAAAAATTAGCCCTCATACTGCCCTATATACAGAAAAATGAAAAAGTTATAGGTGGTCAAAATAGGGCGATTTTAGATTACTCATTTTGTACAAAAAGTTTTAGATTTTTTTTAAGCGGTACAAAGGTATAAAAGTATCTAGCCATGGGTATCATTTTAATCATATTGCCCCACAGAATAAAGAACACATGTCATTTTTACCGTAAAGTGTACAGTGTGAAAACAAAACCCTCCAAAAAGTGAAAAATTGACAGGGGTGACTGGCTGCTGATTCAGGGTCATCCCGCCTATTTCCCTTCCCGCCTTGCCTTCCCAGCGTCCCTTGCCCCATGTACTGACATGTGGATCCACCATTTTAGATGCCCTGGAGCCTGGAACGCTGTAAAATGGAGTTTAATGAAGTGATTCACGCTATAGAATCGCGACGATATTCGAATTTGTTGCGAATCGAATATTTCCTGAAATTCGTAACGAATTTGGGTTCGTCAGCTTCGATTTGCTCATCTTTAGTATTGATATTTTATCTTTCTATGCCGGATTCCTTTCCTGGATCTCCTTCTTGTCAGCTGTGGTATGTATATCCACCACTCAATGTGAGCATGGCTTGCAAGTATATTTGGAATACTGGATTTCTCTTTTTTTTTTTCACTGTAGGAATAATTGTTCAAGACATTGTGGGCACCCAGCATGTATTTCTTGGTCAGCCAATTAAGGAACCTGTTTAAATACCCCCACCCCCCTGCACACACACAAGCCAAAACATTTATATACGTCTCTGTTTGGCTAGACTGAAGACATTTCAGTGAACAGTAAATGAATTATGGTCTCACGTTGTTAGATGAACAGATGTTGCTGAGCTGAACTTGTGAAAACTCCCACACGTAACTGTAGACAGAAACTACACGTAGTCATATTCATATTTAACCAAAAAAACGCAAACTACTTTAAACATATTTCAAAGCATCATGTTGTTTTGCAGCTTTAGCATAAATGGTAATTAGATAAAAAAAAATTATACCATCAAGTCTGTTTTATTTTTTATTTGCGCTAATTCATAAATAAAAGTCAGATGTGCATGTCATCGGATGTCAATGCAGTCATAAAGAATGGTTGTACTTACGATTTAGTGTTATCAAAAGAGGAATTATCATCGCTACTCATTTTCGCGGAAACAAGCAGGTCAATGCATCAATTTATGTGGTAATGATTATTTTATTTCCACAATCGCCTTATCTTATCTTATACAATAATGATGTTGTCAAGATAATAAACACAGTATTCTGTCTAAACACAAATAGCTTTTCTTAATTGAATCCCTCAGGGTCCAGACTGATCACACAGCGCGCTAATCAGATAACTGTCATAAGATAAGGCAAATACTATAGAAATGTAAAAAAAAATATTTGGAGCTTGTCGTCTCCTTTGCAGGTGGAAAATAAAAGATAAAACACTACTTGATGCTTTAGTTGACTAGATATCATATCATAAATATTTTAAGAAAACTAATAATATATAGAAAGAATACTTGAGCGTTCAAAGGTGACAAAGTAATGTTATTATAGCCAGTGGTTAATGCAGTGTTTTTATACCTGAGCCATGGCTATGTTGATGGTGAGATTAAAGTGTATAAATTAAGTGATTTATTTCTAATTAGGATGTAATTAAAGCGGAAAAGTTATTCATTTCATTCCTAACAAAGCATGGCTGAAGCTTAATGTGACATGGTCAGCTATGTAAGTATTTTCAGTACAAAGTTTCAGATAGAAAGCTTCAAGTTAAAAACAATATATCTAGGAAGGCTATGAGTCCATTGATCTCAGTACCAAGTGGCATGTATCATCCAAACAACAGTAGGATATTCTAAACTGATTATATTCAAAATGTATTTGCTGGTTTGAAGCCATGTCCCTCCCACAAGCCACAACAGTTCAAAGCTATGAACCTTCTGTTTTCCTACAATCTCTTCATCACAGCTCAGTTCAACCTGACAGCGGGATATGAAAACAGGATATGAGGTCAGGGTATGAGATCAGGGTATGAGGTCAGGGTATAAGGACGGGATATGAGGTCAGGATATGAGGACAGTATATGAGGTCAAGATATGAGGATGGGATATGAGGTCAAGATATAAGGGAGGTATATGAGGTCAAGATATGAGGTTAGGATACTAGGACAAGAGCATTTTTGTTGCCTTTCCTCTCCATCAAGGCAATTCTTACATTGATTTTTCCATTACATGTTGTACGTTGCTTGAATATAAATTAATCTCAATATGGTTTACATTTATGCATTAAATGGCAAAAATAGGGATGAGTGAATCGAATCTGACAAATCGGAATTCATTACAAATTTCAAAAAAATTTGATTTGCAATGAATGCGAATATCGCAGCGATTCTATTGCCCAAATTGCTTCATTAAACTCCATTTAGTGTGGTCCAGGCTCCAGGGCATCTAAAATGGTGGAGCCACATGTGAGGACATAGGGCAAGGAATCCTGGGAAGGCGGGAACAAGGGTAGGAGGAATGACTCTGAATCACATGCAGGATGCAGCCTATCAGCAGCCAGTCACCCCTTATGTCACAGACCTATATAATCGGCAGCCATATTGTGGCCAGTCAATTCAGCCTTTCACTGCAGAGAGATAGCTAGGAACAGACAGCACTGTGTGTTGCACAGAAAAGCTTTTTCCAGCAGCTATTCACTTCCTAGTCAAGTCAGCGTTCTGTTCTGTCAGCAGTGTGTGATTCACAGAAAAGCATTCTTACTGCAGCAATACACCTCACAGTCAATGTCTATAGCATTCTATTAAAGAGAGCAGTGTGTTGCACAGAAGAACAGAAACGATTTCGCACAAGCACAAATCCTGCCTAGAAGCACTGATAGGGAAGGGAGTGAGATTGAGAGAGAAAGTGCAATTTTGAGTGTAGTATACAGCAACTGTGTGCGGTAGCACTGGTGTGTACTGCTGGAGTTGTGCACAAATACTTTTTTAGGCGTACTGTAGTGCATTTTTCTCCCTTCATAAGTGCATAGCACATATGTACATCTAAGTGGTGTGCTATTTTGTTCCTGTTAAAGTCTCAAGGGCCTAGAAACAGTAAAAGGCCAGTCAAAAGTACTCACCGGCTGGTGTTGTACACAAATACTTTTTTAAGCGTACTGTAGCGTATTTTCCTCCCCTCATAAGTGTATGCCACATATGTGCATCTAAGTGGTGTACTATTTTGTTCCTGTTAAAGTCTCAAGGGCCTAGATACAGTGAAAGGCCAGGAAAAAGTACTCACTGGCAGGTGTTGTACACAAATACTATTTTAAGCGTACTGTAGCACATTTTTCTAACCTCATAAGGGCATACCACATATGTACATCTAAGTGGTGTACTATTTTGTTCCAGTTAAAGTCTCAAGGGCCTAGATACTGTGAAGCACCAGGCAAAAGTACTCAAAGGCCGATGTTGTACACAAATACTTTTTTTAAGCGTACTGTAGCGCATTTTTCTCCCCTCATAAGTGCATACCACATACGTTCAACTAAGTGGTGTACTATTTTGTTCCTGTTAAAGTCTCAAGGGCCTAGATACTGTGAAAGGCCAGGCAAAAGTACTCACCGGCTGGTGTTGTACACAAATACTTTTTAGAGTGTACTGTAGCGCATTTTTCTCCCCTCATAAGTGCATACCATATACCGGCATGTAAACGTGTAATATTTTGTGCACACCTGCTGCTGTTCTAAACAAATACAGTTTTAAGCATAGTGAAGCATATTGTACTCCCCTCATATTCGCACTAAGTATGCCAGGCAGAGAAGTGCCAGGACGTGCACAGAGGAGTGGCAGAGGCCTAAATTCATCAGGTGCAAGCAGAGGTCGCAGCATACTAGTGGTGAGTGGCATCAGGAGTCACAGTGAGAGGCCAGATCTCCCGGTATCAGCTAGCGGTCGTGTCTCGACCAGCAACCCATCTACCGTCATCCATTGGTTAACACGGTCATCCACTTCATCACAAGTGACATCAGATACCCCAATCAACAGTCGGTGGGTTCCTCAGACACAACCCTCAGTTGGCATGTCCCTGTCCTCCCATTGCCTCTGTCCTATGCTGTTCCCTTCCCTAGAGAAGTATCTTATGCTTATGCAGCTCCACTATTCAATGAGGACAATCTAATAGAGGACAGTCAGCAGCTACTGCCCAGCCAAGAAGTGGAAGAGACATCCTCCGCTTCCTCCGCTAGGTGGGCAAGTAGTGATGAGGAGAGTGACGTGGGAAGTTGTGTTGCCAGCATTCAGGGTTCTGAAGCAGACACTGTTGAGGAACCTGAGGAGGACATCAGTGACGTGCAGACACTTGATGATGATGAAGCCGATTGCAATTGGGAGCTGGGTGCAGAAGTGGCTTCATCATCATCAGGAGAACAGGCTTGCAGGTGGCCCATAAGGCAGCAGCTAGCCAGCAAGGTGGTAGCATGGTTGGCAGTCAGCATGGTGGCAGAAGTGGAAATTCTGGAGCCAAACGTGCCCGGTGGAGGCCACCTGCATCGTGGAAGTCTACCTTCCAGGGAGGTAGTGGAACAAGGGTTCCTGGAGACGGCGGCAGTCAATTAGTGCAGATTGTTGGCGGGAATATCAACTACTCGGCGGTGTGGAAGTTTTCATCAAGCATCTAGAGGAGGTTAACATAGCTATATGCAAGATGTTTCGGAAAAAGGTGAAGCGTGGCCAGGGTCCCAATGTTAGCACCACGGCCCTGCATCAACATATGCTGCGCCACCATAAAGCGGCCTTGGAGAACCGTGGCACCGATGTGGTGGTCCAGCCTGCTGCATCACCCAGTGGCACTCCGCTTCCTGTTTCAGTCAACCAAGGCTTCACCACCTCAGCCAAAGGGAGCTGTGTGTCATACCCTCCGTCTGTCTCTCCAGATGCTCCTGCTCCTCCTACTTTGAGTCAGTCATTCCACCAGCAATCCATCGGCAAAGCCATGTCCAAGAGACAACAGTATGCGCTTACTCATCCAACGGCGCAGAAGCTGAATGTGCTCCTGTCCAAGTTGCTGGTGCTGCAGTCCCTCCCTTTTCAAGTGGTGGACTCTGCACCTTTAAGAGAACTGATGGCTTGTATCGAGCTGAGGTGGAGGTCCCAAGCCGTCATTTCTTTGCGAAGAAAGTACCAGCCCTGCACAATTTTGTGGAAGAGAAGGTGGGCCAGTCATTGAGCCTGTCAGTGTGTACCAAAGTGCACGTCAGCACCAACATCTGGAGCTGTAACTATGATCAGGGACAATACATGTCCTTTACGGCCCACTGGGTGAATGTGGTTCCTGCACAGCCACAACAGCAACTTGGACAGGTCACTCCGCTTCCTCCTCCACGCTGTCAGCCCGTTGGTCCTGTGACAATGTGCAACTTCGCCTCCTCATCCTCCACCATATCCTCAGCCACCACTGCACGGACAAGTCTCAGTGCCCCTTCAGCATACCATGTGTACAGGGCACGGCGGTGTCACGCTGTTCTTCACATGGTTTGCCTTGGCGAAAAGAGTCACACAGGGGAGGAACTGCTAAAAGTCATTCATAAAGAAAACAGAGTATGGCTTAATCCGCGAAAACTGAAATGGGATCCATGATGACTGACAACGGGAATAACATCTTGTCTGCGATGCGACAAGGAAGGCTGAGCCATGCACCCTGCATGGCACACGTGTTCAGTCTGGTTGCCAAGCGGTTCCTGAAGTGTTCCCCCCATTTGTAAGCCATCCTAAGAATGGGAAGGAAACTTTGCATGCACTTCAGCCACTCGTACACCGCAAAGCAAACCCTCCTTGAGCTGCAGCATCCAAATGGTGTCCCCCAACATAGTCTGATTTGTGAA
This sequence comes from Hyla sarda, assembly GCF_029499605.1. Taxonomy (NCBI): domain Eukaryota; kingdom Metazoa; phylum Chordata; class Amphibia; order Anura; family Hylidae; genus Hyla; species Hyla sarda. The sequence continues at coordinate 230,386,560 of NC_079192.1, forward strand.
GTTGCCACATGTTGGAATTCCACCCTCCATATGTTGGACCGACTGTATGAACAGAGAAAAGCCATCACCGATTTCTTGATGATCCAAGCGGATAGGGGACTCCTCTGTGTAACTTCGATGTCAAACAGTGGCAGCTCATACATGACACCTGCCTTTGCTAAGGACCTTTGAGGAAGCCACATTATCAGTCAGTCGCTAGGATTACAGGATGAACAACGTCATTCAACTGCTTCATTTCCTACAACACATGTTGGAAACGATGGCTGGTCAGGGCACTGGAGATGTGGCGCCTACATCTCACAGCCACATAAGCCCTGTGGGGGCTGAACTGGAGGAGGAGGAGGCGGGGGAGGGGCACAGTGGAGCATAGTATAGATTTCATGAAATGGGCGGTTTTTATAGTCATCTGACAGAAGAGGAGGAGCAGGAGCAGCCAGAGGAGCTAGAGGGTTATGAGAAAGGCGGGACAGAGAACCCAGACACACCGTGGCAGTATGCAGTGTAGATGGAGGCAGGGAGTCCCTCCGAGTCACTTGCACAAATGGCACAATGCATGCTCACTTGCTTGCGTAGTGACTGCCAAATTGTTACTATTCGGTAGTGGGATGACTTCTTGCTCTCCACCTTATTGGACTCTCGCTTCTGGCACAAAATGGGGACCTTTTTTACACTCGCTGAGAGGGAGGACAAACTGACCTACTACAGAGACATCCTACATAGTCAGTTGGCCGATGCCTATCGGCGCCATTGTCCATCCTCTCGCCGGTCTGATTTTGGGGGCCCTCTGCGCTCACCTTCCACTGCCATGGTTGCTGGGAGGGGGGGCGTGGCATGAGCAGTACCAGCTCCATCAGTAGAAGCCTGAGTCTACAGTTGCTGATGAGTACCTTTCTTCACCCACATAGTGAAGCAACTCATCAGCAGCAGGTAGACCTGGAGCAGGACCTGAACCAGCAGGTAGTGGCATACCTTGACATGACCATGCCAACACACCTTGAAGATTCTCTGGATTTCTGGGCGGCCATACTTGATTTGTGGCCGCAACTAGCAGAATTTGCCCTGGAAAAGCTGCCGTGCCCGGCCAGTAGTGTGCCATCAGAGCGAGTGTTTAGTGCACCCACCAATGCCTCATGCATCAGAGTAGATTGACCATGGTGCCACACCAACACTTTACAAATATGGATAGTGCAAAACATGTTTAACTCCTTAAGGACACATGACGTACTGGAACGTCATGTGTCCGCTCCAGATATTTAACGCGGGGCCACGGCGTGGGTATAGCGGGTCGGGCCCGGCCTCTAACAACGGCCGGGACCCGTGGGTAATGGCGCGCGGCATTAATCGCTGTGCCTCGCGCTATTAACCCTTTAGACGCGGCGTTCAAAGTTAAACGCCGCGTCTAAAGTGAAAGTGAAAATATGGCGGTTAGCTCAGTGGGCTGTTCGGGATAGCCGCGGCAAAATCGCGGCATCCTGAACAGCTTACAGGACAGCAGGAGGGTCCCTACCTGCCTCCTCGCTGTCCGATCGCCAAATGACTGCTCAGTGCCTGAGATCCAGGCATGAGCAGTCAAGCGGCAGAATCATCGAACACTGGTTTCCTATGAGAAACCAGTGAACAATGTAATAGATCAGTGTGTGCAGTGTTATAGCCCACTATGGGAGCTATAACACTGCAAAAAAAAAAGTGAAGAAAAAAGTGAATAAAGATCATTTAACCCCTTCCCTATTAAAAGTTTGAATCACCCCCCTTTTCCCATAAAAAAAAAACACAGTGTAAATAAAAATAAAAATAAACATATATGGTATCGCCGCGTGCGGAAATGTCCGAATTATAAAAATATATCATTAATTAAACCGCACGGTCAATGGCGTACGCGCAAAAAAATTCCAAAGTCCAAAATAGTGCAATTTTGGTCACTTTTTAAATCATGATAAAATGAATAAAAAGCAATCAATAAGTCCTATCAATGCAAAAATGGTACTGCTAAAAACTTGAGATCACGGCGCAAAAAATTAGCCCTCATACTGCCCCGTATGTGCAAAAATAAAAAAGTTATAGGGGTCAGAAGATGACAATTTTAAACGTATTCATTTTCCTGCATGTAGTTATGATTTTTTCCAGAAGTACGACAAAATCAAACCTATATAAGTAGGGTATAATTTTAATCATATGGACCTACAGAATAAAGATAAGGTGTCATTTTTACCGAAAAATTTACTACGTAGAAACGGAAGCCCCCAAAATTTACAAAACAGCGTTTTTTTTTTCAATTTCGTCTCACAATGATTTTTTTTTCTGTTTCGCCGTAGATTTTTGGGCAAAATGACTGACGTCATGACAAAGTAGAATTGGTGGCGCAAAAAATAAGCCATCATATGGATTTTTAGGTGCAAAATTGAAAGAGTTATGATTTTTTAAAGGCAAGGAGCAAAAACCAAATTGCAAAAACGGAAAAACCCTCGGTCCTTAAGGGGTTAAGGGGCTGTTCCCCAATTACAGACATTTCTCCGCATCAGACCACAAGTAAATATTGAGGATATGCATTAACTAAAACTTAACTTTTCTCAGGATAAAATGAATGTGCTCAAAACTTTGTGCCACCTACACCACCATGTAATGATGTGATGCAAAGACCTCTAAAAGGTGGAAGGGAACAATGTATGGTCCATTGTAACCGGTGGGGGTAAAAACTTCCCCTGTAAGGCCCTACTCTCGCATTATTAATTCCCTTCTTTGCAAGTGTTACTCACCCTAAAAAGGGTGGCCCCACACAGGAACCTCTTCTTATTTCTCCCTACAGAACACTGCCATTTCCCAGGGTTTTTAGGTGTAAATAGAGAGAGTTTCCTGGGTGGGGCCGCCCTTTTAAAGGTGAGTAACACTTGCCAAGAAGGTGATTAATAGGACGAGAGTAGGGCCTTACAGGGGAAGTTTTTATCCCCACCTACGACAATGCCAATACGTTGTTCCCTTGACCCTTTTCGAGGAAAGTGTTACTCCTCTTAAAAAGGGCGGCCCCACACAGGAACCAATCCCTATTTCCACCTAAAAGCCCTGGGAAATGACAGTGTTTGTAGGTGGAAATAGAGACAGGTCCCTGTGTGAGGCTGACCTTTTTAAGGCGAGTAACACTTGCCAAGAAGGGAATTAATAATGCAAGAGTAGGGCCTTACAAGGGAAGTCAATATGTGGTTTCATAGAAGCACATTGATCTGTGTGTTCTGCGCTCGATTGATAAAGCTGCAGCAGCAACAGGATGTGAGGTAAGCCCTCCTGCTACCTCAGCAGTGGATCCACCCCACTGAACTACCAGGGATGGTTTAAATGTCCCTTTAGACGCCGCTGTCAAATTTGACAGCGGCAATCTAAAGGGTTGATAGCCGGTCGCGGCAATCGCCTTATGTCGGCTATTAACGCCGGCCCCCATCTACAGGAATCAGCTGGGGGGCGGCTAGTATGACGCGGGCTCGAGTCGGGAGCCGACGCTTTACAACAGTTGCCATCTCAGGACGAGCCGACTCGTCCTTAGACGGCAACCGGTTAAGAACATGGAGTAGAAAGTGGGAAGAGTTTAAGAAATCTAATCACAATATCTCAGAAAACAAAGCCACACAAACATCTGTTTTTTCGGCTCAAATCAGAGCAAACTCAGCACAAACAAATGATGTATTTGTGAACAAGCGAATTATGTATTTAATAATATGTATTGTGTGGTACAAAATAATACATTACCTTCATTCTATGGGACATTACATTTATGGTAGTCCACTCCCACCAGCATACTAATGCTTTCAGTACATCTGGCTGCCAGATTACTTTTAATCCATGCTTTCTAGTCGGCGCTATTCTTCATTGGCATGCATTCACCCCGTAAATGCCACTCCTGGCTCAGTTATTAGGGTTCTTGCATTATCTGGCTATAGAAACAGAATTTTTTTTTTGCCTTACTACTTACTGAAGAATCACTTGCAATATGTCTTAGTATTTTCTTTGTGCTGTAATGTCAGTGAAGAGTAAGCCCCATATCAGCAGCATTTATCGCTGTTAATTAAATTAAATATTCAATATCTGAGAAAGGATAATTATTTTTGGCCAGATTTTAATTCTTTTCTCCATATGTGCTTAGTTTTGTCTTCATGTAAGGTTTTCAAATGATTCCTTCTGCATCTCTTTTAAGATTTCACATATTTTGAGACATGTAGATGATAATCTATGAGAATTCTTTTTCGTTCATAAAGATTTTAGCTGTTGAATCCTATTTGTGCTATTAACCCCTTAAGGACCCAGCTATTTTTCACTGTAGGACCCGGCCATTTTTGGCAAATCTAATCACTTTCACTTTAAGCATTAAAGGGGTTATCCAGGAAAAAACTTTTTATTATATATCAACTTGCTCCAGAAAGTTAAACAGATTTGTAAATTACTTCTATTAAAAAATATTAATCCTTTCAGTACCTATGAGCTTCTGAAGTTAAAGTTGTTCTTTTCTGTCTAAGTGCTCTATGATGACACGTGGCTCGGGAACCGCCTAGTTTAGAAGAGGGTTGCTATGGGGATTTGCTTCTAAATCTTCTAAAGAAAAGAACAACCTTAACTTCAGAAGCTCATAAGTACTGAAAGGATTAAGATTTTTTTTATAGAAGTAATTTACAAATCTGTTTAACTTTCTGAAGCCAGTTGATATATAATAAAATGTTTTTTTCTGGATAACCCCTTTAATAACTCTGGGATGCTTTAACCTTTCATTCTGATTCCGAGATAGTTTTTTCGTGACATATTCTACTTTATGTTAGTGGTAAAATTTTGTTGATACGTGCATCATTTCTTGGTGAAAAATTTTATGAAAAAATTGTAAATTTTGCATTTTTTTTTACTTTGAAGCTCTCTGCTTATAAGGAAAATTTATATTCCAAATAAATTATATATTGATTCACATATACAGTATGTCTACTTTATGTTTCCATCATAAAGTTGACATGTTTATACTTTTGGTAGACATCAGAGGGCTTCAAAGTTCAGCAGCAATTTTTCAAAAAAATTTCAAAATCGAAATTTTTCAGGGACCAGTTCTGTTTTGAAGTGGATTTAAAGGGCCTTCATATTAGAAATACCCCATAAATGACCCCATTATAAAAACTGAACCCCTCAAAGTATTCAAAATGACGTACAAAAGGTTTGTTAACCCTTTAAGTGTTTCACAGGAATAGCAGCAAATTGAAGGAGAAAATTCTAAATCTTCATTTTTTACACTGGCCTGTTCTTGTAGACCCAGTTATTGAATTTTTACAATGGGTAAAAAGAGAAAAATCTTCCTAAAATGTGTAACCCAATTTCTCTCGAGTATGAAAATACCTCATATGTGTATGTCAAGTGTTCGGCGGGCGCAGTAGAGGGCTCAGAAGGGAAGGAGCGACAATGGGATTTTGGAGAGTGAGTTTTTCTGAAATGGTTTTTAGGAAGCCCCTATGGTGCCAGAACAGTAAAAAAAAAACACATGGCATACCACTTTGGAAACTACACTCCTCAAGGCATGTAACAAAGGGTCCAGGGAGCCTTAACACCCCACAGGTGTTTGACGACTTTTCGTTAAAGTTGGATTAAAATTCAAATTTTGCTGAAATGGTTTTTGGGGGGCATGTCCCATTTAGGAAGCCCCTATGGTGCCAGGACAGCAAAAAAAAAAACACATGACATACTATTTTGGAAACTACACCCCTCAAGGCATGTAACACCCCACAGGTGTTTGACGACTTTTCGATAAAGTTGGATGTGTAAATGATTTTTTTTCCTCTAAAGTGCTAGTTTTCCCTCAAATTTAACATTTTTACAAGGGATAATAGGACAAAATGCCCCCCAAAATTTGTAACCCCATCTCTTCTGAGTATGGAAATACCCCATGTGTGGACGTAAAGTGCTCTGTTGGCGAACTACAATGCTCAGAAGAGAAGGAGCACCATTGAGCTTTTGCAAAAAAAAAAAATAATATTTGGAATGGAAGTCAGGGGCCATGTGCGTTTACAAAGTCCCCCATGCTGCCAGAACAGTGGACCCCCCCACATGTGACCCTATTTTGGAAACTACACCTCTCACAGAATTTAATAAGGGGGGCAGTGAGTATTTACACCCCACTGGCATTTGACAGATCTTTGGAACAGTGGGATGTGCAAATGAAAAACTACATTTTTCAGGTCAGACACCTGTGAGGCGTAAATGCTCACTGTACCCCTTATGGCATTATATGAGGGGTGTAGTTTCCAAAATGGGGTCACATGTGGGGGGGTCCATTGTTCTGGCACTATGGGGGCTTTTTAAACACATGTGGCCTTCATTTCTGGAAACATTTTCTCTTTAAAAGCCCAATGGCACGCCTTCTCTTCTGAGCACTGTAGTTCGCCCGCAGAGCACTTTACATCCACATATGGGGTATGTTCCTACTCAGAAGAAATGGGGTTACAAATTTTGGGAAGCTTTTTTCCTATTTTCCCTTGCGAACTTTAGGGTAATACTAGCATTTTTGTGATTTTTTATTTTTTTTCATAGAACTTTGAAGAATTTTCATTAAACACCTGTGGGGTGTTAAGGCTCACTATACCCCTTGATACGTTCCATGAGGGGTGTAGTTTCCAAAATGGGGTCACATGTGGGTATTTCTTTTTTTTGCATTTATGTCAGAACCGCTGTAAAATCAGCCACCCTGTGCAAATCACCAATTTAGACCTCAAATGTACATAGTTCACTCTCAATCCTGATCCTTGTTGTGCGCCCGCAGAGCATTTTACGCCCACATATGGGGTATTTCCGTACTCAGGAGAAATTGCGTTACAAATTTTGGCAGTCTTTTTATCCTTTTCACGCTTGTGAAAATAAAAAGTATGTGGCAACACCAGCATGTTAGTGCAATTTTTTTTTTTACACTAACAAGCTGGTGTAGGCCCCAACTTTTCCTTTTGATAAGGGGTAAAAGGAGAAAAAGCTCCCCAAAATTTGTAGTGCAATTTCTCCCGCCACATATGGGGTACGGAAATACCCCATATGTGGCCCTAAACTGTTTCCTTGAAATATGACAGGGCTCTGAAGGGAGAGAGCTCCATGCGCATTTGAGGACTAAATTAGGGATTGCATAGGGGTGGACATAGGGGTATTCTACGCCAGTGATTCCCAAAAAGGGTGCCTCCAGCTGTTGCTAAACTCACAGCATGCCTGGACAGTCAGTGGCTGTCCGGAAATGCTGGGAGTTGTTGTTTTGCAACAGCTGGAGGCTCCGTTTTGGAAACACTGCCATACAATATGATTTTCATTTTTATTGGGGGGGGGAGGGGGACAGTGTAAGGGGGTGTATATGTTGTGCTTTACCCTTTATTAGTTTGTTAGTTTAGTGTAATGTAGTGTTTTTAGGGTACATTTGCACTGGCAGATTACAGTGACTTTCCTGCTAGGAGTTTGCCCTGTGGCGAAAAATTTGCCACAGCTCAAACTTCAAAGCAGGAAACTTACTGTAAACCTGCCCGTGTGAATGTACCCTGTACATTCACATGGGGGGGCAAACCTCCAGCTGTTTCAAAATTACAACTCCCAGCATGTACTGACAGACCGTGCATGCTGGGAGTTGCACCTTTTGCAACAGCTGGAGGGAAACTGGTTGGAAAACCTTGTTTGGTTCTGTTACCTAACTCAGTATTTTCCAACCAGTGTGTCTCCAGCTGTTGCAAAAATACAACTCCCAGCATGTACTGATCGCCGAAGAGCATGCTGGGAGATGTAGTTATGCAACAGCTGAAGGAACGTAACTACAACTCCCAGCATGCCGAGACAGCTGTTTGCTGTTTGGGCATGCTGGGTTTTTCAGTTTTGGAACATCTGGAGGTCTACAATTTAGAGACCGGTGCACAGTAATCTCAGAACTGTGGCCCTCCAGATGTTGCAAAACTACAAATCCCAGCATGCACAGACAGCAAACTGCTGTGTGGGCATGCTAGGAGTTGTAGTTTTGCAAGATCTAGAGGGCTACAGTTTGGAGATCACTGTGCAGTGGTCTCTAAATTGTAGACCTCCAGCTGTTGCAAAACTGAGGTGCAGACCCTGTGTTATCTGCACCTCAGCCCCTGGACTACAACTCCCATCATGGTCAGAGTCTGTCCATGATAGGAGTAGTAGTTCTAAAAGTCCTGCAGCCAGGGGATGTGCAAGTGCCATCCCTCAGCAGCTCCGTGGTACTACAACTACTCCAATCATAGCACAGACTCTGTCCCGTGATAGGAGTAGTAGTCCAAGGGCAGAGGGACAGATCTCTTTTCACATTATGCCTTTTGTAGTTTAGCAACAATTGGAGGCTCCCTGTTTAGGAACACGCTGCATTATGTGCGCTCTTCCCAGGGGAGAGCGCAAAAAATGTACTAACCCATATTTCTTGTTTTTCTTTTCTTCTCATTTCAGATACCTGAATGCAGAGGACTACGTCAGATTCGGTGGACTGCGACAATGAACAGCGTTTTTTTTATTTCAATAAAATGGTTAACAAGGGCTGTAAGTGAGTGTTGTTTTTAAAGAGTACCTGTCATCAACAAAAACTTTTAATATGTTGTTCATAATCATTAATGAAGAGATATTGTAATATATCTTCATTAAAAAATATTAATATTTATACCAGTTTTTTCTTTTTATACTTTTGGCCACTAGGGGTCTCTCTTCTATGCCTGGTCTGCAAGCAGCATCCTATGCTTTTCATAGTAAGTGTACAGCTTTTAGGACTAATGCTGAAGGGCTCTGGTCCTTCCACCGGATGTTCAGTACTCTCAGCTCAGGACTCGCTCCCAGCCTGTGAGCTACAAGCCTTCACATGCCTCTCATTTAACAGCCAGTCACCTCCCCCTCCCCCTGCTCTGTGTTCTCCCTGCCCCTCACCACACGTTATCTTATACATTGTATTATCTCACTGCACTCCCTGCTCTGTGCCCCCCCCCTGACATTCATCTTAATTACTGCCTCTGTAATTGCTCCCACCGCCCCTGGTTCTCAGCATTGACTTTTTAGTGCAGAGAGACACAGGAGAGAGAGAGACAGAGGATGCCATCCCTCACCTGTACTTAGTCTGTATGCACAATGCAGAGCAGTGTTTCCCAACCAGGGTGCCTCCAGCTGTTGCAAAACTACAACTCCCAGCATGTCTGGACAGCTGTTGGCTGTCTGGGCATGCTGGGAGTTGTAGTTTTGCAAAAGCTGGAGGTGCCCTGGTTGGGAAACACTGCTGCAGAGGGAGAGCAGCATACAGGAAGACTGGCAGAAGCAGAGTCCCGGCCAAGCTTCATGTGACATCATGCCTGCCGGGACCCGCCTCCTTCGACCCCTCAGAAAGACAGTGCTCCTGAGCTAATGAAGAGGGATAAAAAAAAGGTATTTCCACAGCGTTTTAAACCTCAATAAACACAGGGATAGGCATAGTTAGAGAAGGGGACAGATGGGAAGGGGGATCAGGGAAAGTTTAAATGATGACAGGTACTCTTTAAATAAAAAAATGTTTTCAATGTGTCGTGTTTTTTATAATTGAATTTTCAGGGTTGGGGCTTAGCTCCAAAATCAGCTAATGCTAACCTCTAATTATTACCCCGGTACCCACCGCTGCAGGGGTGCCGTCGAGAAGAGGTGGTACATACAGGCCCAGAGCATAAAAAATGGTGCTCCTGAGCCTAGGCGGTAACAGGCTGGTATTATTTAGGCTGGGGAGGGCCAGTAACAATGGTCGTCGCCCACCCTGGTAACGTCAGGCTGTTGCTGCTTCGATGGTATCTGTCTGACACTGAAAATAGGGGGAACCCTATGCGTTTTTTTTTTTTTTTTTACAAATAAATTTAAAAAAGTGTGTGGTTCCCTCATTTTTTCAGTATCAGCCAGATACCAACCAAGCAGCTACAGCCTGACGTTATGAGGGTGAGCAAGGACCATTGTTTCTGGCCCTCCCCAGCCTAAATAATGCCAGCCTGTTTCAGCCTAGGCCCAGGAGCACCATTTTTGATGCTTCGGGCCTGTTGGTACTGGCTCTTCCGGAACCCCTGTGGCGGTGGGTACCAGGGTAATAATTGGGGGTCAGCACTAGCTGATTTGGGAGCTAACGCTAAGCCCCGGCCTAGTAATAGATTCTGTCTACAGGACGCCTTCCACTACTAAGCCTGAAAATTCAATTATAAAAAACACAACACATTGAAAAAAAAATTTATTTAAAAAAACACTCCCCACAGCCCTCGTTAACCCTTTTATTGACATCCCCATTCACCTATCTAAATTTTGAAGAAAAAAACAACAAAAAGTTAAGAACATTTTTTTGTTTACACACACCAGCAAAAACGCAAAAAAACGCAAGAAAAACTGACAAAACGCAGGAAAAAGCTGAGACAGTTTTTCTGGTGTTTTTGCTGATGGACAAGAAACCTCAGTGGAATCCTGGCCTCAAAGCAATAGAAAAAAATCCTTACGTCCACTTTTCCTGTGAGGTAGAGAAGGAGTGTACGGTAGAGCAAGGGGGGGGCGTTTCTGTATTTGCACAAGATTTATTAAAGGAGTGCACAGCCTTAGTAAATTCTGAGCAAGAGTGTACAATAGACAGCAGTGTAAAGGGGTAGAACTGTGTCTACAATAGACAAATAATGATAAATCTCCCCCAATTTGTGTATGTGTGTACCTGTGTGTGTGTATGTTCCAGCATCATGTCCAAACGGCTAAAGATATCAACATGAAACTTGGCACACATGTCACTTATATGTCAACAACAAACATAGGATAGGTAATTTAACCCTTACTCACCCCCATATGCCAGGGTCAGGGTTTTTGTTTGAAGTCCCATACAAGTCTATGGGAAATATATGTTACTGCATAACTTCCAAACGGCTGGAGATATTTCGATAATACTTGTTCACATGTTACTTATATGTCCACTTAAAATATAGGATAGTTAATTTAACCCTCAACTACCCCCATTTGTGAGGGTCAGGGTTTTTGTTTAAAGTCCCATGCAAATCAATGGGAAATGTATGTTCCCACATAACTTCCGTACGGCTGGAGATATTTCAATACCTGGAACACATATTACGGGTCGGGATATGAGGTCGGCATAGGAGGTCGGGATAGGAGGTTGAGAGAGCAGGTTGAGAGATGAAGTCAAGATAGGAGGATGGGATAGGAGGTCGAGGTAGGAGGTTGAGATAGGAGGTCGGGATAGGAGTTATGGATAGGAGGTCGGGATAGGAGGTCGAAATAGGAGGTCGTAATAGGAGGACGGGAAAGGAGGACGGGATAGGAGGTCGAGATAGGAGGTCGAGATAGGAGGACGGGATATGAGGACAGGATAGGAGGACAGGATAGGAGGTCGGGATAGGAGGTCAAGATAGGAGGTCAAGATAGGAGGATGGGATAGGAGGACGAGATAGGAGGACGGGATAGGAGGTTGGGATCGGTGGTCAGGATAGGATGTGGAGATAGGAGGTAAAAATATTAGGACGGGATAGGAGGTCGAGGTAGGAGGTCGAGATAGGAGGTTGAGATAGGAGGTCGGGATAGGAGGTCTGGATAGGAGGTTGAAATAGGAGGTCAAAATAGGAGGAAGGGAAAGGAGAACGGGATAGGAGGTCGAGATAGGAGATCGAGATAGGAGGACGGGATAAGAGGTCGAGATAGGAGGTCGAGATATGAGGATGGAATATGAGGAGATTGGGGACAGGAGGTTGGGATAGGAGGTCAGGATAAGAGGTTGAGATATGAGGATGGGATGTGAGGATGGGATATGAGGTTGAGATAGGAGGACAGGATAGGAGGTATGGATATGAGGACGGGATAGGAGGACAGGATATGAGGTTGAGATAGGAGGTCGAGATATGTGGATGGGATAAGAGGTCGGGATATGAGATCAGGATATGAGGTCGAGATAGGAGGATGGGATAGGAGGTTGGGGTATGAGGACGGGATGTGAGGTCGAGATAGGAGGTCGGGATATGAGGACAGGATATGAGGTCGAGATATGAGGACAGGATAGGAGGTCAGGATATTAGGACGGGATAGGAGGTCGAGATATGAGGACAGGATAGGAGGTCAGGATATGAGGTTGATATATGATGATAGGATATGAGAACGCAATGTGAGGTCGCGATATGAAGATGGGATATGAGGTTGAGATATGAAGACGGGATATGGGGACGGGATATGACAACAATATATGAGGAGAATGGGATAGGAAGTGTGGCAGTGTGGCAAGGAAAGGGTGTATTTCCCTTGCTATCTCTGCAGAATGCTCCACCTGTGGCCTGATTAATGAGGTATCAGGAAGGGAAAGTGTGTGTTTAAAAGCTAAAGGAACAGAATAGTTGGGGCTCTTCCTAGGAGACAGCATGTGGGCTGTAGGGAAGAGACAGAGGCTGCTGAGGAGTACACAGCCCGAGCTTAGTGGCTCAAAGAGAGTGACATGAATTGTGAGTAAAAGGTTGCAGGGGACATATGTTTAACCGACTGAGGGTAGCTCAGCGGTTGTTAGTCAGGACAAGCTGATCTGTGTAGTCAGTGACCAGACGGTCTAGGATTTTGTTTGTTCCTGCTTTTTGTTTATTTCTTTCCCTGCAACCTGTGTAATAAAACTGGCAAGGTGCCAGATTTGCATTAGAACCGTTTGCTTGCTGGTTTATTGAGAAGAAACGCATCCTGTGGCGTGGTCCAGGACGATCCCCGAGCTAATCCCCAAGGAGGAATCCTTACAATTGGTGTCGGATGCGGGCAAACACGTTGCTAGGAGCAACCAGTGGTCGAGTTGCAGTGAAGTTGTTGCCAAGAGAAAACTACCGTGCATGGTGCAAGGGTGTATTCTTTCTCAGAGAGGAGACAGTGGGACGAGCCCAGCTGTGGAGTACAAGAGCAGGACTGCGCCTGTGGTGAAGTTGTTGCTAGGGGCAACAGATCGCATCAAGCGAGTGGGCACTCTTTCTCAAGTAAGGAGACAGGTGGACGGGCCACCTGCAGAGTGCAGATTACGTTTTGAGACTGTGTATAAAGGCGTTGCTAGGGGCAACGGAAAAATTTTGTTGGCAAGCGGCTGACATTTCGGCAGAGGACTATACTGTGTTTGCAAGGTTTGAAGTGTTGCAAGATGGATGTCCTGATAAGTGCTTTGTTGCAGACTGCTGCAGCACAAGAGGAAGCAAGCTTTGCAGAGTTTGAAAAGATTGCTATGCATGAGGCATGGCCCAAGACACACTGGGGAAACTTGGTATTTGGATTCATTGGAGGAGATGCCCAAAAAGTTCATTGTGAACTGGATCCAAAGATCTTACGGGACTATGAGAAAGTCAAGACAGAGATCCTGACTAAAGTGGGAGTAAGCCAAGCTGCAAGACTACAGTGTGCACTACAGCCTAACAGTGATGCTGGGTTTAAAGTTGCAGAGCTACTTAAAGAGCAAGTGGAGCGATGTTCTGCAGCAGAGAAGCTGGTGAGAGGTGTCCAGCACCAGCCCTTAACTGATTGGACGGCAAGAGATTCTGGTAAGACTGTTCCAGGGGTTATGGGGGCCATGTTTAATGACTATGAGACTGTACATAAGAATGATGGGACTGTGCATAAAAAAGCTGAGTCGGAGGGTGGTGTTTCCCTAGTTGACTGTGTGAACAGTGTTCAAGGTGGTACCAACCTATGTCCAGTTGCAAAATCATGTGAGGGTGGGGAACCCCTCATGAAGACTGATGAGACTGTTCACACTGTGCAGATCGGATTGAAAAAATCTGGTGAACAGAAAATGTTAAATGCAGGACTGGGAGAAAATGTATTAAAACACACTTTGCCTGAGTTAGGTCCTAGTGCTATGAACTGTCCTGTAAATTTTGAACATGTGCAATCTGATAATGTTTTTGTTGAAAAAATTATGTTGTGTTCAGATGTAAAGAGAACTGCTGCCACCTCTGACAGGACAAAAGAAAACCTGTGTGAGCTGGCAATAGAAGGTAAAAAGATGACTGTTTTGTTAGACCCTAGATGTGTAATAAGTCTGGTAAAGTCCAGCAGGAGAAAGCCAGACCCCGCTATAGTGTCTATGCAGGCTGGTATTTGGGGTTATAAAACGGTTAATGTCTGTATTTCTACTCCCTATGGTACTATAGGTCATAAGGTTGCAATAGAGCCCTCCTTGGAGTATGATGTAGTACTGGGGACGGATTTTCAATTTTTTCAGCAATTATGGGAAGACTGTCAGGTGACTAGAGCAGGAACACCTGATAGGCCCACAACACTTGACTTGCATCACACATTAGAGGAGAGTTACTCAGCAGAGGCTGAGGACGGGGAGTGTCAGCAGTTACTAGATGTAGGTCAGATAGGGGTCTGCCAGACTGCTGGGGGAGCTGAAGACCAGACCGTGAGTCAAGTCCAAGAGGATCCAGTGACTCAAGTGACAAGTGTGCCTCTGACTGAAACAGAATCTTCAGTGAAACCAGAAACGGATCAGGTACAGGAACATGGGTTCCATCCGCCAGCTGAAGATGAGCCCAAGGTGGGGCTAGAGTTGCGCGGTCATCTGGAAGAGGTGACTGGAAAAGAAGCTACAAAGATGTCTGTGGATAATGCAGAAGTACTGAAGAGAGTACATGTGGAGCTGGGTGCTGCGCTTACTGTCACAGACAGAGTCCTGAGGGAAGGCGATGTGATGTCTGGACCAGAGATGGATCGTGACCAGGAATGTCGAACCACTGGACCAGATGTTGTTGCAGACCCAGGAGCCCTAGACCTTTCTGCTGGGCAGCAGAGAGACAGTGTTGAAGTGAAAGAGAAGTCTGCCAGTGAGCAGAGAGACAGTCCAGAGAGACTGTCCAGGAACTACCCTGAAGCCCAAATGGCCAAGACCCTTGAAAAGGGGGAGACTACTCCTAAAGGTGGAAAAGAGTCTGAACGAGTTTGCTTGAAGGAAGAGACAGGCCAAGCACAGGTGACTGTCAGAGGACAAGAGAATGTCACAAGGTCCAGCAGCGAGAGTAAGGAGACCGCTGTAAGTAAGAGATCTCGGAAAAAACGCGCTGGTCTTGGTAAAAAAAGGGAGCAGATCCAGAACCTTGAAGAAACCTTACAGATGTTTTCTGCTAAATTGTCTCAAAAGGAAGAAGTAGTTCATCACCTGACAGAGGAGAAAGAAAAAACGCTTGCAGACTTGAATAAAGAGCAGGAAGCGACGCTTCAGCTGCAGAAAGATATGGAGCGCCACAAAAGTGAGTTGGCGGCTCTGCAGGATGAACTGTCCTGCTCCCAGGGTCTTATGACCAGCAAGGAGAGAGAATTGGAGATTCTGGCCAAGCAGATCTCATTCAAGGATGAAGAAGTGAATGTCCTGTGTGGGGCATATCTGGCTCTACAAAGTGATCACAAGGCTAGGTTGGTAGCCATGGAAGAGCTGGAGAAGGAGAAAGTGGTAATGGCTCATAAAGTGCAGAGCCTGGAGGCGCAGAACGAAACGCATATTAAGTCTCGCGCAGCTGCCTTGGATTCACTGGGTACTCAGCTCTCTGAACAAGAGGCTCAGCTAAAAGTCTATGAGCAGAAAGTGTCCAAGATGGCGCAACTGAATAAAGACAATGAGCAGATGAGAGAACAACTGCTGTCCCTGGAGGATACTGTCAAAAACTTGACAGAATTGCTGGAAAGTGAGAAGAAGAACTCTGCTAAGCTCAAGAGTGAGCAGCAGAAATGTTTAAAGCTGGAAGGGGACATGAAGGTCCTAAAAGAAAGCCGTGACCAAGTTATAGCAGAACTGGATAACGAGAGGTTAAAAGTGTCTCAGATGGAAATTGAGGCCAAAGCCACAGCGGTCCGTGTAAAAGAAGAAAAACTGCTTGTGAGGCAAAAGCTACTGGAGACAGGGATGCTTTCTCTAAAAAAGGCGGAGTCTGAACAATGGACGCAAGAAACAGTAGAGTCTGAAGACCATGAGAAGAAGACATGTGAAAGGTCCTCTGAAGCTGAGACTGAGGTGAAACCATATGGGAAGTCCTCTGAAGCTGCAAGTAAAGTCAGTGACACATCTGAAGGTGCAGGTGAAAAACTGGCTAAAGGAGCCAAGAGTTCTCAGCCTAAAGATGAGCCTGTGAAAGTCGGTGTCCCTAAAGAAAGGGCTAATAAAAAAGCAGAGTCCTTAAAAAGAGGTCACTGTGATAGAAGACTGGGTCGTGGTGGAAACCCTGAGAGGCACTGGATTAGAAAACACTGGAAGAAAGTCCGCAGAAGTAGAATTTGGAGAAGAGTCCGTCTCAAGGAGAAGATGGACAGGTGCATTAAAGGGAAGCCTCCTGAATTTGTGGAGGATGACTTAGAAGACCTGCAAATGGGTGATACAGGCTCGGTTGGCCACCAGCAAAGTTCGTGCAATGGACATACCAGTGACAGAAAAAGACAATGGCCTAGAGCATCTGCCTTGTCCGCACCTAGAGTCCAGAGCACTGCACAGACCAAGATGAAGAACCTGGTGTTGGAAAGGTGTGACATGAATGGAGCTTTTTACAAGGAATTTGTCAAAGGTGACCAAAAGTCTTGTGCTCGGTGGCTGATGAAAGTGCGAATGAAAGAAGGGTGCACCATTGAAGTGGTGCAGATAAAATCTACTGATGAAGGAAGCCAAGTGCCTCAAAATCTGTTGGACGTAGTTGTTCAAGGAAAAGGAAAGGCAGTTGGACTCTGCCTTTTGAATACAAGTGCTCCTTCCCGGTGGTCTGAGCAGAGGGGGGGGATATGTGGCAGTGTGGCAAGGAAAGGGTGTATTTCCCTTGCTATCTCTGCAGAATGCTCCACCTGTGGCCTGATTAATGAGGTATCAGGAAGGGAAAGTGTGTGTTTAAAAGCTAAAGGAACAGAATAGTTGGGGCTCTTCCTAGGAGACAGCATGTGGGCTGTAGGGAAGAGACAGAGGCTGCTGAGGAGTACACAGCCCGAGCTGAGTGGCTCAAAGAGAGTGACATGAATTGTGAGTAAAAGGTTGCAGGGGACATATGTTTAACCGACTGAGGGTAGCTCAGCGGTTGTTAGTCAGGACAAGCTGATCTGTGTAGTCAGTGACCAGACGGTCTAGGATTTTGTTTGTTCCTGCTTTTTGTTTATTTCTTTCCCTGCAACCTGTGTAATAAAACTGGCAAGGTGCCAGATTTGCATTAGAACCGTTTGCTTGCTGGTTTATTGAGAAGAAACGCATCCTGTGGCGTGGTCCAGGACGATCCCCGAGCTAATCCCCAAGGAGGAATCCTTACAGAAGTAAAAAGCTTCCTCCTTTGTTGATTAGGAAGGAGAAACCGTGCAATGCCGGGTACTCAGTTTATATTTATATATATATATATATATATATATATATATATATATATATATATATATATATTAGTTTAGAGTAGCCTTATTAGTCCTGCACTGGGCATAGAATGTCATCACTTACAATCTTTTTATATGTCTAAATTGCATGCATTCTATCTACACATAAAATCAGCTGTATTTGCATTTGCTAGTACAATGCTACTGCATTATTTCTTCTGCATTGTCTCTCAGCCATAATATCTGTCAGCCAGAACAGTAGCTCCAGCATCATTATCCAATGTTTCAATCTATTGCCTAAGCAATTTATGAAACAAGATAAGGTCACGCTGTGTGAAATCTGAACAATACATCTTAGCCCATAGCGGATAAATAGCCACCTTGACTACTAACAAGCAACCTTATCAAACCAGTATGAAATAATTTTCAAAGCCTAATTGCTCTTTTGCTAGTAGACAATCATACAGCGGTCACGAATGAAATACCCTACTATTGCAGAAAGCTCACATATTTGTATTTTAACTTTGGTTATGAAATCAATGGTTGTGAATACATTCTAAAATACTACTCCTGGACCAGTTTTTAGCCTGTTAGGGTAACATCCACTAAGCTGTGTTGCTGCAGATTTTCCCTGCAGATTTCCATGATGAAAATATGCAGCAAATCCATCTATTTTGCATTTATCCCAAGTTAAAAAATGAATACATAAATTACAGTCAATATTTGCAAGCAAAGATCATAAAATAGGTATTATTGGAACAAAATATATTTGCTAGTTTAATGTTTTTTATTACACCATTATTAATTTGTAGGCTAAAGAGAAGTTGAAAACTAAAGCATGTGATACCTGTGCCTATAAAATAGCAAAATCACTTATTTTATTTTATTGAAACATTGGGGATTTTGATCTATACAAAGTAGGTCAAATCCACACAAAAGTAAACGATGTTATTCTAACCACACCAGAGTCTCCTCCAGAGAGATGCTATAGATACTGCTCAATGGGGTACTTTTTCTTCATTAAAGAGACCTAATGGTGTATGAAATAGTTTTTTTCCTTCCAAACAGCTAATCTGCATGCACCTTTTTAGTACATATTATTGCATCAAAAAAAAAAAAAAAATCATCATACAACCCTCGGGCTTTTCAATGAGAATCAGTGCCGCCTTTTCCCATGATCTGCATCCATGGCATCTTTCTAGCCAGTCAGAACAATCTTTTGTACAGGGTGGAAGAACCCCCAAATAGCTGTCTGCAGACGGTTGACTTCCTTTTGAAGAGGACTTTGGCTTGTCTAGTATGAGCTCGGCAGTAGAGAAGAGCTGATTTTTCATATGTGCCAATGTTTTACCCATGGAGCATTGCCTAGAGTTGCCTGAAAATAAAAGTCTTCATACAACACAAGGTTTAAGAACATATGAGTTACACATTGATCTTTCTTTATGCCTCAGAATATTACCATAGGCCAAGCAATTGCCTCACTTTTGTCCCTGAAAACAATAATTGTATCTGTATATCAATTTGCTCTCCATGTTGCATAGTGAACCTTCTTTTCATTTATATGATAATGCTGTTTTCACTGTCTCGCATACCACAAACTAGCAAACCTGAAATGGAAGGAGTGACCCAAATGTTAAGAACAATATGTGAAGGTTACTTGGATCTATTTGTATCCTCTCTAATCCAGATGATTCTGGAATGGTAAATTGATATATTTAACTTTCATCATATGTGAATGCGATTACAAAAGCTTTTTATAGCAGCGAGATACCTTACTGCAATCCCATCACCTAGTAATATCGACTGCAGAAAAGCACGGTGCATACCAATATATATGGATAACATATTTGTGTAACTAGGTAAAGAAAATAAATTATTCAGGCATTTTATCCCAATATGAATATTGGGTTATTGCTGACAAACGTATACACATACTGGTGGTAATAGTCATAGCACTTGTGTCCTATGTTGTATAAAACCAACATGTAATGCAGTGCAGTATATAGTAAAAGATTCAATACACAAACAATATATGAAAAAAAGATCAGACTTAAGTTGAGGGGGAAAACTTAAAAGAAATGTTATAGCAGTGCATTGTAAGATATAATGAAGAAAGATGACAACAAAAGGTCAAAGGAAAAGCAGAAAGGAAAAGAATGACAAGTATTTGTGGGTGAAAGTAAGAAAAAAGGTGGGGACAAGATTAAATGGATTTGAAGGTGAAGTACAGTAGTTTACAATAACTTTCTTGCTTATAGAATGAAAATAAGGAAACTATAGCGGGAAGGGTAAATAACTCTGTCAGTAGATGGCTCCATACGTTGTGTAGTGGTCACTCTGGGTTGCCGCAGCTCAGCTCTGAATCACTTCAATGAGAACTGAGCTTGGCCACCACATAATGTACTGAGCTGTCTTCTTCCTTCTCTGTTTCACTGTGTATTCCAGTGCCACTCCTTTTGTTAACAGATGACTGTCAGGGTGTCAGGTGTTGGCACCCCACAGATCCGATATTAATGGCCTATCTTGAGGATATAAATGTTGCCTGAAACCCTTTAAACCACAACATCTCAAGAGCATCTAGAGACTTTGGGTACAAACATGTGCATGATATTAACACAATGGAAGTGACAGCTAAAGAAATGTTTAATAAAGCCAAACCAGGTGCAGATTAGAAAACAGCTTTATTTCCCTTAAAGGCTTTCTGGGTTCTGACTCTTGAAACAAGATGCCAAAAATGGGAGTCATGTATTTTTTTACTAATTTTACATGTGTATTCATGTTTCATGTTTTCTGCTGTTGATGTATGCTATTGTATAGGGTAAACTATAACTAATTTGTTAAACTTACTGTTGTATGTATACGTATCTCCCATAATGCATAAAGGAAGTAAGGTTTTCTCCTCCTGGTCCTTAGCTAGCTATAGTACAGATCCTAAGTATGCTTCAAAGCTAACAAAATTAGAATTTTGTAAAATAGCCTCATAAAAATGGCAAATAGACAGTCTCTTTCCAATTAATGTTGGTAAGATCTTTCAGCTGTAACTTTCCAATTTACAATTATACAATAAATAGGTTTGGAATAAATCCACATTTTGTTTACTGGAATCTTTTATTTATTTATATATTTTTTGTTTTCCTGTGTGGCTATCACAAGTAGATGTATTCTTACAAAATGACACCACTACTACAAAGATAGTTAGAAAACTTGTAACCATATTTTTAACTTCCCCTTTTAATTGTTTGAGTAGAATTTTGATGTTTTAGCATTAGTTAATTAACAGTCAGGGATAGTGAAATTGCTCAAAGTCTTTCCCAATAAATGTGCCACCTCGATTATTTTTCCTGATTAGAGACAGATGCTGAAACATTATTTTTTATCTAAAATGTTTATTAAATGTTTGTCTACATTTTATGGGGGCAGACATCCTCCCTGAACTGTTTTTAACAACATTTAGAGATATGCTTTACAGCAGGACCTGTTGACCATAGACTGCAATAGACAGGGCCTGTTCCATTGAGACTAATTAGAAATCTTAACAGCAGTCATTCGACAGGGAGAGGGCTGATGCTAATCTCTGGTGTGAATGGTGGAGATCCAGTGTTATCTCTCTACTGGTCTAACCTTTCACTGTGCTCTTAAGAAATGTGTTACTGGGAAATGATCCATACAGAACAGGAAGTCTCAGCTTAGTTTAAGACCTAGTGAAAGGAATGGGAACTGCAAAATTTCAGGATTATTAAAAAAAATATAGATAGCAAAATGAAAAGTTATAAAAAAAATATGATTAAAGGAGTACTCTGGGATATGAAAACGTATCTCCCATCCTAAGGGGCCCCCTGTCTCTTTGCCGAAATAGCGCGTTTTGACCACTGCATAACGCAGTGGCTGACACGCCCCCTCAATACATTCATAGAGCAGAGCCGGAGACTGATGAATGCTGTGCTCCAGCTCTCCCATAAAGATGTATTGAGGGGGCATGTCAGCCACCACATAATGCGGTGGTCAGACACGACCCCTTGTTGCTGACTACCTGGGCCCCGTATGGGAGATCGCGTGGGGCCCCAGTGTTCGGTCCCCCGCAATCTGAAACTTATCCCTACTCTTTTAACATAAAAACCTAATTAAAACAATAGGCCATTTTCTGATGACACATTGGGGGAGATTTAACAAACCCTGTGTAGAGCAAATGTTGACCAGTTGACCATAGCAACCAATCAGATAGCTTCTTTAATTTTTTGGAGGCCTTTTTCAAAAATGAAAGGAAAAAGCTGATTGGTTACTATGGGAAACTGGTCAACTTTTCCTCTGCACAAGTATTGATAAATCTCCCCAATTATCTTTAAAAAGGTTTATGGCACATGGAGACCACCTTATGAGGACAAACCACTCTAGCTTTTATGAACCAAAATCCCTGCCAAATTGTTTCACATGGACTGCCATTTATCTGAAAAGAAGCCACACACTACCAAGTTTTCTCTACAGTGATCATTGAAGGAGAATCGGTCGGGCAATGGTTATGTTTCCTTGCAAAATTAAATAATTTACAAATGTCCTAGGAGCTGTTGGTTCCTATATTAAAAGAAGACAACCCCTTTACAGTTCTATAATATAATTATGGTCTGTCATATTGAATTTACATTGTCTTCTAACAATGAATGCTATTGGGCAAAGCTTTCTCTGAATTAATGAACAAACTTCGCTTCACATAATTAGACCAAGACAGGTAAACTGCTAAGCATTGTGTAGCACAATAATAAAAATACTGTACCAATTCCAATTTTTGTGGGGTATACTGTTTATGGTAAATGTATCATGTTATATGTTTTGTTTATATTTATCACTACCCAGACCTTTAGGATAGCTTTATACCACGAAGATATTTGACGATTTTATGTTTTTTTTTTTATAATACAATTACACTTGTAGGCCATTTTTACTGTGTCATATGATGATGAACAATAAGTACATCTCAGAACATCTCAATTTAAAAACTGAATATGAATAAATATAACCAAAATCCTTTTTATACCTGACCAGATACTGATCTTCTATACTTTGTGATTTTTGCATCGGATTAAATTTCACTTTGTAATTGATTTTAATATTTTGATGAACAGAAAAGTTTCAGCCCCATAAATCATTTTCCTAACATTATTACTACACTTGATTGAAATCAAATTTCATAAATTAATGACTAAAAGATATTGGGTCAGTGATCTGGTGTAACATTGCATTTGACAGGGTTAAATTTCAAGGACGTTGATAATTCTATGTAAGCAGTTATATAAGTTAATTCAATCATTTGGGAATATCCAGAACTGGCCAGACTACTGACCTGAGAAAAATGCCTTAAAATATAAGAATGCACAGAATGGTTTATACAACTTATATTCATACTACTAATCTATCCTAACTTTAAAGGTAAGGTCTGCACAACTAACACATCTGAAGAACCCCAGCTCCCTTTTCTTCATTATAAAGGTATTTCATAGTTAAGAACTATATTGCAGATATCAGAACAGTCATATGATAAAAATTGAACCCTCAAAGGGATGTCACAATAAGAAAATTAGAGCTGAATTGATACATTACTTAAAGGGGTACTCCGGTGGAAAACATTTTTAGGTCTTTATAAGTAAACTGGTGCCAAAAGTGAAGATTTGTAAATGACTTCTATTAAAAAAATCTTTATCCTTCCTGTACTTTTTAGCAGCTGTATGCTACCGAGGAAATTCTGTTCTTATTGAATTTATTTTTTGTCTTGTCCACAGTGCTCTCTACTGACACCTCTTTCCATGTCAGGAACTATCAAGAGCAGCATAGGTTTGCTATGGGGATTTTCTCCTGCTCTGGACAGTTCCTGATACAGGCATCAGGTGTCAGCAGAGAGCACTGTGGACAAGACAAAAAAGAAATGTAAAAAGAAAAGAATTTCCTCTGTAACATACAGCTGCTAAAAAATACTGAAAGGGTAAAGATTTTTTAATAGAAGTAATTTACAAACCTGTTTAATTTTCTGCCATCAGTTCATAAAAAAAAAAAGTTTTCCACTCGAGTACCCCTTTAAATGTAAACATATTTTAAAGTATTTAAAAAATATGTACTGTGATATATACTAATCTCCTACATTCCTGCCTTGGTCTGATAACCTGCTGCCCTTGGTTATGACCCATTAACCCCTTGGGGACTCAGGGTTTTTCCGTTTTTGCACTTTCGTTTTTTCTTCCTAGCCTTCCTAAAAAAAAATGCAATTTTGTAACTTTTGGGGGCTTCCGTTTCTACGCAGTACATTTTTCTGTAAAATGACACCTTATCTTTATTCTTAGGTCTATACAATTAAAGTGATACCCTACTTATATAGGTTTGATTTTGTCTTACTTCTGGTAAAAATCATAACTACATGCACGAAAATTGAAATGTTTAAAAATATCCTCTACTGACCCCTATAGCTTTTTTATGAGGGCTAATTTTTTTGTGCCGTGATCTGAAGTTTTTATCCGTACAATTTTTGTTTTGATTTGACTTTTTGATCACTTTCTTATAAAAATCGATCAAAAAGTCAAATCAAAACAAAAATTTTATGGTATAAAAAGTGACCAAAAATATGCTATTTTGGACTTTTTTTTACGTGTACGCTACTGACTATCTGGTTTAAATAATGATACATTTTTATAGTTCGGACATTTACGCACGCGGTGATACCACATATGTTTATATTTATTTATTTTTATTGACATGTTTTTTGAAATGGGAAAAGGGGGTGATTCAAACATTAATTAAATAGAAGTAATTTACAAATCTATTTAACAAATCAAGTAATTTACAAATCTGTTTAACAAATAGAAGTAATTTACAAATCTGTTTAACTTTTTGGCACCAGTTGATTAAAAAAAAAAAAATATTCCACTGGAGTACTACTTTAAGATGGTCACACATGTTCAGTTCAACTGCAGTCTCCTAAAAGTATTGGCAATTAGTTCCCTCCCAATTCATGTAAACAAGGGGGATTGTGGGAAAGTGTCTGAACTGCTGCTTGGCAACAACCTGGCTACAGTTTTTAGAAAAAAACAGGAGGTGATCAGATCAGAGATCCGAGAGAAGAACATTACAGGGATATAAGTCCCTTTAAAACAGCATATTTGTACTCCTTTATATATATGTATGTAGAACACATTTGATTTTGCAAACTTTGCTTAGTGGGAAAACCCTTTCTTCTTTACATCCCACATCTAGAAAACCCTATTACTGGTCTAAGACTTAGACATTTCTGGACAACATGTAAAAAAAAATTTTTATGACACCAATGATTTCAGAGTATTCTTGTAGATGTATGCTTTCTATTACCTATATTTGTTCCCTGAGGTTTATTTGTTGGTCCCGATCATGTATTGTATTTTATTGCTTCTTTTTTCTATGTTTGCCTGCGATTAATTCTGTTCACCACTAGATGTCCCCCTTTATCTACACTCACTGTGTCGCTAGTGCACACGCTCGTCTTCGGCCTCTCGCAGGTGGTTGGGAGGTCGCGTCTTAGTGGTTCCGGTCCCGTGATGTTTTCTCGCGTGTCCGGGTCATATGACATGGCCTTTCCGGACACCGGGGATGGCGTCAGCAGCTTGGCGCGCGCCATTGACGGCCGCACAGTAAGTCTTTACAGGTGTCTGTTATTGTATTATTAGGTTTCTATTGGGTCACTATCCACATAAAAGGTCTGATGGCTGAGGATGTCGCCACTCCTGGACAAAGTTCAGCATGCCGAAAGGCGCGTTGGAGTGGCGGCATCCCAGTCACTGCAGCATTCTCGTGACCATTTGGTCCCTTGTGGGTATCATGTACTATTCTTGCTATACTATGCGCTTTATCTCTGACATATAATAAACATATGTCAGTGCACAGCACCTTATTAGTTTGTACTCTGCACTTTAGATATTGCTCCTAGATCTCTTGTACTTATATATTATATCGTCCTTGTGTAGACTGGTGTTTGTGCTTATATATTCCATTTTATTATTTTCTTACATGTAATACCCCCTGATTACCATCCTTTTTGCAGGGTATCCGGTGTTGCCGTATAATTGATGCATTGTTTTCCTCTCTATGTGTGTGCGTGATTTTAATATATATCAATAAAATTAGTTTTTTTACATTTGTATAAATGAATCCTTTGGCTTTTGCGTATTTTTTCATGTTTGGATGTGGAGTCAAACTATTCTAGGGGTTAATAAGTATCAGGGAGGGTGTTACAGTGGTCCTTTTCTGTACCACACACACCTACTATCTCTGTTTTTTTGGCTGTCTTTCTATATATACACTATCCATATTTGTGAAGTGTTGGTGTGGCACCATGGTCAATCTACTCTGATGCATCAAGCATAGGTGGTTGGAAATCCTAGCTGATCCATGCCTGATTTATCTTCACAAAGGTCAGTCTCTCCACATTTTTCATGGACAGACAAGTTCTCCTTGGGGTGTCTATGGCCCCTGAAGCACTAAACACCAGCTCTGATGGCACACTACTGGCCGGGCAGGACAGTTTTTCCAGGGAAAATTCTGCTAGTTGCGGCCACAAATCAAGTTTGGCTGCCCAGAAGTCCAGCGGATCTTCAAGGTGTGTTGGCATGGGCATGTCAAGGTATACCACTACCTGCTGGTTCAGGTCCTGCTTCACTATGCAGGTGAAGAAAGCTACTCATCAGTAACTGTAGACTCAGGCTGCTGCTGATGGAGCTGGTACTGCTCCTGCCACCCCATCCCTCCCCAACAGGCATGGCAGTTGAAGGTGAGCACAGGGGGCCCCCCAAATAGACCTGCGAGAGGATGGACAATGGCGCTGATAGGCATCGACCAACTGACTGCATAGGATGCCTCTCAAGTAGGTCAGTTTGTCCTCCCTCTCCGTGGGTGTAAAAGAGGCCCCTATTTTTTAGCGGTAGCGAGGGTCCAATAAGGTGGAGATCCAGAAGTCATCCCACTGTCGAATGGTGACAATACAGCAGTCACTATGCAAGTAAGTGAGCATGCATTGTGTCATTTGTGCAAGTGACTCGGAGGGACTCCCTGCCTCCATCTCCACTGCATACTGCCACGGTGTGTCTGGGTCCTCTGTCTTGCCTTCCTCATAATACTCTAGCACTTCTGGCTGCACCTCCTCTCCTGTCAGATTACTAGAAAAAATGCCCATTTGGCAAAACCTAAACTGTGCTCCACTGTGCCCCTCCTCCTCCAGTTCAGCCCCCACAGGGCTCATTTGGCCATGAATTGTAGGCGCCAGGTCTCCAGTGCCCTGACCAGCCATCGTTTCCAACACTTGTTGTAAGACATGAAGCGGTGGAATGATGTTGTTCATCCCGTAATCCTGGTGACTTACTAATAATGTGGCTTCGTCAAAAGGCGTGAGCAAACGGCAGGTGTCACGTATGAGCTGCCACTGGTTCACAATGAAATTACACAGGGGAGTTCCCCTATCCACTTGGATCATCAAGAAATCGGTGTTGGCTTTTCTCTGTTCGTACAGTCAGTCCAACATATGGAGGGTGGAATTCCAACGTGTGGCAACATTACAAATCAGACTATGTTTATGTTGGGGGATACCATTCTGACGCTGCAGCTCAAGGAGGGTGTGCTTTGTGGTGTACGAGTGGCTGAAGTGCATGCAAAGTTTCCTTCCCATTGTTAGGATGTCTTGCAAAAGGGGGAACATTTCAGGAACTGCTTTACAACCAGATTGAACACGTTTGCCATGCAGAGCGCATGGCTCAGCTTTCCCAGTCGCAGCGCATGCAAGATGTTCTTCCCGTTGTCAGTCACCATGGTTCCTATTTCCAGTTTTCGTGGAGTAAGCCATGCTCCGATTTCTTTGCGAATGACTTCTAGCAGTTCCTCCTTTGTGTGACTCTGTTCGCCAAGGCAAACAATGTGAAGAACATCGTGACACCGCCGTGCCCTGCACAGATGGTATGCTGAGGGGCCACTGAGACTTGTCTGGGCAGTGGAGGCTGAGGACACAGTGGAGGATGAGGAGGTGGAGTCGCACACTGTCACAGGACTAACGGCCTGAGAGCGTGGAGGAGGAAGCGGCATGACCTGTCCAAGTTGGTGTTGGGGCTGTGCAGGAACTACATTCACCCAGTGAGCCGTAAAGGATATGTATTGTCCCTGACCATAGTTACAGCTCCAGACGTCGGCACTGCCATGCACTTTGGTACACACCGACAGGCTCAAGGACTGGCCCACCTTCTCTTCCACAAAATTGTGCAGGGCTGTTGCTAACTTCTTTGCAAAGAAATGACGGCTTGACACTCTCCACCTCACCTTGGCACAAGCCATCAGTTCTCTGAAAGGTTCAGAGTCTACCACTTGAAAAGGGAGGGACTGCAGCACCAGCAACTTGGAAAGGAGCACATTCAGCTTCTGCGCCATTGGATGAGTGGGCGCATACTGTTGTCTCTTGGACATGGCTTCGCCGATGGATTGTTGGCTAGATGGCTGACTAAAAGTATGAGCAGGAGCATCTGGAGCAACAGAAGGAGGGTATTACACACAGCTCCATTCGGCTGAGGTGGTGGAGCCTTGGCTGGCTGAAAGAGGGAGCGATGTGCCACTGGGTGATGCAGCAGGCTGGACCACTACATCGGAGCCACAGTTCTCCCAGGCTGCTTTATGGTGGTGAAGCATATGTTGACGCAGGGCCGTGGTGCCAACAGTCACCTTCTGCTGACATATTTTGCATGTGGCAATGTGAACCTCCACCAGATGCTTGATGAAAAACTGCCACACCAACAGTCCACACTAATTGACTCCTACTGCCGCCGTCTCCAGGAACCCCTGTACCTCCCAGGAAGGTAGGCTGCCGCGAAGCAGGTGGTCTCCCCCGGGCACGTTTGGCTCCAGAACTTCCACTTCTGCCACCATGCTGACTGCCAACCATGCTACCACCTTGCTGGCTAGCTGCTGCCTCATGGGCAAACTGCAACTCTCTTCTCCTGATGATGATGAAGCCCCTTCTGTACCCATCTCCCAATTGTGATCGGCTTCATCATCATCAACAAGTGTCTGCATGTCACTGATGTCCTCCTCAGGTTCCCCAACACTTGCAACACCGCCTCCCACGTCACTCTCCGCATCACTACTTGGCCGCCTAGCGGCCCATGTCTCCTCCCCTTCTTGGCTGTCCAGTAGCTGCTGACTGTCCTCTATTGGATCGTCCTCAGTAAATAGTGGAGCTGAACCCACAGCATAAGATACTTCTTTAGGAGAGGAGACAGCATATGACAAAGGCAATGGGAGGACACAGACTGCTCCCAGGCCATGCCAACTGAGGGTTGTGTCTGAGGGACCCACCGACTGTTGACTGGGGGTATCAGATGTCACTTGTGATGAAGTGGATGACCGTGTTAACCTATCGATGACGGCAGATGGGTTGCTAGCTGATACTGGGAGCTCAGGCTTCTCGCTGTGACTCCTGCTGCCACTCGCCTCTAGTCTGCTGCGACCTCTGCCTGATGAAATTAGGCCTCTGCCACTCCTTTGTGCACGTCCTGGCACTTCTCTGCCTGACATACTTAGTGCGTATATGAGGGGAGTACAATACGCTTCACTACACTTAAAACAGTGTTTGTCTAGAACAGCAGTAGGTGTGTACTTTTGACTGTCCTTTCACAGTATCTAGGCCCTTGACAGATTAACAGATACAAAATAGTACACTACTTAGATGTAGGTATGTGGTATGCACTGATGAGGGCAGAAAAATGCACTACAGTACACTTAAAAAAGTATCTTTCTCACCAGCCGGTGGGTACTTTTGCCTTGACTTTCACAGTATCTAGGCCCTTGACAGATTAACAGGTATAAAATAGTACACTACTTAGTTGTATGTATGTGTTATGCAATTATGAGGGCAGAAAAATGTGGTACAGTACGCTTAAAAAAAAAAGGTATTTTAGTAAAACACCAGCCAGTGATTACTTTTGCCTGAACTTTCACAGTATCTAGGCACTTGACAGATTAACAGGTACAAAATAGTACACTACTTAGATGTACGAATTTGGTATGCACTTATGAGGGCAGAAAAATGCGCTACCGTACGCTTCAAAATGATTTGAGTAAAAAAACAGCCGGTGATTACTTTTGGCTGTCCTTTCACAGTATGTAGGCCCTTGACAGATTAACAGGTACAAAATGGTACACCACTTAGATGTAGGAATGTAGTATGCATTTATGAGGGCAGAAAAATGCCCTACAGTATGCAAAAAATAATAATTGCCCACAACACCTGCAGTACACAACAAAGCTGCAGACACAGTCACTGTGTACTAAACCCAAAATTGCAAAAAGACTCTCTTTCAAATACTATTAGGAATGGACTGCTGGGTATGGATTACACTGCCTACAGGCTAGTATAACCAGCAGACCAGTTGTTGTGGAACAAAGACACAGATTTGCCCTAAAAAAATATTTCTCCCTCCTGTGAAAACGTTTCTGCAGCTGAGGCAACACACAGCTCTCTGCCCCTCTCTGTAATGTAATGCAATGACTGAGGGGTTAATTGCTGCAGTAAGAATTCATTTCTGTTAAAAAAAACATTGTGCTCTGTGTCCTACAGAAGGCTGAGGTGACTAAGAGGCGAAACGCTGCTGCAACAAGCTTTTCTGTGTAACACACACAGTGATGTCTGTCCTATATCTATGCAGTGTAATGAATGATATGACGAGCTGCAATATGGCTGCCGAATATATAGGGCTGTGACCTCACAGGGCTGACTGGCTGCTGATAGGCTGCATTCTGCATGTGATTCAGGGTCTTTCCGCCTACTTTCCTTCCTGCCTTGCCTTTCCACCTTCCCAGCATTCCTTGCCCCATTTACTGACATGTGGATGTGCCATTTTAGATGCCCTGGAGCCTGGACTGCAGTAAATGGAGTTTAAACAAGCGATTTGCGTGGATATTTTCGCATTTGTTGCAAATCAAATTTTTCATGAAATTCGTAACAAATTCGGGTTTGTCAGCTTCAATTCGCTCATCTCTACTGACCAGCAAGCTGTACACTGCTGCTCTATTTTAGTTCTTCTTCCTTTCTATTTACAAATCACAGTGCACAGGGGGCAAAGCGTGACATCACAACATGAGTAAGCCATGCTATGCAACACTTTTTTATGCCATCAGGCCAGCTCCTGTCACATGCAGCATCTCTGGGGAATTGGCTACTGGCCACCATTTCTTCTCCCAAGACCTGTCTGCTTTTTCCTTTCAATGTAAATGGTAGAAAGAAATAGCCGCACTCACTATTAGATGCAAGGCTTCTTTAATGTGCAGGGATCAAAGAGGATACAGAGGGATGGCTGGAGACATTCCGCAAGCTCTTTATACCATTTACATTGCTTTGACTTATTCTGATAGCGAAGCACCACTTACTTTGGCTGAATTGAGGAGGATCTCCTGTGGCTGTGTGACACATAGTGGATATCGTATATTATTCCTACCACTGTTGGTAGTACTCATCTAACCTATTTCCTACTATTTCCTTTCTACTGAAGAAACAGACAACCCGGGTCTACACACAGAAAGCACATGTTGGAAATACACAGATTGGAAGGTCTGGTCCTAGAGGAAAGTCATGTAAGTAGTTGGCAAAAAAATTAATATTAATGCATATCCATTAAAGATTAATATAGTTGATTCAATAATGATCCAAGGATCTACCCAATTGCCAGCAAGGTCAAGAAGGAATTGTCACACGTGGTCTTTGCAATTTAAAGAAAGGTTTTGGTTTGGTTTCAGTTGGATCAGATGGGCTTTGTATGCTTAGAAGGTTAAACTTGATGGACTTAATTCTTTTTTTTTTTTTCAACCCACTAAGTATGTAACTTTTTAACTGTGCACATATCTTTTGTTAGAAGTTAATAGTAATAACAACAGGGGTGTTCCATGCACTCTTTTTTATTGGAAAAAGAACACATCCAAAGTCACGAATATAGTCAGCCAGGGGAATTGATGTTTCCCAAGGTAAGAAAAACGTGTATTCTGACTATTCAAAAGGTAAAACTTTACAAATGTCTTCTTTTTTTTAAATAATCTTAATAGAACATTGAGAGTTTAATTGTTTCATTTCCTTATATTTGACAATTCATAGCGCAGGTTGTCAGAGTGTCTAACCTGAAGTTACTAGAAAAGTACCTAATAATAAATTGTAGCTTTCCAGGCTGAGAAATATAATCACATTTTATTTTCTTCTCTGAAATCTTAAAAGTAAAAATACTGCAACATCGCTTTTATATTACCTCCCAAATCCAGCCCATTGTACCATTTAAAGTACCTTTCGATCACAGCATTTCTGCTACTGAGACCTCTATAGTTCAGAATAATTTGCACTACTTATTCTTTTCTTCTGAAACTCTCGCAATAATTATAATGACGCTTCTATCCATTTTTACATAAATCTTGCTGAAAATGTACTACTAAAGAGAATAATCTTTTTTGACTGTAGCTCAAGTGCAATCTCACAAATAAAAAGCGCAGACAAAAGGAACTTTCTAAAGAAAAAAAAAGTGTCAAAAAATATTTCTTTCTGTGAGGGAAGGGGAGTCATTGAGCATTTACTTGTGTGGCAGATGTATGGATGTACATGGTGTGTCTGTATTGTTTTAACTTCACTTTATATACACTGTTACTTGACTATTTCATATAAATGATTTTTTTAAATACAGCTTAAAATTTTAACCATCAAGTGGTAGAAGGGAAGCATAATTACAAATGCAGTATTTTCTATGTAGGACATAAATTTTAGAGCCTCCATTCGAATTCTTCTAGTTTGAATCTAGTTTTGGAGGGTTCCATATGTAAGGACTTTTATAAAAATGAAATAGAAAAAGTTATATTTACCCTCACAGCATGGGCCTCAAAAATGCCAGAGCACCACTTTCTGCTTTTGTTTTCACTTGCAAGAAGTGACTGCCCAGTCGATTACTGGCCATATCAGTGTCCCTTCTCAGCCAGTGTTTGGTAAAGCGGGTGCCTCCTGTATGTCAGACAAACTCTTTGACCTATGAGCTCATTGTTTTTGGAACACATGCAGAGTTCATACTTAGTTAAAGAACAGCCTTAAAGGAGTACTCCGGTGGAAATCTTTTTTTATTTTTAACTCCTTAAGGACACAGGGTTTTTCCGTTTTTGCATTTTCATTTTTCCTCATCACCTTCTAAAAATCATAACGCTTTCAATTTTGCACATAACATTTTTAATATTTATTTATAGCTTTGCATGGATCAGCGAGATAAGGGCTCGATTGCTCAAGCCCGCGTCTGAAGGGTTAATAGCGCGCGGCACAACGATCGGTGCCGCACAGCATCCGTGACCGACCCGGTGTGATGCGGGGTCACGGCGTGACCCCATTTTAAACACCGGGACCGGGCATAGGGTGTACAGGTAGGCCCTACGTCCTTTAGAGGTTAATGGAACTGGTGCCAGAAAGTTAAACAGATTTGTAAATTATTTCTATTCAAAAACTTTACCCTTCCAGTAGTTATTAGCAGCTGTATGATACAGAGGAAATTCTATTCTTTTAGAATTTATTTTTCGTCTTGTCCACATTGCTCCCTGCTGACACCTCTGTCCGTGTCAGGAACTGTCCAGAGCAGCATGGGGATTTTCTCCTGCTCTGGACAGTTCCTGATACGGGCATCAGGTGTCAGCATAGAGCACTGTGGACAAGACAAAAAAAGAAATTCTAAAAGAACAGTTTCCTCTGTAGCATACAGCTGCTAACAAATACTGTGAGGGTAAAAAAATTTTAATACAAGTAATTTACAAATCTGTTTAACTTTCGGGCATCAGTTGATTTAAAAAGAAAAAATTTCGCCGGAGTTCCCCTTTAAAGTGATATTTCCATCAGACGAAATCCTCCAGTCCCTTAGTTAAAGGGAACTCTAGTCATGCATGCACAGTGAGCTTGATTAACTGCTTTTCCATTCAAAAGGGGAACATGGGACCACTATCTCTGCTATCAGTGGGGGTTCCTGTAGTCAGACCCCACCCAAGATTTAGCAATTATCACCTATCCAGTAGCTCGTCAATTACTTATCACCGGAATACAGTTTATTGATATGCCCTTCTGTTCTCTATATGTGGGTTTATAAAGAATATCAGGTGATGGGTTTACAGTCAGGGGGTGGGAATGAATGCCTAATACACACTCCCTGTCTGTATAATTCCATCCATCACCCCATATTCCCCTCCATTATTAAAATTAATTTGACACCCCCCTGACTGAATCATTGAATTGTCAGACAAATAATAAACCCACATATGTTAGAAACAGGGTGGTGTATGAAAAAAAAATTAAAAAGGTGTGTGATCAGGGCATCCTAAACTGTTTAAGTATAATGCATCTAATTTAGCTTTGCCACAGGTCCTCCTTGAGTTAGGATTATTCAATTCATTTCTAATGGCTGCTAGGAATGCTTTCAGATCATCAAAGGAAGTGTCATTACTTTCAATGAGAGGGTTTGCCAAGACTATAACCTTATGTGCAGAAGTATCTTAATGTACAATCCCTTTGATCTATCAGTTAGAAAGTGAGCAAAACATGACCTGCACTGATTGATAAACCTACAGCGCTTCTTTTGTCTCCATTAAACTTGAACGATAAAAGCTATAGTGTGTCTGGAAAGACTAGGTCCACACATTGGTCCAGATTTATTAATCATCCTAAAACCCAAAGGGTCTGGTTTTGCCCATAGCAACCAATTACAGCCCAGCTTTCATTTTACCAGAGCTCTGTTAGATATGAAAGCTGAGCTATGGTTTGTTATCATGGACAAAACCAGGAAGTTTGGTTTCAGGCAAAAGGATGAATCTTGGCCATTGAGTCTGAAATTACTGGAACTGCTCTGCTTGCTGAGCCAACTTATTGGTAAGATTTTGCACAATGTTTTTTAAATCCTGAGTTGCTTGTCCAAAACCTGAATACTATGAATTGTCTCAATTGCTAAATATCTTGTCTTCAATCTTTGAATTTCAGTATATATGTCACATTAACCACCAAACTTATTTCCTTGGAGCATTACATAGACATGTCTTAAATGTCCTGTTGCAACATTAGGAAAAGAATCAGAGCCTAGCAATGCACTAGGCACAACATTCTCAAAAACAGTTCAAAGACAATGTAAGTTCAGACAGTTCACTCTTCCATACTACAAAAATTGCTCAGGGAAGTTAAAGGTACATGACAAAGCGTTTAACACCTTGGGGACGGAGCCCATTATGACCCTAAGGTCGGGAGCATTTTTTGCAAATCTGACCACTGTCACTTTAAGCATTAATAACTCTGGGATGCTTTTAGTTATAAATTTGATTCCGAGATTGTTTTTTCATGACATATTCTACTTTATGGTAGTGGTAAATTTTCGTCAATACTTGCATCATTTCTTGGTGAAAAATTCAAAAATTTGATGTTGACATGTTTTTACTTTTGGAAGACATCAGAGGGCTTCAAAGTTCAGCAGCAATTTTCAAGTTTTTCACAAAATGTTTTCAAAATCTGAATTTTTCAGGGACCAGTTCAGTTTTGAAGTGGATTTGAAGGGCCTTCATATTAGAAATACCCCATAAATGACCCCATTATAAAAACTGCACCCCTCAAAGTATGCAAAATGACATTCAGTAAGTGTGTTAACCCTTTAGGTGTTTCACAGGAATAGCAGCAAAGTGAAGGAGAAAATTCAAAATCTTCATTTTTTTACACTCGCATGTTCTTGTAGACTCAGTTTTTGACTTTTTACAAGGGGTAATAGGAGAAAAAGGCCCCCAAAATGTGTAACCAATTTCTCTCGAGTAAGGAAATACCTCATATGTGTATGTCAAGTGTTAGCCAGGCGCAGTAGAGGGCTCAGAAGGGAAGGAGCGACAATGGGATTTTGGAAAGTGAATTTTGCTGAAATGGTTTTTGGGGGCATGTCACATTTAGAAAGCCCCTATGGTGCCAGAACAGCAGAAAACCCTACATGGCATACCATTTTGGAAACTGTACCCCCCAAGGCACGTAACAAGGGGTCCAGGTAGCCTTAACACCCCACAGGTGTTTGACGACTTTTTGTTAAAATCGGATGTGTAAATGAAAAAAAATGTTTTCACTAAAGTGTAGTTTCTCCCTCAAATTTACCATTTTTACAAAGGGTAATGGGAGAAAATGCCTCCCAAAATTTTTAATCCCATCTCTTCTGAGTATGAAAATACCCCATGTTAGGATGAAAAATGCTCTGCAGGTGAACTACAATGCTCAGAAGAGAAGGAGCGCCATTGAGCTTTTGGAAAGAGAATTCGTTTGGAATTGTAGTAAGGGGCCATGTGCGTTTACAAATCTCCCCATTGTGCCAGCACAGTGGACCCCCCCCCCACATGTGACCCCTCACAGAATTTAATAAGGGGTGCAGTGAGTATTTACACCCCACTGGCGTTTGACAGATCTTTGGAACAGTGGGCTGTGCAAATGAAAAATTACATTTTTCATTTTCACGGACCACTGTTCCAGAAATCTGTCAGACACCTTTGGGGCATAAATGCTCACTGCACCCCTTAATACATTACGTGAGGGGTATAGTTTCAATGGGGTCACATGTGGGGGGGGGGGTCCATTGTTCTGGCACTATGGGGGCTTTGTAAACACACGTGGCTTTCAATTCCGGACAAATTTTCTCTTCAAAATCCCAATGGCGCTCCTTCTCTTCTGAGCATTGTAGTTCCCCCGCAGAGCACTTAACATCCACATATGGGGTATTTTCTTACTCAGAAGAAATGGGGTTACAAATTTTGGGGGGGCTTTTTTCCTATTTTCCCTTGTGAACATGAAAAATTTAGGGTAACGCCAGCATTTGTGTGAAAACATTTTTTTTTTCATTTTCCCATCCAATTATAATGAAAATTCGTCAAACACCTGTGGGGTGTTAAGGCTCCCTATACCCCTTGTCACGTTCCATGAGGGGTGTAGTTTCCAAAATGGGGTCACATGTGGTTATTTATTTTTTTGCGTTTATGTCAGAACCGTTGTAAAATGTCAGCCACCCCTGTGCAAATCACCAATTTAGGCCTCAAATGTACATGGTATGCTCTCAATCCTGAGCCTTGTTGTGCGTCCGCAGAGCATTTTACGCCCACATATGGGGTATTTCCGTACTCAGGAGAAATTGCATTACAAATTTTGGGGGTCTTTTTTTTTCCTTTCACTGCTTGTGAAAATAAAAGGTATGGGGCAACACCAGCATGTTAATGTAAATGTTTTTATTTTTTACACTAACAGGCTGGTGTAGCCCCCAGCTTTTCCTTTTCATAAGGGGTAAAAGGAGAAAAAGCCCCCCAAAATTTGCAGTGCAATTTCTCCCGAGTACGAAGATACCCCATATGTGGCCCTAAACTGTTTCCTTGAAATACGACAGGGCTCCAAAATGAGAGAGCACCATGCGCATTTGAGGACTAAATTAGGGATTGCATAGGGGTGGACATAGGGGTATTCTATGCCAGTGATTCCCAAACAGGGTGCCTCCAGCTGTTGCTAAACTCCCAGCATGCCTGGACAGTCAGTGGCTGTCCAGAAATGCTGGGAGTTGTTTTGCAACAGCTGGAGGCTCCGTTTTGGAAACACTGGCGTACAATATGTTTTTCATTTTTATTGGGGGGGACAGTGTAAGGGGGTGTATATGTAGTGTTTTACTCTTTATTATGTGTTAGTGTAGTGTAGTGTTTTTAGGGTACATTCGCATTGGCGTGCTACGGTGAGTTTCCTGCTAAGAGTTTGCACTGCGGCGAAAAATTTGCCGCAGCCCAAACTTGAAGCAGGAAACTTACTGTAAACCTGCCCGTTTTAATGTACTCTGTACGTTCACATGGGGGGGGCAAACCTCCAGCTGTTTCAAAACTACAACTCCCAGCATGTACTGACAGACCGTGCATGCTGGGAGTTGTACTTTTGCAACAGCTGGAGGCACACTGATTGGAAAACCTTCAGTTAGGTTCTGTTACCTAACTCAGTATTTTCCAACCAGTGTGCCTCCAACTATTGCTAAATTACAACTCCCAGCATATACTGGCAGACTGTGCATGCTGGGAAATGTACTTTTGCAACAGCTGGAGGGACACTGGTTGGAAAACCTTCAGTAAGGTTCTGTTACCTAACTCAGCATTTTCCAACCAGTGTGCCTCCAGCTGTTGCAAAACTTCATCTCCCAGCATGTACTGATCGCCGAAGGGCATGCTGGGAGATGTAGTTATGCAACAGCTGGAGGTACTTAACTACAACTCCCAGCATGCTGTTTGGGCATGCTGGGATTTGCAGTTTTGCAACATTTGGAGGGCTACAGTTTATAGACCACTGCACAGTGATCTCCAAACGGTGACCCTCCAGATGGTGCAAAACTACAAATCCCAGCATGCCCAGACAGCAAACAGCTGTTTGGGCATGCTAGGAGTTGTAGTTTTGCAAGATCTGGAGGGATACAGTTTAGAGACCACTGTATAATGGTCTCAAACTGTAGCCCTCCAGCTGTTGCAAAACTACATATTCCAGCATGCCCAAACAGCTGTCTGGGCATGCTGGGAGTTGTAGTTTTGCAACATCTGGAGGGCTACAGGTTAGAGAACACTGTATAAGGGTCTCAGACTGTAGCCCTCCAGATGTTGCTTGGCAACTTACCGGCTTCCGTAGGATTCTGCCGCACGTCATCGCCGCCCGCAAATCACCGTCAAGCGCAGCCTCCGGATCGGTAAGTATATCTTCGGCGCCGGTCCCCACCGGTTTCCCCGTCCTGCCCCGCCTATTGTGGGTGGGCATGACGGGGAAAAGGAAAGTTAACCCCCCCACCCCCGATCTGCTATTGGTGGTCGCGTCTAGATCACCAATAGCAGGGATAGGAGGGGTGACACCCCTGCCACCTCACTCCTGTCCCTTCAGGGAGATCGTAGGTGTCTTAGACAACCATGATCCCCCTTATATTCCGGGTCACCGGTTCACCATAGACCCGTATGACCCGGAATCGGCGCAAATCGCAAGTGTGAATTCACTTGCGATTTGCGCTAATCCCGACATGGGGGGGGTCTAATGACCCCCCTGGGCATTTGCACGGGGTGGCTGCTGATTGATATCAGCAGTCACCCCAGTCCGTTCCCCGCCCGGCGCATGGCGGCTTCCTTAATTCCCACCGGCGTATGGATACACCCTTCATCCTTAAGTACCAGGATGCAAGGGCGTTTGCATACACCCTTCGTCCCCAACAGGTTAAGACATTTAGTTGGCCTCCATGTTCCCTCAGATCTCAATATAATTGTGCATCTGTGGGATGTGCTGGAAAAATGGGTCTTATCTCCCCTCCCAACTTTAGGACTTAAAAGATCTGCTTCTGACATCTTCATGTCAAGGACACCTCCTTATGTAGCACACTTGAGTAGTTCATGCCTTGAATGGTTGGATTCATTTTGATCGCACAAGGGGGCTCTAGATAAGATTATGCAGGTAGTGTTTAGTTATTCAGTATACAGTTTAAAATCAGAAATAAGTTAAAGGTATCAGAACAATGTCTTATTTGTCTTAACATCCCCTTGTAGAAAGCAGGCCCCATCCCCTTGTAGACAGCAGGTCCCCCCAGTAGACAGCAGGCCCCCCTCCTTGTAGACAGCAGGCCCCCCCTTATAGAAAGCAGGCTCCCCCTTATAGACAGCCCCTCCCCTTATAGACAGCAGCCCCCCCTTAAAGACAGCAGACCCCCCCTTATAGACAGCAGCCCCCCCCCATTATAGCCAGCAGGCCCCCCTTATAGAAAGCAGCGCCCCCTCCTCCCCCTCCTGTTGTAGACAGCTCACCTGCGGCTGTCCTCGGGTGTTGCCGCTCTGCTGTCCCGTTCTCCCGATCGCATCATGGCGTCCTATGGAGGAGCATGTGACATACACGTCACTCTGCTTCCTCCATAGCGTTACGCTGGGTGCAGGGGAGGAGGAGTGACGTGTGTGTCACAATCTCCTCCATTGGATGCCATGATGCGATCGCGAGAATGGAACAGCGGAGCAGAGCCGCACACTAGTACTAGTATCGGTATCGGGACATCCCTAGTTGTCATATCTCAACCCCATTTACCGTCCTCATATCTCAACCTCATATCCCAACCTCATATACAGTCCTCATATCTCGGCCTCATATCCTGACCTCCTATCCCGTGCTCACATCTCGACCTCACATCCCGTCCTCCTATCCTGTCCTCATATCCTGACCTCCTATCCCGTCCTCCTATATCGACCTCATATCCTGTCCTCATATCCTGTCCTCATATCCCTACCTCCTAACCCAACCTCCTCTCCCGTCCTCATATTCCGTCCTTATATCTCAACCTCATATCCCATCCTCATATCCCATCCTCATATCCCATCCTCATATCCTGACCTCATAGCCCGACCTCATATACCGTCCTTATATCCCATTTTATATCCCGTCCTCACATCCTGTCTTCATATCCCGACCTCATATACTGTCCGTATATTCTGTCCCCATATCCCGTCTCATATCCTGACCTCATATCCCATCCTCATATCCCGACCTCATAGACCGTGCTTATATCCTGTCTTCATATTCCGTACTCATATCCAGACCTCATTTCCCATCCTCATATACCGTCCTTTTATCCCATCCTCATGTCCCAATGGCAATTCCCGGGCAGCGAGAACATCCTTGATTTAAGTTGACAGTCCTCTCTTGAAGGTGGCGCAGAGAGCTTCTTCATTTCATGCTAACTCCGATGCCAGGGTACGAAAGCGAATGGCATACTCGCCCACAGAGGAGTTGCCCTGAGTAAGGCTCAGCAATGCCGACTCAGTGGAGGAAGCTTGAGCAGGTTCTTCGAAGGCTCCCCCAAAATCACTGTGGTCCCAAAGCGGAGTTGCCCAGGAGGATGAAGGCCACCTTTGCTCGTTCCGTAGGGAACAGATCCACCATGAGTTCTATGTGCATGGAGCACTGAGTCACAAAACCACGACAGGACTTCAGATCCCCCTCATATCAGAGTCTAGAACCGGAGACGACTGCAGGAGCGGAAGGCACCACCGGAGCAGGAGGAGGCTGTGGTTGTGAAGGTTGCTGCTGAGCAGATAGCAACTGCTGCATCAAGGCGGATAACTGGTTCATCACGCTTGCCTGCTGGGCCAACTGCTGTGACTGGAGCACCACGGTGGAATCGAGATCCGGACTATCAGGCAGAGGAACCCCAATGGGATCCATGGCCGAATCTTGCTGTAATGAAGCTGGATTTGGATTCTCTAACCTGTGTGGCTGATGACTCGGACTGTATCGGAGAGCGGAGTCTAAGGTGCCGCTGGTCTTCAGCAGAGCCCGCCACAAGGCCGGATAGGCTTACTGCGGCAGGCAACACCTAGGTCACTACCGCCGACATGGCTCGACCACAAAGGTAGCTGGGCAAGGCAAGGTACAGGAAGATAAGGCAGTAGTGTAGTCAACGTAGCAGAAGGTCAAGGTAGGCGGCAAAGGTGACCCAATCGCCAAGAAAATAGGGATGATCAGAGCTGTCAGTGACAGCCCCAATCATCCTAAGGGATAGGAGCGAGGTTGCAGTGATGCCACCTCCTCCTATCCCCTGCCATGACTACTCACCAATGGCAGTTGAAGACTGGGGTTACCAT
The DNA here is from genome assembly GCF_029499605.1 of Hyla sarda. NCBI lineage: Eukaryota > Metazoa > Chordata > Amphibia > Anura > Hylidae > Hyla > Hyla sarda. The sequence continues at coordinate 230,427,531 of NC_079192.1, forward strand.
GGAAACCCCCCGCTCTGCCCACCCCTGGATGTCGGGCAGAACGGGGGGAGAAGATGGCAGCCGGTACCTGGGGAGAAAATGCAGTGGGGACTGCCGATCATTGGTGGCATCAGCGGAGATCAGCGGCGGAGGCGGAGGCGAAGGCGCAGAGCATCAAGGAAGGTGACAGTAAAGCGATATTTACTGCTGCCTTCCTAGTGGTTGCCAAACTGCAACTCCCAGCATGCCCAGACAGCCAAAGGCTGTCTGGGCATGCTGGAGTTGTAGTTTTGCAACATCTGGAGGGTCACAGTTTGGAGACCACTATGTACAGTGGTACCCAAATGGTAGCCCTCAAGATGTTGCAAAACTACAACTCTCAGCATGTCTAGACTGCCCAGGCATGCTGGGAGTTGTAGTTCTGTAACATCTGTCCCTTCAGATTTAGAAATTTTCATGAAAATTTTGAAAATTGCTGCTATACTTTGAAGCCCTCTAATGTCTTCAAAAAGTAAAAATATGTCAATTTTATGATGCCAACATAAAGTAGACATATTGTATTTGTGAATCAATATAAAATTTATTTGGAATATCCATTTCCCTTACAAGCAGAGTTTCAAAGTTAGAAAAATGCAAAATTTTCAACATTTTCATGAAATTTTTGGATTTTTCAACAAGAAAGTAACGACAAAAACTTACCACTAAAATAAAGTAGAATATGTCACGAAAAAACAATCTCAGAATCAGAATAATCGGTAAAAGCATCTTAGAGTTATTAATGCTTGAAGTGACAGTGGTCAGATTTGCAAAAAACGACCTGCATCCTTAATGGATTAAGGTAGTGTCAGGTGCAAAAAGGAATTATGGGCATACTGGCCCTTTAAATCTCAGAGCTCCGTCGCACGCTCCCCCTAGGAAAAGGGGGCGTGTGCGACGGAGCCGAGACACAGGAGCGGAAGTGGCAGCATTACAGGGTGAGTGACGGACTAGGATTCACATGAGGGCCCGTCCCGCGATGCGAATCCCGGACCCGCCAGCAGCCGGGGACAGATGCACAATGCGATTACGGCTGATGCAGGCGGCCGGAGTGCAGAGCATAACAGCAACATGGCATACTCACCAACAGGATGCAGCACTGTAATGGAAAAAGGTACATAACAGATGGGCATACAACAAAAAAGTATGACATTTACCTACATGTTAGTGATTAAGTACAGTAACAAAAAAAAGTAAAACCATTAAAAAAAAACATGTAATTGATACTTAAAATCTACCACAAAAATAAAACTACAATTATGGTTGGAAAATAACTACAAATCCATTTTATTATATATTGTACGAATTTCTGCATAATTGTTTTACTGAAAATCTCAAAGGATGTTCTCTCTGGGAAAAATGCCAGTAAGATATTTTTATAGGTAATTATATCCCGAAAGAGGAAAAAGGAATGATTTGTTGGAACTTTTATATTGCTTCTAAATATTACATTTAGATAAATGAAATAACCGCGGTTCCATTTTTGTAAAAAATATCTATATATGAAATGTGAAAAAATGAATAGTATGGGGTTATTAAAAAATAATTAGCTATAGAATCGGATTTTTGAATGGTTATTCAGAAATATCCTTTAGACTGTAAAATAATACAATTTTAATACCTTCAAGGGTATTCTTTCAAGAATCTTCAAAAAAAATTGTCACTTCCCAAGCCCCAATCTAAACTGGTTCATTAAAGGAACATGTTAAAACCTTACTAAAATCTCGTCTACAGGTAAAGGTGCTTGTAGTGCAAGCGCCAAAACTCTTCCAGTCTCATAATATACAGGCTGAGACGGCTGCTGGACTTAGGTACAGGAACTGGGCTTTAGACAAAACAACTATTTTACCCATACTGCAGTGTGGTGGATGTAGAGAAAAAGTATGAGCAACAGTACAACTCTATGAGTGTTTTTGTTGTTTTTTGCTGAAAATATTGTTGCATTGTATTTGGTTAAGCTTACTCAAAACTACAATAAACCCTTATTAAAATATGTGTTTTAATTAAGTTATTTAAAGGGGTATTCCAGGCAAAAACTTTTTTTTAATATATCAACTGGCTCCGGAAAGTTAAACAGATTTGTAAATCACTTCTAGTAAAAAATCTTAATCCTTCCAATAGTTATTAGCTTCTGAAGTTTTCTGTCTAACTGCTCAATGATGATGTCACGTCCCGGTAGCTGTGCATGATGGGAGAATATCCCCATAGGAACTGCACAGCTCCCGGGACGTGACATCATCATTGAGCAGTTAGACAGAAAACAACAACTCAACTTCAGAAGCTAATAACTATTGGAAGGATTAAGATTTTTTAATCTGTTTAACTTTCCGGAGCCAGTTGATATATAAAAAAAAAGTTTTGGCCTGGAATACCCCTTTAATTGTATGCAACAATGCACAGTACTATCAACATCATTAACATGGGATGCAAGTGTGTATGAATTACATAGGTAAGTAGCAAAATAAGCACCATATAGTCAGACCACAGTAGATCCTATAACAAAAATACAGTGGGGATCAAAAGTTTGGGCACCCCAGGTAAAAATTGGTATTAATGTGCATAAAGAAGCCAAGGAAAGATGGAAAAATCTCCAAAAGGCATCAAATTACAGATTAGACATTATTGTAATATGTCAACAAAAGTTAGATTTTTTGCTATATAATACACTAGCGCTGGAATTTTTTAACGAAAAGTACCGTATCTGCTGCAAACTTATTGGCATAAATCCCTGTATATTATGCCTAATAAAAAGCAAAGCTATAAATAATTTTATATAGTTTGCGCTGGTGCGGATTTATAAAAATATGATGTAATATAACAATACCCTACCTGTATATAGAGATGTCATATGATATTGCTTGAGTGGTATACTGAGAATGCCCTCCTGTGTTAAAGTTAGCTGAAGAAAAATGGGTTTATATGTTTAGATATATGCTTGCCAATAATCATATACATCCAAAACAGTTATACATGTGTTCCTGATTATTATACCTGCAGTTCCTGATCTATTGTTTGGTATACTGTGTTTTGTAGATCCAAGTGTTAAGTTGTGGTAATCCTTTTTGTTATTACATTCTTTTTGCATAGTGGGTTAGTTTCGCATGCTGCAAAAAAAATCCTAGTTGTACATATAGGTTGCGGCAAGTTTCTCTGTAGTATTAACTATATGATACACTATTCAATGTTATTTCAATGCTGTCACTTATTTTCTAAGTTTGGGTACGTTACCGGTCAGACCACCGTTATAATTTCTTCAATTAGTTGTGTAGGTGTTCTTCTATATCCGCGGTATTGTCCGGTGGTGGTATCCAGGTGAGGGATCCTATTTTGGTTCGTTCTATGCAGCGGCGAGTACGCCCCAGCCGGTGGCGTCTCTAGCCTATGCTGCCTGCGACTTCCGGGAATGAAAGTTTTAGTGACATCACTACAGGCGCTCCTCCGTACCAAAAAGACCTCAACGCGTTTCGGAAACTGTTTCTACGGTTTCCTTCGTTCCTTCCTCTTGACAAAGGAATTTTATTTCCATCATTTACACTTTCAAAATAACAGAAAACAAAAAAATGGTATCTGCAAAAGTTTGGGCACCCTGCAGAATTTATAGCATGCACTGCCCCCTATGAAAAGCTGATACCTGCCAGTGTCATGGATTGTTCTCAATCATCATCTGGGAAGACCAGGTGATGTCAATCTCAAAGGTTTTAAATGCCCAGACTCATCTGACCTTGCCCCAACAATCAGCACCATGGGTTCTTCTAAGCAGTTGTCTAGAAATCTTAAACTGAAAATAGTTGACGCTCACAAAACTGGAGAAGGCTATAAGAAGATAGCAAAATGTTTTCAGGTGTCAATATCCTCTGTTCGGAATGTAATTAAGAAATGGCAGTCATCAGGAACAGTGGAAGTTAAAGCAAGATCTAGAAGACCAAGAAAATATCAGACAGAACAGCTCGCAGGATTGTGAGAAAAACAATTCAAAACCCACTTTTGACTGCAAAATCCCTCCAGAAAGATCTGGCAGACACTGGAGTTGTGGTACACTATTCCACTATAAAGAGATACTTGTACAAATTTTGTCTTCATGGAAGAGTCATCAGAAGAAAACCTCTTCTACATCCTCACCACAAAAATCAGCGTTCGAACTTTGCAAATGAACATATAGACAAGCCTGATGCATTTTGGAAACAAGTTCTGTGGACCGATGAGGTTAAAATTGAACTTATTTGGCCGGAATGAGCAAAGGTACGTTTGGAGAAGAAGGGGAACAGAATTTTATGAAAAGAACCCCTGTCCAACTGTTAACATGGGGGTGGATCAATCATGCTTTGGGGTTGTATTGCAGCCAGTGTCACAGGGAACATCTCAAGAGTAGAAGGAAAAATGGATTCAATAACATTTCAGCAAATTTTGGATGCTAACTTGATGCCATCTGTGAAAAAGCTGAAGTTACAGAGAGGATGGCTTCTACAAATGGATAATTATTCTAAACACATCTCGAAATCCACGGGGGATTACATCAAGAGGCGTAAACTGAATGGCCATGGCCTTCACAATCTCCTGACCTCAACATAATTGAAAATCTATGGATAGACCATAAAAGAGCAGTGTGTGACAGACAGCCCAGAAATCTCAAAGAACTGGAAGACTTTTGTAAGGAAGAATGGACAAAGATACCTCAAACAAGAATTGAAAGACTCTTGGCTGGCTACAAAAAGCGTTAACAATCTGTGATACTTGCCAAAGGGGGCAGTACAAGATATTAACTCTGCAGGGTGCCCAAACTTTTGCAGACACCATTTTTTTGTCTTCTGTTATTTTGAAAGTGTAAATGATGGAAATAAAATCTAACTTTTGTTGACATATTATAAGAATGTCTAATCTGTAATTTGATGCCTTTTGGAGATTTTTCCATCTTTCCTTGGCTTCTTTATGCACATTAATACAAATTTTTACCTGGGGTGCTCAAACTTTTGATCCCCACTGTAGTCATAAACAAAAAAAAACCTCTACATCATTATTAAAGCTAGATATAGTATGCAGGAATCATAAATCACTGTATACATGTCCTACAAATATGGAAAAACACTGTATATGAGTTGCTCTAGCAGAAAGAAAAAAAAAATATATATATATATATTCTCTCGCTTGTATATATACATATATAATAAACAATAATAGGGGACACTTACATGTCAGATGATCCCTTACAGATGATTCCAGATGAGCCCCACTATTTAAAGGAAAGTATAAACCATTGAAAACAATCATAGAAAGGAAGATATAGTATCCCACTATAGGTTAGTCCAGAAGAAACACACAGGGAACACGCTTGATATGCTCAATCTTCCATTTATACAGCAAAATACTTCACAATTTCACAACTTAAATGTAAAGTATATTCACTCCAGTGCTCAATCCAGAGTCCATAATGTGTAGGCTGGTATATTTTCCTTTTGTTTCACTCAGTTAGGAGCCGTTTACTTTGCAGGCCATTCCACAGTTGGTTCATGACGGAGACAGCACTACTCACGTGGGTGTGTTGGACTCTATCCCACTTTAGGAATTATTTAGTTATTGCAGATATTGCACCATCCCTTGGTAGTACATCTAGACCCTATGATGATGCAGCAAACAGTACAAACATATACAGAAAGCAAAATAACCCATGATGCAGTGAAACCAAATAAGTGGTAAAAAAAAATAGTGAAAAAAACCTCTACGCGTTTCCTTCCATAACAATAAAAAAATTGGAGTTCCTCAGGAGGTATGACAGCGTATATTAAGTACTATGCATATACACAGAAACTAGTGCCCATGATGTCAGACAAAAAAAATTGTCAGATGGCATGCATAACCATCTGTGTGCCCCTCTATGCTCCATCTGACAGACATTTTTGCCTGCCATCATGTGCACTAGTTTATCTGTATATGCATAGTCTGTAATATACTCTGTCATACCTCCTGAGGAACCTCAATTTTTTATTGTTATAGGAGAAAACGCAGAGAGGTTTTATTCGCTGTTAAGTTTTTTACAACTTATTTGGTTTCACTGTGTCATGGGTTATTTTGCTTTCTGTATATGTTTGTATTGTTTGCTGCAGTGTGATGATGCATCATCATCGAGTCTAGATGTATGCAATAATGCAATAATTAGATGATTCCTAAAGTGGGATACTATACCTTTCTTTCTATGATTGTTTTCAATGGTTTACCCCTTACTTTAAACAGTGCTGCTTATCTGGAATTGTCTGTAAGGGATCATCTGACATGTAAGTGTCCCCTCTTGCTGTTTATCATATAAATATATTTTCTTGATGGAACAACTAATATATGGTGTTTGTCCATTTGTGTAGGACATGTATATGGTGATTTATGATTTCAGCACACTATATCTAACTTTAATCATGATGTAAAGGGAGGTTTTGTTTCTGACCATTTTTGTGATACGATCTACTGTGGTCTGAATATATGGTGGTTGTTTTGCCACTCCCTATGTAATTCATACACTCTTGCATCCCATGTTAATGATGTTAATGATGATTGTTGCCCTTGACCTTGTTGATCTCCAATCCCTCGTCCCAGCTCTACAAACAGGAATTGCCCTCACAGCCAATCAAGGACAAAGATGGGTCATGACTACAGCCAGTGGTTGCCTTTAGAGCCATTTCCTGTGTGTCTAGACAGGACCAGGATGTGGAGATGAGGGGGGGGGGGACCAGGTAGGTTTTGGAAGAGCAGCAGCAGAGGATCATGAGACGAGTAGTTATTTATTTTAATAAACCACTCAACAAAATAACAAAAATATTGCTCCCACCAGACAGCCCTTTTAAGAATGATAAAAAAACAAAAAAATAAGAATAGGACTTTATGTAAATTGATTGTGGTTTGTTTATCAATCATATTTATGAGGCCTTTTACTAAATTAATTAATTAATAACAGATATTGTCACCAGCACAATACAGGTATCAAATTAAGGAATGCTCCTATTATAGTGTACTACTGGCACATATGGTCAGGGATACAGTGCTCTCTAGTTCTGCTCAGAACCCCTGTCCCTGATTATTGCATAGTGGCCCTAAACGGTGACTTCACAACTTGAATACGAACCCTACTCTGAATAAGCGCTGGGTCTTTACAGGTCAAAATAACAAACTACTGCAACACACTCAGGTCAGGAAAAAACACTCAGAACAAAAAAGGTAAACATGCACTAAATACAATAATACCAGGTAGACAAACTAACAAAAAGGATTGTCAGCGAGCCGAGTCAGAAAGCCAAGAGGACAGCAAGTGTACAGAATGGAGAATCATAGAATAAACCAAATACAGAGTCGAAATCATAAAACCAGGTAAACAGGATAAGATGCAGATGCAGGAGGATGCTGGCTACAGAGACAAAGTCGTTTCACAAGCAAGGTCAAACAGCACACTGCAGGTTTTAATAGGCAAAGCTAGCAAGGTGTGCTTACACAAGGCACCTAATTGGCCAAAGAAAAAGAACACGGAATAGGCTAGGGTGTAACCACAGCAACCACAAGCTCTGTACACAACCAGGGAAACTATGACATTAAAGGGGTTCTCCGGTGCTTAAACATCTTATCCCCTATCCAAAGGATAGGGGATAAGATGCCTGATCGCGGGAGTCCCGCCGCTGGGGACCCCCGGGATCATGCACACGGCACCCCGTTTGTAATCAGTCCCCGAAGCGTGTTCGCTCCGGGTCTGATTACGGGCGACTACAGGGTGGGCGGCGTGTGACGTCACGCTTGCGCCGGCGTGTGACACCACGCTCCGCCCTGCAATGAAAGCCTATGGGAGGGGGCGTGATAGCTATCACGCCCCCTCCCGTAGGCTTGCATTGAGGGGTGGAGCGTGACGTCATACGCCGCCCACCCTGTAGTCGCCGGTAATCAGTCCTGGAGCGAACACGCTCCAGGGACTGATTACAAACGGGGTGCCGCGTGCATGACCCCGGGGGTCCCCAGCGGCGGGACTCCCGCGATCAGGCATCTTATCCCCTATCCTTTGGATAGGGGATAAGATGTTTAAGCACCGGAGAACCCCTTTAAGAAGACCACTAGTGCTTTAACTTAACAAGGCCATGATCATGAATACCTGTATGTGCTGCTTTGCAATCTTCTGGCATTTCGGGAAAAACTAAATCCAGAGGTGTAATCTGTAATACAAATGGAAATGAGCTAAATTGATGGAAATGAGCATTTTTGGAACCATGACTCTCGATCAGGAGAACACCCTGGCCAGCAGCTTCTCAACTGAAAAACAATGAGGCTGATGCTGAGCTCAACCAGTTCACTAGTGCTGCTGCTGTGAATGTCCACAAAACCTCCTACGCCTTTTGGAAAATCTGTTCTCCCTCATCAGGGATAGCCTTCTAGAATAACACTTCTAACATAAAGAAGAAAACATGTTACAGAGGAGTACGCCATTAAAAGAGCATGACACTATAGGAAATGCTCCCACATCAATGAGTCATCTCCAGACATGGCCAGGATAAGTGAATTGGTGCCATAAGCAGCTAAGAAATATTGTGTTATGAGCCCCTCCCCCAACCACTGTTTGCAATATGCTTTAACCTCCTCTGGTAAAAACAGCCCACAATGCACCTGAAAGGTGAGCAATAGATCTGCACAGGCTTTAATGTCCCTTTGGATAAACTGACTGGCTAGCAAAATTAAATATGTAACCCTTCACATAATTTAGCTGGGAGCACCTCATCAACATGTGATCTGTGCTCACTGATCCTTAACCCATCAGAGGCATCACTAAGATCTTTCAAGATATGTTTTGCCCATTCCTCCACAATGACCCAGAGTTAGCACAATAGCTGTGACATCCATGCTACTGTACAGGGTGATTCTCCTCCACCTTTTCCTCTGACATGGATCCATGACTCCCATCCTCCTGCTCACAGTTTTATTAATTGCCATGAACATTTGTAATGACTAGGAAAGGCATCATGGAACATCTGACCTATTATCTGCATACAGTGATTTATTCTAGAAGGCAACTTAGAGAGTTACCATGGGAAAAAGAGAACACTGTTATAATGGGGGCTGGGCTAAGTGATAGGAATTACTGCTTGAATTTCTCTCCCCCTCAGTAGATTTTTAGCATATTATCTCTTTAACATTTAACTGTTGTGTGCCAACATAAGTTTCAAATATATGATCTTTTGTTTCAAAAATAGGTTTGTAGCTTAAAATACATAATAGACAATAGTAATTGTACATCCATCAATATGTTGTGTTATAGGAAATTTGGTCTTAAACCTTTAAGTAGTTTTTAGAAACTTGTTTAAAAGTCCTTTCTATGTCTCCCAGGTATAAAAAGATAAAGTAATCTGAGTCGTTCACCTAAATTAATTCCTTTAGCTTTACTGTGTCAATAGCCTCATCCATCCATGTCCTTCTTGGTCAGTGTCTTGATTTTCTTTCTTCGTCAAAAGTACATCATCTATCTTCAGCCTCTTATTTTATCCATTTCTCAAATGAAACTTTAGCAGCTAGGCCTCTATATACTGACTTTCTCAATGGCATTTCCAACACCAGCTGTTTCATTACTGCTGACTCTTTCTGTTCACTGTATCCTGTGGGCTGTTGCATTTATCATTCGGAAAAAAAGTTTCCATTTTGCTGCTTCAAGGTTTCTTTTAAAATGTCTTTGAGTACAACTCTTTTCACTTGTTGGTAACTTGTTTTATGGAACCTGTGGTTTAAAGGCAACAAGAAAACAATATCAAAGGTAGAATTTTACACATATGAAAATACAAAACTAGTAAAAACTGAGGAGTGAATGAAATTAAAGAGCATTTCTACCTTTGCAACCAGTTTAATTTTCTCCAATGCATATAAAATATTTAGAAAATAAGCAATTTGGCAAAAGTCTTCAATAAATATAAGTTTGCAGTCACACTTCCTCCCACCAGTTAGTGCTGCTTTCTAAGGCTGGGTTCACATTTGTCCAGCATCCGGCATAGGTTAACTGAGCCTAGATCTCAACGCAATTTATGCCATAACTGGTGATGACTACGTGCATCAGTTGTCATCAGTTGTATGGCATCCGTCGTCCATTGTTTCTGGAGGAATACAGCAAGCTTGTGCCTTCTGGCGTGTCCAACCATCCGGTGCCAAAATTAAGACACTGGATGATTGAGAACTGTCCTATTCAAATGAATGGGATCAGTTCTAGCATCAGTTTCCCTCTGGTGCATGCTGGAGGGAAACTATGCCGGACGCCTGATATATGTGAAATCAGCTTTACCTACTTAATGTTTTAGCCGTTTATTTGAACATATTTATTAGCATAACATTTATTTTAATTAACTTATTAACACTGTTATATACTAGTATATGTTTTTATGTTTATTTTTACACTGTTATAAACTAGTCTATGGGATGTGAATTCAAATAGAGAAAAAAACAGACATGGTCGCACATCTACAATATGCACCTTGATCTAAGGCTTCTCAGCAACATTTATTAACCCCTTAAGGACTGAGGGTTTTTCCGTTTTTGCATTTTCGTTTTTTCCTCCTTGCCTTTAAAAAATCATAACTTTCAATTTTGCACCTAAAAATCCATATGATGGCTTATTTTTTGCGCCACCAATTCTTCTTTGTAATGACGTCAGTCATTTTGCCCAAAAATCTACGGCGAAACGGAAAAATAAATCATTGTGAGACAAAATTGAAAAAAAAACGCTGTTTTGTCAATTTTTGGGGGCTTCCGTTTCTAGTAAATTTTTTTGTAAAATGACACCTTATATTTATTCTGTAGGTCCATACGATTAAAATGATATCCTACTTATATAGGTTTGATTTTGTCGTACTTCTGGAAAAAATCATAACTACATGCAGGAAAATTAATATGTTTAAAATTGTCATCTTCTGATCCCTATAACTTTTATGAGGGCTCATTTTTTGAGCCGTGATCTGAAGTTTTTAGTGATACCATTTTTGCATTGATAGGTTTTATTGATCGCTTTTTATTCATTTTTTCATTATATAAAAAGTGACCAAAAATGCACTATTTTGGACTTTTTTTTTTGCGCGTACGCTATTCACCGTTCGGTTTAATTAACAATATATTTTTATAATTCGGACATTTCTGCATGCGGCAATACCATATATGTTTATTTTTATTTTTATTTACACTGTGTTTTTTTATGGGAAAAGGGGGGTGATTCAAACTTTTAATAGGGAAGGGGTTAAATGATCTTTATTCACTTCACCTATAACACTGCACACACTGATCACATTGATCACTGGTTTCTCATAGGAAACCAGTGATCAATGATTCTGTCACTTGACTGCTCATGCCTGGATCTCAGGCACTGAGCAGTCATTCGAGGAGGCAGGTAGGGATCCTCCAGCTGTCCTGTAAGCTGTTCGGGATGCCGTGATTTTGCCACGGCTATCCCGAACAGCTCCCTGAGCTAACCGGCATGCTTTCACTTTCACTTCAGACGCGGCGTTCAACTTTGAATGCCGCATCTAAAGGGTCAGTGCTGCGCGCTATTAGCCACGGGTCCCGGCCGTTGTTAGAGGCTGGGCCCGACCCGCTATGACGCGGGGCCACGCCGTGGTCCCTCGTTATAGATCGGGAGCGGACACATGATGTACCGGTACGTCATGTGTCCTTAAGGAGTTAAAATAACAGGTGGTTAGTGTACTTTATAATCAAGGTGCGTGTTGTAGATGTGCGACCATGTCTGTTTTTTTCTCTATTCGAATTCACATTCAAGTTCTGTAGGCATTTTTTTTCTTGCTTTTGGTTTTTCTTATGTATGACACTAGAGATGAGCGAACTTCCAGTAATTCGATTCGTCACAAACTTCTCGGCTTGGCGTTTACTGACTTTTGCCTGCATATTTCAGCTTTCAAGTGCTCCGGTGGGCAGGAAAAGGTGGATAAAGTCCTGGCAAAAAACAATAAATCACTTTTGAATACCATTTTTTTAGCACACATAAGCAAAAACCAAATTTGAAAAAAAATGTGCGATATATATGTGTCTATTACATTTTTTATAACCACTTTCCCCCCCCCCCCTAAATTCAAATCCATGTATCCTGTGGATTACTTTAGATTCGGAGGAGTACATTGACCAGCATTTTTTTTGGTTTAATGTTAATACAATGGTTAAAGATGGCTTTTGGGGGGAATGTTTTTTGGAATAATTATTATTTTTTTAAATATGTTGTGTTTTTTTATTTTTTTTATTTACTTGACAGGCTTAGTAGTGGAAGCTGTCTTATAGACGGAATCCATTACTAACCCAGGCTTAGCGATAGCCACACGAACAGCTAGCACTAACCCCCAATTATTACACTGGTACCCACCACCACAGGGGTAATGGGAGGAGCCAGTACCAACAGGCCCGGAGCGTCAAAAATGGCAGTAACAGGCTGGCATTAATTAGGCTGGGGAGGGGCCAGTAATAATGGTTCTCTCCCACCCTGGTTACGTCAGGCTGTTGCTGCTTGGTATTTGACTGAGAATAAATATAGGGGGAACCCTATGCTTTTTTTTGCATAAATAATTAAATATAAAAAAAATGCATGGCGTTCCCCGTATTTTATTTTCAGTCAAATACCAGCCAAGCAGCAACAGCCTGACGTTACTAGGGTGGGCGAGGACCATTGTTGCCCTCCCCAGCCTAAATAACGCCAGCCTGTTACCGCCTAGGCCCAGGAGTGCCATTTTTGATGCTCCGGGACTGTTGTAACGGCTCTTTCCGGCACCCCTATGGCGGTGAATACCGGGGTAATAATTGGGGGTTAGCGCTAGCTGTTTTTGTTGCTAACCCTAAGCCCCGGCTTAGTAATGGACTTCGTCTATTAGAAAGCTTCCACTACTAAGCATGTCAAGTAAATTTAAAAAAAAAACAACATGTTTAAAAAAATATTTTTCCCAGAAAACACTTCCCACAAGCCCTTCCATTTTATTGACATTAAACAGAAAAAAAATAAAAAAGGCTGGTCATCGACACAGGCCACCGAATCTGAAGTAGTCCACAGGATACAAGGATCTGAAATGAGAAAAAAAATAAGAAAAATAGGTTGATACTTTTATTGTCACCCGCCCGCGCATCTCCCGTGATGCACGACTACAACTCCCAGCATGCCCTTACAGTAAGGACATGCTGGGAGATGTAGTCATGTGGTGCGGGAGATGTGCGGGCGAGCGACAAGCTTGTCACCCATCCCTCGCTGCATGACTACAACCCCCAACCCCCAGCACTAGGCCACCACTCCTGGTGTAACGGAGCTTCAGAAGGCCATTAAGCACTCCGCGGGCATTCTGGGTAGGGGAATATGCAAAGCAGCTCATTACATCACCTTTTCATGTAATGTTCCCTGGTATCAGCTTAGCTCCTGTTAAGGAATATAAAAAGCTGATCGGGATTTTGGGGAGTAGTCTGGCTTGGCATAAAATCCCGATCAGCTTTTTATATTCCTTAACAGGAGCTAAGCTGATACCAGGGAACATTACTTGAAAAGGTGATGTAATGAGCTGCTTTGCATATTCCACTACCCAGAATGCCCGCAGGGTGCTTAATGGCCTTCTGAAGCTCCGTTACACCAGGAGTGGTGGCCTCACCCTGAGGTAAATACTCAACCCCTTTAGCTGCTCTTAGGCCTCTTACCTCAGCCAAGGCAGATCACCCTACTTTGTACTGACGAGTGGCAAAAACCACGAAACAGCTGTCTGCAGATGGGTAGAAACTTCCCTTTTGGGGAGTAGTCTGGCTTGGCATAAAATCCCGATCAGCTTTTTATATTCCTTAACAGGTGCAAAGCTGATACCAGGGAACATTACCTGAAAAGGTGATGTAATGAGCTGCTTTGCATATTCATATATATATATATATATATATATATATATATATATATATCACTTGTGGTAAAGGAAGGTCCGGTTTTCTTTTTAACCTTGAAGACTCAAATTAGGGTTTAAGGCTGTATTGACAGTATTTTGTCACTTACAACATTATAGATCAGAAGAAATCAGGAAAATTCTTTCTACTGACCAATTTAGAAAAAAAAAAATAACTACCTGCTTTCCTTTTAAGTATTTCCAATATGGTTTTGGTATAAAGTCAGCACAAACCCCAACCAACAATGGGGGAGATTTATCAAAACCTGTGCAGAGTAAAACTTGCCCAGTCGCCCATAGCAACCAATCAGCTTGCTTCTTTCATTTTTAGGAAGGGCAGAAAAATGAAAGAAGCGATCTGATTGGTTGCTATGGGCAACTGGACAACTTTACTTCTGCACAGGTTTTGATAAATCTTCCCCAATATAACTGCATGAAATACAGCCTCAAAAGGGGCACTTCAAGAAGTGGGGGCAGAACGACATTTGGGGAGAGCAAGGTGTCATTAGTGTTACTGCAGTGCAATCTCTAAAACAGCTCCCCCATTCTGATAGGATTCAGAACAGGTAATGTTAGTTGAAAGGCACAGTAAAATTAAATGTTCCACTCCAAAATGTAAAAGAATATGTTTAACAGTAAAACTTTAATTAAATATTAGGTCATTTTCTGATGCTATTAAGTGAACATATATCTACTAAAGAAGCTACTGTGAAATATATGCTGGTCATATATTGTGTTGTGTTTATGACAACAACATTGTGTTGTGTTTATGACAAAAAATTGTGTCATGTTTATGATGTTGTTGAAGAGAAAATTGTCTGCCGTGCAAGCCAAAGTTCTTTTCCTTCACAGCCAAAAAATAAAACTAAGATAAATTGTCTGTACAAACTGTGTTTTGTATATTGTCAGAACTATAGGATGAGAATATTGTAAGAGACTTGGAACAAATTACTCAAGAAGGTTAGGTTTAAAGACTTAGGTAACCTTATGAATGTTAGGGAAACAAAGAAAATGTAATCTTCTGTCATAATGGTAAATGCCTTCTCTGAAATATTGGGTAAATAATGCGTGAAATTAGGTCTGTGATTGCACATGATCTCATACAGTGGGGAAAAAAAAGTATTTAGTCAGCCAAAAATTGTACAAGTTCTCCCACTTAAAAGGATGAGAGAGGCCTTTCAATTTTATCATAGGTATACCTCAACAATGAGAGACATAATGGGGGGGGGGGAATCCATAAAATCACATTTTCTGACTTTTAAAGAATTTAATTACAAATTATGGTGGAAAATTAGTATTTGGTCACCTACAAACAAGCAAGATTTCTGACTCTCACAGACCTGTTGTTACGCTATACGCTCCTGCCTCACACGCTGGCCGTGAGCGCATGGTCCCTTTACCTTCTGCTGCCGACGGGGCTGGTACTCGTATTGAGGGATGCACCCGCATGCGAGCCCCAGTCCGTCACTCTCCGGGTGTTTCACCTGCATCTGCTTCCGCCTCTCTGCTCCTTAGTGTAACCACCTGTGTCTTGTTGATAAATTCCTCCACCCTCCTCAGTTCTCTGCCGGATCTTTGTTGCCTTGTGCCCTAGAGAAAGCGTTCCTTTGTATTGCCTGTATTACCAGATCTCCTGCTCTTGTGACCTTGACCTTGCTTCTCTGCCGCCTGCCTACTGAACTTCTGCTACGTCCCGACTACGCTACTGTGCTGCCTGCCCTGACCTACAGCTATCCAGACTACAAGTTTTCTCATCCCTTCTGTGCTTTGCATCTCCTCAGCCACCTGTGTGGTTGAGCCGTTGCCGGGGGTTGCGACCTGGGTGTCGCCTGCAGCTGCAAGCCCATCCTGCTTTGCGGCGGGCTCTGGTGAAAACCAGCGGCACCTTAGACTCTGCTCCCTGGCATGGTCCGAGTCATCTGCCACACAGGTCCAGCGGATCCACATACACCGGAGTTCCTGTCTTCAGAAACATGAGTGTTACACCTGTAACTTCTTCTTTACGAGTCTCCTCAGTCCTCCACTCGTTATCTGTATTAATGGCACCTGTTTGAACTTGTTATTAGTATAAAAGACACCTGTCCACAACCTCAGACAGTCACACTCCAAACTCCACTATGGCCAAGACTAAAGAGTTGTCGAAGGACACCAGAAACAAAATTGTTGACAAGCACCATGCTGGAAAGACTGAATCTGCAATAGGCATGCAGCTTGGTGTGAAGAAATCAACTGTGGGAGCAATTTTTAGAAAATTGAAGACATACAAGACCACTGATAATCTCCCTCGATCTGGGGCTCCACGCAAAATCTCACCCCATGGTGTCAAAATGATCACAAGAACGGTGAGTAAAAATTCCAGAACCACATGGAGGCACCTAGTGAATGACCTGCAGAGAGCTGGGACCAAAGTAACAAAGGTTACCATCAGTAAAACACTACGCCGCCAGGGACTCAAATCATGCAGTGCCAGATGTGTCCCCCTGCTTAAGCCAGTACATGTCTGGACCCATCTGAAGTTAGCTAGAGAGCATTTGGATGATCCAAAAGAGGATTGGGAGAATTTCATATGGTCAGATGAAACCAAAGAACTTTTTGATAAAAATTCAACTTGTCGTGTTTGGAGGAGAAAGAATGCTGAGTTGCACCCAAAAAACACCATACCTAAGCAAGGGGTGGAAACCTCATGCTTTGGGGCTGTTTTTTTAGCAAAGGGACCAGGGCGACTGATCCGTGTAAAGGAAAGAATGAATGGGGCCATGTATTGTGAGATTTTGAGTGAAAACCTCCTGCCATCAGTAAGAGCATTGAAGATGAAACGTGGCTGGGTCTTTCAGCATGACAATGATCCCAAACACACTGCCCAGGCAATGAAGGAGTGGCTTCATAAGAAGCATTTCAAGGTCCTGGAGTGGCCTAGGCAGTCTCCAGATCTCAACTCCATAGAAAACCTTTGGAGGGAGTTGAAAGTCCATGTTGCCCAGCGACAGCCCCAAAATATCACTGCTCTAGAGGAGATCTGCATGGAGGAATGGGCCAAAATACCAGCAACAGTGTGTGAAAATCTTGTGAAGACTTACATAAAAGGTTTGACCTCTGTCATTGCCAACAAAGGGTAAATAACAAAGTATTGAGATGAACTTTTGTTATTGACCAAATACTTATTTTCCACATAATTTGCTAATAAATTATTTAAGAATCATACAGTGTGATTTTATGGATTTTTTTTTCTCATTATGTCTCTCATAGCTGAGGTATGCTATAATGAAAATTACAGGCCTTTCTCATGTTTTTAAGAGGGAGAACTTGCACAATTGGTGGCTGACTAAATACTTTTTGCCCCACTGTATCAATTGTTTGTGAAGACTGTCCAGGCATGAATTGTTGGTCAACTTGATAGATACAGTTGTATAATGGGTAGCACTATTGCCTGGCATCACTGGGTCAAACGTTCACATTCCTCCAAAGGATAACATCTGTAAAGAGTATGAGTTTGTGTGGGTTTTCTCAAGGTATTTCAGTTTCCTCCCAAACTTCAGAACATACTAAATGTGAATTATGATTGTGAGCCCCAGTGGGGACTGTAGTATGTTTGGTGCACAGAGAACTATTGCAAAGTAATATCTTAATTTTATTTTTTTCACGTGGTGTTTTGGTAAGGTCTGGACCTCACTGGAAGAAAGTGTGAAAGTGCAAGCAGTGTAATTATCTATAAGTGATATGTTCATCTATTGGGACACAGCTGCATGTTGATAATGGTCCCAAAATAGAATACTGTTGTTTGTATGTGGTTTAACCTCTTTCTTGATATTTTGCATCACGTGTAGGTGGTGGTGGTAGCACAAAAATGGTTTTACGATTTATAGGGGTATAATTTTAATGCATACCAATAAAATGTTATTTTAAAAGGAGGGAAACATGTGCTGTGAGAGATTTTGATCTTCTTGGTGAAGTGATTTACTAAGGCTGTGATATTTATTCTGTAGTATGTTTAGTTGAATATATAATAGTGTTATCTAAATAAACATACAAAAGCATGGACTGAGTCTGATCAACTACTTTACTGAAATGGAGGAGGTGAAAGGGGAAAAATATAAATTACAAAACAAGGCATAATAATCAACAGCAGAGCATAGGGAAACAGGCATCACAATTATATGTCAATTACTGGGACATGCACCAATTTGAGCTCTGTACAGTGCTTTGGAATATGCTGGCACTATTCAACTAAAGGATTGTCATCTTTTGACAATGCCTTTTTTTGTTAAAAGGGGGCCCTTAGAAAAAGCTGGTCGCATGTTATCTCGCTGCTGGGACACTCCCTGATGTCAATTGAAATCTGTTTACTTCCTGTTAGGAAATGTCCAATTTCCATCAAAAAGTATTATAGGGCACCATTGAAATTGATGGGAAATACTTTATGCATGATATTGTCTTTGCAGAAGCCCAAAGGAATTCTATGAAAATTTTCCCTCACTGTAGTAGGAAAAAGTTTTCATCAACCCTTTTACCAATTTAATTACCAATTACTTTTATTTATTACAATTAATTAACAATTTTACTAATTACCTAGAAATGTTCATACTTTTTATATGTTTATTAAACTGTGCATTTTTGCAGGGTTTTAACATTTTTGATTGGTAAACTCACTAAGAGACATGGGAGGTCATCAAATAAAAAATGTCTGTTAGGCTAGGTTTCCACACAGGTTTTTTTCTGGCATTTGTTTGGAGAACTACCACTGCAGTTTTTTAGCAAACATCAGAAGTGGATCAAGTAGAAAGAAGAAGTATAAGTCCTCCCTGTATATTTCCCATTCCTTTTGAATCCACTTCTGGCTTTGACTCAAAAACTGCTGTGGCAGTTTTCCAAAAAAAAATGCTAGAAAAAAAAACCTGTGTGAAAAGCTAGCCCTAAAACAGCAACAAAAAAAATTGGAACAAAAACATATGATACGAACACAGCCTTCAATGTTCATTGTCAATATGATCAGCAATAAAATTAGCTAAATTATTAAATGCAGCTAAATGAAAAAAATTCTACCGCTGTATCACAATTTGCACAATTGCAGTAAAACTCCACATTTTTGCTGCAGATGTGAAAATAGCATTAAAACCAAACCAAAACTGACCATAAGCTGTTTCTAGCCTGTACCCTCTGTTTGTTCTACTTTAAAGGGGTACTCCGGTGGAAAACATTTTATTTTTTTTTATCAACTGGTGCCAGAAAGTTAAACAGATTTGTAAATGACTTCTAGTAAAAAAAATCTTTACCCTTCCAGTACTTTTTAGCAGCTGTATGCTACAGAGGAAATTCTTTTCTTTTTGAATTTCTTTTTTTTTCTTGTCCACAGTGCTCTCTGCTGACACCTGATGCCCACATCAGGAACTGTCCAGAGCAGGAGAAAATCCCCATTGCAAACCTATGCTGCTCTAGACAGTTCCTGACACGGACAGAAGTGTCAGCAGAGAGCACTGTGGACAAGACAAAAAAGAAATTCAAAAATAAACATTTTTTCTCTGTAGCATACAGCTGCTAAAAAGTGCTGGAAGGATAAAGATTTTTTAATAGAAGTAATTCACAAATCTGTTTAACTTTCTGGCACCAGTTGATTTAAAAAAAATGTTTTCCACCGGAGTACCCCTTTAACCATATTATCTTAAAACTGTGTTTCTTTTGTAACTTAGATACGTACTTACAAAGATTTGCATTATAAAACATTGTAAAATGTAATGAGTGAGCCAAGAAGAAGCACATGTAGCGCAATACAATTGTCGCTTACAGATTGTTATGCAACTGCTGGTGACCTGCCACTCCAAACAATAAAGCGTTGGGGAATTGCTAACAGTGGGATATGGAGTGATGGGGATCCGGCACTTGAAGGATTAGGGCAGTGTATAGAAGCGGAGACAAGTGTGAATGCAGAAAAGCCAAAATGTGGATATCGGTGGTGCACCTCAGCAAAAAGCAACGTAACAGCACAGAAAAGAGTCCAAAACGAGATTGCACTCAACATCCACAGAATTTATTCAGCAGAGTGTAGGCATAGACAAGCGGAGGCCGGGGCACTCCGAGACAAGTTGGCAAGTTGTTTCGCGCTGGTTTGCGCTTCTTCTGGCCATCCAGAAGAAGCAAACCAGCGTGAAACAACTTGCCAACTTGTCCTGGTGTGCCCCTGCCTCAGCTTGTTTATGCCTACACTCTGCTGAATAAATTCTGCCCATTCATTCTCCTTTACTCACTTAAGTTGAACATGTGTACCTTAAGGACTGAGCACCACTAGTCTATAACGCTGGGAGTGATAGTGGCTGTACCATCATTCAGAAACCTGCGGGCAGAATTCCCAGTTAAGGGTGAGAAAAGGAAGTGCAGTGCCCGCTCATGATCTATCTGTCTTCAATTGTAAAAATTAAAGCATAACATTTTGTCATAATATCCCCATATAGTGACCATATATTGGTGTTTTCTGTCATGAACTTTCCTTTTTCTTTTCCATTCATCCCAGACCCCCATTAAAACATTTAGGCTCTATGCCCGTTAGATAGTACTTAAGCCCACATGTATCCCTCTCTGTGCGCCCTCATTGTAGTAAGCCTCCTTGTCACACTCCATATTGTAATTAGCCCCCCCTGTACCCCCCACATCGGAGTTACTTCTGTCTTTGTGTGTCATACCTTAGTCATGTCCCCTTTGTTACCCTCATGCTGTAATTACATTGTGCTGCCTTGCACCTTGAGAAGAAGTCCCAGACACAATGCCTCATGGTGCAGAATGCTAGGTTTTCAAAATGAATGTGATGACAGACCAGATTTACAAGTTGCTAACTATATGAAGTTGTATTTACTTTGGGCGTAATTCTAATGGTGTCATATAGGTATAGAATTAGCATCAACTCCTAACTCTGTATGGGTACAGGGTTATGTACAACCATATAAGAAATTCATGAAAGTGAGAGAAAAACTGAATTTTCAAGTGTTGTTTTTGTTGTAGAACACTGCAATGGGGTCATTATATGGACATATTAAGAGAGTGAAAGTATACACAATAAATATGCATGAAAGGTCATAACAAATGTTACAGTTGACACCTACTGAGCATGGACTGGGCACAGCTCTGTAATGTAGTATTTATTGGACGAAGGTCAGCGTGCGGAAACGCATGTAGGAGTGGGGCCATCCCGGTCTCTGCCAGGTACTTTCTTGTGGGTATTGGTATGTATAATGTTCTTCCGTCGATGCAGTAATTATCATGTTGAAAGCACTTTATGCATATGGCACTTTCACTGTACTATTATATGATGATTAATTGTTGCACAAGCTTTGTTCCATATTGCTTCTATTTACATGCACTTTTGTTACATACCCACCTACCACCATCTTATGATTGGAAGATGTGCCAGTGATGACACTATATTTTTTTGATGCTGTATTTCCTCTCTTTTAATCCATTGATTTAGGACCGGAGGTTTTTCCGTTTTTGCATTTTCGTTTTTTGCTCCTTGCCTTTAAAAAATCATAATTCTTTCAAATTTACACCTAAAAATCCATATGATGGCTTATTTTTTGCGCCACCAATTCTACTTTGTAATGACATCAGTCATTTTGCCCAAAAATCTATGGTGAAGCGGGAAAAAAAATCATTGTGCGACAAAATTGAAAAAAAAACGCTGTTTTGTAACTTTTGGGGGCTTCCGTTTCTACGTAGTACATTTTTCGGTAAAAATGACACCTGATATGTATTCTGTAGGTCCATACAATTAAAATGATACCCTACTTATATAGGTTTGATTTTGTCGGACTTCTGGAAAAAATCATAACTACATGCAGGAAAATTAATACGTTTAAAATTGTCATCTTCTGACCCCTATAACTTTTTTATTTTTCCGTGTATGGGGCGGTATGAGGGCTCATTTTTTGCGCCGTGATCTGAAGTTTTTAACGGTACCATTTTTGCATTGATAGGACTTATTGATCACTTTTTATTCATTTTTAAATGATATAAAAAGTGACCAAAAATGCACTATTTTGGACTTTGGAATTTTTTTGCGCGCACGCCATTGACCGAGCGGTTTAATTAATGATATATTTTTATAATTTGGACATTTCCGCACGCGGTGATACCACATATGTTTATTTTTATTTTTATTTACACTGTGTTTTTTTTTTTATTGGAAAAGGGGGGTGATTCAAACTTTTAATAGGGGAGGAGTTAAATGATCTTTATTCACTTTTTTTTTTCACTTTTTTTTTGCAGTGTTATAGGTCCCATAGGGACCTATAACACTGCACACACTGATCTTCTATGTTGATCACTGGTTTCTCATAAGAAACCAGTGATCAACGATTCTGCCGGATGACTGCTCATGCCTGGATCTCAGGCACTGAGCAGTCATTCGGCGATCGGACAGCGAGGAGGCAGGAAGGGGCCCTCCCGCTGTCCTGTCAGCTGTTCGGGATGCCGCGATTAGCCGCGGCTATCCCGAACAGCCCGACTGAGCTAGCCGGCAACTTTCACTTTCACTTTTAGCCGCGCGGCTCAGCTTTGAGCGCGCGGCTAAAGGGTTAATATCGCGCGGCGCCGCGATCGGCACTGCGCGCTATTAGAGGCGGGTCCCGGCTTCACTATGACGCCGGGCCCGCCATGATATGACGCGGGGTTACTGTGTAACCCCGCGTTATATCGGAAGAGCAGGACCAAGGACGTACCGGTACGTCCTTGGTCCTTAAGGGGTTAATGTATATCAATAAATACTACATTTTATGATAAAGTGACTCTAATTTGTTCTTTATTGGGTGTATTTAATAACAGGAGGTCACCCTATATGGTGCCTACAATTCAGTAAGGCTAGTACAGTGTCAGTACTTCATTGACCCATTTACCTTAGTGTTTCCTTTTATTGTTTTATTGTTTGGTTAATACAGCTCTGTAATGGTATATAACAACCTGCCTCCCATGTCATACTTTTATGGTACAGTGCGAACTTGTAATGATTCTTGTAAACAAAACGTTTTCAGCGCTAAAAATACACAGTTGTAAAGGTATTCCCCTGACCATCAGGCTTCATAGTAAATGTCCCGTTAAGATTTACATACTTCTGAATTATGTAACTTTACAATATTGGACAGAGAATTTCTGCCGGTAAAGGCAACTGAAAAAAATTTCTGATATAAATATTTCAAAGGCAGATTAAGGCAGAAAATGCATAAATTTTGTCTTGTGGTAAAACATTTCCATAAATGAATGACTGATAGGAAACAGTTTTAGACTGTGTGTAGAAATGCTTCTTATTTAAATTTAGAGCGAGTGGAATTGTGTAAAGCAGCTGCTATGATATCATGTTTGTGTTCCATTTTTCCTTTGTCATTAAGGAAACATCTGAGAAGTAAAATTTTGAAATTTGCCTTTGATCGAGTCATTTAAAGCTTGAAAAGCAGCAAGTTTGTCATTTTCCTTTGAACAAAACATTCCCATGTAAAAAGCGGTATTTCATAAACACGAATGCTCACTTCCTATTAGCAGGTTCTGCGGCTTCACTTCTCTGAAACCTGAATACGACTGATGTATATCAATGCAGGTCTGAACCATCCTTCAACCATAAATCTGTTTCACATGTGCATGAAGGCTGAAGTCATGATCATATGGTTGAACCATGTCATAATGTTTGTGACCTTAACATGAAGAACATACCAAGTAATGGTCCTTGTAGAACTAATATAATTTAGGACAGTTGTGGAATTACGTGTATTAAATTACTTCTTACAGCCAACAGAAAAAAATGGAGGTTTAGAGCAACCATGCTATGGGCCAGGTATGTGAACAAATATATTTTCATAAAATCATTGCACAGCAGGAAATTCTTGCTAGGGACTCAATGCAGAGACCTCCAGTACTCATTAGAATGAGCGGATAGAAGGGCACACTTTAGAGCTTCCAGGCTCTCGTTCAGCTTTATTATATGGTCCAATAGACTTATAGTGAAGCTAGACAGAGATCGCTGCTGGCCAGGGAGTGAAGCACTTAAAAATGCACTTCCTACTGCTTGTTCTAATGATCAGTGGGGGTCTCAGCACTGAGAACTAGACAGATCAAAACTTTTGAGATGTGACAGGGACACTTTAATTGAACTATTTGGGGGTACAAATGATGACTCAGATTTAATAAAACTGTCTAAAAAACTGCTGCACTTTATAGCTATTTTACTGCAGTATTTATGTTTTCCTTTTTCAATGTGTGAACTTAGCTTTATAGTGTTAAAGGAAAACTGTCAGCTTGCTACCCCCCCCCCCCCCCCCCCCACACACACACACACACTAACCAGTGGTACTGGCTGGTAGTGCAGGGGACGCTGATCAGTTTGATGATTACCGTGCCCAGATCCGCAAGGTTCGATTTTCAGTATATGCTAATGAGGTGCTAACTGCCACTGGCCAGGCTAACTGGCACTCTGATGTCACTGCCGCCGGCAGCAGCGCCGCCCAGCTTATTAACTTTCCTCCCCTCCCTTCGCCTCTCCCTCTTCTCCCCACTCTGTAATGAAGAGAGAGGGGAAGAATATTGATGAGCTGGGCGGTGCTGCGGCCGGCGGTGATGACATCAGAGTGCCAGTTAGCTCGGCCGGTGCCAGTTGGCACATCATTAGCACATACCGAATAATGATGATTACGGCTGAACGGCATGGCGGATCCGGGCACAGTAAGCATCAAACTGATCAGCGTCCCCCCAAACTGATCAGCTGCACTATAGAAGCAAGCTGACAGTTTTCCTTTGAAAAAAGTTCTGATCGGTCAGGATGTCTGAGACACTGATTCTATATATATATATATATATATATATATGTATATATATATATAGACTATATAGATATAGTCAGGAGAGGCATGCCGATGTGGACTTTTACTCTTCAGCTCGCTACTGCTTTTTAACCATAAAAGAAATTGAAGAATGCAGTTCGATAATTGTGATATATCAGGGTAAACATTAGCACCTGGCATACAGATTTATTTTTTTTAGAAATGCATACTGTGCATGTATCCAAAATAGCAATTAGAGTCCATACCACCACGAAGCTCCAAGACTGTCATATGCTAGTTGTCATTATACCCACTGGGGAGTGCTGTAATCTTGCAAACCCTTTTCTGTTATCAGGTTATACATATCTGAGTATCTTATTGTGGGGGTCCAACCGCTGAAATGAGGAGAGCTAGAGCGCCATTCGAAGATAAGTTTTAGAATACTGGAGAACCCCTTTAATGATGTGACTTAATTAAAAGGGTACTCAACTGAAAAGATATTTTTTAATCGAGTGGTGCCAGAAAGTTAAATAGATTTGTAAATTACTTATATTTAAAAATCTTAACCCTTCCAGTACTTATCAGCTGCTATATGTTTCAGAGGAAGTTCGTTTCTTTTTGAATTTCCTTTCTGTCTGACCACAGTGCTCTCTGCTGACACCTCTGTCCATTTTAGGTACTGTCTAGAGTAGGAACAAGTCCCCATAACAAACCTCTCCTGCACCGGACAATTCCTAAAATGGACAGAGGTGTCAGCAGTGAGCACTGTGGTCAGACAGAAAGGAAATTCAAAAAGAAAAGAACTTCCTCTGTAGCATACAGCAGCTGATTACTGGAAGGATTAGGATTTTTTAATTTTCTTCCCCCTTTTGCCCCTCTGTATGTTGAGATTAACCACTTACATGCCAAATAAAAGCATTGGGATATTTTAGGTTAGCCGGTGATGTTATATATGTATTAGCATTATGTTTTTTGTCTTTTTTTTTTTTGTGGCTAATATGCCCCTTAGTAGATACTCAGGGAAAAATCAGGAGTACCATATACATCTCTCTAAGGTGTAAGAGAGATGGTCACTTTTTTTTTGTGTGTTTTTTTTTCATTATCGTTGTGTGAGTATGTGTAAATGTTTGAGAGGATTTATAGGCAACAAAATTATAAGAAGAGGTTGTAACAGCTTTATTAAGTTTAAAATGCTGCAGATATACATAATTAATTTTTATTATGGGGGTTATTATAGTCTCCTTAAATTGTAAAGGCCTAAACTCTCCACATAAACATTCATTGGTATGGACCGAAACGGAGTATATGAACGCCAACATTGTATGCCTTCAAGAGACCCATTTATTGGAACGTGATATATGTAGACTTTACCATAAACATTTTCCCTTTATTTTTGCAGCTCCAGCTCTGAGGAAGAAGGGTGGAGTGCCTTTATTATTAAGAGATACCCTTGCAGTGACAGATCATGAGTTAAAAGTTGACCCTAAAGGTAGGTTCATTTTTCTCAGATGTAGGATTGACAATATACCTTACACATTATTGAGGATATATGCCCCTAATAAAGGACAAGCTACATTTATTTGTTCAGTATTAGCAAAAAAATTCCCTTGACCCTAGACATAGAGTAATTGTAATGGGTGATCGCAATTCAACTCTATGGCCTTCAGTTGATTCAACATCATCATATAAAGCTAGTGAACCCACAGAGCTCTCTCGAATCATATCTAAATATGGACTTTATGTTTGGAGAATACAACATCCAACAGAACATGATTACTCCTTTTTCTCTTACAGACATAAAGTCTATATGAGGATTGATTATATATTGGTTGGGACTATGTAAAGAAACCTTGGTGGGGACAATTACCCGGTCAGATCATGCCCCAATAGCACTAAACATTTGTGATTCAAAATTTATTTGCGCCCACCATTATGGAGAGCAAATTCTTATGTCCTGTCTGATCCCAAATTTAAAAACAATCTAAACAAAAAAATAAATAAATAAAGAG
Organism: Hyla sarda; assembly: GCF_029499605.1. Lineage (NCBI taxonomy): Eukaryota > Metazoa > Chordata > Amphibia > Anura > Hylidae > Hyla > Hyla sarda. Next base: position 230,454,234 of record NC_079192.1, read on the forward strand.
TGTTTGTTGGATAACGACGGAACGGTATCACTACAATCTATTTTGTGGTGTGCGTTCAAGGCAAATGTGCGGGGACATATAATAAGTCAGACAGCTTACAATAGGAAAAATATAACAACACAGAGGCTTAAAATTCCACAAGATCTAGCCACACTTCATAGATTAAATACATTTCATTGTTCAGCAGTTTTGACTGAATGTATATCAAAACTTAAAGAAGAATTACACCTCTTAGATCTGTATAAATATGAAATAGCTATGAGACGACTTAAGGTAAAACTATATTGGCAATCAAACAAACCAGGAGCTTTTTTGGCCAAGCAAGTCAAAGCTAAAGAATCAAGGTCAACAATTACGTGAAGATGTTCTTTTTTCTCAAAATTTCTCAAAATGTTATATTTATTTCAAAATGTATATCTACTCTACCCTTCTACTACTATTAGACAGCTACAAACGATAGTCTGGAGTTACATTTGGAAGGGTGGTAGAGCTAGAATAGCGGCTGTGATCTTATATACACCAATCTCGGCGGGAGGATCTGGATGTCTAGATTTTGCACAATATCACAAAGCAATAATATTTAATCAATTAAAATCATGGTGGCATAAAGATTCAGATAAGATATGGGTGACACTAGAGACAGATCTGATGGACCTGCCCGATGCCAACATTGCTCTGTGGGTTTAAACATTCTCTTCTAATCAAATAATATCAAACTCCCCCACAGTCAAAGCAAGCATAAAAATATGGCAAAAGAGTGTGCAAAAAGGCATATTGCACTTTTTTTTATCACTCTGAAATTCCGCTAAGAGCTATACAATGTCTCCTTCCACATACAGATTTGAGATGATGGGAAACTCTTGGTATAGAGAAATTGGGTGACATTGGTGGTGGAGGGGGGACATTAATGCCCTATGCTGTATGTAACAGCATAGGGAATGTAACATTCCAACTAAGGATTTTTCAAATAGTTACAAATTAGACATTTAGTAACCTCTAACATTTAGTAACCGTGTGGATGTACTAAGTATTGGAACTATTTTCAGAATGGAGAATCTACTCATAAAGGAATATCTAGGGTATATGCTCACTTTAAAGGGGTATTCCAGGCCAAAACTTATTTTTATATATCAACTGGCTCCGGAAAGTTAAACAGATTTGTAAATTACTTCTATTAAAAAATCTTAATCCTTCCTATAGTTATCAGGTTCTGAAGTTGAGTTGCTGTTTTCTGTCTAACTGCTCTCTGATGACTTACGTCCCAGGAGCTGTGCAGCTCCTATGGGGATATTTTCCCATCATGCACAGCTCCCGGGACATGACATCATCATTGAGCAGTTAGACAGAAAACTTCAGAAGCTAATAACTATTGGAAGGATTAAAAATTTTTAATAGAAGTAATTTACAAATCTGTTTAACTTTCCGGAGCCAGTTGATATATAAAAAAAAGTTTTTCCCTGGAATACCCCTTTCATTTTCTGTGCAGGAGTAAAATCCCATGGCTTCCAGTCATCTTGGGAAAGAGAATTGGGTCATAAATGGAAATGTATTTTTAATTTACCATCAATAATCTCCCATTGTACCAATCGTTTGGATGTCTCAAGAAAAGCTACTGTATAGATGGTATTGGGTACCATCCCAAATAAATAAATTCTCACCAGAAATCTCACATTATTGTTGGAGGTGTAAGTTGGGATTGGGCACTTTTCTACATATTTGGTAGGTGTGTTCAAAAGTACAGAGGTATTGGAAAGAAGTAAATGCCCTTATTTGTAAAGTCATCGGACATCACATGAGATGGGGCCCTGAAGTGGCGCTCTTATTATTGACAACAAACACCTTAACTGCCCCGGAATTAACAATAGCAACACATATTTTGTTAGTAGCTCGTATTCAAATCGCTCACAAATGGAAAACAAATATCGCACCGAGCATTATAGATTTACTGAATATAGTACATAGGATCTATAAGATGGAAGGTCTAGTTGCTTTCAAAGCATTTTCATCTACATTATTTGAATACAGGTGGAGCCTATGGAGGATTTTTAGAGATAATGTATAAGGATACTATGCATTCTTGTTAGGCATCCCTAAAAGAAAGATAATTGAGTTGATAACCTTAAAAATAGACAGAAGAATAGATGAATGGCTGATGCAGGTGAGTGGGTTGTAGAATGTTTTATTTTTTTCTTTCTTATTCCTCTTTCTCCCTCCCCCTTTTTTTTTCTTTTTCACCATTTTTCCTTTGGGGGTATTTGTAACTGTATTTTTTTTTTGTTATATGTGAAAGAAATAATAAAAAGTATTATGAACAAAAAAAAAAACAAGATTTTAAATAGAAGTTATTTATAAAGTTGTTTAGCTTTCTGGCACCAGTTGATTTAAAAAAGTGTTTTCCAGGGGAGTACCCCTTTAACAGAACCTGCCATCCATGTATATTTGCAATATGGACTAAAATCCTTAGCCTAGTTAGATAACTAGCTTATATTTGGCTATCCTTTTTATTTGGCTTGGAACCAACATATATGAGGTCACTTAAAAGTCTTACGGAGAAAAGTGTTGGATCTGAGCGACCATTAAAACTAATCTTGATGCAGAAATAATGCCTACATGAGTAATACAGGTGGACCTAAACAGACTATAGTGTTACATGCCACTTACATCCAAGGGCTTTTTACCATTTTTATTGTAGTGGCTTAGCGAAAAGCAAACCCCAGGTATTGTATATATTCTTAAGGTGATCTCCTGAGGCAAACATCTTTGAATATTTGGACACTGTGCTACTAAACACTTACTGTTATATCAACAGAATATCAAGCGTTTGGCTTAAAGAAAAGCTGTTACCTCAGGCAAGCCTTATATCATATGAAAGCCTGCTGTCTAGTAAACCTAAAGCATATAAACCTATATTTTCACATCGTAATCCTAACCCCAATCCATAGATAGGAATTTAGAATCACTTGGCAGCTTCTTTGTCAATGGCAGGCTCATAACTGTATATTTATTAGTAGTCATATGGGAACAGAAATATGGGAGTCTTTTACTTTAAAGTTGCCAAATAATATGTTCATATGTCTAGATCACCATAGCAAGATGTTTTATATATTTATGCATTTTTAGGGTACCGGTATATTCATACAGTATAAAATTTACCAATGTATCTTTTGTACGTGCAAATTTTTTGCTGGTTTATTTTTCAAAAATACATGCGTAAAATAAAATATGTTGGTAAATTTGGTGAACATACCCTTCTTACAGGACAAAAGAGTACAGCGTTTCCCTATGAGGTGAAAAATATTTTCAGTTTGTATGTTTAAGCAGGATTTAAGCAGAGTATTGGGAAACATTTTTTTATTTTACTGCATACTTTCCCAGCATTCCATTCGGTCAATATATCATAGGGTTATGCTTCAGGGAGTGGGTGGGTGGATGGCATTACTTCAGTAAATTCCATTTACCCTGGTATCCACCCACCCACCGCAGAATAGCCAAGCTCCACTGTGGGACCATGTGACTTATGACGTATTTTCCGGTACTATGCTACAGCACTTCCTGCTGTCAATCCTGTGCATAAAAACAGGATAAAGTGGCACATGGAGGTAATGGAAACAAAAAACATACTATATATATATATATATATATATATATATATATATATATACTTGGCATCATGGGCTCAAATGCTTTAAGGAAATCTGTCATTAGTATCACCCGCACTAACCTGTCATACAGGCTTGTAGTGCAGGTGATACTGATCAAAATGATACTTGCCGTGTCCCGAACCGTGCAGCCATTCCGCCGTTATTTTTTTATTTTTTTTCATATGGGGCATGACAGGAGCTATGACTGGAGATCAGGCACCCCTACGTCATCTTCGCCCATGTGGGCGCTCCTCCTGGCTCGTCCATATGCATAATACCTCTTCCCTCTATGCGCTGCTGCTATACTCTACGGCGCTTGCGCCGCTTCCTGGCTGTAGCTACGCATGCGCCATAGAGTAAACCTGCCGCGTGAGCAGGAAGGGGGATTATGCATATGGTTGAGCCGCCCATGCCCCAAGGACCTCATTTACATATGAAGAAAAAGCTTAATAATGGCGGAACGGATGGACGGTCCGGGACACAATAAGTCTCGTTTTGATCAGTATCACCCACACTACTAGCCTGTATGACAGGTTGGTGCAGGTGATACTGATGACAGATTTCCTTTAAGACAGCTGTTGCAAAACTACAACTTCCAGCATGCATGGACAGCCAGGGGCTGTCCGTGCATTCTGGGAGTTGTATTTGTGCAACAGCTTGAGGCACCCTGACTTAAGAAAAATGAATCTTGTTATAGACCCAGAAGCCCCTGGATGTTACTAAGCAGCAGAGATCGCATAAAGGTCAGGAGTCGGACTTGAAGCAGAAAGACTTATGGCTACTGTTTGGCTGTATACACAGCCCTTATTGTGTATACTGTTATTGGAAAAGCAGGAATAGTCAAAAACCACCCTTGACTTTTCTCTGGGTCACCGACTGGCTCTCCTCTCTTGTAGCAGCACAGTCTCTGTGCCATAGTTAAAGGGGTAGTCCGCCCCTAGACATCTTATCCCCTATCCAAAGGGGCTGTCACGCCCCCTCCCATAGATTTGCATTGAGGGGGCAGGGCATGCTGTCACAAGGGGCGGGATCGTGATGTCACGATACTCCAGCCCCGTGGTCTTGAGTCTTTAGACATGGAGCTCCGAGACAGGTGGGTGCTGCTGGGTGCTGCATGAGAGATTGCGGGGTCCCCCGCGATCAGACATCTAATCCCCTATCTTTTGGATGGGGATAAGATATCTTAAGGCCAGAGTACCCCTTTAATAGCTAGCTATGAGATAGATAGATCATTCCTTTTCCTTTCTTTTATAGTGAATAGTGTAGCGAAAAAAAGAAACCTGGCTCTTTAGATACGTTAAGATACGGTATTGTGTTAAGCCATTTTTTTATACAAGCAATATGTATTTCCAATCCGCCTGACAAAGTGCTCTGAAAGGGTATGGCATTTACAATGCAATGGAATTACACAAGGAAGATGATTTGGCTGAAATACTGCATAAAGTAATTCTGGTTTGCAATCAGATCCCAGTGATTATGTCCTGGCCACTCTTTATTCTGCTCAGGTGAACAGGTATTATTATATATTCACTGTATCATGTTCAATTGAAAATTAAACATCTGCTGGAGAAATTGTCAGAAGCCATTTTTTAAGGCAAACGATTCAAATGGACGCTAAAAGCTACTAAAGTTCAGAACTTTCAAAGAATACTTCCATTGATTATTACCATCCAATCTGACTTTTCTTACAAAGAACCCAAGTAAAAATTCCTTACAGACGTCTTATCCTTACCTGGGCTGTGTAATAAATGCACTGACTGAGAATTTTTTTTCTGTAGAATTCCCGACACTTGGCTGCCTGCGCTGAATGGGTTACACTTAGATTACTAATGGAGAGGAAATTGTGGTTTTATGGCATGTTTTACCTTTTAAACGAAAAGTCCCATATTGTGTTCTAGAACCTAAAATGGCCATTTCAGTTTTCGTGTTCTTCTGTTATTAAACATTTCAGCGGAGCACTAATGGCTGATTTAAATTAAGCTGCTTCACAGGAGTGCAGAGCGACACCATTTTACTAAGCTATTCTTAGATTTTGCGAACATAAATATGATGCATTGCAGAAATTGCTTTTTTTCAGAAATGACCAGTCAACAATTATAATTGGATGCTGTACAGATTGACTACATTCCCCTAAAACTTTACTGCTGGCTTTCTGTGGAGGTGATTTAACAAAGTGCTGCAAAATGGCTCCCATATCTGATTGCTATTATCTAGTCGAAGCCCTAAACATTGAATTCTCCATAAGTACAAACAAAGGTAATAAGAAGCAGATTCGTCTCAAGGTCATTTGCTTCCTAGGAAAATCAGATGTAGATTACAGCCAAACTACATGTGAGGAGACCAATTAACATTCTTTACATAAATCCATTACCAGCTCAGTGTAAAACTTAATTATTCAATATAATTTTTCATTACTAATTCTCTGAGTGTAGTGACATAGTCAAATAAATATATTAAATTAAGTTATCACCACTAATGAATCCTGCTTTTAAACCCAAATTAAACACACTTTGGAATTCTTTTTCCAAGGCCTTGTTCAGACAAGCACTTAGTGAAGACAAACCACAAGGAAAATAATTTAGTAACATTCTGCTGTGTAGTGCAAGGTGTTGCCTAAACAGAATTAGAGGTAGAGGAGGAACAAGAAATAATTTATTTATACATTCATTTGGATATGTGAATAGAGATCTGTAAACATAATGGTTGCTGACCCCTATGTCATAGTTATAATCAGTTTATATTTAACCCGATAACGACCATGGACATCTATACTCGTCCAATGGCCCTTAACGGGTTTTGACGCAGGCTCCCCACTCGAGCCCGCATCATACCTGCCGGCCCCCAGCTGATTCCTGTAGCTGGGAGCCAGCGTTAACAGCCTACATGCGGTGATCGCCGTGGCCGGCTCTTAACCCTTTAGATCGCCACTGTCAAAGTTGACAGCGACGTCTAAAGGTGCCTGTATCCAGTCCCTGGTGGTCCAGTTGTGTGGATTGCCCCCCGCAGCGCGATCATGGGGGGGTGGGTGATCCATTACTGAGGTAGCCTGAGGGCTTACCTCTCCTGCTGCGTCGGCTCCGGTGCTCAGAATCAGAAGTGCTTATCAATCGAGTGCAGAGCACACAGATCAATGGGATTGTATGTAATCCCATTGATCTGTATGAGGAATCAAATGATTCCTCCTAAAAGTCCCCTAAGGGGACTAAAAGTGTAAAAAGATTAAGTTTAAAAAAAGTTAAAAAACACACACATTAAAGGAATACTCCTTTCCTTTTTTTATTTGTGTGCCATATTATGTGTTGTTTTGTTGTTTATTATAGTTTTTAACTTTTTTTCTGCATTTTTTCTTGCTCTTTTTTAGTCTGTTTTCTTGGCGCCCTGTGTGTGTGTTTGTCAGTTCTTCTTCCTGTTGCGTTTGTGCGTGAAACTACATTTCCCAGCCTGTCTTTGTGGCTTCTTTTTTTTTATTTATTTCCAATCCCACTTTGTTTCTTTCCCCGCCCTTGACTCGCCCTTCTAATTTTATTATTACACCCCTTTTTTTTCTTTCTGTTGAATAACGCCCCTTTGCTCCATTGGTTCTTTCTTGTCTGCTGACTAGTCATGTGGCTTTTTTCGAGTCATGTGATTGCCTCATGTCACTTGCATCACGTCACTTGCATCACGTGACCTGCGCTGAATTATTTCCTCCTTCTTTCCTGTTCTTACTTGCTGTCCGGATAACAGACACAGTGGCATGCAAATGTGCATACGCACCAGACGTCAGATAATTGGAGCAGGGTAAACCAAAAGTATAACAACAGGGGAGGAAGAGACTCTGAATAAAATTATAATAATAATGAGAGGGGTGGCTTCAGGAACGCCCGAACGAGGATGGAACACGGCAGAGCCACCTGTGAAATACAGACGTCACGACCAAGACATGGCTGCCGAACGGTAAAAAAAGCGTGGTCGAGATACCGAGGACCGACCAGAAACTACCAGACTTCCGCCCGCAACTAACAGTAAGTAAAAAATACTAAAGCAAAGTAAAAAAAAAAAAAAACATAAACAGACATAATGAGCACTAACAGAAGCCACAAAAAGACAGGCATGGGAGTACCCCTTTAACCCCTTCCTTATTAAAAGTTTAAATCACCCCCTTTTCCCAAATTCCATATAAAAAATATATAACCATAATAAAAATAAACATATATGGTATTACCACGTGCGTAAATGTCCGAACTATAAAAATATATCAATGGCGTACGTGCAAAAAAATTCCAAAGTCCAAAATGGTGTATTTTTGGTCACTTTTCATACCATAAAAAAGGAATAAAAAGCGATCAAAAAATCAGATCAAAACAGAAATGATACCGATTAAAACTTCAGATCACGGCGCCAAAAATTAGCCCTCATACCGCCCTGTACGCGGAAAAAAAGAAAAGTTATAGGGGTCAGAAGAGGACAATTTTAAATGTATTAATTTCCCTGCATGTAGTTATGACTTTTTTCCAAAAGTACGACAAAATCAAACCTATATAAATAGGGTATCATTTTAATCATATGGACCTACAGAATAAAGATAAAGTGTCAATTTTACCAAAAAATGTACGGCGTAGAAACGGAAGCCCCCAAAATGTACAAAAATTTGTTTTTTCTTCAATTCTGTCGCACAATTATTATTTTTTTCCGTTTTGTCATAGATTTTTGGGTAAAATGACTGATGTCATTACAAAGTAGAATTGGTGGTGCAAAAAATAAGCCCTCGTATGGATTTTTAGGTGCAAAATTTAAAGGGTTATGATTTTTAAAAGATAAGGAGGAAAAGACGAAAGTGCAAAAACAGAAAAACGCTTGGTCCTTGGTTTTTTTTCAATTAGCTAAGTAAAATAAATATCTGTCAGTATTTATCCTTTTTAACTGCTAACTAATTAGCATTTTTTGGCTTTTTCATGTTTTTGTTTTAGGGTGCACTCACATCACTTTTTTGCCTCCATCGCACAGATACGATTTCTATATCTCAAATAGGCTGCAATCATATCCATATAGGGACCCAATTCAATCCTATGACCTGAACCGAGTCACCTAATGACTCCGTTCAGATTATTTTCTGACAATAATCAACTTCTGCCTCAGATTGAAAAATGTGGTAGACCACGTTTCTCAGTCTGAGTCAAAAGATGATTATGGTCAGAAAATGACATGAACTGAGTCACTAGGTGACTCTGTTCAGATTATAGAATTGAATGGGGTCAGTGCTGATCTGACTAAGATCTGTGCGCACAGTGTCCCTCTCCCCCTCCCATAGACTTGCCGCCACACCCCCTCCCATAGACGTGAATTGAGGGGGCGGGGCCTGATGTCACACGGGGTGGAGTCGTGACGTCACGATCTTCCGTCCCCGTGGTCGGGAGCCAGAACATCCATAGCTTCCGGAAGCAGATACGATGGGTGCTGTATGCTACATTGCGGGGATCCCCGCGATCAGACATCTTATCCCCTATCCTTTGGATAGGGGATAAGATGTCTAGTGGTGGAGTACCCCTTTAAGGTACTGTACCCTCTCCACTCTTTCACCCCCCCCCCCCACCCCCCCCCGTCACCCATGTACACCCTCTCACCCCTCACCACCCACCCCCTCGTCACCTGTATCCACCCTCCCCTTTCTTTTGCTTGTCAATTTCGGCAGGGGTGTCCCGCTAAAAAAATTTTTTCCAAGGGGTGCCCTGAGCCGAAAAAGGTTGGGAAACACTGCTCAATGTAGTTACATATCAGTGTGGATCAGCAAGCGATTTTAAGTTTCTTCCGACAGATCAATTCCTTTGAAGCACAAAATGCTATGTGAATTACATGGTGATTCACAAGGTGTGGGCATAATCTTCCGGACTTATGACTGACCACACAGGAATGCATAGAATTAATTCATAGAATGAATGTGCGAGAAACATCTGGCATGGAAATTCCGTCATGTGCACTGCACAGCAGAATCCCGTTGAATTGTGCGACACTCTGCAACAGAGGAATTTCCGCGCTGGATTCCAGTGCGGAATCCAGCTTATAAATTCTGAGGTGTGACCATGGTATTAGACTTTTAAATATGTCATATTGTGTTCTAATCCAGAAAAGTGTTTGTTCACTGCTGCATTCAGATTTCTTCTTTAGGAATTTTGTACATTAAGAGGGAGATTTATCAAAACCTGTCTAGAGGAAAAGTTGCTGAGTTGCCCATAGAAACCAATCAGATTGTTTCTTTTATTCTTTTATTTTTCAAAGGCCCTTTCAAAAATGAAAGAAGCGAGCTGATTGGTTGCTATGGGCAACTCAGAAACTTTTCCTCTGGACAGGTTTTGATAAATCTCCCCTAAGGGTACATTCACATGTACAGGCTCCTGCACTGATTTGATGCAAAGGATTTGTAACTGCAGATTAGAAGCTGTGTTCAGCCATTTAGTTTACATTAAAGGGGTACTACCGTGCTGACAACTTATCCCCTATCTAAAGGATAGGGGATAAGTTGCCTGATCGCGCGGGGGACCGGAGTATCGTGACATCACTGCTCCGCCCCATGTGACGCCACGCTCCGCCCCCTCAATGTAAGTCTATGGCAGGGGGCGAGACAGCTGTCTTGCCCCTGCTATAGACTTGCATTGAGGGGGCGGAGCATGATGTCACACGGGGGGGCAGAGCTGTGACAACACGATCACTTGCCCCACCATCATGGAGCGGATGATCGCTCCAGGGTCTGATGAGAGCGGGGTGCTGCATGCGAGATCGTGAGGGTCCCCAGCGGCAGGACCCCCCGCGATCAGGCAACTTATCCCTTATCCTTTAGATAGGGGATAAGTTGTCAGCACGGTAGTACCCCTTTAAAATCTGCAGCAGCAAATCCTGTGCATCAAATCCTGCGCATCAAACCTGCATACATGATAACATACCCTAAGGGTCTATTCACACACACAGTATCCTGTGCATATTTTATGCGCAGGATTTAAATACTTCAGAGTTTATGCTGCAGATTCCAATGTAAACTGAATGATTGAACACAGCTTCAAATCTGTGCATAAACTTAGTATATGGTGCGTGTGAATAGACCCTTAGGGTACGTTCACACATACAGGATCCTGCAGATTTGATTTATCATCCCGAAAACAGCATAAAACAGCATATAATCACATATTTGATTTGCACAAAAAATATGAGATTATTTGTCTTTTTCTGCCACACTCACTGAAGGGGCGTTGCTTTGCAACTAACAAGGGCGTTTCATAAATTCAACAAATTTATGCAAGCAAGTGTATACTACAGTCAGGGGCGGACTGACTTTCCCAGTCCGGGAAAAGGGCCTGCTGTCCCCCACCTGTCTTATAAAATCTTGGAAAAAAAATGCTTTTTTTAATTCCGCTGTTACAGTTATTCCGCTCCCAGACAGCCACTGTAGCAGTAGCCCTTTAAGAGAACCGCAGTGGCTGCCTGGGAGTGGCGCTTACGTTACGTGAATGTGCCAGAGTTTACTGCTGCCGACGAAGACCAGTGCGCCCGGCCTGCTTGTCCTCTGTGTACGGAGCCCTGCTTGTCCTTAGTGTCCTGGAGCCCGGCTTGTCCTCAGTGTCCTGGAGTCCGGCTTGTCCTCAGTGTCCAGAGCCCGGCTCTTCCTGAGTGTCCGGGAGCCCTGCTTGTCCTGAGTGTCCGGGAGACCTGCTTGTTCTGAGTGTCCGGGAGCCCTGCTTGTCCTCAGTGTCCGGGAGCCCTGCTTGTCCTGATTGTCTGGGAGCCCTGCTTGTCCTCAGTTTCTGGGAGCCCTGCTTGTCCTCAGTGTCCAGAACCCTGCTTGTCCTCAGTGTCCAGAGCCCTGCTTGTCCTCAGTGTCCGGGAGCCCTGCTTGTCCTCAGTGTCCAGAACCCTGCTTGTCCTCAGTGTGCAGAGCCCTGCTTGTCCTCAATGTAAAGAGCCCTGCTTGTTGTCAGTGTATGGAGCCCCCTTAGTGTACAGAGCCCTGCTTGTCCTCAGTGTCCAGAGCCCTGCTTGTCCTCAGTGTCCAGAGCCCTGCTTGTCCTCAGTGTCCAGAGCCCTGCTTGTCCTCAGTGTGCAGAGCCCTGCTTGTCCTCAGTGTGCAGAGCCCTGCTTGTCCTCAGTGTGCAGAGCCCTGCTTGTCCTCAGTGTGCAGAGCTCTGCTTGTTCTCAGTGTGCAGAGCCCTGCTTGTCCTCAGTGTGCAGAGCCCTGCTTGTCCTCAGTGTGCAGAGCCCTGCTTGTCCTCAGTGTGCAGAGCCATGCTTGTCCTCAGTGTGCAGAGCTCTGCTTGTCCTCAGTGTACAGAGCCCTGATTGTCCTCAATGTAAAGAGCCCTGCTTGTTGTCAGTGTATGGAGCCCCCTCAGTGTACAGAGCCCTGCTTGTCCTCAGTGTACAGAGCCCTGCTTGTCCTCAGTGTACAGAGCCCTGCTTGTCCTCAGTGTACAGAGCCCTGCTAAAGAAGTGCCCTGATCTCTCTGCCGGCTTTCTCAGTCGACATCTGCATGGACCCAAAAACAGGCTAGCCTGGCCAGGTGGGTGGCTTATGAATTGTATAGTTGTATGTATCTTCGACCTGCCTTTCACCGCTCCCTACATGATGGCACAGTCTTATATCTCTGACTGTGCCATCATGTAGGGGGCGGTGAAAGGCAGGTAGAAGATGGAGTAGGTTTCCCAGCAGCACAGAGTGTTTCTAGCAAGGACTGTAGTGATGAAGACAGTCTGACTCACTACAGTTCTCTCCAGAAATACTCTGTGCAGCTGTGCTAATTCTGTAATAAATCTAAGAGGCCTCAGCCTCACCCAAGCAAGAGGCAAAAAAGGTAAAGTGTGTGGCTTATGAATGGACTAGTTGCTATTTTCTACCTGCCTTTCACCGCTCACTATATGATGTCACAGTCAGAGATATAAGTATCTGACTGAGCCATCATGTAGTGAGCGGTGAAAGGCAGGTACTCAGGTGGAAAACTTTTTTTTAAATCAACTAATGCCAGAAAGTTAAACAGATATGTAAATGATTCAAACAGTGAGATAGGAAGGGGGGGGAGAGCACACAAAAGGCAAACCACACCTGTCCTGGATGTCAGCACAGCCTCAGCAAACCAACTCTATGTCTCCTGCGGGGTGCACAAACACAAAGTATGAAGTATCAATAGTAGCAAACAACAGAGCACGTACGTGCACTCACCGCTCAGTGGAGACCGTTACGTGTAGAAGTCCGGTAATGGGAAGCTGGATCACAGCATCAGCGCAGGTAGAATGGCGCTCGGAGGCAACGCCGGCAGTTTTGCACGTAAGTGCGTGCTTCTTCCGGCCTCACGCACTTGAGGCCGGAAGAAGCACGCACTTTCGTGCGAAACTGCCGGCGTAGCCTCTGAGAACCATTCTACCTGCGCTGATGCTGTGATCCGTACATGTGAGTGCACGTACGTGTTCTGTAGTTTGCTAGATATCTAAATTATTACTATAAAAATTTTATAATCCTTCCAGTACTTATTAGCAGCCATATACTACAGAACAAATTCTTTTCTATTTGGGATTTCTTTTCTGTCAAGACCACAGTGCTCTCTGCTGACACATCTGTCCATTTTAGGAACTGTCCAGAGCAGGAGAAAATCCCCATAGCAAACATATGCTGCTCTGGACATTTCCCAAAATGAACAGAGGTGTCAGCAGAGAGCACTGTGGTCATAACAGAAAAGAAATCCCAAATAGAAGAGAATTTCCTCTGTAGTATACAGCAGCTAATAGGTACTGGAAGGATTAAAAATTTTTAATAGAAGTAATTTACAAACCTGTTTAACTTTCTTAAAAAAAAGTTTTCCACCGGAGTATCCCTTTAAGGTGAGTAGAGGCAGGAGCCAAGTTCGACTGGGTATCACAGTCAGAGATCCCAAGTTGGCACAAAAAGGAGGAGTTCAGTGTTTTAAGGCACTTGGTGTAGTTAAGGTGATTGGCATTGCCATCCCTCAAAGTACCCCATAGCCTCAAGCGTACTGCACCCCCTATTCCTTTCTATGGCAAATATTCATATAAATACTGGGCGGGAATAGGGGCGGGGCAGAGGTGGGGCCAGGGGTGGAGTGTTGCTGGGGGCCCTTGCTTTATTTAGTCCGGGGGCCCTGAGTGGTGTCAGTCCGCCCCTGACTACAGTTGAAATCTCCACAAGCTCAGAGCCCTCAGGGAGGACACACAGGCTCACTGCATTTTTACACAGATCTGCGCCTCTACATAAATCAGCAAACTGGTCTGCTGGCAGGGGATTCATTTAGACCAGTATGTGAGATGGCCGTATTGATAAATCCTGCCTATGTGTATCATTGCATCTAGTATTCTTAACAATAAAAATATCATTTTTATTTAAATACTTTAAAAACTCAGCATGAACAACACTAAAAATTCTAAAAGTGTTTCAAACAATGATTATCAACCAGGCAGGGGGAAATTTAGTCTGACTTCCTCAGGAACAGAAAGAGAGCAGTTCTTCCAGCCCCCTATATTAATAGCTAAAATACCATAGATTAGATGTAAAGTTCAGGTATCTGTTTAATGCCAACAAATATGCAAAGATATGCATTTTTATGGAAAGGTATATAGAAACTAATTCATGCAAAAAGTCAGTCTTTAAGACGTTTCTCTGTCCCAAGTTCATATTGCCTTCCTCACCCCTCCTAGTAGTTCTGCTACCAAACTACTTGCATTAGGGTAGGCCTATGCTCATTAGATGATAACAATGACACAATGCCACCACCTTCTGCACATCAGGTATAGTTAAGCTTATTTAAATAAAGTTTAATTTCTTTAAAAGGGCACAACATTTATTTTAATAAAAAAAAAGTGTTTTTTAGCTTGTAAACAAAAAACAAAACAAAAAAGATATACTGTATGTAAATGCACTCATTGCAAACCAAACCTTAAAGTTAAGATGTTATTGTTATTGCATGTTAAAATTGTAAAAAATACACAAAAAAATAGCTTTTTAAAGATATATACATATATATATATATATATATATATATATATATATATATATACAGTATATAAATAAAACGTTAATCAAATAATTCTAATATTATAGAAATGAAAACTAAAGCTTGTAAAAATCAAGCCCTCATATCACTACTAGAGATAAGCGAATCGGAAGAAGTCTAATTCATTTTGAATTTCATGAAAAATTCAATTTGGACTCAATCCGGACTTCGACTCGATTCAAAATAACAAATTTCTGCATTAGCGACACCCCTGCGATCGTCCTGTATAATGTACAGAGGCGAGCGGCTTTCTCCTGCGCTTGCATCTCTGCAAAAGATAGGACAATCGCAGCAGTTGTCAGAAGTGACACCTGCTGTGATCTTTCCTTAACTGCCGGTACTACTGCTCCCAACATGGAGCACACTCTGCTCCATGCTGGGAGCTATAGTAACTGCATTAATAGACAGAGCGCAGCAAGTGTCACTTCTGACACCCAATGCGATCGTCCTGTATAATGGATAGATGCAACTGTAGTATATGCTGTTTATATACCTATTGTTACAGTTTGCACTCTGGCTGCCAGTGCTGGCTGTGAACGCATTTCTCTGCTCTCCCCTTCCGCCGGCGGGGCTGGGGTTCGCATCGTGAGACATGCCCGCATGCGAATCCCAGCCCATCACTCAGCTCGGTCCCCTGCTGCCTCCTCTTCTGCCTCTTAGCTCCGGGACGCGTGCTCCTGTCTCCTAGGGCAAGCGCCCCGGAGCTTTAAGATTTAAAGGGCCAGTATGCCCATAATTAGGTGCAACACCTGTGTCTCCACTATAAGTTCCTGCTCCTCCCCCACATCCCTGCCAGATCTTTGTTGCCATGTGCCATTGAGAAAACATTACTGTGTTTTGCCTTGCCTTGTTACTGACCTCCTGCTATGTTCCTGACCTTGCTCCTGTGCTGCCTGCCTACTGACCTCCTGCTTCGTTCCTGACTACGCACCTGTGTTGCCAGCCCTGACCTTCTGCTATCCTGACTACAAGTTGCTGTTTCCCATCTGTACCTCGAATCTCTTCAGCTACCTGTGTAGTCAAGTTGTGACAGGGGTAGCGATGTGGGTGCTGCCTGCCGCAGCAAGTCCATCCCGCTTTGCGGCAGGCTCTGGTGAAAACCAGCGGCACCTTACACTCCGCTCCCTGGTACGGCCCGTGTCATCTGCCACACAGGTCCAGCGGATCTACTACCACCAGTGTTCCTGTCTACTGAACCATGAGTGTTACAGTAAGATCCGGCCATGGATCCCGCTGAGGTACCCCTGCCAGAAGTTGCAGATCTTCCCTCCATTGTGGTACGTAAAGCAAAGAGAAAAACAGGCGCTCCCTTGTGAAGAACCAACGGGATCACAGGTGTGTGGGAGGGGGAGGGAAAAGTAAAGGCTCACCCTGCCAGGTTGTGCGTACTCCCACACAACCAAGATGTGCGTTTGATATGATGATCTCGGTCTGCAGCCTTCCCAGAGATGGCGTAGAGATGTAAGGTGAACTTCAGAAAAGATGGGAATATCGGCGCTGACCAAGGAGAGGACAATAGAGCCAGGTGTGTAGCGAACAGATTTAATCCAATGCGACACGTTTCACCGCGCAAGCGCGGTGAAACGCGTCGCATTGGATTAAATCTGTTCGCTAGACACCTGGCTCTATTGTCCTCTCCTTGGTCAGCGCCGATATTCCCATCTTTTCTGAAGTTCACCTTACATCTCTACTCCATTGTGGTACGTCAGTCGCAGCAGTTGGCCTGACAGGCGCAGCAACTCACTCAGCTATCTGCTATGATGCAACAGCCATGCAGCAACAACAGCAACAACATTGACCATGCAGAAACAACAGCAGCAGCACCCGCAACCAGCACCACTCTCTCCACCACTTCCTGCAGTGTCCTCAGGCTCCCAGCTACATCTACCTTTACCCTCTAAGTATGATGGTGATTCCAAGTTATGCTAAGGCTTCGTTACACAGTGCTCCATGCATTTGGAGCTCATGTCTGAACAGTTTCTTACGGAACGTGCTAAGGTGGCCTTTGTCATTAGCCTACTGTCCAGAAAAAGCCCTGGCCTTTGCTACACCACTCTGGAACCGCGGTGACCCAGTATCTTCTCACTTCATGGCTTTTCTGGAAGAATCTCGCAGTGTCTTTGAGGAACCCACAGGTGCCTCTTCAGCTGAGATGGCTTTGCTGAACCTCTGTCAAGGGAATTCCACACACTAGCCTCATAACTATCATGGAATGATGAGGCCTTGTGTGCCACATTCAAAAAAGGACTGTCAATCAGAATTAAAGATGCCCTCGCTGCACGTGATCCTCCGCCTTCTTTGACTGAACTTATCCACTTGGCCACACGTATTGATGTGCGTTTTGATGAGAGACAGGAAGAATTGCGCTTAGAGAGGGAACCTGCCCGAACAAAAAGATATCCTCGCCTGGCACCCCTGTTCCAACATCCACCTCTACAGTTCCCTGTGTCTCTTGCCGAAGAGGCTATGCAAGTAGATCGTTCTCATCTTACGCAGCAGGAGAGGCCACGACGACGCAGTGACAATTTGTGCTTTTATTGTGCTAGCCCGGGAACACTTCCTCAAAGACTGTTCAGTTTGTCAACAGTATCCGGGAAACGTTTGCACCTAGGACACGTGTGAGAGTCATCCCTAGGTGTGAATACTACCTCTCCTCGCTTGACCATCCCTGTACAAGTCTACACTTCTGTCAAGTTTTCTTTCAGCGCTACTGCATTTTTGGACTCTGGTTCCACAGGTGATTTCATTGATGCCTCTTTGGCTCATAAATAATCATCTTCCTGTTACTCGGCTTGCCAAGCCTTTGTTCATCTCTTCTGTTAATGGACAAAATCTGGACTTTAAAGTGCTTTTCCGTTCTGAGCCTCTTATCATGCAAGTGGGAGTTTTTCATAAAGAAAAGATTGAGTTCTGTGTGCTTCCTCACTGTACCTCTGAGCTTTTTCTTGGTCTTCCTTGGCTTCGACGACATTATCCTCAACTAGATTGGAGAACTGGAGAAATGATTTGCTGGGGACAGTTCTGTCAAAATCTTTGTCTCAGGCCAGTCCAGCCTAAAGTTGTTGCTCGTCTTCCTCCTTTACCTGGTCTACCTCACCAAGATTGTTCGGACATATTCTGCATGAAGCAAGCTGAGTCTCTACCTCCACATGGTCCTTACGATTGCCCCATTTATTTACTGCCGGGTACCACACCTCCTCGTGGAAGAATATACCCGTTATCGGTTCCTGAGACCCAAGCCATGGCGTAGTATATCCAGGAGAACCAGGAGAAAAGGGGTTTTATCCGTAAGTTCTACTGGAGCAGGATTCTTCTTTGTAATGAAGAAGGATGGTTCTCTCCAACCTTGTATTGACTACAGGGGACTTAACAAGATTACGGTCAAAAATCATTAGCCACTTCCTCTTATCTCCCAACTTTTTGACCGTTTCTGAGGAGCCAAGGTCTTCTCCAAGTTGGAGGGTGCATATAACCTAATTCGTATCCGCAAGTGAGTGGAAAACAGCCTTCAATACTTGTGATGGACATTTTAAGTATCTCGTGATGCCTTTTGGTCTCTGCAACGCTCCTGCAGTTTTCCAAGAATTTGTCAATGATATCTTCCGGGACCTTCTCTACACCTGTGTTGTCGTGTACCTAGATGACATCTTGATCTTCTCTACCAACTTAGAGGAGCATCATACTCATGTTCGTCAGGTTCTTCAATGCCTTTGGAAAAATCATCTCTATACCAAACTGGAGAAATGCCTATTCGAGAAGTCTAGTCTCCCGTTTCTCGGCTACATTGTTTCTCATCAAGGCCTGCAGATGGATCCAGATAAAGTGTCTGCAGTATTGGATTGGCCTCGACCTTCTGGCCTACAGGCTATTCAACGCTTTCTGGGTATTTTCAAACTATTATCGTCAATTTATCCCACATTTCTCTTCCTTGGTTGCTCCGATTTGGCTCTCACCAAAAAGATCTCTAATCCCAAGACATGGCTTCCTGAGGCCGAACAGGCTTTCTCCCATTTAAAGTCTGCATTTTCCTCTGCTCCCAGACTTTCAAGACCTGATCCGGAGAAGCCCTTTACTTTGGAGGTTGATGCCTCTTCTGTTGGAGCCACTGCTGTTCTTACCCAGAGAAATGCCAAGGGTAAGACTGTAACTTGTGGTTTCTATTCCAAGACTTTCTCACCTGCTGAAAGGAACTACTCCATTGGAGACCGAGAACTACTCGCTATTAAGCTTGTCTTGGAGGAATGGCGACATTTATTGGAAGGGTCTTCTCATCCGGTCAGCATCCACACAGATCATAAGAATCTTCTGTACCTTCAGTCTGCTCAAAGAATTGAATCCTCATCAGGCAAGGTGGTCTTTGTTCTTTTCTAGATTCAATTTCTACATTCACGTCTGTCCAGCTAAGAACATATGAGCTGATTCTCTTTCCAGGTCCTCTGATGTCACAGGTTTAGACTCCATGCCAAGGCATATTATTCCTCCTGATCGCTTGATTTCTGTCGCTCCTGCCAATATTCAGCAAGTTCCTCATGGAAAATCCTTTGTACCTGCCAGATTGAGACAGAAGGAACTGAAGTAGGGTCATTCTTCTCTGTTGGCAGGTCATCCTGGTGTACGCAAGACTTTACTTCTAATTTCTCCACACTATTGGTGGCCACATCTAGGACGCAACATTTCTGATTTTGTCCGTTCCTGTGATACTTGTGCCTGTGACCAAACTTCTTGGCAGAAACCAGCTGGACTCTTGCAGCCTTTGCCCATTCTGGAGACTCCCTGGTCCCACATCGCTATGGATTTTATCACCGATCTGCCTCCTTCCTGTATTAACATGGTCATTTGGGTTGTGGTCGATCGGTTTTTCCAAAATGGCACATTTCATCCCTCTTCCTGGCCTCCCATCTGCTCCACAGCTGGCGAAGTATTTCTTGCTTCACATCTTTCGTCTGCATGGTCTTCCACAGCATATTGTTTCGGATCGCAGAGTTCAGTTTGTTTCTAAATTCTGGCGATCTCTTTGTACCTGTCTTGACATCAGTCTGGACTTCTCCTCTGCCTACCACCCTCAGTCCAACGGTCAGGTGGAGAGGGTTAATCAAATTCTGGAGACTTATCTTCGTCATTTTGTTTCCGCTCGCCAGGACGATTGGGTTGACCTTCTCCCTTGGGAAAAATTCTCATATAATCATAAGGATTCCAACTCTACAAGATTTTCTCCCTTTTTGTTGTTTATGGTCTTCATCTCCGGTATCCTCTTCCACTTCCAGTTTCTTCCGGTGTTTCTTCTAGCTGTTGATGAGCTTGTCTGGGACTTCACTTCCATTTGGCAACAAACTCGTCAGTCTCTGTCTCTTGCTTCCTCACGCATGAAAGCACAAGCTGATAGGAGTAGAAGATCTCCTCCGTCCTTCTCTCCTGGTGACAAGGTTTGGCTTTCCTCCCAATATATTCGGTTCAAGATGCCCTGCTACAATCTAGGTCCTTGCCATCTTGGTCCCTTCCAAGTCTTGCAAAAAATTAATACTGTCTCTTACAAACTCCATTTGCCTGCTACTTTATGTATTCCTAATTAATTTCATGCTTCTCTCCTCAAGCCCCTTGTCATCAACTGGTTTTCACAAAAGAATCTTGTCCCCATGCCAGTCTCCGGCTCTTCTGATGTCTTTAAGGTCAAAGAGGTTCTTGCCACCAAGACCGTGAGAGGCAAACAATTCTTCTTGGTTTACTGGGAAGGTTATGGTCCTGAGAAAAGATATTGGGAGCCAGAGCAGAATATCCTGGACCATGACCTTCTCAGGAAATTTTCGAACCGCAAAAGGAGGGGGTTTGTGCTCTGGCTGCCAGTACTGGCCGTGAGCACATTTCCCTTCTCTCCCCTGCTGCCGGTTGGGCTGGGGTTCGCATCGCGGATTACGCCCTCATGCGAATCCCAGCCCGTCACTCACCTCGGTCCCCTGCTGCCTCCTCTTCTGCCTCTTTGCTCCGGCGAGTGTGTCCCCGTCTCCTAGGGTGTGTGCATGCCAGAGCTTTAAGATTTAAAGGGTCAATACACCCATAAGTTCCTGCTCCTCCCCCAAATCCCTGTGAGATCTTTGTTGCCTTGTGCCATTGAGAAAGCGTTACTGTGTTTTGCCTTGCCTTGTTACTGACCTCCTGTTATGTTCCTGACCTTGCTCCTGTGCCGCCTGCCTCCTGACCTCCTGCTTTGTTCCTGACTACACACCTGTGCTGCCAGCCCTGACCTTCTGCTATCCTGACAACGAGTTGCTGTTTACCATCTGTACTTCGAATCTCCTTAGCCACCTGTGTGGTCGAGTCGTGCCAGGGGTAGCGATGTGGGTGCTGCCTGCCGCAGCAAGTCCATCCCGCTTTGCGGTCGGCTCTGGTGAAAGCCAGCGGCACCTTAGACTCCGCTCCCTGGTACAGCTCGCGTCATCTGCCACACAGGTTCAGCGGATCTACTACCACCAGTGTTCCTCTCTACTGAACCGTGAGTGTTACACATGTTATTCATATTTCCTGCAGAGAGCTGGAACCATCTGGCCAATTACAGCTCTCTGCAGGAAATATGAATAAGTTATGTGAATTCTATTCACATCACTGGCCAGCCGGAGTATATTGCAGAGATGCGAGGGCAGGAGAAAGCCACTCCATCTCTGCAATAGATAGGACGATTGCATTGGGTGTCAGGAGTGATACCTGCTGGAATCTTTCCTTAACTGCAGGTACTACTGCTCCCAACATGGAGCACACTCTGCTCCATGCTGAGAGCTGTAGTACCTGCATTAATAGACAGATCAAAGCGAGCGTCACTTCTGACACTCAATGTGATCATCCTGTATAATGTATAGATGCGGGCGGCCGGCTGTTCTTCTCTGGTCCCACTGTAGTATGAGTATATGCCCTATATAAACCTATTATTCATATTTCCCGCATAGAGCTGTGAGTGGCTAGAACCATCCGGTCAATCACAACTCTCTGTGGGAAATATGAATAAGTGATGTGGATTCTATTCACATCACTGGCCAGCGGAGTATAGTGCAGAGATGCGAGCGCAGGAGGAAGTCGATCCATCACTGCAATAGGATCAGGTGTCAGGAGTGACACCTGCTGTGATCTGTGTGATCTGTCTATTAATACATGTACTACAGCTCCCATCATGGAACAGTCTGTTCCATGCTGGGAGTAGTAGTACTACCTAAAAAAATTTAATAAAAAAAAAGTGAAACACACACACGCACAATATTAAAATGCATTACTGATAAAAAAAATTGTTAAAAATGAATTATAAAAATATATTATTTTTACATTTAAATGGTCCCTGTCCACCCACATAAATTGATCCCTGTTTAAAAACTAACGTTAACATTTTTTTTTCTTTCAATTTTCGGGAGTGGGCAAGGACCAGAAAATTCAGAGCTCAATATTATAAATGGGGCTAAAAAAGTAAAGTGAAAATAAAAAAAATTATGATTTAGAACGAAAACTAGAAAAAAAAATTTTTAAATGCACTCCTCATTCATTTTTAATATTGAGCACTGAATTTTCTGGTCCCTGCCCGCTCACGAAAATTGAACGACAAAAAAAAATGTTAATATTCATTTTTAAACAGGGATCAATTTATGTGGGCGGGCACCCACCTAAGAATGTAGCCGACAATACTAAAAATTTAGAAAGGGGCCATTTAAATGTTAAAATAATATATTTTTTATAATTAATAATTTACATTTGTTATTAGTAATGGATTTTAATATTGGGTTTAACCTCTTCAGGACGCAGGGCGTATGCATACACCCTGCATCCTGAGTCCATAAGGACGAAAGGGGCACAGGTACGCCCGTGGGAATTCCGTTCCCCGCCGCTCACCCGACGGGGACCGGACCGGGGTGACTGCTGATTTCTATCAGCAGGCACCCCAATGGGGGGGTCCTGACAACCACCTATGTCGGCGATCCCCTATGTCAGTTCAGACCGGCGATTTGCGGCTATTCCGGGTCAATCGGGTTTCTGATGACCCGGTGACCCGGAAAAAAGGGTGAATGGGGCTGTCCAAGACAGCCCCATTCACCCTTACCCAGCAGGAGTGAGGTGGCACCTCACGACCACGTGATTGAATGGTCGGAACGACTGACCAGTCACGACCCTGCTGGGTGGCGATCGAGACAGCAATGATGGCGGTGATCAGGGCCGGCGGGGGTCTCCTACCTTACCCTGGTCCGGCTGGGGTCCCCTTGGGATCGGTGGCAGCGACAGGAGCAGCAGGATCAGCGGCAGCAGCGGCGGCGGTCCTGGCGGCAGGATACAGCAGGAGGTGAGGCCTGTTCACCTCCTGCTGTTGCTTAGCAACAACTCGCAGAATGCACAGACAAAGGACATGCTGGGAGTTGTAGTTTTGCAACTTCTGGAGTTCCAACTACAACTCAAAGCATGCCCTTTGGTAGTCTGTGTATGCTGGGGGTTGTAGTTATGCAACAGATGGAGGAATATTTTTTCTATGAAAAAGTGTGCATCCAGCTGTTGCATAACTACAACTTCCAAAATGAACAGACTACCAAAGGGCATGCTGGGAGTTGTAGCAGTGTGCCTCCAGCTACAACTCTCAGCATGCCCTTCGACTGTCAATGCATGCTGATTGTTGCAGATTTGCAACAGCTCGAGACACATTGGTTGTGAAACCGAGTTTGTTACCTAACTCAGTGTTTTGCAACCAGTGTGCCTCCAGCTGTTGCAAAAATACAAATGCGAATTCGGGTAGAAAAACAGACATGGTGCACATCTACAATCTTGTATAATGATCTGAGTGCTTCTCAGCATAATATCAAAAACTAACAGGTTGTTAGTATACATTTTTGATCAAAAAGTACAAGCCCACTCGCCACGTCAAGGCCACCTATTTAGAGTGGGTCCCTAACGTCCCTAGCATAAAATGGCGCAGCACCGGGCGGCGACCACCACCGCCGCGACACCAATGCCCACAGGGGGGAACGACCCACCGGCAGAGCGGCCCCAATGCCACTCAAACCAGTCTATGGGCCGCACCCCCCCCCCCCCCCGCAGACACGGCGCCACGGCAGCAACGGACACCGCACAGCACCACACCAGTGTGAACAAGGTGTAATGGCTCACTTACCATGCTCTCCCAGTCAGACTGGGAGGCTGCTAGGAAAGAAATGACCCATGTGTAACCATTTCACTCCAAGCAGCCTCCCAGTCTGACTGGGAGAGCAAGGTAAGTGAGCCTTTACACCTTGTTCACACTGGTGTGGTGCGGGCGTTGCTGCCGTGGCGCTGTGTCCTCTGAATAGGTGGCCTTGACGTGGCGAGTGGGCTTGTACTTTTTGATCAAAAATGTACACTAACAACCTGTTAGTTTTTGATATTATGCTGAGAAGCAATCAGATCATTATACAAGATTGTAGATGTGCGCTATGTCTGTATTCTACTTGAATTCATATTGCAAAAATACAAATCCCAACATGCACTGAGAGACTGTACATGCTGGGAGTTCTAGTACCCCTACCTACACAGTCCCCCCCCCCCCCCCATGAAAAAAAAACACTTTGTATGGCAAAACGGAGGCTCCAGCTGTTGAAAAACAACAAATCCCAGTATTGCCGAACAGTCACTGACTGTCCAGGCATGCTGGGAGTTTTGCAACAGCTGGAGACACCCTGTTTAGGAAACACTGTCATAGGGTATTTTTGTAGTGGATTCAAATCCCCAATTTAGGCCTCAAATACGCATGGCACTCTCTCACTTCAGAGCCCTGTCGTATTTCATGGAAACAGCTTAGGGCCACATATGGGGTATCTCTGTATTCGGGATAAATTACGTTACAAATTTTGGGTGGCTTTTTCTCCTTTTACCCCTTAGGAAAAGGTAAAGTTGGTGTCTACACCAGCATGTTAGTGTAAAAAAATTATAATTTTTACACTAACATGCTGGTATTGCCCTATACTTTTAATGTTCACAAGTGGTAAAAGGAAAAAAAGACCCCCAAAATTTGTAATGCAATTTCAATGTGGGTGTAAAGTGCTCTGCGGGCGCACAACATGGCTCAGGAGTGAGAGCGCACTATGTACATTTGAGGTCTAAATTGGTGATTTGCACAGGGGTGGCTGATTTTACAGCGGTTCTTACATAAACGCAAAACAATAAATACCCAGATGTGACCCCATTTTGGAAACTACAACCCTCACGGAATGTAACAAGGGGTATAGTGAGCCTTAACACCCCACAGGTGTTTGACGAATTTTCTTTAAAATTGGATGTGAAAATGAAAAAGATAAATATTTTTTCACTAAAATGCTGGTGTTACCCTACATTTTGCATTTTCACAAGGGAGAATAGGAAAAAATCCTGCCTAAAATTGTAGCCCCATTTCTTCTGAGTAAGAACATATCCCATATGTGGATGTAAAGTGCTCTGCGGGCGAACTACAATGCTCAGAAGAGAAGGAGCGCCATTGAGCTTTTGGCAAGAGAATGTGTCCGAAATTGAAGGCCATGTGTGTTTACAAAGCCCCCATAGTGCCAGAATAGTAGACCCACCCCCAGAAACTACACCCCTCATGTAATGTATTAAGAGGTAGAGTGAGCATTTATGCCCCACAGGTGACAGATTTTTGGTAAAGTGGTCTGTGCAAATGAAAAATTTTATTTTTCATTTCAACAGCCCACTGTTCCAAAGATCTGTCAAACGCCAGTGGGTTGTAAATACTCACTGCACCCCTTATTAAATTCTGTGAGGGGTGTAGTTTTTTCCAATTAGCCCTAGTGAAAATGAAAAATCTGGGGTAACACCAGCATTTTAGTGAAAAAAAATCGAATTTTTCATTTTCACGTCCAACTTTAGTGGAAATTTGTCAAGCACGTGTGGGGTCTTAAGGCTCACTGTACCCCTTGTTACGTTCCTTGAGGGGTGTAGTTTCCAATATAATATACTCTGTGTTTGTTTGTTTTTTTGCTGTCCTGGCACCATAAGGGCTTCCTAAATGCGACATGCCCCCCAAAAACCATTTCAGCAAAATTTGCTTTCCAAAAGCCAAATGTGACTCCTCGTCTTCGGAGCATTGTAGTTCGCCCGCAGTGCACTTGACGTCCACACATGGGGTATTTCCATACTCAAAAGAGATGGGGTTACAAATTTTGGGGGTCATTTTCCAACTTTAACAAAAAGTCGTCAAACACCTGTGGGGTGTTAAGGCTCAGCGGACCCCTTGTTACTTTCCTTAAGGGGTGGTAGTTTCCAAAATAGTATGCCATGTTGTTTTTTTTTTTGCTGTTCTGGCAGCCATTTCAAAGAAACTCACTCTCCAAAATCCCATTGTCGCTCCTTCCCTTCTGAGCCTTGTAGTGCACCCACAAAGCACTTGGCATACACATATGAGATACTTCCTTACTCGAGAGAAATTGGGTTACAAGTTTTGGGGGGCTTTTTCTCCTTTTACCCCTTGTAAAATTTCAAATACTGGGTCTGCAAGAACATATGAGTGTAAAAAATGAAGATTTTGAATTTTCTCCTTCACCTTGCTGCTATTCCTGTGAAACACCTAAAGGGTTAACACACTTTCTGAATGTCATTTTGAATACTTTGAGTGGTGAAGTTTTTATAATGGGGTCATTTATGGGGTATTTCTCATATGAAGACCCCTTAAATCCTCTTCAAAACTGAACTGATCCCTGAAAAATTCTGATTTTGAAAATTTTGTGAAAAATTGGAAAATTGCTGTTGAACTTTGAAGCCCTCTGATGTCTTCCAAAAGAAAAAACATGTCAACTTTATGATGCCAACATAAAGTAGACATATTGTATATGTGAATCAATACATAATTTATTTTGAATATCCATTTTCCCTACAGGCAGAGAGTTTCACAGTTAAAAAAGTGCTACATTTTCAAAATGTTCATGAACTTCTGGGATTTTTCACCAAGAAAGGATGCAGGTAACGACGAAAATTTAACACTAACATAAATTAGAATATGTCACAAAAAAACAAGGGCTGTGTCCTTAAGGGGTTAATAAAGTGTGTGTGTGTGTGTTTCATTTTTTTTTCTTTTTTAAAATTTTTTAGGTAGTACAGTGGTCCCTCAACATACGATGGTAATCCATTCCAAATGAACCATCGTTTGTTGAAACCATCGTATGTTGAGGGATCCGTGCAATGTAAAGTATAGGAAGTTGTGCTCACCTGACAGCCGATGTGAATGTCGTTTATATTGCAAAGAAGGAGTGGCTTTCCCTGCGCTCGCATCACTGCACTATACTCTGGCAGCCAGTGATGTGAATAGAATTCACATCACTTGTTCATATTTCCCACAGAGAGCTGTGATTGGCCAGATGGTTCCAGCCACTCACAGCTCTCTGCAGGAAATATGAATAATAGATATATATTCTGCATATACTCATACTACAGTGGGACCAGAGAAGAGTGGCCTGCCGCCCGCCCGCATCTATACATTATACAGGACGATTGCATAGGGTGTCAGAAGTGACACTCACTTTGATCTGTCTATTAATGCAGTTACTGCAGCTCCCAGTATGGAGCAGAGTGTGCTCCATCTTGGGAGCAGTAGTACCTGCAGTTAAGGACAGATCACAGCAGGTATCACTCCTGCGGGTGTCAGGAGTGACACCAGGGGCGATCTGTCTATTAGCACAGGTACTACTACTCTCATCATGGAACAGTCTGTTCCATGCTGGGAGTAGTAAAACTACCTAAAAATAAAAAAATAAATTAAAAAGTGTAACGCACACTTTATTAAACACATTATTAAAATCCAAAAGTAATAAAAATTTGCTGAGAATTTATTCTGATCGAATCCATTTTATTTATTTTTTATTCTGTGAAACGACCAAATCGAATTTTACAAAAATTTGCTCATCTCTAATCACTACATTGACTGAAATTATGTAAAAAATGTATAGGTCTTGAAATGCAACAAAAATTTTGCAAAATTTTTCATTGTGTATTAGTAGTAAAACAAAAAACACTGAAAAAAATATAAAATATATTTTTATTATAGTTTTGTCTGAACCATTTCTACTCCTGGTTTTGGCTTAAAATACTGATCAATCTAGTGACAACAATATTGTTCGTAAACTCAGCCTCAATATTAGGCATCAGCATATTTGTACCAACTTAAAAAAGAATCAGTATTTACTCTGCATGGAATTAAAAAAAAAACTAAATTTAAAATACAGTGACCAATACTGAAACTTCAGTTATTTCCTTCATTCCTTCAATCAGTAAGGTATATGTTCTCAAAATGGCGCCATTGCAAATACAACTCATCCTGCTAAAATAAGCATAAGCACTTATACAGTAATGCCAATGGCAAAAAAAATGCTAGAAAGCAGCATCAGAAAAACAAAGGGGGGGTTATAATTTTTTGTGTAA
Source organism: Hyla sarda (assembly GCF_029499605.1). Classification (NCBI taxonomy): domain Eukaryota; kingdom Metazoa; phylum Chordata; class Amphibia; order Anura; family Hylidae; genus Hyla; species Hyla sarda. Next base: position 230,482,294 of record NC_079192.1, read on the forward strand.
CATAATTTGTTTTAACCCTGTTTGCCTGCCATTTGTACTTCCCCAACATTTATCAAACAGGTGTGTTTTTTTCATAACTAGCAATAGTACTACATCTCAGCATAAGTAGCTTAGTTGTAAACCAGTTTCTAAGCGTAGTCTGGGACGGTATGAGGTAGTGAAAGAATTTGAGTGCTTGAGCAAAAAATTTGCAACAATTTTAAAAAAGGTTGCAGTTAATAAATCCCTGACCACTGCAAAATGCTAACCATGCTACATTACATTCAGGTTGTTTTCTTAAATAAGTATAAATGTATTGCGCATAAAATTAGGTTTGGATCAATTGCACAAAAAACTTGGACTCTTTACCACACAGTAAAACCCCTTTATGAAGTTTTTTTTAATGTACTGCGCAAAAGTTGTGAAACAAAAAATGTATACAATAATTCCATATACATATGCCCATCTTATTATGGTCCATACCAAACACTTAGTGATATACCCCCCATTACTAATATAAAATATGTGCAAGCTGATAATCATGTGTGCAAAATTTCAAAAACACCCAGAAGTGCATAATATCCATTTCATGTATATATTGAAGGTAAATGGTGTATTAAATTAATAAATGGGCAATGTCACATCGAAAAACTTTTTATATGTTACTGATGAAAATTAAAGACCTTTTGTAATATGGTTGTTTAACAATTTTTTTTATATTTAATAAAGAAAACAGCTCCTGAAAATTGCACCGCTAGGGGTCCCATACCTACTGGGACACTGACCAGTCCTGCAGCAGCATTAGCTTGTCCATGAGTCATGGACAAGAGATGACTCATGGACCAGGTATGTTTTTATGTTTTTCCATTTTAAGCCCTGTTCAGACCTTGTTTTTCATGCATTCTGTTTTCTGTGCTTTCCTTTCCAGGCCTGGAAGGGTTAAGCCTTTCACCCATGTGCAATTCTCAATGTCTGTTGAGTGCTATACACTTTGTATGCTTGTGCAATATTCTCTGACAATTTCTGTTTGTGCAATAATGCAACTTGAGTATTTAGCTTGTACTTATCTTGTTATTTTATCTGGGTTCTTAGCCATGGTTGTTACGCCGAGCGCTCCGGGTCCCCGCTCCTCCCCGGAGCGCTCGCTACACTCTCCTTACTGCAGCGCTCCGGTCAGATCCACTGACCCGGGGCGCTGCGATACCTCCTCCAGCCGGGATGCGATTCGCGATGCGGGTGGTGCCCGCTCGCGATGCGCACCCCGGCTCCCGTACCTGACTCGCTCTCCGTCGGTCCTGTCCCGGCGCGCGCGGCCCCGCTCCCTAGGGCGCGCGCGCGCCGGGTCTTTGCGATTTAAAGGGCCACTGCGCCGCTGATTGGCGCAGTGGTTCTAATTAGTGTGTTCACCTGTGCACTCCTTATTTATACCTCACTTCCCCTGCACTCCCTCGCCGGATCTTGTTGCCATTGTGCCAGTGAAAGCGTTTACTTGTGTGTTCCTAGCCTGTGTTCCAGACCTCCTGCCGTTGCCCCTGACTACGATCCTTGCTGCCTGCCCCGACCTTCTGCTACATCCGACCTTGCTTCTGTCTACTCCCTTGTACCGCGCCTATCTTCAGCAGTCAGAGAGGTTGAGCCGTTGCTAGTGGATACGACCTGGTCACTACCGCCGCAGCAAGTCCATCCCGCTTTGCGGCGGGCTCTGGTGAAAACCAGTAGTGACTTAGAACCGATCCACTAGCACGGTCCACGCCAATCCCTCTCTGGCACAGAGGATCCACTACCTGCCAGCCGGCATCGTGACAGTAGATCCGGCCATGGATCCCGCTGAAGTTCCTCTGCCAGTTGTCGCCGACCTCACCACGGTGGTCGCCCAGCAGTCACAACAGATAGCGCAACAAGGCCAACAGCTGTCTCAACTGACCGTGATGCTACAGCAGCTCCTACCACAGCTTCAGCAATCATCTCCTCCGCCAGCTCCTGCACCTCCTCCGCAGCGAGTGGCCGCTTCTGGTCTACGACTATCCTTGCCGGATAAATTTGATGGGGACTCTAAATTCTGCCGTGGCTTTCTTTCCCAATGTTCCCTGCACTTGGAGATGATGTCGGACCAGTTTCCTATTGAAAGGTCTAAGGTGGCTTTCGTAGTCAGCCTTCTGTCTGGAAAAGCTCTGTCATGGGCCACACCGCTCTGGGACCGCAATGACCCCGTCACTGCCTCTATACACTCCTTCTTCTCGGAAATTCGAAGTGTCTTTGAGGAACCTGCCCGAGCCTCTTCTGCTGAGACTGCCCTACTGAACCTGGTCCAGGGTAATTCTTCCGTTGGCGAGTACGCCGTACAATTCCGTACTCTTGCTTCAGAACTATCCTGGAATAATGAGGCCCTCTGCGCGACCTTTAAAAAAGGCCTATCCAGCAACATTAAAGATGTTCTGGCCGCACGAGAAATCCCTGCTAACCTACATGAACTCATTCATCTAGCCACTCGCATTGACATGCGTTTTTCCGAAAGGCGTCAGGAGCTCCGCCAGGATATGGACTTTGTTCGCACGAGGCGTTTTCTCTCCCCGGCTCCTCTCTCCTCTGGTCCCCTGCAATCCGTTCCTGTGCCTCCCGCCGTGGAGGCTATGCAGGTCGACCGGTCTCGCCTGACACCTCAAGAGAGGACACGACGCCGCATGGAGAATCTCTGCCTGTACTGTGCCAGTACCGAACACTTCCTGAAGGATTGTCCTATCCGTCCTCCCCGCCTGGAAAAACGTACGCTGACTCTGCACAAAGGTGAGACAGTTCTTGATGTCAACTCTGCTTCTCCACGCCTTACTGTGCCTGTGCGGATATCTGCCTCTGCCTTCTTCTTCTCTACTACGGCCTTCTTGGATTCCGGATCTGCAGGAAATTTTATTTTGGCCTCTCTCGTCAACAGGTTCAACATCCCGGTGACCAGTCTCGCCAGACCTCTCTACATCAATTGTGTAAACAATGAAAGATTGGACTGTACCATACGTTTCCGCACGGAGCCCCTTCTAATGTGCATCGGACCTCATCACGAGAAAATTGAATTTTTGGTCCTCCCCAATTGTACTTCCGAAATTCTCCTTGGACTACCCTGGCTTCAACTCCATTCCCCAACCCTGGATTGGTCCACTGGGGAGATCAAGAGTTGGGGGCCCTCTTGTTTCAAGGACTGCCTAAAACCGGTTCCCAGTACCCCTTGCCGTGACTCTGTGGTTCCCCCTGTAACCGGTCTCCCTAAGGCCTATATGGACTTTGCGGATGTTTTTTGCAAAAAACAAGCTGAGACTCTACCTCCTCACAGGCCTTATGATTGCCCTATTGACCTCCTCCCGGGCACTACTCCACCCCGGGGCAGAATTTATCCTCTGTCCGCCCCAGAGACTCTTGCTATGTCTGAGTACATCCAGGAAAATTTAAAAAAGGGCTTTATTCGTAAATCCTCCTCTCCTGCCGGAGCCGGATTTTTCTTTGTGTCCAAAAAAGATGGCTCTCTACGTCCTTGCATAGACTACCGCGGTCTTAATAAAATCACGATAAAGAACCGCTACCCCCTACCTCTCATCTCTGAACTCTTTGATCGCCTCCAAGGTGCCCACATCTTTACCAAACTGGACTTAAGAGGTGCTTATAATCTCATCCGCATCAGAGAGGGGGATGAATGGAAAACGGCATTTAACACTAGAGATGGACACTTTGAGTATCTGGTCATGCCCTTTGGCCTGTGCAACGCCCCTGCCGTCTTCCAAGACTTTGTTAATGAAATTTTTCGTGATCTCTTATACTCCTGTGTTGTTGTATATCTGGACGATATCCTGATTTTTTCTGCCAACCTAGAAGAACACCGCCAGCATGTCCGCATGGTTCTTCAGAGACTTCGTGACAATCAACTTTATGCCAAGATAGAGAAATGTCTGTTTGAATGCCAATCTCTTCCTTTCCTAGGATACTTGGTCTCTGGCCAGGGACTACAAATGGATCCAGACAAACTCTCTGCCGTCTTAGATTGGCCACGCCCCTCCGGACTCCGGGCTATCCAACGTTTTTTGGGGTTCGCCAATTATTACAGGCAATTTATTCCACATTTTTCTACCGTTGTGGCTCCTATCAAGGCTTTAACCAAAAAAAATGCCAATCCCAAGTCATGGCCTCCTCAAGCGGAAGACGCCTTTAAACGGCTCAAGTCTGCCTTTTCTTCGGCTCCCGTGCTCTCCAGACCTGACCCATCCAAACCCTTCCTATTGGAGGTTGATGCCTCCTCAGTAGGAGCTGGAGCGGTCCTTCTACAAAAAAATTCTTCCGGGCATGCTGTTACTTGTGGTTTTTTTTCTAGGACCTTCTCTCCGGCGGAGAGGAACTACTCCATCGGGGATCGAGAGCTTCTAGCCATTAAATTAGCACTTGAGGAATGGAGGCATCTGCTGGAGGGATCAAGATTTCCAGTTATTATTTACACCGATCACAAGAACCTCTCCTATCTCCAGTCTGCCCAACGGCTGAATCCTCGCCAGGCCAGGTGGTCTCTGTTCTTTGCCCGATTTAATTTTGAAATTCACTTTCGGCCTGCCGATAAGAACATTAGGGCCGATGCTCTCTCTCGTTCCTCGGATGCCTCGGAGGTTGAACTCTCTCCGCAACACATCATTCCTCCTGACTGCCTGATCTCCACTTCTCCAGCCTCCATCAGGCAAACTCCTCCAGGAAAGACCTTCGTCTCTCCACGCCAACGCCTCGGAGTCCTCAAGTGGGGTCACTCCTCCCATCTCGCAGGTCATGCAGGCATCAAGAAATCTGTGCAACTCATCTCTCGCTTCTATTGGTGGCCGACTCTGGAGACGGATGTCGTGGACTTTGTGCGAGCCTGCACTGTCTGTGCCCGGGATAAGACTCCTCGCCAGAAGCCCGCTGGTTTTCTTCATCCTCTGCCTGTCCCCGAACAGCCTTGGTCTCTGATTGGTATGGATTTTATTACAGACTTACCCCCATCCCGTGGCAACACTGTTGTTTGGGTGGTCGTTGATCGATTCTCCAAAATGGCACATTTCATCCCTCTTCCTGGTCTTCTTTCAGCGCCTCAGTTGGCTAAACAATTTTTTGTACACATTTTTCGTCTTCACGGGTTGCCCACGCAGATCGTCTCGGATAGAGGCGTCCAATTCGTGTCAAAATTCTGGAGGGCTCTCTGTAAACAACTCAAGATTAAATTAAACTTTTCTTCTGCATATCATCCTCAATCCAATGGACAAGTAGAAAGAATTAACCAGGTCTTGGGTGATTATTTACGACATTTTGTTTCCTCCCGCCAGGATGATTGGGCAGATCTTCTACCATGGGCCGAATTCTCGTATAACTTCAGAGTCTCTGAATCTTCCTCCAAATCCCCATTTTGCGTGGTGTACGGCCGTCACCCTCTTCCTCCCCTCCCTACCCCCTTGCCCTCTGGTCTGCCCGCTGTGGATGAAATTTCTCGTGATCTTTCCATCATATGGAGAGAGACCCAAAATTCTCTCTTACAGGCTTCATCACGCATGAAGAAGTTTGCTGATAAGAAAAGAAGAGCTCCTCCCATTTTTTCTCCTGGAGACAAGGTATGGCTCTCCGCTAAATATGTCCGCTTCCGTGTCCCTAGCTACAAGTTGGGACCACGCTATCTTGGTCCTTTCAAAATTTTGTGCCAGATTAATCCTGTCTCTTACAAACTTCTTCTTCCTCCTTCTCTTCGTATTCCTAATGCCTTTCACGTTTCTCTTCTTAAACCACTTATCATCAACCGTTTCTCTCCCAAACTTGTTTCCCCCACTCCTGTTTCCGGCTCCTCGGACATCTTCTCCGTCAAAGAGATTCTGGCATCCAAGAAGGTCAGAGGGAAAACCTTTTTTTTAGTTGATTGGGAGGGTTGTGGTCCTGAAGAGAGATCCTGGGAACCTGAGGACAATATTCTAGACAAAAGTCTGCTCCTCAGGTTCTCAGGCTCTAAGAAGAGGGGGAGACCCAAGGGGGGGGGGTACTGTTACGCCGAGCGCTCCGGGTCCCCGCTCCTCCCCGGAGCGCTCGCTACACTCTCCTTACTGCAGCGCTCCGGTCAGATCCACTGACCCGGGGCGCTGCGATACCGCCTCCAGCCGGGATGCGATTCGCGATGCGGGTGGCGCCCGCTCGCGATGCGCACCCCGGCTCCCGTACCTGACTCGCTCTCCGTCGGTCCTGTCCCGGCGCGCGCGGCCCCGCTCCCTAGGGCGCGCGCGCGCCGGGTCTTTGCGATTTAAAGGGCCACTGCGCCGCTGATTGGCGCAGTGGTTCTAATTAGTGTGTTCACCTGTGCACTCCTTATTTATACCTCACTTCCCCTGCACTCCCTCGCCGGATCTTGTTGCCATTGTGCCAGTGAAAGCGTTTCCTTGTGTGTTCCTAGCCTGTGTTCCAGACCTCCTGCCGTTGCCCCTGACTACGATCCTTGCTGCCTGCCCCGACCTTCTGCTACGTCCGACCTTGCTTCTGTCTACTCCCTTGTACCGCGCCTATCTTCAGCAGTCAGAGAGGTTGAGCCGTTGCTAGTGGATACGACCTGGTCACTACCGCCGCAGCAAGTCCATCCCGCTTTGCGGCGGGCTCTGGTGAAAACCAGTAGTGACTTAGAACCGATCCACTAGCACGGTCCACGCCAATCCCTCTCTGGCACAGAGGATCCACTACCTGCCAGCCGGCATCGTGACAATGGTTAAATAGTATGCTCCTTAGATTTTAGTCTGTGTTACATTAGTCGGTTTTTTGGATTGTATTTCCGTTCTGCTATGTCGCTGTTCACACTGAGTTATCTTCTATCCGTTTTCTGAGTTTTTGTAACAAGATATCCCTGTGACCTTTTTATGGGACTCTGGGGAATTGAGTTTTAGTTTACGATATCTCCGTGCTCCATGGTGGACACTGGGAGATTGAGTTCTAGTAACAAGACTTTTCCGTGTTTTCTGGAGGTTTTCTGGGGGATTGAGTTTTTATTCCTGTTTATTCCTGGAGTCTATGCTGACACATCTGTTTCCCAGTCTTGTGTTCTGGACATTATCTGTTTGTTCATTCAAGAAGACAAGGAAGACATCGGCAACTCACTGGTTCAGCTGCATGTATTCTTCTTTATTTAAGTATACTCACATACACATTTGGGAAGGAAGAGGGTAGTGGGGGGACAGTGATGAGCGACCAAGCTCCGTTTCGACCAAGACTGGTGTGCTTCCTCCGGCCATTAATTATCTGTTTGTTAGTTGTCTATGTTCAGTGTGAACAGTGTTCTATATTTATATTCTGTTTGGTTGATCGGATCTTTGTTCATTGTACTTGCATCTGTTTGTGAACAGTGTCATATGTTCTTGATGAGTTTTGCCTGTTTATATTCTGCCCTGTTAGTATTTGTATCCTGTCGGATTTGGTAGTTTTCCATTTCTGTCCTGGCCTGTGACCGACTATGTTTTTTTTAATGTATTTATTTATTTTTACACCACTGCACTGTAGAGCAGCGCCCAGTTGTCGGTCCATCACTTAGGATGGATGGGCAAGTAGGCAGGGTGAGTGTTTTTAGGGTCAGTTTAGGGCTCACTCTCCCTGTTCCCTAGTTCGGTGATGACACCAGGTCTGCATGACCAATCACCTCCCACCATCACAAGGGAGGGACACACCCTCTTCCCCTGAAAGGATTTCTAACTCTGTAAGCTAATGAAAAGAGGGATTTTTATAATGAGAATAGATTATAGAGGCTTAAAAATTGAAATGTACATGGTCAGGATTAGGTACTGAGTAACACATTTATATTATTATCTTATTATTATTGATATTATTATCTGATAGGTATAAAACAAATCAAAAATAAATGTGAAAGGGAAGTGTGGGCAGTAAGGGGGGCAATCTGTATGGTAGATGGTATAAATAGAATGGGGTATCAAACTAGATAATTGACTACAGATAATATAGGTAAACATGGACCACCTAGAAGGCAGTAGCAAAGCTAAAAATAACTAACCAACCTACACCTAATTTATTGGTCTGTTACTAAGAAATTATAACCCATTTAGAAAGTCTTCAGACCCTACACTGTTTTGACATTCTGTTAAATAGTTTAAAAGATTGAGCCCATCAGGTTCAACCCATGACCCTGTGTTTATCCAGAGGAAGACACCCTCCTCTTCCCTCATGAGGATAATGCCAATTGCCCCATGACAGAGTAAAAAATTATTTTCAACTCCAATATGGCAATTGGAATAGCTTTCTATCCTCATAAATCCAGTATCGATAACATGTAATATTATATTTTTCCAGAAAAACATCAAGGCCCCCTTGAACTTGTTTAGTGAGTCAGACATCACAACATCATGTGGCAGAGTGTTCCATAGTCTCACTACTCTTACAGTAACGAATCCCCATCTGTAATGGTGAAACCTTCTTTCCTCTATCCGTAGAGGATGCCCCCTGGACCTAGGTGTAAAAAGATCACTAGAAAGGTCTCTGTACTGTCTATTCATATGTTTGTATATTGTGATCAAATCACCCCTAAGATGTCTTTTCTCCAAACTAAATAACTCCAAGCTTGATAACCTGTCTTTGTCCTGTAATCCTCCTATACCATTAATTATCGTTGTCGCCTCCTCTGCACCCTGTCCAGTTCAGCCATGTCCTTCTTATATACAGGGGCTCAAAATTGGACAATACTCCACTAGTATATTTATACAGAGGCAAAACTATGTTCCTGTCTCTATGCCTCTCTTGATACATCCCATGACTTTGTTAGCCTTGGCAGCCGCTGCCTGGCACTGATCACTAAAGTTGAGCTTACCATCCACCAGTACTCCTAAGTTCTTTCAGGTAGAAGTTTTACCTGATTTCATATTATTTAGCACATAATTTTACATTTTGCTTTTATTGGCCCAAGTGAATAACCTTATGTTTATCCACATTAAACTTAAAAAAAATTATGCCCGTGGTCTTACAGTTCATAATTTCCTTGCAGGCCTTACAATTGTCACACCTTTATGTCCCTACATTTTTTTTGTGTCAAGTCAGATGTTCTGTGGCTAGATATCACAGCTACTTATATCTTTTTGATATTACAACTTTACGTTTAAAGGGTTATCCAGGTAAAAAACATTTTTTATATATCAAGTGGCTCCAGAAAGTTAAACATATATGTAAATTACTTCTATTAAAAAATCTTAATCCTTTCAGTACTTATGAGCTGATGAAGTTGAGTTGTTCCTTTCTGTCTAAGTGCTCTCTGATGACACCTGTCTCGGGAACCGCCCAGTTTAGAAGCAAATCCCCATAGCAAACCTCTTCTACTCTGTACAGTTCCCGAGACAAGCAGAGATGTCAGCAGAGAGCACTGTTGCCAGAAAGAAAACAACAACTCAACTTCAGCAGCTGATAATTATTGAAAGGATTAAGATTTTTTAATAGAAGTAATTTACAAATCTAAGCAAATAAGAAAGGTGCAATGTCCGGCACTGCTGCTGATACCCGCAAGGACTAAGGTGCTGGGATGTGTTGGAGTGTTTTTCGAAGATGTGGTGGTGCTCTGACATGTTGTAGCAAATCACATTTATAGCACATAAGGTTAATGAAACAGTCGGCAGACTCACCAAAACTTCTTTTTCAGGGTTGCAGTGAATGCCCCCCACCGTGATCCCTCTCCCCCTCTGCACAATGTTTTGTATGTGAGTATGGAATAAAGAAGCAACCCTAAAAAAGAAGTTTTGGTGAGTCTGCCGACTGTTTCATTAACCTTATGTGCTATAATTTACAAATATGTTTAACTTTCTGAAGCCAGTTGATATACAAGAAAATATTTTTTCCTGGAATACCCCTTTAAGTTCTCTAAATTACCATCTAGTTCAGTTTACCTTTTTAGATGCATGCCTAATTACTTCAGGTGCCTTGTTTTTCCCTGAAGAACCCAGAGTAACATACCTGGGAAACATGTTGGAGTCAGGCATTCTAATTATGAGATCTTTTGTATCTTTTTCTGTTTGGGCCTGATCAGACATATGGTGTACTGTACCAGTGGATTGATTCTTTGATGGTACTCATACCTATCCTTTAGGGGTATCTATGGATACAGGGTTTTCTATTATTTTGTATTTCAACCACATGTTTCACTATATAGCATATACCTCTTTAGTCCAGTGTTTGTTATTTTATCCCTCTGGAGGGACTGTCACTATGATTGGGGCCACCCTGATAAGTTTGGTATTTCAAAAGGCAGGGAAAGAGCGTGGTACTAAAATAGAAGAGCACTTTTCCTACCATCTATTTCTAGTGCCATCATTGGACTGGTTTGTATTAATATTTTGTTTTTATATTTAATTAGTTATCTCTTGTTTCTATGGAAACACTTTTTACAAAGAAGCTGTAAAAAAAATTATGTTTTACTGCTATTTTTCATCACAAGTAATTTGTCAGTGACCCCACAAAATTGCTTTGAACATAGATAAACAAACCATATATTAAGAATCATAAGAATCCATTTTAATATATTTAAAGGAGGGTTGCTCCCTGACCAAGAAACCAGATTAAAGATAGCACTGGCGCAAACATGTTGCAGACACTTTACATCAAAATAACTTGGACTAACCCAACAAAAACTGGTCGGTTTAATTAAGGACACAGGTTTTTTTTTGCACTTTCGTTTTTTCCTCCTCACCTTCTAAAAAGCATTAAGCTCTCAGTTTTCAACCAACAGACCCATATGAGGGCTTTTTTTTTTTTGCACCACCAATTTTACTTTGTAATGACATCAATCATTTCACCACAAAATCAACGGGGTAACAAAATTGTGGGGCAAAATTGAAAAAAAAAACTAAAATTTTGTAAATTTTGGGGGTGTCCGATTCTAAGCAGATCAATTTTTTTTTAAATGACACCTTATCTTTATTCTGTAGGTCCATATGGTTACAAAAACACCCAAATTATATAGGTTTTATTTTGGTTTACTTCTTTGAAAAAATTATAACTTTTTGTATGAAAATTAACATGTTTAAAAATGTCCTCTTCTGACCCCTATAACTTTTTAAATTTTCCATAAAGGGGAATGTGTGAGGACTCATTTTTTGTGTCATGATCTTTAGTTTTTATTGGTACTATTTTGTTTTGATAGGACTAATTGATCACTTTTTATAAAAAAAATTTAGGGTATACAAAGGGACTAAAAATATACAGTTCTGGATTTTGGTATTTTTTTAATGTATATGCCATTGGCCGTGCAGTTTAATTAACATTATGTTTTTATAGTTTGAACATTTATGCACTTGGCGATACCACATATGTTTGTTTTTATTAATTTTTTAATGGCAAAAAGGCGGTGATTCAAATTGTTGTTATGGAAGGGGTTAAAGGGGTACTCCGGTGGAAACCTTTTTTTATTTTTATTTTTTTTTTATCAACTGGTGCCAGAAAGTTAAACAGATTTGTAAATCACTTCTATAAAAAAAATCTTAATCCTTCCATTACTTATTAGCTGCTGAATACTACAGAGGAAATTCTTTTCTTTTTGGAACACAGTACTCTCTGCTGACATCTTTTCTCCCATCTATTTTAGGAACTGTCCAGAGCAGTAAATGTTTGCTATGGGGATTTTCTCCTTTTCTCCTATTCCTATGGAAGGATTAAGATTTTTTAATAGAAGTAATTTACAAATCTGTTTAACTTTCTGGCACCAGTCGATTTAAAAAAAAAAAAAAAGTTTTCCATTGAGTACCCCTTTAAATGACATTTATTAACTATTTTTTAACTTTTTTTTAAACTATTTTTAGTCCCCATGAATTGCATACACTGTTAAATGCTATGCCATAGAATAGCATTAATCAGTGTTATCAGTACTCCATTGCTCCACCCTGCTGAGGCTGACTGGAGGAGCCAATCGGACAGCAAGGAGGCTGTTAAGGGCCCTCCTGCCATCCCCTCAGCTGAACAGGACATCACAATTTCCCCACAATGATCCCAATCAGCCCCACTGAGCTATCGGGAGCGTATTTCCGTCATTTTGGATGCCACAATCAACTCGGATTAATTAAACTTTGGTCATGATGTCACGAGGGGCGTGGCCGATACCCACAGCGCAAAAACAGTGTTCAGAATATTTACTTCCAAACGCTGGCCAGTAGAGTACCCCTTTAAAACAAGAATGGTACCAATAAAAACTACAGATCACAGCGTACAAATGAGCCCTCACACAATGCCATGTATGCATATGTGATGTGGTTTTAAAATCAGACATGTTTTTGGTGAACATGACGTATATATTGTTTGGCTTCTTAGCCTCACCTTTTGGTAAATAGGTTTTAAACACACATTTATATTAATAAATGTTTAGATTTAGATTAAACACTAGAGGTTGAGGCCATAGTGGCAATGATCTTTCTGACTAACAGGGTACCAAGCTATTTTCTTTTTTTTTCTTTACATAGAGAATACTATTGTAATGAGCCAAATACAAGTGGAAACAGTACAATTCAGGACAGGCTTTCAGCATCTATGCACAAAGAATGACGTCCATTCACTTTCTGCAAGCAGAGATCTTGAAAAATATAAAGAATTTGGTGCCACTTTACTTACAAACTTTAAAGTGTACTCCTTTCAACTACATACATTTACAATAAAAAAGGATATCTTAAGGGTTTTTTGTAAAATCTTAGTTTTATCTTGTGCAATATGCTCACTGTGCATTATTTATTTCATATTTATGAGCTGATGTTAAGTGTTCTGTTTATAAGGTAAACATTTTCATCTTATAGCACTCTGCACGGTTTACTTAGCAATGAATCTGCTGTACCAAACACCATTTATACAGTCAAGTAATGTGAATGTTGTACATTGAGGGTCCTCTATGTCTAATACACACCCCCTGATTGTATGATTCCGCCCATTACCTGATAATCACTCCCATAATTAAGATTAAGTTCAGACTCATCTGACTGATTCCCATCGGGGGGGGGGGGGGGGTTTCACAGAACCCCTTTAACCCCTTAAAGACATAGGATGTGAATGTACATCCTGATGCGCTGGGACTTAGCACACCAGGACGTACATTTAGGTCCTATACATGATGTGAGCATCGGAGCGGTGCTCGCATCATGCACGGCAGGTCCCAGTTGCTATCAGCAGTCAGGGACCCGACTGTAACGGCAGACATCAGCGATCGCGCTGATGTCCGCCATTAACCCCGCAGATACTGTGATCAATGCAGATCAGGGCATCTGCGGCAATGCAGATCTGATCTGATCGCCTGCGGCACGGTTGCGGGGATCAGATCAGCCAAGATGGCAGACGGAGGTCCCCCAGTGAACTACGTAAACATTAAAAAAAGTCCAAAATTGCTGTGTTTTGGTCACAAAAAAATGTGATCAGATACTTATATATACGCAAAAGTGCTACCAAAAGAAAAACTACAGGTCATGGTGCAAAAAATGAGCCCTCATGCTGCCCAGTATGTGGAAATGTAGAAAAGTTATAGGTGGTCAAAATAGGGCAATTTAAAATATACTTATTTTGTGAAAAAGTTTGCGTTTTTTTTTAAAAGCAGTACAGTAATAGAAAATTATGTAATTATGGGTATCATTTTATTTGTATTGACCCACAGAATAAAGAAAAATGTCATTTTTATCCATAAAGTGTACTACATAAAAAGAAAACCCTCCAAAATATGCAAAATTTTAGTTTTCTTAAAATTTTCTCACACAAATAATAATTTTTGGGGTTTGCCGTACATTTCATGGTAAATGAGTGATTTCATTACATAGTACAATTGGTAATGAAAAAACAAGCCCTCATATGGGTCTGTGGATGGAAATATAAAAGAGTTATGATTTTTACAAGTCGTGGAGGGGAAAACAAAAACTATCTAAAGTATAGGGGATAAGATGCCTGATCGTGGGGGTCCCGCCGCTGGGTACCCCCATGATCTTGCATGCCGCACCCTGTTTAAAATCAGTCCCTGGAGCGTGTTTGCTCCGGGTCTGATTACTGTCGATCACGGGGCCGGAGCGTTGTAACGTCAAGGCTCCGCCCCGTGGGACGTCACTTTCTGCCCCCCTCAATGCAGGTCCAGCGGCGGGACCCCCGTGATCAGGCATCTTATCCCCTATCCTTTGGATAGGGGATAAGATGTCTAAGCGCCGGAGAACCCCTTTAATATCTTAATAAGCTGTAATAAAATGACAACTGAGCTCCTATTTGGCCAGTTTTTTTGTGTCAATAAATTCTAAAGGGACATACTACAAGGCTGTGTGAAGGCTTGTGTTCTGTATAGAATTTTTTTAAGGGTCATTGATGTAGCACACGTAGAGTAACGTATTGTGTTAAACATTGTTCAATTCACACCCCTTGGATGCAGTCACCCAATTTGTTGATAAAGAGAAGTCACTTAACCCCTTGGCGATCCAAGATGGTTCTAACCTGTCATGGTGCCACTAAGGGTGTATGGAACAGACTGCCTACTTGAGAAGACAGCTTCAGGGGATGTGTATATCTACATCCTCATCCCATTATAACTGCAGCAGTATACAAATCTTATGGGGAGGAGTCTGTAAGCAGTCAGAAGGAATCAGGTGATAAGTCATCCTGTAGTTCACAGGAAGTCAGCTGACCTAGAACAGAACACTTCATTTGACACATTAAACACTGTACTTTTCTGTTGGTCAGGATGATTATCACATGACCCAGTTACAGTAGTTGATTATATATATATATATATATATATATATAGTAGGTATTATTTGAGCCTGAATAGGCGTGATTACTGCTCTGGTAGCCATGACTACTTTAGCAGCCGCACGCCCGACTGAGCCTCACTTACATACAGCATGTGGCCATTTATAAAAGTTGTTTACTTCACATTTATAGATGCACCAGCAGACATCCAGACATGGCAGAACACGTGATATTAACCTCTATTATGTGTTGCCACTGATTATATAGGGTAAAACTAGTGATTGGTTCCCTTTAAGGACCGGGCCATTTTTCATTTTTGCACTTTCGTTTTTTCCTCCTCACCTTCTAAAACTCATAATTTATTTATCCACCTACAGAATTTGCACCACCAATTTTACTTTGTAATGACATCAATCATTTCACCACATAATCTACAGCAAAACCAGAAAAAAATATTTGTGGGGCATAATTAAAAAAAATTAAAAAACGCCATTTTGTAACTTTTGTGGGCTTCCGATTCTACGCAGTGCACTATTCTGTAAAATGACACCTTTTCTTTATTCTGTAAGTCCATACGGTAACAAGAATACCTAATTCATATAGGTTTTATTTTATTTCACTACTAAGAAAATAATAACTACATGCACCAAAATTAGTATGTTTAAAATTGTCATATTCTGACCCCTATAGCTTTTTTATTTTTCCGCATACAGGGATGTATGAGGGCTCATTTTTTGATCTGAAGTTTTTATTGATACTTTTGTTTTGATGGGACTTTTTGATGGCTTTATTATAACTTTTTTTTAGGGTATACAAGGGCAGGAGGGTCCCTTACCTGCCTCCTGCTCCAAGCCTGAGGAAGCTGAGCATGCGCAGCTAAACAAGTTGCATATTGGTCATTAAACTATGTTTTATCCTTCACACCGTGTCCATCTGGTCTCATCAGCACCACACGGAGCAGGCTTCATTTCCTGAAGTCCGTTCCTGAATATATTCTCATCACACAGGCCAGAGGGCAACAGACGATTGATCTTGACATCATACTCTTACCATTGTTGTGTATGAGTTTACACAACTTCCCAGGGTGAGCGATTATCTTACTTTTTTTCCTCACCGTGTGTGGTTGGTTTTTCCCTATGGAGCGCTTTTTTCCTTGTTCTCATATTTAGTAAGCATTATCAGATTGCTAGTACTGATCGCTGCTATGCATAGGCATAGCACTGATCATTTAAATCAGCTACCTTCTTCTCTGGTCTGATAGAAGGCAGACCAGAGGAGAAGATCGCCATAGGGGGCCAGGTAAGAGGACCCCTGAGGTCATAATGACTCAATGACCCCCACAATTATACCGCCCATGGTCAAATAAGTCCCCTAAACCCTGATAATGCTGCAGATGCCATGATCAGTGTTGATCACAGCATGTGGGGTGTTAATGGCGGGCATCAGCGAGAATGCTGAAAGCAGCCGGGACCTGCTTTGCTTTAAGTACCAGCGCACCAGGACGTACATTTACATCCATTGTCCTTAAGGGGTTAAGGAAATTAGCACCAGTTGCCAAATTAACACCAATAACTTGCAGGTACCTGAAAGTGTTCTCTAATTTTGATCAGTGTCCTTTATCAATTATCTCATTTACATTTTTATTCTGTGCTTTAGAATAAATACAATTTATGAAACAAGCTTAAAATACTGCTATTTTACTCATGTTACGATATATTCACATAGGACTACACTATGACCTTGACATTTAGGAAATTGTGTGTTGTTCTCTAATTTTGATCTTCAAGGGGTACTCCGGTGCTAAGACATCTTATCCCCTATCCAAAGGATAGGGGATAAGATGCTTGATCGTGGGGTCCCGCCACTGGGGACCCCCGTGATCTTCCACGCCGCACCCCGATAGAATCAGCCACTGGTGCGTGCTCGCTCCGGGTCTGATTACTGGCGATCACGGGGACGGAGAATAGTGACATCATGGCTCCGCCCCCGTGTGACGCAAGCCTATGGAGGGGGTGTGGCAACTGCGGGACCCCCGCGATCAGGCATCTTATCCCCTATCCCCTTTGGATAGGGGATAAGATGTCTTAGCGCCGGAGTACCCCTTTCAGTGTATATGTAGCTTTAGCAGTTCCAGAGAAGAAGATTTTTGAATATTGTGCAAAATTTCCACAAAAACCAAGATGGCGACCTTACCATGTGACCTATGACCTTTACATTTTATAAGATTATACACAGCTTATGGGTCTACCACTATGCAAAGTCTCATGTGATTTGGAGTTACAGTGCGTTTGACATTTTGGCAGGATAATCTGAACAAAAACTACAGGTGTCCAGTGCAATTTCGTTGCTTGACCAACTAATAATAATAATTTGAGCAATAACAATAGGTGTCCAGTGCAACTTTTTTGTTTGGCCACCTAATTTCTATGAAGTGAAAACAGCTTTATATATAGTGATAACACAATTCAAACTTGTAATTGCTAAAAAAAAAAAAAAAAAAGTGCTGAAAAGAACAAAAGCTGCACTTCTGATATGCATGCCCTGAAATATAACAGATGTGCTCTTTGTATTTTAATAAATGTTTTTATGTTTTTTTGTTTCATCCTAGTCTTGATGCCAATTAAACCTATGTAATACTTTGTGAAGGTGGGAATCAAATGAAAAGAAGAGATTTGTGCAGCAGAATTATACAATGTTATGAAATGTCACAGCAAAATTCATGTATGGCCTATCTATAGGATATTTTAAAGGGGTACTCCGGCGCTTAGACATCTTATCCCCTATCCAAAGGATAGGGGATAAAATGCCTGATCACGGGGGTCCCGCTGCTGGGGACCCCCGTGATCTTGCACGCAGCGGGACCCCCGTGATCAGGCATCTTATCCCCTATCCTTTGCATAGGGGATAAGATGTCTAAGCGCCGGAGTGCCCCTTTAAGTGTCTGAAAGATAGAGGCTCACCTCTGGGAGTCACCTCTCGGAGCCAAGTCTGTCAGAAGATGACCTCCATTTTGCAGCTATTGGTAAAAATGAGAAGTAACAGGTAAAAGCTGCTTTTTATGTGCTCCACACTCTGTTATATTCTTTATGTGTGTTTGGAATCAGGTAGTGCTATGTTAATAAATGATTTTGGGGGCTATAGTACATATTTAAGTTTATTTGCATATTTTAACTACATTGAATACTCTGTTAAGTATCAGAAGATCACATTGTTGTAGTTACTGCAGATATTAACCATCAAACTTCAATAGTCTGATACAAAATATAATTTTAATAGTAACAAATCACTTAAAAATAGCATTTATCATTTAGCTGAGGAAACATTTTAAAATATATAGCTAACAGTAATTTTAAGACCTGTAACTTTTTTTTAGACAAGATTCAACAAATAATTTTTATGGCAGATTTATTTTACAGGTATTTTGATGTGTGGTTAGTATACTTTCTGCTAGTTTAAAAATCCTTTAATTCATTTTTGATTATTAACTGTACAATAGCGCCACCTATATGTTTCAACAAGTATATATCCACCTTGTACTAGGTCAGTAGACAGTTAGCAATTAGTAATAATACAGATCCTGTTACTTTTCATTTCCACCATGGCCTCATCCTCCAGTGTTTATTCTTGATCTTAGCATTTATTAATATAAATGTGTGTTTAAACATATTTACCAAAAGGCAAGACTAAGAAACCAGACATTATATAAGCCATATTCCCCAAAAATGCCTGATAGAAAAACCCATACAAGTTCAGCTGCTACACTAATATTAATGCAACACCAAAAGGAAACCTTTTAAGAACTATGCTTACTATTCATAAACACAATACAGCCAGTAATGCTATATTAGGGATACTTAGGGGGAGATTTATCAAAACTTGTGCAGAGGTAAAGTTGGCCAGTTGCCCAATCAGATTGCTTCTTTAAATGGGCAATGTCACCAAACTTTTTTTTATATGTTGTAGTACTTAAGTACTACAACGTGTCTCTAATATACATTCATTCATTTTTTTTTTTTAATTAAAATAGTTTAATTTACATTTGAAAACAGGCCACTAGGGGTCTCCCTCCTAGTGGCCGGCTGCAGCCTGGCGTGACGTCACGCATGAATTTGGACTGATGCCGGCCAGGCAATTGTTCCTAATTCAATCAGACAGGTGGGAGTGAGCGCTTTGAACAAAGAGGATACGTGCAGGCTCCCTGGCCTCGCACACCGGCCCCGGCTCCCATCTCCTGGTGTGAGATAAAATGTCATGTGCCGCTGCTGCTAAGCAGTGCTGCACTAACATTGCCCTGCACTTTATTCCTTTTCGGGCGGGCAGAGGGGGGGGCGGTTTGTGCGGCACGGTTCGGGGGAGCAGAAGGTGCGGCAGCTGAGGCCATCACAGATACTGTTTTCACCACAGTGTGCCTCCAGTTGTTTACCCACTAGACAGCCAATAGACGTCAGGGCAAGCCAGGAGTTGTAGTGGTGAAACAGCTAGAGGTACACTGAAGAGGTGAACTAAGGGCAGAAATTGGCCCCCTGCAGGAATAAGTGACTTCGCACCTGCTGAGGAAGTCTGCCTGGTAAGTGAGCACACTACCAGGCAGACAAAAAGGCATTTTTAATATAGTAAAAAAAATTATTAAAGGCAGTGAGGGGGTTAGGGATAGATGGGCAATAGGCAAGGACAGAAAAAAAGGATCGTGGGAGCTACTCTTTAATGTTTAAAAAGGCCTCTAAAGGATAAAAGAAGCGATCTGATTGGTTGCTATAGGCAACTGGTCAATGTTTCCTCTGCACAGGTTTTGATAAATCTTCCTTACACATCTAATGTATTCAAAGGAATTGTCCCCAGGAATAGTATGTATTTAGCAGGTTCCCCAATAAATGTGATCCTTCAGCCAAATCTTTCATGTTTTCACTCACTTCTGGCTGGTGGTTATAAACTAAAATAACATTGGTATAAAGCATACTAGCTATGCTTATTCTGCACCCAAGCTAGAAAGGCTGACCACACTAAACTATTCCTTTTACACGATGTCACAAAAAAAATAAAGATCCTTAACCCCTTAAGGACCCAGCCCAAATATACCTTAAGGACCCGGCCATTTTTTGAACATCTGACCACTGTCACTTTAAGCATTATTAACTCTTGGATGCTTTTACCTTTCATTCTGATTTCGAGATTGTTTTTTCGTGACATATTCTAGTTTATGTTAGTGGTAAAATTTTGTCGATACTTGAATCATTTCTTGGTGAAAAATTCAAAAATGTTATGAAAAAATTGAAAATGTTGCATTTTTTTTACTTTGAAGCTCTCTGCTTATAAGGAAAATGGATATTCAAAATAAATTTTATATTGATTCACATATACAATATGTCTACTTTATGTTTGCATCATAAAGTTGACATGTTTTTACTTTTGGACGACATCAGAGGGCTTCAAAGTTCAGCAGCAATTTTCCAATTTTTCACAAAATTTCAAAATCGGAATTTTTCAGGGACCACTTCAGTTTTGAAGTGTATTTGAAGGGCTTTCTTATAAAAAAAAAAAATACCCCACAAATGACCCCATTATAAAAACTGCACCCCTCAAAGTATTCAAAATGACATTCAGAAAGTTTGTTAACCCTTTAGGTGTTTCACAGGAATAGCAGCAAAGTGAAGGAGAAAATTCTAAATCTTCATTTTTTACACTCGCATGTTCTTCTAGACCCAGTTTTTGAATTTTTACAAGGGGTAATAGATGAAAAATCTCCCCAAAATTTGTAACCCAATTTCTCTCGAGTAAGGAAATACCTCATATGTGGATGTCAAGTGTTCGGCAGGCGCAGTAGAGGGCTCAGAAGGGAAGGAGCGACAATGGGATTTTGGAGAGTGAATTTTGCTGAAATGGTTTTTGGGGAGCATGTCACATTTAGGAAGCCCCTATGGTGCCAGAACAGCAGAAAACCCCCACATGGCATATCATTTTGGAAACTACACCCCTCAAGGCACGTAACAAGGGGTCCAGTGAGCCTTAACACCCCACAGGTGTTTGCCGACTTTTCGTTAAAGTCGGATGTGTAAATGAAAAAAAAAATTTTCACTAAAGTTTTCCCAAAATGTATCCTTTTTACAAAGGGTAATGGGAGGAAATGCCCCCGAAAATTTGTAACCCCATCTCTTCTGAGTATATAAATACCACATGTTAGGACGTAAAATGCTCTGCGAGCGAACTACAATGCTCAGAAGAGAAGGAGTCACATTTAGCTTTTGGAAAGCAAATTTTGCTGAAATGGTGTTTGGGGGGCATATCGCATTTAGGAAACATCTAGGGTGCCAGAACAGCAAAAAAAAAAAAACACATGGCATACTATTTTGGAAACTGCACCCCTCAAGGAACGTAAAAAGGGGTACAGTGAGCCTTAACACCTCACGACTTTTTGTGAAAATTGGATGTGTAAATGAAAAAAATTATTTTTTCACTAAAATGCTGTGTTTTCCCCAAATTTTACATTTTTACAAGGGGTAATAGAAGAAATGGGGTTACAAATTTTGGTGGTCATTTTCTCCTGAGTATGGAAATACCCCATGTGTGGACGTCAAGGGCTCTGCTGGCGCACTACAATGCTCAGAAGAGGAGAAGCGCCATTGAGCTTTTTGAAAGAGAATTTGTTTGGAATGGAAGTCGGGGGCCATGTGCGTTTACAAAGCCCCGTGGTGCCAGAACAGTCGACCCCCCAACATGTGACCCCATTTTGGAAACTATACCCCTCACAGAATTTAATAAGGGTTGCAGTGAGTATTTACACCCCACTGGCGTTTGACAGATCTTTGGAACAGTGGGCTGTGCAAATGAAAAATTTAATTTTTTATTTTCACTGATCACTGTTCAATAAATCTGTCAGACACCTGTGGGGCGTTAATGCTCACTGTACCCCTTATTACATTACGTGAGGGGTGTAGTTTGCAAAATGGGGTCAGATGTGGGGGGGGATCCATTGTTCTGGCACTATGGGCTTTGTAAACACCTTCAATTCCGGACAAATTTTCTCTTCAAAAGCCCAATGGCGCTCTGACCTTCTGAGCATTGTAGTGCACCCGCAGAGCACTTTACATCCACATATGGGGTATGTTCTTACTCAGAAGAAATGGTTTTACAAATTTTGGGGGGCTTTTTTCCTATTTTCCCTTGTGAAAATGAAAAATTTAGGGTAACACCTGCATTTTAGCAAAATTTTTTTTTTCTTCTCATTTTCCCATCCAACTATTTTGTCAAACACCTGTGGGGCGTAAATGCTCACTATACCCCTTGTTACGTTCCGTGAGGGGTGTAGTTTCCAAAATGGGGTCACATGTGGGTATTTATTTTTTTGTGTTTATGGCAGAACCGGTGTAAAATCAGCCACTCCTGTGCAAATCACCAATTTAGGCCTCAAATGTACATAGTGCGCTCTCACTCCTGAGACTTGTTGTGCGTCCGCAGAAAATTTTATGCCCACATTTGGGGTATTTCCGTACTCAGGAGAAATTGCGTTACAAATTTTGGGGGTCTTTTTTTGCTTTTACCGCTTGTCAAAATAAAAAGTATGGGGCAAAACCAGCATGTTAGTTTAAAAAAATTAAAAAAAAATTACACTGTGTAGACGCCAACTTTTCCTTTTCATAAGGGGTAAAAGGAAAAAAAGCCCCCCAAATTTGTAGTGCAATTTCTCCCGAGTTCGGAAATACCCCATATGTGACCCTAAACTGTTTCCTTGAAATACGACAGGGCTCTGAAGTGAGAGAGCGCCATGAGCATTTGAGGACTTCATGGGGATTGCATAGGGGTGGACATAGGGGTATTCTACGCCAGTGATTCCCAAACAGGGTGCCTCCAGCTGTTGCTAAACTCCTGGACAGTCAGTGGCTGTCCGGAAATGCTGGCAGTTGGTGATTTGCAACAGCTGGAGGCTCCGTTTTGGAAACACTGCCATACAATACATTTTTCATTTTTATTGGGGGGGGGACAGTGTAAGGTGGGTGTATATGTAGTGTTTTACTCTTTATTTTGTGTTAGTGTAGTGTAGTGTAGTGTAGTGTTTTTAGGGTACATTCACACTGGCGGGCGTTTACAGTGAGTTTACAGCTAGGAGTTTGTGCTGCGGCGAAAAATTTGCCGCAGCCCAATCTTGAAGCAGAAAGCTAACTGTAAACCTGCCTGTGTGAATGTACCCTGTACGATCACATGGGTCAAACCTCCAGCTGTTTCAAAACTACAACTCCCAGCATGTACTGACTGGGAGTTGTACATGCTGGGAGTTGTACTTTTGGAACAGCTGGAGGCACACTGGTTGGATAACCTTCAGTTACCTAACTCAGTATTTTCCAACCAGTGTGCCTCCAGCTTTTGCAAAACTACAACTCCCAGCATGTACTGATCGCCGAAGGGCATGCTGGGAGATGTAGTTATGCAACAGCTGGAGGTACACAACTACAACTCCCAGGATGCCGAGACAGCTGTTTGGGAATGCTGGGATTTGCAGTTTTGCAACAGCTGGAGAGCTATAGTTTATAGAGACCACTGCACAGTGATCTCCAAACTGTGGACCTCCAGATGTTGCAAAACTACAAATCCCAGCATGCTCAGACACCAAACTGTTATGTGGGCATGCTGGGAGTTGTAGTTTTGCAAGATCTGGAGAGCGACAGTATAGAGATCAATGTGCAGTGGTCTCAAACTGCAGCTCTCCAGCTGTTGCAAAACTACAAATCCCAGCATGCCTAAACAGCTCTCTGGGCATGCTGGGAGTTGTAGTTTTGCAACATCTGGAGGGCTACAGTTTAGAGACCACTCTATAGTGGTCTCAGACTGTAGCCCTCCAGATGTTGCTAAGCAACTCTCCGGCTTCCGTAGGATCCACGGAGCTGCGTTGCCGTCCTCTTCTTCCGTCGATCGTCGCCCGCTGCCGCCGTCGATCGTTGCCCGCTGCCATCGCCGATAGGTGAGTGGACTTCGGCGCCGGTCCTGTGTCGTTTCGCCGTTCTTCCCCGCCTATTGTGAGTGGGCAGGACGGGGAAACCGAAAGTAAAGCCCCCCGCCCCCGATCTGCTATTGGTCATCGTGTCTTGATGATCAATAGCAGGGATAGGAGGGGTGGCACCCCTGCCACCTCACTCCTATCGCTTCAGGGGATCGTGAGTGTCTTGGACACCCGTGATCCCCCTTCTATTCCGGGTCATCGGGTCACCATAGATCCGAATCGGCGCAGATCGCAAGTGTGAATTAACTTGCGATTTGCGCCGATCGCCGACATGGGGGGTCTGATGACCCCCCCTGGGCATTTGCGCGGGGTGCCTGCTGATCGATATCAGCAGGCACCCCAGTCCGGTCCCCATTGCGTGGCGGGGACAGAAATTCCCACGGGCGTATGGATACGTCCTGGGTCCTTAAGTACCAGAAAGCCAGGGCGTATCCATACGCCCTAGGTCCTTAAGGGGTTAAAAACACACAATAGTGCCACAGGGCAATTCATCCCGACATTTTTCTAACACAATGGCAACATTTGCATAAAAAAAAATAGCTTACATACTGTGTACCCAATGGGCAATGTCAGATACAAAAACTTATTATATGTTGTAAATCTTGGCAAAACATTAACCTTTCTAATATACTTCTTAAGAAATTCTGTCTGATAGGACTCCTCTGTACTCTCCTGTCTGATAGCACTCCTCTGTGCTCTCTCCTGTCTGATAGCACTCCTCTGTGCTCTCTCCTGTCTGATAGCACTCCTCTGTGCTCTCTCCTGTCTGATAGTACTCCTCTGTGCTCTCTCCTGTCTGATAGCACTCCTCTGTGCTCTCTCCTGTCTGATAGTACTCCTCTGTGCTCTCTCCTGTCTGATAGTACTCCTCTGTGCTCTCTCCTGTCTGATAGAGCTCCTCTGTGCTCTCTCCTGTCTGATAGTACTTGTGGTGCTGGGAGAGTATTTCTGTCTAGGGTGTTGCGGTAATAGTGTAAGTTCTGGTGATATTAACCCTTGAATGTTGTGACTCCAGCATGCAGTTTCCTCAATAGTAATGTTCCTACCGCCAACCGTCCCACAAACAGCAGGGATAAATAACGGAATGTCCACAGCAGATTTTATGAAGTAAACTGAAGAAACTTTACTTTCGGGGTACTCACATCCGAGTCTTCCGATGGCATCTCAGCCCAGGACCCCCATGTCCGTTGGTGAGGGGACAGTCTCACCGGTCATGCCTTCTCCGATGTCCCGGGTGATGCCCCTTATGGGGTAGCCGGCCACTCGTCGTCCTCCGGTAGTGGGGGTAAGTTGTAAGCCTCCTCGGCCCCAAGGGACAACTGCTGCAAGCGGTTGGCAAGATCTTAAAAAAGTTGCGCTGCGGCAACTTTTCTCTGAGTCGGCGCCATCTTAGGACTCTCTTCCCGTGTAGCACTGGGCTCCGCCATGTCTGTGCACCTCGCTGCCATCTCCAGTCTGTAGAAGTCTGACCGCTCGGCTTCTTTTATATGGGGCTCCCACAAGATGTCCGCCAGCCGGAAGGACGTCATCGGTGCAGCTCTGACTTCCTTTCCTCCGGCAAACATAAGCAAAAGATTACAGTTCCACTTCGGCATTGCAACGTGTACTTGGTGTCCACGCCCAGGGGCGGATCGCAGACCAGCGCAGGACTATTTTACGAGCTTTTCTGGTAAATCTTTAACCCTTTCGTGTACTTGTTGCAGTGGAGAGAGCAGCATGGCTTCGTTGCGAATTTTGCACATGGCCACAGAAAGACAATCTTCACCTCCCCCCTTACTTTTTTGTTTGCCCCAGTTAAGCGCAATCTCAACAGCAAAGTCCTGTACACTTTTGGGCTTAATTTTAATCGCTACATGCGATAATTCCAGACAGTTCATATAGCACATTTCTGTATAGGGGAGGACTATGGCTTTTGTAATAATGGTGGCTAAGTTCTTTAAGGCACACACCCATATTCTGTTTGTAAGACGCCAAAAGAGTTGTGGTGCCGGGAGAGTAATGGTGTCTAGGGTGTTGCGGTAATGGCGTAGGGTCTGGTGGTATTAACCCTTGAATGTCATGACGCCAGGGTGCGGTATCCTCAATAGTAATGTTCCTACCCCCAACCGTCCCACAAACGGCAGGGAGAAATAACGGAATGTCCACAGCAGGTTTTATGAAGTAAACTGAAGAAACTTTATTTGCAGATTTTATGCAACGGTACTGAACATAACAGTCTTTTCAAAAGTGAACCGGGATACAGGTTCCTCACAGGTTTGCTGGGACTTGGAAGCAATGAGCTTTTGATGCAGGCCACTGTGCTACTATTTTAGAAAATTTGAGCTGATAGAAATCACACAGGATTTAGTAGTTTGAGCTTTGAGTAACTCACGTTTTGTGCCTGCAGGTTCTTAGGCTTTTGGCTTATCTTGAATTGATGATGCTGTTGAGATGATGAGATGTGCTTGCTTTCATGTACAGGTCTCAAGAGAGAGAATTGATTTACTAAAGCCCTTTATATAATAAGGGGCTGGACTAAGCTCATTGGTCAGCAAACCTGTAAGTTATGAACCCCGTGAACTCTGGGTACATCACATGACCTCCAAAGGTCCTTAAACATTTTATACATTACAACTGTGTATCACGTGACCACTAAGGTCCTATACATATACTTCCTATACATTAGATTAATATATACACACTTTACTTAAGACGACTAGGTGTGAGCCTTACAGGAGAGCCCTTTGGACATGGAGGGACTCTAGCTGCGGGGACCTTAGACAAGGGGCAGGACCAGGTCCTGTACCGGGACACCACATACTCCTCTGTGCTCTCTCCTGTCTGATAGTACTTCTCTGTGCTCTCTCCTGTCCTATCAGGCACACAGAGGAGTGGTAGCCCACCCTCACTTACTGGACTTTGTCCATGCCTTAAAGGGGTATTCCAGGAATTTTTTAATTTGACTGTGCTACAGGGGCTGTAAAGTTAGGATAGTTCCTAATATATCGAACACATGGAGAAGGAGAAATGTCGGCACTGCTGCACTCACGATTCTGCCGGAGTATACTGGATCACTGCACCTTCAGATCCAAATGCCACAAATCCGGTGCTCAGTCCGCCATAAGCATAAGCGTAGAAAACTTGAAAGAAGAGATCGCAGACGGCACTCACGGAAACAGCAAGAAGTTTTATTCGGGACAAAACTTCTTGCTAGTTCCTAATATATAGTTCCTAATATTACTACAAGGTAGTGTTACAAAGTGAGTTCAGCTAATTTGTTTATTTTTTAAGTGTTGTGGTTTTCTGTCTTTAACTATGTACATGTAAAAAAAATGTCATATACAAAGTAATATCATAATGAAACTCCCAGAACAAAATTGTATTTGTTATCACTGACTACTCTGAGGATATATTTTACTGAGTAATTTCTCAGACATAAATATATGTACATATCAAAATAACTGTGTCTTTAAAACCACCATTATTTATGTATTTTAATTCCAAAGGGAATCAGTAGTTTGTTAATTTACAGTCTATGAGCAGCATTAATCTTTTTAGTTCATTTAAAAATACGCACTGCATAAAAATCCACTTCCCTAATGAATGAAATTTGTTTTGGCAGAACACTTAAAATGTTCAGTGTTATTTATCTGTGAATGTACTTCTACATAAAATCTCCAAGATATTAGAAATATTTTATAATACATAAATCATGCCCAGTTTCTAGTAGAGGGAGAAACTTAAACTTTGTTAAATATACAGTATACGCTGGCTTAAAGGTGTCAGAATGAAATTATAGGAGCAAACGTGTAGCTAAGGATGTATAGCGTCTGTAAAAAGTAAACTAAATTTAACCTTTTTGTCAAAATATATTGTGCAAAACATAAAATGACAATTGATTTCTTTATGATTGTTGATACTGATCAAGCTAAATATGCTGTTAAATGTCAAAGTGAATAACAATAAAGTTAACAAGTTTGAAATCCATGACCATAGTATACCCATGCAATGGCATTATGCTTTGGACATAGCCTTAAAGGAGTACTCCAGGTTACAGAAATGTATCCCCTATCCTAAGGTTGACACAGCTCTTTTCATGCATAGAGCTGTGGTGTCGTACGGTAGATCACACAGGAGTCCCAGAGATCAGACAACCCCGTAGTCTAACACTTATGGATAGGGGATAAAATCTTAGGATAGGGGATACATTTCCCTAACCCTGAGTACTCCATTAAAGAAGTACTGCAGCCATAGACAACTTATCCTATCCTGCAGAGTCTGTTCACGGGGGGTCCGACCACTGGGACCCCCACGATCTCCCATATGGGGCCCCGTAACTGCCGCAGCTCTGCGCGGCTAATGTTTATGTCTTCAACCTTAATAAGCGGTTGACAGACACGCCCCGTCCATTCAGCTCTATTGGAGAGGCAGGGATGCACGAACCCTGCATCTCCGTCTCTTCCATAGAGATACATGGAGGGGACATGTCGGTCCCAGGTCCCTGTACAGTAGATTGCGGGGGGGTCCCAGCATTCAGACCCCCCGCAATCAGACACTTATCCCCTATGCTGCAGATAGGGGATAAGTTGTATAAGGCTGCAGTACTCCTTTAATGATCCATGAGGTTCTGTGTTTAACCCATTTCTTACTGGATATAATAGAATTACCTTCAAAAACAATGGAAAGCCTGGTGTAATATAAGTAACAAGAGTGTGAACAGACACATTAAAATCAACACTTCAAGAGAATTTGTAAAAAAAAAAAAAAACATGATGGCAGAAGAATCCATCAACCAACAAAAATTGTACATTTGGGGTGAGTCATATTAAAGATCTTTGACAACTCTAAATGAAAAGCCTTTCAAATGCCTCCTTCAAAGGAGTATTGTAGTGGAAAGGAGCCTGGGCCCTGCCTTCTCCCTGCTGCTTGGGCTCCTTACATGACAGTGCACTCAGCCTATCACCGGCCGAGGCGGAACATCACTGCAGACAGCAATAAGCTGAGCGCAGTATGACTCACCGCCCCCCAGGAAGCGGAAGAAGACAGGCACCGGAGGACTCAGACTCCGATATCGGCACAACAGGGGAACAACGGCAGGTGAGTGAGTCAAAGTTTGTTTTTATACTTTTTGCAGCCCGGGCACAGGGGAAGAAAAAAATTTTGCACTACAGTACTCCTTTGCCTAGATGCTGGGCAGTAAGGATGAAAAACAGGTAACAAAGAGTCAATAAAACAAGATATTAGAGTTGCTTATGTCTTATTAAAACATTCCTATGATACATGGAAGCTAAACACCAGCAAGTTCATTATGATATAGCAAATGTAATACACACGATTGAAAGATATGTACATACAGGTTAAAAATAAGTCTTGTCTATACCCAGCCATGCCAGAAAGTGCACAATATTTATAGATAATTTCTAGTTGTGTCTATGTATGAAGGTCATATGTTCTCTTTTATTATTGTAAATGGATTTGATGAAGAGATATCAAGGAGCCTAGAAAAGTTGAATAAAAATCTTTACTACTTTACTACCTTCCCAATCATGCTCCACAACTATTCCCCCACCAGAGTCCAGGTCCATCTTATCAGGAAGTCATCTATGGAGATGGCACATAACGGTCCGCTCCCTTTCTATAATGCGGGGCCATGGCATGGCCCCACGTCATAGCAGGTCGGGAGGCCCGACTTCTAACAACGGCTGGGACCCGTCGCTGATCGCAGTGCCACACGCTATTAACCCTTTAAACACGGCGTTCAAAGTTGATCGCTGCGTCTAAAGTGAAAGTAAACCAGTCCCGGCTAGGTCAGTTGGCTGTTCAGGACCGCCGCAGAGAAACAGATTGCAGGACACCAGGAGGACCCCTACCTGCCTCCTGCGTGTCCGATCGCTGAATGACTGCTCAGTGCCTGAGATCTAGGCATGAGCATTCAAGCGGCAGAATCATTGATCAATGTTATCCTATGGGATAACAATGATCAATGTAAAAGATAAGTGTGTACAGTGTTATACAATAACAGAAATTGGTCCCTGGGAGTTATCAGGGCAAATTGATCAATAACAACCTTTAAGGGGTGACCCCCTTGCGGGGAAAACCCTTACTAGAACCCTCCCTTTAAAAAGATATCTTTATTTCTCTTTATTAAAATATATAGTACCCCAAGAAAATGTTGAAATTTCCAGTGGTATTGGGTGACTGAGTTTAGAGTGTGGGGTTCTCCCACACTCTATAGCTAGGTCAGATCCGGACTGCGGTGTCTGTTCATTCATGTAATGCGGACCATTGGTGCCTCCAATGTCCGCTATATCACTGCGGTCCCTGACTTCATTAATGTCACTGATACCCTATAACCACGCCACTAAAATACTAGACTGTAAGCCTCCCCGACGTTTCGGTGACGAATCACCTTTGTCAAGGGTTACGAGGCTACTGAGCTCCTTAACGCCCGGTGGGTGTTTATATAATCTCTGGTGGCCGGTACTTCCTGTACGCTGAATACCCAATCCCTGGGCTACACATCATCTTCTCTAATCTTGCGTTGTTACTATCCACCAATAAACTACCTCCCTGATGGCTGATACTCCCTGTTCACTAGATAGCCAATCCCCGGGTTACGCGTCATCTTCGCTCGCATCGCGTTGTCTCCATCAGCCAATCGTGTGCCTCACTCAGCATACTGCTTTTGTTTACATGTGTGGTCACTATTCCGTGATTCCACGCATGCACGTACATATTCTACTGCCGTATTATGTCACCAGCTTTACGTAATTCGCGCATGCGTGAGAACTTAACATCAATGTATGTGACTTCAGTATTAAATGTCTATGACTTGCCTTTTTATCTATTTCGCGCATGCGGGAAAACTTAGTGCCTGCATCTCCATCTGTCGTACACTCTGCATCGCTTACTGCACTTGCTGTTTATACTTAAACTCGGAATCATTCACATTATTTCATATGTTATTCGGGTA
This sequence comes from Hyla sarda, assembly GCF_029499605.1. Lineage (NCBI taxonomy): Eukaryota > Metazoa > Chordata > Amphibia > Anura > Hylidae > Hyla > Hyla sarda. The sequence continues at coordinate 230,512,917 of NC_079192.1, forward strand.
AGTAAAATACCTCCTTGTCATTATATCAATAGTCAGGGAGTATTAGGGATGGATGTATGGTGTGGATATTACTATAGATGGATTTGGAGTCTACTCTAGACTTATTACTGATAACACATTAGTAAGAATACATATGAAATACCCTGGATCTCCATAGGGATGACAAAATGGGATAAGTAGGTAGGACATTCTAGATTGAGCTAGGAAGTGAGGTTCGAGAACACTGGTGTATAGATAGAACTTCCCAAAATTTGACATTTCTAGGCAACTCTTGGCCACTATTGAACAATAGGGACATGGATAGATCCTCCTATGTATCAAATAATGATTTAGTAGTTGTTCCATAATCATCCATCCGGATTCTGGACCGAGTTCCTCCGGTTTCTCTCTTTGTGATGTTTTCAATGCTCCATGCATTACATGACATCCTACATGGATGCCCCCTGCCATATAGTATCTGCAGGAGGTTCAAAATCAGTCCCATTTTATAACTAATTCATATATATCAACTGTGCACCCACTATTCAGCATGGTACCACTGGTCAGGGTCCCAGCAACACTAACCGGGTCCATGCCCTTATATTATTAGTGTATGGTATCACTGATGTTATCTATTAATATATTTGTCACCATGTCTCCTAATAACACAGTATTCCAAATTCCTCTCTGCACCATATGTGCTCTGGTCTCTTGCGTGGATTGTCCTAACACTTAAATCTATGCTTTCACAGATTCTCGCTCACTCATGAGATCATTGTTCGGGCTTACCACTGCTACATCCTTATGTCTACGTCATCCCTCCATCTCACTCCAAGGTAAGTGCCTTAATATCAATCATGTCAATGGGTGTTACATTTTATATAAAGAGTTGTTATTCTTATATTTTATAGGTATCTTTGCTGTTTCTTAGCCTCAGAACTCCATTCCTTCCTTCATACTCCTCCCATCTATCCACTAACCACAGGTAAGTACTGTAGTGTATTTCATACAGGAATGACCAATGCACCATAGGAATAAACCTACCTACTAGTATCACCGGGTAATTGGAGTAGTCTATTAGACGGGGTTACTTCATTCTCGATATTTACCATTTAGTAGTAATTTCACTCGAGGAACGCTGTAAATGTAAAATCCTCATTTAGACCAAATGGACTCTTGGTATTGAGGCGGTAAATCCACCTTGCCTCCTCTTGTAACAGTAATCTATCAATGTTCCCCTTTCGGGGGCCCAACTTAAGTTGACAAAGGCCCCAGAACTTCACTATATCAAGCTTATTTCCATGTCTGAAACCTATGTGATGTGCTAGGGGGGTATCGGCCCCTGTCCTAATCGTGCTGATGGGTTTTCCAACCCGCCTTCTTAGTTCCTGTGTTGTTTTCCCCACGTATAACATGGGGCAGGTACAGGTAGCTATAGAGACGACATTACGGCTGCTGCAATTAAGAAATTGCCTGATCTTATACTCTCTTCCATCTCCTGGGTTTCGGAATTTTTTAATTCTAGGCATAAATCTGCATATCGCGCAGTGGCCACACGGATAAGAGCCAGGTGGAGGGTTTGGAATGCACGATTGACTCGTTGGTATTTCTTCTTTCTTATGGTGGCTATGCACTAATATGTCCTTAATGTTGGCCCCTCGCCTATAGGTGATACTAGGTCTGGTACTAATGACCCCTTGTAGGTCATTGTCTAATTTAAGAACAAGCCAATGACGCTTAAGTATCTCAGTGATCCTTGAGGCATAGCCATCAAAAGTACCTATACATCTAATGACTTTTTAGGTGTAGGGTTAGCTGTCTTATTTGGATTCAGCAACTCGGTCCTTTCCAAATGTCTAACTCTATTGTACGCTCTCCGCATATGTTTTTTTGGGTAGCCCCTTTCTATGAACCATTGCATAAGGTTCCTACTCTCAGCTTGAAAATCTCCATCTCAGGAGCAATTTCTCTCTGCTCGTAAATATTGGCCATACAGTATGCTTCGCTTCAGTAATCCAGGGTGCCAGCTTTCCCACTGGAGGAAGCTATTTGTCGCCGTAGGCTTCCTGTAGATGTTTGTCTGAATCCTCCAGTTGTCATTGATAGAAATGGTTATATCCAGAAAATGAATGTTCTTTCCCCCTTCTTCCAAGATGAATCTCATGCCAATATCCTTCTCATTGAGCTCACCAACAAAATCCCTAAAAAGTGTAATATCCCCATCCCAAGAAATCTAAATATCATCTATATACCTCCCCCAAAATAAAATGTGCTCAGTGTAGTGTTGAGTGTGCTCCCCAAAAACAAAAGTGCTCTCCCACCACCCCAGAAAAAGGTTAGCAAAAGAAGGTGCACAAGTGGTACCCATAGCGGTACCCTTCACCTGACGGTAAAGGGTACCGCCAAAAAGAAAGAAATTGTGAGTTAGTACAAAATCAAGAAGTGAAGTGACAAAATCATTATGCCTCTGAAAGTGTATACTCCGTGTAGCTAAAAAAGTTTTCACTGCTGTGATTCCCAATTGGTGCTCGATGTTGCTGTATAAACTTTCTACGTCGAGGCTCATTAACAAGGTGCTCGGTGTAACACTCAAATAATTTATCTTCATCACCGTGTCTTTCGTGTCCTTTAGGTAAGATGGAAGGGAGATAACAAATGGGGCCAAAACTCTGTCCACGTAGACACTGGCTCCCTGTGTGAGGTTGTTTGTGCCCTTTGACCAGGTTGGTTTGCTTATGGGTTTTGGGGAGGGCATAGAAGGGGGAAATAACTGGTTGGGGATTATAGATAAAATTTAATTCATTCTCTGTTATTAAATTCTCTGCTCTTGCTCTATCGAGTAGGGATTTCAACTCTGAAAGGTATTGTTGGGTAGGGTCACTGGGTAGAATATTGTATCTTTCACGATCGTCCAGGAGGCGGAAAACCATCTCTTCATAGTCCTTTTTGTCTAACAACACAAGATTACCACCCTTATCTGAAGGTTTGCTAATTAAATTGCAATTTTTCACCCACCGGGCGTTAGGGAGCTCAGTAGCCTCGCAACCCTTGACAAAGGTGATTCGCCACCAAAACGTCGGGGAGGCTTACAGTCTAGTGTTTTAGTGGCATGGTTATAGGGTATCAGTGACATTAATAGAGTCAGGGACCGCAGTGATATAGCGGACATTGGAGGCACCAATGGTCCGCATTACATGAATGAATAGACACCGCAGTCCGGATCTGACCTAGCTATAGAGTGTGGGAGAACCCAATACCACTGGAAATTTTTACATTTTCTTGGGGTACTATACAGTATTATAGTCCCCTAAGGGGGCTAACATTGCAAACATAAAGTGAACAAAAAATTTAATAAAGATCATTTAACCCCTTCCCTAATAAAAATTTGAATCGCCTCCCTTTTCCCAGTTAAAAAAAAAAAGTGTTAATAAAAATAAACATATGTAGTATCGCCATGTGCAGTAATGTCCGAATTATAAAAATATAGCGTTAATTAACCTGCATGGTCAATGGCGTACGCACAAAAAAATTCCAAAGTCCAAAATAGCGTACTTTGGGTCATTTTTTTATATAATGAAAAAATGAATAAAAAGCGATCAAAAAGTCAGATCAATACAAAAATGGTACCGCTAAAAACTTTGCCCTCATACTGAGCCCTCATACTGCCCCATACGCAGAAAAATGTCAAAGTTATAGGGGTCAGAATTTGAATTTTAAACGTATTAATTTTCATGCATGTTGTTACGATTTTTTCGAGAAGTACGACAAAATCAAAACCATATAAGTAGGGTTTTTTTATTGTATGGACCTACAGAATAAACAGAAGGTATAATTTTTACCAAAAAATTTACTGCGTAGAAACAGAAGCCCCCAAAAGTTACAAAATTACGTTTGTTCTTCAATTTTATCGCGCAATGATTTTTTTTCCGTTTTGCCATAGATTTGGGGGTAAAATGACTGATGTCATTACAAAGTAGAATTGGTGGCGCAAAAAATAAGAAAGCATTTGGATTTTTAGGTGCAAAATTGAAAGAATTAAGATTTTTTAAAGGCAAGGAGTTAAAGATTTCTTTGTCTTTATTATGATAAAAATATCTTTTTTTTTCCACTACCACGGATATGTCACTGAAAGGTATAAATTAGATTAACTAATACTGTAATTGCCCAATTTTCAATATTCACAACAGTTACTGAATCACTTTTCTCATTTATTACTACTCTTTTCTACTTAAATTGTATAATAAAGATCTGCCTGTCGCCACATTCTTAGATTAATTCTTGTGAAGAAGCATAAACAGATTTATTAGCAGAAAAGTATCAGTATCTTAAATTAAGAGCAATGAATATATGCAGAAGGTTTTTTAGACCATTGAAGATGATCTTTCATGAATTAGCCAGTTGAAAGTAAATGCTGTGTTCACTAATTCTAAACCCTACACTGCCATGAATAACAATGTGCACTGATTCCACGTCCTGATTCCAACCCCTCAGCCCCAAGTGGATAGCAATGTGCAAAATCAAGGCCGGAAGAAGCACACACCTACTGTGCGAAAACGGCTGTTTGCCTCTGAGCACCCCGCATCAATGAAGTCTCCCTGCTGGAACGGAATGCCCGAATGAATCTATACTTCAGGAACGGAGAGTGCATAGCTTATATCTGTCCATGGATAGCAATGTGCATTTAATCCATCTACCCCACCACCACTAGTGGCAGTGTGCCCTGACACTGCCCCTTCCATGATTAGCACTGTGCTCTGATATCTCCACCACCCCCCCTCCCTTGACTTCAGTGTGCACTGACACACATGGTACTGAACAGCAGGCAGTCCCCAGCCAACTACTGTGCAGCAGGCACACCACTGAGGAATTCTCAGCTCACTCACAGTTATGTGAGTGAAAGAGGTGATGAAAGAGGTGCAGTCTCACACCCATGGTGCCACCTCCTCAGCGGCACACCTACAAATGTGTCACAGCCCACTAGTGTTTTGTGGCACACCAGTTGTATAGCGCTGGTGTATAGTATTAAAGGGGTACTCCGGTAAAAAAAAAAAATTCTATTTAAATTAACTGGTGCCAGAAAGTTAAACAGATGTGTAAATTACTTCTATTAAAAAATCTTAATCCGTCTAGTATTTATCAGCTGCTGTATGCTCCACAGGAAGTTCTTTTCTTTTTGAATTTATTTTCTGTCTGACCACAGTGCTCTCTGCTGACACCTCTGTCTGTCTCATAAACTGTCAAGAGCAGGAGAAGTTTGCAATGGGGATTTGTTCCTGCTCTTGACAGTTCCTGAGACAGACAGAGGTGTCAGCAGAGAGCACTGTCTGTGGTCAGACAGAAAACAAATGTAAAAAGAAAAGAACTTCCTGTGAAGCATACAGCAGCTGATAAGTACTATAACGATTAAGATTTTTTAATAAAAGAAATTTACAAAATTGTTTAATGTTCTGGCACCAGTTAATTAAAAAAATGTTTTTCACTGGAGTACCCCTTTAAATAATGATATATATTAGAAACAAACCAGCTTATTCCCCTGTATACACTAAATAACCTCAGAATGGGGTTTATGTTTCTTGCTAAGCTGCTGTAGTTGCAGCCATGTGATACTGCTGAACTAGACAACACATATTGACCCTCATTTATTAAAAGTGGAGTGTTTATTGTGGAGTGTTTTCTATATCACTCCAATTTTTTATCCAGGCTTATTTACTAATCTGTCGCACATGTCGGTTATTTTTCTGTCGCACAGTGTTGCACAAACTCCAAACACGTAAAACAAACTTTTTTTGGACCTTAAAGGGGTTCTCCAGTGCTTAAACATCTTATCCCCTATCCAAAGGATAGGGGATAAGATGCCTGATAGCGAGACTCCCGCAGCTGGGGACCCCCGGGATCATGCACGCGGCACGCCGTTTGTAATCAGTGCCCGGAGCGTGACTGATTACCGGCGACCGCAGGGCCGGCGGCGTGTGACGTCACGCCTCCACCCCCGTGTGATGTCACCCTCCGCCCCTCAATGCAAGCCGACGGGAGGGGGCGTGATAGCTATCACGCCCCCTCCCGTAGGCTTGCATTGAGGGGCGGAGCGTGACGTCACACGGGGGCGGAGGCGTGACGTCACACGCCGCCCGGCCTGCGTTCGACCATAATTAGACCCGGAGCGTGTTCGCTCTAGGTCTGATTACAAACGTGGTGCCGCGTGCATGATCTCGGGGGTCCCCAGCTGCGGGACTTCCGCAATCAGGCATCTTATCCCCTATCCTTTGGATAGGGGAAAAGATGTTTAAGCACCGGAGTACCCCTTTAAAGACCATTTATAAATAAAAATGTATTTGTGTGAGTCAAAAGGTGAGTGAGGTGTGTGAGTTTTGGACTAGTTTGTTTATAAAAAGTTTCATTAATTAAAGGAGTATTCTGGTGCAGAGTATTCCTGCTCCGTCCTGCCCAGGCTGCAAAAAAAATGAAAATGAACCATCTCTCACCTTCCTGGGTTCCCGCTTAGCGCCACTACAGCTGATCGGTCCTCCAGTCCATCTTCTTCATACTTCCATTTGTAACGAAGTGTCACATGGCACTCAGCCTATCGTCGGGCAAGGCAGAACATCGCGGCGGCCGGCGATAGGCTGAGTGCCATGTGACGCTTCGTTACACACGGAAGTATGAAGAGGATGGACCGGAGCACCGATCAGCTGTAGTGGCGCTCCGCGGGATGGTTCATTTTCATTTTTTTTTTGCAGCCAGGGCAGGACGGAGCAGGAATACTCTGCACCAGAGTACTCCTTTAAAATCCTTCAGGTGGAGGGGCGCATGCGCGCGGCTCATGAGTGAAGACGTGTCCTATGTGAGCTCCGTGCCACCTACCGAGAACGGCCCTCACTAAGCACTGTTAACGCAGCTCCTTCGCTGTGAAAACTCTCCTATCCTTACCTGAGATGGCCAGTAAAGTCCAGCCTGCTTCTGGGATGCCTACGACAGCTCTAGCACAAACAATTCCCGATATGTTCCATTCGGGCCCTAAAGCCAAGAAGGTGCCGTCTCCCTCGAGGGCACCAGAGAGAGATGCACAGGATGATGACGATATAGCAGACTCCACTCCGCTCATCCTCACACAGGTGGACCCTCTCAACCCGGTCGACCTCTACCGTAATATCCAGGCGATGTTCAAATCTGAATTGGCCTCAGCGGTGACAGAGTTTACAAAGCAGGTCAGTGAACTGGGAACTGGCGGAGTGGCAGATCTGGAGGTGAGGGCAGACGAGATAGCTGACGCGGTGGAAACAGACCGCCTTGTTATGGCAGAACATACTGACAGGCTAGATCTCCTGGAACTCAAAATTGAAGACCTTGAAAACAGATCCAGGAGGGCCAACATACGTATAAGAGGGTTGCCCGAATCATTGACTGACCTACCTGCCACTGTGACGACTCTCTTCCAAACCCTCCTGCCAAAATTAGAGTCCTCGCAGCTGAGAATGGACAGGATCCATAGGGCTCTTACTAAACCCAAAAATGCGGATATCCCTAGAGATGTTGTTCTCAGACTTCACTATCCTGAAATGAGGGATCGTATCTTGCAGGCAGCGAGGAACATTAACCCTCTCCCAGGAATGCCGCCCTCAGTACATTTGTATGCAGACCTGGCCCTTTCCACCCTGGAAAGACGCAGGAATATGCGCCCAGTCACTATGGTGCTACAAAAGGCTCAGATATGTTACCGGTGGGGATTCCCCTTCAGCCTGCAGTTCCAAAGTTCCAAAGTCTTCTACTTACACTGTTCGTACACCTGCTGAGGCCATGGATGCCTTGCACAAAGAACGCATCCAATATGAAGAAATCTCTCCCATGCAAAGTCATCAGTCGCACCTGAAGCGTATGTGGAATAGAGTGGACTCTCCCCACAAGAGACATCGTACCCAAGCGAAACAGCCAGCATGAAGAATGTGTGGCTCCCTGCACCTGATCCAGGTGGTTTTGGAATGCTTTGACCATACGGTCGGAATAGTTTTCCAGTGATATGAAGTTGGCAACGGTTTGCCTTATGTTTTCACTTTCTTGGGATATTTACTGACAGTCTCCTGATCGGAACTGTAATAGTTAGGAGTTCGGCTCTCGCCTAATGGAACTTACTGTGACACTGGAGATCTCCCCCTTTTTTTTTTTTCTTTCTTCGCCATTCTCGGATCGGTTATAGTCCATTTTTTATTGTCTCTTTCAATATGCTCTTCCTGGACTTCATGATTTTAGGGATTCACCTTTGATTTAGAGGTGTTCTGGTAGAGTGGATTACCATGTTGTCCCTCTTGCCTGATTGTTGTTGAGTGTTGGGGGCGGGTTATAGTGGGAGGCCCCTTGCGGTCGGCACTCAGGGATTGCTGTTCTTGGTTGCATTGTATTTACTTTATTGTTACCTTCCTCAATTGCTCCGTTTTTTTCCTGTGTTTTCTCACCTCCGTATGTCATGTCCCTTCTGTACTCCCCCCCCCCCCCCCATCTGGTGACCGTATGTTATGCTTCCCCTACTGTCTTTCCTCGATTTATCACTGTCTCCACAACCTACTTTCCTTCCTCAGGTCTTTCCTACCTCAGCTGTCTTTATTGCCTGTATGTTATGTGTAGAGTGATTTTGCATAATGTAAGGGGATTTAAAGAAGATATCCCATGCAGCAAAGAAAAAAAAAAAACCTAGCCATTCCATAGTATATTCACCTACCACCTCTCTGACATGTTTGTGATTTTTTTTTCCGCCCCCCATTCACCGGCTATTCAGCTCATAAATTCCAGTTACTTCCTGGTTATGGTGGCTATGCCTATGATCTCAAAGACTACATTTCCCTGCATGCACTGCTCACATTTCCTGCTCTCAGCTGCCTGAGCAGAGAACTTGTTACCACCCCTAACTTATGTTAGTCACTCCCACATAACACTGAGCTCCAATCATAGCCCTATACAGCAGGGTGACCACATAACACTGAGCTCCAATCATAGCCCTATACAGCAGGGTGACCACATAACACTGAGCTCCAATCATAGCCCTATGCAGCAGGGTGGCCACGAGGAAACAAAATGTAATCTCAGTGCTCAGAGAGGGGGACCCGGGAGTTGAAGCTGCAGTTTTACACTGTAAAATCACTCCCTCCCCCTCCTGCTTTACACTGGCACAATCACCTCCCCCCCTTCTCTGCCCTGCACTCCTCTCTCCCCAGTGCTCAGTGTGACAGCTCTACGCTCCCTCCCCTCCCCCCTCTCCTCCGTTCTCAGTGTAAAAACATTAGCAAGGAGAGGGGAGAGAATCAGCCTGTTTGCTGACACTGCTATGATCTGAATCAGCCGGGATATAGGCAGTGCTGCTCAGCCAATCACTGCAGAACAGAGGGAGGACAGTGTGAATATTCATCAGATGGGAGGGGCTAAGGCCGAGCACAGGGAGCTCTCTGCAGCACAGGGGTCTTCTGGGTAATTGTCACGTGACGGCCCCGGGATGCTGCTGATAACAGCCTGTATAGGGGGTCGAAAGTCATGAAAACCTGGAACAGCTGAATTTCCTGTCAGACAGAAGAATGCAGAAAAAGCTTGTTTCTAAGCAGCATTGGTAATGGAAGTGATTTACAAACCTATATAACTTTACCTTCTGCACTAAAAGCTGAACAATTATTTACTGTGAGACTTGTCCTTTAACTCCCCTCAAAAGAATAAAAAGGCTTTTATAGATTACCAGAAACACAATCCTGAAGTAATTTGTTTGCAGGAAACACACTTTACAGTGTCCTCTTTCCCCAAATACCTCCACCCCCATTATTCCAGAGTTTATCTTTCCTCATTCACCACAAAGTCTAGGGGGGTTGCTGTATTACTACACAATTCTTTGCCCTTTATTCTAACACAGCTCCACACTGATCCAGAAGGTAGATATATTGTTCTTGAGGGCACTTTTCATGGTTCCAAATTGTGCATAGTTAATACATATGCGCCCAATGAGGACCCTCTCCAGTTCTTTGTTGGTATTACAGATCGTCTCGCCCAGCTACAATTTGACTATCTGATCTGGTGTGGGGATTTTAATATGGTGCAGAATGGTGTGTTAGATAGATCTAGTACTTTTGGATGCGACAGAGAAAGCATTGAGGTGGACTAAGGCCACTTATTACAAGTGGACTAACAAGCCCGATAGGCTTCTAGCTTCTATGCTCTCACAGAAACAAGGCCTTAATAAAGTCCAAAAGTTACAAATGAGACCTGGTGGGACTACCTCCCATCCTGCACGTATTTATGATGTTTTTCATTCCTTTTATTCCTCCTTGTACGCTGAACGTCCTTCTCCTCCCTCTATCTCTGAGGTGGATGCTTTCCTCTGCTCTATCTCTCTACCTGAGCTCTCCTCTTCTGATTGTGAATCTCTTAATGCAGTTATTACAGAGGAAGAAGTGGCTGATGTGATCTCTGACTTGAAAAATGGCAAGGCCCCGGGACCTGATGGTCTGTCTGCCCTCTACTATAAAAAATTTGGCCAGATCCTTACCGCCCACATTACTGCCCTTTGTAACTAAATTATGTCAGGTTCCCCAATGCCCCAGGAATTCCTACAAGCTTCAATTGTAGTTATCCCTAAACCTAATAAGGATCCCCTTTTACCCTCCAACTACTGCCCCATTTCTCTAATTAATTTGGATGCCAAGATATTTACATCAATTTTAGCCCGCAGACTTAATAACGCTCTTCCCTCATTAGTACATGGCGTTCAGGTTGGCTTTGTCCCGGGAAGGCAGGCACCTGACAATATCTGCAAGGTACTCAACATTATTCAATATGCTTCCCAGACGGATACTTCTTTAGCTTTGCTGGGTCTCAACATAGAAAAGGCATTTGACTCAGTATCCTGGGTATACATGTTTGGGGTCCTCAAGAGAATGGGATTTTCTGGTCCATTCGTTGATGCCTTGCGGGTATTGTATTCTTCCCCCTTAGCATATGTGAAAATACCAACCCCCAATCCAAAACCTATTGTTACGCCGAGCGCTCCGGGTCCCCGCTCCTCCCCGGAGCGCTCGCAACTTCCTCGCATTTGCAGCGCCCCGGTCAGACCTGCTGACCGGGTGCGCTGCAATGTCTCTCTCAGCCGGGATGCGATTCGCGATGCGGGAGGCGCCCGCTCGCGATGCGCATCCCGGCTCCCGTACCTGACTCGCTCCCCGTCGGTCTTGTCCCGGCGCGCTCGGCCCCGCTCCTTAGGGCGCGCGCGCGCCGGGTCTCTGCAATTTAAAGGGCCACTGCGCCACTGATTGGCGCAGCAGGCTTAATTAGTGTGTTCACCTGTGCACTCCCTATTTATACATCACTTCCCCTGCACTCCCTTGCCGGATCTTGTTGCCATTGTGCCAGTGAAAGCGTTTCCTTGTGTGTTCCTAGCCTGTGTTCCAGTCCTCCTGCCGTTGCCCCTGACTACGACCCTTGCTGCCTGCCCTGACCTTCTGCTACGTCCGACCTTGCGCTTGTCTACTCCCTTGTACCGCGCCTATCTTCAGCAGTCAGAGAGGTTGAGCCGTTGCTGGTGGATACGACCTGGTTGCTACCGCCGCTGCAAGACCATCCCGCTTTGCGGCGGGCTCTGGTGAATACCAGTAGCAACTTAGAACCGGTCCACCAACACGGTCCACGCCAATCCCTCTCTGGCACAGAGGATCCACCTCCAGCCAGCCGAATCGTGACACCTATTACCATCCAGCATGGAACTCGCCAAGGGTGTCCTCTTTTGCCTGCGCTATTTGCGCTCATCATGGAGCCCTTGGCTAGTCTCATACGCCACAATTCCAATGTTACTGGGGTGACAGTTAATTCCTCGGTATACAAAGTGAGTCTGTTTGCAGATGACCTTCTTTTGACCCTTACAAAACCGCTTTTGTCCCTTCCCAATTTATTCCCAATCCTGGATAGTTTTTCGGCAGCCTCGGGTTTAGTGGTCAATAATCACAAGTCGGAGATCATGCTTTGTAATACTCCGCAATCTTCTCGTGAACTAATCTATAATTCTTTTCCCCTCAAGCCTTCTTCCTCTCATCTTGCTTATCTTGGCATTTCTTTCTTCCTCCTTTTCGTCTCTATACCGTCTTAACTTTTTACCTCTCTATAAATCGATATGTGCAGACCTTGTTAGATGGTATTTACCACACATATCCTGGTTGGGTCGATTACACTCCATCAAGATGGTTGTACTTCCAAAATTGTTGTATCTGTTCAGATCTTTACCGGTTCCTGTCAGAACAGCTGACATGCGTCTACTACAGGCGGATGTTTTTAAGTTTTTATGGCAGGGTCGACATCCTCATATCCCCAGGTCTAGAATGTACTACCATAAGAGGCTTGGTGGACTCTCTGTCCCTAACTTTTTATTGTATTATAAGGCGGCAAGATTAGCTCAACTGCTTCTCTGCAATGACATCATTTCATCTCCCAGATGGGTGAGGCTAGAAAACGATTTGTTGTCACCGTATACTCTAAAGTCCCTAATGTGGCATTGTGGTCCGATCATGTAATATATCCCTCTGACTGCTTCTATTTCTATGTACTCCATATTATTATGGCGTGCAGTTAGATTCAAATTGAACCTACAATCCCCCAAGTCCCCTGTTACTCCGCTCTTCTTTAATCCTGCATTCCCACCTGGAATACGTAAACACGACTTCACTTGGTGGTCGGATAATAACCTTACCACCCTTCATTTTTTGGTGATGAGGAAATTGATAACCTATGACCTATTCATATCTCGCTATCATCCGCCACCATCTGAATTGTTTAGGGTGCAGCAAGTATTTTCCTTTTATTACGCTCCATCACTGACCACACTGGTCCATGATCCTACATTTTATGAATCCCTAGCCTTATACACACCTCTTAGACCAGGGTCCTTGTCATACATTTATGCATCCTTGAACCAACCTCCTAAAGACACCAAATTACCTTTTATGTTGCACTGGGAGGAGGACATCGGGGAATCACTATCCATGTCGGAGTGGCATTCCTGTTGTGAGACCCTTAGTAAGGGCAGCTGGCAAATTTCTCTGACGGAGACCGCTATTAAAATTCTGCATCGTACATACTATGTACCAACTACCCCTTATACACCCCTACCCCTTAATTCCCTGGTTGAACTTGATGGACATATGTCTTTTTTCGACCGTACTAACTATGTAACTATGTAACTAGACTCCATACTATTTACCCAGAAGTCTCTCCATTGTGTTTCCGGGGGTGTACTGATGCAGGAACGATGCTCCACACATGGTTGACATGCCCACTGATTTCCTCTTTTTGGCTATATGAAAAACTTAATGCTATAAGGGCGGACACAATGGATGCCTTCTCGAAGGTTTGGGACCCCTGGATCTCCTCCTCCTACGCCCTTGATATCTCGTACTACCTGACACTATAGAAACTATATACTGCATGGCTAAGGATTCACCCTGTCATGGTTCATGATTGACCTATGAGGAATGTTCTCTTTATTTGGCATGTGTGACTGGATGTCTTTTATTGTCCCTGCTTTTCTTCCCGTATGTATTTCTCTGCTTGTCCTTTGTGTTTGTTACCCTGATTGTATATTGCATTGATCTGAGACGATTGTATTTACTTTCTTTACGTGCAAAGTTTATTGTACAGTTGTACCTTATTCATTATTTCATTTATTCAATAAATTTCTCCAAGTGTTATAATGAAGAAAAAAAAAATTATCACCCAAACATTAAATACTTTATTCATAAAAGGGTTTAACTGTACAAAATGTTTTCCGGTTATAAACCAGGTTACTTTTACACAAAACACAATGGCAAACAATCCCTTGTTACAAATCACTCCATTTTTGGAATTTCACTCGGCCTCTTGGCTGTCGGTTATTGTGTGAGGCAAACTCACACTTTTTCTCGAGTGATTTTGGAAGTACTCCGAGTATTTTTTGTTTTTAGTCGGTAATTAGTCGCACAGGCGTTGCGACTAAAATTTAGGCGCAATAACCGAGAAAAATAGTTGGTTGGACTTTAGTATATGAGCTCCATTATGTTTATATTAATGTGGCCCACTAAACAGGAGTTTTGGAAGCTGTCCAGTTGCCGCATAAGCAATCTCTTATTTTAAATAATAGATACTTTATTTAAGTCTATTTCCTTCAGATTATCTAATGAATATTTTTAGCTGGCTCTTTACAAGAACTTACAGTAAACTCAGGCCATTGGTAGCAAAGATGGCACATTGAAAGGGCACCACAGACAGATCTCCATTGCTTCTGCAGAAAGGCAGCAAAATGCACTATTCTGAAGACTGACTAGTGGTGGTTGTGGTGGTTAAAGCTGTCTGCCGTACTTCCATACCTATGACAACGTTGTTCACCAACTTTTTAATAATAATGTGGTAACAGGGGGAAGGGGTGTTTGAGGGTTGTGGTTAGAAGAAGAAAAAAAAAACACTCTTACCCGGCGCTGGTTCTCCTTTGTTCCCTCGCAGCTTCTGTTCGCTGTTTATTTATTTAGTTAGTTCTTTTTTTTTTTTTTTTTTTAATGGCCGGATAACCCCTTTAATGATGCCATAGAAACAGCAAATGGCTTGCTGTCAGCCTTTGCTTTTTAATATGTAGAGGTGGATAGGTCCTGAGAACATGAAAGGATAATTGCAAAAGGTAAAAACTTGATACCAGAGCATACTTTCTCTATGTATTTTAATCTATTTATACATTTTAAATATTATTTAAACTTCTCTAAACTGCTCTACACACTGTTACATTTGTTCATCCCACCATGCATCACCTTACCAGTTCTAAACCAGAACACTCTTTTTAATATTAGTGTGATTTTTTTATGCATTATTATATTATACAGCTTAATAATTAAAGCATGTGGTGTAAGAACATTGCCATCAATTCATAGCAGACACAACACAGATGGCTGTCTGTATTTAGAAATCACAGACATGGAAAACCACAGTTTGTCCTCTGCAACTTTGTTGCACATTTACAATAATCGTTTTTGGCGTTTTTGCCAGGAAAATATTTAGCTTCTAAGGCTACATGGCTGAAGATAGCAACAGATCAGCCAGTCTGCAGTTGTCAGATCTGCTGGAAGATGGTGCTGGTGCATATAGAGAAGTTGCAAGAGGATCATGCTCTGCTTCAGTAGGTCACAGTACAAGTTTGCATTCATGATTCACTCAATGAACTGCTGCTCCCCAGTGGCCGCAGCATTCATGTAGGCCCAGACCATGACACTCCCACCACCATGCTTTAGACAAGACACTTTTGTCTTTGTAATCCTCACCAGGTTGCCGACACACGCACTTGACACCATTTGAACCAAATAAGTTTATCTTGGTCTCATCAGTCCACAGGACATGGTTCCAGTAATCCATGTCCTTAGTCTGCCTGTCTTCAGCAAATTGTTTGCAGGCTTTCTTGTGCTTGATCTTTAGAAGAGGGTTCCTTCTGGGATGACAGCCATGCAGACCAATTTGACCAGATAAACTGGTCATACACCTTCTCGGCACTCCAGAAGATGGGTTTTGATGAAGGGGCAATGAAAGCAAAAGGGGCTTTGTACTCTAATCCATCAGCCCAAGTATATACAAATGGAGCCACATCAGAAGATTTCACAATTTCCAATGGAACCCGACAGGGTTGTCCCCTTTCATTTTTATATTGTCAGTAGAACCCTTAGCCTAACTTATTAGAACCAACTCAGACATATTTGGTATTAAAATTGGAGCATCGGTGCACACTATTTCTTTATATGCAGACAACATTATTCTTACATTGTCAAATCCTGTTAAATCAATGGATACAGTTTTTAATTTACTATGATACTTTGGGTTAGTTTCATATTACTGACTAAATAAATCCAAATCACAAGCCCTCCCTATTAATCTCGCGAAAACAACTGAATAATTACTTAAGCTGACACATCAGTTAGATTGGCGGACAACTGAAATTAACTCCTTAACGACCACGGGCATAAATATATATCCTGGTGAGGCGGTACTTAGTGCACCAGGACGTACATTTACGTCCGGTGTATAACCGCGAGCATTGGAGCTGTGCTCGCTGTACTCGCGTCATAAATGTACGTCATGTGATGGGGTACTTAACGCACCATGACGTACATTTACGCGCCGCCATGATCGCGAGCACCGGAGCGGTGCTCGTGTCATGCGCGGCAGGTCCCGGCTGCTGTCAGCAGCCAGGGACCCGCCGGTAATGGCCGGCATCCGCGATCGCGCGGAGGTCCGTCATTAACCCCTCAGATGCCATGATCAATACAGATCACAGCATCTACGGCAATGTGCATGTTAAAATAGATAATCGGATCACCCGCAGCACTGGTGCGGGGATCCGATCATCTGTAATAGCGGCCAGAGGTCCCCTCACCTGCCTCTGGCCATCTTCCGGCATCATCTGCTCTGGTCTGAGATCGAGCAGACCAGAGCAGAAGATAGTCGATAATACTGATCAGTGCTATGCCCTGTCATAGCACTGAACAGTATTAGCAATCAACTGATTGCTATTGATAGTCCTCTATGGGGACATAAAAAGTGTAATAAAGAAAAGTGAAAAATCTCCTCCCCCAATAAAAACGAAAATTGTCCCTTTTTCCCATTTTACCCCCAAAAAGCGAAAAAAAAATTTAATAAACATATTTGGTATCGCTGCGTGCATTGATTTCTGAACTATTAAAATATATTGTTAATGATCCCGTACGGTGAACGGCGTAAACGTAAAAAATGAAAAAAGTCCAAAAATGCTGCTTTTTTGTCACATTGTATTCCCCAAAAAATCTATAAAAAGTGATCTAAAAGTTTTATATATGCAAATATGGTATCAATAAAAATTACAGATGATGGCGCAAAAAAGGATCCCTCATACCACCCCATATACGGAAAAATTAAAAAGTTATAGGTGGTCAAAATAGGGCGATTTTATATTAATGATTTCGTAAAGTTCAACATTTTTTTAAGCGGTACAAAAAAGAAAAGTATCTAGCTATGGGAATCATTTTAATCATTTTGACCTGCTGAATAAAGAACACATGTCATTTTTACCGTAAAGTGTACAGTGTAAAAACGAAACCCTCCAAAGTGTGGTTTTCAATTAAATTTCCTCAATAAATAAATAATAATTTGGGTTCGCCATAAATTTTTTGGGTAAAATAAGAGGTTTCATTACAAAGTACAATTGGTCACACAAAAAACAAGCCCTTATATGGGTCTGCAGAGGGAAATATAAAAGAGTTATGGATTTTAGAATGCGAGGAGGACAAAACAAAAACGCTAAAATAAAATTGGCTTGGTACATAAGGAGTTAACTATCTGGGAATTCGGATTACAGCAACTTTTAGTGTTCTATATGAAATTAATGATATACCATTTATTAAACAATTACAATCAGAGTTGGAACAATATAAGAAAGTAGAGGTGTCCTCGGTAGGGAGAATTGCGGCTTTTAAAATGATGCTGTTACCGAAACTTCTCTATTTATACCTAGGAAAGAGTCTCCTAGGACTGTATCCACCTTTTCCAGCCCACGGGAGCACCTGAAAGCTGAACTAATTTATGCAGGATAAGTCATCAACTGCCGAGCCGAGAAGTTCGTGACGAATCGAATCTCTAATCAGGTTCTCCCAATCGGGATTCCAATATCTTTTTTTTTTTAGGACGGTTAAAATAATGATATCCTAGTATATTTGGTAAAACTATAACCCCCAAAATAAAATACTCATTGACGACTAAAAACAGGGCAGCGGGTGGATTTGGTTTACCAGATGTCTTTCATTATTATATAGTTTCAGTTGTAGCCCAGATCAAGGCATGGTGGACACACTCATATGATTCATTGGGTACAGATTGAACAAACATATGTTAAGAACAACAAACACGCTGCTTATTTTTCTTCCCATTTTGGGAAAAAAGGGAAAATTATGGACATGACCCCATGGCTAATGGCATACGTGGTTGGTAGTTATGCCAAAACTAACTGGACACATCTCATTGGAATACAGGGAACATTCACCCTTGCAATTTCTCTCTTACAATATTGAAGATTTGGGCCTACGGGGTGGGTAAAGAGGGGCATAACACAAATTAAACAACTAAATAAAAAGGATACTATAACAGTAAATTTGGCTTGCTGCCACGGGAGATCTTTAGGTATCTTAGCCCCTTAAGGACCAAGCCCATTTTGGCCTTAAGGACCAGAGCGTTTTTTGCACATCTGACCACTGTCACTTTAAACATTAATAACTCTGGAATGCTTTTAGTTATCATTCTGATTCCGAGATTGTTTTTTTGTGACATATTCTACTTTAACATGGTGGTAAATTTGTGTGGTAACTTGCATCCTTTCCTTGTGAAAAATCCTAAAATTTGATGAAAAATTTGAATATTTTGCATTTTTCTAACTTTGAAGCTCTCTGCTTGTAAGGAAAATGTATATTACAAATAAAAAAAAATAATTCACATATACAATATGTCTACTTTATGTTTGCATCACAAAATTGATGAGTTTTTACTTTTGGAAGACACCAGAGGGCTTCAAAGTTCAGCAGCAATTTTCCAATTTTTCACAAAATTTTCAAACTCACTATTTTACATGGACCAGTTCAGGTTTGAAATGGATTTGAAGGGTCTTCATATTAGAAATACCCCACAAATGACCCCATTATAAAATTGCACCCCCCAAAGTATTCAAAATGACATTCAGTTAGCGTTTTAACCCTTTAGGTGTTTCACAGGAATAGAAGCAAAGTGAAGGAGAAAATTCACAATCTTCATTTTTTACATTCGCATGTTCTTGTAGACCCAATTTTTGAATTTTTACAAGGGGTAAAAGGAGAAAATTTATACTTATATTTGTAGCCCAATTTCTCTCGAGTAAGCAGCTACCTCATATGTCTATGTAAATTGTTCGGCGGGCGCAGTAGAGGGCTCAGAAGCGAAGGAGCGATGAGGGGATTTTGGGGGGCATGTTGCATTTAAGAAGCCCCTATGGTGCCAGAACAGCAAAAAACCCTCACATGGCATACCATTTTGGAAACAAGACCCCTTGAGGAACGTAACAAGGAATAAAGTGAGCCTTAATACCCCACAGGTGTTTCACGACTTTTGCATATGTAAAAAATGTAAAAAAAATTTCACTAAAATGTGTGTTTCCCCCCAAATTTCAAATTTTTCCAAGGGTTAATAGCAGGAAATACCCCCCAATATTTGTAACCCCTTCTCTTATGATTATGGAGGTATGGAGGTACAATGCTCAGAAGAGAAGGAGTCATATTTGGCTTTTTGAGAGCAAATTTTGCTCGGGGGGCATGTTGCATTTAGGAAGCCCCTAAGGTGCCAGAACAGCAAAAAAAAAACACATGGCATACCATTTTGGAAACTAGACCCCTTGATGAATGTAACAAGGGGTACAGTGAGCATTTGCCCCCCACTGGTGTCTGACAGATCTTTGGAACAGTGGGCTGTACAAGTTTTCATTTTCACGGACCACTGTTCCAAAGATCCGTCAGACACCTGTGGGGGGTAAATTCTCACTGCACCCCTCATTACATTCCATGAGGGGTGTAGTTTCCGAAATGGGGTCACATGTGGGGTTTTTGTTTTTTTTGCGTTTGTCAAAATTGCTGTAACAATCAGCCACCCCTGTGCAAATCACCTCAAATGTACATGGTGCACTCTCCCTTCTGGGCCTTGTTGGGCGCCCCCAGAGCACTTTGCGCCCACTTTCTCTGTAGTCGGGAGAAATTGCGTTACAAATTTTGGGGGGCTTTTTTCCCTTTTACCTCTTGTGAAAATATAAAGTATAGGGCAACATCATCATGTTAGTGTAAAAAATAAAAAAAAATGTACACTAACATTCTGGTGTAGACCCCAACATTTCCTTTTCATGAAGGGTTAAAAGGAGAAAAAGCCCCCCAAACCTTGTAACGCAATTTCTCCCGAGTACGGAGATACCCCATATGTGACCCTAAACTGTTGCCCTGAAATAAGACAGGGCTCCAAAGTGAGAGAGCGCCATGTGCATTTGAGGCCTAAATTAGGGATTTGCATAGGGGTGGACATAGGGGTATTCTACGCCAGTGATTCCCAAACAGGTTGCCTCCAGCTGTTGCAAAACTCCCAGCATGCGTGGACAGTCAATGGCTGTCCGGCAATACTGGGAGTTGCTGTTTTTCAACAGCTGGAGGCTCTGCTTTGGAAACAGTGATGTATCGGACATTCTTATTGGGGGAGGGGAGGGGGGCTGTGTAGGGGTATGTGTATATGTAGTGTTTTTAACTTTTTATTTTATTTTGTGGTAGTGTAGTGTAGTGTAGTGTTTTTAGGGTACAGTCACACGGGCGGGGGATTACAGCGAGTTTCCCAGCGCAAAATTTGCTGCATCTCAAACTTGCAGCGAGAAACCCACTGTAAAACCCTCGCCCATGTGAATATACCCTGTACATTCACAGGGGGGGTGCACCAGCTGTTGCAAAACCACAACTCCCAGCATGCATGGTCTGTTAGTGCATGCTGGGAGTTATAGTTTTGCAACAGCTGGAGGCACACAGGTTAGGAAACACTGAGTTAGAAACAGACAATGTTTCCCAACCAGTGTGTCTCCAGTTGTTGCAAAACTACAACTCCCAGCATGCCCAGACAGCTGAAGGGCATGCTGGGAGTTGTAGTTTGGCAACAGCTGGAAGAGCACAGATTGGAGACCATTATACAATGCTCTCCAAACTGGGGCCCTCCAGATGTTGCAAAACTACAACTCCCAGCATGCCCAGACAGCCAAAGGCTGTCTAGGCATGCTGGGAGTTGTAGTTTTCAGACTCCTAGAAGCAGCAGTGAAGATCTTCACTGCTGCCTCTGAGGATCATATACTTACCTGCCGGTCCCGTCGCTGCTCGTCCACGTGGCCGGTCCCGCGCTGCTCCTCGGTCCCGCCAGGTAAGGCCGCCGGTCCCGGCGTGTTCCCCTCCTATGCCACAGGTCCCCGCGAACCCCCACAGCCATCGTCCCCCATTCTGCCCGACTTCCAGGGGTGGGCAGTGCGGGGGATCTGAACTTTCACCCCAGGTCACTGTGATTGGTCCACAGGGACCAATCACAGTGATCGCTGACCAGGACCATCAATGGATGGTCCTGGGGGGTGAAGCAGAAGTTGTCCCCTGCTGTAAACAGCGGGACTTCTGCCAGTTAACCCGTGCGATGCTGCGCATCGCCGGGTTAACTGAATGTCATTTATAAACGTCGGGATGCGCGAACGCACTGCACAACCTGGCGTTTATATATGACATTCTGCGGTAAGGGGTTAGGTTCAGTTACTATTTAGAATCATGTAACCTTACCCCACATTATTGTTGTCCGACATAATTTTACATAAAAAGGATTACGGCAAATTTCTGGGGTAATGAATAATTGTTCAATGTTTCAACATATAGGACCGTACTTAACATGGGAAAGAGATCTCTCTCAAACATTTACGGATCAAAAGTGGATCTATGGGTTCAAATTGGCCCATTCCTCATTGTTAGCAGTATCACATAGAGAGGCTACTGCTAAAACCAGCTTGCGTTGGTATTATTCTCCGGATAGGCTTCACAGGATGTCCTCTGTAAATTCGGAAGAATGCTGGTGAAAATGTGGGAGGACAGGATCCCTCATACATATTTTGTGGCAACGCCTGAGGATACAAGAATATTGGCACAAATTGGATATACTATTAGTGAACATCACTCACATTCCAATTATTTTGGCACCACAAAAAGTGTTGTTACTATTACAATTCCAAACATGTCCAGTGAAGATGCGATTCTTCATTTGTAAGATCCTAGTGGTAGCAAAACTAGTTCTCTGCAGATACTGGAAGCAAGCGGTGGTTCCCGATATGGAGGAAATACTAAACACAGTACAACATTGTTATAAATTAGAAGAAATAATAGTTATAGGGAATAATGAAATTACATCTTTTTATCAAATGTAGGCACCATGGAGGGTATTTAAGGGAGAAATAGGGAGTTCCAATTAAAATTCTGGAATGTGTGGGACAAGAGAGTTAATAAATATATAAATTACAAAACACACCAAAAAGAAATAATAAAGGAGTACATGAAAGAAGGAGGCACCACTGAGTGGGAGTTGAATATGTAGAGTTGAATATATATGTAATGGCTGGAGGGTTGTTGTGTATAAATGTATTTAAAATATTTGAAGTATGTGATGATTAAATTGTATATGATGAAAATAATAATAAAAACGAATGAAAGAGACCAATTTGACGCAGTATGGCAATGCTGACAGCACTCATATGTCTATTTCCTACAGACAACCTCTGGATATGACACTGAACATGTGCACTTCATTTCTTTGGACTATGGCAAGGTCTGTTCTGAGTTGAACTTGCCCTGCCCAAACTCCTGTATGGTCTTGCCCACCGTACTGCAGCTCAATTTTCGGGTCTTGGCAATCTTCTTATCATTACTTTACATTGTAGCAGAGTGTAATTTCTTCAGTCTTGTCAGATGAAAAGTCATAATAAAATATTTAAAATATTTTCATTTGTCATAAAGGGTGGAGATTAGCTTCTATAATGTCTCTCATATAAAGCATATGCCCGTGTTTTTCTATAGCTTACCCTCAGAAGCAGCAGCATTGAGGACAGCTTAGAGCAGTACTGAGCAGTGTAAACTGTAAATCAAACACAAGATGGCATACAGGATTGCTATAATTGTAGTAGCCTCACATTTTTAAAATGACTGGGTGGTCAGGTTGCAGAAAAAAGTAATCTCTGACAGGGACGTCATCTACCTTGTGCCATTTATAACACAGCTGACATCTTATGTTGCATTTAGGCACCCTCAGGCACTGGGGGCAGTGTGTGACTGTTACTTTTTCACTTCCTGCTAAATGTTATGTATAGAGTCACATCAGCAATGTTAAATATTCTGTCTTCTTAACTGTTGTTAAAAGGTAGTGTACTGTATACAGTATATCCAAAACAAGACAATGTATTCAGATTGATGCTGCTTACTTACAAGGCTCCAGACTGGAATTGAAATGGTAAATCTTTTCCTGAGACTGACTCTATGTTCTGCACTGAAAGGGAACCAAGTTGTGGCTCAAAATATCTGCAGCAATAAAGCAGAAGTTATGAAGCATTACCAATGAGAGCTACGTGGGTTTTCTATTACTGTGAATTTTCCAAGGTACTTTGCTAGCATACATGTAAACCACAAAAAAGAATGAGACCAACCTGCACCTTCACCTGCACTTTCTGCTTAGCTGAAAACTGTAAACCGTATAAACATGTACCTGCCTACAACCTAAAACCGTATCGCAAAAACACTACAATTTGTATGTGACTTTTGCAATGCAGTTTCTGGTGGTTCGGTAGAAACAGCTACACATGAGTAACTTATAGGGGGCTTCACACACAGTATTTTGTTCCAGTTTTTCATGTAGATTTGTAAAGCTGCAGTGGCAGTTTTACAAAAAACTAAATGTGTGACACCAGCCTACAGAAGTGCTTTACACTAGGTGTCTGTCTGTTTTTAACACGTGAATGAATAAGGCCAAAAGGAAACCTTGTCCCATTACATAGCATGTTCAACACAGGTAAACCATAGGTGCTTCACCTGCACTTTCTGTCGAGTTTAAAACTGTAAACCATATTAAAATCCATAAAAATATATCTCAAACTATAGCAATGTGTGCTAAAACTACATAGCTTTAGCTACCAAATAAATAGTTTGTGTGTATGAGCACCCTTAAAGGGCAGAGTGCGGCAGACTCCCCATAGAGAGTGAATTAAGCACTAAATATGCACAGTGTCCTCCAGTGGGGGGGGGGGGGCAAATTTCTTTTATTCTCATGATCAGTGGGGGCCCCAGCAGTTGGACCCCTACTGATCAGCATGTTAGTTGATATGACTTGGAGCTGAGAATATCCTTTGAATGGGTTATTCAGCCCTATAGTACTCATGGTCTATCCTCAGAAGGCGGAGCCATCAAAAGGTCGGTAGCAAAGCCATCTGAAGGTTGGAAAGTGGGGCAACTATAACTTCTGAGGCTTGAGGCAGATAGGATGTATGATATACAGCTGAACTCAGCACTGTGTGTGTGTGATGCAGCTGATGCAGTGCCGCAGTGCCGCAGTTCCTTCCATAGTTCCTGGGCACTTCTTCCCAAAAATAATCAATGCATCACAAGAGATGAGTCTACTGCTATGGATCCTGCCCATCCACCAATGATTGATATGTATTTCCCTATGCACAGTCAGGAAGACAGCGAGGGCGGCATAACATACATGAAATGCTCTATTTATTGGTCTGTTAAAGGGGTATTCCAGGCAAAACCTTTTTTTTATATATATCAACTGGCTCCGGAAAGTTAAATAGATTTGTAAATGACTTCTATTAAAAAATCTTAATCCTTCCAATAGTTATTAGCTTCTGAAGTTTTCTGTCTAACTGCTCAATGATGATGTCACGTCCCGGGAGCTGTGCATGATGGGAAAATATCCCCATAGGAACTGCACAGCTCCCGGGACCTGAGTCATCAGAAAGCAGTTAGACAGAAAACAACTCAACTTCAGAAGCTAATAACTATTGGAAGGATTAAGATTTTTTAATAGAAGTAATTTACAAATCTGTTTAGCTTTCCGGAGCCAGTTGATATGTAAAAAAAAAGTTTTGGCCTTGAATACCCCTTTAAGTTACTTGACAAGGTTGAAAAAAAGACAAAAGTCCTTCAAGTCCAATCTAAAACCCTTATGTCCTGATGTAGAGGAAGCAAAAAAAAAATAATTATGAAGCAGATGCCAATTGCCCCATACTAGGTAAAAATTCCTTCTCAATTCCACATATGGATCAAAATAGATCCCTACATCAACATTCCACCTGTAGAAAGTTAGTAACCATATTTTGTAATGTTATTTTTTTCAAGACGGGCAACCACGCCTCTCAATGAATCACCATCACAACATAACGTGGCAGAGAGACCCATAGTCTTACTGATCTTACAGTAAAGAATTCCATTTGTGAGGATGCCCTCTTGTTATGGTTACAGACCTAGGTATATAAAAACTTCTAGAAATATCTCTGTCCTGTCCATTCATATTCCGATACAATAAGAGGATCGCTGGTCTCTTTAAAAAAAAGGAAATAGTGGCATCTATAGACAGGTGATGGGGGCAGATGGCATACTTGTTTGTAGTATTGCTTGTTAGCCCATCTGACGGACCAGCACAGGAATCTCGCACTGGCTGAAGCTGAATACATATCCTCGCCATTAAGTATGCATGCCCCCCCCCCCCCCCCCATCCGGGTACAGGGCACACATGTCACACACAGTACAATAACATCCTTGTCCATTTTTACACAGTAGCTAAACTGGGCTAACAAACCCTAAATCTCCAGAATGTGTGTGTGTGTGTGGGGGGGGGGGGGGCAATCACATAATATACCTGTGTAGAATTAGCCCCCCCCCCCCCCCCCTCACCTGTCTATAAATGTCATTATCTTGTTTTTAAGGAAAGGTCACAGGTCCTCTTTAACCCCTTAAGGATGCAGGGTTTTTCAATTTTTGCACTTTCGTTTTTTCCTCCTCACCTTTTAAAAATCATAACCATTTCAATTTTGCACCTAAATATCCATATTAAAAATATCCATTATTTTTTGCGCCACCAATTCTACTTTGCAGTGACATCAGTCATCTTACTCAAAAATCTACAGCGAAATGGAAAAAAATCACTGTGCGACAAAATTGAAGAAAAAACGCCATTTTGTAACTTTTGGGGGCTTGCGTTTCTATGCAGTACATTTTTCAGTAAAAATGATACCTGCTCTTTATTTTGTAGGTCCATACAATTAAAATGATACCCTACTTATATAGGTTTGATTTTGTCGTACTTCTGGAAAAAATCATAACTACATGCACGGAAATCTATATGTTTAAAATTGTCATCTTCTGACCCCTATACCTTTTTTATTTTTCTGCATATGGGGCGGTATGAGGGCTCATTTTTTGCGCCATGATTTGACATTTTTAGCGGTACCATTTTTTTATTGATCTGACTTTTTGATCGCTTTTTATAAATTTTTTCATGATATAAAAAGCGACCAAAAATACGTTATTTTGGACTTTGGAATTTTTTTGTGCTTACGCCATTGACCGTGCAGTTTAATTAATTATATATTTTTATAGTTCGGACATAGCTTTGCAGTGATCAGTGTTATCCACGGTCGATTGCTCAAGCCTGCATCTCAGGCTTGGAGCAATCAATCGCCGAAGGGACACGCCAGAGGAAGGTAAGAGGACCTCCGATCGTGTCCCAGCTGATCAGGACACTGCATTTTCACTGCGGTGGTCCTGATCAGCCCTACTGAGCAGCCGGGCAGCTTTCACTTTTGTTTTAGACGCGGCGTTCAACTTTGAATGCCGCGTCTAAAGGGTTAATAGCGCGCGGCCCTGCGATCGCTGCAGCGTGCTATTAGCCCCGGGTCCCGGCTTCGGATACATGCGTGACCCCGCGTTATATTGCGGGAGCCGGCCAAGGACGTAAATATACGTCCTTGGTCGTTAAGGGGTTAAAAGCAGCTGTAACACTCATGTTTCTGAAGACAGGAACCCCGGTGGATGTGGATCCGCTGGACCTGTGTGGCAGATGACTCGGACCGTACCAGGGAGCAGAGTCTAAGGTGCCGCTGGTTTTCACCAGAGCCCGGGCCGCACCCAGGTCCCTACCCCAGCACGGCTCGACCACACAGGCGGCTGAGGAGATGCGAGGCACAGGAGGGATAAGGCAGCTCGTAGTCTGGGTAGCAGAACGTCAGCGCAGGTGGCACAGTAGCGTAGTCAAAGCGAAGCAGGAGTTCAGTAGACAGGCGGCAGAGGAGCAAAGTCAAGTCACAAGAGCAGGAGATCTTATACACGGCAAGGCAATACAGAGGAACGCTTTCTCAAAGGCACAAGGCAACAAAGATCCGGCAGAGAACTGAGGAGGGTGGAGGAATTTATAAATGAGCCACAGGTGGATTACACTAATGAGCATACTGGCCCTTTAAATCTTAAACTTCGGCACGCGCGCACCCTAGGGGACAGTGACACGGGCGGAGCAGAGATGCAGAGGCAGGAGAACCACCCAGTGAATGACGGACTGGGGCTCGCATGCGGGCATGTCCCGCGATGCGAGTCCCAGCCCCGTCGGCAGCAGAAGGTAAGGGGACCATGCGCTCACGGCCAGTGTGTGTCGCCGGAGCGCATAATGTAACAGCAGCCATGTTTTTCTAATGCTGCACAAAACCTTTAATAAACATATTGCTGCTCTGTTTTGGCCCCTGATCCTTTAAAAACAGAAAATGTAGCCACACTTAAAAACAATTTACTATTATGATTGTAAGTCTATTTTATTAGAATTTATTTTGTGCAAAGTGAAGAAAATAGATTTCATGCTATGCAAGACAAATCCTACAAAATGTAACAATGTAGACAATCACAGCCTCTGTTCCCCCGGCATGTTAGACATTTTACCTTATATATGACTTATGTCACTGATGTATTCCATATTTTACTGTCATTAAAGACAATCAGTGAGTCAAGTATTTATTGTCAGTAATGGCAACAGCACTTTAAGTAGTAAATATGAATGATCTTTACAATAATGGTGTGGCTGTGAAACACAATACATCCTTTCAGCCAGCATATTTGCAACATGGTAATACCCATTGAAATGCGCTTTTTTATGCAAATAATAATGATACTGTCAGGCACAAGAGGGAGGCTTTCCATAAGCTAAGCCATTATAGGGCTTTTATGCAGGTGTGCTGGGGAAGTAAAGGCAATCAAGCATACTGTGTTAATTTACAAACATACAAAAATTGGCAAATCCACATGGAATACGTACAATAACTGTATATTTTGGACTTGTTTAGGCAGAGGCAGCTCTAGGCTTTGTGAGGCCTTAGGCAAAACTCAATCATGAGGCCCCCCCATCCATGGGCCTGTGAATTTATGAGAATGGCAGTGTATACAGTGTATTCATCACTGCTAACCAGTGGCGCACGCAGGATTTTCTCATGGGTTGGAGTTTGAAAACATAAGATAATACTTCCACAGATGACATATTACTACTGCAGTGACTAATACCATCATACTGTTATTAAATGAAACCCACTATACAGAGACCAATAGCACCACTATACAAGGGATAAATAATTGCACCACACCATGACCACTTACCACTGACATTACCACCATATAGTAATGGGATAATACTGCCATACTGATACTGAATAAAAACCACTATACACAGATCAGTATCACCAATAAAACCACTATACAAGGGACAAATAATTGCATTACACCAAGACTAACATTACCACCACATAGTGATGGGATAATACTACCATACTCAATTAAACCACTACCGTACTTATTGTATGCCCCAAAAATGAATCACTTTGTTTAATAGCATAATAGCATGATGTGTCTGCCATGTTGTATGTTCTAAATAGACCACAATGTATTCTAAAGTTCTTCTCTACAAGTGCCAGTCTGGGAGAAGAATACTTGTTGTCTCCTTAAATATGTATGACTGTTTAGATAAGACAGATGAGAGGGCTAGTTACAATCTCTAGATGACACTACTACAATTCACCCAAGGTAAAGACTGGAGAGAAGGGGGGTTGAGGAAAAAAACTGTGAAATAAATATGTCTTTATCCGAATGAACATTAGTTCTTTATATATATATATATATATATACATATGCACAACAATGGATCACCGCTCACCACACCCGCAACTGCTCCTTAGTCCGTGCTGCGGACACACCGGTACCGCCTCCGGCTCTCACAATTTGCAACAAAGAAGATAGTCCGGCACAGAACTGTTGTATGCAGTTAAGAACTCAGAACTTTATTTCAGCATAACGCAGTACACAGGATAACCTGACGCGTTTCGCACCGGAGTGCTTAGTCGTAGGTAACAGGTAACCACAATGAACGTCTTAAAATACACAAAATAGCGGTCACATGACCATACACATCATAGTAAAATCGTTCTAATACAAGACATGGTGCTGGAGTATCGGATTGGGAAACATGAATTTTTTAAGCCATGTTCACACCTGGGTACACCCAAAACGTTTGTTGTTATAATAGACTTTCTCTAAATACAGTGTAGACATTTATATCATAGGTTAATAACATATTTTGAGAATAGCCAGGTAGAGACACTCATCTGCAAGAACAGTAACCTGAATATTATATATTTTTTATTTTATTTATTTTTTTTATTATTAATTTGTATATGTACCATTCTCAGTTATGTTATTATTACATTTAAACAAGAAAAAAAATGAAATAATGATAGGATGTCACTAGGCTCGTATATTTTTATACGTGTATGGAACAATGTAGCATATCCGCGCATGGAGACACACACGCGCATGGCATACAGCTCCCAGCTACCTATTGGGGTCTAAGGGCAAGTGAGAGCTAGATCTAATCTTTTATTTAATCCGAGGGGATGCCTCGTACCAAGGAGGAATATCCAATATGCCTCCCTGTTGTAAAGCTTATTCCTAAGGTCTCCCCCCCCCCCCTCGGACCCAAAGTAACCCTTTCTACCCCAGATACCCGTAGACCCGTCACATCTCCTCCATGTGCCTCCCTAAAGTGACGGGATAACATCGACATACCTGTAACATTGCTTTTAGCATCTGAGACATGTTTTCTAAATCTCATTTTTAGAGAATTGCTAGAACAACCTACGTACTGTATCTTGCAGATGGTGCAGGTGGCTACATAAACAATAGACTTGGTGTTACAATTTGTGAAGTCCCGTAGTTTATAGAAATTACCTGTGGAGCAAGATGTCACCGTGTCTGTGTTTACCATGTGGTCACACGTGAAACATCTTGTATGTCCACATTTTCTATTTCCCACAGTTTTTAACCAATTATGTTTGCTACTAGACGATTTATTGCTCTGGAACAAGCTGGGCGATATTTTTGAGCCTATTGAGGGGCCCTTTTTAGATACTATTTCTATGCCCTCCGACACTATTTCTTTTAGTATCGGATCAGATTCCAATACTGGTATGTATTTTTTGATGATACCCTTAATTTGTCCAAAATTTACACTGTATGGCGTTACGAAATATGGTTTGGTGACACTTTTATTTTTGTTTTTACCTACCATCCCCTCCGTATTGTATCCTCCTCTCCTTGGTTGCTTTCTCCTAGAGTAGGTGACTAACTCCTTTCTGGTGATACCACTGACTTTTTCATGAGCTAAGTCAATGGTATGCTCGCTGTACCCTCTATTTTTAAACCTAATGTGTAGTTCTGATGCTGCCACCCTAAATTTGCTGTCACTAGAACAATTCCGTTTCACTCTACACAATTCCCCAAAGGGAATGTTATCCAGGACATGTTTAGGGTGGCAGGATGAGGCCAGCAGTATCGAGTTGGTAGCTGTCTCCTTTCTGTACGGGAGTATTTCTATGTGGTCTCCTTCACCCACCACTGTGATGTCCAGGAAATTAATCTCCTTTTTGTCAAAATGGTAGGTGAATCTAAGTTTAAGTTCATTTCTACCTACATATTGTACAAATTGTTTGAACTGTTCCTCTGACCCTCCCCAAATTATAAGGAGATCGTCTATGAATCGTCCGTTCCAATGTATGTGGCTACTGAAAGGGTTGTCATTATTGAAAACGAACATCTGTTCCCACTGGAACATAAAAATGTTCGCGAAGGAGGGGGAGTATTTCGCCCCCATTGAAGCTCCCCTGGTCTGAAGGTAGAAATCACCATCAAACACGAAATAATTATGCCTAAGCAAAAATTCCGTGGCGATGGTGATAAATTCCCTCAGACCAGGGGAGTATGTACTAAACCTTTCCATATGTACAGATAACGCCTCCAATCCCTTATTCCAAGGGATGGATGGATACAAACCAATAACGTCGCACGTTGCCCATGACAACCCCTGGTTCCATTGTACTCTATCCAAGATATTGATGACATGCTTCGTATCCTGGATAAAGGTGGGGGTCATTTTTGTTAGAGGTTGGAGATAGTGGTCCACCCACTCCCCAAGGCGCTCCACGAGGGACCCAATGCCGGCGACAATGGGTCTCAGGGGAGGTGGAAAAACCCCTTTGTGCACCTTGGGGAGTGAGTGAAACACCGGTGTAATGGGATTTGCTACAAAGAGGTATTCTTCCAATTTTTCATCTATAGCCCCCAAAGCTACACCCTCCTTTAGCGTTCTTTTAAGTTCTGTTTGAAAAGATTTAGTGGGGTCACCTCTAAGTTTCAGGTAAGTGTCTGTATCGGATAGGACTTCTGTATTAGGTTTTTTATAAAGACCTGCGCCCAAAACAATGACGTTTCCGCCTTTATCGGCATTGCGTATAACAATGGACGTGTTATCCATAATATCTTTCAATGCTTTACGTTCACATTTATTAAGGTTATCATAAGTTTTAACAGAAGAAGTCCTATCTCTTATTTTCACTAAATCCCGCTCCACCAACTCTTGAAATCTATCCAGAGCCTCCACACGGGAGGCCACAGGATAGAAACCAGGGTTGGCAGAGCAGTAAGATTTTTCAAGAGTATCATCATCAATCCCACTTTCCAGACACATGCTAGATAAATGCAATAAAAGGTTCTGATCTTGAAAACTACTACATACCGTATTCGCTCTGTAGTCTGAGCTGTCTGCTATTGCATGTAAATCCTCACTAATATTCCCAGACGTCCCCTCCCCCACATCAAGATCACAGTCCATGTTGAAGAAATGTCTCTTTAAAGTAAGTCCCCGAGCAAGCTTATTGACATCTAATATTGTATCAAAGAGGTTGAACTTACAAGTGGGTACGAAATTCAAACCTTTGCTTAGGAGGTCTATCTGGGCAGAGGATAGAATGCATGCAGACAAGTTCATGACAGGGCTCAGCGAGGCGTCAGGAGCGAACGCAATGGATATCTTCTTGCGTCCATGTCTCCGGCCGCTTCTCCTGGTTTTTTTGTTGTTATTTCTGCTATGATTTTCTTCTCCTTCCCTCCAGTGCGTTTTTTTGGTACCGCTCCCTGGTCCTTTTTTGGGACATTTGTAGTAGCTGCCTTCTTTTGGTGAACTGGAACTAGCTCCTTCTTCCTGAGAGCTTTCCGGATCAGAGAAGCTCACTTTTCTTGCACGTCTGGATCTGGAGTAATTACTGTGTTTGGACCTGGAGCGTGGATTTTGCAGGATAGAACGGGGTGTACTTGGATCTTCCTCTTTGTTGAGGTGCCATGTAAATACCTGATCCTTGTTGTAATCTATCACATCCCTCTGGAACTTGCCTTTTTTCATATCCATAATGCCACTCTCCGTATTGTCAAGTTTTTCTAAGATCATTTGCTCCATTGCGGCAAAGTCTTTATGATCTTTAAACTTGGCTAGTTGGTCCCTGAGACTCTCCAGTTCTTTTTGCATATTGTTGAGCTCTATTGATTCTTCCTCGGCTATATATGACATGAGTTTGGCCGAGCATTCCAATAAGGCAGAATCCCACTTGGTGATAAACTGTTGAGAATATGTCTTTATAGGTCTTTTCTTAAGTCTTAGACCTCTCGGGACAATGTCTTTCTCAAGATAGGTAGTAAGCGTCTTGTAGTTCCACCATGTTTTGGTTTCCCGGATCATCAGGTTCTCCAGCTGTCTCATAGTGGATAGCATATCCGGAGGAGCTACATTTACCAAGGGAATTGTAAATTCTTTGAACACTGCTTGTGCCTTGGTGTCTCGGCTGGGTCCATATAGGTTCATATTTCTTTCACCAGTCGGTGTAGGCTCCCCGGTCTGTGTAGGTTGCGTTTCTTGATTGCTTTCAGCCATATCAGGTAGCAGGGTGGGAGCAGTATTCTGCGGGAAACTCAAATGCACAACAATGGATCACCGCTCACCACACCCGCAATTGCTCCTTAGTCTGTGCTGCGGACTCACCGGTACCGCCTCCGGCTCTCACAATTTGCAACAAAGAAGATAGTCTGGCACAGAACTGTTGTATGCAGTTAAGAACTCAGAACTTTATTTCAGCATAACGCAGTACACAGGATAACCTGACGCGTTTTGCACCGGAGTGCTTAGTCGTAGGTAACAGGTAACCACAATGAACGTCTTAAAATACACAAAATAGCGGTCACATGACCACACACATCATAGTAAAATCGTTCTATTACAAGACATGGTGCTGGAGTATCGGATTGGGAAACAATTGCACCATCTGCAAGATACAGTACGTAGGTTGTTCTAGCAATTCTCTAAAAATGAGATTTAGAAAACATGTCTCAGATGCTAAAAGCAATGTTACAGGTATGTCGATGTTATCCCGTCACTTTAGGGAGGCACATGGAGGAGATGTGACGGGTCTACGGGTATATGGGGTAGAAAGGGTTACTTTGGGTCCGAGGGGGGGAGACCTTAGGAATAAGCTTTACAACAGGGAGGCATATTGGATATTCCTCCTTGGTACGAGGCATCCCCTCGGATTAAATAAAAGATTAGATCTAGCTCTCACTTGCCCTTAGACCCCAATAGGTAGCTGGGAGCTGTATGCCATGCGCGTGTGTGTCTCCATGCGCGGATATGGTACATTGTTCCATACACGTATAAAAATATACGAGCCTAGTGACATCCTATCATTATTTCATTTTTTTTCTTGTTTAAATGTAATAATAACATAACTGAGAATGGTACATATACAAATTAATAATAAAAAAATAATAATAATTAAAAAAAATATATAATATTCAGGTTACTGTTCTTGCAGATGAGTGTCTCTACCTGGCTATTCTCAAAATATGTTATTAACCTATGATATAAATGTCTACACTGTATTTAGAGAAAGTCTATTATAACAACAAACGTTTTGGGTGTACCCAGGTGTGAACATGGCTTAAAAAATTCATGTTTCCCAATCCGATACTCCAGCACCATGTCTTGTATTAGAACGATTTTACTATGATGTGTGTAGTCATGTGACCGCTATTTTGTGTATTTTAAGACGTTCATTGTGGTTACCTGTTACCTACGACTAAGCACTCCGGTGCGAAACGCGTCAGGTTATCCTGTGTACTGCGTTATGCTGAAATAAAGTTCTGAGTTCTTAACTGCATACAACAGTTCTGTGCCGGACTATCTTCTTTGTTGCATATATATATATATATATATATATATATATATATATATATATAGATAGATAGATAGTAATCAGTTGGACATATGATATTGTCATACACTGTTAGTAAAGCTATAAAAGAATGGGGGGCTCACCACAAGTCAAATACACGGTGGGTGTACTGCTCAGTATAATGAAGACCTACATAACACCAGAGCAAAAGAAATAC
Source organism: Hyla sarda (assembly GCF_029499605.1). Taxonomy (NCBI): domain Eukaryota; kingdom Metazoa; phylum Chordata; class Amphibia; order Anura; family Hylidae; genus Hyla; species Hyla sarda. The sequence continues at coordinate 230,547,302 of NC_079192.1, forward strand.
TGTATAAAGTGCACACCACATAAATATAATGTAATCAATAATCTTTATTACTTACCAAATGCTTTTTTAAGCTTTTTAATTGGTTTTAGCCCTTTATGTGTATTTGTACTGCATTTGGTAAGTAATAAAGATTATTGATTACATTATATTTATGTGGTGTGCACTTTATACAGTATTTCTTTTGCTCTGGTGTTACACTGTTAGTAAAGGACATCAGTATATCTATTATCTTATATATGATTCTTACTAGGAGTATTGCATTCCTAAGACATGGTGGGAAGGTGATAGTGTCTCAATTGTAGACTTTGATAATGAGATCTTGTCCTAAGCTACGCTAGTCTTGTGAATGTTATTCTGACTAACAATTAATTACCCATTTGACTCGACAGATAAACATTCACACATCTGTGTTAGAGACATCAATTGTAGTCTTGATCTATATCTCTTTCCAATATATTTATAGCTGGGAATATACTCGTCTAGGCCCCAAGATGTCTGGAGATCCACCATAGTTGATTACAGAAGTCTCAGAAGTAATCCCCATACTTCTAATTTAGGGTTCCATATGTCAAGTGTGGAATGTAGGTTTAAAATCACAGTGGTGAACTCAGCTCTACACAGACTCTACAGACCAGATAAGTTATTACATACAGTTACAAGTGATGTTTTCTCTGATTGGAGTCATTCACTTTTCTTTTCTTCTCCATCCGGCAAAGACTGTCATAATGATTTCTTCCAACCACAACTCATCTCCACAGAATCTGCCAGACAAACATTTTAGGCTCCGCACTTTTCCAGCACCTATAGTGCTCCATACAGTAATAAAAATCCCTACATAGTAGAGTGGGTAGATAATTGGGTTGGGGAAAGAGTAGGTAGGTTCCTCCATTAGGTAGTTAGGAACCTGTCTACCTACTGGAGTTAGGTGCCACCTGTAGGTAGGCCCCCTGTAGGCAGTAGCAGCCCCCTCTAAATAGGGCTTTCTCCCAGTAGGTAGGCCCCCTAGTAGGAAGTAATCCCCTTTTTATGATTGCAGTCCCCTTTAGGTACTAGTAGCAAAAGCAGCCCCTTTAGTTAGTAGTAGTAGCCCCCTTTATGTAATAGGAGCAGCCCCCATAAGCCAGTAGTAGTAGCAGTCGCCTTTAGGCAGAAGTAGCAGCGGCCCCCTTTAGACAGAAGCAGTCCCCTTTTGGGTAATAAAAGTAGCATTAGCCCCCTTTAGGTAGTAAAAGTAACAACAGCTGCCCACTTTAGGCAATGAAAGTAGCAGTAGCAGCCCCCTTTAGGTAGTAAAAGTAGCAGCAGCAGTAGCCCCCTTTAGGTAGTAAATGTAGCAGCAGTGGTCCCCTCTAAGTAGTAAAAGTAGCAGCAGTGGCCCCTTTTCAGTAGTAAAAGTAGCAGCAGTAACCCCCTTTAGGTAGTAAAAGTAGCAGCAGTTACCCCATTTAGGTAGTAAAAGTAACAGCCCCTTTAGGTGGTATTAGAATGGCAAATCCCTTTTGACAATAGCAAAAAAAAAATTAAGATACTCACCAAGTCACCCAGCTACCTTATTCCGCAGTATAACCTCTTCTGTCTTTTCCTCTGGTCTGTGCTCCGGTGCATGGTGATGTCACTCATGCGCCAGAGTGCAGAAGAAGGATGCTGTGCCTCTTGTGGTTGCCTACATAATGTAAGCAGCCACAAGAGTGATTGACATAGCGAGGAGCCAGTGGCTCTTCGCTCTATCAAAGCAGCCAAGCACTGCATTTAATTATAGGTGTGTCTGTAAGACGCTCCTATAATTATAAAACAAAAATAGAGAAACAGAAAAACAGCCGCACATCTAAATTTAGTTTTTTGATCTACTTGCTTCTCAGCATAAATTCAAAACCTAACAGGTTGTTAGTATACATTTAGATCAAAAAGTACAAGCCTACTCATCACGTCAAGGCCACCTATTTAGAGTGGGTCCCTAACCGAACACTGGCGTAGTTACCGCAACACCATGCCCACAAGGTGAATGACCCAGTGGCAAGGCAGCCCCACTGCTGCCCGACCACTGCTGCAGCCCTGACAAAGGGCTGGGAGAATGCTAGGAGGAATCCCATATGCAGTCTCCTGCTAATTAAAAATACCTGGGCTGAATGGGTGGAGCGGAGTGCTGGCTATGAAAGATATCTATAGCTCCTATAGTTAAATGTGTCCATACCGGCAGCTCTACAGAGTTGCGATGCATACATACATTGTACGCATTGCCACTCTTTCAGGGGGGTGAGTTAGGTGGCTGTGAGGCCCCCTTGAGTGTGAGGCCTTAAGCAGCAGCCAAACTCGCCTAATGGGAGAGCTACCTCTGTGTTTAGGTGTAGAAATATGTGCACATGTATCTTTTTAGTAGCGTTTAGCTTGGTACAAAATGCAGCAGCTAAACAAATGTCTTTTATGAAGCAGATTTTGTGAAGAAATTTGATCAAAAAGGACCTGTCATGTCCCCAAAAAGGATGAACTGGCATCCTACCTATATTCTTCCATGCCCCTTGATTGCAGAACATTTTTATGTGCTGCCGTCCTGACAATTTTGCCCTTTTTGTCTGTGCAGCTAACATACAAATTAAAGGGGTACTCCGTTGAAAAACTTTTTTTTTTTTTTTTTTAATCAACTGGTGCTAGAAAATTAAACAGATTTGTAAATTACTTCTATTAAAAAATCTTAATCCTGTACTTTTTAGCTGCTGAATACTACAGTGGAAATTCTTTTCCGTTTGAAACACAGAGCTGTCTGCTGACATCATGGGCACAGTGCTCTCTGCTGACATCTCTGTCCATTTTAGGAACTGTCCAGAGTAAAAGGAAATCCCCATAGCAAACATGTGCTGTTCTGGACAGTTCCTAAAATGGACAGATATGTCAGCAGAGAGCACTGTGCTCATGATGTCAGCAGACAGCTCTGTGTTTCAAAAAGAAAATAATTTCTGGTGTAGTATTCAGCAGCTAATAAGTACAGGAAGGATTAAGATGTTTTTAATAGAAGTAATTTACAAATCTGTTTAACTTTCTGGCAGCAGTTGATAAAAAAAAAAAAACTTTTTTCACCGGAGTACCCCTTTAATTAATACATTGACAACTGGGCAGTCTCCAACAGCTTGAGCAAACCCTCTGTTTTGAGTGATGGTGCCACTTTGACACTATTGGCATGATTGACCAGTGAGAGAGCTGCTTTGCTTGACATTGGAGACTACCCAGTTGTCCGATTATTCATGTACCCATGAATAGATCTGATTATGAAGGAAAAGAGGCACTTAACACTTTCATGACACAGACAATTTTCACCTTTGTGTTTTTGTTTTTCTTCCGTGCATTGCAAAATCCATTACTCTTTTAATTTCCCATCTACAGAGCCTTATGAGGGCTTGTTTTATGTGGGACCAATTGTACTTTTATAATGTCATCACTCGTTTTACCACAAAATCTACAGCAAAACAAAAAAAAACACAGAAAAAAACACTTGTGGGTTAAAATTGAAAGAAAACTTTTGGGGAGGGTAAGAATTAGTAGGTTAAAATAATTACAATGCCCAAATGATATAGGTTTTGTTTAATTGTATTACTAATTTTTTACTATTACTATTTTTTTAAGAAACTGAGTATGTATAAAATTGCCTTATAACTTTTTTTATTTTCTCACATAGGAAGTGACCAAAAATCTGCAATTCTGGCATTTGTTTTTTTTTTCTTTTTTTACATTTTCAATGTTCCAAAGAAGGCAATACCAAATATGTTTATTTGTATATTTTATTTAGTTCACGTTTTTACTTAAAAAATGGGAAAAGGAGGGGGGATTTGAACTTTTATATTGGAAGTGTTTACTTTTTTTTTAAGTTTTAAAATCATTTTATTCAAGTCCATATAGGGGACTATTAGGCTGGGTTCACATATAGCAGGAGTCCACTATAGTTTCTCTCCAGCGTTCACAATTACCCAGCATTTAAATGTTGCCGCCGGAGTTGGACATGCCTAAGAGCATCGGACAGCGGAATGCAGCTTGTCATCAGTCATGGCATCAGTTGCGTTGAGATCTAGGCTGAGTTTACCTATGTCGGATGCCGGACATCCATATGTGAACCCAGCCTTACAAGCAATCTTTCACTAAGGGACAACTACATTTGCACTTTTAAATGCTGTGATCAGCATTAATTGTCATTTAAAGGGTTCATGGTGGACATCAGTGTGATTGCTGATATCCATCGCTAGCAGTAGGTTCCAGCTACTGATAGGAGCCTATTGGCCTACTCACAGGCAGAAGTGTTGCAATTATGTCCCTGTAGCGTTAGCATGTGATGCTGCTGTACCGGATCACTGGTCTTGCGTGCAAGTGAACACGGAGTTGACTTATTGGTTGAAGTCTCATGTACCAAGGCAATTGTCACAGCACTTCAGGCATGGGAAGACAAACTCAGGGGTGAATACAGGTTTTTTTTTTTTTTTTTGTTTTTTGCACTTCATCCCCTGCCTATAAAAATAGCGAAAAACTTCTTTATTTGATTATAATGCAGAGATGTGCATGCATTTTGTCCATCTTGCATTAGAAAAATCTATAAAGAATATTTTTTATCAGAACAGAATTGTCACTTCTTTCATTATCTGTACGATGACGCTTAGTTTTGATGTCTGATTACATAAATAAATCACAACAATAATATAAAAGCCTAAATGTATGAAATTGTTTTCTTCTTAATATTGTACATGATACAAGAAAATCAGTTTGAACACTGACATAACAAGAAAAACAATTATGTAAATTATAGATAGATAATACTTTTTATTAATACTGAGCCAATTATGTACAGTATAAGGACTAGGGTTTAAAAAACAAGTCATGTACGTCAGAAAACAGCTGGAGGCATGCTGCTCATTTACATATTATTGAAAACATATGAAATGAGGTATGTCATTTACAAGTGAAATCATCACACATATACACATTGTCACATAAATAACAGAATCTTTGTCTCTACCGTATGTGTATTAACATACTCATGGGATATGTATGTTCCCTTTGTCAGGGTTTTTTATTCTTTTACTACCGATGCCTCAACAGGTGGAACATGTGATGCCTGGTACTCACTATTGGATGACATCCATGTTAAAAAGTGTCTCTCTATGTTATAAGAGAGTAACACTCAAGGAGACCTGGCATTGCTACCACAGTGGTAACACAGGCCTGGGTCTTGTAGGTGTCAAACAGATAACACAGGGTTGAGATGAGGTAAAAAAAAAAAGGAACTGTACATTACTGGACCATAGGAATTGTTGATCTTCAGCAGCAGGTGAGACACAATCTTGGTGTGAAGTTCTAACTTATTAACTGGAGGTGCCCACAAAGCCATGTGTACTTTCTGAGTTTCCAGTGGACCCACTGTCGCACTCTGTCTTTACTTATTCTAGCTCACTGCACACTCAGGTGTTTACTACTCCCTTCTTCTATACTGGCACCAGACCACCACATATGGTCAATTCTCGAAGTCTAGACCTCCAGCTACAGTGCACCTATTCTGCTACAATTGTTAGGGAGACTTGCACCGATTGAGTTACGGAAGTAGCACAGTTCATGGTTTTCCTCTGTTTACACAACTTCAATGAACGTTTATGGGAGATATATAAACAACGTAAGATGGTAATTTTGGCTACACAACCACTTCTAGTGGCCACAACCAAAACAGAGGGGGTCCTTCATCTTCAAGAGAGGTACTGGTCCCTTTATGGTATATCCTGTGAATATTCCATAAATATGCCAGATGAGTAAACCCCTTGAATAAAAGACACATAGTTACATTCAAATTACATGCACACCCTGACATATACTGACCCTTGGGACATTTCTTCTTCCTGTGGGACAGCTAGGCTACAGTTTGTGGTAAATATGATGGAATTACCACACAAGCTTTTTTTTTTTTTTTTTTACATTGTAGCAAATCACAGATATGATACAGGGTATAAACCTTTGAAAATAGTTTACTTAGACATGTGACTTAAATAATATATTCATGTTCTCATTGCAACATTTGTGTTTCTGGACTGATGCTGCAACTATTTACGTTGTAAAATAAGTATTTCAGCAGTAGTGTTTGATGAATAATTCATAGCACCATTTGTTACACTCTACATTATTCCTTCAACTGTATTGGTTTTATATTTGTATATGTAGATATATTTATTTTTCCATTTATGGATCGATCAGCTGATTCATCCAATGCACAGTGACCAGCAATTTGCCATAGTTCCTTATGTAAGTGGTTTAGACTACTAGGCAAAGTATATATGTATAGACGTAGCCACAAACATCTTAAATGGCCTTTTGCTACACCTTTTACTTAGCATGGTTGAGTCTTCTGAATGGTGCAAAGCTATTTCTCATTCTCTCCATTTCAAGGGGCAGGACCAAAGCTGGACTTTTTGCCATGAGTAAACACACATGGGTTTTCCTTTCCTTTACATCTCTGGCCACAGCACAGCACATACTTCTTTCTGCTATACCATTGACACAGTGCAGGTAAAAGTGTATTGAACATGCTGACACTGTGCTGGGGGATAATTCACATTACACTACTATAGATGACATGTGGAAAGTGTTAGTGTAAGCAATAAATTCCTACTGCTGATAATACGCCTACAGACTGAAGAGAAGTGGGGAGATTACACTGCATCAATATGAACATACAGCAGTTGGTACATTGGTATTTGCACAGGTGACCACTGCTTTCAGCCCTATTGATGGTCAGGCAGTCTAGCTTAGATTGCAGGTACACAGTCCAGGCTTTCTCAGACTCTCTGTCTCTCTCTTTTCTGCAGAGAACACATGGTAAACCACACACCCACTTTCCATAATTTGTCCTGATCCATCTGTTACTAGAGACAGATTTTCCCTCACAACAGCAGTGGACAGCAGATTGCAGAGAAGTTAGACATCTAGTGGCCAGGACTTTAGGACAGTTTTCTTGGGCGAGAAGTCATTTTTAGGTGTAACTATGTGGAAAATAGCAAAAAGCCGATGAAGAAACTTTTCAATCATTACTATTACTATAACTAGTGTGCATAAAACAATTCTATCAAAATGGTGTATTTCTTGTCATGAAGACAATATCAAACATTGTAAATAGTGATAACAATAATAGCAATAAAACAATAGTTATCATTGATGATAGTGAAAGGCCTTTGATATGAATAGTAGTTAATAGAAACATAGTAAAGCAAGGTCAGTGGAAACTTTCTTACATATTATGTTTTCAAGGTCTTGGTGATTATGATTGAATAGAAATAGAACATTACAGATGTGACTCCAAAGCAGTCATATAGTTTTCTGACATCATCTGCTTCTACTTGATATTGCTTAATTATTTATTCAAGCACCCCTGATGTTTTGCCAGCTGCTGGAATGGCATTGATAGTTTTGATTTGTTGTTTTAGTTCTTTGTTAGTATTCATAAGTACTATTATCTTGCCGCTGAGTATTTCATGTCATACTGTTGCTTGAACTACCTTGAACTTATGGTGCTTAGACTGAAGGCATTGTTTTCTCTTGTAATCACTTGCATGATGTTGTATTTTGTACTGAATCTGTTGTCTGGCTTCCATCCATATAAAGCATGTTTTATGAATGTAAACCTCACTTCAACCAGCAGGTTTCTACAGCGATGATCATTTCAAGGTGGTACAGTCAAGGTGGAACATCTTACGGTTAAAGGCTAAAATAGTGCTAAAAGTGTTAAAAGTCTCCATATTTACTGATCTAACTAAAAAATGTACAAGTCATTTTGTTCCTAATTGGAGCAATTTTAGTACTATTTAGGTAATTATCAGCATAATGTAAATGACGTCAGTTAATGGCATATCTAATGGTAGTCATTTTGTCCTGCTGGGTTTGTGAAAAGCATCAATTTACAATGTCTTTGTACACAGAGATCACCATTCACCAATCTTATGTATCATAGATCAGTATTTATAGATGACTGCACATAATGCAAAACCCCCACATTGACTTAAATTACCGTACAGTGTCAAAAACCTATTCATTCATTAGCTACTACTTTACTTGAAGCTTTTATGGGCCATGCCCTATTTGTTCTCTCTTATACTATCACTTTGTATACAGTGTTTTGTTCTATTAATAAGGAAATATATTTGGAAAAATATTTATGAAGACTGTCACAGACAATTTTAATTGGTGTCGATAAACAGTCCATGACATAATAATGACACAAGTCCATGTTTCTATAAAGCATCTGTCACCCTTTTTTGCATGTCTGATCATTTTTTATTGCACTATGTGTAAAAACTTTCAAAAAGGGCACCTTTCACTTCTATAACAAGAAATGATATGTCAACCTACGCCTGGCCAACCCAGTCATGCATTGTAGACACAACTTTTATTTTTTTTAAACTTCAGTGCAATGTTTCGCATATAATCAAGAATGTGTAAACAGGCAGAGCATTCCCCAAAATCTTGAGCAATACTTCCCAAAACCTGTTTTTATTGTAAAATTGTAACTGTTATCAGTAAAATATATTGTGTAATAAACACAACTCAATTCATCACTGTTTAGGCATTTCACAATAGGTGCCCTCGTTTGCAAGCCAGAATAACAAACCGCTATGAAACATGAATGACCATGTATTACTGCATTTCCTTTGAAATAGGCAAAGGCGGCTCTACCATCGGGCGAGTTAAGTGGCCGCCTAAGGCCTCGTGGTTGCCTAACTCTAGCCCCTAAGAAGGTAGTGTACAATGTACGCATCACCACTCATTATTCTGCAGGAACGGGGAATAGGAATCCCTGCTCCCGTACTTTACCAGAGCTCTGCAGTGCTTACAGTACAAGTGACTGGGCCTCTGTCTATACCTCTGGTGCAGCGCAGGGCTTCTGAGGCAGGCTGCACATGATCACATGATGTCATTGCATGCAGCCTGCATTAGAAGTCCTGTGCAGCACTCCGCACCACAGGGACAGACACAGGCCCAGGTGCGTCAGCTCCGGATCTCACACTGAGCACTGCTGCACCAGACAAAGAAAAGTGTGAGCCTTGAACACAGAGCCAGGGGACTATTATTGGAAGCAGGAGGGATAGGAGACAGCACTAACAGTGGGGCATTAAGAAGGGGAAGCAGGAGACAGGAGAGCATATTAAAGTGAGCAGGGTTACTAAGGGAAAGGGGTGGGGGATATGAGGGGTCTGTTAAGGGACAGAGGAGGACATTTATTTAAGGGGGAGCTAGAGGAAAAAATGGCTCTATATAAGGGTGCACAGGAGGAAATGGGGGTATTGAAGAGGGGAAATATGAAGAAGATGGGTCTTTTATGGGGAACAGGAGGAGTGGAGGGGGAGGGCTTTTATAAGGGAAAAAAGAAGGTAAGGAGAGTGTGTATAAGGAGGGGGCAGAAGGGAGGAGCATATTTATGATGGGGCAAAGGAGAGTCTATGTGGGGTGCTGGGAGGGCATCTATTAGAGGAGGATCAGGAGGAGACATCCATACAGAGGGAAGGACAGGGAGTCTCTGGTAGATGGGTGACCAGATATTTATAGGGCTCACAGGTAAAGAGCTGCAGGACAGGGGAAGGTTCTTCAGGGCAATGTCAGGGAGGACAAACAGGGCAGCAGAGCCTTAGAGCCCCGTCTGTCACTATGAGGTCTCTTTTGTTCCTGTTTCTGCTGCACCTCACAGCACCCCGCAGGCTAGACACCCAGTGGTGAGTACTTTTGTTACACTTTCTGGCACCAGGGTGACATCTTGGTGACATTTTGTCATCAGTATAGAAAATTTATATATATATATTTTATTAATTCTGGGATTTTGCTGCATTTTATTTGCAAGTGCAAAAGTCTACTAAAAAGTTTTCCATTGGGTGCAAAAATGGGGTTAAACATAACGCAAAACTGTAAATCTGGAGGTGCTAGTGACCCGCTCTGCGACTTTACACTAGTGATACCTGTATCCAGAAAGCTGTCAATATTGCGTGAATACTTTGCCTTGCCCTGGGTGCTGCCAACCCACACTACGTTACGGCATCTTGTCAGTGAGGGCCTCTTGAGTCTAGAGCCGCCACTGGCAATAGGTAATCAGAGGTTTTACAAGTCAGACTTGCGATAAGCCTTTCGATAAAGGCATAGATATTCTTTTTTAATATTGTATGGTAAATAATAAACAGGTCCATTCTATATACCACTGGTTTTCTTTTCCTGCAATCTTCTGTATGCTCTTGTAAGGGAATACTGAACGTGAACATTCTAGGACAGCAAAACTCTTTATGTAAGTCCAAATAGAGCTGTAGACATGACAATCACCATATCTACCCTAAAAACTAACAAACTGCAATAAGTAGCCAGCTGTGCCTCTAAATACATGAATCAGACCATCCAGATGTAAACCAGCTTTGTATTATCAGGAGAGGGGCTGTTAGCGATGAATGATGATGGTTGATAGATTGTTGAACAATTGCTTTCTTTTCTTCTGTCAGCCATGATCTAGTTTAATGTACAATGTTCTTGTTAGAGATCATTATCTACAATTGGGAAGCATATTTTATTCGGTTGTGTGCAGGATCAAGAGTGCATGGTTTATTTTGACATATAGGCCCTAATTTATTACTAACTTGTGTGTTTGTTTGTTTTTTCCATATCAAGATTATTTTGAGTTTCCCCCCATATTTTTCATTGTGTTTTTTGGGTGTCAGGAACTTTCAGTGCATTGGACATAAGTCAAAGTGCACCAAAATAACCAAACCAAGAGATCTCCAATTATTTTACCTCTCTTTTCTAATTCAAAAGTTATCGGGGAAAAATATGAGATAGAACTTTGCCTGAAAATAAAATGTATACAGATTTCTAATTGTAAATGAGGACCACAAATTCATAAGTCATCAGCTTCAAAACATTCTGGAGGACATTACATATCGCTGTCCGTGCACATTATCTCTAAGCTCTGCCTACTTTTTGTGAGACGTATCAACTGTACAAAACCACTCGTTTTTTGCACTAAAAGCAGCGTGCATGAAACTGTGTAACTGATCTGAGAATAGTCATGTGGGTGGTCCTTATCTCCTTTACAAACACAGAAATCGCTCTGTGGTGTATTATCCTCGGACAACTGATAAACGCTCAATGCAATGTGCGCTTACTAGATAATGTTGTACAACTCAAGTACATTTGGATAGAGCATAGACAAACAAAGATCCCTGCAGCCTCTCCTATCCTGTAACAGACAGCTTACTCCAAACATTCCTCCAGGTAGGGGCTGGATAAATCAGGCGCTGGGAGTCTTCTAGTAAGACCAACTTTTTTCATGCCTGATCAACCACAAGCTCCAAGAAACATGTTGCATTATGGGAAAATAAAAAGTTGTTTGCACAAAGGTTTTTTTTCTGGTGTTTTTTTTAAATCTGGCACTGCCGTTTTTGAGCCAAAGCAAGAAGTGTATTCAAAAGGAATGGGAAATATAATCAATAACTGCAGTGCCAGTTTTAAAAAAAAAACGCCAGAAAAACACCAACAAGAGTCATACAGTCCTGGATTGATTGATGTCATTACAAGTCAATTCTGGCAGCATCCCAGGCATGTGCAATGCTCAGAGGAAGCACAGTTCAGTACATTTCACTTCTCTGCGCATAGAGCAGTCTTGTAATGGAATATCTCAGCCTTTCGGATGGGGCCTTCTGATTGTCCTTTGTAAAAAGTTGAAGGATATGAGAAGGCATTTTGGATATCAACATGTCCAATCCAGCAGAGATAAGCTGCTATGAGAAACGTCTACAGAAGGGTTGCCTCAGTATCCCCTAAAAATTAACATGCATGCATGCCCCATAGCTATATTATGTGTGTGGCCAGCTTCACCCAGTGCTTAGCATACAAATTAAATGTTCTTTGACATATTTTGATAATTTGTAACCCTTTAGGTTCCATGTGTTTGTTGCATATAGTTTGTTATTTTGCTGCTTTTGGAGTCACTTGCAGATCTAAAGTCAAAATTGAATGGAACAACCCTATTTCTTGTAAGCACTAGTCTTACTTGGGGCAGCTTATGAGCTAGTCAACCAAGAGACATATGAAATGTGTAGTAACTTCTGTAAAGGAGAGAGTGGCAAGAAATCATCTTTGCTTCTACAAAATGATTGCCTAGCTGTAAAATAAAGCCATGATATTTTACACCTTCAGGTGATCCTATCTATTTAATGCCTCCTATAGAGTTGAACAGGAAGAGCTTTCATAAAACAATATGCCTAAATTAATGTCTCATGGGCAAAAACTTCTGTGAATAAAACAGCCAAAAAGACATCTAGCTAAACTGTACGACATTACCCCTGGACAGACTAAACAAATTGATATTCTATAAACAATTCAGCATGAAATTTCATTCCCCTGTAGGGAGATATTAAACATGTTTTAATATGCCTTTAGAATATTTTTAAATGAGTTAAAATTAAGATAAACTGCAGCTGACCCAAGGCATAATAAATGCCATTAAAACTCGCGCTCCGGTAGGGCCATCTGTTGCTTTGGAGGCCAGCTATTCATTAACCTTATTAGTGCCTGCCCCTACAGCCTTGAATTGACATTTCCCTGGCTAATAAGACCTGTTCTCTAACATATAACAAAAAAATGATTAAAGGATTTCTATGAATTGTCAATAACTGCAATAGTAACAAACAGCAGCTGCCAGTAAATGCAGATTAGGTTTTATTTAGAGTGTCTGCTTTCTTATTAGTCTACATCTCGACAACCAGCATCCCAATTTGCATGTCCTTGGAGTGTTTATAATGTTATTCCGCTGTTACTAATCACAATATTTAATAAGGATAATGTAGAAATCTCAGGAATTTGATTGTTTTTTAAAGTCATTTTCTTTAATGATAGTGAATGCCAAGGCAAGAAGGACTGTATAATTAAGAAACACGAAGACTGAGCTGAGTGTATCATATTTTACACCCAAAACAGATACACTGATCAGCCATAACATTAAAGCTACTACTATGCAGCAAGTGAAGAGTCAGTTCTTAAATTTAAACCCTTCCCTCTATGGGTTGTATGCATTTGTCCCAGCATCTAACATGTTCGCGCACTGGGACGTATGCATATGTCCTAGCGATCTCCTGCACTGCTGCGGGCAACGCAGGAGATCGGCGGTGGGATCCGGCTGTCAATCACAGCTGCCGGAGCCGCGATCGCACCGATCCCGGCATCATTAACCCCATAGATGCCGTGATCAATCCTGATCACAGCATATATGGTGTTGACAGGGGGAACGCGCTCCCCCTGTTCACCAATGGTGGTGCCCCGGTACGATCACAGGTCGCCGTTGGTTGCTATGGCAGCAGGAGATCAGATCATGACCTCCTGCCTGCCTGCCATGGAAGCCTGTGGATCGCACAGGCTGTAGTGTGTGCAGCTGATCAGATCATACTGTGCTTCAGTACAAATGTATTGCAGCATAGTATAACCTGTAAAAAGTATATCCCGTACGGTGAACACCATAAAAAGCAACAAAAAAGCAAAAAATTCGCCAATTTTGGTACAAATAGCGGAACAAAAAAGATCAAAAGATAGCACTTATCGCAAAAATAATACCAATGAAAAGTACAGCTCATCCCGCAAAAAAAAAAGCCCTCACTCAATGGTGTCGGACGAAAAATAAAAAAGTTACGGCTGTTGGAAAATGAATGGCAGAAAATGAATTTTGCTCAGAAAAGGAAAAAGACCATAGAAAGCTATATAAAATGGGTATCGCCATAATTGTGCTGATCCACAGAATAAATATAATTTTCGTTTTTCACAATATTTTGGAGTTTTTCAAAAAAAATTGCTGCGTGTGTCAACAAAAATGCACCACTTATATAAAGTACAATATGTCACGAAAAAAGGATATCAGAATCGCTCCGCTCAGAAAAAGCGTTCTATAGTTATTACCATTTAAAGAGACTTAATTAAAAATGGGTCCATGCTTAAGGGGTTAATGTGCTGGAAGAAGGAAAAATATTAGTTAATCTGTCAAGTCAAAAAATAGAAAGTCTAAAGTCAGAGAATCTCCAAAATGGCAGGTTTTGTCTGATGTTCCCCAGTATGCAGTGGTCAAGTGGTCAAGGGAAGGACCACCGTTGAAGGTCATGGTCATGGTCACCTGATGGTGTAGGGAGCCAAGGCTAGTTTGTCTAGTCTAATCCCACAGAAAAGCTACTGTAGCACAAATTGCTGAAAAGGGGTATTTCAACTTCTAATATCTGTTACTTATCCCAAAGATAAGTGTCACATTGTGGGGGGTCTGAACACTGTGCCGCACCTCAAAATGGAGCGGCAAGTTGCACATGTGCGCCATTGCTCCATTGATTTTCTATGAGAGCATCAGAGATAGCCAAGCAGCATACTCGTCTATCTCCGGTGTTTCCATACACAATGAATGGAGCAGCCTTACAGAAGGCAGACCAGAGAAAAGCGTCCCCTGAGAGCAGCCGGAGGCAGGTAAGGGGACATCAAACCGCCATCTTTGCTCATCAGATCCTTGAGCTGCGGGTTGTCTGTCTGTTGTACACAGCACCCCCAATGCTTCAAATGTCATGATCAGTATTGATCACAGAATCTGAATGGTTAATGGAGGGAATCAGCACAATTGCCATTACCAGCCATTACCGCATGACTAGAGCTTATGTGCTCCCTTAATGTACAAGATGTAAGTGTACATCCTGGTGCGCATAGTACCAGGGTATCAGGAGGTACATTTGCATCCAATGTCCTTCAAGGGGTTAAACAAAAAGTAGCACATAAAGCAAATCATTCAACCAGATGTATTGATTAGTTTTCTACCACTAAAACTTCTTCATTTAAAGTAAAGTTAGCATTTTAGAAATGTGCATCTTTTGATGTCATTTTTTTTTATGTCAAAAAATCTCTTTTACAAACTGTAAAATAGCAGCTGGGTCTTATACAGATCACATATGCTTCAATCCATCAAGTAGTAATATACTGCATGCAGCAAATGTTGTATATGGAGTGACAGTATCGCTTCCTACAAGACAAGTCAGACAGACGAATGGGAAAGTGACTAAAATCCATATTGATGTTTTATGAAAATCGCTAAATCTGTGTATTCTGGGAAACACTTGTAGCTCCAGCCAAAATGAAGTTACTGATCTTACTTGCAACAAAAACACTTTGGTTTGTTCGCTAAATTTACTTTATTATCTTTGCTAATTGAAGAATTTCATGAACCGTGCAGTTATTTTGTGTATACATCATAAGCGTTGAAGTAAATGAGCTAAGAAATCCCGAAGATGATGAGCAGGTGGGGTCTGGTCTTTTCTTCAAACAAGAAAAAATGCACATTTGGCAGCAGTTTAGACAAAATATTTGTTTCTCCCTGAAATCTCACTACAAGGGCCAGAAGATAAAACCAGATGGGATGTACAGATGAAAGTAATTGCTATACAGTATCTTTGCGTGAGCACACTGACAGAGAGATTACAGTATGACGAGCACACTACAGACGCAGAGTCAGAAAGGATTTGACATGTCGCTATTCTTCCCTCGACAGCTGATGCCGTTAATTGTCAGTGATATCGCCTGCTCATCTCCAAGCGTATTTCACATTTCTCGCGTCGTAATTAAGAATATGGATATACAGTCAAATGTATTTTAGCATTTACGAAAATATGTGGTCAGAGCCACAATGTCAAATATGCTACATTATTAAAAGGTAATACAAATTACCGTATTTTTCATCATATAAGACGCTCCGGCATATAAGACGCACCTAATTTTATAGGATAAAAATCTAGAAAATAAAGATTCTGAACCAAATACAATGTAAAGTATAGGATAGTGATCTTCAACCTGCGGACGTTCAGATGTTGCAAAACTACAACTCCCAGCATGCCCGGCTGTCTGGGCATGCTGGGAGTGGTAGTTTTGCAATTTCTGGAGGTCCGCAGGTTGAAGACCACTGGTATAGGAGGTAGTACTCACGTGTATTTGCCGCTCCGGACCCGTCACCGCTGCCCTGGATGTCGCCCTCCATTGCTGTCGCCGCATCCCCGGGGTGTCACCGTCGCTCCGGAACGTCACTGCTGCCCGGTATCCTCAGTCTCTGTCGCCGCCATGACGTC
The DNA here is from genome assembly GCF_029499605.1 of Hyla sarda. NCBI lineage: Eukaryota > Metazoa > Chordata > Amphibia > Anura > Hylidae > Hyla > Hyla sarda. Next base: position 230,563,423 of record NC_079192.1, read on the forward strand.
GCTACGCACGCCGCTCCTATTGGATGACGGGACGGTGTGCGCAACGACGTGATGATGACGAAGGAGAGCGCCGGCCATGTAGGGGATCCCGGCACGGAGCAGACACCGAGGAGGCAGGAAAGGTCCCTTCCGGTGTCCTGTAAGCTGTTTGGGATGCAGCGATTTCACCGCGGCGGTCCCGAACAGCACGACTGAACAGCCGGGTTAGTGTTATTTTAGCTTCAGATGCAGCGGTCAGCTTTGATCGCCACGTCTGAAGGGTTAATACAGGGCATCACCGCGATCGGTGATGTGCAGTATTAGCCGCGGGTCCCGGCCGTTGATGGCCGCAGGGACCGCCGCGATAGATGTGTATTCACCTTATAAGATGCACAAACTTTTCCCCCCCAGTTTTGGGGAAGAAAAAGTGCATCTTATACAGCAAAAAATACGATATGTAAAACTTTTTTTTTAGAGTACAACATACATAATTAAATACATAGTTAAATATAGATCGAAAAATGAAAGGTTGAAAAATAGTCCATCAAATTCATTCTATAACCCTATTTGTTTTATACTGTGTTGATCCAGAGGAAGGCAAAACCTCCCATGAGGCTGATGCCAATTGTTTCATAACAGAGGAAAAATTCCTTCCCAACTCAAATATGGCGATCATAATAAATCACTGGATCAAAGTTCCATCCACATAAATCTTGTATCCATAACTTAGCAATAATATTATATTTAACCAGAAAAACATTCAGGTCCCCTTTTAACTTGATTATTGAGTCAGACATCACGCCATCATGTGGCAGAGAGTTTCATAGTCTCACTGCTCTTACAGTAAAGAATCTCTGTCTATGATGGTGATGAAATCTTCTTTCCTCTAGACGTAGAGGATGCCCCCTTGTCATGGTTACTGACCTAAGTATAAAAAGATCACTAGAAAGATCTCTGTACTGTCCATTCATATATTTGTACATCGTAATCAGATCGCCCCTAAGATGTCTTTTCTCCAAACTAAATAACCCCAAGCTTGATGACCCGTCTTGGTCCCGTAATCCTCCCATACCATTAATTATCTTTGTCACCCTCCTCTGTACCCTCTCCAGTTCAACCATGTCCCTCCTATACAGGTTCCCAAAATTGGACTCCATATGGGGTCTGACTAAAGCTTTATACAGAGGCAAAACTATGTTCCTATGTATCTATACTCCTCTTGATACATCCCATGACTTCGTTAGCCTTGGCAGCCTCTGTCTGGCACTGGTCCCTAAAGTTGAGTTTTCTGTCCACCAGTACTCACAAAATGAAGACAGTCCAAAATAAAATACTGATATAAAATATTAATGTAATTTTTGTAACAAAATTTTTTATCAAAATAACACAAATTGTTATACGGTATCTACTCTGTCCTTACTCTTAGTGTTGTATCTTCAGAGGTTCCATATTATCTTGCTGAGATGTTTCAAGGTAGAAATGTATTTTACTGTAGATATACACATGCAGTGGTAACTCTTAGGTGCACTTTTCCATGCCCATCAGTCATAAATACACATGTGGTCAAGAGACTCAGTGGTTGTACAGTCCAAATACTGGAATGATGAGCGATGTAAGATGTTACAGAGTGGCATGGTGTATGCATCCAAAAGAAGCTACTGCTATTAGGAATTACCATTGCCATGAAGGGGAGTACTTGTGGGTTTTGTGTTTCTATGTATCCTCCACATGTCAGTGACAGGACCCTTGGTTTTTCTGCAGAATATTGCCCAGAGCATCACATTACCTCTTCTGACTTGCCTTGTTCTCACAGTGCACCCTGGTGTCAGGCATTTCCCGGAAAGTGACACAAGAACATAAGCCATCCAAATAATGTAAAAGATGCCATTTATCAGACCTGGATGCCTTTTTTATTGAACTGTTGTCCAGTTCTAATGCTCGTGTGCTCATTGTAGGCACTTTTAACAGTGTTCAGCATAGACTCCCTGACTAGTCTGCCCAACATGCAACAAGCTGCAATGCACAGTGCGTCTACAGACCTTTATATCATAGCAAATAATAACTATTTAAGTAATTTAAGCTACATGAACTTTATCTGGGATCAGGCTAACCTTCACTCCCCACACACATCAGTAAGGCCTTTGGTGCCGATGACCTTGTAACTCATTTAAATATTGTCCTTACATTTTTGATGGGTACTAATGCTGCATGCTGGGGACACTCCTCAAGAAACTGTATAGGTGTCCTGACCCAGTTATGTAGCCATGACTACTTGTCAAAGTCAATTAGATCTTTACACTTGCCTATTGCTCCTGCGTGCAACACACCAACTTCAAAAATGAAATTCCCAATGTTCTGCCTGATATATCCCATGCTTTAACAGGTGCCACTGACATGAGATGTATTCACTAGATAGAGATTGTATAAATGTAAATGGGGAGCTAGAAAGGATGCCATGAATTTCCATGATGAAATTTAAGTGGTATTAAAAAAATGTTGAAGCATTTGGGAGCCACAGCAACTCTGAATGAACCACAGCAAAAAAGGGGAGACCATGTAAAGGTCCAGAGCAGGATTGCTAAGTGCTGAGAAGCATAATGTATAGTAATCAATAAGTCAGCACTCAAAAACTGCTGAGTTTCCAACCTTATCTGGCATTAAAATCAACACAAAAACTGTGCTTTGGGAGCTTTATGGCATGGGTGTCCATGGCCGAGCACCAACATGCAAGCCGTACATTACCAAGCACAATGTCAAGCTTTAGAGTAACGGTTTGGTGAACACCAGAAGATTACCTGTCTGAATGCACTGTACCCACTGTTAAGTTTGGTGCAGGAGGGATAAAGTTATGGGGGGGGTGAGGTTAGAGGTTGGCCTTGGCTTCTTAAATGGGCACTGTGAGGTTCAAAAACTTTTCATATGCATCTTTTCAAAATAACTTTTCTAACATACTTCATGCAAAAATGTATCTCCTATTTAAAAGAAAATTATGGCTTATAAAAAAAAAGACCACTTGGGGTCCCCAAACCATTCAGATCATAACCCTGTCTGGCTGCAGCATAAGATTTATCCCAGCTGAAGCACAGGCTGGGACATAGTCCAGAAAGTGAGGGCAGGAATAGCACTCATCTGCTCTTACTACTGTCCTGCCTACCACACACCTGTCTGAAAACAGTGAGGAGTGGATTACAGAGATTACAATCTGCACTGATTGGATGAAGAGACTGAGCACAGCAAAGCAGACTCATGGGGGAAGTGAATGCATGGTGAGTGAGGGCAAGCTCAGATTATTACAGAAGCTAAACAGAACATGTAAAAAGACATGCAAAGAATCCTAATGACCTAGTGAGTAACATACAAAAGCATTTTTTTCTGTGATATGACAGGTACACTTTAATTCCAGAGAAAGGAAATTGTAATGCTTCAGCATACCAACATATTATGTACAACTGTATGTTTCCATGCATGTGGGAACATTTTGGGGAAGAACTTTTTCTATCCCAGCATGACTGTGCCCCAGCACAAAGCAAGGTCCATAAGTGCATGGTTGGGTGAGTTTGACTGGTCTATACAGAGCCTTGACCTCAACTCCATCAAACACCTTTGGGATGAAATAGAAGGGAGATTTTGAACTAGGCCTTTCATCTAACATCAGTGTCAGGCCTAACAAATGCTCTGCTGGATGAATGGGCAAAATACCCCCAGACACTTCCAAACCCTTGTAGAAAATCCTCACAAAAATGAAAGCTGCAAGGGAAGGCCAATGCCATATTAATGTCTATGGATTTTGAATGGGATGTCCATGTGTATAATGTGTAGGTATCTCAATAATTTAGCTATATATACATTTTGTAAATATGTGAATGTACACACATGCATCCACACACGTACAGTGACCCCCCCCCCCCGACCTACGATGGCCCCGACATATGATCATTTCAACATACAATCACCGCTCAGAAGCCATCGCACGTTGAAGGCAGCATCAACATACGATGCTTTTGTATGTCGGGACCATCGCATAAACGGCTATCCGGCAGCGCAGACTGCTTCAGCTGCCACCGGATAGCCGTTTACGGTGCCCCTTGTGGTCTGCTGACGATCACTTATCTGTCCTCGGGGCTCCGGCGCGTCCTCTTCGGGATCCCCTGCATCGTCGGCGCTCTCCATCATCGTCATCACGTCGATGCGCACGCCGTCCTGTCATCCAATAGGAGCGGCGTGCGTGACGACGTGATGGCGGCGACGGAAAGCGAGGATGCCGGGGAAGCAGAGCGTCGGAGACACCACGGGGACGCGGCGACAGCGATGGAAGGCGACATCCCGGGCAGCGGTGACGAGCAGTGACGGTCCGGAGAGGTGGGGACAGGTGAGTACAACTTCCTCTACCAGTGGTCTTCAACCTGCGGACCTCCGTTGGCTGTCCAGGCATGCTGGGTGTTGAAGTTTTGCAACATCTGGAGGTCCGCAGGTTGTAGACCACTGTCCTATGCTTTACATTGCACGGATCCCTCAACATACGATGGTTTCAAGAAACGATGGTCCATTTGGAACGGATTACCATCGTATGTTGAGGGATCACTGTATACAAAAAAAATATATCAGTGAAGAAGCGCAGGCATTAGCTCGTGCTGTCTAATGCAAACATATGCAGATGAACAATGCGCCTATAAACTATGCAGAGACGTGAAGAGCAGAGCAGCAATCTCTTTAGTATGGAGAAACAGAGGTGAGTTTACACAGTCAAAGGCAAAAGAAGTGACCCAATAACAACCGCAAAGCCTTTCTGTAAACTAAGTTATGTAAATTGCAGAATGCCCTTACTGTCAGCAGGTATATTATTTCTTTGAAGACAGACAACTGTGTTAATCTCCTTCCTGCTTAATCCCTGTCTCTCTACAAATCATCATGTCGACAATTTAAACAGATTTAGATGTGACTGAAATCAAGAAAAAAGGATCTTGGGATGCTGGAAGTGATGCCGGCCTCCGAGAGGTAATTTTGTTTGTGGGAGAGAAAGTAAATCTAACATATCTAACAAAAGAAGCCCTCTGGCCCAGCCCTGAGGATCAAATCCAATTCTACCAAGATACACATTAAGCCCTGTCTATCACAGTTTCGCCCTTGAAGAGACGAATAATGATGAGATTCACCTGACTTTTCCTCAAGAGACAGGGGAGGAACAAGACATTTAAAGAACCTACAGCACAACAATATCCGAAATGACTGTTTGTCTTCTGAAACATCTCAGATAATACATAGAATTAAAATGACAGAGCAGACGGTGATTTATAATGAGATTGGAAATGTATTCGGTGCCAGCAACTTACTATATTGCTTACTATATTTCTTCCATATAATATCACTAAGCTAAGTTGAATTAAATATTCATAACCACTGACTGCACGTTATGTTACAGTCAAGCATTTCATGCTGTTTTGCTTTGGTAGCGTTCCAAATGCTGCACATATAGAATGAGCTTTCAGGCTATAGAAGAACTTGGGGGGACACGTTTCACACTTTTGATCATGCTTCTTAAAGACACAGACAAAATTCATTGTGAGAAGCTAGATTGATAATTATCGTATATCTTTACAATAACCTAATGCCAATACTCTGGTACCCCACCATTACTTATTTTCCCCACTGATGATACAACATGTCGATAGCCATGCGACAGCCAGTTATGCTGTTACGCCGAGCGCTCCGGGTCCCTGCTCCTCCCCGGAGCGCTCACGGCGTTCCTCTCTCTGCAGCGCCCCGGTCAGACCCGCTGACCGGGAGCGCTGCACTGACACTGCCGGCGGGGATGCGATTCGCATGCGCCCGCTCGCGAATCGCATCCCAAGTCACTCACCTGTCCCGGCCCCCGGTTGTCATGTCCTGGCACGCGCGGCTCCGCTCCGTAGGGCGCGCGCGCACCAGCTCTCTAAGATTTAAAGGGCCAGTGCACCAATGATTGGTGCCTGGCCCAATCAGCCTAATTAGCTTCCACCTGCTCCCTGGCTATATTACCTCACTTCCCCTGCACTTCCCTGCCGGATCTTGTTGCCATTGTACCAGTGAAAGCGTTTAGTGTTGTCCAAAGCCTGTGTTCCAGGTCTTCTGCTATCCACATTGACTACGAACCTTGCCGCCTGCCCCGACCTTCTGCTACGTCTGACCTTGCCTCTGTCTAGTCCTTCTGTCCCACGCCTTCTCAGCAGTCAGCAAGGTTGAGCCGTTGCTGGTGGATATGACCTGGTTGCTACCGCCGCAGCAAGACCATCCCGCTTTGCGGCGGGCTCTGGTGAAAACCAGTAGCAACTTAGAACCGGTCCACCGACACGGTCCACACCAATCCCTCGCTGACACAGAGGATCCACATCCAGCCTGCCGAATCGTGACAGTAGATCTGGCCATGGATCCCGCTGAGGTGCCGCTGCCGAGTCTCGCTGACCTATCCACGGTGGTCGCTCAGCAATCGCAGCAAATTGCCCAACAAGGACAGCAGCTGTCGCAGTTGACCGCCACGTTACAGCAACTTCTGCCACTGCTACAGCAGCAACCATCTCCTCCGCCAGCTCCTGCACCTTCTCCACAGCGACTGGCCGCTCCTAGCCTCCGCTTGTCCCTGCCGGACAAATTTGATACTGTCACGATTCGGCAGGCTGGATGTGGATCCTCTGTGTCAGCAAGGGATTGGCGTGGACCGTGTTGGTGGACCGGTTCTAAGTTGCTACTGGTTTTCACCAGAGCCCGCCGCAAAGCGGGATGGTCTTGCTGCGGCGGTAGCAACCAGGTCATATCCACCGGCAACGGCTCAACCTCGCTGACTGCTGAGAAGGCGTGGGACAGAAGGACTAGACAGAGGCAAGGTCAGACGTAGCAGAAGGTCGGGGCAGGCGGCAAGGTTCGTAGTCAATGTGAATAGCAGAAGATCTGGAACACAGGCTTTGGACAACACTAAATGCTTTCACTGGCACAATGGCAACAAGATCCGGCAGGGAAGTGCAGGGGAAGTGAGGTAATATAGCCAGGGAGCAGGTGGAAGCTAATTAGGCTGATTGGGCCAGGCACCAATCATTGGTGCACTGGCCCTTTAAATCTTAGAGAGCTGGCGCACGCGCGCCCTAAGGAGCGGAGCCGCGCGCGCCAGGACATGACAGCCGGGGGCCGGGACAGGTGAGTGACTTGGGATGCGATTCGCGAGCGGGCGCGTCCCGCTATGCGAATCGCATCCCCGCCTGCAGTGTCAGTGCAGCGCTCCCGGTCAGCGGGTCTGACGGGGCGCTGCAGAGAGAGGAACGCCGCGAGCGCACCGGGGAGGAGCAGGGACCCGAAGCGCTCGGCGCAACACATGCGTCTCCTAGAGTGATATTACTGTCGCCATCTACAATTATTTGCTATAGTCATTATGGCTGTGGATTGTTCTTGCGTTCTCAGTGAGGAGCGCGTGTTGTCTACCAGTAGATGGCACATGCTTCATTCATTTCTATGGGAGTGCCGGTGATGCCTGAGTGCTGTACTCGGGTCTTTTCAGCGCACCCATAGAAATGAATGGAGTGTGTGTTGTCTGCAGCACGCGCTCCTCACTGAGTGCTGGGTCCTGTTCAAGAGATCGCGAGGGGTCCCAGCAGTTGCACCCCCTGCGATCAGCTACTTATCCCCTATCCTGTGAATAGGGGATAAATAAAATTTTGCCAAAATTCTTCTTTAATGCCCCAAACTAGTGGACATCTTAACTATACTTCTAATGTGCTACAATACTTACCGTATTTTTCATCATATAAGACGCACCTAATTTTATAGGATAAAAATCTAGAAAATAAAGATTCTGAACCAAATACAATGTAAAGTATAGGACAGTGATCTTCAACCTGCGGACCTTCAGATGTTGTTGATGTTGTAAAACTGTCCGGGCATGCTGGGAGTTGTAGTTTTGCAACATCTGGAGGTCCACAGGTTGAAGAGCACTGGTATAGGAGGTAGAACTCACGTGTCCCCGCCGCTCCGGACCCATCACCGCTGCCCTGGATGTCGCCCTCCATTGCTGTCGCCGCGTCCCGGGGGTGTTCCCGTCACTCTGGAACGTCTCTGTTGCTAAGTATCCTCGCTCTCCGGGGATCCCGGAATGGAGCAGACACCGAAGAGGCAGGTAAGGTCCCTCCCGGTGTCCTGTAAGCTGTTCGGGATGCCACAATTTCACCGTGGCGGTCCCGAACAGCCCGACTGAACAGCCGGGTTAGTGTTATTTTCGCTTCACCGCTCGTCACCGCTGCCCTGGATGTCGCCCTCCATCGCTGTCGCCGCGTCCCTGGGGTGTCCCCGTCGCTCCGGAATGTCTCTGCTTCTGGGTATCCTCGCTCTCCATCGCCGTCATCACATCGCTATGCACGCCGCTCCTATTGGAAGACGGGACGGCGTGTGCGACAACGTGATGACGACGAAGGAGAACGCCGGCCATGCAGGGGATCCCGGAACGTAGCAGACAGCGAGGAGGCAGGTAAGAACCCTCCCAGTGTCCTGTAAGCTGTTCGGGATGCCGCGATTTCACCATGGCGGTCCCGAACAGCCCGACTGAACAGCCGGGTTAGTGTTATTTTCGCTTCAGATGCGGCAGTCAGCTTTGATCACAGCATCTGAAGGGTTAATACAAGGCATCACCGCAATCAGTGATGTCCTGTATTAGCCGCGGGTCCCGGACGTTGATGACCGCAGGGACCGCCACGATAGGACAGGTATTTGCTGTATAAGATGCACCAATTTCCCCCCCCCCCCCCCCCCCCCAGTTTTGGGGAAGAAAATGTGCGTCTTATATGGCAAAAAATACGGTACTTCCAAATAAAATTATAAGCTGGAATAATTGTGGTATGTGCATGTGTATTTTTTTTTTGCATGAAGACATATTTTACTAAATATAAGGCTTCAATATATATTCTGTGTTCTGCACAGTCTTTCTTCTTCTAACTTTTTTTAAGGTGATTTGTGTCACTTTGGGCATGGGATATTGTTTGCATGATTTATTTTAATCATGCAAACAATATCCCATGCCCAAAGTGACACAAATCACATTAAAAAAAAGTTAGAAGAAGAAAGACTGTGCAGAACACAAGATCAAATATCTGCAAAACAATAAAATCCCCCGGACTTTAAGTCTCTGTGATTGATCGAAGAGAAACAGATTCCACTCCGGTAAAATGAATAACATGTTTCAATATAGACTAAGATATTTGAGTTAAATAGTATTTAAAGGTTCTCGGCTAAATTTCGGTAAATTGGTAAAGATGAGATTCAGCACATACATCACCGAACGTTCTGTTTCGGAATACTATATTTTTCTTTTTTTATCAGATGTAATGGCTGTAAATGAATCTTCTAATTCGACTCCTACTGTGCGCTCAGTGTATTGTCAGTGCACATTCCTGTTTGTCATTCTAATATATATGGACATTTTAATTCACATGAGAGCTTCCTCCACACATTCCCCATCTGTGATAAAGTGTCCATCTATTTTTTTGTGAGAGAAATCTGCACGGTCCCTTGTGAGTACATGAACAGATTAACTATTAGGAATGAATACTGAAATGTAATTAACCATTATATGTTTAGTAAATACATTTAACTTCATCTTAACGCCTCCAGGAAAAAAAAATTGTTTATTTTTTTTTAGAATAGTATGGAAGAAAAGGAAATGAATGTATACATTGGATCTATGTAAATGCTTTTTTGCCGGCCTAGAATTGACTGTTAATTTACTGTTGAGATCTCTGTTCCTCAGTAGAGCAAGCAGACGGCACTGGTACTTTGATAGTCGGATGTAAAGCAAGTTCCTTGAGCACAGAATGAGCACTGCTGTTGTCCCAGTGGGTAGAAATGATTACATGGAAGTACCATTCACCACGAACACCTGTGCTATTTTGCAATTTTAATCACCATCATTTTTCCAAGATTGTTATTTAAATTAAAAATACAGTGTCCCAGATTTATCAGGTTGTTGAAGGAGCCTGCATTTAAAAATAGCCTAAAAAATCCAGCACTGTTCTATGACCTGCACACTGGTACATCACTAGAACGAATGCTAATTCTTACTGAAAAATAGCCTTGATCTCCTAGCTGCCAGATAGATGGCTTCGGAAATCTTTCATCTGTGAATATATCATACTTATCTGAAACATTGAATATTTGGAGAGTTTTGTCATGCACATGGTTTTATTGTAAGGTTTATTGTACACATTTAAAGGACATCCATCAGTCAACAGAGCCATGCTTGATCTGACAGAAGTCCTGACAAGTACAAGTCTGTAGGTGTATCTGTGCCCCCTTAAATTTAATCTCCCAATATTTCCACGGCACTTTTAGTAATAGGCATGTGGGCGGGCATAGGAATGTTTAGAATGCAGAAAATAAAGTAGAACATGACGGACAGAACCATCACTGACATTTCCACCATTACCGAATCTTTGTCAAGGGGTATGAAAATGGGAAAAGGGTGTATAGAGGAGGGCTCAACCTATTCGCAAGAATACTATGGGTGCTGCTAATCAGTAATAGAAAACACAGTCCAAACCAAAAACAGTAACCACTGCAAAAAGTGCACACCAATTATGAAAAAATGTGTATACTTTATTGAATTATATCATAACATTAGAAAAAGAGCAAGGCTAAAATCACTTAAAAAAAACTCTATGAACTAGAGTACACAACATGGGAGAGGGGCCATGAACCGTGTACACCCCTGAGGAAGTCACAGTGTGACGGAACGTGTGGGGCTCTGGCATCCCGTCTGGTACTAGTATAGGAATTCTCTGTCTGTGGTTTGTTGTGGCTCATGCCTTGTCCATTATTGTCAATTCTTATACATATTGTGTATTGTGATTAAGGAGGGTCACTGGTCATTTACTTACTGATTGTTTAATGCTTATTGCTTCCATAGTCAGTATTGTTTATACATAACCTGTACCTTGTAGACGGGATTGTGTGGAGGGGGGGTTCATGGCCTCTAGTTCATAGAGTTTTTAAGTGATTTTAGCCTTGCTCTTTTTCTAATGTTATGATATAATTCAATAAAGTATACACATTTTTTTCATTATTGGTGTGCGCTTTTTGCAGTAGTTACTGTTGTTGGTTTGAAGGGATATGAAATTGGGACATACATATATATCTCTATCTATCTCAATGTATTAGTTTACGTCATGCATTATAAGGCAAACGATGATAGTACTTAAAAAGCATGATACAATAGAAATAAATGTAGCTTCTAATCTGGTTTGGAAGATTGAAAGAAATTATAGAAACATAGTAGATTATTGGCAGAAAATGACCATGTGCTCTGATTATATATTATCTATTTATTTGTATTTTCTAAGCCCCACCCCCCTTAGGAGAGCCAAGGGGCTGCATTAGGCACTCACTCACTAATGAGGATTCAGGACACTTGTCCCAGATCCCCAGGAGAGCAAGTGCCGCTTTTAGCTGTATGTGCACATACACATATACAAGTAAAAGCTGCCTATCAGTGTCAGCTGAAAGCCTGTGGCTCACACAGAGAACGTGGCCTCTGCCCCTCCCAACCCCCCGCAGTGCAGGCAGGATGGAGTCACTTATGGCACTTGCACTGCCCATGACAAGAGGTGTATGTGGTTTTTTTTTTCTTTTCTTTTTTAAACCTTGCACAAAGGCGGAGAGAAGGGGGGAGGAGGACTGGATGTGGGCTACCTCGCTGTCTACCTACCTACATATCTGGCAACCTAACTACCTACCTACATTCCTGCCTAACTATCTACATACCTGGATATCTAACTAAATTCCTGCCTACCTACGTACATACCTGCCTACATATTTACATACCTAGATATATAAGTACATACCTGCCTACCTACATACCTGCCTACCTATCAACCTATTGTAGCTGCCTACATACATACCTGGCTACCTATTTAAAGTGCAACGTTTTTGTTGCCCAATGCTTGAAAATGGTTGCATTGGGTGACCGAAATGTTGCACTTTGGTTGGAATATCAGCATTTTTTCACCTTGAAACCTTGCTTGGAGTGCTGCAATTCTCTTTGTTTTTTGTATCTAAGTAGCTATGGACCAAGGTTGTTTTGCATTGTCCGCACCTACATACCTGCATAACCAGTGCTGCTTCTCCTGTTTTTTTTTGTTTTTGCGGCTACCTATTTAGTTACCTATATACAATTAAGAAAGATTGCAATTGTGCAACTGAAACGTTGCCTGTAATGGAATAAAGCTACATTCCTTTTTCACTTCATCTGTGAGTGCTCCAGTGATTCTTTTAGCTTGTATCCAACTTGTGGTCCTGAAACCGAGGACCCTCCACTTGCAGAACCCCAATGTCAACATTTCTTCAAGTCATAGTGCTGCTTCTTCTTTTGTCTGGATACCTACATACCTGGCTACCTAACTATGTACCTGGCTATGTAAGTACCTAGCTAGCTACCTACATACCTGCCTACCAATCTATCTAGCTAGCTAGCTACATACGCACATGTAAAGAAGAAGGGGGCTCAATTGTCAAATATGAACAAGCGGGGTGCTATCTGATCCATCCAATGTAAACTATACACACAGAGGAAGAAAAAGAAAATACCTTAATGACGCACACCCAATAGAAACCAAAAAGAATGTAGAAAAAATATCGAGTTTATTCAAATGACTACATATAAAGATATAACTTTTTGAAATACTTTAAATGCTCCTAAGAGTAACACTGCAATAAGAGGGAGCATAAACTGTACACCCTCAGGGATCTCATGTTTAACAAAAAAACAAAATGAGTGATGGCTCATACACAATCTATGTATAACTCTCTCATGATCAATATACAAACAATTATGCTAAAAAAAAAAAAAATACACAGACAGCTAAGTGCTGTGTATGCATGAATAAAGAATAATATAAGGGAAACAACAAACATCAAATAATTAATACAGCAAAAGCACAGTCCTGAAGTAACCAATAAATATCATCCATACAAGTACACATGAGGGAGAGAAAGAGATACCAAAGTATATTCCTAAGAATCAAGCAGTTAACAGACAGAGGTATGGATGGGAGAAGTCATGGTTAGAGACAAGAGCCCCACGCATTCATTCATTTGCATGGCTTCCTCAGAGGTGCTGCAGTGAAAATACTCCCAAATGTTTTATATGGTGTATGATTGCATTCAATACCTGACAGGTCCATAGAACAGGCATTAAGTAAAATTCTGCAATACAATCAAGCTTCCCTAGTGTGAGCATATCCTGTGCAGTTGTGAGTATTGCATAATTTAACTGCAGGCCTGTTTTCTGGGGCAACCCTGATAAGGAGGTGGGTTCCCCAAAAGGCAGAGGCAAAGAAGGGTGGTGAGAATTACGGACAATGTTTTCCTAGGCCTCCATATCTGCAAGTAATAATATGATGCATCATCTGTAGTGGTATGTTCTGATTTGTATTTTTATTGGATTGTTACATTTGAAATGTTACTTACTTATTAGAGGTTATATGGGCACTGTCAGATACAAAAGCTTTTTATTTGTTGAACATCTTGGCATATTATAAGAAAATTTTAAAATAATGGCTTATAATATAATGGCTTTGTCCAAGCTGAAGCACAGGCATTGACAAAGTCCAGTAAGTGAGGGTGGGCTAGCACTCCTCTGTACTCTCCTGTCTGATAGGACTCCTCTGTGTTCTCTCCTTTCTGAAAGTACTCCTCTGTGCTCTCCCCTGTCTGATAGTACTCCTCTGTGCTCTCTCCTGTCTGATAGGACTCCTCTGTGCTTTCTCCTGTCTGATAGGACTCCTCTGTGCTCTCTCCTGTCTGATAGTACTCCTCTGTGCTCTCTCCTGCCTGATAGCACTCCTCTGTGCTCTCTCCTGCCTGATAGCACTCCTCTGTGCTCTCTCCTGTCTGATAGTACTCCTCTGTGCTCTCTCCTGTCTGATAGTACTCCTCTGTGCTCTCTCCTGTCTGATAGTACTCCTCTGTGCTCTCTCCTGTCTTATAGGACTCCTCTGCGCTCTCTCCTGTCTGATAGCACTCATCTGTGCTCCCTCCTGTCTGATAGGACTCCTCTGTGCTTCCTCCTGTCTGATAGGACTCCTCTGTGCTTTCTCCTGTCTGATAGGACTCCCCTGTGCTCTCTCCTGTCTGATAGTACTCCTCTGTGCTCTCTCCTTACTGATAGTATACCTCTGTGCTCTCTCCTGTCTGATAGGACTCCTCTGTGCTCTCTCTTGACTGGTAGTACTCCTCTGTGCTCTCTCCTGTCTGATAGGACTCCTCTGTGTTCTCTCCTATCTGATAGGACTCCTCTGTGCTCTTTCCTATCTGATAGGACTCCTCTGTGCTCTCTCCTGCCTGATAGGACTCCTCTTTGTTCTCTTCTATCTGATAGGACTCCTCTGTGCTCTCTCCTGTCTGATAGGACTCCTCTGTGTTCTCTCCTATCTGATAGGACTCCTCTGTGCTCTTTCCTATCTGATAGGACTCCTCTGTGCTCTCTCCTGCCTGATAGGACTCCTCTTTGTTCTCTTATATCTGATAGGACTCCTCTGTGCTCTCTCCTGTCTGATAGGACTCCTTTGTGCTCTCTCCTATCTGATAGGACTCCTCTGTGTTCTCTCCTATCTGATAGGACTCCTCTGTGCTCTCTCCTGTCTGATAGGACTCCTCCATGCTCTCTCCTGTCTGATAGGACTCCTCTTTGTTCTCTTCTATCTGATAGGACTCCTCTGTGCTCTCTCCTGTCTGATAGGACTCCTCTGTGCTCTCTCCTGTCTGATAGAACTCCTCTGTGCTCTCTCTTGTCTGATAAGATTCCTCCATGCTCTCTCCTGTCTGATAGTACTCCTCTGTGCTCTCTTCCGTCCTATCAGACAGTGAAGTGCTAGCCACCCTCATTTACAAGGAAACACAATTTTCTTATGATATGACAAGATGTGCAACAAATAAAAATAAAAAACATTTCATGCATGACTAGGGGGTTCGGCTACTGAAACGCTGTCGCGTCCATGACTGGGAGAGCCAGACAGAGGCAAAGACTGCAGCATGCCGTGTCTGTATCTGCTATTTAAGAAAGTTTGTTATACTAGGTTTTAAAGAAATAAAAGAAACGGAATATCCATGGATCTGTGAGTGATTGCCCTATTGGGTACTGCATATGAACTGTTTACTTTAGTGCTACTTCCCTGCATATTTACATTTTGAACAGTGATCCCTCTGAATATAACCCTGCCACACAACTATCATACACACATCTACCATACATAAACATATCTATCATACATGCATCTAACACTGGTCAAAAAAATAAAGGGAACACTTAAACAACACAATGTAACTCCAAGTCAATCACACTTCTGTGAAATCACACTGTCCACTCAGGAAGCAACACTGATTGACAATCAATTTTGCATGATGTTGTGCAAATGGAACAGACAACAGGTGGAAATTATAGGGAATTAGCAAGACACCCCCCATAAAGGAGTGGTTCTGCAGGTGGTGACCACAGACCACTTCTCAGTTCCTATGCTTCGTGGCTGATGTTTTGGTCTCTTTTGAATCCTGGCGGTGCTTTCACTCTAGAGGGTAGCATGAGATGGAGTCTGCAACCCATACAAGTGGCTCAGGTAGTGCAGCTCATCCAGGATGGCACATCAATGCAAGCTGTGGCAAGAAGGTTTGCTGTGTCTGTCAGCATAGTGTCCAGAGCATGGAGGCGCTACCAGGAGACAGGCCAGTACATCAGGAGATGTTGAGGAGGCCGTAGGAGGGCAACAAGCCAGCAGTAGGACCGCTACCTCCCCCTTTGTGCAAGGAGGAGCACTGCCAGAGCCCTGCAAAATGACCTCCAGCAGGCCACAAATGTGCATGTGCCCACTCAAACGGTCAGAAACAGACTCCATGAGGGTGGCATGAGGGCCCGACGTCCACAGGTAGGGGTTGTGCTTACAGCCGAAAACCGTGCAGGACGTTTGGAATTTGCCAGAGAACACCAAGATTGGCAAATTCGCCACTGGCACCCTGTGCTCTTCACAGATGAAAGCAGGTTCACACTGAGCAGGTTGACAGAGTCTGGACATGCAGGGGGGAACGTTCTGCTGCCTGCTACATCCTCCAGCATGACCAGTTTGGCGGTGGGTCAGTAATGGTGTGGGGTGGCATTTCTTTGGGGGGAGGGCAGCACAGCCCTCCATGTGCTTGCCAGAGGTAGCCTAATTGCCATTAGGTACCGAGATGACCCCTTGTGAGACCATTTGCTGGTGTGGTTGGCCCTGGGTTCCTCCTAATGCAAGACAATGGTAGACCTCATGTGGCTGTAGTGTGTAAGCAGTTCCTGCAAGAGGAAAGCATTGATGCTATGGACTGGCCCGCCCGTTCCCCAGACCTGAATCCGATTGAGCACATCTGGAACATCATGTCTCGCTCCATCCACAAACACCACGTTGCACCACAGACTGTCCAGGAGTTGGCGGGTGCTTTAGTCCGGGTCTAGGAGGACATCCCTCAAGAGACCATCCACCACCTCATCAGGAGCATGCCCAGGCATTGTAGGGGGGTCATACAGGCACGTGAAGGCCACACGCACTACTGAGCCTCATTTTGACTTGTTTTATGGACATTACATAAAAGTTGGATCAGCCTGTAGTGTGGTTTTCCATTTTGATTTTAAGTGTGACTCCATATCCAGACCTCCATGGGTTGATAAATTTCTTTGGACTAGATAGATAGATATGAGATAGATAGATATGCGATAGATAGATATGAGATAGATAGATATGAGATAGATAGATAGATAGATAGATATAGATATAGATATGAGATAGAGAGATATGAGATAGAAAGATAGATAGATAGATAGATAGATATGAGATAGATAGATATATAGATATGAGATGGATAGATGGAATGATAAATAGATAGATAGATAGGAGATGGATAGATAGATAGATGATAGATAGATAGATAGATAGATAGATAGATAGATATGCAACAGAGAGTTATGAGATAGATAGATAGATAAGATATATAGATAGATAGATAAAACTAAATACGTTTTATACATTCAAGGGAAAATCATGTTCTCATTTCCCTTTTTTAATATTATATCATGCAGCTGAAAAGAATTACATTTCACTTGTGCACAGACTTACACAGCATGCCTTCTCACATCTTTTTTGTCTTTCCAGAATTGGAATCATGTTATATATTGTTTGCACAATAACATTCTATCTACATCTTGCTGTAAAATACCATTATCCATTTTGATAAAAAAAAAGAAGCACCTGGCATCCTGTTCTTTCTTTCATGCAAGACATTCCTTACACCGCTCAAGAAAACATCAGATTACAAAGATGCTGAATTATGAATTATTGCCTTGTAAAGCGCTTGTCGTTTGTTTCAGTGGTAAATACAAACTATAGTAAAACTCTTGTACATTTTGTCAACATGAAGAAATAATCACTAAATACCAGTGAATGTTGGAATTGGAGCTGAATAGGGCATAATATACAGTGCTACACTCACCACTGCTTCCCTTTTGCTGGGATCTCTGGTGCAGCTTCTCCTTCCCTTCAGCTAGGAACCCCCCCCCCCCCCAAAAAAAAAATCTCTGGGACAGGACCCAGGACTCAGTGAGGAGCACATGCTGCAGGTGGCACACGCTCTACTCATTTCTATGGGAGCGCCAAAAAGACTCTAGTACAGCACTTGGGCATTATCGTCGCTCCCACAGAAATGAATGGAGCACGTGCCATCAACCCGTAGAGGACACATGTTCCTCACTGAGAGAGCCGAGGTCCCATCCCAGAGATCGCAGGGGGATAAATTAATTTTTGCCGGAGTTCTCCTTTAACCCCTTAAGGACTGAGCGATTTCACGTTTTTGCATTTTAGTTTTTTCCTCCTTGCCTTTAAAAAATCATAACCCTTTCAATTTTGCATCTAAAAATCTGTATTATGGCTTATTTTTTGCACCACCAATTCTACTTTACAGTGACATTAGTCATTTTACCGAAAAATCCATGGCAAAATGGAAAAAAAATTTATTGTGCGACAAACTTGAAGAAAAAATGCTTAATTTTGTGGGCTTCCGTTTCTACGCAGTATATTTTTTGGTAACAATGACACCTTATCTTTATTCTGTAGGTCCATACGGTTAAAATGATACCCTACTTGTATAGGTTTGATTTTGTATTACTTCAGAAAAAAATCATAAATACATGCAGGTAAATGTATACGTTTAAAATTGTAATTTTCTGAACCCTATAACTTTTAAAAATTTTTGTGTTCAGGGCGCTATGAGGGCTAATTTTTTGCGCCGTGATCTGAAGTTTTTAGCACTACCATTTTTGTTCTGATCAGACTTTTTGATCACTTTTTTGTGGTATAAAAAGGGATCAAAAATGCGCTATTTTGGACTTTGGAAAATGTATGCGCGTACGCCATTGGACGTGCGGTTTTAAAAGCGGTATATTTTTATAATTCTTACATTTCCGCACGCGGTGATACCACATATCTTTATTTTTATTTACACTGTTTTATTTTGTTACTAGGAAATGCCAGGTGATTTAAACTTTTAATTCAGAAGGGAATACCTGAAAGGGTTAACTTTTTTTTTACCCTTTTTTTTTGCAAGCTCATAGCTCCTATAGGGACCTATGAGCTTGCAATGGCTGATTGCATACACAGATTGTTGCCTTGCCGTTGCATGGAGCAATCAATCAGAGCCGGGACGCCGACGGAAGAAGGAAGGGACCTTCTTCTCTCCGGGTAGTATTTATCGCGATGACCCCGATCAGCCCGACTGAGCAGCTGGGAAGCATTTACTTTCACTTTCAATGCGGAGCTCAAAGCGTCGGAAGGGTTAATAGCGCGTGGCCGAACGATCGCGGCCGTGCGCTATTAGCCGCGGGTCCCGGCTGTGAACAGGCTCCGGGACCATCCCGCTATGACGCGGGGTCCCATCGGGACCCCGCGTTATAGACAGGGACCGGACTTAGGACGTACTCATACATCCTAAGTCCTTAAGGAGTTAAAACGGTTGTCCAGGATTAGTAAAACACTGCTTCTTTCTTGCAAAAACAGCACCACTCTTGTTCACAGGTGTCTGGTATTGCAGCTCGGCTCCATTGAAGTGAATGGGACTGAGCTACAGTACTAAACACAACCTGTGGACAGGAGTGGTGCTGTTTGCAAAAAAGAGCAGCATTTTTCTAATCCTAGATAGCTACTTTAAGCTCACTAATGTCTGGCTTCCTAAAGGGCCAAAATTTGCAAAAATATATATGGCGAGTGGGATTAACAATTTTTATGAGATTCCTTTTGGTACCAGTTTGATTAATCTGTGATTGATAAGATGTGGATGCCGATTCAGATTCAGAAGAGCCCCATTTGTGCTCACACACAGTAATGACAGGAGCAGGGATTCCTGTCAAAGGTAGTAGTCACTGCTCCTGCACACTGAGAGGCTGAGATGAGTACAGAGCATAAAGCATCACCTCCCCTCTGGGATGTTCAGTGTATAGGAGCAGGGATAAAATAAATCAGAAATTGATCACAAAAAGTTCGGAACAAATCCAACTCTTTTCAAACTGATTTTCTCATCTTTAGTTCGAAAATTGGGATATGAACCAATGGAAGTTACAAAAAATATATATATCCTACATTGTAAATTAATTTGGGCAGAACTCAGCCAGGATTTACCCTATATAACTGGTATCAACACATTATATAAGGTAAAATAAGGTTTCTTATCAGGTCCAGACTTCCTCCTCAACATCCACTATAGTGTGGAAAATGAGCTAGAAAAGTGTCCATGCTCTGAGCTGAAATCACTCCTACTCAGGCTTAATTGACAGCCCAGGACCGGCGGCATTAAGGCTCTCATCACTGAAACCTAGTGCAGACACAAAAGTAGGAATATTCCTGGGCATGAAGTGGCTTCTTGGCTAACAGCTAGATTTCAGGGAGCAGAGTGGTGACGTCGGAGTGACCAGTAGACCCTCCCCCCAAGGAACCCTGCAAGCGCTTATTGGCTTGTTGAATGTCATCATTACCTTTTATTTGTCGGGGTTTATATCAAGTTTATGTCCCTGTTAATAACTCCAGATTGCAAGTGATAGATACCTCCTAACTTTTGTAGAGAGGCAAGAGGGACATGCAAGGCGGTGCACTAAGAACACCGCAACAATTTACAGTGTATTTTTTCAAGCCATGCCCCTTAAAGATCCAATCTCCGCCCAAGCGCATATAGCCTCTTCAATTAAAAATTGTACAATCAATTATGAATAAATAGTTAATATAGTAGATATAGAGGTGAAGGCGGAAGAGACGGTCTGCAGAGGTGATGTGGGATCGGAAAGTTGAAGGGGGAATGAACAGCTGGGGTCTGTTTTTACTGAGCCTTTACAAAACCCTTACAAAAGTATATATACACACAGCCATTTATACACAAAAAGGAAATATATATACACTTGTACATTCACACTATATGCACACATACTCAATCACAATATATACACACTTACACTATATACACTCACACACAGTGTGCCCTTATTCCACTCAGTGACCTTACTACTGCACTGAAGAAGGGAATATGAGAAGGGGGGAGCCCCTGTTTCTTAGTTTTCTATCTCCTCCTGCTTTCCCCCACCACACTGCCCCCCTGCTGGTGGCTACATGATGGCCGGCACTGAGCACATGCAGGTGAAATTCTTTACAGAGAAAGGAATTTTCTGTGACTTGGCACCCCCTGGGTCAGTGGAAGCTGGGGCGGACCACACCGATGCCCCACCATAAATACTCCACTAATGTCTCCTCCCTTATCCAACCCTCTCTGCTCTACATGATTGATGTACCGGGTTTGGATATCAGCATTGAGCCCTGAACATCAATCGGTCAAGGCAGGAAGGGAGGGGAAGGGCATACTGCCACTTTGTAATGCCTTCTTGACAATTTAGCTATAAGCATGATATAGAGCTGATAGATTCCCTGTAGATTATCCTTATTATTATCATTATTATTATCATGATTATGTCAATTAGATAATTATCAATATTGCAAAATTATTGATTGACATTGAATAACAGAAATTAGAAAACAATGCTGAAATATTCTTACGCTATACATTTTGCTATAAAATTACTTCCTCAAATGACTTTTTGGTCTAGTGTAAGATTATTAAATAAATACATATTTTAGTCTGTGTTTCTGAATCCATTTTTATTCTCAGCTAATTGGGATCATCTCAGCAAAGGGTTTTCCCAATAGATGTACTTAATCTTGCATGAATTGGATCATAGGATGACTTTAAAATGAATTTATTTTTGGAGCAGTATGGTGGCAGCCCCTGGGATTGAATATCTATTGGAATGACAGGGCTTTATTCTCGTCTTTAAATCGATTGGTGATTTATATATATTACACCAACACAGGCTTCCTTATTTTTAAAGATGAAGCATTTTTTCTTGGATTAGAGGCTTAATTTGTTTTCTTATAGATGAAGCTTTAGTTTTGACTTATTTTAAAAGCATTATAATGCAATAAATATAATTAACATCAGTTAAAATATGGAATTGAATCTGAAAAACAGTGGATCCCATAGCAACCAAAAAAAATTGCTTCTTTAAAGTAAAACTGTCAGTAAATTCTGATGCTGATCAATATGCTGCCTACCATGCCCGGATCCCCCCCGCCGTTCGCCCATTATCTTAATTCTTCTGGATATGCAAATGAGCTGCTAAATGGCACGGGTGGGGTTACAAGGCTCCTTCTAGCACTCTGACGTCACCGCCGCTCATCCGCAGTGCCACCCGGCTTATGAATATTCATCCCCTCCCCCCTCACTCCGACTGTTCCTCCCCTTCCTCTTCTGTACGGAACTCCAGGGAGGGAATGAATGTTCATAAGCTGGGCGGTGCTCAGGATGAGAGCCACTGATGTCAGAGTGCCAGAAGGAGCCTTGTAACCCCGCCCGTGCAAGTTAGCATCTCATTTGCATATCCAGAAGAATGACGATAACGGGCGAACGGATGGCGGATCTGGGCATTGTAAGCAGCATATTGATCAGCATCCCCCGCACTACCAGTCAGTAACTCTGGTTAGTGCTGAGGAGTTTACTGACAGTTTTCCTTTACATTTTAAATAGTGATACTGATACTAATACTGATTTGTTGTTACAGGCAACTGCTACACAGTTCTTTTGCACAAGGTTTGATAACTCTCCCCCAAGAATCTTATGCAATGGGCTGACTAAATATTTTAAATGGTCATACACATGAAATAGAAGTAGGTAGATGATTAAACAGTTGGATGAACAATCATCTGATAAACAATTATATCGCAGATACAGCTATACACATCTTAGTCCATAATAAAGGTTCCATACGTGACCAATGAAATCGAGCAATTCTGAGAATGTTCTTACCTGAAAGTTTGTTTTTGGGCAAAAGATCTTTCCTGAATGAAAGAGCTTTTGTCCGTCCATCACCTGAAGATTCCCATGGCATACACATGACATACACACATGGCAAACATGAACGCTCTTGTCATGGTCCGGGTATATGACCAATGTATACCGTTTAAGTATAGGCTACTGTCAGTAGTGGTGGACATCGTTATGGGGGACATCGACGAAATTGCAGATTTCCAACATTAACCCTTCAGATGGCGCAATCAAAGTGGAATCTAAAAGTGTTGCAAATGCATCACTGGTCTTTTTGGAGGGGGGGGGGCCTTTGCAGCTCAATAATGGGGTCCAGATCAGCCTGCATGGCAGCCAGAGGGCCCATTCCTGTCTCCATGCAATCCGCTCGTCGATCTGCTTTTCTAGCTTTTAGAAAGCAGAGTGACAATAACACTGATCAATGCCATGCTGTGGCATAAGCAGCCTGAAAAAGCAAAATTGTGATGCTAGAGATGCAGTGCCAGAGGCTCGTGGCAGCCGCCACACCCCCTTCCATAGACTTGCATTGAGGGGGCATGTCCGTGACCGTCACAAGCCTCCAGCGCCGCAGCTGGCGTTTTAAACGAACATCAGGTGCTGCAGGGAGATCTCAGGGGTCCCAGCGGCAGGACCCCCACGATCAGACATCTTCTCCCCTATCCTTTGGATAGAGGAGAAGATGTCTGAGGTGGAGGGGTGGAGTATCCCTTTAAAAATCAGATAAATTGCTATTTGAAAACAATGAATTTAATTTAATTAATGCCTTGCAATAGCCTATATTAGCCATACCTTCATGACCCACAGACGCATTTTACCTCACTCTCCTTCTGGTATTGTCAAGCTTCAGAAATCCCACTGTTACCATAGAAACTGTATCTTTCCTAGCCTGCAGATGTCTTCATTTCATCCACATATAAAGTGAAATTGGGGTTCAACACAAAGCAAACAAAATGATTATCACTGATTTTTTTTAACCAAAACCTTTAAACACACATTAGTAATACAAGCAATACCATGATATACAAGTGATGGATATTTTAAACAATGTAGGGAGAGTGTTCGCATAATATATTTACAGAATAAAGTAAAAAAAAATCAATATTAGATTTTCATGTGTTATTTATTCCTACTTACTTTTCAGTTACAGGTTAAAGCCACATCTACCGCCTAATAATTCTTTATCTTTCCTCTGAAAATATGGAGAAATATGTTGCTATTATCTGGTCCATCGGGTTCAAAGATGATCAGAAAAATCAATAGTTTTTGTATTATTTTGCCTGTTTATTCACTGAGTCAAGCAGGACAATATGACCTCTACCTGTAGGTCCCTGATATTCATCAATTGTAAATATGTCCTAGTGGAGGAAAGTCCTAGTTGTTAAGTCCCCCTTTCCTTCAATATGGATAAAGAATCTGTGCCGGTATATAGGAAAGTCCTGCAATGACAGATATGAATATACAGCTTGATTATTCCTTCCTCTTAAAAAATATACACTCAAGATAGAACAGCGTGGAAGCAGCCATGCATTAAATTACTAATAAATTAAATAGGAATTAAGGATTGAACTCCACAGACTTTTCCAACCTTATTTTCTATGCAGCTATGTAAACATGTGATTCATAATTAATGAAGTATGGTGTCACAACAAAACTAGAACTTTCACATCAAATTACCCGACAATACAGTGTTTAGAAAATTCGGCAATTACAGATTCATTTGTAGATAACGCTGCATACATCTGAAATAGCCATTTTGTGCACAGTTTATTTAAATACATATTCTCTATTTGCTTTGAAATGCTATTTTTAGAGCTCTAAAAATTCCAGCCGTAACTTGCTGGGCATACGAATACTACTTGGCTGCACTCTGGTTTACTGCTGTTCAGGGGCCAATCCAATATTAACATTTCATGAAACATCAGACAGGACAGAATGGTCCAATCGGTGTGGTCCCCAAGCTGAGATTACAATTGTCTACAAGTGGGTACTAGCCTTGATTAGTAAAAACCATGCTGTAACTCTATGGAACTTTAAGAATATACTTTTGAAGAGGCCCTGTAGACATCGCCAAAAATGAGATGTTACCAATTATCATCATTGAATAGCTTAGAGTGCCCTGACCGCACACATTTTCAAATGTTCCTGATATGCCATCATATTCCTGAGATATGGAGGTTTATAGTTTGTCTGCCAGTTCAGGTAATCGTCAGATCGGCACAACTTAATTTTAATAATGGGAGGGAATATCAGGTGTTGGGTGGGATTATACAGGATTATACGTGCCCCTCAATGTAAAACACACTCTCTTAATGTATAATCATGTGGAGTCATCCCTCCATTAACCATTCCTAGACTAGGAGATTATGACCGGACACTATTTATTAATATTTAATATGTTAATATGTTAGTACTTTACCCTATAACGGCTGCCAACGCGTTTTATAGGGTAAAATCTTCCTTTCCACCATGTGCTCAGGTTCTGGTGCCGCTCCTCGTTCATAAAGAAAGTGACTTTTAAACTTATCCTGTACCATATATAGTCCTGGGGCATGCGGCTTTCGGTAGTAGTCACTGCTGCACCGGGCTGTAATCACACCTACTAGGAGTGATTGACTGTCTGGGATGGCCCCTGTCACTGCTCCGCTCCCTCTGTTCAGGACCAGCACCAGTACTTGAGCACCTGGCAAGAAAAAAATATTTTATACTATAATTATATAAGGAAAAATCGGATTACAGGTTCCCTTTAAGGACTATACATTTTCCATTTTAAAATTCAAACTATTTTTTTTACTTTTTTTTTCCACTACATTCACTTCTTTTCAGGTTTTGGAAAATAAAAAATGTGCATTATTTTCAGAATTATTCAATGTACAAAAACAATTAAAAAAAAACACCAGTTATTTTTTTTATTTTAGATTGGTTCCCAATGATATAGTATTTATTTTGACATATAATACATGTAGGCTCACACTGCCACTCCGTCTTTTATATACACTGTGCTTATGGGAAATCTAATGGACCGACCACTTAGGGGTAAGTATTCGGTGGATCTTTGCGCATTATACATGGCTGCTACATTTTTTTTCAGTGTAGACCTCTTGTGTTCTAGTTAGGCGAGTGTTCTAGAATTTGGCACTGTGTACTGCACACTTTTCTGCATTTACAGCACAATTGCTTGTCTGCCTGAATATTATGAATGAATATCGTGCAGCATTATCTGTTCTACTTATCTCTTTGCAACATACTGTTTGGCCATTGTTTATGTGTTCCACTCCCCACTATTTCTACTATGCGTGTACCACTATGTCCATACCACTACTCTTTTGTCTTTTTTAACTCATCATATTATGTAATTATATACACTGCACAATAAAAATAAAGGGAACACTAAGATAGCACATCCTAGTTCTGAATGAACTAATCAAATGAAATACTTTCATCTTTACATAGTTGTTGTTGACAAAAAAAAATCCCACAAAAATGATCAATGGAAATCAAATTTATCAACCCATGGAGATCTGGGTATGGAATCATACTCAAAATCAAAGTGGAAAACCATACTACAGACTGATCCAACTTTGATGTAATGTCCTTAAAACAAGTCAAAATGAGGTTCAGTAGTGCGTGTGGCCCGTATGACCTCCCTACAACACATACTACCTCCTGATAAGGTAGCCGATGGTCTACTGAGGGATGTCCTCCCAGACCTGGACTAAAGCATCCTCCAACTCCTGGACAGTCTGTGGTGCAACGTGGCATTGGTGGATGGAGCGAGACATGATGTCCCAGATGTGCTCAATCGGATTCAGGTCTGGGGAACGGGCAGGCCAGTCCATAGTATCAATGCCTGTGCGGCCCCCCAAAGAAATGCCACCCCACACCATTACTGACCCACCACCAAACCGGTCATGCTGGAGGATGTTGCAAGCAGCCAAACGTTCTCCATGGCATCTCCATACTCTTTCACTTCTGTCACATGCTCAGTGTGAACCTGCTTTCATCTGTTATGAGCACAGGGCGCCAGTGGCGAATTTGCCAATCTTGGTGTTCTCTGGCAAATGCCAAACATCCTGCACGGTGTTGAGATGTAAGCACAACCCCCACCTGTGGATTTGGGTCCTCATACCACCCTCATGGAGTCTGTTTCTGACCATTTGAGTGGACACATGCACATTTGTGGCCTGCTGGAGGTCATTTTGCCGGACTCTGGCAGTGCTCCTCCTGCTCCTCCTTACACAAAGGCAGACGTAGCGGTCAGGCTGCTGGGTTGTTGCCCTTCTACAGCCTCCTCCACATCTCCTGATGTACTGGCCTGTCTCCTGGTAGCGCCTCCTTGCTCTGGACACTATGCTGACAGATACAGAAAACCTTCTTGCCACAGCTCACATTGATGTGCTATCCTAGATGAGCTGCACTACCTGAGCCACTCGTGTGGGTTGTAGACTCCGTCTCATGCTACCACTAGAGTGAAAGCACCGCCAGCATTCAAAAGTGACCAAAACATCAGCCAGGAAGCATAGGAACTGAGAAGTGGTCTGTGGTCACCATCTGTAGAACCAGGTGGGATTTCTTGCTAATTGCCTATAGTTTCCACCTGTTGTCTGTTCCATTTGCACAACAGCATGTGAAATTGATTGTCAATCAGTGTTGCTTCCTGAGTGGACAGTGTGATTTCACAGAAGTGTGATTGACCTGGAGTTACATTGTGTTGTTTAAGTGTTCCCTTTATTTTTTGAAACAGTGTATATTCAATGAAGATTGAATTTTTATTGTTTGGTGCCTCCTCTTTTTGGGTATATTGTTGATTTGGCCTAGAAACCCCTTTAGTCTTTTTTTGTCATTACTGTTTGTTACTATCATTTTTTATGTATGTAACATAGGGAGCACCTATAATTTCACACTTATGGTCTATTCACAGGGCAGAATTTCCACAAGCGGAAATTTAGAAGTGTGAATGGAAGTGCGGAATCCCATAGAAGTCTATGGGTTTTAATTTGAGGCGGAATTCTGCCGTGTGAATAGATCCTTAATATTATCCAATACTAATATAAATTTGAGTGCTACATAAAATGGCATTCTAATAGTATAGAGAACACTGTTTCTACCAACATTACCAAAACCAACACTGATGTGTCTGTATCAATAAAAAAAAAATGCTGTATTTTTTTGGGAGATCACCATATTCCTCTTCTGTGCGAATTCTTTTTTTATAATATGCTAGAATACCAAGGATTATATTGAAGTAGTAATGAATAAAGTACTTGACAAAGGACTGAAATTCAAATTGATCAATTACATTTTTGTACATCATAGTAAACAGATTGTATCATTTCTTATTTAATAAAGTTGTCAAGTTGTTCTCGAGCCATGCCTCATATTCAGAATAAAGACAGGGCTCTCTACTTACCACAGTCACAGACTGCAGGCTACTATATAAGTGCATGTACATTGCTGATAATAACGTCAATGGATGAACTTCTCTACTACAATGTTCAGTGGCCCAAAGGTGGGGGTTCACTGTAAATCACAAAGACTTGCGGCAGCCATATGCTAAACAATAGTGGCACGACATAATTTAATACACATTAATACGCCGATATTATTTTCTTTTCGCCTCTTAATAAAAATATGAGCGCTCAGCGCATTTTGTTGTGTTGTTGAATGTTTGTTTGTAAACACTGGAGAGCAATGAATGTTCCACATTCTATTTTTTTATTGCCAAAGCCAAGTCTGAATACCTGATGCTGTACTGAATTATAACTTCCAGCAATTTTGTTAACATCATCAATTTATCAGCATCCTTTTTATGGCTTGGAAATATATCATTAATTTCTCGAAGGAGCTGCTGCATCTAGATATTGAAGGCTGTAATCCTGTGCTTAAGTATCATATGTCTCTAACAGCATATTTCTCATCACCTTATCTTTATTTATTACTTCAAACTGTTCCTTTCCCACTAAGAGACTTTTTTCTCTGCACATATTATAAGCTATCAGTGACAACGGGGAATAACAACACTCTACTATCTCTTTTGAACTTTCAGCCTTAGTCATCGTTGAGACAGGTACGTAGTCACTGGATCCTAGAACCTACCACCCTTTCAGTTTACTTAAAACTTTGAAGTGTAAACCTTCTTACAAGGTTTCATGACCTTAGCTTGTCTTCCTGGCAGCGCTTATGAAAATCAACATGATCAGTGTCATGTGACCTAATGTGCTTCCATTTAAATGTTCCCACAGAGAGATAGAGATAGAGATAGGGATCGGAATTTCAGATTCATGCTAGGATTTCTACAATTAAATTTTTTTTGTGCCTTTGAAATGAATTTAAAATAACCAAAATGTATACCTATTTATCAGCCTTCAAGACATTTTATAAGCTGTTGATACTGTAAATAGTCTGGCAAAAAAGATCAGTTTCCATTTTCCATCAATTCCCTTCCACTTTACCCGGGGACTGACTTAGGGGCCACAGCTTAGCTGAAGGTGCAGTGCTTAGCCTGCCTGTTTTCCACTGCAAATAGAGAAGTTAGAACCGTCACATCTAGGACAAATCAATTTTTCCTTGTTTTCCCCTATTTTGCATTGCAGCATAGAATGTGATCAAAGAAAAAGGGAGATATCATAGTGAGTGTTGCTCATATATTTTAATTTTTTTGCTACATCTGTTACAAGTAGCATTTCTTTAAAGGGGTACTCTGCCCCTAGACATCTTATCCCCCATCTTTTGGATAGGGGATAAGATGTCTGATTGCGGAAGTCCAGCTTATGGGACCCCCCACGGTCAAGTGACCACAGCCGTCACGCCCCCTCCCATAGACATGAATGGAGGGGGCGTGATGTCACGACCACGGCTGCCTGAAACTGGTGTTCTGAACTTGAATGTTGAATGAGTACTGGGCCAGAGATCGCGGAGGTCCCAGGGGCCGGACCTTCCGTTATCCTTTGGATAGGGGATAAGATGTCTATGGGCGGAGTACCCCATTAAGGCAGATGCTCAAATAATGGCCTAGATTTACTAAAACTGTCTCATTCTTTGTATGGTGCAAACTTAGGGCACTATGACATGGGGTAATTTTTGGCCTAGTGATCAGTTGATGAACAAGCATGATGGTATATGTGGCATATAGTGTTTTGCAGAAAGGGCTGTATAAATGATCCCGCACGACTGATGGAGCCATGTGAAAATTTAGTAAATGGGCACCTATCACTGCGGTCAGCACATGTTTATGGGTGTGTATCAGGCTGAATTTAAAATCTGTAAACTGTTGGTTCAACCTTAACTTTTCGTTGGCATTCTTCAAACCAGAATTATGGGCCAACATTTTTGTGAATTTTTGACGCATTAAGGTCTTTCATAACAGGTTAAAAAAAAATGTGTAAAATTATTATAAATGTTGTGCAAAAGTCAAATGCACCAGATTTTGGCACCAAATTTATGAAGTATTTGTAATAGTAAATTTAGACCAATGTTCTTGGCCCTTATTTAACGTATATGTCAGAAAAAGTTCCACACATATATGTTACACGGAAGCTGTGATGGTTGATGGATTAAATGGATGCCAAATGGATGCTAATATATGGCATGCATTTAAAGGATACATCTAAATCCATGGAATTAAATTGTGCAATCTTGTACACTATTTCATTGTTTCTTTGTCTATTGTGGTATATGGTTATATACCAGCAGACAGGGCAAAAAGGACATTGTATCTGGCAATGAACTTCAATGAAGACTTTCACCATGTACATCAGAAACTTTCCTAATGTACACGCTAAATGTAGGGGAAATAATATGATGTGAACAGCACCCTTAATATAAACTGTTTTATACTAATATGTATTTGTTTCCATTTTCTTTTCTAAGCAATTAGGTAATTGTAAAATAAATATCGTCAGATTGAACGTGCTATTTTCAGTAAAGTACTGCATTCGTAAATGAAACATGTTTGGCACAAACATCATTAATATATTGATATATCATTTTGTGACATTAATAAATAAAAAGGACACAGAACATGGAATAATTTGAGTGGAGATTGAATATCACACCGTATGTGCTTTACTGCCTAATGACCATTAAAGGTCTTCTCCAAATACTGAATATTTCAAGTGTCTGCATAATTTTCAAATGGTTCTTGATGTAGACGCTGGACCAAACTAATTATTTTTACATCAAAGATTTTTTGGAAACATATTCATTAGACATTTATTTCCATCCTCTAATTATAAATTAATTCCTGGTTCATCTCGTATAATTATTCATTGTAATCGGTTGCTAATGACTATGCTTATTTTCAGTTGTTGTTTTTTTCACTAGGTACCTTAGAGAAAATAGCCGTAACAAAACACTTTCCAAAGTCGTACAGTTTAAAAGACCTTTGTCTGGAAGTTAGAAAATTTGCAGCCAGTGAAGTTTACAGATTTTGTTTTAAAATGACATTGGTATTAAGCCCCCCCACTCCCGTTTATTGCCTTAGGAAACATAAGTAACAACTACCTGATAGTGATCTGTTCTATGTGGTGGATAAATTGCTTGTAATTTCTAAACGGCTTTATGTTTGCCATGGTGGAAATCAGTTTCCAGCACTTTCTTGCATGGGTTTGTGCTAAGAAGCCCACCTTAACGGGAGATCTGCTCTTCTGTACTTCCTTTTTAATGAAAAAGAGTATTCTATCTTGAGATATAAAAAAGGAAAATTATACCCTGAGAAAATGTTAGGGTAAGATGCCTCTTTCAATTGTGCCAAGATCTCATCTTGCTTTGATCAAAAAGATACATAATAAAGAGCATCTCTCAAGGAAAATGTGAAAGTCGTTTCATACACAGCAAATATTTTGAACAAGCAGTGTCGCGTAAAGCCAGATTCACACAGTGGAAACGTCAGTGACATATTTTATTGATGCGCTGATTGTCATCTGTAATCATCAAAAAAACTGCCACCATTTTTTAGGCCTTTTTTTTCACCAAATTTGTAAAATGTGTCACCGATTTTTCTGTGTAAAATGTGTCACCTGACATTTGCAAAAACTTTTTATATAATGTAAATAATAACATTATATGTATATTTGTAATATAATTTGTTTAAAAAATGTGTATATATTTGTGTGAAAAAAATGCTGTCCCTGCAGCTATTGCCTGTGTGTCTTTGTAAGGAGACCGAATACAGGAAGTGTAGGTGGACAAGCAGGGCTCTGTGTACTGAGGCTCTGTGGATTTATTATTAATGGCTACTTCATTAGTGGAGTGGAGTGTCTAGTTTGTGTGTTTAGTGTGAATAGTATCCTATGTTAGATCCCTGTTACCGCTCCATGAGGACTCCTTGTCTACAGGAGATGTTCGGAGAGATTGCTATTCCTGTCTTGTGTTCAGTGTGAATAGCGTTCTATAATTATATCCTGTGTATTTAGGCATCTCTGTTACCTGTCCATGGGGACTCAGAGGGTATTGTTATTCCTGTGTCTACTGGAGGTGTTCTGAAGGGATTGCGATTATTCCTGTCTTGTGTTCAGCGTGAACAGTGTTCTATAAATATATCCTGTGTAGCTAGGCATCCCTGTTACCTGTCCATGGGGACTCCGTGTCTACTAGAGGTTTTATGTGGGATTGCGATAACTCCTGTTTAGCGATAGATCCCATTTACCTGTCCGTGGCAACTCAGAGGGTACTGTTATTCCTGTGTCTACCGGAGGTTTTTCTAGGGGATTCAGCTTATTCCTTTTTTGTTCTGGAGTATGTTCAGACTCATCCGTTTTCCTGTCTGGTGTTTTGAATGCTATATGTTTATTAGTTCTTTATTTAGATCTTTGGAGTTCTGTTCATGACCACTTATCTATAGTGTCCTCTGTTCATGACCGCCGATCTATAGTGTCCTCTGTTCACGACCTCTGAGTCCTCTGTTCATGTCCGCTGATCTATGGAGTCCTCTGTTCATGACCGCTTATATTGTGTCCTCTGTATTAACTCTCTGATCTGTGATCTCTGAACTTTATACTATGGAGTTCTATGTTCCTGTTATGTTTCTGGTTTGTGACCGACTATTTATTAGTATGTGTTTTTAAGGCCCCTGCACTTCAGTTCAGGGAGGGACCGGCACCCAGTTGTCGATTCACCGTTTAGGTTGGATGGGCAAGTAGGCAGGGAGAGCGGTTTTAGGGTCAGTTTAGGGCTCACTCTCCCTGTCCCCAGAGTCGGTCCCTGACAGGTACTCCGGTGGAAAAAACATTTTTTACTAATCAACTCTGGGACAGCTCTGGACAGTTCCAGACATGGACAGAGGTGTCAGCAGAGAGCACTGGGGTCAGACTGAAAAGAACTATACAACTTTCTCTGTATTATACAGGAGCTGATAAGTACTGGAAGGATTGAGATTTAATAGAAGTAGTTTACAAATCTGTTTAACTTTTTGGCACCAGTTGGTTTAAAAAAAATTGTTTTCCACTAGAGTAGCCCTTTAAGCATGGGAAATAGGAGAGCCAAAAATTGTATTTCAGACCACATCAGAATAAGTGAAATTAATACTGTCAAGATTTTGAAAAAAAACAAACAAACAAACATTAATCTTCAAAAACCTTTTAATAAAAAAATGATTGTTGTATTAACCTAAAATGTGTTTTTTTTTGTCACATTACATACAATAATTACACATATATACTATCCCTGCCTCCACCAGTATATTAGGTTTAGTCATGTACAGACATTTAAAACATGCAAAATATGAGGATGAAATTAAGAATGGAGTTGAATCATGGTAAAACACACTAGGCAATAATAAAAAGCATAGAACATAAGATATTTCAGGTGAAACATAATATTTGATGGACCTTACCACATAAATTGTGTTACAGATTAGTCAGTGGGAGTATACTTCTATACGAGATCATCAAAGGAATATTTTGGGTTTAGTTTACAGTATTAGTGGAGATTTTCATCCTGGATTGTACACTGTATAACTGGATCAAAAGATCACTCTGAGCTTTTTGTAAGAAGTACTTCTAAATCCATTTAAATGCAATACATATGTGTGTATTTATGGGCTTATACAACAGTATACGAGATATCCCTTGTCATGAAAATATACAATAAACTATACCTTTTAAAAGCCACTTATTGCACCAGAATAGTTTTGAAGACTTTTACTGGTTAAAGGGGTATTCCAGGAATTTTTTTTATTTGACTATGCTACAGGGGCTGTAAAGTTAGTGTAGTTCATAATATAGGGGGAGATTTATCAAAACCTGTGGAGAGGCAAAGTTGCCAAGTTGCCCATGGCAACCAGATTGCGTCTTTCATTTTTAACAAGGCCTATGAAAAATGAAAGAAGCAAGCTGATTGGTTGCTATGGGCAACTGGGCAACTTTGCCTCTCCACAGGTTTTGATAAATCTCCCCCATAGTGTCTGTACCTGTGTGTGACGGTTTTCTCACAACTCTTATGTTATTTTCACCCCAATATTTACTTTTAACAGCAAACAAAATGAGAGTCGTCTCAGATTGTTCCCAGGTTGCAATGAGGCCTGACTCACTAGTCAGCTGATGACAGGGAGCCTGTCTGCCTCAATGGTTGGAGGGATCGCTTGGTGGGAGAGAGATCAATCTGCAACTAATACAGCAGCTCTAGGCACCCTGATTGAAAACCACAGGACTTTTGGAATGGATGCAGCTCATTTATGTTTCAATCGGTGGGGTGGCTGATGTGTGGGAGGGAGGAAAATGGAATTATGGAATTTGTAGGCAAAAAAGAAAACTCAAACAGGAAATACCAGTTCACAAAAAGCTAGCCAAGTGTTATGATAATCTAACAACATAGCCCTTTAGCCCCAAGACAAGCACAGATCCTTCCTAAGCATGTCCATTACTGCCTGCCAGGTACGTACTAAAATCCCCTTATGGTGGATAACTCCTTTAAATGAACACATGAAGATGGAGAAACAAAGCCACGATCAATGTCAAGTAGTATCTGACATATCTTACCGCTACATCTCTGGGTATAAAAAGTGGAGGAGCTCTTTAATTAATACCTCACCTTTCAACCAACACTTACAAAAAAAAAGAAAACTAACATAACTGTATTGGTACAAATATGGCTTATGTCAATGTTCCTTACAACTTCTGATAAATTCAGGTAAAAGGTTATAAAACATCAAGAAGTAAAGATGTAGCTCATAAATACATATAAAAAGTGATCCATACTCTGATTGGTTCCTGATTATTAGTGGTGTATCCCAAGGTTTAATACTGGGCCACCTTTTGTTTAACTTATTTATTAATTATATAGATGGGATCTTTATAGTGTGAAGGGAGGCATGATGGGAGGAAGCTGAGCAGATTGAAGCCCAGAGGTGGACCCCGGCAGCGACAGTGTACACGGCCGGCACCGCTGTGAGACCAGTTACAGCAGAGGAGGGGGGAAATGGGATCAGAGGTAAGACGCTGCCTCCTGCTTCCTGCTCCCTAACTCCTGCCACTTGCCCAGCTCAGCAGATGCACAGGGGGGCAAAATGGGGACAAAATAACAGTACTAAGCACCTGGGACTGTACTTTGATACCACGGTGAGGAGAAAGGCAGGCACGGTAAGGAGAAAGGTGAGACATGTTGCGAGCAACATCC
Source organism: Hyla sarda (assembly GCF_029499605.1). Classification (NCBI taxonomy): domain Eukaryota; kingdom Metazoa; phylum Chordata; class Amphibia; order Anura; family Hylidae; genus Hyla; species Hyla sarda. Next base: position 230,598,445 of record NC_079192.1, read on the forward strand.
CAGTTGGAAGCACGGTGCAGACTGTATACAAGTCAGGAGAAAGCTGAGAACCAAGCCATAGCAAGGAGGCACAGCGTAGAGGGAAGAAGAGAAATCTCCAGGCCTGCATGCTTGCCGTTCCTCTGCAGCATTCACTCCATTTCAAAAAGCCAACAAAAAGCCCAGCACGGAAGAGGTACAGAGCCACTAGAGTTACCAGCCCAAAAGAATCTGAAATTGAACATCAGATGGGTGAGATCGTTTCATCGTATATTAATTCACCTAAAATTGTCTGGTATCTCTGCTGAATATATTGCTTGACCTGCTCAGTGTGGCGCTGGAATCACTATTGCAAAACTGGCTTGAAAGCGCTGGAGCTTACAGAAAGACTTAGTTTGATAGGTTTCGGCTGCTCTAGGTAGCAACGTCTGATGTGTTTGTTAAATGTACTCCTTGGCTTACTCAAATAAGGCGACTGTAGTACTACCGCAAAAACCTGTGAAAAGTCTTTGGAGTTTACTGAGCGAACATGTGCAGTCTGCCCTGCCTGCCCAACTAAAAACTGTTTAGCGTCCCTATTGAATGAACTGCATGATTTGCTCAGTGTGGCGCCTGAAGCACAATCGCACAACTCTGTAAAAAAATGAAGAGAAAAGACAGGGAAAAAAGAGTTGATTGAATGAACTAATCCAGTTTGCAATGCTTGCCCTAACAAGAACCGTCTGTACCTGTTGAAGGACCTGCTTGATTCATTTAATGAGAGGTATGAAGTATTGCTGCGAAATCCATATATAAAGTTTTTGAAGTTTACTGAGTGAACTAATCTAGCCTGCCTCGCTTACTCTACTAACAAGTGTTTGACATCCGTGCTGAAGGTACTGTTTGACTGGTTCAATGTGACGCTAGAGGTACTTTTGTAGAAAATGTGCACAAATGTTGGAACTTATTGAGAATATCAATGTAGTCTGCTTTGTTTGCTCTATTAAGAAATGCTTAATGCCTTAATTGTGTATATTGTCCGAGAAGCCTGAAGCCTTTTTGCAAAATTTTATTTAGTCTTCCATGCTTGATCTACTAAGAATTGGTTGGAGCCTCTTCGTAATGTTCTGTCTGGCCCATTGAATGAAGCACCTGTGGTATTGTTGCAAAATCCATATAAAGAAAAGGAAAGGGGAGGAAAAAAAAAGAGAGAGAACATTTTTTTGAGTTTACTGAGTGCTTCAATACAGCTCGCTTTGTAAGTCCTATCAAGCACTACTTAACTCCTCATAGTGTGTGATTGACTGTCAATTACTGAGTAATTAGTAATATGCCTCCAGTGAGCCCATCAAAAAAGAAAGAAATTGAAAATGCAAGCAAGATGGATAAGTTCCTTGCCTCCCCATTGCTGGCTGCTTCCATAACCAAGGAAAAGTAGTTAGTACAGAGCAGAATCAGGAGGAAGGCATAAGTGATGGAGCAGAGGGAGAGCCATTGCAGCTCAATAGATGCTTTATCGGCACAAGGGGGCACTATAGGATAGGAAATATCACTGATCAGAGAGGATCTTAAGGGTATAAAAGAAAGATGTACGGAGGTGGAAGAAAGGGTATCTACAATGGAGAATGAGATGATTAAACTTAAAGGGGTACTGCGGTGGTAAAATTTTTTGACTATACGACATCTTCTTTGTAAGTTTAGTTTTTTTGCAATATACATGTGTTATATACAAAGATCACTCTTAGGTGTGCATACGGCACTGAGGACATAGAGGGATCTCTACAGTATACTGGGAAACGCTGGTGAGTGTACTGTGGTGCTCTGGCTTATAGATAGGTAATCATAGTAATCCAACATAGAAGATAATGGAAATAAAGCCGGCACTCACCATTCTTCTCAAAATTCTTGCTTTATTGTGCTTCACATGTGTTCAGGGGTAGGGAACAGACGTGGGGGGGATTAAAAAGCCGACAAAAGCTCAGTTTTGTGCTGTGAATGCACTTCCTGAGGCCCTAACTTCTAGACTAACAGTACACCTTTATATACCAGGTAAGCCTTCCTGTTATCCAATCACCTTATTTTTCTCTCCTTGACACGTGACTATGACGTACACCTCCGGGAGAGAGAAAGGGGGGGGGGGGAGAGTGTTTGTGATTAAAAACAAGATGATAGTTCTGTTCTATCATTGAGGCCTAGTACACCTGTCGCATTTGTCTTGATTATCCATTCTGTTTCTATTTTTAATAATTTCCTGTCTAGCCTTTCTCCTTTTTGGACAGTTATTCTTTCCAGTCCTGCAAATTTTAAGATATCAGGATTATTATTATGCGTTTCCCTTACGTGGTTAAGTTAGGTTAGTTATTTTTTCTCTCTGTCTGCATGAGAGGAATAAGCCACACCCCCTCATCTCATCCAGCTGAGTACACAGCTCCTCCCCTCCCCCTGCTCTGTATTCTAAGGACGCAGGTCTGCACAGGAGAAGGAACACAGAGAAGATAAGTGTTATCTGAAGGGGAGGATGAGAAGGTGCATGGGCTGGGGATGTATGGACTGCAGGGGAATAAATCTCATACTGGGAATGATCTCTATGGGGGAGATTTATCAAAACCTGTGCAGAGGAAAACTTGTACAGTCGCCAATAGCAACCAATCAGATCGCTTCTTTCATTTTTCACCCACAGGCCTTCATAAAAATGAAAGCAGCAAGCTGATTGGTTGCTATGGGCAACTGAGCAAGTTTTCCTCTGCACAGGTTTTGATAAATCTCTCCCTATATGTGAAGGGGGAGGGGGGACTCCTGAATGACACATGCTGGGAGTTGTAGTCCCTGTTTTGTGTGTGTGTGTGTGTGTGTGTGTGTGTATGCTAGTGTTTACAAACCAGTGTGCCTCCAGCTGTTGCAAAACTACAACTCCCAGCATGCCCTGACAGACTTTGGGCATGCTGGGAGTTGTAGATTTGCATCAGCTGGAGGTACACTGGTTGGGAAACACTGTTCTAGCCTATTCAGCATACACATCATGTTACACAAGTGTTTCCTAACCAGTGTGCCTCCAGCTGTTGCAAAACTACAACTCCTAGCATGCCCAAAGGCTGTCAGGGCATGCTGGGAGTTGTAGTTTTGCAACACCTGGAGGCACCCTGGTTGAGAAACACTGTTGTATGCCCTATAGAGGTGTGGTGAACTACAACCCCCAGGAGACTACAGAGGCAGCAGAGGTACCACAGACTGAAGACTCCTGAAGGACACATGCTGGGAGTTGTAGTCCCTTTTGTGTGTGCATGCCAGTGTATCCCAACCAGGGCTGATTATATTAGTGTGCTGTGTGTAAGGGGGCTGACCCGGGAAAATAGTAGAATGGGTAAAGGGCAGAACAAACAAAACAAAACAAAAAAGAAGCCGCCCCAAACCAGCAAGGCATGTGGCATGCTGGGATTTGTAGTTTTTAGCACAGCAAGAAACAGGAAATAGAAGCAAAGATAGGAAAACAAAGTGTGGGATAAAAAGACAACAAAGAACGGAAATAGAGTAGCCTAAACAACAAGAATATAAATGAAACAAAACAAATAGGGTAAGTCAAAAACGGAAAAAAACATTGACCACCGGAGTACCCCTTTAAAGTGGAGATGAGGAAAGTGATTACAGTTAATCATTTCTTGGAGAAAAAAAAAGTGATAGACCTAGAGGATCGCTCAAGGCATAGAAACCGGCAGCTGCTGGGATTCCCTGAAGGAGTAGAGGGCAGGGATTTGTAAAAGAATGGATAAACTCAACTTTTGGAACAAACAAAACCAATAAACAAGGACACGATTGAAAGGGCTCATAGAGTCCTACTGAGACCCCTCCCCCTGGTAGTAACCCTAGGACGACATTAATAAAGCTCATAAACTCACAAAATTCAGACAGAATTTTTAGAGCCACTAGAGAGCAGCAGGATTTACTGTTTAATAATAGCAAAATTGCAATTTTTCCTGACTATGTACTTGAGACACAGAAGAAATGCATGATGTTTAAAAATGGTTAAAATAGGCTGCATCAAAACGGAGTCAGGTTTTCTTTGCTGTTCCCTGCACGAATTAATGTGATGTTTAATGAGAAAACATTGTTTTTTGCCAGCCCAGAGAAAGCAACAAAGTGGATGGACGCTATGGGCCTGAAAAAATAGAAGAAAGGGGTAAAGGGAGTGTGGGATCATGAAGGTTTATCCTAGGATAGAGGCTTGCTTCAGATGGAGTAGGCTGAAAGGGCATAGGGGATGGGTGAGTTGGCTTTTTTTGATTTTTTGTTGTTGTATCCCTTGTCTCCATCTATCATTTAGTGCTGGGTAATCGTCATCATGTAAAGGAAATTGGATGAATACTTGGATCGTGGTATGGAACGTTAGGGGATTTGGGAGGAAAAAAAATTATGGCAATAATGGGGGTTTTAAAAAATTATGCACTAGGGATAATTGGTTTAGTAGAAACTCACTTAATTAAGGAAAACATACATTTGATAAAAATAAATTGGTGGGTTTATTATTATCGTTCCTTATAAAGTACATATTCCAAAGGGGTAACTGTACTATTACTTCACAAAAAAAGGAAATGGGAATTACCAAAAAGATTTTTAGATAAAGAAAGTAGATTTGTTTTATTACATGGGAGGTTGGAGACTTTAGTTTGTGTTTTAGCTTTTGTATACATACCTCCCCCTTATTCATCTGAGGTCCTAAAAAAATTGTTGGAATTCTGTATGTTCAGAGATGAATGCCCAGTTTGTGTTCAAGGGGATATGATTTATGTTATGGAGGAAAAACTAGACAGAGTAAGACTAAAAAGAGTGGTTCGCGTATCGGGCTAAACACACCTGGCTAAGTTGTGCAAGGAAATACACTGCTCAAAAAAAATAAAGGGAACACTAAGATAACACACCCTATATCTGAATGAATGAACTAATCATATGAAATACTTTTGCCTTTACATAGTTGAATGTGCTGACAACAAAATCACACAAAAATTATCAATGGAAATCAAATTTACCAACCCATGGAGGTCTGGATATGGAGTCACGCTCAAAATCAAAGTGGAAAACCACTCTACAGACTGATCTAACTTTGATGTAATGTCCTTAAAAGGAGTTAAAATGAGTCTCAGTAGTGCGTGTGGCTTCCACGTGCCCGTATGACCTCCCTACAATGCCTGGGCATGCTCCTGATGAGGTGGCCATTGGTCTCCTGAGGGATGTCCTCCCAGACCTGGACCAATGCATCTGCCAACTCCTGGACAGTCTGGGGTGCAATGTAGCGTCGGTGATGGAGCAAGTATTTCTATAGAGCAGTGGGCTCAACCACAACTATTTAAGACTGGGTGCCATCTATGCCAAAACACATTAGAACATATATACCAAGAAAGCACAGCAGAAATTAGAAGGCACACCAAATTATCAAAAAAGTTATAATTTTATTAAATAACCTGCCACATACATTTAAAACCACTTAAAAAGGAGGTCCTGACTACTGACCACCTCAAGCCATAGAGAGGGACCCCAAAACAAGTATGGGACTCCCCCCCCCCCCCAGAATAGGGACACCCAGATGCATACAATAGTGAACAGTAGTGTTGAGCAGCATTGGCCATATTTGAATTCGTGATATTTCGCGAATAAATGGACGGATATTCGTCATATATTCGCAAAATTAGCATATTTGTAATATTCTCGCTATATTTTCGCATATGCGAAAATTTGCATATACTACAAATAGCATAAACGAAAATTTGCATGTGCGAAAAATTTGCATATGCAATTTTTCCCATATGCGAAAATTTGCATGCCAGTCTCACACAGTAGTATTAGAGCCTTCTTTAGACCACACAAGCTGGAAGCAGAGAGGGGTGATCACTGTGATGTGTACTGTGAAAAAAAAAATATTCGTAATTACGAATATATAGTGCTATATTCGCGAATATGCGCGAATTCGCGAATATACTATGTTCGCGAATAAAATTCGCATTGCGAATATTCGCGAGCAATACTAGTGAACAGTGCAATCTTATCACTAAGACAACCGGCCCCACAAAGATAAAGTGCAAACTGTATAATAAGTATAAAGTCAGCAGCTCCATTACATTATCAAGAATCAGATAAATAGTAGCAGAAGTCAGTACAAAGGACTATCCCGCTAGATATAGACTAAATCCTGAACAATTAACAATGTGTACAGAGCTGCACAGATGTAACAATTCAAGTATATCAAGGAACAGTGGGTTGTCAGAGGAATAGATAGGTATACATCACATGATAATGAAGAAAGCGGGTGTCCCCCCCCCCCAAAACACTAGGTCCCCACGCGTTCCGTCACTCCTGGTGACTTCCTATGGGGCGCCTCTGAGGAAGTCACCAGGAGTGACGGAACGCGTGGGTACCTAGTGTTTTGGGGGGGGGGACACCCGCTTTCTTCATTATCATGTGATGTATACCTATCTATTCCTCTGACAACCCACTGTTCCTTGATATACTTGAATTGTTACATCTGTGCAGCTCTGTACACATTGTTAATTGTTCAGGATTTAGTCTATATCTAGCGGTATAGTCCTTAGTACTGACCTACTATTATTTATCTGATTCTTGATAATGTAATGGAGCTGCTGACTTTATACTTATTATACAGTTTGCACTTTATCTTTGTGGGGCTGGTTGTCTTAGTGATAAGATTGCGTTGTTCACTATTGTATGCATCTGGGTGTCCCTGTTCTGGGGGGGGGGGGAGTCCCGTACTTGTTTTGGGGTCCCTCTCCATAGCTTGAGGTGGTCAGTAGTCAGGACCTCCTTTTTAAGTGGTTTTAAATGTATGTGGCAGGTTATTTAATAAAATGATTACTTTTTTGATAATTTGGTGTGCCTTCTAATCTTGGTGGATGGAGCAAGACATGATGTACCAGATGTGCTCAATCGGATTCAGGTCTGGGGAACGGGCGGGCCAGTCCATAGCATCAATGCCTTCCTTTTGCAGGAACTGCTGACACACTTCAGCCACATGAGGTCTACCATTGTCTTGCATTAGGAGGAACCCAGGGCCAACCGCACCAGCATATGGTCTCACAAGGGGTCTGAGGATCTCATCTCTGTACATAATAGCAGTCAGGCTAACTCTGGTAAGCACATGGAGTGCTGTGCGGCCCCCAAAGAAATGCCACACCATTACTGACCCACCGCCTAACCGGTCATGCTGGAGGATGTTGCAGGCATCAGAACGTTATCCACGGCGTCTCCAGACTCTTTCACGTCTGTCACATCTGTCACATGTGCTCAGTGTGAACCTACTTTCATCTATGAAGAGCACAGGGTGCCAGTGGCGAATTTGCCAATCTTGGTGTTCTCTGGCAAATGATAAATGTCCTGCACGTTGTTGGGCTGTAAGCAAAACCCCCACCTGTGGATGTCAGGCCCTCATACCACCCTCCTGTTTCAGAACCATTCCTTTATTGGGGGTGTCTTGCTAATTGCCTATAATTTCCATCTGTTGTCTGTTTCATTTGCACAACAGCATGTGAAATTGATTGATTGTCAATCAGTGTTGCTTCCTGAGTGGACAGTGTGATTTAACAGAAGTGTGACTGACTTGGAGTTACATTGTGTTGTTTAAGTGTTCCCTTTATTTTTTTGAGCAGTGTAGAATTAAAGGGGTTATTCAGGAATAGAAAAGCATTGCTAGTTTCTTTCAAAAGACGCTCCATGTCTGTCTCCATGTTAGGTGTGGTTCTGCAGCTCAGTTCCATTGGAGTGAATGGAGCCAAGTTGTAAAACCACACCCAACCTTGAGACAGATGTGGTGCTGTTAATTAAAGAAATTAGCTCTGTTTTTTTCTATTTCAGGATAACCTCTTTAAGACTCTGTAACCCCCCCAAAAAAAGTTTTTTTTTCTTGCTGGAATAAAACTTGTCAGACCATGTCCCGTATAGACATGTTCCTGGGGAATAAACCCAGCATTGAAAAAGTTATGAAGATCAGCTATTTACCCCGGTGTAGGTCAACCATTCAGCTTTAGAGATTATTATTAATCCTGTCGAGGAAGATAGGGATAGAGAGGGCATAAGAAAAGTTAACCCTCACTGGATGAATCTTGTAGACAAAGAAAAAATGAACAAAAACTTGGAGAAATTTTTCGAACAAAATTGGGGATCCGCCACTGACTTAATACTGTGGGAAAGGCATTTCTAAGGGGAAAAATCATTAGAACAATCCTCAATAAAAAGGAGTTTAAAAATAAGAAAACAGATTTGAAGGAGGAAGTTAAGAAAGCTGAAGAAGGGTTAGTGGATGACCCCACAGAAGAGAATAAAAGTAGGTGGCAGGACAGGCAGAATGAGTTAAATGAATAGAATAGAAATTAATTCCTTTTCATGGGTTCACAAAGATTTAGCCTAGCCTACTAACCTAATAAATACTTGATGGTGATAGTTCAAAGCCAGCAGGTTAATCAGAAAGTCACAGTGTTAAAGGACAATGTAAGAACCCGAAGGGTTACTCAGCCCTGAGAGTTTTTGTTTATCTTTGTTGCTGGGATGACGCCTCTGTGCTTCTCAGTGTGTTTCTGCCTGCTATCTGCAGAGTCCTTCTGCTAGATACATAGGTGTATTTAAGGAAGCCTTTCATATCCAGGAATTGCCTGTGAAAGAGTTTATATCCAGTAGCTAGTATTGTATATCCTGTGATTCCTGATATTTGTTATTTTCATCTCGGCTTGGCTTTCTCACTTCTGTGTTTGCGTCTTAGTACCTCAACATTTCCTGTAACAGACTCGGCTAGTTGACTTTGCCTTTATTGTGTGTTTTTTTTGTATATTTCTGTTAGTTTGTGTGCCTCCTGGCTGTCCCAGACCTGTGTCTGCTTTTTGTAGTTTATTGTGTTTACTGTTACAGCCATCACTTACATAGGAAAGGACCAGCACTGTGGTTATGGACCCACTGCCTAAGGCGGGTACATAAGTAGGCAGGTACAGAGGCTGTGAGTGAGTTCAGGGCCGCACTCTTTCCCTGCCCAGATGTGACAGACAAGAAGGGAGAATGGTGTCCTGATAAAAACAAGATAATAAGCGAGCTAAGGGGTTATTATTCGCAGATGTATAGATCAGAGTTGAATAAAAATGGAGAGGATCTAGTAGAATACTTAGATTATACAGGCTTCCCAAAAGTAACTAATCTGCAAAGAGAAAAGCTATACGCCCCTCTTACTGTTGAGGAATTAAATTTGGCTCTGAAATCTATAAAAGGAAATACGTCACTGGAGGGGACGGCCCACCATTCAAAATATATCGCAGGTATGGCCGAATACTCATTCCGGCCCTTCTGAGAGTATTTAAGTCGGGGATGGAAAAAGGTCAGCTTTCAGAATCAATGTGTGAAGCAGTCATAGTTCTGATTTTAAAGCTAAAAAAGGATAAAGTGGAGATGGGGTATAGACCCATATTTTTTCTTAATACTGATATTAAGAGCCTTGATAAAGCTCTAGCCATCAAATAGCAGAAGGTAATAGTAGATCTAGTTGGGGAAGACCAGTGCGGTTTTATACCAGGACGAATGGCAAAACATTATATTTATAGCGTCTTGTCTAATATTCAGTTTGGTCATATGAGAGGGGAGGGCTCCCACTCTATCCTATCTTTGGATGCCATCAAGGCTTTCAGTAGGGTAGAGTGGGAGTTTCTCTGGGGGACAATGCATAAATTTGGCTTTGGGAAGGAATTTATAAAAATTGTAAAAATACTGTATACCAACCTGGTAGCTTTCAATAGAGGGAAGGTCTGTGTCCATTTCAGAAACTGTCTGGAGCAGGATAGGTTTGCTATGGGGATTTGCTCCTCCTCTGGACACTTCCTAAAATGGACAGAGGTGTCAGCAGAGAGCACTCTGGTCAGACAGAAAGGTAATTCAACAAGAAAAGAACTTCCTGTGGGGCATATAGCAGCTGAGAAGTACTGGAAGGATTACGATTTTTAAATAGAATTAATTTACAAATCTGTTTAACTTTCTGGTACCAGGTGATTTAATGTTTTCCAGTGGGGTACCCCTTTATCAGAGGTGTCTTTGGGCCCCTTTAAGCACAAAGTCCCTGATGCGACTGCTAGCTCTGCTTGTATAGTTATGCTCCTGTGTCATAGAAAATCTGGCCTGAATAAAGGTGTGGTTTTCTGAAGAGGTTTCACTACATACATACCTCCATGGTTCCCTAAATATTGCCTTTATCTCAAATATTGTCAAAATCTAGATATAAAGTATTTGTTAAGTTAGGATGCACAGTAGCTAAAGTATCCATGCTTTTCATATTGTACGTTGTAAATAAAAACAAATTAAATAAATGCTGGACTTCAGATGAATCCATAGGAATCTGTCACATGGGGCAAGGATATGTGCAGCCCTGAGCTGAGCAGCCTCAACCCCAGTGTCAGACCCTGCACTACTAAAGTGCAGTGTGTAGCGAAGTCAAAGTAAGAAACAAACACAGTACAAAAGTCAAGAAGAAGGTCAGGGCACAAAAGGGTTAACCAACAACAGCACAGCATAAATACAGGGACAGGGAATGAATTTACAAACATAAAAACAGAGTCAAACTAGCCAAGTAGATACCAGTGAGAGTGTCACAGTACAGATACAGTAAGCAGAAGAGTAATTACAGAATAAGCCAACACAATATAAAGATACGCAGGATAGAGCAAAGCAGAACAAGGGGACAGAGGAAAAATTATGTTTTCTACTCAGGCGATCACCTGCAGCTCCTGAGTGGCCAGAGCGCAGCATGTGATGCTCGGTCAGGTGCAATCATTTACAGGATCTTTGTGATCTTGCGATCTAGATATATAAGTTTCTTGTTAAGAAAAAAAAAATCACTATTTTACCCCGGTCCAAAAAAGAAGCAATCAGGGGACATATTTTTACACATATTAACATCCAATATGTGAATAATGTTTGACTAGGTTTAATTTATGGATTATTTTATGTAAAAGGTATAAATCCAAGTATATACTCGAGTATATACTCGAGTATAAGCCGACCCGAATATAAGCCGAGGCCCCTAATTTCACCCCAAAAACTCAGGAAAAATTATTGACTCAACTATAAGCCTAGGGTGGGAAATACATCATCCCCCCCATGTCATCATCCCCCCCTGTCATCATCCAGACCCCCTTCATTAACAACCCCAGTCATCATCACCCTGTCATTATCATCCCCGTCATCATCACCCCGTCATCATCCATTTTGCAACATCTGTACGTCCGCAGGTTGAAGACCACTGAGCAGGGATAGACAGGCAGAGAGTTCACTCGAGTATAAGCCGAGGGGGGAGTTTTCAGCACGAAAAATCGTGCTGAAAAACTCGGCTTATATTCGAGTATATACGGTAGGTTGAATTTTAAGTATGTCACCTAATACTGATCTCAATTAGGGGTGTGAATCGCCAAGAATTTGGCGGTTCGATTCGAATCGCGATACCAGTGTGGCGATTCGATATATCCCAATATATCGCGATACCGTCTAGGTGACGATACATCGCGATATATCCCGATTCTGTCTAAAAAACAATGTCTTTTACACTTTTATTAAAACTTTATGTTTTTTTTTGTACACTTTATTAGTCTTTTAGGAATCATTAGATTCCTCAGACAGATGAATAGAGTTCTATTGAACTCCATTTATCTGCGATCCATTGATAGAGCCTGGTCCAGCCAGGATCTATCAATGACAGAGCCACGGAGAGCATACACATGTCCCTTTAGACGCCGCTGTCAGCTTTGACAGCGACGATCTAAAGGGTTAATAGCCAGCCGCGGCGATCGCCGCATGCTGGCTATTAGCGGCGGCCCACGGCTACTGAGAACAGCCGGGGGCTGCAGAGTATGGAGCGGGAACGAGTCGGAGCCCGCTCCGTACACCCAGAGCGCCGCCGCGTCAGATCCGGCTGACAAAATGTGGAACTTGTATCTCCTGATGCCCGGGACATGCTGTTCCGGGGATCAGGAGATACAAATTCCACATCACTAAAAGAATCGATTCAAAAATATTTTGAATTGATTCAGTATCGGCAAGTGAAAAATCGTGATAATCGCGGGAATCGATTTTTTCTTACATCCCTAATCTCAATCCTGTCCCTCAATTTGAGGAGAATTAGGTTAGTTAGTCAGATCAATAGCTCTATCAGGAATGTCATGTGACAGTCAAATAGTAAAATAGACTGACAATCGTGAAAACAGAAGAAGGATACTAATATAGGGAAATTATTGTGAGCCCCACTGCAGATAGGGACTGATGTGTGATTATTATCTATGTACAGAGCTGCTTAATATATACTAACTGGCCACTCTCTTAGTTACACCTGTTCAATTGCCTGTTGCCACAAATAACAAATCAGCCAATCATATGGCAACAACATATGGCAACAGTTCATTAACCCCTTCCCTTTTTGGCGATTTTTGCACTTGTTTTTTTCCTCCTCACCTTCTAAAAATCATAACACTTTCAATTATCCACCTAAAAATCCATATGAGGGCTTGTTCTTTGTGCCAATAATTTTACTTTGTAATACCATTAATAATTTCACTACAAAATCTACGGCGAAACCAGAAAAAAATTATTTGTGGAGTAAAATTGAAAAACAAAATCCATTTTGTAATTTTTAGCGACTTCTGTTTTTACGCAGTGCAGTTTTAAGTAAAAATTGCACCTTATATTTATTCTGTAGGTCCATACGGTCGCAATGATAACCAATTTAAATAGGTTTGATTTTATTTTACTACTAAAAAAAATTATAACTACATGCACCAAAATTAATACGTTCTGACCCCTATAACTTTTTTTATTTTTCCATATAAGGGGTGGTATGAGGGCTTTTATTGGTACCATTTTTGTATTGAATGGACTTTTTGATCACTTTTTATTCATTTTTTATGGTATAAAAAGTGACCAAAAATACGCTATTTTGGACTTTTGAATTTTTTTACATGTACGCCATTGACAGTGCGGTTTAATTAACAATATATTTTTATAGATCAGACATTTCCGCATGCGTCTATACCACATATGTTTATTTTTATTTACAGTTTTTTTTTTTTTTTTTTTTTTAAATGGGGAAAGGGGGGTGAATCAAACTTACTCCTTACACAGCTCCTTACATGACAGTGCGCTCAGCCTATCACCGGCAGAGGCGGGACATAGCTGCGGCCGGTGATTCGCTGACAGCTCTGTGACAGCATGAGGATCGCAGCAAAGGACCGTGAAGCTGTTACCATAGCAACAGGGGAACAAAGGAAGGTGAGTCAAAGTTTATTTTATTTATTTTTGCAGCCTGGGAACAGGAATATGTCACATTCATTATTACAGGTGTCCCTTAATTGTGACAGAGAACAGAAGCTGATTAGAAGCCTTACGCCCCGCTCACAATTCATTCATTCCTCGATGTGGGGAGAATGTACAGCGCTGATGCAGCTCACAGTTAACCCTTGCAGGCACATCGCTTGGGGGGGAAGGCATATGTGACATGCTGAGCAGCGCCTGCGTGTCACATATGACTAGTTCCCTGATGTGGGGACAGCGCACTGTCGCTGGCAATTCATTCATTCCCTGATGTGGGGACAGTGGGGTGAGAAGCTGACAGTGAGGGTGGGAGGACTATACTAATGAGCAGGGCAGGGAAAGGGCGTGCTAAAGGAGAAAGAAAAAAAGCTGCCCACAAATAGGGCAGAGAGGCAACACAAAACATGTTGGGCAAGGCACTGAAAGAGTAGACAGGCTACAAGGCATGCTGGGAGCTGTAGTTTCTAAAACAAAGGCAAAATGGAAATAGATGCTACACTACATGGACACACTTGTGTAAAGAAAGGAAAAGAAAGACAAACAAAGAGCAAGCACCAGACCAGAGATAACAAGAATACTCACCTGCAAGGTTAAGAAGAAACTGAAAAACCACATTGGCCACCGGAGTACCCCTTTAAGGCATGTTGACGCACTGGACGTGGTCAATACAGCTGCTAAAGTTCAAACCGAGCATAAGAATGGGAAAGAAAGGGGATTTAAGTGACTTCAAACGTGGTTGTTGGTGCCAGACGGGCTGGTCTTTCAGGAATTGCAGATCTACGGAGATATTGACCCATAGCCAGGATTTACAGAGCATGGCCTGAACAAGAAAAATATCCAATGAGTGGCAGATGTGTGGGCGAAAATGCCATGTTAATGTCACAGGTCAGAGGAGAATAGGCAGACTGGTTTAAGATGACAGAAATGAAACAGTAACTCAAATAACCACTGGTTACAATCAAGGTATGCAGAATACCATCTCTATACTTACAACACTTTAAATCTTGAAGCAGATAGGCTACAGCAGCAGAAGACCACCAAAATTGGAAGACTGGAAAAATATTGCCGGGTCTGATAAGTCTTGATTCCAGCTGCAACATTCAGATAGCAGGGTAAGAATGTGGCACAAACAACATGAAAGCATGGATCCATCCTGGCTTGTATTAATGGTTCAGGCTGGTGGTGATGGTGTAAAGGTTTGGCAGACATTTTCTTAGTACCAATTGAGAATCATTTCAACATGACAACCTACCTGAGTATTGTTGCTGGCCATGTCCAGCCCTTAATGACCACAGTGTATCCATCCTCTGATGGCTACTTTCAGCAGGATAATGCACCATGTCACAAAACTCATATCATCTCATACATGACAATGAGTTCACTCCAATGGCCTCCACAGTCACCTGATCTCAATCCAATAGAGCACCTTTGGGATGTAGCGAGATTCTCATCATTGATGTGCAGCCAACAAATCTGCAGCAACTGTGTGTTGCCATCAAGTCCATATGGACCAAAATCTCTAAGTAATGTTTCCAGTATCTTGTAGAAAGTATGCCATGACGAATGAAGGCAGTTCTGCAGGAAAAAAAGGGTCCAACCCGGTACTCGCAAGGTGTAATAAAGCTGCCAGTGAGTGTATAAGTGGCAGGGAATCAGTTATGAATAATGGACTCTAGATTAGGGACAAAGCCACACTTTGATGTACTCTAAAATATTGCATACTGTATAAGGGCACATTCACATGACAGAATATTTTCAAGGATTTAGAATGATCTCATATCAAATCTGAAGTCCTGGCAAATTCTGGCCCACAACTGATTCTCATTACAGTGACCCCCCGACTTACGATGCACCGACATATGATTATTTCAACATACGATGGCCTCTCAGAGCCCATCGTATGTTGAAGGCAGCATCGACATGCGATGCTGCTGTGTGTCGGGGCCATCGTACAAACAGCTATCTGACAGCGCTGACAACTTCAGCAACTGACAGTTGTTTAATGTGCCCCGTGTGCCCCGTTCTGCCTCCTGTTACTCACATGCTGTCCTGCTAACTCACGCAGGCTTCCACTGTGAGCTCTGTGTAAGCCCCCCCCCCCCCCCCCCCCAGTGCAGCCATAGCCAATAGCCTGTAGCATCTTGCTGCAGGCATCCAATGAGCTGCTGGCTGCCCTCCCCTTCCTTTCCTATAGAGCTGTAGTCGGCAGGATGGTAATGGAGGACATTTTGTCCCCCCCGAAGGTATTTAAAGAACTGTACAGTACTGTATGCAATGTCACACATCACATTCAATACATATACACACTATACACCCCATACATCAATGTTTCCCTATCAGTGTGCCTCCAGCTGTTGCAAAACTATAACTCCCAGCATGCCCAGACAGTCAATGGCTGTACATGCATGCTGGGAGTTGTAGTTGTGCAACAGCTGGAGGCACCCTGGTTTGTTAAACACTCCCCATACACTCCACATACAATGGTCATCCCAGAACCAATTAGCAGTTTCCCATAGAGATATGTATTCAACATACAATGGTTCCGAGGCCCCAGGACCAATTACCATTTTTACATAGACATATGTACTCAACATATAATGGTTTCAACATATGATGGTCCTCCCGGAACCAATTACCCTCATATGTTGAGGGACCACTGTATTGTCAATGCAGAAAATGACATGTCACTTATTGATGCATTTCCGAGCAGATTTCCTTCAGAAGCCATGTGGGGTTACCAGTACGTGGTATTGTATGGGGTTAATAAAAAATGGCAGCATTTGGCTGTCCGGGCATGCTGGGAGTTGTAGCTTTGCAACATCTGGAGGTCCGCAGTTTGGAGACCACTGCACTAGCCCATTAGTTCCCTATACCATTAAAGAAGGGAGGGCTCAATATTCGCGACTATGCGCATATGCGAAGAGCAGAGAGGGATGCAGTGATCACTGTGATGTGTAAAACATGAAAAGCAGATGACTTGAAAAAAGCTGCACTCACCCACTGAGACGTATTTGCCATACGATGCTTTATTCCAAGTGTCCATACACCAGATGGCAAGTCAATAGCTGGAGGTGCGGGGAGCGAGAGCCAAAGCTCTCAGGTGTGGGGTGCGTACCACTAAACATCACGGTGATGTGTACTGTGAACAAAGACAAAAAAAGAGTAAAAGTAATGGATCGTAGACAGGGTATAAAGTCTGCCCAGGGCCCAATAGGGATTACAGAGAGATGTCTCCGGAATGACTTGCCACGTGTCTGTACTAGAAGCCACTAGAAGTATTATACTCCAATTAGCCATCTACAAGGTCATGTCCAATTTTGCCTTTGATGAGTGAACACATTTCTTGTAACTTGTACTACAAGGCACCTGGGCTAATATTCTGTTTTAAGCATGCGGCACCATAATAAGACGGGCTGCTTGATGTAATGAATCCAGGCAGAAATGTGTAAGCTGGGTCTTTAGCCCAACGTCTAGTAATTACTGGATTTTCCTGCAATGTATATAACCCTTACTTTCACATAGAAGAGCTAATACACATCAATACTCAATCATGTAAACGGGTCTTTGGTCTCACAAATAGAGATCAGCCTCTCGCAGCACGGCAAGTGTGTAAATCATTCTGAACAGCGCCCGTTCATCTGGAATTACCGTCAAACCCACGAGGAAGCCCGGACATGGTAATAAGATGCTACATTGGTAAAATGAATCTTTTTTTTTTTTGTGTACGAGATGTATTTACCCAATCCAAATAGTGCTTTCCAGATACTAATCTAGAGGTATAGTTTGAAATAATCAATAGTCATATTTTTGTTTTCAAATCGTTTTTATTGAGTCAATAGTCATATTTTACTGCCATCTAATCAATGCTGGAAAATCAATATTAGTAGTTTATTGAACAGACTGTGTATATAATAAAGATGTTCATATTGGTAAATGGAAGCCAAAGGGATCACTTGGATCAGTTATTGTCACCCCGAGCTTTCCAGTATAAATACATTTAATATTCTTAGGAATTTACACATACGTAATTAAAAAAGGAATGGAAATATGAAACATCAGACGCACATTTTACAGTACTTGTCATACAGTTAGATAGATGGGAAACATAAAAATGTTTGTTGCCGGTACCATAAACAGATTATTGTCACCTTATTTTTCTCTTTGTGACTTTGTCCAGGCCACCTGCATATCCAGCTTGCAGGATTTTCACATTATTGAGGGTTGAAGTACCAGAAAAAAATGAGTAACATTGTTTGTACTGTTGAAAGTATCGATTATCATGTGTATACAGAAAAGCTGACTTTATTTATTGATTACCTCCATATAACTACTGCATGAGCAGTTTAGAGGAGGACGGAGATGCCTATGCCAGTGCAACACTGCCATCTAGTGGATATCTAGAATAGCAACACTATCATACAGATGCAGCAGGGTTTGTCATTATTGTGCATCATTATAAAAATGCTGTTTCATGTCTTAGAGCAGTGTTCTCGAAACTGTGGCCCTCCAGATGTTCCAAATGAAAACTTCCAGCATGCCCGGTCAGCCAACAGCTGCCACCTAATGTAATTTAACACAGGTCATTATACAAAAGTAAAACTAAACTTACACGAGTGGCCACTTTATAGACAGTTTTCCTACATGGAAAATAGACACATGACCCCAGAGTGCAGCATGAAATATAATGTGCAGGTTTTCTGTGGACCAGTTTCAATGGGAATCGCCATTAGAATGTGAAAATCAAGTGATCCGAGCATTTGATGCCATGATTAAGGGTCCTGTCTGACCCGAAACGCATTGGTTTTATGTGCTAACCATGTGTCCTCAATAAAGAAATCCGGTTTTGCATCCTACCTCGCTGGACATCAAGTCTTTTACTCCCAGTATTAGGCCGGAGGCACTGCCGGCTAGTCCGCGCTGAGTGTGGGAATTGCAGTGGAGGTGAGCCGTCTTGTTCATTTGATGTTTATGGTCATTGGTGCTAGTTTAGCTGGGAGACAGTATTTCAATATCTTGTAGGATTTAAGCGGGCAACAGTGTCAAAATTATAAAGGGAAAAACATTCAGCAGAACTGTGGTAATGTGCCACTTGTAACAGGCTAAAAATGAGGCTAGCTTGGTGGGGTGGTTTGTGACGCCAGGAGTGTGGTGTGAATTGATGCGTGAAGATGTGGGGGGCAATATACTGCTAATTAAGTTTACTTACCACACCTCAAAAAGAAAAAGTCATCGGTCTCCCAGCGCCAGGAAATAATTCCTCAAATGCAGGAACTTTAGATAATGTGTGTGTGTATGTGTATATGTGTGTGTATGTATATGTGTGTATGTGTGTGTATGTGTGTGTATATGTATGTGTGTGTGTATGTGTGTGTATATGTGTGTGTGTGTATATATGTGTGTGTATGTGTGTGTGTGTGTGTGTGTGTGTGTGTATGTGTGTGTGTGTGTGTGTGTGTGTGTGTATGTGTGTGTGTGTGTGTGTATGTGTGTGTGTATGTGTGTGTGTGTGTGTGTGTGTATGTGTATGTGTGTGTGTGTGTGTGTGTGTGTGTGTGTGTGTGTGTATGTGTGTGTGTGTGTGTGTGTATGTGTTTATGTTCCAGCATCATGTCCAAACGGCTAAAGATATTAACATGAAACTTGGCCACATGTTACTTATATGTCAACAACAAACATAGGATAGGTGATTTAACCCTTACTCACCCCAATATGCAAGGGTCAGGGTTTTTGTTTAAAGTCCAATGCAAATCTATGGGAAATGTATGTTCCAGCATAACTTACGTATGACTGGAGATATTTCAATAATACTTGGTCACATGTTACTTATATGTCAACAATAAACATAGAATAGGTAATTTAACCATTACCCACCCCCATTTGCGAGAGTGAGGATGTTTGTTTAAAGTCCCATACAAGTGTATGAGAAATATATGTTACTGCATAACTTCCAAACAACTGGAGATATTTTGATAACACTCGGTCACATGTTTCTTATATGTCCACAAAAAAATATAGCATATATAATTTAACCCTAACCTACCTACATGTTCTTTCCTTTGTTGCTTTTCCTCCCCCACAAGGATAAGGTAGGAAAAACGGGGCAGCATCAGGTACTCAGCTAGTCACTTATAAAGTTTATTGAAGAAAGTTGCAGGTTCACAAAACAAAAATAACAGTCCAAGTTCTTGCGACAGGATTAGACTGATACACTGAACATAGAAGCCACAGTTGCAGTTTTCTGGGAATGCTGGGACTTGCAGTACTTATAGAGACACTCTGAACTGACTTGACTCAGGACTTTACTCTGGATACAGTGGATAGGAGATGACTGACACTAGTTAGATTCTTCACAGACATGGTTCCTTTTGTAGGGCTTACAGGGTGGACATGGGGGACAGATGAGGATGGAGGGAATTCATATCTTCATCCAATTTTTTCTCTGGGGCCCATCAGACAATTATTATTGTTCCGAAAGCCTGGGCTGAGACAACTTGACTTTACTCTGGACAGGTGAAAAAGAGAATAATGTAGACTAAACTTGAGGCCTGTTCCCATAAAAGGTATGAGAACAGGTATGAACTTGGCTGGAACAGACTAACTGAATGAGACATGACTATGTTAGACTTGATTGAAGACAAAGACTTAGAGAGAAGCCGCTAGCCTAGACTTACAAACGGGACCCTGGTTAGTTCTTACCGGCCAGGGTGAACCTATTTGGACTGGAGTTGCCAGAGGCTTTCACTCACGTTATCTATTTGGTTGCTATGGGGCCTGTTGGCTTTCTGGCTCTTCTCCACAAAGCTGACTTATCTGAACTTGAAGTGGAAAGACAAACTGGACAGTGGGATCCATATACGGGGAGTCAGTCACATTGAAAAAGGTAGATTAGAAGAGAGACGTTGAACCTGTCCCCATTAGAGGTATGGGGCAGGTATACTACTGAGCTGCTAACATTGCAATTCCTGGCTGAAAAAGCACACCACACTGTGCAAAACCGCCAGCAGTCGCCTCTGAGTTCCCCAAGCCAGCCTTGCCTTTCCATCTGTTAGAGGTCCTGGGAAGGAGCCGGATGACCCTTACTTTTGCGGTGAGTGCAGGATTACTTTCATGTTCTACTACTATTTTCAAAGCAAGAAAGCTATTCTTACATGTCAGAATGGTCCCTTTCTTGACAAAACTCTAGCCGGATATTCATGGTGAAATTCTGCTAGACGAACTCGTTCTTGCATTTTCAGAAGACCAGGTTGTCAAATATAGCCTCTCAAGTGAGCGGCTAGATTAGTGCCCTCTATGCAGTAAAAGTGCTCCTTATTGCTATTACACAGGTAAGTCCCTTAGTGCTCCACACACAATAATAGTGTCCCCAAATACAAAATACCCTCTTAGTGTCCCCTTTAATAACCCCCCAAAAAGTGCCCCATGGTACCACACACACAAAGTGCCCTGTTGGAATATATATATGTGGTGTCCCGGCACCGTATTTCATACTGTGCCTCAGTTATTAGTCCCCAAAGTTAGAGTCCCTAGGACTGTCGGGGTTCGCTTCCCTAATAAACCCCTAATCACCCCTTAGTAACTTGATATTCATAAATATTATCTATATAAATATGTGTATATGGTGTTACTCACTTGTTTTAGCGTCGCAGGACCTGCGGGTCATGTGACCCGGTTCACAGAACTCTATGGTTTGCTAAAAGACCTTTGGTGATTCTAGTCAGGAGATCACCCACAATCCATTGTAATGGTGAGTGACAGCTCACCAATCCAAAACGGCCAGCCCCTGCCCATATAAGGGAGCTGCGTCATTTTGTCACTCTCTTGGGTAGGACCTCCGCAGCTTTCAAGACAATTACTAGGCCAAAGCCTTGCGGCCTAGGCCTACGCTAGAGACGGATAGTTCTTACAATTCCCCGCTATCTCCACAAGATCTCTGGACCTAATCCAACCCCTAAATTCAGCAGATCTATGCAAATTCAATCCTCCTAATCTTAAGAGAACTTTCCGGTCCTAAGCAACTGTCAGTCACTGCTGTGCTGTCTATCTATATAGATTCTGTTATCTGGACTGTTACCGATACTGCATGTACAGAAAATCTTCAGTAAAGTTCCTGCAAGTTTTAAGTTCAGCACTGCTGTGGGAAATCCATTTATTTTACCCTCACCTATCGCTCTTGAGAAGGGTGGCGATAGGCCCAGCATCACTACAGAGTTTTAACCCCCCACCTTGGCGTCACGAGTGACAAGGGTTAAATTAACCCCTCATATACTACAGCAACACCCCAACTACCCTATACCCCCACCAGGCTATCACAAAGCCTTTTTGGCGTCTGACGAACAGGATTTGGGTGTGTGCCTGCTGCTGTTGCCACTAGTGAAATTGTACTCCCCCCAATATAACGGACTTTATTCATGTGCTGCAAACCAAATTATTGTGTACAAGAGTGGTGCCCGTGGTGCGCAATACAAGGGGGCCACGCGAAAAGTAAGGGGGGAGGCGAAGATTTATTCACAGCAAGAATGTGCAAACTGCGAAATGAATGCATGCTGCGATCCTCTGGTCCGGTCAGCACAGGAAGAGTTAACCTGCTGCCAGAGAAGCGTGCAAAAAAGTCCCGCTCTGCACCACGTCCCGCCCCTGGGCGTGGCTATCAAGTTGCTGTGTCACAGCCGAAAGGGAACTTGGAAACAGAGGAGTCGTTTCTGGGAGGACAGGAAGTCGGGGCTGCACCGATGACGACCTTCCTGCCGGCTGAAATTTTGGGGAAGCCCAGTATAAAGGGCACCGTGCACAGCGACCTCTTCAGTCTGCACTAGGAGCCGGAGAGTACAGACATGGAGGAGAGCAGCGTTCCACATGAGAACAGAAAAATGAGAACAGAAAAATGGTGCCGGAGCAACGGAAAGTTGTGGCGGTCGCAGCCCAACTGTTCCAGGATATTGCCGACCGTCTGCAGCGGTTGTCATTGGACGAAGAGGGGGCCTGCAATCTTCCCCCACTGCCCGATGATGATGATGACTGGCCGGATACACCTCCAGTAGATTGCGCTGGGACACCTGGAGTAGCATCGCCGGTGAGATTGTCCCCTCACTACAAGACTTAGGGCTCGTGGGCCGAGATCCCATCAGAGGAGTCTGCAGTGAGTACCCCACCAGAGGCGGCCTTTTCTTCCTCCTCCAGCCCTGAGCCTGAAATACCCCTGTCCAGCTTGCCAAGTGCACGACCGTTTTCACCATTTTCCCCAGTGGATTTTTGGGGACGAGTCGGGACTCATAGAGTATATGCACGTGGTTCTACAACCTATACCTGGGAAGCCACTCCCACCAATTCCAACCGCACAAAGAGAAAGGGCAAGTCAGGAAGCCGAGCTGGCTGAGTTGATGGACAAATTAAAGGCCCGACACAGAGAACTGTACGCCCCTAAGCATGTGCATTTGCCTCCTGATGAAAGAATTTGTTATCAGGAGAATACTAAAGAAATGGAAGCACTCTACATCCGCGAGTGGGATCATCCCCGAGAAGGGGAGGAGCCTCTAGAACGACGAAGAGCAACTGTGGCCAAATTCGACAAGGTCAGAGGCTATGGGACACTCCTAGATTGCCATACCAGGCAAACCATCCTCGTAAACCGGCGAGCAGTACAGAGGCCATATCTACATAAAAAGTTCTACTCTCTGGAGGTGGGTGAGATAGTGGAGTACACCCCGTCCAGGGCCTGCGTGGAGAATGGGCTGCTGCGGTCACAAGACCAACAGCCCTAACACAGCTTCCGTCTACAGATTGGGAATCAGATCCCTTCAACCTGAGGCCGAAATGGTCTGCTCCTAATGCCTCCACCCACGTACTCAAGGAGGAGGAGCCTCTACAGCATCAGGCATCTGTTTCATGCAGCACAGTGCCAAGGCCTGCTCAAGAACAAGAAAGTAAGCCCAAATTGCAGGAACCAAAGACCGTACCTAGACCCTCTCGGAGCAATGAGAGTTTGTCTGATTCCAAGGCACCCACGTATGTACGTAGGCCCTCTCGCGGCAATGAGAGTTTGCCTCCTGCAAGGGTACCAACGAAAGTGCTCTGGCCCACTCCTGGCATGGAGATGGGGCTAAAACCTTATGCACCAACCTTGATCCCGACCAGTAAACACCTGGTCACTTTGAATCCCACTGTTACCCATTCTACTCTTACCAATGTGGTGTGGGAGAGTTACATTAACTCCCAGCCAGCCCCTGATGTTGGAAGGGTAGGGGGTCTAACAAGAGGCACAAGAAGAGTACGGAAGAATATTTTCTAAAGAACTGTAAAATAATGACAGTTTTTTTTTTTTTTTGCTAACCACTTTTGTTTTTCAGTAACAAAGTTCAAGACATATGTGCCTAGCAGGACTATGCTAAGATTGTTCCAGTTCCAAGTTCAGCAACGTAACCATTAAGCTTTGTGCCTGACCATCAGGTCAAGAGACTCCTAGCCGGTAGGAGATTCATAAGTTTTGTGCCCAGCTGATTTGTGGCAGCCATCAAACATAGACTCCTAGTGTAGGTGGACTGCAGATCCTTACACGTCCGTTTGTGTATATATCCCTATATTTATGAGACTCTCTTGCTAAAAATTGCACTTATCAGGTGTATGCGCCTGAACCTTGTTGGAGTGTTGATAAATGTGTAAACTTGTATAATAAAAATGTATATGGTTCTTGTACACAGAAAGATAGCTTTGTGTCTGTCCAAAATAGCGTATTTTTGGTTACTTTTGGTCACCATAAAAAAATGAGTAAAAAGCAATCAAAAATGATACTGATAAAATCTTCAGATCACGGTGCAAAAAATGAGCCCTCATACTTTTCCGTATGCAGAAAAATAAAAAAGTTATAGGGGTCAGAAGATGACATTTTTAAACGCATTCATTTTCGTGCATGTAGTTATGATTTCTTCCAGAAGTGCGACAAAATCAAACCTATATAAGTAGGGTATCATTTTAATCATATGGACCTACAGAATAATGATAAGGTGTAATTTTTACCGAAAAATGCACTGCATAGAAACGGAAGCCCCCAAAAGTTACAAAATGGTGGCATTTTTTTTTTTCAATTTTGTCGCAGAAAGATTATTTTTTTGTTTCGATGTAGATTTTTGGGTAAAATGACTGATGTCATTACAAAGTAGAGTTGGTGACGCAAAAAACAAAAGCCATAATAGGAGTCTGTAGGTGGAAAATTGAAAGGGTTATGATTTTTAAAAGATGAGGAGAAAAAAAACGAAAGTGCAAAAAGTGAAAAACCCCGAGTCCTTAGGGGGATAAGGACATCTTTGTTTCCCTCTTAACCAAGTTATTCAATGAGTGTGTCTCCTCTGCCGAGGTCAGTTAGGAGGTTTGCCCTGATTCTTCTCTCAATGGGTAAAGATTCAAGCCATGTTAAGAATTGGAAACCCACAACTCTTCTCAACATTGTTTAAAAGGCTGGTAAAGATTTTACTCCAGCTCCTTTAGGAGGTTCAGCATTGTATCCTGTTTAGATTTTGGCTTCTTCAGCACAATCCCTGCTTATTCTCCAACCTCTAAAAACCTTTCAAACCTCTATTATGCTGTCCCTTTATTAGTACTATCCGGTGTTTTCTGCTGCCCCTCTAAAACAGTGCCCCTCAGTCCTTCCACACAGCAACAGTGTCCCCTTTTCTGTGCACACACTGTAATACTGTCCTCAACACAGTTTAGGTGTCCTTAGTGTCCTCTATGCAGTAAAAGTGCTACTAAGTGCTATTACAAAGGCAAGTCCCTTATGCCCCAAACACAGTTATAGTGTCCCCAAATACAAAGGGCCTTAGTGATCCTCCTTAATGCCTTTTGGTACCACACACACACACCCTTAGTGGTGCCCCCTTTAGGGTCCCTATAAAGCAAAGTTCCAACCTTAAATCTGTTCCCATGATGAATGATGATGCTCAGTCTGTGTAGTCCTCATCTGACCAGTGGCAGAGATACAAGTGTTACGGTGCAGGACAGCCTTATTACATCTCTGCATCGCTCTGGCCTGTGTCAACTCTCACGGCTGCACGCTTGAAGTGTCCGCGGCCTGCAAGATTGTAGTCCGCAGCAAGGAGCAGGTGGGAATATATTCTGCCATAAGATTTAACTACATATATTTGACTTTGCATTCATACATTGACATATATTAATACTATTTTGGCATTATATTTAGGTCCTCATGTATGCACAAAATGATTGAGAACTACGGTATATGTTCCATTGGAGAACATACATTCAAATGTATTTTTCCCTAAGATGAATACTTCTCAGAAAGAATATCCCCCTACATATTGCTGATGAAACATTTCCCAATTTTCGCTCTGATTCATTTGTGTACAGATGAACAGAAAAATCTCTGTATGTCGCCTTTGAATTCAAAGGCATTTAGAGGTGCAGTAGAGGTCCAGTATAGCCTTATACAAAATAAAGCTATAATATGGCCATGTACATAAGCCCCTACCTAACCAAAACTGTTTTAAAGGGGTACTTCACCATATCCCCTATCCAAAGGACCCCCGTGATCTCGGCTGCAACACCCCAGACATCCAGTCTTTGCTCTGTGCCAGATGACTGGCGATGCGGGGCAGAGGATCGTGACGTCACGGCCACGCACCCTCAATGCAAGTCTATGGGAGGGGGCATGATGGCCATCACGCCCCCTCCCATAGACTTGCATTGAGGGGCATGGGCGTGACATCACGATACTCTGGGGCTGCACCCGACACTCTAAACGAACGCCGGGTGCAGCAGGGAGATTGTGGGGTCCTCAGCGGCGGGATATATCCTTTGGATAGGGGATAAGATGTCTAGGGGCGGAGTACCCCTTTAACTTAAAAATGAAGTCCATGCAGTACGATGAATGCATAAACAAAGATATATAAACTCACAGTGAAAGAATCCACCACAAATCTACTCACAGAAATGTGAAGATTTTTCAGCAGATTAGCAACAAACTTCAACATGGATTTAATATGTTACATTATAAGGGGGGTACGTTCACATGAACAGGATCTGCTGCATTATTTTTGCTGCATATATTGTGCTGCTTATTTTGCAACCCATTGAAGTTAATGGGTGCCAAAATCAGCAGAAGATCCTGTACATGTGAACGGTACGTAACCTAAGAGATGACATCTACAGTGAAAAGCAGCAACAGGAATTGACAGGCAACAGATTAAAATATCAGGACTTCTGGTCATTTCTGTGCAGAATATATCCGCAGAATGTAAATTAGATTTTTTAAATGTTTTCTGCAGCCTTTCCAACCCGTGTGAATTTTCCCTATTCCCTACACTCAAAGGAGTTTGACTCAATAATGAAGTTAAAAAATCCCTTTATTTATACTACATACTACTGGGAATTTTGGCGCTTTACTGTTTTTAAGGGTAGATAAACATAATATCAGGTAAATAGGTTTCCTAGGATGTTGGCTCTGTGTGTGCCTACGGTTAGTAAAGTTGAAAGTCATTTTCTCTGAGGCAGGGGTTTCAATGAATAAATAAATTGTCTGTTGGTGCTGTATAAATAAAGGTAAATATATAAAAAAAAGAAATGTAAGCTTTAGTGCTGTTTTAAATATATATGTTTATATGAGTAACTCTCTTTAAAAAAAAAAAAAATTTAATTCTCCAGATATGTTTTATTACAAACCTTGACAATCTTGGAGACACAAAAAAAAAATGTTTGTTTACACCTTTGGCGCCATCTGCTGTCCATGTACAGCACTGATGTCATGGTAGTTAACACTACATGCTGTACATTTATGACATACAGATGGAGCATGCTTATGGACCAGTATATTACAGCTGACACTGCTGAGTTCAGAGGTTATTTGAGATCCTGACCATTTAACCCCCTTTATACCTTATTTACTGTCATCTAAGCAGTAAAATGCCTTCGGTCACCCCATTGCCCCCATGATGTGTTTGGGGGATGCTGTTTGGTTTGCTTTATGCCATCTATATATATGACTAGCTTTTGCCTGTGGATTCAGTCGCGTTAAATTTGGGGTAACATAGATTTACTTTTTACGATCCTATAGTAATAAGGCCACTCTGGGTAAAGTCTACGGGCATCCAAACAACCCAAAACATTACAACTGCTGTTTCATGGAATTGAAGATCGACATCCTTTGAGGACTTTTACCGAGTCTGCGCACAGGGGAACCCTCCTTCTCACTCTGCTTATATACTGCCAACAGTCCTCATATTCCATCCTCCTATCCCGACCTCCTATCCCGACCTCCTATCCCATCCTCCTATGCCGTCCTCCTATCTCGACCTCCTATCCCGACCTCCTATCCCAACCTCCTATCCCAACCTCCTATCCCGTCCTCCTATCCCGACCTCCTATCCTGACCTCCTATCCCGTCCTCCTATCCCGACCTCCTATCCTGACCTCCTATCCCGATCTCCTATCCTGTTCTCCTATCCCGTCAGCCTATCTCGACCTCCTAACCCGACTTCCTGTCCCGACCTCCTATCCCGACCATCCCGTCCTCCTATCTCGACCTCCTATCTCGACCTCCTATATCGACCTCCTATCCAGACCTCCTATCTCTACCTCCTATCCTGACCTCCTATCTCGACCTCATATCCCATCCTCCTAACTCGACCTCCCATCCCGACCTCCTATCACGACATCCTATCCCAATCATCCTATCCTCCTATCTTGATCTCCATTTTCGACCTGCTATCTCGACCTCCTATCCCGACCTCATATGTAATATGTGTACCAGGTATTGAAATATCTCCAGTCGCACGGAAGTTATGTTGGAACATACATTTCCCATTGATTTGCATGGGACTTTAAACAAAAACCCCGACCCTCACAAATGGGGGTAGTAAAGGGTTAAATTAACTATCCTATTTTTTAAGTGGACATATAAGTAACATGTGACCAAGTATTATCGAAATATCTCCAGACATTTGGTAGTTATGCAGTAACATATATTTCCCATAGACTTGTATGGGATTTAAAAAAAAAAAAAAAAAACCCCTTTCACCCCCTTAAGGGTGGAATTTCAAAAAATCCTTTCTTATTCCTTGTCTACGTCTTAAAAACAACACCTGTGCAGGTTTCTAGGTCCAAGGGTTTAGGCTGGGTGTTGATGAGTCAGTGAGTCAGGCCTTCTCCTTTTATATATAAGATAATACTGTATACTGTAGGTGTTATGCTGCTACTTACAGTGCATTTTAAAAACTGGTTATGAACAAGGTCACACATGTACAAACACTATGGGGGGAATTTATGAAAACCTGTGCAGAGGAAGAGTGGTGCAGTTGCCCATAGCAACAACTCAGATTGCTTCTTTTATTTTTAAAATGGCCTCCGAAAAAGAAGAAGCCATCTGATTGGTTGCTATGGGCAACTGCTCCACTTTGTCTCTGAACAGGTTTTGATAAATCTCCCCCTATAACATTACATTGCATCCATAACATTCTGATGTGTGGCAGGAGCCTCAGAGATTTTGGGGTGAAGTTGTGCATGGACCTTATAGCATTTTTAGGACCTTTAAGGACTTCCAGCTGGGCCTAGAGATGTCATGGTTGTCAGTTCACAGTTTTATCTATGCACCCCATGTCCTTTCCTTTATCTTCACCTCATATCCCATCCTCATATCCCGCCCTCATATCTTGTCCTCATATCCCGTCCTCAGGTAAGGCTGAGTTGTGGTAAAGATATTGTAAGCTGAAAATTAAAGGGTGGGCATGTCTTTGTAAGATGGGGCAGGACATGTGGGGGGGTGGCTTGCCAGCCAGACTGACACATTCACTAGGAGATACAGAGCAAAGCTTCTGGAATAAGGTACCAGAAGTCCTATATACTTGCATAGGACTTGAAGCAAAAACCCCATCCTTCACATATGGGGGTAGGTTTTGGGTTAATTTAACTATTATACGGTATATTTTTATTTAACATATAAGTAACATGTGACCGAGTATTATCAAAATATCTCCAGTCGTTTGAAAGTTATGCAGTAACATATATTTCCCATAGACTTGTAAGGAACTTTAAATAAAAACCTCGCAAATGGGGGTGGGTAAGGGTTAAATTACCTATCCTGTTTGTTATTGATATATAAGTAACATGTGTGCCAAGTTTCATGTTAATATCTTTAGCGGTTTGGAAGTGGTGCTGGAACATACACACATACACATACAAACACAAACACACATTGGGGGATATTTATCATTGGCTTTACACCCCTTTAACCTGTTGGGGACGAAGGGCGTATGCATACGCCCGTGGGAATTTTGGTCCCCGTCGCGAGCTGGGCGGGGATCGGACCGGGGTGACTGCTGATATCTATCAGCAGGCACCCCGTGCAAATGCCCAGGGGGGTCATTAGACCCCCCCATGTCGGCGATCGGCGCAAATCGCAAGTGAATTCACACTTGCGATTTGCGCCGATTCCGGGTCATTACGGGTCCATTGTGACCCGGAATAGAAGGGGGATCGCGGTTGTCTAAGACAACTACGATCCCCCTAAAGCGATAGGAGTGAGGTGGCAGGGGTGCCACCCCTCCTATCTCTGCTATTGGTGGTCTAGACGCGACCACCAATAGCAGATAGGGGGCGGAGGGGTTTAATTTTGTTTTCCCCTTCCTGCCCACCCACAATAGGCGGGGCAGGATGGGGAAAACGACGGGGACCGAACACCGAAGGTCCACTTACCCCTCCGGAGGCTGCGGGCGACGGGGATCGGCGGGCGGTGACGGAGACCGGCGCGGGCGGCGAGCGGCAGAAGAAGACGGCTCCCTGGATCCTACGGAAGCCAGTAAGTTGCCTAGCAACATCTGGAGGGCTACAGTCTGAGACTGTAGCCCTCCAGATGTTGCAAAACTACAACTCCCAGCATGCCCAGACAGCTGACAGTTAGGTAACAGAACCTAACTGAAGGATTTCCAACCAGTGTGCCTCCAGCTGTTGCAAAAGTACAACTCCCAGCATGCACGGTATGTCAGTACATGTTGGGAGTTGTAGTTTTGCAACAGCTGGAGGCACACTGGTTGGAAAATACTGT
This sequence comes from Hyla sarda, assembly GCF_029499605.1. Classification (NCBI taxonomy): domain Eukaryota; kingdom Metazoa; phylum Chordata; class Amphibia; order Anura; family Hylidae; genus Hyla; species Hyla sarda. Next base: position 230,628,770 of record NC_079192.1, read on the forward strand.
TAGGTAACAGAACCTAACTGAAGGTTTTCCAACCAGTGTGCCTCCAGCTGTTGCAAAAGTCCAACTCCCAGCATGCACAGTATGTCAGTACATGCTGGGAGTTGTAGTTTTGCAACAGCTGGAGGCACACTGGTTGGAAAATACTGTTAGGTAACAGAACCTAACTGAAGGTTTTCCAACCAGTGTGCCTCCAGCTGTTGCAAAAGTACAACTCCCAGCATGCACTGTCAGTGCATGCTGGGAGTTGTGGTTTTGAAACAGCTGGAGGTTTGTCCCCCCATGTGAACGTACAGGGTACATTCACACGGGCAGGTTTACAGTAAGTTTCCTGATTCAAGTTTGGTCTGCGGTAAATTTTTCGCCGCAGCGCAAACTCCTAGCGGGAAACTCCCCGTAACACGCCAGTGCGAATGTACCCTAAAATTGCACTACAAATTTTGGGGGGCTTTTTCTCCTCTTACCCCTTATGAAAAGGAAAAGTTGGGAGTTACACCAGCCTGTTAGTGTAAAAAATAAAAATTTTTACACTAACATGCTGGTGTTGCCCCATACTTTTTATTTTCACAAGCAGTAAAAGGAAAAAAAGCCCCCCAAAATTAGTAACGCAATTTCTCCTGAGTACGGAAATACCCCATATGTGGGCGTAAAATGCTCTGCGCATGCACAACAAGGCTCAGGAGTGAGAGCGCACCATGCACATTTGAGGCCTAAATTGGTGATTTGCACAGAGGTGGCTGATATTACAGTGGTTCTGACATAAACGCAAAAACATAAATACCCACATGTGACCCCATTTTGGAAACTACACCCCTCAAGGAACGTAACAAGGGGTATAGTGAGCCTGAACACCCCACAGGTGTTTGACGAATTTTCATTAAAGTTGGATGGGAAAATGAAAAAAAAAATGTTTTCACTAAAATGCTGGTGTTACCCAAAATTTTTCATTTTCACAAGGGAAAATAGGAAAAAAGCCCCCCAAAATGTGTAACCCCATTTCCTCTGAGTAAGAACATACCCCATATGTGGATGTAAAGTGCTCGGCGGGCGCACTACAATGCTCAGAAGAGAAGGAGCGCCATTGGGATTTTGAAGAGAAAATGTGTCCGGCATTGAAGGCCACATGAGTTTACAAAGCCCCCATAGTGCCAGAACAATGGACCCCCCCCACACACATGTGACCCCATTTTGGAAACTATACCCCTCGTGTAATGTAATAAGGGGTACAGTGAGCATTTACACCCCACATGTGTCTGACAGATTTTTGGAAAAGTGGTCCGTGAAAATGAAATATTTTATTTTTCATTTGCACAGTCCACTGTTCCAAAGATCTGTTAAACGCCAGTGGGGTGCAAATACTCACTGCACCCCTTATTAAATTCTGTTAGGGGTGTAGTTTCCAAAATGGGGTCACATGTGGGGGGGCCCACTGTTCTGGCACCACAGGGGGCTTTGTAAATGCACATGGTCCCTGACTACCATTCCAAACGAATTCTCTTTCCAAAAGCTCAATGGCGCTCCTCCTCTTCTGAGCATTGTATTTCGCCCGCAGAGCATTTTACGTCCTAACATGGGGTATTTCCATACTCATAAGAGATGAGGTTACAAATTTTGGGGGGCATTCTCTCCCATAACCTTTGTAAAAATGGTAAATTTGGGGAAGAAACTGCACTTTAGTGAAAAAAATTTTTTTTCATTTACACATACGATTTTAACGAAAAGTTGTCAAACACCTGCGTGGTGCTAAGGCTCACTGGACACCTTGTTACGTGCCTTGAGGGGTGTAGTTTCCAATATGGTATTCCATGTGGGGTTTTCTGCTGTTCTGGCACCATAGGGGCTTCCTAAATGTGACATGCCCCCCAAAAACCATTTCCTCAAAATTCACTCTCCAAAATCCCATTGCTGCTCCTTCCCTTCTGAGCCCTCTACTACGCCTGCCGAACACTTGACATACACATATGAGGTATTTTCTTACTCGAGAGAAATTGGGTTGCAAATTTTTGGAGGCTTTTCCTCCTATTATCACTTGTAAAAATTCAAAAACTGGGTCTACAAGAACATACGAGTGTAAAAAATGAAGATTTTGAATTTTCTCCTTCACTTTGCTGCTATTCCTGTGAAACACCTAAAGGGTTAACAAACTTACTGAATGTCATTTTGGATACTTTGAGGGGTGCAGTTTTTATAATTGGGTCATTTGTGGGGTATTTCTAATAAGAATGCCCTTCAAATCAACTTCAAACCTGAACTTGTCCCTGAAAAATTTCGATTTTGAAAATTTTGTGAAAAATTGGAAAATTGCTGCTGAACTTTGAAGCCCTCTGATGTCTTCCAAAAGTAAAAACATGTCAACTTTATGATGCAAATATAAAGTAGACATATTGTATATGTGAATTAATATATCATTTATTTGGAATGTCTATTTTCCTTACAAGCAGAGAGCTTCAAAGTTAGAAAAATGCAACATTTTCAAATTTTTCATCAAATTTTGGAATTGTTCACCAAGAAATGATGCAAGTATCGACAAAAATTTACCACTACCATAAAGTAGAATATGTCACGAAAAAACTATCTCGGAATCAAATTTATAAGTAAAAGCATCCCAGAGTTATTAATACTTAAAGTGACAGTGGTCAGATATGCAAAAAATGCTCCCGTCCTTAGGGTTATAATGGGCTCTATCCCCGAGGGGTTAATATCCTAAATTCTAAACTCTTTCTAAGTGGTCTACTGTTTGGTGTGCCGCTCACCACATTTTGCAGTGGAGCTGTATCTATTTTTGAATTTCCTTTCTGTCTGACCTCTCTGATGACACCTCTGTCCATTTTAGGAACTGTCCAGAGTAGAAGCAAATCCCCATATCAGTCCTGCTCTAGACAGTTCCTGATATGGACTGAGGTGTCACAGAGAAAGGAAATTCAAAAAGAAAAGAACTTCCTGTGGATCACACAGCAGCTAATAAGTACTGGAAGGATTAAGATTTTTTTAATAGAAGTAATTTACAAATCTATAGTAAAATAATTGAGGCTCAGAGTCTAGAATATTGGATAAATAAAATTGTTTTATTTAAAATTGTGTGTACAAAATAATTAGATAAAATGTAAGTATACTGTGACTCACAGGGCCCTTGTGGGTCAACGGAAACATGTAATATAATATTTAATATGGCAAAAAATATACATATATAAGGAAATAAAACAATCTAATAAATTAAAATAGAAATGTCTAATACAGAATTAATTAGTGGCCACATGTCTGTGGCTATCCAGCATATAGATTATAGGTTGTGCACATTTAAAAATAATCCCAATAAATATATTTTAAGCTGTTGAAGAAAAGTCCTATGGAGGACTTGAAACGCGTCCAGCTATAACCTTCTTAACGCCACACTATCCAGCCCTATGCAGGATTTAACCAAGCATTCCAATTGCGGCACCCCTTGAACACAGATAACTCTGTGCGCAATTCCACGGCCACGAGGACACTGCCGGCCCTCTGGCTGATTCAGCGCTTCTAAAAAGGATTGGACTCACCACTATTATCACCACCGCTGTACATTTTGAGACAGCTGAGTCTCTAACAGCTACCCTTTTCTTCATATGAGCCGGGACTGTCATTCATATAAGGTACCATTTATGTAATTGAACTTTTGAAGTGCTGCAGTCCCCTGTCCATTAGCCCACACACATCGCTGCATACGTGTGAGACTGCAGAGTCTCTAGCAGCAAGCTCTCTGCCTTGAGAGCGGGGCTACATTGTTTCAGTCTCATTCAATCTGCAACATTGTATTTATTCCAACTAACACTGCATCACTATACCTATTGAGACAGCTGAGTGAGCTCCCACATAAAAAGCTGTGACTTTACCGTTCACTGTGGACATTGCTGTTGCTAATACCAACAGTCACCAACCATTTTTTTTTCATTATTTTTACAACTACTGCTGCTATATTTATTGGGATTATTTTTAAATGTGCACAACCATTTTATTATTATTTTTTTTTATAATTACATTTTTGTTAAGTTTTTCATTTTACATGAACTCAACAAAAAGGCATGTTATCTTTCACACATATTTAAGCATAAGTATTCTCCCAACCTTTGCTTATCACTTAGAAGAGGGAGGGATCTGGAAAAAAAATGTGCACAACCTATAATCTATATGCTGGATAGCCACAGACGTGTGGCCACTAATTAATTCTGTATTAGACATTTCTATTTTAATTTATTAGATTGTTTTATTTCCTTATATACCGTATTTATCCGCGTATAACACGCACTTTTTAGGCTAAAATTTTTAGCCTAAAGTCTATGTGCGTGTTATACGCCGATACACTCCCAGGAAAGGCAGGGGGAGAGAGGCCGTCGCTGCCCGCTTCTCTCCCCCTGCCTTTCCTGGGGTCTAGAGCCCTGCTGCCGGCCCTTCTCTCCCCCTAGCTATCGGCGCCGCTGCCCGTTCTGTCCCCCTGACTATCGGTACCGGCGCCCTATTGCCGGCACCGATAGCCAGGGGGAGAGAAGCAGCGCCGACAGCCAGGGGGAGAGAAGGGGCAGCGGCACCCATTGCCGGCGCCGCTGTTCCGTTGCCTCCCCCCATCCCTGGTGGCATAATTACCTGGGTCGGATCCGCGCTGCTGCAGGCCTCCGGTCATGCGCAGCGCCATGCAGCGCATAGCAACGACGCAGGGGACGCACGCCGGAGGCCTGCAGCAGCGCGGACCCGACCCAGGTAATTATGCCACCGGGGATGGGGGGAGGCAACAGGGCAGCGGCGCCGGCAATCGGTGCGGCTGCCCCTTCTCTCCCCCTGGCTGTCGGCGCCGGCACCGATAGTCAGGGGGACAGAACGGGCAGCGGCGCAGATAGCTAGGGGGAGAGAAGGGCCGGCAGCAGGGCTCTAGACCCCAGGAAAGGCAGGGGGAGAGAAGCGGGCAGCGAAGGCCTCTCTCCCCCTGCCTTTCCTGGGGGTATATCGGGGTATACACGCGCACACACGCACCCTCATTTTACCATGGATATTTGGGTAAAAAACTTTTTTTACCCAAATATCCTTGGTAAAATGAGGGTGCGTGTTATAGGCCGGTGCGTTGTATACCCCGATAAATACGGTATGTATATTTTTTGCCATATTAAATATTATATTACATGTTTCCGTTGATCCACAAGGGCCCTGTGAGTCACGGTATACTTCCATTTTTTCTAATTATTTTGTACACACAATTTACACACAAACTATTTTATTTATCCAATATTCTAGACCCTGAGCCTCAATTATATTACTATTTATTTGCCAATTTTTGACACCGTGGGTATAGGTGCCATTTGAGTTGCTCGGGTCCTAGGTCACTAATTTGGTAAGAGCCTCTCCCACACTTTCTCTGTACTTATTTACAAATCTGTTTTACTTTCTGGCACCAGCTCACTGGTTTCTATAATTGAACAAAATGTATCAAGTCCTGTACGTCTTTTTGGTAAATTTTGAGCAACTGTGCAAATAATACACCAAGCAAACGGGTAAAATCTTTACTACCTTACACAAACATTGATAAATGTCCCCCATTGAGTTATACTAGCTGAGTACCCGGCATTGCCCATTTTTTTCTTCCTAATCCTTGTTGAGGAGGAAAATCAACAAAGGAGGAAGCTTTTGACTTCATATCCTGTCCTCATATATTGTTGTCATATCCCAACCTCATATCCCGACCTCACATCCCGTCCTCATATCCCGTCATCATATCTCAACCTCATATCCTGACCTCATATCCCATCCTCCTATCTCGACATAATATCCCGACCTCATATCTCGACCTCCTATCCTGACCTCATATCCGCCCTCATATCCTGACCTTATTTCCCGTCCTCCTATCTCGACCTCATATCCCGCCTCATATACTGACCTCATATCCTGTCCTTATATCCCATCCTCACATCTTGTCTTCATATCCCGACCTCATGTACCTCTTATCCCAACCTCCTATCCCAACCTCCTATCCCGACCTCATATGCCGTCCTCACATCCTGTCTTCATATCCCGACCTCATATACCGTCCTTATATCCCATCCTCATATCCCGACCTCAAATCCTGTCCTTATGTCCCATCCTCATATCCTGTCCTCAGGTGGGACTGATTTGTGATGAAGATATTGTAAGCTGAATATAGAAGGGGACTTGGCTTTGTGGGACTGGGTGTGATTTCCAAGCCAGACCGATGCACAAAAACGGTAGATAATAAAAGGGGTGGGGCTTAAACAGTGGTCATGTCTTTGTGAGATGGGGTGTGGCTTGCAAGCCGGATTGACACATTCACCAGGAGATGCAGAGCAGAGCTTGTGGAGTAAGGTACTGGAAGTCCCATATACTTGCATGGGACTTGAAACAAAAACCCATCTTTTATATAAATGTGTAGGTAAGGGTTAATTTAACTATCATATCTTTTTATTTGACATATAAGTAATATATGTACCAGGTATTAGTGAAATATTTCCAGCCATAGGAGAGTTATGTGGGAACTAGAGATGTCGCGAATTGTTCGCCGGCAACAGTTCCCGGCGAACTTAGCATGTGCGCGTTCGCATCGCTGGGCGAACATATGTGAAGTTCGATTTGCCCCCTATAATTTAACATTGCGGTAAACATTGACCCTGTGAGTCAGAGTCAGCAGACACATTACAGCCAATCAGCAGCAGTCCCTTCCTTCCAGACCCTCCTACCTGCTGCACGGACGCCATTTTACCTTCATTCGGCATGCTGCATGCTTAGAAAGTGGAGGGACAGAGAAGCTGCTCCTGCTGTAATAGGGAAAGCGATAGCTAGGTTGCTGCTAGGTGGTGTATTCAGGGTCCACTTTACTCCTAAAGCACTAGTCTAACATCTGCTTTAAGGACAGCACCCAAAAAAGCCCTTTTTAGGGCTCAAATATCAGTCTGTGTGTCTTGCAACAGCTGGAGGCACCCTGGTTGGGAGGGAACCGCTGGTTAAAAGGGGTACTCCAGTGTAAAACTTAAGTTCCTTCAAGCAACTAACTACAGTATTAAAAGGGCTATAAGTTCAGTCCGTGTGTCTTGCAACAGCTGGAGGCACCCTGGTTGGGAGGGGACCGCTGGTTAAAAGGGGTACTCCAGTGTAAAACTTAAGTTCCTTCACGCAACTAACTACAGTATTAAAAGGGCTATAAGTTCAGTCCGTGTGTCTTGCAACAGCTGGAGGCACCCTGGTTGGGAGGGAACAGCTGGTTAAAAGGGGTACTCCGGTGTAAAACTTAATTTCCTTCAAGCAACTAACTACAGTATTAAAAGGGCTATAAGTTCAGTCCATGTGTCTTGCAACTGCTGGAGTCACCCTGGTTGGGGACCTCTGCTTAAAAGGGGAACACCCCTGGCAACCTTTTTTGCTCATTGTCACACTAGTGCAAATCACATTTGGTGTGACAGTTGTTCAAATAAAAAAATTAAAAATACCTTTTTTGCTGTGAAATAAAACCAGTGCTGCCTAAAGGGGGGCTCTAACTATGTGCTGCCTAATATGGGGGAATCTATGTGCTGCCTAAAGGGGGGATCTAAATATGTGCTGCCTAAAGGGAGGCTCTAACTATGTGCTGCCTAATATGGGGGAATCTATGTGCTGCCTAAAGGGGGGATCTAAATATGTGCTGCCTAAAGGGAGGCTCTAACTATGTGCTGCCTAATATGGGGGAATCTATGTGCTGCCTAAAGGGGGGCTCTATGTGCTGCCTAACATGGGGGAATCTATGTGCTGCCTAAAGGGGGGATCTAACTATGTGCTGCCTAATATGGGGCAATCTATGTGCTGCCTAAAGGGGGGATCTAACTATATGATGCCCAAAGGGGGGCTCTATGTGCTGCCTAAAGGGGGCTAAAGCACGTTATTCCAAAGAATTTAGGAATAATAGGTGATTTATGCCCTTTAGGGATTAAAACCAGACTCTGCATCAACTATGTAATTTTCCATGGGAGTTTTGCCATGGACCCCCCTACAGCACGCCACAGTCCAGGTATTAGTCCCCTTGAAACAACTTTTAAATCACTATTGTGGCCAGAAAGAGTCCCTGTGGGTTTTAAAATTCGCCTGCCCATTGAAGTCAATGGCGGTTCACCCGGTTCGCGAACATTTGCAGAAGTTCGCCGTTCGCGAACCAAAAATTTTATGTTCGCGACATCACTAGTGGGAACATACATTTCCCCTTTATTTGCATGGGACTTTAAACAAAAACCCCGGCCCTCACAAATGGGGGTAGTTAATGGTTAAATTAACTATCCTATATTTTAAGTGGACATATAAGTAACATGTGACCAAGTATTATCGACATATCTCCAGACGTTTGGAAGTTATGCAGTAACATATATCTCCCATAGACTTGTATGGGACTTTAAACAAAAACCGCGACCCTGGCAAATGGGGGTGAGTAGCGCTGCCACCAGCTCCTGTATACAGCTGTCATAATTCATAATCCCCGCCGCCGGAACACGGGAGCTCTGATTGGTCAATAGCTATTCATCAATCAGAGCACCCCTCTACCAGCGAGGATTATGAATTATAAGAACTGTACATAGGAGCGTGCAGCGCAGTGTAGCCGCATGTACCGCCGGCTTGTATAGTTAATAAATGCGGATCGCAGGAGAGTGAACTGCAGTGATCTGCCCTTGGACTACTACTCCTATCATGGGACAGAGTCTGTCCCATGATGGGAGTAGTTGTAGTACTGCAGCGCTGCTGAGGGATGGCACTTGCACATACCCCGGCTGTGGGACTTTTAGGACTACTACTCCCATCATGGACAAACTGAGTCCGGGTCATTCTGCAGAGACCCGCTGCGATCCACATGTAAGTTAAGAAGCCGGGCGGTACATGCGGCTACATCGCGCGCCCCGCGGCTTCTATATACACTGACATAAGTCATAATCCCTGGCGGAACACGGGAGCTCTGACTGAAGAATACCTATTGACCAATCAGAGCTCCCCTCTCCAGGCGGGGATTATGAATTATGTCAGTGTATATAGAAGCCGCGGGCAGCGCGATGTAGCTGCATGTACCGCCCGGCTTGTTAAATTACATGCGGATCGCAGCGGGTCTCTGCAGAATGATCCGATGCGATCTGCACCTCAGCCCCTGGACTACTATTTCTATCATGGGACAGAGTCTGTCCCATGATGGGAGTAGTTGTAGTACCGGAGCGCTGCTGTGGGATGGCACTAGCACATCCCCTGGCTGCCGGACTTTTAGGACTACTCCCATCATGGACAGACTCTGCCCATGATGGGAGTTATAGTCCAGGGGCTGAGGTGCAGATCGCACTGGGTCATTCTGCAGAGACCGGCTGCGATCCGCATTTATTAAGATAACAAGCCAGCGGTACATGCGTCTACAATGCCCGTCGACTTGTATATACACTGTCATAATTCATAATCCCCGCCACCGGGAGAGGGGAGCTCTGATTGGTCAATAACTATTCTCCAATCAGAGCTCCTGTGTTCCGGCGGAGATTATGAATTATGTCAGTGTAAATAGGAGTGTAGTGTAGAAGCATGTACCGCTGGCTTGTTAACTTAAATGCGGATCGCAGCGGGTCTCTGCAGAATGACGATCTGCACCTCAGCCCCTGGACTACAACTCCCATCATGGGCAGAGTCTGTCCATGCTGGGAGTAGTAGTCCTAAAAGTCCCGCAGCCAGGGGATGTGCAAGTGCCATCCCTCAGCAGCGCTGCGGTACTACAACTACTCCCATGATGGGACAGGCTCTGTCCCATGATAGGAGTAGTAGTCCAAGGGAAGAGAGACAGATCTCTGTTCACATTATGCATTTTGCATAATGGGAACAGAGCCGTTCTGGCAGTGTGCTCCCAAACAGGGAGACTCCAGCTGTTGGTTAACTGCAGCCCCCATGATGGGAGTTGTAGTTTAGCAACAATTGGAGGCTCCCTGTTTATGAACATGCTGCATTATGTGCGCTCTTCCCAGGGAGAGCAAAAAAAAAAGTACTAACCCATATTTCTTGTTTTTCTTTTCTTCTCATTTCAGATACCTGAATGCGGAGGACTATGTCAGATTCGGTGGACTGCGACAATGACCAGCCTCTTTTTTGTTCAATAAAATGGTTAACGAGGGCTGTGGGGGAGTGTTTTTTTTTATAATTTTTTTTTTCAATGTGTCTTGTTTTTTTATAATTGAATTTTCAGGGTTAGTAGTGGAAGCCGTCTTATAGACGGAATCCCTTACTAAGCTAGGGCTTAGCGTTAGCCCAAAAATCAGCTAGCGCTAACCCCCAATTATTACCCTGGTACCCACCGCCACAGGGATGCCAGGAAGAGCCGGTACCAACAGGCCCGGAGCATCAAAAATGGTGCTCCTGGGCCTAGGCGGTAACAGGCTGGCGTTATTTAGGCTGGGGAGGGCCAGTAACAATGGTCCTCGCCCACCCTAGTAACGTCAGACTGTTGCTGCTTGGTTGGTATCTGGCTGATACTGAAAATAGGGGGAACCCTATGCGTATTTTATTTTTTTTTTTTTATAAATAAAAAAAAAGTGTGTGGTTCCCTAATTTTTTCAGTATCAGCCAGATACCAACCAAGCAGCAACAGCCTGATGTTACCAGTGTGGGCAGGGACCATTGTTACTGGCCCTCCCCAGCCTAAATAATGCCAGCCTGTTACAGCCTAGGCCCAGGAGCTCTTCCCAGAACCCCTGTGGCGGTGGTTACCGGGGTAATAATTGGGGGTTAGCACTAGCTGTTTTGGGGGCTAACGCTAAGACCCCGCCTAGTAATAGATTATGTCTACAAGACGCCATCCACTACTATGCTTGAAAATTCAATTACAAAAAAACACAACACATTGAAAACATTTTTTATTTAAAAAAAACACTCCCTCACAGCCCTCGTTAACCCTTTTATTGACATTTAAAAAAATGCTGTTCATCATCGCAATCCACAAAATCTGACATAGTCCTCCGTATTCATGTATCTAAATTTTGAATGGAAATGGAATCCGACCTCAAAGCAATAGAACAAAATCCCTACGTCCACTTATCCTGTGAGGTAGAGAAGGAGTGTACGGTAGAGAGAGGGGAGGCATTTCTATATTTGCACAATATTTATCAAAGGACATGCACAGCCTTAGTAAATTCTGAGCAAGAGTGTACAATAGACAAGAAGTGTAAAGGGGTACAACTGTGTCTACATTAGACACAAATTGATGAATCCCCCCATTGAGTTATATATATATATATATATATATATATATATATATGATATAAATATATAGATATATTGATAGATGGATAGATATTGCAGAAAAGCAGCACATCCACAGAAAAGCAGCAATAACTTTAGGTGCACGCAGCCATAGGAGACTTGGTTAAGGACTCCAATGCCTGAGGATGGAAGTGTGAGACTACTGAAATGTTGCACTGTGATTTTTTTTCCTGAAGATGGAATAAAACCAATTTTTTTGCACTGAGACACCTTGTGTGCTGCGGTTATATCTTTTATAGATAGATAGACAGATAGATAGATAGATTTAACCCACTGGAAGCACCCAAGTGAATATACTTCAGTGAAGATACTCCAGACTAGCATCTACATCTTAAAGGGGTACTCCAGTGCTCCAGTGTTCTAAACATTGTCAGCCGACATGCCCCTCCCATAGCCATGAATGGAGGGGGCGTGGCATTACAGTACGAGGGGGCGTGGTGTGATGCCAAGACCCCAGCTGCAGGAACCTGGTGTGAAGATAAGGACTGCGTACAATGAGTTCTGCGTTCGCTTATCCCCTCAGCTGTCCAGAGATTGCCAAATATACAGTGAGGGAAGGGCAGAGCTTGTCTGTCTTGCAACTCTGCACCTTCCTCAGCCCCGCTCCCGTACACAGCTCCCTCTTCCTTGCACCTCCCTCAGCAGGAGGGACCTAGATCTGCACAGCCCAGATCCTGTCATGACAGGTACAGAGCTACGCACTTCCCTCCTGTCATGACCACTGACAGGAATGGGGCTTTGCAAATATACGCTGACAGGAGAGTGGCTATGCAGATCTACGCCCCTCCTGTAATGACAGGAGCAGGGCTGTGCAGATCTATGTCACTCCTGTCATGACAGTAACGGGGCTGTGCAGGTCTATGTCCCTCCTGTCATGACAGGAGCAGGGCTGTGCAGATCTATGTCCCTCCTGTCATGACAGTAACAGGGCTGTGCAGATCTATGTCCCTCCTGTCATGACAGGGGTGGGGCTGTACAGATTTACGTCCCTCCTGTCATGACAGGAGCGGGCAGATCTACATCCCTCCTGCTGAGGGAGGTGCAAGGAGCTGTATATGGCAAAAGGGCTGAGGGAGACGCGAGGATGGAGCTGTGTACGGAGATGAGGGAGGTGAAGATTTGCATCCTTACCAGCTCTGCCTTCCCCTCCCCTCACTGTATCTTCGTCAATCTCTGGACGATGTTAGTTTAGAATGCCGGGTGCGGCGGGAGATTGGGGGGCAGCAGCAGGACCCTGCACGCAGACATCTTATCCCCTAAGATGTCTAGCAGTGGAATACCTACATCCATTGTGAAATATTGAGATACACTTAACCCGTAGTGCCAAAAGAAACTAGTAATAAAATTGAGAAATTCAGACCTCTGGGCACAGTTAGTATTTTGTGCTAGTAGGAGATGGGAGATGTGGCTGGTATCCAAATATAATGTGCTTTATTCAAATATATTGCCAATGTAGTCAGCAATAAAATCCAGTCTCTGAGCAGGGCCCTTGTTACAGAGATAATGATATATAAAGGTTAAAAACAGTATAGCATATTGCAACATAAAAAATGGTTTTAAAATGATGGTACCAGTCTTTGACAAGGAAAAAGTTAGAATCACTTGTAAAATGATGTATAATAAAACTAGAGTAAAAAATAGTAGCAGCACTGTAAATACAATTGTGGTTTGTAGCAGTCTATTGCGTAAGGAATGAATATGATGAAATATAGCGTTGTGCAGATTGGCACGGGTGCTGGTGCTCACAGTGCACCCGGCCTGGTAGAAATACCTGCAGTCTTCTTAGGGGTTTGTTCCGTCTTTGTTGTGGATATTCTGGCACGTAGATCTATGGTGGCAGGTGGCTCAGAGCTGCGTCCAGCCCTGGATGGATGAGTTGACAGCAGCGGGGATGTGGGATCGCGGGAGCTGGGATATGCAGATCACTCGCTGCAGCCGCTTCCTCGTGCTGTGGCAGTTACTCAGTGAATGGTGGTCCGCTGAGCAGGGAACTCCAGCGCTTAACAATGGAGAATCAATCCTTGTCAAGAGTTAGAAACGGCAGTGGATTGCTGGGTGATAGCTAATAGCCAGACGCGTTTTGGGGAGAACCCCCTTTTTCAATGGCAAAAGTGCCTCCTTGCATTTTAATAGCCATAACTCTTTTATTTTTCTATCCGCAGACCCATATGAGGGCTTGTTTTTTGAGTAACCAGTTGTGCTATGTAATGAAACCTTTTATTTCACCATACAGTTGTTGGCAAAACCAAAAAATATAATTTGTTACAATTTTAAATTTCTTTTGGAGGGGGTTTGTTCTTGTGCTGTGCACTTTTATGTTAAAACGGACACGTTCTCTTTATTCTGTGGGTCAATACTATTATATTACCAAGCTTTTTTTTATATTATTGCATTGCTTTTTAAAAAGTCAAAAACTTTTTTTTAACAAATAGGTATATTTAAAATTTCCCTATTCTGCCCCTATAATTCTTATTTCCTCATTTTTGTGCCATGATCTATAGTTTTTATTGTTACCACTTGTGCATTTATGTGGCTTTTTGGTCACTTTTTATTCCATTCCACAATTTTTTTATTTTGTTTGCTTTTTTACATTTACGCAGTTCACCATACAGGATCAATAACATTATATTTTAATAGGTAGGACATTTCTTCATGTGGCAAAACCAAATGTTTACTTATTTAAAAAAATTTATTTGTAAAATGGGAAAAGGGACTGGTTTAATGTTTTATGGGGATGGAGGATTATTGACTTTTAAAAAAAAACCTTTTATAACTTTTTTCACATTTCTTAATGGCTTATATGACACTATTTATAGCAATCTTTGGATTACTAATACAGATTAGTGATATCTGTGATTCACTTCCAGAAAGAGAAGTATAATGAATTTAGGACATAGAATGTAATGTACATCCTGGTGCCCTGGTAGTTAACGCATCAGGACGTACATTTACGTCCTATACATGACCAGAGGACTGGAGTGGTGCCTTCCAGCAGACCAGAGAAGTATATTGCGGATAATACTGATCAGTGCTATGCCTGTGCATAGCACTGATCAATATCTGCAATCCAGGGATTGCAAAAAAAATAGCCCCCTTTGTGGACCTAAAAAGTGTAAAAATAAAGTTTTAAAAAAATGTGAAAAAGCCCCTTACATGGGTCTGTGGAAGGAAATATAACAGAATTATGATTTTTAGAAGGCGAGGAAGAAAAAAACTAAAATGCAAAAATAAAATTGGCCTGGTTCTTAAACGGGTACTCCGCCCCTAGACATCTTATCCCCTCTCCAAAGGATAGGGGATAAGATGTCTGATCGCACGGTCCTGCCGCTGGGGATCCCCGCGATCTCTCCTGCTGCACCCCCGTACATCAGCAGCCTGGAGCTGTGTTTGCTCCGTGGCTGATGACGGGTGATACAGGGGACGGGGTATCGTGACGTCACGACCCTGCCCCCTCAATGTAAGTCTATGGGAGAGGGCGTGGCATGGAATGAATAAAGTGTATTTGTCATTTATAGTAATATGATCACATATTACATAGAGATACTTATATATTGAATTCTCTGTGCTCATTTAACATGGACTGAACAGGAATTATTTTGGTGCATAAGGATTTTCCTGTGACTGTTAGGCTATGTTCAAAGTTGAAAGTAAAACCATTCCCGGCAGCTCAATAAGGCTGTTCGGGACCGCTGCAGTGAAACCGCAGTGTCCAACACAGCTGAGAGGGCGAGGGAGGGTCCCTACCTACCTTCTCGTCGGTGATCTGTTGCTCCATGCTTGCTCAGCAGGCTAGAACAGCAGAGCACCGATAACACTGATCAATGCTATGCTATGACAAAGCATTGAACAGAGTATGCAATCAGAAGATTGCATGTGATAGTCCCCTATAGGGACAAAAAATTGGTGTAAAAATGTAAAAAAAAAAAAAAAAAACAAGTTCATAAATCTGAATCACCCCCCTTTTCCATAAAAAAAAAATGTAAACAAAATTAAACATACATATGTGGTATCGCCGGGTGCATACATGTCTGAACTATAAAAATATAATGTTAATTAAATCGCACGGTCAATGGCATATACATAAAAAATTACAAAAAAAGTCCAAAGTTGCGTATTTTTGATCATTTTGTATACCCTAAAAAAAATTATAAAAAGCGATCAAAAAGTCCCATCAAAATAAAAATCGTACGGCTAAAAACTAAAGACCATGGTGCAAAAAATTAGCCCTCACACATCCCCGTATACGGAAAAATTAAAAAGTTATAGGGGTCAAAATAGGACAATTTTAAACATACTAATTTTGGTGCATGTAGTTATCATTTTTAAAGTAGTAAAATAAAACCTACATAAATTGGGTATCCTTGTAACCGTATGGACCTACAGAATAAATATATGGTGTCATTTTTACTGAAAAGTGCAGTGTGTAGAAACGGAAGCCGCTAAAAATTGCCAAATTTTGCCCCACAAATAATTTTTTGGGGTTTCACCATAGATTTTGTGGTAAAAAGACTGATGTAATTACAAAGTATAATTGGTAGCGCATAAAACAAGCCCTCATATAGGTGTGCTGGTGGAAAACTGTAAGCATTATGATTTTTAGAAGGTGAGGAGGAAAAAACCAAAAGTGCAAAAACGGAAAGGGTTAAAGGGATTCTGCTACACTGTCCACACTGTAGAATTTCTGTTGTGGAAATCTTGATTTCGGCGTCTGCAAAAACATGTAACCTGTTCAATGTTTCTGCGGATTCAGCTCAGGAATGCATCACCATTTTGAAGACAGCACATTTTTAACCCCTTAACGACCACAGACGTAAATGTACGTCCTGGTTTGGCGGAACTTCCCGCACCAGGACGTACATTTACCTACATTTAAGTCCTGTGTATGACCGCGAGCATCGGAGCATCATACACGGCAGGTTCCGGCTCCTAACGGAAGCCGGGGACCCGCCGGTAAAGGCCGACATCCGCGATCGCACGGAGGTCCGCCATTAACCCCTCAGATGCCATGATCTGTACAGATGAGCATAATAAAATAGATGATCAGATCGCTCGCAGCGCTGCCGTGGCGATCTGATCATCTGTAATGGCGGACAGAGGTCCCCTCACCTGCCTCCGTCTGTCTCCGGACATCTCCTGCTCTGGTCTGAGATCGAGCAGACCAGAGCAGAAGATCACCGATAATACTGATCAGTGCTATGTCCAATCCATAGCACTGAACAGTATTAGCAATCAAATTATTGCTATAGATAGTCCACTATGGGGACATAAAAAGTGTAAAAAAAAAAAAGTTTAAAAATGTAACAAAAAAAAAGTGAAGAATCCCCTCCCCCAATAAAAATTGTCTGTTTTTCCCATTTTACCCCCAAAAAGCGTAATTTTTTTATAAACATATTTGGTATTGCCGCGTGCGTAAATGTTTGAACTATCAAAATATAATGTTAATGATCCCGTACGGTGAACGGCGTAAATGTAAAAAATTAAAAAATTCCAAAAGTGCTGCTTTCTTGTAACATTTTATTAAAAAATATTTAATAAAAAATTATATGTTTTATATATGCAAATGTGGTATCGATATAAAGTACAGATGATGGCGCAAAAAATGAGCCCTCATACCGCCCTATATACAAAAAAATGTAAACGTTATAGGTGCTCAAAATAGGGCGATTTTTGATTACTGAGTAAATTGTACAGTGTGAAACCGAAACTCTTCAAAATGTGCAAAATTGTTTTTTTCATTTAAATTTCCTCCCTAAAAAAATATATTTTTTGGGGTTCACCATACATTTTATGATAAAATAAGAGGCTTCATTACAAAAAACAATTGGTCACGCAAAAAACAAGCCCTTATATGGTAATATAAAAGAGTTATGGATTTTAGAGGAAAAAACGAAAATGCTAAAATAAAATTGGCCTGGTCCTTAACCCGATAACGACCATGGACGAGTATAGACATCCAGGTTGGCGGCCGTTCCGGCACCTGGACGTCTATACTCGTCTATGCTTCTCGTGGGAGCTGCCCAGTGCACCCACAAGATTGCGGCAGGGACTCAGCTGTAACACACAGCCGGGACCCTGCCACACTGCCGGGACCGAAGTAAACTTCTGTCCCGCCAGTTTAACCCTTACAGCCGCGGTCGGAAGTGACCGAGGGCTGGAAGTGTTATGACAGAGGGAGGGAGCTCCCTCTGTCACCCCTGCAGCTCCCCGAAGCGTGATCGCGGGGACCTGCCGCACTGCCGGGATGGAAGAAAACTTTAGTCCGGGCAGTTTAACCCTTACAGCCGCGGTCGGAAGCGACCCCGAGCTGTAAGGAGTTTTGACAGAGGGAGCGGGCTCCCTCTGTCTCTCTCCTGTAGCACCCCGCAACGATCATGGGGTGCTGCTGCTTACCTGGGCAGCCGGGGGTCTTTACAAGGACCCCCAGGTCTGCCCCGGTTATTGCCTGTCAGGATGTGCCAGAGGCACGTCCTGATATGCTGCCTGCTAGTGTAAAACTAGCAGGCAGCATATATCTAAAATGCTTTGGAATACTAAGTATTCCAAAGCATAAAAAAAAAAGTGAAAAACATATAAAATGAATATATGTATAAAAACAATAAGTATAAAAAAGTGTAAAAAAAAGTGCAAAAAATTAATAAAAATAATTTATTAAATAAATATAATGAAAAGTTAAAATGTATAATGTGTAGGATCACACGGCGCACATCCGCAGCATATTACATGCTGCGGATGCCCGCCAACAATCACAATAATGAGCTCCCTGCTGCGGCTGGGTAGCTTTGTGTGTCCACTCATAGCGGCGGATTTCCCGCCGGCAGTCATGAGCGGACACACTGAGCTATCCAGCCACAAGTGATCTCGCCCTTGTGACTGCCGGGGGGCATCCACGGTGTGAAATATGCTGCGGATGCGCTCTATGTGACCCTACACTGCGTCCCGTTCATACAGCTTTTCTGCAGTGTTAGAGGTATCCGTCAGCATAACGTCAAAAAGAGTGATGCTGACGTATACTGTAGCAGCTCCATTTATTTCTGAATGAGATGGCTAGAGTATACATTGGCATCCATTTTTTGACATTACAACGGACACCTATACTGCAGAAATACAGTATGAATGGGGACTATTCACATAATGATGCCCTGAAAGCCAAAGAGGGTTCCTCTCCTTCTTGGTCCTAACAGGCGGTCAGGCAACCAGATATGGCCTAAATAGGGGTACTGCCCAGCCCGGGACGTACAAGGTGATAAAATATGGGTGCATTTCCTCCATTTCAAAAGCGACTTACCAAAATGATGTCCCACAAATAAAGAGTTTGTGGGAAAAAAAGCTAATTGCTATTTTTCCACTGACTTTGAAATAATTCTAGCCACACAATAAGGGCTCAACGTACTCACTTTTTCCCTAGGTGAATACTTTAGGGGGTGTAGTTTCAAAAATGGGGTCACTTCTGGGGGGTGCGGTATTGTTCTGACAGCTAGAATGCTTTGCAAAATGAAGCTCGGCCTATAATTTCTATAATATCCTCAAAGCCAAATGGTGCTCCTCTCCTTTTGGGTCCCACCATGTAGCCATGCAACCAAATATGGTCTAAGCGGGGGTATAACCGAACATGGGACAAACAGCGTAATAAAATATGGGGTGCAGTTTCTACTTATTAGATGCAATGCACAAAAAATATGTCCCGCAAATGATGCATTTGTGAAAAAAAAAAAGAAAATTTAAGTTTATCCACTGACTTTGTATCCATTCCAGCCACACAAAAAGGACTCAAAGTACTCACTTTTGGTCTAGATGAATACTTTAGGGGGTGTAGTTTCCAAAATGGGATCACTTGTGGGGGTTCTGTATGGTTCTGGCAGCTAAAACCCTTTACAGGCATGAAGTGCGGCCTATAATCCATTCGGCCTAAAATGATGCCCTGAAAGCCAAATGGCGCTCCTCTCCTTCTGGGTCCTACCACGCGACCAAGGAACCAAATATGGCCTAAGTGGGGGTATTTCCAAACACGGGCCGAGCAGCTCAATAAACTATAGGGTGCATTTCTTGCAATATCAGAAGTGATGTACAAAAAAATATGCACCACAAATGATGCATTTGTGAAAAAAATGCAAATTTCAAATTTTTAACACGGAATTATTTTGTAATACATTTTGTAATAATTCCTGCCAAAAAACTATGGTGTTAAAATACTCACTGTACCCCCTAGCGAATACCTTGAGGGGTCTAGTTTTTAAAATGGGGTCAATTGGGGGGAGTTCCTATGTTCTACTACCTTCAAATTTCTGCAAACCTTGCATAGCACATAAAAAAAAGATGTACTTTTCAAATTTTCAAAATTTTAAGTTAAATTGTTAGGCTTCTAACTAATTTAAAATGTTAATTAAAAACAAAAAATGCTGTCAAAATAAAGTAGACATCTGAAAGTATAAGTTTCATAAACAATTTGGTAAATAAGTATAAATATATGCAACCTATTAGTGTTAAAATAGCAAAAATCTTAATTTTTTTAAAACCGCCGGTCAATTCAGACCAGCGACTTTCGGCAATTCCGGTTCCCGACGCTCGCCGGTTGGGGAACGGACTAGCATGCCTGCTGAAATCATTCAGCAGGCATCCCGGCTCATCAACAGAGGGGGTCCTGAGATCCCTCCATATCAGCGATCGCCACAGATCGGTGGTAAATACAAACCAGCGATCTGAGGCGATTCCAGGTCAGGGGGTCACATGTGATAAGGATGATGAGCAGTGGTGTAATATACACCACCAATCATCATCCGTACTGTACTGGGAAGTGGCAGTGTTGGCACCCCCCCAGTACAACTGTGATTGGGTGGCCGTAGTGACCGCGCCAATCACGGCAGTATGGGGAGGGGGAAGGTGGGTGAAGAAGAATGTTGCTCCATTCTGCCCACCACAATTCTGTGATCTGGTGTGCACAACGGAGCCCCATGCTGCCATCTCCCCCCTCAGTTTGAAAAAAGTGCCCCCTTGCCCCTTTTCTGTGGCCCCTTGGCACAGAAAGCAATCAGGGGCAGTGTAGATTAAGTAGGGACAAGTTTGGATAAAAAAAAAAAAAAAAAAAAAAAAAGATGTCAAAATTTTATTTTATTTTTTTAAAGCGTACCATACTTTAGGTATCCACGGGTCCGCAGTACCTTTTGCTGCATGACCCCGGCCCTACTGGGTCGCTGCGGTCTACCGCCAGTTTTTTTTTTTTTTAGCGCAGACTTTATTTTTTGCTAAACGTGTGGCCGGGCCCACTTAGCTATAAAAGAGCGGTCTGCCACCATTAGCTAAAGCCAACCCGCCGCTGATCAGTCCCATAGTACTGATCAGTGTTTTTTTTTTTTGTGGTGCTGGTACTTTTTCAGGTTATAGCAGCTTTTTTATTTTTTGCACCAAGTGTCACCAGAAGCAGGCCTGTGCTGTGTGGATGGATCTTACCTCTGTGTGTGGCCTGCCCCACCCTGTCAGTGATTTTTCACTGATCAGCGTTTTTTCGGGGGTTCAGGCAGGTGCATATTTGGGGGTTTCGAGGTATGGCATGAAGATGTTTAAACTTTGTGAGTATCTCCGGGTACACTTGCAAGTTTATGGTGTATGAGGGACGACATTTCTGTATTGAAACCCCAGAATGTCCCCCCACTCTGGGTGTTAGCGTGAAAATCCTTTGGGGCCTTTTGCATCCATCACTAGATAAAGGTTACAACCTTTACATGGATAACTTTTATACTAATATCCCTTTCTTCACATCCCTCGATCCACGCTCACTTGTGGGACAGTCCGGAAGAATCAAAGAGGCTTTCCTTCCTATCCACTCCAAATTCATATTCCCTGGGGTGAGTCCCGTGCCCTTTCCCATGAAAACCTGTTGCTGGTCAGGTATAAGGACAAGAGGAAAGTCCTTATGCTCACCAAAATTCATGGGAGCGGGCAGCACCCCTGTCCCTGTGCGAAATACCGTGGGACCGGTCCTCAAGCCCGATTGTATTCTGGACTACAATCGGCATATGGGGGGAGTTGATCTATGTCCTGATCAAGTCCTCAAGCCATATAATGCAATGCGGAAAATACGGGTATGGTACAAAAAGGTGCGGTCTACATGATACAGGCTGCCATGTAGAACTGTTTTTTTTTTTTTACTGTCCCAGTATGCTGGCAGCACAGGGACTTACCTGCAGTTCCAAGAGGAGGTTCTAAAGGTCCTCATCTTTGGTGACCGCCAAAGAGCGGGTCAGAGCACCTCTGGAACTGTGGGTCTACAGCCAACACTTTCCAGGTGAGGTCCCCCACACTGCAAAGAAGGGACGATCCCAGAAAAAATGCAGAGTGTGTCGCAAGAGGGGGATTCGGAAGGACACCACCACTCAATGTGTTCTACATTTTTAATCCTTTCACCTAATTTTAATTCCCCAGAATTCGACTCCAATGAACTAGTCCAGAGTACATTGTCTTCCAAATTATAAAACCAACCCCCTACCCAAAAAAAAAAAAAAAAAAAAAAACCTCTTTCCCAATACCCCCGAAAACTTTCCCCCCCCCCAAAAAAAATGGGTCATGGGAGACAAACTCAACAGCATTGGGGGGTTTGCATTTGCCTCAAATGTGCAGCGCTCTCTCCTCACCTGGGCAGGAGGTAACAGAATAGGGATTGGGACACCACATTCCCAGCATGATGATTCAGAGCATAGGGTTTGGAGTGGGCATCATTTTTAAGTTCGGCTATCATTCTGGGAAAATAATTGGCATATCAGTACCTTCCCTCCCATAGTGCACTTCATCTAGTCCTGGTAAATAAATTTAGGGTCACATGTCTGTTCCAAATCTCCACTTCACCCCTATACACCTTCCCTAGGGGGTGTACTGTTTGTAATGTGGGTGTTCCTTTCTTGTATTTTCCTCTGAATGTATGTTACTGTTAGGGCCGTAAGAAACATCGGCCTCAAATGCGAAGGGTTCTCACTCATGAGCTCTGTCATATTTCCAGGCGACAATTCGGAGTCACATGTTAGTTGTTCCCAGAAAGATGAATCAGAGCATAGGTTGAAAATTGTAATTTTCAAAAGCTACCCATCATCCATTCCTGGAAAATAAATTTAGGAAACACCCGTGTTCAAAATGTCCTCTTTAGCCCTATACTCATCCCTCAGGAGGGATACCTTCTGTAATGGTGTCACATGTGGGCGTTTCATTTTTGTATTTTCGGTTACGTTATGTGCTCCGGCCGCACACGCTGGCCATGAGTGCATGGTCCCGTTACCTGCTGCTGCCAATGTAGCTGGGACTCGCATCGCCAGACGCGCCCGTATGTGAGCCCCAGTCCGTCACTCACCGGGTGTTTCTCCTTCCACTCTGCTATGGCGCACATGTACCCATCCCCTAGGGGACACACGTTGGAGCTTTAAGATTTGAAGGGCCAGTGCGCTCATTAGTTTAATTCACCTGTGGCTCATTGATAAATTCCTCCACCCTCCTCACTTCCCTGCCGGATCTTTGTTGCCTTGAGCCTGAGAGAAAGCATTCCTGCTATTGCCTTGCTGTGTATCTGATCTTTTGCTCCGTGACCTCATCTTGCCACCTGCCTACTGACCATTTGCTACATTCTTGACTACCCTACTGTGCCACCTGCCCTGACCTTCTGCTATCCTGACGAGCTGCCTTCTCCCTCCTGTGCCTCGCATCTCCTCAGCCACCTGTGTGGTCGAGCTGTGCCAGGGGTAGCGAGCTGGGTTCCACCTGCCACAGCAGCTCCATCCCGCTTTGTGGCGGGCTCTGGTTAAAACCAGCGGCACCTTAGACACCGCTCCCTGGTACGGTCCGAGTCATCTGCCACACAGGTCCAGCGGATCCACATCCACTGGGGCTCCTGTCTTCTGAAAAGTGAGTGTTACATTTTCCTCTGAATGTATTTAACCATCAGCTACTGATATGCCATAGGCCACAAATGCAAACAGACCTCTATGACTTCTGAGCCTTGTTGTGCGCCCACCCAGCATGTTACCTCATATGTGGATGTA
Source organism: Hyla sarda (assembly GCF_029499605.1). Classification (NCBI taxonomy): domain Eukaryota; kingdom Metazoa; phylum Chordata; class Amphibia; order Anura; family Hylidae; genus Hyla; species Hyla sarda. The sequence goes on from NC_079192.1 coordinate 230,652,055, forward strand.
TTTCCATAGTCAGGGGGAAAAGCCCTCCAAAATTTGTAACCCAATTTCTCCCATGTAAAAAATTGGGTAACCCCAGCATTTTAGTGTAAAAAAATTAAATTTTTCAATTTATGGCCCACTTTTGGGAAAACCTGATGGGTGTAGGTACTCACTGTACCCTCCCTCCCCCCTTGTTAACTTCCTTGAGGGTATAGTTTCAAAATTGTGATCTCTTGCCGTTTTTTTTTTTTTTTTAATTTTATGTCAGAACCTCAACCATTGCAGTGTAAAGCACCACTTTAGGCCTCAAATTTCATCGGTGCTGTCTCACTCCTAAGCCCTGTTTTGCACCCGCATAGTGCTTTACCGCCTTATATGGGGTATTTCTTTATTCTGGAGAAATTGGGCTACAAATTTTGTGGAGCTTTTTTTCTCTTACTACTTGTGAAACTAAAAACATTTTGGGTGATACCAGCAATTCAGTGTTAAAAATCTATTATTTCACTTTTATGGGCCACTGTTCAAAAAACATGTAAGGTGTAAGTACTCACTATAACCCTTGTTTCGTTCCTTGAGGGATGTACTTTCTAAAATGATGTCACATGTGTGGGGTTACTGCTGTTCTTGCACAATGGGGGCTTTGTAAATGCACATGGCCCCCAACTTCAATTCCAACAAACTTTTCATTCCAAAAGCCCAATGGCACTCCTATTCTGAGCATTGCAGTGCGCCTGCAGAGCACTCTACATCCACATTTTTATTTCTCAGGTAAAATTGCACTACAAATTTTGGGGGCCTTTTGCCCTATTATCCCATGAGAAAATTAAACATTTGGGGTACCACTATCAATATTGTTCGAAAAATCACTTTTTTCACTTTTACGGCCCACTGTTCAAAAAACCTGTGAGGTGTAAGTACTCACTGTAACCCTTGTTATGTTCCTGGATGGGTGTAGTTTCCAAAATGGTGTTACATGTGGGGGGTTTCTGCTGTTATGGCTCCATTGGAGGTTTGTAAATGCACATGGCCCCGACTTCAATTCCAGCTAAATTCTCTCTCCAAAAGTCCAATATCCATATCAGCCTACAATACATTGGGAGTTGTCCAAATAATAAATATATCAGTACAACATGCCGTTGCGAGAAACTCTTCTCATGTAGTCACTCATACTCATCCGCCCGATGCAGAGGAACATTATACCGACATGTACTAATAAATTAATACACTTCATTCTACCCATAAAAATAGCTCTGCTCAAAAAGAAAATCCACATCACCACAATATCAAATTGTTTAACATCTTTCTAGCCTTCCCCACCTGCGTGCTCATTTTTGGAAGCGCGTATGACCACTATTTTCTGCCCACCACCCAAGCAGCTTGCTCTATGCTCCTTCGGCCGCTTGTCTGCAACTTGAATCATTATGAAAAGGCTTTAATGTCTATTAATTATAAAAATATATTTTTTTCTATAGTAATATCTTACAAGCAACTTCCCGTGTATAATTGTAATATTCATGTATGATACACCAGCCGCGATCAGTCGTGGCCAGACCTGTTCAGCCAAAGTGAAGCCCCAAACACTTTCCCTGTTCACTACACCAGGGGGGCAATGGATTTTAAAGAAACTAAATCTATATTTGGATCTCCTTTTGACTCTGTGCCGGTGCCTTGCCAGGCTGTCCAGTACTGACAGTTGTTGTAGTTTGTGAAGCGCTGTAGGAACATCTTTTTTTCTCCCACCGCTTCAGCAATTCTGAACCTTTTACTCTTGCAAAATGGTCTCCCATTACCTGTGTGACCGTACTTCTAACTGTTTAAGAACACATGATCACCCTGTGTAGCCAGAGCGTGCCCCTAACAGGATGCACTGATAGGAAACCTGACAAAATGAATCACTGCGGTAAATACCGCAATCTAGCAACACACATATTTCTATTGATATAAGTTGTGATCATTGCACACAGAAAAAAAAAAGAGTTTAAATCATACTAAGGAACATAGAAGAATTTCTGTTCCACTTTTATTATCTCTTTCTTACTTATTTTTGTATGAATTTTATGTTATGTAATATTTAAACATGGTTTTCGGGGGCTTGCCGAATATCAAAGGGACGTCATTATCAACTTCCAATCAGGAAACCTGACGAAGAGGGGATCCCGCCCTTCGAAACACATAGTTTCACCTGCATGCTTTAAATAAATATTAAGTCCGCATTTGGTCGGTTATTTGCCCAAATCCAGACATAGACCTTCCGGAGGAGAGCACCACAGAAGACATCATTTTTTCGGGAGCATCCTTCTCCCCCATCTGCCATTTCCAAAAGTCCAATGGCGCTCCTTCTGTTCTGAGAGCTGTAGTGCGCCAGCAGAGCACTTAACATCCACATATGGGGCATTTTCTTAATTGGGAGAAATTGGGCTTCAAATTTTGGGGTCATTTTTCTCCTATTACCCCTTGTGAAAAAGAAACATTTTCATTTTCACGTCCAACTTCAACGCAAAGTTGTCAAACACCTGTGAGGTGTTAAAGCTCACTATACCCCTTGTTACGTTCCTTGAGGGGTGTAGTTTCCCAAATAGTATGACATGTGTTTTGTTAGTTTTTTTGCTGTTCTGGCACCCTGGGGACTTGCTAAATGCAACATGCCCCCCAAAAACCATTTCAGCAAAATTCTATTTCAAAAAGCCAAATTTTGCTCCTTGTCTTCTGAACATTGTAGTGGGCCAGTAGAGCACTTAACGTCCACATTTGGGGCATTTTCTTAATTGGGCTTTAAATTTTAGGGTCCATTTTCTCCTATTACCCCTTGTGAAAAAGAAAAAAAATGGGGTAACACCATCATTTTAGTGTTAAAAAAAAAATGTACATTTTCATGTCCAAATTCAACGCAAAATCATCAAACGCCTTTGTAGGGGAGTAGTTTCCAAAATAGCACGCCATGTTTTTTTTTTTGCTGTTATTTAGAGTTATTAATATATAAAGTGAGAGTGGTCATATTTGCAAAAAAAAAGGGCTGCGTCCTTAAGGTGAAAATGAGCTGTCCTTAAGGGGTCCTATTGCCACCATATCAAGTAAATGTGCGGAATGTCTGCCCACACTTTCCGGGGGACATACCACTAAATTTTCAGCCACGTGAACATGGACTTAGACAGGCAATAAGTAAAGTGTACCATTCCTGGAGTAGTGGAAACAGGTTGTATGATTACATTTGTGCCAAATGTAAAGTTTGTAGAAAGCCTTTCCAGAAGAATGGGAGCTTTTATAACTGCATCCATACACCAACTTCATATTAATGCCTATGAATTTAGAATGGATTGCCCTAAAAGCACCTGTAGGTGTCCCAATACTTTTATGTATATAGTGTACGAAATAAAGAGGGGGGGGTGGAAGTAAATTAAAACTAAATTTTTAATCTAGTCCATTAAAAGTAACACACAAAGTGAATGAAAATACAGGAAACCCTGGCGATGGTTTCCTGGAGCAAATAGACGCAATATACCATATCACTCGCAGTTAATACACAAATAAAATAGAGTAATGATGCCAAGGTACACACTGCACCAACTATATGCTAATATTTGACACACCCATACCTCACAATGCCCTACGCTTTTTGGTACACCAGTCTTGGGGACCTCATCAGGGGCTATATACAGTATGTGTAAATCAATAATCAGTCAAAATAGTAGACAGAGGACTGTCAATCACAGTCTCCTGTGACAACATCAGATAGTATATATAATCTATAGCAAGCAGCACATGTGCTAGCTGCTGGCAGTATAGCATGGCTCCCCACCACTGTGGGTGCACGCAGGAGACTTTTCAGGACGCCATAAGCAACTTACCATGGTCTGGATGGCTCTTTATTTATTATCTAGGTTCCTGCCATATACTAGGTGGTGCCTAGTTGTCAAGATTGCCAGATTTTATATTTCTTGAGGGCTGTGACTTTATTGGCAGCACTTAGTCCTCTGCTGCTATACATTATATATACTATCTGACGTTGTCACAGGGGACTGGAATATGACTGACAGTCCTCTGTCAACTATTTTGACTGATGGTAATTGATTTGCACACACTGTATATAGCCCCTGATGAGGTCAACAAGACTGGTGTACCGAAACACGTAGGGCATTGTGAGTTATCGGTGTGTCAGATATTAGCATATAGTTGGTGCAGTGTGTACCTTGGCATCATTACTCTATTTTACTTGTGTATTAACTGCGAGTGATACGGTATATTGCGTCTATTTCCTCCAGAAAACCAGTGTTTCCTGTATTTTCTATTACTTTATATTTGTATGTTACTTTTAGTGGACTAGATTAAGTTTTATCTTACCAGCAATATTATACGCCCCAGTATACAGTGTATGGCAGTTTTGATAAACTGAATAGGTTTTAAATGCCTGCACTTGAATGCTCTGAATGGAGAACTTTACTGTATAAAATCAGTCCCATTTTTGTCAGATTCATAACAGGCTATTGATGATCTGAAAACCTGTGAATTGAATTCTGCAATTAGAACACTAGAGGGCAGTGATATTCTTCAAAAGTCATTTCTAAGACTTCTAAATGGAAAACCTAGTTTTCAAAAGCAGATTAATTTTTAGTCTTGTAGGAGATATACATCAGGGGTACTCCATAATTTATAGCCCAAAATATGCCACTGTTCCTCTGCATAGTAACCTATACTTTCCTATACAGTGAAAATTTAATCTACCAGTTTATGCCAGGGAAGGGATGTGAACAGAGTCTAGAGGTAGAGTTATCAAACATTTTGCAGAGGAACAGTGGAGCAGTTACCCATTTCAACCAATCAGATTCCAACTTTCATTGATCAGGGGCCTTTATAAAAATAAAAGCTAAAATCTGATTGGTTGATCTATGTACAGCTGCTCCACTGTTCCTCTGCACAAGGTTTGCTAAATCTCCCCTATTATGTTTTACTAGTCCTAAATGTTAATGTTGATTTAGAGATGCTTCAATGTTTTAGATTCTTGGTAGGAAGACATAGGCTATATTCACACTGTCAGCATACATTCAGTTCAACTGATCGCAGTATACTAGCAACTTACTTCTGTCCATTTCTGAGTGGATACTCTTATTTTGTGGGAATCAAACATGCAAGCACCTGCCCACTGGTAGACATTGCTCAGTCCATCAGTGGGTACCGCTCGGGTTGCATAGCAGTATACTTCAACATTCTGCTCGTATGCTATCATACCAAACATGCAAATCAGATAACATTGAGCATACTCTTAAAGGGGTGGTTCAGCAAAAAAAATAATAATTATCCCCTATCCACAGGATAGGGGGAAAAGTATCTGATCGTGGGGGACAACTGTTGGCCAAACCTCAAAAATAAATTCCTTTCAATAGGCAGTGTCACATAAAAAAAAAAATGTCATACATTAAAGGACATCTGTAGTGCAATATAAAACTTATTCCCTGTCCAAAGTATAGGGGATAAGATATATATCACAGGGTGTCCTAGCACTGGGGCACCCGCGATCTCCTGGATGGGGCTGTGGCAGTCTGCAGTGTCGTCCCCAGCAGAAAGCCGCGGCACACACGCCCCTTCCATGTCTCTCTATGGGGTACATAGAGGGGGCGCGTTGGCTGCCGTGTCATGCAGTGATTGAACGCCTCCCATTTCAGCATACTGCCACGGCCTCGTCCAGGAGATCACGGGGTGCCCCAGCACAAGGACACCCTGTGATCTATAGCTTATCCCCTATCCTTCGGATAGGGGATAAGTTATATTGCACTACAGATGTCCTTTAATAGTACAAGCAAATATAGGAAACAGATCTTGTTTACACCTCAACATTCATGGTACTGTGTATGGCTTTTTAAGTGTCAGTGTCACCAGAATCAAAGTGATTTGTTACTTTCAATGTCTTCCCCTTTTAAGTTTAAAAAAAATAAAAAAAATAAAAATAAAATTCTCTCTCCTCGAGTTTCAAATCAGATGAAATCCTAGGACATGAGGAGTCATCGCAGTCGGGATGAACCTATGTTGATCTTTGGGTATTTAGGTGGTATAGCACTGGGACCTGGATCTGCCAAGGCATGCTTTTCTGAAAGAGAAAACTGAATTTCTTATTTAATAGACATGCATTGTTCTTTTACTATCATACGAATTCACACATTACACAGTAGAAGTTTGTAGGACTCCTCTAAAAGGTAGTTGCAAACAGACTTTCTGGTCTTTTTCTTAGTCTCCTAGGGTCTCTCTCTCTCCCTAAAAAAAAAAAGAAAAAGATTGGTTAGAGAGACATCCCATATATTAATTGGCTTAGTCAGAAAGGGAGTTTATTGGAGTCTGCCCATCTCAGAGTTTGTGGCCTTCTGGAGCTTTGCAGGCTTCTGTAGCCACGCTGGCTGTGTCTCCAATATGGGTAACATGGCTCTGCTGCACCACAGCACACTGCTCCCCCTGCCATTTTATAGGCCACAAACCAATATAACCAGATCACTTCTGACAACAGAATGTCACATAATTTCCCCTAAATTCCTGCCTAGGAAGCATGATAGAATGCCCTACACCTGCCTTCCGACCCTCAAAGCATACGAAGAATCTCTCCCAGTGTACCACAATAAGCCCAGGGCCCTAAAACTAAGCTTTTATTATATTAACAAAACGTGACACTAACAATTTATAAAACAATGTATCGCTGCACATTTATTAACTTTGTTAGTTGTTATAACAATCCACAATTAATTGACAATAGCCAGAGTATCATGTGACGCAAGGCTCTGACAATTTCTCCTAAAACACATACCACCCCTATCATTCACAACTTGCATGCCCATAATTCCTCCTGATGATGGCAGGGATCTGCTGAAACATGTAGAGGGGACACATTCATGTGTTAAAATAATCAGTGTTTCTAGCATATTTGCTGGAGGACTGCAGCCTCATATAAACTGGTTATTGATAAATGTGGATTGTTATAACCACTAACATACAGCCAATAAATGTGCTGCAACACTGTTTTATTGTGTCATGTTTTATGTTAATATAATTTAAAAAATATGTTTTAGGGGATTTTCTTTTAAAGGGTTCTTGTGCCCTGGGCTGCAGCCCGGGGTTATTGTGATTCATTGTTATTGGGAATCCTGGCTCATCCCTTTGGGGTGCTTCCACTGCCATGTGACTACTGCTCAGAGAAATATAGGCTACAGAGAGGATTGAGCTGGAGGCCAACAGAGGCACTGATCCCTAACCCCTTCCAGGTATCTTCAGTGTGGTCTTCTGAACACTCTCAACCCATCCGTGTAGGTACTGGTGTAAGGTTTGACAGGGGCCTGTTTCCTTTCCCTAGAGTGATTGAGCATCCATGGTGCATTTATCGGGGGGATGCAGTGATGTTTTTTGACATGGAATCTGTGCCAGGGATAAAAGGTGAGTTTAAATAACTTCAAACTAAGGGTGTGTTCACATACTCCGGTTTTAAATTGCAATAAATGACTATAAAGCCAGGGATAAAAAAAAAAAAATTGCATAAAAGGAAAGCAGACTTCTTTTCAAATCCATTCCTAGCTTAATATTCAATAATTGGAATCCTGAAAACATGAATGTGTGAACAAACCCTAAGTATATGTTAACTTATGAATTCAAAAGTATGTAGCCTTAAACACTGTAGTAAACATCTCAAGCCAGCAAAATCTTGCACTCACACTTTAACAATAGACAACATAGCAAAAAAAAAAATCCATATACACATTTACAAAGTTACACAACTTTATGTTAAATAACTGTTTAAGGCATGACTTAATAAAAACACATTTATATATTTCCTCCCCCCCATGTATCTAAAGAGGTAATCCAGGGATAGAAACACAGAGCCAATTTCTTCCAAAATTACCACCCCCTGTGCTCAGGTTGGGTGCGGTATTACAACTTTGCTCCATTTACCACAATGGAACTGAGCTGCAATACCACACACAATTTAAAGGAAAGAGGTGGTGGTGTTTTTGGAAATAAGCTTTGTATTTCTATCCCTGGATAACCCCTTTAAACCAAATTTAAAAAAGGAACATGTCAGCAGGAAATACATTATGGACCCACCAGCAGCACTAAATCTAAAGATACAGTGTCCTACCATGCTCTGGAGAGCACAGCTTAATGGGGATGTGTTGAGAATATTAAAGCAGTATTTTGTGTGTCCCCAAAAACCTTCATATAATGCTGGGGCTGTTGTGGGAAATAAAAGATCCTGTTGTAGCTTCTTACAGTCCCCTCGCTGCTTGTCACTTCTGCCTGCTGAGATGAGAGGTTGAAGCAGGACCTGGAAAACATGATGTCCAGCTCCCATTGAAAAAAAAATTATATTAAAAGTATATTAAAAGTCCTCAGTTTAATTGATCTTAAAATCCCAAAGAACAAACAAAGGAGGATAGAAAAAGTCACAGAAATGCAGACACGTTTCGAACCAATTGGTTCTTCGTCATGGCAAGGTGCAGTGACATAACTACTTAAATACTATATGAACAAGCAGGACCTGCCTGCTCAGCAAATAACTAGCAGACAAAAGAAAAGGTTAGGTTTTGCTCCGATCTTGTGTTTTGAGAGCAGGAAGAAACAAGAAGTGAGCAACTATATAAGGTGCTGTAATGGGGAGCTGCGGGAGACTGGGGGTAAGCAAGCATCCTTTTACTAGCATACAGCAGGTGCCATTTTAAACGTAAACTTTCTAAACACATCGACATGGGGCTGTTATCCGGCCAACAGTAGGACACAGTATCACAAGATGTCATTTGATTGGTGGTAGGTTTATAACAAATTCCCTGCTATAAGGCTCCCTTTGAAGTTCAGTGCCATACTGCCACTATTTACTTGTCCTATATGACAAATATATTTTGAGAAACTGGAAAGCAGAAAAAATATAAACAACTTTATAGTAATGTGTACATAACTACCTGTGGATAATAAGACTTAAAAATGTACATACAAACCTAAGACAATACTTGTAAACGCCTGGCATACTACAAAAGGTTAGCAGGGCACCATAAACAGGGGTCCACACTGATTCCCTGAATTAAGGGTCTGGTTCAATAAGCAAAGAACCCAACCATTTGATTCTCTCACATATGACTTTGTTGGAAGCCCCATCTATTTTGGTGACGCTTAAGTGTAGGAATGCATTTAAAAAGCCATTGAAAACAATAGAATTATGGTAAAAAAATAATCTACACATTGTTTATCATAACTAAGCAGCAGCATCAAGCACAGACCTGTATTGACATTTTCTTTGGTTCAATTGATTAGAGTAGAAAGTCTTCAAATCGATGAATACAGCCAGTACTACAATGCTAATGTACATCAAAATCTTGACTTTTTATTTTAATATAAAAATGCAGCTCTGGAAACCCACCATACATATATGTCCCTAACATAATGCTTTAGGTCTTAAAAATAAAGTACTAATTCTATATACATCACATGTACCATACAAAATGTATCCAAAGGTTCTATTGCTACCAAGCTTCTAAATTATAACAGGTTAGCTAAACCCATTTTTAGGGGTAAAAAAAAAATTTAAATAAAAATTTATATCACAGGAAACCAAATCTTATATCCCATAACAGATTTTGATGCATATTTTGTCAAAAGCACATTGACAGTTATGTGCCTGAAATAAAATATGTAATAGAATTTGACAAAATTAAATTTTCATTTTAAAGCAAATTAACTTTCTTAAACAAACCAGGCACATATCAATTAACACATATATATATATTTTATGTATATAAAAAAAATAAAATCTATGGGAGAAAGGTAGTGGGAATTTAAAGAGAACAATGTGCTGATAAACCCTTTTCTCCAAACCATTAAAAATATATAAAAAAAAAAAAAAAAATATGAAACCTTTTAAAATAAAGGGGACAAAGAAAATTCACTGCAGTCGAAAGCAACAAGGAATCATCTCTTTGAAAGGGAACACACAGATTGTACCAATATTTCCTACCAGATCCAAAAAAAAGGAATGTTGGTGGAATTTATGACACAGGATAATGTTTCTTATATAAACCGAAGCATATTAACTTTGTAAGGGAAGAAAAGAGTATTTGCAACTGTTTGAATCTAGACACCAGTCTCAACAGCAAGTAGATTTTCCCAATGCCTAGTTAAAATAAAATATTTATATATAATAGCACATTGTACTCTTTGCAATGGTAAATACATCATTTAAAATACTTATATAGTTACAGTAGTCAAAATAGGAAAGTGGACACGCTAGGCAGCAGTATATTACTTAAATATAATTTTCAACATAGCTATTTTCCAATCTAGCGTATTAAAACAAACAATCATAAGGTAAAGTGGTGCTAAGAAAAAAAAAAAAAAAAAAGTACAAATAAAACTAAAAATTTTAAATCAAATAAAAATCAAAAACCCTTTAACAGGTTTTAACCTGAAAAGGAATTTATGAATCATCTCAAAGTCAGAATAAGTTAAGTGTTTCCCAATATACATTTATGTACACATTATGAACACTATAAACATAATAACATTTAACAACTTTAGTGGAAGCTCCTCCAAACTACAGTTAGATAAAATCATCCAAATGGCAGCAATAGGTTCATGCTCCTTTAGAAAAACATCTTCACCCATTCAAAGATTAGGAATTGTGTCTTCAATACATTCTTTCAGAGGACGAGGTTAGAAATAAAGCTTAAAGAGTACATGAGGCGTGTTGTGTTTCGTAGCACCTTCCTTAGTCAATATCACTGAAGTCGCTAACGGATTCCCCTTGAACCCTGCTTAAATGGTTCAATGCGCGGTCATAAGCGACACGCACAGCCTTCCGAATGCTCGAGTTACGTCCTTCCATCATTTTCAACTTGTCAATGGTTTCATCTATGCCAAGAGGAACCATTTTGGATTTTGGAAGCCATTGCCTACAATATGTATATAAAAAACATATATAATGTCAAACAATAGATATTTTTATACACATATTCATCAGATCCATTTTTCTATTGGACAGCTTTGATAAATGAGGCCCACTGTCTTCTTAATGGTAATGCAATTCATATGGCTTTTTTACTGTCTGCCCTACTGTCACTGTGACAAAATTATAAAAATATGTAAAAAGCCAGACAGTATTCTACACAGTTTTATGCAAATACAGCACACATTTATTAATACCTATCAATACAAGGCAATTTCAAGTAATGGGATGCACATCATGCATATATCAGTCATTACATTATAATACCGTCTTTATATGCAGTGTATAAGTACTCAAATCTAATGACAACTATCCAACATCACATGCTATATTTGACCCAAGCACAATTACTATAGAAACCACGTTGGAAGAAAAAAGGAAAAACCTGCACTACGTCAATGTGTTGTATTATTCTGATAATAGAGACTGCTGCCATTAGGGAATACACTTGCCACGAAGGGATGGACTTTGTGTGCAATAATGTTTAGGTAGGTGGTGTCAAGATTTGTAGGACTGTCAGCACCAAAGGTTTCCAAGCAGAACATTGCCCAGATCATCGCCATAACTGCTTCTTTCTATAGAGAATCCTGGTACAATCTCTTCCTCAGGTAAGTGCACCTAGCTATCCACATGATGTAAATGGTGACTTCTCAGACCAGGCCATGGTCCAGTTCTTATTTTCACATGTCCACTGTAGGAGCTTTCAGGGGGATTGACTGGGGTCATTATGTGCAGCCTGACTGGTCCACAGCTATGAAGCCATTCTCCACATGCTTTGTGTTCTGATACCTTTCTATCATAGCCAACATTAACTTTCAGAAATTTGTAGCATAATATTTTGTGAGGTTAAACCAGACATACTGCTCTATGCTCCCTGCACACATTAATAAGCCCTTGCATCATGACCTTGTCAGTTTTTTTACTGTCCTCCTTTAGTCTGGCATCATAGACAGCAGATAGTAACCACTGCATCCTGGGAATATCCCACAAGACATGACAGTTTGTAGATGCTGTGACCCGGAGATCTAACCAATTCCGCCCTTGTCAGTCACTCAGATCCTTACTCTTGTCCATTTATTCTTCTTCCAACACATTAACTTCATGAACTGACTGGTCAATTGCTGAGAGTTCCATTGTAACACCTAACACCAGTAAAAGACCCATAGAAATGAATAGTACTGGACGTGGCTTGCCGCGGTCTGAGATGGTGGTGTGTTAGGAGAGCTCCTTCACCTCAGAGGCCTGAAATCCGCTTCATCTGCACCCACTGTGGCTAATCTGATGACGAGGGGCACCCATAGAAAGAAGAGACTGTCGCCAGTCTGCCTGAACCCTCTGACTCCCTCGGGACCCATCGCCCGCTATTTAACCCAGGCCCTTTCGTCCGCACCAGCCTCCCCGCCTGCCTCTCCTGGGCCTTTAAGCAAGCTGCGCTCCTGTTCAGTGGGTGCTGCAGCTGTGCGCAGAGCCAGCGCCGGGACCTCACAGTGTGCCGGCTGAGGAGCATCACGTTCCCAGTTCTGCACCTCTTAGCTCACCTGCTTCTGCCTGCGGGGACCTGGACGAGACGTGGGAGAGCTGCCTGCTTACCCTCTTAAGGCGCTCTGCAATGGACTGAGCCTCAGCTGCGGTCAGTGTGTGCGGGCTGCCCCCTTCCCCGGGCTCTCTGTCTGGTGGTGAGTGACGGCTCTGCCTCTCCATCCCCTGTGCCTGTCACTGTTTCTCTCACCCAGCCTGCGTGCTCCCTGAATAGCTGAACCCCTTCTCCTCCAGCCATTGGGGTTGGTCCAGGCACGGCATTATTTAAAGGGACAGTGCCTCTATTACATCCCTACGGTCCCATGCTGATGTTCCAGGCTTCTGTGCTACCTTTGGTCTTCAGGTCCCGACCCTCACGGACTGGGCTCTGACTCCCTACTGTGTGGCAACCTGTTCGGGGGAGGCGTCTTGGGTCCAGCCGGGACTGACGTGACTCACCCCCCTGACACTTCCAGTGGTCCTCTGAGTTTGGCACAATGTTTCTATGGAGTTTTGCTCCATAGTCCTCTCTATGTTATGCTACGTTTCTGAGGTGTGCCCGGTTTGGTGTTACATATGTTCTCCCATGCCTATTTCTCAGTAGTAGTGGGTTGCAGTTATTGTTTTGGCCAGGTCTCTGGGTGTGGAGTTCTTTGTGCCTTAACGTAGTCTTTCTCTGATGTGTACTTCCACCTTCCCCCTTGAGGCCTCGACAAACTTTGTTGGGTTTTTGAATGTACTGTTCATATTGTGTAGCCCTGATCTGGCCTACTCTGGCTTTAGAGCCATTGGTTTGTTCATCATGTCTTTTTGTACCCCTCCTCATGGTCTCTCCCCTGTGTTTCCTGTTTTCCTACTTTTGTGTCTCTCTCTTTGTGGTCCTTCCTCTTTTTTAGGAATGGCGCTTTTCTTCCAAGATCTGCTGGGCCCTCCTCCCTGACCCAACCCCTTTTGCACGCTTGTCTGATTCTGAGTAAGTACCCTGATCACATGCACTGTTCGTCAAACACACATCCTCATGGCTAAGTGAGTCTCTTTGAATGTAAAAGGCCTGAACTCTCAGACTAAGACGTTTACTACAGAGAGTTGGTGGCCTTGCGTGCTGATATAGTCTACCTTGAGGAGACTCACTTTGAAAGGGCGTGTACATTCAACTTACTGCAACACATTTATCCTCAGTCTTTTCTGGCCTCTTCTGATAGGAATGTTGCTGGGGTTGCTATTCTTATCTCTAAACAATGTCCCCTTCAGGTTTCCTCTTCGTATGCCGACCCTTCTGGTAGATTTGTGGTAGTCCAGGGTACCTTGGGAGGCAAGCAACTCCTGCTCTGTAATGTTTATGCTCCTAACAACTCCCAGATCCCTTTCCTGCGTAGGGTCCTCTCTCACTTGCGGCCCTATTCCTCTTCGACCTGGCTTTTGGGGGGTGACTAACTTTGTCTTCTCTCCTATGGATCGACACGCTGTATCTGGTTCGCCACCTACCCCTGCCCAATCACGCCTTTCGGTTCATTTTCGTCAGCTGATACATTTGGTGGGGCTTTATGATCTATGGAGGATTAACTATCCTTCGGATCGCTCTTTCACTTTTTACTCTGATCCTCATAACCTCCATTCCCTTATTGACTATTTTTTGGGAGCCTCCCCATGGTCTGTATGCTCTCTTCTGCCTCTCTTGAACATATCTCCTGGTCTGATCGTAGTCCTGTCCTAGTCTCCTTTTCCCCTTTCCACTCCTCTATGCGCCGCTGTCATTGGCAGCTTAATGACTGCTTAAAAATCCCTCTTCTCGGGACTCGATTCAGAGCAGCATCTCAACTTATTTTTCTGACAAAGAGGGCTCTGTGTCCTCACAAGCAGTTCTGTGGGAGGCTCACAAGGCTGTGGTCCATGGCCACTGTATTGCTCTGGCCCGCTCCCGAGAACTTAGGGCTCAAATACAGCGTTTGGAAACCCTCTTACTTGCCTCTCCCTCTGCCGATGCTGCAGCGCCTGGTGGAGGCTAGATTACAACTAAATGACTTTGCTCTCTACAAAGTGGAACGTCAAATCCTATATGCTAAGCGACGTTTTCATGAAAAGGCCAATAAAGCTCACACTATGTAAGCTTGTCGCCTACGGGATCGCACTGCTGCTCAGGCTCCCTCTGCACTGAAGGACCCTGCTGGCACTCTCCAGCACCACCCTGACGCTGTCACTAAACTGTTCTTTGACTATTACTCCAAACTCTACTCTCTTCCCTCCCAACCGCCCTCTGACCCGGTGGAGCATTCGGACGCCCTTCATTCCTTTCTTTCGAAATGTAACCTCCCGACTCTTTCGGAGGCTGATAGGGGCTCCCTGAATGCTCCGATTACATTGGAGGAGCTTTTGGAAGACCTAAAGTCTCTCCCCTCAGGACGCTCTCCGGGCCCTGACTGTTTTACCTATCTCTATTACAAGACCTTCTCCGCTGTACTTCCTCGCCTGGTTTCTCTGTTTAATACCTTTATGGAGGGCAGTTCTATCCCCCAGCCTTTCCTCCTCTCCTTAATTACTTTAATCCCTAAGCCTGGAAAGGATCCCCACGACTGCTCCAGCTATAGGCCTATTGCCCTACTCAACTCCGATCTGGTCTAAGGTCTTGGCGACTTGTCTATGTAATTTTTTGCCCTCTCTTGTACACAAGGACCAGGTGGGATTTATTCCCTGCCGTCAAGGTGGTGACAATACTAGAAGGGTGATAGATCTGATTGACATTGACATGGTTAATAGGAGATCTGAGCAGGCATTGGTTCTTAGTTTAGACGCAGAAAAGGCCTTTGATAGGCTGGGCTGACCGTTCATGTTTGCTACTCTGCAGAAATTTGGATTCTCGGGCAACTTTCTTGTTGCCCTTCAGAGCCTGTACTTGGCCCCTACGGCCTCCCTGAAACTCTCCTCTGCTTCCTCCCCTACATTTACCCTTCGGAACGGGACTCGATAGGGATGTCCGTTATCCCCCTGATCTTCGTGTTAAGCATTGAACCTCTGGGATTTCGGTGTGGTCTCCGGCTATAAAGTCAATCTCTCTAAATCTTTAGCTATGCCTCTCAACCTTCCTCCCCTTTATCTACTTTGCAACAGGCTGATTACTCCTTCCGTTAGTCTACTTCTGCTATAACTTACCTTGGTGTTTCCCTCACCCCTCTTCTCTGTACTCTCAACTATCCTGCTCTTTTCCGTGAGCTGCGGGCTATGTTGGACCGTTGGCAGACTCAATATATTTCCTTTTTTGGACACAGCGGCGGTAAAAATGACTATTCTCCCTAAATTGCTTTATTTTTTCGAAACTCTACTGGTGCTTACTTTGTTTCTGTGTTCTTGACAAACTTTAATAAAAATTACAGTTTAAAAGAAATGAATAGTACAAGCCTGATCAGTGCATCAGACTATATATAATAAAAGCTACATGGCAAATAAATAAAAAAAATCATTAAAACGAACATCCTTCAAGCCATGGGTCCTTTTTCTAAAGAGCCAGGGTGCTTAATATAAACTTTTAAAGTGGACAATCCACAAAAGGAGGCCAATCTTTGTGACTGACTGCCATTAAACAGTAAGCACACTTACCAGCTCCTTTTAGTGTCAAAAAACAGAACCAAAAATAGCTTTTCTTCAGCTCTTGTTTGCATCTGTTCTCCTGTCTTTAGCACATCCATAGGAGGAACTGGTATAGCAACACCATTGTGATGGCAACCCACGCGTGGCATCTTCGGGTCTATTATCTAAAAGCAGAATACATGTGTCAGATTCTATACAGATATTTCTTTAGGTAAATAATGCTTCACTACAACTTGAATGTGTATTAATAAAGAATAGTAATGACAATGGCAAAACCATCTTACATACATGACACACTATGGCTAGCATTATACATGTCATCTGAAGGCTATGAAAAATTAAAGTAAATGCAGCAGTTCTTACCAATGCTGGATAAGAAGGATAACCGCTGCACTTGGCCCACACCACTTTTAAAGGTTCAAGAAAGGCTGCAGACGCACTTGCAGATACCCACATATTTGTTTGGCCAACTTCTTTAAGAATAAAAAAAAATAAGAGAAATTGGCAGGTATTACCAAGTGGAGCAAAATAACCATCACATTTGTTAGGCTCTTAAAGAAGATCTGATGCTCTCCCACTCTCCCAGCACCAAGACCAAGACACAGGTATGGAAGTCAAGGAAAGTAATCTTTAGATTACACAATCCTATGGTCCATGTGTCTGCTGTAAGGGTAAATTCACTTATGAATCACTTATGTACTGAATATGCTGTAGATTTTCTGATGGTATGTAAATAATAAAACCTGCAGCACATAGTACATGTGAACATACCCTAAAGCACATCTATAAATGCCGTTAGTAGCTTGGCAACATGGCTGAAACCATAACCGCATACAGATCATAAAACTAAAAATATAAAATACCATAAGAAAAACATATGTATATAATTACAAATTCTGGTTCAGAACAGATCTAAATTGCATTGCAACATATTGTCGATATTTAACAACTTTTACTCAAATTAGGTTCCTGTCCTTCAGTCTCCGATCCTTGTTACTAATAAATATTAAGCCTAGGTTTACATGTATTTTGGTCAGTATAGAGTCCCCATTTTGTTTTGTATATTTAGCCAAAACCAGGAGCGGAACCAACAAAGTATAAAAAAACATGTGCTGATTTTATGGAGCAAAATACCACGAGTGAACCCAGCTTTTGGCCATTTATTTTCCGTTTCTTACAGATCCAAACATATTCTCCGATGCTGAATAAAGAAAGTCACTCAATGAGCTCTTAAACTACTGGTGCATTTTTAAACCCCTTCCGCAAAATCAGGTACATGTACCTGGTGATTAGGGATGACTTCTCACAACACCACGTACATGTACCTGATGAGAATAAACTGTCAAAGCGCCGCTGGGCGCTGTGGCAGTTTGAGTTTGGCTGAGCTGCATAGC
Source organism: Hyla sarda (assembly GCF_029499605.1). NCBI lineage: Eukaryota > Metazoa > Chordata > Amphibia > Anura > Hylidae > Hyla > Hyla sarda. The sequence goes on from NC_079192.1 coordinate 230,669,488, forward strand.
CGAGCCTCCCAGAAGCCAGCCAGGGACCAATCGCAGCAGTCCCCGGACGGCGATCGCTGCTATTGGTCCGTCAGTGCAGACTGACTAATAGCAGGGATCTGGTGCGGGTCTCCTCCTTCCTCCTCTCCTCCGTAGCTTCACTGTTTGAAGCGATCGGTGGTGAGGGGGGTCCATCGGAGGAGGCCACCCGCTGCCCTCCGATCCTGGGTTAACCCTGTAGACGCTGCAGTCACTATTAAGCATCTATTAAGGAAACAGAGGGAGGGAGCTCCCTCTGTCACTGATCTGCACTCTGCAAAGTGAAAGCAGACAGCCGATGGTTACCATGGCAACCGGAGGACTGACAGTGGCCTTCAATGTCATGGAAACATGAGTGATCAAGTCCCTACCTGAGGTCAGTACAGGCAGATGTAGGCATAATTCAATGGAGTACAGATGTGTACTCCATTGAATTGTGTATAATAGTAAAAAAAAAAAAAAATATTAAAAATAAAATTGTGTATAATACACCCCAAAAAATAGTACCCCCCCAAAAAAAAAAAAAAAAAAAAAAATGGGTCCTCACACAATTGTTATAGCTCACAGAATGTGGCTATGTGGCTTCTTACAAACATGATTTATAAAAATAGTTTTTATGCCATAAATGAATGTGGCTTCTTACAAACATGTGGCTTCTTACAAACATGATTTATAAAAATAGTTTTTATGCCATAAATGAACTAAAATATTAAAAAAGTATATAAATTTGGTATTGCCGTAATCGTATCAACTTGCAGTATAATGTTAAAGGAAATTATCCAGTTATCCAGGAAATTATTATTTTTTTTTTAAGTACCATATATACTCGAGTATAAGCCGAGTTTTTCAGCACGATTTTTCGTGCTGAAAACACCCCCCTCGGCTTATACTCGAGTGAACTCTCCACCCGCAGTGGTCTTCAACCTGCGGACCTCCAGAGGTTTCAAAACTACAACTCCCAGCAAGCCTGGGCAGCCATCGGCTATCTTCACCGGGGAGGCCTCTTCTAAGCGCTTCGGGCCAGGCCCCAGAATAGTCACGTTGCCTTGACAACGACGCAGAGGTACGTTCATTACCAACGTACGTCTGCGTCATCGTCCAGGCAACGCGTCTATTCTGGGCCCGAAGCGCGGAGAAGAGGCGCCCCCGGTGAAGATAGCAGCCCGGAACCACTATCCCACCGGACGACCTCCCCACCGGACAGTCCTGCAGCACCAGACCAGCGTCGAGCGGAGGTGAGTACAGAACTAAAGGGGGTGAGAGGGGGCTGGATGATGTCGAAGGCCGCAGTGGTCTTCAACCTGCGGACCTCCGGAGGTTTCAAAACTACAACTCCCAGCAAGCCCGGACAGCCGATGGCTGCCCGGGCTTGCTGGGAGTTGTAGTTTTGAAACCTCTGGAGGTCCGCAGGTTGAAGACCACTGAGGGCGGATGATAAGAGGATGATGAAGGGGGGGTGTGGGATGATAAGAGGATGATGCAGGGGGGTGGGGATGACGACAAGGGGATGATGAAGGGGGGGTGTGGGATGATTACAAGGGGATGATGACAAGGGGATGATGAAGGGGGGGGGTGTGGAATGATGACAGGTGATGATGATGAGGGTCTGGATGATGACAGGCGGTGATGATGATGAGGATGTTAATGACGGGGGTCTGGATGATGACAGGGGGGATGATGTATTTCCCACCCTAGGCTTATACGCGAGTCAATAACTTTTCCTGGGATTTTGGGTTGAAATCAGGGGCCTCGGCTTATACTCGAGTATATACGGTATCAACTGGCTCCAGAAAGTTTTGAAATTGTAAATTACTTCTGTTATAAAATCTTCATCCTTTCAGTACTTATGAGCTTCTTAAGTTGAGTTGTTCTTTTCTGTCCAAGTTCTCTCTGATGACACGTGTCTTGGGAACCGCCCAGTTTAGAAGCAAACCCCATAGCAAACCTCTTCTACTCTGTGCAGTTCCCGAGACAAGCAGAAAGATGTCAGCAGAAAGCACTGTTGCCAGACAGAAGACAACAACTCAACTTCAGCAGCTGATTATTATTGAAAGGATTAAGATTTTTTAATAGAAGTAATTTACAAAATAAAAATAAAATAAAATTTATTTTCCTGTCATTTATACCACATGTCAAATTACCTAAAAAAAAAATTATACATTAAAAAATTAATAAATAAAATCGATTCTGTGGTTTTTTATTTTACCACCTCATAAAAAATAAAAATCAGAGTGTCACATGTATCCCAGAATGGTACAATGAAAGAGCCAACGTTTCCCAAAAATATTTTTGCACCCCAAGGCCCCTATATTTTTATATGATGCCAACAAAATATCCTAAACTAAGTAGGATGCCCCAAAATCCACACAGCACGCCTTCATGTCTGAGAGACCTGTAGTGCAAAAAAGGCCACATAAGGGATATTTCTAAGTACGTCAGAATGTGGGGCATAAATCTTGAGTTTTCTTTCTTTGTCAACACCTACTGTGTTACAGAAAAAAAAAATGGATTAAAATGAAAAATCTACAAAAAAATAAAATTTTAAATTCTTCCTCCACTTTGTTTTTATTTCTGTGAAACGCCTTAAGGGTTAATAAACTTCTTTAATGTCATTCTGACTAATTTAAGGGGTGCACTTTATGCGGTTATTGATTTATGGGGGTAACATACAGGCCCCTCAATTCCACATCAGAGCTGAACTGGTCCCTGAAAAATCAGAGTTTGCAATTTTCTTGAAAATCTGGAAAATTGCTGCTAAACTTCTAACATTCTAAAAAAGTCAAAGAATGTTTATCAAATGATGGGAACAAAGTAGAAATTGTAGATCGGAATTAATCATTAATTTGGTGCCGCATGACTATCGTACGAGCAGAAAATATCAAATCTAGAAAATTGCAAATTTTTCATTTTTTTCGCCACATTTTTTCCTTTTTTTCCCCACAAAACTGCTAAATATATCAATCTAAATTTACCACTAATGTAAAGTACAAAGTGTTACAAAAAAAAATCTCAGAATCGCTTTCATAAGTAAAAGCGTTCCAAAGTTATTACCAAATAAGTGGACGCATGTCAGAGTTTGAAAATTTGCCTTGGTCATTAAGGCCAAAACAGGCTGTTGAGTAAAGGGGTTAAACTAAGGAGGGAGACCAATTTATAAAAATACCTGCTGCAATTCTTGCTGCTCTTGCGTAATTCCCATTTTCTATGCAAGATATGAGCTCACTTCGATCCTCTATTGTGTGGCGTCGTACAAGTGCAGGTTTACCTTTGCCACACTTTGGCAAAGTAAAGGTGCTATAAAAAAAAAAAAAATAGATGAATAAATATTGTTGCACATTTTTGCACCATTTTATTTAATTCATGTAAGCAATTTAACAAATTTTTAAAAGTAACGAAAAAAGGTTATTGGACTATCCCACTGTATAGGAAAATTTTCTTAGGTCAAACTATGAACTTCACAAAAAAAAAAAAAATTGAATGTGTTCCAGACATCAAGGAACTGCAAAAGGTATTGTACTATGGAATCCTAAAAAGTCCCACGTAACTAAGGATGATCAGCAGACATGCAACCCCACGGCTAGTAAAAACTGAACACTATTGTGAATCTGTGGAGTTCTGCAATGCACATTTCTGCAGTTTGTTTCAATGAACAACAATATACACTGCTAAAAAAAAATAAAGGGAACACTTAAACAACACAATGTAACTTTAGTCAATTACACTTCTGTGAAATCACACTGTCCACTCAGGAAGCAACACTGATTGACAATCAATTTCACATGCTGTTGTGCAAATGGAACAGACAACAGGTAGAAATTATAGGCAATTAGCAAGACACCCCGCAATTAAGTAGTGGTTCTTCAGGTGGTGACCACAGACCACTTTTCAGTTTCTATGCTTCCTAGCTGATGTTTTGGTTACTTTTGAATGCTGGCGGTGTTTTCAGTCTAGTAGTAACATGAGACAGATTCTAAAACCCACACAAGTGGCTCAGGTAGTGCAGCTCATCCAGGGTGGCACATCAATGGGAGCTGAGCAAGGTTTGCTGTGTCTGTCAGTGTAGTGTCCAGAGCATGGAGACACTACCAGGAGACAATAGAGTACATCAAGAGATGTGTAGGAGGCCGTTGGAGGGCAACAACCCAGAAGCAGGACCACTACCTCTGCCTTTATGCAATGATGAGCACTGCCAGAGCCCTGCAAAATTACCTCCAGCAGGCCACAAATGTGCATGTGTCCACTCAAAGTCAGAAACAGACACGATGAGGGCCCAACATGTGCTTACAGCCCAACACCATGCAGAACACCAAGATTGGCAAATTTGCCACTGGCACCCTGTGCTCTTCACAGATGAAAGCAGGTTCACACTAAGCACATGTGAAAGTCTGGAGATGCCGTGGAAAAAAATTCTGCTGCCTAAAACATCCTCCAGCATGACCGGTTTGGTGATGGGTCAGTAATGATGTGGGTGGCATTTCTTTGGGGGGCCGCACAGGACTCCATGTGCTTGCCAGAGGTAGCCTGACTGCCATTAGGTACAGAGAAGAGATCCTCAGACCCCTTGTGAGACCATATGCTGGTGCGGTTGGCCCTGAGTTCCTCCTCACGCAAGACAATGCTAGACCTCATGTGGCTGGAGTGTGTCAGCAGTTCCTGCAAGAGGAAGGCATTGATGCTATGGACTGGCCCGCCTGTTCCCCAGACCTGAATCCGATTGAGCACATCTGAGACATCATGTCTCACTCCATCCACCAACGCCACATTGCACCAGACTGTCCAACAGTTGACGGATGCTATAGTCCAGGTCTGGGAGGACATCCCTCAAGAGACCATCCGCCACCACATCAGGAGCATGCCCAGGAGTTGTAGGAAGGTCACATAGGCACATGGAAGCCCCACACATACTACTGAGCCTCATTTTGACTTGTTTTAAGGACATTACATTACATACTGTACTTCAGCCTGAAGTGTGGTTTTCCATTTTGATTTCTAGTGTGACTCCATATCCAGACCTCCATGTGTTGATAAATTTGATTTCCATTGATAATTTTAGTGATTTTGTTGTCCGCACATTCAACTATGTAAAGACGAAAGTATTTCTTACGATTAGTTCATTCATTCAGATCTAGGATGTGTTATCTTAGTGTTCCCTTTATTTTTTTGAGCAGTGTATTTGTTCTAAATGTAAATATGTTAAATTAATCCCTTTATTCTTTAAATACAACTTGTTGGGGTTTCATAAACACTGGATTGGGAAATCTTGACCTACAGCAACACTATATTAGATCCAATTTCATAAATGTTTTACCAGTAAAGTAAAGGAGAGTTGTGCCAAGTCTGAAGTCTACAATTTCTTCTATAAACCGTTGGTTCTGTTTCTTCAGTCAGTTCAATCCTTATTTGCTCACTGTTTAGGTCAATGGGGTCATATAAAGAGCGACTAATCAAAGAAAGTGGCCACCAGGATGTAAAAATTTACATAGTCAGGCCATGTATAAATTCTATACAACAGACACAAAGCTGTGCAGCCTAAAGATGATGTCCAGGACCAAAATCATAATTGAAGAAACATCTGTACGAGTTTCTTGCCTTATGTATAATCCCACCATAAAAGCACCTATTTCTTTTTGTGCCTTCCATGCCATTCTGGTGTCTGCACTTGCCAACATACATGCATACTTGCCGACATGCCCAACTTCCTTTGCGCTGGGGTCACTAGACTAGTGCAAAACCCATCTCTACTCCTGTAAGACAATATTGCTTTTGTGGAGGGATCTGGATTTCATGCATACACTGAGCTTCACAAACCCTTAACTGATAAACTGAGATGTCATACCCATGCCCCAGACATCAGTCTCCGACCACTGGGATTATTATGATCACGAAAACTTAGGTCCCTTCCCAAGTGAATGGGGCAGCAGGTCACATGCTAGACTGCCACTCTATTCTCTCACTATAGGACTGCTGTAGATATAAAACATTGTGCGCCATCTTTAGAACTGCTAGAGAGTTAATGGAGAGGCAGCTATTTTCATGATCATAGTAGTCCAGTGGTCAGGCCATGACTGATCAGCTACTGTGTATGCTGCTGCTGCATTGACTTATGGGACAAAGGACCTACGTTCTTGTGTTTGTGTGAGTTCTAACAGCTGGACCTTTAATGATCAGCTAGTTATAGATCACCCCATGATACGTGCCAACTTTTAATCTGGGAATAACCCATTTTTTTGCACAGTAAATACAAAGGACAATCTACGGGATAACACTAGGAAGTAGGCATTACTGTAACGATTTACTAAATGTTCTACATTGATTCATTCCACAGCAAACCAGGAAAATTCAATAACTACCCCATGACCCATTGATTCCATGGGTCATTGTATTACATTCTAGGTGCACAGATCTAATACTTTAAAAATGTAACCCACTACCTTGGATTACACAGCATGCTGTTGCTGGAGGAGATACTAGATTCTGATGCACATCGTCTGCGCGGTTCCAACTTCCGCACTGGAGGCACTTCTATATCTTTATTCTTGTCTCCTCCTTCAAGGCCATTTGGAAGACCTGAAAAATAAACAAAACCCACATATTCAAAAAAGTCATGTGCAAATGTCTCAGATATAAAGGGGAAACACCATGCATTGCCAATCCCCTCTTCATTCATTGTGTAAAATTTTACAAAAATCTGCAAAATTCCCCAAACCCCTCATTTTAATATAAATGATCAGTATATGGCCATATAGCAATTCTACATGAACAGTTCACAAATTATGGGCCAATAATGACAGTATAACTGTCTTATTTTCATGCTTCAGGCAAGATGCACCACACAACTATTTTTTTTTAGTTATGGTCATTTTTATTTCCTTAATCTGGTAGTAATGCCACTAGAGTTCTCCCAGGTTATGAAATTACAAGGACATGGAAAAATATAAAACTAAGTTGTAAAAACAACAACATTTAGGTCCTATTTGTACTGTATATAATTGGAATGAATCAGTCTCCTTAAAGGGGTTGTGCGCTGCCCTGCAGTTCGGAGCTCCGCTCACAGCATCCGGAAGTTCATTACTCTGAACGCTGTGTGCGGGCTTCCGTGTTCGCAGCCGCCGGGCACGACGTCACGCCATTCGTGACGTCTCCCCCGCCCACGAGGGGGCGGGCGAGACGTCACGCACGGAGGCCGCGAACACGGAAGCCCGCACACAGCATTCGGAGTAATGAACTTCCGGATGCTGTGAGCGGAGCTCCGAACTGCAGGGCAGCGCGCAACCCCTTTAAGTATTATTACTAAAGGGCCAACAGTGTCAAAGAGGACTAAAGTAGATGGCCAAAATATCTTCCCCTTGGCTGTCCGTAAAAAAAAAAATAATAATAATTAAAAAAAAGTGCAGTACTGAAGTGTCAAAAAGGCACGGCCCAAGGTCTGCAATGCCTCTACTTTCATCCCCTGCTTTCTCCCTGTGTGATAGACTGACAAGGCTGCGCTTCCAACACGAAGCCCTGTTCAAATCTCATGCATGCATTGTGGATTGCAGCACACGTGCAGTAAGTTTGCCAGGTTCAATATCATCTTCACTGACTCACCACACACGAACCACAATCTGAAACTATGGTGCATGCGTATTTCAACAGGGCTTTCTGTCAGTCTGTCACACAGAGTGTGAAGCAAATAAGAGCCGAGAGGCACCACAGACCCTGAGCAATACCTCTGACACTTTAATGCAGCATTAAAGCCCTGGGCAGCAAAAAGGGGAGGTATTATTTGTATCCTTTACCTGAGACCTCTGTGATACTGTCAGCACTCAGTAGCAGAAAATCCACTGTATTAATTTCTCTACCCTACACGAACTTATGCAAGAAGAAATATCACTGTACATGGCTCAATAACTGTCAGGAATAGGCTATAGGGACAAAAGGAGTTCTGAAAGCGGAATTAAGAAAGCAGCAGTTAGTACATCCTTCACAAATTCTGATATAGTAAAAGTCAGCACAAGCACATGTAAGAAAAACAGTAACACCCACAACCTTGTTGAAGAGAAACCTGCAGAGGTACTGTATGGTGGTGCAGTGAACTCATTCCTATGCAGTATGGGAGTTTATTGTGCCTACATCTTATGTGCACAGAATTTGTGTTCCTCACAATTTTCCAGTTATAAAACCTGGTGTAGACAGTAATGATTCATAATATTCATATCACATCCGATTGTCACCTTTTTCTGTCTTCTAGTAGCATATTCACACAGTCCAAAATGCTGCAGCCAGGCATCTCCTTTATAAAGCACCAGCAACTTTTTCAATTCCAGGACTTTTTCAATGCCAAGTCAGCTCTGGAGTACACTGAAGGATGGGTTTCTGAAAATTTGCCTTGTAAGGCCAAGAACAGTTTTTTCAGGCAGAAAAAGATTTTTAAAAAATCCAGACAGCCCTTTGTTTTTTGCTATATTTTCAGACTTTTTTGGGCTACAGAAAGAACTACGGCATTTGAATTTTACAGCTGTAACAATTACAACCTAAAAATATATGTAAGGGCACAAGGGTATGTTTTACCATTGAGTTCAAAACAAAACCATAAAAAAATAGAAAGATTGTATGGGGAGGGCTCACTTATGCTGTATGTCATTTACCCGAGCAGGCCAAACAAAACACCCACAACCTAAGGTGTAAAAACTAGCAATTAACGTGATACAAGATATTTGGCGCTCAAGGATATATGGATATCAAGGTCAAGTAATCAAATAAATACATGTAAAAACACCTTATCGTTTGGGACTGAATGAATAATAAATAACAGTTGATTAATACCACAATAAAAACAAATTAAATTAGATAGTGTAGTCACGGGGCCCTTGTGACACATCCCTAATGAGTTTATATTATAAAATAGTATACAATATTATAAATATATAGAAAAGACCTATTAATTGCTGCTGTTTATAAAAAAGTATTTTCCTTAATAGCAGGCTGGGATCTGTAGTCCTCCCATAAAGTCTTCTGTCTTGGAAACTGTAAATCCTTAATTGTGGTTCCAAGGTATGCTGGGACTTATAATTGCCGTCATACAGTTAAATGGTAGGTTATTCTCCATTCATTATACCAGTGACAGTGTTCAGCATTCTTTACTGATATACAATCATGGCCTTAAATGTTGGCACCCCTGAATTTTTTCTAGAAAATGAAGTATTTCTCATAGAAACGGATTGCAGTAACATGTTTTGCTATACCAATGGATTTTGGGTCGCACTGTACAGCCAGTGTCAGACAGCTGGGTTTGCTTCCAAGATCTTGGGTTTTCCAGCAGGACAATGACCCCAAACATACGTCAAAAAGCACCCAGAAATGGATGGCAACAAAGCGCTGGAGAGTTCCGAAGTGGCAGCAATGAGTCCAGATCTAAATCCCATTGAACATCTGTGGAGAAATCTTAAAATTGCTGTTGGGAAAAGGCGCCTTCCAATAAGAGACCTGGAGCAGTTTGCAAAGGAAGAGTGGTCCAACATTCCGGCTGAGAGGTGTAAGAAGCTTATTGATGGTTATAGGAAGCCACTGATTTCAGTTTTTTTTTCCATAGGGTGTGCAACCAAATATTAACCCCTTAAGGACAATGGACGTACTCCTACGCCCCCGTTTCCGAGTCCTTAAGGACCGAGGACGTAGGAGTACGTCCTGTCCATTCCCGGCCCCCCCGCCGCTAGCCGGAGGAGAGCCGGTGCCCAATGCCTGCTGAAATCGTTCAGCAGGCATCGCGGCATATCGCCCAGGGGGGTCATTATGCCCCCCCCATGTCGGCGATTGCCGCAGATCGCTAGACAATTCAGTCCAGCGATCTGCGGCGATTCCGGGTCAATCGGGTCTCCAGTCAGAGACGGCCCCGAACAGCCAGAGCCTGCAGGGGTGAGGTGGCACTGGTGCCACCTCACGATCGCCCCGATTCGTCGCCCGGATTCCCGGCCGACCAATCAGGGCGCCTGCTGCGGGTGTCACTCCCGCACCCGCTCCGCCCCTCTTCCGGAGGACGTGAGCGGGTGCGGGAAGACGACCCCGGGTGCTGGGGACCCCGATCCCCGGCGTTAATGTTGGGATCGGGGCCCCAGGAGCGACGACTGCGGGACTGACCTGCAGCGTCGATCAAGCAGCAGCAGGAGGTGAGTGACAGCCTCCTGCTGTTGCTTAGCAACAGCTCCCAGCATGCAAAAAGGGCATGCTGGGAGCTGTAGTTATGCAACAGGAGGAGGCAGACCACCACAACTCCCAGCATTCCCTTATGGGCATGCTGGGACTTATGGTTTTGCAACAGCTGGAGGCACATTCTTTCTATGGAAAAGTGTACCTTCAGCTGTTGTGTAACTACAACTCCCAGCTTGCACAAACAGCTAAAGTGCATGCTGGGAGTTGTAGTGGTGCATCTGCTGGTTGCATAACTACAACTCCCAGCATGCCCGTTGGCTGTCGGTGACTGCTGAGAGTTGTAGTTTTGCAACAGCTGAAGGCACACTGAGTTAAGTAGCAAACCAGTGTGTCTCCAGCTGTTGCATAACTACAATCCCCAGCCAAAGTAGTATGCCTCCCGCTGTTGCATAACTACAACACCCAGCATGCCCTTCCGCTGTCCGTACATGCTGGGGGTTGTAGCTTTTGCAACAGCTGAAGGCACACTGGTTGCAAAACACTGAGTTTGTTGCCAAACTCTGTGTTTCACAACCAGTGTGCCTCCAGCTGTTGCAAAACTACAACTCCCAGCATGCACTGATTGAAAACTACAACTCCCAGAATGTACGGTCTATCAGTGCATGCTGGGAGTTGTAGTTTTCCAACAGCTGGATGTCCCCCCCCCCCCCCCCCAATGTGAACATACAGGGTACACTCACATGGGCGGAGGATTACAGTAAGAATTCGGCTGCAAGTTTGAGCTGCGGCAAATTTTCTGCTGCAGCTCAAACTGCCAGCGAGAAACTACTGTGACTGTACCCTAAAAACACTACACTAACACAAAATAGAATAAAAAGTAAAAAAACACTATATACACATACCCCTACACAGCCCCCCTCCCCAATAAAAATGAAAAACGTCTGGTACGCCACCGTTTCCAAAACGGAGCCTCCAGCTGTTGCAAAACTACAACTCCCAGCATGCACTTATAGACCCTACATGCTGGGAGTTGTAGTTTTGCAACAGCTGGATGTAACATTTTTGGGAAACCAAGCATTTTAGGTAAAACATTTTTTTTTTTTTTTTTTACATATGCAAAAGTAGTGAATCACCTGTGGGGTATTAAGGTTCACTTTACCCCTTGTTACGTTCCCCAAGGGGTCTAGTTTCCAAAATGGTATGCCATGTGGTTTTTTTCTTGCTGTACTGGCACCATAGGGGCTTCCTAAAGGTGACATGCCCCCCAAAAACCATTTGTCGCTCCTTCCCTTCTGAGCCCGCCGAACAATTAACATAGACATATGAGGTATGTGCTTACTCGAGAGAAATTGGGTTTCAAATACAAGCAAAAATTTTCTCCTTTCTACCAATTGCAAAAATTGGGTCTCCAAGAACATGAGTGTAAAAAATGAAGATTGTGAATTTTCTCCTTCACTTTTCTGCTATTCCTGTGAAACACCTAAAGGATTAATACACTTATTGAATGTCATTTTGAATACTTTGGGGGGGTGTAGTTTTTATAATGGGGTCATTTATGGGGTATTTCTAATATGAAGACCCTTCAAATCCACTTCAAACCTGAACTGGTCCATGAAAAATAGCGAGTTTGAAAATTTTGTGAAAAATTTCCAAATTGCTGCTGAACTTTGAAGCCTTCTGGTGTCTTCCAAAAGTAAAAACTCATACATTTTATGATGCAAACAAAGTAGACATATTGTATATGTGAACCCAAAAAGGTTTTATTTTGAATATCCATTTTCCTTACAAGCAGAGAGCTTCAAAAGTTAGAAAAATGCAAATTTTCCATTTTTTTCATCAAACTTTGGGATTTTTCACCAAGAAAGGATGCAATTTACCATAAAATTTTACCACTAAGTTAAAATAGAATATGTCACGAAAAAAAACAATCTCAGAATCAGAATGATAACTAAAAGCATTCCAGAGTTATTAATGTTTAAAATGACAGTGGTCAGAATTGCAAAAAACGCTCTGGTCCTTAAGGTGTAAAATGGCCTGGTCCTTAAGGGGTTAAGTTAAGGGTGCCAATAATTTTGTCCAGCCCATTTTTGGAGTTTGATGTGACATTATGTCCAATTTGCATTTGCATTAATATACCTGCTGAAGAAAGAACCTAGGGGCGGTCCTCAAACGCGTCTAGTCATTGAATCATTATATACTATTTTTGCTGCCAACAATACCAACATATTTGCTGTTACCTTCCATTCTATTTTCTGCAATCTAACAGTTACCAAGCGGCGCAGTCCGATCTAAACCAGGAAAGCGGAGCAGTCCGCAGTGTACCACATCCAACGGAGCATTCCGCACTTACAGTGCATCCAGTCTCACACGCATGAGACGGCAGCGCGGCCGACACTGGCAGTAGGACTTCACTGCCATCCTGGCAGCGGTGAGGTGAGGTACAGCACACCAGCGAGCGGGTAATATCTAACTACTAATACGGGCACAACTGCAATATAATCTGGAAAAGTCTGCTATGAGCAATAATTGACTATACCACAATTGGGCATTTACAGGGTTACCGCCATTGGATATATATCAGTAAAGAATGCTGAACATTGTCACTGGTATAATGAACGGAGAATAACCTACCATTTAACTGTATGACAGCAATTATAAGTCCCAGCATACCTTGGAACCCCAATTAAGGATTTATCATTTCCAAGACAGAAGACTTTATGGGAGGACTACAGATCCCAGCCTGCTATTAAGGAAAATACTTTTTATAAACAACAGCAATTAATAGTTTTTTTTCTATATATTTATAATATTGTATACCATTTTATAATATAAACTCATTAGGGATGTGTCACAAGGGCTCCGTGACTACACTATCTAATTGAATTTGTTTTTATTTTGGTTTTAATAAACTTATTATTCATTCAGTCACAAACGATAAGGTGTTTTTACATGTATTGATTTGATTACTTGACCTTGCTATCCATTTACCCTTGAGCACCAAAAATCTTGTATAAAAAAAAAAAAAAATGATGAGTATATATAATATATATATATATATATATATATATATATATATATATATATATATATATATATATATATATATATATATAAAGGTTTTGGGTTTAATAATAGTCCAAATGGACAAAAATACCATGAATGAACATAGCCTAAAAGGTGAAGCCTCTTGTTCATCACCAAGTAGGTCTCCTTTGCTCTCTCGTAAGGTTGCACTTACCTGGAATACTATATTTGTAAGGCACTGTTGCTTTTTATGGCAAATGTCATTTGTCTTCTAGTTAAACTTAACTAACAACCCTGTCAAATTATGGAATCCTCCCACTTGGAGGATGGTCACCCAGCTTTTTCACTTCATAACAAAAATACGACGCAGAACATAGGTTTAATAGCAGAACATTCTAGCCTCAAGTTACATACCTCATATGAAATTTTAAAGATTTGTTTGTTTTTTTATTAAAAAATAAATAAATAAATAAATGAAGTGGATGAATAAAGTTAAAGAACACAAAAAAAAAAAAAAAACACTTACAAACCTTACTGAGCTCTGGATCTGACCAGCTGAAAGAAAATATAGCCGCCAACATGAGAGTTGTCAATTAAAATAGAAAGCATTCTAAAAATGGTTGTTCCCATCAGGATATAAAGTTTAGGGCATTATAACTTGAAAATGGAAAATGCATAATGAATGAAAATTAGATGGAAATCAGAGGAAAAAAAATGTTGTGACAAAATTGGCTGAAGAAAACAGGATTGTCACAAGAAAACTTTTCTTAGAAAAAAAGATATGAAAAGGACACCTGAAGAAAACAGTGACATTTCCTCAACAATTTATGATATGGGGGGTGCATGTGAGGTAATCAAGGGGAGATAGAAATCAAAAAGTTTTTCAGCACAATCCCATATAAAAAATACACACAGGTATACATAGAAATGTTGGGACCCTCTCTTCATTCCATCAATATAATGGTTGTGTCTAGTTTAAGGAGAATACATTTTGACACAGTGGAGTGTTAAAGAGTACCGCTCATCAAAAAAACTTTATTATATTTTATAGTTCAATATCTCTAGATTCATTTTCTAATTGGGTTCTAATAAAAAAATGTATGCTTTTATGTGTTTTTTGTGTTTAAACTTTTGTCCACTAGGGGTCTCCCTAGGAGTCAATTTTTTAGTGATTTCGGACTCACGCCGGCCTGGCAGCTGAGCCCGAAATCGCATACTTCGCGCAGCTCCCCTCCTGTCAATTAGACAGGCGGGAGCGAGCGCTGTGTGCGCATCACTGCAGGGCGTGCTCCTGACTCTGCCGGCAAGTGGCGCTGACAAGGAGAACCGGCACCTGCTGGCTGAGAGTCAGTTGAGCGCAGCTCTGCAAGATAAAAGAATCATTTGTTGCATTGTACTCTGGGTCTGCCACATAAGTTTTCCCCCATATATGTTATGTATATATGCATACAGCATAGAGGAAGAAGGGCGGAAGCCGCCCGGCGAGGCCTCAGATGACGTTGCGCCTGCCGGGCCCCGCCCACTTCCTCCCTTCTCAGATGCTCCTCTCTGAGCTACCGAAGATGAACATAAAAAGGTAATTTTAAATGGTTTTTTATTCAAATAAACGCTAGGGATAGATAGAGTTCGAGACAGGGACAGATGGGGAGGGGGATTAGGGAAAGTTTAGTTGATAATAGGTACTCTTTAAAGCTTTTCTTCAGGATATTCATCTTAACTCAATGACACGACTAAACAGTCCACATCTCAAACAGAAGAAAAATTTATGGTGAAAAGAAAATATATGTTTTGGTTTATCATGATCCCATGCCGCAAGAAATCAAGTGTCATAAAAGCCAAGAGGAAAAACAAATGCCAATTCAGATTTGTTGAGGATCCCATCATGTTTTACTCTACTTTATCTAGAAACACATAAGTGATTGATGAAAATCATTTGCTTTCATTGTTTCAGGTATGTTTCAAGAAGCCAGAATATGTCGTATCTAAAACGTGCACGTTTGCTGGGAAGTAAAAAAGCTGGGGGAAAATCCCCGAAGCGCAGAGATTCTATAATTTATATTGCTCTCAAATATCCGTGTGCCACGTTAAAGACTGTGCACATCCTATAAAAAAATTCCCTCTGTTAGAACTGGGGGATGCAGCTGTCAGTCCTGATTGTTAATATTTTGTAAACTGAACCGTGGTATAAATGCACTGACAATTGGTTCCCCTTCTCCAAGGCTTTTCTAAAGACCGCATATGAAAAGGAAAACAAAGGTGACCAGCCATACCTATTAACACTTATAGTAAACATTAGAATTTATATGTATACAGAAATTGAAGATTACAAGGAAAAGTTGAACAAATTATTCAAGAAAAAACTTAAGACATTACATTGGAACAGGGTAAAAACATTAAATAGTGATAAAATAGAATTGTTTTTTATTTTCAGTCATAGAAATAGTACAAGTTACTTTGAGACATCTTTACCTAATATAAATTGGTGGCAGAGTGAACACACACACTAAATTATTTATATATTATAATATATAATATATATATTTATATATTATAATATATAATATATATATTTATATATTATAATATATAATATATATATTTATATATTATAATATATAATATATATATTTATATATTATAATATATAATATATATATTTATATATTATAATATATAATATATATATTTATATATTATAATATATAATATATATATTTATATATTATAATATATAATATATATATTTATATATATTATAATATATAATATATATATTTATATATATTATAATATATAATATATATATTTATATATATTATAATATATAATATATATATTTATATATATTATAATATATAATATATATATTTATATATATTATAATATATAATATATATATTTATATATATTATAATATATAATATATATATTTATATATATTATAATATATAATATATATATATATATTTATATATTATAATATATAATATATTAATATATAATAATATAATAATATAATAATATAATAATATAATAATATAATAATATTATAATATTATAATATATAATATAATAATATATATATATATATATATATATATCCAAAGAATAAGTTGGCCAAACTATTGTAAAGACCTGGCTTACAGGTGCAGGCTGCTGGGCTAAATATATATCGCCTGTTGAGATTATATATATATATATATATATATATATATATATATATATATATATATATATATATATATACACATACATACATACACATAGTTTTCATTGAGTCAGGATGCTGCAAAAAAAAAAAAAAAAAGAAAAAAGTTTCCACTGTTCAGTGCTAAGTCTTCTGACATGTGTCCCAACTTAGCCAATCACTGTCTTGCTGGGAGTGCAGTTCATGCAGGGACAACACGTCTTAGAAATAAGTGGTGAGCCGCGGAGACAGAGCCCTCAGAATAGCAGCTGCAGGGCAGGTGTGGTTGCTTTGTTTTTAATAGCAATGACTCGCTCTTAAATTTTCTGGGTCTGGAATACCCCTTTAAGTTCTTCAGAGCTGGCTGTTTATAGCTCTGTTCTATTAAAAAAAAAGACCTCTGAGAAAGTCTTCTTATGGTTTAAGTCTAAGTGGGTGCTCAAGCTGCAGGATCCACACATTTATCTTATGACACCTCACGTTTGCCATGAAATAAAAATATAAGTAAAATGCAACACCTTACAAATGCCAAGTGCAAAAACAAGCAAAAAAAAAATAACACAACACAAAATAAGCTAATAGTGTATACTGTATTGTTACCTAAACAAGTGTGATTTTATTAATACAGTGTTAATATTTCTTTGACAACCTATTCTTTAATAAAGTCCCATTTAATTACTTAGATCTCTGTTTTCCAGCTCCTCAAGCCAGTTTGCAGTGGCCAAAGGCGGTCTGAAGCAATGATGTTACGTAATTTGTCTATCTCCTATTCACTTTAATGGGAGTTGCACAAACAATGTAGCCTGGAGGCATGTTTAAAAATAAATAAATAAATAAAAAAAGAGTAGCTTGTAGAGCTACACAGATTGTGCAACTCCCATTAAAGTCAATGGAGTTACACAAATTGCATATCTTCCCTGCTTCAGCTTTCCAACCACATTCAGCTGCTGCAAAAAGAAAGGAGATTACTAGAGAAGCTGAAGTTACAAGGTGGGAAAACTCCTTTAAAGGGGTACTCCACCTCTAGACATCTTATCTCCTATCCAAAGGAAAGGGGATAAGATGTCTGATCACAGGGGTCCCGCCGCTGGGGACCCCCACAATACAGCATGCAGCACCCACCTGTATCTGCTTCCGGCAGCGATGGAGGTTCTGGCTCCTGACCACGGGAACGGAAGATCGTGACGTCACCACTCCGCCCCCGTGTGACTTCACACCCTGCCCGCTCAAAGCAAGTCTATGGGATGGGGCATGACAGCTGTCACGCCCCCTCCCATAGTCTTGCATTGAGGGAGCGGAGCGTGACGTCACAATGCTCCGGCCCCGTGATCGACAGTAATCAGAGCCGGAGCGAACACGCTCCGGGGACTGATTTTAACAGTGGCGGGACTCCAGCGATCAGGCATCTTATTCCCTATCCCTTGGATAGGGGATAAGATGTCTAAGCACCAGAGCACCCCGTTAAGCATGTCTGGGCTGAT